>NC_057848.1:86683607-89183607 GCF_910594005.1 Cervus elaphus
CTCCTTTGGGGGCAAGAACTATGATTTCTGGGCTTCCCAGGTGGTGCTAATCGTAAAGAACCCAGCTGCCAATGCAGGATATGTAAGAGATGTGGGTTCGATCCCTGGGTAGGGAAGATTCCCTGGAGTAGGAAATGGCAACCTGCTCCAGTATTCTTGCCTAGAGAATTCCATTGACAGAGAAGCCTGGCAGGTTACAGTTCATGGGGTTGCAAAGAGTCAGACATGACTGAAGTGAGTTAGCACACATGCACGCACACACTATGACTTATTCTATCTGAGATCCCTAGCACTGACCTAGGATTCATCCTAAACAGTAACTCATTTGGAGAACTGGCTATTTAACTCAACTTAATAGCAATAATAATATGTTCCAACACTTATCCTGGTGAACAAGACCAACATGATCTGTTTCTTGCTTGTTTCTCAGTTTTCATCTTATAATAATCTCCCCTTTGTTAACCACACAGCAACCAAATCAACCGCCTTTCTATTCCTTGAACATACTAAACTCATTTCCATTTTCATAATTTTGAACAAGTTCTTCTCCCAACCCGAAATGCTTTAACCAAGATTTTTGCCTTGGTTCAAATGTCACCTTGAAAAAAAGGCCCTTTCTACCCTCCCAACATAAAGTAGTACTCCTGCCATGACCATGTAACTGCTACATCTCCCTCCAGTAGCACTTAATGCTATGTAGTACTGAATCCCCAATCCGCCCCAACTAAAATTTAAGCTCATGAAAACAGGGACCTTGTCTGTCTCATAAGCTCTCCACTGGAAAGGCCCAGCATAGTACCTGGCATGTAAGAAATATTTGATTTTCTTAACTGATGCTGCTATTTTCAGTCCCCACCATTTCTTCATCATTCTGCATGCAGATGGAGATTATTAAAGTACCATTCCTGTCTAGGCCCAGTTTTCTATTAAGAAAGAAGAGCATGTTTTGAGTGTATTTTGTCTCCATGACTGTCAGTGACCTCCAGCCTTGATATTCTTATTCTGTACTGATTTGGATTGCTGAGGAACTGAAACAAAAATAATAGTCAAATAACTCTTGCAGAAATAAAGAGCAATAACATAGGCTACAGACTGATGACAGAGAGTAAAGTCTGTTCTAAAGAAACACCAGGGAAGCCCAAAAGACCATCCCCGAATTCCTAGAGAGTAGACAGTGAGGAGGACCATCAGAAATGCAGCCCTGGAAGCCATGGAACTTCTCTAAGACGTATGTGTGCATCCTGACTGACCATATTGCCCTGATGACATCAAAGGCTTGGGGACATATGTGTACACGTGCAGAGGCAGGAAAGGGGCACTTTTGCTTCAATATGGTGTCCTTAAACAATGCACGGCATGTTCCATGTGTGTCTGGGAGTGTGTCTGTGCATGAGTATTTCTATGAGAAACACATGCACGTAGAGAGACTGAACCAAAGAGAAAGGTGAGAAAGATACGATCCTATATCCACACATTCACGCATATATTCACACGTAAGAGGGCAATCCTCTGGGCCTCAGGAACACCAATGTGATATTTTTAAAACAAGACATGAAATAGAGTTTCAGACCTATGTTAGGATGGACAGATATAATACTGCATCATCAGGACAAATAATTCTAAAGCACTTCACGGGAACTGAGAATCCAAGATCACATGGATAAGGTTCAATTAGAGTTGGAACACTGTTTAGGAAGGCGGATAAGAGTATAGTTACTGTGCCTAATGAAATGCCTAGCACAGGGCTGGTGCTCCACATAATAATGAACTTCAGAAGGCTACTCTTTTGAAAAACAAACAACCAAAACAAAGCAAAAACAACAATAACGACCCCAAAACAAAACAGGTAGAATTCTAGCAATTTACAAAGGGATATATGCTACTGGAATTCCAGATAATTGATATTTCACTTAATACTTGTTCAAAGCACTTGATAGCCTTTAATGCAGAGGATTCTAAAAACATGAAATCAATGGCTCATGGCAATTATTTGTGACTTAACTGACAACCTAATGGGGACATTTTGATTGATCTGGAAATATAGTCAGCTACAATAGAAGAAAAAATATCTAACATAACTCTGTGTGCTCTCTGAACAAACAGTGAAGTAAAAGAAGAAATGCATGATATGAGTCTATATTTTGTCAATAAAATATTTAGAGGGTTCTGAAGTCACAAGTTCCTCTCTGCTGAGTTCAATGACTTACACATAATACTGGTGAAGAGTTTAGTTAAACTACTGCATGTTGTTGCTGCCTCAGCATCCATTAAATGTAACCAAGTGGCATGCAGGGGCCTTGAACTGACACTAGTGAAACCAAGACCCTCTAAAAGCAAGCTCCCCTCCAGAGTTTATGATTAACCTCCTTCCTAAAACTTTATTCTCTTTCTAGTCCTGTAGCCCGGCCCCCTCAGGACCGACAAGTATCAAAGAAAAGGGGGAACTGAAACCAAGCAGGACCCTGGGGAACCCTCCCAGGTAAAAAGCCCCTTTGTGTACTTGGTTTCTTGTTTGCTGAAAAAGCCTTTAGTCTCCTAGACCTCCCCTGAGTTCTAAAGATCAGACTCAAGCAGCTACTAATTACGTAAGTGAGGGAATGCAGAAACAAAGGGAAGGCAATCAAGAAACACCCAGAGGGATGGGATGAGGAGGGAGGTGAGAGGGGGGTTCAGGAAGGGGGACACATGTACACCCATGGCTGATTCATGTGAATGTATGGCAAAAATTACTACAATATTGTAAAGTAATTAGCCTCCAGTTAAAAGAAATAAATTAATTTACAAAAGAACAATAACAACAACAAAAAGAGACAATAGTTTAGTGAATAAAACAGAGTCCCAGTCCCTCAAGGGATAGACCTACACGACCCCCCTCCCCTGCCAAGCTAGGTGGAGGATGGTAACCACATGATGACCACAAGCACACATAAGACCTCAGACTGGTTGGAACCAGAAGGCTGATGATTAAGATTCCAGAAACACCACCCCTGTTATCTCACCACCAACCAATCAGAAGAAAGTCATGTCCCTCGCAACCCTCACCACAAATGTTGTTGTTAAAAGCCTTTCCCTGAAAATCATCTGGCAATTTGGGTCTGCTGAGCAAGAGCCACTTGTATTCCTTGCTTACAGCCTGCAATAAATGCTGTACTTCAGTAAATTGGCTTTGCTACACGGTGGGAGAGCAGACCCAAAGGTGGTTTGGTAACACTAGTCCCTCCTGAATAACAGCCTGCAGAGTCACAATCAAATATAAGTTCCTTATACAATGTCCCCTGCAGCCCATGTAAGCAAGTCTCTTCCCGCCTCCTAGGGCCTTCCTCTAGTGTGTCAGTAGATAAGATCCCTGAAGGGCTTAACAATCCCCCCCATACAACTCTTTTTGAATCGACTAATATGGCCTTAGCCCAGGAACCTCAAGGCATTCCACCCATGGAGCCTAATAAAGGCATGTGCCCCAGGTCTTGCACTCTGCCTGAACTCTGCTTTAACCTCCCCATAGGGCCCCTTGAGACCCTGCTGTGAAATTCCTCCAGATCCACAGAGTAAGAAACTTTGCTTGTCATCTTTTGTTGAACTGGCCTGGGGCCCTACTTAACAAATGTTAATTAAATGAAGTCACAACAATACTTTTTTAATCAATGCATAGAACAAATGGGCCCAGTAACAGGATCCATCTTCAAACAATTTCGTTATTTGGCTTCCAGGCCAGTACAGTTTTCTGGTTACCTCCTGCCATACTAGCTGTATCTTTTATTTTTTCCAATTCCTTTGTTAAACTTCTAATCTTAATTTCTTATTGGTGGAGTAGCCCAGACCTTAGGATTTCTCTATCTGTACTCTCTAGGTAACCTTTTCTAGTGTAATGGCTTTAAACACCATTTAAGTGCTTATGGTTTCTAAATTTTTATCTCCAGTTTGGGTCTTTCCCTATAGTTGGGTCTCAAATGTTCAAACCTTCTAGGCTTTGCATCTCCAGTTGTTTGCCTAACAGTGTCTCAAATTGAACATGAAACCAAACTCTTGATTCACCACTGCCACAACCTTCCTTCTACCTCATCCAGTCTCCCTCATCCCCGTAACAGTCATTCAATTCTTTTCAATCCTCAAATGGCTTTCCATCATACAATAAGGTCTTCACTACCCTTTCTCCTTTTGACTTTCACTCTCCCACACTACAAAGCAGCCACAATGACATTCTTGCTATTCCTTGTGTGGGGGAAAATTTTGTCACCCTCATATATCTCTCTAGCAAGTGGATGGATTATTCTGAGCTGAAAACAATCAAGGAAGACTCAGGAAGAAACTTTGACCTTTCCCCTAACTGCCTTTAGAACATAGAGGATGTGTTCCAGGCAGGGAGCTATCTCTATAGATAACTAAAGTATGAACTAGGTATGTAGACAGGGAGGAACCTAAGCTAAGTCTGTTGGTTAAAATTCCTCTGTGTCCTACCCTCTCTGCTTGGCCCAGCAAACGTTTGTTTACCACACATTGCCTTTTCCAATTCCATGTCAAGTGCCTTCCTTCCCACTGAAGTTCTACACCACTATCCCCAATATGATCTTTTGTCTTTAGCTGAAGATGGTATTTAAGGTGAGGGCTTTGGCCATTTTGGACAGTTACTCAGTTTTCTTCGGTTTCTCCCATGGATACATGTTACCAGATTTTGTTTGATTTTTCTCCTATTAACCTATTATATCTCATGTTAATTTAATTCTTAGACCAGCCAGAAAAACTAGAAGGGTAGAAGAAACTGCCCAACACTTAGATGCTTTAAGCATGCTCAAGTTTACACCTTAGAAACTTACAACATTAGTTTTCCCTTCTGCATGGAAAGTTCTCTCATTTATTCACAAACTTCATCTCCTCATTTGATTCAAATCTCTGTTTAAATGTCACTACTTTATAAAGGTCCCTCCTTTTTCTAAATTAAAAAAAAAATCATTCTTAATCCTTTTGCCCATCTTTACTTTTCTCATCACATTGATGTCTGGTATTATATTACAAATTCGTTTTTTGACTGTCTACTGCACTAGAATATATGCTCAAAGACTGATACATATATATATATGTGTGTATAAATATTTTTTAAGTTTCTCATCACTGAAAAAAAGAGAGTTTGCTATATAGTAGGCAGTTGATAGATATTCCCTGAATGAACAGATGACTTTGTTATCAGTAAAACTGTTATAATATTATATTAAAATGATCAATACTGGTAAAAAGAATCAGAGAGAAAATTAATTCAACATTTATGCATTTAATGTTTGAGTGGAACAAGGATGGATAGACTACATTAGATTAAGAATATAAGGTTTTAGAGCTGAAAAACACATTTGAGATTACCTAATATAATTCCTTTGTACTTAAAATGTATTTAATTGCATAACTTTGAACTGAGTCATTTCATTTCCCTGATTTTCTGGGTTCAGGCTAATTTACTGAAAGCTGATACTTTTATTTCCTCTAAAGAAAATGATTATTAAAACACTTTCTTTTTAACAATATTAATATTTAAATGTAAAACAATGACTTCCTAAGAGGAAAATAGGTAAAAGTCATAAATCTAAAGACTTTTAGATCAGTAGTATAATTATTAACCTAAGCACATCTTAGCATTTTATGTTATGAAAAAGATAAAGAACAACATATAAATGACGCAGAGAAAAACAGTGAAGCAATATGGCCCATTTGTAGTGTGACAATGTATAGTTGAGTTAATAAAGAAATCTTTAATTACCATATTAATGTTAATCTCATTACTCTTTTGGTATTTCACACACATGCACACGCACACACATATGCTGCCCACACAAGACTCAAACCAAAAGAACTGCCAAGTTTTTATAAACTTATAATTGAAAGAGATGACCTTACAATCCAAACTAGATCTTTTGGTAATTAAAAAACATCATTTTAACACCTAAACTTCCTTCAGGCAGCAGAATTTCTTCTGTAAGACTAACCCATGGCAGCTGCATTTCATTTTTATTTGAAAAGACTGATCCAGTGTTTTTATAGCTCTCGATTAAGCTGTTTAAATAAAAAAAGTAAATGTTGAAAATGGAAACCACTGTAGTTAAGCTCTAGGTAAATGAGTAATGGGCAAATCTCTGGTGGTTTGAAAGTTTGGTTTGGATAAATACCTAAATCTATTCAAACCTCTTTAGCTAAAAAATTCTAGCTCCCACAAGGTTAGTAGAGCTTTAGGTTTTTCCACTGAATCTGACACAGCTTTTCAAAAATACCCACATTCAATCCCTAGCCAATATTAAAAGGAACTTTGGGAGGAAAAGTTAAAAGTTCCTGAAATATAAAATGTCTTCAGTATTTGGTTCCATTTGAGAGATTTCTAACTCTCCAACTTTAAAACTCCACTAGAAGTACAAATCCAGCAAGACCATGGACAAGAAACTAGATGTATTAGAATTACTAAGGACCAAATCATCAAGGTACCAAACTGTCAAATATTTTTAACACCTGCAGATAAACAGGCAAAAGTAAAGGTTCATCTTTGACTCTTCCATGATTTCTTATCCATCCTTCACATCTCAGCTCAAGCATCACCTTCTCAAGAGAGCTCTCCCTAACTAGGTTGCTGACTGGTATAGCATTATAAATCTCTTTCATGTCACTTGCCATGGTTGCTTGAGGAGTTGTTTAATGTATATCTCTTCCAGGACACTAAAACTTCCCTGAGGTTATGTCATGTCTTATTGTTACAAGTATCTAGGACAATGACTGGAACATAGCAAGAATCACTAAGTAAATATTTGTGGAATGAGTAAATCTTCAAAAACATCAACCAGGTACACGACAATATAACAGCTTTTGTTATGAAATATGTCGGGAAAGACATGAAAAAAATAAAAGAAAATTTTAAGATATAAAATAATAATATTATACAAATGTAAGCTTTTTATTGCTGTATTACAAATCCAAATTAGAGAGTAGTTAAACTGAATGTGAAAAAAATTCATCTGCCCCATTAGATAGACACGTACACAATCTTTCTAATACTGGAAACAATTCTGACTTTAGTCGTTACTTGGTCAATAGTTGGCAAATGGCAAGTATCACCTCATTTTAGCAAATACCATGTGGCGACTGGAAACAGGGAGAGAAATATAACTAAAGGTATTTGTCTTTCAGTTCTTTGCTGCTGCTGCTAAGTCGCTTCAGTCATGTCCGACTCCATGAGACCCCATAGACGGCAGCCCACCAGGCTCCGTCCCTGGGATTCTCCAGGCAAGAACACTGGAGTGGGTTGCCATTTCCTTCTCCAATGCATGAAAGTGAAAAGTGAAAGTGAAGTCACTCAGTCATGTCTGACTCTTCGTGACCCCATGGGCTGTAGCCCAGCAGGCTCCTCTTCAGTTCAGTTCAGTTCAGTCGCTCAGTCGCGTCTGACTCTTTCGACCCCGTGAATTACAGCACGCCAGGCCTTCCTGTCCATCACCAACTCCCGGAGTCTACTCAAACTCGTGTCCATCAAGTCGGTGATGCCATCCAGCCATCTCACCCTCTGTCGTCCCCTTCTCCTCCTGCCCCCAACCCCTCCCAGCATCAGGGCTTTTCCAATGAGTCAACTCTTCACATCAGGTGGCCAAAATACTGGAGTTTCAGCTTCAGCATCAGTCCTTCCAATGAACACCCAGGACTGATCTCCTTTAGGATGGACTGGTTGGATCTCCTTGCAGTCCAAGGGACTCTCAAGAGTCTTCTCCAACACCACAGTTCAAAAGCATCAATTTTGGGGCACTCAGCTTTCTTCAGAGTCCAACTCTCACATCCATACATGACCACTGGAAAAACCATAGCCTTGACTAGACGGACTTTTGCTGGCAAAGTGATGTCTCTGCTTTTTAATATGCTATCTAGGTTGGTCATAACTTTCCTTCCAAGGAGTAAGCGTCTTTTAATTTAATGGCTGCAATCACCATCTGCAGTGACTTTGGAGCCCCAAAAAAATAAAGTCAGCCACTGTTTCCCCATTTATTTCCCATGAAGTGATGGGACCAGATGCCATGATCTTAGTTTTCTGAATGTTAAGCTTTAAGCCAACTTTTTCACTCTCCTCTTTCACTTTCATCAAGAGGCTTTTTAGTTCCTCTTCACTTTCTGCCATATATGCAGAGTACATCATGAGAAATGCTGGGCTGAAAGAAGCACAAGCTGGAATCAAGATTGCCAGGAGAAATATCAATAACCTCGGATATGCAGATGACACCACCCTTATGGCAGAAAGTGAAGAGGAAGGCTCCTCTTACAACCCACTAAATACTGTTCAACCTCTTCAGATCAGCATTCTTGATTTTTTGGAAATTGAGTTTTTACTCATTTTCCTACAACTAGGAATTACAACTAATTTTCACTACTCTGGGCCAAATGTATATGATATTCTTTTGACACATTTTGGGTCTTTACAGATTGAGTTTTTGTTGCTAACTTTGCTGGTATAACTCTCCATGAACCCTTCCCCCAAGTTTTCAGTCAGAAGTGGTCTGAAGTCAGAAGTGGTCTCAATTATTAAGATGATGGATGTGAACACTATACAGACTGGAAATCTTTATGAATTTACTGGATTTATTTTACAGAGCAATTTTTTTCATTTTATATTGCACTTATCTTACTCATATTGTCTTATGAGTATATTGTTCATTTTGTTTATAAACTTATAAGTTCTGAAATAAAAGGTCTAGTTATTTTTATATACCTCACAGACCTACTGCTTGTTCACAAGGCACATGCAGGCATTAAAAGAATGACAATACACATATGGGTAAAAGGGAGATACAATCTTTTGTATACAAAAGGGAGAGCAGAGGGCAAATTGTCTGTGTCAATTATGTACTGATATCTGAATATGGAGGCAGATATATTAAATAACCTAACATATATGCCCATCATATGGCCTCTCGATGCCTATAACTGATTATTTTCAACATAAAATATGAATTTAAGCTATTTAATTTTATAATACAGAGTTCAGGGCTCATTGAACAAAATAAAGTTTAGTAATAAAAACAATCCTATTTGTAAATATAATAAGGCCTATAATGTTTAGTTGATCACTTCAAATCTTAAACTCTGACTCTCTTTCCATCCAACCCTAGAATATCTGCATATAGTCCACTATGGGAGAGTTCTTAGAGTGCAAATCATTTTCATATTTATCTAATCAGACACAACTAGTGTGGGGTTTTGGGAGGGGTTGTTTAAATAGACATTAAATGAATTTCAAAGTCAAACAGAATTACACTCTGGGTGACCTATGAGAGGATGTAGCAAAATATTTTTAACTATTACCTCTACAAAATATTCTAACATCCTTGAAGTAAAATGTCAGCAGAGAGCAAATCATGCATTCATTCATTCACCAGATATGTATTGAGCCCTACTACATGCCAGGCCCTGGGAGTACAAAAGATGACCAACACAGAGCCAGCACAGTAAACTTCCTGCACACAGAGAACTTATGTTGCAGCAGGAGTTGAGTCTTATCTCCTCCATGAAGCTGCTTCAAACCACAACCTTCCCTATCTGGTGAATTCTTAATACATTTTAAACCAATGTTGTAAACAAGCAGTACCTTATGGGGCCTTCCAGTTACAGACCTCCCCTCACCCCCAATGTCCTCTGCCTACCTCCTGTTTGTAGAAAAGCTATAAGTTTCCCAGGCCTCCCATGAGTCACAACAGCGTGGCTCAAGAATGAATGATTGAAAGGATGTGACCATATAGCAACAAAAATAGTAATTGGGCCAGGAGAACTGGTAAGAGTTTAAATAGTAAATCAATCACATGGCAGTCCCAGAATCTTTAGTTTCTTCCTGAAATAGATAACAGTATCTGAGGCACATTTCCTGAGTTGTTTTACAGATCCTAAAAACCCTTACAAAATGGAAGAGGTTAACTACTTGATGACCATGAGCACTTAGGCCTCCAGATCTACTAGGGCAGGAGGATTGCTATGTTAACCCCTGTGACATAGCCATATTACCTCACCATCAACCAATCAGAAAATTGTGCATGAGTTAATCACATACCCTGTGATCTCAGTCCCTCACCTGGCCTTTAACAATGCTTTCCTGAAACCCATCGGGCAGTTCCAGTGTTGTGAGCATTACCTGCCCCAGACTTCTTGTCTAGTGCCCTTCAATAAATGTTGCACTCTCCTTCACCACAACCCAGGGGCAGTAGATTGGCTTTTTGCATGTGGGCAAGCAAATCCGAGTTTGGTTCGGAAAACAGTGTCACCCAATTAAACTTTATAAAACACCATCCTTTGAATGCTTTATTTCTCATACACATGCTCTTAACTAAATGTTAAGCTTCTTTAGAGCAAAGCATGTTTTCTACTTCATTTTATACTTCAGACCCATGGTAACTAATAGTGCTAGGTTCTGGAGTAGCTGTTTAATGAATAGATGTGGATTGACTGATAAAAACATGGAAGAAAACTTATTTTTGAACCTAGAAAAATTGTTGGCACATTCGGTTCTTAATTATCTGCGTTGAGGGAGATAGTTAATGCAAAACAAAGAATAATATACAAATCATTTCCATTTGGCTTTGGAATGTATTTCCATATTTAACTTTTCATTTGGGTCTACTGCTTGGCTTGAGAATACATTTCAAACAAAACAATAAAGCCGCCATGTGAATTTCCAACTGTGATCAAAGCTGGAATGCTGTCTCACTACAGGAAAAAGAGAGGAAGAAATATTGAAATGGCCTATTGGATTTTCAGCCTGCACTACACTCATTTAAAATGAAATCAGCTTGTATTGTTTGTTGCTATCTTCTACTTCTTGTACCTCCCTGACTACATGCCTTTTTGAAAGCATTAAACATAGCTGCATTTTACTTTATAGGTGTCCTAACATTTAGAATATCGCCTTTCATTGAGTATGAAAGTATCTTCAAATTCCATTTGTTGCTTCTTTCTCTCTTATACCTAAGTGAAAAAGACAGTAAAAGTCACTCAGTTGTGTCTGACTCTTTGCGACCCCATGGACTGTAGCTTGCCAGGCTCCTCTGCTCATGGAATTTTCCAAGCAAGGATACTGCAGTGGGTTGCCATTTCCTCCTTTAATGGATTTTCCCAACTGAGGGATCAAACCAGGGTCTCCTGCATTGCAGGCAAATTCTTCACCCTCTGAGCCACCAGGGAATCCCAAGTGAAAAAGACAGGCATTTGCTTAATCCCAAACATCTGGATACTCCCAGAATAATGAAGTGAAAGCTTTCTGCTTCTTCCATAGGCACTTACTGCATGAATGTACTTTTCTCTTTCAGTCTTAACACACACACACAAACACATACACATGACTTTGATAAAATGAAGGTGGACAAAAGCAGATCATAGTTGTTTACAAAGAATAGTTTCCTTGGGGAAAATAAATTATTTCCCATTTGTGAGGTTTAGAGCAGAATGGTCATTAACATATTGTATACATTTTCTTAATTTTACAAAGCATGTTCAAAGTCATTACTATACCTAGTCCTAACAACAACATATATGAGGTGGGCAAAGCAAGTATTATTCTTTCAGCTTTACAAATGGGGAAACAGAATGTCTTTCCTAAGTTTACAAAGACCATGGCTAAAACTTAGGTTTATTGATACACATCCAAATGTCTTTTCATTCAAATGGATTAATAAAAAATGCTTTGCATTTGTACAGCACACTAAAGTTCAAAAGTACTTTTATATATACGGGGTAAATAAAGTGGATGGAGAGTGGACTCAAGAGTGTGCAAAATGAAATTGGCTCTCTTTAGGTTTGGAGTCTGGAGGAGTCTGGTAGGCTGCAGTCCATGGGGTCTCTAAGAGTCGGACACGACTGAGTGACTTCACTTTCACTTTTCACTTTCATGCATTGGAGAAGGAAATGGCAACCTACTCCAGTGTTCTTGCCTGAGAATCCCAGGGGCGGGGGAGCCCGGTGGGCTGCCGTCTATGGGGTCACACGGAGTCGGACACGACTGAGGTGACTTAGCAGCAGCAGCAGGTTTGAAGTCAGGACCATAATGTAGAAATCTGGAGATGAGTAATTGAGCAGAGTTGCTGTACACAAATTTGATAATGCCTTAGCTGATATGAAAAATGCTTAACTAAATGCTTGCTTTTGATAAAGAGGAGTTGGGACTTGAACCTCTTGCAACCGATTTCAACTTGGTTACTCATGACTTTTCTTACTCCAACATCAACAGGTGACTAGGTAATATTCTCCTTCTCACTGATGACCTTGGGAAAGCTTTTCTATAGTTTCTTCTTAAATTTTTTATTCCTTTTCAACTCTCACCATCGGTGAGTGCCTTAGCTTTAAAGGAGCAGCTGAGATGTAATCCTCTCAAGTTGATTCTAATTTTAAATGCTTGTCTTATGTATGTGTATGTGGATGGATGGATGGATATGTGTGTATCTATATATCCATCATCAAGATTTCAGCTGAAAAAGTTCAGTTATGTTTGTTATGTATAGCTTTCCATTTCTAACTTCAGTAATGAATTGGGACAATAATAAATAATTACCCTATTTCACCTTTGCAAAACAAAGGAGAGTATTATTACATGTTTACTGACTTGCATTCTTTTCAAGCATATTTTTTATTTCTACCTTATAAAGCTAATTCACTTCCCATATCTCAAAGTTTAAAACCAGAAGAAAAGAACAGGTGCTGTTCAATGAAAAGCTAAGTTTACTTGCTATAATATTAAAAAGTTACCTCAAAAAGATTCTAACTAGAAATAACTGAACAGACATCTAATACAGAAAAAGACACTAATATATCTGTCTACAATACCTGATTGAGTACAGTACCTGATTGAGATATTGCTGCATGAGTACAATAATTGATTCATACTAGCATCACCATCATTGCCTATAAACTGTGTGCATTCAACATACCATGCATGCCTTTCATAATTGAAAATAGTTTTAGTAAATTTCAAATAGAAGCAAAAAGAAACAAACGATGGCTACAATATCCATCGATATCCAAAGATCTACAATATCTTTTCCCAGATGAGTCTCTAGTGGGCTGAAAGGGTTTAAGCATTCTTTAACTAAGCAATACGCTCTATTCTCACTATTAGCATCATGCAGCAAATGTCTATCAATTCCCTAAACAAAGTTTGAAAAATGGAGCTCATGGTAATTTCAGGCTGCCATTCAAAAAAGCAAGACATTTCAAATAGAAAATTTTTGAGCTGACTGATCTGAAAAACTATATGCTCCATTGAGACAGTTTCTTAGAATGTGATTTCTAAGAGCCAAAGAGATAATTCTTAATACCTGCATTTTAAATCAAAACATAAAGGAATAACAGTGGAAACATGTTATACCCCTTTTCCTTTTGTCAAACTGAAGTTATGCCAGGATAACAAGCTGTTTTCTACTTACTTGCTAGAATGTTATTTAACATTAGTCATTATTACAATGACCTCTAACATATTAAATAAACATTAGGACAACTTTCTATATAGCACTGTGCTAAGTTTGTTGTACTCAAATATGAATAAGGATTTCTGTCTCAAAAGATTTTATAACCCAGTGTACCAAACACATACACACAAGCAGAAATTAGAGGCAAGTCAGTAAGTACAATAATCAAAATATTAAAATGCTATGAGAACACAGGGGACAAGGAAATTAATTATGTTTGCTATGATTAAGGAAGACTTTGTGGAGGATATGGTGTAAGTGAGTAGCTAATTTTTAAATTAATTTGCAAACTTTTCAAAAATATTTTTTTCTTCTTCTGAAGCAACACAGATTCACAGTGAACAAATGTGAATTTCATCTCAGATTTATGAAGCTTTCTGACCCCAGAGGCAGCATGATACCATGGTTACAAGCACAAGGCTTGGAGTCTGAAGGAGCAAAACTTACTTGAATCCTGGCTTTCATTAAATACCAGACTTGAAACATACATAATCTTGCACACGTTTGAACCTTTGAACCTCTATAGCCTCAGTCCTCACATATTTAAAATGGGGTTAATCATAGTACCTATCCTATAGTATTGCCTTGGAGATCACTTGAGATTGTATGAAAGTGAAAGTGAAAGCTGCTCAGTCCTGTTTGAGACTCCATGGACTATGCAGTCCATGGAATTCTCCAGGCCAGAATACTGGAGAGAGTAGCCTTTGTCTTCTCCAGGGGATCTTCCCAACTCAGGGATCGAACCGCGGTCTCCTGCACTGCAGCCGGAATCTTTACCAGCTGAGCCAAGACACCTATATATTCTTAGCACTGTGACTGACACATGGCATTCACTAAACAGTTGCTATTATTCATATTTTACTATCATTTTTATTGTTATTACTCTAAGTGATTATACCTTCTATTGCAAATTACTGTGCAAATAACTGAAGTTTAAAAACACACACACACACACACACCAAAAAAAATTTGCTTTCACTGCCAAGGGCCTGGGTTCAATCCCTGGTCAGGGAACTAAGATCCCACAAGCTGTGTGAAGCAACCAAAAAAAAAAATAATAATAATAATAAACAACTTCCAAAATATGATGAAGAGTGCATACTTCAAAGAATGCTAACAATCTTCCTTTTTTAAAAAGCAGTCTTTCTCCCCTATTACTGATCATGCTCCCATGCTTACTCTCTCTCTTTTTCTTTCTTTCATTTTTTTTAACCCTGGGCCCTCTCTCCCCGAGCAGTCTCATGAAAACCAGTTTTGCTTTGAACTTCCAAATTTGCTGAGTTTGAGACCAGCAGGCAATTGAATCAGTGAACTTCCCTCTAGTCTAGCCTAAAGCTCTTGATTTTTTTAGCTCTTGATTTTCTTGATTTTTCGGCCGAGATTAGTACATTCATACCAGGGAAAAAAGCCTTTCTGTTGAGGTTTCTGTTTTGTTTTGTTTTTTATATGGGCATTTACTTTACAAAGTATGACTCATCCTCTCTCTTAAACCTGTTACTGGCATGTTCTCAAAGGTGACTAATATTGCTGAGGTTGAATAATAATTCTATGAATTTTTCATCTTTCCAAAAATTATCCTCTTAATAAAGAAGAGCAGAAGAAAAATTGACATAGCTGCAGAGCAGTAGAGACTCCAAATCTATTCTGAGTTGTCTGGTTAGGGCAGTGTGCTTCTTCCAGAAGTTGATTTTTAAACACTTCAAATGACTTTCCCTCCTACTATGAGGAAATGTGAGGTGTTGATAGTGAGCTGACAGAATGTTAATATCATTAACATTCTGTCAGCTCCTCTTGTCAATGTGTTAATGGTGCCCCTGCTACTCAGTCCTCCCTGCCCTCTGGTTGGTGAAATGATGTAGCCAGCAGTCAATCAAAAAGCTAAGCTGATTTGGGGCAATAGACAGCTCTGCCATTGACAAAATCTATGTGAGCAAATGTGGTAAGAAATTTGTCAACAGGATATAAGCAGTAAGGTCAACACTGTGGGTAATGTGTTTCTTAGACAGTTGAAGACTGGACCACAACATATATTTTAAAGTCTAAGGAGCCCTCTTTTAGAATGAGTTTTCCCACAGGAAAATCAAGGAGCAGTAAGTAAAAGTGATGCATGGATTTAAAAGAAAGAAAGAAAAACTCTTTCATACTCATGTGATTGGTCAAAAGACAAAAGCTGAAAAACTTGGAATCCACATATAATGTCAAGTTCAAGAGATGGGTCTCAAGATCGACAAGCAGACCACTCACAGTGCTCCCTCTCACCTCTCATGCTGCTTCTGCTGCTGCTAAGTCGCTTAGTCCTGTCCGACTCTGTGTGACCCCATAGACGGCAGCCTACAAGGCTGCCCCATCCCTAGGATTCTCCAGGCAAGAGTACTGGAGTGGGTTGCCATTTCCTTCTCCAATGCATGAAAGTGAAAACTGAAAGTGAAGTCACTCAGTCGTGTCTGACTCTTCACGACCCCAAGGACTGCAGCCTACCAGGCTCCTCCGTCCATGGGATTTTACAGGCAAGAGTACTGGAGTGGGGTGCCATTGCCTTCTCTGCTCACCTCTCCTAAGCATAGGTTATTTTTCAAAACGTTGAAACCGACAGTAGTTCTGAACCTAACCTCACCAATTTTTGCAACAGGTGCCAAAACACAGACAGACTACCAAATTCCTGGTCACCTTAAAAAAGGATGACCTGCTGAACCTCATAATTTTAAAACAATGAAGCTATGACAAATAACTGCATGGGTTGTTGAAGTTATCCTGAGACAACTTGAGCTCACCATGGGGACACAGGGACAACTGTGAACAATTTCATCACCAGACGTGGAAAATACTCATTTAATGAATAGGGACATTTTTTAAAGGCTCAAGAGGGTAAAATTGAGCAGTATCTGATACATAGTAAACATTCAGCTAATGAGTGAACATTACCATTTTTATAACTTACTAAAGAAAGAATATAGATTCTATTTGAATTCACTGACCAAACAATTGAACCTAAAACTTCCAATATTATTATGATGAGCATACTGACATGAAGAATACAAAGCGCTTTGCTTTTTCAAAAAAATCACAACAGCAAATTTCCCAACATGGTATCTAGATTTTTGAAGCATGTGTATTTCAAAATATATGGTGCTATTATATCTAATACAGACCATCCCTTTCATCCTAGAACCTCCCTACTATGATTTATGAGAGAATTTTCTCTATTTCCCTCTGCTTTATAGTCTTACAAAATTAATCTTGCTTCGTTTACTCTTTCCACCTTTTTAAAAAAATTTAGAACAAGCAAACAATTTGGGGTAGAGAAAGAGAGTCAGATGTGACAAGCTTCCTTCTAAAGCCACTGACTATTATTTGAAGTGAAGTGAAGTGAAGTCACTCAGTTGTGTCTGACTCTTTGCGACCCCATGGGCTGCAGCCTACCAGGATCCTCAGTCCATGGGATTTTCTAGGCAAGAATACTGGAGTGGGTTGCCATTTCCTTCCACACACTATTGTTTAGGAGGCAGGAAATAGCCTGGCTTACTCCATTCAAAGGAGAGGTTTCATTTCTTTTTTTTTGGCATTTACTTTTAAAAGATTTGGGCTATCCCTTCTAAAACTGATTACACTTTACATGCTCTAAAAAGGTGATTCAAAGTTATTCAACTTCCTGTGAAGATGTATATGAAGAAAAGTTTTATAACTACAGGCACAGCCAACTACTCTTATATCCCTTTTGGTGTGTTAAGTAAAAGGAGTATCTTGGATTAGATGACCTCCATTGTCTCTAGCTATATTATTCTGTGATATAATACATACTTATTGAATGCCTTCATGTTGCTAGGTGCTGGACATTGGGATGGGCATATCAGAATTAACACGCTGGACATGATCTTGGCCATTAGGCCAGCAAGACAGAGAAGTGAATAAATGCCAGACTGTCAGCAAATTGTAGTCAAGTTTGCTACCTTGTGTACTGTTGTATTTTCATGATTTGGTAATGCCAAGCATATTATTATAAGTGTTCCATCAATAATGTGAAAGAACACAAGTGAACATGGGGTGCTATGGGACTTAGACCAACCTAGAGATTTGGTGAAGATTCAACCTACATATTCATCTGCCTTTTGGCCATCATGCCACTGCTGCTAACTATAGCACCGATCCCTTCTAAAAGTCTAGAGTGACAATGCTATTCAGATTTAGAACTCACAGGCCTTATAGAGAGGTTACTGTTTAAGTAAAGGTAAGATTACTTTCATTCAACAGATAACTACCCCCATACTTGTGCCTATAGTTACTCAATTTAAACGGCCAGTGACCTAAAGTAAATGAATTTATTGGCAAGGGACAGAAACAGTGGAAAGATCATCCACTACACAGAATCTTACACTAAAAATAGGATCATGGTTCTAATTTTAAAACTCAATCAAGTATCCCACAAGGAAATATCCTCCTCTTTTGAAATTGCCGAAAGAGTAGAAAAAAATTAAGCACCAAAATTCATATAACATATATACATATGATGATTAGACCTTTTGTTTGCCATTTTCTATAAGATCCAACCTCTCAGTGGTTGTCTAAGGGGTCTTCCTAAGCAAGAATAATTTGAGTACAGTTTTACCATTGTAATTTATTAATTTGAAGTTTTTAATCAACTCCAACCAAAGGATAGAGTCAATAGTCTACTTTTTCTCTAAAATAAATTGTTATATATTTCTTTTTTTTCTAATATAATATCCAAATTAACAGCTCCATACATTTTAATATAGTTTTCAATCCCCATGTAGACAGTCACACTTTGGTGCCACTTAAATGAAGAATAACCATTCATCCGTAACATACAGATACAGAAGGCTCTGGATTTTCATTCTAAAGCACTTAATTACCTGCATAAAGAGAGAAATAAAATAGAATCCAGGCCAAGTTCATGAGGGCTTGAAATTACTTTTCCTTTTTGAAATGAGCAACAAAGATTCCTCAATGTTGCATGCTGTTGTGTGGCCATATGCCAACTGTAGAAGAAAATGTTAAAAAGAAAAAAGGGATCAGGAATTAAATACAGATATGTAAGGCAAGAAACAAAATCAAAAGGTGAAAACTGTAGGCGGTGTTTCCAACCACAAGACAATGTAACAAATTTGAAAGAAAAATCTAATCAGCAACAAAGTTCAGCAACAAAGTTCATATTAAATATCTCGATGTGGGCAGCTATGTAATTAAAGGTTATTTTTGAGGATTTCCTGCCTCCAATCTCCCACAAACTTATGTTCCCAATATTCCTATTTACATAAGTACTCAGCATCACTAAAGGACCACACAGAATACAGTATTAATTTATGAACCAAACACTGAAAATGAAAAAAAAATTTTTTTTTCACATAAATATAAATTGCCATTCTCAAGTAATTCAAGTTCAGGACCATAACTTCCAAGCTGGGCAGGAAAGAAAGCATATGAGAGAACAAAAAGACAATAGATTTAACCTTGAAACAAGGTGACTGCCCTATAGTTGTTGAAAGAACTTACTTATTATCAGATAAAGAATTTACAGTATTTATTCCCTCTAGAGAGATAAAATGGTGAATCAATCTGCAGTTCAAGATATTTATTTAAACCCAGAGGAGGAGGATATGGCTTTAACTTTTGAAAATCAAAATAGAAAAAAAAAAACCCAGCTCTAATATAGTTTATCTTTAGATACCAGATTTAACATTAAACAGTTCAAGCTAAATATCATTTCTCAAGTTTTCCTTTCATATAATTCTGTATTTTTATATAAATATACTGTATGTAAAATAGGGATTTAAAAACATTTATGTAGCAGGCAATGCTTAATGTTATACAGATAGCTATTACAATTTACTAAAATACATAATCTACTGATCAATTCATCTATCCATTCATCCAGGCATCCATTTTATTCTTCATAACCTTTCAGTCTACTGATATCAGTTACCCTGTGATTGCCCTTGAAAATGCATGTGTCCCCTCAGAAAATACCTGCACATACACAAAGAGAACAACAACAACAAAAAAGAACTCTGACAAAAAAATTTCTTTTATTGATCATTTCCTTTAAATAACTGGTTATATAAGGAGAGTCTTTGTTTATATATCAAACCTCATAAGACTTACCTTGCATATCTTGTAGGCCTTCAAATGAAACTCTTCTTTGAGAAATGGCATTTTTCTTATATAATCGTTCCCTTGCCTACTACTCTATGATTCAAAATGTCATGAACTAAAATTTATGCTGCTAATATAAAAACAGCCTATACACAAATTCATCCAAACCATGCAAATAGAATGGTAAGTTTAGAACTAACCACAGGGTAAATAGATATTTGGATGGACAGACAGACACACACACACATAGACACACACACACACACACACACAGAAACTAACAAATAAAATGCTTAAATAAAGGATATTGTCATCTTTTCCACAAACTTATCATGTTGATTTTCTGTTTTGGGGAATTGCTTGATGTCACGTTCCAGATGAACAATTTGTTGTTCCATTGCTGCAAGGTTACTCTTGAGAATTTGAGCTGAAACTAAAGAACAATGTGCAAAATGTTTAGAATATTTTACCAGGTATTCCATAAAACAACTAAAAGAAAACCGTATCAGTTCAAGTATTTTTTTAATGTGGAGAATAGTTTCATGAAACCAACTCACATTTTTCTCAATTACTGCTCATAAAATGTCTACTCTCCATGAAAGAAGTGAAAATGTGTAATATAATATACCAAATCATCATGTTTAATATGGGGATGTCATTTTATTCAGCCATTAGCTCAAATGAATCCATTTCTATTTAAATTTATTGATGGACTTCCTAATATTTCATTCTTTAAAATCTAATGTGAAGATTAAAGAGAAACTAGGGTTCAAAGAGATCCTATCTATTTAATGTATGTTCTTGGCTATGTAAATGATTTAACGTTAAATTACATAAAAGAATCAAATATTTTTCTTTTGTTGAAAGATCCTGATTTTTATAAATCAATATCTATGGTTTAAATTCCTGAGTTTAGTACTTTTCATACTCAGAGACAAGAAAAATAACTGTTGATGTGAAGAATTTAGAGCAAACCATAGTGAATACATATGTGCATTCACACCCACAAAGCCTTGGTGAGCCCTCAAACATGATCATTAGTTGCCTTAATTACCCCTAACATTTTCTGCACTTTTCTTTTTCTCTCCTCATTGACAACCAGTAATTTTAAGAATTATATTCAAAGCGCTCTTAAATATGTGCACACTTTCCAGATCTCTCAGGATGCCTTCTTTTCACAGAGCTACCTTTTTTATTTTTAAAGCTTATACTATTTTACAGATACTCTATTACTCCATGACTACCAATTATATATGAAGACAATTCTATCAATATCAACAGTATTTGACAGGGTTCTAGTTGAAAAGACAAGGTAAGTATTAAAATTTGATAGGTAGCCTGCGACATTGATTTTTAAAAACAGGTTTCTGAAACACAGTTCTTTTCATTAAAGCACCATGAAACAGAAATAGAATAATATTACAATTCTTTTTTTTTTTAAAGTAAATTGCAGTCTCATTCAGAGGCTGCATTGTATTAGAATTACAATGAATAATTCAAGACACTGACAAAAATCAAACCCCTGGCAAATTTCAGCCAGTCTTCTGATACAAATTCATCATGCTGACATACACACCTATATAACTCAATGAGGAGAAATTGCTTAAATATACTTGGAAGTTCAAGAGAGTGAAAATCAAACACCAACACTAAAGACAAATTATTTTTTTCCTATTAATCTGTCAGTACAAATAGCTAGGTCCAATTTAGTTCCATTTGTTTAGATCTGACAAACTTGGAGATTATTCCTTATCAGAGAAGTCAAAGAGTTTTGCCCTGCCAAAAATGTGCTAACGGCTCGGTAATCATTGCTTGCTTTATTTAAAGGATGAGTTTACTGTGAAGGAAACCATTCTCTCTGAGTTTAAACCTGAATTTTTCCACTTCAGTTTTTCCAGGAGATTCTTGCTAATTATTCAAAAGGCTTCTGCATTCCCACTCACTTGATTGAAAAGCTGAATATATGAAGTTGACAAGTTGTTTATGTCATTTAGGCAACAGGGAAGAAATAAACTCATGATAACTTTCTGCAATAAACAAAATGTGCCCAGAGGCAAAGTTTATGTCACAATGGTAATTCCAGTAGTAAAAAGGGGATGATCTGAGGACTGTTCTGATTGTTCAATAAAGAAACAGCCTAATCAAGTTGCTATACACACAAACATATAGATAACTCAAATAACAAGAGACATTAGTTTTAATCCAGTGAAATTGCTTTTACCCTAAAGTTGAATTCTGAATAAAACAATATTTTCTAGACATCTATCAACCTCAATTTCACATGTCAAATCCTTAGACCTCTATAAATCCCTCTAGAGCTCTAATCCAAATTCTCTAACATTTATAGACACTTCTATTTGTTTAAGCGATCTTTCACATATCACCTTTTGTTTTAAGTGAGAGGTTTTTTTTTTCTTTTTTTGGTTTAGTGTACATAAACACAGTCTGTGTTCTAAACTGTCATGCTACTTAATAGTAAGATCCCTAACACTTTGCTTTTCCCTGAGTACTTATCATATACCGTACCCAATGAATGTTTGTTGAATGAATATGTATATTTCAATGAGTTTTGAATTGGATTTAAACATATGCCCACTTCTGCAAATGGATGTATATGTAGAAAAGTTAGATACAACAAAAGTAATCAGAAGTTAGAATATTAATTATTAAATGAAAATGAAAAGGAAGTAGGAAGTTGAAGTCTATCTAATATACAGAGGAGGCAGGGTTGCAGGAGATGCTTAAACAAAGGGAAAAGTGAAAAACTGAGAAAAGGAAGAGAAGTAAGGGACACCTTTTCTTAAGCTTCTCTATCCTTCTCCTCTAATAAACTATTAATATTATGCTGGAACCAAAGAAAATAAAATACCAAAGATGTGAGAATCCAAGAATTTTAGCACACCTGCAAATTTATAGCTGCATTAAAAGAAAAATACCATTATATAAAATATATCTCCTTAAATTATTGGAATTATGGTATCTTAGAGTTGGAAGTGACATTAAAGGAGATACGGACCAGCCCCCTCAAGGTTTAAAAGCTCAGATTACACAGATTAACAATTATCATCGTTAGCCTTCAGAAATAGGAACAGACTCACAGACATAGAGAACAGACTTGTGTTTACCCAGGGGGAGAGAGAATGGGGATGGGAAGGACTGGGAGTTTGGGATCAGCAGAAGTAAACTATTACACATAGAATGGGTAAAAAATAAGGTCCTACTGTATAGTACAAGGAACTATATTCAATATCCTGTGATAAACCATAATGGAAAAGAATATATGTATAACAACCACTTTGCTTCACAGGGCTTTCCAGCTGGCGTTAGTAGAAAAGAACTCCCCTGTCAATGTAGGAGACATAAGAGATGCAGGTTTGATCCCTGGGTCAGGAAGATTCCCTGGTGGAGGAAATGGCAACCCACTCCAGTATTCTTGCCTTGACAATCCCAGACATGGACAGAGGAGCCTGGCAGATTACAGTCCACAAGGTAACAAAGAGTTGGACATGACTGAAGTGACTTAGCATGCACACATGAATCCACTTTGTTGTACTGCAGAAATTAACACAACACTGTAAATCAACTAAAGTTCAATAAAATTTACAAAATAAATAAATAGACAGATAATCTCCATTCCCAGAAAACAGCACCTATGACAAAGCTTGCATGTAACAGCTTTATCGGTGGTGGGGTTTAATTCCAGTAAAACAGGCATGAGGGAAAAGAGAAGAAAGCAAATACAAGAGAGGATGTTACAGAACTGGCTATACCTTTACAGAAACTACAGCTGCTTGCTTAATGTCTCAGGTTGTCTCAGGGCCATTTAATGGGTATGTGAACCATGAAGTCACATGGGGCCTCATGCTTAAAAGCGCCCTGTTCTTTGTTTAAGGCTTTATTGCCAGCACTTTGAATATCTTAGTAATTTTTCAAACTAGGCTTTGCAATTTCATTTTGCACTGGGCCCCCTAATCATGAAATCAGTCTTGGCCTCTGCATAAGACAAATAAAGCAACTTCAACTTGAAAGAGTTGGTTAAAGGAGGTGAAAGGCTGACTTGGTGCTCCTTCTCATTTCTTACTCTCTCATGGGTGAAATGCTATTTCAAGAGATGTGAACTTCCAGGTCTGGCTGAGGAGTAAGACAAGTGGCACCAGATTGGAGGGAGGGCCTTGGCACAGAAGGGATACCCAGTGAATTTACAGAGGATTCATTCTATCCCTGAATGGCTTATTTCCTTTTTAACAGTTGATATAATCAGAAAAATTCTATTTGCTTATAATCAAAATCAGTATACTTGAAGTTTTCTTACCCATTAGTCCTCATTTTGCCTTAAAGCAACATTGCTTAAGTCTACTTCCTATTTTATAGGAAAGACGTCCCTTGCATCTTCTTAATCTGTCAAGGTTACAAACATCCAGTTCCTTCAGCTAGTCCTTGTAAGGTATAAGGGTTAGTAATCACTTATGCTCCTAATCAATAACTAACATTTATTGAGTATTTACTATGTGTTAAATATTATCTCCTGTTCAAAGATAATGGCCCTGTCATGATGAAGGGGCTTGTATAACTCAATGAAGCTATGAGCCATGCCATGCAGGGACACCAAGGATGGACAGGTCATAGTGAAGATTTCGGAAAAAACAAAAAACAAAAATGTGGTCCACTAGAGTAGGAAATTGCAACCCACTCCAGTATTCTTGCCGAGAGAACTCCATGAACAGTAAGAAAAGGCAAAAAGATATAATACCAGAAGATGAGTCCACCAGGTTGGAAGGTGTCCGATATGATACTGGCGAAGAGCAGAGGGCAAATACTAATAGCTCCAGAAAGAATGAAGTGGAAAGAACAGACAGTTGTGGATGGGTCTGGTGGTGAAAGTAAAGTTCAATGCTGTAAAGAACAATACTGTATAGGAACCTGGAAGTTAAGTCCATGAATTAAGGTAAACTGGACATGGTCAAGCAGGAGATGGCAAGATTGAACATCGACATCTTGAGGAATCAATGAACTAAAATGGATGGGAATGGGAAATTTTAATTCAGATGACCATTGTATTTACTACTGCGGGCAAGGATCCTTCAGGAAAAAACAGCAGCCCTCATAGTCAACAAGAGAGTCCGAAATGCAGTACTTAGGTGCAACCTCAAGAACGGCAGAATGATCTCCATTTGTTTACAAGGCAAATCATTCAACATCACAGTAATCCAAGTCTATGCCTCAAGAACTGATGCTGAAGAAGCTTAAGTTGACAGTTTTCTATAAAGACCTATAACACCTTCTAGTGAAGTCACTCAGTTGTGTCCAACTCTTTGCAACCCCGTGGACTGTAGCCTACCAGGCTCCTCCGTCCATGGATTCTTCAGGCAAGAATACTGGAGTGGGTTGCCATTTCCTTCTCTGGGGGATCTTCTAGTCCCAGGAATCGAAGCCGGGTCTCCTGCATTGCAGTCAGACAGTCTACCCTCTGAGCCACCAGGGAAGCCCAACACCTTCTAGAACTAATACCAGAAAAGGTTTCTTCTCCATCATAGGGGATTGGAATGCAAAAGTAGGAAGTCAAGAGACACCTGGAATAACAGGCAAGTTTGGTCTTGAAGTATAAAACGAAGCAGGACAAAGGCTGAGTTGTGTCAGGAGAACACACTGGTCATAGCAAACACCTTTTTCCAACAACACAAGTGATGACTACACACATGAATAATACCAGATGGACAAAACCAAAATCAGATTAATTATGCCCTTTGCAGCTAAAGATGGAGAAGCACTATACACTCAGCAAAAACAAGACCTGGAGCTGACTCTGGCTCAGATCATGAGCTCCTTATTGCAAAATTCTGGCTTAAATGAAAGAAAGGAGGGAAAACTACTAGGCCATTCAGGTATGGCCTAAATCAAATCCCTTACAATTATACAGTGTAAGTCATGAATAGATTCAAGGGATTAGATCTGACAGAGTACCAGAAGAACAATGGATGGAAGTTCAGGACATTGTACAGAAGGAAATAACCAAAACCAATCCAAAAAAAACAAAATGCAAGGAGGCAAACTGGTTGTTTGAGGAGGCTTTATAAATAGCTGAGGCAAGAAAACAGGTGAAAGGCAAGGGAGAAAGGGAAAGATATACCCAACTGAATACAGAGTTCCAGAGAATAGCAAGGAGATAAGAAAGAAAGTGAAAGTGAATGTCGCTCAATCATGTCAGACTCTTTGTGACCCCATGGACTATACAGTGCATGGAATTCTCCAGGCCAGGATACTGGAGTGGGTAGCCTTTCCCTTCTCCAGTGGATCTTCCTGACCCAGGAATCGAACTGGGGTCTCCTGCATTGCAGGCAGATTCTTTACCAACTGAGCTATGAGGGAAGCCCAAGGAGAGATAAGAACGCTTCTTAAATGAACAATGCAAAGAAATAGAGGGAAAACAACACAATGAGAAGGACTAGAGATCTCTTCAAGAAAATTTGAAGTATCAAGGGAACAAGGATGGGCACGATAAAGGACAGAAATGGTAAGGACCTAACAGAAGCAGAAGAGATTAAGAAGAGTTGGCAAGGACACACAGAAGGACAAAAAAGATCTTAATGACACTGATAACCATGATGGTGTGATCACTCACCTAGAGCCAGACATGCTGGAGTAGGAAGTCAAGTGGGCCTTAGGAAGCATTACTAGAAACAAAGTTAGTGGAGGTGGTGAAATTCCAGCTGAGCTATTTAAAATCCTAAAAGATGCTGTTAAAGTGCTACACTCATGTCAGCAAATTTGGAAAACTCAGCAGTTGCCACAGGACTAGAAAATGTCAGTTTTCATTCTAATCCCAAAGACGGGCAATGACAATAAATGCTCAGGACTACCGTACAACTGCGCTCATTTCACATGCTAGCAAGGTTATGCTCAAAATCCTTCAAGCTAAGCTCTAGCAGGGTGTGAACTGAGAACTTCCAGATGTACACTCTGGATTCAGACAAGGCAGAGGAACCAGAGATTGAACTGCCAACATTCATTGAATCAAGGAGAAAGTTCCAGAAAAACATCTAGTTCTGCTTTATTGACTACGCCAAAGCCTTTGACTGTGTGGATCACAACAAACTGTGAAAACTTTTTAAAGACACAGGAGTACTAGACTATTTTACCTGTCTCCTGAGGAACTTGTATGCAGGTCAGGAAGCAACAGTTAGACATGGAACGGATTCGAAATTGGGAAAGGAGTATGACAAGGCTGTATATTGTCACCCTGCTTAGTTAACTTATATGCAGAGTATGTCATGCGAAATGCCAAGCTGGATGAATCACAAGGTGGAATAAGGATTGCTGGGAGAAATATCAACAACCTCAGATATGCAGATGATACCATTCTAATGGCAGAAAGTGAAGAGGAACTGAAGAGGCTCCTGAGGTGAAAGAGGAGAGTGAAAAAGCTGGCTTAAAATTCAGCATTCAAGAAACAAGATCACAACATACGGTCCCATCACTTCATGGCAAATAGAAGGGGAAAAGGTGGAAGCAGTGACTGATTTTATTTTCTTGGCCTCCAAAATCACTGTGGATGGTGACTGCAGCTATGAAATTAAAAGATAAATGCTCCCTGGACGAAAAGCTATGATCAACCTAGACAGCATAATAAAAACCAGAGACACTACTTTGCCGACAAAGGTCTCTCTGGTCAAAGCTATGGTTTTCCAGTGGTCATGTGTGGATGTGAGAGTTGGACTACAAAGAAAGCTGAGATGAAAGAATTGATGCTTTTGAACTGTGGTGTTGGAGAAGACTCTTGAGAGACCCTTGGACTGCAAGGAGATCCAACCAATCAATCATAAAGGAAATCAGTCCCAAATATTCTTTGGAAGGACTGATGCTGAAGCTGAAGCTCTAACACTTTAGCCATTTGATGAAAAGAACAGACTCACTGGAAAAGACCCTGATGTTGGGAAAGACTGAAGGCGGGAGGAGAAGAGGACGACAGAGGATGAGATGGTTGGATGGCATCACCGAATCGATGGACATGAGTTTGAGCAAGCTTCGGGAATTTTTGATGGACAGTGAAGCCTGGCTTGCTTCAGTCCATGGGGTCAAAAAATTTGTTCTTCAGTCCGTGGGGTCAAAAAATTTGTGCATAAAATCTGTGCATCCATATTTCTCTTGAGACACTTACAATTTAGTTACTCTGCTTTTCTAGACATGCCTAATACATAAGGGTTTTTAAACTATTAAAAAGAATTAACTTGTGTCTACGTGCCTGATTATTTGCCGTGAATACATTTGCTTCAATCTTAAGAGGAGGCAATATTGATAATATAACCAATTAGGTCCTAGCTTACATTACTTCCAATATCTCTTCAGTGTTTGCGCATGCTTTCATGCATGTATGTGAGACAGAGGGAAATACAGACACACTCACATATATATAACATTTATATATATAATTATATTTAATAATTATATATATAATATATATATAATAATTATATATATATATATTTTACTGTAGGTGATAGGGAGATATAGGACCACTGGAGTTCCAAGAACATTTAATTACCAGAGTGAGTTAGAAATGATTCTCTACTATGAAGCCGTCGCTCAGGGTCTATTTTTGTGCTCGTCATTATATTAGTTCACTAATATAAATTAAGGAGTCTTTAATGACAGTGCAAACATTTTTTAGCTGAGTCAATTCCCACTACAGGCATTTTCAATGACTGACTAGTCAGTCAGGTGGCACTTTAACTTTTTTCTCTAAATTACAACATTAAAAAATTAAATCATAGCTATCAGGTTTGTTATTATAGCTCTCTTCCTTGTACTCCATAAATAACCCTTTAAGTTCAGTACACTCTCTTGAGTTATATGTAGGGAGAAACTTTGCCCCCAAATCTTATTTATCTACTTACATCAGTTAAAAAATATACATATAGTACTTCTTTTCTGGCTTCAAACAAATATAATGAGAGTGGCCTGATCTTCATTCAAAACATTTGAAATGATAGATTTGCTCCAATTCATAATTTGAAGAAAAGGAAAGTGAAAAGATAAATGTTTTAAGTGAGATTTTATATGGAAAGACTATTCAATTACAAGGACATAAGAGACTGATATGCATTGGAAAAAAAAAAAAATCACAGTACCCTGGTGACACTCTCTAGACCATGGGCAGAATGTGTAATCTTATGTAAATGAAAACTTTTTTCCAGCAAGTGGAGTAACTTTTTTCTCTGAATTAAATATTTCTATTAATTTTACCCACTGACAAAGCAACTGAGCACTTCTTAACATCCTTGCTCTAAGAAAGGCCAAGTAAAAATTTATTCTTGAAAGTTGGTATGTGAATAGGCCCAAGCATGAATATAAGCACCTTGCAATTTTCTCTAACTGAATATATTTAGGTGAAGAATTACTATCAGCTGAGCGGCACAACATTAAAGTGACTGATCCAGAAAGTATACATAAAAAAGAAAAGGACATTACAAGCAGTGCGAACAACAGGCACAGTTGCATTCTTTCTCAAGTACACTTATAAGTTAATAGTTTCATTTTATATGAATGCTATACATGGAAATGAAGTAAATGTGTTTATGCAATAACAATAGCAAAGGCTCAGCATTGTGGGCTTTAAAGGATGTAAATGAGAAATGGCACCCAAATAAGAAATCCCTCTAATTAAAAAAAAAAAAAATCCATTAGAGAATGAGTCACTGTCGGGGTGGGGGGGGGGGGGGAAGATTGTTAAAAAGTCATCTTAACAGAAAACACAATTTAACTAGTGAAAGTAAAACTGTTAGTCGCTCAGTCGTGTCCGACTCTTTGCTACCCCATGGACTGTATCCCACCAGGAATTCTCCAGGCAAGAATACTGGAATGGGTTGCCATGACCTTCTCCAAGGGATCTTCGCAACCCATGAATTCAACCTGAGTCTCCTGCATTGCAGGCAGATTCTTTACTGTCTGAGCCACCAGGATCCTTACTAAATTGGGAATATATGTAAATCCATGGCTGATTCAAAGAATAAAAAAAATTAAAAAAAAAAAAAATATATGTCCTCAATGTGTGTTCACAGGAGCCATCCATTGTTTGTCCTTGGAACATGTGCCTTTGGGGATAAGGTGCAGTTTTTCTCAACTGGATCCATAATATGGCCTGAACTGATGCTGGGAGCAGAGGAACGTCCATAACAAAACATGTGAACTACTTTATAAACGATATGCATGTTTAACTAAAAAATAATAATAATAAAAAAACCTAAGTATATTTCACTGTCTGGGTTCATACATTTGTATAAGATCTCAGCCTGCAAACCTCAGCCTAAATGCACTTTTTTTAAAAGAAGAAACAAATGGAGCCTTCTAACAAAAGACAAAATGAAACAAAAATCTTGCTAATAACTATGGAAGGTATGCTAAAAGGATAAATGGGGTAAAGGAGGAGGGAGATAAAATTTAAAAACCCTCTGAATTACAATTTGCAGCTCAACATTTTATACCCTGATCACCAACCCACCAGCACTGGACAGACAAGCTGCCAGTGAAGCATGCAGTTCTTTTACCTGCTGTCTCTTCTGCAAGTGTTATTCTGCCTGCAGCAAATCATATGCGTGGTTTTTTAAATCAAAGGCTAAAAAACAAACTGAAATCTCCTATTCTTGTTGACAGTCTTAGCTCTAGGCCAGGATTGGGATGTACAGATGCAAGTCGAAGCTTCTATAAAGCGATGCTGAATAGTCTTATTGGAATAGTTTCTTGTCATTAGGTAGAATCTTTTTCAAAGCTCATTTGTGTTTCTTAGAGTAAAAGATCTCTGACTCACCCACATCTCAGAGTGGAATAATTTTAATGGGTCAAATTGTGTCTTTACTGAGTAGAGGCTGGACTATGCTGAATTGTCCTTCCTTGAAGATTTTATGTGAGTGACTGGAATGTTATTCTCCTTAACAAAAAGCTTGCCAGAACCTTCAGCTACTTTATGACAACCCTATATTAATATTCACCTGTCAAGTCTATGTAATGCATTCTTCTTTTGCCTTGGAATCAGAACACTAGTGGTAAAAGGGATCCTTGTGAAAGGATGCTACTTAATATTACCTATAACAGGGGGACTTAAAATTAGTAAAATTATAGAAAAATATGTAAAATGTAGACTTGTTGACTAAAGGCTAGAAAGGACAAAAGCCAAAGAGATCTGAAATTACAAGTTTGTAAAATTTGGAATTTTGAGCCTATGTTTACATATGCATTTAGTTTTGAGTTATAATGAATATTATGAAAAAGTCAAAGAAAAAATGTGAAAAACAACTATCTTCAATATTATCAAAATGCTAATAAACTAGGAGTAAGAAATGAACACTTTTTTTTTTCCTCCAAAACAACTATCTGCTTCTTGAAAAAGCATTCACAGATGTTTTCATCTGAGCAATCATTTAATGGCAACTTTACTCCTGGTATACTTTATCTTTAATATGGTCCAAAAAGCTTATATGGATTTAGAAACCATTTGAACACTTTCTTCCACATTATATTTGGCAAGAACTAAATACATGTAGATAATGTCATCATAAAATCATGCTGCTATATTAAAAGAATGTTAGCCTTCTTGAGTGTAATTTTTGTGACTGTGGCTGAATTACCCACGAACTGTATTCCTGACCTCATCAGGGAAATTACTGGGGCTGTACTATTTGGCAAAGTTATTTTTGCACTTGACTGGGTTTTCCCAGAGTAAGTTTAGTGCGTGGAAACCACAGATACGTACATATACAAAATTGTCAACTTTAACCCAAATTGAATTCAGGTTGTCACGAGGTCAGTGTCAGTACTGAAGTCAAAATACTGGAGTCATTAGAGTTCCTTGCACATTAGTGCTGCTTGGATTGGCAGTTCTGCTTAGGGTCATAGGTCAGATAATAGAGGTTTCAGAAGCATATAGTAAGCTTAGAGTTATGTTTTCTTTATTCATTAACTGACTGTGGATTTTAATAAGATCAGTATATGCCCACAGACAAGAGATTCACAATGCAAAGTCAACAAATTAGAGGATATAAGTTCCTTACCACTGAAGTCTGTCCATAAATAAAGCAGGGCTTTATCTGGGTGTTATCATTTCATAAATCTATTATACCTTAAGTGTTTTTGCCTAATAACCTAACAATGAGGAAATGAAGTTTGAGAAGTAGGTGGGCCTTTGCAGCCAAGGTAAGAAGCTTAGGTTTCACCCTAAAGTAATGGGAATGTACTGAAAGGCTTTAAACAGGAGAGGCTGATGAAAATTATACTTTGAAAAAGATTCAATTATGGCAGCTCTGTGGAAAATGGAGGGAAGGGGTCAAGAATAGAAAACGGGAGAAGAGTTAAGAAACAGTGATTATGGTCTAGGCAGGAAATGATGGTGACTTGGATTAGGGTGACCAAAGATGGTTGCAGTATATATTATAGACATACCGCTGACTCGACTTAGGGTGGGGGATGAAACCTGAATGGTAAAGAGAAAGAATTGTTAAGAATGATTCCTGGGTTTCCAGCATAATCAAAGGAAATGGAAACATTAGGAGGGAAATTTGTGGGGAATATTCAAAGGTTTATTTAGCTTTGGACTAACCAAGTCTCAACTGCATGAAGCATACAAGTTGAGATGGCAAATTGCCAGTTGGATATATGGATCTGGAGCTCAGAAGAGAAGTCTGAACTGGACACTGGAAATAGGGTGGCATTTGCAAACAAACACAAACTTCTATTATATTGTTTCATTATATAATTTAGTCTACAGTTAGCCTTCTGGCTGTATAAATCTAGGTAATAATTCCTGCATCCTTAACTCATTCCAAGTACAAACATTTCTAGATGTTGGGTAAGGTCACTGTCCTCTGGGCTATGTTTGTAATTTATTTTTTTTTGTTTCTTTCCTCTACTTCCCTGACTTATTCTAAACTTTCACATCTACCATGGATACTTCTATTAAGCCATTTTCTCCCAAAGTCTTGCTGTTTTATTTCTCTTGAAACAAACATTGTCAATAACAACCACACAGCTAATTGCACTTGGAGGTGGGGGGAGTCAGAAAATAAAAAAGTGCATGCCTTTGAAGCACAGAGTCAAGAAAATTTCCTTAAAAGGAGAAATCACAAAGACTCAGTTGTTCTTCCTTCATAGTGCACATAACTGGTACATAAACACTGGCACAAGTGGAAGGGTTAAGGGTAGTTTAGCCAATAAAAGACAAAGTAGGTTTCATCCTTCTTTGGTCTCTCTCTCCCACCAGTTCCATTTGAGGTATTCACAGTATGTCTTCTTCCTGCCTGTAGCTCTACAATCTTTTAGGGTATACATATTTCTAGCTTTCACTGTTGGTTGTTTTTCTTTGAATGGTCATTGCAATTAATTGCAGAATTTCTTATCAGTGAACTGTTCAAGGCCAACAGCAACGCTTACCTGCATTTTAATCAGAGTGGAACAATATAATTAACACTCCTGAGTGTACTGAGTAGAAAGGGATGCTTCACACATTTTGCTTTAGTTCCCAAGCAACTCTGTTGCTGCCCTGGATGTGATAAAGTCCTTCTCTCTTTCTTCTTCTTCTTTTTTTAAAAGAACATTTATTTATCCCTTTATCTTTATTTTAAAAAATTTTTAAACAAATTTCACCTTCTATCAATTTCAAAAGGTCCATCACTGTGCCTCCAATTAGTTAGCAAGTTACATTTGTCCTATAATCTCTGGCCTTCAGTATTTTAAAATAAATTTAAAATAAATGATTAAACAATTATGGTCCTTTTACCCAAATTATTTTGCCAACTTATAAAGGATTTAGAGACCTCCCATGGAGCCAGTAATGGGTAAGAAAACTCAAATAAGAATTCCACCCAAATGGTCATAACTTTCAACCCTGGACAACTAAAAAATAACATTTATTATGTAGACCTCTCAATTTCCACCAAATCAAAACTACCATTTCAGTATTAAACATGGTTGGATGCTTAAAAAGTTTCAGAATAACATTGCTTAAGCTGTGATCACAGGAAATTCTAACCATGACATACAACCAGGTGCCATGCTGATAATACATAAGGACAAAAGAGATTTAGTCCTGAACATCACATGTTTTTCCAAAACAGTTTCTCTAGTAGCTCAAACTAGACAAACATTATAAAACATGTTTCAATATTAAAATATTGTATTCAACTACAATTAATATTAATTTACGAAATGTGGTAAAACACATGAAGAAGAGGGCCTAGCACACAGGAGATGCTGACTAGTGTCAGTAGAACTGAAACTGGAATTTGAATGAACAATATCCTACTAAATAGTCCTCCTAGAGACACACTTGCAAATTAGTGAAAAATGGTGTCCTAAAATCTGGTTCCATACCACTTATCCTTTAAAACCTAAAACCTAATATGCCACCACAAAGCTTAAAATCTTTCAGTAATCCAGTGGTATGCTAATATTATGGCAGGAAAAAACATGGTCTTTGGAGTCAGAGACACCGATTTGAATTCTTTACCCACTACTTACTATGTGACTTGGGCCATGTTGGGCTTCCCTGATAGCTCAGTTGTTAAAGAATCCACCTGCAGTGCGGGAGACCTGGGTTGAATCCCTAGTTTGGGAAGATCCCCTGGAGAAGGGAAAGGCTACCTACTCCAGTATTCTGGCCTGGAGAATTCCATGGAGTTGCAAAGAGCTGGACATGACTGAGCGACTTTCACTTCCACTCACTTCACCTTTTTGAACCTTAATTTCCTCATCGGTAAAATGAAGAAAACAATGCTAACCTCCTAAGGTTGTCATGGTGATTATGTGAAATATATACGACAAAGCTTTTATCCTATTAAGTAGCACATTATAGAATTATAAAGATGTTATTTCTTTTTGTGCTCCCGTCACATACAGGATCAATATGACTTTAAAAAGATGACTTCCACCTCCTTCTCTCTCATTTTCATTTAAGGTCATTCTTTCACACTTAATGCTACTGAATTGCGATCCTCAACTTCTCTTTCACATTTCCCTCCATTGGTTCATATTTTTCTGCCTAGAATATTTCTGCTACCCCGGACTAGTGAACTCCCATTCTTCTTTGGAAAGAATATAAGCCACCTTTAATTTCTTTGTGGACGTTTTAAGCATAGTTTCTGCTTTTATGACAGTTATTAATGTATAGTTTACAGAGTCAAACCATCCTATAAAACTGCTTATTAAAACAGCGCTTGCTGACTTGTCCCCCTCATTTCCCACAACCAAGAAGTACTTGCTTTCTTTTAGTTGATTAAAACAACAACAAAAAACCACCCTCCATATTCAGGAAAAACAGTCAATGTTATTACTTCTTATTTTATTGTTTTTCCTTTGCAGCTTTATTGAGATATATTTGACCTATGACACTGTCAAAATCTAAGCATACTGATGTGTTGATTTGACACATTTATATATTGCAAAATGATCACCACCATTGCTTTAGTTCACACCTCCGCCCTGTCACATAATTATTATTTTTTTTGTGGTGAGAACACTTAAGATCTACTCTCTTAGCAACATTCAAGTTTATCATACATTTTTAGTTATAGTCATTATGCTGTACATCAGATCCCTAGAACTTCTTAATCTAATAACTAGAAGTTTGTACCATTTGACTAGGATCTCCCCATTTGTCCCAAACAACCCCCACACCCACTCTGGTAAAAATCACTCTACTCTCTTTCTCAGGAATTCCCATTCTTATCTATTCATCTATAGAACTTTTCATGACATCTTTATCTGTAATGATCTCATTTTCAGTACTCTCATAGTACTTTTGATTCTTTTATAGCATTTTTTTCCCCTTGCATTCCAATAGTTTATATGGCTAGTTCTCTCAAGAGAATTTTAGTTCCTTGAAAGCAGAGTGAGACTGTCAAAAATATTTCCCTATTCTGTTTCTAACACTTCTCATTTAGAGAATACTTAATAAATTTTGTTTGAACTGAGACACCATGCTGCTCATTGACCCAATTAGCAAACATGGTTTTTAAAATGCAGACTATTGTCAGTCTACAGAAACTCTTCTACAATGTAAACTAAAAAAAAAAACTTTTCAAGAAAAGATAAGATTGTTAAACGGATTACAAATATTTGTAATCTTTGACACAGTAATACTAGTTGTTGTTAACTGTCTTCAAAAAAAAAAAGAAAGAAAGAAAAAGAAAATGAAAGATAAGCCAGGAATTTGGGCCAAAGAAAATCATATGGTATTATCTGAAGTGGCACAAAAATGACAATCTAGATGACCAGAGATAAAGAAATAATTAAGTAAAAACTTCAGTACAATGATACGAATGATGATTATACAGCCAATAGTGTAAAGTTCACAAAACTGTAATAAAATAACAGAAAAATACTTTTGATTTCTTTTATATCAATTGAAAAAGAATCTTCTTATAAAAGATTATGTACAGTAGGATCTTAAATGTGTAATGCATTTTGTTTTAATAACCTCTTTGTGAAAGAAAAGAAACTCCCTAAATTTGAATGATACCTCCATATCACTCACATGTTCATTTTGCATTTTATAGGGGATAGAATATTCGAACATATGGTGAATCTGATAGCTAACAAAGAAAGGGAAGGGACCTTTTTAAGTGTATAGGGAGATTCTATGAAGCAACACCTACCTCCCCAAATCATTGGATGTATTTTGGGTTCTGACGAAAATAACTACCTTAGAGGCACAAAGGATAGTATAGATCAGTCATCTTCCATAAGGCCCATTCCTCCAAGTATCTGAACTTTGTCATGCAGAATTCTCAGTCTATTCAAATATGTTCCTGAAAAGTCCCTTCACCCTTGCTAAAAGAGACTCACCAAATATACAAGGAAGGACTATAGACACTTCTGAAATAGTAAACAATTTTAAAAGTCATGCAAAGAAAAACTGTTGAAAATCTTCATTCATCTACACAAGTGGGAAAACAGGCAAAGTAAAGCCCAGAGACGTTGAATTATCAAAATTATCAACAAGCACATACACACACAATCAAAGGCCCTTCAGATTTTTCAAATGTCTCACGATCATTTATGAAATCAGGGAAAGAAATTTGAAAAGAATCACCTGTATACATGCACAGCAAGATAATACCTTGTACACTGTATGTTCTAAAATATTATAAATACATGTACAAATTGTTCTAAATCTAGAGTTGGCAAACTACTTGCCCATAGACCAAATCTAGCTCATTGCCTATTTTCATATGGTCTGCAAGCTATGAATGCTTTTTTACATTTAGAAGTGGTTGCAAAAAAAAAGAAATCTGTGACACATGAAAATTGTATGAAATTAAAATTTGTGTCCATAAATAAAGCTTTATAGGAATATGACCACTGACATATTGCCTATGGCGGCTTTTGCACTACAGCTGTAGAACTGAGTCCTTGTGATGTGGATGTTGTGTGGCCAGCAAAGCCTGAAATATTTAATGTATGCTTCTTGAGGAAAAAGTTTGCTGACCTGTGTTCTATTTTTTTAAATTGAGACATAACTCACATATATCACTATATTAGTTTTAGGTGTACAACACAATGATTGGCGATATATATGTAATATATATAGTGAAATGATGACCACAGTAAGTTTAGTAAACATCCATCACCTCACAAAGTTATAAAATTTTTCTGTTTGATGAAAAATTTTAAGATCTATTCTCTTTGCAACTCACAAATATATAATACAGCATCATAACTCCAATCACTTGCTGTCCATTCCATACATCCCCAGAATTTGTTTATCATATAACTGGAAGTTTGTACATTTTAACCACTTTCACTCATTTCACTCACTCCTCACTCTTCACCTCTGGTATCTACCCTGAGTTCTAGGTTAATAAAAATACATTCTTGGGAGGGACAACAGCAATTTTCCAGCCTAAATCTCTCATGAGGATATGGAGACAGAGAGAAATCAATAGAGACTGTCTCCATATACATAGCCAGGTTCTAGATTTCTGGTTCCTCTCTATCATTATGCACCTGAGTATCTTTACAAGACCTATTTCCATCCTTCTGAGGATAAAAAATATACAGCCTTGATGTACTCCTTTTCCTATTTGGAACCAGTCTGTTGTTACATGTCCAGTTCTAACTGTTGCTTCCTGACCTGCATATATGTTTCTCAAGAGGCAGGTCAGATGGTCTGGTATGCCCATCTCTTTCAGAATTTTCCACAGTTTATTGTGATCCACACAGTCAAAGGCTTTGGCATAGTCAATAAAGCAGAAATAAACGTTTTTCTGGAACTCTCTTGCTTTTTCGAAGATCCAGCGGATGTTGGCAATTTGATCTCATATTAGGAAACTGCTAATTGGCACATCCAAGTGTTACACATACCTGCACACACACATGTTCATTTTATTTTAATAACCACCGTATGAGATACATCCTATTATTATCCTTATTTACATACAAGAAATCTGAGGCAAAAAGAGACTAATTCCCTCATGGTTATATGCATTTTAAGTGGAAGAGCTAGTATGTGAATTTATATACTATAGACTGTACAATTTTTTAATGAGGTTAAAACAAGTATGTACAAGGATGGATAAATTGATGAGAGGTACCAGTCAAATTATAATGCTTTGAAAAATGAGTAGGCACAGACATAGCAAACGAACTTATGGTTACTAAAGAGGGAAGAGGGGGGATAACTTAGGAGTTTGGGATTAACATATACACATACCATATAAAAAATGGGTAACAACAAGGTCATATTATATAGCACAGGGAATTATACTGAATATCTTGTAAGAACCTCTAATGGAAAACAATCTGAAAACGAATATATACATGTATAACGGAATCACTTTTCTATATATTAGAAACTAACACAATATTGTTAATGAACTACACTTCAATTTAAAAAAAGAGTGAGCAGGAAGTAAGAAAATTTGGAAGGAGAGGGAGGATGCTGTATTCCTTGAGACATATGACTATTAATGAAAGGGTAGCTTAGTTTGCACCTTGTCAGTCAAGGAGAAAAGGTGATCGACCTTCTGGACATCCAGAGGATTTACTTGGGGGCTTGAGAACAAACACAGTTTGGAACTGCTGTTGTGGGAAAACAAGAGAGGATGTGAGTTAAGTGTAAAGTGATCATGACTCCATCAGGAGCCTAAGGTCAGAAATTATGGGATAAAAGATCTCATCAAGTGGACTGTGTGACTTTGTCATCTATACAGGACTTGAAATTGGAATACAGCAACGGAATAACCAGGTGTGAATGACAGAAGGCTAAAGGAGGGAGGCTTGAGAAAAAGTGTGGGATTCCACAGTGCCAGCAGCATGGGCTAGAAATGTCCAGGTCAGGTGATGTGGTGAGTGCAGCTAGAGGGGAACTGATAGGTTGGACAGAAAGGGAGAGGGTGAAGGTGCAGTCACAATGAGGCTAAAAGAAAGGCTTGAGAGGTGAGAGCTGTGTGAGGATGGCTCTGGGAATGAAAGAAACATTTCAAAATGTAGAATACTGGAGGAAGCCCTATTCTAAATAATGACAAAGTCTTGTTTCCATGCATTCACAGGAGCTGAGTGAAAGTTGCTCAGTCGTGTCCGACTCCTTGCGACCCCATGGACTGTCCATGGAACTCTCCAGGCCAGAATACTGGAGTGGGTAGCCTATCCCTTCTCCAGGGGATGAAAGTCGCTCTCATTTTCCTTTAAAGAGACATATTTATTTCTTGGTTTTTGTATTACTTTTGTAGTTTTGTAATTTCCTTTCTTGGAGGATTTTTTTTTTCTCTTGTTTTGATGGGGTGTTATATTTAGAAGAGAGTAGGAGAAGAAGTCTGAGGAAGAGGGTATGATTAGCATAAGGTGAAAATCAGAGCAATATTTTATTATCTCTCCTGGGGGATTCAGAAACCAAACTGTGTTTTGGTTCATGGAATGACATGCACACAAACATCTTGAACAATTTTGTTTCCCATATTTTCAAAGGAGATAATGTAAAAATAATTGGTAATTCTTTCAAAATGAGAATGGAGTGTTACTGTAAAAATGCTTTTTAGTTATTTAAACTACATTGAATTCAGAGTTACATAGATACACTGGGATATTTTTAACATGGTGCTATAAATTTGAAGGCTTTTTATTTTTTAAACATTTTTATAACATGTCATCGAACTACAGTGAATTATTCTTAATTATATACATACTTTTTACTTGCCATACTTATTTTTAAATGGCCACAGTTTTCAGATGTAAATATATAATAGTAAAAAACAAAAACAACAAAAACAGTACATCCAGATGTTAAGAGATGTTAAATGAGTGCAACCCACATATGTTTTGTAAGCCAAGTAACTCTTCTGGGCCCTTGGTAGGTACCAATAAGAACCCTTTAAGAGTAATTTACTCAAAAAGGCTGAGAGAATATGCCTCAAAATTTATCCCCAAAAGTCCAGTAAACAGTCACTTTTGACCTCTGACCCAATGTATGAAATACTGCCTAAACAGATTTTTACTCAGTAAAATATACTGAAGTCATAACATACTTTAGGATTTGGTTTGATAATATTCTAAAATGTCTTTAGGGAAAGTATAATAAATGTGGGGCAGTCAGCAGGATAACAAGAAAAAGAAGTTAAGAAAGCTGGTATTAGAAGACAGGAGTCCTGCTTACTTTCCATATGAATTTGCACAAGACACTTAAACCTCTTTGAGCCTCTGTTTTCTCACTTGTGAAACAGGAATAATACCACCTGCCTTGCTGACCTCATAGGGTGGTTTTAAAGACACAAATGAGTTATGAAAACACTGTGCTCATGTCATAAAAAAACTTGACTTGATGGTATTAGAGATGTTGCTATAGGGAAATTGTAGTTTTGTAATTTTCGACAGGATGGGGAGAAAACAGCCTCCAAACTCTTTCTCTTTAAGTTTCCATGTATAAAGGTAGTATTCAGAAAGCAAAGAACAGTAACATGGGATATAGTTTTCACAGGAAACATTTCAGGAAAGCCTCTATTCTGTAACAGAGATAACTGTATTCATTACAATTCTATCCACTCAAAAAACAGTTAATTTTAGGCCCAAAGTATATGACATAAAATTTCTAGGTAACTGGAAAAATTATTTGAGGTCAATACTACAAAGCTGATTCAACTCCAAATACAAATTCTCTTTCATTCTATAGAGCAATATGACTCTTCTTACTAAACTGTTTCATTTGCTGCCTTCTATGCTTTGTTCTACAATTGAATAGAAGCATTCCCAAGACCCTCTGCTCTTTCCTCTACATAAACTCCTTATTTTAAGGTATTGCTTTCACATCAAGGACTTCTCTTGTGGCTCAGCTGGTAAAGAATCTGCCTGCAATGTGGGAGACCTGGGTTCGCTAGATCCCCTGGACAAGGGAAAGGCTACCCACTCCAGTACTCTGGCCTGGAGAATTCCATGGACTGTATAGTCCACGGTGTCACAAAGAGTCAGACAAGATTGAGCGACTTTCACTTTTTCACATCAAGGCTTTTAATATATAAACTCTAAGGACTCTCAAATCTCTATATGTAAGCCTTCTCCTATTTGAGGAGCAGTCTTCTCTTCTCACATACCAACTAAACACATCCCATTGGGTGATCCATGTTCTAAGAAGCAACATATCCAAACCAGGGCAACCACTTTCCTCTAGAAACCAAAATCTATTTCTGATTTCTTATTTGCCCCAATGGTATGTATCACCATTCTTTCAGCGGTCATTTCTTAAAACCACAGAGTTAGATTTTATTTTCTACCCTTTTTGTTAACCATATCCAGCCAGTCACCAATTCTCATTGATCATTATTTTGCAAAATGACTTTTAGCATCTATCTTTGCCTTTCCATGGCAACTGCCACTTTTTTGAGACTCACATCACTCAAAGGTTAGACTACTACAACTGTCCCCATGCTTTCAATCCATCTCACAAATGCCTCAAGGGGCAAATATGTTGTTCTTAAAACACTGATGTCACCATATTACTCCTTGATTCTATGAGTTAAAATTAAAACCTTTCATTACATTTGAAGTCCTGAAAGCTATGAGAGGTTACCGAATGCAATTAGAAACTAATGAATATGACTAATATCCTGAACACAAATCAACAGGTTTCTAGAATCCAAGAAATTAAAGTAATAGAAATTAATAGAAGATTACCATGCTATCTTAAAGATAAAAAATAGTCACAGTCTCCATGGTGGACATAAAATGAAACAGCTTCTATAAACTTCATACACCAGCCTTATTGTCTCTGAGAATTAGAAATGCACTAGTGTCCTTTTGATAAACATGTGAACTCTGCTACACATAGATGGGCAATGTTGGACGCATGCTATGCTGCTTTCCTTCTGCAGCATGGGTTATTAGCTGTGACTCAAATCAATTCTTTAAATATGTAAATCACATTTCATGTAAAGATCTCTCACTGATCTAGCAAATACCTGTTCACAGCTGCATTTTTAGCATGATGTACGGAGAGAAATCTCATTTTGCCAAGATAATCTTGTTTTATTGCGTTTCTACAGTTTCGTCTTTGCAAATTGTTACTAGTGTCATCCTTTAATGAGTAGCAAGGTACAGGAATTCTAATTTTATTTGAGGTTTTATTCATTTAGGGGGAAAAAGTTCTCCCTATTACTTTTCAGAAATAGAAAAACTATGTCTTATTTACATAATTGTAACCCACTCATTTTCTTTTCTCCATTAGCAGAATATTGCTGCCTAATAAAGGGTATGATCTTAGAAAGAAAAAAGTGATCATACACTAATAAGTAGTACTAGAACAACAAGCAAAGTTGGAAAATACTTTTTTTTTTCACTTATCTTACTAGGCATTAAAAAGCAGAGACATTACTTTATCAACAAAGGTCCATCTAGTCAAGGCTATGGTTTTTCCAGGAGTCATGTATGGATGTGAGAGTTGGACTATAAAGAAAACTGAGCACCGAAGAATTGATGCTTTTGAACTGTGGTGTTGGAGAAGACTCTTGAGTGTCCCTTGGACTGCAAGGAGATCCAACCAGTCCATCCTAAAGGAGATCAGTCCTAGGTGTTCATTGGAAGGACTGATGTTGAAGCTGAAACTCCAATAATTTGGCTACCTGATGCGAAGAATTGACTCATTGGAAAAGACCCTGATGCTGGGAAAGATTGAGGGCAGGAGGAGAAGGGGACGAGAGAGGATGAGATGGTTGAGGTTGAATGGCATCACCAACTCAATGGACATGACGTTGGGTAAACTCCGGGAGTTGGTGACGGACAGGGAGGCCTGGCGTGCTGTGGTTCATTGGGTCACAAAGAGTCAGACACAACTGAGCGACTGAACTGAACGGAACTGAACTAGAAATCAATAGACTTCATTTTCTACATGAATTCTATCCTCATAAAAAATAGTATTTTCAAATTTTCCACCATAAACCCAGAATCTAGCATATGATCCTGATCATTTTAGGACTCATGACCTCATAGCATTTGCAGTCAAAAGTTTAAATATTAGGCAGGAAAATTATCATTTTCCCCCTAAGATTTGCTCCAGGTACTTGCTGAATTTTCTAATATAAATTCGGGGGAGGGCAAAACTTAATAAAACAAATACTTGAAAGTCTTAAACATTTGTCTAGCAATAACTTGGACGTTCAAAACTGGATCTCCATTTTGTAGGCAGTTTCATGCAACTATGACTTATATTCACTAAAATGAATGTAGCAAATGGGTTTGACTTTTTGATTATTGCTTCTTATGTGTTCTAAGAAGAATCTTGCTTTGTCTTAGTATTTACTATTGCATATAAGTTTGACTTTGCAAGAGTTGAAATAAACTAAAAACTGCTTGAAATGTCTTTTAAATTTTACTCTTTGTCAACCTGATTAAATTCTTTGCTACCATTTTATCAGGGAAATTATATTCCTGTCATCTTGCAGGTCAGAGATACTTTTCATTCTTCTCACTGGGCCTAACACAATGCATTGTACATAGTGTGACTAAATAAATTGGGTGAAATGAAATGGGTGAAATGAAAAGTCATGTTATTATCCAATAGCCAATCATGGGTCAACTAAGAATAAACTAACCAAGTCCTAAATCATAATGAATGGAATGGGGAAATACCTTTATGTTACTCATGTATCACATAGCTTCAATGATTTCATGTCATAACTGTGCTCGAACACTTCAGTGCCATAAATAGCTCAGGTATTTTGTTAATGCGTATCATATTATGTGAATGAATAAATGTGATATATTTTCTATCTGTCTTCCCTGGTGGCTCAGATGATAAAGTGCCTGCCTACAATGCAGGAGACCTGGGTTTGATCCCTGGGTAGAGAAGATCCCCTGGAGAAGGGAATGGCAACCCACTCCAGTATTACTGCCTAGAGAATCCCATGGACAGAGGAGCCTGGTAGGCTACAGTCCACGGGGTCACAATGAGTCAGACATGACTTACTGACTAAACAAACATGGCATACTTATGCATATTAAATGTGACTATTGGAAACACACACACACACACACACATATACACACATGTATATATACACACACATATGTATGTATGCATGCCTACTGATTAATGTCCCCAAGGAAATTTTGAATATAAATACAATGGTTTAACAGGATGAAACTGCTGTTAATGGGCCAATATCTCCATGTCAATGTTTAGATGATGGAACATGTTCTAATTTCATCCTAAGAAGCAGAATTCTTTTGACTTCACTGACCACTTGAATATTTGAATTACATGCTTTTAAAGAAACATTCATTCTTCACCCATCAGAAACAAGTCTTGGTATGCTTTAAATTATATTAGGTCATTCCTAATGTAGCATTTATTTTTGTAGTCTTATATTTTATCAGTTATTCTCCAGTTTATAATGGAAAGGGTGCTCCATTGATAACATCTAGACTTTCCAGTCTTCCTGAGCCATTCTTTGATCCAGTCATTAGACATGGGTAAGCATTCTGGGACTGGTACCATAATTATTCTTTTTAGCTCTTCTTTCTTTTAATTTCTAAAAAATGTATAATCTGCCCTTTACTAGTTGAGTACCTTATATGGCTCTCTAAGAGTTTCTTTTCACACATACCATGGTTAGATCCCACAAGAAGCCCTCCTTATTTATCTCTGATGTTAGCATTAAGATTGCCAACAAAATTAAGCTCAGGCCAGTCTATGCTGTTGGTAACATACTCACACCGGTAATAATATTCACAAGAGAAAGAAAAAAGACAAATGCCTTTAGTCTGCTTGTTTGTTTTTCAATATTTTAACTGGGGAAAATGACAAGAGCCTATAGAAATTAAGTTAATCCTGGGAGAAGAAATAGAGTCTTCAAGATATAAATATATATGGTACATTTTTACAATGCAGATAGAAGAGAAAATGATGGACTTAGAATATGAAGTTAACATTTCTAGTTTTTAATACACTAGACATGACAAGAAAGACAATTAGAAAATCAGGCAGCATCAGTGAACCAGAGTTCAGTTAAAGTAGGTTTTCATAAAACATGATATACATCATAAATATTTTAATCAAAAAAGTATAAATAATATTCATTTGCCAATCTTTTTGATGTAAAGTTAAAAGTTAGGATCCTCTGATTGGCTCTGTGCAAAGATTTCCTTGCATATAAACCATACAAAGGAGAAAGAAGTGACAACCCACTGTGGTATTCTTGCCTGGGAAATCCCATGGACAGAGGAGCCTGGAGGGCTACAGTCCAAGGGGTCGCAAAGAGTAGGACACAACTGAGCAGACACACACAAACCACACAAAATATACAATCTAAGCCAGTTTCTACATTGGTTTCTAGATTTAAGTAGCTAGAACTTAAATACATTCATGAAGCAATCAAAGTACAGAAGGGTTTTGGAATTGGTGCCTATCTTTTAAGTTTTCTTACCCACTCTGATTAGACAGCAAATTTAAAATGACTTTATCAAGCATCTCCAAAGCATTCAACATAGCTTTCATTAAAAAATGGCATACTTTTTAAGCAGCCTGGCGTGTTGCAGTCCATGGGGTTGCAAAGAGTCGGACACGACTGAGCAACTGAACTGAACTAAACTGAACACTAGAAGTGCCAGGATGCACATGAGAACTGCTTACTAGCTGTAAGGAGTCAGGGTGCCCTAGGATTCAGTCAACACCTTACAACATCCAGTGAAGTGTGAGCGCTGATTTCTCAGGCAACCTGGTTACAAGAAAGTGAATTAAGAGAATTTCTACCATAAAGGTGAGAGAATGACAGCCCAACAAGAGACGCTTCTTTTCTGAACCCCTAAGTGAGATAATTTTTATTCTTAGAACATTCAAGCATTTTAAATTGGAAATTTTATAAGACAGATATCTTTCTAAAAGAAATGACTTGTAAAGATTAAGATGCCACTGATCTTGGAACTTATGTAATCATAGCAAAATCTATTCCTCTGTCAAATCTATGCTGAAAAACTCAGAGAGAACATAGCATATTTCCCTTAAAAGACACATCAGTTTGCCTAGAAATAATTTACTGCCTTCATAAACAGGTGCCAAAAATCAGGAAGTGTAAAAGCAACACAATATGGAATACGGAAAGCATTTCTGTTTCACCATTTTCCTCTCAAGACTGAAAGAAGAAAATGAGATGGTTGTTAGATTTGCACACAATTAAAGAGAAGTAGGATCATTAGAGACAGAAAGTGGTTTATTGATGGGACTCATTGCTCTCAGTCCATAAATGAAACCATTTTACTCCTAATGACCATAACCCCCTCCTTAGTCTTGACAGTGCTAAATTACAGTTGGATATTTAATGATCTCAATCTTTCCCTTAGTTTATTAAAGCATAAAAAGATTAAGCAGATACTAAGTGACCTGAAGATAGTTAAAGAAAGACCATATCATAATTTTACTGACTAAACTCTGTAGTGATTAACAAGACTGGTGTTTGTCATTACAGTCTAACTGAAAATCTTAAACTGTTGAAACGTGCTATTTTCAGAAACTGACAACAAACAACTGAGGTAACACTATAACCCAAATAAATTAAACACCATCATGTTTTTTCTAGAATAAGAGCCTAATTCTGGTCAGGAAATGGTGGCTTTTCATGATACATGAAATTACACTTGACAATCAAGACTAATCTAGTCTTGTGTTTTTCATTTGATTTTAAACTAAAAGGATAATAGTTATAGTTATTAATAATTTTCTTTACTTTAAAGCTAGACCCACAATCTGTTTTTTGAACAACGACCAAAAACAAAACAAAAAAAAAGAAATAAAAAAACCTCTAACGTCAGAAAGATATAACCATTGCTTCCTGAATTCCTAATGCTGAAATTCTCCCATCTATGAACTTAGATCAAATCCCTAAACTACAAGGAGTTGACTGTTGGTTTAAAGTTGCTGCTCATAAGTACTATGATAGTACTAAATTATTTTACAATTTTTTTTATTGAACTAAAGTTGATTTATAATATCATGTAAGTTTTAGGTGTATAGCACAGTAATTTATATATTCTTTATATCTATATTCTTTTTCAGTTTCTTTTCCTTTATAGGTTATTACATAATATTGAGTACAATTCCCAGTGCTATAATGTAGGTCCTTGTTGGTAGGACACTACTAATTTAATTCAAATATAAATACTGGTTATACTACATCTTAGGGAAAGTTTCTTAAATGTCAATTACTCTACATGTTTTAGTAATTAGAAAATATACAGTAAAAAATGGAGAAAAGGCAGTATAAAAGTTATCAAAAATGACACTTGTAACGTGACCTATACAAGATATTTGTAGAAATGTCCAATCAAATAAATGAAAACATATCAGAAAGTAAATGAGAAATTAACAGTGTTTAAATTTAAAATAATCAACCCATGGTGACAATAATGATATGATATAATCTATATTTTCAACCCAAAAGGCAATAAGATAAATAGTTACAAAAAAGCAAAATCAAAACCACAAAGCTCATATAAGTCAATTGGAATGACACTTATTGAAGAACATAGGCAACACATTATTAGTGGGCCAAAATTTAGGGAAGGAGAATTGGAAATTAATCTATAACTAGTAAGAACACACTAGTATAAACTGCCTAAAAATTACTGAACCATATGTATACTAAGAAAATTTCTTCATTTAAAATAGTAAACATTACATAAGAAGAATTGGACTCAGAAATAAGGAAAACTCAAGGACACGAGCACAAACCCTTTTGCACTTTAACAAAACAAAAAACTCAAAGCATAACTTCCAGACAAAAAACACAAAAACAAAGCATAATTTCCAGACAAATCCCTTTCACAATTCAGTGGTCACATTATACTAGCAATGTGCTTTAAGTTTGTGAATGAATGAAGCCTAATATTATGACTTTTAGACCTTCCTTTAAGAATTTTCCACAATATCATATGTTACAGTGGATGTAACAGAAATCCAAGAGGTGGGTAATCTTTAACATTTTTTCCATTGAAATCTATGTTTATTTCTGTACATGGGTTAACCTACTTTGGTTGGAAATATAAATATTTTGTCATCATTGAAGACTTGCTTTTTCTATTTAATAAAGTAGACTTTCCTCTTTTCTTCAAATACCAAAATAAACAACAAAATGAAGGAACAAGCTTGAATGTGACTGAGATACTTCTCAAAAATGACATTTCCTACAGTGTAATTAATACTATTACGTTTGCTACAGACATGTAATTAACACTTCGATACTGTAGTGACTTCATCCAAATACAAAGTCCAGTTCAATTTTCATCTCAATTCAAAAAACTAAGGACTTTCAGACTAAAGAGGCAGATATTTAATAGTAATCATCCGTGTACTTTACAGAGTCGGTTCATTCTAATCTAAAAACTGTCTCAGGAAGAAAAAAATAGGGAGCAAAATAATTTTGTTAAATTGTTGGAGAAGTTTAAATGCTGTTACTTTGGACACAATCTTGAGCAAGAAATTCCAGTGATTAATCTAAGTATTAAATCATTTAAACACACTATTTAGCTGCCTCTCTGTTATATCAATTATATTTATATATAACAGAGTTACCTCTAAGTAGACATATCAGTAAACGAAGCTTTGGTGAATAAAATACATATCAACCAATCTTCTGACAGCATTTTTATGAAGATAAATCCTAACACCTGTGCAAATAATATTTTTAATTGAACCAGACACTGATGACTTGGAAAATTATATATATATCATCTTTATTTAGCTGTAATATGAAACATACATGTACAAGCTTTGTAATTTATTTTACCCAAACAACATGAAGAATAAAAAATGTACAGATCAGGTTGAGTCATGCCAAACTACTACTTTATAGTTCAGAAATGGTTAAATATTCAGCAATTATATGTGGTTTGACCTAATACAATATGCTTTTTATTCAACCATGCCATATGGATGAAAACTTCAAATCAATGCACTATATATACCTTCTAAGGGCATTTTAGGCACTGGGAATGACAATAGTATTTGCAAAGAATGAGTTTTTGCAGAAGTATAAGACTTCAGTCAAGGACCTATTTCAACTTAAATTAGGCCATTTCCTTTTTTTTTTTTAAATGGAAACCATGATTTCAACTAAAAGATGAGACAAACAAGTGCTCACATGAGTCTTACAACTGAAGGAAAAAAGAGAGAGAGAAGAAAGACCCACTGAACTCTTTTTAACAGTCTTTGTTCCTGCTATATAAGTAGATTGTATGGCAGAGCTATTTATATTAAACAAACACAGACACACACACACACTACAGACACACACACACACACGTGTGTGTGCACACATATGTTAGGAGACCAAGCATAGTAAACACTTTTTCCCTACATAGCAATAGATTAATTATAACACATGTAAGGGTTACTATGGGATTATACGAAATAATCTGTGTGAAACTTGAAAATTGTAAAGCACTATAGAATCAAAAGAATCTTTCAATTAAAAAATACCACTTAGACAATGTATGCAAAGAATGCTTTTATAGAAACTGCTTTCAAAAGGGGAAGCTACATGGTGACAGCAAATAAGTAAAGTTTGAGGCTCCAAGCTACAGAGTGGAACTGCTGAAACATTCAGGGATTGGCACCACTTGACAGCGTAGTCACCTCACGCCAGAAGGGCTGCACGGTGCCTCTCCTCCAGCTACCCTCTGCTCTGCGCCACATTCTGTTCTCACCTAGTTCACACTGAATCATGTCTCCTCCTGCTCCTCCCTTTCCTGTCATTCCACTGTCAGTCTGCTATTGGTGTAGTGAGGGAGCAGATGGAGGAACAAAAATGTTTATCAGCACACCCAAGTCTTCAGGCTGTTGCTTTGTTTGCTCTCCTCAAGATTCAAGTTAAATAATGACATTAAAGGTCATCTTTAGATTTCTTTTTCTTCCTTCTAAAATTTGTAATCGCCGATAAATTCATCCCCGAAACGAGGGCTTGTCAGAAACTTATGTGCATTCAGGTTTTTAAAAACAGAATTTTTACTTCTTTAGCTGGGAAGTAAAAAAGTAGCAGAATTCAGGGCGTAAGGCCTGAATGGAACTACTTTCAACAAAAGATAGCAAAAGAAATAATGTTATGACAAAAGGTGAGGCACATCTGGGAAGGAGGAAAATGCATTATATAACAAATGTTGCTTGACAATAAATATGGGTGTAATTTTCTACTCCCAGTGTTTATTCTGCAAACAATCTGAAATTAGAAACTGTCACCCCCTTCCTACCATAAAAGGAAAATATCCCTAAGAATTCACTGAATCACTGCTATGATTCTGCATGCCTAAAATGGACCCATTTTCCGTTTTAACCTGTCCTTGCCAATCTTCTAAGTGGTCTGTAATTCTCAACGATGAGTATTTTGCAGATGCTAAATCTAATCATTCTGACACCTATAAAAGATATTCAGTGGGTGAGTGAGATGAAAAATGATGGTGCAGAAATATGAAAAGTCTATGTTGAGATAACAATACGGCTACAACTATGGGTAAGCATATTCCTTCAAGAGAGGTAGATTCTCCTCAGAGCTCTACTTCCATTTGGGTATTACTGATATTCCTGAAAAATAATCACACACAAAGCCTGCATGTGATATTTGTTCCTATTTATTCAGTGGGTTTAATTATAATTTTAGCTATGAATCCCTAAGATTTAAAATGTGGCTCTAAAATGTAATTTAAAAAAAATGATGACACCAACAGCAGTTATAAGATCTATTGGACTATGGGTACATTTTTTTCTTCATCTTTACATTTCAAATTTTGTGAGGTATCATGGAAGAAAATATGTTTGCCTTCTTTTACTCAGTTTTCCCCCAAACTTAATGACAACTAAAAAAACAATTCCCAAAGTTTATTTCAGTCAACAAGCAAATTATTTACATGTAATGTTCCTATAAGAAAAGATAGTCAGATAATATAATATACTAATGTATGCTGCTTGTCTATCATGCTATTGTTGTTGTTTAGTTGCTAAGTTGTGTCCGACTCTTTGCATCCTCATGGTAGCCCACCAGGCTCCTCTGTCCATGGGATTCTCCAGGCAAGATTATTGGAGTGGGTAGCCATTCCCTTCTCCAGGGGATCTTGCTGACCCAGGGATCGAACCTGTGTCTCCTGCACTGGCAGGCAGATTCTCTACCACTGAGACATTGTCTATGAAGCCCATTGTCTATCATAGAAAACCCTAAAATAGCAAACATAGCAGAGTTTTAAAATGTACTATTGGAATAGTTATATTCCTTTCTCCATGACTTGCTTTCAGAAGAATCTCCTAGACACAGGAAATGACATTTTTATGCACAACCTAGCCTATGCCTGACTACTAATTCCATACATGCAAAAATATATATTATGAAAGTTTAATAACTTCTCTGAAGACTGTCTACCAGAAGTCTATTTGAAAGAGGCCAAAGATACCCTATTCTGACCTTGATAAAGTATGAGTTATAGTGTCCCATAGTCAAGAAAATCTTATAGAATATATACTGAGTATGATTATTTTTCTTGTATTGGCAGGCAGTATTAACTTTTTCCTGCTTGGTTAGAAAGCTAAAATTGATAAAGTCAGTGGAATAAAACACATATACATATGAGATATGTGAATAACAACTGAGATCATTAATTTAATTTATTTAATTTATTACATGTGCATTTTGTATCACTGCCTTCAAAAATTAGCTTAAATGTAAACTCTCATGAAAAGCTTGTCCTAACTTCTCAAAACATAAATGATGAGTACGAGTCTCTGTACTCCTAGAGCATACCTCAGTTCTAATTTTTTGGAAATCCTAAATTTCTTTTTCTAAAAGTTAACTGTGCAGCACTGAATTAACAACAACAACAAAGAAGTATTAATTAACATAGCAGCATAATTTTGCCATAGCAACAAATTGCCGGAAAATACTTGATTAGTTAAGGGAAAGCATGAAATGATGGGAAAACATCTCCACTCTGAGTAGGGCGAGAACAGTGGCTTTCAGAGGTATGGTGACAGTGGTGGATGAGTCAGCAAACACAGAGCAGACCATGGCAGCTTCAAACTGAAGAGCTTTGGGGTGTGACCACGAGGGTGGCAGCGTAAGTACCCATGAGAAACCCAGCAACAGAGGTGTATCTCCTTTCCTATTGTACTAGGTGAGATTTCAAAGCAGGGGTCATAGGAATTAAGTAAGAGTTAATTAAAGTTTTATGATAGTGACATAAACTGTTTATCTCTTCTGTGTGGCCAGAGGAAATAAGATGAATTTGAAGTGAGGATATGACACCATAGTTTTTAATATGGTCTTGATCCTCTGTACTGATAAGTCTGCACTCACTCATAGAGAAGATTATGGGCGCGACTCTGGTTCTTTTTTTTTTTTTTTTCCATTTATTTTTATTAGTTGGAGGCTAATTACTTTACAATATTGTAGTGGTTTTTGTCATACATTGACATGAATCAGCCATGGATTTACATGTATTCCCCATCCTGATCCCCCCTCCCACCTCCCTCTCTACCCGATCCTTCTGGGTCTTCCCAGTGCACCAGGTTCTTTTTATGGGAGCTTGGAAGCCCTGCATCAAATACATTCCTTTCTATTTGATTTTTGTCCTCAGCCTCTTGAACTTTAACCCATGCTGTAGTCTGTATTTTCTTGTGCTAAACTGATAAATATTATTAAACTCAATTCCACACATTCTCATTAAGTGTTTAGTATGGGAAAGAAATATTGTGTTAGGTATGGCAGAAGTCTTAGTCTTATGTTTACCCCTTTCCCCTTTCTTAATTTTGATTCTAATAGTTAACAGTAGGCAATCAAAATACACTTCAAAAAAATCACGAGTTCCATAAAAGAATTACAAGAAAAGTGCTTGACTGTTCAAGGAAGACACCACAGCCTCCAGAATGGGTACAGACAATGAACAGAAAGCATCTAAGATGAAGTTCAAAGGATGGTATATTTTATTTGAAACATGGAATTCTTCTCTCAGGGTCAAACAAATGTCATGACCTGATTCTTCTTTCCCACCTACCCCACTTATTCTCATAACCAACATTTGTCACTTGCTTGAGAATTTGTTCCATGCATGAGCTGACAATTTTATCTCTAATCCACAAGATGAGAGTACGTATAATTATGAAATATCATTAATATAGTCAACATCATTTTGAAAAGCATTTGCTGGAGAACAGAATGGTGGTTATCAGGTGCAAGGGGGTGGAGGAATTGGAGAGATGTTGGACAAAGAGTACAAATTTCCACTTAAGAGACTATGAATAAGTTCTGGGGATCTAATGTACAGCCTTGTGTTTATAAATAACAATATAGTGTTCTATACTTGAAAACTCATAAAATACTAGATATTAAATGTTTTCACCACTAAAAAAAAAGGTAATATTATGTAATATGTTGGATGTGTTAGCTAACATCTATGGTGGAAATCATATTGCAGAATATAAGCTGATCAATACATTGTACACATTAAACTCACACAAGATTATATAGTAATTATATCTCAATAAAGCTGCAAAAAAAAATAAAATTAAAAATAGAGGTTTCCCACAGAAGACTCATTAATTGAGGCCTTATAATATCTGCATTGGTATATAATGACATTTCTGGTTAAGAAGGAGAAGGCAATGGCAACCCACTCTAGTACTCTTGCCTGGAAAACCCCATGGACGGAGGAGCCTGGTAGGCTGCAGTCCATGGGGTCGCTAAGAGTCTGACATGACTGAGCGATTTCACTTTCACTTTTCACTTTCATGCACTGGAGAAGGAAATGGCAACCCACTCCAGTGTTCCTGCCTGGAGAATTCCAGGGACAGGGGAGCCTGGTGGGCTGCCATCTATGGGGTCGCAAAGAGTCAGACACGAATGAAGTGACTTAGCAGCAGCAGGTTAAGAAACACTGAATATAACATCTCACAAATAAATCTACCAGTTCTTGGACTTACCCAAATATTAAAACTTCTTCAATGGCTAAGTCCAGTGAGGAAAGTCTCTTATATTATGAGAAAGGGGTTAATCACAAGAATAAGAGAAAACAGTATAATTTTGGACTCAATATTTGATTGCTAAAACTACTAGGTCAATTTCAAAATTTTTTCAAGCAAGTGAGATATAAATGAAAATTAACTACATTTTCTCTCAATAAGATATACATGTTCTATATAAATATATGAGCCATATGTATATATGCATGTGTGCCTATATAGATAAATATGTTTTTTCCCATTATGGGAATCTAACTAACTTAGGCAGCAGAAAGTAGCAGCTGTCTAGTAACACCAATAAGCAGATAAGCCCACATTATTTCTCTAGTAGACTTTAATACAAAATATGGGACTCCATATATCACCTTGCAGTCCCTAACTGTACAATCTCATGGCCAAAAGACCACATGAATGCCTATGGGAGGAAAGAGAGAACACCCAGCAGAGGATTTCTCTCTTTAGCCTTCTTCATTTTAAATGATTATATGGCTGACGGTGAGCTAAGAACTTGATCCCTTTTTCTCTTTTCCACAGGCAGTGATATGATTCACTTCACAGAAGATACCCATAGTTAGAACTAGAAAAGAACTAGAAATTAACAACTAGAACCTATTTCCCTCTTATTGCACATGAGTGATTAATATCACTTTTAATAACAGTTGAATTCTTGCATGACTGGGAAGAAAAATCTCAATGTGGAATGTTGACCCAGCTCAGTAAAAAGCTTTTAAAGCAATCAAGTGCTGAGATTCAATGACATACAACCACCTAATACCCAAGAAAACTATATAACAAGAAACCTGAGAGGAAGACTGGTAGTTCCCTCTCTCTCAGAAGGAGACAGATTTAATGAGATCATTGTATTTCCTATATACAAGTTAGTATTATATTAAAAACAAAACAAAACCAAAACTTATTCATCTAGATGCATGCTATAGAGAAGATGAACATCAGAGATTTGTTTTTAAGCAAGATTAAGGTGCTAAGATGCTTAGTCACTCTGTTGGATCCAGCTCTTTGTGATCCCATAGACTGTAGCCCGCCAGGCTCCTTAGTCCATGGGATTCTCCAGGCAAGAATACTGGAGTGGGTAACCATTTCCTTCTCCAGGGGATCTTCCCAATCCAGGAACTGAACCCAAGTCTCCTGCATTGCAGGCAGATTCTTTACAATCCAAGCCACCAAGGAAGTCGCCTTAAGCAAGATTATAAGAAGCTAAACCAACTCTATCATTTTCATTGCTGAAATTTCTAAAATTTGACTAAGTTAACATGTCTTACTCTCATTATTATTATAGAAGGAAACTTGGAAAACTCAAGAAAAATAGAAAGCCAATACCTACGTTTATAATAGGCATGGAAATTTAGGATTTTTTTTTAAAGAAAGAAATCTCTAGGAATATCATAAATATGAAGATGCTACAATTTTTAACACCACACACACAATAAATTTTTTTTTGTTCTCACTTTCAGTGGAAACATATTATATTCAAATTCTACAATTAATAAGGTTTGGCCTGTGGAATGTCAGAACAGAAGTAGCATATATTTAACTCTATGCTTCTACAATTAGCTACTCTTTAGTTTATGGATATTAAATCCTTCCATGATTTTATTTCCTTGCACGTGTAATTCTATGCTCTTATACTCCTTTTATGGAATAATCTCGTACTTGTCCTCCAAGATAAAGATCAAAATTCAGTTGCTCAGTAAAGCTTTCCTGGACTTCAGCAGTTGCTTGTTATATCCACTGCACTCTATAGCACTGAGGTTGATATCGGTACAATGAATTAACAAGCTGTACAGTCCATGGGATAGCATAGAGTAGGACATGACTAAGTGGCTAACACACACACACACACACACACACACACACACACACACACACACACACACACACACACTGTAATTTACTTGCTTAGAAATCTGTTGCTCTACAGTGTGGGAATCTGGATGGTAGATATTACACTGTATTTATCTTTGTATCCTCAAGATGTCTGATATACAGATATTTAATAACTATTTATTGACTGAATTAGTGAGAATAAAGTTGTAACAAAATGATTCTCTACAGTGAATCAAGAGTGCATTTGCATATTGTCCAAGTAGTACATTCAGCCCTTCACTAATATTTAATAATAGTTAAGAATTACAGGAAACATTTTTAAGATATAAAACAATATTTGATGCATCTTAGCATCTGATAATGCAAGGCAAAATTCAAAAACATATCATGTAGTAGTATTTAGATGGCTTTGGTAATTGAAAGCACTTTGATACAGAAATGAAAAAAATTGACTTAGAATCTAGTGTTGATTATATTAACACCATAATGCCACACGGTGCGCATATTTTAGCATTTCAAGGGAAATGCTTTTCTCAATCTAGAGAACAAGTGAAAACAGAAGCAGTCTTAAGAGAATATGATGATTAGCACAGAAAAGGGGAAAATCATAAGAAAGAAACGGTCTTTTTCTCCTTTGGTTTGGAGAAATTCAACTGAAATGAGAGCCTAATATATGCCTATTATTTCATCTAATATCTTAGCAATTAGTTTCAGGCTGCCTTGTTAAAGTTCATAGCCTCCAACAAGAATAACATGTGCAATTCCTTTCTCTATAATGAAGGTAATTTCTATCAAGGAAATAACAATGACCTACAATCAAAATTCAATGTGAATTTCAATTGTTTAAAAAAATTCTTGACATCAACAACTCAAACTGCTTTCCCTACACATTTCAACTATTCCTTTACAGCATACAGACAAACTTAAGGATAATGACAGTGGTATAATGATGAAAACACACAAACCTACCTTTCAACTATTTAACCGAAGCTGAAAGTGAAAGTCGCTCAATCATGTCTGACTTTTGCGACTCCATGGATTGGAACCTCTGTCCATGGAATTCTCCAGGCAAGAATACTGGAGTGGGTTGCCATTCCTTTTGCCAGCGCATCTTACCAATCCAGGGACTGAACCCGTGTCTCCTGCATTATAGGCAGATTCTTTACCATCTGAGCCACCATAGACGCCCATTTAAGCAACGACTTCTTACAAATTTGAAAAGTGACAAAATGTAATACATCACAAATGCTCCTGTGTATGAAGTGAGCAAAGCACTTTTTATGTAGATTACCTAATTTAATTTTAGCAACACCCTCAAAGAAGCAAATATGACAATTAAACTTATTTGGAGAAACCTAGTGATGAGAAAGGGCTTCCCCAGTGGCTCAGTGGTAAAAAGTCCGCCTGCAATGCAGAAGCTGCAGAAGACAGAGGTTCAATCCTTGGGTGGGGAAGATCCCCTGGAGGAGGGCATGGCAACCCACTCCAGTACTCTTGCCTGGAGAATCCCATGGACAGAGGATCCTGGTGGGCAACAGTTCATGTGGTCACAAAGAGTCCGACACAACTGCAGTGACTTGGCACACATGCAGTGATGAGAAAAGTTATAAGCACATCGAATATCATAAAACTAGTCACTTGCAGAGCAAAGATTCTAACTCAGCTCCTATGACTCTAAATCTTATGAATCTACCCACCACAAAACATTACTTTCATCTTTAATAATCACAATTGAAAATAAAAAAAATTGATACTATTTAATACCATATAGTTTACCTTTATTTTCTTTTGAGAAAGGAGAAAATAGGATCTTGATTGAGGTTACCTTAAAATTAATATAATTTTAAAAACAGAAGACAATGCCAAAATTAGGCCTCCTTATTCATGCATCTGATGATTTAAGAAAAAACTCAAACCAAAGATTCTAACAAACTTTTCTTGAATAATCTACAAAATAGAGTCAAGATCATTATTTTTAAATGCCCCAAAATGCATACTTATAACTTTCATTAATTATTTGTCATACTGCCATCTTCTGACAATTTTACCTACTTCTAATTAGAGTTCACAATGTTAATTCAAATGGCATTTTTAGACTAATAAGGGATAGTTTTTGCTCAGTAAAAAACAAAATAATGATGGTATACCATATTATTTCAGGTCACATGAATAATATGGATTTTAGAACTAAAATTCATCATTCCATGGAATGGTAAAATTCTGAGATACTAGTAAAATATGTATTGAAATAGTCCTATTCTTGTCCTTTTACCAAACATGGAGGTTGACTGACAATCCTTTATAATCCTTTAGGCCAACTGTTCTATGTATTTGTGGGTCCCTGGTTTGCTATTTTTTTAAGTTTTTTAATACCCAAAAGAATGTTTCTATCCCTGTAAACAAGGGCAAGCATTCCATATTTCAAGTTTGGTTAGGTAGCAAACCAGCACAAATTACAAAGTGAAAGCTTCAAACCCAAGACACTGTAGGCAACAGTGCACAACATGCTAGATGATACTACTTATTTACAAAATGCTTGATGGCACCACAGCTCTCTAATATGCTAAATAAAGACTCAGAGAAAAGACAGAAGAGCAGAGTTCTACAAATTCTGGTGTTGGGTCAGGGAAATGGTACATGGGGTGGGATTCCTATGTCATGAGGGTGCTGTATGATAGTGGCTGGGCAGCAGGATGTAGGAATCAGCAGAGAAAACATGAGTTGCTAGATGGTGATCCCAACCCTAAGGAACCATCCACAACTTGGCATGAACCAAGGCTGGCCAATATCTTTATTCCTTGCTTATAAAATTTCCAATTTAATCTACCAAAGGATTCACCTCCTTTTTCCACCTCTCATTCATACCAACCAATGACCATGCCCTTAACTCTACAGTGGAATATAAAGGGGAAATGTAATTGTTACCAAGCTTTTTGTTTTGTATTATCTGTTTCTAAGATAAGAAAAACAACAATTAAGATAGTCCTTTTACTACAAATGAATAGAATAAAACCCTTACAATCAACTCACCTTGTATAACTCAAAAAATAAGAATATTACTTTTTAAATGAAGCTGGAGAAGGGAAGGAATGTCAATAGTTGTTAACTAAGTAGATATGTTTGTCAAAATAAGGCAAAATAGGATTGAAACAGAATAATGCCCAATATTACATAAATTTGTACTCACTTTTTATGCTGATCTACTTTATGTGTGATTTTAATCTCTCTATCCCATGGGCCTGTTTTAGCAAAACAATATTTCAGTTTGTCAAAGATAAAGTGCACTGTGCATTGATTTCACTGTTTTGTCCATTTCCTTTGCCAACAGGGACAGAACAAAATTTAAAGATAAGAGTGCTTCATAACAAGTTCACCCCAAAGTAGCTCCTGGCCTCATCAGAGTTGAATGAGACATTCAACCTAAGAAATAAATAAAATGACATTTTGGGATCATGTTTAATGAAGCGGGTACCTACAGAAGCTCTAGATTGCAATAGTGTTCTCATAATCTGTAGAGAATACGGCAGGAACATGTCATCAATCATTTGGGACAATATGGTACTCTGTGGAATAGAAACTATTGAACCTCAGTAGCTCCTGGGTTCAGTCATGGCCCAGAATAAGTTTCTTGTGATGTCAGTACCATAAAGTGGTTTGCACGTGTCTGTGCTAATTCCATAAGTCAGTGTGTCATCAATTGTCATAACCACATACAAACAGCCAGTGTCTGTGAAACTGAATGAACAAAGCCAGGACAGATACAATGCTGGTGTAAGGTGAGGTGAGAAATAGTACAATTTTCCTAAAATGGAAATGAAAGTAAGTCGAGTGTAGCATGTCTAAATGAAACGCTAAGAAGCTGTCCTAGTTAAGAAGAGATTTTTGTACAAATCACATCAAAAGGAAGATAACAAGTGGTCCTAACAGAAAGGATGCACTTAGCCTATAATAACAGCTGAGAAGGGCATACAATCTCATTTGGCATGTATAATTCCAAATCAGCAAGATATTTCACTTAAAATTAAGTGAGAATAATTTTAAAGTATCTCGATATTTGTACATACAAATATACTGTTATAGTTATAATTCCTGATAAGATCTTTAAAACTATAATCATATAATGATAATAAGAAAATGAGGAAACATTAAGACTGAATACATGTTATTTAAAAAATTCACAGGCAATAAAGAACAAAATACTTGACCTCAGTCAATAAATGGACAAAATAGAAAAGAATTGATAAAGTTAATTTTAAAGATGGGAAAACACTCTCCTTCATTCACAGCCATAGAAATTGAAATTACAACAAAAGACATTTATGACTATATTTATTGGCATGATTCTTAAAAAGCTTCATTTTTATTTTAAAATTTCCATCGAATTTGTTTATTTTCACATATGCCTCAACCTCCCTTTGAAAGTAGGCATACTAATAAAAAAGATAAAAATTACTGGCTTCCCTGGTGACTCATGTGGTAAAGAATCTGCCTGCAATGTGGGAGACCTGAGTTCAATCCCTGGGCTGGGAAGATCCCCTGGAGAAGGGAATGACTACCCACTCCAGTATTCTTGCCTGAAGAATCTGATGGACAGAGAAGCCTGGCAGGCTACATTCCATGGGGTCCCAAAGAGTCAGACACGACCGAGTGACTAACACTTTCACTGTTTTTGAGGTTGTGGTGAAAGGCATATATTTATTTATTCCTGATGGTTGATATAATGGTTGTCTTCCTGGAAGACATTTTGTTCCAGAAAACTCAAAAGCAGAAGAAATGTTTACAGATCTTGGCACATTTAAAGGAAATAATATATATATTTAAAGAGAGAAATTGTACAGCTTTTTTAAATGGTAAAAACATAGAAGTCTTTGTGTCTTATAGAATGACACTGATTTAATGAAGTTAAACACATAAATTGGAGTCAAGATTACATAATAATTACAAGGAAAATGTAGCAACACAGAATATTATGCTTTAAAACTATTAACTATAATAAATGCAAGTGAAGACTATATAATTCTATAAACGTTATCTATGAACAAAAACTTGGGGGGGTATAAAATGGAGACAAAAAGAACTAATCCATATCTTAATTATTGAGAGAGGGGATATTAAAAATATCCTTTCATTTCTTTAATGTTGCTTAAAAAATAAACAAGATAGAAATTAAAATAATGCAACGCCTTACATAATATTCCACTTAGTTTTGGACCAAGAGAATGAAAATCCTACTCAAAGATATTTTCTGTAAGAACAGTTGTTAGAATATTTTATTATCTTTAAACACTCAAAGATTCCACACTTTCCTCCCTAAATATATATTTCCACAGAAAAGAGACTGTTTTACACATTACATTGATACAGAATTGTATTAAACATTCCCTTTTGGCTAAAATAGCTAACAGAGAAAAAGCAACCCTTATTTAATAGTAACTAATGCATTAATTAGATCCAAAGTAATCTGAAAACAGACTGAAACAAATTAAAGCAAATTAAAATCTATTTTGAAGCAAAATTTATCCTTCCAATCTGAATCACAGATTAGGTCAACTCCTGTAAAGTTAATCTGCCTTCAGGCAGGTGAATATATAATTAACAAAGATAAATGGGTTTCTATTCTCTTCTTGAGTTTGATTAAGCTTTTTGAAAACAGGGATCATGTCTTATTTACTATTATATTGCCTATGACAGTGTGGGTCACACAGTAAGTTCTGGATAGATGGATAGAAAGAGTATTTAAAGGGAAAGAAAACAGTTTTTATTTCCATGATGATTCACCCTGGTGGCAGAGTCCTTCCTTTTAAAAGTTAAAACAAGAATTTCAGTAAGAAACAATCACAGCTGCATATGGCTTTATCTACATGGGTAGTGCCTGGTTACCAACACTTACTGAAAGTATAATTTTTGTGTAGCTCCTAGAAGTTTATTAATCAGGTACTGAGCAGAAAGTGGGCTTCCCTGGTGGCTCAGATGGTAAGGAACCCGCCTGCCAATCCAGAAGACACGGGTTTGATCCTGGGGTCGGGAAGATCCCCTGGAGAAGGAAATGGCAACCCACTTTTCAGTATTCTTGCCTGGGAAATGCCACGGACAGATGGAGCCTTGTGGGCTACAGTCGATGGGGTTGCAAAAGATTCGGCCATGACTTAGAGAAACAACAACAGCAAACAGAAAATAAGACAACTCTTACTATCTTAATGAATGAAAAAAGTAATGGTCAAATTTTGACTCATATTTCCTCGTTTTATAATTTGGGGTCATGTTACCACTCAATTTTCTCACCTATAAAATGGCATGATAATAGTCCCAACTTCATAAGGTCATTGAAAGGATTAAATAAATTCATGTAAAGTACTTAGAACAGCTCTGATATATGCTAAAAACCAAATAAATGTGAGCTGTTACTATCAATTATATTGGCACGTTGTTACAAACTTATCATCGACAATCTTAAAATATATTCATAAGTGCTTGTAGAAAGAGTGACTTTCAATCTAACTTGAGTTTATATTCTGTTAACAGTGATAAAGAATTTCAAATGAACTCTGCATCTATACTATACAACTTGTAACATTTTCTTTTTTTTGCCATGCGGATATTTTCTTTAGGGTCTTCCCTGGTGACTCAGACAGTAAATATTCTGCTTGTAATGCAGGAGACCCGGGGTTCATTCCCTAGGTTGGGAAGAACCACTGGAGAAGGGAATGGCTACCCACTTGAGTATTCTTGCCTGGAGAATTTCATGGACAGAGGAGCCTGACAGGCTATAGTCCATGGGGTCGCAAAGAATAGGACATGACTGAGCAACTAACATCATTTTCTTTATGTGATTAAACATGGAAATATTCAATAACCTATTAATTTAATCAGAAACAGCAATAAGGATATATACTGCTAGCATGATAATGGGTTGGTTAGAAGAAGTGCCAAAATTCAATAAAATGACAGTAGATTTGATTCATTTTCCAAGAGATTGGAAGTGGCAAATATCAGGAGGCAATGAGGGGATAATTAGAGGTCGCTATGAGACACTGAGAATAGAATGAGGGAGATGCCAAAATCCAAAATATAGAGCAAATTTAGAAAATATAGTCAAGGTAATTGGTAACAAAGACACAGAAACAGGATCACAGGCCATTAAAATAACTCTGCCAAATGATATTATTCCTGCCAAGAATGCTTTTAATGTCTCACGAGTATACATCACATTGAGTGTGCCTGATAGCATCTTAAAAGTATTGCCTTCTGGCCCTCAACAGGTATGATCATCTTGACTTTTTTGGTTAGACATAACTACTTAAAGTCACCAATTTTTAAAAGTTAGTTTTAGCATAAGCTCAGCCAAGCTTAAAATGAGTCAAATACTAAATATTAATGTTTAATTATTCTTCACCCTTCATCATCACAGGAGATATAATGAAGACATACAGATATTATACATTGACTGTTTGAATACATGTGTTATACACACATATATATGTTTTCTAATGTATGATCCAAGGTTTTCAATGTGCCAATTTGGGAAAGATTTTATAACACAAGTATCTATTTTTCCTATTAAACTTCACAGTGAGCATGAAACAGCATTTTAGGACCCCATGATAAAGTATGTTCATAATCATTCCACCATTTAAATAGGTTGATCTTTTTATGATATGTCATTTCCAGAAGTAGAATAGAAGAGGCAGAGTTGAAGGATACTATTAAAAAGGTATGCATTTTATTATACTTGGCCTAGCTCTTTTAAAAGTAGGTAACATTTAAAAAGTACTTAAGTCCAGAAAAGAAATTTAAGAGATCATATATTCAGATTTCTTCATGGCCTAAAGAGTTTCAAATAATTCAATTCCATAGCAATAAGAGTAAAAGCCGAAGTGTTAAGTTGCTATTAATACCAACATGGTATAAGGAATCCTCCTTTCTTTACTCCCACTTCCCCCAGCCCTGGCTCAAACTAAACCTGAAAACAGCAGTTGGTATGCAAAGGTCTCAGCTTCAATGCTGAGAAGACTAACATTTAACAAGAACTAGAGCGTTCTGGGACATTTTTAAAAAAAGAATAAGGAAAAATAGGCACTGCTTCAATAAAGGGGCAAGGAGCATGATATGAAGGAAAAAATGTCACTAGAGTAAACTTTCCATAAATGTTTGCTTCGGAGACTGAAATGCAGAATTATGCCACTCCATATCTTAGTATATATTATAAATACACAGGTACACACATAGACACATGAGTAGGTATTATTTTTCATTGTTATTCAGTCGCTCAGTCGTCTCTGACTCTTTGCGACCCCATGGACTGCAGCACACCAGGCTTCACTGTCCTTCACTATTTCCTGGATTGAGTTGGTGATGCTATATATTCCATGTACATATAAGGAATAAAAGCAGTTTAAATATATTATGATAAAGCAAGTTATTTTTATAAGCTTCAGATGATCAGTTTTTGTGCTATGATTACCCAGGGATTGAACCCAGGTCTCCTGCACTGCAGGCAGATTCTTTATCGACTGAGCTACCAGGGAAGCCCAAAACATACATATAATATCTATAAACATACATATAATATCTATACCTATAGATATATAATCATCAAAAAACAACCTTATGGGGTGACTGTCAGGTTCTAGGCTAGCTGACTATTGTAAGGGAAGACTGCAAAAATGGGAGGACAGAAGTCAGTGAGCAATGCTCTCCTAGAGAAGCCTGCTGATGGCTAGGCTCTCTTCCTCCCAACTGCTATCAACCCAAATCTACCCTCCCAAGCTACCTTAATCTCTGCTTGTTAATTCTTTCTATTAATATATTGACCTCTCATCTTTAATAAAGTTTGAGCACAGCTCACATGCCAACCTAACATATTTTGAGACACAAAGTATGTTTCCTGCTTTATTTTCTTAATGTATAAGACTGTCAAAGTTTGAGGGGGATCTGGGAGCTGTCAGGGACGAAAATATCAAAGGAATGTGTGAGGTAATCACTATAACTTTACAATAAAGAAGGACCACATTGCTTACCCTATGTAGGTGAAACTCAATATAAATATGTGATTCAACCCATCAAGTGCTTACATGTCTACACTCAACACTGCACTAACAGATAAAAATGTGGTAGCTGGTATGGATTGTTCACCTGAAGTCTCATGAAATGAAAGATCAAAAGGAACAATATACTTAGGGCATTGTTGATGGTTTGTAAACTTGCAATAACATGCTACATAAAGATATTATATAATTAGGTAATTACATAAGGATATTGAATATAGATGCAAATATATTAAATATAAATACAAACACATTTGTGCTTGTATATACATATATGTATGTACATACACATACATATTCAAATTAAATATGTTCTAGTTTCACACTCTTTGGAAATTTTTATGGGAAAGGCTTTTGTGACCTTATACGATATTGGACAATTTTAGCTTAAAAGAGATGTTCAATATTATATTTCATACAAATAGATTATATTCCTTATATTATATTTCACATATACTCTCCATACACACACACACACACATATATATACACATTTTTTTTCTCTTCTTTTCTCCCCTCATTGATATGACCAGCATATTTTAAGTAAAACATAACATCCTTAGGACACTTAAACAGCTCTCTGGAGTTATCCAAAGAGTTGTTCTGTTTTTTTTTTCTTTCTTTTAACATGAGATGAGCTTCTCAACAAACATGACACATGCACTAGAATCATTCATTCCAGTTATCTTTTGAAAGAAACAAATAGTGTTCAGCTGACTGCCATAAATCTTCCAGTCTCTCTGCCGGAGTCCTGAAAAGCTCTCTAAGTGATGCAAACATAACTGGCTTGCTTCAAAATACCAAGTAGTCCTTTCTTTTCTATTTATTTTTATGCAACTAGAAATACACAAGGCATGGGAAATAGCAAAAAGAATTCAAGTAACCAGTTTTGAAAGAACAACCTGGACAAATGGCATTAGCAAATATCTTAATCCTTGACAGTCAACTTGGTTGTGGTCAGGAATACCTCAAACTTAACCTAGGGGAAAGGCATGATGGGGAAGCTACTCATTCTGTAACTTGCAAGGATAAATATCACCCTTCCCTGCCCTTTGGAGAAGGGAATGGCAACCACTCCAGTATTCCTGCCTGGAGAATCCCATGGACAGAAGAGCCTGGCAGGCTATAGTCCATGGGATCGCAAAGAGTTGGACATGATTGAGCGACTAACACACAACTCCTGCCCCTGGTAAACAAAAGAACTGGAACAAATGTCACCAATAGTATGTGAGGTACCTTAAATGTATTTTAAAATGCAGATGTAGCTCATTTTCTACTATAGAATTCTTTTCCTCAAAAGTAAGCTCATTAAACTTGTGTATTGAATCAATTGTTACATGCCTGAAGGAAGTTTATAACTTACACTGTAACCTTGCAAGAGATAAATAACCACTCAAATGTTTCTTCTTTTTATGGACCTAGACTATTCTAATTAGAAGTATTCTTAAATTAGACACATATACAAATTGAAACGCTTAACATTTGACGGCTATTAAGAAGTTTGGACAGAGAAGGCAATGGCAACCCACTCCAGTACTCTTGCCTGGCAAACCCCAGGGATGGGGGAGCCTGGTGGGCTGCCGTCTATGGGGTCGCACAGAGTCGGACACGACTGAAGTGACTTAGCAGCAGCAACAGCAGGAAGTTTGGAGGAAATATGTTTAAAAAACAGGGAGGTGGGAGGGGGGATTGGGATGGGGAATACATGTAAATCCATGGCTGATTCATGTCAATGTATGATAAAACCCACTACAATACTGTAAAGTAATTAGCCTCCAACTAATAAAAAATAAGTGAAAAAAAAATAATAAAAAACAATAATGTGTAAATGCAGAAGGAAAATGAAATGGAAGGAAAAGAGAAGGTGACTTCCTGTGAGGCCACTGCCTAGCTCTTTTTTTAAATTTTTTTTTATTTTTTGGGGTTTTTTTTTTTTTTTTTTTATTAGTTGGAGGCTAATTATTTCACAACATTTCAGTGGGTTTTGTCATACATTGATATGAATCAGCCATAGATTTACACGTATTCCCCACACCCGCTAAATCTATTTCCTCTCAGGTGTCAGAAGAAAAACTGTTTTTTATATAATTCATAAGTGTGTAGTTAGGAGAATTAATATTCTGCATGTGATGCATTCTGAGTTAATAGAAGGTTATCTGCACATCAAATATACATGGCTATATACACATATAGTGGCTCAGAGGTAAAGAATCTGACTGCCTAAGCAGGAGACTCGGGTTCAATCCCTGGGTTGGGAAGATCCCCTGGAGGAAGGCATGGCAACCCACTCTAGAATTCTTGCCTGGAGAATCCCCATGGACAAAGGAACCTGGTGGGCTACAGTCCATGGGGTCACAATGAGTTGGACACATATCAGCAACTAATAACAAACATACATATACTTTATAACTGTTATATGTAACATACACCCTAAATAGTTTCACAGATCCTGATAAATCCATCAGTTTGTCTCAGAAACAAATAATGGAACTAATGAATTTATTTTGCTACATTTATTTTGCTATATTCAATGGAATGGGTCATATCTTTTATTAAGAAACCTTTTTTCCATTTGCATTTTTTCAATGAAAATCAGATGTGCACCAGCTTCAAAAATATTCTCAACACAGAAATCTTTTAAATAACTATAATGGTGTCTGGCCTATTTTCTATATTTTTATCTTGAAAGAAGTTGTTGGTAAAGGCAAAATGAACATTTTTCCTCTTTCTGTAAGAAACTTCCAGAACTAGCTCATAACCCAAGCATTTCATGTTATTTCTTTCTTGGTATTTCCACCATTTCTCTATTAACATTTGATGACGAATTCCTCATTATTAGTTTTGTGAATTTCAGACCACTAGAACAGTATTTTCTTTCAACAAATTTCTGTTAACATTTGATTATATACTAATGCCTATAATCTTCTATTATATCCTGTCTAGCTTAGAAACAGATAAGAAGGCAGTAACATGGAACTGTATGAAAGAAGATAAAACACTGAAAATCCCCCTTTTTATTGTTTTTTCTTCAAGCACTGCAATATAACAAAACTACACATTCACTCCCATACATGTGGGTGTGTGCAGATTATTCTGTGCCTGCGACTATAACTCCAATTCCGAGTCGCAGACCCAGTGATAAGCTACCAAGGTCTGCTCTCCTCTGTTCTGTCACTGTCATGTTTCAGGTGACTGATAGTTTCCTAAGACACCAGTGTTATATTCTTTCATATGCTGTATTCCATAGATTTTAATTACATGTAAGCCAGTCTTGCCAGGATTGTGTCACTTTATTCTGAAATTTTATTTTCAAAAAAATGACATATCATTGTTTTATTTGCACATTCATTTTTATCGGCCTATAAGTTCATTATCCAGCTATAGATATAAGCTCTTCTGTTTATAAATGTACAATATCACTGCCCCATGGATGCTGAGTCCTTTTTAAAAAACAAAATAGCATTATCAGCCTCCCTTCTATGTCATTAACATGCAGAACATAGGTTAATGCTATGAATTTGCAAAATGGCTTCCCAGGTGGCACTAGGGGTAAAGAACCTGTCTACCAATGCAGGAGACATAACAGACACAGGTTTGATCCCTGGGTCGGGAAGATCCCCTGGAGAAGGGCATGGCAACCCACTCCGGTATTCTTGCCTGGAGAATCCCATGGACAGAGGAGCCTGGTGGAATACAGTTTATGAGGTCACAAAGAGTTGGACACAACTGAAGCAACTTAGCACACTGGCACGCAGGCTGTTATGAGCTATCCTAGGGTTTGTATCAGCAACTTAGGTGCTTTCAATCATTTCCAATCTTGCCAGTGAGACTAGTCAATGGCAATATCTTATAACACACCACAAGGGATTTTGCTATCTTAAGTTACATTTTAAAAGTAAAATAGAAATTTATCCTGACATCTGTAATTTCTAAACTGTTAAACAATATATCTCAGTGTTATGTGTGTTTCAACTACTTCTCAGAGTATATCATTTGCCTATTAATTTTGTTGATATCTTTTTTTGCATTACAGAGTTTACTCTTTGATATGTATCTGGTAAACTGTACCTGCATTTTTTCCCCCTAAGCTTTCAGGCTTAGCAAGCCCATACTCCATTCTAATTTCAGAAAATAGTCATCTACAGCTTGTTTTCTTTCATTTTCTTAACTTGTGCGTTTTTAACCTAGATAGAAGAAATTTAGTTTATGATATGGTGTGAGATGAGAAACTACACCCACCTCACCCAGATAGTTTAACAAATTATTATTTGTTATTTGTTAAATTATTATTAAATTATTATTACAGAACTATTGATTAAGGAATCCATCCTTGGGGAACACAGATAGAATCTGAGACATGATTTTGATGAATTTAAAATAAAAATGGACTTAAAAAAATGAATGCACTTTCACTTGCTAACATAATTAATATGCTTCTATATAGTGTTAAGCTACAAAATGGTTCATTTAATTGAGCTTATGGCTTTATACTTAATTCAAGTTTTAACTCTAGAACAATACGATTTAAACTCCTCCCTCCCTTCACATCATGGTGTTTGAAGTAAGTTACCCCAGAAGGTGGAACCACTAAAACAGATTTAACAATTTGAAAACATTTACAGGATATTGTAATGAGAAAGGGATGCTTGATTAAGAATGATATCACTCAGAGTCGGAAGGAGGGAGACATTTTAAGAATAATATGCAAAGAGAAGCAATAGCATGGATCTGAGATATGGAACAAATGCAAGAGTTGCAGTCATATGAGCTGAGATTTCAGTCCTGACTCTGCCATTTACTAGCTAGTTGTATAGTTTAGGGCACACAGATTAGATAATTGAGCTTAATTTTTGTCATTGACTGAGAATAATATCATTTATGTCCTCACAGCATGGCTGAGAAAAATGTCTGACAATGTAAAGAATGCATTGAAAACCAAAAAGAAATAAATTCATTTTATTATATAAAGTATCATGAATGTAAATTATTATGATCATAACAAACTTATTTATAGGTCAGAATTAGAACCCATCATATGTGGATTTAAATTTTCCACCTGGCTTCATATACTAATTCCAGCACAGAAAATAAACTGACTAGGCATTTTCTTGGGTCAGATAATAATTTATAAGGACACTAAAATCCTGCTTGATAAAGAGGAAAATAAAATAAATGAATATAACATGTTATTAAATGCATCATATCAGTACCCATTCCATTCAACTTATCAGCATAAACTTCACCGGAAAATTAAATAGCTTTTCCAGCACCAGGAGGCAGCCAAGTAGAATGTAATCAAGGCCTTTCTTAAATGATACCAATGAGGAGACAGCTTAGTACTAGAACAAGGACAATGAAAGGCCTTAAATTTTTGACAAATGCATCTTTAATTCACTTTGATAAAATGAGGCAAGTCAATAATTTAAAGTACACGACACACTAACAACTGCATAATGAAGATAACTGAATGCAGCATTGGCATATTAAAATATAGGAGACATGAATCTGGTTAAATTAGAGAAATAAAAGGGATCAAGTTAAAGTCTATTTATTAAAGAGAACAGGTAACCGATTGCTTGAACCAGAGCTCTGGAGAAGGAAAATGGATGCTTAGGTTTTAGTTTCAAGAGGGGACCACCACACAGAGAATCAGCAGCGGGGGGTTGGACTGGGGTGGGGGGGGGGGGGGAAGAAAAGGGCTCTGTAGGACTAGGACCAAGAACTCGGACCTTTTGACTTCAAACAATGGACTGGGGTGAGGACTGGCAGTGACTCATAAAGTCCAGCTCACCGAGCTCATTCAGCTCACCTTTGACTGTCACTCACTCTTGCTAAGGAGCAACATGGGAGAGCATCCCCAGTGAGGCTCACCCTGATGTCACGCATCTAAAGCTGCTCTCATGTATACTTTGAAAGGTTTCTAAAAGTTGAACAATATCAACTTTAAACACTATTGGTAGTATTAAGGGTTTTTTTTTTTTCATTTATTTTTATTAGTTGGAGGCTAATTACTTTACAATATTGTAGTGGTTTTTGTCATACATTGACATGAATCAGCCATGGATTTACAAGTATTCCCCATCCCGATCCCCGCTCCCACCCATGTTTGGTTTTGACTTCCCAGCATTCTCCCAAAACAAAAGTAGGCCCACAAAAACCCTGAAACCTTTTCCCAATCAGTACTAGCACAACATTCTAGAATCCACCATCTCCCTATTTTACCCTTGTGATGACCCAAGCCACTATAACTACAAATCTATGTCCCTCAAAATATGGGTGGTTTGGAGACCAGTGCATTAAACTAACACAAAGAACAGCCTACAAACACTATGAATGCACAGTTTGGTTGAAAAACACAGCACATTACTGGCAGCTAAGCAAGTGACTAGAAAACCTGATTAAACTCAAAATCTGTTTTTTGCTACTTCTTTGTTATTTAAGATTGGTAAAGCCATTTTTCCACTGTGGGTATGAAACAGGTATTCTCCAACAGCACTGGAGTTTGTGTCCTAAGCCAAAACACCCCTGCACATAGCACTCACGCAAACAACCCAAGGAAAAGTGCTCAGAGTAGGCAGCCTTTACTGCCCATGTGGTGACAATCTCCACCTCTGCTTTTACTCTAAGAACTCTGCCATCATCATACCTGCCTAGTTAAGCACCTCTCAAGGGCCTTACCCTATAGCACCAGGCAACACACACTATCGCTAGCTTTAAAGGTTACATTTTCTAAAAATAAATCCTAATCACTTTTTGCTTTCTTTTTCTTTTTGGCTAGGCAAAGGGCAGGATTTTTTACTTTGTTAGTTACTAACTTTTTTCTTCTTTGAGACTTTAGTTTTGTATTTGAGTAATTTGGGATTGATAATTTTTAATAAACCCAATGATTTCCTTTGGGAATAGGTGGTTTTAAATATCATTTATAATTCACTAACCATATTCCTGAGATATATCTGGAGATGTAGTGTCTAGCCATTACTTAGCATTGAAGGAAGGAAAGGAGGGAGGGTGGGAGGAAGAAAGGAATCTTGAAAACAGAAAAGAAAATTTGCAGAGGCCAATTTCTTTTGTGTCATTTCACAGAGCCTTCTCTCTGGTTAATATGACCCATGGGACCATATCTTTCTTCTATTCTTCCAAATACTACTGTTGCTAGACCTCTAGTCAACCCTAGTTATTGATTATTCTAGGTTCACATAAGACTTTTCGTTAGTCAGCCTTTCTCCTGACTTTCTTTTTTCAACAGCCAGAATGCTGTTTCCATTCATCTCTTGAACTTGCTTATATACCTAAATTATTTGCTCAGCTTTTCTCTTTCTATATCTACCTAATTTTAAATAATTGCACACTCCCTTCCTTCTTTTTCTCCAGCTACAGTAGCTGTCTTGCCAACTCTTCTGGCTGTTACTTACCTTTTTTCATTTCTTAGCTTTCTACTGGCACCCTGGCAGGCACATTCTCATAAATATCTATGGAATCCAAACAATGGTGGCAGTTTCAAAGCAAGCAACACAGAAATTCAAAATTTAACAATTATTTTGCACCAGTCTACAGATTTTCCATGCTGCATGATGTGATATAAATGTGCTTTTATTACCATAAAAAAGTTTTAAAATTATTTTTTTAAAGCATGCACATACAAATGTAATTAAAATGCTCTGTAGCATTATAAATTCAAAGTAATTCAGACAACAACTTCTGTTGCTTTTACTGAGAAACTAACATCTGTCTGTTATTGCAGTTATGCAGAGTAAAGAATACAATTAATTTCATTCCTGTGGTGGTTAAACTATGTACTCATTATTGAACAGTCTGAAGTTAAAATCAATTGAAACAGTAGAGCAAACGTCCAGTAATTTTTCAACAAATTAGTTGCACTTCCCTTTCCTTCTCATCCAGAAAACTACTGGTTAAACAGGAAGAAGCAACAGTAAAGCCATTTTCTTACCATCACAGTCATTTATACTGGATAAAGGAGTCTATTGCTTGTGCTTCCTCCATTCCTCATCATATTACATTCCTATCTGCCCCTAACATTCTCCTGAACCCATTCTGTGGAAGGTCTCCAATAACTATGTCATCACCAAACCTGAAGACCTGACATTCTTTTACTTTTCAACTTTGGAAAAGTTGATAATGCTGTTTTACTCCCTAATACCCTTACATAAACAAACAAACAAACCAAAAAAAAAAAAAAAAAGCTTTCTCTCTTTGGCTCCTGAGATATGGCATCATTTTTATTTTTTCTCTTTCTTAACAGTCTCTTGGCAAATTCTTTCCAACCACCATTCTAAATGGAGGCATTATTCTCCAAGATTTTATCTATAAGCCCTTCCTCTTCTGCTCCAAACACTCTTCTTTGAATTCACCTATTATCTTTTTGGCAACAATTCCCAAGTATCTCTCCAGATAGAAGCTTCTAACTGTCTAACTGTATGCTTAAAATCACCCAGAGTACGCTAGCACCATTACAAATCCATCATAATTTTCATCCTGCTCTCTTCCTCTGGTAGATATCATTCCTAACTGCCTTGTTTCCCCAGAGTATCCCTTTTATTCAACTGTCCTGGCTCAAAGCTTTCACGTATTATTGGATTCTTTTTCTCCCTTGTCTCATATGTTGTCAATTTCCCAATTCTACCACAGGGCTATTTTATTCCCACTGCTACAAACTAGCTAAGATACTTGGTCACATCTCATACAGATGACAATAGCAGCTTCTTAACTGGTCTTTAATCCCTAGTCCTTCCTCATTTTCCAGGTTTCTGCCTGATTGAAAGGCAGTTTATGACCCTACTCTTCGGTATTCCAGGATGGTAATATCCACTATATGAATCCCAAGGTCATCATGTTACTTACTACTATACAGGTTACACTTATATTGAATTGATATGGGAAAAAGTAAAAAAATAAAATAAAATGTAGGTAGAGTGGAATCTCAGACAGGATGAGGTCATTCCTGGTAAAAATCATTTAGCAATAAAACAACCCTTTCATTCTAGTAATAGGAATTGAGAAAGTGGGCCTCAGGTTGATACACAAGAGAACATAGCTTTTCTTGGTCTATATTCAATGATCATAAAATCCAGGATGACTATCCCAGATGAGTATCAAATGACATTTAAAACATGGATGCAGACCAAATTAAGGGGTTGAAATAAAGCCTCTTATTTTCCATAGGTCTCCATGTGGAATGGGTCAGGCCAAGTGGGCTGCATTAGCTAGAGGGGGATTCAAATTCTACACTTTGCAAACCAGATTTTTTTTAGATTTCTTATACTTTCCCTGCTTCTCCCTTAGCAAAAGTCTTGATTAAAGTATCAAGGTTTCTTAGTTGTGTCAAAGAAAATGAAGCATCCCCAACCCTGTCCCATGTGGGTTTATCAAACAAAAAGCTTTCATGACCTTATAAAACATGCTGAAAATCAAGAAGTAGCATGGATTATGTATAATAACTGATGCCACATTACTGACAACTTTTAGAGAAAAAGCAATTGAAAGGTAAAAATAGAGGATATTTTTATTTTACAATGACTCTGGGCAAATTCTCTCCATACCATTGTGAGAAAGGCATATAAGTGGAATAACAGTACAGTTGGATAGATTTTCATTTGGTTGAAAAACTGAATTCAAGGTCTATTAATTATTAGATTGATGTCAATCCAGTAGAAGTTTTCTGATAGTTAGTTCCAGGCATTTTTTCTTGTTCCTGTCTTTTTGAGCATATCAGTGACACAGAAGATGTTTGAAGGTATACTTGTTAAATTTGCAAATGACACAACATCTGAAGATATCTAATAAGATAGATGACAGAATCAGGATTCAAAGTTTTTGTAAAAGATAGCAGTGCTGAACTGAAACCGAACAAAATTAAATTTAACAAGGATAAACTCAAATCTTACAGGTAGTTTGTTGTTGTTGTTTTAAATCAGTGGCATAGGTCCAGGATTGTGGGATTATCTAACTTGACTGTGTTTTTTTTTTTAAGAAACGAGGATTTCAGTTGCCCACAGAGTCAACATGTGCCCACTGCAAGATGCAATTACTATAAAAGGTAAAAGTCTTGGTCTGTCATTGATAATCTAAGATGAGAACCTATATTCAACAGATTTGATTTTTAAACCTATAATATGTAAGACACCATTCAGTTGTATTCTGCAAAGATAATGGCTCTGTTTGGAGTGTTAGGTTAAATAATGTATAGCATTTTAGGAGGAGTTTCGATAAATTATAATAAAAGAGAAGGGGAGCAACCAATATTCTGAAGAGGTCAATGATCAAAGGACAGTTGATAAAACTATATATACAGACTGTAGAAAGTACCTTGGGAAAGTGAACAAAATGGAAAAGAATTGCAAATATTTGAATAGCTATCATGAGAAAGAGGTAAGTCTTAGATTCTGTATTGTCCCTAAGGGCAGAACTGAGTGAGAGCTTACAGGAAGACAGATCATAATTCAGTACAAAGAATATATTTTTAATGGAAAAGGAGCCTACATAAATTAAGGTATTCCATGTCATTAGACATTTCTCTCTCAGGTGCATTAAGAAAAGTACTGCTATGTTGAAAAAAGAAAACAAATTAGATGATCCTCTAAGGTCCCTTCAAACAAACCAGCTTTCATTATTCTATGAAACAAGTGTTACCCCAAATCATATGAGAATCACAACTTCAAAGTTTTCTACCATTTTTCAATCTGCTACTCATTCAGAGTATAACAGTTTGGATGCTATGCAAGCAGAATTCCCGACTGCCCTAACATTGCTAAGATAATGTTTTGAGTTCATTTGCCAATCATAATGATTGGTCTCACTGAGCTATAAATGCTTTAACCCAATCTCCCACGTTCCAGTGGCTTATTTGTAAAATAGCTAGCTGGATTTTGAATTTTAGTTTGCGATTGTGGAGTAGAGATTTTTCTCATGTGAAGCTAAAGGAAGAAAACCTGCCTCATTAGACTGAGCTAAATAGTTAAACTCTCAGCCTTTCTGCTTTGCAACCTTTCTCCTACTACTCTATGATATGAATTTATATGTTTATTTATATATACATGGGTATATGCACATGTGCATTCCTGTATGTGTATGTATATACAATATGCATGTGTGTATATGTGTCCGACTCTTTGCAACCCTTTGGATTGTAGCCCACCTCTGTCCATGGGATTCTCCAGGCAAGAACACTGAAATGGGCTGCCATGCCCTCCTTCTGGGAATCTTCCCAACCCAGGGATCAAACCTGAGTCTCTCAGGTCTCCTGCATTGGCAGACGGGTCCTTTACCACTAGTGCCACTGGGGAATGTATGTATGTCTAAATGACATGACACTGTAATGATAGAAAAAAGGTGAAGAAAAATAAAAGTGACAACAAAGCCATATGAGATTAAAACGCTATTTGCAACCAAGATGAGCTCCTAGCAAGTTTTCAAATTAAAAACTGGAGGAAAGCCCTTGTTTGCCAATGGTGGGGAAAGGACAAGAAGAGCAGAAAGGGAAAAAGGAAAGGAAAGCTCGTGGTCCTGGTGGCAGATAACTCAATCGAGAAATTATAATTGCATTCCATAAAAGTAAAATTTGTCCCAATGTAATATTTTTTCACAATAATCATCTGATTATTTGGCCATAATTAGAAATATTGGTCAAACAAAAATCTCTCAAAACGGACAGTTTCACCTGGTATGGGGTTACAGTGCTACAGATCAACAGAAGCTAGTCAGAAGTGAATTGGCATCATCAAATTACATTTTGCTGCTCATTAGTGTTTGAAGATTAGAGCATTCAGTTCCATTATCAAAGAACCCACAAAATACAAATACTGTCATTCTTTCTCATTTTTTTGTAGTTCATGCAGCACATATTTATGTTAATGAGTACATGGCTTTTTAAGTGATAGCTGTAAAACAAAATAGCACTATTTGCATTTCAGAGTAATCAGTAATATCCAGCTTGAATTTTGTCCAGAACTAAAATGATGCTAAAGAGAATCTGTCTCATGCTGATCAGTTCAAAATCTGAAATTGTGGCTTTAAAAATCTGCTACAAAATGATAAAAATGCTTCTTGCATGTAACATTAAAATGTCTAATAGACCCAGTTTAATGCTATGAAAGCAAAAATAGGCAATGGTCACCTTTTGAAAAGACTGCAGTCTACACAAATTTGACTTCACTCCATTATCACCCAGGACCTTCTTAACTCCTTCATCTGATCTCTGTCCTTTCCACTGTCCTGAAATTGTCCTGGCAGCATCTGAAATCTGACCAAGGTCAATAAATTCAACAACTTTCTCATTCTCAGCCCATCGATTTTCTCTTTATAATTTTAGATTGTGGATTAATCCCTGCTTCCTGAAATTTTCTCCAACAAAGACTTCCTAAACACTGCTTTCACATGATTCCCCCACCCAGCTGCTCTAATTTTTCCTTCTCTGTGTGTGTGTATTAAGTGGCTTCGGTCGTGTCTGACTCTTTGCTACCCTACGGACTGTAGCCTGCCCGCGGGCCTCCTCTGTCTATGGGATTCTCCAGGCAAGAATGCTGAAGTGATTTGCCATGCCCTCCTCCAGGGGATCTTCCTGACACAGGGATCGCACCTGTGTCTCTTATGTCTCCTTCATTGACAGGCGGGTTCTTTACTGCTAGCAACACTTCTAGCAATTCTCATTTCTGTATTCAAATGAGGTAACCACCAAAGTTCTGTCCTGAGCCTTCTTCTTTTCTCTTCCCTAGGGACCTTTTTAAATTTCATAATTATAATGATTTCTTTTGTAGGGATACCTGAAAAAAAGGTGTGTATATATATATATATATATATATATATATATGTATATATGTATATATAATATATATATTATACCCTAGCAAATGTTACAGCAGGCAGTTAGTTAGGTGTGAGCAGAGAAATGGGGCCAAGGGCAAAGTGGCAAGCAATCACTCATCTTGTAAACACTGGGGGTCCATAGGCAGTCAGAAGAAAGAAGGAAACTTCAGACTGACAGGAAACCACATGTTTTGGATGATCAGTTTCCCAGAGCAGGCAAATAAAAGTGGGGAAAAGTGGGAATCTCCTGCTTCCTAATGTAACCTTTTGCTCTCTGTGGTCTCATGATAAAAAGAGCCTCACAGAAAAGAAGTACTCATCATACCCCAATGCCGTGACAGTTCTGATCTAAGCTAAATGAGGAAAAAAAAAAATCCCTCCTCTTCTCGGGAAAATGGAGCTGGGATGAAAAGCTAGGACCCCCAAACTCTTCCTTCTACCCCTTCATTTCTATGCTCCTCAAAACCTGCTTACAAAAGAGGCCCAGAGCAACAGTCCCTCACCTGTCTGCCAGCTCTCTGAAAGTGCCTGTGTGTTTATGTGTGTGTGTGTGTGTGTGTGTGTGTGTGTGAGCATGTACATGCGCTGTGCTCAGTCAGGCATCACTCTCTCTTTTGTGACCCCACAGACGATAGCCTGCCAGGCTCCTCTGTTCATGGGATTTTCCAGGCAAGAATACTGGAGCAGGTTGCCATTTCCTACTCCAGAAGATTTAGACGCAGGGGCCAAACCCATATCTCTTGCGTCTCCTGATCTGGTAGGGGCATTCTTTACCACTGTGCCACCTGAGAACCCACTGAGAGATTGAAAGGGAAAGTGTTAGTCACTCAGTCTTGTCCAAGTCTCTGCGACCCCATGGACTACTGTAGTCCATCAGGCAACTCTGTCCATGGAATTCTCCAGGCAAGAATACTGGAGTGGGTAGTCTTCCCTTCTCCAGGGAATCCTCCCCACCCAGGAATCAAACCTGAGTCTCCTGCATTGTGGGCAGTTTACTTACCTACTGAGCCATCAGGGAACTTAATAAAAAGGATGTGGTAAGTTCACATGTGGTAAGATCCTTTAAGAATCAAGTCCAGCATTTGGGTGATGTTTGTCTGTCAGCTTGACTTTGAGAATATTAAGGTTACATTTGGGAAAATGAATGTAGTGTTGGAGAGGCATGGTACATTGTTAATCTTTTGCAGGAAACTTTCAGAGGCAGAGGAAATCTACCGGTGTGCTCCAGATTTAGCCATCCTCGGCAAATGTATTGGATTCAAATGCCCTGTGTTCCAAGTCAGTTGAGCCCTAGTGCTTAATTTCTTCCTGCACGCTGAGAGTGTATCCTTGCTTAAATAAACTTTCACTTCACTTTCTCAAGCTCTGCAGGTTTTTTTCACAATGAAGAAAGAATCTTAAATTCACTGCAACACATATACCATACGTACATCTCTTTATTAGGCAACTCTACCCATATACTGAATCTATACTTAAACTCAGAGAAGTTCGGAAACCATTTCTCCCTAAATAGAATCCTTCCTTTGAATTTATAACTCTCTCACTTAAAAAAAAATTGTCATCCTTATTCAGCAAATTATTCGGGGTCACAATTGCCTTTGCGATATTCCTGTTCACATAAAAAAAATCAAGAACCATTGAGTTATTCTTGCAAATGTAGGCTGCATTAATTCCCGCTTTGAGTTTTTCTTGCTTGGGCTATTGCAAAAATCTAATAAGTAGTTCATCCTTCTTCAGTTTTTCCTCCTCCATTTTATTCATACATGTCAGATCAATCTTCTCAAAACCACCTCTGTTAACATTCCTCTGCTACTTAAAATTCTTCAAGGGTTCCCATACTGCCTTATGAATAAAATCTAAATTCCTTAAAAATGGCATTCAAGGCTGTTATTGATAGGGTCTCAAACTTCCTCTTCAGCAGAACTTCTCTCAATACGATAAACATATGTTACACTTCTCCAGTACTCACTGTTTCTCAGATTTACTCTATACTTCCTTCACCTTTTATCTTGGTATAATTTTCTTTCATTTTTGTCCTTTAAAAAAAAAAAATTGGCCAAACTACCTTGCATGTGGGATCTTAGTTCTTTGAAAGAAAGAAAGTGAAAGTGAAAGTCACTCAGTGGTGTCTGACTCTGCAACCCCATGGACTACGCAGTCCATGAAATTCTACAGGCCAGAATACTGGAGTGGGTAGCCATTCCCTTCTCCAGGGGATCTTCCCAACCCAGGGATCGAACCCAGGTCTTCCACATTGTAGGCAGATTCTTAACTGAGCTGCAAGACCAAGAATACTGGAGTGGGTAGCCTATCCCTTCTCCAGCAGATCTTCCCAACCCAGGAATTAACCTGGGGTCTCCTGCATTTCAGGCAGATTCTTTACAAACTGAGCTATCAGGGAAGGCTCATATTGTTCTCTGACAGGGGATCAAACCTGTGACCCTGCATTGGAACTGCAGAGTCTTAAGTACTGTACCACTAAGGAAATCCCTATAATTTATTCTTTCTACCTTATATTCCAGGCTCTTCTCTTCCCTATAAATCGTCTACCCCCCACAGGCTATACCAAGATCTCAACCTACAGGAATCCCAACAAGGAATTTCACCACTCCTGTGAAGCCTTCCCTGACACCTAGCCAGAGGTTGCTTCTACCTTCTCTGAACTCCCAGAGTACTTTATGTATCATATTTTAGGGTCCATTCTTACTGTTAAGGATACTGAGAAATGACAGCAAATAGTGAGAGGCAAAGTAAGAGGTTAAAGGATGACTCATGGCCTTAAAAGAGAATAAACTTTTCACAATCCTACAGATTACTACTAACTAACATACCATGATCTTTTTATAAAAGCAAAATGTATAGCACATCATTGGTAGCAATCTGTGCATTACATAAAATGATCAGCTAGTTCAGTTCAGTTGCTCAGTCATGTCCAACTCTTTGCGACACCATGGACAGCAGCACTCCAGGCTTCCCTGTTCATCACCAATTCCGGGAGCATACTCAAGCTTACTCAAACTCATGTCCATTGATTCAGTGATGCCATCCAACCATCTCATCCTCTGTCATCCCCTTCTCCTCCCACCTTCAACCGTTCCCAGCATCAGGGTCTTTTCTAGTGAGTCAGGTAGCTGCCTACTCACAAATCTTTTCACCTTGTAAAAGACTATCAATGTCACATGAATTAAAACTAGGATTGGGATGAGGATATGGCAAGGAAGGCCTTTGCTAAAAGGACAAACTCAAAGCCTGGGATCACCACAAAATAAGTCTTGTGTTCAATAAACACACATTTGACACATAGACACAGGCAAACCCCACCTCTACCACCAACACCATTTCACTAGGTGCATTAGTATACTGTATTGGTGTTTTTCTTTCTGACTTGCTTCACTCTGTTTAATAGGCTCCAGTTTCAGCCACCTCATTAGAACTGATTCAAATGCATTCTTTTTAATAGCTGAGTAATATTCCATTGTGTATATGTACCACAGCTTTCTTATCCATTTGTCTGCCGATGGACATCTAGGTTGGTCCCATATCTTGGCTATTGTAAACATTGCTGCTATGAACATTGGGTTACACGTGTCTCTTTCAATTCTGGTTTCCTCAGTGTGTATGCCCAGCATTGGGATTGCTGGGTCATATGGGAGTTCTATTTTCAGTTTTTTAAGGAATCTCCACACTGTTATCCATAGTGGCTGTACTAGTTTGCATTCCCACCCACAGTGTAAGAGGGTTCCCTTTTCTCCACACTCTTTTCAGCATTTATTGTTTGTAGACTTTTTGATAGCAGCCATTCTGACCAGCGAGAGATGGTACCTCACTGTGCTTTTGATTTGTATTTCTCTGATAATGAATGATGTCAAGCATTTTTTCATGTGTTTGTTTTTCTTGTGTTCATGTGTTTGTTTCATCTGTATGTCTTCTTTGGAGAAATTTCTGTTTAGTTCTTTGGCCCATTTTTTTTATTGGATTGCTTATTTTTCTGGAAATGAGCTGCAGGAGTTGATTGTATAGTTTTATAGTTTCTGAAATGCAGTCATTAAGGAGAAAGGAAGATTTTATAGAGTAGAAGGATAAAAGAAAAGGAGGAAAACAGGAAACAGAAATGGGGCACAATTGAAGGCTTTCATATCAGTGTTCTATTCTGAGCATGAATTCTGAAGTCAAGCAAATCAGTAAGTTCGGTGAGGAACCTGAAGCCAGCAAAGTATAAAGATATTCAAACATACAAAGTCAAGCCAGTTGGGAGAGAATATTACCAAGTGAACAGAACACTGGAATGCCATAAGGCCTAGGTTCTAATACTACCCAAGCCACTCAATCGCTAGGTGATAATTGACAAGATGTTGAAACTCTAAGGCCTCAGGTTTCTCATTTGTAAAATAAGACTGTACAGAATATCTGAAGCCTGTTCCAGAGCTAACAGCATAAGACACAGTATTTCAAAAAACAGTATCACACCCAGCTTTGCAAACTTCTCAAAGCCTATAAAGGTAGCTAGATTTAGTACTGCTCTCAATATCAAGGAACTGATGGAATCCAGAATCTATATTCTAGATCATGAATCTGATCCTATCACTTCATGGCAAATAGATGGGGAAAATGTGGAAACAGTGTCAGATTTCATTTTCTTGGGTTCTAAAATCAATATGAACGGGGCCTGCAGCCATGAAATTAGTAGATGCTTATTCCTTGGAAGAATAGATATGTCAAACCTAGACAATGTTTTAAAAAGCTGAGATATCACTTTGCTGACAAAGGTCCAAAAAGTCAAAGCTATGCTTTTCTGGTAGTCATGTATGGATGTGAGAGCTGGACCATAAACAAGGCTGAGTACCGAAGAATTGACACTTTTGAACTGTGGTATTGGATAAGACTCTTGAGAGTCTCTTGGACTGTAAGGAGATCAAACCAGTTTATTTCCTAAGAAAATCAGCCCTGAATACTCGTTGGAAGGACTGATGCTGAAGCTCCAGTACTTTGGCCACCTGATGCGAAGAACTGACTCATTGGAAAAGACCCTGATGCTGGGAAAGATTGAAGGCGGGAGGAGAAGGGGACGACAGAGGATGAGATGGTTGGATGGCATCATTGACTCAATGGACATGCATTTGAGCAAGCTTCAGGAGTTTTTAATGGACAGAGAAGCATGGCGTGCTGCAGTCCATGGGGTCACAAACAGTCAGAAATGACTTGGCAACTGAACAACAACAGAATCTAAATTCACTTGTATTCAACCAACCAAATTTAACACAATAATCATGACAAAGACATTTCTAGAGTATAATGTATGTAAGATAAAGGAGGGTGGAAGAGAAAGACTAAAGATAAAGGAGGAGAAAGAATGAGAGAGAACTCTGAGAAAAGGAATGGTTAAAAAAAGACAACAATAAGGGAGTTATCAAGGGTGCATGTTACCTGAAGCTAAGGCACTTGACAACCATTCTTAAGAACCATGGGTCCTAAGTAAGAAAAGATCTTCTTTGTTGATGTCTAATGGTAGAAATAGCTAGAGAAAGAACCTCTCATGTTTAGGGTCACTTTCTAACCCAGATCTTCACAATTGTACCCTGTCACTCCCTCAGTATTGGGACACAAAACATTAATAAAGTCACATAACAATATACAGAAACTTGTAAGCACTCCATTTGGTGACATCGTCTGAAAACATTTGTGAAAGATAATGCCACCAATTGTTCTATAAAATAGATGAATGAGTCACAAATAAATACCAAAGAAGATAAGTTGTCAGTTAATTTGCACAGTCAGCATATACCTGGAAAATAACTGACTTTTCAAACATCGTTTGTCTGTAAAAATGTTTTTGTTAAGCTGCCACTAATCTTTGCAGTCTTGCCAAATGCTTAAAATGAATTTATCAGAGCAAACAGCATCTGGCTAAATGAATCATAGGCAGTTGTCAGCTATTTTGGTGAAAATCAACTGTAGAAATGACCAAAGTTGGGGAAAAGTTTAAAAAGGCAGTGATTCTAACTCAAACAGTAATTTCATACAAATAATCACCACGCAGGCTGACGTCAGTGTTACAAATAATACTGTTTGCCATTCAGGCCCCAGCATATTGCTGTTCTGACTGCCACCAGAGTGAAGAAGGCAGTCAAGGTATTTCACTAACAGAGAATGAAATAATGCAGTCCCCTTGAAAAAATTTCAGTTATTTGTGAATTTCTTAAAAGTAGGGCTCAGAAGAGCTTTGTATATGTTTTTCTCCCCTTTTGATTTCACTGGTCAAATAACACTTTATATTTTCCTATAATGCCAATCAGTATAGAGCTATGGCACCACCTATTGTGACATTACTTAAATGCCAATAGCAAATGACAGCCTATTAAATAGTGGAAGACTAGAACAAGACTTTGTGTGCAAGGAAATGTAAATGATTATCTTTTCCAATAGTACCTTCTGAGACCATAATGACATAAAAGGTGGCAGTGAAATGGAAGTCTTAAACTTGTTAGCACTTGTTTTTAATCAAGTGGAAATAGATTAAATAATGCAATGTGTACATATGACTATCTTGAGTAGCAGTAGGATTGTGGGTATTAACAATATTCTTTCATCCAAGTGGCCAAAAGCTGGGATAATGGTTACCATAATGTGGCTAGATATGTCCTTCAGAATATTAAAAAAAAATTATTTTCCTCCCTCCCTCCTCCCTCCTTCCTTCCCTCCTTTTCAGAAATGCATGCTAGTATAATAGTGTATTCTCACTGATGGATCCCCTCTAAGTCACTAGTCTGTAAGGAAAGCCAGGGTAGGGGGAAGGGGTGGGGGGAGCAAGGGAGAAAAAGCTCTAAAATGTTGCTTGTTCATGTCAGGTCAAACTGGTTCAGGTTCTTCACCCTAAAAAATGCTTTAAGAGGTTTGTTCTAATTTGGAACTTAGAAGGCAGGATCAGTCAAAAATAATTAAAACAACACTGAAATCAATTATGTGTAGTTTTTCTAACAGCGTTTTAAACAGATACCTACTCTTTGAAGCTTAACTCCAGGAATTGGGTTTCTAAAGATTCCCACTTTGGGGTAATTTATTATTTAAAATTTTATTATTTTCTAGAAAAACAGCTTTAAAGGCATTAAAGGAATTAAATGATTGTATGAAAGTTTTTATAAAATGTTTGTCCCATTAACATTAAAGACCACTAGAGATAGATTAATCTAACCTCCTTCCATTGGTTAGGAGCTGTTTTCAATAACAAAATCCTATAAAGTGTATGCATCAATATTTCATACAGTAGTGACCTCCTTCCTAACATACATGGGAACACAATCCTAAAACCAGGGTATAATTTATCTCATTTTCCTTTCTGAGTCCTAAGACTCCATTTCAAAACTTTATATTCTGTGACTCTTTGTGGGAACTTATGCAAGTCTCCCCAAGTCCCCCTTTCTTCATTAGTAAAATGGGGAAAATAACAGTATCTTACTTTATAGAATGTGTGTAAACTATAAAGGAGAGAATTGATATGAACAACCTACAAGGTGCCATATAATAAATGCTTAATATATGCTACTATGATTCTATTCTTGAACACTGCTATTTTAGCCTCTATTCTATTAAGCTCCTTTTCTCACTTTAAAAAAAGACTCCTAGGAGGAATACTTAGCATTTGCAAATACTTAATCCAAGACTCTTATGGTTGTCAAAAAGGTACATAAATATAAATCTAAAATGCTAGAGATTTTCATAGGGAAAACGTATACTTGTGGATTATCTACTGTATACATCATGCATTATAATAGTGTATCAGAGCAACTCAAGATTTCAGTTACAACTGTATTCCAGCATGAGGTGGTCTCTTGTGATACAGAAGTAAAGTTTAATGGAAGAGACTATCCTTTTAGTTGTGGTATTCAGGGAGGCCTACTTGGAGGAGATAGCAATTTAACTGAAACTAAAATGATGGATGAGATTTAGATTTTCAAAGAAACCTAGATGGAAAGAATATCATATAGACAAGAGGAAAAAAGTGCAATTGTGAACAGTGAATAGAAGATAATTCAGTTCACCTGGAGTACACAGTCCGGAGTGGGAATTTTTAGGAGACATTCTAAACTAGATGATTTCATCTTCAAACCACAATGGATTTTGATTGCTAAAGAGGAGTATGGTAAGTTCTGTGCATATGTAATAAAAAGAAAAAAGTCCCCATCAGGTATATCTGTTAAACTCTTTGTTTGAACTCTCTTCTCATCATCTAAAATAATACTTTTAAAACAGCTTTAAATTTACTGTGACTTTTCAGACAATGCATTCTTACTGGGAAATAGAGGCTATATAAAAAGGAAAAGAATATTTTCTCTTACTAATGCTTTAGTAAAAACAATATTTGAAAAAGAAGGTGAGAGATGCAGATGTTTCTGTGAGCAGTAATAATACCCAAGTTATTTGGCCTTTTGAAAATCTAACTTGAGAAACTACTCCTGATTATCAACTGAGTTCCTAAGTAACACAGACATCAGGTAAAACATCATCTCCACAGTCTCTTTTGCTGGAAATCACAACAGAAGCTTCAGAAAATAATTTTTTTGAACTTTTATTTTATATTGGAGTATAGCCAATTAACAATGTTGTGATAGCTTCAGTTCAGTTCAGTCGCTCAGTCTTGTCCGACTCTTTGTGACCCCATGGACTGGAGCACGCCAGGCCTTCCTGTCCATCACCAACTCCCAGAGTTTACTCAAACTCATGTCCATTGAGTCGGTGATGCTATCCAACCATCTCATCCTCTGTCATCCACTTCAGATGCACAATAAAGGGCCTTAGCCATACGTATACATGTATCCATTCTCCCTCAAACTCCCCTCCTATCCAGGCTGCCACATAACACTGAGCAGAGTTCCCTGTGCTATATACAGTAGGCCTTTGTTGGTTATCCATTTTAAATATAGCAGTGTGTATATGTCACATTCCTCAAGATAGTAAACAAACTAGAAAACTATAGAGATCAAGTATCTCAAGGTGAAGAAAGGAAAAAAAAAACCTTAATTTTTGTTTTCAGAAATTTGAATACTCTCCAAATCAATTTAAAAATATTTTTAAATTCTAGAAATCTATTTTAAACCATGTATTCCATAAGCCATCAGTATAACAGGAACAAAAGTTCCTCACCTACAACACAAGCATATATATATATGCATATATATCTAAATGGGTCTGGATTGGATTTAATCTGGGATTGGATTTTAGAATGCATGTGCATAGTTGCTCAGTTTGTGACCCCATGGACTGTTGTCTGCCAGGCTTCTCTGTCCAAGGGGTTTTCCTGGCAAGAATACTGGAATCGGTTGCCATTTCTTCCTCCAGGGGATATTCCTGACCCAGGGATCAAACCCAAGTCTCCTGCATCTCCTGATTGGCAGGCAGATTCTTCCTGTCTAGGAAGCCCTCTAGATTGCATATAAAGTTTATATTTGTACCTATAAGATATATGGTATAATAAAAGTTATGTGAACTATAATTCAGTGAAAGATAATTTCTGATTTAAAAATTGCTATAAATACAAACAACAGCTTCAGATTCCATCCACATCTCTTCTATGGATGGGACCACTTCCTGTCCTCTTCTCGACTACAGCCTGCTGCTTGACACATCTCCTATTCCCCAGAAACCTTTCCAACTGTTACCAGGGGAGCAAGTCTTCTTATGTTCTCTCTCTGTATGACATGGTTTCCAAACTTACCATCATCAGAGTATTTCACTTTTGGACCTATCCCAGTGAACTAATTGTTGAAACTGTTAAGAATATGTCAGTGAAATTCAGAGAACAAGATGGTGGAGTAGATGGATGTGGAGTATCTCTCCATGGATACATCAGGAATAGACCTTGAGACACAGAAAGGCATGCAGAACACCAGCTGAGAGTGAAGGAGGAAACAGAACAGGCTCTATCTTGAAAGCAGGACTCCACCTTGGGCGGGACTGTGGACTTGGAGCTATATGCCCAGTACCTATGGAAATGACATACCAAATGAAAAACCGGGACCCTGGAAGGAAGAGCCCCAGGGCTCTCTGTTGCCTAAAAGAATACCCTAATTATCTGTGTAACCAAATAGAATCATACATTCTATTATGCTCATTGGGGTATAACCACAGGCCTATTGATAATTGTCCACTGTTAACTACCTAGGCTTAAGGCATATGAATTACGGGTTAACTTTGATTGTATCTTTCTTTCTTTTTTTCTTTTTTTGCATATAGTCTTTTTTTTTTTTCATTTATTTATATTAGTTGGAGGCTAATTACTTTGCAATATTGTAGTGATTTTTGCCATACATTGATATGAATCAGCCATGGATTTACATGTGTTCCCCATCCTGAAACCCCTCCCACCTCCTTCCCCATCCCATCCCTCTGATTGTATCTTTCTTTTTCCTTTGTTCAGACTAGTTTCAGGGAACCTTATACACTTAGGGTATATAAGGTTTTCACAAAAACTGGTCAGGGCCCTTGGCTAAGAGGAGATTCTGCTTTGGGCCCGCCTTTGTAATAAACTGCACTCCACTATCTGCATTGTCCTTCTGAGTGAGTTTGTTTCCCAGAACGCATGGCTACAAGAGCAGACAGGAGTACCTGACCAGTGGAAAAGAATATATAGAACCATGCAAAACTCGGTAGGATGAAGGAACTAGGAGGAAAAACAGGAGTGTTAGCAGGACCAGACCTACCCTCGGTGGATGGGCAAACTGAAACAGGGCTCCGATCCCCACATCAGGGCAGTTGTCTGAGTCAGAGGAGAAACATTTAAGGCTAAAAGTGAAACCACTGATCAGTGGCAGCCTAAATGGAATAAGAATCAGACAATCTTTGCCTCAGCCATACATACTCGGACAGGAGCATTGGCCCCTGAAAGGCACAACAGCTGGGAGCTGGAGTTTAGGGATTGTGGAGCAATGCCAGGACAAGGGCTGTTGTTGACTGTGAAGACACCAATTGAGCGGATGTGAGGGAGGAGATTGTCGTGGGAAATGTCTGTGGAGGAAAGCCAGGCAGCCATGGAAGCAAGGTGATACTGCTGAGTCACACATAGAGGGTGGAGCCATCACCATAGCCTCTTTGTCCCCAGGCGCCAGCATCAGCAGCTGAACAATAGAGAGGCTGGCCCATCAAACACCCGACTAACTGAACTACAGAGTAGGGCCCCACCCAGGGTGCTCCTTTAAGTGCCAGACACCTGGAAAAACAGAGACGGACCCCAGGCAAGGGAACCCTTTAAGTGCCTGAATGGGCGGAGCTACAGAGAAAGACTGGCCAAAGAGGCCTTCTGATTACCAGCTACAAGAAGCTCGAAAAAAGACTCTGATAGGGCCATAACTACTGCAGCGGAGCCAGTCCATGTCCCTGCACATTTGGTGCCGCCAGGGTCCCCGTGAGCCAAGCAGCTGTGCCACCTTCATGCTCAACTCTCACTGGGGCAGATCTGCCAGAGGCAAATGTCCTGTGTCTAGGCACGCAGGGTCACTTTGGTAGTGTTCAACTCTTTGTGACCCTGTAGACTATGGCCTGCCAGGCTTCTCTGTCAGGGAGGGGGTGTTCTCCAGGCAAGAATACTGGAGGATATTGGCCAATACGGGTTGCCATACCCTTCTAGACCACTATTATTTCCTGCTGCCCTAGCCTCCAGCTTCCCTGAGTACTTGGTGCTGCCAGAAGCCCTGAGACCCAAGCAGCTGCACCACCTCCACACTTGGCCCTCACCTCACCCAAGGCTTCCAGGGCAACCTCAGGAGCAAACCCCAGTGGACGACCCACATGTAGAGGTGGAAATAAAGCCACAATTGAAACCCAGGGGCAGTGTGGCTAAGGAAGAAGACCCAAAACCTTCCACCAGCTGTACAAGCTGCAGATTAAATACACATGATCAACTAGGCAGACTCTGGGTCTATGGAATATATAAAAGGTCAGTGAGAGCTATCACAAAAGAAAATGCACCAGTTCTGGTAGCTGTTGACTTTGGAGGCAAGAACACACAGGTGTAGGACTAGACTACAATCTGAGTTGTCCCCAGGGCAGGTCCAGAGATGAACATAGTGTTGGAGGGCATTCTGGTGAGGTAAGGTGGACTGTGACTCTGAGGGAAGGAAAGTGACTCAAGAAAAACGTTTATTATTCTTATATTTTGACATGTTCTGTAGATTCTTTTGGGTTTTTTCTCTTTTTTTTGCCCCCTTTTTTCTCCCCCTCTGTTGTAGTTGTCCATTTTATTGGCACTATGAAATCCAATTAAGCTTTTAAGTTTTTTTTTTCCTCAGTCATGTTTTTTATTGTTGTTATAAACCTCTACCTCTTTGTTGGGCTTTTGCAGTTCTGTGGAGTTTTCTATTCCTTTTTTTCTTTTCTTTTTTTAAATTTTAACTTTAAAATTTTTAAACCTATTATTATTTTTTCTACATTTATTCCTTTGTTTTTCCTACTGTTCTTTTCCTCTTGTAGTTAATCTTTAACATACATAAATCTTATTTATTTAGCTCTATTTAGCTTTGCATATTAATTGTTTCTTTCTTTTCTTTCTCTCCTTTCTTCTCAACATATTTGTTAGTTTTATTTTCATTGCTCCATTCCCCAATTGGCACCTTGCTTTAGTTTTGTTTTCCAGTTTGAGGTTTAGTTAGTTTTGCTCTGGTAGATATAATTTTTGATTTCCTTTGTTTGCTTGGCCAATCTACTGTATTGTATTTTTGTTGGAATGTTTTGATTCTGTGAAGTTGTGGTACATATACACAATGGAATATTACTCAGCCATAAAAAAGGAATGCCTTTGAGTCAGTTCTAATAAGGTGGATGAACCTAGAACCTATTATACAGAGTGAAGTAAGTCAGAAAGAGAAAGTTAAATATCATATTCTAAGGCATATATACGGAATCTAGAAAAATGGTACTGAAGAATTTATTAACAGGCCAACAATGGAGAAACAGGTATAGAGAACAGAATTATGGACACAGGAAGGGGGAGGAGAGGGTGAGATGTATAGAAAGAGTAACATGGAAACTTACATTACTACATGTAAAATAGATAGCCAATGGGAATTTGCTCTATGGTTCAGGAAACTCAAACAGGGGCTCTGTATCAACCTAGAGGGGTGGGATGGGGATGGAGATGGGAGGGAGGTTCTAAAGGGAGGGGATATATGTATACCTATGGCTGATTCATATTGAGGTTTGACAGAAAAATTCTGTAAAGCAATTATCCTTCAATACAAAATAAATAAATAAATAACAGATTATGTCAGTGAAAGCCCATTTCTCCATATTCATATGTTCGCTGCAGCATTTCTCTAAAAAAATAATGTTGTACACTGGAAATATCTAAGTTAAGATAAAAGGGTCCTTTAAAATACAAAATGTAAGCCATAAAGGAAAGAAATGATAAAAATGACTATATTAAATATTTTTAAAAATTCTGTTCATTAAAAGACATAGTTTTATAAAGTAAAAATAGAAGCCTTAACTGTGATAAGATATTTACATCACATATAACTGACAATGGCTTGGTATCTCCAATATTTAAAGAACTCATTAATGGAATTCAGAAAAAGATAACCCAAAAGAAAATGGGGAAAAGACCTAACAGTTTTTTGAATGGCCAATAAAAATCTTAAGCTTGCTTAGTGATCATAGAAGTGCAATTTAAAACCACAGCAAGACTCCATTTTATACCTGATTGACTAAAATTTAAAAGTTTAACAATATTTAAAGTTGGCCAGAAGGTGTAACAAAGCAAATACTAATATCCTGCTATTGAAAATATAAATCGGTACAACTGCTTTGGGGGGGGGAAGACTATTTTGTATTATCCAGTAAATTTAGAGACATATACCATGACCTGATAATTGAAATCCTAGATTGTACTGGAGCAGTAGCTCTAAATCTGTGGTCTAGGGACACCATGGCCTTCTGAGGCCTCATCAGCAAGTTCCTTAGGTAAAAACTACTTTTATAACAATAATAAGACATTCTTTGCCTTTTCCACTCTCATTTCACAAGAGCGTGCAGTGGAGTTTTCTAGAATCTACATGACACATAATAACATCACGGTTTTGATGGCTAATGCAATATGTGCTTGTACATTCTTCTGTTTTAAAACTATCTCATTTTTAATTTCTCATATAACAAATATTGATACATTTAACCCACAAAAGCAAAAGCTCTTGGAGTCCTTGATTCTTAAGGGTAAAAAGGGATTCTGAGATTAAAAAGTTTTAGAATAGGTGTTCAGGAGGAAAATTATTGCATACTTGCATCATTATTCACATAAGCTCTGTTTGTATTAACAAAAGACTGGGATGGGGGGGGCAACCACATGTACAGTGACAGTAGAAAAGATAAGTCAGTTGTGGTGTATTTATCCAATGGGATGCTGTACAACAGGGGAGTAGAAATTCAAGTATACATACCAACATTGGTAAATGTCACAAATATAATGTTTAGTGAAAAAAAAACTGATTATAAAATGAAGCATATTGAATGATTCAATTTACACAATGGCTTAAAACTGAGCAAAAGTAGATGAGATATTGGCTAGGGATATCTCATGGTAAAACTATAAGGGAAAACAAAGGGATGATATACACATATCTAAGGACAGTAGTTACCTTTGGAGTGGAAGAAAGGGGATGGGACCTAAAGAGGAGCACAATGAAGGCACTACAAGGGCATAAATAAAATTTTGATTGGAAGGGTGGGTGCTAACTTAATGAAATTTTAAATTATTTTCCTTCTTTATACTTTACATGGTATGTGAATATGTTTATTCTTCTATAACCATAAAATACTCTGTAATGATTTTGAAAATGTCAAAAATATTTACTAATATTTAAAAAAGATAAAACACAACTTTGCCTGGATGCTATTTTCTAGGTTTTTAGAAGGAAGGGAGTTGATCGGACACTATTCAATAGCCCACATAGCCCTATGTGTTTATGCTTTTATTTTAATTTGTTCATTCTGTATAACATTCTAAGGTTCAAAAAACAACAGATACAGTCTTAGCTCTCAGTTTTTTATCAACATTTACATTTATATCAGAAGTTGTCAATCATAATTTAATTGGCATTACTGTACATGACAGAATGATATCGAAAGGCATTAATAAATAGTAGGGTACATCATGCCAAGCTTTTTTTTTTCTTTCTGTAAAACAGCATTTGACAATGATATCCTATCTTTTTCCCATAGTACATAATCCCTTAGTATATAATACCTAAGGCAAGAGCCAATTAATAAAAATTAAAGAATTTTGATAAATACATAGTTTTCCAAGAAAAAATAAAGCAAAATATTTCAAATTCAATGAAGAATAATGTTAACATATATTTGGCTACCCTCAAACAACTCATAGTATTAGCATCTCTCCTAAAACGTAAGGAGGGACAGTTAAGCAATATGGAAACAGATTTATTACTCCTAAAGACAAGACACAGAGAGATGAGAGGGAAGGCAAGGGGGAGGGGAAGGGGAAGAAGGAGAGAGCAGGAAAGGAGAACGAGGTTTTATGAGAAGCTAAAGTTATAATCATGCAATATACCTTTTGCTTGATGCCTATACTTATTTGCTCTGAAATTGTATCAGTAAAAGGAAGTACTCACAAACAAAAAAGCACAATTCACAGGTTAAGATGTAAGCAATCTTATTCTGGTCATACTTCTTTGAAGACTATTTCATTCCTCCCATGAAACACTAACCCTGCCAACAGAAAAGACTATAAACTCCTTCTAAGCCTCCTTAGGTCCCCAGGTAAGTGGCCAGTCTTTAGAGAAGTCATCTCTGAGAATATTACCAGAAGTAGCCCTCCTGGGTTCAAGATGATGGAGTAGAAGGTTATTTCCTCCTGTGAGAGCACCAAAATTGCAACTAGCTGTTGAACAACCATCGACAGGAGGATGCTGGAACCCACCAAAAAAAGATAACTCATGTCCAAAGACAAAGAAGCGGCAGCAGGGAGACAGCAGGAGGGGCGCAATCGCAATAAAATCAAAGCCCATACCGGCCGGATGGGTGACCCTAATACCAAAGAAGTTCTCGCACTATCGTAAAGGTTCTGAACCACAAGTCAGGCTTCCCAGGCTGAGGATCTAACAAAGTGAATGGGAATCTGTGCTTGAGGGCCAGTGGGATTTGATTATTTCAGAGGACTGAGGGAAACAGAGACTCCAGTCTTGGAGGGCACAAACAAAATTTTGTGTGCACCAAGACCCAGAGGAGAGGAGTAGCTAGCCCATAGGAGACTGAATCAAAACTACCTGTTAGTGTTGGAAGGCCTCCTGTGGAGGCCTGGGTCAGCTCACCAAAGGGACAGGGGCACTGGAAGGTCCCCCTTGGCATAAACCCTCTTGGGCATAAACCCTACCATAGAGCCAGTAGACCCAAGGGCTGGGTTGCCTCAGGACAAACAACTACCAGGGAGGGTTTGCAACCACACCCATCAGCAGATAATTGGATTAAAGCTTTACTGAGCAAGGCCCATCACTCCAGGGCAAACAGATGGGGAGACAATGGAAACAGTGACAGACTTTATTTTCCTGTGCTCCAAAATCATTGCAGATGGTAACTGCAGGCATGACATTAAAACCCCACTTTCTAACCACCATTTTGAATTACTCACCACTGAATACTCCCCTGACTATGCCAGATACACATGTCAATAAACTTCTGTTTGTTTTCCTCTTGTTAATCTGTCTTTTGTCAGTCTAATTTGCTGGGCCCCAGTCAGAGAACTTGGGAGGGTGGAAAAAATAAAGTCCTTCCTTTATTAAAAGACACTTGCTCCCTGGAAGAAAAGCTATGACAAACCTAGACAGCATATTAAAAAGCAGAGACACTGCTTTACAGACAAAGGTCTGTCTAGTCAAAGCTATGGTTTTTCCAGTAGTCATGTATGGATATAAGAGTTGGACCATAAAGGCTGAGCACTGAAGAATTGATGCTTTTGAACTGTGGGGTTGAAGACTTTTGAGAGTCCCTTGGACAACAAGATCAAATCAGTCCACCCTAAAGGAAATCAGTCCTGAATATTCATTGGAAGGACTGATGCTGAAGCTGAAACTCCAATACTTCGGCCATCTGATGGGAAGAACTGATTCATTGGAAAAGACCCTGATGCTGGGAAAGATAAAAGGCAGGAGGAGAAGGGGACGACAGAGGATGAGATGGTTGAAGGGCATCACTGACTCGATGGGCATGAGTTTGAGCAAGCTCTGGGAGTTGGCGATGGATAGGGAAGCCTGGTGTGTTGCAGTCCATACGGTTGTAAACAGTGGGACACAACTGAGTGACTGAACTGAATTGAGCAAGTCCTTGGTTACCAGAGCAAGACCCAGATTTTCACATGGCCAGTCCCTCCCATCAAGAAGCTTACATAAGCCTCTTAGCCTCATCCATTAGAGGGCAGACAGAAGAAGTAAGAAGCAGCACAGTCTCACAGCAGCTAAAAGAAAATCCATATTACAGAAAGTTAATCATGATGAAAAAGCAGAAAGTTATATCCTAGAGGAGGGGACAAGATAAAATCTCATAAAACAATTAAATGAAGTAGAGATAGGCAACCTTCCAGAAACAGAATTCAGAATAACGATAGTGAAGATGATCCAGGATCTAAGGAAAAGAAATGGAGGCAAAGATTGAGAAGATGCAAGAAATGTTTACCAAAGACCTACAAGAGCTAAACAACAAACAAACAGAGATGAATAATAAACTGCTGCTGCTGCTAAGTTGCTTCAGTCGTGTCCAACTCTGTGCGACCCCATAGATGGAAGCCCACCAGGCTCCCCCGTCCCTGGGATTCTCCAGGCAAGAACACTGGAGTGGGTTGCCATTTCCTTCTCCAATGCATGAAAGTGAAAAGTGAAAGTGAAGTCGCTCAGTCGTGTCCAACTCTTAGCGACCCCATGGACTGCAGCCCACAAGGCTCTTCCGTCCATGGGATTTTCCAGGCAAGAGTAGTGGATGCCATTGCCTTCTCTGGAATAATACAATAGGAGGAATCAACAGCAGAATAACTGAGGCAGAAGAAGGGATAAATGACCTGGGGGACAGAATGGTGGAAGTCACTGCCACAGAAAAGAATATAGAAAAAAAGAATGAAAAGAAATGAAGACAGCCTAAGAGACCTCTGGGACAACATTAAACACACCAACATTCACATTATAGGGGTCCCAGAAGGAGAAGAGAGAAAGGAACTGAGAAAATATTTGAAGGGAAAATAGCTGAAAACTTCTTGAACATGGGAAAGGAAATAGTCAATCAAGTCCAGGAAGCACAGAGAAAGGATAAGCCCAAGAAAGAACACACTGAGACACATAGTAATCAGACTGACAAAGACAGAGGTTAAATATTAAAAGCAACAAGGGTAAAACAAAAAAATAACATACAAGGGAACTCCCATCAGGCTATCAGCTGATTTCTCAACAGAAACTCTGCAAGTCAGAAGGGAATGGCATCATATATTTAAAGTGATGAAAGAGAAGACCCTACAACCAAGAATACTCTACCCAGCAACACTCTCCGTGAGACTTGATGGAGAAATCCAAAGCTTACCAGATAAGTAAAGATTAAAAGAATTCAACACCATAAAACCAGCTTTACAACAAACGCTAAAGCAACTTCTCTAGACAGCAAACACAAGAGAGGGGAAAGACCTACAGAAAATAAACCCAAAACAATTAAGAAAACAGTAATAAGATCATGCATATGGATAATTACCTTAAATGTAAATGGATTAAATGCACTAACCAAAAGACACAGACTGACAGGGTGGATGAAAACATGTACATGTATGCACTTCCACTTACTGCATCACTCTGCTTGACACCCCGAAATTATACATAATTATTTTATATTGTTAAGTTAATCATGTTCCCATTATAGCTTGCACTTATAATTATCCTTTATTTTTTATCAGGCTATTGATTGTGAAAAATGATAAAAATCTTTTACTACTGTGATCATGTAACTATTACTCATTTAATACCATTGTATCATGATTGATCAACAGAAAAATAGTAGAATTCTGCATCACCACAACTAGGATCTAATAGGAAAATCTGTAATCACTTTTGAAAATCCAGATGCATATCAGAATCTTGAAATTTTCTAAAAATTATGAATGCTCTGCTATTGCTTTTTTTCCTCCAGAGCTCCAGATATGTTTCTAATGAGCAGTCATGTTTAAAAACAACTGGACAATATGAAAACCTTTTACTTTTATCTACTTTGTTTCACTTTTTCTATTTCATATTCAGTGCTCCCATTTCATTTAGTTTATGCTCTCTAGTTTCTCCATCCCTTCTTCTTTTTTTGATGTTCTTTCTCAAGCCTTTATCAAGTGTAGTAGAAAAGCTTTTGTATATATATATATAAATATGTATAATATATATATTTTAGAAAACTTATGAATTTTTGCCTAACTAAAAAAACATTATGACATTTTGATTCTACTTGTTTGACTTAGTATGACCAGAATGCTAGATTTCTAATTAAAGAAAAGATATGCAACAAGAAACAAAGGTTTACTGTATAGCATAGGGAACTATAGTCAATGTCTTGTAATAACTTATGATGGAAAACAATTTCAAAAATAATATATGTGTATTTATATAACTGAATCACCTTAATGTGTACCTGAAACATTGTAAGTCAACTATACTTCAATTATATATATATATGAAGTAGCCCTCCTGTTAGACCCACCTCACAGTATTTTTGTCCATTTTTGCACCCAGTATGTTTTTTTACTAGCATATATTAAAGTCATTAGTTATATATACATATATATTTTTTTAATCTGTCTCTCCTGAGACTGTAAGCACCAAGAAGGCAGTGACTACATCTCCCTTAACCACTACTGTATCACCACTGACTAGCATAATCCCTGGTATATACGCAGCATTCAATAAATGTTTGTTGAAAGAATGAAATACAATGCGTGTACTGTAATAGCCTCCTAATTCCCAGGTGGTGCTAGTGGTAAAGAACCTGCATGGAAATGCAGGAGACATAAGAGACAGGGGTTTGATCCCTAGGGAAGGAAGATCCCCTGGAGGAGGGCGAAGCAACCCACTCCAGTATTCTTGCCTAGAGAATCCTATGGACAGAGGAGCCTGGCATGTTGAGCAGTCCATGGGGTCGCAAAGAGTCAGGCACAACTGAAGCAACTTTGCATCCACCCAGTCCTCTGTTTCAGTTTCCCTTTTGTTTTTATGATGCCCTGGGTATCATGAGAACAGATATATGATGGAGGACCATATAACAAACCACATGATGTATACATAGGGCTTCCCAGGTGGCGCTAGTGGTAAAGAATCTGCCTGCTAATGCAGGAGACTCAAAAGATCCCTGGGTCAGGAAGATCCCCTGCAGTAGGAAATGGCAACCCACTCTAGTAGTCTTGCCTGAAAAACTCCATTAACAGAGGAGTCTGGTGTTCTACAGTCCATGGGGTCGCAAAGAGTCGGCCACAACTGAGCACACACACACACATATCATCTTTTATATCAATTACTGTATAAAACCAGAACCTATCATTCATGTATTAGGTGAAAGGATAAAGAGGAGAATTTAAATTTACGCTTAAACACCAAAAAGAGTAACAAAGACTTCTAAGAACTAGTTGTCAAGAATACGAAAGAATTATTTAGCACAAGAAAGCTGGTAATAGGCACACATCTGAGAAGTTAAAAGTCACTCAAATAGTAAAGCCAATGAGCATGAAGACATATGTTTCTAAATTTGATGCAGTGCTCAGAGCTGATCATTTCAGTTTTTCTAAGGCAACTCAGTCTCTCCTTTTTGATTAAAAATAAAGAGTAAAAAATCATACACCATGACCAAGTGGGCTTTATCCCAGGAATGCAAGGATTCTTTAATATCCGCAAATCAATCAATGTAATACACCACATTAACAAATTGAAAGATAAAAACCATATGATTATCTCAATAGATGCAGAGAAAGCCTTTGACAAAATTTAACACTCATTTATGATTAAAACTCTCCAAAAAGCAGGAATAGAAGGAACATACCTCAACATAATAAAAGCTATATATGACAAACCCACAGCAAGCATCACCCTCAATGGTGAAAAATTGAAGGCATTTCCCCTGAAATCAGGAACAAGACAAGGGTGCCCACTCTCACCACTACTATTCAACATAGTGTTGGAAGTTTTGGCCACAGCAATCAGAGCAGAAAAAGAAGTAAAAGGAATCCAGATAGGAAAAGAAGAAGTAAAACTCTCACTGTTTGCAGATGACATGATCCTCTATATAGAAAACCCTAAAGACTCTACCAGAAAATTACTAGAGCTAATCAATGAATATAGTAAAATTGCAGGATATAAAATTAACACACAGAAATCCCTTGCATTCCTATATACTAACAATGAAAAAACAGAAAGAGAAATTAAGGAAACAATACCATTCACCATTGCAACAAAAAGAATAAAATACTTAGGAGTATATCTACCTAAAGAAACAAAGGACCTATACATAGAAAACTATAAAACACTGATGAAAGAAATCAAAGAGGACACAAACAGATGGAGAAACATACCGTGTTCATGGATTGGAAGAATCAATATTGTCAAAATGGCTATTCTACCCACAGCAATCTATAGATTCAATGCAATCCCTATCAAGCTACCAATGGTATTTTTCACAGAACTAGACCAAATAATTTCACAATTTGTATGGAAATACAAAAAACCTCGAATAGCCAAAATAATCTTGAGAAAGAAGAATGGAACTGGAGGAATCAACCTGCCTGACTTCAGACTCTACTACAAAGCCACAGTCATCAAGACAGTATGGTACTGGCACAAAGACAGAAATATAGATCAATGGAACAGAATAGAAAGCCCAGAGATAAATCCACGAACCTATGGACACCTTATCTTTGACAAAGGAGGCAAGGATATACAATGGAAAAAAGACAACCTCTTTAACAAGTGGTGCTGGGAAAACTGGTCAACCACTTGCAAAAGAATGAAACTAGAACACTTTCTAACACCAGACACAAAAATAAACTCAAAATGGATTAAAGATCTAAATGTAAGACCAGAAACTATAAAACTCCTAGAGGAGAACATAGGCAAAACACTCTCCGACATAAATCACAGCAAGATCCTCTATGACCCACCTCCCAGAATATTGGAAATAAAAGCAAAAATAAACAAATGGGACCTAATGAAACTTAAAAGCTTTTGCACTACAAAGGAAACTATAAGTAAGGTGAAAAGACAGCCTTCAGATTGGGAGAAAATAATAGCAAATGAAGAAACGGACAAAGGATTAATCTCAAAAATATACAAGCAACTCCTGCAGCTCAATTCCAGAAAAATAAATGACCCAATCAAAAAATGGGCCAAAGAACTAAACAGACATTTCTCCAAAGAAGACATACAGATGGCTAACAAACACATGAAAAGATGCTCAACATCACTCATTATTAGAGAAATGCAAATCAAAACCACAATGAGGTACCATTACACGCCAGTCAGGATGGCTGCTATCCAAAAGTCTACAAGCAATAAATGCTGGAGAGGGTGTGGAGAAAAGGGAACCCTCTTACACTGTTGGTGGGAATGCAAACTAGTACAGCCGCTATGGAAAACAGTGTGGAGATTTCTTAAAAAACTGGAAATAGAACTGCCATATGACCCAGCAATCCCACTTCTGGGCATACACACTGAGGAAACCAGATCTGAAAGAGACACGTGCACCCCAATGTTCATCGCAGCACTGTTTATAATAGCCAGGACATGGAAGCAACCTAGATGCCCATCAGCAGATGAATGGATAAGGAAGCTGTGGTACATATACACCATGGAATATTACTCAGCCATTAAAAAGAATTCATTTGAACCAGTCCTAATGAGATGGATGAAGCTGGAGCCCATTATACAGAGTGAAGTAAGCCAGAAAGATAAAGAACATTACAGCATACTAACACATATATATGGAATTTAGAAAGGTGATAACGATAACCCTATATGCAAAACAGAAAAAGAGACACAGAAATACAGAACAGACTTTTGAACTTTGTGGGAGAATGTGAGGGTGGGATATTTCAAAAGAACAGCATGTATACTATCTAGGGTGAAACAGATCACCAGCCCAGGTGGGATGCATGAGACTAGTACTCGGAGTTGGTGCACTGGTGAAGACCCAGAGGAATCGGGTGGAGAGGGAGGTGGGAGGGGGGATCGGGATTGGGAATACATGTAAATCCATGGCTGATTCATATCAATGTATGACAAAACCCACTGGAAAAAAAAAAATAATAATAAAAAAAAAAATAAAAAAAAAAATAAAGAGTAGTGTTCACTCAGAATGAAAAAGTCTGCCTCACTTTTGCTGACAGACAATAAAGACTGGAGGGAGGGGCATTTTATACAATTGTTTTTCTCAAAAAGTAGGAAAGATAGGCATGCCTTAGGCATGTATAGATACAGCACCTGCCAGTTGAAGGTACTCCAGCCAAGATAACTAGGACTTAGAAACAAAAAATTCAAAGTTAAAGTTCCGATAAGAAGCTAACGGTTGTGCTGAGAGGAAAATGGAACTAAACCATAAAGACCAGGGATTTAATATCACATAGGGGAGAAAATTTATGTCACTAACTTCTTGTACATGAGGAGCTGGGACTGAGTTCCCTGAGAAAAATAGGAATCTGAAAATGTGGTCCTATCTGGAAAATTAGGTCTAGAGAACCTTCAGCCACTTGCTGTGGTATGTGACAGGGAAATAAGCTAACCATGTGACAGGGAACTAAGCAGTGGGTAGAAGAGTAGAATGTCATGTCTAACCAACCTTTGTGGGAAAACTATATAGAAAAATCAATACAAAAGCTAGTAAAACTTCTTAGAGGCAGAAAAACAGAAACTGCTCCATATGGTATCTCTACAACCATGAGTACCTGGAACTTTCGAAAAAAACAATTTCTTCTGAAGGTAAGCTCCCAAGTAGAAATTATAAATCCTGTGAACAAACCAACCACACTAAGAGAAGAAATAACAAAGGATGGAATTTATACTTTAAGAACTACAGATACCAGAATAATCAGAAGGAAATTTTCAAATAAATATGGCCAATAATCCAAGATATGAAGAAAAGAATAGACACCATAAAACAAGGGGGGAAGGATGGATAGATTAGGAAAAGAAAACAAGCAGTATATGTAGCTAACTGCCATACTACATTATCTTTAGGGGACAGGGACTCAATCTCACTCATTTTTTTGTCACCATGCAGTATGTAGACAGACGGGGATAGTGAAGCACAGGGAAGCCTGACATGCTGCAGTCCATGGGGTCACAAAGAGTTGGACACAACTGAGCAACTAAACAAGTATCTAGACAGAGTATTATGCACAGCAGACAATTTTTATTTAACTGAATTATATTCTATGCCCATATTTTAATGTTACCAATCTTAAGAAAAATAAAAGTTTACCAAGAATTTTTTTTTTTAACCTTCAGCTAAACTGATTAGAACCCACTCTAGTACTCTTGCCTAGAGAATCCCAAGGACAGAGGAGCCTGACAAGCTAGAGTCCACAGTCACAGAGTTGGACATGACTGAGGCGACTAAGCAGCAGCAGCAGCTGACTGATTAGAAAAAAATAAGGAAAACAGAAATTAAGAATGAGAGAGGGGATCTCACTACAGATTCTATAAATATTAATAGGATAAGTGGCTGTTAAGAACAACTTTATGTTAATAAATTCTACAACTTAGATGATATGGACAATTTCCTTGAAAGATTCAAACTACTAAAGCTCAGTCAAGAAGAAATAGATAACTTTAATAGCCCTGTATTTACCAAAGAAGTTAAATTTGTAGTTAAAAAACAAAACAAAAAAACCTCACAAAGAAAACTCCAGGAAACTATTCTTAATGACAGTCTTTAAATTCCATATCATCATATTTGTATTAAAACATGATCAATGATGTTAAAGATATAGGGAATTTAGTCAAAATAAACCAATGATAGAATGTGTGTGTATTGTAAGAATTACTTTTTCTTGCTCACTTCCATAATATTGGACAAAGTATACATGACAGTGAAGGGTAGCAGAATGTGTCACCCCAGGATATGCCACTTTGACATAAGGATTATTTTGAGCTGGTGACAATGAAAAAGAAGGATGCAGGAGAAAATCTCTGTTTCCTGCCTCCACACACACATCTCCTGCCTGCCACACACACACACAGGAAAATCAGGATGACTTTCAATCACTGGAGACAACACTGAACTTTTATCAGCCTAGAAAGAGTAAATGAAGAATTTATGGAATAAACCTCACTAATGGGCTTTTACCTTCCATTAATTCTCCCCATACATTTATTTACCTTATCACAATTTGCTGTGCCTAGAAGCTCAAAGTCCCTTTCCTTCATCTTGTCACTTCTCTACAAAATGTATTCTTCACTTGTTAGGATGCTATTAAACCCCACTTTCTAACCACCCTTTTGAGTTACTCACCACTGAATACTCCCTTGAGTATGCACATGTTAATAAACTTCTGTTTGTTTTCCTCTTGTTAATCTGTCTTTTGTCAGTCTAATTCACTGGGCCCCAGTCAGAGAACTTGGGAGTGTGAACAAAATAAAGTCCTTCCTTTCCTACAACAGGCACATTTAATAAAAAGAATGTCACAGGGAGACTTTGAAAGACCAAATGTTATTAACCAATTCATAAAATTCTTCATACTGCAAAAAATAAATCCACTAGAAGAGCATTTAAACAAAACATGAACACCTATCAGAAAAATATGTACTCATTATGTTTTAAATATAAATAATGGTTGTATATTGAATATAATGTACTGATATTAAGAAATAATACTTAAAAAGCATTCAGATCTACACACAGAATGTACACCCAAATTATTTATGTGCTTCACACCACAGGCTCACGAACTTTCTGTCTCTGCTGTATATTGTTTTCCTCCATTATGTCCTTTATTATTAGAAATACAGTAAGTTGTTACTCTTTTCACTAATGTCAGTGTTATGTTTGTTATAATCTTGTTAAATTTTTGCCCCCTTTTCTCCCTTAATACTAAGACATCTGTGGCATGAATTCTGCTGGCTACTTTAATCTTTTTTTTTTTTTTTAACTGGCATAAGTCTGTACAAGGTTTATTTATCAGTTCCATGGAGAGTAGGTAATCTTTCCGATAGAAAGATTTAGTTTTAAAGCTTCACCATCTTGAGAAACTTTTACATGTGTGTCTTGCTGTTTTGTTGACCTCTCACTCATTTGCAGTATTCACATCACAAATTCTAATCACAAGCTATAAAAGAATCAGAAAAAGAAGAGAAGGTGAATCGGGGTAGAGGAAAATGACCCATAACAGGCTGATAAGAGGGAAGTACAGAAGAATGAAATAGCTCAGAAAAACCTGAGCAGCACAAACAGGCAGATTATCTGTATTGCTGTTGTTCAGTTGCTAAGTCATATTTGACTCAGCAACCCCATGAACTGTAGCCCACCAGGCTGCTCTGTCCTCCAGTATCTCATGGAGTTTGCTCAAATTCATGGTTATTGTGTTGGTGATGTTATCTAACCATCTCAACCTCTGCCAACCCCTTCTCCTCCTGCCCTCAATCTTTCCCAGCATCAGGGTCTTTTCCAATGAGTTGGCTATTTGCATCAGGTGGCCAAAGTACTGGAGCTTCAGCTTCAGCATCAGTACTACCAATGAATATTCAGGATTGATTTCCTTTAGGATTGACTGGTTTGATCCACTTGCAGTCCAAGAGATTATCTTTATGATCTTGGGTAAATGAGAAGGTAAGGAGGAGAGCCGAACAATTGATGCTTTTGAACAGTAGTGTTCGAGAAGACTCTTGACAGTCCCTTGGACTGCAAGGAGATCCAACTTCAACAAAATGAAAAGAGAACTTACAAAATAGGAAAAAAATATTTGGAAACAACATATATGATAAGGGGTTAATATCTAAAATATATAAGGAATGCATGCATGTAAGTCAACAGCAGAAAACCAAACAACCCAATTAAAAAATGGGCAAAGGACGTGAAAAGCTATTTTTCCCAAGAAGACATATAAATGGTCAACAGTTATATGAAAAGGTGATCAATATTGCTCCTCTGTCCATGGAATTCTCCAGGCAAGAATACTGGGGTGGGTTTGCCATTCCCTTCTCGAGGGGATCTTCCTGACCTAGGAGTCGAACCCAGGTCTCCTGCATTGCAGGCAGATTCTTTACCCTCTGAGCCACCAGGGAAGCCCCACTAATCATTAGGGAAATACAAATCAAAACTACAATGTGATTATCATCATATACCTGTTCTGTTCAGTTCAGTTCAATTGCTCAGTCGTGTCTGACTCTTTGCGACCCCATGAATCACAGCACGCCAGGCCTCCCTGTCCATCACCAACTCCCAGAGTTCACTCAAACTCATGTCCTTCGAGTCGGTGATGCCATCCAGCCATCTCATCCTCTGTCGTCCCCTTCTCTTCCTGCCCCCAATCCCTCCCAGCATCAGGGTCTTTTCAAATGAGTCAACTCTTCACATGAGGTGGCCAAAGTATTGGAGTTTCAGCTTCAGCATCAGTCCTTCCAATGAACACCCAGGACTGATCTCCTTTAGGATGGACTGGCTGGATCTCCTTGCAGTCCAAGGGACTCTCAAGAGTCTTCTCCAACACCACAGTCCAAAAGCATCAATTTTTCGACACTCAGTTTTCTTCACAGTCCAACTCTCACATCCATACATGACCACTGGAAAAACCATAGCCTTGACTAGACGGACCTTTGTTGGCAAAGTAATGTCTCTGCTTTTTAATATGTTATCTAGGTTAGGATGGCTATTATAAAAAAGTCAAAAGACAGGAGGCCTTGGCAAGCATGTAAAGAAAAGGGAATCCCTGTACACTGTTGGTGGGAATGTAAATTGGTACAGCTACTATGGAGAACAGTATGGAGGTTCTTCAAAAACTTAAAAATAGAAGTACCATATAGTTCAGTAATCCAACTTCTGCATATATATCCAAATGACAAGAAATCAATATTTTATAAAGGTATCTGCACCCCCATATCCATTACAGCATTATTCACAGTAGGCAAGACATGGAAAAAAACTGTTATTTACAGATGAATGCATCAGGAAAATTTTGTATATAAAGTACACATACACACATACATACACATAGCACTCTTTGGTGCTATGAGTTCAATTTTTTTTCATTTCACATATAATTGAGATCATGAAATATTTGTCTTTCTGTGTCTGGCTTCTGAGCGTAATGTCCTCTGGGTTCATTCATGGTGTTACAAATGGCAGGATTTCCTTCTCTTCTAAGGCTGAATAATATTCTGTTTCACTTATGTGTGAAATGAAAAAAAAATTGAATTCATATCACCAGAGAGTAGACAGCTGGTTACCAGAGTTCTGGGTGAATATTGCATAGAAGAAAATGGGAGATTTTGATCAAAGGGCACAAACTTTCAGTTGTAAGATGAATAAGCTCTAGAAACCTAATAATCCGGATGGTGACCACAGTTAATAATAATGTATTATACACTCAAAATTTGCTTAAAGAGTTATCTCAAATATTCTCACCACACATACACACAGAGGGTAATTCTGTGAGACGATGAATTGTTAATTAGTTTGATTATGCTATTCATTTAATAATATATGAATTTATCAAAAGATCACATTGTATAACATAATAAATATGCTATTTTTGTCAATCATAACTCAATAAAAAAATACAGTGAGTAGTATACGGTGGCAGAGTCTTAATGCCACCAAAAGGTGTCCATTTTCCTCAATGCTTTTATCTTAATTTCAATATGCTCAGAGTTCTGATTAGAAGATACTGGAACTAAAGATTTACAATGTAAATAAAAGTAATCATACATTAAAAATACAAGACTATCTGGGTGATAAATCTTTGTGTACTTGCAGATCCTCTCAACACCAGAACACTGCATACCATTTCATGCATGTTAATCACTAACTGTGTTGATTCGCTTCATTCATGTCTGACTCTTATAACCCTAGGGACTATAGCCTGCTAGGTGCCTCTGTCCATGGGATTCTCCAGGCAAGAATACTGGAGTAGACTGTCATGCCCTCCTCCAGGGGAATCCTTCTAAGCCAGGGATCAAACCTCCATCTTCTGTATTGCAGGCAGATTCTTTACCCCCTGAGCCATCTGGGAGCCATGCATTTAACCACTATCTATATCCTGATCACTTTCAAATGTCTATCTCTAGCTTTCTCTGTCTTTTGGATAGGTATCAAAACCTTATTATGACTAAACCTGAACTACAGATATCCCCAACTCCCAAACTCAGTCCTTCCACAGTCTTCTCCATTTCAATTGATGGCAAATCCATCTTATTTCACTTGCTCTATTCACAACCTTTGGAGTCATTTTGTTTTCGTTTATTTTTATTAGTTGGAGGCCAACCATTTCACAACATTGCAGTGGGTTTTGTCATACATTGACATGAATCAGCCATGGAGTTACATGTATTCCCCATCCCGATCCCCCTGGAGTCATTTTTGAAGAATCATACTAACACACACCTCATCCTATTTATAAGCAAATTCAGATGGTTTAATCTCTCTACTTTTCAGAGGGTCCGCCACTCATCCTAATTGATGCTAATATCTTTCTTCACTTGATCAACTTCAATTGTCTCCTGATCCCCCACTACTCTTTCCATATAGCAATCCATTTCTCCACTCGGCAGTCTGAATGATTCTTTTAAACATAAGTCAGATTTCATCATTTCCATACTCTCAACCTGCTCCTAGTTTCCCGTCAGACCCTGAATAAAAGCCAAAAGTCCATTCCGGGGCCTACAAGATCATACACGCTCTTGCCTGTGGCTACAGCTCTAATCTCTTTTGCTATCACTTTCCCTGTACCACTCACTGGCTCCCTTATTCTCCTTCAACTACATTATACACCTAGAAGACTCAGGGAATTTTGAATTTGCTGTTTCCCCTGCTTGCAGTGTCCTTGACTGAGATATGAACATGGTTTGTTACTTCACTTTAATCAAGTTGCTGGACAAAGGTTACCTCCACAAAGAAGCCTCCCTGACAACTATACATAATACTACCGAACACTCTGCCATTCTCTATTCTCCTATCTTGCTTTTTCACTCATGACTGAATTGAATTATATGTTTGTCTGTTTTTCCCAAGAAAATGAGAACCTTGTTTATGGATTCCCTATTTGTGAATTTGCCTACTTGCTAAAATTTATATGTTACCCCCATCTATACTTACAGTGATTTTGTGGTCATTCGGAGACATGCATACATGTAGAATGGTAAAAAATTTGAATTCTCATGGGTGAGCGTTTCCAATTGAGGTTGAACAAAGGGATGCTCTGCCTTCTTGTTTCAGCTCTCATACTATAAACAAGTGTCTTTTTGCAATCTATTTAGTAAACACAGTTTTCTCATTTTTGTGTTTTTGGTGGTTTTGCTTCTTAAAATGATCCCTAATAAGAGTGCTAAAGTGCTGTCTAATGTTCCTAAGTGCAAGAAGGCTGTGATATGCCTTAGAGAAAATATATGAGTACTAAATAGGTTTCATCTGGGCGTGAGTTATAGTGCTATTGGCTATGAGTTCAATATTAATGAATCAACTGTATACATAAAATAAGTATCTTTAAACAGAAACACACATAAACAAGATTATGTATTGATTGCTTGATGAAAATTGTGTGACCAAAGGCTCACAGGAACCTAACTCTGTATTTCCCTTAGGGGCAATGATTCAATATTCCCTTATTCAATGTTTATGATGACTTTATAGAACATAACTACCACAAATAAAAAGAATCAATTATATATACCCAGAGGAGACACAGAAAAACTGATAACATGTATTGCTGCTATGTGTATTATAATTAATAAAATTTGGATCTTATTGTATATGATTTCATTTAAATTTATTATTAACTTATTATTTGTATTCACCATGTCATTGAATTCACTGAACACTTCATTTTATTCAAAATATATTAATTATGTATATGTTATACAATTCATTTTATTAGTTCTCTGAATTCTTAGCTCTTTGAGATATTTCCGATTATTCAGTGTTACAAATAATGTTACAAATGAAATTTTTGTACATAAATCTTCGTATCCATTTCTTATCATCTTCTTAGGACAAATCAAATGTTTGCAATTAGTTTGATGCTCTTGACACATTTTGCTTTCTGAAAAATTGAGGTCACCTTGAACTTGTGCCATTAATGCATAAGTATCTCCCCTATACCACCTGTGGCAGCACTGAATGTATGATAGTTTTCTTTTTTTAATTTTGCATTACAATAGCTGAACACTTGCACATTATGTTTTAAGTGTATTTCTTCCGTAACTGATGAGGCTGAACATTTTTGTTACATTTGTCTTCTGAGAACATTCAGTCCATGTACCATTTGTGCAAGCTTTCCTGGTGGCCCAGTGTAGAGACTCCACCTGCAAATGCAGGAGTCCTAAGTTTGATCTCTGGCTCAGGAAGATCCCCTAGAGAAGGAAATGGCAACTTTCTCCAGTATTCTTGCCTGGGAAATCACATGAAGAGAGGAGCCTGGTGGGCTACAGACAAAGGGGGTCACAAAAGTGTCAGACACAACTTAGTGACTAAACAACAACAACAACCATTTGCACAAATGGATGGCACATGTATTAGAAGTATTTCTAATGAATTTCTAAGTAAGTTGGGATATTAACTGAAATAATTAATAGAAGTTTAAGAGAGAACATTTTCCTTTGAAGAACTCCTATTCAGTGGGATTTCTACTAGTAAAAGATGCATGAATAAATGTCCAAATTAATTTAAAGCATGTCCACACTTCCATAGAATAGATAACTGAAGAAAAGTGATATATTTAAAATAAGGGACATACATGTGCAACTCAGCAATGCAAATCTTTATACTATTAAATAGACAAGTGTTTAGTTGGCTATCATATCCCTCAAGAAGGGTGGGCAATGGAGATATTTATTCTTTGTTCATCGTCACAGGCTGTGTTACTATTCCCTGTGAAAATGCAGAAGGAAAAATCAATTGAATGAAACCCTAAATCCTAACAATGCCATGTTATATATTTAAAAGTTTACTACAGTTTTAAAGTAAACTAATAACTGTATGATTTCATTGGGGGTTTATAATTATACTAATTAATGTTCCCATTAAAATATACAGTATGCCAAGGTTTATATTGCTTTCTTGGTTTATCTTAAATTTACAAATAAAAATGTTATATCTTTTTCAACTATGTTTTTGATTTTACCCTCAGGGTTCTTATAATGAAAAGAACAAGGGATACAGAAGTAGCTAAAATTGTAACTATTTAGAAAATTCAATAAAACTACATGCTCTTTCTTGTCTTCCATGTTTACACATACTAAGGACAAAGATATCATGTCAAAAATATAATATTGAAAATTTTGTGATCAACACTTAAATGTGGAATAATGATTATTCCATCAAAGTTTAGAGATGTGATTCAAAATCAGATGAGCCTAAGTAATCATGTTTTTAGAGTAATTTGTTAAAGACTACAAGATGGAAAAGAGTAAAAGAACATGTAAAAAAAATAAAATTAATGACATAATATTAATACATTATTTCAGAGTGCTTTATGTTTAATAAGTGAATTTTGACCTTCATTTTTAAAATGGGACTGAACAAACAAAATACCTGATCAAAATCACCTGGAAAGCTTGAATAATAAATCACTGTTTATATATAACAACCAACCCTATTAGCATTAACCAACCCTATTAGTATTAACCAACCCTATTTAGCATTTCTCCACATCTGCACACACGCCTTTTTTAAAGCCATGCTATTCATATGCTCCGGCTCTATCATCCACAGCACTTTTCTCTTACTGCATGTCCATATAGAATACCTAGTTCTTATCATAATCACCTGAGGGATAAATATGACCATCTCTATTTTTCAAATTAAGAAATATTATTGTGCAATGAGGAAACAGGCACTGAGAGGTTAAATGGCAAAACTATCATTCACTGAGTAGATAGTAACAAAGTTCAAACAAAAAAATATATATGTTATGATTCTCATCCTTGGCCATATTATTTCCAGCATGTGTTTCTTTCAGATATGACTGTACCAGAATTATTTGCCACAGAGCTATCATTAATAGCTCCCATTAGGAGTCAGTTTTTTCCCTCTCTCAATGCATCTGCTAATAAAAATGCCAGCTCCATTCCGATTGTTTAACATGGAAATACTCTAAAGGAGTTTGGATCATATAAAATTAGAATAAGAAAATATTATGTTTGCTATTTACTATAATTTACTGCATCAACTTGCAGAATCCAAACTCCAGAAAAAGACCCAGTTCAGTTCAAGAAATCACACCAGCTGTGTAGTCCCTGTGACTTGGTCCTTGTGTTCAAGCCATATTTGAAATATGTAAGAAGTGGAAAATAGAGGCAACTTATTAGGTAGATCTGACACTGTTCTTTACTCTTCCCAAATCCCCAGCCCTCACATTCCTAAACCAGGTTAATCCTTACTGATGAACCCATCAGAAGAACTGGTAGTGGTAAAAACTGCAATGACCTTGCTTACCAGATTCTACTAATTTCCCCTAGTGGTACAAGGGAATCTCCAATCAGGACAGTAGCTGCCTCTTCCTGTGACTCTGCTGTGGCTACAGAGAACTGGCTTTTTCTTCATTTCCTTCATTCTTCCCTCTTCTCTTATTCTCCCTCTCTATATTGATATTACTACTTAACATCAATCCTTGAACCTCTTACATCAAATATGTCCCTGTATTTTACTTCAGGAGTCAATCACATTATAACATTTGCTGTATGAATATTCACTTTTCAACTAGCAAGCTTGAATCCACAATTAGATTAAAATGAGCAATATTTCCACATATCCTCTTCCCTGACATTGAAGCAAAGACACAATGATAACAATGACAGCAATGACAGGTTTTTGGTGAAAATTATAACTCAGCATGTGCTCAGGACATGTTAAGATTCAACGACATACTAGACAACATAATACTGACAACAGCTATGGAAAAGATCACCCTGAATGCTTACATGGTAGAAAACGTGCTTGATTTATCTTTTCTTCTTAATACTAGAACCTATCCATTCACTCTCAGACTAAAAGACACTTTGATAAAATCCTTAAGTGACATACAACTTGCCAAAAAACAGTAATTATTTACAAAACCATCAGATCAACTCTGAAAGCAGTTATTTACACAATGCATGGGATCATTAAGCACAGGTAAAAACATGAGGACCTTTTGAATTAACATGTAATACCCTTCTCACTTTTCATCACTCATTACACATTTTAAAAATACAAATGACTGGCTTTTAAAAAATGCCTTGTTGAACCATACATCCATGGTGCACAGGTGACCTGTTGAATGCATTTTCACAAACTGAAAACACCCATGTCACCAGCATCCAGATCAAGCAACAGAATGTTACCAGAATCCCAGAGGCCCTCACGTGTTCCATTCCAGACAATAACCCACCCTCAAAATAACAATTTACAATGATTTCTAACACCATAGATTAGTTTGGCCTTAAATTGCTACTTTTAAAGAAAAAATTTGAAAACTGCGACTAATGTATAAAGCTGAATTAAACATCTGCAGATATATTTTAGTTATTTTAAGTACCCAGAAAGTTTCACAGGGGTTAAAGATAGCCAAGATCAGGTGGAGGTTTCAAAATCACTCACTGAGCTGAATTTACTATGCCAGTAGGCTGTTAGCATCTCCCTTGAAAAAGCAGACTTATGATAACATACATTATTTCAGGAAGCATCACATCAGGATACAGCCATTATGCAAAAGAGTTTTAGGATATTGTAATGCAAAGAGTATATGATCAAGGACCAAACTAAGAAGAGGGGAAGTGAGAGACCCCTGAAAGCCAAAACAATTGGGGAAGGGCTGAGAGAAGAGGGAACGCTATTTTTCCTAACAGAAAGTTCTCCCTCTTCTCTCAGCCCTTCTGAACATACGTGCCAATGTAGGAGACCTAAGAGATCTGGGTTCGATCCCTGGGTCAGGAAGATCCCCTGGAGGAGGGAATGGCAACCCACTCCAGTATTCTTGCCTGGAGAATTCCATGGACAGAGGAGCCTGGCTGGCTTCAGTTCATGGGGAAGCACAGAGTTGGACACGACTGAAATGACTGAGCACGCAAGTATGCAGGTGCTGAGACAGGCTGGGCAAGAATGTGGGTATGAGACAGATGAGCTATGCATACAATTCTCCAGCAGAGATTCTGGGTTCCAGAAGCTAAAGTACCCTGACAAATGCCTATAGGTCTATAAAAAAATGTTGACTTATATTGAAGCATTTTACTCAAATCCAAATGACCATGGTCTCTGCTTCCTTTCACTGTTCCCTGAAGATAATGTTTTTAACATAGTTTTCTCTAGAAATTAAAATGAATTAGATGGTTTACATGTAATGAATTCAACACACTGGTTGGTAATGATTAGATCACTCATCAGCAAGAAAACATGACTTTCTGTCCTAAGTCCTTTTGACATTTCAGGTTGAAAATATATTTTCTATGCATGTGTTGGACTGCTGATAATTTGAATTCTTTTAAAGAAATTCACTTTGTTTAAGAGAAATTGGGGTGACATGGTGAGAGTAAAGAAAAAAGAAGTATATCATAGAGGAAAATTTATGAACTGGATTCCTCAAAACTTAAAATTTAATATTCTTCTAAATTTTTATAAGATATATACGGTGTCAATATGACAGAAGACAACTCATTCAGCAAAATTACTTGAAATGGTGTAGGAAAAGTCCAAATAAAGCTAAACAATTTAATTTTTTAATTAAAATGACGTAGTAGTATGATACATACTCGATTTTACTCAGACTACTAATACCTAAGTAAAGTCAATCCTGTTGACATTTCGTAACATTGGTTTATCATCATTCTGTGCTTCTAAGATCAGAGCAAAACTCAAAGTTTAAATCTGTTTGGAAATCTGATGGGTTCATACATCTTGGGTCCTATTAGTCACTGTACCTTGAATGCATTAAACACAGTAGGGTTTTGTTCCATAACTCAAAAGATTTTTCAATAAAATATCTAGTAGACACTATGAAAGTAATTTTTTTCAACCATTAGAATAAAAGAAGTTTCAGCAGTTAGTTAGATATTACATTAAGACAGTTGGCTGCCATTATTTCCTATGAGACTTTTAATCTTTACTGTTCACCATAAACCTTTACAGGTTTTGGCCACCATAAGTTTAGATCTTCTCCATTAAAAGCTTGTTTCCAAGTTTAACTTTCTCCTTGAGAAAAAGTAAAACATGGGCCAGGAAATACTGTTAAGCCCTGGTGTTCTCTTTATTTCAACTTATTTTGTTTCTCCTCTTGTACTTAGAGTAAACAAATTTTCAGGTTGCTATTCTCAACTTGCCAACTTCCCAAAATGCCATATTTTGAAATGTATGTGTACTAAAAAGACACAAAGATTCAATGTAATAAATTTATTGAACAGTTACTTCTCTCTGAGCGTATATACTTCTCTCTGAGTTGCTGTGCTACCTCTGAGTCTGTTGGGGCACACGGGGCATATTCCTTGGCACTTATGAACTCAACCTAGGAGGTATAGAGAGAAGAATACATGAAATACAAAAATGCAAATGTGGTAGGTGCTGTATTACTAATAAGGCTAAAGTGCTGCTGTGACTCAGAGAAAGGAAAGGGTAATTCCATCAAAACGGGGCTAGAGAAATTGGACCACGATACAGATGAAGTGGCATTTATATTCCAGTAAATTTTTATTTGGTTAGTGTTGATTTTATCCATGTTTTCCAATATGTAAATATGAATCTCTGTTGTATATTTTAGACCACAAAAGAATTAAAGTGGAACTGAAATGTATGTGATAAAATAATAGACAAAAGGTCTGCAAACTTTCATTGACTGTGTGATTGTGGGCAATACCTTCATCATTCTAGGCCTCAGTTTGTTCAACTGCAAAATGATGAATTTTGACTAAATGCCATCTTGGGTCTCTTTCGGCAGGGACTAGATTAAATCTAAACTTTCTGTCAGCTCTGGAGTTTTGGAATTTTTTTTTTCCTCCAGTTTTATTTTTTTCCCTCCCTCATTCCCCCAACTTTTTAAACTCTATGACTTTAGTTTTTTCTTTTTCTTCATTTGATAGATTTTTTCCCCCTAAAGTATTTCCTCTAATCTAAACTGTCATCATTATTAATCTTCTGAAGAATTCAGAATGGATAAACAGCTAATCAGAGTTACCAATCTGACATGGAAAGATGGCAGACAGCAAAAGGTATGGTTGGTCACTAAAATTTATAATAGTGGATTTAAATCATAGGAAACTAGCACTGTTTATAGAAAACTTAACCCGCTTTTATCTTATACGATGGTACTAATTTAACTGAAAGGAAACCCATTTCGGATTTATGCAAAAATTTAGGATTAATAGTGCCTTCAAATATATTAATATTATTTTCTGTTCTTGAATGGAATAGCTTTAATTAAGTTTTGCTAATCCTTTTGCTTTAATCCCTGGAGCTGACTTATAAAACACTAAGGTTTTAAATCAAACTACAAAAATCATCAAAGCTGAAAGTTATAGTGATAGCCACGGGAAGAGGGGGCAGGGGGGAAAACAATACAGGATTTATAAACTAGGTCTAGCAAACTAGCAATGCTTTAGACAACAGATCTATAGGTCTATTAGATATAATTCTATATATAAAATCTTTAAAATTAGTCATTGGGGGAAAGGTAATGGTGATTTATCAAATATATTTTCAGTATTTTACAGGCATTAGATTCTCTATAGCAACAACTTTTATTTTTCTTTCTAAAGACTCATCGGTATGTCAAACATGAAGGAGAGGATCTGGAGATTTATCATTTAACCTAGAAGAAAATGACCACAGAAATAGTATTTTATTAATCCCCCTGGTAATAAAATTACAATGTACTATTCGATTCTGAACTTCATAAGAGTGATGAGGTGATCTGTTTAGAAGGCACTCTCAACCCTCACTCTGCCTGCTTGCCTCCACCCTGCCTAGAATAATAACTAAATAGATAAATAAGTGAAACCAAAGCAAAACAAAACCACTTTCAGATTCTTTAGGCAATGCTTCATAAACTTTACCCACCCAAGTGCCCCTAATGAAAGAGAAGATTGAATACGCTCCCCTAGGGATCTGCAGCAAGTGTGACATTTCTTTGAAGTCATCTGTTTTATTTTAAAAATTCATGTGAGTTTTGCATTCCACTCCATAACATATATCTGTTTTATGTAAAAATGATGCGGTTTCCCCCAATATCTTTGAGTTGCAGAGCTCTAGGAAAATATGCTAAGTTTATACCATCGCCTTTCATCGTTCAAGATGCACATAAATTTTAGAAGGTTAGCTTTACAAGGAACCAAGGCAGTTACAAGATACATTTTTCCATGGATCCCACATATTTCCTACTTTTAGTTTTCTTTTCACTTCAAGGTAATTTTTTTTCCCTTTGTCAGTTACTTTGAGGTATATACCTTAAGTAATGAGCTGAAATACATTTATTTGCTATTCCAGACAGAAGAGATCCTTATTCTATTAAAATAGGTACACAGGTTTTAATAATCAAAAAACCTAGAAGGGGGAGGAATACATACATACACTACTATATATACAAAAGATAAACAACAAGGGTTTATATGACGAAGACTATATTCAGTATCTTATAACATATAATGGAAAGTAATCTGAAAAAATATACACATATATATAATTGAATCACTTTGCTGTATAGCTGAAACTAACACAATATTGTTAATCAACTATACTTCAATAAAAAATGAAAATCAGGATTTTCAAAGGTGTAGGAAGAAAACAGAAAACACAAAAGATAGATATTAGTAGTCATACAATCTTTCTTTAAATATGAAAAATATAAAAATAATATAAAAATCATTAACTAGTTTCAACTTTCCTGTTCCAATACAGTTTAAAAAGAAAGGTACTTTTTTTCTTTGTATAAGCAGTAATTTCACAAGGAGATAGGCCATAATTATAAAAAATAATTACTATATAGTGTTGACCTACTTTTATTGTTGCTGGTTGGCTGTGAATATAGATATGCTAGCTATATCCACAGTATTGGAGGTGACAGAATATGATTCAAACAGGACTGAAATCTGTATTAAGCAAATAAACATGCTAAACTTAAGTACCAAGGGAAAGTATTTAACTACAAAGAAGAAACTGGCTTGACCTTTCACACCACGTTCTGTTTTTTTCTTGCAGTCTAATTTCACAAGTATTTTCTAATAAGGGCTTAGTAGTAACACATTAAAAAAAAAAATAAGGAAATGTATGCCGAACAGTGATTTGACAAATGTTATGTGTCTTAGAGGACACGGCACTTGAGATTCTGAGGCACAGGATGTAGCATGATACACAGAGTTGGCATTATTAGAAAGGAATAAAAATGGCTCAAGAGAAACTATGTCTGGGCACACTGAAAGAAAACTAGCAGGAAATGAAAGGGGGATGCAAGTAAGTGGAATGTATGTAAGAACTTCTTGAGTTGAGAACTCTGAGTCTAAATTTTATAGGGAAAGAAAAAGAACTAGTCACAATAACTTGACAGGGGATTGCTGAAGCCCAAACAGTAAGAAAGGAAGATTTCTTGCAATAGTCTTTTGAATACAATGACATTCATTTCATGAATACATGAAAGCAGAAATAAGCAAAATATATCAGAGAGGTTTTGCTCTTAAAATGGATAGGAAGAAAGAAGTTGGTGAAATTGTAAAATAAAACTATGTAAAGATTTGCCAAAAGCCCAGAGGTAGCAAACAGAACTGAGTATAACACATACTTGGCTGAGAATGGAGGGATTATAGGTAGCCTTATAATTACTCTCCTCTAACAAGACAAAAGTAACAACTATAATATTCATTAAATTAAAGGAGTTAAAGAAATTCCGTTAATTTCATTAGAGAAAAACGTTGAGGATGTGATCAACAATACCAGGATGGCAGAGATGACTACTGGCCACTGAACAATATTATACTTAGGACATTCTGGGTTTTACAGACACACTTTTTTTCTACTTCAAAGGACACTAACCAGTGTATATGGTTTGTAGTAAACTCAGGATAACATATATGCTTTTGAGTCCTTACTGAAAGTCCTCAGAGTTATAGAGAAGTGGAACTATGCTGCTCTGCTAAGTCATATCCAACTCTTTGCAACTCTATGGACTGAAGCCCTCCAGGCTCCTCTATCCAGGGAATTTTTCAGGCAAGAATACTGCAGAAGGTTGCCATTTCCTTCTGCAGAGAAGTGGAATCATCATAGTGCAATTTCAAATAAGAGCTTTATTGCTTTTATGATCCAAGAGGAAAAATGTACTCCACATCTATTGTTTGACTTCAAAAAAATATTTCCTTGATCCTTCCTTTCATTCACTTTTCAACTTCTGGCAAAAGTAAATACTTACTAACCAACAAAGCTAATCAGTTCAAATTAAAGTCTGGAGACATTTTTCTTCTTCCTCACTGACGTTTTCACCTATCCTAACACATTCCGTGACTGTGCCTTGCTGATACTGTTGCCTCTCTAGACAGCATTCTCCTTTTCCATGTCTGTAAAAATCCTAATTCTCATACTTCACCCTTTTGGCCTCTTATACTACGCCTTCACTTAACTATCCATTCAAAAGTATTTTCCCTGTCATCTAAACTACAGTGTATTTTCTTGTAGCACTTCTCATATTCATCTCTGCTTTATAAAGTATTTGTATATATGTCTTGTCTTCTAGATTTTAAACGCCTTCTAGCAAGAACTATCTCACAATCATTTTGATATTACCAACAGCCCCACAGTATGGTTCTTTTGCAAACAATATACACTTAAGTGTTTATGAAATGAATGAACAAACATACTATCTGATTAGATATACAAAAGCTTCAATAACCTAGAATGGCTAAAAAAAAAAAGTAGGTTAAAAGCAGGTTATTAAAATATACTATGTTGTCAAATACAAACTAAGGAAAACTATCTTCCTGCTTTTCTTATATCAGTAACCAAACAAAAAATATGATTAATGCTATAGATTACCATTTAAAATATAATATTTAGGCAGTATGTAGTTTCAAACCAGTTATAAATCAATTACCTTTGCTTGCGCTTTCTACATGTTCCAGTTCGTCAGTAAATTTCAGGATATCCCGGTAATTTTCCTCACAAATTTCAGCAAGAAAATGCAAGAGGGTGGTCTTTTGATCTGTTGATTTAGTATCTCGGATCTGAAATGGAATAATGATAGTTATTTTTAGTATTTTCCAGCAATATAAATATACTTTTACTTAAAGAAGTGAAACGAATGAATGAACACAATTCATTATAATTAATAAAACTTTTTTTTAATGTCTAGGGTAGTTCCCACTGGGCTCTAGTAACAAGGTGCTGGGTTTTAAAATGAACTCATTTTCAAAGAGAGAAAGGTGACCCAAAATGTAAATAATAATAATAATAAACTTTCATCTGTATTTCTTAAAATGTCTAAATCATGATGGCAAAGTGAACTATTCTTTTCATGAGAAAAGAAGAACCACTTAAGTACTGATGATAATGTCCAAGTTAATGCGTGTTTCTGTCATTAGCATTTTGGTCTTTGTATTATCTCATAAATATATTCTTAAAAGTTGGATGCATCTATGAGGCTATATTTATTTCTAGTCATCATCTATGCAAATGAAAATTAAAGAGCAAGTGCATTGTATGCTACTTTACTTGCATGGGCCATCAAAAAAGAATAACTAAAGGTTTTTTAAGCTGATTTATAAACAGAATCTGACCACACAATCATAATAATATGTCAAATTTTATTTGTCTGCTTACACATTGTATCTTCTTTTCAGAGACACTAGAAAAGAGATGTTTCAGCTAGAATGATAAAAAAAAACCTCAAAGTATAGGACAAAAAAAATCTATAATGAGAATCTAAGTGTTTTCTTTAATATAACTGTCATACAAGACTAAGTACAAATGAAATCAAGGATTTACTTAGAAACAAAGGACAAATATGGCATGAAGTATCAAGTTTTCTCATTCTATTGGATGTTTTAATTCTATAATCCTTAGATGATGGGTTTGTCCACTGATGTCCATACTGATTTGGAGGTTTTAGCTTTAAGGATTACTGTTTAGAATAAATGAATATTCTTTACAAACAGGCTTATGAAAAGGCTTGGAGGATATTTAGGTAATTACAGAGTAATTTAATCCTTATTGTTTCAGTGGCTAAGGAAAAAAAAAATCACATTTACTTAATCAGGTCCATACTTTTTGTGTTACAGTCTATTTAAACAACTGTTAGATTCCAATGATATGAACAACGTTAAAGAAATGCTAGTCTTAAGTCTCAAAACAAACAGCCATAGGAGTCATGATGCTGGTAATTCAAGTGATCACAATGATTCCTTTTAGGATTTCTGGAATTACTATTTATCCAAGGCAGGCAAAAATATTTAAAATTTCGCATTATTATGCTGATGCATCAAACACTTTTTAAGTACTACAAAGTTAAAATGGCACAATTCAATAATAAGCTATAAGAACAAAAAGCAACAAAAACCTAAAGAGCAATTTGTCTTAAGTCAGGCTCGCAGCTGTGAAGACTCAATAGGATGTTCACTTTCCAAAAGAGAGGTCTTTTCTTGAAATTACAGGGTTCTATGTTCACAAAGTGCATCCCTTTCAGAGGATTGCTGGCTACTCCAAGCAATAAGAAAATAAACATTTTCTTTTTTGTTGTTGTTGTTTCTTACAAACTACTTTAATTCCTAAATGTTCAAGCTGGAGTTATAAAAGGCAGAAGAACCAGAGATCAAATTGCCAACATCCACTGGATCATAGAAAAAGCAAGAGAGTTCCAGAAAAACATCTACTTCTGCTTTATTGACAAAGAGTCAAAGCCTTTGACTCTGTGGATCAAAACACACTGTGGAAAATCATTCAGGAGATGGGAAAACCAGAGCACCTGATCTGCCTCCTGAGAAATCTGTATGCAGGTCAAGAAGCAACAGTTAGAACTGGACATGGAACAACAGACTGGTTCCAAATAGGAAAGGACTACATCAAAGCTGTATATTGTCACCCTACTTATTTAACTTCTATGCAGAGTAAATCATGCAAATGCCGGGTTGGATGAAGCACAAGCTGGAATCAAGATTGCTGGGAGAAATATCAATAACCTCAGATATGACACTACCCTTATGGCAGAAAGTGAAGAAGAACTAAAGAGCTTCTTGATGAAAGTGAAAGAGGAGAGTGAAAAAGTTGACTTAAAACTCAGCATTCAGAAAACTAAGATCATGGCATCTGGTCCCATCACTTTGTTGCAAATAGATGAGGAAACAATGGAAACAGTGAGAGATTTTGGGTTTTGGGGGCTCCAAAATCACTGCAGATGGTGACTGCAGTCATGAAATTAAAAGACGCTTGCTCCTTGGAAGAAAAGCTATGACCAACCTAGACAGCATATTAAAAAGCAGAGACATTACTTTGCCAACAAAGGTCTGTCTAGTCAAGGCTATGGTTTTTCCAGTAGTCATGTATGGATGTAAGAGTTGGACTATAAAGAAAGCTGAGTGCCGAAGAATTGATGCTTTTGAACTGAGGTGTTGGAGAAGACTTGAGAGTCCCTTGGACTGCAAGGAGATCCAACCAGTCCATCCTAAAGGAGATCAGTCCTGAATAGTCATCGGAAGGACTGATGCTGAAGCTGAAAGTCCAATACTTTGCCACTTGATGCAAAGAACCGACTCATTGGAAAAGACCCTGATGCTAGGAAAGATGGAAGGTAGGAGCAGAAGGGGATGACAGAGGAAGAGATGGTTGAATGGCATCAACGATGTGATGGACGTGAGTTTGAGTAGGCTCCGGGAGTTGGTGATTAACAGGGAAGCCTGGCTTGCTACAGTCCATGAGGTCGCATGGAGTCGGACATGACTAAGCGACTGAGGTGAACTGAAAAACATTAGGTACTTAAAGAAATTGACAGCACATCTTCCAAAAGAAAGGGAAATTGATCTGTATTTTATGAAATCTATGGAGAGAAACTATTTACACACAGAGAGACAAACACAGAGCCCAACAATGAAAACCCATGCAATTTTTTAGGACACCACACTGTAGAAGTATATCAATTTTCTTTTTAAAAATGCACAGAGCCAATACTGGAAAGGAAAACACAAGAATAGAAAAATAGCACTGTGCTCGTATGGCAACCTTGTGGGTGATTTTAAAACTCCCTTTTTGACAAGCATGCTTATTAGTGCTTAATTTTAAGAATTCTCAGAAGTGAAGCATAACATTTCAGTTAAATATCTTTATCAGAATCAGAAAGAGTAGTCAACAGAGTTGCATGACTTTTCTAGAATTCTAACATTGCCTTCAAGGCATGGACAAAGATGGCCATATGCCTATCTTGTCAAGCTGAGAAATATTTCAGTTGGTATGGGAGATGACTTGCTAAATCTGTACTGAAATGTTTATTTTTTAAATAACCTTACACCAACAGTCTATCTTGTGGTTTCAAACTGGCAGGGAATAGTCACGACAAATATGTGGTCTTTTAAAAATTTTTCTCTATGTCCATGACACTTAGACCAATCATTTAAAAATGAACATATAATGTTAAAACATAAGGGCAAAGCATCTTTGCATATTAAAGTATATTTACTTTGTATTATCAGGTCTTCAATGTCTCTTACTGTGTCTACACCATCCACACATTAGTCATCATCTCTCTCAGGATTTATTGAATGGTTCAATGTCAAGTACAGAAGGCAGCTAAGAACATTCACCTTCATCACTTCTAATGGCTAAAGGCATTTATCCAATAATTTGCTCTTCCAAGTGTACTTGATAGCTATAGACATCTCCTGGGGTAGTATAAAGGTAACCTGAGTATGTTCAAAATCACTTCCAAAGTGTTTGGGTTAGTTTACTAATAAATAAAATTGACTATGTTTTGATATCAGGTTAACTCAGTATAACATGCAAAAGGATGAACAAAATGGCCACCCTATAATCCTCTGTCTTGTACATATTTTCAAACAATATAATGACAAGTAGCTCCAGAAATTGGAATTATTTGAAAAAGCTAAAAACATTTTATAATATCTTAATAAAGTGAGTTATCAGTGAATGATAGCAATAAAAATAGAGCAATTCACTATATTCACTGATTAAATGCCAGTTAATAAGCCACAGTGATTTTAATTATAATCATCTGATCAATAAATGTTACACATAAAGATTAATAACTGAATTTATATTAACTGTATCTACCTAATCTTTAATAACTTTCTGAAATGGTACATGAATACAAAATACCTGCAACAGATGAACACATTTCTCTAGCAAATTCTGACCATTCTTTTTTTCCCTAATAAACAGGAGTGCTATATTATGAAAGATACTATTTATATGTGATGTGTTCAAATACATTTCCAAAACTTTAGTTAGGGAGATAGCAAAATATCTGAATAACCAATTGCCTCATAAAAGATTTATTTTGAACCCTGTCATTCGAGCCTGAAAACCTGCAGTCTTCATCCTATTTTTGAAATCAGGTGGACTGAACACACAGAAGGCAGCACACATCCAGAGTGCCCGAGCCAACAACATTTTAATCATCTATGTCAGTCACACTCAATCTTTCTGCAAAGGACCCCTTCTATAGGTAATTTTCCCTTCTCCTGAGATTTAAGCCTATTTCTTCTTGCTCTGTCGTCAGTGGAAACTGAAAATAACTGGTCATTATCCTCTGTATAACACCTCTCAAAGAGTGAAAGCTCCCTTTCTCAGGTGTCCTTTGCTCTTAAACCAGACTGTTTCAGTTCATTTAACCTTGCCACACAAATGTTGGTTTTTAAATGTTTAATTTTGTTAGGATTAGAACCCATTCAAAGTTTCCATTGCAAAGTCTCCCTTCAGCTACTAGAAAATCATACCAACTTCTTGGTTTTGCATTTAAGGCCCTTTCTCAGCTGACCCCTGCCTACCTTTCTAATGTGTCCCCTGTTGCTTTCTGGTACCTACCCTTCTCTTCAGTCTGATTACAACTGCTTGAACATACCATTCACTGTCACACCACTGTGCTTTTGTACATCTTGGCTCTCTATAGACTCTCCTCCTCTTTACTCTATCTGCCAAGTGAATACCTACTCAAATTTCAAGACTACTCAAGTACTCCTTCCTTTCTGAAGACCCCGCTAAGGAATAATTTATTCCTTCCTTTGCTATGTTCCTTCACTATAAACATTTCAACACAGTACTTTCTTCCAGTCAGTATGAGCTCTTTCAAGGGAAGAAACCCTGTTTCACTAATATTTATTATCCACAGTACCGAGGAGCATCGTAGTACATACCTAGGGAGGCAATCAATGTTTCTGAATGAAGATTTTACTCCACATAAATTCCCACCTGTGTAGGCCATAGAACAGTTCTTCTAAATTAAACTATACTCTTGTTCTGTGTGCATGTGTACACATGTGCACACACACACACACATATACATACATACACATACAGAGATATTGACCACAAAGTCCAGATTTTTTCAGGACACCGTATCTGTTGTGAGTTATATGAGAGGCAATGCCAAAACAAAGTCACAACATCCCCTTGGGAAATGAAGCACTAAACATTTATAAGGGGAGACAGGTTAGGAGCAAAGCAATTATGATTGTAGAATTACATTCGATGATTCAGTATGGGTTGGACACTAGGGATCAGAGATAAACAATAAATGGTACTTTCAAAGCCCAAAAAGCCTAGCATTTACTAGAAAACACAAAATTATACAGAAAGGGGATGACGTAGCAGAGTAATTTTGTAGAAAGTGTCAAGGACTGATATAGCTAAAATGATAATGAGTACATGAAAAAAAAATGCAGAGAAAAGACAAATTTAAGACACACTATGAACACAAACAAGATTAAACCACTGAAAAGAAATACCTGGGATGACAGAAAGGGAAAGATTAGACACCAAAAGTTTTAACTATGGGTGATTAAAAGAATGGTTGTACTGGAAACAGAACTTCCATACGACCCTGCAGTCCCACTGCTGGGCATACACACTGAGGAAACCAGAACTGAAAGAGACACATGTACCCCAATGTTCATTGCAGCCCTGTTTACAATAGCCAGGACATGGAAGCAACCTAGATGTCCATTGGCAGACGAATGGATAAGAAAGCTGTGGTGCATATACACAATGGAATATTACTCAGCTATTAAAAAGAATGCATTTGAATCAGTTCTAATGAAGAGTATGAAATTGGAGCCTATTATAAAGAGTGAAGTAAGTCAGAAAGAAAAACACCAATACAGTATATTAATGCATATATATGGATTTAGAAAGATGGTAACGATGACCCTATATGCAAGACAGCAAAAGAGACACAGATGTAAAGAACAGATTGTTGGACTCTGTGGGAGAAGGCGAGGGTGGGATGATTTCAGAGAATAGCATTGAAACATGTATATTATCATATGTGAAATAGATTGCTAGTCCTGGTTCGATGCATGAGACAGGGTGCTCAGGGCTGGTGCACTGGGATAACCCTGAGGGCTTGAATGGGGAGGGAGTTGGGAGGGAGGGTCAGGATGGGGAACACATATATACCCATGGCTAATTCATGTGAATGTATGGCAAAAACCACCAAAATATTGTAAAGTAATTAGCCTCCAATTAAAATTTTTAAAAAAGAGAGAAAAAAATAAAGAGAAAAAAAAAAGAATGGTTATATTGAGAAAGCGGCAACTCTCTAGAGTAAGCTGGCTTTGAGAAGGAGGTAGCAGTTCATTTTTTAATCGTTAAGTGGTAGCTATGTGGAGCTAATCTATGGAAGGTGGTCATGGCCATTCCATTCTCTCTGCTTCATTTTATCCTATATAATAATGCTTCTTAAACATCCATATGACCATGCCATTCTCTTCCTTCAAAACAATAATGGTTCTCTACAACTCATATAAAGAGGCTCACATTTCTAATCAGAATAGTTATGAGCACAGACTTTGGGCAAGTGACCTAAATACTCTATGTCTCAGCTTTCTCATCCATAAAATAGGCATTAGATAAGACTTGTAGAATTTAATAAGATAGTCTATTATCATGACCAGGATCATCATCTAGATTAGAAGTGATAAGAATCTACTTTAGCTTCCTATCTTCATACAGAATAAATCATTACCAAAACCGAAAAGTCCCTCTGTGACCTGGACCACCATTACCATTGAGATCTTATCTCTAGCTATTATCCCTCACCAGCCCCCTTGAGCTATGCTTGACCTCCATTCTGTTGCTCCTTGAATTTACCAGGCATGTGTCTCACTCAAAGCCTGTGCCTGCACTTTTTCTCTGCCTGGAAGTTTTCACTTTTATTCACCAGAATGGCTAGCTCCTTCTCATCTTTCAAGATCTATACTCAAAAGCCACTTTCTCATTATGTTCTTTTCTAGTTACTCTATCAAAAATTGCAATCCACTCTCAAAACATCTCTTACCTCTTTCCCTCTTATATTTTTCTCCACAGCAATCATCACAAATATACTACTTATTTTTAAATATTTTATTTTTTTTTATTATAATAAAAACACTTTTTTTTTTTATTATCTGTCTCTCTCTGGCACAATGTCAGCTACACAAGTAGAGCGCATTTTTTGGTCTGCTTTGTTCACTTTTATATACTCAGCATCTAGAACAATGGGTGGCAAATAACAGGCACTTAATATATATTTACTGAATGCATGAATGGGTGAAGGTTTCCATTCCTTTTCTTATGATCTTTTTGACCTAAAATATCTTCTTCCTTCATCATGTGGTAGTAGCCTACACCCCCTTTAAGGGGGAGGAGAACCAACATTTCTAACCTATCTATCATGTGCCTATGGGCCAGGTACTTTGATAAGTGCTTCAAATGTGTCATCTTTTCTTTAAAAAATCATCAAAACATTCAGTTATTAACAAGCCCATTTTATAGGTAAGGAACCAGGTTTAGAGTACTTAAGTAACTTGACCTTGGTCAAAAGTCGGTGCCAGAATACAACATGGTAACTTATGAACACTGGGTGTCTATCACATTCTGGACAAGCATCAAGGGTGATGAAGGTGATAGGACTGGGGGATAGGGTCATTCAAGGACAGCAGTGCTAATGATCCACTGTGAACTTTCCTGAACAGAATTAATAAATTTTGTTTTTATTTTCTCATAGTGATTTATATAAACTCTAGTTAAAAGATTTTTTCCACAATATATCATTTTGTTTACACAAGGAGTCTCACCTGCCAAACTGTGAACTCCTTAAGAAAGAAGAAAAAATATAATTTTGTTCAGTAAATGTTTGTTGAATGAATACATGCTACAGAGAGCACAAAGATAATGAGAACTGACTTGACGATTAGAGAAATTTTCCATGACCTTCATGCACAGTTTCAATACGTTGCCAGTGGTGCAAACTGAAAAAGACTGGATAACCAGAAAGAGAAGGTAGCATGTAAGGTAATTTATTAAAAATATTGATTATGGGTAACAAATAGCTAGATAATAGAGGGGGCAGCAGACCTGGCAGCTGGAAAATGGTGAAGCTAGTAACAAAGATTATTATGATTACTCGTCCTCAGTAAGTTCAACATAATTAAGGCTGTGGGGATTAGGCAACAAAAGAAATAAACATTGAAAATTACGAGAAGGAAAATGGATAGGCATTGGCTATTTCACTCATTCTCAAACCATGGTTCCTGAACCAATAGATTCAGCATCACCTATGAACTTAATCAAAATGCAAAAATGAGGGCCATGCATGAAATTGACTAAATCAGAAACTTGAAGTGTAGGCGTCCATCAATATATGTTTTAATATATTGGCCAAAAAATCCTGATAGCACCTCCAGGTGATTAAGGCATGCTAAACTTTGAGAACCACTAGACTTCTTCAAAGGAAATTTCTAGACGAGATGTTTGCCAGGGCCCTCTCATAATTACTTCCACATATAAAAAGTTGAAGTGCCAACATAACTCCAAAGCTTACTGTTAATTTACAACTTAAGAGGAATTTTCTAGCAATCTGTGACATCTGAAGGACACAATCACTCTGAATGTTCTTGATTATTTTATATTAAAAATGAGACTGATTAGTATCAGAACTTACCATCTACTCATCTAAGAACTGATGACCCAAACAGTATGTCCAAAGCTGTGAAGATTGTAAATACACTGTTCATAGGTCTTTAAAACTCTCCCTCATCCTTCACCTAAAAGTGTATTGAAAATACATCTACGATTCATGTCACTGTATGGCAAAAATCACTACAATATTGTAAAGTAATTAGCCTCCAAATAATAAAAATAAATGAAAAAAAAAGAAAATACAGCTACATGATGCTGTAGTGTGTCTTATCGTCCCTGTATTATCAGGGTGATGGGCTAGACAACTCAGAAGATCCTTCATGCCTTCCAACTGTAATTCAAGCTGCAAAACTCACTTCTTATTGGCAAATCTGAATTACTTGAAATATTTGCTCAAGAATTTTGGATTAGAGTAACAAATTTCAATGCAAGACATCAGGTTTCAATGCTTTCCACAAAAAGTCTTGCCTTATGAATGTATTTCACCAGTTCTAATTTCTAGGCTAATGTGTACTGGCTCTAAGTAAACAAATGCCATGACATATTTAAGCAGGTTTAAAAATATTAAAACTTCAATGTGGTGGAATATAAAAATACAACAAAGTAGCCAATATAACAGAAAAGAAGCAGACTCATAGATCTAGAGAATAAGCTAATGGTTATCAGTGGGGAGGGGGAAGGGCACAACAAGGGTGACGGGACTAAGAGGTACAAACTATTATCTATAAAATAAGCTACAAAGATATATTGTACAACAGGGGGAATATAGCAAATATTTTTAAATAACTATAAATGGAATATAACCTTTAAAAATTGTGAATCAGTATACTGTAGACCTGGAATTTATATAATATCATATATATCAACTATTCTTGAATAGAAAAAGAAAAAACTTCAATGTGAGATACATTTCATGTCTCTAGATTATATCAGAAGGAAGGCCTTTCTAGACATGCCTGCTCCTTTTTCCCCTCGTGTTTATACAAATGGCCACAATGAAACTCAGCAAACTTATCAACAGGTCCTTTACTCAGGAAAACTCAGAAATGCCTAATCCCTCTGCATCAAGGAAAGAGCTCTGACAGACAGCAACACAACAGGATCCACATTTACACTGAACTGTCCTTGGAAAGAAAGGATGTAGAGAAAAGCAGTGAAGGAATATGGTAGAATCATTGGAACAAACCCAGCTAGACTACCAATATGATCAGATCATTCAACTTCATTTCTTTTAGCAGAAACGTTCCCTAATCATGGCTTCCTTTTCCCTATTATATTTTTATATTCATGGAACAGTTAATATTTAAGCAATCATGAATGCTCCAGTGCATATATCAAAACAACTGCTATTGCGTGCCAGTCCTGGTACAGCACATGAATTCTAATGTTTGTCTCCTTTATTTAAGCAAAATTAAGTTCTGAGCTCTCTGCCAAGGGTTGTTTACAAATTATTGCTTTCTTCAATACCACCACACGCTGCAATAACATTGAGAAAGATAATGTATTTTTAAGGATTGCAATTACCATAAAGATATTAGCTCTGTAGCAACGACCAGACAAGTTTCATACATGCTTTCCTGGCTTTATTTCTAACTCTCACCCCAAATGCTTTCCTGGTGCTATATGACGAAGGCTGAAACTAATTCAGCCAAATGTAATATACAGTAGAAAGATGTCTTAATTCTTTATGGAAATGTGACTGTCCTTTTTTCTTTTAACATTCTTTATTTGAGTACTACAATGGTATTTAAAAAAAAAAGGGAACAGATAATATCAATTGTGTTAAAGTCAAACAATTTAAGAGTTTTACACTTATTTGCTTCATTTATAGCAGCAGTCTGTGAAAGGAGAGCTTAAACTTGAAAACCATGACAACATTAAATGGCATAAAGACTCATCTCAATTGCCACCTTCTGGCCCAACAGGGCAGTGGTGATGTAAGTTTCCAAGAGAAGACAAATTTTGCTTTCCTGTTCTTCCTGCTCCACCTCTCAGCATTTTTCCTTCTATCCCTACTTACTTATTCAAGGAGAATACTCTGCATATGCATTAGCCTGAAGTAGTCAGCACCAGTGGCAAATCAACAACCATTTGTTCTCATTTGAGGCAAGACCAGAAAGAATTAATGAATCATGTCTATACTTTAAAAACTAAAGCTGTTCTGGCACTTTCAAGTGCTCTTAATCAACCTGCCTATAGGTTTACCAAATAGAAGTTCTTCTGAGACTAGTTTTGAACAAAAATCAAGTTATTCTAAATTGGTATAGAAATACTTTACAGACACGAATATCCCTAAGGTCTTCAGTGGTTTCCTCTCAGAAATGGTTTAAGCATTTAACTAAAATTTGCAACTTTTATTGTCATGAGAATTTTACTTAACAAAATTGTTTTATATGCATGAGGTTTGAAAACAAATGAAGGAATTTTGGGTTTGTTTATGTTTTTCCTGTCCATCACCACCACCAAATAGGTGTATATAACTAATATTGCTATCTATATATGGTGTAAATAAATGACTTTTGGAGGTGTGACATTAGCGGCTTTAAGAACAACTATTTAAGCTATTTAAGAACAACTTTTAAGGCCTAAGCTATGCAATATTGCCAAATTATAATTAGAATCTGTGCAACCACTGCTTAGGGATGAGTTACATAATTAGCCATCCTCCATCATTCTTTTTCATGACTGTATACTATTCCACCACATGAATATACTTTAGGTGTAGTCTCATGCTGACCATTTCTGTTATCTAGTTTCCATTCTTAGAGGGGTGAGGGAGTCATTATTACAGATATTCTTATAGATAATGCTGTTGTGAATATTATTTTGTTATAATACACATACAATTTGCCATTTTAACCATTTTTAAGTGTATAGTTAAGTGGTGTTAAGTACATTCAACGTTGTTATGCAACCATAACCAATGTCCACCTCCAGAACTTTTTCCCATGCTCACATTCTGCACCCATTAAACAATAATTCCCCATTCTTCTTTCTGTTCTACCTGCTAGCAACCATTACTCTGCTTTCTGTCTCTATGAATTTGTCTGTTATATACCTCAATTAAGTGGGATTATCAATATTTGTCCTAATGTGTCTGGCTTATCACACTTAGCATAATGTCTTCAAGATTTATCCATGCTGTAGGATATACCAGATTTCCTTTTTGTAAAGGTTGAATAGTAGCCCAGTGTATGTATATAGCATATTTTGTTTATTCATTCATCTGTCAGTGGACACTTGGGGTGTTACCACCTTTGGCCAATGTGAATACTACTACTATGAATAATCAGTATGCAAATATATGTTCAAGTCTCTGCTTTCAATTCTTTTATGTTTACATACAGAGGTGGAATGTGGCATAATATGGTAATTCCATGTTTAACTTTTTTAGTAACTACCATACTGTTTTCCACAGGGGCTATTATCACACAAGCCATTGTACATTCACACAAGCCATTATACAAAAGTTCCAGTTCCTCCATTTCCTTGCTAATATGTTTGTTTTCTGTTGTTTCTTCTTCTTCTTCTTTTCTTTTTTTTTTTTTAAGATAGTAGCTATCCTAATGGATATGAAGTGGTATTTCATTATAGTTTTGATAGAGATTTCCCTAATGATTAATGATGTCGAGCATATTTTCATGTGCTGATTGGCCATTTTCTATAGAAAAATGTCTATTAAAGTCTTTTGCCCATTTTTGAATTAGGTTGCTTGTGTTTGCTGTTGTTCACTTGTAGGAGTTATGCTTTAGCAGATATATGATTTACAAATACTTTCATCCATTCTGCGGGTTATCTTTTTACTCTGTTGATAGTGATTATTCTTGTACAAGTCTCCAGAGTCCTTATGTAAGAGCTTATTTAGAGAATATACTAGGGGCAGCATTTATGGTTATGGTATCTTCAACATTTCTAAATCATATGAAACTGTTTTCCAAAACAGAGGTAACAAATCACACTCTCACCAATAGTTCCCTTTGACACACATTCTTATTCACTCATATTATTATCAGAATTAAAAAATTTTTGCCCATCTAATGGATATGAAATGATATCTCATCGTGATTAATTTAATTTTAGGTATGAGTATAAAATGGGCTTCCCTGGTAGCTCAGCTGGTAAAGAATCCGCCTGAAATACGGGGGACCTGGGTTTGACCCCTGGGTTGGGAAGATACCCTGGAGGAGGGCATGGCAACCCACTCCGGGATTCTAGCCTGGAGAATCACCGTGGACAGAGGAGCCTGGCAGGCTGCAGTCCACGGGATCACGAAGAGTTGGACACGACTGAGTGACTCAGCACAGCACAAGAATGTAAAATGGTACACATACCGTGGAAAACGGTTTCTTTTAAACTTAAAGCTTACTTTCTATAAGATATAACACTCCCAGTCCTAGATATTTACCCAAGATAAAGGAAAATTCTGTCTTGCACATGAATATTAAGAGCAGCATTATTTGTAATAGACAAAAATTAGAAACAACCTAAACTCCCATCAATGAATGGAAATGTGGTGGAATATTATTCAGTAATAGAAATGAACTACTGATACATGTCACAACTTTACGCTAAGTGAAAGCCACACCAAATGCAAAGTAACAGAAAAGATTACATTACTGAATGATTTCGTTTATATGAAATTGTAGAAAAAGTTAAAACTAAAGTGACAGAATGCAAAGAAGTATTGCCTGGAGCTGGGAGTAGGGACTGACTGCAAAAGGGCATGACCAAACCACAGGTGGTTAAAACTGTTTCATGTCTTGACTGCAGTGAAGGTTACACAGCTGTATACAAACAACAAAATTCATCAGACTGTATACTAAAAAATGAGTAAATCTGATAGTATGTCAATTATACTTTGGTAAATTACTTTAAAAATTACCAGTTAAGTTGAAATCTCTCTTTAGGGTGAACACATTTTACTTCTGAAATAATTAACACAACAAACAAAGTCTTAAGGAGATTCCTTCAGAAATTGACAAGTACCCAGGCCTTTCTTATATATTTCATGAAACCTGAAACTTGAGAAAAGAACGGAATAAGCCAGATTGTGACTGACGTAAAATTCTTAGAATCTTCATCAGCATCTCTCCCTAAATTTCTGAATAGCTTACAATGCTTTACAACTTCCCTCAACACAGGTTTCAAAGTAAAATATTCTATTTAATTTAAGTATCTAAAAAGCCATTTGGGATTAAGAAATACACACTACTATATATATAATAGACCATCAAGGATCTACTGTATAGCACAGGGAACTATACTCAATATTCTGTAATAATATATATGGGAAAAGAATCTAAAAATGAATATATATATATATATATAAATGAATCACTTTTTGCATACACCTAAACCTAATGCAACATTGTAAATCAACTATATTTCAATAAAATAAAAAAAAATAATTTAAGTATCTAGCTATTTGCTTGAATTTTAAAAACTGAGTTCCTTCTAACTATTCAACCTCAGCATACATTTATATTTTCTCCCACTTAGTTGCTTGGATTTCAAAGAGAGATCCTTCATACAAAGCATTAAATGGTGACTTTCGTCAGTCTTATTTATCTGAAAAATCTCATGACTATCTATTATTAAAAGAAACATTACTTAATTTTTTCTCCAATTAGTGAATAAGGAAGGGTACAGACACATAACAGTAATACAGTGGACGATTATATTACTGTTTTTGAACAGGTACTGATTCTACCCCAAATTTTAAATAATAGTAACAATTATAAAAGCAGTTAGAAACTTATGAACAGTTGTTTTAAACATGTTCCTTCTGTAGCATAAAAGGGAAGAGTTTTCTAAGAATCTTATTAAAAAAAGAAGAAATAGAAAGAAAAAAATGAATGACAAGTCTTTGTGCTTGTCCCCATGACAGAAGGGAGGAATGCAATATCTAAGCTTTGGTTTGTAGGAGAGAAGTAAAGCACATGTTGTAAATAAGGCTGGCATTGTGCTTTTTGTTTCTAAAGAAGAGGGGCAGTTTTACGGTATTGGCTACCATATAAAAGAGTACTTCATTATATTGTGGTTAACCAGTAATTATAGCAACACAGATTATTTTATCTATGTGCTATTATATAAAAGTCATCTCCTCCTTCTTTCACCCCATTTCTCCCTATTTTCTTCCCTGTCTCTTGTTTTAGTATTATAATGTGCTATACTTGGCAACCAGCTCATTAGGTCGTGAAGGACTAGAGATGTATGTTTTATTTCTCTCTATCCCTGAAAAGCATCTAGCACAGGGTTCCACAGGAAATAATTAATAATGTGGCCAGCTTGCTGCCCAAACACTAGCTAAAAAGTATTGCTTGTCGTTGTTTAGTTGCTAAGTCATGTCCAACTCTTTTGTGACCCCCATGGACTATAGCCAACCAGGCTCCTCTGTGCATTCGGATTCTCCAAGCAAGAATACTGGAGTGAGTTGCCATGCCTTCCTCCAGAGGGTCTTCCCAACCCAGGGATCAAACCTTTGTCTCCTGCATTGGTAAGCAGATTCTTTACCAATGAGCCACCAGGGAAGCCCCCAAAGTATTTATGTGTGTGTGTGTGTGCGCGTGCGTGCACGTGTATTTCTTAGATTTTGTAAAATTATCATAGGAATAGTTGGATGTTCAGAGTTTTATTTGAATATTAACTGCTTATAAACTCCCTTCCATGGACAGGAGCCCTCCTTTGTAAATTTCTGCCATGCCTCCATTACTACGGTTTCATTGGACAGGGAAATTCGTTTGTAAGATTATCACTCACATTCAGTCACAGTAGTCACATATTCTGAAAACAATCTCATACAGGGTCAAAATCCCCGTCGAACAGAGCTTTTATAGGGTAAAAAAGCATTTGTTTTCAAACTTCCTAATTATATTCACTAAATGCTGTTCATGTTGTCAACTTTTCCCCACTGTGAGAATTACAAAATCAGTCATAAGATTAAACTCAGAAAATGACTACAGCAATTCACAGAATACTAAGCCAGCTGGGTTCATTTAAATCCTCTATAGAAACAGCCTCTGTGGCAAACCTAGTAAGACCTACAGCTAGTCCCATAAATCATCATTTATTTGGTCTGCTCCAGTGCTGAAATTATTTATTGCCAACCCTGATATATGGGAGACTCACCAAGAACCAAAAAATAAAAATAAAAAAGGTTTTTTTGTAAACTAGCAAATTATTCAACTCTGCCAGTCACACTACCCAATAGAAGAGTTAACTATATCCATTATTGTTTAGTCACAATGACTTCAACGAGTATCTTTATGGCACAGTATTAAGCTGATTGTTTATTTCACATAAGTGCAAGAGGATACAATTTTTTAAATGAAAGAAAATAAAGATGTATTCATTGTTTTTATTTCCTTGAAATGAGTCTGTATTTAATGAGTCATAAAGCCATAAACAAGTCCCCTAGTGGAAACAAATTTTACCCCTCACTATAGTTCTATATACAAATTTATATTGCTTGCTTTTTAAATAATTATTATTGGTAGAAGATAAGGAGCATAATGTGGCACCTCTCACTTTGCATTTTTAAAGCTCTTTACAAGTTTGTCAGTTTACATGTAAGAAGAAATATTTAACCTGATTCTATTTCTCTCTGATCACCCAATTCTGAAAATCATCCCTGAAACTTCCTCACTTCTTCATTCCCTCTCTCTTATATTATCTCTCAATCTCTTTGACACACATACACTCCTTAATTTGGTCTGGCTTTTAACTCCTTTTTCTCAGTCCTCCGACTAATATAAAACTTTCAAAAATTGAAATATTTTTCATATCAAAAAGATCATATGTTTCCATAGGGGGGTATAGTAAATAGGCATAGCTAGTTCACAAGGCAAGTGTAAATGTATATATTATATATCCTCATATTACCCCTCATAACAAGTTATCTGGACATATGGGATGCAGATTTAATGACAACAGAAGTTAAAACCAGGGATAGAAGCATAGGTGTCACAATATTAATTATACTTAAAGGTCTTGGTGTGTGTGTGTATTTAGAGAACAGAACATTTTCAGATATACAAGCAAAATAGAAAAAAATACTGAGAGAAAAAAAATGTTTTCAAAGCAGTCAACATTGACAAGGAATAATAATCATCTGCATTAGATAAAATGCATTTTCAAACTACTATTCTCCAGAGAATTTAATAAACTGAAAATTGGGGAATATAATGAAGTTTTCACATACCCTAAACTATAGTGTTGTAAATGTGATAATATCTAAACAGATGCAATCAAATTCTGAGAAAACAAACAACTGTTACATTTAAAGTATTACCTAATTTGCAGCAATGAATGTAAATTAATGAATATTTCAACTTAGAGAAAAACCTTTAAATAAACTCATGGGAACTCTGTATTTTTAGAGGCAAGTAGGAGAATAAAAGTGTGAGTTTGTTTCTTTTCATCAGAGCTCAAGGTTTCAAAAAAGGTATTCCAATAGACATACTCTCTCATAACTATACCAATTTGAAGAAGTACATACACAAAACTGGTTAATCCCTGCGCCTAATGTGATCATATACTTTTATCCCTGCTGATACAGTAGGTAGTCTTTTTCCTCACCTCGATTCTGTAAAGCAGGCTACAGAGAATAAGAAAGATACAAAGCAACTCCACATTAACATAAATCAGGAAAATGCTGTAACCATTTGGAAAAATTGAGATATCTATCTTAGAAATAAAGAGACTAGGTACCCTGCATCTCGGAGAAGGCAATGGCAACCCACTCCAGCACTCTTGCCTGGAAAATCCCATGGACAGAGGAGCCTGGTAGGCTGCAGTCCATGGGGTCGTGAAGAGTCAGACACGACTGAGCGACTTCACTTTCACTTTTCACTTTCATGCATTGGAGAGGGAAATGGCAACCCACTCCAGTGTTCCTGCCTGGAGAATTCCAGGGATGGGGGAGCCTGGTGGGCTGCCATCTATGGGGTCGCACAGAGTCGGACACGGCTGAATCGACTTAGCAGCAGCAGCAGGTACCCTGCATCTTGGGCTTCCCCAATAGTTTGGCAGCTAAAGAATCCACCTGATATGCAGGGGACACAGGAGATGGATTCCATCCCTGGATCAGGAAGATCCCCTGGAGGAGGGCGTGGTAACCCACTCCAGGATTCTTGCCTGGAGAATCACCATGCACAGAGAATCCTGGAGGGTCACAGAGTTGGACACGACTGAGTACCCACGCATCCTACATCTTAGAAGTGGGAAGACAGATGTCAAACTGAAGGACAATATTCGAAGCACATGGTAGTGTGTTCACGGGTTTACAAAATATGGGAGATGTGCTCATATTTTTCCAACGCTTAGAGGGCTCTATTTTTAAAGTGAAGCTCAGAAGTAGCCTGTGTTTTGCTCAGATTTCCAAGAAAGGCATTGGAGGCAAGGACTCTCGATTGGATTTCTGAACTAGTATCCACACATCTTGGTTACTGGAGAAATAAGGTGACTGAAGCAATATTTTAGTATTACAGATGTGCATGTGTACAAGTCCACTGCTGCTGCTGCTAAGTCGCTTCAGTCATGTCTGACTCTGTATGACTACATAGATGGCGGCACACCAGGCTCCTCCGTCCCTGGGATTCTCCAGGAAAGAATACTGGAGTGGGTTGCCATTTCCTTCCCCAATGCCTGCATGCATGCTAAGTCATTACAGTCGTGTCCAACTCTTTACGACCCTATGGACAGCAGCCCACCAGGCTCCTCTGTCCACGGGATTCTCCAGGCAAGAATACTGGAGGGGTTGCCATTTCCTTCTCCAGTACAAGTCCACATGCACTGATTAATAGTATGTGCTTGAGGGCATATAATGAATAACATATGGGAATTAAAAGAGCTTATGGAGAATTGTTTCTTTAAACAAATAAATTTACAGAGTTCTATAAATTTAAACATTTCAGCACTTACTGACAATATAAAAACTTGCTCTTTGAAAAATCACAAATATGGGTGTACTGATTGTCGTGAAGAGCTACAGGAAGCAAAACCCTTGACACAGTTACAGAAATTGAATCTTAAGTGTCACCATGGACATAGTCAACAAGCGATCAACATTCATTTTTTTCATTGAGTGGTTCAACATTGAGTGGTTCTCAAAGACAAGAGCCCATTAACCACAGTACAATACAAAACAAAGGATTTAAATAAAGGTCAACCATCAAATAAGCTGAACAAAGGAAATCATTTAAAATTAAGAATGATATCCTGTCCTTATCTCATTCTATGCTACTTAGTTATTTCAGGTCAACAATGGTGAATGGTCTTGCTTCAATGTAACATAATGAGACACAGACAAATCCTTAACTTGAGATGTTTGTGTCTACTGGTCATGAGTTATGAACAAATAATACAATATATCACTGTATTATGTGGTAACATTTTAAAATGCAAAGTAACATGAGTCAGCTCCTCTCTATGTTGCTGTAGCTTTTGATCTTGTATCACTAATTATAACCCATGAATCTAGAGATCACTAACTGAAAAGTCTTTGCTGCAAAGAGCTCACTGAAGGAAAGTTAAAAGGACCCACAGGGGAAAAAAAGGAAAGCTTGGTAAGAGAACTAACTAACATTCCATCCAACCCTGTTCTTGATAGAGAATATAATCTTCCCTTACATGCAATTGTTCCAAGACAAATTATCTTCCTCAACGTCATTTTCTTCTCAGTAAATTATCAATCACATCTCCCCCAAATCCAAATAATGCCAAAAACTGTCTTATAGGAAAAAGCATATCTGAGTAAACCAAAAGACATCATCAAATTCTAAAAAAAAGAATACCTTGGGCCACTCAAATACTTTGAGTCCCAGGAAAAGTGGGACTCTAACCTCACCTCCAATACTGAGTGATCCGAGGTAAGCCATCTCTCTGGAGAACAGATGTTCATTTGTAGAAAATATGTATTGTGGAAAGCAGCCAACTCTACCTACGCAAAACTGATATGGTATGAGATCCTATACATACAAAGCAAGTGACTGTTCTATAATTATTCAGATAACTAGATGCTATTTTATTACAACTATATAAGTACTACTACCTGGATACATTACAATCTCGTAGAGGAATTCTATTAATATTCCTACAATGACTTCTATTTCAATTTGAATAATAAAAAAGAAATTTCTCATTTTACAATCTACAGGAGAGGCAAGAAAATCCACATGTGACTTCCCCCATTTTCAGTACTCTGTAAGGGGCAGAGTTGGTTCTGTAATTCTTCCTTGAAATGAGCCACGTATAACTAAACATTCTGTTACAATACAGTGAGAGGCAGTGCGTTGCAAGGTTTTGAACACAGAAAACCTAGATTTAACCCCAAACTTCAACATTTACTAGCTTTTTGATCTTGTAAAAAATTACATAACCTCACTGGGCTTTCATCTGTGCGTCCATGTTCACTTCACGTCCGACTCTCTGCGACTGCATGGACTGTAGCCCGCCAGGCTCCTCTACTCATGGGATTCTGCTTGTAAGAATACTGGAGAGGGTTGTCATTTTTTCCTCTAGGGGATCTTGTGAACCCAGGGATCAAACGCGAGTCTCCTTTGTCCCTGCATTGCAGGCAGATGATTTACCTCTGAGCTCTTTCCTAATTTACAAAATGGGATTAATAATAACAACTCTCTGAATCACAAGGGATATATCTAAAGTGTAAAAACACAGGCAACCAACTGTGTAGACTACTGACTAGGATTTACTAATCTTTACTATGGTGCCTTTCAGTATATCTATGGTAATTTTCAACAGTATCCTTGGTTTTAAATTAATAGTGCAATATTGATTTTATAACCCATGTTTGAGGGTGAATTTGTATTTTATATTGATGTGAAACAATACACTTTTATATTTTTGCAAATAAACCATAGTTGAATGTTACAATTATACATGTAATAGTTTTGATGGTAAAAATACACCCTTTATATCTGTGAAAAATGAAATGCTCTCACTTAAAAAATGCTAATACTTATGTTGAGCTCTCATGACAAATCCTTTTATTTAATCAAATTGCATACCTTTCATTCAATAGTAATTTTTATACAATAGACACTGGGGATAAAATTTAGAATAAAAAAATAACCACCCTCCATGTGTTCTGTGTCTTTAGAAAGACAGAGAGATCAAATAAAGAAGTACAAAAGTAAGCACATAGTGCTCACTTCAATAGCACATATACTAAAATTAGAATGATACAGAGAAGATTAGCATGGCCCCTGTATAAGGATGACACACAAATTCGTGAAGCGTTCCATATTTTTACACAGGTCCAAGAAACCCAGAGAGTCCCAAACAGGATAAACCCAAGGCAAAACACCCCAAGACACATTAATCACGTTAACAAAGATCAAACACAAAGAACAAATATTAAAAGCAGCAAGGGAGAAACAACAAATAACACACAAAGGGATTCCCTGATCTATGAATAGAAACTCTTCAGGCCAGAAGGGAATGGCAGGACATACATAAAGTAATGAAAGAGAATAACCTACAACCCAGATTACTGTACCCAGCAAGGATCTCATTCAGATATGAAGGAGAATTCAAAAGCTTTACAGACAAGCAAAAACTGAGAGAATTCAGCACCACCAAACCAGCCCTTCAACAAATGCTAAAGGATCTTCTCTAGACAGGAAACACAGAAAGGTTGTATACACATGAAACCAAAACAACAAAGTAAATGGCAATGGGAGCATACCTATCAATAATTACCTTAAATGTAAATGCGTTGAATGCCCCAACCAAAACACAAAGACTGGCTGAATGGATACAAAAATAAGACCCCTATATATGCTGTCTACAAGAGACTCACCTCAAAACAAGGGACACATACAGACTGAAAGTGAAGGGCTGGAAAAAAATATTTCACGCAAATGGAGACCAAAAGAAAGCAGGAGTCGCAATACTCATATCAGATAAAACAGACTTTAAAATAAAGGCTGTGATAAGAGACAAAGAAGGACACTACAAAATGATCAAAGGATCAATCCAAGAAGAAGGTATAACAATTATAAATATATATGCACCCATCATAGGAGCACCGCAATATGTAAGGCAAATGATAACAAGTATGAAAGGGGAAATTAATAATAACACAATAATAGTGGGATACTTTAATACCCTACTCACAGCTATGGATAGATCAACTAAACAGAAAATTAACAAGGAAACACAAACTTTAAATGACACAATGGACCAGCTAGACCTAATTGATATCTATAGGACATTTCACCCCAAAACAATCAATTTCACCTTTTTCTCAAGTGCATACGGAATCTTCTCCAGAATAGATCACATGCTGGGCCATAAATCTAGCCTTGGTAAATTCAAAAAAATTGAAATCATTCCAGTCATCTTTTCTGACCACAATGCAGTAAGACTAGATCTCAATTGCAGGAAAAATACTATTAAAAATTCAAACATATGGAGGCTAAATAACACGCTTCTGAATAACCAACAAATCATAGAAGAAATTAAAAAAGAAATCACAATATGCATAGAAATGAATGAAAATGAAAACACAACAACCCAAAACCTATGGGACACTGTAAAAGCAGTGCTAAGGGGAAGGTTCATAGCATTACAGGCTTACCTCAAGAAACAAGAAAAACGTCAAATAAATGACATAACTCTACACCTAAAACATCTAGAGAAGGAAGAAGTGAAGAACCCCAGGGTTAGTAGAAGGAAAGAAATCTTAAAAATTAGGGCAGAAATAAATGCAAAAGAAACGAAAGAGACCATAGCAAAAATCAACAAAGCTAAAAGCTGGCCTTCTTAAAAGATAAACAAAATTGACAAACCGTTAGCAAGACTCATTAAGAAACAAAGGGAGAAGAACCAAATCAACAAAATTAGAAATGAAAATGGAGAGATCACAACACACAACACTGAAATACAAAGGATTATAAGGGACTACTACCAGCAGCTCTATGCCAATACAACGGACAACTTGGAAGAAATGGACAAATTCTTAGAAAAGTATAACTTTCCAAAACTGAACCAGGAAGAAATAGAAGATCTTAACAGACCCATCACAAGCACAGAAATCGAAACTGTAATCAGAAATCTTCAAGCAAACAAAAGCCCAGGACCAGATGGCTTCACAGCTGAATTCTACCAAAAATTTAGAGAAGAGCTAACATCTATCTTACTCAAACTCTTCCAGAAAACTGCAGAAGAAGGTAAACTTCCAAACTCATTCTATGAGGCCACCATCACCATAATTCCAAAACCAGACAAAGATGCCACAAAAAAAAAGAAAACTACAGGCCAAGATCACTGATGAACATAGATGCAAAAATCCTTAACAAAATTGTAGCAAACAGATTCCAACAACATGTTAAAAAGATCATACATCATAACCAGGTGGGCTTTATCCCAGGAATGCAAGGATTCTTTAATATCTGCAAATCAATCAATGTAAAACACCACATTAACAAATTGAAAGATAAAAACCATATGATTATCTCAATAGATGCAGAAAAAGCCTTTGACAAAATTCAACATCCATTTATGATAAAAACTTCCCAGAAAGCAGGGATAGAAGAAACATACCTCAACATAATAAAAGCTATATATGACAAACCCACAGCAAACATTATCCTCAGTGGTGAAAAATTGAAAGCATTTCCCTTAAAGTCAGGAACAAGACAAGGGTGTCCACTCTTACACTGCTATTCAATATAGTTTTGGAAGTGTTGGCCACAGCAATCAGAGCAGAAAAAGAAATAAAAGGAATCCAGATAGGAAAAGAAGAAGTAAAACTCTCACTGTTTGGAGACGACATGATCCTCTACATAGAAAACCCTAAAGACTCTACCAGAAAATTACTACAGCTAATCAATGAATACAGTAATGTTGCAAGATATAAAATTAACACACTGAAATCCCTTGCATTCCTATACACTAACAATTAAAAAACCGAAAGAGAAATTAAAGAAACAATATCATTCACCATTGCAACAAAAAGAATAAAATACTTAGGAGTATATCTACCTAAAGAAATGAAAGACCTATATAGAGAAAACTATAAAACACTGATGAAAGAAATCAGAGAGGACACAAATAGATGGAGAAATATACCATGTTCATGGATTGGAAGAATCAAGATTGTCAAAATGACTATTACTACCCAAAGCAACCTATAGATTCAATGCAATCCCTATCAACCTACGAACGGTATTCTTCACAGAACTAGAACAAATAATTTCACAATTTGTATGGAAATACAAAAAAACCTCAAATAGCCAAAGCAATCTTGAGAAAGAAGAATGGAACTGGAGGAATCAACCTGCCTGACTTCAGGCTCTACGACAAAGCCACAGTCATTAAGACTGTATAGTAGTGGCACAAAGACAGAAATATAGATCAATGGAACAAAATAGAAAGCCCAGAGATAAATTCACATACCTACAGACACCTTATCTTCAACAACGGAGGCAAGGATATACAATGGAAAAAAGACAACCTCTTTAACAAGTGGTGCTGGGAAAACTGGTCAACCACTTGTAAAAGAATGAAACTAGAACACTTTCTAACACCATACACAAAAATAAACTCAAAATGGATTAAAGATCTAAAAGTAAGACCACAAACTATAAAACTCCTAGAGGAGAACATAGGCAAAACACTCTCCGACATAAATCACAGCAGGATCCTCTATGACCCACCTCCCAGAATATTGGAAATAAAAGCAAAAAAAAAAAAAAAAAAATAGGACCTAATGAAACTTAAAAGCTTTTGCACAACAAAGGAAACTATAAGCAAGGTGAAAAGACAGCCCTCAGAAAGGGAGGAAATAATAGCAAATGAAGAAACAGACCAAGGATTAATCTCAATATACAAGCAACTCCTGCAGCTCAATTCCAGAAAAATAAATGACCCAATCAAAAAATGGGCCAAATATCAAAACAGACATTTCTCCAAAGAAGACATACGGATGGCTGAGAAACACATGAAAAGATGCTCAACATCACTCATTATTAGAGAAATGCAAATAAAAACCACAATGAGGTACCATTACACACCAGTCAGAATGGCTGCTATCCAAAGTCTACAAGAAATAAATGCTGGAGAGGGGGTGGAGAAAAGGGAACCCTCTTACACTGTTGGTGGGAATGCAAACTAGTACAGCCACTAAGGAGAACAGTGTGGAGATTCCTTAATAAACTGGAAATAGAACTGCCATATGACCCAGCAATCCCACTCCTGGGCATACACACCAAGGAAACTAGATCTGAAAGAAACATGTGTACCCCAGTGTTCATCACAGCACTGTTTATAATAGCCAGGACATGGAAGCAACCTAGATGCCCATCAGCAGACGAATGGATAAGGAAGCTGTGGTACATATACACCATGGAATATTACTCAGCCATTAAAAAGAATTCATTTGAATCAGTTCTAATGAGATGGATGAAACTGGAGCCCAATATACAGAGTGAAGTAAGCCAGAAAGATAAAGACCAATATAGTATACTAACGCATATATATGGAATTCAAAAAGATGGTAACGACAACCCTATATGCAAAACAGAAAAAGAGACACAGATGTACAGAACAGACTCTTAGACCCTGTGGAAGGCGAGGGTGGGATGTTCGGAGAGAACAGCATTGAAACAAGTGTACTATCAAGGGTGAAACAGATCACCAGCCCAGGTCGGATGCATGAGACTAGTACTCGGAGTTGGTGCACTGGGAAGACCCAGAGGGATGGGATGGAGAGGGAGGCAGGAGGGGGGATTGGGATGGGGAACACATGTAAATCCATGGCTGATTCATGTCAATGTATGGCAAAAACCACTACAATATTGTAAAGAAATTAGCCTCCAGCTAATAAAAATAAATGAAAAAAAAAAGTATGTAAGTAAATAGTCCTATAATAATTACCTACACAATGCATAATGGGAACCAGAGAAGAGGAGTTAAAGGACTACTGGTAAAACCATAGCTTTTACTAGACGGACCTTTGTTGGCAAACTAATGTCTCTGCTTTTTAATATGTAGTCTAGGTTGGTCATAACTTTTCCTCCAAGGAGCAAGTGTCTTTTAATTTCATGGGTGCAGTCACCATCTGCAGTGATTTTGGAGCCCAAAATCTATTTGCCATGAAGTGATGGGACCAGATGCCATGATCTTAGTTTTCTGAATGTTGAGTTGTAAGCCAGCTTTTTCATTCTCTTCTTTTACCTTGCAAAGCACATTCCTTATCTGATATACCCACAAAGCGCAGTGTCTAGGGAAAGCTATGCTAAGTATTTTTAAATGTTTTGTTCTGAGGTAGATTATATAATATTATACACTGAAAACAAAAATAACAAATGACCCTGAAGCACAACATTACTATTGGTTAGAATTTTAATAATCAACAGGTAAGCATAGGCCAAGCTAACATTGGAAACTCATCTGCAGAGAAATGATTTTATTACAGTTCAACACCCTACATTGGTGACTTACAGTGATAACACACTGCTGCAAATTAGCAAAGCATTTTGTGATGCGGGTAGTACTTATTGTGACCATCTGAATTTTTAATATCATTTTACTACAAGAAACATCTGATAAATTTAACTGCTTATGACATGGCTCCTTTTAAACTATGTTAATATTTTAACATAATCTATAGCTTCTTATGAAAAGTAGAAGAATACAGTTTTAAATTCACCAAGAAAGGAAATAATCATTAGAATAATTTATGTAGGCAAGTGATATCATTTTAAAAGTATAGTCAGTACCCAGCAAAGAAAGCCCCCTCTGCTATCTTTATTAAGGAAAATTGCTAAGAAAAATCAACCAAGTAATCTTTTAAAATATAACTGGAATTTAACAGCAATTCTAGCCAATCATACATCAGTAGTTAATTCAATTTCCAACAGATTATAAATTTAAGCTAACTATTTCTACATACTTCAGTAAATTTCTCTCATTTTAGACATTTATATCTACTTAGAATCCTTTGCATTTCAGGAACATCTTTTTAATCCTAGATACTGTGGGAATATCATACATATATATGATATTTCTCTTTCTTAATGACAAGTATTCCCCTGAACATAAAAATTCTACTGAAAAATGGGAGAGGGCAAAAGATTTTTAAACATTCACTTCTTTCTCTTTTACAACATCTATTACTACATGCTAGTATTTCCCACAAGAATATTTTTTATTTTATTTTAAGTTGGAAAAAATCTTTGTGCTGAATCCTTTGAGCATACTTCTAGTGATAGATGTCAGACCAGCGCTGTGTGGAAGAACTTTTATTTGATAGGAAGATGACAGGAAGAAGCCTCTATCCAAAATATAAGATGCAACTGTACAATCCTGTGAGATTAATGGAATCTTTTCTTCCTACGTATAAACGACTTATTCATTATTACCTCAATAAAATCAGTTCACATTATTAATTTGAATAGTGTGAAATTAAGACACTTAAAAAGGTACATATTTATTTAAATTAGGACAGTTTGTTTTAAATGTCTTCTTTATATGAATTAAATGTGAAACAGACTAACAATACAAATTTCCAATGATATTTTAACTTATGTTTTTGCAATCACCAATGAAGAACACTTTAAGATTCATTCACTGTGCCTACAGTATATACTCTGAACAACTAACATCTTGAGAAGAGATGCTTGTACAAGTTTAGAGTATATGATGTGCAATAAAATGAAAAGTCTTATTTAGTTTTACCCTCCAAACCAGGGTGTGAGTTATTCTAATTTATTACAAGCACTGCTTTATTCTCATTGGCATTATCAAATAATTTCACATGTCCCCTCATATCACAAGAAGAGGGACTAAAAATTTGTGTTATTTAACAAAAATCTAACATTCCAGACCATCTTGCCTATCTTCCCATCTTTCCCTATGCCTCTCAAAAATAAATCGGGAGTAAACAATACAATCCCATTATGCATCTTCTTATCTACAAATGTTATTCTTTATGTCTATCTGGGAGAGAACAACCAGGAGCATTTTTGATACATATTAAAATGCTAGCACATTTATATGTAATGCACATCTATTTAATGCATAAATAGAGAAGAAATTTATATCCATTCCTAGATTGGGGATTCTTGTAATAATATACTTCAAGAACTAACCAAAGTTTTGTAATGTTTTCAGATGTAAAAGAAAAAAAAAGTGAAACAATGGTGAGATGTCAAAAACTGATTGCTTGTTTTCAGATTTATTTCTGTCTCTAGCTTTCTTACAGGCCTTCCCCTCAGAGTCTGTTCAGTTTTCTTTTTGTGACAGGTTTTTCTCTTGAATATGGTGGTTTGCACTAACCTCGAAATGGACCTATATCATCACTTGTCCGTTTCTTTGTTTACCTTTCACAAGAATTAAAACCTCGAGAACAATACCATGAAATGGTTTAATCAAAACAATAAGAGGATTATCAGTTAATTTTTGAAAAACTTTTAGTTATTGCACTGGATTCTTAGTATAAGTTTATTAATACAACACTTTCAACAAAAAAGAGTATTATTTTCTTACTCTCTTCTAGAGTAAGCAAAGCATATTCAGAAAGAAATAATTGGCTATTACCTCACTGAACTTAGCTCCTCAAATACTTTCTGGACAGACACAAAATAAGTTTGAAGGGATTAAAATATAACATTGCATCTAGTTTATAAAAGCCATTTTTCTGGATCTAAAAACTACACAAAGATTTGATCAACAAGAGCTGAACAGTATACCACAGAAGAATTTGCAGTCTTTGAGATTTTATTACAGTAAGGTTTTTAAAAATCATTTATTTGTTTTCAAGATGACTTCACTCAGTCATGTACAGCTCTCTGTGACCCCATGAACTGTAGCCTGCCAGGCTCCTCTGTCCAAGGAATTTTCCAGGCCAGAATACTGGAGTGTGTGGCCGTTCCCTTAACCAGGGGATCTTCCCAATTCAGACATTGAACCCAGCTCTCACACGCCATAAAATTCATCCTTTTAAAGCATATTTTTTTGGCTTACATACTATTGGTGTTTAAAGTGACTTCTCTTTCATAGATGAGATTATTGTTGCAAACTGGCATTATAAGATGTTCTCTTACCTTACAGAGAAAGTTGATCTTAAAACCCAAAGACTGGGCATTTCTTGAGCCTGAGTTCATGTAGTTTCCAACCAAAAGAATTAACTCTAAAAGTCTGTTAAAGCTTTCACTTTTCTTCAGCTCTTCACAGGCCAGCGTTACCGCTATGATGCTTGGCTTGATGTTGTTTACATGTTCTTCAAATGTGAGCTTGAAAAGAATGCTCTTGAGACGAGGCCGCAACATTTTCACTGAGCTCATCTGTAAGATAAGGAATGCTGTATAAGATTATATATATACATGTAAATAGAGGAAACCAGATCTGAAAGAGACACATGCACCCCAATGTTCATCGCAGCACTGTTTATAATAGCCAGGACATGGAAGCAACCTAGATGCCCATCAGCAGATGAATGGATAAGGAAGTTGTGGTACATATACATCATGGAATATTACTCAGCCGTTAAAAAGAATTCATTTGAATCAGTTCTAATGAGATGGATGAAACTGGAACCCATTATACAGAGTGAAGTAAGCCAGAAAGATAAAGACCAATACAGCATACTAACACATATATATGGAATTTAGAAAGATGGTAATGATAACCCTATATGCAAAACAGAAAAAGAGACACAGATGTACAGAACAGACTTTTGGACTCTGTGGGAGAAGGCGAGGGTGGGATGATTCGAAAGAACAGCATGTATATTATCTATGGTGAAACAGATCACCAGCCCAGGTGGGATGCATGAGACAAGTGCTCGGGCCTGGTGCACTGGGAAGACCCAGAGGAATCGGGTGGAGAGGGAGGTGGGAGGGGGGATCAGGATGGGGAATACGTGAAACTCTATGGCTGATTCATATCAATGTATGACAAAACCCACTGAAATGTTGTGAAGTAATTAGCCTCCAACTAATAAAAAAAGAAAAAGAAAAAAAAAGATTATATATATACATGTAAATAAATAAATATATATATATATAACACAGTAATATATATATAAAGCCCATTATTTTTCTCTCTAGTGTGGATCATTTTATAGATGATACTGTAAAAATTTTGAATAAAATGAATTCTCTCTGGGTTTTAACAGTTGTATTTCCATCTCCAGAACACTTTAACAAATATTATTCTGTTTTAGACGTTTCAAAACAGTATTTTTTTTCAAACGTTAAAAAAACAGCCATTCGATTTCAAAGAATAAATGAAATCATCCTTATAGCATTAAGAAAATATTATTGAAACTAGCCCGCTGCTATATGTTAATTGCATAATCATTAGTCACCAATAACATTTAAAGTGCCAAAAATCTGTCCCTGAGGTGAACCATGAAAATGCACAAATATAACATTGAGTTGAATGAACAGCTGGGCCACATATAAAAAAAACATATATATGATGACAGATAATATAAGTGGAAATACATTTCCTAAAAAAAATGTGGCTTCACTATTACCTATTTCTATGCTGTTTGAAACCAGAGCTAGAAGACTAGCTCTGATTGAGAACCTAATAATTTTAAACCTATGATCTATATTAATAAAATATATTAAATATTTATATATGCTCTAAAGAATTTCACCTGCTTGACAGAATGTTGATGTTAAATAAGTTATGGTAAAAGTACACGAACTTACTTTTAGGTACATTATTCAAGAATTCTATATTGGTTTTCTTCAAAACAGTTCATTAGGTTTTACTTGTTTCATAGTATGGGTCCACATTCTCTATTCCCTTTGGTATAGTTCCTATGATAATAATTTCTTTCAGTCTTTAATTTCCCATAACTCCAGGTCATTTAACTAGTTTTCATTCACCAAATTAATTCTGGGAGAGAGGTGGGTGGAGGGTCAACACATAAGAACATACACAAGCACACACACAATGAAATTATTAACAATCCTAATTATTTTATTTTTTACATATAGCTTAGCTTTTTAAAATACAAATGCCAGTCAAAGAGTAGGCAAGGGATAACTGTAGACAACATGAAAATAATTTGACAACATAAATAAGAGTCCTTAGTTTAAGGACTCTTAAACTAAGAGTTCTTAAGGGGACAAAATACCCCTCAAAAGCAGCAAAACGAGTTGTCAAATAGACCCTATCTGCTCTAATATAAAAATAAAGCATAATCCATCATTTTTCCTCTTTGAAATAAAATTTGTCATTAACCATGGGTGTCTGCCTCTCCAAAAATTAACCTTTGCTATCTGCTAATCCTCCTATATGCATTCATGCTTTTCATAGGCAGATGTATAAAAATATACTTGGAATATCCCTGTTACTATGTCTGAAATGTAGGTCATATCACTCATCAATAGCTTTGCAAAAACACAATCAGGGGAATATTCAAAGCATCCTACTGTTTTTTTCAGTACTTGCATAGTAAGTATAAGACATACCATCTACTCACAAAAAGTGTCCAATGGAGCCTAAAACTCATAACACAATCACTTGATAACTATAGCTAACAATAAAACTAGCCCATGATTCTAAATGGGTAAATAGAAATTAAGTGCTGGAGATGTACACTGAAATAAGACAAAACTTTAAACTCTATGACTACAACGTTTAATGAAGGCTTCACAGTAGAGGGGATACAAATGGATAAATAAATAAAAATTAAGCAAGTAGAGAGAGAGAGAAAGTGAGTGAGTAAGCAAAAACAAACAGGGACCAAAAACAAGTTGTAGACAGAAAGAATGAAGTGAGAAAAGGTTTATAGGTTAGGAATATATGAGGTATATACCTAGGGGCAGAATTTGAATTAAAGTCCCTTTAGAGTCCATGTAAACGCCATAAAAATTGGAAGCTAACCACATTAAAGTCTCCATGAATGAACAAATCTAATCTCCCACATGTAAATTTGTGTGGGAATCTATCCAAGGTCCTACGTCTGTTTCTGCCTTCATTTATGCCTTTATCCCCGTTTCCAAATCCTTTCCCACTTAATTTTTTCTTTCGTTTCCTTTCGTTACCTGGCTATCATTAGCACAGAAGCATGTTTTCTATTATTTTATTAATATATGTTTAAGAAGTAGGAATTTTTCAGTCTCCCTGATGGTTAAAAAAACAACAGAACTACCTGGACCAGGTGCTAGTCACCATATACCTCCCTTTTGGCTATGCCCTGTAAGACCTGTAGGAACCCTGAACACCAAGGTGGCTTTGGTGTGAGATCCACAAGGAATTTAAAACCTAAGCTTACATAGATATTTTTAGTCTTGCTTCAGTTCTAATACCATTTGTTTTCATTCATATCTGTGTTGCATTCATATCTGGTTCTGGGCTTTGTATGTCAATGCTTGGTCTACTGTTTCTGGGCTTTGTATTTCAATGCTTGGTCTACAAACCCAAAACATCATGGATTTGATTTTTTTTTTCCAATACCACCCCCAACCAAAATAATGTGACCGAAAGTACTTTAATAATTATAGTAACAATAATAGCAATTAACATTGAGTACTCTGTCCCAGTCACTGTTCTTGAAATCTGTTACATACGTATATGTGGATTTGATTCTCAAAACCACCCTAGGAAATGGTTATTCACATTGTGTGTTAGTCGTTCAGTCATGTCTGACTCTTTGTGACCCTATGCACTGTAGCCCACCAGGTTCCTCTGTCCATAGAATTGTCCAGGCAAGAATACTGGAGGGGGGAAACATTCCCTTCTCCAGGGGATCTTCCTGACCTAGGGATTGAACCTGAGTCTCCTGCATTGCAGGTGGATTCTTTACCATCTAAGCCACCAGGAAAACACGTTATTCGCGTTAGTCTCCTAAAAATGAGGAAAGTGAAGCACAGAAATACTAAATAACCTGTACAGAGTCAAATTGTATGTTGAAGTTCTGATCTCAGGCATTTTGGCTACAGAATTCAGACTCTACACCAGGCCACCTCTTAAGTCATATTGAGAGTGGTATGTATGACTTGTTGAAAAAGAGACTAGGGACAGGAATACTGTTAGCTAAGTTTTCAAAAGGTCTTAGAAACAGGTAATGCCCTAGGATGTTGACAGTAGAAAGGGAAAGAAAGCAATATACACAAGAGGAAGAATTAAGGAAGAAGCAAGGGGACTTAGTAGCAAATGACCAGTTATGGGAGGATAAAGTCAAAGACGGTTCCATGGTGTTTAGTCCTTTGTGAGGTAGAATACTGTTGGCATTAATGAAGGCAGAAGGAAGTGCCAATTTGGTTTGGCTTACTGTTTGGTTTTTATGTTTGTTTCAGAAAATGAGGGTAGATGAATTTGCTTCCCTTGATCTATACTCCAGTAAGTCAACCAGGGACTAAGGCAGCGGGGGCTGGTAGGGTACGGCTTAGTAGCAAATTCAACCAAATGAGTGAATCTAGACAGTTTTGCAGAGTCTGATTGTGTAAAGCTAATCCACCTAATTTCTCTGCTTCAGTTTCCTCATTTGTAATGAAGGGGAAGGTCCTGTTAAGCAGTCTTGCTTTGAAAATTAGGTAGGAGCCAAACATATGATCCATATACATTAGTTCCTTCCTTTTTTGTCTCTATCTCTTGAGTTGTGGAAAGGTGAGGTAAACAGTGTGAGATCCACAAATAAAAACCATTAGTTGGATGTTACCAAGACATTATTAGCATTTAAGTGAACTTGGTTCATCATCCTTTCAGACACCAGTGTATTTTACTTCTAACAAAGACACTATTAGATTCCCATTATCAGGATATGGATTAGGACATGACTTAGCGATTAAGCAACAACATTAAGACTCCAAACCTTGAAGTCATGTTGAAATCACGGAAAACACAGTGTAATTTAATACCATTCCTTGCCTATATTTTAACCTGAAGAATTACTTAGAATTGGCTCTTATTTTCAGTTCTCATCATTCAAGCTTAAAATTTACATACTTCAAGGTTGGATCACTAAAACTGACTATTTAAATGTGTTCCCTGATCCTTCCAGCATTCGCCCCTCCAAATCGTCACATGAATAGTAAAATGAACCTCTATAATAGGGAAATAATATTGCTTTCCTGATATTTTGAGTTTAGCTATTGTTATAATATCTGGTAGCATTTGGAAATTCAGTCCTTGTATTTAGGAGATAAGTATCAGAGTTGGCAGATTTCGGAGTTATTAGAATATTGTGGGAGGCAGGTTGTTGATGAGGAGCATGTAGACAGAAGAATCAAAGACTGCCTCTTGTGTAGCACTGAACACAGGTCCTTGCATATATTAAACATTCAAATATTTGCTGATTGATTTTAAAAGCACTCCTGAGCTAGCTGACTATTTTCTAGATCTTCTCCCAAGGAAGATAGGCAGGTTGCCTATTGAACAAAATTAACAACAGATGGTAATATTTTACTGTCCCCAAAATGATGTCTTCAGCTAAGATGTCAAACCAGAAATCCTAGGGAATTACTTTTCCTGACTGCTATTACTGGATACAATCTATCACCAATCAACCTGATTCAGGGAAGAGGTTGTGCATTATAAGAGGATCACAGCTGCTCTTTGATCTAGCAAAATCTCTTCCTTCATTTACCCACTAAAATAAAATTTAGTGCAGAGCAGGTGATAAATATCATATGTAATTTGAAAGAAAATCTTATAAAATTAGTGAATAAATGGAAGTACTCATTAATACAAACAGAAAGTCCAATATCAGCAAAGGACAGGATTGGGAAGCAGATGCACAGTGTAAAGAGGCATTACAGTAGGCTGATGTGGGGCAGTAAGAAGGTATCCTACTTCCTATGTAAAGTAATTAGCTACCAAAAGGATCATCCCAGTGATAGTGCCAAGGCTCAATAACAGCCCGAATTCAGAGCTCTAAATAACTATTTTGAAAGATAGGTTCAAGAGAATTATCCCCTTAATGCTCAGAGAGGGAAAGAAATCATTCTCTGTATTTTCTAGACTCAGAAGGTAAATTATAGTAGAAGAAATGGGACTTTTGAGTTACACAGATCTGGACTTGAACTACAGTTGTCTTACTTTATAGTTACAATCTAATGCAATTTACCAAGTGTTTCTGACACTTTATTCTCTACCAGTAAAATGTATTCCTTAAGTCATTCATACATGTTTCAGTAAGACAAATGAGACCTTATGTGTAAAACTGCTGTCATGAGAGCTGACACAACAGAATCACTCTAAAACAATAGCTATTATTGCTATTATTCTCTTTACTCATTCTCTGAAATTACCCCAAGAAGGTACCATGGTCCCTGACTGTTCTCCAAAACCTGAGATGAAGTTTTCTCATCCATTAAGGAATGTGTGTCACTAGGGCTTGATGAAGAATGGCCTTCAATATCTATTGAGCACTTTGTAAGTATCATGCAGTGCTCCCTTCCGTCGATTTCAATGCATCATATAAATTTTCCACTAGAAATGTTAGCAGTGAAAACATGTTACTATAAAAATAAAGAGACTTATGGAGGAGGTGAAACTATATGGACTCTCTTAACAGAAGCCACAAGACAGTATGCTTTGATCATACTAATAGAATTTCCTGCAGTCAGAAGTATGAATTTTTATGATCAGAGCAGGGTAGACTGATAGACAATAGCTGAATCTCCATTAGAGGATTTGTCTGTGTAAGGGAATGTCTTAGATAAGTGAAGCAGAGAAATCATAAGAAGCACTGAGTGACATCCCCAGCCACAGTTACAATTATTAAAAGACTCATGTCTCGTAAAGGTACTTGAGTGCACCTAAGTGATATAAGGAAATGGAACAAAAACTTGGCTGAAATGTATGTCTGTTTTTCCTTGTGGTCCCTTGCAGCATTTTAGTTGACTGGCATCCTTTGTTTTATAATTCATTCCTTGAAGTGCTCTGGGATGCTGACCAAGGTGTTGTATTATGTAGGGGATTTATTTGTGTTACAAGATACTTGTCTATCAAATCACATCAAGCAACTATCATGTCTTCAGATGATCTGCACTATATTAAAAAAAAAAGTACACTGACAGCTTTAGTGAGAGCAGCCACAAGTTGGTTATTTCCCCAAAGAGTTAGACACAATTTTGTTAATATAATTTGAATTTTATACACTTTACTACCTATGCAGCTAGTGAATATTGATGTTCTGCCAAACTACCATAAGATTCCAGAGAGAAAGAAAAAAGATCCAATGTGACAATCATGTGTGAAGGAGGAGAAAGCCGTCCTATGCCACTCCTGAAGTCATATGTCACTCACTTTTAAGGTGATTTCTATTTTCTTTCATTTTTCACTGCTAAGAAACACATTTTCAACTGCCATCACATGTGAGCATATGTGATCTTCTAATATCTTCAATATATAATATTAAAGATTCATGGGAATTAACATATATTTGTAATAAATACATATTTGTTACAAAAGTGTTTCCCCCGATACCTAAATACTATTGGGACCCAATATACATTGAAATTGCAGAATAATTTTGTATCAGTGAATATAACAAAGGTGACATGATGAAGTGACGATAAAGAAGAGTCAATTTAAGTTAGAGAGCAGGCAGATCTTCCTATAAAAGTTGTGAGACGTTGAAATGTTTGGAAGCACGGAAATATTTAAAACAAGGACGTCTGTGATTCCCTGCTAAATAAATCATTTTATTATTCTCTTTAGGACATAACCCCCTCCAGAGTAGGCTCTCTACTGCTCACTATTGTACTTTCTGCAATACACCTAGTACTCAGACTGGACAAAATCATCAATACAGGTGCACCTGCTGTATGGAGCCAATGGCAAATGTTTGTATATTAGATGTCAGGAGAGAGAAGAGTCATTGGTAATCTGTAAAATGAACCTTTGGAAAAACAGGGTTTTGAAAACTGACTCTATCCCAGAAAAGCAATGATGTGCTCACAGAGAGTATTTTCCCCAAATAGAGTGATATGTGGAAATTATGCATCAACAAATATTTACTCATTTTCAGTCTGGAACAGAACATGATAACAATGTTGACCCCAAGAGACACTGAAAGCTCAAAAGAATTACATTAAGAAATGGATAAAGAATTTTCAAAACATCATTCTAACAACTGTCTGAGGCCAAGAACGGCCATTAGAGCACCTGTAATATGAGACTGTTATTTTAAAGGATTACTGATATATGGATAGGGGAAATGGGTTAATTTTTCATTTTTTAAAATATTTAATGAAAAGCAATCAATAGAAAAATTGATTGACATCCACAGACTTCATCTGAATATTCAGTTTTCAGATGGTTTTCTTTTGTCTCATTTTATTGTAAAAACTGATGAAAAAAAGCAATCCTGTCACAAAATGGATTATTATGAGAAGTTAACAAAATGAACCAGAATCTGAATATATGGATTTGAGAACACACCATGGTGAGTTTTCTTTTACCTGATCTCACAATTATTAAACCATCTTTTTTTTTTTCAGATAAAAATGAAGGCACATCTAGAAGTAAGAGCTAGCATTCATATTTACAGAAGGAATGAAAATAGAAACAATCAAGGCATTACATATCAAAACACTGAACACTTTGAATGAAAGCAGATAAAGAAAAATGAAATTTTCCCAATGAACATGCAAACTTGAAGAATGATTTAATATTAATGGAACAGAAGAGCTACAATTTTCCATCCAAACTAACTGCCTTTGATGATGTTTGGGAGAAAAAAAAAAAAGCTTTTAAGAATTTCCTTTTCACCTGATTAAGCTATCTTGAATAGAGCTCATAAGCTCTTGGGGGGCTTCAAAAAAGTTAAAAAGCAAACTGATTTTATAGCTATAGTTCCAACTACAGGCATAAATCTACTCCTCCCGCCTTCACATATTTATGCAGAAAAAGAACAAAAATTAACTGTGCTGTCAGCAGTATCACATAATCTTTGCTTTTCATTATAAATGTTTTTATGCACAAGGCTATCTCAACATCTTTTTCTTAGATTATAGCTTTAGAATGTTTTTAATTGAAAAATATGGGTAATTTTGAAGTCAGAAAAACAAAGTACCCATTACTAAGAGAACTAATTATTGCCTTCTTTTTCTCAGAAGATGTGTTACTTTAATAGATACACACAGTATGGGTCTCCATCCACAGTGCAAGACAAGTGGGAATTTCCATAGCTCTAAGGTTTAAGAACAGCTGAGCTGCAAACACACTGGGAAGAGTCTGAAAGCTCCTGCTGGGGGTTCTAACCGGCAGAGTTTTCAAAGATCTGTGTTTTTTCCCCCAGTACAGGTACAGCACATAATTACAACAATGTACCAAATTCAATTCTGTGGGAGGCAGATTGAAGGACAAGTCAGTAGGAAGCTATGCAGCCAATCTACCCCCCAAAGAAAAGGATTATTGATCCTAGATGGTGTGGGAAGTAACATATCCCTCTTCCCAGGAAACCTGCCTCTAGATACAGGAAAGGTTCCTAGATTTTTTTGTTTCTTTTATCTTCTCTCTCTCTCTCTTTTTTTTCTGGTTTCTTTTTAATTTATGACATGTGAAAATAAGCAAATCCAATGATATGGTTGATAAAAAAGAAAGAAGGAAAGAAAGTTTACAGAAATCTTAGCAGCCCAGTCACTGTCTCAGGTAAGTTTATCTTTTTTCAAAAATTCAAACCCTGATTCTTCCCTAGTCTTGCCAGTTTTACTGTTTTTCTTTTGTTTGATGAGATTTTAGTGAATATTGCAAGAGTAATCGCAATTCTGGCATACGTACATCTCTAACTGATGAGATTTTGTTTTTATCATCCAGGAAGTTATACAATAATGAAAATTCTAAAGGACATTGGCAGGGTGATAGGAGTAAAATTAGGAAACAGTATTTACCACTAGAGAAGGCAAAGAAAGAAAAGGACTCAATAAGGAATCTAAATTCTTCAATGTTCAAGTACCAAATGAATACAGAATTAGGAATAAAATGAGCCCACTTGATTTTGCATTCAAGCTAATACATTCAACAAACATTGGTAAGTATATCATGTGAATTAAATCAATATAATACAGACATTTAAAGAAGTTGTAATCTAGCAGGGGTCATTCAATAAAAAACCTTGTGATTAAACATTTAATTAAAAACCATGATAATTTTGAGAAAGGAAAAGAAAAAAAAGATGCTCTGAGAGAATTTAATAGGGAGGCCTAGTAAGTAAGTGAGAGCATAATGGGGAGAAAAATTTAAGCAGAGACTCAAAGAATAAGCAGGAGAGAAACAGGCAGGAGTGGGAGTAAGTGGGAGCAGCGTGTGTAATGGTCCAAAGACAGGAAAGAGCATGGTAAATTCAAAAAACAATGCACTGATGCTTTAAGCAGATAAATAATGATGCAACACAAATGTACTTTAGAAATGTCACATCAAGGGCTGTGCCGAGACTGATTTGGAAAAAGGTCAAAAGCATAAGTGGAGAAAACAGACTAAAAGTATATTATAATGGTTAAGGGAAAGATGATGCTGGCTTGGGTTACAGTAGTAACAGCACAGAAGAGAAGTCAGTAGATCAACTGTATATTTTAGATGCAATTAAGAGTTAATTAATGATCTCTCCTAGATCAGTTTCAACGCATTATTTAAGGTAGCATTCTGATTGCTGTTTCCTGAATAGTAAGTAACCAGAGGTAAGGAAGTAGAAAACAAAAAGAGACTACACTTTGAAAAAACTCATGTTAGGTAATGAAGAGAGGGCAGTATTTATCATGGGCCTCAGGGCCAGTAAAGGGTTTTTTATTCATTCAGCTATCCATTCATATATTTTGGGGCAATGAATGACTTAAGAAGATTCTTATTTCTGAAGAGAAGGGCAGAGTGGAGACTGAGGAACTGAAGAGGCAACAGACAAATAGAACAAAAGTAGGCAGGGGATAATATAGGTAGAGATAACAACTGTGGGTAGAAGAGATACTGCTCTAGCACCTATTTGCTTTCTCATTTCCCTGGTAAGAGATCAGGTTGTCTGTAGGTTGAAAAGAATGGGAAGGGGAGGGAGAAAAGACTTGAAGAAAGCAGATAAGATACGGTATAGTCGCTAAAAACAAAAGACCACTGAATTAAGAACAAGTAAATTAACTGCTGAAATGGCAATGAGAGTCCCGCCGACGTAAAAGCTAAAATGTCATAAAGACACCAATTCAGTTTGCTAAAGAGAACAGGGAGACATAAAGTCAGAGAGTTAGAGGCACAGTGAGAATGTGAAGGAGCTCAGATTTTATTCTGTAAACTCTGGGAGACACTGAAGGATTTCAATATGTAAATCACACAATGAATATACATTTTGAAGAAGACTAATAATTTTGATGGCAGAAGAAAGCAAAAGCAAGACAACAAGTTTGGGACCTTTCTCATTTGGGCAGAGGATTCTATAGATGTCCAAAGTTGTCCTAAATGTAGGCTGTCCATATATTTCCAGGATTAAAAAGTATTTGGACATTTCCACAGAGGAGTGAATTTAATTTCAGCATAGACTTGAAGAAATATATTTGAACATAATTTTTACTTTGAGACCTAAGCTATGCTATTTTTAATCTCAGGCTCATACTTAGTTCTAATAATTATCTTAAAATTCAATAAGCACTTATATACTGGCTATTATATACAAGATATACATGCTTACATATATGTTTAAAAGACTAAGTTATATCATTATTTTAAGAAACTTTTCGCTAGATATGAGACTATCTAAACTATATTTGGACCAGACAAATCCTGATTGATACTGCCTTAGATAATTTACATAGCATAAACTACTTAGAAATGTCCTTGACTATCTTCCCTATAGACATGTAGCTAAGGATGGGGAGAGTAAATAAGAGGACCGGGTGACTTCATGCTCATAGCCCCAGAATTATTTATGGTTGCATGCATAAACACGAAATCTCTTTCCTTTCCTATTTTGCTTTGAGTTCAGAAGGTATATTGCTCTTTATGTCCCCAAACTTCATTTCCTCAGTGTAGTACCAAGGATATTCCTCTTGAAGGACTGGCTTGGCAAACATACATCTTCCAAGATAAACTGCATTCAGGAAAAAAATGGCTTTGGAGAAACTGCAGTGTTCCTACTGTAAAACTCATAACCATCATGACACAGCTGAATTCTCAGATGGTATATAACCTTGCTTCAATTATAATATGAATTTTAGTAGCTTAAGTTTTAAGTGTTTAGAAAATTTTATTATTTAATATGTGTTAAAGTATTGCTACTTAATAAACAATATCTGGCCAGTTTAGTTAATTTGCTTAATTCAAAAATGAGAGATAGAGTTTTTTCAGGTATCTATACATGCTCTATTTCACCCTAAATATACATTCCTAATTTGCTTTTCAAGGATTTGACAGAACCCTCCTACATCAGCATATGCAGTGCTATATCTGAGAACTAATAAACTCTAAATATGGGTAAGCAGTTATTGCATATGTTCAAAAGGAATATTCTCTGTTCTATCTATCTATCACATTTTGACTTTAAACAGGATTTTTAAATTGCAGAGTGCCAATCAGATCGAATCAAATGTATTACTATTAAAGAGGTTATAAACGATTCTGGATTAAGCAGAATATTTGACTATTAAGTGCAATGGTAATTTTTAACAGTCTTAGTATGCAGATGGAAAATGGTCAGAGAGTCAGGGTAAAACTGAAAGCTGTAATAGAACTGTTTATTCATATGAGACCAAACTTGAATTAAACACAGTCAAAAATAGCTTTTCTCTAGGAAATTAAATAAATCATCATACCCACGATCTTTTTGTCAATTATTTTGAACAGCAGTTTTGAGAAAAGCTTGAAACACACACACATATATATATATATATACACACACACATATATATATGTGTGTATATATATATATATATAATGCTATAGTTTTAATACATAATCTACACCTAGTCCTATTTTATACCCTTTAAAATGAAGAGGAGATAAGAAAACATAATTCAAAAAGAAAAAAACATAATTCATTTCAGTAATTATTTAACCACATTAAAGCACGAAATGTATTTATGAAATTTTATTTCCAGCTGAAACTGTGTATTTAATGGTTTTAATCAATTAATGAAACTCTACGGGAAATCTGAAAATTTTTGTCTTTTTCCTGATACAATATATACCATTCGAAAGAGACTCTAGAATACTTCTAGTTATCTATAACAGTTTCCATCTTTCTACCCTTAAGAAGCATAACTTTATTAAAAAGCCAAATTCTAATAGCAAGATCTAAATAGAAGGAAAAATAGTCAATACAATAATGTGTTATTTTTATATATTAATACTAATATCAGCATTGATATAGAGGAAGATCCCTGAGATGTTGTGAGGTATTTCATAATGTAGATCTTAACTTCTTTATTTTTCAATAATATTATAAGTAATAAGGTTTTTTTTTTTTTTTTCTGACAGCCAATGTTACATAAGTCATACAGTTATACGGTAGAAAAAATATATATATAAGCAATTGAAATGTCTCCCCCTCGTCCGACCCGTTTCTGTTAAGGGTTACCTCCAAGCTGAGCCTGTGGGCCCTTAGGCTAGATACTTACCACAACTCCAAACTGTTCAGGTTCACAGAGGTCATCATATTCATTCTTCAGCTCTGCTAGTTCATTGAGTACCTTCTGCTCAGGAAGATGTTTTACAAGGTTCTAAAAGGAAATAAAAGCATAACAGTTTAGTATTTCATTATTAGGATTATAAAAGATACATTAACAACTATAAAAGTGATTAACTAGTATAGTGGATAAATTTCTGATTGTGTTTCTGTCACAGTACCAATGTATCTTCCCCTTCTCCCCAAAAACTTAACCAAAAAACAGCTATAATTTAATGTGAATAAATATATAGAAGTGTTTGGTTTCTCTGCACTATAGTATATAAATGTTAAATTAAAAAATCATATGACAATAAATAACATTACAAAATTGACTGACTTTCTAGGTCTTAAACACATACCATAATTTTAAGATTTATTTCCTGTCATGATAATTAGTCAATCTCTAAAAAAACAGGAAAATACTATGTAGAATTTACTTATGTGCAGTAATAATAATCATCAACTATACTCTTCAATATTGGCAAAATTTGGAATCATTTTCAGTCTTACAAACCACATCAAGCCTATAAAAATAATCTCCCATTATTTATAATATCTGTATTTTTTTTCTATCCTGTTCTTCTATGTGATTTCCAATTTCTAAAACAATTTTCCAAGAAAGAAGCCTAGCTTTGGCCCCTACAGTCCACACATCATTTTCCCAGCTATTTCAACTTTACCACCTCAAAGTTGGCCACATCATTGTCCAACACTGAGTCTGAGGGACAAGTGTGGACCCAATTTAAAACTATCTTTCAGATAAAACTGTTAAAACCATCTTTCCGACATCTTTCAGATAGTTCACTTAAAAACTATCTTTCAGAACTTCAATATATATACACACACAAACACACACAAATGCACACATATACACACACATACAATGTGTATGTGTGTTAGTCGCTCAGTTGTGCCTGACTATTTGCAACCCTGTGGACTGTAGCGTATCAGGCTCCTCTGTACACGGGATTCCCCAGGCAAGAATACTGGTGTGGACTGCCATTCCTGTCACTGTGAGGATAATGCCTGAGATGCAAAAGGGAATGGCTGATGCCAGGGTGAGCAATGGGGATCCTGTTCTCCAGAATTCAGAAATGTGCATTCTGGTTGGTTTGGTAGGTACTTGCCTTGGTTTTAAAACTCTCTGGTTGCAGCAGGTTTCCCTAATGGCATCTATTAGAAGATCTAAACAGGCAGAAACATCTCTACTGCCTTTTGGAACCAGACAACTAAGGAAATCTTTGTCAAATCTAGGTGACACTCATGGTAAATAAAGAACCCGCCTGCCAATGCAGGAGACATAAGAGACACAGGTTTGATCCCTGGGTTAGGAAGATCCCCTAGGAGGAGGGCATGGCAACCCACTCCAGTATTCTTGCCTGAAGAATCCTCATGGACAGCGAAGCCTAACGGGCGACAGTCCATGGGGTCACAAAGAGTCAGACATGACTGAAGCAACGTAGCCTGCATTGTCAGATCACTGGCTGACTGAAGAGATAATGAAACCCAAACTAGAGTGATCACACACAAGGGATACCGTCCTCAGGAAACAAAAATCAGCTGTCTTTAAGGAGTGGCATAATTAGAGTCCCAAAGTTATAATATATTCAAATCTCCACTTCTCAACAAAAGTATTACAAAGCATGAGAAGAAACAATAAAGCATGCCCTTGCAGGGAAAAAAGAATTTCGACAGAAAAAATTCTGGAAGAAGTTCAGAATTTAAAGTTATAAATCAAATATATTAGATAAACTGTTTTAAACATGCTCAATGAGCTAAAGGAAACTATGGACAAATAACGAAAGGAAAATAATATTATGAATAGAATAAGAATAATAAAGACATAGAAATTACAAAAAGGAATCCAACAGAAATTCTGACAGTGAAAAGTACTGATAACTGAAATTCAAAATTTACTCTATAGGAGTACATATGGGCACCGGAGAAGGCAATGGCACCCCACTCCAGTATTCTTGCCTGGAAAATCCCATGGACGATGGAGCCTGGTGGGCTGCCGTCTATGGGGTCACAGAGTCAGACATGACTGAAGTGACTTAGCAGCAGCAGCAGCAGATATGGGCAGGCAGAGGAAAGGATCAATGAACGTGAAGGTAAGGAAACATATTATTAGGTCGAAGGAACAGAAAGATAAAAGAATGAACAAAAATAAACAAAGCATGAGGGATCTATGGGACACCAAGCATACCAACATGTATATCACAGGATTACCAAAAGAGAAAGGGAAGAAAAAATATTTGAATAAATGATGATTGAAAACTTTCCAAATCTGATGAAATATGTAAATACACACACCTAAGAAGCTCATTAACTCCAAGCAGGACATCAAGGAACTATGAGACACTTTCTAATCAAAGTGTCAAATGTAGAAAATGATAATTTTTAGGGCAGTAACAGAGAAGTGAATTGTCACATTTAAGGAATTCTCAATAGGATTATTATATGATTTCTCCCATTGGAGTCAAAAGGTAGCGGGATAAAATAAGTGCTGAAATAAAAGACTATCAACAAGAATTTTATACCCACAAAAACCATCCTCTAAGAATGAAAAACTAACCTAACCCTCTTTTGTAAATAAAGTTTTATTGAAACGCAACAAAAAAAAACAAAAAAAGAATGAAAAACTAAGACATTGCCAAATTAACAATAACAACAGCAACAAGAAAAGAGATAATTTATCACTAGCAAGCCTGTTCTGTCCCCAAATACTAAAGGAGGCCCTACAAGCAGAAACTAAAGGGCAGTAAACAAAATTATGTGTCAATTATACCTCAATAAAACAAGCAAATAAATAAACATACTGCTATATGCAGTCTACATGCTTTCAATAAAAAGATGCAAAGTGATTGAAAGTAAAACCGTGGGAAAAAATATGGCATGTATATAGTAGCCAAAAAAAAAAAAAAAGTGAGGTATCTATATTATTGTCAAATTAAAATTGTCACTTTAAATCACAAAAAGGTCACAAGAGACAAGGATATTATATATTATTAAAAGTTTCAACCCGTCAAGAAGATATAATTATTACGAACATATTCCTATCCAAAATACATGAAGTAAAAATTGACAGAGTTGAAGAAAGAAATAGACAGATCTAAAATAATACTTGGAATGCAGGGGTGATTTAACATATAAATATATGATGATCTTTTACTTTTATCTAGTTTGTTTCACTTTTTCTATTTTATATTCAGTGCTCCCATTTCATTTAGTTTTTGTTCTCCAATTTGTACATCTCTCACTTTTTTTGATGTTCTTTTTCAAGCCTTTATCAAGTGTAAGTAAAAAAGCTTTTGTACACATATACAAAATATGTATAATATATATATATTTTAGAAAACTTATGATTTTTTGCCTAACTAAAAAAATTATGACATTTTGACTCCACTTTGACTTAGTATGAATAGAATGCTAGATTTCTAATTAAAAAATATAGATATACAACAAGCAACAAAGGTTTACTGTATAGCATAGGGAACTATAGTCAATATTTTGCAATAACCTATGATAGAAAATAATTTCAAAAATAATATATGTGTACTTGGATAACTAAATCAATTTGCTGTGCATCTGAAACATTGTAAGTCAACTAAACTTTAATGAAAAATATATATATTACAAAAAAACAAGCAAGCCGAAACTTTAATTTTTGTGACTTAATTATATTTTGGGTGGGAAAATTGTGCAAAGCTATTTGCACTTTTAATCTTTTGCCACTTTTTTCCCCCATATTGAACTCATTCAACCTAAAAAATACAGGAAAAAAGTGTAGGAAGGAATCTGGCTAAGCTAAAATCACATATATCATCCAGTGAGTAAACATCCTATTTTGTAGAATGTTTAAATAGTAGAGCGTTTATTTCTCTTTGTCCAAAAACAAACGAAAGATCAACCAATGTAATATGCCGCATTAATAGAATAAAGGGAAAACATCTCATGTGATCATTTCTACTAATACATTAAAAGCATTTGATAAAATCCAACACATATTTGTGAGAAAAAAATGCTCTTTAAACTAGGAATAAAAGCAAACTTTCACAACATGATAAAGACCATATAAAAAGATGTTGTCAAAAAAAAAAAAAAGATGTTGTCACAGTTAATATACTCAATAGTAAAAGACTGAAATCATATCTGTTAAGAACAGGAACAAGGCAAGGGTGAATGCTTACAACACATCTATCCATCATAGTACTAACCAGAGCAATTAGACAAGAAAGAGAAATAAAAGGCATTCAAATTAGAAAATTAAAAATATTGTCTCTGTTTACAGATGATGATTTTATATGAAGAAAACACTAAATAATCCAACAAAAAACTGAAAGAGCTAATAAATGAATCCAGCAAAGTTTCAGGATACTTAATCAGCATGCAAAAATCAGTTGTATTTCTGTGCACTATAATCTGAAAGGAAATTAAGAAAACAATTCCATTTACAATAGCATTTTTTAAAGCACCTATAATGAGATACCATTTCTACAATGCCCACTAGAATGGCTATTGTCAGCCAGGACATGGAAGCAACCTAGATGCCCATCAGCAGATGAATGGATAAGGAAGCTGTGGTACATATACACCATGGAATATTACTCAGCCATTAAAAAGAATTCATTTGAACCAGTCCTAATGAGATGGATGAAGCTGGAGCCCCTTATACAGAGTGAAGTAAGCCAGAAAGATAAAGAACATTACAGCATACTAACACATATATATGGAATTTAGAAAGGTGATAACGATAACCCTATATGCAAAACAGAAAAAGAGACACAGAAATACAGAACAGACTTTTGAACTCTGTGGGAGAAGGTGAGGGTGGGATATTTCAAAAGAACAGCATGTATACTATCTATGGTGAAACAGATCACCAGCCCAGGTGGGATGCATGAGACAAGTGCTCGGGCCTGGTGCACTGGGAAGACCCAGAGGAATCGGGTGGAGAGGGAGGCGGGAGGGGGGATCGGGATTGGGAATACATGTAAATCCATGGCTGATTCATATCAATGTATGACAAAACCCACTGGAAAAAAAATAAATAAAAATAAAAAAAAAAGAAAGAAAATAGAATGGCTATTGTCCAAAAAGTGGGAAATAAAAACTGTTGGTAAGGATGTATTAAAATAGGAACCCTTATGCATTGCTGGTTGGAATGTAAAACAGCACCAGCACTGTGGAAAACAGCTTGGTGGTTTCTTAGAAATTAAAAACAGAATTAACCGTATGATCCCACAATTCTATCTTGGGTATGTAGCAAAAAGAACTGAAAACAGCATCTCAAACCGTTATGTGTACACAAATGTTCATAGCATTGTTATTCAATAGCGAGGAGGCAGAAACAACCTACTTTTTCATCAACAGATATATTGATAAATGTGGTATATGCATACAACAAAATATTATTCACTAGAAAAAGGAAGTTTTGATCCACGTAAAACACTGATGAATCTTGAGAATTTTACACTTAGTGAAATAAGATAGACAAAAAAAGCAAATAGTGTATGAACCCACTGACCTAGAATAGATTCTTAGACACAATAGAAAAGAGGTTACAAGGGGCTGGGGGCAGAGGGGAACGGGGAGTTACTGCTTAAAAGGATAGAATTTCTGTGTGGGATAATGAAAAAATTCTGGAAATAGTGGTGATATTTGAACAACAATTTAAATATACTTAACACCAGTTAAACTGTATATTTAAAAACAGGTTAAATAGTACACTATATATTATAAATGTTTCCAAATTTAAATTAAAAAAAAAAAAAGAGTAAGCAATATATAACCTTATATGTCCCATGGAAAACAACTGTATCTCAATCTACTTTTAAGTAGATTTGGTCTCTATTTATCTTTACTCTCCTCCCACTAATTTTGCGTTTCCACTAAGCTCTATGCCTGCAATGGCACCCGCTGTGTACTGATTAGTCCAAAGATTTACAATATCATGTCATTTGACCTAAAAGAAAAATCAATATTGATATAGCAATATAAACATCAAATGAAATTAAGCCCACCTACTACTATGCCTCATTAACATCATTTTTTTTAATAGAATAGAAAGGTAAGTAAATACCAAGGTGTTGTTTCTACTTTTCTAGAATATTTCTGATATATATATAGAAATTGTTTTTCAAAATTTTTTCTCTGTTAATGAGATTTTTTGTGAAGTATGTTATTAAGGAAAACAAAGAATCAGACTGGTAACTTTCATAATTTTCCCTACAGGGAAACTCAATTAGAAAGATTAAAAATGTTGCTACCATTATTAAAAATATCAACTCTGCATATTTTCAACTCTCCATCTCAATTTTAAGTTTTAACTGTGAAAATAACTATTATAGAATGAATCAAGCCTATAATAGGATTTTAGCTCTGAATGGGAAACTTGTTATTTTGCTTCTCTTCCAGCTGCAGATAACCTGTTAAGTCATACTGCAGGCTCCCTGGCAGGTGACATTTCTTTTCTTTCTCTGTTCAGCTATATGAAATAATGAACACATTCAATGGGCTTAGATGTATTCTGATTCTAGATACAGTCTTCTGACTGAGTTACAAGGTTATATAGCTGCCAGTGTTTAGTAGATTCTATTTACAAATAATGTTTAGAATAAAACCCTCTCAATGTGTGGTAGATACAGCCTATGTTATAGGACTTCTTGCTTAATGAACCTACTACATCTAGAAACCCATGTTTCAAGTGGCCATCATAGCCAATACCTGAAGATACCTCAGTATTTTTCCATAAATACTAAAAAATGGAGCATAAGATCAGACATTAACAGTGTTTTCATGCCCATCAAGTCCTGAATAGAAAAGGAAGGCGGATTAGAAGAGAGAGGAGAGACATAGCAGTACTCATTTGCCTCTATGCTCCTTCACTTATCTTCAAAAGGATGTCAAGAGAGAAAAATGTTCAATGCACAGTTTAAGAATAATGTGGGCAGTCCTTGGAGTCAGTTGCAAGTCCATATTTTTAGGCCTCCAGGAAGATCCATGCTAAGTCACTTCAGTCGTGTTCAACTCTTTATGACTCTATGGACTGTAGCGCGTCAGGCTCCTCTGTCCATGGAATTTCCCAGGCAAGAATTCTGGAGTGGGTTGCCATTTCCTACTCCAGGGGATCTTCCGGATCCAGAAATCGAACCTCCATCTCCTGCAATGCAGGCGGATTCTTTACAGCTGAGGCACTGGGGAAGCCCCTGTCCTACCTAAAGGAAAGGAAGTGTGTATTATGCGATCAGGCTAGCCCAGTAGGAAAGCCTGCATTTTGGAAAGGATCACCGTGAGTGCAATAGTTGCTTCTTGGATGTGTCTCCAGGCCTGGCCTACCTACCCCCTCATATGTCTGAGTGCTTGGTTATTCCAAAAATCAAGAATGTTAAAACAACAACAAAAAAAAGGAGACAAGGGAAGAAAAACATGTTTCTGTATCTTGCCACAGGATACTCCACACCCTTGGCATGTAGAGGGCTTCAGTACATAGCAGCTATGTCCCACGGGAGGCTCCTTCCCTCTCCCCACTCACAGTGGTGCCAAGGAAAGGGATCAAAATAGGAAATGAGGAAAATCACCCACAGCAGCTACATGAAAGCTGACAAATTAGCTCATAAGATCTGGAAGATATTCCTTGAGAGCCATAGAAACATCTAATGGAGATAGTTTTTGAAAAGAGTTAAGGTCTTACAACAGCAGCTAGGAGCAAGAGGAAGCAAACCACAGGTGAACAGATGTGGATTGGGCTAGTGTTTAAATGTCATATTGCCCAATTAAACAATTGTAAATGGCTTTTGTTTAGTTGCCATATTGATACTATGGCTACTTAAGATCTATAAATAAGTTGCAAAGATTAGTTCAGACACCCCCTATACTGAAAGGGGAAAGCTATTTGTAATAACAGAGGCTAGAAATCATAAATTTTTAAAGACAACTTATATTCTGACAAATTGTGAATTAATAGGCAAATATATTGTAAAGTTTCAACCCTTCTATTTTTCCTTCCCGCTGCTCCTACTTACTATTGAGCATCTTCTTTCAAACATTCTAAGATTTGTGTTTAAAAGATCAATTCTAGGTCAGTATGAAAATTTCATCTTAGAAAATGTCAATGAGCTGAAGTTCACAAAGAAAACAACAAAGGGGAAAGCAGTTACTATGTCATCAAACGAGCAGATTTTTCTTCTTTTTACACATCACAAATTCACTTTCTGATGACTGTCACAGTTATCTAAAGGGATTTCTCCTAAAAGACCACAGGCTTTTAACTCCTGTTTTACATTTTTGCAATGACTCTACAGTTCTTTCAAAACTTTATTTCCTTTAAATGTTAATTGCACACTTAAATGTTAGTTAAGTGAAGGTACTGAACCATAATGCCCTTTCCTGATTTCCAAAACATAACCTTTCTTTTTCGTCTTATATCTCATTAAGTCATTTTAGTAGTAGGAAAGTCAAGTTAGGTTCACTGTGATTAAGTCCTATCGTTCCCTACATAAATGGATCGGGACCAATATTTCTTTTTTTTAATTTATTATTTATTCTTTTAAAATTATACCATTACAGTGCACATATATACACAGAATTCTATTTATATATAGGAGACATGTATATATATATATATATCAGTATCATGTTAACTTATGTTGTCAAAGATTTTATTTTGTAAAAAATTCAGGGAAGAAATGGATAAGTCTTGGATAAATCTCTGTGATCTTAATAGAAACTTCCTCCTATTTCGTCTGGTCAAAAGCTCAATCCCTAAACTACTATAATTTACTATAGGTTGTGCAACACTTTCTCATGGCATGTCTTAAATTGTATGTGTGTATTTTAATGTTCTGAAATCACATTCATGTGTCATTGTTCTTCACTTACATGTATTTTGTATTTCATCCATCCATTCAACTAGTAGCTGCTGACTCTGTGATTGCCACCACGTTAAACACTAAAGATTCTGCCCTCATGAAAATTACAGGTCCAAGGCTGTGTATACTCCTGCCTACACAGTGAAACCATAATCAACATATGACTGACAGTAATTTGTGTTGCATTTGATACAAAATACATTTCTTGTCAGGAGGTCATGCTGCAATTCCCTCTTTTGGTTTGGAATTCCTAACATTTCTGTAACTCCTAAAACAGACTATAAGCATGTTAAGATATGTTAAAATGCTAACTAAATGGTGTAAACCATTCAGGGAGAGGTTTTCCAACCCTCCTTGTGGAGCTACTCCTTTCAAAAAATGTTAGTTGATTAAAGACAAGAACTGAAAACATGGTGAGAAAATTCATGACCTTGGAGTATGACAATTATATCTTACAAAGAGGTAGCCTTTTACAGGTTTCCTACCAAGTTGATCTTCAACTTGACCAGAGTAGGCATACTTCAATATCACCTCAGCACTAATAGCACCAAATGAACAGCTCAGCCCTCAGCATTCCTGCCAATACCTAAGTTTCATATTTATAACCGAAAGCCTGTCCTACTTCAGTGCACCATCATTACCGCAAATTCAACAAATCTAAAGGAGAGTCCATCCTCACTCTGATCCCTTATCCCTACCTTATCAGCTCCTCCTAAAGGCCCCATTCTACCAATAGGACTGGCATCCTCTCCATCCTCTAAGCTTTCCAACTGGCGTTTGTCACTCAGTTACAAGTTCTGAGGGCTTCCTTGGTGGCTTAGATGGTAAAGAACCTGCCTGCAATGCAAGAGACCCGGGTTCGATCCCTGGGTGGGGAAGAAACCCTGGAGAAGAGAATGGAAACCCACTCCAGTATTCTTGCCTGGAGAATTCCCTGGACAAAGCAGCCTGGCAGGCTCCAGTCCATGGGGTCGCAAAGAGTAGGAAAAAACTGAGTCACTAACACTTTCCCAATTCACTTTCTCACAAGTTCTGATGATTCTTTCTGCAAAATCTCTTTGGAATTCAACCTTTATTTTACATTCTGCAGCCAAAAATCTGGGCCATAGAAATCATGTGTATCTAAACTTTTCTAATTTCAGTTCAATTAAATTCATCAAAGTGTTCTCATTCTGTATTAGATTAATAGAGATCATAGATATATTTACAACTTCTATAATTATAGAAAGAAAAATTGTGAATACTTTGTACATAAAAATTTCAACTCCCACTAATGTCATGATCCTATTTACAGAAATGTATTGCTTTCTAAAATAATTCGCATGATTTACAATTAATCTGAAGATAATTACTAAACGTACTCAATCCTTTGATGCTAATTATCTTCTCTTTTGTTTATGTTCCACTCTATACTCAAAAACAAAACTTGAAAATCATATTAAACCTTAAAGGTGATATTAAGAATTAAAAAAAATATAGAGAATATACAGAATGAATGACTCACTATGAATATTAAGTAGCCTATGAGGTGGGTATGGCCTTGTCTAAATGTAATATAGTCTGCCTAAGTATAGTACAAACAATATCCTGTTATATACATATAACTCTCATGTATTTTGAATTAACATATTTCAAATTAAACACAAAATATCTTTTAATTATAAGGATACAAACTGATATTCTCAGATATCTAACAGAAGATTTATATTACTTAAAATAGGTGACAGGAGTATAGCATGTTGTTTAGGTACACTCTGCTTTCATTAGATATCACCTTATCATAACCATGACAAACAAATACAAGGATGCATTGCTATAAAATATTATATATAATTGTTTCAAAAGCTGAATCCTATCCTACCCCAATAGCCAAGACACCTATGTTGGATAGGTTTGAAGTTTGAAGGCTACTAACATCTTACAGGTCTTGAAATTATGAGTGCAATATACTTTAGTGGAATATCCCAAAGGAGAATCTAGAAATTTCTTTCAAATATATAGGTGTATGCTAATACAATATTCAATCATTTTGCATTAAGAACTCAGTGTTTTCATCCACAATTTTTGTTTAGGCATATGGAACAATGCAAGTCAATGCAGACTATGAAAACTGAGTGTACCAGAGAATGGCCATATTGTTAAATGAAATGGGCCATATCAGAATGCCACAACTCCTATGCAAATCCAAAGGCAGAAATACTTCACTGTTTAGAAGGACAATCTATACACAAAAAAGAGGTGGCTTCTTTTTCCAAAATCATTGTAATACCGTAAATCATTCTAATTAGTTCAAAAGAGTTGTAATAGAAACATACCTGACTGGCTATTGTTAAGTATTTCTTCCCTTTTTTCATATAAGTACTGGATATAGACACTTTCATCCAAAACAAATGTAGAAGCATATGGATACACCTTAGTTCAGTTCAATCAGTTCAGTCACTCATTCCTGTTCGACTCTTTGTGACCCATGAACTGCAGCAAGCCAGGCCTCCCTGTTCATCACCAACTCCCACAGTTTACACAAACTCATGTCCATTGAGTCAGTGATGCCATCTACCATCTCATCCTCTGTCCTCCCCTTCTCCTCCTGCCCTCAATCTTTCCCAGCATCAGGGTCTTTCAAATGAGTCAGCTCTTTGCATCAGGTGGCCAAAGTATTGGAGTTTCAGCTTCAATATCAGTACTTCCAACAAACATCCAGGACTGATCTACTTTAGGGTGGACTGGTTGGATCTCCTTGTAGTCCAAGGGACTCTCAAGAGTCTTCTCCAACACCACAGTTCAAAAGCATCAATTCTTCGGCACTCAGCTTTCTTTATAGTCCAACTCTCACATCCATGCATGAATACTAGAAAAACCATAGCCTTGACTAGACAGATCTTTGGTGACAAAGTAATGTCTTTGCTTTTTAATATATTGTCTAGGTTGGTCATAACTTTCCTTCCAAGGAGTAAGCGTCTTTTAATTTCATGGCTGCAATCACCATCTGCAGGGATTTTGGAGCCCCCCAAAATAATATCAGCCACTGTTTCCGATCTATTTGCCATGAAGTGATGGGACCGGATGCCATGATCTTCGTTTTCTGAATGTTGAGCTTTAAGCCAACTTTTTCACTCTCCCCTTTCACTTTCATCAACAGGCTCTCTAGTTCTTCTTCACTTTCTGCCATAAGGGTGGTGTCATCTGCATATCTGAGGTTATTGATATTTCTCCTGGCAATCTTGATTCCAGCTTGTGCTTCATCCAGCCCAGCGTTTCTCATGTTGTACTCTGCATACAAGTTAAATAAGCAGGGTGATGATATACAGCCTTGACATACTACTTTTCCTATTTGGAACCAGTCTGTTGTTTCATGTCCAGTTCTAACTGTAGTTTCTTGACCTGCATACAGGTTTCTCAAGAGGCAGGTCAGATGGTCTGGTACTCCCATCTTCTTCAGAATTTTCCAGTTTATTGTGATCCACACAGTGAAAGGCTTTGGCATAGTCAATAAAGCAGAAATAGATGTTTTTCTGGAACTCTCTTGCTTTTTCGATGATCCAGCAGATGTTGGCAATTTGCTCTCTAGTTCCTCTGCCTTTTCTAAAACTAGCTTGAACATCTGGAAGTTCACAGTACACATATTGCTGAAGCCTGGCTTGGAGAATTTTGAGCATTACTTCACTAGAGTGTGAGATGAATGCAATTGTGCAGTAGTTTGAGCATTCTTTGGCATTGCCCTTCTTTGGGATTGCAATGAAAACGGAACTTTTCCAGTCCTGTGGCCACTGCTGTTTTCCAAATTTGCTGGCATATTGAGTGTAACACTTTCACCACATCACCTTTCAGGATTTGAAATAGCTCAACTGGAATTCCAGCACCTCCAGTACTTTTGTTGGTAGTGATGGTTCCTAAAGCCCACTTGACGTCACATTCCAGGATGTCTGGCTCTAGGTGAGTGATCACACCATCATGATTATCTGGGTCATGAAGATCCTTTTTTACAGTTTTTCTGTGTATTCCTGCCACCTCTTCTTAATATCTTCTGCTTCTGTTAGGTCCCTACCATTTCTGTCCTTTACTGAGCCCATCTTTGCATGAAATGTTCCCTTGGCATCTCTAATTTTCTTGAAGAGATCTCCAGTAGTTCTCATTCTATTGTTTTCCTCTATTTCTTTGCATTGATCTCTGAGGAAGGCTTTCTTATCTCTCCTTGCTATTCTTTGGAACTATGTATTCAAATGTGTATATCTTTCCTTTCCTCCTTTGCTTTTCGCTTCTCTTCTTAACTATATCTTAGTTAGTTATATCTAAGTTATACCTTAGGTTAAAGAAAGAGAAAGTCCATGTGAAGCATCTAATATGCTGGACATTTTTTGACCATCAAGTACCCATGCCAAGCTGAAAACATGTTTTTGTTTTAACTAAGCAGAAACAATATTTGGTATCTGGGGAACTTTAAACATACTTATCTGAAAACACTGGCAGATTAGCACTACCTAATATGTTTCTCTCAAGTTTCAAACAAAAGAGCCATTGAGATACTTTAGAACAGGCTTCTGTTTCTAGCTAGTTAGTTACCCTAATCAATTGGGTAGTCAAATTGTCTAGGGACTGTCAACTTATAGAATGCATAAAATTCTTAAAAATATCTTCAGATGAAAACCTAAGCTGTCAAGAAATTTAAAATATCCCCCCCAACTCTGCTCCAAGAAAGAAAACTAAAGGAAAGCATTAATCCAGAGATATACCAAACACTGAAGGCCAACTCTGCCCTAGGAAAACCTACCAGTTTCCAGTGTTCTAGAGTTTTTAACTTTAATGGGCCTCAAACATAGGATGGTACACAGAGCCTAGAGCTTTCACAAGGTTTAGGCAAAGTTGGTTTTGATGTACATCTAAAACCCCAAGATATAATCTCTCCAGTGAAGGGCTTAAAGAAAGACAAAACAAACAAAGGAACAAAATAAACAAAGCCCACCCACAGAGAAAAAGAGTATGGGGTCTTGTCTGTTTTCTCCTTGACTGTGGACACCCTACAGGTGTACCCTACAGTCACAGGGTAACCAGTGACTCCCTGTAAACCTCTAACCACACGCCAGGCCCATGCAGGTTTTTGGTCAGAATTTTAAATACCTAGTTATTAAGAAACATGTTGAGAATTTAAAGTGACTACATTTTGGCAGTGTTCCCATATAATGGGCAGTCATTCATGCAAATTTCCAGGAAGAAAAGTACCTTTAAACTTCAGTTTCAAAACATTTCCAAAAAGGTTCAGCAATCATTGCAAGCTAAGTCATTTCAGTTCTTGTCGGATTCTTTGCAATCCCATGAACTGTAGCCCTCCAGGCTCCTCTGTCCATGGGACTGTCCAGCAAGAATACTAGAGTGGATTGCCATTCCCTTCTCCAGGGGATCTTCCCCATACAGGGATCAAACCTGGTCTCATGTCTCCTGCATTGGCAGGTGGGTCCTTTACCACTAGCGCCACCAGGGAAGTCATTAGCTCACAATAAAAATACAGATGATACAGAAAGAAGTAAATAAACATTAGTAAGAGTGAGCAAAAACAATAGAATTAGACCTATAAAGATGTAGACCTTAAAGATGTAAGAATATTCAATAAACAAAGAATTTCTAGACACAAGAAATACAATAAGTGACATTAGAAAGCTCACTGGATAGGAAAAACAGATGTTTAGGTACAAATCACAAAATAATTAGTAAACTGAAAGATAAGCCTGAAAGAAATGCTCTAGAGTACAGTACATAAAGACAAAATACAAAAGAGATGTAAAACTAAACAATCAATAAAACCCAAAACAGAGTGAGAATGTTCAAAATAAAGAACTGGAGTTACCAGTAGGCAGGAATAGACAGCATGGGAGGAGGATAATATTCCAAATGTAAATTGCTAAAAAAAAATTCCAGAATTGATGAAGCAGAACAAATTTTAAATTCAAGAAGCCCAATCAATCAAGATAAACAAAAGGGTGAAAAAATCCACACTGACACACATCTTAATAAAACTATAGAACACCAAAAACCAAAAGAGACAGAAGAATAGAACAGGCAGGTTACCTCCAAGGAATGTCAATTTAGACTACAGCTTGCTTAACAAAACTGAAGCCAAAATATGGTGAAATAATTTCTTCATAGAGATAAGAAAGAAATTTCTGCAAGCTAGAATTATATACTCATTGAATATATCTTTTAATAACAAAGATGAAATAAATACAATTTTAGGCAAATAGAGTTTTTACTATGTCCAGAATCTCACTAAAGGTACTTTAAAAAGATGTGCTTTAGCAAGAAGTAAAATAATCCTAGAAGGAAGTTCTTTCACTGGAGAAGGAAGGTATTCATGAAAGTGAAATATGTGAGTAAATCTAAACAAACCTATGAGTCAGGAAAACAATGTCTAACTTTTTAAATTTTAAAAATAACCAAAATAAGAAGTAACAACAGATAATTTAGGAGAGTGTGAAAAAAGGATGTTCAAAGTAATGCATAAGTAAACAGACATACATGCCACATTCAGAATAGGAAGAACCATGTATTATATGGATCTTAATATACACAAATTTGTCCAGAAAATTTAGGTAATTCCAATAAAATACCCTAACAAAATTTGTGTTGTTGCTGTAGTTTGACAAGCTGATTATAAAATTTATGTGGTGGAATGAAGAATCATCAATAGATCCTTGGAAAAAGAAAATGTGATTGACTTCCCCTATTATTTAATAAATAATGATGGCACAAGAGTTATTCACATGTAAACATATGAAATTCTGTTCTTTACAGTATACACAGAAATCAATTCCAGGTAGATTAAAGATTTAAAGTAAATGACAATCCTCTTAAAACATTTAGAGGAAAATATAAGAAGAATACCTGCATGACCTTAGATAAGAAAGCAATTTCTTACATCAGACATAAAAGCACAAAGACTAAAAGAATGATGAATTAAAGTACATTACAATTAGGAAGAAATGTTCCAGAAAAGATACCATGAAAAAAGAGGGGGGGAAGACATGAATATTGAGAAATATTTGAAATATGCAAGCAATAGAAAACTAATATTTCTAATATATCAAGAAATCAGAGAAAACAAAAAAGATAAGCAACACAAAAGTATTCCAACATGGACAAAAGACTAAATGAAGCATTTTAAAGCAGATGAAACACAAATGGCCCACAAGTGGCCCACAAATGGTGTCAAGGGGGCTTAAATTCATTCAAACTCAAGAAAAAAATTTCAACGCAAAAAATGAGATTCTTTATTCACACCTGCCTGGAAAAAATACAAAATTTCTACAATATTTAAGAGTGTAAGACACTGGTTTCCAATACCATCTTCACATAAAAATAACCTTGGAAGCTTAAAAAAAATGGTGCACTCAGAATGGCCAAAGTAATCTTGAGAAAAATGAATAAAACTGGAATAATCTCACTTCTTGATTTTTAAAATACATTACAAACCTACAGACATATAGGAAACAACTGAGAATCCATAAATAAATCCATGTAACAGATCTTTGACAAGGGTTCAAAAATACATAATGGGGAAATTACAGTCTATTTAACAACTGGTTCTAGAAAACGTGTGTATTCATGTAACAATAACAACAATGAAAGAAATTGGGACTTCTATTTCACACTTAACAGAAAAATCAAATAAAAATAGATTAAACACTTAAACATAAGAGATGAAAACATAGAGAGATAGTTGAATCATTTTGGTCTTGGCAATGATTTCATGAATATGACACAAAAAGCAAAGACAACAAAAGTAAAGAGAAACAAAATGGGACTACATCAAACTAAAGAATTTCTCTGAACAGCAAAGAAAATAACCACCAGAACAGGCAACCAAAGAATAGGAGAAAATACTTGCAAACCATAGATCTGATAAAGTTAACTTCCAAAATATACAAATAACTCCTACAATACATTAGCAAGAAACCAAATAATCCTGTTTACAAATTGTACAGAGGACTTAGACATTTCTCCAAAGACATAGAAATAGCCAACATATACATTAAAAGGTGTTCAATATCACTAATCATCAGGGAAATGCAAATCAAAACTATGCTTCTCTGTTGGCCCAGGTGGTAAAGAATCCACCTGCAATGTGGAGACCTTGGTTTGATCCCGTGGAGAAGGAAACAGTAATACTAGAACCCACTCCAGTACTCTGGCCTGGAGAATTCCATGAACTGTAAAGTCCATGGGGTCAAAAACAGTCAGACATGACTGAGCAACTTTCACTTTCATACCTGCTAGAATGGCTATTAATATGCTATCTAGGTTGGTCATAACTTTCCTTTCAAGGAGTAAGCATTTTTTTGTTTCATGGCTGCAATCACCATCTGCAATGATTTTGGAGACTAAAAAAATAAAGTCTGACACTGTTTCCACTGTCTCCCCATCTATTTCCCATGAGGTGATGGGACCAGATGCCATGATCTTAGTTTTCTGAATGTTGAGCTTTAAGCCAACTTTTTCACTCTCCACTTTCACTTTCATCAAGAGGCTTTTCAGTTCCTCTTCACTTTCTGCCTAATGGCAGAAATGCCTAATGGCAGGGTGGTGTCATCTGCATATCTGAGGTTATTGATATTTCTCCCGGCAATCTAGATTCCAGCTTGTGCTTCTTCCATCCAGCCTAGCGTTTCTCATGATGTACTCTGAATATCTTAAATAAACAGGGTGACAATATACAGCCTTGACATACTCCTTTTCCTATTTGGAACCAGTCTGTTCCATGTCCACTTCTAACTGTTGCTTCCTGACCTGCATACAGGTTTCTCAAGAGACAGGTCAGGTGGTCTGGTATTCCCATCTCTTTCAGAATTTTCCACAGTTTATTGTGATCCACACAGTCAATGGCTTTGGCATAGTCAATAAAGCATATAAAATCACCCAATACATTTGTTATCCCATGCGTGGTTTTTTGCTGGTTAGGGGGATCACTTTGGGGGATCTTGGCTTCCCTTTAGATGTGGTGCTACACTAAGCATCCACTCCTATGTGGCTGTTCACTCCATCATCAACTAACTGTTCATCCTCTGAAAGTCTGCTCTCTTTGGGACTCATGACCTGTTGGCTCTTTTAAGGAGACCCGGGCACACTATCAGATAAAAGAAGCCCATATGTTCAGGATATGAGGACTATCTCTGACAAACGTTCCCAAACTCCTGCTTAAGTTCAACCCTTCTCTAGACTGCTGACATGTCCCTTGGTCCAAAGGGCAAGCATGTGTTCATATTATATGCATCCTGGGCAGAACCTTGCCTTTATATCAGTTGAGCTGTTCTTTGTGGATTTAAAGCGACTGATAACCCAAGGTTCCCTATGTGTGATGTTCTTCTTCACCAACACAAAATCTTTTCATCTGAAAGTAGCCATGATTTTGCTTTTTCAATTTATTCACATCATGGAACTTACATAAACTAGATCTAGTGGTTGTTCCCTTTGGATTTAATGTGCCAAAAAAAAAAAAAAAACCAGTTTGCATACATTTAGGTTAATGGAGACCACCACCATCCCTTTGCCTGAAAGACACTGCCTCCAAAAAAGGCAGCTGGGGCTGGGGAAACTGCATACACTATGATAGTTTTCACCACTCAGTGCAAAAGAACTTTCACTGCAGAGTCAATTGCGACAGAAACATTGAGAACTGACAGAAACACCTACTATACTATAGTAGGTTCCATATAAGTATTGCTCTACTCTGTATGGAATCCTTATGCTTAGTTTTATAAGGTCCTTTGGTTCAACAAAGGAGGTTGGGGTGGTTTTTATAGCTCTCAGATACCCTTGAGAGACAACACAGAATTAAAGTCAAGAAGCAGAAATACGTAAATCTGACACCAATATTAGGATGGACTGCTCACCCCTTCAATATGGCCCTACACACAGGGTCAGTCTAGTATTTGGATAATCTCTAAAATGCCACCAAATGAGATGATAACAGAATATTTCATATAAGCAAAATATAATATAATGCATCTGATTGGTTCAAAAATAACTGAAAAAATTACTAAAACAGAGAATGCTTATGATACAGTTCAGAATGTCAGTATCACATGAAAGATCATTTTCAAATACCACTAGAAAAAACTATGAATATCATAGTACAAATGCAAAGAAGAAGAACAGACAATATTCATTTTGGCATAGAAAATAGGGAGCATTTCTAGGAGAAGGTGAGTTTTAAGTCACATTTTTACAGATATGAAAGACAAAGGATGCAAAGACATGGAGAAAGGCAAAGTCAAGTCATGTACAAGTTATTCAAACTCAAGACTTGGAAATTCAACAAATCTTTAAAATTAACTAGAGATTCTCCACAGGAATTAAAACAAACAACAACTAAAAACCGATGGCAATCACTGCTACTGCTTCTTAAGGAAGAAAGTGAATGGATGGAGGAAAAAGAAAAATCAAGTTGAATCAAGTAAGATGCACTGGATTGGAGGCCACCTAGAGAAAAAGATCAGCTAAGAAACAAAAGTAATATCAGTAGAATGAGTGAAGTGATGAGAGATAAGGCTAAACCTGTGGGAATGGCAGGTAAGAGTGGTTCTAACAAATCCTCAAAGAATCAGTAAGAATGCATGATGTGCTGGGATGAGTCTCAGGCAGAGTCAAAGAAGAGAGAAGGGATGAAAAGATTTCCAGGAGATAAGGAAAGGAGATATTTATCTGAGGGATGGAACAAAAAGATGAGCTCTTCTGGGAATGCTTTTTCAAGGGATGATTAGACATTCAAGTGGAGTTAATTATCTTTACTAAATGTCTAGGAAAAGGTGAAAGATTATAGCTAAGTAGACACCCAAGGGATTTGTCCATACTTGTGTTGTATTTGTTTAGTGTTTCCAGTTTGCATGTATCAGTATATTGAATTGGTAAAATAACCCAATTTTGTAAGAACACTCCCCCTCCCCCCACCATACGTGCAATTTAAGTGACTTGCCCAAGAGTTTAAGTGGCTTACAGAGGGTTTACGTGACTAAAACCCAACATAATGTTTTGTTGTTGCTGTTTTCTTTCTCCCCCTCTACATTAAGCGTGGTATTTAACGAATAAGCCACTAAAGAGTAGAAAGTCCAAGGAGATGAAGTAGCAATTCATCACAGCATTCAAGGAAAAAGAGGAGAGACCTTATTTGCTTTTCCTGAGAAGCAAGTAATTTTTCAACTCCATTCAACTATATACACTTAAGAAAATTATAAAATGATGACCAAAATATTTACTCTTGTTTTTCTCAGCTGAAAGACTTCATTTCATTAAATGGGACCTTCACTTAGAATCCTTCATATGAGATAAAATAAATTATGGTGTTATTAGTATTTGAACTACACTTTCATTTTACTCAAACGCTGCTTATTAATGCAGAAATGGAATCCTATGCCCCTTATATTGCATTGAGTAAAATTAAGTCTTTATTTCTTGGCAACTAATTATATATTTCACAATACAAACAATAATGAATGTCAATGAAGACAATGTCTTCTAATACCAGATGAAAATATTTTAAAAGATCATTTAATTTCTACTCTGACATCCAATGATAGATGTTGCTTGAACTGTTTTATTAGTAAACTTTTGCGGCTACTTTTTATTGCATGAACTGTTTAATTAGTAAACAGTTTATGGCTATTTTTTATTCCTGTCCAACAGTAAGCTCTCAACTTCCTCAGCCATCTGCATATCACAGCAGGAAAAAAACAGACCAAAAAACAGGAGGAAAAGAAAAGAAATCAATGAACTGGCCATCACATGAACTGAGTTGTGATTCCAGATTGGCTGTGTGATGTAAACTTCTTTGAGCCTTGGTTTTTCCTTCCATGAAATAAAGAAAATGAATAAGAGGACTTATAAAATTAATTTTGACTTTAACTTTTGACAGTATCTAATTCCATGATCGAGGTATAAAGGCAGAATTAAATCTGAGTACAGTGTTTATGCTCTGGAAGACAATGATCACACTTTATCAAATACCTCACAGAAGACAGGTTCCACAATTGGAAGAGAAGGAAAAATAAGATATTTTAAACATTCTGACAGGAAGAATTCTCCATTAAACCACATCTGCTCTCATTCATGTATTTTCTTTTACTTTTTTTTTTTAATTATTGGAGTATAGTTGCTTTATGTGTTTCCCAGGTGGCACTGGTGGTAAAGAACCTGCTTGCCAATGCAAGAGATATAAGAGATGCAGGTTCAATACCTGGGTCAGGAAGATCCCCTGGAAGAGGGCATAGCAACCCACTTCACTATTCTTGCCTGGAGAATCGCATGGACAGGGAAGCCTGGTGGGCTACAGTTCACAGAGTTGCACAGAGTCAGACACAACTGAAGCAACTTAGCATGAATGCATAGTTGCTTTATAATGTTGTGTTAGTTTCTGTTGTAAAACAAAGTGAATCTGCTATATGTATACATATATCCCCTTTATTTTGGTTTTCCTTCCCATTTAGGTCAGCACAGAACAATGAGAAGAGTTCCCTGTGCTATACAATAGGTTCTCATTAGTTACCTATTTCATACATAACAGTGGATATGGGGGCGCTTCCCTGATGGATCAGTCCCTGCCAATGCAGGAAACACAGGTTCGATCCCTGGTCTGGGAAGATCCCCTGGAGAAGGAAATGGGAACCCACTCCAGTATTCTTCCCTGGAGAAGCTCAAGGACAAAGGAGCCTGGCAGGCTAGAGTCCATGGGGTTGCAAAGGGTTGGACACGACTTAGCAACTGGACAACAAGAAGTGTATATACGTCAATCCCAATCTCTCAATTCATCCGCCGCTCCCTTTCGTCCCTTGGTGTACCATTCCTAGGAGGTAATCTCATTTGCAAACTTTCATACAAAGCCACCCTGCAGCTGGATAAACCCACCTAAAGAGTCTTCCCTTTCCTTGCAGTCATATAGCAGTCCCACCCTCCTATCTCTGGCCAACACAAAGCATTCTTCAGGCCACGTTTTAGTACCATTGTCTAAGCCTGTGAGCTCATGAACTGTTAATATCTTTTGTGATTCTTTATTAGAACAAATATTCAAAGTAGCTATTAAACTATAACTAATTATTTGGAATGGATCACAACATTTCTGATAAACTCTTTAATATGACAAATTCTTATACCACCAAACCTTTAGAACAGTCCATGTTTGCAATTTCACATATTTCAATTTTTGTAAAATATTGTTCACTAATATTCAAACTAAAATATACAATTTAATTCACAATACATGTTGGAAATTTCATAAATCCATGATTTCATATATGTTCTCATATATTTTAAATCATGCTAATGTAAAATATATTATTCTAATACTATACAACATACTAAAATAAAACACTCCTAAACAAATAAAAGACAAATATAAAAATGCCAGGGACTTACTTAAAATACTTTCGGATCATTTGACCTAAGAACCTCACAGTATAATAGCCTTATCTCAACCTTAATGATAGCATAACATGAAAAGAAGACATGAATATCTTACAATAATATAAATTCAACAATGGTGAAACTGTGGGAAACAACTGATGGATAAAGATTTGTTTCATTTATTCAAGTGGAATATTAAAAATCTATAGAACACTTAAAAATATTAAAAGGTTTTGATCACATTGGAAAGTCCCCTGTCTCACCTCTGTCATTCTCCCACAGTTAGCTTCATTAATCAATTCTATCTTAATTCAAGTATTTTTGCCTACTTGGAAAACTACATTTACCTTTCCATCATGCAAATAAAAAGAAATACAAAATAAGGAACGAGATCCAAAGGATCAAACAGGTTGAAGTGAGCCTTCTGAATTATCCTCTCAAAAATGGTAGACTAGTCCAAGAGATTTCCTTTGTCCTCATTTGATGTCTTTATTTCTGAGTTTCCATACAGTGCATAGAAAGCAAGTAGCTCCAAGAGAATTATTACCCTGCTGAGAATTCTTTCTATTAACATAGAAAACGGAGACCGACTATTCAACTAAACATTTTGAAGGAAGATGTTTGGGGAAAAAAGCAAACCTAACTGAACTGATCCCACTCAATTCAAAAGATATTCGTTGTATGCCTGTCATTTAACCAGCACTGTGCTACATGTGGGGACGCTTCGGCGGATATTATTTAACTTAATCCACAGAACAGACCCATCAGCTATTTAGAGGATGAAGAAGACGATGTGCCCAGAGAGGTTAGGTGACCTTCTCAGCTTCACATGGCTGTGACAGAGCTAGGATTTGGACACAGCTTTTTGGCTCCAAATTGAAAGTTGTTATCACTATACTATTTGTCCTTAAAGGACATACATTATAAAAAATCAACATAACGTGTTTTAAACGGTATAAAGTGAACTGTTCAACACTATTAAATTGTTAATGCAAAACAAAAAGCCACCTAGTACATGATACAGAAAAAAAAAAAAGTTAAATAACACTAGTAAAACTGCCTGAATTCACCCCTGAAACATAATTAAGGCCTATATTTTAAACAATGTTTGATTAGGTCTATTTGCAATTTAATGAGAATGAATTCTCTCAGAATTTGAACTTAAAATGAACACTTTATATTCCTAGGAAAGAGATTTTTTTTTTTAACACAAAGAATCAAGTTTTGCTCTTGCTTATAATAATCAATGTCCAAACCCTCTGTCCTGAGAGTTTCTAATTAACATAGAAAATAAAAGCAAATGACTGGAATTTTATTAAATTCTGAAACTTTACTACCTATATTTGAGCAATAAAAATAATTCTTCAGACAGTGGTTTTCATTCAGAGACAATTTTGCCCCTAGGGGACATGGGTCCCATCTGAAGCATTTTTGATGTCACAAATGGTGTCAGGGAGCAGCAACTAGTGGGCAGAGGCTAAGGATGCAGCTCAACATGCTACAATTTACAGGACAACACTCGACAAAAAAGAATTATTGAGTCCAAAATGTTCATAGTGCCAAAGTCAAGGAACCCTGCCTTAAGCATACACTTTCAGCACTTGTCAAATGCTTCAAATTTTATTGTGTAATATTTAAGACATACAAAAATATATACATAAGATAATGATTCTATGTGTCTACCACCGAGATTAAGAAATAAAGAGCATTCAATCTCCTTTGTGTATTCCTTCCTGACTGACTCTCTAAAATATTATGTAAAGAGATTATAATATTCACCACATTGTATCTATATTACTCTGTGTCAAAGTATGCTGTAGCCAGTTAACTATACTATATTACTGCAAATTATACCATAACTATCATATGACTTTACTAGATTTGACGAATAGGTTCATTTTTATTTACCCGGGAGATCTAGAATTAGAACATTGAAAAAACAATACAGTAAGTAAATATTTATTCCTTTTATGTAGAAAGAAATATTTTGAGTATTTAACCTCCTGAATACATAAAAAAGAGAAGGTGGTTTTATAGATATAATCAATTACAAACGTGATTTACTTCATTAAATATATGACTGCAAGCTAAATCACTTCTGTCGTGTCTAACTCTATGCGACCCTATGGACTGAAGCCTGCCAGGGTCCTGTGTCCATGGGATTCTCCTGGCAAGAACACTGGAGTGGGCTGCTGTTTCCTCCTCCAGGGGATCTTCTTGATCCAGGGATCAAACTTGCATCTCTTATGTCCACCTGCATTGGCAGGTGGGTTCTTTACTACTGGCACCACCTGGGAAGCCCAAATATAGGACTAGCCATCAATCTTTGGATTCAAAGAAAATAAATATAATTTTTTAAAAAAGAGTAGGAAATTGGCAAGAAAAAACAGTGCAATTGTTCTCCATCTCCGTTAGTTTACTGAGGGAACTGAAGCCTGGACACTCTGCCATCCGTTTCTCTTGGGCTGAAGGACTTAAGATTTTTGTACAGAAGTAAACTCATAGCTACAAATGAGAGTAGGGAATCTGGGTCTAACCTGGCTTCTCATTTTCTAATTCAGGTTTCTGAAAGTCTGAGGAAAATGAAGGCACTTTCCAAGTTTTACAATTGCAAGAAAATTCCTGGTCTACCCCCGACATCATCTCATTTATAGAGCCAATGGATGTGTAGTATGAAAAAGGCAGAATTTTAATGAAATTCTACCATAGATTAAAGTCTACAGGGCAGCATAAAATACAACCTTTGAGGACACATCTTGCTCAACTATTAATAAAATTATATTTTTTCAAGCTATAAATAGACTTTTTTTTTTCATTTTTAAAATATGGTTTACAGTCTGATTAGGACAAGAAAAAAAATAATAAATTGTTTAAAGCTGCCTCTTCTTCATTTGTGAACCAGTCTGGTATCAGCAGTGGACAATAGCACAATCAGTGATGGTGACAAATGAAATACTGGTATTAATTAACAATAGATATAGAGGGGATGAAAATAAACAGTCATCACCATCACATTTCTTTGGAATACATGTAGTTTTACCAATGGACTGAAAGTAGCACAAACGGCCAAAGAAAATTTCAGTGGACAAAAGGGGGAAAAAAATTACTTCTAATCAGTTAGAAAAAAAGATGAAAAAGAACAGCAGCTCACATATATAAGTATTTTGAGACTGCAGTAGCATGCCATAAAGTAACTGTTTATTCCACCAGGATGCGAAATGGGAAAGAAATGTTTTATCATTGTTACTGTCATTGCTAATGTTTCATTCCCCCTTAAGAATTACAAAAATGAACGTGGTAATACAAGTTGTCATTTCAGAGAAAAATCTTTTCAAATTTTCCAATACTAATGCCATTATCACCTTAATTGATATACTTGTAGTTTTCTAAAGTCATAAACCCTTGTACAGTGCAGGAACACATGCAGATTCACACGGCTGCATAAAATACAGATGGTCGATAGCCATGAAAATAAGTTCTACGTAGATCAATGATTACAAAGATGGATTGAGGAGACAAAAACGAGCTCTACTATTACACATGCATGAACTTCCTGAAATTAAGAATAATTATACTCTAGAACTGGTTAACTGAAGGAAGTTGAAGAATCTTTTTTCCCTGCAGGATCGATAGATACCCATCTATCTTTGATGACTTAGGAGGAGCATTGCCTGCAATCAAGGGAATGGACTGTATGACCTTTGCTTCACTCACATCATTTTGTCAGGACCCAACAGTAAATTCTATAAATCATAAAATCTGTTTTGAGACATAAAATATTTGAAATCATAATCATGTGGCTCCCTGTAGAACATACACAATGGATTCAGAGCTGGATATTTGAATGGGTTCCCAAAAAATAATAGAGCCAGCATAAGTCGAAACTATCTGAGGGACAAAAATCCAGCTAGAATATTCCATACCTCTTTGCCCCTTTCTTATTTGCCCATTTCTGTTCCCCTCTAACTGTCAAAAAACCGAATTAGAGGAATGAGATCACTATGCAATTGAAACAACCTCCTAACTTATGCTCTCCAGAATATATATCATGCCTTATCTAACCTGTTGGTTCCTATCCTAGGTAAGAAGAATGAAGAATTAAGCAGTTAAAAACAAAAAATGAGTATCTCTCTACACACCAAGAGTCACCTTAGCAATCCCACAGGCAGACCACTCAGGCAAGACAACACCTAAAGAAAGAGTCAGCCTGTCTGCACACAATGGAGAATGATAGAGAACCCGAACTCAAGCCTCAGTGATTCACTGAAAATCTTCCTCCTTTTCCCCTTTAAAAACGGTCATGGCTGAGCAGAATCTTTGGAGTTGGTCTCTAGACATGAGTCCACCTTCTCCACAGATTGCCAGCTGTACTGAGTAAAACACCTTCCCTTTCTACTAACACCTCAAAAGTTATTGGCTTATGAGAAGCAAACAGCCAAATCTGGGTTTGCTAACACATACATTACCCCAAATCCAAGAGAAACCCCAAATGCAAGAGATACCCCCAAATGCAAGAGATACCCCAAATCCAAGAGAAAATCAAGTAAGACAGTAGGCACTGAGAGAGAGCATCAGAGGGCAGACAGACTGAAACCATAATCACAGACAACTAGCCAATCTGATCACTTGGACCACAGTCTTGTCTAACTCAATGAAATTAAGACATGCCATGTGGGGCCACCCAAGACGTGTGAAAGGTCATGGTGGAGAGGTCTGACAGAATGTGGTCCACTGGAGAAGGGAATGGAAAACCATGTCAGTATTCTTGTGTTGAGAACCCCATGAACAGTATGAGAAGACAAAATGATAGGACACTGAAAGATGAACTCCCCAGGTCAGTAGGTGCCCAATATGCTACTGGAGATCAGTGGAGAAATAACTCCAGAAAGAATGAAGGGATGGAGCCAAAGCAAAAACAACACCCAGTTGTGGATCGGACTGATAATAGAAGCAAGGTTTGATGCTATAAAGAGCAATATTGCATAGGAACCTGGAATGTTAGGTCCATGAATCAAGGCAAATTGGAAGTGGTCAAACAGGAGATGGCAAGAGTGAACACCAACGGTCTAAAAATCAGCAAACTAACATGGACTGGAATGGGTGAATTTAACTCAGATGACCATTATATCAACTACTGTGGGCAGGAATACCTTAGAAAAAATGGAGTAGACATCATAGTCAACAAAAGTCCAAAATGCAGTACTTGGATGCAATCTCAAAAACGACAAAATGATCTCTGTTTGTTTCCAAGGCAAACCATTCAATATCACGGTAGTCCAAGTCTATGTGCCGACCAGTAACACTAAAGGAGGTGAACTTGAACAGTTCTACGAAGACCTACAAGACCTTCTAGAACTAACGCCGAAAAAAGATGTCCTTTTCATTATATGGGACTGGAATGCAAAAGTAGGAAGTCAGAAACACCTGGTGTAACAGGCAAATATGGTCTTGGAGTACAGAATGAAGCAGGGCAAAGGCTAAGAGTGTTCTGCCAAGAGAACGCACTGGTCATACCAAACACCCTCTTCCAACAACACAAGAGAAGACTCTACATCTGGACATCACCAGATGGTCGACACCAAAATCAGATTGATTATATTCTTTGCAGCCAAAGGTGGAGAAGGTCTATACAGTCAGCAAAAACATGACTGGGAGCTGACTGTGGCTCAGATCATGAACTCCTTATTGCCAAATTCAGACTTAAGTTGAAGAAAGTGGAGAAAACCAATAGACCATTCAGGTATGACCTAAATCAAATTCCTTATGACTATACAGTGGAAGTGAGAAATAGATTTAAGGGATTAGACCTGATAGACAGAGTGCCTGATGAACTATGAATGGTGGTTCCTGACATTGTACAGGAGAGAGGAATCAATATCATCCCCAAGAAAACGAAATGCAAAAAAAGCAAAATGGCTGTCTGAGGTGGCTTTACAAATAGCTGTGAAAAGAAGGGAAGTGAAAATAAAGGGGGAAAGGAAAGATATACCTATTTGAATGCAGAGTTCCAAAGAAAAGCAAGGAGATAAGAAAGCCTTCCTCAGAGATCAATGTGAAGAAATAAATGAAAACAATAGAATGGGAAAGACTAGAGATCTCTTCAAGAAAATTAGAGATACCAAGGGAACATTTTATGCAAAGATGGGCTCAAAAAAGGGTAGAGACCTAACAGGAGCAGAAGAAATTAAGAAGAGGAGGCAAGAATACACAGAAGAACTGTACAAAAAAGATCTTCATGACCCAGATAATCAAGATGGTGTGATCACTCACCTAGAGCCAGACATCCTGGAATGTGAAGTCAAGTAGGCCTTAGAAAGCATGAACAAAGCTAGTGGAGGAGAAGGAACTCCAGTTGAGCTATTTCAAATCCTGAAAGATGATGCTGTGAAAGTGCTGCACTCAATATGCCAGTAAATTTGGAAAACTCAGCAGTGGCCACAGGACTGGAAAAGGTCCGTTTCAATTTCAATCCCAAAGAAAGGCAATTCCAAAGAATGTTCAAACTACGGCACAATAGCATTCATCTCACATGCTAGTAAAGTAATGCTCAAAATTCTCCAAGCCAGGCTTCAGCAATACGTGAACTGTGAAGTTCCAGATGTTCAAGCTGCTTTTAGAAAAGGCAGAGGAACCAGACATCAAGTTGCCAACATCTGCTGGATCATCGAAAAAGCAAGAGAGTTCCAAAAAAACATATATTTCTGCTTTATTGACTATGCCAAAGCGTTTGACTGTGTGGATCACAATAAACTGTGGAAAATTCTGAAGGAGATGGGAATACCAGACCACCTGACCTGCCCCTTGAGAAACCTATATGCAGTTCAGGAAGCAACAGTTGGAACGGGACATGGAACAACAGACTGGATCCAAATAGGAAAAGGAGTACGTCAAGGCTGTATATTGTCACCCTGCTTATTCAACTTATATGCAGAGCACATCATGAGAGACGCTGGGATAGAAGAAGCACAAGCTGGAATCAAGGTTGCCGACAGAAATATCAATAACCTCAGATATGCAGATGACACCACCCTTATGGCAGAAAGTGAAGAGGAACTAAAAAGCCTCTTGATGAAAGTGAAAGAGGAGAGTGAAAAAGTTGGCTTACAGATCAACATTCAGAGAACGAAGATCATGGCATCTGGTCCCATCACTTCATGGCAAATAGATGGGGAAACAGTGGCTGACTTTATTTTTCTGGGTTCCAAAATCACTGCAGATGGTGACTACAGCCATGAAATTAAAAGACGCTTACTCCTTGGAAGGAAAGTTATGACCAACCTAGACAGCATATTAAATAGCAGAGACATTACTTTGCCAACAAAGGTCCATCTAGTCAAGGCTGTGCTTTTTCCATTAGTCATGTATGGATGTGAATGTTGGACTATAAAGAAAGCTGAGCATAGAAGAATTGATGCTTTTGAACTGTGGTGTTGGAGAAGACTCTTGATAGTCCCTTGGACTACAAGGAGATCCAACCAGTTAATCCTAAAGGAAATCAATCCTGGGTGTTCATTGGAAGGACTGATGTTGAAGCTGAAAGTCCAATAATTTGGCCACCTGATGCGAAGAGCTGACTCATTTGAAAAGACCGTGATGCTGGGAAAGATTGAGGGCAGGAGGAGAAGGGGATGACAGAGGATGAGATGGTTGTATGGCATCACCGACTCAATGGACATGGGTTTGGATGGACTCCGGGAGTTGGTGATAGACAGGAAAGTCTGGCGTGCTACGGTTCATGGGGTCACAAAGATTCGGACACGAATGAGTGACTGAACTCAACTGAAGTGAAATTACAGAAAAACATCTATGGAGGTATTTCTGTAATTTCATGGTAAGGAGAGCTGCATTTCACCACAGGATTATTATTAAGGAAGACTAGGGCCCATTACCTAAAAAAAAAAAAAAAAAAGTCCCTGGAGGCTCAGCTGTAAAGAATCTGCCTACAATGCAGGAGATGCAGGTTCAATCCCTGGGTCTGGAGGATGCCCTGGAGAAGGAATTGTAACCCAAGCCAGTAATCTTACCTGGAAAATCCCATGGATAGAGGAGCCTGGGAGGCTACAGTCCATGGGATTGAAAGAGCTGGTCATGACTTAAGTGAGTAAATCACCACCATACAAAAAAAAAAAAAAATAGTTAAAATGAAAGATAGGAAGAAAGGAAAGGAGGAGGGAGGAGGAAAGGAAGAAATGAATGAAAATTCAGAGAAAACAAATTAAGTGGAAGAGGAGCAGAAAATAATACATCAGATAGTTGTATGCCCAACAGAAATTCATCTGTCCCTTAAAAATAAGTGTGATAGAGACCAAAAGACAAGAACATTTGCTTAAGGAATTCAGGTGTCTGATATGAAGTGTGGATTATTTTAACAAAGAACTATCAGAAAATAACAACTATTTTAAAGACATCACTGCAATTCAGTATATCAAAAGAGCTATCTTTCCCCCTGATATCATGATCTTCTTCATTACTCCTCAGTACTCTCTACTGGGCTAGATTTTGTGAGGCACCAGTGAACCTGGCACTGTCCTGATATGCTGGCTCCCTTTGTTCTGATTTCTTTAACATGATCCATCCCCTCAACCTGAGTAGCCTCCAGAAATGTGGAACTTAACTTTCCAGCAGTCACTTTTTTCACTACCAACCTCAAAAATTTCTCTGATCTGTAAACTAGATCACTTGTTTAGTTGTTGAGAGTCCCTTGGACTGCAAGGAGATCAAACCAGTCAATCCTAAAGGAAATCAACCTTGATTATACATTGGAAAGACTGACGTTGAAGCTGAAGCTCCAATCCTTTGGCTACCTCATGGGAAGAGCTGACTCATTACAAAAGACCCTGATGCTGGGATAGATTGAAGGCAAGAGGAAAAGGGGATGACAGAGGACAAGATGGTTGGGTGACATCACCAACTCAAAGGAGTTTGAGAAAGCTCCAGGAGATGGTAACGGACAAGAACGCCTGGCATGCTGCAGTCCATGAGGTCACAAAGAGTCATACACAACTGAGCGACTAAACTAGAACAATCATTTCCTTGCAAGTTCAGTTCAGTGGCTCAGTCATGTCCAACTCTTTATGACCCCATGGACTGCAGCACACCATGGTTACCTGTCCATCACCAACTCCCAGAGCCTACTAAAACTCATGTCCATCACATGCCATCCAACCATCTCATCCTCTGTCGTCCCCTTCTCGTCCTGCTTTCAATCTTTCCCAGCATCAGGGTCTTTTCCAATGAGTTGGTTCTTCGCATCAGGTGGCCAAAGTATCGAAATTTCAGCTTCAGTATCAGTCCTTCCAATGAATATTCAGGACTGACCTCCTTTAGGATGGACTAGTTGGATCCCCTTGCAGTCCAAGGGACTCTTAAGCGTCTTCTCCAACACCACAGCTCAAAAACATCAATTCTTCTACGCTCAGCTTTCTTTATAGTCCAAATCTCACATCAATACCTGACTACTGGAAAAACCATAGCCTTGACTAGATGGAACTTTCTTGGCAAAGTAATGTGCCTGCTTTTTATTATGCTGTCTAGTTTGGTCATAGATTTTCTTCCAAGGAGCAAGTGTCTTTTTATTTCACAGCTGCAGTCACCATCTGCAGTGATTTTGGAGCCCCAAAATGTAGAGTCTGTCACTATTTCCATTGTTTCCCATCTATTTGCCATGAAGTGATGGGACCAGATGCCATGATCTTATTTTCTGAATGCTGAGCTTTAAGCCAACTTTTTCACTCTCCTCTTTCACTTTCATCAAGAGGCGCTTTAGGACTTCTTTGCTTTCTGCCGTAAGGGTGGTGTCATATGCTGACTGTTTCTCCATATTTGGCTACAAAGAATTTAATCAATCTGATTTCGGTATTGACCATCTGGTTATTTCCATGTGTAGAGGCTTCTCTTGTGTAGCTGTAAGAGGGTGGTTGCTATGACCAGTGGGTTTTCTTGGCAAAACTCTGTTAGCCTTTGACCTGCTTTGTTTTGTACTCCAAGGCCAAATTTGCCTGTTACTCTAGGTAGCTGTTGTGTCCCTACTTTTGCATTCCAGTCCCCTATAATGAAGAGGATATCTTTTTTGGGTGTTAGTTGTAGAAGATCTTGTAGGTCTTCACAGAACTGTTCAACTTCAGCTTTTGCAGCATTACTGGTCAGCAATAGACTTGGATTACATAGATTTGGATTACTGTGATATTGAATGGTTTGCCTTGGAAACAAACAGAGATCATTCTGTCGTTTTGAGATTGTATCCAACTACTGCATTTTGGACCCTTGTTGCCTATGATTTCCTTGCAAATGATTCCCCAAATTCTTAACTTCAGTCCTCATCTCTATTCTGACTTCCAACACATACTCTATTGCAATTTATCCATAACAATTTTCTCTTCTACCCTGGAAGTATTTTTTTCTCTCACATGATTTACTTAGTTTTATTAACAGTACAACCATTCTATCACCAACATTTTACAATGAATCTTTTCTTTGTAACTTCTTATTTATTCACCTTTCCTTTATTTCTCTACCTACAATGTATTTTGAGACCTCACTGTACTTTATACTTGAAATTACAGTTATCTATTTTTAATCTCATTTCACCAAGCCACTTGGCATCCTATAGCTAAAGTAATCTTTCTAAACACAAATTTTCAAATTTAATAAGCTGGAAATCAAGTTATATAGCAGGAGTCAGAAAGTCAGATGATTATAAAGACTAGGACCAAATCAGAATGGGTAAAATGTAGTGGGTGTGGTCAGGACTATGGCAAATAGGATAGTATGTGACATTCAAATCCTACCATTTAAGCACTACAAAGACCTAAGAAAATATACTGTGAGTCACTAATTTCTGATCTCTATGATTCTAAAGCCCAACATTTACATCTTCTTTCTTATTGTCACCTACATGACTTCTGATGTACAACAGAATACAGATATTTTCCTTTATGTCTCAAGCCTTTGCTCACTACCTCTTTTCCTAGCCCTCTCTAACTGAATCCTAATAATGCTGCAAAGTCCAGTTTAACTTACACTTCTCCCAAGGAGACACTGTAGCCACAGGCCACCCAACACAAAGTGCCCCTTCGGGGAGCCTCTGTATTAATTTCTTTCTTTATTAGATTTCTTTTCTTAGAGCACTTTAGGCTTACAGCAAAACTGAGCAGCAAATACAGATAATCCCGATATATTTCCTGCCCTCGTACATGTATAGATTCCTCATCATCCCCAAGTAAAACTCTACAGTTGTTAAGGACCGATGAACCTACATTCACACATCAATATTGCCTCAAGCCCATAGTTTACATTAGGATTCAATCTTCATTTCATGCATCTATGGGATTTTAACAAACGTGTGACACGTATCCACAATTATATTACCACATAGAATATTTACTTTCACTGTCCTAAAATTCCTCTGTGCTCAGTCTTTATCCCTCCTTCCTCACTAATGCCTTGTAACTACTGATCATTTTGCTGTCATACAATACATTTAAGGGAAACTTCTAAGTCATTTAATTGGAAAACTTTTTAAAATGTTTTCTCTAGTTTTACTAAGGTCTATGACATTGTGTAACTTTAACATCATGGGTCAGGGAGATCCCCTGGAAGGGATAGGCTACCCACACCAGTATTCTTTGGCTTCCCTGGTGGTTCCGATGGTAAAGAATCCAACTGCAATGTGGAAGACCTGGGTTTGATCCCTGGGTTGGGAACGTCTTCCCCTGGAGAAGAACATGTCAACTCACGTCAGTATTCTTGCCTAGAGAATCCCCATGGACAGAGGAGTCTGGCAGGCTGCAGTCCATGGGGTCGCAAAGAGCTGGACGTGACTGATCAACTAAGCACAGCACAGCAGAAGATGTAAAATGTGATGATTTGATATATGCATATATTACAAAATGATCATCTCAGTAAGGTTCGTTTAAATACCCATCACAACACAGAACCATGATTTCTCCTTATCCTGGTGAGGACTTTTAACATTTACTCTCTTAGGAACTTCAAATATACACTACAGTACTGTTAACTATAGTTGCCATAGTGCACATTACATCTCGAGTACCTATTCATTTTGTACCCTTGGAAAAGTATCAGCCGTTCTTCCATTCCCTTCACCCTTGGCAGACAACAGTCTATTCTGTTCCTTTGAGTTTGGTTTGTCTTAATTATACATATCAGTGATACTTCATAGCATTTGTCTTTGTCTGACTTATTTCACACAGAATAATGCCTTCAAAGTCCATTTATGTTATCATATATGGCAGGATTTCATTTGAAAAATATGAATAATATTCCTGTGTGTGTATCCGTATATGTGTATGTATACATATATACATCACAATTTTTTTTAAATGAATTATTCCTGGAAAATAGTCTGGATGGAACTGTCCGTATTTTTAAAATTTTATTTAATTTTTAAAAAAATTTTGCCATACCATGTGGCTTGTCAGATCTTACTTCACCAACCTGGACCACAACAGTAAAAGGACCAATTCCTAACCACTGGAATGTCAAGGAATTCCTCACCACAACTCTTTATTCACACATCTAACAGTGGACACCTAGGTTGTTTGTATGTCTTGGCTATATATATATATATATATATATATAAAAAGCTACAATGAACATAGGCATATTGATATCTCTTCGATACACTGATTTAATTTCTATCAAATATACATACAGATGTGAGATAGCTGGATAATATTCAGCTCAATTTTCATCTTTTAAGGAATCTGCATACATTTTTTAAGTAGAGACTGTACGAATTTACATTCCCACCAATAGTATACAAGGGTTCCCTTCTTTCCTTATCCTTCCCAGTATTTTCTTTTTCATAACAGCTATTCTAATAGGTGTGAGGTGATATCTCATTGTAGTTTTGATTTGTATTTCCCTGATGATTAGTGAAATCAAGCACTTTTTCATGTACATCTTTGCCACTGGAACATCTTCTTTGGAAAATGTCTATTCAAGTCCTTTACCTAATTTTTTTTGGTAGTGTCCTTACCTGGCTTTAGTATCAGGGTAATGCTGGCCTCGTAAAATGACCTTGGGAATGTTCCTTCCTCTTCAGACTTTTGGAAGTGTTTCAAAAGGATCAATGTTAATTCTTTTTTAAAGGTTTGGCAGAAATCACCAGTGAAACAATCTTATCCCAAACATTTCTTTGAGATGTTTTTGAATACTGCTTGAATCTCCTTAGTCATTAGTGTTGTGCTCATATTTACTATTTCTTCATGAATCATGTTTGGTAGGTTATATGCCACTAGGAATTTATTCATTTCTTCAGTTAGTTGGCATCTATTTATAGTAGTCTCATGATTATGAGTATATTTTTTCAAAAATTCAGCTCTTAGTTTCATTGATCTTTTCTATTGTCTTTTAGTCTCATTTATTTCTGCTCCAATCTTTATTATTTCCTCCCTTCTACGAACTTTGAGATTCGATTTTGCTTATTTTTCTCATTCCTTGAGGAGTAGTAAGGTTGAGATCTTTCTTTGTTCTTGCTGTGTTTCTCCCTATAAATTTTCCCTGTTAGAATTGTTTTGTTTTGTTTTTTCCCCTCCATGCAATAAGTTCCGGTAGGTTGTGTTCCCATTTTGATTTGTCTCAATGTATTTGTTCTTCTTTTCCTTCTTTGATCTATAGTTATTCAGGTGTGTTATGCTTAATTTCCATATATTAATGTATTTTCCAGCTTTCCTTCTACTATTGACTACTAGTTGTAACACTGTTGTCAGAAAAGATGTGATATAATTTCAGTCTTCTTCAATTTGCTATTACCTATCATATGATCTATCTTGGAGAATGTTCCATGTGTACTTCAGAAGAGTATGTAAATGGCTGCTATTGGATGCAATATTCCGTATATGTCTGTTAGGTATATTAAATCATAGTATTGTTCAAATCCACTATTTTGCTATTCATTCAAAATGGGGTATTAAATTTTACAACTATTAGTTTATTGTTGTTTATTTCTCCTTTTAGCCCCTGTTTCAGTTCTACTATTATGTATTTTATATATTTTGATGTTCCAATGTTGGCTGCATAAATATTTACAATTATTGTGTCTTTTTGATGAACTGACCACTCTATCATTATATAATGACTGCTTTTGTTCGGGTTTTGACCATTTTTTGGCTTAATGTCTATGTTGTTTGTTATAAGTATAGCAGGGGTTTCCCTGGTGGCTTAGATGGTAAAGAATCCGCCTGCAATGCAGGAGACCTAAGTTCTATCCCTGGGTCAGGAAGATCCCCTAGAAAAAGAAATGGCTACCCACTTCAGTACTCTTGTCTAGAGAACTTCATGGACCGAGGAGCCTTGCTTTCTTTTGGTTCTTATTTGCTTGAATTATCTTTTATCGTCTTTTCAGTCTCAGTCTTTCTGTGTACTTTAAGATAGCATATCTTCTAGATAGCATATCTTTCAATCTTGTTTTTACATTCAGTTACGGTATGTCTTTTGATTGGAGAACTTAAAACATTTACCTTTAAATTAATTGCTGATAGGGATGAACTTGCTTTGTCCATTTGTTGTTTTGTGAATGTATTGTGCCATGATTCTTCTACTGTTCTCATTCTTTGTGATTTGAGTATTTTTGTGACAGTATACTTGGACTCCTTTACCAAAATCTTTTGTGTATCTACTATAGGTTTTTCCATTGTGGTTACAGTGAGGGTTAAACAAAATATATTCATAACATCCTATTTTAAGCTGATAACAATTTTACTTCAATAGCATACTAAACTTTACAATTTTACTTCTCTCTCCTAACAGATTATATTATTTTAGATTACTGATGTTATAATTTAAATTTTTATAATGCATAACAAATAAGAGATTATTAAAGTCATAAGTGTATTATGCCACAGCTGATAATGTTAGAGAATTTGACTTTGACTATATATTTACCATTACCAGTGAGTTTTACACATTCATATGTTTTTATGATTTAAATTACCATCTTTTCATTTTAGCTTTAAAAACACCCTTTAGTATTTCTTGTACAGATGTTCGAGTGATGAAGTCCCTCAGCTGTTTGTTTGAGAAAATATTTATCTTTTCAAAGGAGAAGCATTTTCTCAAACAATATTTTCTCTCCTAAAGGAAAAGATACCCAGCTTTTTTGGATAGAGTGGTCTTGGTTGAAACTTTTTGTTTCCCTCTCAATATTTGAGTATATCATTCCACATTTTCTTGGCTTATTTTTCTTTTGAGAAATTTTGATAGTCATGTAGGCTTTCTTCACTCTTTTTGATTTTTACTTCTAAGACTGGATAATTTCAAAAGGCCTACATTCCAGGTCACTTGTCTTTCTTCTGCTTGATCAAGTGTGATGTTGAATCTCTCTATTCCATTTTTCAGTTCAGTCATTGTATTATTCAGCTCTAGGATTTTTGTTTGTTCTTTTTTTTAATGATCACTTTTCCTTTGTTGAACTTCTCATTTTGTTTTTCCAATTTTGTTTAGTTGTCTTTCTGTGTATTCCTATAGTTCACTGAGTTTAAGAGGATTATTCTTATTTTTCAGAAAGATCACAGATCTCCATTTCTCTAGGGTCAGTCCTTGGAGTTTTATTAATTTCCTTTGATGGTGACATTTTTACTGGATTATTTGTAATTCTTGATTCCTTGAGTTAGTATCTGTACATTTCAATAAGTGTTCTTCTCCTCCAGACTTTATATGTTTGCTACCATAGGGTAACCTCTTCATTCACCACCTCAACCTAGGGTACTACATGAGTCAGCTGGTAGCATTTTGTTGGGTAAGTGGCATTTGCTGTTGGGATCCCTACTTGGGTGAGGCTATGGTCCATTATCTGAGGTCAGAAAGGGTGTCACTGGTTGAGCTCCACTGATGGCCTTGTGGACTTAAATGGTCCACTTGATAGACTCCCATATTGGATGGGGCTACTACCGTACTCTGCAGTCAGGTGGGGTCACTGGTAGGATTTTGCAAGTGGGCAGGGCTATGGATGGCTTTGCAACTGCTCCTGGTCAGCTGGGTCTCAGGCTGTGCTCCTTGAGTGAACGTCAGTGCTGGCTGGACTATGTTCGGGTGGAGCTGCATGCTGTGCTCTGCCATCAAGTGGGACTTCAGGCTGCACCCTAATGTTGGACAGGGCCACGGGCTGGGCCGCCTAACATAGTAAGCTATTGGCTATACTCTGCTCTTGACTGTGCTGGGCTCTCTGGTGGAGAGGGTCCTCCAACTGTATGCTGCAGTTCGGTGGGGCTACAGCCTGTTTTCTGCGGCCAGGTAGAAATAAGGCAGGATCACACCTTGCACTCTGCCATTCAGTGGGGCCACGGGCTGGACTGCATCGCTCAGTGTTTGTGGCCACTGGACTCTGGGACTCTCGGGGTTACATTCGGGCTCTGTGGTTCTGTGGAGCCAGGGAGTATGCAGAACAGTTGGGCAAGGCTGCTAGCTTTGATCCAGGGAAAAGCATGGCTGCAGCATGAGCTTCACTGTGGCCTCAGTACTCAGGCTAGGCTCCTTGGTGAGACTGGAGGTCATTCTCAACAGTTATGCAGAGGTGCAAATCTGCTTTCTTTTCTAGACCAAACAGCACAACAGGCTCCACAGCTGGTATGGCTCATTGACTGGGGACCCAAATCAGGCAGAACTGTCCAGTGGACTCCCTAGCCAGATGGGGTGACTGGTTTGATCCTGAAGATGGAAAGAGCCATTGGCTGAGATCTCTGCATGGGCATTGCTACAAGCAGAAATACAGTTTATCAGGATCTAAGTGCTGGTTGCTGTAATTCCCACCCCAGTGTCTCTGTCTCTCTTTGATCTCCAGTGGTTGACTCCCATAGATTCCCCTAGTTACCTCTATGAAGTTAGCTCCAATATAGCATTCTGAGAAGTGTAACACAATGCTGGGAGAGCTAGATGTCTACTTAGGGTCCTCTTTTCCCACTGGAGGAACTACAGGCTTGGGGGCTGGGGGGGCTCTGGGTGCAACACTGTTCCAGTCTGGTGAGACACAATGTGGTCAGAATGCAGCTGATCCCCTCACTCTTTCAGTGTGGTATTTCTTAGTCTCTGTGGCCTAGGAGGGTACTTTAGCCTCACCCGTGGGTCTGGTGCCTTTTCTCTGAATAATGTGAGGGTGGCTGAAGTTGGCAATGACTTGTATCTGCCATAGTGATTAGGAAACTTTCTATTCTGTACTGCTTTCTTCTTTGTTTTTGCCATGAACTTTCATACCAGCTTATAGATCCCTTCTCAGAATAAAATAAAATACATAAGAATGGAAAAGAAGCCAATTATATTGAAATAGTTATCAACATATTTACAAATATAAATTGTGACATAATAATAGTTCTCCTTCTTGACTAAGTCACTAAAAAATGAGACCTAGTGGCAGCTTTAATAAACAGTAAAATTTTGAAGTAGTAATGACTGTAAACAATATTTCAAGATATCTGTCACAAATGTAATGTGACAAGGAAATATTTATTATTTCTATTAGTGACAAAGTTAGAGGTCCTGTTAATACTCTTGACACTTTGGTTTGTTGCCTATATTGTTAATCAGATGGAATACTAAATATTAGCTAGCAGGTAAAGAAAATAAAGATGCAATGTTTTTCACATCTAAGTTCACGAGCCCCTGAATTCTCTTGATGGGTCCTTCATGGGAACCCCTGGTTTATACATATCTTTGTAAATTGTTCTGCAGCAATTTTATACTTCCTTCTATGTTAATCATATTTTTTCTCTATACCAACAGGAATTTTCACAGCATTTAAGAATCATTTGCATGCACTAATGTGGAGATCAGCCCTGGGTGTTCATTGGAAGGACTGATGCTAAAGCTGAAATTCCAATACTTTGGCCACCTCATGCAAAGACTTGACTCATTGGAAAAGACCCTGATGCTGGGAGGGGTTGGGAGTAGGAGGAGAAGGGGACGACAGAGGATGAGATGGCTGGATGGCATCACCAACTCGATGGACATGAGTTTGAGTAAACTCCGGGAGTTAGTGATGGACAGGAAGGCCTGGCGTGCTGCTGTTCATAGGGTCGCAAAGAGTCGGACACAACTGAGCGACTGAACTGAATGTTCTAAAATAGAATACAATTTAATTTTTCCCTCAACACTTGAATTGCTTTTTTTTTTTAAGTGCTAATTTCTTTTCTTTTTGGTCAATGTTCTATATGTAAGTGTGCCTACAACTACTTCATTTTTACCACTGATGTCCTAAAAACACTTACTGGTCTTGTATTTTTCTCTCAATAGATCAAATTAAATTACACTAAAGCAGATTTTCAAAGCTGAAATAATAACAAGAATCACCTAAACTGAGTACACATTATTTGGATCAAACTCATAACTGCATATACCAGAAGCTCCTCAACAATCTCAGGATACGGTGTACTTTTTAAGTGTTTCTTTGCTTTTTATAAGTATTTTAGGATCTTCAACTACTTCCATATAGTGAACTTGGCTTTTAGCTTAAATTAGAATATTTTGAAATAAGTGAGGCATTAGTACTTTTATTAATAACCTTAAATTTGGGGCATGATCTTGCTGATTAAAGTTTTTTATTTTTATTTTTTCAGTAAGACATTTATCTTGTCAAATAACTAAAATCTATTAGCTTTCTGGCAGGAAAGAGCTTATTGACCCATACTAGGAGAGATAATACTGTTGTTAATTCAAGTCTCTGGGAAGCAATGTGTCCTTAATTGTTTTTTGTTGTTATGAAGAGACAATGATGTCACATAAGCAACAAACTATGATTATGCATGGATGGAGTTTAGCAATGTAATCAGATAGAACTTACAGCAAAGTTAATCTGATGATACATATTTAATGCTATGCATTATCTACGTGCTACATGGTAATTAGACAAAAATGATAAACAGCTCCTTTGAACGGCAAATTGATGTTACTTTTGCATCACTGAAGCAAATCCTTTCTAGGATGAGAGGGAGAAAGGCCATGGTGATTCTCCTCTTTTATCCTGCCTGAGCAAGAAACAGTCTCCTTTGGGTACTTGAAAATCAAGTAACTCCACCCAGGACCTTCCTCCTTACCAGAAGATACTCAGACATTGGATTTGTCTGGATAAACGCGATATTAACTTTAATAACTCAGATTCACCATTTGTGCCTCATAACCAAGCACCACAGTTCCAATCAGGCATACTATTAAAGTACATGTTAAATTGTTTGCTCCTACAAGCACAACTAAGAAAATGAGTTTTGATTGAGCAGGATAAGGGATGAAAGGAAATTTTAGAGTATCTGGCATTGAGGAGGAAAGGAAACCAGCTGGGAAAAAAAAAGTTCTCAGTGGCATGTTTTCAACAGAGGGAAAACAAAATTTGTGGGGCAAAGATGCAAGCGATAAAACACAAAGATGTGAAGAAGAGAAAGATACAGGCTTGGAAAAAAGGAATGGACATCTAGAAAAGAGGAAGAGACAAGAAAGAAACAGGTTAACCCAACACCAGCAAACATGAAACGCCTGGAGGCATTGGGTATAACACAGAAGGAGCTGGGCAGGATCTACTTAGATTTTGTGATTCTCCTTCACTTATCTTCTAAGATTTAGCATAATAATGTGATTTCCCAAGCAGTCTTTTTGACTGCCTGAACTTGTTACAGTGAAAATGTTAGTGGTTCAGTGGTGTCTGATTTTTGCAACCCCAGAGACTGTAAGCCCACCAGGCTCTGTCCATGGGGATTCTCCAGGCAAAAATGATGGAGTGGGTTGCCATGACCTCCTCCAGGGGATCTTCCTGACCCCAGGGATAGAACCAGGGTTTCCTGCATTTGCAGGCAGAATATTTACCACTACACCACCTGGGAAGCTTTGACTGCCTAGTGGTTAAGATTAAAGGAGTTGAATTCAAGAATGCAGATATAATTTACTTCCATCTCCAAACAAAGCAATTCATTCCTCCCAACTGGACCAGGCAATTTAAACAGAAAAACAAATATGTCTTGTTAATGCTACAAAATCAAGTGAAACAGAAAAAAAAAAAATCCCAGGCATTACATTTCTATACAAAAATTGTTAAAGTTTGTTCATTTTAGAGGGCTATTCATCGGAGAAGTCAATGGCAACCCACTCAAGTACTCTTGCTTGGAGAATCCCAGGATGGGGGACCCTGGTGGGCTGCTGTCTATGGGGTCACACAGAGTGGGACACGACTGAAACGACTTAGCAGCAGCAGCAGAGGGCCACTCATAAGTGAGAATCCCTCTGTTCCTTACATTCTCTAAAGAGTTGAAAATATGACTTAAAAAATAATAAACGTTTTTAGTATTACTAGTAAATAAATCGTATGGTATTTGTTTTTTTTTAATAAATAAATAAATAAATATTATGGTATAAATAAATACCACATCAGCATTCTGCACATTTACATTCTTTTTTATTTACTAAGGCATGTGAAGGAAAAGCTACAGTTTTAATGGGCAAAATAAATGTGTTGATTAATTCTTCAAAATATGATTGTCTTTTACTATGATTTGACTATACAGAAGAAACTAGAAATCTTCAACTATTGAATAGGAGTCAGATGTTTGTTTGCCTTATTGTACTTTAAAATGAAACTGTCCAATTGGAAAAAAAGAGGGAGAACTAAGTCGCATTTATGCTTCTTAACTTGCTCATTCTGATTACTGGGCAAAGAATCATGTCACTAAGGCAGGCAGGACAAATGTGATCTGCTCTCCATTTCAACTCAGAGAACTGTGGACTTACTAGTTAGACAAAGAAGACACATTTTCCAAAAAGGGGATTTCTTAGCACAGTGTAACTTTTGTTGAGGTTAATAATGGTACGTCATGTTAATATAGAGCCTACATAAACTCATTAAACCTTAGTCCTATAGGCCCTATAGCATAGGGAACAAACTATATCTATGTTTAAAACATACATGAGGTGAACCAGAATGCAAGCCCACACTACACAATGGAGAAACATCTATATGGACACAGCCAGCTCAAACAATAGACACTGGGGCTCTGAGATTTGGGGACCATCTAAGGGACATATGACGAAAGTATTACAGCAGAAACTAGTCGATCACCTTAAAATCAAAGCAAACCATGTGATTCAAATACAAACAACAATAACAAAAAACCTACAAAGACTATGCCCATCCATGAAAAATCTTGCAGTTCCGCCTTCTAGACAGGGTCAAACAAAAGCTGCCAAGAATTCTAAGAATTGGATCTAATAGAGTGCTTTATTTTAAAAAGCAGTCTCTTTGGTATAATCCTCATAGTAATCTAGTAATCTCAGATGAAGAGATAGGGCTTTAGCAAACTGACACAGTTTGCCCAAAGGAGGCAGAGTAATAGAATAAAAAGAGCAATGGCTTTAGAGTCGTGATAGGATTTGTTTTGAGTCTCAGTTCTACTACTTTATCACTTAGCAGTTAAGTGACAAGTGGGCAACTTCTCTAAGCCTCAGGTTCTTGATCTGTAAAATGAGGATAACAGTACTTATCTCATAGGACTGTTGTAGGATTCAAGGAGATAAAATACATAAATAGCTTGGCACAATTCCCAGCACATATCAAGTGCCTAACAAGGGGTAACTTTACCATTTAACCATTGATCCTGAGAAAGCCATTTAACCTCTTCAGCTGCAGATTTTATTTTCATACAATGGTACTGACAATATCTATTTGACAGTCATTGGGATGATAAAATATATGCAATTTTGTGTACAGGAATGATGTGTCTACATGTGCACAGACTAAAACTTAAAAGGACACATATCTAATAAATGGCAGACACATACCTAGAACCTGATTGTCTACGTTGAGTTCTCTAACTATCCACACATCTAGATACTCCTAACTCTATTCAAACATAGAAGAACATTTTCACACAACTCCAATGGGAAGACAGCAATCCAGAAATTCCCATGAAAATGAGATTTAAAAACAAAATATGCAATTACCTGAATTAAGGGCTCACTCAACATGCTTTCATTAACCTCCAGAATGGCGTTTTTTATTTCTTCATATGGCATACGATATGATCCTAGGAAGATAGCTAAAATAAAAGTTGATTTTATTAAAAAGAGAGCAGCACCACAATTTTAAAGCAGACATAAATAACTGATTTCCATTTCATAGACTTAAATATGAAATCTCTCACTAATATTAATCTACCTAATTATGAACAAACAAAAGTAGTTTCTGTTAGCTAAGGTTCTAATGTTTAGAGCTCATGAGTATTTATGTGTGTGTGTGTGCATTTATGTGTGTGTGTGTGTGTACATTTAGCCGCTAAGTCATATCCGGCTCTTTGCAACCCCATGGAGTGTAGCCCACTAGGCTCCTCTGTCCATGGGATTCTCCAGGCAAGAATACTGGAGTGGACTGCATTCCCTTCTTCGGTGGATCTTCATGACCCAAGGATCGAACCTGGGTCTCCTGCATTGCAGGAAGATTCTTTACCATCTGAACCACCAGGGAAGCCACGTGTGTATTTATATGGAAGATAAATCTACTAACAGGGCAGATAACTACATGCTAGGCATTTTAGATGAAGCTAATACAAAATAACCCATGAAAAGTTAGAAACTGTATCTCAAGTTGGCTTTTTAATTCAACACTGAATTTACTGTAGAGATTGTCAGAGGCATTCAATACAGCACCTCTCAAGGAAGACAGTAAAGTAACCTGACACTTAAAAAAAGCTATCAGTCTACTTTGCAGTTCTCCCACATAAGAAAAAATTAAAGTGTCTGAATCATCAAATGTTCTCTAAATCTCTGATGACATTCATGCAGTATGCTATTAGTTGCTTTTTATGTTGAATCATGATTTCCCTTGTCAACTTTTTCTTAATTGGATATATATTATGTCATATGGGAATAATTCAACAAATTATACCTAGAAAAGTTCACACTGACTCAGAAAACATTGCTCAATAATACATTTCACTTTCACCTCCATTGAACATACTTTTTAAAGAACATACATGTGTTCTTATCCCCAGAACATGAATATGTTCCTACGAATTTTTTTTTTTTTCATGAAGAAGTCTATATGGCTCCACTGTACCTAATGAAAAAGCATCCTTTCTGTCCAGGCAAACAATTATATAGACATAAACACCAAATGAGACCACCAGAATCCAAATAAATAATGTTATGAGATATCAACTAGCAATTAAAATCGTTTTGTGTTTCTTAAAAAAAAAAGTGCTGAACATCCACTTTATAAAGGAAAATAGACTGTCAGATAAGCAATGTACATATGCAGAACAATTATTAGGAGACTGCTTTTCTGAAAGCAACATTCCTACTGACAGAAGAATACAAATGATGAGTTATTTTAATCTGATTCTCTATAGCACATTCCTTCACAAAATAAACTCCCATGGTATTTCTTTGCATAATTAGAAATGCTTGATGTGCTGAAATTTCTCAAGCATAGTGTTTTAGTATCCTTAGAATATAACACAGCATAATGTGGTGACCAAAAAAATGCTGAATTTAATATAGAGGGAAGACTATATAGTTAAAAAAACAAAAAACAAAAAACTTCAGGCCTGGGTAAATGAAGATGGGTTTAACTGTCCAGCTACTTTAGCAAAAGTTGACTTAACGGCTGACTGGTTTGTTAAAGGCTTTAAGGTTTACTAACCAATTTTATAGGACAGTGGTTAACAACTCACTCACATCACAATTCCTTCAAATACAAAGCAATAGCAAAAAAAGGCTTCAACCAATGTGACTAATGAATACTCTAAAACCATCACTCTCAGGTCTAGGCAGAAGGAAAATAAAAATAACACTTTTCAACTCTGCCTTCATTCTCACTTTGGCCTCTTAACAATGCAGAATGATTAGTAATTTCCAAAGCCTTTTATTCATAAAAGTTCCACCTGGTCTGGCTAAGGCTAAATTGTAGAGGGAGTCCATTCTGGCTGAATGATAAAAAGGCAACCTAAATGATGTTTACACCGAATTTTGTTTCCAATAGATGCTAAATATATACCTACTGAAAGAAGTTACAACTTTGCTTTAAAAACATCCAACAATCCCTCACTACTAGCATCACCACCATTCCCTATGTAGAAAATATCACATACAAAGATTCTGTGCTGTTTTGGGATCCAAAATTCTCAACTCTTTCACTTTCTTCTTTGCAGGTATGGTCTTCTTTTCTTCTAAAGCTTCTGCATTCTTTTGAACTGAAAGATAAATGTTGATAGATAAACAATAATACTGCTAATCCAAATGCATGGACTAACATAAGTAAGGCATATTAACTACATTAATAAAGCTCATGCCCAAATCAATAAATAGGTTTATTTCATTAGTTCAAGGAAGAGGATGAACATAAAAATATAGACCTGTTTAGAGGTTTCCCTACAAATTAAATATCAGCACTTAAGTAGAAAAGATAAGCCAAATAGACCCAAAAATCAATTGCTGCTTCTTACCTAATGTGGAGCGTTAATTACTGCTTTACCAGGTTCCTACAGCAGCACAGGAATTAAACATATACTAAAATCTCCCTAATTTGGACTAATTGAGGAAAAAGGCAAACATGTATTTATCCAAAAATATGTTAAAATTAAGGCAGGTCTGAAATTGCTTTAAGGTTATCGAAGGTAACTTTACTGCCAAACAGGTTGCCATATGAAAACCCCTACTGCTTTGCAAAACAGATATTAACCATTTGCAAGTTAGACAAAAGTTAGCACTTATTTGCATACTCATAATTAAGGAACCTCAAAGACAGGGCCTTTTGAGTAAGTTTCCTTAGTCTTCTTCACCATATTTTAGTACTGTTTGCTTCCTTTGAACAAAAGATTTATTTGCCCTACATACCCTTGAGTTCCAAACAGTTAAAATGTCCTGAAACTGTGAAGAGCGACAGTGCCATGGAGGAGTCTTAGACCTCCCCCAAAAAAGTCTCCCCCATTACCTCCATCATCCCTCCCCTCAAAGAAGTCATCTCTCAAACCAAAGTAGAAAACAACATGCTGTCTGCAATGAGAAGAAGGCTTTATCTCAAATCCCTAAAGCCCTCCTATATAGAAATTCTACAGCTACCATTATATTCCTGTGTTGGTAGTTTACCTCTGCTAATATAAAAACAGAGTTGTAGGTGATGGGACCATGAAAAAATATGAGAAAAGTAAAGGAAACATTTTTCAGTCAACTAGAGTGATATGCTCCTGTCCGCAAACTCTTGCTGGTAAATTTTACCACAAAGTCACATGACCATCATCATGCTGGTTCATTATTACTTTTACAAAATATAACTGCATTTTCAGGCAATTACTATTTTTATTATATTTACTTATCTGATCTTTGTTAAGGAGATCACAAATGAGTTATTGATTTTCTTCTTTTATTTAGAGGAAAAGTAACCCACAAACACAGCACTTTTTTTTTTTTTTTTTTGCTAAGGTTTATGTTCACAGATGTGTGCATCTGGAAAAATTTCTACAAGGTATCAAAATGTTGTGGGTCTATTAATACTCCCTTTGTTTTCGTCCTACAAACTATAGAAAAATTAAATAGACTTACAATAGAAATCAAACAAAAATAACCACTAAAATCCTAACAGTGCTAAGCTTTACAGGTGTGATCAATTTAACATAATGCAGCGTTCAAGCAGGCTAGATAATTACACTTGACAAACATGATCTTATGGGAGTGAAAAGTAGTTTGCCATGTTTACTCAAGAAAAGAGAATTATTGGTACTGCTAGAAGAAAAATGACTTTAATATATTTTTTTATTTTTTTATATATTTCTTTTAAAAATCATCACAAGTGTTCCTCAAAGGATCTAGGAGCCCAGTGCATTTCCTATAAATTAATCAGCATATTAATTTATCCTAACTTTCAAGACACTTCCAGCTGAAGACCACTCTATATAAAGAAATGACAGTCCAAGAGTGAGTCCTTTTGTCATAAGAAAAAAGTTATCTGAATTTTACTGAAATTACCTCTAGAATCTTTTAGAAATGTGTGATAGTCAACAAACAAAATAGTCGAGAAAAATATCCTAATCATTCAATATGCTTTAAATCCCAGTATGGGAGACTAAGAAAGCACATATACAGTGAAAATGCTATACAGTATGAAAGATACATTATGATTATCCTACAAACTAAGAGACTCCTGAATAACCCAAACATACATAATGATCATTTTGTGCAACATCATATTTTTGCTTTTTTTTAATTAAAATATATTTCAATCTCTCCCCTTTTCAAATAAACAAGCTACTTAAAATGAAGATTAGATCTCTTAAATGCCCAGAGTTCACAGTTTTATTTTCTGAATGCTTACATATTTTCCTTGTATTATACTTTGGTTTATCTTGAGTGCAAGAAATGGGCTTCCCAGGTGGCGCCAGACGTAAAGAATCGACCTGCCCATGCAGGAGATACAGGAAACCTGGGTTCAAACCCTGAGTCAGGAAGATCCCCTGGAGTAGGAAATGGCAACCCACTCCAGTATTTACACCTGGAAAATCCCATGGACTTAAAATGAAGAAAGTGGGGAAACCCACTACACCATTCAGGTATGACCTAAATCAAATCCCTTATGACTATACAGTGGAAGTGAGAAATAGATTTAAGGGACTATATCTGATAGACAGAGTGCCTGATGAACTATGGATGGAGGTTCGTGACATTGTAGAGGAGACACGGATCAAGACCATCCCCATGGAAAAGAAATGCAAAAAGGCAAAATGGTTGTCTGAGGAGGCCTTACAAATAGCTGTGAAAAGAAGAGAAGCGAAAAGCAAAGGAGAAAAGGAAAGATATTCCCATTTGAATTCAGGGTTCCAAAGAGTAGCAAGGAGAGATAAGAAAGCCTTCCTCAGCGATCAACGCAAAGAAATAGAGGAAAACAACAGAATGGGAAAGACTAGCGATCTCTTCAAGAAAATTAGAGATACCAAGAGAACATTTCTTGAAAAGATGGGTTCGATAAAGGACAGAAATGGTATGGACCTAACAGAAGTAGAAGAAATTAAGAAGAGGTGACAAGAAAATACAGAAGAACTGTACAAAAAAGATCTTCACGACCCAGATAATCATGATGGTGTGATCACTCACCTAGAGCCAGACATCCTGGAATGTGAAGTCAAGTGGACCTTAGAAAGCATCACTATGAACAAAGCTAGTGGAGGTGAAGGAACTCCAGTGGAGCTATTTCAAATCCTAAAAGATGATGCTGTTAAAGTGCTACACTCAATAGGCCAGCAAATTTGGAAAACTCAGCAATGGCCACAGGACTGGAAAAGGTCTGTTTTCATTCCAATCCCAAAGAAAGGCAATGCCAAAGAATGCTCAAACTACCGCACAATTACACTCATCTCACACACTAGTAAAGTAATGCTCAAAATTCTCTCAGCCAAGCTTCGGTGATACATGAACCATGAACTTCCAGATGTTCAAGCTGGTTTTAGAAAAGGCAGAGGAACCAGAGATCAAATTGCCAAAATCTGCTGGATCATCGAAAAAAGCAAGAGAGTTCCAGAAAAACATCTATTTCTGCTTTATTGACTATGCCAAAGCTGGAGTATATAGATACATATATTTATATACACCAAAAAATTATAAGAACATGTAATTGATATTCAATAGATTAATGATGGTGTTTATTTTGGAGGAGAAAAGTGATACTGGAAAAAGTAGAACCCTGAAAGACTCAAATTTACCTCTAGTTTGTTATTTCTTTCAAAGCAAAGATCTATAGTAAATATGAGAAAATGTTAGCATTTGTTCATTCTGGGAGGCTGCTGTACGGATGTCTGCTATATCAGCCTGTGCAAAGTTCCATTTTTTCAATATAAAAATAAAATAAAAATATGACTAGAGTGCGGCTTAAATATGCCTGTCCTTTTTTATAGTTTACAGACTGTTAGTCAGACTTGGCAATCCCCAGGACAAAGTGTAAACAGGAATCAGAAAGAACAGGGAAGAGAACAAAGGGAAAAAAAAAATATATATAGGTCAAGATTAGTCAGTGTGGAAAGCAAGCACAATTTTGTTTTCAATTGTTTGTGAACCCATTTGGTGAGGGATAACACATTTGTTTACCAAACCTTGGAAGGAATGGCTGATGCAATATGCAGTGGGAGATTGCATCTCCATCTCCGTTTTTAAGCTGCATATTACAGCTGTGAAGCTTCCCCTCTCTGCATTGCCTACAGCTGTGCGCTAACTAAGGCATCCCACAGAATGGTAGATTTCATCCTGACACCTGCATAGTACCCGAAGCCATGGGAATGGCATTACCAAGAGTGTTCCCAAAGTTTAGAGCACATTAAACAAAACTAATGGTTCTAATGGTGGGAATCACACAAACACACACATAATGATTTCCTAATTAAGGAACAAACCTTACTGGTTGTAGTTCAGACAAGAACCCTCCCAAATCAGGCAGCACATGTTACTGCAAATTAACATCTGCATAACTAATATACTTGTACACCTGTTCATTAAGCCAATTACTGAACACTGCTAAATGTCACCAGAACACTGTTTAACAACATGCATAGCTAACATTGTATATCTTCAACTGGATCTCAGTACCTAATCAGGTAATGGATATTTTAGGAAGGACAAATAAAATTGGGTTAGAGGTTTTAGGGAGGGTTTCCCTCATTTGAAATAATCATTTAAATATCAAAATTGAAGTATAGTTCTTACTTCATCCCAGTACTTGACAAACGTGGTGGTGGGAGCCCTTCTGGCTAAACTTTAACCTCAGTGAACGACTTACTCAAGCTTACCTGCAAATTGGCTCAGCCTTTGTAAGTAGGGACTGATCAAGTACCTACAGGCCATTGCATACACCCAGAGGACCTCCTGTTCTATCAAATTTCCTAATTCATGTCACAAATCAGTAAGTCCAGCAAGAAACCCCAAGACCTAAGTGTGTCAGAGAGGACTGGGAAAACATCACTGTAGGAATTATGAGGCTAAAGCCCAGTACTGCTAGGCTAATAGGGCACTTTTTATTAAGAATACAGTTTGGGCATTCATAATATCCAGTTTTTTCTTTCCTAATGTGGTCCACTTCAAACTGGTACAAGTACTGCATACAATCCATTTTAATGCAGAAGGCAATTAACTTTTTTGAACAAGAGAGAACAAAATAACACCCCAAGAGATGTGGAATCAGGGCCTCAACTTGACAATGTAGGATTTTTCAGTCTGGGTTTCAAGTATACTGAGCATGTCTAGAAGAAGTTTAGCATTCTAGATCCCACCAGGGACTTATTCAAATGACAGAAACTGGGAAACTATTTTATAGTAGTTTAAACAGTTAAAATAAAGTTCTTTTTTCTAAAAAAGAAACTTCTAATCTCCTAGATATTTCTACGTAATTGCCCAATAATTGTCTCCAATTTAGCACATCTCTTGCCTGACTCCCAAACCTGCTTTAGTCTTTTTCTCAAAAAATGGCAACTCAATTCCAATTGTTCAAAAAAAAAAAAAAAAAAAACACAAAAACCAAGGCACAGTCATCATTGACTCTCTTCCTTCACAGGCCACATTTCAGTCTTTAGCAAATCCAGCATTTGAACACTTTTCATCATCTCCACTTATACTGAAGGGTTTCAAGCCATCATTACTTCTAGCCCTTCTTTATTTGTGTTCAGTCGCAAAGTCATGTCTCACTCTTTGCGACCCCATGGATTGCAGCACGCCAGGCTTCCCTGTCCATCACCAACTCCCAGAGCTTGCTCAAACTCATGTTTGAGAAGGGGATGACAGAGGATGAGATGGCTGGATGGCATCACTGACTCAATGGACATGAGTTTGAGTAAACTCCGGCAGTTGGTGATGGACAGGGAGGCCTGGCCTGCTGCGATTCATGGGGTCGCAAAGAGTCGGACACGACTGAGCGACTGAACTGATCTGAAACCTTGACATAATAAGTGCTTAATAAGTAAGTATCTAGTCCTTCATCCTCTTCCTTTTGCAACTGAGATCAATTTATTCTTGCTTCAAGTTTTGAAAATGTGAGTAAATGTTCAACCTTTTCCCTGCAAAGTAACACCTAGGAGTATTGTTTGATAATTCTGTTTTTCTAGTAGTGTTCACATAATCAAACACATTTATATTCCTGATGCTTTTGAAAATGTGTCAACCCTACAGGGACCAATGGTTTAGTCCCAGAATATAACTATCTCTTATTTATTCTCCATATGTTCTCATATGATTTTATCATATGTCTACATGTAAAATGACCATAAAAACAAATCAGCCTTAATAAAATTATAAAATGAGTTTCTACCATGCCATCAATATCTAGGTAGAATCAGAGCTCTTAAGCAGCTAGAATGTTTGATAATGTTTCATAATGTTTCACTTGGGATACATTGGTTTATGAGAAGATGAAAATCTGAGTTCCATAAACAAACAAAGAAACACATAAATCAGAACTCTGAATTTCATATAATATAGTTCTCTTACTTTATGTACATAAAAATATTACTGAGTATCTCAATTTGGTTTGTTGCTGGCTGAGCTCAATGGGAAACAACCACAGTTACATTGTCTCTGTTTTCCCCTTTTGGATTCCAGCCGGTTTCAATTTTATCTTTCAACAGTAATTTTCTTTAGTGCAGAAACCACGTCATCCTATTTTGTTGAAGGCAATTGAAGTATTAGAAAAATTTTGAGAGTGTAGAAAAGGAGATATTTGAAGTTTTCATTTCTTTTATTTTAAGTCAAGTTTAGTTTGTTGGTGACTTTCTATTTGAAAGCAGTAAGCAATATGTGAGATTACTTTCGAAATGTTGGGAAGATATGTTCAGAACAAAATCTGAATGAGTTTAGAGTTACCCTGTTTTTAAGACAAAAAAATTCATAACCCTCTTCCTTCCCCACCTATCATCCTGTTATACTATCAAGAATTTTGAATTCTTGACCCCATCTCCTTGTCCCTCCCTACTCTGTCATCTATTTATAATCTGGATTTGAATACATTCATAACTACAGAATCTAAATATCAAGATCTCTATAGGTAGGGCCTCGGGACCTATATCTCTTAACAACTCCTGAGGTAATTCTAGATATCAGCAAGATTTGGAACAACTGTTCTCTGGCATATAACACAACACTTTGTAATAGCTCTTAAATAATCCCCAAATTGAAATGTGCAAATATCATCAACAGCAACCCATGGAAGTCCTGTTAGTAACTTCTTCTACAGCTCAGAATCTAACACTGAAGGAAATACCTGCTCAATAGCTGGGCACACCTTAGTGACAAGTGATGAGATTTTAAAGGAAAGCAAATGATACTTATGGCATACTATTTTTAAATCAATTATCAACTAGATATATTCCCTGAGAGCAAGGATCTTGCCCTATATTTCTATAATCTATCACTATGCTAAGTACACAGAAGTACACAGAAGTTTTAAGAGTAAATAAGAATGCATTTTGCACATTAATTAAAAACACACATGTATATAATAAATTGATAATACTAAAATTAATATTAGATACTAGGGTCTCTCTTCCTATTTTATGGATGCAGTTATCACTATGCAAGAAGAGAAGGGATAGGAAAAAGCAATGATTTGTTGTTGAAAGGAAAGTGAAAGGTAGTTAAAGACAGATTCATTCTTGTTTGACGTAAACATGTTCCTATTTTTATCACGTTGCTGAAAACAATGAGGACATGTAAGACTTGGAATATGCAAAAGAGCAAGACGGAAAATATTTGATTCTATGAAAACTAGAGTTTTCAAAAAAAAGGGAGAATTCAGCCTAACCAAAAAAGACAATAAAACTAAATAAAATTCTGCCTAAGCAAGCAATTGGAGTTTGGTTTCATTGCTTTTACACATCAGGTAGCTGCCTGTATGCCTCAGACCAGCGGTCCTCAACCTTTTTGGCACCAAGGACCAATTTCATGGAAGACAGTTTGTCCACGGACTGGGGGTGGGGGTGGTTTCAGAATGATTCAGGCACACTACATTTATTTGCATTTTATTTCCAATCTAATGCCACCACTGATCTGACAGGAGGTACCGGTCTATGGCACAGAGGTTGAGGTCCCCTTGCCTTAGACCAATAGATCTCAAGAACCAAACTCTAGCGAAAGTACATAAGAATACTCTGTTTAATGTCAAGGTCAATTTCACTTATGTTCCTAACTAGTAGCAGGTTGATACCACCTATAACAATGAGAATAATGATAACCTGAGTCCAGCATGTAAGCTATTCATCAAGATAAAGTAAATCAACTTCCATGAAATCTATTCCATGGATGCACTTAGTTTAATATCGAGGCATCAATAACCATAACTGGTGTATATGGGTGTGTGTGTGTGTGTGTGTATCACTAAATAGATCATAGTTAGGTGACTTCCGTTTAACAATGAGCTTCCATGAGGTACTTTATTTCACTAAATGCCAGAAACAGTTTGGATTGTAAGCTTTTAAGAACTTAAAAAAAAAAAACAGCATGTATAAAAGAACAGCATGTATACTATCTATGGTGAAACAGATCCCCAGCCCAGGTGGGATGCATGAGACAAGTACTCGGGCCTGGTGCACTGGGAAGACACAGAGGAATCGGGTGGAGAGGGAGGTGGGAGGGGGAATCGGGATGGGGAATACGTGTAAATCTATGGCTGATTCATATCAATGTATGACAAAACCCACTGAAATGTTGTGAAGTAATTAGCCTCCAACTAATAAAAAATTAAAAAAAAAAAATTGAAAAAAAAAAAAATGTTTTTGGCTGAGGGCCCAGCTATGAGAAACTCTCTCCTGTGAGAACTATCTTTTAATAATACTATGTTCAGTGCTATAGAGCATTTTAAACATAACTGCAGTATGAAACAACATAAGTCCAGTATTTTATTATAGAATAATTGGCAATTGCCTTCCGTGTACCTCTTATTAATTTTTGAGACTAAAAGGTAGATAATAGAGTCCTGTATTGTTTATAAATGAATACATAAGATAAAAGCAATGGTTAAGATTAAATACTAAATCTCAGAGCAAAGCAAAACTCAATGTACATTGTATCCTCAACACATCGCTCCCCAAATTTTCTGAAATCTGAAGAATTCAGATATAGCTATCACCATATAAAGTCAAATACATCTCAAAAAGATTAGAATGAAACCTATGTTATGTGTACAAAGCAAACAAACAAAAAATCAGAAATCCCTTGAATTGAAGGTTTTACTGGAAATGTAAAAGAGAAAGTAATAACCGAGGTAAGAAGAGAGCTGCTAATAGTCACAGACAGCAAATAAATTTGACTGCATCAGGATAGCAACCTGCTGACACTTTTTCCTAGCAAACTATCTCTAACCTGCTGTGCTTGCTATTAGGCTGGCCTTTACTTCACCCCAGCCACTTCAGTCCCATCACTGTAGGGGCTCATTGTTGCCTTCCTTGTGGCTGCCACCGAAGTGTGCCTCTGCTTTCAGTCAGGAATTCTTTCAATCTGAACTGAAGTGCTGGTCCTAACTAAAGAGAGGGAGCAGGACGCAGTACATAAAGTTTGGAACAGAGGTGTCATAAAGAAATATAATCAAATTAAAAGCTTCAAATTGGCTAATAAGAAATGATAGATTCCTATTTCTTACTGGAAAGTGGTAAAAAACATGAACTCCAAGCTTGAATGTGACAATCCATGAAGAAGAATGAAAGAAGTGCTAACATACCTAGCTTTCTACTCAGAGCTCACAGAAATAATCTGAAAAGATACTTAAAAGGGCAAAGATTACATCTGATATCTGGTATAGTATTTTTTATTTTTTGCGGGGGTGCTTTCCTGATGGCTCAGATGTTAAAGAATCTGCCTATTTTTAAAAGCTGAGGTATACAAGATACACTAGGAGTTAGTAAATAGAAAGGTAAATGGTTATACTTCCTTAAAATCACCCTTGAAGCTTGGCCACTAAAAGACATGCATTTTAAATTAATTACACGTATGACATGAATTACTATGCATACTTTTATTCTGGGTGCCTAATATAGATGAAAAGATTCCAGGTTCTCAATTTAAGCAATATTTGTCTATTGTCTACCTAGGATAAGTCTACCTAAAGTTAGAAAAAGTATGACAGGACTCCCAAATGATTGCAAAATAATTTGTGCTCACCTGCCTTTACAACTGTGCTGTCAAACCTGTATCTATCCATTAAGACCTAAATAAAGTATCACTTTCTCTATGAAACCTCCAATTACCTCTACATCTTTGCCTTCTACATCACTGCTAGGGCTTCTCTTGTGGCTCAGCTGGTAAAGAATCTGCCTGCAATGCAGGAGACCTGGGTTTGATCCCTGGGTTGGGAAGATCCTAGGGGAAAGGAAAGGCCACCCACTTCAATATTCTGGCCTGGAGAATTCCATGGACTGCATAGTCTATGGGATCACAAAGAGTTGGTCACGAGTGAGTGAATTTCATTCACTTTTCACTGCTCAGGTATTTCCACGTGTTGCCCTGCTTAACTGTGGTTCATGTATGCATCTTTTTGCCTTTCCTAAGTTACAAATTCACAGGAAAGACACGTTTGATACAACTTGGTCTCCCACATCCATCCCACCTCCCATAGTATCTAGAAAATGACACTCAAATATTATGTGAATAAAACCTGTGAAATGTGAGAATGGAAAATGATTAGGGTGTAGGAAGAGAAATGTGAATTTGACGCTCTTCTATATTTAATATGTAACTGAAGCCTAAGCAGAGATTGAACAGTCAGTGAGAAAGAACTCAGGACAGAAGATTAGACCCAGGGGAGGATGCCTGAAATCATGGACACAGAGAAGAATAGACAATTAAGAGGACAAAAAGAACAATCAAAAAGGTGAGAGAAACAGGAGAACACATTGTCCCCACAGTGAAAAAGGAAAGTGTTTCAATAAGAAAAAGTAATCGACAGTGTGAAGCATAGCAGGATGGTCGAGCACAGCCTAAGTCCGCCCCCTCAATAAAAAAGACCAGAAGAAAACACGCCATTTCAGACCATACAGAGCAATTTTGAAAGAGCAATGACAACAGAATCCATATTACAGGATGCAAAGAAGAAGTGAAGGGAAATGTCAAAAAGATCACTCACTTGAGCAGTTAGGAAGAATAATTATATAGAATATGAAAGAGACAGAAACAAAACGACTGAATCCCAGCTTAGCATAAGCTTGCCTATTACAAGAAGGCACCTGATTGTCAAATTCAAGAACAGCTTTTATGCCAAAAATGATTTCAGTACAAACCTGGCATATAATGATTTACTGGACAAGATCAATACAAACTGCAAAAGAGATTCTACTCTTCAGCAATCCATGTTGCATCAATATCTATAATGGAATGAGACAAGGTGATACAATGGCACAAAGCTTCCTGGAATTGCTCGTTAATGAAATCAGGCAGGAAAAGAAAGTCCACACAGACAGTAAGTACCCCACCCTCTTTATATTGATGACAAAAGAACATTTTCCAGGGTCATAAGAAGAAAAAAGCAGTATTTAGCACTACCAAATTCCAGGCTAGAAATTGTTTAGAGAACTAAATGTTTATGCAACAAGCATGACCCACAAGGTCCTGTCCACATCTATGGCAAAGAAACACAACAGCTCCATCTACCTAAGTCAACAAATGAACAAAATTGCTATCTTCAATGTTAAATGTTTCAGAAGCTGCAGCCTCTGACAGTTTTATTGAAAAACCAAGTTTCTGGATCACAAAGTGTTGATGAAGAGTAGAACACTTATGCAATTCTGTCACATCAGGGCTAAACTAAAATATAGTGTTCATCGACAACATTAGCTGAAGGAAATAAACTGACTGTCACCCAATTACCCACAGTGTCCTGAAGGTATAAAATCTGGCAAGATGAAGATTCAATGGCAGTTTTTCAAGCTTCCCTCTACACTGAATCCAGCTACCTGAGACCAGCTAGGAAGCCTACAACAAGACAGCAGGTGGCTTTTTCAACTTCCTGATTGCACTCTTAGTGTTATTAAGAAAAAATATTCAAATGAAAGAATAAAATTTGCTGGGTCAATGTAGTTACAAAATCATGCTACTTCAAACAATTTCAGTGTGATACAACTAAACAAATAGTTGGCTTCCCTGGTAGCTCAGACAGTAAAGAATCTACCGAAAATGCAGGAGACCCGGGTTAGAGCAGCTTGGGAAGTTCCCCTGAAGGAGGGCATGGCGACCCACTCCAGAATTCTTGCCTTGAGAATTCCATGGCTAGAGGAACCTGGAGGGCTACAGTCAAGGGGGTCACAAAGAGCCCACATGACTGACTAACACTTCACTTCAATTTCCTTATAGGGGGCAAGGTGTTATTCCAGTAAGGGAAAGAGTTCCAGGAAACGGTCACCAGTCACTGACCTTAACAAACCTAAGATCTCCAACATGCTTGCCAAATTAACATTTCACTTAACGTCTTGTTTCAAATTTCATTTAAAAGATGATTGCCTATAGCTTCCCATGTCTTTGTATGCCATGCATGAATTATCATCAAGTAATAGTACCCAATGAAAATTGAACATTAACTTCCTTTCTAATATTTGGTATTATTAATGATAAAGTATTATTTTTATTTCCTATTTAATCAGTGGAATAGTTTTTTATCTCCAGCCCTTAGATCACAGTAACTCTTCAGGGTAAATATTTCGCTTGTACTGTAGAAAAACTTAGGCTCAAAGCGTGGAGTAACTTTGTCCATCCAGTGACTAGTAACTCTGAGTTTCAATCAGCCTGAATACAGCTTCCCAGTCCATATTCCTTCCACCATAGCAAGATGCCGCCCTTAGTGTTCTTGGCTATCACTTCATTAAATGAACTAACATATGTAGAACATGAAGCAGAGAAACTGGCTCTTAATAGGAACCTTTTTAGATGCTAATTCCCATTCAATGACTTCCGCTAATCATTCAAAAATACTGTACATACTATCTAACCCAGTGAGCTGGACTAAGAAAAGGGATTCTGTAAAGTTATAGGTAAGCATACCAGACATATCAAATTCCATCTCTAAAGATGATAAAGGAAAAACTTGATTTCTCAAAAAGAACAGAAATGATATTTATTTTATTTATTTATTTATTTATTTATATTAGTTGAAGGCTAATTACTTCACAATATTTCAGTGGGTTTTGTCATACATTGATATGAATCAGCCATAGAGTTACACATATTCCCCATCCCAGTTTCTCAACTGATATATTTAATGGTAATTGAAGCATGATGCAATGACTTAACTGTTTCCTAAAAGCAAGAAAAGAAAGACTTCCTCAGCGATTAATGCAAAGAAATAGAGGAAAATGATTGAATGGGAAATTCTAGAGATCTCTTCAAGTAAATTAGAGATACCAAGGGAACTTTTCATGCAAAGATGGGCACAATAAAGAACAGAAATGGTATGGACCTAACAGAGGCAGAAGATATTAAGAAGAGGTGGCAAGAATACACAGATGAACTATACAAAAAAGAACTTCACGACCCAGATAATCACAATGGTGTGATCACTCACCTAGAGCAAGACATTCTGAAATGTGAAGTCAAGTGAGCCTTACAAAGCATCACTACAAACAAAGCTAATGGATGTGATGGAATTCCAGTTGAGCTATTTCAAATCCTAAAAGATGATGCTGTAAAAGTGCTACACTCAATATGCCAGGAAATTTGGAAAACTCAGCAATGGCCACAGGACTGGAAAAGGTCAGTTTTCATTCCAACCCCAAAGAAAGGCAATGCCAAAGAATGCTCAAACTACCACACAACTGCACTCATCACACACACTAGCAAAGAAATGCTCAAAATTCTCCAAGCCAGGCTTCAGCAATACGTGAACTGAGAACTTACAGATGTTCAAGATGGATTTAGAAAAGGCTGAGGAACCAGAGATCAAATTGCCAACATTTGTTGGATCAATGAAAAAGCAAGAGAGTTCCAGAAAAACATCTACTTTTGCTTTATTGACTACACCAAAGCCTTTGACTGTGTGGATCTCAACAAACTGTGGAAAATTCACAAACAGATGGGAATACCAGACCAACTGACCTACCCCTTGAGAAATCTGTATGCAGATTGCCAGGAGAAATATCAATAACCTCATATATGCAGATGACACCACCCTTATGGCACAAAGCGAAGAAGAACTAAAGAGCCTCTTGATGAAAGTGACAGAGGACAGTGAAAATGTTGGCTTAAAACTCAACATTCAGAAACCTAAGATAATGGCATCTGGTCCCATCATTTCATGGCAAACATATGGGGAAACAGTGGAAACAGTGACAGACATCATTTTTCTGGGCTCCAAAGTCACTGCAGATGGTGATTACAGCCATGAAATTAAAAGATGTTGGCTCCTTGGAAGAAAAGTTATGACCAACCTGGATGGCATATTAAAAAGCAGAGACATTCCTTTACCAACAAAGGTCTGTCTAGTCAAAGCTATGGTTTTTTCAGTAGTCATGTATGGATGTGAGAGTTGGACTATAAAGAAAGCTGGGCACAAAAGAATTGAGGCTTTTGAACTGTGGTGTTGGAGAATACTCTTGAGAGTCCCTTGGATAGCAAGGAGATCCAACCAGTCCATCCTAAAGGAAATCAGTCCTGAATATTCACTGGAAGAACTGATGCTGAAGCTGGAACTCCAATACTTTGGCTACCTGATGCGAAGAACTGACTCATTGAAAAAGACGCTGATGCTCGGAAAGACTGAAGGCAGGAGGAGAAGGGGATGACAGACAGTTAGATGGCATCACCGACTCAATGGACCTGTGTTTGAGTAAACTCCAGGAGTTGGTGATGGACAGGGAGGCCCCAAATGCTGCAGTCCATGGGGTCACAAAGAGTCAGACACGACTGCACGACTGAACTGAACTGAAAAGCAAGAATGATAATTTGCTGGCAGTTTTCTGGGTTAGCCTTCTAATGTGTATGATCATTATCAGTTTGAAAATACAGAATCTCGATATGAATTTTGCTCAAGTAATTCCAGTAATATATAATCCATACTAAAAATGCACACTCAAAAGATAATATAAAACCTAGCTTCTATACAAGGTGGAATGAAATTTCCTTGGCATAAAATACCTTTGGGAATGACTTACCTCTTGGCAAAATAGAGTATCAAAATAATAACAAAAAACCTGTCAAATACAATAAGAGAGAAGTCACTGCATTTTCAGCAGTTATTAAATGCTGGAGTTTACCACCACATTAAGGCTCTTACAGCTACATCCTCAATACATGGCCACATTAAAACGAATCAATGAAACTAAAATGCAAAAACACACATAATAAAAAAAATAAACACTACTTCAAGCTGATCACTTGAAAAATGAGAGAACCATTCTATTAAATGTGACATAAGTCAAGAAGTGTCTGTCCTTTTTTCTCTTCTCTCCTTCCTAGAAATTGTCTTACTGCTTTAGGAAATGAAATTACATAACATCAGTTATGGGTGGTCTCATGATATTCTAAATCTATATTAATATATGTCTGTTACATATCATATGCATCAAAACAGGAAACTACTGAATTACTCCTTAAATTGCAATACTCTTCAATGACATCGAACATCAGAGACTGCCCTGATAATCACATCTATGCTTCTGACCAGCCTTTGGTTTTCCACATTGTATTCTTTTCGTCTACCTACTCCTTGAATATTAGTGACCCCAAGGTCCCCATGCTCTCAGCTTTTTATGTTATACTTTCACCCTGTGTGATCGTCTCCCCTGGCATTGATCATTAATATATGTACTTTTGTTTCTTGAATCTTTGTCTCCAGTCCATATCTTTCCCCTGAGTTGTAGAGTCATAAATCTAAGTTCTTACTTCTTCCACAGGACCTACAAATAAAGATGCTCCAACATGAACTCAACTCCACTAATGTGAAAAGTGGTTTGTCTTTTTCCTACATTGGTTAAAGGCATCATAACCCAATATCTACCATACAAGTAAGATATGATCGAGTCATCTTTGACCCGTCTCTGACTGAGCTTACTCTACACTGCACAATACTCTGCCTCTCTTTCTACTGTCTTGTTCAGTGGTTTAGTCCCTCAGACGTGTTTGACTCTTTTGTGACTACATGTACTATAGCACACCAGGCTCTTCTGTCCATGGGATTCTCCAGGGAAGAATAGTGGAGAGGGTTGTTATTTCCTCCTCCAGGGAATTTTCCCGATGCAGGGATTGAACCTGCATCTCTAGAATGGCAGGCGGTCTCAAACATTGCAGGTAGATTCTTTTTTTTTTCCTACTTTTATTTATTTTTTATTTTTTTGCCTCTAATTTTTTTTCATTTATTTTTATTAGTTGGAGGGTAATTACTTTACAATATTTATGTCACTGTATGACAAAAAACACTACAGTATTGCAGGTAGATTCTTAACTGACTCAGCCATCAGGAAAGCACAGTGTCCAACTTATACTAATTATACAAGTAAGAAACTTATCAAGTCATCTCTGACCCTTCTCTGCCTAAGCCTACTTTACACCCCAGAAAATTCTGCCTCCCTCTCTACAGTGTTTTCAGAGTCTTCCTCAGTTATTACTTAGCTCATTCATTCATTAACCCATTTATTCTACACCAATGTACTATGGTACACAATATGAATGCAAAAATGACTAAAGCACAACCTCTGCCTTAGGAAAGAAAAAATGAGTAACTAACAATATATCAGGGTGTATGAAAAAGCTATGAATTTAAAGTCATCTCCTGGATTTTTGTTTTGAATTTTTTTCACTCTATTCCATTTTTCCTACACATTCATTACTGTGGTTACCATCTAAAAATATTATGATGCTACTACTTACACAATTTTTTTTTTTTTTACTACCTTATAGGCTTAAGTAACAAGCATGGCATTCAGGGCCTTTCAAAACCTGTGGGTGTTGTGCGCTAAGTTGCTTCAGTCATGTCCAACTCTTTGCGACCCTAAGGGCTGTAGTCTGCCAGGCTACCCGTCTATGGGATTCTCCAAGCAAGAATACTGGAGTGGGTTGCCATGCCCTCCTCCAGGGGAGCTACCCGACCCAGGAATCGAACCTGAGTCTCTTATGTCTCCTGCATTGGCAGGCAGGTTCTTTATCACTAGCACCACCTGGGAAACCCTTCAAAACCTGACTGGAAATTAAACTAACATACCCCAGATAGCCCAATGATCCAGCCATACCACAGTACTCACCATTCCTAGAAAAAGTCAGTAAATCCCAAGCCTATGTGTCTTAGCTGAAAGCTCTTTATATCCCACTCCTTCTCAGCCTGAAAACATTTGGCTGGGTTAAAATATCATCTCCTCTGGGATGCCTTCCTGAACTCTTTCAAGCAGAATTAATTATCCCTTCTCTGGGCCTCTATAGCTTTTTGTCTCCAGCATGTATGTAGCACTTAATATACTACATTATCATTAGTTTAGATATCCAGCTCCCCGATAAAATGTGAGTGTCTTATAGACATCAGCCATATTTGATCATATCTGAATCACTGGAAACTATTCCCAAGTTGGTACATAACAGGCATTTTTAAAACATGCTTGCTCAATTGGATGAAAGTATTACTTTTCCACACCATAAAAATCTTTAAAATTCTATGCATTAGAAATGAAAACATATTCTTCTTAACAAATTAAAACCCAGCCTTTCCATAGTTAATGGACAACCCTTATAACCATAATTAAATTAATTTTAAGATGTCACACCTATTCATTGCTGCATATTGCATTTAACAACAGTGTTTCTATGATTGATTTGCTTTCTTTTCCCATCATTGGCATGAAACTTAACAGTTGGCAATGTGTTTCCCTGGTAAAACCCATTATTGGTGGCAGACAACAACAGATTTTCCTAAGGCAAATTCCTAGTGTCAAGTCACCCTACATGAGAAGCAGAGACTCTGTCAGTGTTTCTAGAGCCTGAAGCAACTGCATGCAGGCAGATTTCAGTCAATGTCGTCCAGTTTTGAGCTGAAAATTCAGAAACCACACACATATAATAGAAGCAAACATGCATTCATTATTAAGAGCCCATTAGTAAGATACTGCTCTATGTAGACTGCATGGATTTTTTTTCCCCTTGGTTTCCCTGCCCCCCATCTTTAAAAAAAGAAATTCTTTTGTGAAAGAGGAAGATGATCGTTTTGTGGAAGTGGGACTAGAAACTATACCTGGTGACAAAACATAGTCCTAGAAATCACCTCTTAAAGCAATGTGATTCTTCAATAGCTCATTATAATATTTTTTCTTGTTATAAAAATAAATATTAATATGTAACTAAGTTCAGTTCAGTTCAGTTCAGTTGCTCAGTCGTGTCCAACTGTGACCCTGTGGACTGCAGCATGCCAAGTCTCCCTGTCCAACACCAACTCCTGAAGCTTGTTTAAACTCATGTTCATCAAGTCAGTGATGCCACCAACCATCTCATCCTCTGTCATCACCTTCTCCTCCTGATGTAACTAAGTAACTCCTCCTTATGTAATTCTGTAACTCTTCCTAAAGTAACAATGCAACTCCTCTTTATGTAACTAAGTTGTATCAGAAAAAGACTGGACACCATAATCTCTGTATTCAAGTACTCTCATGTGTAGGAAGTTACAAGATAAAACTCATTTTGAGATGTCATGTGTCCACAAAAAATGGGTCACCTGAACTTCTGTTTCTGAAAGTATGTCAGAATATATACCCTGACTTATTCCCCACTGAAACAACTAAATATGATGAACCTTTTAAAAATAATCTTAAAAGCATAGATAATCTGGCCAGACAGTAAGGAATCCATGGAGGCCAAAAGCTAAGTGAAAGAACTAAGAAAGGTAAACATCAGTAGAGCCAGCTTTGACCTTGAGTGAATTTGCCAAACCCAGATGAACTTGAGCTTCTTTCCAAGGCATCAACTATGAGGGAATGGAAACCAAATCCAAGGCATGATCAAAGTGGAAAGAGAAATAGAAAATGGTCCTAAAAACCTCAGAAGACTACAACTTAGTTTAACAGTAAATTAAAAATAAACTTGCTCATCTCCCAAGGGGCCTAAGAAGAAAATTGCCCATATCAAACCTTGGTGCTAAATGGAGATGGTAAAAATCTTCTCTGAGTATTCCTAGTTGAAAGCCAGTCCTCATGCAGCTTGAATTTATACTTCCTCGAGTCTTAAAAACTTAAGCCAAAATTTTAACATGATTCTAGGTTGGTAGCCACCTAGCAATGGCAAATATGAACCTCCTCTAAAGGATATTAACTCTCACAGGAGGCCTTAAAATATTCCCACAGGTAAACATACAAGAAATAACACGTTTGATATGTTTAAAGAAATATGAGATTGAAACTATTAATAAAGAGTTAGATACATGAAAATACTAATACCAATACTATGCAGATCTGCAAAAGATCCAAATGAAACTTCTTAAATTTAACAGAAAATTAAAATAAAAAAAGTAAGAATTAAAATTTTAAAACTCAAGAGGCTGGTTTACCAGTAGAATTTAAGAAAGAATCATGAAGTGGAAGATACAGCTGAACAAATGTTCTAGAGTATCACTTAAGTATCACTTAAGAGATACATAGGCAGAAAATATGAAGCAGACATTAAGAGAAATTAGCATAGAGTGACAAGGTACAATTTCCACAATTCAATTTCTAGAAGGTTAGAAAAGGGTGAATGGGGCAGAGGCAATATTTGAGGAGATATTACAGAAAGACACAAATACACGGATTCAGGGAGCTTTATATATATATATCCCAAGTAGGATAAATGAGAAGAAATTGATACCTAAACACAGTGATGTAAACTCTAATACAAAAGATAAACAGATGATCTTAAGAGCAAATACACCAAAAAGACATTGCCTTAAAAGGAATGAAAACAGAGATATAACCTATCAACAAGAGAAGCCAAAATTGGGAGACTGGTCTCTTCAATGTGCTGACAGAAAATAATAACCCAGAATATCTAGACAAAATGTTTTTCAAAACAAGACTTAAAAAAGGCATTTTCAAGGATTCCAACCCAAGAGTATGTAACTAAAAGAAATTATAAACCACATATTTTAATGAAAAAATTATTCTAGAAGGAAGGTGGAAAATATATAAAACTGTGTGGGGCAAAGAAAGAGGGCAAATCTAAACAAATAACGATGTCATAATACAACTGCAACAACAATATCAGTTTTGTAGATGATGGTATGTATACCCCATGATTCAGAAACTTCACTCCTAGGAATATACTTTAAAAGAATTTTCACTCAAGACCAGACTGGCATTTCAAAGCCTACTACTGGATAGTTCCTGCTGGATTCTAAGAACTAGCAAACCAATCTCATGCTTTCCAAGACCCATTCATCATCTTCCTCTAGGTCTGTTCTTCCTCCCTCTTTCCCTTCCCTAGTTATGTTAAAAGTATGGCCATATTCCCAGTCACATAGTCCTAAAATTCTGGACTTACTTTTAATGCTTGAAAGTGAAAGTCACTCAGTCGTGTCCAACTCTTTGCGACCCCATGGACTGTCCATGGAATTCTCCAGGTCAGAATACTGGAGTGGGTAGCCTTTCCCTTCTCCAGGGGATCTTCCCAACCCAAGGATTGAACCCAGGTCTCCCGCATTGCAGGCAGATTCTTTACCAGCTGAGCCACAAGGGAAGCCCAAGAACACTGGAGTGGGTAGCCTATCCCTTCTCCAGTGGATCTTCCTGACTCAGGAATTGAACCAGTGTCTCCTGAATTGCAGGTGGATTCTTTACCAACTGAGCTATGAGGGAAGCCCCCTTTTAACTCTTACCTATATCCTTTTACACAACAATAGTAAGTTCTCTAGTCCTAGACATTCTAACTTAAAGGGAATGCTCTTATTCAGACCCTCAGGTCCTTCCACTTTAGCAACTCCACTAAAGGTCTTTAAAAATCATCTTTGCTCAGGTCAGTCATATGAGATCCCTCAATACTTTGAAATTGCTTAATCAGTTAGAGTTGCGATTTCTTAGTCTAGCAATAAAAAGCCCTCATATTCCAGTTCAAACGTGTCTCTCTAATACAATTTTCTGCCATTTCCTCTAAATTGTCCCCCCTTTCATCTCTAACATGAACTCTGCAGTCTAGCCATATGTTAATACACCTGTTGCTGCCTGAGGAAAGGACATTATAAGCGCCAGGTTTTCCAACATACAAGCTGTTCTGCTGAAAATACTTTTATTCCTTCTCAGACACATTATCTAAATACCTGAATCTCATTTATCCTTAAAGGTCCAGCTAACTTACCTCCACTATCATGACTTTTTGCACGATCTCCCCTTCCCTCATTCCCTTTAAACCAGCACCATTTCATCTTAATCTCACCTACAGGGCTTTGGTGTGTTTGGTATATTCTTACTACCTGTATGGATGTCTTGTTCTTGAATATTAAGCTCTCCTAGATGTAAGGGTCCAAGTCTCATTTAATCATCTTGTTACTTAGTGAAGTGGCTTTCATGTAACTCAATAAATATTGTTTGAATTGATCAATAAATTGGCCTTAAAAGCATATTCATTCAGCAATCACTATAATGATGACCTATAAACTGAATCATGAACATCCCAAATCCCTGTTGCTTGTCAGTATTTATTTTTAACCAAAGCAGCTAATGGGGTAAATGACAAAAAATCAAGATGGCACAAGTTCCTCACAGGCTATCCTATCTCAGATGAAATGGGGAAAACGGCTCTTCCTGAGTTGAGGTAGGTGAGTTTACTACAGAAATGAGCCATGGAAAAGAGGTTGGCTGTGGTTTTCATTTTCTTTCTTGTAGATAAACTTTTGGGTTAATTATACAAATCCCACATTATTATTAAAAATATTTTCAATTTAATAAAAATGTACCTCAAATTCAAAGGCATGGTAGATATATCCCCTAGCCAACTGAAATTCCTATGGGATCAGGGCATGGGCTTAAAAAAAAAGAAAGAAACAAGGAACAAGGAACAAAGTGAGATGGTTTTATAGCAGGAAGATTGCACAGAAATAGATATTATGAAATGTTAAACTAGAGAACAGATATCTGTATCTCTTTCTATATATTTGAGAACATTTCAAACCCCAGATTCTGCAAACACCTGCTAAACCTACTCCCTAAACCCACCAAGCCAGCAGCTGTGCGATCTATTCACACATTCCTAATACCACCTGGGAAAATGCAAATTGTACAGCCATGTTCGTAAAAGCAAATAAATAAAAGTCTCTGCTGAATTTCTACTCTCCCTGTATCATCAAAGTTAACAGCCCTGCCAAGGGAGATTATACAAATAAGAATTAAAATCTTAATGACTTAAATATAGTAATCAGTCTTTGATAGCACCTTAATTAAATGATAGATGGCCAGAAAGGGAGAAGTGTGATTTGCTGAAGAAATTTAAAGTCTCTTTATATCAATAATAGAAATGAGAGTGACAATATATTTAATATTTATATTATTCTAGATACTACATAGTAACAGACACTAAATACAGTGTTTTGAGAATTTATGCAAAATAATACTTTAGAAAATCATTCTATAAACCTACAAACCAAGTTACATCCTTCTTGCTACATGACTGCTAATTCAAAACACAATATTCCACATAATTTGCTTTAAATTCAGCAAGTAACATTACTGAAATTAATGAATGCATAGATAATCACTGAGACAGTATGAAGAATAAAATAGAAATAAATGTCAAGTTTTCCAAAGACAAGACAAATCAAAGGAAAAAGCACTACAAAAAATCATAAATCAGCTGGACATATTAAATAGGGTCCTGAGGCAACAATCTAGCTTAATGTAACACTCAAAGAGCATAACAAAGTTCTTCAGTTCCCTTAAGCTAAGCGAATATCTTTGTATGGCTTCACAAAACTGACACATTTGAACAAAGTCCAGAGATGACTCCAGTTTCAATGTTAGTATTTCCTTTCCAGAGAGGGGAAAAAAGAAAAAAAAAACAAACATGGTTCAATTATTCATAAGTTGTTGATGTCATATATAGATTGGGTCGATCTGAAAGAAATTTGTTAAATATACGCTCAGAATTATGCTACTACTACTTAATGAACCAAGTGAGAATGCATGGTTATTCATAAGGCAAGAGGCAATAAAAGGAAAAGATGAATCAAAAAGAGGCATCAGTTAAAAATATACCTAGTTTGTACATATCCACATTTCAAAAAGCAAGCACTTAGGAACTGTCATTGTCATGGTAAAGAGGGAAATGATACATCATCAATTCCAAGATATATTTTAGAGAAAACTTAATAGCTAAAAATACGAGATTTTAGGAAAAATTTACTTGGGGAGAGATAAAAGTATATCTGTTTTTACTATCAGATATGGCACTTGTAATGAAGAGAGAAGAAAAGCTTCAAATGCCATTATGTTTCAGGCTCTGACCTTATGCCTTATCAACCTAATGAGTAATGTATCCCACAAACTGATCTACTGAAATTTGATATGCAGGGACCATACTTTATTATCAGCTTCATTGGAAACACCAGTAATTCAACTTTTAAAGAAACAGAGCTCCTTGCACAGTGCCTTAAACATAATAAGTGTCTACTTAATGTTTTGAACATAAAAGAACATATCTAAGTGTGTTACCTAGGTTTCTGTTGCTGTAGTTCCATGTATGCTTATCTCTAGAAAGGTCAATTATCAAGTGATGCAAGAGTGAAGAGAAAAATGTAGATGCTTAGGAGGAGAAAAGGAATTCAAATAAACAGGGTGACTTCAGAAAATAAAGTAGAACTCTGAAGGTAGGAGTTTTGAATTGAATTATTCAATTCACTGAATATTGTAGGCCATTGTTTCATCAACAGTTATTTCCCAACTGCCATTAAGATACGTTCAGAGAAATCAAACTATTTGTACATTGAAAACTCTATGAAACCCCATAACCTGAGAGATTTTTTAAGTTGAAAATATAAATTGCTCATCTGTAGTACTCCACAGTGGATTACATTTTTATAATTTATTTATTTACTTCTGGCTGTGCTGAGTCTTCATCGCTGAGCGAGCTTTCTCTAGTTGCAGAGTGCCAGCTTCGCATTGTGGGGGCTTCTCTTGTTGCAGAGCACAGGCTCTAAGTCCTGTGGGCTTCAGTAGTTGCAATACGCAGGCTTATTAGTTGTGGCTTGTGGGCTCTAGAGCACAGGCTTAGTTGCCCTGTCACCTGTGGGATCCTTCCGGATTGAACAGATGTCTCCGGGGTTGGTCGGTGGATTCTACATCACTGAGCCACCAGGGAAGCCCTCCACAGTGAATTAGTAAAGTTATTGTTTAACTGAAACTTTCTGATATAGAAACAGATTTTTTCTCACTAAAGTCCCTTGCCTAATTCTGTTTGATATTTCAATTTCTTATTTTATTAACTACATTACCAAAATAAATAGAGTATTAATACATGGTCATTACACAAGTTAGCAGTATTTTCTTTACGTTAAGGCAGGTAAGTACATGCTACTTCCTCATCTTAAACATTACTTATTATTTTCTTCAATTAAACTTGATTAAAATTAGGCTACCTATATGGATTTGAGATCATTTCATACCTCTATCCTACCAATGGGACATATGAAAAGTTTAACCCAATGATTTGGCTAAAAATATCATATCTTAACTATATTTTTAATGCTTTGCCCTCTGTTAATTTTTTCCCCCTTCATTGCAGTAACAATGAACACACACCTAGCATCTAGGTATTGCTTTGTCATGCAATTTCCCACTAGAAGGAATCAGGTTCCTTAGAAAAATAGCTGATTCCAGGGCTATGGAAGAGTAAAATATCTAAATATCTTTATATCAGAAAGTAAGGTAATGCTAAAAGTGGGAAGATGGGGTAGGCATGTCACAAAGATTGATTAAGGGTAATCCCTCTGACCAAATCTGGGAAAAACAGCACCAAAGTAATGCAGTAATGCATTATAAATCACTGCAAAGTAGGATTTTATAAGTCCACAGTGATAACAAATCAATCATTAAGTCGATAGATCAATACACTGATTGACTGATAGATGAGAAGAGAGAGGTCTGATTTACAGAAGAATGCTAATTACCAACCATGTGGACAGAGGTTGGAAAATCATCATTTTACAACCATTATAGCATATATCGCATTATCTAACAGAACATTTTGATGAGGAGCAGGAGATCTACATGGTCTTATGTTTCCCTACAAACTACTTATTAATTTAAATGGAAAAACAGTAAGCACACACTGGATACATCACGTAATACCTCAACCAAGTGATAAAAATGAACACCTCCTATGAGGGGCAGGCAGACATTCAGTGCCTCTATATGTGATACTTGATTGATACAGCATGAACTCTGTATAATTCTGGCCAAAATCACACATCCTAAATCCAATCATGGGGAAACATTAGATATACTCAAAATGAAAAAAGATCTGAAAGAAGACGAGATTTATATTGCTCAAAAGTATGAACATTATAAAAGACAAAAAAAGGCTGTGGAAATGTCCCAGGCTCAAGGAGGCTGAAGAAGAGATGGAGCCAGAGATGGGGTTGGGGGAAGAGATGAAGTATGACAAAGAGACAGAGTAAGAATGGCACCAACGGTACATGAATTTGGATAAAAGATATCTACAAGTATTCTCTATAGTCTTATTCTTGCAATTTCTATACATTTGAAATGATTTCCAAATAAAAACTTACATAACTCATTGTTTCTTACTGTTTCTTAGTTTACTATGTTATGCTATTTTCTTGGTCTTATTTTAAAGATATGCTCTGTTTACTGTTTTTTAAACATTATTTATGATGATTTATATTTAATGATGCCTATTTAAATGATATTACAGAATAAGAGGGAAACCAGAAGCATTAAATCACACCATCACTAATAGCCTGGAATCATGTATCAAGAGGGTATAAATATACATAGCATATACTTATGTTATATTCATCTACACTAAAAGCTAAAATATAATTTTCATAGAAATATCTCAAATTAATTTTCTTAGAATCATAGAACAAAAGTAAAAGATCATTTCAAGATATCTCAACACAACCTCCTCATGTTTCTGTGTATGGAACTGAGGTCACATAGTCACAGAGAACCAGACTAAGACAGTAGGACTCCTCTTGAGCCTGGTTATCTTCCAAAATATAATCTTGGCTAACCTGAACAATCCAAACTGTTTCAAGTAAATCCCTTATACACCATTCTTATGAAACAGAGTGGATAGCACATTTTATCTCTGAAATAGTTATGACTGTCATATGTTATTTTAAAATCATTTGTAATTACATATTTTGTTTCTTTACAACATTTTTTTAGATAAAGGGGAGCACATAAACCTAACTGGTCAATCTAAGCTTGACAAATTCATTATAATCATAGCTAGCCATCATTAACGTCATTCTACTAAAATTGTCCTCATTAAATATACCATCCAAATGATATAAACACAATAGAATCCATTTTCCATGGGTTACTTCTAACAAAGCATGAAGTGATCTTCATTCAGTTGTCAGATTATAAAGTAATTGTTTTTCCAATACTTAATTTTCATACTATCCTTGTGAGATAAATAGGTAGTAACTAGCATAATCCAGCTACATCATTTTTTCCATTATCTTCAGATCTCTTAGTCATTCCCCTTCATTTACTGAGAACTTCAGCAACTGTTTTTTTGTCCACTCTAAATTCTGTTGTTTTCACTGACTTCATCAGCCGCATACCAAACTTATCTAATCTCTCAATTTCTTGTGGTACATTACATCTATCTTTTACTGAATTCAACCAAAATCATTCAAACCCATTGTCACACTGCAGTCATCAAAAATAATTCAGCCTCCTAAATTCCAACCCAATCACAGTATCTGATGACCTTTTCTCTCACATAGTTCCAGGTTAAAGGATCAAGGAACCCTGTTGAATCAATCTCTAAGTGTCATTAAGACCACCAGTCCTTTGACCCACCATTCACCGTTCCTCTCCTGTGGTCGCTTCTCTCCCCATCTAGTTTAAATTTCGAGGCCAAATAGGTATTACTACACTGGTAATTATTGTCTAAAATACCATACTAAACACACTTTCCTCTTAATTCTTCTACTGTATTTATTGGGTCTCCTGCATTTGCACACTGAGTATTTTGAGGGAAAATGACATAACTAGGAAGAGTCATATTACTCTAAAGTAATAATCATCAAACTTATTTGCAAAGCAGAACCAGACACAAAGACATAGAAAATGAATGTATGGATACCAGGTGAGGAAGAAGGGTGGGATGAATTGGGAGACTGGGAATGACATATATACATTACTATGTATAAAAGAGAAAATTAATGAAAACCTATTGTAAAGCACAGGGAACTCTACTCAGTGCTCTGTGGTGACCTAAATGAGAAGGAAATCTGAAAGAGAGGGGGTATATGTATACATATAGCTGACTCACTTTCCTGTAGAATAGAAACTAATACAACATGGTAAAGCAACTATAACAAAAGTTCATAAAAAATAAATTGATAATCCATTTCAAATGAATACTCACTATTGACCAACAATGACTGCAACTCTTTACCAACAATTTTTTCAATTTTTTTCGGATGATCTACTCCTCATTAAATCAACCCACACAGTTGCTAAACTGTTAGGTGATGACCCTGATGACTAACTCATGAGAAAATAGAAACCCCCTAATCAAATGGAAACATCCCAATCATGCCACTAGCAAATAGACCTGCATTTATACCATATTCTTCATTCCTATTATAAAGGAGAAAAGGATCCTCCTATCAAAAGTAAGTTCTTCTACATGTGGATCTAGTACTCCTTCCTTTTTAGTTTTTTATTTTATCGCTCTTCTACATCTTCAACCTTTCTTTCTCAACTCGATTATTCCTAATAGCATTCAAACATGCTCTAGCATTTCCCATCCTAACAAATAAATAAATAAATCTCCTAATACCATACCCCCAGCAAATGACAATTTCTCTGAGCTCTTCTAGAACCCAGCTTCTAAACAGTTATCTAGCCACAGTGCGTACATGCCCTCACTTCCTATTTCACTCTTCAACTCACTCCTTCACAGTATCTAGGTCAAACTCTACTTGGAAAATTCCTAAGGGCATCAGTGATGTCAATGCTGCCAACTCAATGGATATTTCATTGTCCACCTCCCTAACCTGTCAGATCATATCTTCCTTCTTGGAACATTTTCTTATGTTGATCCTTTGACATTACATTATTTCACATTTTTCTTGCCATAATTATCTCAATTTGCTTTGTTGAATCTTCCTTTCTCCAATCTTTAACTGACATAAGACATTAGGATTTGATCGCACACTTCCTCTTGTTCTCCAAGTACACACTTTCACAAAATGATTTCAAGCAGACACATCATTTTATTTCTATCTACGTGGCAGTGATCTCAAATTGATATCTTTAGCTATAATTAATCTTTGGAATTACAGATTCAAATTCAACTACTTACCTGACATCTTCACTATGATCTCTGTCTAGGAGGTATCTCGAACATAACATGGCCGAAGCAAAATTCTTTATTCCTAACCCTGACCCTACCACTACTCAAGTCTTTCTTTCCAAATAGATGGCACCATCATTCAGCTTTATAGGCCAAACAATTAGGAGCATTTCTTGAGAATGTGATTACCCCAAGACTGGAGTAAAAAACAACAAAACAGTGAACCAAACAAACTGAGAAAGAGTGAACTAGTCAATAAGAAGGAAACCCAGAGAGTATGGAGTCATGTATTAATGAGAGACAAAGTGATCTGTTGAGAGGTGAATACAATAATTAAGAAGCAAACACTGAAGGTCATTGGTGATCTTGACAAGAGTAGACTCAGAGGAGTGATGAGGGTGAAAGTTTAGTTGGAGGAGATTAAAAAGAGTAAGATGAGAATGCCAAGTTAGCAACCAACAGAGACATCTTTCAAGGGGTTTTGCTGTTTGGAATGCTGACAGATGAGTACTAGTTGGAGAAGGCTATGAGGTCAAGAGTGGTTCTAATTTTTTTTTTTTTTTTAGAAAGAGGAGATACTAGGGCATGTTAGCATGCTGCTGAAAATGACCCATTCATGCGTTAAAAATAAATATAGCATGGGAAAAAGGGGTTAAATCACTGAGGAGTGGGAGACACTGCTTAAGTGGATATTTTATTCTACAGATGGAGGGATTCATTGATGCATAGTCATAGGAAATAGTATGCATACAGATGCAGGGCAATTTGGTAGAGTTCACAGGGGAAGATGAAGGAACTCGTAGTTGAGTGTTTCTAGATTTGTCAAAGAACTATGAGGCAGGTAATCAGTATGTGGTATATCTATGTGAGTCTGTGTGGTGTGTGCTTTGGGGATTGAGAAATTGGGCATGAAAGAGACTGAAAAAGAGAAAAATTAGCTTTGTTAAAGAAAAGGTACTAGGTGATTTACCAGGTCCAACTGAATGTCTATTTGGTCATGTGTAACACTTAACAAAAAAATGTATATATCCAGTTTAGTGGGTTTTCTTTTACTGCAAAATTAGAAGTTCTTATTATACAGCAAAATATTTTGGGGGGATAAAATAACATTACATACTTCCAATGTATGCCAAAATAGTAACTCCATTATACTGGTTCACGAATTAAATGGCATTCTTGTTAACAAGCTATCTGTTTTTCTTTAAACATCTATTTCTGTATAGAGATGTCACAAATTAATTTCAAGATAGAAGCATACAATTAATATTGCACTGTGGTAAAACTAGGCCCATTTCAAACATCTTTCTATTATTCTGTAGGTTTATCATTACATGATCAGAAAGCATTATGTCTTAATGTCAAGAGTATTTATTTAAAATTATATCAAGTAAGCAAGCTTTATTTCTAATACTAGCAGCACTGGCTGAAATTATTTGCCTTCCTTTTAGCATTTTAATTTAGAGCTTTCTAAATGCAAATTAGAGAAAGAAACTCTGCTCACTAGATGGTAAGTAGTTTTTTTTTGTTTTTTTTTTTTAAATATTTCAACTATATTAGTGGTGTTATTTTATTGGGAGTATATTTACTTACAACCATCATGCATGGCCCTCAAAGTATTTTATAAATATTAAAAGCATGCTAACAATTCCCTCCTATGAAATCTCTGCAATGTACCATTAAAATTATCCTACAGAAAAGGTAAAAATCACTATTTTTACATAAAGAAATAAACTGATAATCTAGACAACTGACTTCACCAAGAGAGAAGAAAAAAAAAATGCGTATCAGAATCTAATCTATTACCTCTCCTCCCAACAAACACACGCAGTATTTAAATACAAAATAAATCCATGAAACTTAAGACATCCCAGGCTATAAAATGCCCTCTGCTTTGGCCTTTCAATTCTCTGCTCTATTTTTATTACAGGGAACTAAAACACTATGGAGCTAAGTAACAGAGGGAGTTTTCAAAAAGTCATCAAATCCACTCTCTCTGTCAAGCATAGATGGCAAAACAAGAGATAAAGCCTTTTGTGAAAAATGACTCGTTTTAGGTTCTCTAAAACTGAAATGCTAAAACAGGTGAAGCGTGCCCACATTCACAAAAAGGCATTTATTCATCTAAAAAAAAATACTAACAGAGATTTTCAGTCATAAATTTATGAACTTTAATATCAAGAAACAATGTCCATTTGATTTTGCCAGCCTTCATTCTGGATAAAACAAAAGAAATATTTAAAACATCTAAATAAGTAAATTTGAGCTATCAAAACTCATGTCCATTATTTTGATCTACAGATATTGCAACACAAGTATGATTTAAAAATCCAAACAGTAAGGTTACTTGAAAAATAAAAGCATCTTCAACTGATGTTATACATACTTAAAAATAGCTAGCTGAAAAATTGATTTATTTAGATCAACTACTGTGAGTTCCAAATTTTAGCAGTGCTTTTCAACATAAACTCACTTAAATTTTACCTCAGTGTCAATGTAAGTAGCAAACAAAACAAATAAAATGATAAGAAGCAATAGTTTCTCCAGTTTAGTGATAATTGTTTCATTTCTTTTATTCTTAAGAGATTATCAAAGTTGAACTGACCTCACAAAACAGAAATGAGAACAAATAGGATTTCAGTTTTTTAGGTTAAAACACATATACACAAACCAAAAAAGTGGATATTATGATAGTAAAGTTCAAAGGCCAAGCATTCTTATTTTTAAATGTACTATAGTTAAAACATTTTTTACTTGACTTTATTTTCAATGAGTGACTTATCTATTTTCTGCATTTTATCTTATAACATCAGCGATGGTCTGATATTCAGGCAATGAAATGAAAACATAAATCAGAAGTGTGAGAGGAAAAAGTAAAGTACTAGCTTCCCAATTTACATAGAAAGAGCATTGTAGTTCTACATTTAACAGGAAATTTTTCCAAAGCACAGCCATTAGCTATGAAAAGAAAGCTCTCCCATGTTCAATAAACTCATGTGAGAAACATCAGAAATGTATTCATGGATCAAGAAGTCCAACTTGGTCTATTACAATATAATAGTCATTATTATAACAACAAATTACTAGTGACCAATGGCAATGTTTTCTATGTACATTATTCTATTTAATCACTCTAACAACCATATATAATACTTTGGCCACCTGATGCGAAGAACTGACTCATTTGAAAAGACCCTGATGCTGGGAAAGATTGAAGGCGGGAAGAGAAGGGGACTACATAGGATGAGATGGTTGGATGGCATCACCGACTCAATGGACATGAGTTTGAGTAAACTCTGGGAGTTGGTGATAGACAGGGAGGCCTGGAGTCCATGGAGCTGCAAAGAGTCGGACACGACTGAGCGACTGAACTGAACTGAACAACCATATGAGAAAGGTATTATTATCATGACTCTGAAGAAATTGAGATTTAGAGAAGCCAAAAACATTTGCTCTTGGTTCCATAACAGCTAAGATTAAAATTCAGATTTCCTGGCTTCCAATGATATGCTCTCAATTAAACTCTTGTGGGACATCCCTGTGGTCCAGTGGCTGAGACTCCGAGCTCCCAGTGAAGCGAGCCAGGGAACTAGATCCCACATACCGAAAATAAAGATCCCATATGTGCTGCAACTAAAACCCAAAACAGCCAAATAAATAAATAATTTAAAAAAAAAAACCCTCTTGCTAGAGCAACAATAACTAACCTCTGCAAGAGCAATAGACAACAGATTATGTAAGAATTTAGGATACATTATGCTAATACCAAGCCTGGAGGCATCATGGCCAGCTGCTGCTGCTAGGTCACTTCAGTCGCGTCGGACTCTGTGTGACACCATAGACGGCAGCCCACCAGGTTCCCCTGTCCCTGGGATTCTCCAGGCAAGAACACTGGAGTGGGTTGCCATTGTCCTCTCCTATCATGGCCAGCTAGTCAATGTATAATCTTCCAACTAAAGAGGAAAAATGTTACAGAACCAAAAAAGAAGATAAATTAACTCAAATAATTCTACATGAATATTCTTCATTTATGCAGATATATATTTATTTAATTGGAACGTATTCCACTAACAGAAATAGTCCACCCATTTCTTGTTGACCCACTCAGGGAATATAAATATTATAACTCTTTTCTCACTAACTGATAGACTTACTGCAGAAAACTTATAACGGGAAATTTGTTACAGGAAGTCAAAATTTCCCATTAACTTACACTTTCCAAGAAGCAAGAAATAATCAGTTTCAAGGAAAATTAATGCTTTTTCTAAAGTCTCTACTAAATTCTAATAAAGAAGACATGAAGAAATGTCCATCACAAACAGGAAAATGCCCAGAACCACCACCAGTTAAAACTTCTCATGTGCCATGTCCTTGCAAACAAATTTCTGAAACAGAATTGGAACGTGCTACACCTGTTTGAACCTACGGAAGCATTTCACAACTAGAAATCTGAAATCAGTAATCAATTATTACATTATTTAGTCAGCAAAGGGTTTTCCCTTTTAAAGCCTTTTCTCATACATTACCTCATTTCATCATTGGGTGACATAGGTTGGTGACTTCCTGTAGAATCTGTCAGAGTGTCTTAACACTTAATAAATAACTTTTATTTACTGAGCACTCAATAAATAGTCAGTAACTAGTCTGAGAAAGGTATAATCAAAATGAGTGAATGAATGAATGAATAAACCAAAGAAGAAGTGATTACACCATCATCAAAAAGAATGAGTCAAACTTTAGTATATGGTATAGAGAACACCATGAGTTTGTCAAAACCTACAGAATGTACAACACAGAGTGACACATGATGTAAACTATAAACTTCAGATAATTACTATGATTAAATTATATATTAAATGGTTCACCAATTATGACCAGTGTACATTAATGATAAGGAAAATCCTGTGGGGGTAGGGAAGGGGCATAACTTTCTGCTTAAATTTTCTGTAAACCTAAAACTGCTTCAAAAAGAAAGTATATTTCACAAAAAATGAACACTTCATGTTCAAATTATAAAATGCCAGACTGATCTGAAAGCTAATTTCTAGTATTATTATTGCTATTATTTTAAAAACAGAAAAAAAAGATGTGTCACTAATACTTCCCATGAAAGTTTACAGTCATCAAAAGAAAGACTGCCAAGAAATAAACAATGAACACCATATGTATTATTTATTATTTTGATTTTGAAAATGTAGCACTCCAAAAGCACCTCTAGCAACATGTATAAAAATGTGTCAATCTACACATTAAAATGAAAACCCTTCAAAAGAACCCAAATACAGACTAATAAAGCTGAGATAAATATGAAATTCAACTATATTCAATGCAAACACAAGTCTCAAATCGCTGGAAAAGTTAAACCACCCAGAGGCAGGCTTGCTCAAAAGCCCTGACATCTCATGATGTGAGCTAGAGTCCTGGTAGGTCAGAAGGGAATAATATATTTTATCTGAGGGCTGAACATATTTCTAGGCCACAATATCCCAGGTTGGGAAATGATGACTAGCCCAAACAACTGTGAGACCTGTGAGTTAAGTAGTACTCACAGTGACTGAGATGTTTATTAAGTTATGTAAACTGTGAAAAACAATTTCTTTTATTTCCCTATGTTAACAAGCACATAAATGTGTTTGATGAATGATTTTCATAATAGTGCCATAGACAGAATATCACCACAGAAACCACATTCTGGGAAAAAAACCCTCAAATGCTTGGGTTACTTGCCAAGTCTCATAAAGTTTTTGACAAGAAAGAATCGTGCACTATAGTACACTAACTTTTATTAGATCAAGCAAATAACTATATTCCCATGTATAATGAGGACAAAGTACATCTGTACTGACATCAATAACAACAAAGTCTCTATAACATAACATGGCTGTCAGGGACTCAAGCAAAGTTCAACATTTTCCAGGAAACTGTGTGTCTGGGAAAGAAAGCAAAAGTAGTGTCTCTGGTTTTGATTCATTTTCAGGGTGAGATTTTCAGACCTTGATCTTTAAGGTTCCATTCAGTTGAATATACTTTGGTTTGATGACATAGATTGACCCACTTGAGTCTTAGGAAACTTGAACATCAACTTGAATGTGTATATTACTCCGCCATCATAAGACTTCCAAGCCAATACATCTACAGTGACAGGGAACTCCTCCCAGAGAGCAGGAGAAGCTGGCTCAGCTTCAAGCACAAATAGAAAAGATATAAGTGGATTGAAATCCTGCCAAAAGACTATTACAGATGGAGACTCAGGAAGGGGAATATGAAAACAACAAAGCTTAACTCCATTTGAATGGAAGCCAGGGATAATGAATAGCACTACTTGTATAATTTCTCTTGATTGTATAACACAATTATTATATTCTCCCCTGTGTCCATGTAGTAACTAAAGTAAAGCTTTTCTATCTAAAAGAGAAATTTTGGTTTGAATGGTTCAAACAATTTTCCACAAAGACAAACAAAAAAACTTCTTTCTAAAAAACTGCAATGCAAAATTAAAATGAAAATGTAAACCACGGGGGAAGAAAAACGGCAAATGGTGACAAAGGTAACAAAGGGTTAATCTAAACATTCAATAGGATCTTTAAATAAGAAAACTACTATTTCAATAATATAAAATTGAGTAAAATATATGTACAAATAATGGCAAAGAAACACAAATGGTCAATATGTAATTTTTTAAGATTTTTTTATGTGGACCATTTATTAAAGTCTTTATAGAATTTTTTATAATACTGTTTCAGTTTTATGCTTTCATTTTTTGGCCAAGAGGCACATGGGAGCTTTGCTCTCTGACTAGGGATCAAGCCCAAACCCTCTGCACTAGAAGGAGAAGTCTTAACTACTGGCCTTCCAGGGAAGTCCTGGTCAACATAAATTAAAACTACTAAACATAATTCATAAGAAAATAAAACAAAAACAATGAAAGTTTTTCATTCGTCAATGGCAAATTATTTCTTAATTATGATACTCAATGTTGGTGATGATTATAAATGATTGCCACTCATTTACAGCTGGTAGGAATGTAAATTTGAGCAGCCTTTATAGAAACAATTTAGCAACCCATAAAAACTTCATTAAAATTGTTTATTTGCAATCTATTAGTTTATATTCTCAAAAGATATTAAGTTCAAAAAGCAGAGCACAGCATATACTATCTATATATATGTTATTATAAATAATACATATAACATTTAAATATATATTAAAAATAATATATATATTATTTTTTAAAAAAGAAAAAACACAGGTTGAAAGAAAAAAAATAAAGAGAAACTAACATAGAAAGAAGAAGAGAAGAGCTAATACCTATCTTACTCAAACTCTTTCAGAAAATTGCAGAAGAAGGCAAGCTTCCAAACTCATTCTATGAGGCCACCATCACCCTAATACCAAAACCAGACAAGGATGCCACAAAAAAAGAAAACTACAGGCCAATATCACTGATGAACACAGATGCAAAAATCCTTAACAAAATTCTAGCAAACAGAATCCAACAACATATTAAAAAGATCATACATCATGACCAAGTGGGCTTTATCCCAGGAATGCAAGGATTCTTTATTTTTATTCTTTTATTTATTTATTTTTTTTATACTGTAGTGGTTTTAGTCATAGATTGACATGAATCAGCCATGGATTTACATGTATTCCCCATCCCGATCCCCCCTCCCACCTCCCTCTCTACCCGATCCCTCTGGGTCTTCCCAGTGCACCAGGCGCAAGCACTTGTCTGATGCAAGGATTCTTTAATATCTGCAAATCAATCAACGTAATACACCACATTAACAAATTGAAAGATAAAAACCATATGATTGTCTCAATAGATGCAGAAAAAGCCTTTGAAAAAATTCAACATCCATTTATAATTAAAACTCTCCAGAAAGCAGGAATCAAAGGAACATACCTCAACATAATAAAAGCTATATATGACAAACCCACAGCAAACATTATCCTCAATGGTGAAAAATTGAAAGCATTTCCCTTAAAGTCAGGAACAAGACAAGGGTGTCCACTCTTACCACTACTATTCAACATAGTCTTGGAAGTGTTGGCCACAGCAATCAGAGCAGAAAAAGAAATAAAAGGAATCCAGATAGGAAAAGAAGAAGTGAAACTCTCACTGTTTGGAGATGACATGATCCTCTACATAGAAAACCCTAAAGACTCTACCAGAAAATTACTACAGCTAATCAATGAATACAGTAATGTTGCAGGATATAAAATTAACACACAGAAATCCCTTGCATTCCTATACACTAACAATGAGAAAATGGAAAGAGAAATTAAGGAAACAATATCATTCACCATTGCAACAAAAAGAATAAAATACTTAGGAGTATATCTACCTAAAGAAATGAAAGACCTATATATAGAAAACTATAAAACACTGATGAAAGAAATCAAAGATGACACAAATAGATGGAGAAGTATACCATGTTCATGGATTGGAAGACTCAATATTGTGAAAATGGCTATACTACCCAAAGCAATCTATAGATTCAATGCAATCCCTATCAAGCTACCAACGGTATTTTTCACAGAACTAGAACAAATAATTTCAAAATTTGTATGGAAATACAAAAAACCTTGAATAGCCAAAGCAATCTTGAGAAAGAGGAATGGAACTGGAGGAATCAACCTGCCTGACCTCAGGCTCTACTACAAAGCCACAGTCATCAAGACAGTATGGTACTGGCACAAAGACAGAAATATAGATCAATGGAACAAAATAGAAAGCCCAGAGATAAATCCACATACCTATGGAGTGTTGGACTATAAAGAAAGCTGAACACCAAAGAATTGATGCTTTTGAACTGTGGTGTTGGAGAAGACTCTTGAGAGTCCCTTAGACTGCAAGGAGATCCAACCTGTCAATCCTAGAGGAAATCAGTCCTGAATATTCATTGGAAGGACTGAAGTTGATGCTGAAGTTGAAACTCTAATACTTTGGCCACTTGATGTGAAGAACCGACTCATTGGAAAAGACCCTGATGCTGGGAAACATTGAAAGCGGGAGCAGAAGGGGATGACAGAGGATGAGATGGTTGGATGTTATCACCGACGTGACAGACATGAGTTTCAGTAGGCTCCGGGAGTTGGTGATGGATCAGGAAGCCTGGCATGCTGCAGTACATGGGTCCCAAAGATCAGACACCACTAAGCAACTGAACTGATACTTTCTAAATGGTATATATGAACTCACATACCAGAAATGGACATGAAAGGATACATGACAACAGTCCCCAAGTGTTACCTTTTGGGAAAGAGACATTATATTGTAGCAACTACAGTGTCAAGACAAATAGGCCAAATTACAAGTATTTGAAAGAGGAAAACATATGTCAAGTAGAAGGGAATATATACATGCCTGAGATCTAAGTAGCAGAACGCTTTTCTATTAGCTATATTGGAGTAAAGTACACAAAAGATGGAAGGAGGTCATCTATCCCCCAGCTAAATCAAAAAGTTATTTCAACACAAATTTTCATTTATCTCAATGTTTAATTATATAGTTCAATTGGAATGGATTAAACGGTTGAAATTTGGATCTACATTTAAAAACTTTGTGACTTCAAGCTAGATGCTAACTATAAATTTCTGTTTCTTCCACTATAATTTTGAGATTAAAAAATAGTTCCTTTAACCCACAAGGGATCGGTTAGCATTAAATGAATAGTCTTAGATAAACTCATCTAGCACATAATGTGGTGGTGGTGGTGTTGTCTCTAAGTCCCTTTTGACTTTTGCCACCTCATGGATTATAGCTTGCAGGCTCCTCTGTCCATGGCATTCTCCAGGCAAGAATACTGGAGTGGGTAGCCATTTCCTTATCCAGCCATCTTCCCGACCCCGGACTCAAACCCACATCTCTTGCACTGCCGTTGGATTATTTACCACTGAGCCACCAGGGATGCACATAATGTAGCATAATGTAAATGTTCAACACTCAGCAAGGACCTTCTACTATTTTGATGACTGTCTATCTACTGCACATCCCTAAGTTAATATCCCTAATGTTAAGTATGCTCCTATAGAATAAGGAAGAGTCATACAAAGTATTAGTCTGATATGTGACCCACTTTTTGTCAGTCAACTCTCCTCAAAAGTGTCCTGACGGTTAAGAGAAAAAATGAGAAAAAAAAATGCTTTTTGACTTGTTCAAAGTTGTAACAGATAGAATTATGATAATTTATAAATTTGTGAGTATTCCTATTTTATCACCAACTGTATAAACAACCTGTTCTAGTCATACCCAATGAGTGCATATAAAAATGTGAATTATTATCATGGGCAAACATGAGACCATTGAACATGGTAGGAAGAGAGTCACTCAATTGTGTCTGATTCTTTGTGACCCCAGAGAAGCCCACCAGGCTTCTCTGTCCATGGAATTCTCTAGGCAAGAATACTGGACTGGGTTGCCATTTCCTCCTCCTGGGGATCTTCCAGACCTGGGGACTGAACCAGGTCTCCCACATTGCAGGCAGACTCTTTACCAACTGAGCCACCAGGGAAGCCCATTTAGCAGAAAAAGAAAGCCTGTTTTCTGCTAAATGGCACATAGCACTATGATCCTATATACAAATAATCTGTTTCTTAGAAGATATCTATAAAATTAATGGACAGATTAGTTTAGCCGTTTTTGTTCTGATTTCACACCTAAAAAATATTGACTTTTTGTCAAGAAAATTGTCCTGTAGATGTTTCTAAGATGTCTGTAAACAGAATTTGAAAAATGTTATTGAGGTCAGATATAAAATATCAACATTGTGTATTTTACTTAAAATATAGCCATATATTTAACTGAGCAAGCTCATGTTAAACTTTTTTGAAGGGGGTGGGAGTGGTGAAAATAATTCCTTAGAGTCTTTAACAGTTATCAAATGTAGTTTTAAATTCTCAGTGCTCTTATGCTAAGTTACAAAATTAAATTAAGAATAAAAACACTGCTTAAATTGAATGAAATGTCTTCTTTTCAGATGTGTATTATTCTCCTGTATTTTTTTCCACTGGAGTTGTATCTGTTTTGGAATACTGTTCCTCTTACCACTTTTTTGGTTCCCCTTCCCATGAGCACCATAAACAACCTTAAAACAAGTTAATTATATTCTCTCCCTTAATTGCCCCTCAAAATTGATGACTTCTTTGCTAAAGACATCTTAGAGCCCCCAAAGAACTGAATCCAAGACTTTCAACCTTCTGGCTAGAGGCATATTTTCTGGAATATAATGTGCCCAGATTACCTTATTTAAAATATCAAAGTGATAATATCTAGTGCATCTCTATCAGACTACTAATTAATTGGTTCTATGAAGAATAGCTACTGTTTCCCACCTTGTGTATTGGAGACATTGAAGAAAATAGGTCTATTTCATATGATCATACTACTTTATGATATGCAATTCATTTTTTTTTTTGCTCGAGAAATTGAGACTATGCAGAATCAAAAAGTTAAAATACTATTTTAAAATTATTTATACAGCATAACTCTTGAATTTCTCTTCATTAACTTGGTGTAAAAATCATTCCCAATAATGAAAGAGTCCCATAGATCAAGACTACTTATATGAATATATTCATATTTCATGCTAATTAGCCCCTGTACACGTAATCTCTTTCCCTGGTGTGTCCAGTACATGTGTCTCTGTCCTAGATTGCTCATTAAATCTGCTATAGTTCATTTGAGCACTGCATCACTGTGACTGGGTTAGACAAGAACTACGATTCCTTCCTCTTGTGTATTTCTTACAAAATCTTACAAGCAGTGCTCTCTGGTAGTGTTGTAGAAATAATGCATACAGTATCTGATATGTTCTCTAAGTGTACAAACATGGTTATCACAAAGGTTATTACAAAGGAAGGCTACCCTCAATGCCTCCATTGTGCATGCAGGTAATATGCCCGGTATCTGACAAGGTTTGAGAAGTAACAATCCTTATTCTTTTTAATGGGGACCTCTGAGACCAACAATGTCTAGAAAAATACCAGGCTCACTGTTACACAGAGACTTTTCCTAGACTACTGGTTATCCAGGCCATACACCCAAACATACATACACTTTTAAAAAATTAGGTAGTATAGAGTATTCAGTAGTTACAATGGAAATATATTCCTGCCTGAACTATAATGTTCTAAATCCAGTTCTTTAGAGGTGACAGAAGGAGGTTATGTTAAAATAACACAGTGGTGCAGGAATCTCAAGTATGGATTAATTTTTAAATCGTTACATGGCGGTAGTTTGATTTCTATCTTTTTTGTAGTCGTACGCTATGAAAGAACACTGCTGGAGGATGAAGTTTTTGACTTTTCTTTAAGATTCATCAGTTCTCTACAATCCCAAGGCAAGATATTTTGCAGACTTGACAATTCTGCATTGATTTTCACTTTCCTATTATTTTAAACCTTAGGCTAACAACATTAAAAAAAAAAAAGATCTGTGCCGTATATACAATACAGATTGTTTTAAAGACCAATCTACATCGTGTATGTGTTTCTACTCAATATATTTGAAACTGTTAATTATCTACAAGTCAATAATGCAAGTAGACTGCAATGCTTATTGGAATAACTATATTTTTTTTTCACTGACTTTTAAAAATCTAATTTCTAAATACAAACAATTCTGACCAAATGCTATCTGGCAATATCTGTACCCTTTTATTTTTCATTTCTAGCAGTAATAAAAGTATTTGCCTTTAAGTTCAAATCACAAAACATATCACAATCTAAGAAACATATACACTAAAAAAAATGCTTACTGTATAAAAAGAAATGAAATTGATAATTTTACAGATTTGTATAATTTAAATTCAAAATTCCTGCTAAATTATCAATAACCTTCAATAGAAAGTTTTAAGAAGTTGACTTAAGACATTCCCATCTGAGAGAGAGTTCTGGCTGGTAGAGCAGATGTCTTCATGCAAATTTCAACTTATATATAAATAAAAGGAGTTGTAATCAAAAGAGCAAGTTAAATCACTTTGGCTCTTTGAATCTAAGTATATTTTCTTTTGGGGGCCCTTGTGTTTAATACCTATTACTAACTTCATAATCATCAAGATATGGATTTACACAACATTTATATATTTTTTAAGGGTTTGACAAGTTACCTTGAGCAATCAAATCTTTAAAAAACTACCCTTATGTATCACAAAATATCTGACCCTGAGGGAATCTGCTAATCCTTGTGACAGTGACTTTTGTTTTCCAGCTCTTCTCTTTCAAAAATCTTTGAAGAAAGTATGTGTTTACTTATGTTGTTATACTAAGATAGCCTCTATTACTTTATTTTGCTTAAATACAGATGCTTTAAATAATTCAGAGTTCTCTATTTAGTTAAAAGTAAGTTATGGTACATCGGAGATCATTTTAAAAAGAAGAAGAAGAATTAAAAAAAAAAAAAAACAGAAAGAGAGGGAAAAAACCTCAAGGACAGCAACAGAGGAACTAATGGAGATGACCTTTCAAAAAGACATTTACTAGCACACTAAATGTAACTGACTCAGTTTATTAAATCTGGAATCTTTCTGCTCTCCAATGCTATTATCTTACTTTGGAAAATAAGCACATTTTGAATGTGAAGATTCTAAATATTAATATCTAACATTCCCAACTGGCTTTCACTGTTTTCTGATTTGACTCCTAAAAAAATCTCACATATTCATTTCTTGACACAGAATGGGTATCTGATCTAGAGGCATCTATGCAAACCTAACTATATATGAAGATCAAATAGTCAACAAATATTTTACTAGCATATTAGAAATGATCTCTTATAGTAGAAAAAGAAAAAAGTCTTTGTGGATGGGGGCAATGGATTTGAGACTTTTAGAATACAGAACCTTTGGGGAGAATACCATACAATGGTTTACAGGTGTTCCCTAAGAGCCCCATGGTGTCTTATTACACGGTATTGCAGTCTTTCCAACAGAGAAGCCCTTCGGTAAATGGTTGTGTGAGATATACAATTAATCATCACAACAGAGATGCCACCAAGGGAAAATAAATTATTTTGACCAAAAATAGGTATACTGAAATATTTGAGAAAAATATGAAATAGCCAAAGTAGTTAGTCATACCAGTCACTCTCTCTTAAAGAAAGGAGTTCCATCCCGTTAGGCAAAATTTAAAGGGTACAAGTTTTTATAATGTATACTTAATAAGATGCTCTAGGAAACATTATATAAGTCTTTGTGTAATTGGGGTAATTGCTTAAAAATCTTTTTTTACACTAAAATTTGTGAACTTGAGTGTTTTTCAAAGTGGAATAAAATAGGAGATAAAAGAAGGTAAGAGTGAGAGAAATGCCATACCAGATCCCAAGAGCTTAAAAATTAGAGAAACAGACTGGTAAAAATCCTACACGTAATAGCTACTATTAGCTATCAACTGTCATAAAACTGAGAATAGTTCAAAGATTTGGGCACTAAGTTGCCCAACCGTCACTTAAAATCCCAATCAAGATGACAGGGATAACCTTATGAAACAGAACTATAATTTAGTAAATTGACTAATTTAATAGCCCTTATCATGTTTAAGGAATTAAATTTTATACTTTCCACATCTACAGAATTTGTACCAGCCTTTATTCCCAATACTTTCGTTTGGACTTGTACAGTGTCTTGCTTAGATTTCTATTTCAATAAGCTCCAGACCAGTCACTCCTCCTCAAATTCAAATGTCCCCTCCATACCTGCAACCATATCCCGATCATCTCTCATACCATAATCAGAGTGATCTAATGTTTTAATGTGAAAATGTCAATTCTTTGCTTAAAATTCCTATTCCATGTTGCTGCTGCTGCTGCTAAGTCGCTTCAGTCGTGTCCGAAACTGTGAGACCCCATAGACGGCAGCCCACCAGGCTCCTCTGTCACTGGGATTCTCCAGGCAAGAACACTGGAGTGGGTTGCCATTTCCTTCTACAATGCATGCATGCAAGCCAAGTCGCTTCAGTTATGTCTGACTCTGTGCAACCCCATGGACAGCAGCCCACCAGGCTCCTCCATCCACAGGAGTCTCCAGGCAAGAATACTGGAGTGGTTTGCCATTATACCTTTATGTGGAAAAAAAAAAAAAATCCAAACTAAATACTACAAAATAGGCCATGAAAGACTTGATCCCTTCTTGCTTCTATATACTTAGTTCTTACCACTTTCCCAAGAACTATACTACCCACTCACTGTACGGAACAACTTGCAGTTTCCTGAATACGCTCTAGCTTCTCACACCTTAACACAGGCTTCAATTTGTACTTCCACTTTGTCTAGAATTCCTTGCTATTGCAATCTCTTTTTTCCATTGACTAATCCTTATTAAGATTTTGAAACTCAGACCTGGCATCAATATTCACTGTGAGTTCTTGCTTACTTTCCTTCATCTGAATTCAGTGGTCCTCCAGTACTCTAGCACCCTACTTATTTCCTGTCTGGTACTTATCACCTGTTATGATAATGTTTGATGCCTTTGAATTGTGCTGCCAGAGAAGACTCTTTAGCATCTCCTGAACTTCAAGGATCAAACCACTCAATCCTAAAGAAATCAGCTCTGAATATTCATTGGAAGGACTGGTACTGAAGCTGAAGTTCCAATACTTTAGTCACCTGATACAAAGAGCCAACTCATTGGAAAAGACCCTGATGCTGGGAAAGATTGAAGGCCAAGGGAAAAGGGGATGGCAGAGGAGAGATAGTTAGACAGCATCACTGCCTCAATGGACATGAATCTGAGCAAACTCCAGGAGATGGTGAAGGACAAGGAAGCCTGGCATGCTGCAGTCCATGGGGTTGCAAAGAGTTAGACATGACTTACCGACTGAACAACAACAACATAATAATGATCTATTTGACTGTATAATGTCCCCACTATACTTGAATTACTTGTGGACATAGAGTAGTATTTCTGTCTCCCTAGCATTTAGCACAGTGCCTAGAAAAAAGGGGACACTTAATAAATGTGTATTGACTGAAGAAAATAAAAAGGCACAACTAGCATTTGCAGTTAAACTGCTACTAATAAGACTGGATGCAGGTAGGCAACACTCATAACAAATGATGCTGGAAAAAAAGACAGGAATACATTATAAGGTTTATTGAATTATGGGATTTTTTTTATCATAATTTATCTAACTTTCTGTATAGTGTTATCAGACTTTTGGCTTTCTTCTCTCCTTTAGATTCTAATGAAAGTATCATAAGGTCATTCCTTGAAATTCTATCATTTAGTATGCTGGTGAAAACGACTTATGAAATAGGTCTCCTGTGGGGCTCCAGAATGCATGTACCCCTACAAAGCATGATTCCAGCTTACACACTAGAGCTGAGAAATACCTCAAAGGATATTTAATCAGAGGGCCTTCGGAGAACAAGTCACAATGGATGTATAAAGGGGAGAAGAAGTAACACCTCTGAGCTGAACCAATACCTTAAAGTCCTCAGTAAAGCAACTAGTTAAAATAGATAATAAAAATCAATGCTCAAAAATATAGCAGAAAAGGCAAGAGGTCTCTAAATGAATTTCTTGAATTAAAATTGTGTCTCTACTCACTAAAATTTAAGCCATGAGTTAATTTACAGTCAGCATCTATGTCATCATGGATCAAACAACACTTCACTAACATTCTAAAGGGGTTAATATAATTTTGCCTTCAAAAATGAAGTCAGTGATACTATTTATATACTGCATCCAACTCAGGTGTAGCAAAATTGAATAAGGTGCAAACACAGAAAGAAAACTTGAGGAGAAACACCAAAGCCATTCTGAAATAAAACTGAATGTGAAAATGATTTCTTTATTCCTATGATTTGCATATTTCCCCTTGTTGCCAGTGATAATATATACCTTATGGGTATGCAAGGGACATATAGGTATAACACTATAACATTAAATTACAAATAAGTATAACAAACCATCAAAAATATTTGCTTCATGCTTTAGTACTTTCAATTAAAATGTTATTTTATATTGCTCTCATTTTGGCAGATATATTGCAATCACATCACCATCTGATTGGTGGGAGAAAAGGGGGGAATGGTGGCAATTATGATTTTTGCTAATATATAGCAAAACTTGACTTATCTTTTGGTTCTCTCTCAAGTATGCAATTAGTTCTCTATTAGTAATAATCTTGTTAACTCTGCCTTTAAAGAATTTCTCAAACACTTCTCTCCACTCCTTCTACCTCCTCTTTGACTCACTGTAAGCCTGAGTTATATTAATTGGTCAATCCAAAGGTGTTGAAACACTGTATTGAATTATTGGTTTGACTTCTCCATCTTTCTACCCCTCAGTCCATAGAACATAATTATGTAGGCAGGATTTTTGAATATTTTTCTAAGTAAAGAAAATAAGATTATATAAAATCATCAAAGATATGATAGTGGTAGGTGTTTGGCGTGATGGGGCCAGTGAATAATGTTAAGAAGAAACCAAAGAAAACAGTGGTCACACACTGGTGGGAAGAAAACCTGATCATCGTAAGAAAGCAGAAGGATAAGACAGTATGTATTAAAAAAAATTTTTTAAAAAAAAAGGAGAACTTACACATCCCAATTAAAAACTTACTACAAAGCTATAGTAATCAAGACAGTGTAGTACTGACATGAAGATCTAAATCAATGGAATTGAACTGGGGATCCAGAAATAACTCCTTATATTTATGGTCAATAGATTTTAGATAAGGGTGCCAAGAAACTAACAGAAAGGAATAGTCTCAACAAATTGTGTTGGAATAACTGGATCTCTACATGTAAAAAAATGCAGTTACCTACAGAATAAAACTCTTAGAAGGAAACATAAGTGCATATCTTTGTGACCTTAGATTACATGCTGCTTTTTTCTATATGACATCAAAAGCACAATCAAAAGAAGCAAATAAAACAGGCTTAATCAAAGTTTAAAACTTTTGTTTCAAAGGACTCTACCAGGAAAATTAACAAACAATCCACAGAAGATACTTCTAAAAATTCAACCATGAAAAGACAAATAACCCAACTAAAAATGGGGAAAGTATCTGAATAAATATTTGTTCAGAAGGTATATAAATAGCTAATAAACACATGAAAAGCTGTTCAACATCAGTAGCCACTGGGAAGTGCAAATCAAAACTATAGAAGTATAGCACCTCATACCCTTTAGGACTGCTCCAATTAAAAGACAAATAATAACAAATGTTGGAAAGGATATGGAGAAATTGGAATGCTCCTATATTATTGGTTGGAATGTGAAATAATATAGCTACTTTGAAAAAGAGTTTGGCAGTTACTCAAAATATTAAACAAAGAATCACCACATAGCCCAGTAATTACCATTCTGAGTATAGACTCCCCAAAATTGAAAACAGGCATTCAATCAAATATTTGTACATGATTATCAATAGCAACATTATTCACAATAGTGAAAAGATGGAAACAACCATTGTTTATCTAATGTCTATCACCGGATGAATAAATAATTTGGTATATCATACAATGGAATACTATTGTCATAAAAAGGAATGAAGTACTAATACATAATATGACATGGATGTATCTTGAAAATATATGCTAAGTGAAAGAAGTCAGACGCAAAAGGCCACAAGTTATACAATTCCATTTTTTTAAAATGTCCAGAATAGGTAAGTTCACAGAAATAGAAAGCAGATCAGTGCTTATAAGGGGTAGAGGATTAAGGATAGGAAATGAGGAGAGACTGCTAATGGACTTTTTTTTTCTAATGATGAAAATATTCTAAACTCAGACTGTGCTGATGGCTGCACAATGCTGTGAATATACTGAGGCAACCGATTTGTTTTAAAAATCCAAAGGAAGAGAGAGTATAGAGAAGATCCTGTGAAGCATAATATAAAGATACAGAATGATAAGAAATAGCTAACAGAAAAGTTTGGGAGGTAGTAGCTAGAAGCCAGAGAGAGGGTAGTTTTAATAGATCAGCAATCATGGGCATTTCACTGCCAGGAGTCAAGGAAATTGCAGGGATGCACAACAGACACTGAATGTGGACATCACTAATGAAGATGATTAGTTATAAAAGGAATACAAAACATATCATTTAGATACTAGAACAACAAGCACACTGAAAATAATTCCAAGAACATTTCTCAAAGATATCCTATGGAATGTTTTGCCATCATTGCTTCTATAATGCAATTAATTTTCTAATACCTTAAGAAGATTAAAGTAATATTTATGCAAAGGACAAAGCTTACATACAACATTGCCCAGCTTTTGACATAATACAGCTTTTGAAATTGGAAACTACAGTTAAAACTTTCTCCATTCTTGTTCTGCATCAACCACTTTTTCCCCCCTCAAAATAAAGACCTGCATCTAATTGCATGAAAAATAAAACAGAAATGCAGGCAGAGTAGGTGTTGACAAGTGCTCCTGATTTTGCTAAGTGTTAGGGTCTTTTGGTGACATTGGAATGCTCCTCTTTATGTAGGTCCATTGTGTAGTGATGAATGAAATGGCTACTGATGCTCTCTAAATAAAAGACTCACTCTCCCTCAACAGAAGCAGGTGCTATGGAATCACTCCTGTTTGCACAGTGACTTTCCAGACAAAGCTTTCCACAAAAGAACATGCAAATAATTCCTGGGAGGCCTCCTCGGTGAATGTCTTAAGATAATAGCCCAGCTCCAGTAATGCCATATGTGTCATTCTTAAGGTCAGTTTGGAATGTTGCCTTTTTTAATAGCATTACTACAAGCATATTTATAAGGCATACACATCACACAGAATTTGACAATGGGGGTTATATTTCATTACTTGATGAATGCCTTAATATAAAACCTTTACTGCAAACAATCTTTTGATTGTTGATGCTTACACCTTTAACACAATTAAGTGCTGGCAAGAAATATCTTTATAGCACTTTCTCTATCACATGTCATATTTTAGACTAATCTATTACCTTAAAAAGTAACAGTTGCATACACTTTACTTACTTGACAAAAGGAAGAATTAGATTTGCATCTTGTAAAAATGTAAAGTGATATCATGATTCATGATAATTCAACAATCTGCACTAAAGGCTATGTTATTTCTAATTTACTTGTGCACATAATTTGCATATATGTTTGCATCTCCACACCTTCACCGTCCCAGGCAATTTTGTTAAAATAAATATTAGGATGAATAAAGGAACAGAGGAGACTTAGATTTCCACCTAGATTGTATCAATAGGTTTTCTTATCCAGTTGTTTGGGTACTTCTAAAAGCCCTTAGTACCAGGTGAGTCCAAAATAAAATACTGGATAAAATAGCAATGCTACTCTGAGAAGAAATATGAATAGAAGTACTTCCTAAAAAATAATGCTAGAATACTAGTATACTTTCTAGAAGCATTATCAACACTGTAACTGATATATTTAAAAAATCTCCACACAAGATATGCAAAGGAAACAGAAGCACTGTAAAGAAAAGCTTGGCAACATGTTGTTAAAAACCAATCTTCTAAATGTGAGAAAACAAAGCTATTTTGCTTATGATCCAATAATAAGAGAATAATCAGAAATTTCAAGAGGAGTTCTGATAATCTGAGTGAAAATGTATTTCTAAGCAGTTAGAGGACAGGAAGGTCTTCCCTAGTGGCTCAGTTGGTAAAGCATCTGCCTGCAACGCAGGAGACCCAGGTTCAATCCTTGGATCAGGAAGATCCCCTGGAGAAGGAAATGGCAACCCACTCCAGTGTTCTTGCCTGGAGAATTCCATGGACGGAGAAGCCTGGTAGGCTACAGTCCATGGGGTCGCAAAGAGTCAGACTCAACTGAGCGACTTCACTTTCACTTTAGAGGACAGGAAGAAGGAAGAGTAACAGTTATTAACCTAAACATAGAACTGAAAGATCAAGAGAGCCACCTGCAGAAATATGAAAATTCCCCAGCCTCTCATAAGTATCATTTCCAGGAATGATACTCCCAGAGATCCTGATTAAGTTAGACTTGGTAAGGAAAGTACATCATGATATTAATATACTTAATTAATATACCAGATATACTATACAAGTAAATTCATGTTTTAAGTTCCATGATGCTTTCAATATGAATCCTTTCTAAAAATGATTTTATATTAATGCATTCAACCATCACGTGCAATATATTTACTGAGCACTTACTACATTGGTTACTTCTTATTCCCTAACCAAATGGCAGCTGGACATGTATTATAAATGATATTTTCCTATCTACATTACCGTATTAGTCCCCATAAGAAGAATCTTCAACTTTTGAGGATGCAATAAAAAAATACAATGTTATCATATGTCTTTTTAAAGTGAAGTTTCCATTTTCAAGTTTGGATTACAATAATTCTCAAATGCTTTTATTTCCTCTATCCTTAGTCGGATATCACAATATTTCCATGGCCTGTATCAAACTTGCCCTTAAATAAATGTACCCCAGTTAACATATAAAATTGTCAGGCAAAAGCACAGTCTATCATGAACCGTGGATCTGTCTGAAGTATTAAGAAGTAATACTGTGCTTGGCATTGGCACCTAAGTCTCTGCTGGATCCTATCAAACATTCAGTCAAGAGAAAAGGCTATTTCCCACCTTCACTTTTCACAATGGAGAAAAACCTCCTTCACCTGAGACAGGAGAAAGTTGACTGAAATGGTTTATCACTTATAAAAATTGCCACAGGATTTCTAGACTGTTGAAGATGGAATACTGGTTTAGAGATTACTGTATTCTTAAAAGACCTCTGAATAGGTAACTCTTAAGTCTAGAGCTAAATCTATTAATAGCACATAAAATCTAACATGATAGAATATCAAAACTGTTGCTACCACAAGCAAATGTCCCCGAGATACCCAGATGCCAGCTTTCTCAGAGGGAGTACCACAACCAATCTTCGATATTAGAAAAACATAGGGAACTGGGTCTAATCAACAGGAGCATTTTAAAGCAGTGGTCAGAGTAGATGAGCAGGCCCATTTTTAGTAGATTAGATCATTTCTACCTAGAGAAATAATTAAGCCAGATATCAAGAAATAATCAGCTCTTATCCAGAGAGTGATAAACCAGCTTTCATCCTGGTTAGTTGCTTTGTTTCCTTACCTCATCTCAGCAGATCAGACTCATGATAACTAAATGGAAACAAAAGCGCAAGTATTAAACCCTACTACTAAAACAAAATTCTGGCAAATTTACATTTGAACATAACCCCTCAAGCACTAACAGTGTTGACGAAGAGGGGACAGGTCTTCATTTAGGTAGAGGAATGAAAATGGTTAACAGACAGAGTTATTCATGCTTCCCTAGCCTACAGAGACCAAAGCATACCTTTCTCTGGTGTCTGAACAACCTAAACAAGCATCTCTTTCAAAGACACTTGCTCTGCAATATGCTTCCCTCATAGCTCAGTTGGTAAGGAATCTGCCTGCAATGCAGGAGACCTGGGTTTGATTCCTGGGTCCGGAATATCCCCTGGAGAAGGAAATGGCAACCCACTCCAGTATTCTTGCATGGAGAATTCCATGGACAGAGGAGCCTGGCAGGCTACAGTCCATGGGGTCGCAAAAGCTGGACACGACTTAGCATCTAGACCACCATCATGCACAGATATGAATACTACTCCTTGATGTTCCTTTGAAAGTTTCACAGATACTCAGGGATCCTACAAATCTCTGAAGTTCAAAGAGTTTGGAAACATTAACTGATAACATTAAAGGAAATATCACAAAGAAAATACAGATTTGTAGTAAAATCTATGCACAAAATAGAAACATCTTTTTCTATGTATGGATCACAACAAACTGGAAAATTCTGAAAGAGATGGGAATACCAGACTACCTTACCTGCCTCCTGAGAAATCTGTATGCAGGTCAAGAAGCAACAGGTAGAACCAGACATGGAACAATGAATGGACTGGTTCAAATGGGGAAAGGAGTAAGTCAGAGCTGTGTATTATCTCCCTGCTTATTTAATTTATATGCAGAGTACATCATGGAAATGTCAGGCTGGATGAAAAACAAACCGGAATCAAGATCACTGGGAAAAATATCAATAAATTCAGATATGTAGATGACACTACCCTTATGGCAGAAAGCAAAGAGGAACTAAAGAGCCTCTTGATGAAGGTGAAAAAGAAGACTGAAAAAGCTGGCTTAAAACTCAACATTCATGGTGTATATGTACCACAGCTTCCTTATCCATTCATCTGCTGATGGGCATCTAGGTTGCTTCCATGTCCTGGCTATTATAAACAGTGCTGCGATGAACATTGGGGTGCACGTGTCTCTTTCAGATCTGGTTTCCTCAGTGTGTATGCCCAGAAGTGGGATTGCTGGGTCATATGGCAGGTCTATTTCCAGTTTGAACCAGTCCTAATGAGATGGATGAAACTGGAGCCCCTTATACAGAGTCAAGTAAGCCAGAAAGATAAAGAACATTACAGCATACTAACACATATATATGGAATTTAGAAAGATGGTAAAGATAACCCTATATGCAAAACAGAAAAAGAGACACAGAAATACAGAACAGACTTTTGAACTCTGTGGGAGAATGTGAGGGTGGGATATTTCAAAAGAACAGCATGTATACTATCTATGGTGAAACAGATCACCAGCCCAGGTGGGATGCATGAGACAAGTGCTCGGGCCTGGTGCACTGGGAAGACCCAGAGGAATCGGGTGGAGAGGGAGGTGGGAGGGGGGATCGGGATGGGGAATACGTGTAAATCTATGGCTGATTCATATCAATGTATGACAAAACCCACTGAAATGTTGTGAAGTAATTAGCCTCCAACTAATAAAAAAAAAAACAAAAACTCAACATTCAGAAAACTAAGATCAGGCCATTCAGTTGCATTAATTCATAGCAAATAGATGGGGAAATAATGAAAACAGTGACAGACTTCACATTCTTGGCCTCCAAAATCACTGAAGATGGTGACTGCAGCCTTGAAAAGATGCTTGCTCCTTGGAAGAAAAGCTATGACAAACCTAGACAGCATATTAAAAAGCAGAGATATCACTTTGCCAACAAAAGTCCATCTAGCTAAAGCAATGGTTTTTCCAGTAGTCATGTATGGATGTGAGACTTGGACTATAAAGAAAGCTGAGCACAGAAGAATTGATGCTTTGAACTGTGGTATTGGAGAAGACTCTTGAGAGTCCCTTGGACAGCAAGGAGATCCAACCAGTCAATCCTAAAGGAAATCAACCCTGAATATTCATTGGAAGGACTAATGCTGGAGCTCTAATACTTTGGCCACCTGATGCAAAGAGATGACTCATTGGAAAAGATCCTGATGCTGGAAAAGATTGAAGACAGAAGGAGAAGGGGGTGACAGAGGATGGATGAGATGGTTGGCTGGCATCATCAAATCAATGGACATGAGTTTGAGCAAGTCTGACAGACAGTGAAGGACAGGGAAACCTGGAGTGCTGAAGTCCATGGGTCACAAAGAGTTGGACATGACTGAGCAACAGAACAAAAAAATTGATTGATATCCATTCCAACTGAAATCTGATTTTGGTGAAATTGGAGTAGATTTGTCACCTTTTACCTGTTATATGGGCATCCCTCATAGCTCAGTTGGTTAGAAATCGGCTTGCAATGCAGAAGTCCCTGATTAGATTCCTGGGTCAGGAAGATCCCCTGGAGAAGGGTTGGCTACCCACTCCAGTATTCTTGGGCTTCCCTTGTGGCTCAGCTGGTAAAGAATCTGCTTGCAATGTGAGAGACCTGGGTTTATAATTCCTGGGTTGGGAAGATCCCCTGGAGAAGGAAAAGGTTACCTACTCCAATATTCTGGCCTGGAGAATTCCATGGACTGTATAGCCCATGGGGCGCAAAGAGTCAGACATGACTGAGCGACTTTCACTTTCACTTTTCACCTATTATATGTTTTCATGGAAAATGTTTTATGCATAGTTTCACTGCAAAGACAAAGAGTTTAAACTGCCCTTTTACTTGAGTCAAAAGTACATTGCAAATAAAATACTGAGTGTAAAAATCTTTCCTTTACCAACATAGCACAACCTTTTCTCTTAATGATTACATTTTTGATTCTATAGGCATGAATCTTAATCTGCTTCCAATATGTGACCTTATTATTGAGTTTAAAAAAATATTTAATATTATTGAGTTTAAAATGCATAAGTATGTTTGTTTATGTAATATCAATAGAAAATAGAAAGTGAAATGCCTGCTTTGTTAAATCTTTTCAGTTGATAAAGTGTCCTAGAAATGAAGAGGAGCAGTATAATGAAGAAATTAAGAGTATGAGCCATGGGGCCAGACTGCCTGTGTTCAAACTTCAGCTCTACTTAATAGCTGTGAGACCTTGATTAATTGAATTAATCTGTGCTTCACTTTTCCATTTATGAAATGAATATATTATCAGCTTTCAGTGGGTAATTGTGAAAATTAAATGAGTCACTATGTGTAAAACACCTAGAACAATGTCAGGCATATAAGAAGCACTAGATATGTATTGGCTGTTACAGTCTTTAGAATAATCTGAATCAATTAACAGATATACACAAAGATACAACAACTGTGAAATTTTCAATAAAATTAAACAAAAGGAAAATATTAGAAACAAGCAAAGAATAAGAAAAATAGCACAGAGGACTATATTCAATATCCTGTGGTTAATCATAATGGAAAAGGATATGAAAAAGAATTCTCTAGGCAACCATACTGGAGTCAGTAGCCGTTCCCTTCTCCAGGGGATCTTCCCAACCCAGGGATCAAACCCAGGCCTCCCGCATTACAGGCAGAGGCTTTACCATCTGAGCTACCAGGGAAGTCCCATGAAAGAAAAAATATGTATGTATAACTAAGTCACTTTGCTGTACAGCAGAAATTAATACAACACTGTAAATCAACTATATATCAATAAAATTTTAATTAAAGAAGAACAGCAAATCTAGTATCTAACATAAAGCAATTAAAATTGGAAAATAAAATCTGCATCATTCCCAACGGCAACACAGTATCATGGGTAATTTCAAACTACTACTAAGTTTGAATCAGAAACTCAAATTATATAATAATAAAAATATATCAAATAGTATCCAAATATGAATGAAACCTGTCATCACCAAAAAGCTAACACATCCTTATATTACACATAAACATGTGTAACATTTTAAGGAATATGTATCTGTCTGATAAGGTGTAATTTGAGAATGTTATATAAAAGTCAAAAATCATTATCTTGAGATGTCAGAATTCCAGATAAATTTAATTTTTTATTTATATGATTGTTTCTAAATTTCCCAATGATTTTTCCAAATTTCCCATAACAAACATTAATTTTAGCATAAAATCACTTAACAAGACATGAATTGCATTTTCACAGTCAGAAGAACGATATTTTCAGAGAAAAAGGTAACTTAATGTAAGCAATTATGCATTTAAAAAAATTCACAAATCTGTACAGATATCTACCTAGAAAATAGAGGTTTTCTTCTACCAAAACTCATAAAAGTCAGCTTATCGAACCTTTCCTATTCTACCTCAAAAGAAAACAGTATCACACCATATTCCAACAAAGGTGTTGGAGATGGACAACAGCACACCCTGTCAACAGTGGAAATAATATATATGAACATGTAGATAGCATTTTGGGCTCCCCTTGTGCCTCAGATGGTAAATAATCTGACTGCAATGCAGGAGACCTGGGTTCAATCTCTGAGACACGAAGATCCCATGGAGAAGGGAATGACTACCCACTCCAGTATTCTTGCCTGGAGAATATCATGGACAGAGGAGCCTGGCGGGCTACAGTCCACGGGCTCACAAAGAGTTGGTCATGATTGAGCGACTCAAACAACTGGTGGGGCAGGGGTGAACATAATATTTTACAGGAGAACCATTTTCACAGTTTCTCATTGCCCTTAAAAATAATCCTAAAACTAGTTTTGGTTATTTTTAATACCGAAACTTAGTACTGTTACTCTGTCTACCTTATATTGGAGAAAATATGTTCAGACAAGCTGACTCACTTGAGGTCAGATTGTAAACTAGTAGATTGAGGTCAGATTTTAAACTGGGATTTTAAGCTAGATCTTCTCATTCCCAGACCAGTAGTAGATTCTATTCTTAATTACATCATGTGCAATCACTGGTCTTTTAATCTAATAATCTGATTGCAAACCCTTACTTCTAGTCAGGACAACTTCAATTTTCTTTTCCAATTTTCTCCATTGATTGTACACTTAGTTCATGCTCTCATTAACACAACTATCTTACTGTACCATTACTGTTTCTTTATAAGTTTCTCTCCCCTCTATACTATGTGCTGCCTGATAACAGTAAATCCTATCATCTCATTTTTGTACCCTCACCACAAGGTAAAGCGCTCTGCACAAAGGAGCTACTTAGTCAATATTTTCTGAATGACTATTCTATAGTTTAAATGCACACAATAAATATTTCTTGCCCAGCTTCAGAATGTTTTTTTTTAATCAAATGTTCTGTTATACTAAGAACTAATTATCTATTAATGACTTCCTCAATCAATTCAGATTCTACTTATTCCTTATATTTCTACATCATTGACCATCATTAATTTCACTTCTAGATTTTAACACAATTTTATTCTTTGCTCTTTGGGAGATTGCTATATAAAATTTAACTTACATAAATTGCTTAAGGCTCTCAATATGCATTCATATGACAATAATTTTAAAGACGTTCTCTGCACAAGTCCCTAAGGATACTAAGAGGAATAGAAGATGGCCCCCATCCATAGATCTCACTTTCTGGAATGAAGAAAGACTATTTGGTCCTTATAGAGTTAAGGACATCATAGGAAAGCAAGAGTTATACTCATTACCAGCAACTTCCCTTCTGATAGTTCAAATAATTGTTGTATGTAATAACATTTTCTAGGGAGTGATAATGAGTACAACCACAGAATCACTTTGCTACTACAAATACACATCCAAAAGTTTCCTGTTGTTAATTAGAAGGAGGCCCTCTAAGATAGAGCTACACACACATACACATGTTCAGAGAGTGCTAAGTAAATTAAGAATTGTGTTCCTGAGTCAGCTCAAGCAAGGGTCTATTTAAAGTACGCTTCAGGTTGATTCTCACTGGAAAGTGTTTAATACAATAACATTAAGCATCACCTGTTAAAATGTATTGATACTGAAACTCGTGTTTACTCAATTACCTGAACAGAGAAGTGAATGGGTCAACCAGACCACCACATAGCCGAGAGCTTCCATTTGCTTTATTCTTTAGGATTTCTTTTAATCCAGTTGATGTTTCAATTGAACTGGCATTATTCCCATTAGCTTTAGGGTGCAGGTAGATTTAAAATACAGGAGTCTTCGCATTAACAATTTGACATAGTCCCCCAAGGATCTGTTTCCCATAATTATGTGACAATCCTAAGTCTTTCCCGACTTGTATAACTTTACTAACAGCCCTAGTTTTTTAGCAGAAGACTCTTTCTCTTTAAGTTGCCAGTGGAAAATATATCATTAATACTTAGAACAGCATCAAAATAGATAAAATTTGTAACAGTTTGAGAAAAATCTATTAAGGCTATTGCATAATCAGGGTGAGAAAACTGTACAAAATCATTTGAATGATTATTCTTGAGAAGTATGGCCTAAATAACTGTTTAAGTTTTAAACAATAAAAACACATACTGAACCATTTTTTTTTTGAAGGCAGTAAAAGTATTTATTTATTTATTTTTTCCTTTATTTTTATTAGTTGGAGGCTAATTACTTTACAATATTGTAGTGGTTTTTGCCATACATTGACATGAATCAGCCATGGATTTACATGTGTTCCCCATCTAGAACCACTCTCCCACCTCCCTCCCCATCCCATCCCTCTGGGTCATCCCAGTGCACCAGCCCTGAGCACTTGTCTCATGCATCCACCCTGGACTGGTGATCTGTTTCACACTTGATAATATACATGTTTCAATGCTATTCTCTCAGATCATTCCACCCTCGCCTTCTCCTATAGAGTCCAAAAGTCTGTTCTATACATCTGTGTATGAACCATTTTTAAATCTGAAACTTAAACATTACTGCACTTGGTTTGGGGGGAGGCACCAGGTGGATTGGTAAAGAGAGGCAAAGAGTTAAGCAAAAGGTTACTATCAAGGTCCTAACTTTTGTTTTGGGTGATGAGGTCAGAAGAACAGGGTATATTATCAAAAAGAGCTAATTAAAAAACGTAATAAATAGTGAGTCACCCACAAATCAACGATAAAGTGGGCTATGAACTAATGGGTTGTGATTAGCCCAATTCGGTGAACTTGAAGTCCAGAAAAAAAAAAAGGAGGTATAAAATAGCACCAGCTGTAAAAAGCTAAATATATGATTTAGCAAGTAGGGCGCCAAATGAGTTGAAAACTTAGGTCTACCCAAAATCTTGCACACAAATGTTTATATCACAACTGTCCATAATTGCTGAAACATGGAAGAAACCAAGATGTCCTTCAATAGACAACTGTGGTACATCCATAGAAGGGAATATTATTCAGTGATAAAAAGAAATGAACTATCAGGCCATGAAAAAACATGGAACAACCTTAAATACCTATTACTTAGTAAAAAAGTCAAAATGAAAAGGTTAGGCAAAACAATCATGCATGCACACGGGCTCAGTCATGTCCGACTGTACAACCCCAAGGACTGTAGCCCACCAGGCTCCTCTGTCAATGGGATTTACCAGGCAAGAATACTGGAGTGGATTGCCATTTATTACTCTAGGGGATCTTCCCAACCCAAGGATCAAACTCAAGACTCCTGAGTCTCCTGAACTGGCAGGCAGATTCTTTACCACTGAGCCACCTTAGAAGCCCCAGGCAAAACAACAGAGACAGTAAAATGATCAGTGGGTCTCAGGGGTGTTCGCTTGGTGGCAAGGAGGAAAGGATAAATAGAGAACAGATGATTTTTAAGGCAGTGAAACCATTTTGTATAATAATATAATGACAGATACATGTCACTAAAAATTTGCCAAAACCCATATACTATATAATGGGAAAAGGAAATGACAACACACTCCAGTATTCTTGCCTGTAGAATGCCATGGACAGAGAAGCCTGGCATGCTACAGTCCATGGGGTCACAAAAACTTGGACATGACTGAGTAACTAACACACACATGTACACTATATAATACAGAGTGAACCCTAATGTAAAGTAAGGATTTTAGATAATATTTACCCAATAATTTAATAATATTGGTTCATTAATTGTAACAAACATACCATAATATGCAGCATGTTAATAAGAGGGGAGACTAGGAACATGGTGAAAGCATACATGAGAACTCTGCACTTTCCACTCAATTTTTTGTAAACCTAAACATGCTCTAAAAATAATCTGCTAATTAAAACAATAAAAACTAAAATATCAACAGCCACTTATGATTGCCTAATTAACCACATGGGTTTACAGCATATTATACACTAATTTCTATTAAAGCCAATGTATGGTAAGCATGATGCAAAAGTTTAATATAAAAAATATGTTGGTACCACATCTTCTTTACTTATTCACCTGTTAATGGACAGTTAGGTTGCTTCCATGCCATGGCTGTTGTAAACAGGGCTGGTATGAACACTGTGGTGCCTGTATCTTTTCCAATTAGAGTTTTTATCTGTTCCAGATATATGCCTGGGAGTGAGACTGCTGGATTATTAAGTTACTTTATTTTTAGTTTTTTAAGGAGCTTCCATAATGTTCACCATAGTGTTTGCACCAATTTACATCTATATTTTAAATGATTAATCAAAACTCTTATGATTAATCAAAACTAAAAACATATGAACATGATAAGGAAATCTTGGTATATTTATCCTCCCCTAGATCCGATCTTGTGTTAAGTACTAAATGAAGCATGTTCTAATAAATGGACCTAAAAAGTTCCTGCGACTGACCTTAGTTAACTCCAAGAAAAGTGTTCAAAGCAGAGTGAGTGAGTGAAAGTTGCTCAGTTGTGTCAGACTCTTTGTGACACCATGGACTATACAGTCCATGGAATTCTCCAGGCCAGAATACTGGAGTGGGTAGCCTTTCCCTTCTCCAGGGGATCTTCCCAACCCAGGGATCAAACCCAGGTCTCCCACACTGCAGGCGGATTCTTTACCAGCTGAGCCACAAGGGATGTTCAAAGCAGAAGTGGTACTCAACTTTATATCCAGCTTCACACTGAGAATCAGCGACTTCCAGTTTTGCCAAAGACAACAATCAATCATATTTAACATTAACTAGTGAAAGTAGATCACCAACAGGTTTCTGCTAGAAACTGACACATTATCTCCTGCTTACTACACAACCCTGAAAACCTGTACTGTGAGCTAAGGCAACTACAGCCAAAGGAGATGGATGCAGTAATTTAAGGAATGCTACACATTAAGAAATTAACACAAATTCCATTGTGATGGATAGCTTGGAAACTATAGAAGCAGCGGCAACAGATAAATATATATTACCTAAGAACGGCGTGGCACCTTCTGAACAGCTTTTTTGGGGAAGAGACGGAAGCCATTTGTCAAAGGTATCCATGGCACCCCATTCTATAAATAGCAGCTCTAGCCTCAAAGTATTAAAAAAATAATAATAAAGAACTTCTAAATCCTGATCTTTAAGAACAAAAAAGCTTAGAGAGAGCATAAACTTCATCAATATAACCAACTCTTTACTTTAAAAAGCAACCCAAAATATACAGCACATATATGGTTATAAAGAAAGCTGATCATTTTATCTGATTTTTTTCATAATGACATTCTGATGACACTAAAACGACAATTTCAAAATAAAAGGTCAAGAATGAGTTAATTTTAATACTACAAAATATGTTTTCATATTCTGCCAAACTGTATAAATTCATAGGCTAAGTGAGATGTTCTCTAAGACAAATGAGAACAACTTAACCTTAAGAAAGGCCGAGCATCAATTTTTCATGAATTAGCCACTGGTGGGTTTGCATTTCATGAAAAGAAGGATTAAATGTGGATTTCACACTTGGTGAACTGCCCCACCTACTGATTCAAATGAAAACAGAAGAAATTCATCACAACATATTGACAGCTTGTGATTTGTTTCAAGATATACCTTTTTTTTTTTACCAGTATTCTAGTCTGACGATAACAGATTTCTACGATATTAAGTTAATAGTAGCTCCCAAAATAATCATTTTACATAGTTCCCAACAGGATCATTTTACATAGTTCCAACAAAAAGGTTGAACAGCTTTTTAAGACATTCCTAGCAACAGAACTATTTAAATATAATTTGCTCAGAAATAAAGAATGCATACAAGAACTGATCAATATATAGTTTCAGTATATAAATCTGAAGTTAAAGCACTGCTGTTTATTTTCTCTTACACAGATCATCTGTTTCCAACTGCTAGATGAAGAGTCTTTTTTAAAAGAGTTTTTGAGGTAGTATTTGTTTCAACTGAGCAAGGCGTTTTACAAAGCCACCCTGTATAAAAAATGCCATGTTACCATGCACATAGACACATACTTGCTTGTGAGTCATACAGCATAGATAAATTTTTAAATTGAACAAAAAAAGCAAATTGGACATAAGGTAGCAGATTGGATGATATCTGTTACTATATGAAGCTTGGAAGCATTTCCAGAAATCAGGTCATTTCAAAAACAAAGAGTGAATGCAGGTAGGAAAAACCTCACGGTAATTACTGAATTCAGTCTTTTTTTTTTCCTGTGGATTCATGAAAAGCAAAATGAGACCTTCCCTAAAATGAAACACTAGAGAATTTATAGAGGGCAGAGCATTTACACAATAAAAATGCCATTATTAGAGTGCCATTTTAAAAATAATGTTAATTAAAAATGCTTATTAGTTCACATATAAAAGTTGGTATTCAAGAATACTTGAAGCTAAATATGATAAATTTTGTTCTCAAAGACACTATAGGACTTCCCTGGTGGTACAGTGGTTAAGAATCCAATTGCCAATGCAGGGGACACAGGTTCAATCCCTGGTCCACCCCTGGTCTGGGAAGATTCCACATGCCTCAGAGCAACTAAGTCCATCACAACTAGTGACCCCATGTGCCACAACTACTGAACCCTACATGCCTAGAGACTGTGTGCTCTGTAACAAGAGAACCCACAGCAATGAGATGAAGAGTGATGCCCACTCGACACAACTAGAGAAAACCTGCATGTAACAAAGGAAGAACCAGCACAACCATAAATAAATAAATAGACATATAAATAAAATTATAAAACAAGCAAAAAAGACACTACACATAGGGAAATTTCTTTTCTAGATAATTGTCATGTTATTTTTATTTTTTAGATAAGAGTGCTATTTTCACCCATTCTTCCTGAAATGTATTTCTAAATGTGAACACTATCCCATTGTTAAAGAGACTGAAATAGACATCTTATTTTAGGAATTTCCCTGGCAGTCCAGTGGTTAAGACATCGCACTTCCACTGCAAGGGGGCATGGGTTTGATCCCTGTTCAGGGAGTAAGATCCCACATGCTGCGTGGCATGGCCAAAAATAAAAAAAAAAAATCTCATTTTAAAAATAAAATCAACTACTTATAGGATAAGTTTCTTCAATATACAAAAAATCAAATCAAGTATAAAAGCGGGATATGTTACTCATACCTAGGCTTCAAGTCTATATAATAATAAATCAAAATAAAAAGAAGAAAATAATCACACACAACACTCATAACATTTACTATGGATCAGGTCACTATTCTAAACATTGCAATTCTTTAAACCTTTGCGAAAACATTATGAGATCATATCATCCCTCCTACTTCACAGATGAGGAAATAGAGATATAAGAGGTTAGGTAAGCTGCTGAAGGTCACTCATGTAGTAAGTGGCAAAGCAGGATGCAACCAGGACTTCCCTGGTGGCTCAGATGGTAAAGAATCCACCTGCAATGTGGGAGACCTGGGTCCGATCCCTGGGCCAGGAAGATCGCCAGGAGGAAGGCATGGCAACCCACTCCAGTATTCTTCCCTGGGAAATTCCATGGACAGAGGAGCCTGGCGGGCTACAGTCCATGGGGTCGCAAAGAGAAGGACACAACTAAGCGACTAAGTATGCACAGCACAGGATGCAACCAAGCATTCTGCCTCCAGGGTTCATTTCATAGAAGCACTGCATACCCTGGAGATGCAGAATCTCTACGAACTGTGAGAAAGCTGATGGTGTCTTGGAAGTAGTTCTGAACTGACAAATGTCTATAACTAGTTCTCAGAGGAGAAGCTGTGGAACTGGTCTGGTTCAAGATGTTGAAAAAGTAAACAGTTGGGATTTAATGACAATATTAGGAAAAAAACAAGATAAAAAGATGATGTTTCATGAGAGACAGTAGGAAATAAGTGTGGGGAGAATGAGATGCAAAGAAAAGTATACAGCAAAAGGAATAAGTCTGGGAATATGAACCAAAAACAGAAAGGAATTTTATCAGAAGTCAAGAAAAAAACTGTATTCCATCTTAAAACTCTAAAAATCTGGTTTGCAGATGCACCATGTGACGGAAGCTGAATTCTTTTCCATTTTTTTTCTTTCTGATCTATCATCTAACCTTAACTGCTAGCACCATTCCAACATTTTTACCTCTTTTTCTTCCTTATCTGTTAACCATGGCTACTTCCCATGGTTCAATGCTGAATTTGTAGTTCCTCTCTTCAGGGGCAATCTTAAAAAGCTCACCTCTGCCAATAGATCCTTTGGCTCCATAGTCAATGCACACAGATACTTTAAGACATGGCTCTTTCTTGCAATATATACTCCAACTAGTACAGTTTCTCAGCTTTCATTACCTTCTCCCCTGTGTTGCTGAAACAGTCCCATCCCTCATGCCTCTGCCCAAATCTTCTCCTCCTCCAGTGTCCACATCCACCTGTCAGGTCAGTTTGGCTCTAATGTAAGCTGGATACAACCGAACCTCCAAATTTTTTCCTTGAACGATTTCAAGAGTTCCCCTATCCTCATTTCAGTTGCCACCACTTTAAAATGCACTTCTCACTATTCCTCAACGTGCTAATCCAGTCAAACCAACTAAGTTGTACACTCCCATTCGATGTAATTTTTGCAAATTCCTTACTCTGTGCCTTCAAAAGTAAACATTTTAAAATGTCAAGACCTTGGGTATTTTGAGTAACTAACCTCACATATTTCTTTATGGAGATGTGGGACTGTAGAAAATTTCAGTCACTGAATGTCTACCCTGGCAAAAGAACAGTACAAGGTTTTAGTCTTCATCGCTATAGGGCAAAGTAGGTATTACTAAACAATTTTCTACCTAAAACTAAGCAGTGATGTTAAACCATTTGTCCAAGTTCACCCAGCAGAATCCAAGTCCAAAGTTGATGGACTTTCTTTTCTTTTCTTTTACTCCTTCCATATTGGAACCCAACTGGAAGCCACAGCTACTCTTGCTATCCTTCTGAACTCAGTCAAGTCTCTTCCTTGTTGGTGTCGCTATTTGCCTGCCAATGATGGAGGCTTCTAACAGCCAGGCTAATTTGTGATGTTAAAAAAAAAAAAAAAAGTGTTGTAGCCTTTAATTTCTTTAATGCCAGCACTTAGGCCCTGACTACTGAGGTATGGCAGGTGCACTGACAAAGGCACAGTGACAGCTGACAGCAAGAGAGAAAACAAAATACCTATAAAAAGCAGACATGAAAACTATTAAATGACAGCAGGCTGGGCCCATGAGTCTCTCCTGGAACTTGCTCTGTGCATTCCTCTCCAACTGAAAACTGACAGGGAGGAACAGAGCAGCTGTCCACCCCCTTTCCTCCATGACTATTTTCTGCTCAATGAACACATGAAAAAAAAAGAAGGTATCTCTCCAGCCCCTTCAGTTTTCTCTCTGTCTAGTCCACAACTGCCTCCTTTTCCTTGTAAAAATGCCCACATAACAGACCAAGGCAACACTCAGCTCTCAGAGACTCAACAAATTTCTGGGGCTTTCCTAAGGAGGCTTCTCAAAGCATCATCCTGTTCTTTCAAATTCCTTTTCTGCTGTGAACTCTGAACTCATTCTCCAAGGCCCAGGGTTACTTCTTCTCTAATGTTTTCCCTAAATGACCTGGTAATGTATTTAAGGAAATGCATGGCCACCCCGTGAAGCTGTTACTCCTATGAGTAAACTAGGATACCAGGTTTCCAAGGTCATGGATCTAGTAACTTCTGTCTAACTTCAAAGGCTATGTGCTCTCCAACTGCCACCTAAGTGCCTGACTATTAGTTCTTCTGATTGCTGAGCTATCCGCTTCAAACATCCATCTCCAAGAAACACTTTGCCAACTACAAGACTAGATAAAGAGCCAGCCTACTGTCTCATGAAATTCCCTTTTTTAGACAGGTCTGGCTGACTGAGATAACTGACCATTTGACCTCTTGCCTTTCCCTTCCAGAGTTTTAATTCCCATTTTTGTGTTTTAAAATGTTAAAATGTGTTTATCATTCACTGAATGAATGAATGAATGAATGAATACATCTGTAAAACTCTAGGTACCCACCTCCAATGCCACTAAAGATATAACCTCAAGTCTACACTCTATCAGTGACCTTCCTGTGTGGCCTCAGGCATGTCATGTCCCTCCAGGGCCTATGGGTCATAAACTTTTTTTTTTTCTTCAAAGTTTCCTAATGTTTGCTGCTAAGGTATATCTTACAATTTTAAGAACCTCAAGGGCCAGCCCGGCCATAGCATCTCTTCCACAGAGGAAATGTCTTCCAGGGGCTCACCTTGGGCCCAGGGGAGTTTCCCCATGCATTTCTAGCCAATAGCATCACCATCCATAGGCTAAGACTGGCACAGAACACCAACAACACACATTTCACAAAGGAATTCTATTGTTATTATTTGAAGACAGTAAATTCAAAAGTCACACAATGCTTTCTATTGCTTGCTACATTTATCTTACTAACTATTCATAACAGTCCTGTAAGGCAGTTATTATTAAACTCAATTGAAGGAGTCCTGAGCATCAAAAAAGCTACACAATTTGTTAAAAGTTATACAGGTATTCACAAAAATAGGGATTGAACCTATATCTTTTGTAGTAAATCTGATGTTTTCCATAAAATTAGAGAGCTGTCTCCAGAACCTTAAAAATAAGGTTCTCCAACATGGCATATATCATTTTACTCTATAATTATTTATGAGTTGAACTGCACAACTCCTTGAGTATGAAATCCTGAAGGAGAGACAATGTGTTGTATTAATATTTATACTTTCCATTTCCAATGTAATATATGAGATGGCTCATTGCATAGAAAGAATCTCAAGTCAGATGGACTGGGCTAAAACTCCAGTTCTGCAATTTTCAGGAGATTTTAGGGGACTTATTTAACTACCTGGAGCTTCACCCTTAAAAAAAAATTAGTCTCCATAATAGCATCAACTTTAGAGGGTTGTGAGGACTCAATAAGAGAATGTGATGTTCTTGGCACAGTGTCTAACATACAGAAAATTTTCAATAAATGTTAGCGGCTATTATTCTTGTTATTGTTGCGATCATTCATCTCAGGAACTACTTCTTTGAGCACTATGTCTGCCTTATAAAGCTTTTCGGGATGAGGCACAGTTTGGAATATCTTCCCATGCTCCTGCTGCATCTTAACCCAATACTATTACTAAACAAAATGGCTGGTGGTTATCTGGTTTATCTGGTTATCTGGTTTATCTATCTCCCACTCTACAAGAAGCACTCCTTCTGGATAGGAACCATCTTATTCAATCTTACCATCATCTAAGAGTATTTTGTGTGTTTAACTCGCTCAGTCATGTCTGATTCTGTGATCCTTTGCACTGTAGCCCACAAAGTTCCTCTGTCCATGGGGATTCTCCAGGCAAGAATACTACACTAGGTTGCCACACCCTCTTCCAGGGGATCTTCCCAACCCAGGGATCTAACCCAGGTCTCCCACATTGCAGGCAGATTCTTTACCCTCTGAGTCACCAGGGAAGCCCAACAGTGCTTTACATGCCTGCAAAAATCTATTTGCCTAGAATATCCTTTACTATCTTCTCTACCTGGAAAAGCCCTACTTATTCTTCAGAAACAATGATTACTTTTAATGTGAGTCCTTCTCAACTATCTCAGGACAAGTTTCTTCACACCTTGACTATAGTACTCGCGACACTATACTATAATATACTTTATTTATTCATCTACACACCTATCTCTCTAACTAGTCTGTGAACATTTTCATATCAAGAATATCATTTTATTCCTTGGCTAGGCCCAGGCTAACTGGACTATAACATGACTGATATTTAAGAACCAGTTATTTTGAAGAATAACTGATGAACATATGAAGCAAGCAGGGACTAAATAATATACTTGTTAAATGGAATTTCAAGTATTATGAAGTTATAGGCTCCAGATCACTATTTTTCAATTGCTGTACCAGCTATAATTATTGTAAAGAAGGGTATTTTGAGATGGCTGCATATCTTCATGGGTTATTTCACTTTGAAGGGATTACAGGAAAGTATATGTGTAGGTAGAGACTTGGAGGTAGGGCAAATAAGGTTTTGCTTCTTGTATTGGTTAGAAAGCTGAACTCGTTTGACAATTTTAGACTAATTATAAATAATATTCCATGGGGTAGATTTTTAAAAAGAGATAAAGAGTTAGATCATCTGCTCCTTGAGTACAGGTTGTGGTGTACATTGTGTAGATAAAAGCAAAGAAAAGAGAGAAGTAAACATGAAAGGTGTGTGGTTTACATCCAAAAACTAGGATTGGAAAAATCTTTTGTAGTTCAGTCTCTCAGTCGTGTCCAATTCTTTGTGACCCCATGGATTGCAGCATACCAGGTTTCTCTGTACTTCACTATCTCCTGGAGGTTGCTCAAACTCATGTCCATTGAGTCGATGATGCCATCCAACCATCTCATCCTCTGCCGCCCCCTTCTCCTGTATATTTAAAATCTATAGGTCATCTTAAATTTGGACTACAAAGTTGCCTTGCTTTGATCTAAGACTGTTCAGCCTGACCATTTTCACAAGTGCTAGATTCATTTTAAAACAATGAAAATAGCATCCTATAATATCGCCCTTTGTGAAAATCACTGTCTGCTATTACCCATTTTCATTTCTTAGTGACTTAGCAGCAAATAAAATGAGAATTAGAAATGTTAAGAAAACTTAGAACATTGTTTGTACCTTCTCATAATTATATATTGAAAAGTGATCAGTCCAATACTGTGAGCAAAAACAATAAGGAAAAGAGGAGGATATTCAGATATTGCACTAATAATTAACAGTGAAAATCCTCTATGGAATCAATATAGTCATGCTTTAGGAAAATGTTATCTGTTGGCTTTATTCACATTAGGACTTATGACAAACGTAAATGAAATTGCAGCTTTGCATTTGGATTTTTTGATTGTTCTTGCTACAGTCTGCACAGGGGTGTGCCACAGAACACTGAAGCATGTGTATGTAGATTCAATACAAGTTATTTTTTTTTTCCATTGGAAAGTAAAGATAATGGATAAAACTTAATAAGGTACTCAAACTTAGATATATAAAAACATGCAACGCTTAAATACACAGAGTTAAGCCAATGTGCAAATGAACAGTTAAGACTATAGATACATGGATTAGATTTGACCTACTGAGTGACAACAGACTCTCAGGCAGTGAGACTAATACACATTCATGGATTAATGACTTGAATTATCAAGACAGTATTTGTTCATCAGCATTTCTTTTTACAGAAATGCTCATTCTACCAATGATTCTTTTCCTCTCTCTGATCTTGGGATGTTCATTCTGATTTTAAGAAAACATTAAAGTTTCATAAAATCTGGTACCAAATTTCGAAAACCAACATTCTTCTTAAATACTGGGCCAAAGAGGACTAACTTGGCCAGGAAGTTGAGGCAAGGGGAGTCAAGGCTATAGGTAAGATCTTCATTGTCTAACATTTCTAAGGCCTGCCTTCATCTTCAGGGTTAAAAATAAGGAATAGGAAAAAAAAAAAAGTTCAACATTCATACACTCTATACTAATAAGGAATATATTTGGCTTGGGGTTTTAAATAGATCATAAGTCTCCCGAACTCCTGCATTTGCCTACTTTTCAATTATGTAGGTTAATTTAAAATAAATCTGTATACCTTGAGCATTTCCCCTTTGAGGAAGTTAGCATCAGGAAAAAGGTTGAACTAAACACTCAGTGGTGTTGTGAAGGGGATGATACAAATAGATGACCTGTTTCATACCCTCAGGAAACAAAAAACAGGTTGAGGACACCAAAGAGAATATTTAAAAGCAGCTCAAGAGCATTTAGAAAGCAAAATGCACACCTTAATAGAATGCATATTAAGAAAATGAAAGGCTCCATCCACACAGGCATACTTAGCTCCCCCTCAGTATTCTCAAAGCTGGAATCGGGAATAATTAGAAGTAAACAAGATTGGGAAGGAGGTAAGTGCTGTGATTAGTTGAGTCAGAGGCGCTGGGCATTTCATTTGGGGAAGTGTTTGTGATGGGGACATGAGCAGATCGTGTCACTTATATGCATGAGTGAGCACAACCAGACTGGCCTGCCTGAAGCAAGAGTCCAGTTCAAACACACTGAACACTGATTTTGAAAGCAGCAAACTGGTAGATACAGGGAACTGGTAGATAATAATGGCAGATGATAACAGGAACTCAGAGGGATTATTCATCTTTATTGTATTAATCAATAGTGCTATAGGTTTTTCATTGAACACAGATACTATAATTTGCAAAACTAATAAAATAGGCATAGATTTTAAAATGTTTCCTAAAAACTCATGTTTATGGAAACCTGAACTTCTAAATTAGGAGGTGAAGGAGAAGAATCAATACCATTCAGCTAAAAGCTGCAAGACTGAATGAATCTTGAAACTTTCAGCAATCTGTCTACTGAAGAAGGAGAAATTTCCCATACCTCAGCTGTCAGACTACTTAAAAGGTGGACAACTTGGGGGAATTCCCCTGGCAGTTCACTGGTTAAGACTCCACACTTCCATGGCAAAGGGCATGGGTTCAATCCTTGACTAGGGAACTAGTATCCTGTATGCCACGTGGTGTGGTCAACAAAAATTGAAAATTAAAAAATAAAAAAGCAAATATTTTGGAAATAAGGCATGCTACCTTTACTTTGAAAGTGGACAATTTGGAAGTGCTATATTGATATCAACTATTTTTTTTAAGTTGATGTCTTTGATCAAAGTCAATCCCTGAGGTTCCTTTTTATTGTAGAGGTTTCACCCAGTGGGTGGGGTTGGATGATTGGCTTGTCAAGGTTTAAAATCTTGAAAACAAAATGGAGTTACAGATAAATAGCCTGGAGACAAAGATTGAGAAGATGCAAGAAATGTTTAATAAGGACCTAGAAGAAACCAAGTCAATCCCTGAATCTTTTTTTGTCCATTGTCACTAAACATATTTCCCTCCATTCTCAAATCTAAACTTTTATCACATGCCAGGTGCATCTATACACAGTTCCATGATAGACATCAACAGAAAGACAATTCCATAAATTGCATTTCAGAGTTTACTTTTTCCCTGGGAAAACTAAAACAACCACACCTATACAAACAGTTCAGACATTTCATAGACGGTGCTTAGATTGAAGGAATCTACTATTCAAAAATGAAAAAAAAAAAAGACATGTAAAACTTAAGCCATTAAAAATCAGCACCAAAAAAGTCATCAGAAGAACTATATTCAAAATCAGACTTTTAATTACTAGCTTTTGAACCTGAAGTAGATACACCTGTGGCCCACGGTTTTTCCACAATAGAAGATTGCTATCTGTACTAAGTGCTGGCCAGATCCCAGACTCTACAAGGATGTTGAACAGGTAGTAAAGGTGTCAGACATCTTGACCCTTTTCTCTGCAAATAGACAATAAAGAATTGACTACACCCCGGATGAAAAATAGCTGCTGTTATAATAAGCAAACATGATTGGTAGAGATAAAAATGATCAAGAACTCCCTCATCTAGAACGTGACAGGCACTATTTCAAACATACATTGACTCGATTGTCACAAAAAAATCCATAAGGTACAAACTATTATTATTTCCATCTTACAGATGAAGAAACTGAGATACTAAGTATCTTACCCAAGATCACTCCAGTTACTAAGTGGTATGATTGAGTTTTGAGTCCAAACTGGCTCTAAAGCCTGCTTTCCTAATTTTGACTCTCTGAATGTAAGAGGACCTTTATTTCTCTTTTTATCATGGCTCCTTGCTGATGAGAATAAAGTACAAGTAAAGCAAGTGAATTTCACTAATTTTTATTTTATCACAAAGTACTACCTTTAATAAAAAAAGCAAGTAAGTCAATGCTTTATTTCTATCACCAAAGACAATTAGAAAATTAATATATGACTTTGCTTCACTTACCTTGGACAAAGGGTATCTCCTCAAGGCCGCCCCTCCCAACCTTGAATGTGAAGTAGCTCGTCTCAGCCTGCGCTTTGCTGGAGCAGCCGTGAAGAGATACCCCACGTCCAAGGTAAGAGAAACCCAAGTAAGATGGTAGGTGTTGCGAGAGGGTATCAGAGGGCACCACACTGAAACCATAATCATGGAAAACTAGCCAATCTGATGACACGGACCACAGCCTTGTCTAACTCAATGAAACTAAGCCATGCCGTGTGGGGCTCCCAAGACACACAGGTCATGGTGGAGAGGTCTGACAGAATGTGGTCCACTGGAGAAGGGAATGGCAAACCACTTCAGTATTCTTGCCTCGAGAACCCCATGAACAGTATGAAAAGGCAAAAAGATAGGACATTGAAAGATGAACTCCCAAGGTCAGTAGGTGCCCAATATGCTACTGGAGATCAGTGGAGAAATAACTTCAGAAAGAATGAAGGGATGAAGCCAAAGCAAAAACAATACCCAGTTGTGGATGTGACTGGTGATAGAAGCAAGGTCCGATGCTGTAAAGAGCAGTATTGCATAGGAACCTGGCATGTTAGGTTCATGAATCAAGCCAAATTGGAAGTGGTCAAACAGGAGATGGGAATACCAGACCACCTGACCTGCCTCTTGAGAAACCTATATGCAGGTCAGGAAGAAACAGGTAGAACTTGACATGGAACAACAGCCTGGTTCCAAATAGGAAAAGGAGTACATCAAGGCTGTATATTTTCACCCTTCTTATTTCACTTATATGCAGAGCACATCATGAGAAACGCTGGGCTAGAGGAAGCACAAGCTGGAATCAAGATTGCTGGGAGAAATATCAATAACCTCAGATATGCAGATGACACCACCCTTATGGCAGAAAGTGAAGAGGAACTAAAAAGCCTCTTGATGAAAGTGAAAGAGGAGAGTGAAAAGGTTGGCTTAAAGCTCAACATTCAGAAAACTAAGATCATGGCATCTGGTCCCATCACTTCATGGCAAATAGATGGGGAAACAGCATCAGACTTTATTTTGGGGGGCTCCAAAATCACTGCAGATGGTTACTGCAGCCATGAAATTAAAAGATGCTTACTCCTTGGAATGAACGTTATGACCAACCTAGATAGCATATTAAAAAGCAGAGACATTACTTTGCCCACAAAGGTCAGTCTGGTCAAAGCTATGGTTTTTCCAGTGGCCATGTATGGATGTGAGAGTTGGACTGTGAAGAAAGCTGAGTGCCCCAAAATTGATGCTTTTGAACTGTGGTGTTGGAGAAGACTCTTGAGAATCCCTTGGACTGCAAGGAGAGCCAACCAGTCCATCCTAAAGGAGATCAGTCCTGGGTGTTCATTGGAAGGACTGATGCTGAAGCTGAAACTCCAATACTTTGGCCACCTCATGCAAAGAGTTGACTCATTGGAAAAGACTCTGATGCTGGGAGGGATTGGGGGCAGGAGGAAAAGAGGACGACAGAGGATGAGATGGTTGGATGGCATCACCAATTTGATGGACATGAGTTTGAGTAAACTCTGGGAGTTGGTGATGGACAAGGAGGCCTGGCGTGCTGCGATTCACGGGGTCACAAAGAGTCGGATCCGACTGAGCGACTGAACTGAACTTGTTTCACTTAACAACAAAAGCTGTTACCAATATTAAAGGAATCCAGTTTTTCAAAGCAAGGATGATTAATATATCCTCCATAAACTGACTATTTTTATTTCTTCCCTCACTTGGGGAGGGGGGAGATCATTAAAATGAGATGATTCTAATACAAGTGTCACTTTTTCCTCCCCAGTCGAAAATCTACTTAGTAAACTATGGCAGAAAACATGTGAGTAAAATAGATTTTAGGTTTTCTTTACCCCCTTCTTTTGTGACAGAAAGCAGTGTGTTCACATATTCTAAACATAAGTGTCACAGAGGTTGAAGGCTAATATATACTAATTACTACACTAAAGTACAGAATAAGAATTTCTTCAAAGCATAACTATCTTTACTGGCTGGCAAAATATCCAACTTAAATCACAAGAATTAAAATCTAAGAATGTACTTTAAGGAAAAATCACTTAGTTCCTCTATAAAATGCTGTCATTTAACTATGAATACAGCCTCCCACAATTTAATCTGATAAAAACTAAGCCGGTCTTAGCTGATAATGACATTTTATAATAAAAACATGAATTATACAAATGATAGTTGGTTGCCTACCTTAAACATTTTAGCACTGAATTCACCACTTTACCTTTAATGTTCATGCTGTCTACTGAAATATCTTTTCAAGGGAGGAATATTAAAAGCATGACATTTAATATAATCAAAATGATCTCAATAATCAGATGAAATGAGAAGATTCAACAAAGTACATAAGACATTGAAGACTGTTAAGAAAATGGAGATGATATCAGGGTGAGGGTAGGAACACAGCTCAGCCTAGACAAAGGGCAATGAGAGCTCAAGGTCTTCCGAAGACCCATGAAACTCACACACTCTCAAAAAATGAAGCATAGCTATGTTCAGAGCTTTGAGATTCTTAGACACATCTATAGTCCTTACTAACCAAAAGAGTGTCAAGATTCCTATATGCCATACAAAGTTGAATAGGATTGGATACTTCAATGAAGACCTACTTCAATGAAGATGAAAAAAAATAAAAATATGAAGGCAGTGGAGAACCATAGGGTATACATTCATTTGCTAAATGTGATTCAAAAACCCAATTTAAAAGGGCATTTATCACAACGTCCTACTATATAGCACAGGGAACTTTATTTAAGAATCCGTGATAAACTATAATGGAAAAGAATATGTATATATACGTGAATAACTGAATCACTTTACTGTACAGCAGAAATTACAACAATATTTACTTCAACAAAATTAAAAAAAAGAATCCTCAAGTCTTCCATTTAGAATCCCTTTACCAAAGATTGTATGTATCAAGTCAATTACCAAGTGAGAAGGTAGCTTCATCCTTTTTGCATTAAACACTGACATTTTCTTGGGGGGAAAAAGAGGTTATCTATTATCATGGGACAGCAGGTATGGGAGAATACGAAGCCATACATACCATCCGAGCCTCTCCCACACACTGAGCCCAAAGAATTCTGAAGGATAATTTCACAATACTTACATAATTTTCCAGCTAACACAAACATAGCATTTCCAAAGCTTCATAAGTTTAAAATATTTCTCCACATACTTACCATGTACTTACTCCTCAACTTACCATGTTTCAACTTACAATTTTTTGACTTTACAATGCAAAACCAATACCTGTTCAGAAAAACTATACTTCAAATTGTGAACTTCGATCTTTCCCTGAGCTAGCGATGATGCAGCACACTACTCTCTCATGACGCTGGGCAGTGGCATTGACTCACAGCTCCCAGTCAGCCCCACAATCATGAGGGGAAATAAATGATATACTTTAACAACTATTCTGTACCCATATAACCACTCTGTTTTCCACTTTCAATACAGTATTCAATAGATTACATGACTTTATTATAAAACAGGCTTTGTGTTAGTTGATTCTGCCCAACTGTAGGCTCATGTAAGTGTCCTGAGTCAGTAGAAGATGGGCTAGGCTAATCTATCATATTCTGTAGGTAGGTATATTAAATGCATTTTTGGTTTATGATATTCCCAGGTGGCACTAGTGGTAAAGAACCTGCCTGCCAGTGCAGGAGACTTAAGAGAGGTGGATTTGATCCCTGGGTTGGGAAGATCCCCTGGAGAAGGAAATGGCAGCCCACTCCAGTATTCTTGCCTAGAGAATTCCATGGACCGAGGAGCCTGGCAGGCAGGCTCATGGGCAGCCCATGGGCCCGCAAAGAGTCAGACACGACCGAAGTGACTTAGCACAGCATATTTTCAACTTAATGATGGGCTTACATCAGGATATAAATCCAATATAAGGGGCTTTCCAGGTGACTCAATAGTAAAGAACCCACCTGCGATGCAGGAGATAGCGGTACGATCGCCGGGAAGATCCCCTGGAGGAGAAAATGGTAACTGACTCCAGTCTTCTTGCCTGGGAAATCCCATGAACAGAGAAGCTTGGTGGGCTACAGTCCACGGGGTTGCAAAAGAGTTGGAAACGATTGAGGACATACACACACACAACACCAACATAATACAAGGAAGATCTATACTACACCAATAGGACACATATGTGCATACACCTAAGTATGGATAAACACATATCCACAGAGAAGGAGAAAGTGATCTTTGCAGTAGATTAACCTATAAATTTTCTATCCAAGTATTTACTGACCTCAGTAAAAGAGGTAATCCTGAGATTTGTTGATACTGCACTCATATACCCAAGGAAGGATAGCAGAATATGCCACCACGAAATATACCACATTGACATAAAGAAAATAAGGTATATTTCAGCTTTTCCTTACTGTTTTTGGTCTGTGACTTTACTAGTTTAGATTGTGGCTTTGCACATCAAATTGTGGATGTCTAAATTCAATATTGATATCAAAAATACATTAAGGTCAACACAATTACCAATGAATATTCACACAATTATATTGCATCCAAATGCACGGCATAGATACATAGTCATTGAAGATGACACAACTATAGCAATTTAAACTAAATATCCATTAAATAAGAATTGAGACTGTGACCACTAAGTTTTGACACTTAACACACTCTAATTAAGGCAATAGTTAATGAATTAGTGGTTGTTACTAAGAAAAATAATGAACAAAATCTGGCCTTATTAGACAATTTCTTTAAAATAAGTGACAGTATTGTCAGTGAGAATTCAACCACCTAGTTAATTTCTGTCAACATTTTACTGACAAAAATGCCCTAATAGAATCCTTGACCTTCAATAAAGAGTTTAAATGTATCAAACACAAATTATTTAATAGCTTTCAAAAGCATACAATAGCAATTTTGACATTTTACAAGGTCATTTTTCAGAAGCATAAATCGATAAAGGTTCATTCTGCAAAGTCACTATCATAACTTTTATTATATTGTATAAAATTAAAATTAATAAGGTCAATCACATTCCATGTTTTCTTTCCTAGCATGAAAAACTATGTGACAAAAACAATTTAAATCAAAAATTGTCATTTCCACATTTCTGACTGTTATACTCCATTGTGAATGAAATGGTCTGAGGGAGAACCTTTACTAGAGAATTAACTCCTAAAATAACTATTTCAAATTTCAGATTCTCAGCTATTTGTCTGATGGCATTTTCACCTCTAAGTGAACAGTGGAAGTAAATAAGCATATAACTTAAATGGCACTTCATAAAAATCTAGAGTATAAGTACAGTGGTGACAATTAAGTTAATGATTTATATTCTCAAGTCTTCCTCTTTTTTTCAAGGCTAGTTACTTAAATGGGGCTATCTGCTTTGACTAACCTGGGATTTTAAAAGGATGCCTGATCAAATTTTTTCATTAACTAAGATCCTAGACTCAGAAAATATACTTCTTAGGTATTAAGTGCTTTGACCAATATAAGATCATATTCAAATAATTAGTCTTTAGAGAAAGCTAAGCTAACTCATTGCATTCATTTCTCAATTGTCTCCTTTGCAAACTGCAATGTATATGTGTATCACTGTGATGAATTAGATATTAATAAACAATGCCAATTTCACATAATAAATTGGTCCCAATTTTATGTCATTAAATGTAGCTGAGAATATCCAGTGAGTCTTCAACTACTGAAAAACCTCTCAAATTCTTATCTACAGGCCAGACTGCTCTTTTGAGTTCCAGATCACATATACTGAACATCTCCAGCTGAGTATCATACTTAGCAGGATCCATATTTCATTATTTTTCCTACCAAAGCTCATATTCGTTCTGTACTATCTCAATGACTGGCACCTCTGAAACCTCCAATGGTCCGAAACTTTAATGAATTCCAACCTGACCACCATTCACACCAACTCTTACAAAATATTTATGTTAAGATCACTAATGTTCTCCCTGCTGCATATCTAGACTTTTTTTTTTTTTTTTTGCTGCTTTCATCTGACTTAACTCCTCAGCAATATTCTACCTGACTAAATTAACCCTTTCTTGCTTCTTAAAATATTTTTCTCTCTTGGCTTTTCTAATGACACATTTTGTTTGTTTTGTTACATCTTTTGTTGGCATTTCATGTACTGGCTCTCCTCTTCCAATGGCCCTTGAAATGTTGGTGTTCCTCAGGACTTTATCTTGGACTCTCTTTTTTTCTGTCTCTACAATACTTATTTAGGTAATCTCATCCATTCTCATAATATTAAATTGCATATACATGTAGATAAACTCCCAACCTCTCTCAGACCAAAATATTCTTCTGAGCTCCAATTTTCTACATACAACTGCCTATAGAACATGGCCACCAAACTATTGTATATCTCAAATTTAGTATGTCAGACACCTAGCTTTTATTTTTCTCACTCTTCCTCACGTTGGTAAGCAGCACCATCATCCACAACGTGGGAATCATATTAGATGTTCCTTTCCTCCTTCTTCCCTGTCTCTCATCTCCCCATGTTGAGTACCATTAATAACTATTAATTTCACTTTCTAATATTTAGTTCCCTCCCTTACATTCCCACTGCCACTGCCTCAGTTCAAGTCATTAAAATCTCTCAATTAGATTATTAAAAAGCCTGCTAAATGCCCTCCCATCAGTCTTTCACTTTCCTACTGAAAGTGATCATTCTAAAATGCATTCTGATCATACATCGCCAACCCTAATTAAAAATGCATTAAAGGTTAATCATAGGCCATAGTAAAAAGGTCCTTTACTAGTTCACTTCAACCTGCAATATCCCTCCTGTCCTTCATGCCACATTCTCCCCCCAACCAGTTAATGTCTCACTCCCCAATGTGTGATGTTTTATCATACTTGCCCTTGTTCACATAGTTTCATCTGCCCTGAATGTCCTTGTCCTTTTGGGAAAAAAAAAAAGGAAACCAAAACTACATAAACTTCAAGTCCCGATTCAAATGGTCTTTTTCTCTGAAACCTTCTGAATTCATCTTTAATTATTCTTTAATAATAAGGCCATTATTCTTTCATGACTCTGTATAGCAGTTACCACATTTTAATAGAGCAATTATTTTAGATATAGTAGATACTTTCTACATCTACCTCTCTTTTGAAAATTGAGCTCTTTAAAGAGCCAAACCCTTTCTTCTTCATCTTGGCATATCTTAACTGCCAAGACTATGGTGGCCTGAGATGCAATGCTCTCTCCCAAAGAGCCATGATATGGGTCTGTTGCCCTTCTTCACCAATAAACCCATACAAGGTTCTTCTCCCACTGGGTTAGCATGTATCGCCCTCCAGTGGACAAGAATCACAATATCTTTTCACATTGGTGCGGTATCATCAACTGAAAGGTAAAACGTAGAGCTGCTTTTTTTTTTCAGAGTTTTTATTTTTATAAATACTCAACAAAAATTCACAAAGTAAATTTCATGTTTTTTATGTAATAAAGTCATTCTAACTTGCTTGCATTCCAACATGTCTTTTGACACAGAAAGAATACAGTAAAGTTGCTGCTAGCACAGGAAAAACTATATAACAGCTTGTATACAACCTTGAAAGCAGTCATTATAGGAATATTGTGCATTAACTGAATTTTTGGGCAATATTCTGTTGCAGCCCTTCTTCGCAACTGGTCTTTTCAACTAGGAGTCAATTTCTAGATCTATTTTCTGATTTCCTACTAAAGAGACAGTTCCAGTGTTCTTCCTTTGTACTACCTTCCACATAAGTCTTCCCCATTAATTCTGTCTGTAGGTGTTGTTCATAGCACTATCCAATCCTATTCCCTGAACTATAACCAGTTATGATCATCACACATGGATTACTATGTCTATACAAAATGAAAAGCAAAATCAGATTGCATAACACAAACACTTTAACAAAGCCTTACATAAGAGTAAAAAGAAAACTATTATTCGAGGGAAGCGGCAGGGCAAAGATGGGCAGGCCATCCTGTACTCTGCCTGTGATGTGAAAGAGAAAGAAGCAGTGCTCTGAGATAGAACATGCTTATCATTGTTGTGCTTGTGCTCAGTCGTGTCTGACTCTGTGAGACCCCATGGACTGTAGCCCGCTAGGCTCCTCTGTCCATGGGATTCTCCAGGCAAAAATACTGGAGTGGGTTGCCATTTCCTACTTCAGGGGATCTCCATGACCCAGGGATTGAACTTATGTCTCCTGCATTGGCAGGTGAATTCCCTACCAATGAATCACCTGGGAAAACCTATAATATGCTGACTATTATAAAACGTCATCCAGTATCAGAATTTCATCAGGAAACTTCTGCTCTAGATCTCCTTCCCCAAATACTTTTTTATTTGGAGCAAGTACCAAAGTATCAAAAGGAAAATGGCAGATAACATAGCCTATGTTAGAGGAAGTTTACACCACTAGCTTAGAGACAGTGAAAACAAACTGCTGGTTATATACGTGTTCACATATATGCAATAAGCTAGTTCTTCCAGTCATCCATTATGGAAACAGAGCTTTTGTAATATATTAATACCTTCTAAAAGCCCTACATTGATTAAACAGAAAACCTCTTATAGCTACTGATATGATGCAACTTTATCCCCAGTGAATAGCAAGAATAAATAAGTGATGATTTATTACAGAGCTTGATGAAATGTTAAAGAGAAAATGATATCAAGGCAATTAGCAAATTCATAAATTATAGCATTAAAAAATGCCATGAAACAAAATGCCTAGGTTTGAATCATTATTCCCTCATTTATTATTATCTGTGTTATCCTGGGCAAGTTACAGAACTTTTCTGTCCCTTATTTTCCTCATATATAAAATGGGATGAATAATAGTAACCTCAAGGAGTTTATTGAGAAGACATAATAAGTTAATGCATGGAAGACAATTATAACAATACTTAGCATAGAGTAAATGCTATGGAAGTGTGAGTCTTTTTTTTTTTTTTGGAAGTGTGAAGTCTTTATTATTATCATTTCTTCCCCAGCCTCCATTCGTGAGTTTATTTAACTTGGATTTTCTTTTTAATGTACAAAACTGCAATCATTCACCAGAGGTCAGAAAGTACGCAGATTGCAATTAAGGACACAGTATTTTGAAGTACGGGGGTGCTGAAAAAAGAGAGAAAATGCTGAGATACATTCCAGATTCCAGTGATAATGACATAATAATTATAGTAAATACAACTCTTCAGGTTAACATTTCCCTTATTCCCAACAAAGACAAATTAAGCACTTTCAGTGGAATTAGCTTCCTGCTAGCAAAGGAAAGGTAAAGAGGGGCAAATGAAGCATCACAGAGCCGGAAGCATGTAAGTAAATATTCCAAGGGGAGTAGAGTATGAGTGAAGGCCAGTAGTCAAGCACAGTGCTGCCTAGCATATGGCCTGTCTGGGTAATGAGAAACCATAACAGAAGTCTTGGCCCTATGGTACCATGCCCCTAGAAGTAGCTTCTGTGGAATATCGAAATGAAAAGACTGGGATATTCCAAGCCTGGTATAAATAGTTTTTTCTACTGCTTAGCTTTCTACTTTCTCTAGATTGAAATTGTCCTTTTCCCTCTGTTAAAGTTTCAGTATAAGGAAAGAAATAGTGAGCAGGCCAGAATTCACTTAGTCGCTCACTCAAGTCCAACTCTTTGCAACTCAATGGACTGGGGCTCACCAGGCTATTCTGACCATGGGATTCTCCAGGTAAGACTGGAGTGGGTTGCCATTCCCTTCTCCAGGGCATCTTCCTGACCCAGGGTTCAAACCTGGATCTCCTGCATTGCAGGCAGACTCTTTACCATCTGAACCACGAGGGAAGCTCCAAATTCACTTTAGGGCATGTACAAATGACTGACATTTTATGTAGAAATGTAGACAAGTTATATAAATTTAAAGGTGGGCTTGTGTGTGCAACTTACATAAGACACTAAAATATGTTGGTTATGTTTTTATATACATATGCCCAGGCAAGACTATACATGTTTTAAAATCCCCATGTGATACCATTTCTAAAAGACAAAAAAAAAAAAAAATGACAAGAGTTTTAAACATTACTACTTCAAAATGTCAAGTAATAAACAAATGCTGGAAACAGAAGAGAGATCAGTAACCTAAAACAGTTGCTTTTAAACCTTCTTATATACAATCCAGAGACCCTACAAAATAATTTCTTACGAGTTCACTAAAAAAAAAACAAAACTAAGCTGTATTAGATACGAGTTAGCATATCTCAATTGTAATATACTTTCTTTCCACATGTGCTAGAATGCTGTTTGAAAAGATTATCACACAGAGAATTTACATTATCTTCCTGAATACAATTCTCTCATGCTTTCACAAAGGTAGTTGTCATACTGTGCTAAAACACCTCTCTGCTAAACTGTAATGAAGTGAAATGCTACAACTGAACATTCATCAATGATCATGAATAAAGTTGGAAATCTCAACCAACCCACTGAAGATTCAGATCTGGTGCAAAGTTTTCTGGGTTATAAAAGACAAGGAAATCATTAACAATTATGGTTGCTTTACTAATTCCACTCATTCTGTAAGACCAAGTTATCAGAGAAACAGCTGCTTAAGCGACAAGCACTAAGAAAAGAATGAAAAGGTCTTTTAGTATCTATCATAAATAATACAACCACAGGAAGAACACTTTAAAAGTTACATGAACATTTTTGTCACATATGTATAATCCATTTTGGCAATTTCCCAATAATTAATAGACACTAAATTTACTCTTGATTCATAGAAAAAGATGATGCACAACATTTTTAAATTTCTTAGATAAAGGGTATTATTTTTATCTGGAAAGCAGATTTTGAAATATGGTGCTTCCAGCTATTTAGAAGAAGATCTGAAAGAAGGGACCTACATTTCTTTCTGAACTTGACAACAGGGTTTTTATCAGTATACTTCTCATGCCTCTCTTCCTTAGATCACAGATTTAGCTGGAATGAGAATAAAATTCTCTGTTCACCAGAGCAAAATTGTTCATTTCTTAATGAATTCATACCTAGTACTCAATAAGATATCAGTCTAGAGTAAATCAAAAGAAACACTTAAAAGTGCAATGCTAATTTCACCAAATAGTTAAACACAGAGGATAAAGTAAAGGTTGTCCTTACAGTCAAATCAAAAGAGGCATAAACCCCTAGAGTTGAAGCAAAGGTTAATGCCAAAGAGATACATTTTATATCCGGGCATCAACACTGAACTAATTCAAGCTGTAATTCCTACCTCTGGAAATATTAGCATAGTATATCCAAAGATGGTTTTCTCTTGATTATTATATTATTTTAATCCTCTGACCACCCTTTCTGTCAACACCATCTCTCTCAGTCTTTTCTGCTTCTGTGGCTAGAATAGGAACTTGTTGTACAGTACTTTATTTGGCTCAAGTTCCAAATCTACAAGTGACCAATGACTCCTTGTGTTTTTTTTTTTTTTTTTATCCTACTGCACCCAACCCATCAACAACTCCTGCTGGCTTCTGCAGATATGTGTTTTAAATTCCCCAATTTACATTCTTTAAAATGACTCCCCTTAACCATCACATTTAATCATCCACCTAAGGAGTTCTCTACCACATCACTGTATTTTATCATCTTTAGAATATATAATAACACCTGAAATTCATATTAATTTAATGACATGTTTATTATTTTAGGCTTCACAGTTGGCTCAGTGCTAAAGAATCTGCCTGCCAATGCAGGAAACGTGGGTTTGATCCTTGGGTCAGGAAGATGCCCTGGAGGAGGAAATGGCAACCCGCCCCAGGACTCTTGCCTGGAAAATCCTATAGACAGAGAGGTCTGGCAGGTATAGTCCATGAGGTCATTATTATTATATTGTTTCAGTCAGACTGTAGGTTCCCAGAGCATCAAGATCACATTAATTACAACAATATCCCCTCCCAACATCCTCGCCCAAGGTTAGGATTTGGCACAGAGTAGGTGCTTAATATTTTTATTTGTGAATATAAGAGTGTAAAGAAAAACAAATTTACTGATTATTATTAAGGAACTCATAGTTTTTAGCGTTTACTATATACTTCTTTTTTTGGGGGGGTTGCCTTGATAATTCATTTTATTTATTTTTTTAAATTTTTCCATTTATTTTTATTAGTTGGAGGCTAATTACTTTACAATATTGTAGTGGTTTTTGTCATACATTGACATGAATCAGCCATGGATTTACATGTATTCCCCATCCCAATCCCCCCTCCCACCTCCCTCTCCACCCAATCCCTCTGGGTCTTCCCAGTGCACCAGGCCCGAGCACTTCTCTCATGCATCCAGCCTGGGCTGGTGATCTGTTTCACCCTAGATAATATACGTGTTTCGATGCTGTCCTCTCGAAATATCCCACCCTCGCCTTCTCCACAGAGTCCAAAAGTCTGTTCTGTACATCTGTGTCTCTTTTTCTGTTTTGCATATAGTCCAGAAAAATAAATGACCCAATCAAAAAAATGGGCCAAAGAACTAAACAGACATTTCTCCAAAGAAGACATACAGATGGCTAACAAACACATGAAAAGATGCTCAACATCACTCATTATCAGAGAAATGCAAATCAAAACCACAACGAAGTACCATTACACGCCAGTCAGGATGGCTGCTATCCAAAAGTCTACAAGCAATAAATGCTGGAGAGGGTGTGCAGAAAAGGGAACCCTCTTACACTGTTGGTGGGAATGCAAACTAGTACAACCGCTATGGAGAACAGTGTGGAGATTTCTTAAAAAACTGGAAATAGAACTGCCATATGACCCAGCAATCCCACTTCTGGGCATACACACTGAGGAAACCAGATCTGAACGAGACACGTGCACCCCAATGTTCATCGCAGCACTATTTATAATAGCCAGGACATGGAAGCAACCTAGATGCCCATCAGCAGATGAATGGGTAAGGAAGCTGTGGTACATATACACCATGGAATATTACTCAGCCGTTAAAAAGAATTCATTTGAATCAGTCCTAATGAGATGGATGAAACTGGAGCCCATTATACAGAGTGAAGTAAGCCAGAAAGATAAAGAACATTTCAGCATACTAACACATACATATGGAATTTAGAAAGATGGTACTATATACTTCTTGAAAACAAATTTTAAAAAACGTCTGAGAAAATATAAGCAGTCCCCTCAAAAAAAAAATTCTATTACTGTATTAATTCTGTAAACCAAATGCCATAGCGAGGTGACAAGCATATCAGTCTTTCTTATGAATTTCCTTTTATTGGATACTCTTAACTGCTGCCGTTTTCACTGTCATTTCCAAATCACAGGTCGACTCCAAAGTCCACTGGAACTTTTTCATCGTACTGAGTTTTAGGAAGCAACAAGAGAACTCAGATAAAAACAGGGCAGAAATGTGACAATAACTAAGCAGATAGTTTCTGGAAAATACTGTGCATCATAGAATACAGTGGTCCAGTTAACACCTAATAGTTTAAGTGTGTCTACCCAACAACAATAAATAATTTAGATCCTAGGAAATCCTAGTAGAAAAAAATAACCAAAATGCAGGAGTACAAGGATGCTGTCATGACAAAACAAGATAAACAAAATCCTTTTCCACCACTGAGAATTCAGTTACTCATTCGTGGGTCACAGGCCTAATGGAACAATAAGTATTCTGAGAAAGCTAGAAGTGTAGAGCATACGATAGCAAATAAGACAAGGAAGACATAGTCTCAATGGCAGTTTGGAGGAACAGCTAGAATAATGCTGCTATCTCATTTCTACAATAAATTAATCTCCATATAGGTCACTTATTAATACCTGCATATGGAAATATAGCTCCCAATACCCAAGCATCAGTGGACTCAAGATTTGTGAAATATAAATTTGTCACTATGTTGACTATGCAAAGTTATCTGGGTTCACTGGGAGAGAGGAGATGTACATGCCTGAGGTAAATATGTGAAAACAGGACCATTTTAGAAAGTTGTAAAGTAAAATAAATAAATAATTTAAAAAAACAGAACACAAGAAAGTTCAAACTATGAAAACTTTTATGGAGCAATTACATTAAAGATTTCCTATTCTGAAAAAAATAAAATAAAATAAACTGTCTCCAAAAAGAAAAAAAAAAGTTTGGTTATATTGAATTTATACACATTATTATCAAGAAGGTTAAAAAAAAACAATTATGTCATCTTTCACTAAAATTTAGTCTCAAAAAAACCACTGCTTAGTAATGGAGATTAACATTGAATATCTTTTGGAAAATTCATTGTCATCAACTGGCAAATTCTGTATAGTGGTTAGCATAATATATTAAGGCTATTAGATGGTGTATTTAACTCATAACTGGTACCTTCACTAAAAGTTATTAGTACATCAAAATACTGTCTATTTTGACTGGCAAAGATCTGTCCAATGTTACATGTGCCCCAGTTCTCCACGTCTATATAGTAAAGGAAATAGGCTGCTTTAACTATAGATTTCAGGGCACATATCCTAAAGAGTGAAAGCATTACTAAAACAGTCATTGCTTAAATTTTCTACTTCTATCATTCAGATATATATAATATAAATAACAAAGCAGAGCATATTTTCATTTCTTCTACAAAGATCACAATGATGAATTTTAACACGATAACTAAAATACTGATGTTCTATATGCAGTCATTCCACAGACTCCAATATCCTGGCAACTATGTTAGTTTCTGCATGGAAAGTTTAATTGGTTTCAAGGTGAATTTCCTTAATGGCAGCATTCACTGTTTTATTAAAAGCTGAGGATTCTTAACAAATATCACTATGTCTTGCATTTTATATAGTATTTATATATTGATCATTATTCCCTACCCTACTAAAAGGAGAGGGTTAGATTCTGTCAGTAATGTTCTCTCTTCCTGGAGGCCTCCAGGTCATCTGACTTCTAGAAATACAGGGAGCTAAATTATATTTCACACCTATAACGTAAATATTAATGCTTTCCTAATAGTCTTTTGAAGTGTGGGGTTTTGAGTTTCAAGGTCAATTCCAAATGTCTGCTAGGAAGTGTCTGTGTAACAGTTGCAAGCATGACATGTATTTTGACTGAAAGGAATCAATATGTCAACTTATCAACAAATATTTTTATACTGTTTTGAATTGAAAGCTTTAGTCAACTTACTGAAAATGTGTAAACCATTTAGAAGACTGTAAAGTTTAATTTTATAACAATTTTTGTCAAATATATATTAAATTGAAATGATGCTATGTCATTTTTATTTTTTGTATGAAACCAGATCATTTATATTAATAAAAAGCATTTATTAAATGCCCAACATTACTGGCCTGCTACAATGTTTGGTGTCCAATGGGCATTCCCTTCAAGTTTTTTGCACTTCCCAATTTTGAATTAAGGTTTGATTAGAGGGTTTACATAAAATATTTTAAATTTGAATCAGCGAAAGAGGTTATATAAATGGGATTTGATACATCAGTATTATGAATAATATATGCATTTGTAACATATTGATAGTTGCACACTATGAATAATGAAATCTATCAGTCATTACCTAGAATCAAGTTGCTTTGAATATTTCTGAACACATTTTATCCTGAATGCTGCCATTAAGGAAATTCACCTTGAAACCAATTAAACTTTCCATGCAGAAACTAACATAGTTGCCAGGACATTGGAGTGTGTGGAATGACTGCATATAGAACATCAGTAGTTTAGTTATTGTGTTAAAATTCATCATTGTGATCTTTGTTAGACATAGCAATGTCTAATAAAGGAATTCTGAAAGTCTTCCTATAGAGCAGTTATAGTGGGAAAGACTTTTTGGTAAGAATTAATACATAATAGGAGGGCTTAAAACATCAGCAGCAACTTCTGTTAAGAGTTTTTCATGTCAGTTTTCATGTCAGTCAACTACAATCCTTGTTACCTTTGAGCAAGTCACTGACTCAGTTATCTACAGAATAAGAGATAAGAACATCATCACATACATTTGTTTCCTGAGGATTAATTAAACACTTTAATACATGTAAAAAGTTCTGTGGTATGTAACAAACGCTTTATGAATCATATCTTCTCTGTCAGCATCCATATTCTACTATTAGATAAACACTGACGTTCTAGTTCATATGTATATTCCTGGTTGTCAAAAGAAATGCAGAGTACCCTTGGCAACCAGTCAACAGAATGCTCACAGATCAAACTGAATCTACCATGTTCATGAATGAATTTGAGATTCCCTCCAGTATTCTTGCTTGAAGAATTCCATGGACAGAGGAGCGTGGCAGGCTACAGTCCATGGGGTCGCAAATAGTTGGACATGACTGAGCGACTAACACCACCATTGCAATCCTAACCATATCAATCCTAAGGTGTTTGTTGGACCCTTACCAACAATATTGCCATTGCTACAATGGAAAAAACTGGGGATGAGGGAATTAAGACAATCTACAAAAAGAGAGTCTCACAACTTAAATAACACTCCAAACAGGACAAATCCATTGTAATCCTTAAGACTATGAAGAAATTCAATAGTAAATAAAGTTTTCTGTACAGTCCAGAAGAAACTTAAGGTGTGAGAGAGGACCAATATGGGTTTTCCAAAGGCCAAGAGCACATTTTTCTCTCCACCAACAAAGGTTTAAAATTATCTTTGAAAAAATCTTTAAACAAGCCAGAGTAAATCTTTCCAAAGGAAGGTTGTTTTCATAGTTTCATTTGTTTCTTACTCCTAATTAAAAACACACACACACACACACACACAAACAGGCCTGAGCTAAAGATTCTGAAATGCAAGAAAAAGACCACTATGAAAATATAAAACATTTAAATGCCTTTGCCTTCCACTTATACTCCCGAAAGTTCTATACATTCAATTCTATTTCACGAAAGAACTGACAGCTGTCACATACATCTCATAAATACTAAATTGTAAAAAAAAAAAAAAAGATTACCCATTTATAGTCACTTGTAATATTCATAACAAATCAGAGTAAACTCTTAAGACTTATTTTATTAAGTCCTAACTAATGCCTAATTTAATAAACTTATTTACTGGTAATAACTCCCAAGCAAACATTATGCAATACATAAATGTCAAGGCACAACTACAATCTGCCCACCAAGGAAGCCTCAATGTCTCTGAAGGTATTAAAAGATGTAGACTATCATTAAAACAAAGTGAAAAATGATACCATAATATTAAAACAATGATGAAAAGGCTTTGTATAAGTTACTCTCTCAACAAAAGCTTAGTTAAAATATATTCAGTTATGTTGCTGAAAAGACCAAAATTAAGAATTTATTGGCTTGCTTTTTTTCCCCAAACAATTAATAATATATGGATATGTCCTGATCTGGTAAAGTACTAAATTAAAAAAGCACTTTTGTAAGTCTTCAACACTAGACAACTCAAGAATTCTACAGTATGAAGCTGTTGTCAGGCACTGCTACTACAAAAAGCTAATGCTATCAAATTCATATCTACCATAGAAAAGGCTGTTTAAAAGAGCTGACAGCTATCTTTGTCATTACATTGCTTAAATATCAAACCAAGATCATGCATGCAAGGCTTACTGAGTTGGTTATCTTGTTTGTACACTATGGATACAAACTCTACCTCAAACTCACTGTCATCATAAATGAGCATCATTGGTCATAAGACACATTAGGCAAAAACTGATGAAATGATCAGCTTAAAAATATCACTACCATGGAAATCAAAATAGTATCATGGACTATTAATTATAGTGGATAGCATCATCTTTTTATAAAGATGAGAGACAACATCAGTAAACCAAATGACAAGCAGAATATGAAAAATCCCACTGCTTTCATATATATATATATATAAGTGATCCTAAAAAACTATGTGGCTAATTAGAAGTCATCTTAGGAAAAGTTAAAGAATTTTAACTTTTAATTTTTATTTAAATTTTAATTTTTAAAGAATTTTAAATTCCAAAGGAACCCTTTAGTTAAACTATATCTCAGAAATATTTTTTAAAGGGCTAGTGAAAGTCGCTCAGTCATATCCAACTGTTTGTGACTTCATGGATTGTAGTCCACCAGGCTCCTCTGTCCATGGAATTCTCCAGGCAAGAATACTGGAGTGGGTTGCCATTCCCATCTCCAGGGGATTTTCCCGACCCAGGGATGGAATCCAGGTCTCCCACATTTCAGGCTGCTACTTTACCATCCGAGCCACCAGGGAAGCACAAGGACTAGATACGTCTACAAATCCTGTTTCAAATCTAAGAAATTAATTTCATATAATTTTCTCATCATATGTGTTCAGTTTATGCCCTAAAATGGATTAAGAAGCTATGTAATGCCAAATGATGATTAATAAAATGAATGTCTATAAAATTATGATACAAAAGATTTTAGGACCATGTTCTGATCTATCATACAGACATATTAACATTTGATAATACAATTATTTAAATACTTAAACTGTCAGCATTGAGAAAACAAAAGCATGTGAAATAGAATAAAAATGACAATAATTAACAAGAATGTGATCTGATTGGTACTGAAACAGTAAATAGTACGTAAAACCTAAGAGAGGAGCTATAGCATCTTTATTAATGCAGTTAATGGAACAAAAGGTATCTAATCACACCAGCTTCTTTTATCAAAGAAAGCTACAAATATCCTAATAGCATCACATGTCAAACAGCAGTTACTTTGGCTGCTTTCTATTAAAAGCAATTACATGCCAGGAAACCACACATTGCTCCCACACTGCCAGGAGCATGTTATCAGTCTATTCTTATCACGTGAAGCCAGACACAGTCAACTCTCAGTAAGCCATTCCCATGGAGGGGACATTGATAATTCATAATACTTATATTTGCCATTTGAATGCATCACCTACTTTGTTTAGGTTCTTATAAAATTAATTTCAATTAAAAATATGATCCTTAAGCCAGTATCAACACATGATAAAGAGCATGAGGAAATGGTATTGGGGGGGGGCAGGGAGATATCAGATTAGTATTAATATTGGGCCATGGATAAACTAAAGGCAGACCACAAATATGTAGAGAACTTAGCCAAGACTGGCGAAGAATTTCAATATATTTTCATTCTTTCTAGATAAGTTTTATATTGCGAGCTATGCTTTTCAACACACCATATGTACATTGTGTTTGTTTATTAAGTGGGAAAATTGAGTTCTGTCACTTTTTGAGTGTACTTTTACTGAGTTGCATTAACAGTAATGGATTAATGCCATAAGCTAAGTAGGACTGAGTACACAGAATAAATTATTTCAACGGGAAAGATCACATAAATAGACTATCTTTGTCATGTGGGACAGATAAGTATATCTTGAATTGAGGTCTCTGATAATAGAGCTTTTATCTGCACAATCATACAACAAAGAGATTGCGGTCCTGTTGAAAAAAGTACAGGCTATGGATTCAGGCTGGCTCTAACGCACCCTATTCCCATGATTTTGCCCACAGAGTAAGCAGAGCAAAGAAGTGAAGATCACATGGGCTGCAAAATCATCCTGCTTGAGTTTGATTTCCTACTCCAATTTACTTATCTGCAAAATGGCTACAATCATAGTGTCTACAGCATAAGAGAGATAAAAGAATTAAATGAAACAATCCATGGAAAACACTTAAAGTATCTGGCATACAGTAAGTACACTATAAATATTAACATTTATAATTGCTAAAATTATTGGTTTGGTTGAGTCTGTGACAGATAGTTATCTCTCACAAAATTCTGTTTGATGGTTTTTCTACTTTACTGATCATAACTCTACTTTTGTTGTTGTTTAGTCACAAAGTCATGCCTGAGTCTTTAGGGACCCCATGGACTGTAACCTGCCAGGCTTCTCGGTCCAGGGGATTTCCCAGGCAAGCATACTGGAGTGGGTTGCCATTTCTTTCTCCAGGGTATCTTCTGGATTCAGAGATCAAACCACATGTGCATTGCAGGCGTATAGTTGTTTAAACAGAGACAATAAGAAATTAAGTAGTTTCCAAAGGGTCAAACAACAAATCAGGAAATAGACATCCACCTCTGTTTACTGAAGTGGGCCAGCCATAAATTTTAAAACTATTGACTAAATCAACCATAGGCCACTATTGGAAAAACCAAATTTTCACGTTTGAAAATTTAAACAAAAATCTGTGGTTGCCTCTTTAACAAGTGGTGCTGGGAAAACTGGTCAACCACTTGTAAAAGAATGAAACTAGAACACTTTCTAACACCATACACAAAAATAAACTCAAAATGGATTAAAGATCTAAATGTAAGACCAGAAACTATAAAACTCCTAGAGGAGAACATAGGCAAAACACTCTCTGACATAAATCACAGCAAGATCCTCTATGACCCACCTCCCAGAATATTGGAAATAAAAGCAAAACTAAACAAATGGGACCTAATGAAACTTAAAAGCTTTTGCACTACAAAGGAAACTATAAGTAAGGTGAAAAGACAGCCCTCAGATTGGGAGAAAATAATAGCAAATGAAGCAACAGACAAAGGATTAATCTCAAAAATATACAAGCAACTCCTGCAGCTCAATTCCAGAAAAATAAATGACCCAATCAAAAAATGGGCCAAAGAACTAAACAGACATTTCTCCAAAGAAGACATACAGATGGCTCACAAACACATGAAAAGATGCTCAACATCACTCATTATTAGAGAAATGCAAATCAAAACCACAATGAGGTACCATTACACGCCAGTCAGGATGGCTGCTATCCAAAAGTCTACAAGCAATAAATGCTGGAGAGGGTGTGCAGAAAAGGGAACCCTCTTACACTGTTGGTGGGAATGCAAACTAGTACAACCGCTATGGAGAACAGTGTGGAGATTTCTTAAAAAACTGGAAATAGAACTGCCATATGACCCAGCAATCCCACTTCTGGGCATACACACTGAGGAAACCAGATCTGAACGAGACACGTGCACCCCAATGTTCATCGCAGCACTGTTTATAATAGCCAGGACATGGAAGCAACCTAGATGCCCATCAGCAGATGAATGGATAAGGAAGCTGTGGTACATATACACCATGGAATATTACTCAGCCGTTAAAAAGAATTCATTTGAATCAGTCCTAATGAGATGGATGAAACTGGAGCCCCTTATACAGAGTGAAGTAAGCCAGAAAGATAAAGAACATTACAGCATACTAACACATATATATGGAATCTAGAAAGATGGTAACGATAACCCTATATGCAAAACAGAAAAAGAGACACAGAAATACAGAACAGACTTTTGAACTCTGTGGGAGAATGTGAGGGTGGGATATTTCAAAAGAACAGCATGTATACTATTTATGGTGAAACAGATCACCAGCCCAGGTGGGATGCATGAGACAAGTGCTCGGGCCTGGTGCACTGGGAAGACCCAGAGGAATCGGGTGGAGAGGGAGTTGAGAGGGGGGATCGGGATGGGGAATACGTGTAAATCTATAGCTGATTCATATCAATGTATGACAAACCCCCCCCAAAAAAAAATCTGTGGTTGCACACACACACATATACACCCCTAAATGAAGTGAATTACTAAATCATAGGAACTTAAATGACAAATTAACAAACTACCACAGCCAGACTCAATTACGTAGTTCTCTAGTATTTAATTAGTTAGAAGAATTTTCAGAAAACAGACTCTATTATATATATATGTGTGTGTGTGTGTATGTGTGTGTGTATATCACGGAATCAATCATTAAAGACACATGCAGTTCTTAGTATGACCCTAAATTTTGGGTTACCACCCATACTTTATTTGGTTGGTACTACGAAACTAAATACATATATATATTCACATTCTCAGGAACACTCAGTCATGTCTGACTTTCTGCAACACTATGGGCCTGTCATTCTCCTCTGTCCATGAGATTCTCCAGGCAAGAATACTGGAGCGGGTTGCCAAACCCTACTCCAGGGGATCTTCCCAACACAGGGATCAAACCCACGACTCCTGCATCGGCAAGTGGATTTGCTAGCACTGAGCTACCAGTACACATGACTGTAATTAACTTGCCTGTTCACCAAACACACATACTTCCCAGAAGCTGTACTACATGCTGGGAATCAACAGTAAACAAAATGGAAATATTTCTTCCTCGCTGCAATAAGTTCAGTGTCTGATGGAGTCAAAAGAATGAAGGGACTTATAATGCATTCTAACAAAAGTGTCATCTAAATGAAAAACTGGTGAAACTTTGGACTGAAGTTGCAAAGTCTTGTATCTCAGTTATCAGAATAAAAGAGTTCGGTCTAAGGACATTTTAGAGGGAGTGAAGTGGCAAATGACCTTGAAAAGGATGAGTTTAGATGTTCCCTAGAAGACAATGGGCGGTCAGTGAAAGATTCCAAGTGTAGGAGTGCCATGACCATTTATATTTTAGAAAGAAACTTCTGAGTAGGTTGTAGAAAACCAATGACAATGCAAGAGGACTGAAAGCAGACAGACCACTTGGGTATTCTTTTGAACTCATCAAGGAGAGAGATGTCATAGCACATGTAATTATTGAGAAATCTACTCATAAATAATCTATATGGTAGGCAGCGTCTGAAATGACTCCCAAATGCCCCCTGCCTCCTGATATTCATGGCCTTGAGTAAATTTCCTCACCGTGTGTTTCAGGGCTGGACCTAGGTAATTGCTTCCAATGATGAAATCAGGTTACAAAAGATTGTTTCTTCTACTTCTTATGGGTGTGTACAATTTGATGAAGCAAACTGTCTTTTGTGAGCTACATTACTGAGAAGCAAATGAAGCAAGGAACTGAGGGCAGTCTCCATACAAAAGCCAGTAAGACAAATGGAGGACTTCAGCTCAATAGTCTTAGAAGAAAGGAATGCTGTCAAAAATCACATGGGTGAACTGAAATCATCCCCCATTCAAGTCTTCAGATAAGACTAAAACCCTGACAACACCTCATAGGCAGTCACATAACAGATTTTTGAGGTAAAGGACTCAGCTAACCTCTGCCATGATGCTAGAAACTGTGAGAAGATAAATATGTACTCATTTAAGCTGTTAAATTTGGGGATAATCTGTTATGAAACTACAGGCAACTAATATTCAGGTTCAGGTTAGTCACTCAGTCATGTCCAACTCTTTGTGACCCCATGAACCACAGCACACCAGGCATCCCTGGCCATCACCAACTCCCAGAGTCCCCACAAAACCCATGTCCATTGTGTCGGTGATGCCATCCAACCATCTCATCCTCTATCATCCCCTTCTCCTCCTACCCTCAATCTTCCCAGTATCAGGGTCTTTTAAAATGAGTCAGCACTTTGCATCACATGGCCAAAGTATTGGAATTTCAGGTTCAACATTAGTCCCTCCAATGAAAATCCAGGACTAATCTGCTTTAGGATGCACTGGTTGGATCTCCGTGCAGTCCAAGGGACTCTCAAGAGTCCTCTCCAACACCACAGTTCAAAAGCATCAATACTTCTGTGCTCATCGTTCTTTAGAGTCCAACTCTCACATCCATACATGACCACGGGAAAAACCACAGCCTTGACTAGACAGACCTTTGTTGGCAAAGTAAGGTCTCTGCTTTTTAATATGCTGTCTAGGTTGGTCATAACTTTCCTTCCAAGGAGTAAGCATCTTTTATATTCATATCTGCAATCACGATCCACAGTGATTTTGGAACCCAGGAAAATAAACTCAGCAACTTTTTCCACTGCTTCCACATCTATTTGCCATGAAATGATTGGACTGGATGCCATGATCTTAGCTTTCTGAATGTTAAGCTTTAAGTCAACTTTTTCACTCTCCTCTCACTTTCATCAAGAGGCTCTTTAGTTCTTCTTCACTTTCTGCCATAAGGGAGGTGTCATCTGCATATCTGAGATTATTGATATTTCTGCCGGCAATCTTGATTCCAGCTTCTGCCTCCTCCAGCCCAGCATTTCTGATGATGTACTCTGCATATAAGTTAAATAAGCAGGGTGACAATACACAGCCTTGACGTACTCCTTTTCCTATTTGGAACCAGTCTGTTGTTCCAGGTCCCGTTCTAACTGTTCCTTCCTGACCTGCATACAGGTTTCTCAAGAGGCAGGTCAGGTGGTCTGGTATTCCCATCTCTTTCAGAATTTTCCACAGTTTATTGTGATCCACACAGTCAAAGGCTTTGGCATAGTCAAGTAGATGTTTTGGTGGAACTCTCTTGCTTTTTCGATGATCCAGCAGATGTTGGCAATTTGATCTCTGGTTCCTCTGCCTTTTCTAAAACCAGCTTAAACATCTGGAAGTTCATGGCTCACATACTGCTGAAGCCTGGCTTGGAGAATTTTGAGCATTACTTTACTAGCGTGTGAGATGAGTGCAATTGTGTGGTAGTTTGAGGATTCTTTGGTATTGCCTTTCTTTGGGACTGGAATGAAAACTGATGTTTTCCAGTCCTGTGGCCACTGCTGAGTTTTCCAAATTTGCTGGCATATTGAGTGCAGCACTTTCACAGTATCATCGTTCAGGATTTGAAATAGCTCAACTGGAATTCCATCACCTCCACTAGCTTTGTTCACAGTGATGCTTCTTAAGGCCCACCTAACTTAACATTCCAGAATGTCCAGCTCTAGGAAAGTGTGAGGGATCACACCTTCGTGATTATCTGGGTCGTGATAATCAGAACTGTAATTCTGACTTGGCCAAACTGCATTTGAATTTTTCCATAACGCCTTATGGGTGGCTGCGACTGTGGACGAGCACATCGGCTGCAACAGTGCATGAGCTACCCCACGTCCAAAGTCAGGGGCTGTGGCCGAGAGGAGTTACCCCACGTCCAAGGTAAGGAGCGCCAGCTGCGTTTTGCTGGAGAGGCTGTGAAGAGATATCCCACGTGCAAGGTAAGAGAAACCCAAGTAAGACGGTAGGCGCTGAGAGAGGGCATCAGAGCGCAGACAGACTGAAACCACAATCACAGACAACTAGCCAATCTGATCACAGGAACCACAGCCTTGTCTAACTCAATGAAACTAAGCCATGCCGTGTGGGGCCACCCAAGACAGACGAGTCATGGTGAAGAGGTCTGGCAGAATGTGGTCCACTGGAGAAGGGAATGGCAAACCACTTCAGTATTCTTGCCTCGAGAACCCCATGAACAGTATGAAAAGGCAAAAAGATAGGACATTGAAAGATGAACTCCCTAGGTTGGTAGGTACCCAATATGCTACAGGAGATCAGTGGAGAAATAACTCCAGAAAGAAGAAAGGGATGGAGCCAAAGCAAAAACAACACCCAGTTGTGGATGCGACTGGTGATAGAAGCAAGATTTGATGCTGTAAAGCACAATATTGCATAGGAACCTGCAATGTTAGGTCCATGAATCAAGGCAAATTGGAAGCGAACAAACAGGAGATAGCAAGAGTGAACATCGAAATTCTAGAAATCAGCGAACTAAGATGGACTGGAATGGGTGAATTTAACTCAGATGGCCATTATATCTACCACTCTGAGCAGGAATCCCTTAGAAGAAATGGAGAAGCCATCATAGTCAACAAGAGAGTCTGAAATGCAGTACTTGGATGCAGTCTCAAAAACGACAGAATGATCTCTGTTCATTTCAAAGGCAAACCATTCAATATCACAGTAATCCAAGTCTATGCCCCGACCAGTAACGCTGAAGAAGCTGAAGTTGAATGGTTCTATGAAGACCTACAAGACCTGCTAGAACTAAGTCCCAAAAAAGATGTCCTTTTCATTATAGGGGGCTGGAATGCAAAAGTAGGGAGTCAAGAAACACCTGGAGTTACAGGCAAATGTGGCCTTGGATACAGAATGAAGCAGGGCAAAGGGTAATAGAGTTCTGCCAAGAGAACGAACTGGTCAGACCAGACACCCTCTTCCAACAACACAACAGAAGACTCTACACATGGACATCACCAGATGGTCAACACTGAAATCAGATTGATTATATCCTTTGCAGCCAAAGATGGAAAAGCTCTATACAGTCAGCAAAAACAAGACTGGGAGTTGACTGTGGCTCGGATCATGAACTCCTTATTGCCAAATTCAGATTTAAATTGAAGAAAGTAGGGAAAACCACTAGACCATTCAGGTATGACCTAAATCAAATCCCTTATGACTATACAGTAGAAGTGAGAAATAGATTAAATGGACTAGATCTGATAGAGTGCTAAATGAACTATGGACACTGTCTAGGAGACAAGGATCAAGACCATTCCCAAGAAAAACAAATGCAAAACAGCAAAATGGCTGTCTGAGGAGGCCTTACAAATAGCTGTGAAAATAAGAGAAATGAAAAGCAAAGGAGAAAAGGAAAGATATACCCATTTGAATGCAGAGTTCCAAAGAATAGCAAGGAGAGATAAGAAAGCCTTCCTCAGGGATCATTGCAAAGAAATAGAGGAAAACAATAGAATGAAAAAGACTAGCGATCTCTTCAAGAAAATTAGAGATACCAAGGGAACATTTCATGCAAAGATGGGCTCAACTATTATTATCCACAACAATAAAATAAGAAGTTAAAATTCTTTCAACGTGCACAAAAATGTGAACTTGTTTTCAAGTGTAACTGTATATCCAAAAACTTGTGTTAAAATGCAAGTGATATTTTTAAACTATACTTTTTAATTTTTTGAGTCACCTCCCATAGAGTAATTGGAGGGCACTTAATTTAGCTCACTCAATCAACACACCTACAAGATGTTAAACATGATATGCCCACAGAAACAGAGATGAGAATTGTGGCTGACAGAAGCAAGCAATAGGACGTGGGGAAACTGAATGAAGATAGACAAAAGGTACAAATTTCCAAAGGACAAAAGGTAAAATAAAGTTTTGGTGATGTAATGCACACCATGGTGACTACAGCGATCTATACTGTATTGTAATATTTGACTTACTAAGAGTAATTAAGCTCCATCACAAGGAAAAAAATTTAAATTTATTGTGGTGATCATTTTGCAATATACATATAGCATACACATATTTCAAATCATTACCTTGCACACGCGACACTTACACAATATTATATATCAATTATACTACAATAAAGCTTGAAAAATATAAGCAAATAAGAAACAGAAAATAATATGAATTAAAATTATAATAATAATGATACTAAAAATGCACTTTAAAATTAGTGAAAGCAAGGTAACACTCAGATATTACTGAATAACATATTAAAAATAATTTAATCTACTATCACCAATAAGGACTAATAGGCCAAAGAGATTACTTATATATATTGCCACAGAAAAGCTACCAGATTTGCACATCCCTAAATTAAATGTATTTCTCATAAACAAACTAGAGAAATCTCTTTTCTTACTTCTTATATCAGGTAAAATATATAGTCTGGAACTGGTATAACTACCATCAATATACAGTTGGATCAAAACACACCTCTTTATGGTATTATATAGCTGTGTGAAGAAATTCCACTGGATTTCTATGTAAATAATTTCTATTTAATAAAATAAAACTAATTTAGCTAAAACAATAATTCTAAATGTGAATGAGTATCTGTGTGAATTGTAGAAGATCTTCTTTGTATAGTTTGTCTGTGTATTCTTGCCACCTCTTCTTAATATCTTCTGCTTCTGTCAGGTCCATACCATTTCTGTCCTTTATTGAGCCCATCTTTGCATGAAATGTTCCTTGGTATCTCTAATTTTCTTTTTTTTTTTATCTCTAATTTTCTTGAAGAGATCTCTAGTCTTTCTATTGTTTTCCTCTATTTCTTTGCAATGATCCCTGAGGAAGGCTTTCTTATCCTTCCTTGCTATTCTTTGGAACCCTGCATTCAAATGGGAATATCTTTTCTTTTCTCCTTTGCCTTTTGCTTCTCTTCTATTCACAGCTATTTGTAAGACCTCCTCAAACAACCATTTTGCCTTTTTGCATTTGTTTTTCATGGGGATGGTCTTGATCCCTGCCTCTTGTACAATGTCACGAACCTCTGTCCATAATTCTAAAGGCACTCACTCTGTCTATCAGATCTAGTCCCTTAAATCTATTTCTCACTTCCACTGTATAATCATAAGCAATTTGATTTAGGTCATACCTGAATGGTATAGTGGTTTTCCCTACTTTCTTCAATTTAAGCCTCAACTTAGCAATAAGGAGTTCATGATCTGAGACACAGTCAGCTCCCAGTCTTGTTTTGGCTGAATATATAGAGCTTCTCCATCTTTGGCTGCAAAAAATATAATCAGTCTGATTTCGGTACTGACGATCTATGTGTAGAGTCTTCTGTTGTGTTGTTGGAAGAGGGTGTTTGGTCTGACCAGTGAGTTCTCTTGGAAAAACTCTATTAGCCTGTGCCCTGCTTCATTCTGTACTCCAAAGCCAAATTTGTCTGTTACTCCAGGTATTTCTTGACTCCCTACTTTTGCATTCCAGCCCCCTATAATGAAAAGGACATCTTTTGGGGTGTTAGTTCTAGAAGGTCTTGTACGTCTTCATAGAACCATTCAACTTCAGCTTCTTCAACATTACTGGTCGGGTCATAGACTTACATTACTGTGATATTGAATGGTTTGCCTTTGAAATGAACAGAGATCATTCTGTTGTTTTTGAGACTGCATCCAAGTACTGCATTTCGGAATCTTTTGTTGACTATGATGGCTACTCCATTTCTTCTAAGGGATTCTTGCCCACAGCAGTGGATATAATGGTCATTTGAGTTATAGTTAATAGTGATTGTTATAATTAAGTAATGGCATGGATCTCTGCCTAACAAATTCCTTATTTCCTATTTTGCATAAAGAAGATGACTGTTCAATGCCAGAACACATCAATAGGAAATAAAAACTTGCATCATCATAAACTAAAACACTTCAAATTTTCATAAAAAAAGAAAAACTTTCAAAAGGTGAATATCAGTATATATATAGAAATCCAAAGAACATATACACACACACACACACACACACACACACACACAAACACATATACATATATGATGAAATTATGCAAAAGTATGCACACTTTTTGAGGTTTCCCAGGTGGCTTAGTGGCAAAGGATCAGCTTAAAATGCAAGAAATCCCTGGGTGGGGAAAAATCCCCTGGAGAAAGAAATAGCAAGCCACTATCAGCTTCTCTCATATGGGCTCCATAAAGGACAGAAATAGTATGGACCTAAAAGAAGCAGAAGATATTAGGAAGAGGTGGCAAGAATACACAGAAGAACTGTACAAAAAAGATCTTCACGACCCAGATAATCACAATGGTGTGATCACTCACCTAGAGCCAGACATCCTGGAATGTGAAGTCAAGTGGGCCTTATGAAGCATCACTACAAACAAAGGTAGTAAAGTTGATGGAATTCCAGTTGAGCTATTTCAAATCCTGAAAGATGATGCTGTGAAAGTGCTGCACTCAATATGACAGCAAATTTGGAAAACTCAGCAGTGGCCACAGGACTGGAAAAGATCCGTTTTCATTCCAATCCCAAACAAAAGCAATCCCAAAGAATGCTCAAACTACCACACAATTGCACTCATCTCACACGCTAGTAAAGTAATGCTCAAAATTCTCCAAGCCAGGCTTCAGCAATACATGAATCGTGAACTTCCAGATGTTCAAGCTGGTTTTAGAAAAGGCAGAGGAACCAGAGATCAAATTGCCAACATCTGCTGGATCATCGAAAAAGCAAGAGAACTCCAGAGAAAAAACATCTATTTCTGCTTTATTGACTATGCCAAAGCCTTTGACTGTGTGGATCACAATAAACTGTGGAAAATTCTGAAAGAGATGGGAATACCAGACCACCTGACCTGCCTCTTGAGAAACCTGTATGCAGGTTAGGAAGGAATAGTTAGAACGGGACATGGAACAACAGACTGGTTCCAAATAGGTAAAGGAGTATGTCAAGGCTGTGTATTGTTACCTTGCTTATTTAACTTATATGCAGAGTACATCATCAGAAATGCTGGGTTAGAGGAAGCAGAAGCTGGAATCAAGATTGCCGGCAGAATTATCAATAACCTCAGATATGCAAATGACACCTCCCTTATGACAGAAAGTGAAGAACTAAAGAGCCTCTTGATGAAAGTGAAAGAGGAGAGTGAAAAAGTTGGCTTAAAGCTCAACATTCAGAAAGCTAAGATCATGGCATCCGGTCTATATCTATATATCTATATTATAAAGACAGATGAATTACATATTAATAGTTTTTTTGGTGTTTTTTTCACTAAACATATAAGATTGTGTTAACCAATCAAACAAGGGTGGTTATGTTCAAAAGCAGCCAGCTGATTTTAAGACTAAGAAATACAATGTAAAATATGATCCTAGAGGGAAACAGCTTTTACATAAATACATCTTCAGACTCAGTTCCACAATAATTTTGAAGCTAGCCTAATATCTCAAGCATTGAAAATAATCTTTATATGCATTTGAAATATTTATAACATCTCAATTTTCTATTATTATTAAAGCTAAATTTAACTATAGAAATATATTATTGAAGAAGCCAAATTTTATTAACCTTCTATGTTTATTTCTTACATTTCCCCCAAGCAACATTAAAACCAAAGAAATTCCTTACATCTTACACATACAGAGTATCTTTGTTCTTCCTGAGGCCTCTAGAGAACCCTAGAAATTCTAATTAGAATTAGCAGTTATAATCTACATATTTTACTATTATTTTAAGCTTGGTTAATATTAACCATCATTACTTTAACTAATATAATATCATTATTACCTATAATTACTATAGGTTTTTAAGAAAAATGGCACTATTATTATAACCTTAATGTTTATATGTCCCCAAATATCATCAATATGAAGAATAAATAAAACTAGAAAACATATCCAAATTCCAACAGTTACATCTATGGCATATAGTCAAAAGTACTGTATGTTGTTGTGTTAGTCGCTGAGTTGTGTCAGACTCTTGGCAACCCTATGGACTATAACCCGCCAGGTTCCTCTGTCCATGGAATTCTCCAGGCAAGAATACTGGAGTGGGTTGCCAATTCCTTCTCCAGGGGATCTTTGACACCCACGGATCAAACCCAGGTCCCCGGCATTACAGTCAGATTCTTTACCATCTGAGCTGCTAGAGAAGTCCAGGGTCTTTGCTAACTACCTGTATTATATGCATTTTTCTTTATTAATACAGAGAGCATTTTGAGATCTACTTTGCCATATAGCATCATTAGGCTTGTAAGAAGAGACTAAACATTGTAAGCATGGGGACACAGGATTGGGAACTGGGAGAAACTATAGAGATTAAGAATTCATACTCATCAGGATATTATCACATATTGGCTGGCCTACTGGCGTTGATTCACAATCAATGGTCCATCATCTCTCTGTGAATTTCCATCACCTACATGTCTGCCAAAGGCCTGCTCAATGGTTAATCATCAAATTATTGGGCCCCTAAGGCTTAAAGAACAAAACCCCGTTTCCTCAGTGTGAAGTTCACCTCAACACCTTCACTCCAAGTCCAAGACCAACAGGCTGTGCTTTCAACACAGGTTGCACTTCACCTTCCTACTATTTAGCTAATGTTGTTCTCTCCCTAGAATGCCTTCTCTCCTTCTCCCACTATTGAAATTGTCCTTAAAATTCAAGGCCTAACTCAAATTATACTCCCTCTGGGATCTCCATTTTACCAGCTCAAATTTAACTCTTTCCATTTTGTGCTCCCTTGGCTTTTAAAAAGTGGCTAGTCTAATATTTGATAAAAATTGATTAAATGGAGTATACCTCTTTCTCTATTCCTTACTAAATATGTTCCTTGATATCTTGATAAGACCTTATTCATTTATCTTCCTCCTATTTATTATAGGACCTTACACATAGAGTATGCACATGTATGCTAAGTCACTTCAGTCATGTCCAACTCTGTGTGACCCTATGGACTGCAGCCTGCCAGGCTGCACTGTCCATGGGATTTTCCAGGCAAGAATACTGGAGTGGCTTGCCGTGACCTCCTCCAGAGAATCTTCAAGACCCAGGGCTTGAACCCATGTCTCTTACATCTAACCTGCATTTGTAGGCAGGCTCTTTACCACTAATGTCACCTGGGAAGCCCGTGATATACATAGTGGATAACCAACAAATATAAATTAAATGAAATGAGAAATCCATCTTCTCCTAAGATAGAGATACTTTGAATTACAATAGGAAATTTAAAGTAATTTTCTCTACAACTCTAAGAATAAGTGATTCAAATAGAAAATATAATATGATGGTACTTTTCCATATTAAATATTTACACATTTATTTACAACAGGTATTAGAACTAGCCTATTTTAAAGCTTCTTTCTATTTAGCAATCTAAAGCAAATTTAAACTCAAGTGAAACATTTTTTTTAAAAACACAGACTAATAATGCTTTACAGTGCATTTAGGGAGAACAGAAATATGAGCTTTCCAAACCTCTTACAGGTGGAGGAATTTCCCAGAGGTTTTGGAACACTGGGTCTAAGAGTTTGGGAATTAGGTCTTAGAAATGAATATGTTGCTCTTTCCAGAATACAGCTGGGAGAGTAGCAAACAGCAGCAGAATAGGGAAAAAAGTGGTGCCTTGGAGCTAGGAAAGCCAGGGCAGTGTGATTTCAGTTCCCTGGAGCCACTGCCTCCAGCTGATTTCTTACTGATCCTGCCACCTACTGACCAAGTATGAATCAAGGCACTGCAATTGACAAGGAATTTCAACTGTTACAATTAAGATCAAACAATAGTTATTAAAATAAATGGAAGCATGTTTCATTCAAGTTTGTTTTGACTATGAAATATGGGCTTCCCGGGTGGCTCAACGGGTAAAGAATCTGCCTGAAATGCAGAAGATGGAGTCGTAGGTTCGATCCCTGGGTCGGGGAGATCCTCTGCAGGAGGGCATGGCAACCCACTCCAGTGTTCTTGCCTGGAGAATCCCATGGACAGAGGATCCTGGTGGGCTATACTCCATGGCGTCATAAGGAGTCAGACACGACTGAAGCAATTGAGAACACGTGTGTGTTAAAAATTTGCTATGATGCATAATTGTTCCTTTAAATGTCCCTTCAGAAATAAATCTTAGTAAAAGTAATGGTACCCAAAGGTGCTCCCGACCAGATTTGGACTCAAATATTCAAAATTAGGGCTTCCCTGATGGTTCAGTGGGTAAAGAATACGCCTGTAATGCAGAAGACACAGGAGACACAAGCTTGACCCCTGGGTTGGAAAGATCGCCTGGAGAAGGAAATGGCAACCCACTTCAGTATTCTTGCCTGAAAAATACTATGGACAGAGGCGCCTGGTGTGCTACATTCCATGGGGTCAAAGAGTCGGACACAACTTAGTGACAGGGATTCTAAATTAGGAAAGTAGAAGTAGTAGTAATAGCACATAGAAAATTCAGAGAATAAGAGTTAAGACAAATGGAAATGCAGAATTCTCAGCAGTGAGTACATGAGAGCCTTTACATAACTTTTGTTTGATTTTAATTTGGTTTGATTATCGTTTAGCAACCAGAATAAGAATGGCTTCTACTCTAGGTGAATGGCTCTATGAGCAGGAAATTGTCTTGCTGAATTAACAGTTGTATTGTGTCAATAATTAAAAGAAGACATACATACATACACACACACACACACACACAGCATCATGTTAAATCAAAAGGAAAGGGGAATTGATATTTATCGAGTGCCTGCTATATCAAGCACCATGCTGGGTCCTTTAAATACATGACATTATTTAATTCTCATACTACTAGTTAAACATTAGCCTTTCTTATTTTATAGATGAGAAAATTCAGTCTCAGAGGTTACTAGTATCACAGCTGAAATACAAATATGTGACTCCATTTGCCCTGGGCTTTTCCCACTATACCACAATACCTTGAGAAACTCTCTAACGCATTTTATATTAACCTGCATGTATCAAATTTCACTTTGTTCATTTGTAAAACAGAGTTTGGTTTAATCATTTCTAAGGTCCAGATGGACTCTAAAATTTTATGAAACATATAATTCTTATGGGACTCAATATAAATACATCAATAAGTAAAACAATAAATGCTCAATACAAAATGTGCAAAGAAGTAGAGGAAGAAGTTCACAGAAAAAGATGTTAAAATTGACTTTGAAGAGAAGAAAAACTACTACACTTTTAAGGAGTAAAAATTGTAACATGGATGATTTGCCATTTACCTCTGAGATAGGCAAAGGTTGTAGGCAAACAGGTACTCATATATTTTAGATGTAACACTATAAATGAATACAAACTCTTTGGAAGGAAATTTGGTAATATCTATCAAAATTTCATTTCATCTAAGAATTTCACTTCTAAAATTTATCCTACAAATAAGTCCTATGTGCACAAAGAGACATATGTAGATACATGTTCACTGCAAAATTGCTTGAAATAGCAAAAGACTGGAAATAATCTCAATATCCATTAATAGGTAATTGGTTACATAAATTCAGACAGCTACTATATGACAGAATTCTATGCATTGTGTAAAAAGAACACAGTAGATAAACATAAACTACTGTGGAATAATATTCAAATATATACAGTGAAAACAGAAAGAAGCAAAAAACAAAAAGTGATAAAAACACATATACTTCTATAGGCATAGACTATTTCTAGGAGGCAATATGAGAAATCAGTAAGTGTTTTTTTTCTGGGGAAGAAGCTGTAAGTCTGGGATTGAAGGGATATGTTTACCATGCATATTTTTATTATTATTACTAATACCTTGATATAAGCATATTTTAGTTTTTCAATTGAAAAAAACAGATTATAATAAATAGTAATCTCTGGAGTCCTTGAAGAATCTTTTAAATGTGAAGTTTACAAGAGCAAATGAAGGAAAAAAAAACTTTAGCAGGAATTTTTTAAATGTCAAAATTCTTCAGAATATTCTAGTTTGCTCCAGATTTCTGTGTATGTGTGAGCTTCAATCTATGAGGAACAACAGATACAGCACAAGCGCCTCCATTGCATAAGATAAGCTAGAAGGGCTGAACAGGAATAATTTTCACCTCCCCCCCCCCCTCTAATCTTCCAAAATTCACATTCTCACATTCCACGGCATGTTGTGACAAATCAGACAAATGAATGATAAAGGTGCTAATTCCAAGGGTATGGGCGTGTGAATATATCAATTTCTTAGTTGTAAAGACTCACTCAGGCTGAAAAAACCTCCTACGCTTAAGTAAGCTATCAGTTCTGAAATAATTAGCAAAGTAGCAATGTTAAAATAGCAAAAGTTCACAAATCATGATGATTCATTATGAGATTGAGAAGTTACCTACATAGTACCAAAATTAGGTGTGCCATTCATAGAGGTTAAGGACCTAATCATAAAAAAGGTGCTCAATTATCAATCAATAAAACATATTTATTAGTTACCAGATTTTTATATTATTCCAGAAAAATCTGCCTATAGAAAAAAGTATAAAATTTCCTTAGAAACCAAATGGATTATTACAAACGTAAGACTGTATAAGCACTATGAAACCAGTCTTATTTTAATTTCATGAAAACTTCTGAGTCCTTACTATTCTGTTACATTATTTTCCCTTACACAGTTAATCAACAAATACATCGCCTTTGATTCTCAGTAAAGATGATAACTTTATAACGGAGGAGTGTAAACAATAAAAAAATTAAAACATTTTATTTTAAATCATAAAAATAAAACCCATATTTCCAGTTGAATAATAATACTTATGCAAAATAAAATTTAAAGGAAAAAAACCTATCATTTTTTAGTTGCTGGGTAAAATATAGTTAATAGGTCAATCTAATATATTTGACTCTGACCCCAAACTATACACCTACACATTACTGGAAATTTTTAGCAAAGCACTGAATTCAACATATCAGAACAAGAACTTTATATTAAAAAAATAAAACATACCTTTCATCTGGGTAGCAAAATTCAGTGCCAATTTTGCAAAGAGATCTGGATTTTCAAACTTCTCCTCCTTAACTTTCAACCAGAAACAATTCTCAGACAATTCTTTGGGTTCAATCTAAAACAAAAATAACAAAGAGAGGTCTCTAAATTATTACTGTGCATTTATTTTTTCAAAGAATTCACTTTCACCAAGGTTGAATGACATTACCTTTATTCATCAACCTACTAAATCAATTTTAGGATCTATCGAAACAACACTCTCTAAGTAAACATCATTAGGAATGTCACAGACTTTTCTATTAGTGTACAGAAAAGTACACAACAGCAATAGGCCATGTAGCAAATTACATGTTAAAAAATCTTCTATTTGCAGGAATCTTAAAAAATAATTGAGTAAATCCCTCCCCTCAACTTACATACATTCTTCTTGCTCCTAGAATTTTAATAATGGGGAAACTGAGACTGAGAAGAATAACTCTCCCATGTTTACTGACTAGGTTGCAGACAATAACCATAACAGCTGACAATTACATACCTCCTATGTGTCAAGCACTCTTTTAAGTGATTTCACATATTAATTCATCTCATCTAATCCTCTGAATAATCCTCTGAAGAAGGAACTGTTATTATCTCCATGTTAAAGATGAGGAAACTGAGCCCTAGGATGTTTCAGGAGCTGCCCAAGCTAGTAAATGGCGAAGATGAGATTTAAACTCGGGCAGCTTAGCTTTGCAGAATTGTGCTCTTAGCCACTGCACTGAAATCCAATATTAGAACTGTGCATCTTCCACTACATATCATGTTTTGTGAGATTGTAAGTGCCATTACACTGTATGCTTAACTGCTAAATGAGCATATCATGACATTTACACACAGATAACTGGGCCAGCAACTTCTGGATCCTATAGTTTGGTTGATCATGTGTAATAAAAAATAGCTACATTCCAAAAACATTTAGATCTCATTTACTCTTCTGAGCAAAGCACAAATAACTGATTTAACCATTATTCTGATTAAACCAATTTAATATACAGATACTGTCAGATATCACTGATATGTTCTTGGAATAGCCATTTCCACAGATGATGGTCTATGCAACTGTATTTTCATTACATTTAGTTCCTACTGAATGGTGATTGTGTCAATCTAGATAATAAGTTTTTCATAAGACATGTTATTGAATAATAATAAAACAAAATAACATTCAATAAATCTTTCAGACATCATATAAAAAACAATTACTTTAATGTCTACACTGAATACTATCAGCGATTCCACACTATCTGAAAGTTTAAAACTAAAACAAAATTTCTAAGAACAAAATTAACTAAGATAAAAGGGCTCATTAATAAAAAGGTTATATTTAAGAATGTTATAGCAATTAAAGTTAACAATGGTAAAAGAATCAAAATTATTTTTTGTATACCATTTTCATTTTGATTTACCTTTCGCCTTCTATGTTAATTTCAAGTTACCTGTGGAGTTTCCAATTCTCTAGTTATGAAAGAGGAACATAAGATGGGGAACTCACAAGCAAAAGCAAAAGAATCAATGGTCATGTTCTTAAATGTTACATGGAGTAATTTTGTGACCTCCCATGGACTGTAGCCTGCCAGGCTCCTCTGTCCACAGTACAGACATGACTTAGCAACTAAACAACCACAACAACATATAGTAATACCGTCATTCACACGTTAATGACCAACTATGGCTAGACAAAGCCAAAAAACTATAATCATAGCATTACCTTTGACCAATTGATCCTCTTCATGGACACCTCAGGTGTATATACTTTTTTCTGCTTCATTCCATATGGCAGCTCGAGGGGTATTCCCGGAGGTGGAGGAACTCCTCCAAGGGGAGGTGGTGGAGGAGGTCCCCCAAACAGTGGCGGTGGTGGTGGTATTCCAGGCATCCCAGGTAAAGGAGGTGGAGGAGGGGGACCTACTCCGGGTAGAGGTGGTGGAGGTGGAGGTGGAGGTGGGGGTGGGCCAGCACCGGGCAGTGGAGGTGGTGGAGGAGGGCCTGGAATTCCTGATGAACCATGTCCCTGAAATATACAAGAAACCAATGCTTATTTAAATGTTTACAGAACAGCATAGTAGCAAAGAAAACTAATCAGTAGACATTTGTGGTTGGGTTGTTTAAGATTTATTTAATTTTGACAACATCTAAAGGCTTAAGAGTGAGCCTCCCTGGTGGCTCAGATGGCAGAGAATACGCCTGCCAATGCAGGAGACCTGGGTTCTATCCCTGGATCAAAAAGATCCCCTGGAGGAGGAAGTGGCAACCTACTCCAATATTCTTGCCTGGACAATCTCAATGGACAGAGGAGCCTGGTGGGCTACATACAGTCCAGGGGTGCCTAGAGTCAGACAAGATGGAGCGACTAACACACAAGGGCTTAAGAGTACATGAAAAAGACTTGCACAGATATTTGATAAGCATTATAAACCCTGAAGAATGACTAATTTTGCTAATATACTAAGGCTAGGAAAGGTGGCATGCTCAAAGATTTTGTGAAATACTGCTTCAAAATAATGAAAACTTACCTTTCATTATAAATTTATGAAAAGAAGTACTGTGTATGGTTTGAGCCTGCTGGCCTAGTTGGTATGAACTGTCACTATTGTTTAGTCACTCAGTCATGGCCAACTCATTGCAACTCTGTGGACTATTGCCTACCAGGCTCCTCTTCCCATGGGATTTCCCAGGCAAGAATACTAGAATGGGCTGCCATTTCCTTATCCAGGGTATCTTCCCAATCCAAGGATTGAACGCTCATCTCCTGCATTGGCAGGCAGATTCTTTACCACTGAGGCACCAGAGAAGCCACATTGGTATGAATATAAGATGATTACTACAAAATAATAGATTTGATTCCTTTGGGTCCAATTAGCTTTACACAAAGTATCTGTCTCATAGCACTAGTAACTTAGCGGTCTTCTAATACCAAGAATTAACACAAAGTAACTTCCATTTACTGATTTAGAAAAGGCAGAGGAACCAGAGATCAAATTGCCAACATCTGTTGGATCATCGAAAAAGCAAGAGAGTCCCAGAAAACCACCTACTTCTGCTTTATTGACCATGCCAAAGCCTTGGACTGTGTGGATCACAACAAACTATGGAAAATTCTTAAAGAGATGGGAATACCAGACCACCTGACCTGCCTCCTGATAAGTCTGTATGCAGGTCAAGAAGCAACAGTTAGAACTGGACATGGAACAACAGACTGGTTCCAAATTGGGAAAGGAGTATATCAAGGCTGCATATTGTCACCTTGCTTATTTAACTTATATGCAGAGTACATCATGCAAAATGCCAGGCTGGATGAAGCACAAGCTAGAATCAAGATTGCCAGGAGAAATACCAATAACTTCAGATATGCAGATGACACCACCCTTATGGCAGAAAGTGAAGAAGAACTAAAGCGCCTCTTGATGAAAGTGAAAAGGAGAGAGAAAAATTTGGCTTAAAATTCAACATTCAGAAAACTAAGATTATGGCATCTGGTCCCATCACTTCATGTCAAACAGATGAGGAAATAATGGAAACAGTGAGAGGCTATTTTTCGGGGCTCCAAATCACTGAAGATGGTGACTGCAGCCATGAAATTAAAAAATGCTTGCTCCTTGGAAGAAAAGCTATGTCCAACCTAGACAGCATATTAAAAAGCAGAGACATTACGTTGCCAACAAAAGTCCATCTAGTCAAAGCTATGGTTTTTCCAGTAGTCATTTATGGGATGTGAGAGTTGGACCACAAAGAAAGCTGAGCACCGAAGAATTGATGTTTTTGAACTGTAGTGTTGAGAAGACTCTTGAGAGTCCCTTGGACTGCAAAGAGATCCAATGAGTCCATCCTAAAGGAAATCAGTCCTGAATATTCAATGGAAGGACTGAGGCTGAAGCTGAAACACCAATACTTTGGCCATTTCATGCGAAGAACTGACTCATTGGAAAAGATCCTAATGTTGAGAAAGATTTAAGGTGGGAGGAGAAAGGGTCGACAGAGAATGAGATGGTTGGATGGCATCACCGACTCGATGGACTTGAGTTTGAGTAAGCTCCGGGAGTTGGTGATGGACAGGGAATCCTGGTGTGCTGCAGTCCATGGGGTCAGAAAGAGTTGGACAGTCAGGAAGCATTTAACAAAAGGCTTCCTGTGTGCAGTTTTGGATCTGTCAGGAATCCTCTGGCCCTTATTGATTCCTGAATACTCAGGAATCAAGAGGAGAGGCATGCCTTTCCTGGGGCTGAGGAATCCAGGACTTTCTCATTACAGTGATAAGTACCCTCTTCCTTCTTATGAAAAGGTGATTGTCTGCAACTCTCTCTTTGATAGGGATCATCTTATGTTTTGTAAGTCTGGAATTTTAATCTTTATCTTTGCTGAGAATAACCATCTTGTAAGACAGTATATATGCTCACGCCATGTTGATTAAAACACCTTTGCTCCATCAGAGCTTTGGTCCCCGTGTCTTTCTTTCTTTCTTTCTATTCCTTCTTTCTGTCTTTCTCTCTCTCTCTATTTCTGGCTAATTCCTTGGAGCGTGGAGGCCCGCTGAGCTCACTTTCTCGCCCTGGCTTCTAAGACCCTCTCGAGAAGGCACACTGTGCCTTCACCCACTCGAGAGGGCGCCTGGTGCCTACATGCAGCGGCGCGAGCCCTAAGAACAGGACTCTATTGGCTTTCCGCGTAAACCAGGGGATATCAGCCTCTTTCTCTGTCTTACTTTCTTATCGTCGACTCCGGACCACCAGGTTCCGGTCCATTAAAGGACCAACAGGACATGACTGAGTGACTGAACTGAACTTCCATTTGCATAATAAATCCAGGTTTATCAATGTTTTTACATCTATTATTTCTTTTCATCCTTATAATAACCCTATAATGTAGGTTGGGCATTTTTATCTCACTCACCATTAACTCACTTGTTATACATGAGCAAACTGTAACTGCAAACAGGTTCAATGCCTAATCAAAGGTTGCACAGCCTGAAATGTGATGAAGATTTACATGTGGTTCTTTTCATAGCTAATGCAGTCCTCTTTCCACTACAACAGACTAGCTCCCCATGAATGAGTGTCAGTTGTCTTGAGGGGAATTAATAGATTGCAGTATGAGGAGATTACAACTTGTTTCTCCCACCAGAAAGGAACTTCAAGCTCATTCTCTAATAATGATGCATGACAGCTAACGAAGAGCATCCCATTCCACACTGTCCACTTTTTTGATAATTAATTTGGACCTGTTTCTTTAAACCATTACTGATCACAATGGTTCACTTTTCAAAATAAATATAAAAGTGAATTTGATAATTGTAAACTTTCCTAAGAAACTCCTCCAAAAGAATACACATCTTCTGCAATCCAGATATTACATTAACTGAATGAAAAGCTTAAAATTATTAACATATGTTGGTATACTATTATTATTTGGGGAGAAGCTCTTCTAATCATTCCTAATATGAATTTCCACCATGGACTACTTAACTGAGCTAAGCAAACTTAGAAATATCTTTACATAATGAATAATTGGAAACCTATTTTTGAATAATCAATTTTAAAGGACTGGCCCATCTTCAAGATTGTTAAAAATGAACAATCATAGGTAGACAAAAATGTTTCTAATATTTAATGCACATCATCCAAATATTTTATTCATATATATGGTTATGTGTGTATATACAGACATACAACTAAAGTGTTTATACACTTAAATGACAATTCTCTCCTGGAATGCAATCCCCTCCTGAGATTAGGAAGGATAGGAATAAAATATGTAAAATTTTTAATTTTATTTTTAATGTGGCAAAATTATAGAACAGTATGACTTTCCAATCTTGATTGAGATATCAAAGAAATTCTGGGGAAAAAAAAAAAGAAATTCTGGGAAAAATTAATATAATCTTTCTGAAAAATTCAGTAAATTAGAAATGTACCCTACAAGTTTTGTGTATAAATGAATTTGTTGAATAATTTGAATATAAATATGTATCCCATTTTTTGTATTAATAGACAGCAAAATGAAAGTAATACTTTTATGTAAACATCAAGTTTTGTCTCTATGAGATCGTTATGATATGAAACTTGTGTAATTACAAAAATGCTATTACTTTAAAATAGCTCTTTTTTTACTCAAGCTAAATATTTACTACTCAAGCTAAATTTAACAAATTTAATTAAGAAAATCTCCAATGCTTCTATAAAATACCATCCAGCCTTTAAAAATCAAATCATATGAGCCCTTTTCTTCCCTCCTATGAACAATTAATTAGGAATAGAACAACTAAATGAGACCACAATAGAGAATTAAGAATTGAATAAACAAATAAACATTTACTATTGACACAATGTAAGGTGCACTACAAAGTATTGAAGATCAGTTAATGATAAATAAGCAAGTACATGACTAAATGCTAAGGCCCTGTGCTAGGTGTAATCGGGACTTTAATAAGAACAGAAAGTAAAGACACTGTCCTCAAGGTGCTTATGCTGATTTGAGTGTTCTACAAAACTCTAAAACTAAAAGTGTTAGTCGCTCACTTGTGTCTGACTCTTTGAGACCCCATGGACTATAGCCTACCAGACTCCTTTGTCCATGGAATTCTTCAGACAAGAATACTGTAATGGGTAGCAATTCCCTTCTCCAGGAGATCTTACCAACCCAGTGATCAAACCCAAGTCTCCTGCATTGCAGGCAGATTCTTACCATCTGAGTCACCAGGGAATCCCAAAAGTGAAGTTCAAAGAAATTCCTGAACAGAGTTTTGGGTGACGCTTTTCAAAGGCTGTCACACTGAGCTATTCTCGAAAGGTGATGTTTCACTGGCAAGAAGCAAGGAAGGGAGGGCATTTCTGAGAGTGAATAACTGAAGCCAGCATTTCTCAACTAAGTTCCATGAACACTATTTTGCAGGAGATGTTAATAGGTATTCTAAAATAAAGGATTCCTTGGCTAAAAGAATTTGGGAAACTGTAGGAAAAAGAGACAGGTTTCTTCAATGTAAGCCATCTCAGACCCTTAAGTATGCTAATGAGAATAATCAATCTCCAAGAAGAACACTTCCAGTGTACCAAATTTACTGGACTATGGAATGCTTTCCTCCTGAAAAACCTATTAGCATCTCTGTAACTAATGCTGGGAAATGCTGGCAGAAGGAAATGTGTGGAGAGGGTAAATTCTAAATGTGAAGGGAAAAGAGGTGACTTAGCTGCAAGAAATGACGGAGTTAACGGAACAGAGATGAGGCTGCAAAGGGGAGATAACGGGGAGTCCAGGATAGAAGAGCTTCAAATTCCTAGTAAGGAGATTTTTTTCTTTAATCCTGAATGCAACAGGCAACTATTGAACATATTAAAGCCTGGAGTGACAATAATTAGGGAAGTGTTTTAAGAAGATTAAAGACCATAGGCAGGGCAGAAAGTTAGGAAATACTGTAATATTCCAGGAAGGACAGATGAAAGAGCAGCCCTCAGGAGTTCTGGGTTTTGATGCAAAGGGAAAAAAAAAAGAGAAAGAACTGACATAAAACCGTGACCAGCTTAATTTATCTGGAGGCAAACAAAGGCCAAGACAACTCTGGTTTCACAATCAAAAAAACTGGGGGTAAATTGTAAATAAATAAGAATGGAGACCAAGCTGGTTTGAGGAAAGAGAAGTGAAGTAAAATCTCTCAGTCATGTCCGACTCTTTGAGACCCCATGGATGGGACCACAAATAATGGGTTGGATTTCAACATGCAACAGGACCTACCTATGGGTAATGTGGAGTACACTGGTGACTTCTGAAGTCACTTTTAAATAAACTGACAGAAATAGACCTAGTCAATCAACAAACATCTACTATGCTAAGAACTAAATTTATATTTCTTTATATTCATTTAAAAACTATGTTGTGCTGAAATTACTTAATCAGCTCTATAATTTAGACATCATAGTTAAGATTTTAAGTGTATATGGGGGTTTTTCTCATAGGGAATATAGGGGGAAATGTAAAGTTTATAGGTTTTGAAATTATGGTAGTCAAGATTTAAAGAGATCTCAAAAAGCTTTGGGCATAATTAAAATTAATGAGCATTTCCACATTCCTTTTGAAAGAAAATACTAAGCATTCAACTTTTCAAATCATCATGAAAATTTCATCTCAAAAAGAGTCTTCCTTGTGTAATATATTCTGTTAAAAATATCCAGGGCAGTTTATGCAATGAATGCCTTATTTTTATCCAAACATTAAGATGATTTATTGTCCTAGAAAATCAAATCTGTAGTTATTTCAGTTAAAATGGGAAACTGCCAAAAAGTCTGCTTCTGGTCACAGTTTTCCTCCCATCGAACAAGATAAGTTTCTACCATCGAACTCACTGTGACATGACACAAAGTCTGTATCTTGTCTCATTACCTGGGTTCGAAGTTGCTGGATTTCTGTTTCAAGTTCTTTGATTTTTTCTTCTCTTTTTTGAAGCTCAGCTTGAGCTTCCTGTCGAGCCGTGAATTCTTCATCGAACTGCAATGATCATCACCATAAATGTACACTTAGTAATGCAATTTTGAGAAAGCTTTAAACATTATGTATTAAATAAGTGGAGTGTCATTTGCTTCTTAAATTTCCAAGGTCACTCAGAAAATCAGAGCTCTTGATTATTTTTATGGCAATTAAGCACTTCTGTGGAGATAGGGTGTTAGTAGAGGAGAAATATGTCCCTAACACAAGGTAAATAAATCCATTTTCACTTCTGAAAAAAAAAATACAAAACAAAACTTTAAATGCTGGACTAAGAAAGATCTCTTCATATACATTTTTGTCGTTTTGTTATTGAAAGCTAAGTTTTAGAATTGTGGTTTTTTTAACGTTCCATCCCATACTTTTAAGTGTATTTAATTAAAAATGAAACCTAAAAATTAGGCATCAAGCAATCCAACTCTTTAAAAATATATTTAATCCTGAAAAGAGATAACACTTCTAGAGTGCTCACATATTAACACAAAATAGACTATTTGCATTACAGTCTTAATTGTAGTAAAATAATTCAAAAAGTGATTCTCCACAAAATCTGACAGTAGAATGATATATGCCATAACAGCACTGTCATTCAGACGGTTAGCCAAAACACTTGTAGAGAATGTTATAATAGGGCAAATGAGAGGTTCAGTTACAGAGTGGTAAACCAAAGAGACCATCAGATGGTGACTATCCTCTTACTGCAGGCTGCCCAGCCCTTACCTCAGTCAGATCTCTGACCCAAATAAGCCTACATACTATAAGTGAACACCACTCATGTCTCGCTATAGAACATTTGCCCTTTAGTGCATTGTCACCATCACTTCAAGTCATTTAGAAGTCGACACATTATTCCAATATGTTATTTATGTTTTTTAAAGTGATATATCTTACTACTGAGAACTGTCTTTAGAGTTTGTAGAACAATTAAAAAAGTGAGTCCACTGTCAATAAATATTCCTCCTCATAGTAGATTTGACGTTTGGAAATTATAAAATGCTATTCAGATCCAGTCTGAAGAAAGAGCAAATTGGATAATAGCGTTTGGGTCAAACCTGCCTAACTACTTACTTCTTTTATTCATCTCTATTTGAATCCCAGGAAAATGTCCCACAGAGGTTGGTCCAAATCATTTCTAATCTCTTTACATTCCAAACCTATCCCAGATCCTTCAGTGTCAGCAAATGACCTTACTTCCTAGGTCACTGAGAAGGTGGAGCTTTTTCAACTTCATTAGTCTCCCTGTTAAGATTGATCTGAATTTACACTACCAGACTCCTTACCAGAGTTATCTGTGTGCTTCTCAAACATGCTGTCCACACCAGCACACTGTATACAATTTTGCTCTACAAATGGTTTATTAGTACACTTAAGGAGAGGCACACAATGTTCCTGCTTATAAGTTAAAATGATCTTTATCTGTAAACCCATAGAGTAGGAATAGGAGAAGCCTGAGTTACGTGAGCTGGAAGACTTCTTACGAGTCCACTAACCTTATTCTCTCCTTTTCATGATGAAGAAATTAAGATCCAAGGAGAGTAAATGGCTTACTTAAAGTCACAGCTAATTAGCAGAAATGCTGAGATCAGATCTTATAACTACTGCTTCTCATTCTAGCTGTTCCTGCTCCACCCCTCACCCTTTTTTTTTTTTTTTACTACTTTGTACTGCCTCTTCAAATCACCCTGAATAAGAGAAGGCATGCAGACAAGAACTGGGAAACCATACAAGATTTCATTCTAAATTTTGGTGAGAAAAGAATAAATAAATAAAAATAAATTTTGGTGAGGAGAATGAAGCATCAAACACTGAAATTTCTTTATTATTTCAGGACTCATTTTCCAATAATAGATGCTTACAGAAATTTTTACCAGATAGATCATCACAACTTGCTCCAGTCTTGTGGTGTCTAATCACAGCGCCAGAGACAAATTAAAGAGCTCCTAAGATTTTCAAAGGGAATTTTAAATGTGCAACTTAAAACAAGGACATTAAGAAATATAAAGGTCTACTAATCAAAAAGTGTGCATTTTCTTTCACTAATATAAATGACAGCTTCACACAAACATTTTATGCCCGCTTTATGGGCAACATTTTATGCCCACACTCTTAAAATCCGTTCTAGTAACTAAAAAAGCAAAGTCATTTCCTCAGATGCCCTGGAGTAATTTCAGTAATACTCTATAGTTTCTAGAGTGATAACAAAAGCAATTATCTAATCTCCAAGGTAAATCATAACTTTGAAGAGACAGCAATATGTAAGCAATTTATCTTGCTGTCATAAGACTCAAAACTGGAGAGCTTTTAGACTTGGGCTTCAATCCTTCTCCTGCCATCAGGAGGAGAGAAATACTGTATTAATGCTTTGTAGGGTCTAGAACCATAAAATGCAACTTTTGGTAGAACCTTATAAAATTGTAGCTAAGTTTTCAGGAAACAAGAGATATCTGAGATCTAAATTAAATTCAGATATTCATAATACTGACACTTAACATAAGGCATTACACAAAGAAAGAGGAACCTCAAATTCCACCAAGCCTACATACATGAAGTAGCAGCATCATTTCAAAAATGATAATTATAAAATTCAAAGATAAGTCTAAGCAGAGAGAGACAGAGAGAAAGAAAATACTACATCATTTTGTTGCTACCAATAGCACTGACTTAAATAACATGACAGATAAGATTAGTTAAACATCTTGCAGTTCTCCAAGGAACTATTGTTAAGTCAGAGCTGCAGGAAAGCAATGGGAAAATGTGTTTTTGGTTGACTATTTCTAACTATATGTTTCTAGCAACCTAATTTTATTTCATTTATCACTTTACTAGGATATGATTAGTGTTTTTCTTCCATACTGGATTAAAGGTGGTGAGCAGGGAATGGTAGCAACATTATTTTATCAGGAAAGAAATCAATATTCTGTGGTTGTGTCTGAATTTAAAAACATAAAGGACTATGTAACTGAAATAACATGTATAAGGCCTCGCATAAGGAAACAAGATAGAATATGTATGTGATTAACTTATACATTTAATAATTAAGGCCAATATTATATAAGCCTTACCTTCTTTGAGAATTCTGCTGCTTTTTGTTCACTTTCTTCAACTTTTGCCTTATTCACACAAGAATCTATTAAGATTGACCAAAAATGATTAGAAATTATTTAATTGGACCACTAGGCAAATGACGGCTGCCAGCCTATAATTCTACTATGGAGACTATCATTACTATGTCAACTAATGTTAGAGGGAAACTGACTTATACTACACATAAAACATAAACTACCAGATTTTCTTTCTTTTGTATACTACCTGAACTCAATGATAGTATTGTTGAGGCACAAAACCAAGCATCCAAGAATATATTTGACACAATCATCATCATTTAAGTGTATTCCATTATTTACCAACTTTATCTGTCACAGAACTCATTAAAAATACTTTGTAGCTTATTATGGGTAGAGAAGTGTCAAAGAATTATGGTTAAGATTATTAAGGCTCAAAATGACTCAAAATAAGACTAGAGGGGGAGGTACAACATACAAAGATTTCACTTGAACAACTTCAAATCAGGGGCAGAATATATTATGTAAATAAGAAAACAAACATCAAACTTCTTAGGTCTAATCAAACACTCCAGAATGTAAGTAACTGAAGAATCCACTTCGAGAAACATTCTCACTATTATATATATAGTCTATTCTATATACCAATTCCCAACCATGTTATACCTATTTATTTACCTAAAAGAAATGAAAGCATATGTCTATACCCAGACTTGTATGTGAATGTTCATAGCAGCTTTATTTATAATAGCCAAAACCTACAAAGAAAGCAAATGTCCACTAACAATAAATAACAGATTGTGGTATATCCATATACTGAAATAGCATTCAGTTATAAAATCGAATGATACTTGGAATACCACAACACAAATGAATCTCAAAATAATTATGCTGAATTAAAAAAGCCAAAACGAACAGCACATGCTATATGCTTCCTTTTACATAAAATTTTAGAAAATCAAACTAGTCTATACTGAGAGAACGCAGATCAGTGATTATCTCAGGATGCAGAGAGGTGGGGAGGCATGGGAAGGAAAGACTACAAATGGTAACAGAAATTCTAGGGGGTGACAGAGATGCTTATAATCTTGACTGTGATGATTTTAAAGGTACACACAAACATCAAAATTTATCAAATTTTACCCTTAAATATAAGTTTTTTTCATATGTCAAGAATACCATTAATAAAGTTTTTTCCCTCTTTGTGAATAAACAACGTGTGGCTGAAACAAGGCAACCAAAGAACAAATTGAAAAATGGTTAGATCAAAGAGGGGTCAGATCTGTGTTGTGCCAGCAATGATTGGTAATGAGTTTCATTAAAATTTCAATGGGAAGACATTGAAGAAATTTAGGCCAGGATATGATCTGATTTATAAAAAAAAAAAATACTAGACTTACAGACATGTGAAATCAGAACAGACTCTATCCTCCTCAAGTTCAGGTGAGCTTAGAATAGAGATCCATATATTTCCTAGAAGTTCTTGAAGCACCTGTTAATTTGTGTGTGTGTGTGTCTTCTAATGAAAGTTTCACAGCCTTTATTAGCTACTCAAGACCTCTGAGCATAAAATATTAAGAGCTACACATATACTTGAGTAATCTGAATTTACAGCTGAGGTAACTGAAGCCTAGAGAAGTTGTATGAGGTCATAATGGGTTTTTAATACTGACTATCTTCTCTCAACTTATCCCTTCATGTTTTCTCACCTCACTTCTCTTGATAAAGGGGACACATTCCTAAGTACCTGGCACACAGTATATAAAACAAATGTCTATCTATTTTGGCTAACAAAATCAACATTTAGTGTGTATGTGCCAACTATGGTCCGCAATAGATAAGCCAATTTAAATATTTGGAAATAGTCCCTTATAACTCTCTCAACAAATATGAAATAAACCACTGAGTTTATTAAGCTCAGGGAAAAAGCTGCAGCGATGCCAGCATTCACATTAATTGTAGGCGCAAGGTATACTGGCACAAGCTTTCGGAAAAGCATTTGGCCTTTCAAAGTTCCTACCCTCACTTTAGAGGAATCAATCCTAAGGAAATATTGAGAAGAAACCAAATATTTATATGAAGAATGTCCATAGCCAATTCATTTATAATTGTAAATACCTGAAAACAATCTGTATGTATAATGTATAATACAGAATATTATATGGACATACAAAGTCAGATTTTGAAAGGTTAATATTGAAACATTCTAATAATATAATGCTCCATGAAAAATTATCATGTAGATAGAAGAGAAATGGATGGAGGGAGAGTAAGAGATAGACAGAGATGGAGATGAAGATGGAAATAAGAAGATGTACTGAGCTGAAAAGTAATGCTGAAATATATTGAGCTTGAAAAGTATTATTGGTGGTTTATTTTATCACTTACATAAGTCTCTAGACTGCCTCTAATAAGTGAGCATGAGTTTTACAATCAAGATAAGAATTATACATGATAAATAACAAGGAATTCATCTGAATATTACTGTGAGTCTTCCTGTGCTATGGAGTGAAGAATAGCATTCAACAGCATTTGTTTTCCATCTTTAAAGACAAATGAGTTCATGCTTAAATCTTAGCAATAGTGATTTCGATTAGGTATAAATAAAATGGCTTAACTACAGGTCATATGGTATAGTATATTTCATAAGAGAGGCTGCCCATCATCCTTCAGTGATTATTCCAGAAAGCGTAGCTAGTTACCGTCTCGGAGGATATAAGGTCATTTCCTCAGCAATCCAAGTAGATGAACATGATCATTTCAAATTCTTTCCCAGCTCTAAGGTCTATGAAAATATAAACTGATCTACTTTCATAGAATTAAAATAGACTTGTATATGTATGGCTGAGTCTCTTTGCTATTCACCTGAAACTATCACAACATTGTTAATTGGCTATAAATACAAAATAAAAAGCTTAAAAAAAAAAAAAGAAATACAGGCGAATTTAGTAACTTAAGACCTTTTTTCACCTGTATTTCTTTTTCTAGGACCTGAACACTAACATGGCATTACTAATTAGACCCTACTGTATACATGATTTACACAAAACCACAAAGGTATAGGCATAAACTTAATGGATTTGAGTCATGTTTCTAAAAAGCAAGGCACTGACCCCTAATATAATGTCTGTTGGTACAGCATTGATTTTAAACTCAATTCAAGAGTGTTGAAACTTAACAAACAGATTAGGATTTCCAATCACACAGACAGAACTCTCAAGATCATCATAATTAATAATTAGAGCAAATGAGTACCCATGGACACGATGACCTACCATATTAAAAGAGGAAGTTTAGTGAGAGAGCTACACTTGAAAAGTGTCTATTATACCCACAATCAAAGACACTGAGGATTATGTCACATACCTATCAGATGAGTAAGATCAATGTCTAATCTTTGTCTATACTTGAAATCTGGATCCATTCCACTGCAGTGCAGCACTATCTGTGAAACACACTCCTCAATTATTTTGTAATACTGCGGCCTGAAAAAAAGAGGAAGTGTTCTTGAATACCTTTTCTACCCAGACAAATCTATTTTAAGAAACGATTCTGCATGATAAAGAAAACTAAGTCATTTTCTAGCAGGTTAAAAACTCTTTTTAGCCATTACTCTCTCTCAGGAAAAACATGCCTAAGCTTAAAGGTAGGCTGGACATTACGACGCAAAACCGACTGTGATATAATCAACTATGAATACCTTGACTTAAGACTCTAGCTTGCAGGGATTCATGCTTGTGTTCAAAAATACTTATCAATCTTATCTACTTACTTAAGCTATTATTCCTAAAGTTAATAAAAACAAATGACTTTTTAGTCCTACATCTATGGGTAAAGAAATGGTTCTAGGCCTCTCCAAGTTCTCAGTTTCAATAAGGGATGAGTATCTTGGCATTACATGGCAAACAATGTCTTGAATTTACTGTCACACTGTTACTCAAGATAGCTATAACAGCTTTTACAAAACTGGACTAGGCCACTTATGTTACAGACTATACCAAAGATCTATTTATACACATATTTTAAAAGATTTATTTTATAGAAGCAAACATACTAAATATGCATGGCTATAGCTTCAATTTGTTCAAAGTGTCAAAGGTTCTAAAACATTTCCTAATTCTGTAATCTATCAAGGTAATTATGGCCTTAAAAATGACCACTTACATACTTCAAAAAAATTTTTAAAGTACATTTTGCATTAAAATTTGTGGAAAATTTAGCATTTATCAGTGGCTAATAAATTCAGAGAAAAATCAGAAGGAAATACCACTATGGACAAATTTTAACACATACATCCCTAAAATTAGTATGCTGATAACTAGTCCAACTACTAAAAGTTTACAAACAAATCCAAACATATTCTAATCGCACTTATATCTTTTGTCATGGGGCTGGTCTCAAGGATAAGAATAAACAGTAACATATGTTACACATCTGAGGCTTTTTCAAGTCATCAAAAGATTTATGGTAAATAATATCAGATTATAATCAATCAGGTCAAAGACTCTCTGGATAAACAAGGAAAACACAATCATTCTCTTTAAGACAAAGTATCCATCAGTAGAATAAAAGTACTAGTGACTCATCTTCCTCATATGGATGTTCTCAGGATGAAAAAAAGTGTCATATTAGAACAACTTCTCATTCATTCAAAGGTGCTGAGAAATGGACACAAAGTATTTCCCCAGGTAACTGTTTACCCATGGGCACTGTACCCCTTTACTTACCACCACTTATTTGAGAAAACAACAATCATTTTACGTTGCATTACTATCTTTCCTGCTTAAAAAAAGAATAGCTTATAATTTTTAAACATTTTTCTAGTCTCTGTAACATCATGATGCCCATCAGTTATTGCACTGGTCTGAATATAACAGAACTGTAATTGTACTCTATGGGCTTTAGAGCTGTCATTTTTGTTGTGACTGTACCCGACCTCATTGTACCTTCCCTTGCCCTTTAATGAAGCAAGGTTTGAGAAATCAGAGAGATGTAGTTTGCTAGAATTTCACACATATCAGAGTATAAAGAACAACTATGAGTCTCTTGAACAGTTAAACGTAAGATCATGAGATCATGGTCACCAGTTTATGGATAATTTCAGTCACTCGGAAATCTTCCTCTGGTTTTCAGTTATATTCCCAGAACTGAACTCTGAAATTTATGACTTCATATGGATTACTATTATATTCCTTTATTTAGAAGAATTACATTATTGTGTATAAAGCTAAAATATTAATATTACTATTTTCTTAGATAAGTTCATATCTATTACTAAATACTATACAAGAGGAATAACAATAGTCTTACTTATCAAATGTACAAGAACTTAAAAATTTTACCATAGACTTTTTGAAGGTTACTCTGTGCTACAAAAAATTGCATTACAGGGTCAGTAAAATCTGTTGGGTTTATTGCTACTGAAATGGCATACATCATTTTTGTAAGCAGATTCTTCTGGCCCAATGAAAACTTAATTAACATCTTTTTAAAAACTGTTATCTAAAGTCATTAAATTCTTATACTCTATGTATGTATATGCATATACTGTCTAGTCCTCACTACATTGCTAATTTCCCTTTAATATTAATTCAAATTACACAAATCATACTCTAAGAATAGCCTCTTACCTGATATAATAGTCATTTCTGATGAGCAAAAAATGTTGTAGAATGGATAATAAATAATTTTCAGCAGCAGTGTCCTTCAACATATTATACAGAAGATGGTATACTTCATTCATATCAGTGGAAAGTGAGTAAAGGAATAAAGTGATTGCTGATTCACTTTAATTCATAACAAAAGCAGCTTCATTTTTGAAAACATTAAGAGATCATTTTGTTTCCATTACTGTTTCTAAACTTTCAACTCTATGATCCAGGATTTAAACATTTGCATAAAGAAATTTAATCTATGGGTCACTTTAACTTTTTAACCACAAAAACAGACTTAAACAGACTTAAACATTTAGCCATTAAAGACTTAAATGATCAGTTATTCATTATATTTTGAATTACAGCTTATAGTTGGTACCACTGGAATAGCAAATGACATTAATGAAAATGATTTTTTCTTAACCTTCCTATGTTTATGATGGAGCACCTATATTATTCATACAAGCCACTACTCCTTTTTCACTGCCACACAAGATAGTAATGCAAAGGAACACTGCATGGACTGCTGAAAGTTCATAAAAATCAGTTTCATTTTATACAGATGAACCATTACATATGAAATCATTACAATTTGCATTCATTTGTATTTCATTTTTTGATAAAAGAGGGAGGCTAAAGACAAAGAAACCTGAAACATTTTTCTTTTTTTTTAACATTTTTCTTATGATGTAAAAAGAGTGGTAGAAGTTTAAATGCTTTTATTAAACTAGAAAACAGATTTCAAATATGGATTCACTTTTATAAGAAAAGCAAGGACCTAGAAAATCGATGTAAAATAAAAGTAGAAGAGGAGATGTAATCCAGTATCTTAAAAATAACCTGAATTGTCAACATTTTCTCTGAAGTAGAATTAAGTACATGATGGATTACTTCTTACACCTCATGTAAGAGTGTTGTGCTAAAGTCTCATAAGGTCCTTTCAATGGCTATGGAATAGATCCAAAAAATAGATTTATGGTGAAGAAAAATTTATACAAAGCAAGATATTTATTGATATAAAACACATTTAATATTATAGAAACTGCTGTAAACTAGAGTAACTGATGAAGGATAAGAAATTACTGGAAATTATCTCTCATAATAACAAAATTGCTATTCACTGCACTTATCCAGTACTCAAGTGTAGGAACATTGGAGGAAAAAGTTGAAATACTTCTGCCCTCCATTTCATAGGGGCATAGAAGTGTACCTAAATAAGACAGATACAGGCAAAGTACTACAAGGTGAAGAAGATGACTGAAGAAGCCATTATAGAGAGAAAGTGCAGCTCAAAGAAACTTTTGGTTCTGATGTATTTCCCCATTTCCCCAGAACCCATAGGTAAGAAATTTAGTGTATGTGAAACAAATGGCGAGCAATGCTATGACAATCATCTTTTATATCTAAAATCATTTTGTATAAAACTGTTGCCACAGAAAGGTTATATGCTAGTTCCATTTGACTCAAATGCTTCCACTCTAGCAGTTTTGTTCTAGTCAGACCCTATCACATTTAAACTGTTTTTCCCCTCTAAGGAAACAAAATATTTAGAATGAGAAAAAGACATTTATTTGAACTGAATGATATCTCTAAATCACCGGAATACCATTTAATAAACTGAAAATGTATATTACCTATAGTCACATATGAACTCACTGAACTTTTCCCCAAAAATCCTTATCTGCAAGGAATATTGCCTTAGGCTCTTGTCTATTCAAGACCATTGAACAGAGTATACCTATAATGCTGCAAGCCATTGTGTGGATTTCAGCATACTCTGTGTAAATCATCAGGAGACTCTGACAGCTCTTCAACAGGAATCTCAAGAACAGCATCATAGTGAGGCTCTAATATAAATAAATGGATATAAATCGGGCTGGCAGACAAGAATTACAATAATGGTTCACAAAATCACTTACAAATCCCTTTTCACAGTACATGCAAAATGATTTTTCTGGTTTGTCAAAAGGATATTCCATTTCTGCACGAATGTCATTGAGACGGTGTGATAATTCAGTTAGGTCGTCCTCTTTGTTCTCATCAAATACTTTCAACTGAATATCAAGCTCATCATTCTCTTTTTCTTTCAAATCCTAATATATAAACAGACAACTTAACAGCTGAATAACAGTTTGACAACACCATATTTTGGAAATAAAGCCCTGATACTATTATTTATTTGCATACACAGAAGCAATTTCAAATATTGACCCAGGCACTTGGTTTTCTATAAGAAACTAAATGTACTCTGTTTTTCTACTTTAAAATGAAAAAAACCTCGTTGCATTCACTGAATTTTCTTTTCATACCCCAGATTTTGACAATTCACATTAAAAAATTAACGATCACTTTTACAATGGAAAAAACCTAATTGCTAACAACCCAAATTAAATGCTGTTGTTTTGACTAAACACACTAATCAAAGATTGCAAAAGAAAGTCATGCAGTTAGAACATTCACATATGCCTCTGGCAAAAAATGCAAATATAGATCAATTGTATTAATGAAGAACAAATGCAAGGATATATTCAAGCACAACAGTCCCAACTATGGCGTGAAAAGTTGTATAAACAAATTTATTTTAAATGATATTTTGTGATTTTAAAGCAAAAAGATGTCAGGATTTTTTAATCAAGATGCACAACTAGCCTCCTGCCCCACCTTTTATTTTTGCTTAGCTGAATCACAAAATATCAACTTGGGCATCAAAGATTTGTTTTTGTAATACATTATAAGCACATGCATTACAAACCCCTGATAATTTTCAAAATCATAGTATAAAGAAAATCTTTGGAAGCATGCCACACTAGAGATTGTTGGGCTTAATATATATCACCTGGAATATCTTTTAATATGTGTCCTTTAAGTTGCCGCTTTCAAAACCCAAATTGATAATCACAACTGTGGATACTCAAGGGTGTTACAGAGAAACTAGGATGTTCAGAGCTGAGCTTGAACTCTAAAAGGAAATGCAAGCACAGTGTACTTCAAATTCGGTTGATAAAACAAACTCAGATGCATTTTTTTTTGTTTCTGTTTTTATTACTAAGGACAATTATAAATGGAGATATAATGACTATTACTGAAATCAAACACAAACTTATACAATTTCCGGGTGTTTTTTTCCTAACATTCACATACATAAGAATTTACTGAAAATTTACCTACAGAGCATATGAAAGTATTAATATGTTTTAATATAAAATACATAACAAATACATGCATTTAAGTTTAGTTTCCTCTTTAGTAATAATTTGTTTTATGTCTAACTTTTCACTTTGAAGGGGAATGAAGAAATTCATTGGAATGTAAAGTTACCTAACATTGATGAGATATATTGTCAAGTGATTTCTGAACTCGATTCAGAAAAGAGCAGAAACCAGATACATCCAATGAAGAAAAAACCTTTAATACATTTTATAATACAGAATTTTTCCTTATTCTTATGTCATAATATATCTTTCTTATATGTTCACTATCAAATTTTAACACATTCAAATATGTTTAAATAGAAAAAACAAGTTATATACTGTCATTTAATAAGCCTCAGAACTTTACAAAAACATGGAATCAACCTGTATGATCTAAATACTCTCAGTAAAAATAACTGGTTAAATGTTTATTTCCATTTTTAATTGGGACAATACATAATTTATATAGTATATATAGTATGTAAATATATATAGCACAATATAAAATATAGATATGCATAAATATCTCATAAATATTGTTTGTTAACAATGTACCATTAAAACACATATGCATATCTACATGCACATACATATATAAAAAACTTCCTTTCATTCAAATGTCAAACCTTGAAAGGTATACTAAAAAATTCTTGATTAAATAAATATTTAATGAATTAATAAAATTTTTATACAGCACAAATGTGACAGATACCTTATTGGAATATGGGAAATGCATCATTGAACTTTTAAATTTAAAATGAAGAATGACATAAAATTACTGAATTACACTGTTAATTATATGAAATAATGTAAATATGTTTCAGATATTTTTTGAACAGATTTGCTGTACAGATACAGAACATTATCAGCAGTTTCTCTAAAATAGATAGTTACATCTTTATGATATGGTGTACTTCAAAGGAAATCAAAGTCCATTACCAGTATATGACTGATTACCAGTCAAGCAATCAAAATTGAGTCTTCAAAAGAATAAGAAAGGGTTTATCAGTCTTCTAAAAGAGGTTAAGAATTCCGACTGCCTACAGACACAATTTCTTACTGTCTTGTTCCTTCACATACCTGATCTATCTAGTATTTTCTTAATTTATTTAACTAAATAAATGGCAGATGGAGAAAACTTCACAAGAAATCAATGTAAGTTAACTACAGAGCAAATACTATTTTAAAAATCACTATGTAGTGTTTAACAACTCATCTGTCCCAAATTACCAAAGAAAATTTATGAAAAGTGAATTTTCCATGTAACTGAAATATAAATTCTTTCAACATCACAATGTATCTATAGAGACAGGGCAAATTTTGAAAATAAATTTCTAACAGAATGTAATTAAAATAATTGTCATTGTCTTGATGATTTGAATAATTATATGAAAAAGCATATTATTCTACTACAATGATGGTCTCTGGGATTATTGAAATGCTAAGAACTGTTTTTTCCCTAGCATTTAATGATTCCAGATAGGTATAACTTTTGATCCATGTGCCAACAATTTATATTAGCCCTAGTCACATCTAATTTGCTACTTTGAATATGATATATTCTATAAAATTAGAAAGTTCCTCCTGTTACACAGTGTATAAAATAAGAGTAAACAGGATAAAAATCATGATATTAAAGACTCATCTTTGAATATATTATTAGATTTCCATGCATGTGTAAAAGCTATTTAAGGTTATGATAAATTCAACTGGTTGAAATGTAATATTTAGTACATTAGGTAGATAATAGTTGACATGCTAGGGATATCTAGTGTAAATTAAAGCAAGCCCATTCTGAGTTTTCCTCCAAATTTTGATAATGAAACTGCAAGGACAACACCAACAGTAGGGTCTATCTGCTTAGATTGAGATTCTCATATTGTGTATCAGAAATACCTGGGAAGGATTATTTTTATTTTTTTCAAAACAAACATCTCTGCCCCACCTCTAATAAGATTGCGATAGGCTCTTTAAGGGGACAATCTGCCTGTAATGCAGGAGACCCTGGTTTGATTCCTGGGTTGGGAAGATCCCCTGGAAAAGGGATAGGCTACCCATTCCAGTATTCTTGGGTTTCCCTGGTAACTCAGATGGTAAAGAATGTGCCTGTAATGTAGGAGATCTGGGTTCGATCACTGGATTGGGAAGATCCCCTAGATCAGGGCATGGCAACCCACTCCAGTATTCTTGCCTGGAGTGTTCCCATGGACAGAGGAGCCTGCCAGGCTACAGTCCATGGGTCACAAAGAGTCAGGCACGATTGAGCACCTAAGCAAAGCACAGCTCAATTTCTTGAGAATCAGAAAACTACTTAGCCATATCTCACTTCACTGTCATAGAAAGAAAAAAACATTGAGAATCCTTGTAGGTTCCATTCCAAAACTTGAGTAGGCAGAAACAGGACACTTCTCACTTTCCTCTTGCTGAGGAACCACTGAGACCTAAGAATTAGGGCATACTGAAGAGATATGGTAGTTAAAGAAAGATCTAACTGGAAGCATGTTTAGAAGTACAGGGTGCCTACCATAAGAGGCTGTATATATATAATATATATATTGGCTGCTGTATACATACAGCAGCTATAGGGCCAATAGGAAAGTGCCGCTAAGAAACACTGATGCAAAACCTTAGCTGTCAATGTAACCAAATGAAAAATACCATGAGACCAGTGAATAGCAGAGATGAGTACATCCTGACAAAAGTGCAAAACATAAGAACAACAGAGCTATTATGTACACTTTCTGAAAAGATGAGGACTTAAATAAATTAAGAGTCACCAATTTCTTGACCAGTCATTCAGTAGTATAAGGTAGAAAATGAATGTTCAATTATAGACATAGGGAAATGAAAGCTGGAAAAGTAACAACAACAACAAAGGCAGAAAAACACCACATATTAGTAAGTGACTAGGGAATGCTCAGGAGCCCCTAAGGCCAACAAGTGTCCAAAGACATGAGTACTCTCCCAGAAACAGAGGAACAATCCCCGGAGGACAAAGATGGAAAGGAGTGACTAGGCAGCTCAAAAGCACACTAGAATCCAGACTGTAATATTACCTACATAATTACATACTGTAATATTAGCTACATAAGGCCACAGTCTTTTCGTGAGGAGAGATTTGTGAGAAAAGAAGAATAAATATGTAACTACACTATTAACTAGTGAATGTCCCTAAGTTAATTGTGTGTGGGAAGAAAGTGTTAGTCACTCAGTCATGTGTGACTCTTTGGGACCTCATGGATTGTAGTCTGCCAGGATCCTCTATCCATGGGGATTCTCCAGGCAAGTGGGTAGACATTCCCATCTCCAGGGTATCTTCCCATCCCAGGGGATCAAACTCAGGTCTCCTGTTTGGCAAGTGGATTCTTTACCGTCTGAGCCACCAGGGAAGTCCCAAGTTAACCTCATACTGAACCTCTCAGGTCACTTATGATTCACTGCAACCAATTCCTTGGTTTATAAAGTCATGGATGAAAAAAGCACTCAAAGTGGAATTGACCTAGAAATTTCTAAAACTGCATAGACTCAATCATATATCTTATTAAAATGGGTCTCAGTGGACCTAATTATAATGATGATGAGTTTTAACTACTTTCAGGTAAGATCATCAGAATACAAGTTACAGATGCATGCTACACACTGGTTTCTCACCAGGAAATTTCCCTGATTTTGGTTATTTCTAATACCCTAGGAATACCTTATATACATGCTCATTGACATTTGTTTTGTTTTTTCTTTACAGGGTCCTTTTATTCCCTTCTGCTACTTTTACTTCTTATTTATCTCATATGGCTTGAGTAGATTAAATAAAGAGACGAGTGAGATTTTGCTTATCTCTTTTAACAATGCCATGACCTTGAACAAACTCCTTCATCAGTTAACATAATAAAATTATAGCAGCTGCATATCTATTTATAGAATATGTGTGTTGATTTATCCTAGAACAAGCTTACAGTTATTTCAAAAATGTTTTTAACAGCATCATAATTAGAGCAAATAACCACACTCAATTTAAGAAATAAAACTGCTTTTCTTTTAGAAAAGTTGCTACAAAATTGGTAAAGAGAATACAATTTTTGTTACGTATCTAGAATATATTAATCAAAATTCTATGCATACTTATGTTGAATATAAAGTAAATCAATCTAAGTTATCAAAGAGGAGAGCAAAAAAATGTTATTGAAAATTGAAATGGCAAAAAAAAAAATAGCAGTCTTTTATGTTCTAAATATTCAAAGTCAAAGAAAATAAGTTTTCTTTTGACTTTAAGGAAACCAAGAAAGTCATCACTTCTGGACAAATCATTAGCTGAATTCTGAATCATCAGCTGTATGTTGAGACTAATAATACTGCAATATCAAAAAGCTTGCAAAGCATCTAACGCTTTATAAAAGAAAACAGTAAGGCACATTTACTTACTTGGCTGCAAGTACTTTTGTCTAAAGAGAGAAAAACATTAACGTTAGTAAGCATTATAAAAGTGCACATTCCACTTACTGGTAACATTGTTTTTAGTCCTGAACGAAGGAATTCATTCCTTAAATGTATTCGAAAATCAAGGTCATAAGGAGATGTGACAAGCGCATTTATAAATTGCATGCAGGCCACCTGCAATTATAAAATAAACTTTGTTAAAAAAAAAAGTTTAAGAAATACTTAATGCTTTCAGATAACTTTTTTTCCATATACTAAAGGCATACAAACATACATTATGAAATATATTAAGAAAGGCAAATATTTATATAAGTATAATGACTATGACTTTATAGCAGAAACAAAGAAATTAACAATAAAGTTTCCAATGTCCAGAGCAATTCTAATGAAGGTAAAATGCATGGTCAAGTACTGCTGTATTTTGCTAAACTATATGAAGCAGTATGATATTTTCTCTGAAAAACTCAAATTTCCAACTGTGTGGATACAGAGCCCTTAAAAAGATCATAAAATGTATCTTCCATTTCCAGCTGTCCTCAGCATGCACTTGGTCTCAATTCTATATGGTTATAAATACTTTTCTAAAATAAATCAAATAAAGCTATGAAAGTATATTGACATTAAAGAGTAGTGATAACTTAGAGATATTATTACACTGATTTATACTTGCTCCATTCTGTTATTATGGATCTGCACAAAATATAGACTATTAAAATATATGATTAAGATGAATTAATTTACTACATAAAAAAATGAATGCAAGTGAATTAATATCAACTAGAAGGCACAGTGACAGAAATACTCATGTGCATTGCATGATAAAGTAAATATAAGACCTTGTTTTCAAGTAAGCATAATTCTTTACTTAGATTGATGCTAGAAAATGGGTTTTGGTTTTCCTCTGATATTGAGCCTCCTTATTAAAAAAGAGGAGGTAGTTATTTTCTGGTAATGGCAAGCTAGTAGAGTATCAACCAAATGCTAATTGTCAGGTATTCCAAAGATTATTCCTCATTTTTAAAAAACGCTCAAGTCTAAGGTAACTGGCTGATAGTTCAACTGAAGAGCTGCACATTGAAATTGATTATTTTTAAAGTACACAATGAGCAGTTAAGAGTGTTCAAAGAGCTGAACGCAAGGGGACCTCTGGAAAATATCAGATTTAGTAAAGATGCTAACTGTATATAGAAGGGGACACAAATAAATCAATAGTCAGTATGAGAAAAACACATCAGCAAAAGAAAAATATTTCAAATGTTATTCTGACTTGACCTTATCCAGACCTGTCATTATGATAGTGATTTTTTTCAAGTACAGACAAAATATTAAAAGGTATATTGGTTTTATTTTTATATCTTTATGCTATACAGTTAAGCTGCTTTGGGGTGGATTAGCCTATCCAGCTCACATCCAGGTTCAAAAATAAAAAGTTGTAGGCATTAAAGGGGATGATCAAGGTTGTCTTTAACATTATTAGCTACCTAAAAGATAATTGATAAGAATGTAGTCCAATTTCTATGAATGCTCAAATGTCAAGCTAAATCACTGAGACATCTGACTAAATATTTGCCATTGACTTGGCATTACCTTAAAAGTCATATCAGGTGTTATTATGATGCTTATGCCTTAATGGGTTACTTAACCTTCCTATTCATAGTAAGAAAAAGTTTAAGTCTTCAAATAGTTTAAATAAGCTGGAATATAAATTTGCACAGCATACATGTCCATAGCTATATTATCATTGTATTTGCATGACTGACTCTTGTTATGTTACAACTATGACCTGACCGAACAAGCCAAAGTACATGTCCAATCCAAAATTAATAGAGAGAAAAGTTGCCATCTGCTAGGACTGTTTTTGCCAGAAGAAATTCTAGCTTAATGGCTTGTATTAATATCCTACAAGTAAAGAGAACATTTCCATAACAAACAAGCTAATGAGTCTTGGAATTGTACCTTTATACAATAAAAATATTTGGATCAGGAAATAATAAAAATAGTAAAAGTCAAAAAAATTAATGAATGTAAGAACATCTAAATAATTCCACATTTAGTAAAATAAGTGTTGCAATGCTATTAAATACTTAACATGCAATGTATAAATATTGAATATATAACTAAATGCAGAAAATAAAGTTACAGCCATTGACTATAGTATAAAATGATTAACAAATACTTTGAAGTTAGTTTAAACAGGTAAGAGCACTGATTTATCAATGTACTATTTGTTATCAAATTCTAATGGATATTTAATTAATTACAAATAACATAAGATGAATATTCATACTATCATTTCATTTTCCAACATAATCTGCTAAAGCAATGCTCTTTAATAGGAACATCTATATTGAATGGATATGGAGAACAAAAAATTCTTTTTAATTATCTCCACCTCTTTATATTACTACACAATTACTGCCCAGGAGCAAAATCAATCCAATTGCCACTATTTACAAATACAAAGTTAAATTTTTAAAGTGTAATTAGCTTAAAGGGCTGAATATATTATTACTTAATTATAAACATGAAATATCCATTTTGTAGATTCTGAATTTATAGCTAAATACAAACTCCCAAATTATTATCACCATTATTATTTTCTATTAGCTTTTGTTACCAGACAACTTAGGAGTTTTACATAACATAATTCACCATCTAATCTCATCCTCACAACAACCATATGAAGTGTTACTATTACACTCATTTCACAGTTGATGAAGCTAAGACTCAAAACAAATAATTTATACAAGGTCACACAGAAAGGAGGAAACTCGTGATTCTAAACCATGTAACTTTACTCCAAATACAGTTTAATCTCCAGAACATTCCAGATGCCTAACCAACTCCATTCCTAGACTAACACAACAAAAGATTTTAAGGATGGGTAAAATAATAAAATTTAACTAGTGCATCATGTTTAATATATTAGGAATACCTAACTTTGAAAACTACAGGTTCATTAGAAAAACATATTTAACAGTATGTTGTTTAGTATATAAAGTGTATAAAGTGGTTATCATATGTCAATTAGACTTCAGTAAAAATAAAGTCATCATCATAATACATAATGGAATACAAAAGGAAGGAAAGAAGAAAAGGAAAAGAGAGGAAGAGAGAGAAGGAAGGAAAGAGGGAGGGAGAAAGAGAGGAGAGGAGAGAAAATCGTCCCTGGAATGTGTTAAGATTTCACTTTACATGATATAAACAATGACCTATGGGCAGTATTCAATCATTCAACAGAATGGCCTCTCACTCTCCTTAATTTGTTGCCAATCCCACTCCCTCCACTCCTTATTCAGCATGGATGTGCATGCAAATACATCATACACACACACACACACACACACACACACACACACACACACACACACACACACACACACACACACACACACACAAGCATGCTATTCAATATGAAGCCACTAATTACAATTCAAATGTAGCTAAATTACAATTAAGTAAATTTAAAATCCAGTGCTTGGTCTCATTAGTCACAAATGTTCAACAGACACATGTGGCTAGTGGCTTCCATACTGGACAGCATGGATATAGGACGCTGCAAAGTCTGACCACATAGCACTGCACTGGACACTTTAAATTAAAAATAGTTCTGTTCCAATATCTAAAACCTAAGCTCCAGAGCAGGGGAAAACACATTCCTGAATAATGAAACTTTCAAAATTGGTATGTTCAACTTCAAAGTGTACAAATTTTTAAGAGCATGATTGAAGGATATTGTCCTCTTTCAATGAAAAATTAATCTGCTTTCAAAAAAAAAAAATCTAACTCCAGAGACAGAAAATAAAAAATTACAGGGTTCAAAAGCTAGAAAGAACATAAAATACACCAATCCAATATTCTCATTTATAGATAAGGAAACTGAAAACCTAGGAAGATTAGCTCATTTGCCCAAGACTTTATAGCTAACGTGTTTGTATGTGTGAGTTAGTTGCTCAGTCGTTTCAGACTCTTTGCAACCCCATGGACTGTAGCCTGCCAGGTTTTTCTGTCCATGGGATTTTCCAGGCAAGAATATTGGAGTGGGTTGCCATTTGCTTCTTCAGGGGATCTTCCTGATCCAGGGATCAAACCTGGGTCTCCCGTATTGCAGGGAGACTCTTTACCATCTGAGTCACCAGGGAAGCCCATATAACTAATAAGAAGCCACAAAGATTGGATTTGAACACAGGCCTCATGACTTTTAGTCTTGAAATCTTTCTACCACCCTACAATGCACAAACCTGGCATTGCTGAATAGCATTTTCCCCTGTACTGGAAAGAAAACAAATGCCTTTGAAATGAAATCACAAATTTCACTATCTAGATTTCATCTGCTGCTTATTTTCTTTATAATGCATCTAAGGTTCAAAATGGTCTGCCATATCTGTTTTAAATCCAGCTTCCATAAGAATTAAAATTTTAAAAGTCATAAGAAGTCTGAATTTTTTCCATTATTGATAAACATGCTAGGCTAGAACCAAGATTCGGATTTTTGACCAGTAAAAATAGTTTCTGTATTTGCAATGCTATTAAATAATCTCCTTATAAGGAGATACCTACACAATATCTATACAACCCATTGAATAAATGTATTAACATGTAGATAAAAGCTTTGTGCATGTGACAAAGCATCCAAGAATTTGTGCCATGTATAATTATACTAAATTGAGTTACTATCAGTTTTTCCTAAAGATTAAAAGCCTTCCTTTACCATTATAGTATATCTTCTTTCTACAATAATCACCCACATTCTTCAGTCAGAGGATGCTAGTATCTTCATTGTCGGGTGTGGGGTATGGCATAGAAAGTGAAATATCACAAAACTGATTTTAAACTTCCTAAAGATATGGCTCTAAATTTGTAGGGTTTTCTTTGTAACCCCTCAGTTCAGCTCAGTTCAGTTCATTCGCTCAGTCGTGTCCAACTCTTTGCAACCCCATGAATCACAGCACGCCAGGCCTCCCTGTCCATCACCAACTCCCGGAGTTTACTCAAATTCATGTCCATCAAGTCAGTGATGCCATCCAACCATCTCATCCTCTGTCATCCCCTTCTCCTCCTGCCCCCAATCCCTCCCAGCATCAGGGTCTTTTCCAATGACTCTTCGCATGAGGTGGCCAAAGTATTGGAGTTTCAGCTTCAGCATCAGTCCTTCCAATGAACACCCAGGACTGATCTCCTTGAGGATGGACTGGTTGGCTCTCCTTGCAGTCCAAGGGACTCTCAAGAGTCTTTTCCAACACCACAGTTCAAAAGCATCAATTCTTCGGCTCCCAATAAAATGTTTAAAATATAACGGGTATATTATATTACCTTCGCTGTTCACCTGAAACTATCACAACATTGTTAATCGGCTGTAATCCATATAAAATAAAAAGTTTAAAAATGTACATAATGGGTAATAGTCATTAAATATTTCTAAATTTACTGACATGAGACATTACCCTAAAAAGAAACTGCATTCAGTTTCTTACTTGAGTGATAAAGAGGGGAAATATTTAAAAATAAATTATCCTCATTAAATTCCTTGGAAAATGCTAGAACCTTTATTTTAACTCACCAACTCTGAAAACTATACAAACATATATCTGTCTGTGTGATCACAATTCATAGAGCTATGGAGTATAATAACTGCCAACTCCAGGACATTCTCAAAACAGATTACCCATACTGCCATTAGCTGTGACAAATTGTGCTTTTAAAATGTTATTGACACTGTCAAATATTGACCTTATTAAGTACTTTATTGACATTAACAAGGTCTTTCTTTATCCCAGCCCAGCAGGAGTTAGGAAGAAAGATAGTTTGAGTCAAAGTAAGTGTCAACCAAGAAAGACACAAATATACAGAGAAAGTTAATTAATTCAAAAAATGGAGAATTCCAGGCACAGCAAAGCCATGTAGGAAGGTATGGAGGTAGAGGGATGAAATAGCATAAAATGTTCAGGAAATTGGGTACAAGCTGAGTGGACCAACTCTATACGTAGCAGAGTGATGGAATATGAGGTTAGAGATTTAGCAAAAGTTAGATGATGGAAGTATTTTGTGTAGACTAGCATTAGACTTTACTCCTAGGGTCTCTGGGAAGATATAGGATTTTTAGCAGTGATATAACAAAACCTGGCTTCCCTGGTGGCTCAACAGTAAAGACTCTGCCTGCCAATGGAGCAGACATGAGTTCTATCCCTGGGTCATGAAGATCCCCTACAGAAGGAAATGGCAACCCACTCCAGTATTCTTGCCTGGGAAATCCCATGGACAGAGGAGCCTGGCAGGCTACAGTCCATGGAGTCACAAAGAGTCAGACAGGACTTAGTGACTAAACAACAACATAAAAGAACTGTATTTCAGAAGTATACCTTGTGGAAAATGATTTACAAGGGGCTGGAATGAAGGGTAGATGATATTTAAGAGTCTAGGGAAATGGAAAACATTGAGATGTGACAATGCCCTGAAACAAAGAAGTGGTGGGTAGGGGTGGGGGAGGTAGGGAGATACTATAAGAAGGAAGGGAAATACAGTGCTAAGGCTGTAGAACTGGTAACATTTGGGGACTGAGGTAATGTGGATGGAGAAGAGTAGATTTGAAGATGACTATTTCTGGTTTATGCTACTTGGTGGACAATGCTAAGGTTAACCAGGATGGGCAAAGAAGAGAAAAGCAGGTCAAAGTTGGAGAGAACAGGATAGACAGGATGAAGAAAAGAAGATAAGGACAATATTGAACTTGAAATCCAATAAGGAAGCAGGTGAGTATATGGGATTTGTGAGTCAGGATGTATTTGGAATAGAAGAGTTCAGAGAGATTCATCTCATAGAAGTGCTGGAGGAAGTCATAAGGATGGATTAAGCTGCCAAGGATAATGTACAGAATGAGCAAGGACCAGAGTAAAGGATCAAAGGACTAAGGATAATACTCTAGAAATAAGTATATTTTAGGGCCAAGCATAGACAAAAGAGATCTTCAATGTAACAAAGAGGTCAAAGAAAACAAGGAGAGCATGGTATCACAGAAGCTGAGGGAGGAGAGAGCTTAGATAGAGTGACCAATAGTGTTGAATGGTGCTGGAGAAGCCCTTATGATGACTTTCAAAGTGTCATTGCTTTCTATATTATGGAGGTCACTAGTGTACTCCCATTACCAAAAATGATGGATTTGGCAATTACTCAACTTTGAAACAGATTTAAAATAAAAGACATTCTTTTTTAAGTCAAGTTATTTTTGTATTTGAAACATGATTATATTGTGTAAATATCTCTATACAATCCCTTATTGTACTAATTCTACTTTTAAAATGATAGTAGTATAAAACTATCAATATATCGAACAAGTTTCCTAAGTAATATCAGACATTTCTTCAATACAGTATTTAACATGCTTATTTACTTTTGCACAAATTTCCTCATTATTCTAAGCTCCAGTACCTTGTTTTATCATAAATATGCCACTATTGACAAATGATAAATCATTTATCCAAAGCTACTTCCTCATACATGGTGGTTTGAGTGCAAATTTACAAATAGGCTTAGAGTAAATTCTCAACAGTTGAGAATCACTGTGGAAAGATCTGCACTACAAAGAATCAGTCAATATTTCTGCAGGGTTTGTCTATTTAAGCACGAGTATGTTTTGGAATGGAACTCTTTCTGAAGTGAATTACTTAATTCCCACATTCTTAAATATCTTAAAGATAACTCATTATTATTATTATTATTATTATTATTATTATTATTTTTGCTGACTCAGGGGCATGATTAAATATATGAGTTACTGAGAGATGACAGAACACATAGATGCCCTCAGGAGCTATTGAGATATATACGGCTATTTTCCCTGAGACTAAATGAAACTAAATGCTATAATTTTTGAATTCCAGTTCCACTCTTTCATTATGTTTCTATCTCCTCGCCCCTTGCTTTCGTTTTGTCAGCTGTTGCCTCTTGATCATCTCAGTGCACAAGTCTGGCATAAAGCATTTTCCAACCTCCCAACTCATGTTTCTAGTCTGCTATGGATAGACAACAAATAATTGGACCCAATAAGATACCACAGAAAGACAGGCTCTGATTAAAGACTTTAAAGTCTTTGTCATCATGAGGCTTACTTGGTGTATTGGGTGACACTTTGTAGATTGCTCATATTTTCCTTTTCTTTTACTTCCTTTTTGGTTCTGACTTATATTCCAAAATGATAAATCTCTCAAAAAGGTGAGGTCAGGGTAAGTGAATCAACCATGTATTCACTTCTATGTTTTTGTGTACCATACCTAATTATAACATGCACAATTTGTGAATTATCTTCAATGTGTTAGATAAGATTTTTTAGATGTATTAAATCACAATAAAAACACTTCTGCACACAGCTTCTGAAATACTTGAAGACACATTGCACATTTCAGACTAATACCAGACTGTGAAGACTAGGGCTTTTCTTGTAATATCTCATTGGAGGTTAGCTATATGATTTTCTCTTTCCATAAACAACTATTATTTGGAGGAACAAATTAGGAGCTGGGGATCAACATATACACACTACTACATATAAAATAGATAACCAATAAGGACCTACTGTATAACACAGGTAACTATAATCAATATCTTATAATAACCTATATTGGTTTTCTATCAGCAAAGATAATGTTCTGGAAAATTCCTGTTGATCCTTCAAGACCCAATTAAAGCATCACTTCATCACTGAAGCTTTCCCTGACTTAGGCAGAATGTACTTAAACTTGCCTTCCTTTGTGTCCTCATTAAACCTTACCAAGACGAAAGGGACATGGCTGGAGGAAGCGCTGCTATTCCAAGCAAAGTGTTCCACATGAGAAAATGTTTGAGGGCATTTAAAAGTCTATAGCACATTTGGAAAACACCAGGTTTAGTATGGCTAAAACCTATGGTACATTTGGGAGAATGGGGGGCCTAAGGCCAGAATGTTAGGTTGGGGCCACACTGAGAGAGCTCATTCATCGTGTTTAGGATTTTCACTTTTATCAAGCAATGGGTCATGGGTATAGGTTTCTAGGAATGCTACTATGTTAGAATCAGATTTACTTTTGAAGGATAACTGACAACAGTACAAAACACTTGTCTGGAGGGGAAGAATCTATCAGTTCAGGATACTAATTAGAAAATGGCTAGAATAATATTGCTGGGAGAATATAAATGCAGTGGAGATAGTGAAACAGGATGGATTAATAGTCTTTTGTAAGACTTGATGATTAATTGGATGCAGGGAACAAAGAAGAATGAACTCTTAAGGAAAACCAAAGGTTAGGCAGAAGATGATACCTTTATATTATCTAAAATGAGAAAGACAAGAAAAAGAGATTTCTTTTGGGTAGAAATCATGTTAATGGAAAGAGAAATGAGCCAATTTTACTAAGAGGAGGTAGCATACAGTGGTTAAAAACAACTACTCTGGAGCCAGATACCCTAGAGTCTAATTGGGCTTTACCTGTTATTTACTACATGACCCTAGAGAAGTTATCTGACCTCTATGAGCCTCAGCTTACTCATCTATTAAATGGGGATAATACTACTTCTCTATCACTCTCAGAAAATTAGTGTGAGATTTAAAAAGAGGTAACATATTAAAGTATCTAGAACATTAGTACATGGTTTATAAAAGCTAATTTGGCTTTCACATTTTTATGATACTTCTAAAATATGCAGTTAGCTATTTGGACAGGTAGGTTTGAATACAGACATGAGCCAGACAAAGTCTGGGGAATCATTAGAATACAGTTGGATTTTATTAAAGCTAAAGAAGCAATTGAGAGTGATCAGATATGTGTGTACATATAAATGTATATGTATGTGAGCTTATATATGTGTGTACATATCTACATATATACAAAAATGAAGACAGAATAGGTCCAAGCAAAGAACATAAGGAATAAAATATCCAAGAAGAAGAAATGCACAAAGGAGATAGAGAAAGAACGATTAGGGCTAGTCAGAGAGCAAGAAGCCAATGGTGCCTAGTAAGGCAAAGGTAGGAAAATTTTCAAGAAGGGAGCAATCAGGATTGGAAAGAAGCCACTGGATTTTGAAATTCAAGAACCACTGTTGTCAGTCTTTTTAAGAACTATGAAAAAGTTGAGCTGTGAAAGTTAATTTAGGAAAAAGAGAAAACAAGTATGGATGAGTCTTTTACCGACTTAGACTATAAAGTGAAAAAGGAAGATGAGAGGCTACTTCAAAAGATAAGAAGGATCAAAAGAAGGCATGGGAGACTTGAGAAGTATGGAAGAGACTTGAGAAGGCTACTCAGCTGAAGGAAAGTCAATGAACAGAGAACATACAAGGATATATCATTTATTGTCTATTTCTTGAACTACTGAAGATAATGAAACTCCTATCATGGGTACAGAATTTAATTTTAAAGATGACCTAGAAAACCTCTGTGAGAAGTTAATAACCTTTTTTGAAATCCAAAAAGGATGGGGGAGGGGGTATAGTTGTTATTTAAAAATAAAATTAGTCCTGTATTTTAACAGAATTATTTCAGATACTGTAATAACATTTTGAGAAGTCTCAGGATACAGAAATAGAAAAGTAATCTGGTAAAACACAGCACTAATTTTATTTTTTAAACAACAGATTTAAACTTTTGTTTTTCATGCTGTATTCTGAATATATTTTGAACTTTCAGATATTTTTCTCATCCACGTGAAATAATCCAAATGAACAAACCCACTTCACAATTCTTGTGAGAGTAATTGGCTCTGTATATAACAAATTATTAATTTTATACCTCATTAAAACAGGAAATTTCAAATTGTGATTTGTATATGTTTGTATCTGTAATCAGTATTCAATAACTTGTTGAATACCTAGCAAGATAATGATCCTTCCATATGTTACTTGTTAACAATTTGCCATTTTATCATTCCATTCAGTCCAGCTTCCTGAAGGCTAGCAAATGTCACTCTCATATCATTGTGTAGGCTGAACTATTCTATAGCAGGGGTGTCATTTTAAAGGTCAGACAATGCAGTAAACAAATACTGACATCACAGAAATCTGGCTTCAAATCACAGCTTTACCTCTCAACAGTTGTGTGAGTATGAGTGAGTGATTTGAGTAATGAAAACTTTGAATACAGACATTAACATTTAATTCCTCCTAAGCAAACTCTTGAAGATGAGAATAAACTCCTACATATGATTGAAAGTCAGTGAAATTTAGGTAAGCCCAGGCACATAAATATAAACAAAGATTTCAAGCAGTCATCTAAAAAAGACAGTTTCCAAACCTTTTGGTAGAGATACTGTATTTTATTGAGAGAAAATATTAAAAAAAAAAAAAAAGGAAAGCACTAAAAAGAAATTCCCCCAAATAATAAAAAATGTAATACACTGGCCTTAAAAGGCACACCATAAAAGTTTATCCAAAATGCTCATCACAGAATAGAAACAAGTAACAAACTTCCTCAAATATTTGGAAAGGTATTACACTTTTGTGACACTACAGTATTCTCTTTGGATGTGCCAATTTATCTGCTGTTGTCTGAAACTCTGGCAAAAACAGGTAATGACATATAACGATACAATTAAAAAGGGGAAAAGAAACTTTTATATCAGATAAGAAATTTTAATAAATACTACTAAATAATTTGATAAAATTAAATTTGGAATCATATTCTCTTTGTTGAATGACACCACAAGAGTTTAAAAAACATTTCAGAAAGTGTTTCCCATGGTACATTACATGCTAAACACTGTCTAAAACAAAGAGATGAGCATCATAGACCAACAAACCTGGCATCGAATTTCACTATACCACTTACAAACTGTGGCATGTTTGACCAGCTATTTAATCTCACTTAGCATATTTGTCTCATAAGCAGAATGGAGATAATAATAGTACCTACATTGCTAAGTTGTTGGAACATTAAACCAGATAGTACATGTAAATCAAAATGTTTAGTCCAAAATCTCACATTATAAGAGCTCTCATCACAAAAGAATAAAGTTTTCTTTCATAAAATGGCTTATTTCTTAAAACTATCTAACAAAATATAACAAATTTTATAATTTTATAAAGAACACATGTAGGCTGGGTCTACACAGGGTTATGAAATAGACCATGACCTAAGAAGTGGAATTCAGTCCCCTCTATTCTGGGGAGACAAACTTTTGAATGCTGTGTGAATGGCACAAAAAAAAAAAAAAAAAAAAAAGACATGTATTTAGTTTTCTTAAATTTCTACAACAAGCCCATACAGACTTCATTAACACTTGCTTGGATAATGGCATTAGCTGAACTGTTTGCCCTCTTGCCCTGATTATTGCTAAGGCTTTAATTTCCATGACTTAGTACACTAATTACTAAATTTCTACCCAAATATTAAGGATAATCATGATCAATTTATAATAATTCAAACTATCCTCACTTTAAGCAAATTATCATCTTCACAGACAAAACTTGTAGCTTCTATGAATGACCAAGGAACAGGAAAGATTTCATTTTTACGTTCCCTTCTATTTAAATGCTAGCTAAAGTGGAGTTAGTGTCATACAAAATGAGTACTGGATTAGCCAACAAAGTTCATTCGGGTTTTTCTGTGAGATGGTACAGAAAAACCCAAACAAAAATTTTGGCCAATGCAAAATAACCCTGGAAGCAATTTAAGACAAAACTAACTCACCTGTAATTGCAAAGCTTCATGGTTTTCCAATCCTTCCACAATTGGTGAAAATCGTTCTCTGTTATTTCGTTCCGCTGCTGTAGTTATAGCCCCTAAAAGTTTATCTAGACTATAGAGAAAAAAACTAGAAATCAGAAATACGTCTTACACACACTATATGAATACAGGTTATCTCTTATACACTCTTCCCTGTTTTCAGGTGCTTCATGTTTATATAGACCATCACAATTTTAGAATTGTGTTCTTTTCCACATATTTCTACAACTCAAATATTGATAGCATTAAATAACATTAGGGCATCAAAATAAAAAATTCAACTTGAAAATCCTGAGGAAAGCCATTTTTCTGAGTGACATTTAAAAAAATACTTAATTGATAAACATTAAAATTTTAAGTTTTGAGTTTTGATATTAAATGTGTTTAATGTCACTTAAACATGGTGGCATCTACAGTTATTCAAAGTTCATTCAAGTGTAATCAGACTGTAATTTTATAATAAAGTGCAAGAAAGAGTACATGTTTTTTAAAGAACTTTAAAAAAATTCTTTGAAAATGGAACAAGGAAAAAGCCTAAAAGAGAAAGCCCAGTAAATTAGAGAAGCATCTATAATTACCTAGCACAAGAAACTTATTTACCTGAACAAAAATATTGGTAGCTATCTCTGTACAGTGTCTGAATCAAATTAACCTCTCTGTAGTATACTACTCACATCAAGCTATATCTAAAATTATAATTAAATCATAAAATATATCAGACTAGGTTGCATTATATGAATTAAGTACTGAAAACATAATACACTGGGAAAACATTTCTTAGTCATATATAAACTGATTTTCCTATAAAACCTAAGGAAGCTTTATTTTTGCATATGCTATCTCATTCTCATAAGACAATGTTGTGTGATAATATTTTTGTTCAGTGTTTGTCTTTCAGTTTTGAAGGATAAACCAGCACTAAGAAACATGTCATTTTATTCCAAGAAGTATGAGAAAGTCAACATATTAGAATATTCTTAAATCTTTGTCTGCCCCTATTCTAATTCAAAGTGAAATGATTACTGTCACACAGTGTTTAGAAAAAAATATTCTAGTTCATATCCGTAGCAGGTATTTCATTCTTTACCACAAAAGTTTCTTACCAACTGGACATCAAATCTGTAATTTTGCTTCTGATTGAATATTATTTCCACAAGAAGAAGTGATCTAATGTGTTGTCAGCAACAACTTGCTGAAAATGATACATACATGCATCCTGAATGATTATCAACAGCCTTTTGTCTTTTTAATCGGTTAACTTCATTCCATGAATAATTGCTTTATTCTTTCACTTACCATACACAGATAAAGTAAAACACTACTGTAAAATGATAGCACAGAATAAAAGAATCTGGTTAATTCAGTTAGTTAAAGAAGTCAAATTTTCTGATGTGCACGGATGAGGGGGTATATTGTGTAGAGTGTGTATGTGAATGTGCCTGTCTGTGTGTTTAGCCAAAATTACTCCCTAACTGATCTTTCCCTACTTTTCTAATAATTGCTTTCCCTTCAACTAGATAAAATTATAATCATTCACTTTGAATGTCCAACATTGAAGAACTTCCCATTAGGATTCTGTCTTTTTAAACCTATTTTTCAAAGAATCAAAACAAAAGCTAAAATGTAAACAGATAAGATAAAAATGCCAATTTTTTCCCTGAAATTTAATACTATTTTCATGCAAACTATAGGTGGCACTAGTGGTAAAGAATCTGCTGCCAAGGCAAGAGATACAGGAGACATGGATTCGATCCCTGGGTCAGGAAGATGCCCTGGAGAAGGGAATGGGTACCCACTCCAGTATTCTCACCTGGAGAAGCCCCATGGACAGAGGAGTCTGGTGAGTTACAGTCCAAGGGGTTGCAAAGAGTCGTATACCACCAAGCAACTGAGCACAGCTGCATGGTATCGAAAGAAACAGCATAAATTTCTCAATTTCTCTAGTGTCATTTCTATGCAGTTAATGTTAATGACAAAGCAATACTTACATGTTTTCTTCTCCAACAATGCAAATAGCTGAAAGTATTTTTACTATTTCAGTCATCATGTTGGGTTGTTTGGGGTCAATTGCTCTTGCTAGGAGTAAAAGACTTCTTTCATCTCCTAGAATCCTTTGCAATCCAAACTGAAAGGAAAAAAAAAAAAACTTTCTTTCAAAATATTTTGGAGTCATATCTTTAATTTTAAAAAACAAATTAACAATGATTTTCTAAAATCCCATGCCTCCACATTGAGGTTCTATTTAATTAAATGAATGTTCTTCAAAGTCAATTGCTTTTTATTTGAAATGACCACTTCTTGGATTTTAGGTCCTTTTATGAGATACAATCTCCATTATCCTAACTAAACATTCCATAAAAATTTGGAAGAAATATGCAGCAATCAGTATTTCCTCAATAAAGAAGAATATGTAGCTGTTGTACTTATGTCCTTGGTTTTCGCTGGAGACATCTGGAACTCATGATTTAATTTTTGATTATGTTTGTATGGAAAATTAAGTTGAACAAAAAGGGTAAAATGTTGAAAAGCTCTTTTGTGTACTACATGCCAGTTAAAGAAGCTATAAACTTCTGTATTGGTTTTCCCATACCTTCTCTCTTTTAGCCTCCCTCTTTAAAGTAGCTGTGCTGCATAGCAAAATTATAACCCCAAAGAAGTGGAGCATGGGTTTTATTGAATACTACATGTCACAGTCAATTAGGCAGAGGAGACAGACACCATTTTCATTGATTTTCTAGGCTTAAATATATGCATGCAAGTGTGCATCACAAGAATAGGTAAAGAAATGTTGAAGAAAGCCCAAAACTCGGGTTTTCACTACATAGAGAAGGTCATATTTTCTTTGATCTTTGGCCCACAAGGTATTTCTCAGATTTCTTATGAAGTATGTTTGCTTGTTTTTACAGTTTAACAGTGGAATCTGACAATATTTCATCATAGCAAAATTGCCATTTCAAGCTAAACTTTACGGAAGTACCACACACTTGAATATTTTCATGGTTTCTATTTTCTAAAACAATTCAGGAGAAAACAACATGAGTTTTAGGTATAATAATAACAAAATACACAGAAATAAGACAAAAAAGGAAATGGAAAAGACAAAATTAAAAAGAAGCAAAGAAAACAAAAGGAATATGAATATATAAAGGTGGGTAGTAAACAATAAATAGTAACGAAAATAAATGAAAATTTGTAAAATGGAGAGATAGATGATTACTATATAGTTACCAAACTTAACTTGAAAAACCAGTTAGACTGACAGTGAAATCATTAAATTTTTCAAATTTCCATTTTATTGTATAAAGGTAGTTTCTAACATGAAGGGAAATACTCAAAATAAAAATGAAGGTATAAGAAATGATGGAAAACCATCAACCTAAACATTAGAGCAATATTATAACAATGGAAGTTAAGGGGCAATGGTTTCCTTTTCATAAGTGTATTATTCCATGTACTGTATAAGCAAAAAGAGTTTTTGAAGTAGGTAATCAAAACCTTTGGGGTCAGCAAATTTGATGCGTAAGTCATTTCAGGCTAAAATTTCATGCTTTGATCATGACAAATTCAGTACAACATGAAATTGATATATCACTGTATATTTTTAAATGTAACTCTATGCCTATTGTTTCAGATGTCTGTAATTTAAAAGACTTACCATTTATTCATGTTCCTAGCACCAGTGTAAAATACATTAACATGCTCTAACTAAAACTTAGCCTTAATTTAAAATAATCTAAATCAAACCATCATGTTCTCCCTCCTACACTGTTAGTGGGAAAGCAACTTGGTACAACCACTATGCAGGAACAGTATGAAGGATCCTTAAAAAAAAAAAAAAGAAAACTAATAGAACTAGCATATGATCTAGAAATCTCACTGCTGGGAAGATATCTAGAGAAAACCATAACCTGAAAGGAAACATGCACTCAAATATTCATTGCAGCACTGTTTACAATAGCCAAGACACGGAAGCAACCTAAATGTCCATTGACAGAGGAATGAATAAAGAAGATGTGGTACATATATACAATGGAGGATGGAGTATTACTCAGCCATAAAAAAATAATGAAAGGCCATTTGCAGCAACATGGATGGACCTAGAAATTATTTTATTAACTGAAGACAGAGAAAGACAAACATATATCATATGATATCATTCATATGTGGAATCTAATTAATAAAAAAGAAAAAACTTATTTACACAACAGAAACAGACTTACAGATATCAAAAACAAAATTATGATTACCAAAGGGGAAATGTGGTTGGGGGAAGGATAAATCAGAAGTTTGGCATGAACACATATATACTATAATATATAAGATAAATAACCAACAAAGACCCACTGCACAGCAGAGGGAACTCTGCTCAATATTCTGTAATAACCTATATGAGAAAAGACACTAATAAAGAACAGATACATGTTATGTATGTATAAATGAATTACTTGGCTGTATAAATGAAATTAACACATTATAAATAAACTAATTATGTATTGGCATGTCAACTGCTGTCTCAAGGGAAAAGGCTCTACAGGAAATCTCACTAATATGACTTTCTCTACTAACTATATTGATTACACTCATACCCTGGAAAGCTGTAAGAGCTCACTACTCAAACCAGTAAGAATTTAGATCAGACTCCTAATTTTACAGGTTAGGTGACTCATTGGCAGAGAGGTCAAATGATTTTCTAAAGGCCACACAACTTAGTGGCAAAGCAAAGACTCTGTCTCCTGATTTCTAGTACTGTGTTATCTTTCCATTATTTCTTAGTTTCCCTCAATTAAAAAAAGAGATCCATCTTGAGAAGCAATGTTCATTAACTGCTTTCCTATTAGGTATCACATTCTGCATAATTTTATCATCAAAGACAAAGAGCTCAAAGTTGAGAAATTCTGCAGGAATACTGATGGAAATCTTTTCAGAAGAAACAGTACAATTAGTATATTCTATACATGAGACTCATGTCAATTGGCAAGCATCCATCAGATGCTCAAAAAATGCTCAAAAATGCTCAAAAAATTCTTTGTTGATATATGTGTGTATAATATACACATACATAATCATGCATAATCCCATACACTTGAAAAAAATATTTCAGACTACTTATGTAGATACTCTTACTGCATTGGCTATTATTTAAAAATAGCTATATTTCACATCTTGCAAGATTTAGGTCATTGTTATACTTATTTATTTTTCTTAAATATTTTGAGATCATAAGAACACCATCTAAAGGGATTTTTTAATTAATAAATGTCAATGGTATTTTACCTATAGGAATATGGCATAAATCATACATAAGAGTTCATTCTTCATTCTAGTTTATAGAAAAAAAATGACAATAACTTCATAACCTGAGAAAAGACTACTTTTAGAAGATAAATCCTTAATAATAATGCAACTGGTACCACACATATACAAAAATCTTCTGCTATCTGCCAGAAAAGTCTTTTATGGATGTTAACTCACTGACATTAACTGAACAAAAAAAGAAATAAAAAATCTTAACCTTATACTGTTTCTAGCAAAAAAAAAAAAAAAAAAAAATCAAACCATAGTTTTGAATTGTCCTTTATAATGGAAGATAAACTCTCTGTAAGGAAATGGTATCCAATCCATCAAATTTAAATTTTCCGACTACTATTAAAAAAAAACAAAACAAAACACAGTATTATCTGATTTGGGAACAAGACTTGATGTCTGCATGATTGCAAAAACTGTCATTAAATATTTTGAGAAGCAAAGTATATTTTAAATAATATTTAAATGAAGCTCATGATGATTTGCATTATAAAGACCCTTTTGAAAACTGAGTAAGCACCCAGGATTTTGCCTGTTTCATACACTCTGTTGGGAAAGTTCTCATCTTTTGTAACAAAGGCAGAAATAAATACTACTTGCCTTATTGTTCATAAATGCTTTGAGGCACTGAATAAGTTTATACTGATTCTTCTTGTCAATATTTTCTTGCCTGAATAGAAGAAAAAAAAATTATATTTTGCTTAAAAATCTCCCCTGTGGTGAATTTTTTTTTCTTGTTTATTCTTACTGTTTCTTGTCCAGAAGCTTTTCCAGCACATCCAACAAGAGTCCAAGACCTTCATGTCCAAAGTTGTTAACCCAGCTATTAAACAAACAAACAAAGTATAAATAAGTTTATATAATTAAAACATTAAATACCTCAAATTAAATTTTTGATTTTCAAATCTGCTAATCCAGTCTTCATGCTGTTTGTTATTCTTTTTTTCTACTCCAATTGCTTTGAGTATTGACCCTATGAGAATGACTGAAGAGATCTTTTATCGCAATCCCACACTTTTCACACATTTTAGATTGCCCATTCCACAGCACTACCTTGGTTGTTTCACCAGCATTAAACACTTAAGCCTGAATTTATAACCCAAATTTATTTTCTGCTTTGTCTCTGTTTCCCTTTATCAACTCCTCTTCCACTCTTCCATATTCTGTTAATAACACCACTATCCTTTGAATCCCTCAAACTTGAATACTGGCATAAATTCCTGATCCCCAACTTTTTCATCTTTGCATTTATTCTGATCATTCATTCAAAATATATTTATTTGAGTTCCCACTAACTACCAGGCATGTTCTATGTGACAGAGATAACTGGCAACGAAGTAAGCCCCTACGTTCATGTAGCTTATCATCTAGAAAAAAGAAGACAAAGGACAAATAAATAACTATTTAATAAAATATCACTGCTTTGGTACTATGAATAGAAAAAAACCTTGGGAAATGGAATGAGTGACCCAGTATTATTATTATTTTTTTTTTATGTGTAGTCAGGGGAAGATTCTTTGATAAAGTGATATTGGAGCAGAGCTTTGAAAAGAGTAAGAACTTTCCCAGTAGAGGGAATAAGGGCAGTCTTCCGTCAAAAATCTTCTCTGAACTACCTAACAAATTGCAACTCCTGATTCTGATCAAACCTCAACCTACCTTTCAAGCCTCAAGCCTTAGACAACATGTTCCAATAAAATCAGACATATTCTGTTTCCTGAAGTCTTCCCTGCTTGACCTCATTTTTCATTCTTTCTTTCCAGAAGGTAACTCTAACTCCATCTCTCCAAGGCTCAAACTGACTGGCAATTCCTCCATTAATGTTTTTCCCTGTAAGTACTACATTCAAATGTGTTATTTCCCCTTGAATGCCCGTTGTTTCTATATCTCTTACTGAACGACATTATGATTGCATCACAAGTGTCTTACCCACCTTTCTGGATGAAAAATTCTCTGAAGACTGTTACATAATCTTATTCATCTTTGAGTCTCCCATAATGCTTAGCAGAGTAGATTACATATAGTCAACATTAAATATTTGCTAATTAAAATTTAACTAAATTTACTGATTTGTGTGGTTAAAAGAATGAGCAGAATCATATTGCCCATGAAATTCTCAAAAGTAAATTAATATACAGCAGGAAACCTTTGAAGCAATAATTAAAATCTATATATATATATTTAAGTCATGACTATAGTTCAATGCCACAGCCTTTAAATCACATTTCATATCTAACTAAGGTAAAGCTTATCAACAAAGATGACACCATCATTAAGAAACAACAGATCACTGAAGAAAACTATTTTAAAAATAGTTCAAACATTCAGAACCAATCACATCCACAATATATATGGAAACTCATTTTAAACAAATTCTGCTTTAATTTCTGCAGTGGAAATGAGAAAAAATCAATATGGCATTGTAATGATAATTGGCAGCAAGCTACTATTCAATTGAGGCATGTAATCAACCAGTATAATGAGCTATTTTCTCAGACTCTAGATAATCAGTAAGGTGGTGGTAGAAGGAGAAAAGGACACCAGCTCTCTAAGCATAAAATAACGATAATCTATCACAGAGAGAAATCAGGAGATATCATTTCAGCGAATACCCTAACGCAACCTTAAAATAATCAGACTTCTGATTAAATTTATATATATAGTCCTCAGTATCGGCTTTGGCATTTATGAAGAAAAAATAATATAAGATTTCCTTAAATTTAACATCTAAAATTTGTTTTAAGATTCTAAATTTTACTCATTTCTTTTTCTACCTAGTGCTATTAAAATTACTAGGATTATTTCTTTCTTGGTCTAGAGAAGCGTTTAAGATGACGATTTCTATCTGTTCACGTGAAATCAGACACCCACAAACCCCAGACTGTTGCAAATTGTGCAGTTGATGGTACTCTGGTTTCACTCAGTGAAAATTACTATCAGTCTGGAATAAAAATTTGGACACAACCATGAAACTTAACTGTGAAGAGGTCAGGATTATTACAAAATAGGCAGGGAAAAATCTTAACTGAGAATACCTAAGGCTAATGGTGATGGAATTCCAGTTGAGCTATTTCAAATCCTGAAAGATGATGCTGTGAAAGTGCTGCACTCAATATGTCAGCAAATATGAAAAACTCAGCAGTGGCCACAGGACTGGAAAAGGTCCATTTTCATTCCAATCCCAAAGAAAGGCAATGCCAACAAATGCTCAAACTACTGCACAATTGCACTCATCTCACACGCTACCAAAAGAAATCCTCAAAATTCTCCAAGCCAGGTTTCAACAGTATGTGAACCGTGAACTTCCAGATGTTCAAGCTGGATTTCGAAAAGGAAGAGGAACCAGAGATCAAATTGACAACATCCACTGGATTATCGAAAAAGCAAGAGAGTTCTAGAAAAACATCTACTTTTGCATTATTCACTACGCCAAAGCCTTTGACTGTGTGGATCACAACAAACTGTGGAAAATTCTGAAAGAGATGGGAACACCAAAACACCTGACCTGCCTCCTGAGAAATCTGTATGCAGGTCAAGAAGCAACAGTTAGAACTGGACACAGAACAACAGATTGGTTCCAAATCAGGAAAGGAGTATGTCAAGGCAGCATATTGTCACCCTGCTTATTTAACTTACATGCAGAGTACATCATGCGAAATACCAGGCTGAATGAAGCACAAACTGGAATCAAGATTGCTTGGAGAAATATCAATAACCTCAGACATGCAGATGACACCACCCCTATGGCAGAAAGCAAAGAAGAACTAAAGAGCCTCTTGATGAAAGTGAAAGAGGAGAGTGAAAAAGTTGGCTTAAAGCTTAACATTCAGAAAGCTAAGATCATGGCATCTGGTCCCATCGCTGCATGGCAATTAGGGAAACAATGGAAACACTGAGAGACTTTATTATTTGGGGCTCCAAAATCACTGTAGATGGTGACTGCAACCATGAAATTAAAAGATGCTTACTCCTTGGAAGAAAAGTTATGACCAACCTACACAGCATATTAAAAAGCAGACACATTACTTTACCAAGAAAGGTCCATCTAGTCAAAGCTATGGATTTTCCAGTAGTCACATATGGATGTGAGAGTTGAAATATAAAGAAAGCTAAGTACTAAAGAACTGATGCTTTTGAACTGTGGTGTTGGAGAAGACTTCAGAGTCCTTTGGACTGCAAGGAAATCCAACCTATCAATCCTACAGGAAATCAGTTCTGAATATTCATTTTAAGCACTGATACTAAAGCTATTACTCCAATACTTTGGCCACCTAATGTGAAAGAACTGACTCATTGGAAAAGACCCTGAAGCTGGGGAGGATTGAAGGCGGGAAGAGAAGGGGACAACAGAGGATGAGATGGTTGGATGGCATCACTGACACGATGCATTTGAGTTTGAGTAGGCTCTGGGAGTTGGTGGGGAGGCCTGGCAACCTGCAGTCCATGGGGTCACAAAGAGTCGGACATGACTGAGAGACTGAACTAAACTGAACTGATTGAACTGAGCGACTGAAAGCCAATGATTAGAGGAGGCGTGGTAGGAGCCCTTGGAGCTTTTATAGAGAATAGGTGTCCAAAAGGAGACTGTACCTAGAGGGATAAAATAACTATGATATAGTAGGATGACATTCAAGAGGTGAAGAGGAAGAGGGTGCAGCTACACATACATATTTTTTTGCTTCGTCTCTTGCCAGCACTATTTCTCTTTAAAGCATCAAATACTTTGTGGCTGCTAGCCAAACACTAACTGTCTGTGTTTCTCTCACACTTTAATATAAAAGTTTTATCCAATATAAATGTGGCCCTGAAATGGTGAAGTGGTTCAAAAACAAAATGTTGGCTACTTTATGTTGGCACACCTTCCCAGGTGGCGCTAGTGGTAAAGAACTCGCCTGTCAATGCAGGAGATTTAACAGATGAGGGTTTGATCCCTGGGTCAGGAAGATCCCCTGGAGGAGACCATGGCAATCCACTCCACTATTCTTGCCTGGAGAATCCCATGGACAGAGGAGCCTGGCAGGCTACAGTCCATAGCGCAGCAAAGAGTAGGACACAACTGAAGTTACTTAGCATGCAACTACTTAGGCAGGAATTCTGATACTGCAACACCAGAGTAAGTATAAATCCATGGTTCTCAAAGTGTGTGCCCCAAACCAGGAGCATCAACAGCATCTGGGAATTTGTTAGAAATACAAATTCTTGGATCCCACTCCAGACCTACTAACTCAGCAATTCTATAGGTGGAGCCAAAAATGTCTCTTTTAACTACTCCAGGTGATTCTGATGTTTGCTCAAGTTTTGAGAACGTCTGACATAAAACAGTGTTTGCTGAGAAGAAGAGGAAGCCGTCATAATCAGGATTCAGGCTCAAAATTTAAGACTGCTCTAAATACCCTCCACACCATACCATACACCTCCACAGCCACAGGACAGAGATAAGGCAACTTAACTCTTTAACTTGCTTTAACAGAGTAAAAGCAAGTATATTTGGTGTGTGTATATGTGTCTGTGTGTGTGTATATATATATATACACATACATATATATATGCTTTTGTTGTTGCTGTTTGGCCAACAGGCATGTGGGATCTAAGTATCATAAGCAGGGATTGAACCCATGCACCCTGCAGTGGAAGTGTAGAGTCATAACCACTGAACTGCCAGGGAAGTCCCGATTTATTTGGTGTATTTCACAGAGTAGGCAAATTCCATCTCTGAGTTATTCAGTACTAACTGAAATATCTAGAAGTATGAAAACACAGTTAATGACTCTATTTAAAATCTGACTCAGATTGCAGATAAAGACATCAATTTTCTGTAGTATCTCAGCCTTGAAATCAGACATTGCAATTTATCATGGACCCCAAATTTATAAGAGAAACAGAAAGAACAGAGGATAATGAAGAACCAAGCAGAAGAAACAATGGGGGGAGGAAGATGATCTCATATACTATCCATAATCACTCTGTAACACAAGGTTTTTTCCCTTTTGATTGGGATATGACTTACATACAGTGAAGCTCATCATTGACAAAACACGGTCATGCAGCTTCTAACACAAACAAGACATGGAACACGTCCACCCCACCTAAATATTCTCTCATTTCCCTTTGCGGTCAGTCACTTTTCTTTATTCCCAGCCATGTGGTAACCACTTATCTGGTTTGTGTCCCTATAGTTTTGCTTTCTCCAAAATGTAATTAGAAACGTAATCATACTGTATACAGGTTTTAGTGGTTTCTTTCACTTAGCATAAACATGATATTCAACCATGTTGTTGCATGTACTAGTAGTCATTCCCTTTTTATTGTATGGGTATAACACAAGTTTTTTTTCTTTTTTTTCCATTCGTCAATTGATGAATATCTGGGTTGTTTACAGGTTTTCATGATTATGAACAAAGCTGCTATAAACATTCACATGTAAGTGTCTATGTAAGCATAAATTTTCCTGCCTCCTGAGAAATCTGTATGGAGGTCATTACACCTTTGACTATGTGGATCACAATAAACTGTGGAAAATTCTGCAAGAGATGGGAATACCTGACCTGCCTCTTGAGAAACCTGTATGCAGCTCAGGAAGCAACAGTTAGAACTAGACATGGAACAGTCTGGTTCCAAATAGGAAAAGGAGTACATCAAGGCTGTATATTGTCACTATGCTTAGTTAACTGATATGCAGAGTACATCATGAGAAACGCTGGGCTGGATGAAGCACAAGCTGGAAACAAGATTGCCAGGAGAAATATCAATAACCTCAGATATGCAGATGGCACCACGCTTATGGCAGAAAGTGAAGAAGAACTAAAGAGCCTCTTGATGAAAGTGAAAGAGAACAGTGAAAAAGTTGGCTTAAAGCTCAACATTCAAAAACAAAGATCATGGCATCTGGTCCCATTACTCCATGGCAAATAGATGGAGACACAGTGGAAACAGTGGCAGACTTTATTTTTGGGAGCACCAAAATCACTGCAAATGGTGATTGCAGCCATGAAATAAAAAGACGCTTACTCCTTGGAAGAAAAGTTATGACCAACCTAGACAGCATAATAAAAAGCAGACACACTACTTTGCCAACAAAGGTCCGTCTAGTCAAGGCTATGGTTGTTCCAGTAGTCAGGTATAGATGTGAGAGTTGGACTATAAAGAAAGCTGAGCGACGAAGAATTGAAGCTTTTGAACTGTGGTATTGGAGAAGACTCTTTTTTTTTTTCCATTTATTTTTATTAGTTGGAGGCTAATTATTTTACAATATTGTAGTGGTTTTTGTCATACATTGATGTGAATCAGCCATGGATTTACATGTATTCCCCATCCCGATCCCCCCTCCCACCTCCCTCTCTACCCGATCCCTCTGGGTCTTCCCAGTGCACCAGCCCTGAGCACTTGTCTCATGTATCCAGCCTGGGCTGGTGATCTGTTTCACCCTAGATAATATACATGTTTCGATGCTGTTCTCTTGAAACATCCCACCCTCGCCTTCTCCCATAGAGTCCCAAAGTCTGTTCTGTACATCTGTGTCTCTTTTTCTGTTTTGCATATAGGGTTATCGTTACCATCTTTCTAAATTCCATATATATGTGTTAGTATACTGTATTGGTGTTTATCTTTCTGGCTTACTTCACTCTGTATAATGGGCTCCAGTTTCATCTCTTAAGAGTCCCTTGGACTGCAAGGACATCCAACCAGTACATCCTAAAGGCGATCAGTCCTGAATGTTTGTTGGAAGGACTGATGTTGAAGCTGAAACTCCAGTACTTTGGCCACTTGATGCAAAGAGCTGAAAAGACCCTCATGCTGGGAAAGATTGAAGCAGGAGGAGAACGGGACGGCAGAGGATGAGATGGTTGGATGGCATCACCAACTGGATAAACATGAGTTTGAGCAAGTTCCAGGAATTGGTGGTGGACAGGAAAGCCTAGCGTGCTGCATGCAGTCCATGGCCAACTCACAAAGAATTGGCCACTAGTGAGTGACTGAACTGAACTCGGTTGTTTCCAGGTTTTGATGATTATGAACAGAGCTGCTACAAACATTCATATGTATGTATTTATGTAAGCATGCATTTTCATTTCTCTTCAGGAAAATTACTAGGGGAGGAATTGTTAGGTTTTAAGATAAGGTTTTTTGTTTTTTCTTTTTTTAATTTATTTATTTTTAATTAAAAGATAATTTACAATATTGTGCTGGTAATCTTTTAAAACTGCTTTTCAAAGTGGCTATACCATTTAGCATTCCTTCAGCAAAGTGTGTATGTGCATGAGTACATGGTTAAGTCGCTTCAGTCATGTCTGACCCTTTGCTACCAGGCTCCTCTGTCCATGAGATTCTCCAGGCAAGAATACTGGAGTGGGTTGTCATGCCCTCCTCCAGGGCATCTTCCTGACCCATGTCTCTTATTGTCTTCTGCACTGGCAGGCAGGTTCTTTACCACTAGCACCAAAAGTATAATAGTCCTAACTGCTTTAAATCCTTCAAACACTTCACATTGCCAACCATTTTGACTTTAATCCTGAAAATGTTTTCACATAAAGAAACTGAGAAGAAAATTAGTTAAGTAACTTGCAAAACATCATTCCACAGGTTAAATATCAGTTCAAGTACTCACACCCACACACCTAGGTCTGATTCCAAAGCCCATGTTTATTTCAATCACACCATTAGAAATTACTAACAGAACCAGTACATGGTTATCTATAACACCTGGCTAATGGCTCCAGGAAGAACTCACTGAAGAATTTGTAGTTCTTCCAGAATTGCATTGAGCTTAAACCTACATATCTATGTCTAGACAAAGAATTATATATTTTCTATTATTTAACAGCTTACTTCATTCATTTAGGTGTAATGGGTAGTTTACAACTCACATTTTTCTTGTCTTTCAAAGTCCTAAGCTTCTTACCCATGAAATACTACTGAAGAAAAATATTTGGAAACTCCAACTAAAACTTGCAATCAAGATTTATGCAGCAGCTTATTGGAAAGAACAGAGTTAGATGTAGTATAGAGTTTTTGGGGTTTTTTTTGTTGCTGTTGTTAAGATGGGCTATAGCCCATAATCTCATTTCTTGGTATTAAGATGTTGATGATTTTGGGACTTCTCTGTTGGTCTAGTAGTCAAAACTATTTCTAAAGGGCCCACTTACACTCACTGGCATGATCAAAATAAAAAAAAAAAAATCTTACCTATAATGAAAGTATCAGAGGATTCATTGAACCCTATGCCCATGAGAAAGCAAGATTCTCCCCTCTCTGAATCTCCAGGGCAAAAAAAGTGAAAAAAAACTCTATAAATGTGCCTATTTTATGAGGGAATGAAATTCTATTCCTTCAGAGTCGCCAAAAACTTTAACCTCTTTTATCCATAAGTTGGATATTTGGACCCTGAATTATTTAATTATAGTTCACGAAAATATAACTTAAAATCAGACAGTGGATGGATGAGTTCAGTATTTATATGTAAAATAGACATATAGGAAGAGGTGACTACATGCACATTTACGATTAGACTGTCTGGATTCACATCTTTCTTTCAAAAGGGTTAAAGCTAAAATTAGAAAGTTCTTTCCTGAGTCAGCAGTGACTGACTTGGAAAACTCAGTAGTGGCCACAGAACTGGAAAAGGTCAGTTTTCATTCCAATCCCAAAGAAAGGTAACGGCAAAGAATGCTCAAACTACCACACAATTGCACTCATCTCACATGCTAGTAAAGTAACGCTCAAAATTCTCCAAGCCAGGTTTTAACAGTATGTGAACCATAAACCTCCAGATGTTCAAGTTGGATTTAGAAAAGGCAGAGGAACCAGAGGTCAAATAGCCAACATCTGTTGGATTATTGAAAAAGCAAGAGAGTTCTGGAAAAATATCTATTTCTGATTTATTGACTATGCCAAAGCCTTTGACTGCATGGATCACCACAAACTGTGGAAAATTCTGAAAGAGATGGGAATACCAGATCACCTGACCTGCCTCTTGAGAAATCTGTATGCAGGTCAGGAAGCAACAGTTAGAACTGGACATGGAACAACAGACTGGTTCCAATTGGGAAAGGAGTACTTCAAGGCTGTATATTGTCACCCTGCTTATTTAACTTATATGCAGAGTACATCATGAGAAACACTGGGCTAGATGATGCACAAGCTGGAAGCAAGATTGCCGGGAGAAATATCAATAACCTCAGATATGTAGATGACACCACCCCTATGGCAGAAAGCAAACAACTAAAGAGCCTCTTGATGAAAGTGAAAGAGGAGAGTGAAAAGGCTGGTTTAAAGCTCAACATTAAAGATCATGGCATCTGGTCCCATCACTTCATGGTGAACAGATGGGGAAACAGTGGAAACAGTGACAGACTTTATTTTGGGGGGCTCCAAAATCACTGCAGATGGTGACTGCAGCCATGAAATTAAAAGACGCTTACTCCTTGGAAGAAAAGTTATGACCAACCTAGACAGCATATTAAAAAGCAGACACATTACTTTGCCAATAAAGGTCTGTCTAGTCAAGGCCATGGTTTTTCCAGTAGTCATGTATGGATGTGAGAGTTGGACTATAAAGAAAGCTGAGCGCCGAAGCATTGATGCTTTTGAACCGTGGTGTTAGAGAAGACTCTTGAGAGTCCCTTGGACAGCGAGGAGATCCAAGCAGTCCATCCTAAAGGAAATCAGCCTTTAGTATTCATTGGAAGGACTGATCCTAAAGCTGTAACTCCAATACTTTGGCCACCTGATGTGAAGTACTGACTCATTGGAAAAGACCCTGATGCTGGGAAAGATTGAAGGCGGGTGAAGAAGGGGACAACAGAGGATGAGATGGCTGGATGGCATCACCGACTCAATGGACATGGGTTTGGGTGGATTCCGTGAGTTGGTGACGGACAGGGAGGCCTGGTGCACTGCATTCCATGGGGTCACGAAGAGTCAGACATGACTGAGCGACTGAACTGAACTGAACTGATCCTGAGTCCCCAGTAAAGGCAATGAGTCTCATGTGCAGGAGTCCAATATTAGTCATGTCATCACTTTATCATTGTTTGTACACTGCTAAAGGCTAGTATAGAGGGTTATGTGTTCTGTACAAAGGATTTTATTTCCCTCTAATGGTGTTCTATTCCTATGTGTAATCTCATACTACAACCCAAATCACAAGAAGATCAAATAAAATGAATGATAGTTCAGAGATTCTTCGTGGAGTTAAGAAAGTTGGTAAAATTTAAGATATAAAACAACAAATTCAAAGCATTGAGTAGACTTCAAAAATGATTGCAATAGTGTTTACATATTTTAACACCAGGGAAACATCTTATTTTAACATGGATGTTGCCAATGTAATATTTTTTAATGAAATTAAAACCAAACCTTAGTTATAGGTCCCCATGGAAAGAAAAGGTCCTGCGGTGATTAAAACCAATGTACAACCTAATGCAAGCAGTATCATACCTTCAATCCACAGATCAATATCTCCAAAGAGTGACCAAGAAAACCTTACAATTTTCAGCATTTTTAAACTATAATTTGTTCAGCTAAATCAACATCATAGATAATTCTATATCAATAGCCTACAACCATGAAAAAATAAATGTTAACAACAAAAACAACATGGATTTGTATATGCTATGACTGCCCTGGTCTTATATTAAAGAAAAACTTACATCCACTCAGGTTTGTCTACATGAAAGCAAACACAGTACCCTTTAGCATTTCAATGTCCTTCAAAACTATTCATCATGGTAGATTAGCGCATGAACTTTGTCTGACCAATTTAAAATATCTATTATAATACTGCCATTTCCAGATATCTGTGCATGTTCTTTTGAAGCATGACATTCACTGACCACTTATTTCACCTGATTCATAAAAAGGTTGAATATTTCAATTTTCCAGCTCTGCCTCTCAGTCCTTTTGAATTCAATACTGAAACAGATTACAATTTCCTTCAGTTCAGTTCAATTCAGTTCAGTAGCTCAGTCGTGTCCGACTCTTTGCGACCCCATGAATTGCAGCATGCCAGGCCTCCCTGTCCATCACTAACTCCCGGAGTTTACTCAAACTCATGCCCATTGAGTTGGTGATGCCATCCAGCCATCTCATCCTCTGTCGTCCCCTTCTCCTCCTGCCCCCAATCCCTCCCAGCATCAGGGTCTTTTCCAATGAGTCAACTCTTCGCATGAGATGGCCAAAGTACTGGAGTTTCAGCTTCAGCATCAGTCCTTCAAATGAACACCCAGGACTGATCTCCTTTAGGATGGACTGGTTGGACAATTTCCTTAGAAAATACCAAAGAAGACAATCTATCTCTCCCTATATCCTTTGGTTTTTGCTTTAAGAAGGTTTTACCTGGCTCATTTATTATCTCCATCAGGTTTCACTGGAAAAATCCTGCTTTGTTTCAGGCTACTCACAAATTTTTCTTGTAAGAATTCCTCACAAAGGAGGAAATGTGTGTGCTTTTTAATTGTTCTTGGGTCAGGAATTACCCTGGAGAAGGAAATGGCAACCCACTCCAGTACTCTTGCCTGGAGAATTCCAGGGACAGAGGAGCCTGGCGGGCTACAGTCCATAGGATCACAAAGAGTTGGATATGACTGTGCAACTAACTTTCTTTCTTTCTTTACTAAATAAAACCAAATTTCTCTTAAATATTTACAACAAATTATAAAAACCTTACATACAAAAAGCTCCTAAAGGCAATAGCTTAAGCAAAATTCTCCTTCAAAGGATAAAAGATTCTTATTGATTAAAATCACTTTCCTAAGCTCTCAAAATATTTTGGAGACAGTCATAATGACTTAAGTCCAAATCTTTTAAAATGCCTAACAGTTTACAGAATAAAGAATATTTTTATCCCCTCTCCATTAAAAATATTGCTAGAAAAATATAAGAGATGGCCTTAGCCCACAGTAGCAATGAAAACAAAATGTACAAAAAATGTGAATGAAATTAAAAATAGAATCTTAAATTTATAGGAAGTAGAGGGGAAACAGGGAAGAAGATCATTCCAAATATTCAAGCATAAGCTGGTCATATTTTAAATATGCTTCATATGTTTGAATTGTGAGTATAATTATGTCAGGACACTTAAAAAACACTTAACTAAAGTCATCTTCTTAGTGATGTAACCAGTCAAACTTAAAATGTTAACTTCCATAAGAAAAATCATTGGTTTATTTTCCTAAGCTAAGTAATATGGTTACAAGTTTATCACACACTCCTCAGGACATCCAATTTCCTTTAATAATGGAATTTTGTTAAAATGAACTTACTAAAGGAAATCATATTCCTAATCTATAAACCCTGGAAATGAAAGAGAGTTGACATCAAGTTTATCTGCTATGAATAAGGTAAGAAGTTCTTTGAATGCAAGGAGGAAAACAGAAAGGCATAGCACACACTAGCACACATTTCCATTTTCCCTACACCAATCTGCATGTTATACTGAATGGTTCTGGTGGGCAAGAGAGAAGGTCAGTGAAAATTCTTTCATGGTAACAGGGGTAAGGAGAATTAAAAGATAATTGCCATTTGATGATTGAACAACAGAAAGGCAACTGTCCTTCTCACCTACATAATTAAATACTCATTATAGAGTGTGATAGCTATGTAGACAAAGATCAAAGAAATTTAATGTTCCTGAATACTTTTAGTACAGGGTCACTCCCTTGGAGTGCAAGTAGATCAAACCAGTCAGTCCTAAAGGAAATCAATCCTGAATATTCAATGGAAGGACTGAAGCTGAAGCTCCAATACTTTGGCCACTTGATGTGAAGAGCTGACTCATCAGAAAAGACCCTGATGTTGGGAAAGATTGAAGGCAGGAGGAGAAGGGGTCAACAGAGGACAGGACGGTTGGATGGCATCTCCAACCCAATGGACATGAGTTTGAGCAAGCTCTGGGATACAGCGAAGGAGAGGGAGGCCTGGCATGCTGCAGTCCATGGGGTCGCAGAGAGTTGGACATGACTGAGCGACTGAACAACAATAAACAGTTAGTAACAGAGTCGAGAGTAATACAAGAAGTATTTGACTCCAAAGACACAACTTGGTGACTGAACAACAACAATCAATCAAAGAATCTGCAATCAAACCACACAGAATCCACAATCAAACCACAAAGAATCATTTCTTTGGGTCCTCATGGTAGATATAAAAAAATTCTTAGCAAGTTCAAATGTTTTATTGTCTCAGAATGTGATCTCTAATGTTAATTTTGTGGTCTTTTCTAGTTTATCTTCATGTAATACTTTAAAATCTTTCCTCCAAAACTGAGAAAAATACTATGGAAATTATGTATCTGTATGCACATACATGCACTCTCAAAATTGTTTAAATATCTTAATACCTCCAATTTTAATAAATTTTTTCAAAGCATAATCATTCAACAATGAACAGTTAAAATCCTTAATAACCCCACATTAAACACCTTGATAATTCTAAAGCCCTATCTAACAGAAATTAAACCTGAAAAGCTCATTATTTTTCTCTTCCACTGTGATATAAATGAACTAAATCAATGACAACAAAAAATAATAATAAACTGTACATGGCATGCAGATAAAACCTTTATAGGATTACAATGCAGTATAAAGTTCGTAAGTAAAAAAAAATATTAACTTCCTACTATATTCAACCTGGCTTGCACTCATTTTCAGAAAAATCTAGAAACATAGCTACTCCTAAAAGTTACATATTTGATGTCTTTTAAAACCTATGAAGGCTTTTTAAAGAAAGCATAATGCTTTAATTGCTGAAGTAACTTTGACCTCCTTCAAAAATGCGAAGACTTTCTTTTCAATTAGAACAATTAAAACCCACAACAAACACTAAAAACTTTAACATGGTTTTATCTTCATTTATGAACAACCTTCCATGAAAGAACATGAACTAATAAGAGTAGTTTTATTGACTGTGAAGTTAAACTAAGTTACTCCATATTGGCTCCTTCATTTTACAAATGAAGAAAATAAACAATTTTATTGACTTGTCTTAGAGCATGAGGGTTGTTAATAGCAAAACTACTACTGGAATCAATCAATCCTCAGTCATTACATACCTCCCATTTAACTATATTATCAACAATTAACAAATATATCATCAATTAGTGATTATGAGATTTTGGATTATTTTCCTTTCATGAAGGAATATCAGACACAAGTTAAAATTTATCTAAATACGGTCAATGTGTATATTTATAAATGAATGCAATACCAGTGAAGTGTTTTTTGTTTGCTTTTAAATTTACTATGAAATCAAGAAGCAAGAGAAACTTTAGGTAATAAACACATTGGAGATGTTCAAACATATACTTTCTTTCTACTTCCCATATACCAGTAAATAAAATAGTTACTTGCTCAGCATAGATGCAGAGCCTTCTCATGTTGCAATTCATAACTATAGTTTGTAGACATACCAATGACATACAGTAAATACTCACTTCAAAAAATGTACCAACTGTTAACTGATATCTGGCTTGACATAAAAATACAAGTATTAGGAAGCACGAGGAAAAATGGAGCCATTCAACTTTCAGTTCAGTTCAGTTCAGTCGCTCAGTCGTGTCTGAATCTTTGAGACCCCATGAACTGCAGCACGCCAGGCCTCCCTGTCCATCACCAACTCTGGGAGTTCACCCAAACCCATGTCCATTGAGTCAGTGATGCCATGCAGCCATCTCTTCCTCTGTCGTCCCCTTCTCCTCCTGCCCTCAATCTTTCCCAGCATCAGGGTCTTTTCAAACGAGTCACCTCTTTGCATCAGATGGCCAAAGTATTGGAGTTTCAGCCTCAACATCAGTCCCTGCAATGAACACCCAGGACTGATCTCCTTTAGGATGGACTGGTTGGATCGCCTTGCAGTTCAAGGGACTCTCAAGAGTCTTCTCCAACACTATAGTTCAAAAGCATCAATTCTTTGGTGCTCAGCTTTCTTTATAGTCCAATTCTCACATCCATACATGACTAATGGAAAAAACATAGCCTTGACTACACAGACCTTTGTTGACAAAGTAATGTCTCTGCTTTTTAATATGCTGTCTAAGTTGGTCATAACTTTTCCTCCAAGGAGTAAGCGTCTTTAAATGTCATGGCTGCAATCACCATCTGCAGTGATTTTGGAGCCCAGAAAAATAAAGTCCGCTACTGTTTCCACTACTGCTACTGCTACTGCTAAGTCGCTTCAGTCGTGTCCAACTCTGTGCGACCCCATAGATGGCAGCCCACCATGCTCCCCCATCCCTGGGATTCTCCAGGCAACAACACTGGAGTGGGTTGCCATTTCCTTCTCCATTGCATGAAAGTGAAAAGTGAAAGTGAAGTTGCTCCGTCGTGTCTGACTCAGTGACCCCATGGACTGCAGCCTACCAGGCCCCTCCATCCATGGGATTTTCCAGGCAAGAGTACTGGAGTGGGGTGCCATTGCCTTCTCTGTTTCACTATTTCCCCATCTATTTGCCATGAAGTGATGGGACCGGATGCCATCATCTTCATTTTCTGAATGTTGAGCTTTAAGCCAACTTTTTCACTCTCTTTCACTTTCATCAAGAGACTCTTTAGTTCTTCTTCACTTTCTGCCATAAGGGTGGTGTCATCTGCATATCTGAGGTTATTGATATTTCTCCCGGCAATCTTGATTCCAGCCTGTGCTTCTTCCAGCCCCACGTTTCTCATGATGTACTCTGCATATAAGTTAAATAAGCAGGGTGACAATATACAGCCTTGACATACTCCTTTTCCTATTTGGAACCAGTCTGTTGTTCCACGTCCAGTTCTAACTGTTGCTTCCTGACCTGCATACAGGTTTCTCAAGAGGCAGGTCAGGTGGTCTGGTATTCCCATCTCTTTCAGAATTTTCCAGTTTATTGTGGTCCATGCAGTCAAAGGCTTTGGCATAGTCAATAAAACTTTATTCAACTTTAGTTCTTGGTTAGCCTTTCTTGCTTCCTTACTTAGCATGAAGTGGTCAATCATCTTTCGATTGCTTCTGATAGAGTTCAGAACACAATACCCAAAAATATGGCACTCTAGTATATTCAATATCTTAAGCTGCAGGACTACAAAAAGGGCCAAAGCAAGAAAGTCACTCTCACCTCATTCTTCCCCAGCCCACCCCTCTTCTTCCCTGAAAGCAGGAGATGAATCTTCCATGTGAAACGTGGAATCCTGCCTGTAACACTAGGAGGGAAGGCATTTGTATCATCTGATACAGGGTATTGAGGACACAGAAGGCTGTATATACAAACTTTGTTAAACTAACCCTTAGCTTCCTAGTTACTTCTTCATCATGTACTACCCCTAGCCCAAATCCCTTTGTCTTGTCAATTTTTCACAAATTTGTTGTTTCTTTGTCTAAAAAGTATAAAGGGTTCTGGTTTTTTCAGTTCTTTGGGTTTTCATTCTCTTGTGAAGTCTCCAATGTTTATGTACCAAAAAAAAAAAAATCGGTAAAATTTGTATTCTTTTCTCCTGTTAATTTTTATTACGTTAATTTGCAGACTCAGCCAGAGACCCTGAGAGGGTCGAGTAAAACATTTTCTTCCTCTACACTTCCTTCTAACTTCCTTAACTTCTCTAACCCTCTGTGCTTTGCCTTGCTCACTCTGGCTATACTAAACTTTTAACAAACCCAATGAACTCTTATTTTGCTGGATGTATCAGTTCCTCTGCCAATTCCTGTCTGCAAATGGAATGAGGCCTGGATTAGAGTACTGACAATGGAAACACAAAAACTGTGCAAGATATATGTCAAATAAGAATGGGAAATATGATGAACAGGGGTATCAAAGATGAGCCTAAATCATACACACAGGGTTCATAACCAAATCCTTGAATAGATGGATGAGTGTTCTAAGTCCAGAATCATGCTTACCTAAGCACCACAGTATGTGTTCAGCATGGTGCTTCTAATCTCCACAGTACTATTTTATAATTCATATTTATCTAGCATCTCTCCTATCAATATGTTTCAAAAATTTCCAACCACACATCTGAAAAATCATTATGCATGTATAATTTGCCTTTGGCCCTCAAAATTAACTCTTCTATAGCTGTCCCTACTTTTATTACTCTAATTTTCCAAGATTATTTGAAAGACTTGAGAAATGCAAAAAGGTGAATATTTTCATCAAACTATTGTCATGAGCAAATTAAGATACATGGTTCCAACATGTAAAATCAGTATTATAATTTATAAACAATACAAAAATAATAGCAGAAACCAAAATTAATTAAAAGCTCACACAGAAATAGCTCAGTGTAGCATATCCTGCATCCTATTTCTGGGAGAGAGTACATGACAAATTAAACTGACAGAGAGAAGTTTTTTTTTTTTTTTTTCAAGGCACAAAACATGTCATAAAGTCAGAGCATATCCCCAGGGCAATATCCCATACCATTTACATTTAAAGTATTTTGCCATTTTAATTGACACTTATAATGCTGACCTCAACAACACTACAAAACCCTTAAAACATTTTCTTTATCAAAGAAAAATGCTCAATGTAGTTTCACTGCTGGAGTCATTTCAGGGTATTCTTATTCTTGAACAAATGCTAATTTACATATGGAAATTTATGACAACTCAATTTTTTGAAATCCATTTAACACTCTAGCACTTAGTCTTCAATACTTTTTGATGAATGAAGATTAAATACAAAAATTTAAGAAACGATCTCCAGGAAACTCTCTTGGAAGCCAGTATTAAGGATGCTATGGTACCCTTAGAATCCACGTGCAATGTGGATTTGATCCCTAGATTGGAAGTTCCCCTGGAGAAGGGAACAGCTACCTACTCCAGTATTCTGGCCTGGATAATTCCATGGACTACAGTCCATGGGGTCATAAAGAGTCAGACATGACTGAGCGACTTTCACACACATTCACATATGAAAACCTAGAGATGGAAATGACAACCCACTCCAATATTCTTGCCTGAGAATCCCATGGATAGAGGAACCTGGCAGGCTACAGTCCATGGGGTCGCAAAGAGTTGGACAAAACTGAGCAACTTCACTTTCACTTTCAGGGCAATACTCAATACTCAGGCCTCATTCTCCAAAACAGAATTAGACACAATCTGCATATTTTCAGTAATGCTGGGTGCTGCAAAACAGACCTAACAAATATGAGTGGATTGATTCTGGACTTAGGAAGGTTTGAGATTCATATTCATATGGCAAACTACTAAGCTAGCCATCTCACTTGAAGCTGATTTAGATTTTCAAAGTGCACTACAGTGTTATCCTCCCTTCTATGTTCTCCCTTCATGGATTCCATCTCAATGGAAGATTTTCAGATTTAAACTGCCTAATGTGAGAGGCCACACACCTATAGCTTTGCTGACCAGGTGGGAAATCTCCCCAAATGAGCTGCCCATTATCTGACACCAGTCGAATAGCCAGGGTCATAGAGCAAACACTGTTATCTATTGCACAAGGATTTTCTTTCAATCGACTGCACAGAATACCTGCACTCCAGGTGCTAGCTGGCATCTTAATCGTGAATTGTCAGCTATCCAGCTCCTATCAAAAGTCCAGCAGAGATGATAGATATTCCAGAGGGAGAGCCTTGGGGACATTTCTCAAGTACATCTTGGTAGAAGCTTAGATTATGGGGAAGCTGTATACCAGTACTATTACTCTGGGTTTTTGTAGAAATATCATGACTTTATTTTATTTTTTTAAACTCAGTGGAGGAAATGGACATTCGAAATCCTCTGCACTTTATGGAAAACTATCAAAGACTCAGTTCTGCTGTGCTGTCCAATGCCTCTCATCTAGAGAAACACAAAATAAAATTCTCTCGGCTTAGAATTAGAAAGAATGTCCTTCCCTGAAAAAAATAAATGCACTATCATTCATCAGATAACAGCCATATCTATTAATATTCTGCCATCTTTCCCCCTTGACTACAGGGAAGATTGGAACCATTTTATACTCAAATCACTACCTGGCATTGTCCTAGGCGTTTTGAAAACTATCAGGTTTACTTGGAGCTTGTATGTTTATCCACATCTTAGTAGGATATCTGCACCTATTATTGAAAGCTGCAATTGCTTTAGTAAGAGTCCCACAATAATAAGTGTATAAAACTCTAATGTGTGTCCAAGACCTTCACTTAAATTAATTCATATAAACCAAAATATAAATATTTCAAATGACACATATTTAGAAGCTTTCTCTTCCCAAGGCAAATGTTGTATATATAGAAAATACAATAAAATGCATATAAAGTATTTTTAAATGGAAGCTCACCTTCTATTAAGAAATCCATTTAATTATTGTGCCTAGACTCTACTGCTATATTTTATATACCTTTAGACAATTGTTATATATACACATTGGTTTTCAAATTTAAAACACAGCATTTAAACAAAAAAATGTACTGCCTTGGTGGAACTTCCTATGTCATATAATAATGCCAACATAGGAGTCATCATTTATTCTACTTTAATGTCTGTAACTTCTTACTAAAACAATACTTCAGAAACTTGAGTCAGTATTTGCTGTTCTTATGTTTTTCTTTTTGAAAATAATATGGAACACATAGATCTACTTTGCTTCTGTTATGAGATATAATACTGAATGCCTTAAGCTAAAATTCTGTTTTAAAGCTAATATTATATAATAAAAGTTCAATATCACTGAATATTTATGGGACTAACTTAGCTAAATGAGTCAACATGGTTGCCACTAATATAAATTGTTGACCAAGATTTTAAAAGAAAGTATAAAATTTGACTTAACTATTCTGAATTTACTATTTTCTAGTGTATGTAAAAATGTAGTAGGGTCCTCTAAAATAATTTATGCATTTGAAAGTTAAAGCAAACAAATTTAAAATATAACCTTGATTTTGCAGTGCTGCAGATAATGGTGCCTTATGAGGTATGCTCACAATTTTAAGTCCTATTCACATTTCTGGACCATAAAAAATTGCCCTCATTATTCTGTTTTTCATAGGTAGTCCAATGCAAAATGTTCTGAAGGTATTGATCTGCATCTAATGTTATATTAACTTTCTAAGTAGTGTCAGCTGCTTTGCCAAGCTTTTAATACATTTAATATAGGCTGTTTAAATAGTTATTAACATTCATAATTCAGAAAGTACTTTCTATTCCTAATTTGTATTACTGTCAACAGTCAGCTATTTTCATTATGATGATTATGTTAAAATGCATATTAATGTGCTAGACAAAATGTTTAAATCTAAAAGGAACTTAGAATATATCAAGTAAAAACAAATGTGCCAGAGGTAACGCAAATAACTACACACACAGAAACTGTAAGAGATATTTTATGTTTTCACCTGCTTGAAAACTGGCTGAGGAAGCCATCATCACAGAAAGGGTAAATATACACACTATGCCATCAGTTTGGCTGATTAACTAAGATTCCAAGCAAAACAAACAAACAAACAAAAAACAGTTTCTCAGTGGGATAACATACCCTTCAATCTATAAGGCAATTTCAGCAACAACTCTGAAAGAATTCTACACAACCACAACTCTCATACTATTCTTCAAACCAATATTTGTTGTTTTTGTCATATGTTGAGAAAGCTTAGTGACAATGATTTATTGCTACACATGTCTCTGGATCTTCATAAAATATATTGCCAAATACCTATACATTCTGTAATGGGTTGGCTGGGAATAAAATTGTTCAGACTCATTGGTCATTTCTCAGCAGACACGGCTCCCTTTCATAAACTTTAGTAAAGGAATCTGAACAAAAATCTGTAAGTAACAACACAGTTCTCATTCTAAAACACACAGACCATGGTATGTGCAAAGTCTAACTCGATTTGTGATAGCAGAGTGGGATTTATTTTATAGTCAAAACTCATGGATTTTTAGGGTGTTAAACAGAGTTGTAAACGTCAGAGGAGTGTGTAATTTCCTCGGTTCTGTCATGCTACAGTAAAGATTTGAAGCAACAGACCAGTGTTACAGTTTAGTTTTATTTGGCAAGCAAAGCATAGTACATCCTCTAGGCATGAGGGTGGGCTGACCCAAAAAACAGAGGGGCTCAATTTTGGCTCCTCTTTTTATATGTTTTGTCTCCTCCCCCTGATCCTACCCTAGGTAAATTGGGCTAGTCAGGAGGGTTGTTTGTTTCAGCTGAGGTTCTCACTCTGGTCCTCAGATTTTCTTTTGTTCCATCTTCGCAGGCTTTTTCCTTTCTTTGTCTTGCCACCGCCATTTTGGACTCCTTTTTCCTATTCTAACTATCTAACATAAATATTCAATTTCGTTAACTCACCATGCAACCATAAAAAGACCACTGTGGAAAAGCAAGCTATGTTATCTATATCTGATGAATATGTGAATATGGTTCAAATCAAACCAACAGGTTTTACTCCTGTGAGGAGGAAGTTAGCTTCATTCTTTTTCTCTGATTACATCTAAAAATGCATGGCCACAAAATAGAGCCAGATTAATGCAAACTCATTCTCACTGCTGGAGAAGCATTGGTTGTTATTCATGATGGGTCAATATCTACATCAAATCACACATTATTGTATATAAATTACACCGTACCTGCCATCATGAAACAAACAAGAGGTTCCCTTCCCCAGAGGAGTCTAAAATCTAACTGAGAAAAGCAAGCATATTATGGAGCATAAGCAGGTACAGGTGAATGTATACAGTATAAAATAAATGTTAAAGGAATTTATAGTAAGGGAGTGATTTGGGATATGGCCAGTTAATGATGGCTTATAAAAGGGATTGACTGAAATGGATATGATTCTGTTTAATTTTCTGAAATGACTATACTTTGAGAATGTTTAGCAAAACTATTAGTGTGTATGGGTGCTTAAATATCATTTCACTATGGGCTGAACACAAGGAAATCAGTTAAAACTGTGGTACGGAAGCAAATCAGTCACGAGAGGCCAAATGTCCAGATTCTAAAGAATAGCAGCTTTGGAAAATAGTTATGTAACAGAGACTTAGAGACTACTTCCTCCAATATTTTAAAGGAAACTATATCCTAAGTCTAATTAGAGTATTTTTTTTCTTTTTGGCCAACCCAATACTTATTGATTTTTTAGATACATTTCAAAAGCTGATAATTAAATTAGCTATTTTCTTTTCATTATTTTGAGGTACAGTAATTTATCTCCATGCATAAATCATTATTATTTTTATTTCCATTGTTTTTACATGCCCTACTGAAATTATGATTATATTTAATAATTAATTCATTTTTTTACATTTAACCACCAAGTCTTTTTTCCATTATAATTTTTTGTATTTAAATTTTTTTATACAACTGTAAAGGTTACCTTCCATTTATAGTCCCACTTGTTATACAGTATCTTACACCAAGTAGTTTGTACTTCCCTTTTCTCCACCACCCACTCGTAACCACTAGTTTGTTATTTCTATCCATGAGTTTGGAGCACATTATGCTAAATAAAGTAAGTCAGAGAGAAAGACACTACATGATACCACTGATGTGTGGAATCTAAAACATCCAACAAACTAGTGAATATTGAGTATTCTTTTTTTTTTTTTTTTTAAAGCATTATTCTTAACAAGAGGGCTTCCCAGGTGGTTTTATTGGTAAAGAACTTGCTTGCCAATGCAGGAGACATAAGAAACGCAGATTTAATCCCTGGGTCAGGAAGATCCCCTGGAGGAGGGCATGGCAACCCACTCCAGTATTCTTGCCTGGAGAATCCCATGGACAGAGGAGCCTGGTCACAAAGAGTCAGACATGACTGAAGTGACCTAGCATGCATTGTTATAAGAGACAAAAAAAGGACAGAGAAGTAGAGAAGGCCATGTGACAGAGGAGGCAGAGATTGGAGTTATGCTGCCACAAGGCAAGAAGTGCCGTAAATTGAAGAAGCTCTAAAGATCCTCCCTTACAGCCTTAGGAGGGACCTGATTGTCAACACCTTGATATCAGACTTCCGGCCACCTGAACTGTGAGAGAATACATTTCTGTTGTTTAAAGTCACCCAGTTTTTGGTAACTGTTATGGAAGTCTTAGGAAACTATTAACAGAACAATAATATTAATGACTCCTGTTGAATTTCAAGGATTCTTCTACTGTTATATAAGAAATAAGACATGATGCATTCAAGTTGATTTTTCCCTCTATGTGCTATTTTGTTGTTTTCTATACAATTTCCTCATCACTGTACAAGTTACTCTTTCTTGGGTTTATTCTTACTTTGGTTTCCTCCTTTTCTGATTTTGTTGTTGTTGTTCTTTCATTGTTCCTGTTTGTTTCTGTCCAAAAGGAAGACTAATTAGTTGTTTGCTCTGTTGCTTTGATCAGTTATTTTTTGGTTTCTGGGAAGGAGGTTTTAAAGTAGAGGATGGTTAAAGTCTTACAACTGTTGGTGGGTTTAAATCTGATGGAAATAGAAAGTATTGTTTATACTACAGAATGATTATTTGCATGTCTAAGGAATAAAAGTTGTTTTTTTTTTTTTTAATTTGGAAGCTCTGAGTTAATAAATTTAAACATGTTTCTTTCCTGCAGGATTTCTAAAAGCCTTTTAAAAAGCAATGCTAATGTTCGTTGTGGGTGGGGAAAATACTACACAGTACTTTCAGAACTTTAACCACATGATGTAGACACAAATCCCACCACCACCACTTTTTGGTTTTTTTTTTTTTTTTTTTTTTTTTTGAGGGGTGGGTTGAGAGTGTCTTTTTATCAGGAAAAAAAAAAGAGTTTTGGTCCAGAGTCAAATGGTAGATAAAAGTCTAAGGAAAGGTCACTGCTCGGGGGTGGTTTACTTGACTTTGGTAAGAATTCACAGTACACTCAGAGGAAAATTAAGGACACTGTTGCTCTTTGATGTTTTTTTTTTTCCTCTGCTCTCCAAACCCACACATACACACAGGAACACCAGAGGCAGTTCATAGTAGCAGTTCCTTACGTTTTGTCATTCACTCAACTTTTAATGCCACAAGGAATCAAGCTAAATGCATAAATACAGCACAAACAAAACATAATCTTTGACTTTCAGGAAACGTACACATAGTAACTTTCTTATTTTAATAAAGTTCCTGTATTGGCCAGTACTTGACAAGCTCATATCCCCTTCTTAGGGAAGCACTCTCCAGAGACACTTTCTGGGGTGGAAAAAATCTGGACCATATCACTGTGCCCCCCTCTCCCTTAACAAGGACAAACCTGAGTCAATTAGGGACTGTCACCTGACCAGAGGTGTGGCCAGCACTTAAGCAGGCCTGTAGGCTGAGGTGGCCTGGCATGAAAACCTGTGCCAGAGCAGAAACAAATAAATGGGAACCAGAGTCACCCCATCAAGAATTCAAAATGGGGAATACACAGAGGCCACGTAGTTAACGTCAGGGAAAAAAGCAGACTCATGAAGAGTTCATGTTCATGATGGATCAAATCAGGGAGAGGCACCATGGATTTCTGCTGCTGTGTTGGAGACTCACAACAAAAATAATCAGGTTCTAGGACTCCCTTGGGATATCAAGTGACCTTCCGTATCAGCCTCCATGAGGCATACAAATCAGGGAGAGGCACCATGGATTTCTGCTGCTGTGTTGGAGACTCACAACAAAAATAATCAGGTTCTAGGACTCCCTTGGGATATCAAGTGACCTTCCGTATCAGCCTCCATGAGGCATAGCTATACGGCTGTCGCTAGAATTTCTGTGAAATTTCTAGCTCTTTCATTGCAACATGTAACATGTCTCCCTGCTTCTACCCAGAGTGATCCCTTTAAAATCTCTTCAGGTCAGGTTCACTACTCTCCCTGAAACCCTCTAACAGCTTCCCAGCTCACTCAGAGTAAAAGCCAAAGTCCTACCAATGGCTCACAATTCTCTGCCTCCCGCCACACTGTACTTTTTGACATTCCTGCAACAGGCCAAGCATTTGCTGCGTTTTTTTTCCTGTTTCTCACAATGGTCTTCCTCCAGTGGACATCATAGCTCACTTCCACACTTTCTTAAGATCTCTGCTCACATGTCATTAAAGTCAGGGAGGCCTTCACTGGCCATATGATACAAAATAGCAACATCCTCTCCCAGGACAGATCTCAACCTGACAATTTATATATGTGTATATGTGTGTGTATATACATATGTTTATTTTATTAATTGTCTGACTTCTCTTACTAGAATGTAAGCTTCATAAGGACAGACCCCAAATGGACAAGGGGAATTTGTTATTCCTTTATGGGATATCCATCTGCTATATAAAAACAAACTACATAATATTGAATGTTATTTATTGACCCACTCCAACCTAAGGTATTACCAAAAAATTAACACATAATAGTAAAATAAGCTTTCTTAATTTATCACATAGTTATGTATTGGAATAATATCATATGGAATTTGAATTACTAGAAGTATCATTGATATGTATGGAGCAAGTGAAAGTCACTCAGTCGTGTCTGATTCTTTGCAATCCCATGGACTATGCAGTCCATGGAATTCTCCAGGCCAGAATACTAGAATGGGTAGCCATTTCCTTCTCCTGGGGATCTTCCCAACCCAGGAATTGAACCCAGGTGTACCACATAGCAGGCGGATTCTTTACCAGCTGAGCCATTAGGGAAGCACAGAGCTATGAGGTCACTAAAAAAGGGCTTTCCAATGCAATGATATATAGTCTTAAGATACAATTACACTTACACTTTACAATTACAATTGTAATTACACTTGAAATAATAAATGCATTGGTTTAATGCATTTAAACCATTGATGATTTTTAATCCGTAAAAATGCAGGCACAGTGTGTTATAGTGTCATTAAAAATTAACAAGTAATATGGCTAAGTTCTCTAAAAACTATAATAAAAATAAAGCTTTATTTCTTAAACTGGTAGATGAAAAATACAGGCATTTTTATATTCCCCTTTATACCTGTTGCTAAAATATTTCATAGTTTTTTTAAAACTCAAGTCAGGCAAATTTTAATGAAAGAAATAAAAGATTTAGTATGTGACAAGAATGAAAGGAGGATATTTTAAAAGACTTTCCTTATTGTGAGGTACTATAAAGAAGTGGATAAGGACCCAGCGTTGGAATCTTAGCTCTGACAGTTACTAGCCATATAGCATTAAAATGGAGCAAATCACTTAACCTTTCTGAGCCTCAGGTTCCTCATCTATAAAATGTGAGCAATAGTAATAGTAATCATAATGATTCTCTGGTTTTATGTGTGCATTTCAAGTTCTTAGAACATTTCCTGAAGGATAATAAATGGTATATATGTAAGTATTTCTTGCTATCATTTTTTTTAATATTTTAAAAACGCCTGTAGGGCAACTGGGAAGACATTTGGAGACAAATGTCTAAATTTCAAGAGAAAAGTCTGAGCTGGAAATATAAATCTAGCCGTCACAGGGACACACACACATACACACACACTCTCTCTTTTAGAACAGTACTTAGCAGACAGTAAGTACTATATAAATGTTACAATGTTAACTATTATAATTTTTAATAAGCATTTAAGAAATCAATTAAATTTAAGCTTATTAAAATGAAAGCTAATTCTTATTGCATACAGTAAATGCTCACTAAAAGTTTAATGACTGAAAAGAATTCGCAGTTGTTACCTTTTTTTGTTCATCATTATAAAAGGTGAATAGAAATTGTAAAATAAGACAATTTACAGTTCTCAGATTACACTCAACATATAAATCTAAATTTAGTAGATAAAACATTACTGGCAATTGTAACAATAATATAAACCTTGACTTGAAAACATTTTCAAATTTATTTATTCCATTTAGAATCAACTTTAATACAAATGCAGACATTTCTTATGTCTATGAGCTATAGAAAACCCCCAGTGACTAATAATCATCAATTATGTTCTTCAGGCTCCTCAGACTTAAATGTCCCTGCCCAAAATAGTCAATAGTATTTCCCCAGGATTTCTATGTTATCCTCAAAGACGTGGCTCACATATAGGGCAGAATCCTCATACTTAAATGTCCCTGCCCAAAATAATCAACAGTATTTCCTCAGGATTTCTATCTTATCCTCAAAGATGTGGCCCACATATAGGGCAGAACTGGAGAAGAAGGGGTGCACTGGCCAAGTTTATTCACTGTGTAAACAAAATTGAAAAAGAAGTCTGCATGCCAAGTGGATGATTTACAATGAATCTGAGAAGTCTGCTAACCCTAACATGCACTAAATATGCACGTATGGCAATCTAGCACTTGTTTCTGCCTCAAAATGTGTATTGATTTCCATTCACATTGTTGATTTCCATCACATTCCATTCACATCCATTCACATATATTCCATTCACAGAATACTTAGTATTCTTCTATTGCTGTCCCTCACTTGCAGCAGAATCCCAGTAAAGCTCAAGAAGTGTAAAGTGGGGAAAAGTGCTAGGGTAATTAACAAAGCTAAAAAGGACCCCAAGTCACAAAGAGAGAGGACAGTTCCTGTCAAAGGATAGGGGAGAGAGTGGGGGTGTTCGCTGGCCTTAAATTCAGGTGTACATAGAAGCGTCAGTTCCCAGGCACTAAGGCAACCAAATAAAGCTTTTTTTTTTTTTCCCCCCTTCTTTTAAGTTGCTATTTTCCTGGTTCTGAAAGAATATTCCTAGAGGGGAAAATTGACTACCTATCCAACCACCAATTGAGTCAACTTGACAATTAGCAAAGTGACCTAACAAGTCATAAATGTCAGATTTTAATCTCAGGGTGCCTGCATCTGTATAAGTGATACCACAAAAGAATATTGTCTCTCAGACTACTTTCTGCATTGAGATTCTGAGGAAGAAATATGCCCCTTGTCTCTCTCCCTCAGTGTGGTTTTCCCCAGGGCAGGCAACCTTTTCAACAGAGTGGTTCAGAATTTCTGTTTGTGAAGACTAGAATTTGGAAAGATTGTCTGATTATTTAAATAACAAACATGTTTTATAGTACGTTAACCATTCGCATCTTTCAAAGGAATATTGCTTATTTCATTGCTTTTGAAGGGGAAAAAAAGTTTAGTTTATACCTCAGTAAATTTAAGCAACAACTGGTTATAATTTTTTATAAGAATTGGCAAAGAAAGGCCACGTTCTGATAGTCTGGACTGCTGGCTTTTAAGAGTTTTTCTCTGTTTTTTCACCTTCTTTTTTGATTGAGACAAGTAATGCTTTTCTCTTCTACCTGTCTAAATGAATATATATAATTTTTAAATGAATATATATAATTTTTCTTTCCACTAATGTAACAAAACCAGTAACTTGAAAGATACCATCTTTAGTGTATGTACAACTGAGTGCTTACTTTATTCAATTATTTAAAAGCCTCACATATTTAATATAACCTATACTAAAATGCAGGGCTTCCCAAGTGGCACTAGGGGTAAAGAACCCGCCTGCCAATGCAGGAGACAAAAGAGATACAGGTTCAATCCCTGAGCTGGGAAGATACCCTGGAGAAGGGAATGGCAGTCCACTCCAGTATTCTTGCCTGGACAATCCCATGGACAGAGGTGCCTGGCAGGCTACAGTCTATAGGGTTGCAAAGAGTCAAACACAACTGAAGTGACTTAGCATGCATGCATACTAAAATATATTATTACAAAAAGGATACAACATATGTTATTGACATCACATACAGAAGAGAAAAAAATCCCTCTAGATAATTAAAATATTAATATTCAAAAGCAAAACTAAAGGCTTTTCAAATGAATTTAGGAAAACAAATCACACAATGAAGATTTGCAAAAGTGCTTTAATGAAATGTTTGCATAAACTTTCATTAAACTTGCTAAGCTTAATAATATTCCTATAAGTACTTGTTCATCTAACCTATAAGAATAAAACCATCTTATACATAAAATAGAGCATTTAGTACTATAAATAATACATCAGAACATAAAACTTACATCAAGTCTGGTATCTGTGTACTATGCAACTACAAGAGGTTGTAATTTATAAAAAATATCACCACACTGAATTCAAAACAATTATACTTTAAGAAAACAAGTCAAAGCTGACCCTGTCATTTAAATGTAGTATAATTTTATCTTTTAAAAAACATAAACTTATGGCAATAAGAGCAGATTACTACATGAACACGAACTGGGTACCTGAAATCATAAACTAATTTCTTTAGCTCATCTGAATTAATCAACTACTATATTTAGCATAACACAACAGTATGAATATAAGATGATAAATCAAAACATTGAAAATGAGTCTATGTGAAAACACTTTTTCTGTCTCTTAACCGGCTTCTTGACTGCATCTATTTTCTCCTAATACGTAGATATTTCGGAAAAAGAAGTTTCCATGCAAGAAAATAATAATTTTCAACCATTTCTGTACCTTTGCTTCCCCAAATTCATCCATCCAGGAGAGTTTTCATCTGCTCATTGGTAAATCCTACAAAAAGGCCAGTAAACTTATTCATCATCATCTCCTTCTAAGCTTCAAATATAGTTAGAAAAACAGTTAAGTTCAAAGCAGCTGGAAAAGCAGTGGGATTCCAAAGGATGCCAATTCCAATCTTTTGTTGAAAAAAATCTACTTCCTAAAAGTCAAACAAACTCAGTCACAACAGGAGGCAGGGTCTTCAGAAAATGGAAAAAAAGTTTTTGGTGCTTCAATCAGCAGATTTTAAATGCTCCTCATCCACAGTGGGGGTAGATGTGGCCCTCCACGGTCAGATAATCAACCGCTTGCTTGACGGTCTGGATGCTCAGGTCACAAAGCTCGGTCTGGAGCTCATGAATGCTCTTGCCTTCCTATTGAGGACACTCATGAGTCAAACGCAGCACCTCGTTCTGGACAAAACTGGGGTGATGCTCGCTGTGCTTCTGGGCCTCACCCATTTCTGATGGATCAACCGGGCCACTTTGCCCAGGGGCCACTTGGCAGGCGTTATCCAGCATCATGTGTACCTTGACCGTTTCTAGAATATGTGTGTGCTGTACTCATTCATGTCCTCGAGGACACGGATTTTCAACATCTCAAGGCTCTTCATCTCCACAGAACATTCGAGGATACCCAACACTTTGGCATATGCTCCCACTGGAAGCAGAGTCGCCTCCTGCTTTGCTTTATCTCTGCCGACCCACTGGCAGACCTCGATAGGTAAGGTGGTCATATCATCAATCTTCTAAAGTAACTTGCAGTCTTCTCTGCCTGCCTGATTATTCCCACGACAGAAACTTGGGAAATCTTGATTCCTCTATTCTTGAAGACGTTATCAACCAGAGTGGAGGTGAGCAGTTGGTTTACACAAGGAACAATAGCCTGGATTTGGGCCCTGGATCCCGCGGACTTAGTAGCAAGAGCTACCCTGCCCTGAGACAGTGGGTCACTGCTTCCACTGGCTTCACCTGGGGCAGAGATGTTGCCATAGCTCCCAAACCCATTCTTACTCATTTTCAGGGCTCCCACAAGAGAGGAAGTGGGCTTTGGCTCCAGCTAGCAAGTTCTACAGGCAAGCTCCAGCCTCCAGCATAGCTCCCACCCAGTGCGAGCTTGTGAGGCCCGCAACTCTGGAGCAATCAGCTGCCAGGATGCAGCTGTCTGTAGTCAACTGGGAACTGCCAGCTTCTCACTTCACCCAAGAATTCTTTGGGGTGGTCTGATACCTGTTCTGCTGCATTTTAAAAGACCCATGTGCAATTTCAAACTTTTTCCGCTATCATTATAAAAATACATTTTAACAAGGTTCCCCTGCCCCCACTTTATTACTAAATGTTATGACTTCTATAGGCACATCTAAAAGATTCATTTATTCACTCATTCAATTAACCGTTCAACAGAAATTTTCAGAGCAGTAAGTTCAGTATAGTTTGTGTGAGGAGGCAGCGGCGGCAGAGCAGGGTGGCAGGACAGGGACAAGGGAGAATCTGCCACTTCTACTGTCCTCAAAGGACTCACATGTTCAAATCATTAAAACCAGAAGCATTCTGGAAAAATAGCAAGACAGCCACCTCTGAATAATTATCAAATCCAAATGCAAGTCATATCTTATGATTACCTTTTTAAACTATTTATTGGAGAATTACACTCTTCCAGTTATTCTGCCAAATGCATTACTGGTAAAAATAAATAGTATAAGATATCTCAATTTATACATATATTCAAACAAAACAACTGAGCTCTAAATTATTTGCAAGCTTCTGTGGATAGGTCAGGGAAGTACTAGTCCCATCATGTATTAGGAAAACCAAGAATAAAATGGAAATAACAGTTTCTGTATACTCATCCAGTAATTTCTAAACTTAATATTTTAGTAACTGTGGAAGTAGATCCCAGAATATTTTCATATTATACTGGAAATCTATTTATCCCTATAAAAACATTTTATATGGAGTGTATTTAACTCAAGGCTTTTTATGGTTGATAAAAGAACACCAGTTATTGGAACCTACCATTAGCAAGAACTTCTTCCTTAAAAAGCCTTCATACCTAGGTAATAATCTAAATGTGTAGATTTTTAAGGAGTTTATTAATATTCTATTTATTTTATTTTGGAATTTAAAAGGATGGTAATGATAACCCAATACGTAAAACAGAAAAAGAGACACATGTACAGAACAGGCTGGGACTCTGTGGGAGAAGGTGAGGGTGGATGTTCTGAGAGAATAGCATTGAAACAAGTATACTATCAAGGGTGAAACAGACCACCAGCCCAGGTTGGATGCATGAGACAAGTGCTCAGGGCTGGTGCACTGGGAAGACCCAGAGAGATGGGATGGAGAGGGAGGCGGGAGGAGGGATCGGGATGGGGAACACATGTAAATCCATGGCTGATTCATGTCAATGTATGGCAAAAATCACTACAATATTGTAAAGTAATTAGCCTCCGACTAATAAAAATAAATGAAAAAAAATTTTAAAAAAGAAAAAAAAAAGAAATATAATCACATTAAAAAAATAAAAATAAGAAATAAACTGATTTCTGCTATCCCAAATTACATAAAAGTGTGAATTATCTAAAACTTGTAAGAGAATACAAAATTCTATTTACTTCTCAAGTTAAAAAGGAATATCAGACTTCCCTGGTGGCACCATGGATGGGCATCCACCTGCCGGTGCAGGGATATGGGTTCAATCCTTGGTCTGAAAGGGTTCCACATGCCAGTGACTGAGCCCACCTCTAGAGCCTGTAAGCCGCAACTATTGAGCGTGCGGACTGCAACTACTGAAGCTGGTGCACCTAGAGCCCGGGCTTTGCAACGAGAAGCCTCCACAAGGAGAGGTCGGTACACCGCAACAGAGAGGAGCCACTGCTCACCACCACTAGGGAAAGTCCACATGCAGCAATGAAGACCCAGTGCAACCAAAACTAAAATAAGTTTCTTAAAAAAGAATAACAGAGCCATATATGTAATTTATCTTACAAATAAATATATAATCATTGTTATCTGAGTACAGATTTTCATATAAATGTGGATATTTAGCCTCTGGACCCATATTTTACATAATCAATGAGGACTTAACCATCCAAGTAATACTTGTATTCTTAAAATTGCACATTATTGGAGATCAGAATAACTATATATTTTTAAATGTTTAGACCTCATAATTAGACATTGTTTTATTAGCTAACATCAGACATCTGGTCATGAAATCTTAAGGTTAAAATGATGTGATTACATTCCCAATTCCCAACAATTATATACAGTACAAACTGGATGAATCACACCAAAACAGTAAAAAGCACTGACCTGACAGGATTGCTGGTTAAAGAAACCCTCAGAGATTCTAGGCAGTTAAGAAGTTTCTCATCAGAAATACCAGATCGTAATTCATGAACATATTCTTGTGAAGACAGGGTGCATTCATGTTTGCTGTTTTTCAGTCCTCCCTATGAAATAGGAAAAAACATGAAATTTTTTTAGACAAACAACAAGGTTTTATTAAAAACTTTTAAAATAAAATAATGCATAGAATATGTAAATATTTTACTATAAAAATGCATGCAGAGTGTCAGGCATTTAAAATCTTTTGGTCATCTAGAATCGACATGGTAAAGACATGTTGTATGTACCTCAACACTCTCCTCAACCTCATTTAAAAGAAAATTACACTGATGGTGCTTATGACCTGAACAGAATATGGACTTCAGTAGCATTAATGCTTAAATTTAAAATCCAAGCATTAGTATTAAAATTAGCTGGTCCTCCTTTACCCGTAGGACAAACATCTAGAAATCATTTTATTAAGTTTACTAGTTACTTCTATTCTACAAAATATAATACAAAACATTATACATAACCCAAATCTATTGAAATATGTCAGAATATCAAATCAAGTGAAATGGTAATTAAATGTAAAACAATACAGCCTCTGATTAGCATGTTAGTCTAAAGCATTCACCAGTTCCCAACTATTCCTTCCAAACGATGCTACTCCCATGCTATAGATTAATCTTTAAAAGTCATTAAATGCATTTATCTGATAGTGACTAGTTTTTAGCTTAATTTCCAATATACACAGGGTTATTTCTAGAACTCATTATCCCATCACAGCTTCTTAGCTTCATCACCTTGCCGTAACTATGTAAGTCGCTTGGGAAAAAGGCTGAGAGAAAAACATCATCAATACATTCATGGTTCTAATAACTCATAGTTTCAGATCCCAGATCTACATAATCATAACTGCCCCTTTCCTATATTACAAATGTATCCCCCTGGATTAAAACTCTAGCTTGGAGCCCATTTTGTAAGTTCATATGAATTACAGTCAGTTTTTGCTAAGTACCTAAGCTAGAAATAGGAAAGCAATTTTTTTTTCCAATTTGATAGAATTTATGTCATTAGAGGATATAGAGTTTAAAAAAAACAAACAATATGTTAATAATGAGAAATAGATTCCCTAGGGTTTCCTAATATTTGGCTTTTTATTGAAAATGCCTCCTGATATAGAAATTGTCAATCATTCTTAATGTCTGAGGTTTTCTTTATTCCATTAAATAGTAAATGTTTAAATTCTGATAAAGTCTCATGTACAATAACTATTCCCTTACACCACCATGGCCCTTTCTCTATTATAGCACTTAAGACATTGGGGCAGAGGTCATTATGTGTGTCTTTTTCTCTTCTAGACTGGAAACTCCATGTATGCCAAGTGTCTTACACAGTGATGGTGTTTAGTGAGCATCAGCAAAAGTGTGCCATTACTGAATCTGTCCACAATAATTACAGAACAAGGAATACAATTTCATATTTTCACTCCAGTTGGATAGTAGATATTAAGGAAGTCTACTGAATAAATCACCATATACATGACACAGTAAGTAAAACCATCACCTTGAAATCATTTCCACATTTCTGTAACTTATTTGCCCAGCTCTTAAGGCTACAGATCCACAAGGACTAGCAAGTAAACATTTACAGTATACAGTTTTGCAGATCTGAAGTCACATTCCACTTTCATAGGACTCCCAAATTTATTTTCTCAATTAATGAATGACAAGGCCATACTGATCCTCCCCTGGAGGCTTTATCTATACAGGGCTTATTCTTATAGAACCATCTTTGTATTTGCCATTTTCTCTGCCTGGAAGACTCTGGCCTCTCCACTGTTGGTTCTCATCATTTATGTCTCATCCCACCAGTCTTCCCCCCTTAACACTGCACTTACCATCACAACATCATTTTAAATCTCACTTATCCTATTAGCTTTATATAAGTTTACTGCTTTATATACTTGTTTACTGTGTACTTCTCATTGAAATATAAGCTCCACAAAGCAGGAAACTTGCCTAACTTGTTCACTGCTCTATCTCTAGATCTTAACACAGTGCTTGGCACAGAGTTAAGTACTCAACATATATTTCTTAAATGAGTGATGGATATATGAAGGGTGAATAACCAAACAGGTGAATGACTGATGACCTTCAACATGCCAAAGCTTTCAAATTCAGTTTAGTTTCACTACAGAATATTACAGTTCTGAGACATTCCATTATAATATATTCAGAGATGCTAGCATAAGGTAACTTTAGATAGTACATGGTATGCTGGGAATGGCTCAAACTGCCACTGGGTATGCATCAAGACTCCCTCATTTACCTTCTAGGTAATCTTTGCTCAGATTACTGAACGGCTCTCTATACAAATTGTTTGCTCATGCTTGATTCAGGGGTAATAAATACCAATCTCTCATATCTGTTATGAGGATTAAGTAAGACAATGCATATCAAAGTGCCAAAAACAAGAAACATTTCATATATGCTGTGGCTTCCCACGTGGCTCAGTGATAAAGCATCTATCTGCCTGCCAATGCAGGAGACACAAGAGATGAGGTTTCAATCCCTGAGTTGGGAAGATTCCCCAGAGGAGGAAATGGCAACCTGCTCCAGTATCTTTGCCTGGGAAATTCCATGGACAGAGGAGCCTGGTTGGCTCAACTCCACGGGGTCACAAAGACTCAAACATGACTGAGCAAACACGCACCTATGTATGTTGTACCATAGATAGAGTAAGGTACTGAGAAAATGTTACTTCTCTTCTTCTACATGGTTGTGGGTGAGAGATTATGGAACCACTGGGTCAGTCTATCACCTTGGGACTCACCTCTCCCTCAAGACTTAGAAATTGGTTTAAATTTAATAACTGAGGATACTCTATGGTTATACAGAATGAAAACAAACAATATAATGGAGCAAGACAGAAAATATATAACTTTACAGAACAAATGCCTTTTAACAAACTTAGAAGGACTTTGGGGTTTTAACATTAGTTCATATTTGAGGATTATGAAAACATGATAGAAACAGCATAGAAAGGTTGGACTGGCCCCTAAACACCAGCTCTTTTAATACTCCCATTATAGAAATAGGGAATCATATTGATATACATGATCCTAACTACAGGTAATTAATGAGACTGTGAGGATAAAACACCAACATTCTGGTCCTTGGGTTACTTTTTTTAACTATATGTCACTTATTCTTAACATTTCGTAAAAAAAAAAAAAGCAACAAGTATTTAATTCTGAAATCTCTATTACAAAATGTCAAAGTATCTTCAGAGTAATCAATATGGTACAACATAATATTAAAGAAATCACCTAAAAACAAAAAAAAACAGTGCAATAGATTAAACTAATTCTCACTATATTTAATAGAGCTGTAACACAAGAATGGCTTATTATTAACATCCTGTTCTGATACTGAACAAAGGAAACAACTAGATAATGGATGGATAATAATGGAAATTTTAATTAGCTGCTCTGTATGAGATTAATGAAAATTACCACTGTGCCCGTTTGATCTTTAAAAAATAATGCAGACAAAGTTAGCAATTAGCACACATCATGCTATTCCAAAGCTAGGTGAACAAAGAGCTTTCCTAATTTGAAACCATTCCTTAATTTGAAAATCATTAGAATGGAGATACTTGTCAGTATAACTGTGTTTGTATTATTCTAAAACACTACACAAAGAACCAAAAGAAACTTTGGTTCAGTTTACAATCATCCTACTCTAATATAAAATTTATGTATCAAAATCAGACATGCAATATTCTAAAAAGATATTTTTAAATTGCAGTGGAGATACCACTTCTGATTTAAAATTGACTTGGTCTGAGTATGACCTGTCATTCTCTAATGTAAATACAAACTTATAAATTGAGGAAAGTTTCCACATTCTAAGCTGTAAAGGTGTCTTGCTGCAGACACTGGGAAAAACTGTTAATTGTACACAAGCCTTTTCAACTACAGAGTGCACACAAATACCAATTACTATAAATGGTATCATCTTCAAAAAGGAAGGACAATATTATTGTCATGAAAGCAGTAATATCATTATTCTTATTGACCATGATTTATAAACTCTAATGTAGTCAGGTTACTTTAGCTACTTCAACCAAGTGAGTGTCTTGTCTTTGACTGCAGTTTTCTGAAAAAAGCAATGTTACAGATTAACAAATTTGAAATTATATCTAAAAAGGTTCACAGCATTGTTTTTGAGATGCTCCTATAAGTTTAAATGCATAAGAAATAGAAAGCCATTTCCCTCATCATCAGTTCCATGAATTCCAGTAGAAAACAAGTTGATCTACATATTTATTCTAAAAGTGATGTTTCTGGTGGGCTATACAAAGTTGAATATGCTGTTAAAACTTTAGGTGGCCTCTCTCTATTATATAAGAAAAATATCTTGTATATGGAAGTTATTAGAGATGATTAATTTATTCCTAAAATATAAAAGGTACTTTAAAACAAATATATTACTACAACATTTTGAACAATTTATATGCAATTTGCATTGACAATTTAATTGCATGAAAATATACTGTAAAATATACTAATATTATCCATTTAAGGTCTGTGAGATAAAAACATAGAAAAGTAGTATCACAAGATAAATTCATATAGTGTCATTTCTCATTGCAGGACATATAGTTTATAATTAAGACCTTTCAGAGGTCAAATGTAAAACGTAGAATAAAAGAACATATCCTAACATCAAGCAGAATAGTATCTGCATCATTGAGGTCACAGAAAAAGAAGAGACAAGAAGCCAGAAAAATTATTTGAGCAAATAATGGCTGAAAACTTCCTGAATCTGTGGAAAGAAACAGATATCCAGGTCCAAAAACTCCAGAAAATTCCAAATAATATGAACCCAAAAAGAAAAAAAAATTAGATGCATTATAATTACAATGAAAAAAGTAAAGGATAAAGATAGAATCTTAAAAAGAGAAAGATAAAAGCAACTTATTCGATACAAAGGAAATCCCATAAGGCTATCAATAGATTTTTTGCAGAAACTTTACAGGTCAGAAGGGAGTGGCAAGATATAGGAATAATGCTGAAGGAAAAACTTGCTAACCAAAAATTCTCTAAACGAGGCAATCATTCAAAATCAAAGGAGAAATTAAGAGGTTTCCAGAGAAGGAAAAGCAAAAGGAATTCTTCACCATCAAGACAGCCTGACAAGAAATGTTAAAGGGAATTCAGTAAGTTAAAAAGAAAAGGACTAATTGATAATAAGAACACATACCTAAGTAAAAATCTCATTGGAAAACATAAAGAAATAATAAGCATAGTGGAGCAATCACTTACAAAGCAAGTATGAAGGGTAAAAGACAAAAGGACTAGTACTATTTTTAAAACCAATAATTAAAGGATGTATGAAATATAGATGTAAACTGTGTCAATTAAACATAAGATATGAGGGGGAAATATAAAGTTTTGGAATGTGTTCAAAATTAAGTTACGATTAACTTAATAGAGAATGCTATAAACTTATGTGAACCTAACAGTAATCACACAAAAATAATTACAGTAAATACAAAAAAGAAAATGAGAAAGGGAAAAAATAAAAATAAAGAAAATGAGCAAGGAATCTAACGGTCAAATCACAAAAGAATAGAGAAAGAGAAGAAAAAACAGAAAGGAATTATAAACCCTGCGAGAAAACAACTAACAAATTACAATAAATATCTACCTATCATTTACTTTAAATGGAATACTCTACCTATCAGTAATTACCTTAAATGGAATAAATGGCCTAATCAAAAGACATAGAGTAGCTGAACAGATGAAAAAATAATACCTTTCTACAGGTATAATAATAATGCTGCCTACAGGAGACTAACTTAAAACCTAAAGACACTCACAGACTTAAAATAAGGGGATGGAAAAAGATATACTGTGCAAACAGAAATGAAAAGGAAGGTTGAGTAGCAAGATTTATATCAGACAAAATAGACTTTAAAACAGAAACAGTAACAAAACTCAAAGAAGGGCATTACATAACAATAAAGCAGTCCATCCAACAAGAAGATATAACATTTATAAATATTTATGCACCCAACAAAGAACCTAAATATATAAAGCACATATTCACAGAGATGAGGGAATAAAGAAATAACAATACAATAACAGTGCAGGACTTTAAGAGCCTACTATCCTTATATCAATGGATAGATCATACAGATAGAAGATCAGTAAGGAAACATTAGCCTTAAAAAACACATTAGACAAGATGAACTTAATATATATACAGGACACTGCATCTAAAAACAGCAGAATACACATTGTTTTCAGGTGCACATGGAACATTCTTCAGGATAGATCATATGTAAGGAAAGAAAACAAGTCTCAAAATTTCAGATCAGTTCAGTCGCTCAGTCGTGTTCAACTCTTTGCGACCCCATGAATCACAGCACGCCAGGCCTCCCCTGTCCATCACAAACTCCTGGACTTTACTCAAACTCATGCCCATTGAGTCGGTGATGCCATCTAGCCATCTCATCCTCTGTCGTCCCCTTCTCCTCCTGCCCCCAATCCCTCCCAGCATCAGGGTCTTTTCCAATGAGTCAACTCTTCACATGAGGTGGCCAAAGTATTGGAGTTTCAGCTTCAGCATCAGTCCTTCCAATGAACACCCAGGACTGATCTCCTTCAGGATGGACTGGTTGGATCTCCTTGCAATCCAAGGGACTCTCAAGAGTCTTCTCCAACACCATAGTTCAAAAGCATCAATTTTACGGCGCTCAGCTTTCTTCACAGGCCAACTCTCACATCCATACATGACCACTGGAAAAACCATAGCCTTGACCAGACGGACCTTTGTTGGCAAAGTAATGTCTCTGCTTTTTAATATGCTATCTAGGTTGGTCATAACTTTCCTTCCAAGGAGTAAGCATCTTTTAATTTCATGGCTGCAGTCACCATCTGCAGTGATTTTGGAGCCCAAAAATTTTACTAAGACTGAAATCATATGAAGCATCTTTTGCACAAGGATATAAAACTAGAGATCAATAACAAAAAACTGGAAAAAAAAAAACAGGGAGATTAAACAAAGTGCTATTAACAACCAATGGGTCAACAAAGAATGCAAAAGACAAGTCAAAAAATACCTTGAAACAATACAAATGCAAACAGAACATTCCAAAATCTTTGGGACACAGGAAAAGCCAATCTAAGAGTTAAACTCACAGCAAAACAGGCCTATCCCAAGAAAAAAACAAACCTAACATTACATTTAATGGAACTAGAAAAATAAGAAGAAAATGAAACCAAAGTTGGTAGAGGAAGGAAGTAATAAAGATCAAACAGGAAATAAATGAAATAGGAACTACAGAAAGAAAGAAAGAAAGAAAGAAAGAAAAGATTAATAAAACAAAGAGCTGGTTCTTTGAAACCATAAATAAAATTGATAAGCCGTTAGCTAGATTCATCAAGAAACAAACAGAGGGGGCCCAAATAAATAAAATCGTGAATGAAAGAGAATTTACAAGCAAAAGCACAAAAATACAAAAGATAGGAGATTACTAAGAACAATTATACACCAACAAATTAGACAAGTAAAAGAAATGAATAAATTCCTAGAAACACAAAATCTTCCCAGATTCAGTCATGAAGAAATAGAAAATCTGAATAGGTAAATTACTAGTAATTAAATTGAATCAGTAATCAAAGAACTCCAAACAAAGTTCAAGTCTAGATGGCTTCACAGGTGAATTCTACCAAACATTTAAAGAAGAATTAATGCCTATCTTTTTCAAATTACTCCCAAAATCTAAAGAGGAAGGAGCACTTCCAAACTTATTTTATGAGGCCATCATTACTCATACCAAAACCAAATAAAGATACAACAATAAAAAAAAAAAATCACAAGCCTATATCCTTGATGAACACAGTTGAAAAAATCCTCACAAAATATGAGCAAACCATTACTAACAAGGACCTACTGTACAGAACATGGAAATTTGTTCAATGTTATGTTGCAGCCTGAATGGGAGGGAGTCTGGGGGAGAATGGATACATGTATATATATGGCTGAGTACATTCACTTTTCACCTGAAACTATCTCAACATTGTTAACTGGCTATACCTCAATACAAAATAAAAAGGTTTCAAAAATACTCAAAATGACAAAGTTTTGATTAATGGTCTTCAATTCTTAAAAAAAATATGAACAAACCAAGTTCAACACTATATTAAAAATACATCACACACCATGATCAAGTGGAATTGATTCCAGGAATGCAAGCATGGCTTCACATTAATGCTAAAACATGTACCCCTACATTCAGCACAGCATTATTTATAATAGCCAAGATATGGAAGTGACCTAAGTGCCTCTTGATAAATGAATGAATAAAGGAAATGTGCCATATTTATATATACATGGAACATTATTCAGCCATAGAAAGAATAAACTCTTGCCATCGCCACAACATGGTTGGTTGTACAGAATATTAGGATCAATATTATTATCTGTAGCTCCTACAGAATATATTAGGACTAAGTCAGACAGAGAAAGACAAATACCGGATAATTTCACTTGTATGTGGAATCTAAAACACAAAATAAACAAACATACAAAACAAAATAGAAACAGACTCATAGAATACAGAAGCAAAGTGGTGCTTGTCATGAGGAGGATGATAGGAAGATGGGCAAAGTAAGTGAAGGGGGTTAAGAGGTACAGTGTAAAACCATCATCATTCTTCAGATTATACATACAATATGCCTCAAAAGGATTTAACTAAGTTTATTTAAGTATAATTAGCTAAAATGTTTTAAGTAAAAGGTTTTCTATAAGAAAACATTTATTGTTTACTTATTGAAGCTTTAACATATTAAATAACAGATTAAGCATTTTACCTACAAATTACAGAATCTAAGACCATTTCAAGACTTCCCTGTAGCTCACATGGTAAAGAATCTGCCTATGGCACAGGAGACCAGGGTTTGATCCCTGGGTCAGGAAGATCCTCTGGAGAAAGGAATGACAATCAACTCCAATATTCTTGCCTGGAGAATCCCATGCACATAGAAGCCTGGTGGGCTACAATCCATGGGGTCACAAAGAGTCGGACACGACCGAGTGACTAACACACACACACAAGGCCATTTCAGAATGAATACTTAAATCATTCTTTCAGCACATGTACTATTAGAAATGTCAAGTACACAAGGAAACCTGAAAACATTTATTTAAATTCAGTGGCCCTATTTTTATATCTTCTGTTGTAAAACACATATTTAATTTGTAGACTATGGAAGAAAATAGTTCATAATAACACCAAATAATTACTCAGTTAAACACACAATAAATTTTAATTTTTATCACTGACCAAGACAAAAGGGTGCTATTTTAATAAGTGGAATGTTGATCCCTAAACACTAAATTTCATTTATTGTAAAACAACAGCCTTATCTGATTGAGATACTCTCAGAGACAGTAATAATGAAAAGTTAAACCACCTTTGCCAACAAAGGTTCGTCGAGTCAAGGCTATGGTTTTTCCAGTAGCCATGCATGGATGTGAGAGTTGGACGGTGAAGAAAGCTGAGCACCGAAGAATTGATGCTTTTGAACTGTGGTGTTGGAGAAGACTCTTGAGAGGCCCTTGGACAGCAAGGAGATCCAACCAGTCCATCCTAAAGGAGATAAATCCTGGGTGTTCATTGGAAGGACTGATGTTGAAGCTGAAACTCCAATACTTTGGCCACCTCATGCGAAGAGTTAACTCATTGGAAAAGACCCTAATGCTGAGAAGGATTGGGGGCAGGAGGAGAAGGGGACGACAGAGGATGAGATGGCTGGATGGCATCACCGACTCAATGGACATGGGTTTGGGTAGACTCCGGGAGTTTGTGATGGACAGGAAGGCCTGCCGTGCTGCGATTCATGGGGTCGCAAAGAGTCAGACACGACTGAGTGACTGAACTGAACTGAAACCACCATTAAATGATTTGTTAGAATCTAAACTATTTAATGATATTCAAAATTTGTGTAATAAACAATCAGTATTACATGGTTCTTTTTCATATCAAATACAATAAACATGCACTCTACTCCATACTTAAAATCTATTCATACTTACCTTTTAAAACTAGTATTTATCAATTATAATGAACAATGTACATATGAGTGAATGGACACCCAGTAAATCTTTAAAACTGTAAAGTGTGCCTACTAGCATTTTTTATGAGACCTTATCACCACCCACTAAATAAAAGAAAGTTTAAGCATTATGTTTATCTTTCATTTGATGGAAGCCCCAGAGATATATCAGATAATGAAATCTAAACAGAGAAAAAGTAAGCCAGGGGTTTCTTAACTCTGGGTCCCAATTCATGGAGTATGTAAACTGGAAAGGAAAACATGACATCTTTATTTTCAGTAATCACTGACTTGAATTTAGGTCATCTCTTTCAATTATGAATGCAGGCAACAGACCATAGTGGCATAAGTAGCACCTACAACTTGGTCACTGTAACTAATAGAAGTCACAGATACTTTCCTATGATACATGCATACCACACATTTGTGGTGGTATATTAAAATACCACCATTTCTTCAAATTTCCCCTAGTTATATGAGATGACACTTTATCCTGGTATTTAACAAATCTTTTAAAGAAAGCCCATTACAGTCTAGGTTTTTTAATTAAACATTTTGAGATAATTTGAATATGCATCCAGTTATAACAGAAATTCAGAGAGCCTCTGTTTCCACCCGGTGATGACGTCTTGCAAAACTATATTACAATATCTCAACTGGGATACTGACAGTGAGAAAACCCACCTATTTCTGAGAGTTCCTTAGTTTATCTTGCACTTGCATGTATGTGTATGTGTGTATTTTAGTTCTTTGCAACTTGATCACCTGTAGATTCCTGTAGTGAAAGTGTTAGCCGTTCAGTCGTGTCCGACTCTTTGTGACACCATGGACTTTAGCCTGCCAGGGTCCTCTGCCCATGGACTTTCCCCTGCAAGATTATTGGAGTAGGTTGCCATTCCCTTCTCCAGGAAATCTTCCTGACCCAGGGATCAATCCCAGATCTCCTGCATTACAGGCGGATTCTTTATCATTTGAGTCACGAGATTCGTGTATCCCACCACCAAAGTCAAGATACAGAATAATCTCATTGCCACAAGGATGCCTCATTTTGCCTTTTTATAACCACATTCAAATCCCTCCTACAACCCTCCCCTCCTGGCAACCACTAATCTATTCATTTCTGTAATTTTGTCCTTGCAAGAATGTCATATAAAGGCAATTATATAGTAAGCTTTTGGCATGGGTTTTTTTCACTTAGCATAATGCCCTGGAGAGTCATACAAATAATTCCAGATATCAGTAGTTTATTCCTGTTTATTGCCAATAGCCCATGATATGGATATACTACAATTATTTAGCCATTCACCCACTGAGAACATTTAGGTTGTTTCCAGTTGTTTTTTAAGTTTAGGGGTTTTTTGGGGGATGGGCAGTGCTGGGTCTCCATTTCTGTGCACAGGTTTCTCTTGGCTGCTCATAGGCTCTCTCTAGTTGCAACGAGCAAGGCCTACTCTAGTTGTGGTGCAAAGCTTCTCATTGCAGTGGCTTCTCTTGTTGCGGAGTATGGGTTTTAAGGTGCTCAGGCTCAGTAGCTGGTGGCGCGCGGGCTTAGTTGCCCACAGCATGTGGGATCTTAGTTCCCAGACCAGGGATAGAACCTATGGCCCTTACACTGGCAGGTGGATTCTTAACTGCTGGACCACCAGGGAAGTCCTTGTTTCCAATTTTTGTCTATTATGAACAAAACAGCTATGAACTCCAAGCTCAGGTTTTTGTGCAAATATAAGTTTCTATTTCTCTGGAATGTGTCATAAACTTTACAAAATACTTTGATAAGTATATTTTCATATAGTTTCCTTTTTAATCCTATGAAGTTTGTGTTGTGGGCTTCCCAGGTGGCTGAGTGGTAAAGAATCCGCCTGCCAATGCAGGAGGTGCAGGTTCAATCCCTGGATCAGGAAGATCCCCTGGAGGCGGGCATGGCAACCCTCTTCAGTTTTCTTGCCTGGAGAATCCTATGGACAGAGGAGCCTGGTGGGCTACAGTCCATAGGGTCGCAAGAGAGTCAGATATGACTTGGCGACTAAATAACAACAACAATTTGTGTTTTACATTTAAAAACATGATTCTGAAAAGGTTCCCATAGGCTCACCAGACTGTCAGAGGGATTCATGGTACAAAACAAGTTCAGAACCCTTATAGGTGTCTGTTTCCTCTATTTTGTACTGTCACTACATTGACTCTACTGCTCTATGAAGGGAGAAAAAGCATGCTGCCCTTTCAAATAGAAAAGCCTCATCTATGCAAAAAACAAGAAAATGCGCAAAATTTGACCAATGATGATGTCCAGTAAGATAACCAGTATTTGGCATAGCCAGTTTCTTCATGTACCATTTAAAGATAAGAATAATAGGGAATGCTTCATCAGCATTTGTTATGTCAGGCAAAGACTATAAAGATATTTAGGCATAAGATATTTAGATATTTAAGATACTCAGAAAACAAATTTAAGGTTATGGAAAGGGAAGCGGGAGAGGGATAAATTGGCAATTTGAGAATAACAGATGCATATTACTATATATAAAATAGATAATGAACAAGGACCTACAACTGTATAGCATTGAGAAAACCACCTATCCTAATGAGAATTCCTTAGTTTAACTTGTGTGTGTGTGTGTATTTTAGTTCTTTGCAACTTTATGTGTAGGCTCATATAGCACAGGGAACTACATTTAATCTTATAAAAACCTATAATGGAAAAGATTCTGAAAAATATATAGAGATAGGTAAATAGACATGTACATCTGAAACACTGCAAATCAATTACACTTTGATTAAATTTTTTAATTAAAAAAAAGATATTTAAGTATGTTTTCACTCCCTACTTTACTATTTTTAGATCTAATAGTAATTTTTGATACTGTAACAAAGCCAGTCTAATAATACTTTTGAGGATTATAAAAGTTTCCTATAGCCTAGAAGAAACTATATCTTAAGTAGTTAATGAAGCTATAAATTGTAAATGAAAGAAAAATTCCTTCCACAAAACAAGGAAGTCCGTATTATTTTTAGACCCCTAGCCTTGTAAACATTTTATTAAGTGCTGTCAGCCAAAATGAACACGCTGAATTTTATTCAACTTGCCTACCTTTATCAATAGTGCATCAATAGTAAAACAATCAAGGCATAGAAAAACAAAGAAAAGTAAAAGATCTATGATTAATTGACATGTGTTTATGTCAATGGATGTATGTCTTTGGCACTGAATGAGATTCATAAATTTAGATATCAAAAAGGCCTTATATTTCTATAGCCAAAACAGCTTCAGAACTTTTCCTATGTATTTTTTCATCTAATACCAGGAGGCAATACTGCTAAAACCATTTTTCTTTTTTGCATCTGTGAAAATTGAGCCATGGAGAAGTCATGACTTGTCTGAGACTATGTAACTAGCAAATTATTCTCAGAAACCAGCTAGAAATCTATATCAGAGAGTTCCTTTTGGAAGACAGGGCAGAACTATTTTCAAGGAGCCACAATTTGCTTTCAATGTTGGATTATAACAAGAAGAGGAAAGGTGGGCAAAAATTTCAGAAATATTCCTTACCCTTAAAAGCTGTGTGAATTTAGTCAAGTTATTACTTGACCTCCTGGGCCTTGGGTTCCTTAGCTTCAAAACAGGAATAATATAGTATCTACCTTCAGAGTTGTTATAAGGATGAAATAAGAATCCAGGTCAAATGCAATAATACCTGGTATATAATCAACACTTAATTAATGTTTGCTGCCATTATATATTATCCTTAATCTAAAGAGAAATGTCTTTAAATTCGCCTAATGAAAGAAATGCTGGTGTTATGAAATTAGCAGTTTCTAGTCACTTGATTCAGGTGATGCTGAGTTGTGCTGCTTATTTCTCTGAGATGCTCAGGAAAGGATTTCTACCTTAGGTACACAATGCTATTATCTTCAAACTGTATCCTGAGGGCCCACAGAGTTCCTTAAGGAAGGCTCACGGAGGGAGCATCCAGATCTTCTCTTCCCCAAGAACGAGGACATTCGAACATTTATCTGATGTATATATTCCTATTCCAGATGTGGTTTCTAACGGGTAAGCTGCTTTGATGTTAAATAAAGTTTAAACCCACTGAGCTGGATGATCTCAAAGGTCCTGCCTTTTTGATTCTATGACTCAGAATATGCCACCACTTGCATCCTAAAAGAGAAGCTTTTCTTTTTGAAATAAAAAATTTTAATTGACTACCATGTTCTCTGCACACACACGTTGACTAGTTAGTTAGGTTGTCAGTTTCTTCATAAAACATCCTCTTTTGCATATGATGTTTTTTTTCTTATTAGAATAGTCCCACTCAACATTTTTGAGTTCCCATTAAGTTCCAGGAACTGGGAGTACAGGTATAAGCCAAGACATACCCTTGCCATCAAAGAGCTTACTCTCTGGGTAGTGGTGAAAGGCAATAAGCAGACTTATGAAACAATGTGCTAATGCCATGGCAGCAGATATAGGGAGGTAAAGGAATGTGAAGGATAGATGCTCTGCTTTTATTTGGGGGAAGATGCTCAGGCAAGCTGTAAAAGGTGAGTATATGTTCACCCAAGGCAGTAAAGTTATTTTAGTCAGAAGTTACAATAAACACTGAGGCATGTTTGGGAACTTGCTGGTAGGTCAATAAATCTGGCACTCAAGGCTAATGTTTCTCAAACTGGGTTCTTCAAACATACTCTTAATGGTCTCTGAGTTGTGTATGGTAATTTTAAATTCTGCAGTTTCATTTCATCAGATAATGTGATAAAGCTCTGTATTAACTGAATTATTGGGGGAAGCATGTTATCCCCAAGTCCTGCCACCTAAATTCAGCATTCACATTTGCCTTTACTTTACTTTTTTTTTTTTACTTTACTGTTACTGGGAAGGATGCCTTTCCTTATCTCAACCTAATGAAAACAGAGATGGCCTTAGTATAAAAACAATGCATTTGCACGAAATACAAAGAAAATGACATTGCAGTAGGCTGTCATCAAAATTAATTGTTAATCAAAATTTAACCACAGATGGAGTAGAGAAAGGGCTTCCCAGGGTGGCACTAGTGGTAAAGAATTCACCAAGCAATCCAGGAGATGCAAGAGATGTGGGTTTGATCCCCGAGTCCAGAAGATCCCCTGGAGTAGGAAATGACAACCCACTTCAGTATTCTTTGCCTGGAAAATTCCACTGACAGAGGATCCTGGCAGGCTACAGTTCACAGGGATGCAAAGAGTTGGACACGACTGAGCACACAGGCATGCACACATGTAGGCACACACTGGGAGTGGAGAAAATGAATAGTACAATTTGGTCACACTATGGCACTCTAAGCTTCCCTGGTGGCTCAGATGGTAAAGAATTTGCCTACAATGCAGAAGACCCAGGTTTGATCCCTAGGTTGGAAAGATTCCCTGGAGAAGGGAATGGCAATGCACTCCAGTATTCTTGCCTGGAGAATCCCATGGACAGAAGAGCCCGGTGAGCTACAGTCCATGGGCTCACAAAGAATAGGACACGATTGAGCGACTAACACACACACGCCACTCTAAGCACAGAGAACAAAAACAATGCCACAGTCTAAATAGCAATTCAGGTTCAGCAGAACATAATTTATCACTTAAAATAATGTTAATTTAAATTTGTAATTTTCTTTAATATGTATATTTGTCGTATAAAGTATATAACTGCTACTGGCAGACTTTATATTTTATTCTGTGTTGGCATACATTTAAACAGTTTAATTAAAAGATCTGAAGTCAGGACTTCCCTGGTGGTCCAGTGGTTAAGACTCCATGCTCCCAAAGCAGGAGGCCGGGGTTCCATTCCTGGTCAGGGAGCTAAATCATATATGCTGCAACTAACTATCCCACATGCCAAAACTAAGACTTGGTGCAGCCAAATAAATATTTTAAAAAATAATATTTTAAGCCAACACTGGGGTCTCTGAGAAGGCTCTTCCTTTAAAAAGGGTCTATATTTTGGTCAAATCTGAGAAACTGCCATAGGTGAAAGTAAGGTACTAGAAGGATTTAGGCTATGGAATGACAAATGCATCTGTATTGTCAATGATGGCTTGAGCTGGGAGGTGTGCAGAAAAGCAGCTGGGGGAGAGAATGGGGCAGATTTGTTTCAGGAAGAATATGATGACATGCTAGCTATTAACATTGCAGTTAGAAAGACAAGACTGGATAAGAGGGTTGTTTAGGACCTAGACTTACTGAACCTAGGGGAGTAAATAGGGATGCTGGGTCAGGTAAGACAGAGGAACTAACATGTTTCCCAGATTTTGGCAGCCCCTGATAGCATTATCTGCATTTTTACAGATCAAGAAACTGAAGTTTCAAAACTTGGGCAAGGTCACATTACTAGTAAGAATCTGAATTTGATCCCAATTATGCCTGACTCTGAGGCCTGTGTGCTTAACCATGGAAAGACACTGCCTTCACATTGGTAGTGATAAAGTTGTGTTCAAAAGTCCCACAGAATATATAGAAAGTGAGAAGACATGGCCAAGATAATTTTATTAGTGCTTGTATTTAGAAGCAGATGGCAAGAAGTATAGAATAGAATATTGTATAAATCTTTAAGAAGTGAAAGGAGAAGGAAATGGCAACCCACTCCAGCATTCTTGCCTGGAAAATCCCATGGACAGAGGAGCCTGGCAGGCTACAGTCCATGAAGCTGCAAAGAGTCGGACACGACTGAGCGACTAACACACACATAAGAAGTGAAAGGGAGGTGACATTTTAAGTTGTACATGTGCAATTGAACACTTAACTTTCCCTTTTTTCAGATCTGGCCTCTAAAATATTACTGCAACACTTCCTTGGGGTCCAGTGATCGAGAATCTGCCTGATAATGCAGGGGACACGGGTTCGATCACTGGTCTAGGAATATGCCATATGCTGCAGGGCAACTAAGCCTGTGTGCCACAACTATTCATATGCTCTTGAGCCCACGTGCCACAATACTGAGCCCAAGGTTCGCAACTACTAAGGCCCGGGTACCTAGAGTCCTGCTCTGCATCAAAAGAAGTAACTGCAAGAAGTCCACACACCACAAATAGAGAGTAGCCCCCATTCACCACAACTAGAGACAGCTCATGACCAGCAATGAGGACTCAGCACAACCAAAAATAATATCTTTTTTCTTAAATTATTGCAACATTAAAAATGACAATTTATTTACAATAAAATCAGCTACTCCATGAATATGCAGCTTAATTAAAGAAACTGATATCTTTGGTATCAAATAGTGTTTTAGGAAGATAGCCTTCTGTTTAGTGTTTAAAAGAGGAAAGATTTGTTTAGCTTTGGATATGCAAACTCTAAGAACACCTGGAAGTTGATCTTTTTTGTTTTCATTTCAAAAAACTGATTTTACCTAACAAAGTCAAACATTCGTTTGTATTTTCTATAGTAGTAATGGATTTATAAGTTATTCAAGACATTTGCTGATAAATAATTCATCTCTGCTGCATGAGAACCAATTCTAGTTCTCAAATAGTATACACCAAACATCACAAAACACTGCTTGTTCAAAGCCTGGGCCTAACTTGAAAGGACACCCTGATAAGAATACCAAGCTAGTACTAGAGCATGTAGGGTACTAGTCTTAGTAGGGTGTATTTAGAAGCAGACGGCAAGAAGTATAAAATAGAATATTGTATAAATCTTTAAGAAGTGAAAGGAAAAGGAAATGGCAACCCACTCCAGCATTCTTGCCTGGAAAATCCCATGGACAGAGGAGCCTGGCAGGCTACAGTCCATGGGGCTGCAAAGAGTCGGACACGACTGAGTGACTAACACACACATAAGAAGTGAAAGGGAGGTGACATATATATATGTGTGTGTGTGTGTGTGTCTGTGTATATATATATATACATGTGTGTATATATATACACACACACATATATATACACACATATACATATATATAAAGTACAATGTTATGATGTTCTAGCTCATAAGGGCCATGTTACAGTTAGAGGTTATGCCAATAGAAGCAGCAGTACCATACTACCCAAAGTGACAGCATTACTTTCACAGATAACCAACCATCTGTTTCATATGGTAGCATTCTTAACTCTAAAGACCTAAGTTGAGAATCTTATCAATTTGAACCCACATTCCTAATTCATCAAAACAATTATTCTAAAAATAACATTTATTCATGGTCCGCATTCAATGGTTTATTATTTTAGCATGTTATTCTCAGAAAGAAAAATAATATAATCTAACAACTCAACATACACACACACACATGCACACACACACACATCTTTTTTTTTTCACACACATCTTGAAAAGCCTTCAACTCCTTCCCTTAATACCCAAAATAAACATTAATGTTAAATCTCTTCAATAGTTAAGGCAATCAGTAGTGTCTTTCTAAACTTCACAAAATGAATGAGCCTTTCAACTTCTTGAATATATTCAGTGAGGGTTCTGTACATCAAACAATAAAAAGTAAACTCGTGATTTTTTTAAAGTACATGTTTACTTTCCAAACACAACAATTTACTCTACCTAAACCTGACACCCCTGTGAGGGCTCTATTGCCAATTTTGCATTCCTTTAAACAAAATAAGATGAAGCAAAAGAACCCAAAAAAGTCAACCATCTGGAGCTCAGTAGCTTAATGCACTATTCTGGCATTCCCAACTAGTACAATTAAGGGTAAAACACTTTCAAAAGAAGAGGCTGCTATATGATGTATGTCTTTGAGAAAAAATAAGAAATTGTGGTAAAATGAAAAACCTGAAGATTCCTTAAGCTGTGCTGTGATCAACTGTTTCTGATTCTTTGTGACCCTGTGAACTGTAGCCCACCATGCTCCTATGTCCATGGGATTTTCCTGACCCAAAGATTGAACCTTGTGTCTCCTGCATTGAATTCCTTAGGTTTCTTCAAAAGTTATGGCATGTGGTTGGCAAGTAGTCATACTGTTACTCAGATTCACTTAGTTAAAGAACACAGTAAGAGTATTTCTAGAAGTACAAGACATCATCCTAAGCCCTGACAGGAATGTCAAAGGGGCATTAAAGTTCCTGCCAGGCAAGAGAGATAAGTGTAACATCAGAGATTGATCTCATCTCTAAAAGCATGTATAGTCACAAATTGTATTTATATAGAAAACCAACCAACAACACATTATAATTGTTTTAGCCCATTAATATAGTGGGAGGAAGCTGACTTTGGAGTCATGGAGATTTTATTTTGAATCCAGTATCTGCTGCTTAGGAATGTTTAACAGTGTGTAACCATTTTTTTGAGTTTCATTATATATTACAAAATTGCTTTGAAGATTTAAATACAAATAGATGTACAGTGTCCAGCACTATGAGTAACACATAGTTAGGTATGTGATATTTACTGCTTATCATCATTGAGGCAGGAGATGGATGGTCCCCTGGCTGAGCAGGTGGAGTTTGTCCTCTGTGGATAGATTTCCAAAATAGCAGGAGGGAGGAGAAGCTAAACCCTGCACAGACAAGCATTAAAAAGACCACATATTTCTCATTCTTGAAGTCAAAGAGACCTTCCTGACTACAAATGCACAGAAAGGCTCACTGAAGTTCAAAAAAGAAGAGAGTGCCACACCACAGTAGATGATGTCAATCTACCCACAGGCTTTTTAGCTAGAATCCACCTTGACTGAGACGCACACGCACACACATGGGAGGACCCTGAGATATTCCAAATACAGACTCAGAGCCAGGCAAAGTAAGATGATTGTCCAAAGGAAACCCGGAAGAAATGTCCAATAAAGTGACTGAAACTACCACAAGGATATGATTCTCTCTCTGAGCCCACACGTACCCTTTGTCCTCCTAATAAACACTTTACTTGTTTCACTACTTTCCATCACTATGTGGAAATTCATTTCTACACAGCTGATGGGTGAGGGGCTGGTCACTGGCTGCTGGTCCCTGGGGTCTAGTGGCTACAACTGAGTGCTCTCACTGCCATGATCCTTAATCTCTGGCTGGGAACCAAAGCCCTGCTTCAAACCACTGCAAGCTGAGGCTACCAAGATGGACTGTTATGAAAATCCAACAACTTGAATGTATTATACTCCAGTCACTGTACTAATTCACTTACCATTTATTATCCTAATCCTTGTAAACAACCCTGAAGAGGTATAAGTATCCCAATTCACAAATGAGAAAACTGAAGATCACAGAAGTTAAGAAACTATGCTATATGAAGATTCCTTTAAAAACTAGGAATAACACTACCATATGACACCAACAATCCCACTACTGGGCATATACCTTGAGGAAACCATAATTGGAAAAGACACAGGTGCCCTAATATGCACTGCAGCACTATTTACAATAGCTAGAACATGGAAGCAACCTAGATGTCCATCAACAGATGAATGGATAAAGAAGCTGTGGTACATAGATACAATGGAATATTACTCAGCCATAAAAATGAATGCATTTGATTCAGTGCTAATGAGGTAGATGAACCTAGAGCCTGTTATACAGAGTGAAGTAAGTCAGAAAGAAAAAAACAAATATCATATTTTACAAGACTAACCTGAGGTCACATACACATAGCTAGTAAGTAGTAGAGATCCAACCTCCAGTCCATTTCAACTCTTTTTTGAGGTCCACAAAGCCCTGTATAATTTTGCCCCTACCTATCTCTACAATTTCATCCCTATCCACTATGTCCCAACCATAGTAGTCTATTACCTGACTCAAACACCCCAAGCCCACATTAGAGCCTCTGCATATATTCTTCCCTTGGCTTGCAAAGCCCTTTTCCTGAATATGTGCATGGTTATTTCCTTTCCATTATTCAAAAACCATGTCCTCACACTGGCTTTCTCTGATCATCCTATATGATGTTGCTCACCACCAAAATGGCATCCTAAAAAACCACACATCACTCCTTTAGGGATTCATTACTATTTGGTATATCCTTTGTTTAGTACTATTTTCTATAGTCTTTGTTTATTGACCTGTTGATTACCTGTCCCCTTTCATTAAAAATATACATTCCCAAGGCATCAAGGGCTTTGTCTTTCTTCTATTGGACTGATCCCCAGCCCATAGCATACTGTGTAGAACACAGGAGATACTCTGAATAATTGTTGGATGAATGAATGTACGAATGGATACACGTAAGAGCTTTCAACTCTGCTGTTTAAATACACAAAAATACATAAACATATAAACACAGATATACACCAGATCTGGAAAGTAGATGTTACAGGTGATTTTTCATGATACAAATTTGACAGCATTTGTGGCACATTTTCCTGAAATACTGCACTCTGTGTGTGTGTGTGTGTGTGCGCACGCTCATTAACCTGCAGTGAGAACAAACTTTTCACTTTCAGTCAGATTCCCTTACTTTTGAAAGCTATCCTTTACATGACTCCTGGAAACAAATCTCCAGATTCCTGATGTTACACAAACCTGTAGATAAACCCTCCTTTTTAATAACACTGGGATACATAAATCAGTTCATTTGATCTGACCAGTTGACAAGCCATACGTGTTATCTTAGATGAATAGAATGTGATGTGAGAGACTGAGCTAGTCTAAGTTGCCAAGTAAAGCACAACACTAGCAATACTAAGGAGGCAGTAGGAGCACCCCACTCCAGTACTCTTGTCTGGAAAATCCCATGGACGGAGGAGCCTGGTAGGCTGCAGTCCATGGGGTCGCTAAGAGTCAGACACGACTGAGCAACTTCACTTTCACTTTTCACTTTCATGCATTGGAGAAGGAAATGGCAACCCACTCCAGTGTTCTTGCCTGGAGAATCCCAGGGACAGTGGAACCTGGTGGGCTGCCGTCTGTGGGGTCGCACAGAGTCGGACACGACTGACGCGACTTAGCAGCAGCAGCAGAAGCAGGCTAAGCAGGGCAACTTACTAGAGTGGAAGTCATAGCACTCAGATTTTAAGCCTGGCTCAAAGTTGCTTTGTGTCATGAGACCTACACAGATTCTCCAGGCCAATCTGTTTCCTCCTGTTATGAAAATGAGGGGCTAGAAAATTATCTCTATTGTCATGTGCAGCTTGAATATTCTACCATTCTGGGGCAAAATAAGGAGCTAGGACAAAATATGTGCTGCCCTGATAGCTCAGTTGGTAAAGAATCTGCCTGCAATGCAGGAGACCCTGGTTCGATTCCTGGGTCAGAAATATCCACTGGAGAAGGGATAGGCTACCCACTCCAGTATTCTTGGTCTTCCCTTGTGGCTCAGCTGATAAAAGAATCCACATGCAATGCGGGGGACCTGGGTTCTATCCCTGGGTTGGGAAGATCTGCTGGAGAAGGGAAAGGTTACTCACTTTAGTATTCTGGCCTGGAGAATTCCATGGATTGTATAGTTCATGGGGTCACAAAGAGTGGGACATGACTGAGCGACTTTCACTTTTTAGGACTTCCCTGTAGCTCAAAGGGTAAAGAATCTGCCTGCAATGCAGGAGACAAGGGTTCAATCCCAGGGTCAGGAAAATCCTCTGGAGAAGAGAATGGCAATCCACTCCAGTATTCTTGCCTGGAGAATTCCATGGACAGAGGAGCCTAGTAGGCTACAGTCCATGGGATTGCAGAGAGTCAGACACAACTGAGCAACTAACACACACGAAGATATTGCCTGGGGCCTGTGAGAAAGACCAAATATGGGGTAGAAGCAAGCACACACATTCCTGAAAGTATAAGTCTCTCTCCAAAAGTGATATTCCATTGAGATCCTGAGTACCATTTGACTTGCCAAATTTTTAGTTTTTCTCTGTCCAGAGGTAAACATCTTACTCCCAAGCTTACTTACTGCTCCATTATTATTCTCAATAATTCTTTCCTTCATCCACCAGCTGTTCTAAGTTTTATTCATTCCACAGACTTCCTCAAGGGCAGTGACTTTTGTGTAAAGGTTTACATAATTTTTCTGGAATATATCTATCATTCAATGTGTGATATATATTTTACGTTACCAGAACTTTACAAAAGCCTAGGCTTGAGACTTCTTTCCTCCACTATATTTTTTCATTTATTGAAGCACACCAATCTGCATGGGGGGGGGGGGACATTTATAAGAGAAGTATCATATACACTAGTAAATGTATTGATGTAGATCACAACTAATTTGTGACAATTCAAACAAAATGGTACTTGCCATCACCACTAAAAAAAGGCCCCCCAAATTAAAAAACCACTTTGAAACATTATTGACATTCCAAAGCATTCAAAAACAGAGTCTCCCTGGGAATACTAAAAATTGCTAGACTCACTATCAAATTGGCTAAGTCCCTGATAGCATAAGTAAAACAAGTATTAAAGAGCAAAAGTGACACTCCTCTCCCAGAAAATAATAACTTGGGTTTTACACAAAGCATGAGCTCTTAGTGGTCAAAACAGAACCAATCTGAAATTTCCTCATCCACATAGTCTCTACATTAGAAATGTGAATTTTGAAGAGTGGTAAATGCTTTGAATTCTAAAAAAGTGTGGTGTATGTGTGAAATGTTTTTATCTAAGATATTATTTTGAAGAACATTTTAGCTACTATAGCATATTATCTTTCTTAGGAGATGACCTTTATGTGTTGCTTTTATATTTTATCTCAACTAGGAGATTAATTTCTTCATTAAACATTACTAGGCAACTACTATGTGCTAGGCCTTGGCTATACAAAGATGTCTAAGATACATCCCCTATCCTCAAGGAGCTCAAAGTCAGGTTGATTAGCACTTTCTTTACCAGGAGAGTTTTTAATGAAAACTTCTAAATGAGGCTTAGGGATTATTAAAATTTGTCACCTAACTCTCCATTCATCCCAAACTTTCTACTATTTTTAGAAATTACTTCTTCTAAATTAGAAAAAGGGAGATCAGTTTATAGACAGAACTTCACCAAATCAGGGAAAAAAGAACAAACACTGATCAAACAATGAGGATAAAGAAATGCATTGTCATACCACTGTTTTATAGCCCATTTCTTAAATGAAAATAGTACAAATTAAGTAAAGCAAAATACTTGTAAACTATTTTTAGACTCATTATTAACTCACAGTGGGTTTTTTAAAGAATTTATTTTCCTTATTTCATTTTAATGTAATATATGATCAATACAGAAGAACTTATGTTAAAATGGCATAAGTTTTAAAGTAGAAACAAATTGTTCATAAACCCAATATCACTTTTTGCCACATTTGGAAAAATACTGCAGTCAATCTATATGTTGTATAAGTAACCAATAAAGGCTTTAAGTTAACAAATTAAACTGGGGATATAAAAGTTTGAAAGTATAAAAATTAATTTCTATTTTCAAATTTTACATTGACCTTAGTTTTTGACCTGTTGAATTCTCTTTGAAGAACACAAAAGGATTTGGGGAAAAAAATTATTACATTAATCCCTCTAGCATCCCTGTAAGGTGAGACATATTATCTCCGTTTTATAGATTGGGCAAGTTCTTTAATCAAATTTGGCCACGATACACAATGACAAATGGAACTGGGAATAGAACCGAGGGCATCTGATTTCTAGTCCAGGGTTCTATTCATTAGTCTTTCTCTCTCATGCCTTTGGCACTTCTCATTGTCCTAAAATACTGTCCAGGATCACTTACTCTTTAAAGTACTAGCTCAGCTGTCAAGGTCACAAAGATACAGAACTTAAAAAAAAGTAATTGCTTCAGTTTCGGATTTTAAAGAGTAGTGCAACATCACAGAGAAATAACCCAGCACAGAAATGGATTCTAAGTGTAGAAAACATATATCAGGTAAATACTACCTTCAAATACTTTGTGTAAGATTCAGATGTGGTCATAAAATAACATACTTTGTTTAATGGATTCATTTGGTAATGCAATACACACAGCTATACAGAAATTACGCACTTATTGACACAGAATACAATTAAAGCAACTGAAAAAGTCCTGCCCCGCCCCTGCCCAAGTGGTAGAGATAGATATTCTTTTACAATGCTGATAGCAAAATGGAGAGTTGGCATAACCTTCTGGAAAGTCATCGGGTAAGAAGAACCAAGAGTCTCAAAACAAAAAGTATGCGTTTTCTTTGACCTAGTAATGTTGCTTCTATGAATCTACCATAGGAAATAATCTGAATGGTAAACCAAGCTTTATGTTGTATCCCATTCAACACATCATTTTTTAAAAGGGAACATAACACTTTAAGAGATCATATGTAATGAAGAGATCAAATGTAGAGAAATGAAGAGGTAAACTATGGCATCTACTTAAAATGGAATACTATGCAGGCATTAAGATGTTTTCATGATGTGGAAATATATCTTTGAGTCAAAGTTATGAGAAATGAGAAACAAAACTCTCTGTACAGTATGATTTCAATTATGTAAAAATTTTTCTATCATCTAAATGGTACTCTATGGTAATGTTAACAATAATTATCCTTGAGTAACAGAATTTTAGACGTTTATTTTCCTCTTTAAAACTTGCTGCATTTCCAGGTATTCTAAATTTACAATGATTACTTTTCTAATTAAAATACATTAAATATGATTTTTAAAAGAAAGCTCTACCATCTGTTTTGGTCAAAGTGACTCACATACATAGGTATAAGACTTGAATAAACAAATAGAGGTAAAAGTAAAAGCCTGGAGGAAGAAATGGAAATCCACTCCAGTATTCTCACCTGGGAAATCTCAGGGACACAGGAGCCTGACGGCTATAGTGCATGGGGTCGCAAAGAGTGAAACACAACTGAGTGACTAAGCATGCATGCAAGAGTAAAAAAGAAAAGAGATGAGAGAATAAGATTAGTATAAAATGGGAGAGACACAAAACCATACAGGAAAAATTTTTTTAAAAAAATAGAAAGGAATAAAGAAAATTGAGGGCACAAAAGAAAACCCTTCCCTCATAACAAAGCAGAAACAATCTCTCTTGCTTCAACCAAGAAGATTTGTACTTTTTCAACTGCAATCACTAAGAGGATGTTTATTCAAATATGTATCACCTTCTGTTTGTTAAAACAGGCTTCAACACACATCTCTATAGGCAGACATTTACAAGTAAAGCACACTGATGAGAGGAAGAGGTAAAGGAATATGGATCACATATCACTCAAAGTTCTATAATCCACCAGAAAAAATAACCTTCCCCATAAAGAGTTTCTGAAAATATTTCCTCCAGTTAAAAATTTGTTCTCAAGTCCTAATATAGTCTCACTGATTACACAGTGACTGATTTTTAAAAAGCACTGGACTTTGTCTTAAAAATTACAGAGCAACCTAGGATCCCATGCAAGATCAACACAAAAACCACCACAGAAAAACAAATCAACAACCTAACAGTGAGAAGAGAATTTTGACTATCTGTAGGGTGGCAGCATCATTTTAATGGTCACCAAGTAGTATAAATGAATGTGAAATCAGTCTACTATCTTTAAATAATGTTCACATGACCATACATACATGCACACATAAACAAATATACAGAGAAATCTAGCTAAAGTTCAAACTGCAGACATGGTCAAGATGAACTAATTAACACTAGCATTAATTGGGACTCTCTAGCTAATGTTCAATCTTAGGAACTCAAGGTAATTATTCACTGAGTGTCTACTGTATATAAATCACAATGTTAGCTACCATAGGTAAAACAAAAGCAGTCTTCGCCTTCAAAGAACTTAAAAAGGGGAGAATGCTTATTAACCTCAGTTAGGTGTCACCATTACAATGATTCTTTAATTCAAATACTGAGTTATATTCATTTCGAACCATTACTGAAGATGCACTGTGTGTGGCATTTGTGCTTGGTGTTAATGATCTGATGCTTAAGAAGATAGTGCTCAAACTGGAAGCTGAAAATATAAATCTCCAGGAGTTCACAATATTCACTGTAGGCCAAAACCAGAGAAACTCATTCAATGGATACATATTGAGCAGTTCCTATGGGCTCAGTCTGCTGAAACTGAGAATCTGGGAGTAAACCAAGTAGACAATGGGCTGTACTCAGGTGGTTCTTATTTTCAAGTAATATGAGTAGAAAGGGAGTAGCATAGGGTTGTATGAGAACACAGAAGAACCCGACCCCAGATGTCCAGAAAGACCACATAGAGGAAAGAATTTCTAAGATGAAACTTGAAGCATAAGCAGGAATTGGAGAACATAAGAAAAAGCTTGAGTGCAATTTGACAGGTGAGGGAGAAACTGTGACAACTCAGTGAGGAGAAAAAATAAAATGTGTTTTACTGAGAGGGAATGAATTTATTTGCGAGGGAGCAGATGTTGCTGAAGTAAAGACAAGCTAAGGCCTGTAGTCCCTTGAAAGTCCCATTAAAGGTTTGGACCTTATTTAGCAAAGTGAAATCACTGAGGATTTTTTAGCTGCAACGTGACATGTTTAGATTCGTGTGGAAAGTAGAAGAAAAACAGATAAGAATGGAAGAAAAAGATTAGCTTGGAGGCTGTTGGTGGAATCCAAGTGAATAGGATGGTAATCTAAACTGGGAAAGTGACACAGCAAATGGGAAGGAAAGGATGAGCTTAGAAAATATTTGAGCAGTTAAAATCATGAGAATGTGGTACCAGCTGAGAACGACGATTCGCAAGGAATCAAAGACGAAGGCCAAGTTTCTGACTCAGACATCCAGATGTATGGGGACAGGAACATATGTGTATATTTGTTACTGTTTTGTTTTGTTACCATTAAGTCAAGATCTGTTTCCCTATAATTTTTACATTGTCAATAATAGTTATTATTTGCTTGGTGTTACCCCAATGGAATAAAGATGACTATTCTAATTGTGGGCTTCCCAGGTAGCACAGTGGTAAAGAATCCACCTGCCAATGCAAGAGACACAAGAGATGCAGGTTCCATCCCTGGGTCAAGAAGATCCCCTGGAGAAGGAAATGGCAACCCACTCCAGTATTCTTACCTGGGAAATCCCATGTACAGAAGAGCATGGTGGGCTGCAGTACATGGGGTATCAAAAGAGTCATACAAGACTCAGTGACTGAAATGCAACAATTCTAATTGTGCTTTCCTGTCACAGCCTTTCAGTGATTTGGAGACAAGTATGCGTTTAGTGCATTCATGCGTTCTAAGTCACTTCAGTCATGTCTGACTTTTGCAACCCCATGGACCATAGCCCACCAGGATCCTCTGTCCATGGAGATTCTCCAGGCAATACTACTGGAGTGGGTTGCCATGCCCTCCTCCAGGAGATCTTCCCAACCCAGGAATTGAACCCGCATCTTTTATGTCTCCAGATTGGCAGGCAGGTTCTTTACCACTGGTGCCACCTGATAAGCCCAGAAGACTGGTATATCTCACCTAAACCTTCTCTCTTAGTCTTTCAAACATCTCAGAATGAGGGAATATACACAAAACACTAAAAGTGGTTCCTGGTCCACAGAACGTGATCAGTACAATTTGTTAAGCAGCATACTTTGGCATTCCTAGAAGTCTGTGCCATTCTTATTTTCTCTATACCCTCTTAAAAATAAATTTGGCAAGGAGAATGTAAAAAAAAAAAAAAATTAAAAATCCCACCATACCAGTTTTTGCAGTGTCATCTAGTCTTTGATTATAGGCATACTAAAATGTAATAGCTAAAATCATATATATCACACTACTCACATAATTTCTTTTAACCATTTTATGAGACAAACATTTTCATTGTTCTACAGTCTATATAAGTCATCTGAGTGCCTAACTAATATTCTCCTAGGGTCTGGACCATAATTTAGGCATTCCCTTCTTCTTGGAATTAAGGTTTCCACCCACCTCGAGTTTCCATTAGTATGAAAAATCCTGTAAGGAATCCCTTTTTCCTTTCTTTTGGATAATTTCCTCAGGATAAATTCTCCAAAGGACTATATAATAGGGGTCAAAGCATATAAGCATTTTGTATATTCTGTCCAACCACTTTTCAAACAGCACAATAAAGTACAAATTTCACCATATTAGATAATGTCACTCTTATCGTTCCAGTTGAATAGATGGAAAATGATACCTCATTTTCAAAATTTGCATTTCTCAGGTGGTATGTTAAAATTTTCCCCATTTTCCTGATTTTATTTCCACTTATGTGAATTATCTATTTCTTTTGCACATTTATCTATCCAAACCTAAATGTCTACATCATGCTTCATGCAGTACTTAGATACTAACAACATTAATCCCTTGTGTGATAAAGTTGTAAATATGTTTTTGTTGGGTTTTTTTTTATATTTTCCATACAATTTAGCTTTTATTTATTCAAAGCAGTAAATCTTTGCTTCTGTAACTTCAATTACTTCAAATCTTACAAAGTTTGCACTTTGATCTTTAATTTTAATCTATGATTCTTTTATACAATGTGACTTATGAACCTATTACTCCCACCAGATTTGTAGAATTAATGAACGGTGTTAGAATGCTTATCTCCTCTCCTTATATTATATCCTTACAAAATACTTTTTCTTTCTCTCTCTCTTTCTCCCCTTAACCTATCTATCATATATTTTTTAAAGTTTGTTTGTTTTTTTATTTTTTTGACTGTGCTAGGTCTTCGATGCTGTGCGTGGGCTTTCTCTAGTTGTGGTGAGTGGGAGCTACTCTTCGCTGGAGTGCATGGGCTTCTCATTGCACTGGTTTCTCTTGCTGTGAAGCACAGGCTCTAGGCACGACGGCTTCAGTACATGATTCACAGGGGCTCAGTGGTTGTGGCTCACTGGCTCCAGAGCACAGGCTCAGATGTGGTGCGCGGGCTTAATTGTGGTGCGCGGACCAGGGAACAAACCCACGTCCCCTGCATTGGCAGGTGGATTCTTAACCACTAGACCACCGGAAGGCCCTATCTATCATATTATTGGACATTTTTTTCTCCCACTTATTCACATGAATGTCAATGCTAATATAATCTCTCTCTTTAAAATATTTTAAAGCTTTAACTTCATATGGGATAGTTCCCTACCACCAAAATATTGTCTCTGGTTCTCAAAATATTCTTGCTGGTTTCCTTTTCCATATATAGATAACAATCTTGTCATATTCAATTCATTTAAATGTTTGTTTTGATTTTATTATAAATATGTTGAATATATAAATTTAAAATGAGAAATTTTTATCTTTATGATCGATCTTTATTCATCCCATCTAGAATTCATTGTCTTTACATTTATTCTAGTGTTTTTCTATAGCTCTCAAAGTGAAGTAGAATCATTTATGTGGATTATATACATCTATTAAGTTCATTCAATTCATTTTATACTTTATTACTATTTTGAGTGTGATCTTTTTCATTGTGTCTTTTTTAAATTTGTGGTTAAACACACATAACTTAAAAAAATTACCATCTTAACCATTTCATTGTGTTTTTTAACTGGTTATTATTGTCATAAAGGGGGCTTCTCCGATGGCTCAAGCGGTAAAGAATCCACCTGCAATGCAGGAGACACAGGTTCGACCCCTGTGTTGGGAAGAGCCCCTGCAGAAGGAAATGGCAACCCACTCCAGTATTCTTGCCTGGAAAATCCCACAGACAGAAGAGTCCGGTGCGCTACAGTTCATAGGGTAGCAAAGAGTCACACACAACTGAGCATGCGTGCATTATATTGTCATAAAGAAATGCTACTGAAGCAGATTGCATTACTAAATATTAAATTAAAATTTTAATATTTAATTTAGATACACAGTCAGTAAATGACTCTTGTTCCTCCTGACTCTCAAAATTCTACCCTTCAACTGGAAGATGAGACAAAACAACACATGTGACTCTGGCCTCTTTGACTTCTAGCCCAAGGTTCTATTTTTCAAGATTTTCTTGGTTATATCAATCAACCCCTTTATCTGTCAATAAAAGGAGAGAAGTGAACATATCTGTCGTGTTGCAAATACATGTTTCATGTTGCTAGTGTGTTCTATCAGGTTTATATTGGCTTCTTCCAGGCCAATATACTTTCAATTTGCAGGCTCGCTTATGACCAAGGAAACTTGAAATATTTAAGATCCTCACCACTGCCTGTAAGTGGTTTTGAGATTTAGCTTTCCTGTCCTGAGTCTAGAGCCCAATATACATCAGGTAAACATCCCCTGCTGGGATAGGAACTTGCCCTGAACCCTAGCTAATTTAGCATCATGCTAAACGTCCCCCTAGAAATTAAATACAGCACCCTACATTTGAATCCTAAAATTTGTCAAGTGTTTTTCCTTCAAACTGAGGCAGGAGGGAGATGGGTCCCCCCAGGGAAAAGCAGCTGTAGTTCATCTACTGTGGACAGAAACTCTCAAATATCGATAGTAGGACAATCAAGAGGGGGCTGGGTCCCGCCCAGATAAAAGATAAAAAACCACATATTTCTCATTCAAGAAGTCAAGGAAAACTTCCTGACTAGAAAGCTCCTTGGAGGTCAAAAAGGGAGGGGGCACCACCTTATAATAAGTGATGTCAACCTACCCATAGGCATCTTCGCTGGAATCCATCTTGGCTAAGAGATGTACATACACACATGGGAGGATTCTGAGGTATACCAAATATGGACTCAGAACCAGCAAATAAATTATAACAGCCAAAGGAAACCCAGAAGACATGAGTCATAAAAGTGATTCAAACCACCACAAGGGCATGACTCTCTGAGTCTGCCCCTGTGTCTATCCACATGTACTGTACCTTTATCCTCCTAATAAACACTTTACTTGTTTTACTACTTTCTGTCTTTCTGGGAATTCTTTTCTGCCAAACCAAAGTGCCAGGTCCTTGTCCCTGACCATTGGTCTGTGGTTAGGATTCAGCTATCTCACTGCTATGACCTGACCTTACTCTCTGGCCAGGAACCAAAATCCTGCTTTAAGCCTCTGCAGGAGGAGGCCACCCAAGATCAAAACCACTGATCACCTGGAGCCACAATACTGTGAAAGGTCTGCCTAGAAGATCAAGTAGCTACATCCTAATGATCACATCAGGAGACTCCTTGAATACTGTCAATAGGCCAGACCAAGCCCTACTTCCCCACATCTCTTTGAACCTTGATTTTATCTATAGTCACCCCACACGGAATTCAATTAAGTTCCAAAACTCTAATTAATGGTTGTCAATTTATTCCCTTTCCACTACTGGCTTTCCTGGTGGCTCAGAAGGTAAAGAATCGGCCTGCAATGCAGGTTCAAACCCTGAGTCAGGAAGATCCCCTGGAGAAGGGAATGGCAACCCACTCCAGTATTCTTGCCAGGGAAATCCCATGGACACAGGAACCTGGCGGGCTATAGTCCATGGGGTCACAAAGAGGTGGACATGACTGAGCGACTAACACTTTCACTAATGGTCAGTACACTGGTGGTCACAGTAGCCTCAAGGCTGAAATGGATCAATAGATCAAAGATATAATCTGTATCCACTGTGAATCACTTTCTCTAGTAGCAGGAAATACAAAATTAAACCTACCTACATTATGTACTTCAAAAGAATCAAATGTACATTGTCATTTTATTTCATATACTATTACATATCTTTGCATCCAAAGATTTTATCATTGGTATATCAGCAAAAAAGAATTCTAATTTAGGTATATACTTTGCTTCAAACATTTAGTGACATAATAAATCATTTTAACAGGAGGAGAAATTCACATTTTTTTTTTAAACACACAGAATTAACGCCCTCTACTGGATAAAAATACTTACAGATTAGCTTCCTTATAATAAGTGTACTTGACATTACATAGCAAGTTATAATTTATAAAGATTTTCACATAATTTATGCTATTTAATCCTCATAACAACCATGTGTGACATTCGGGGCAGATAAGAACAGAACATAGAAAACAAGGTCCAACCAAGCTGAGTGTTACGAACGTAACTAATCTCTGGAAACAAAAAACCTCAGGTGTTTTGGTTACTCTTGGTCAATGTTTATTCTACATCATGTATAGAAGACTTTTTAAAGAAAAATAGGTATATAGTGGAATCATACATAATTTTGTTCTGGGTTTTCCAAGTCTCCTTTAAATGCGTTATCATATTTCATAATTTAAAAAATAAAAAAGATAAAAAAAAATTTTTAAGATAAAATTACTATGTTGACCAAATAAATTATATACATATATATATAGAGAGAGAGAGAGAGAGAAAGAGAGAACTTTCTGACCCAGGAAAAAGGAAAAAAGAAAATTTAGGATGCTTGAGTGGGAAGATAGAATGTAAAAAAAAATATATATAATCAGCATAATTTTCAAAAAGGGCTTCCCTGGTGTTCAGTGGTAAAGAACCAGCCTGCCAATGAAGGAGATATGAATTCAAAACCTGGGTCAGGAAGATCTCCAACAGAAGGAAATGGCAACCCACTCCAGCATTCTTGCCTGGAAAATCCCGTGGACAGAGGGGCCTGGTGGGCTACAGTCCATGGGGTGGCAAAAGAGCTGGACATGACTTAGCAACTAAACAACAAAATTTTCAATAAATATGTGAAACACACTTAAGATTACTTGGTGTAGCACCTTTAAAAGAGGGATCTTCTATGGCTATTAACATACATTGCAGGAAGGTTTTTTTTTTTTTTTGTGAGAATGTAATGAGTTTATTTTTTTTTTCTTTTTTTTTTTTATTTTATTTTATTTTTTTTTTATTCTTTGAATCAGCCATGGATTTACATGTATTCCCAATGTATTTAAGTGGATTTTAAGTGTTTCCTTGAGAAATGGACATTATCTCTAGAAATAGGAGTTCGGAACTTTCACTGCTATGGTAAATCTTTTTGTAAAAGTAATAATTAACAATTACTGAACATTTTTTAAAAATAGGTAACTACTGATTGCCGGGAGAAATATCAATAACCTCAGATATGCAGATAACACCACCTTTATGGCAGAAAGTGAAGAAGAACTAAAGGGCCTCTTGATGAAAGTGAAAGAGGAGAGTGAAAAAGTTGGCTTAAAGCTCAACATTCAGAAAACTAAGATCATGGCATCCGGTCCCATCACTTCATGGCAAATAGATGGGGAAACAGTGGCTGACTTTATTTTTCTGGGCTCCAAAATCACTGTAGATGGTGACTGCAACCATGAAATTAAAAGACGCTTACTCCTTGGAAGGAAAGTTATGACCAACCTAGACAGCATATTAAAAAGCAGAGACATCACTTTGTCAACAAATGTCCGTCTAGTCAAGGCTATGGTTTTTCCAGTGGTCATGTATGGATGTGAGAGTTGGACTGTAAAGAAATCTGAGCCCTGAAGAATTGATGCTTTTGAACTGTGGTGTTGGAGAAGACTCTTGAGAGTCCCTTGGACTCCCAGGAGATCCAACCAGTCCATCCTAAAGGAGATCAGTCCTGGGTGTTCATTGGAAGGACTGAGATGTTGAAGCTGAAACTCCAATACTTTGGCCACCTGATGTGAAGAACTGACACATTTGAAAACACCCTGATGCTGGGAAAGATTGAGGGCAGGAAGAGAAGGGGACGACAGAAGATGAGATGGCAGGATGGCATCACTGACTCAATGGACATGGGTTTGGGTGAACTCCAGGAGTTGGTGATGGACAGGGAGGCCTAGCGTGCTGCAGTTCATGGGGTCGCAAAGAGTCGGACACAACTGAGCGACTAAACTAAAACTGAAATTCTTGAGTATTTTTCACTCTTTCCTATACAAATGGAAAAAGTACACACCTGCAGATGATGTAAATAAACTTAAGACATTCCAACAAGTACTGTAACATGTATACTCTAAGAGTATTTGCATCATATTCTTGTATAATACATCAGAAATGAAATACTAAGGCAAGTATTTTCAATCTCCCCTTAATTTAAAAACAAAACCAATCCAAATTCAGAAGGATACTTGCTGTTTCTTATCTCCTGGTCTGATGAGAATGTACATATCTTTCATTTCACTGGTTATATTGAAAACTTCTCAAGTGCAAAGACAATGTTTTTTGTTTCTTAAGGTAATCCCTTCAACAACACACACCAGAGACACTCAATAAATACTGGTTGAAAGAGTGAATGACTAGGTACAGGAAGCTTTGAAGAATTAGAAAGTTGTATTTCCCCCTCTCCACTTCTCTGCCACTTTTTTCCCTTTTAAAAAATCTTAAAACAAATATTCAGTTCTTCTGAAGTATACAAATCTAACTAATTAGTACTTGTGCTACTGGAAAAAAACACGAAATGTAAAGCAAAGAGTGTCACCACTGTTAAGAGTGTACCCCCCGCAACACACACATAACACTTGTAATCTATTTTTAAATCCTAACTCATTTAGCAACCATACAATTTAACTTTGTGAGAACTGGGGTGTCCAAAGGTAGCTAATAAGACACCTCTTATCACCCAGAAGGCCCAAGCATACAGCCTTAGAAGAGACAAATTGAAATTTGTTGTTGGATAAAAATTATCAGTAAACATTTCAATTTTGAGTTACTTGGGTTAAACGGTCCAACACCCAATTGTGGTTAGTCTGCTTATTAAATGACACGGAGACTTTGGTATCACAGTGCCTTCTTATGAGCACCTTTCATCTTTTCATCTATCCTCCCCATCCATTCCACCCACACATATGTTAACAGATTGTGTTAGTTGCTCAGTCATGTCCAACTCTTGGTGAGCCCATGGACTGTAGCCCACCAGACTCCTACATCCATGGAATTCTTCAGGCAAGGATACTAGGGTGGGTTGCCGTTTCCTTCACCAGGGGAACTTCAAACCAGGGTCTCCTGCATTATAGGCAGATTCTTTACAGTCTGAGCCACCAGGGAAACCCATTAACAGATAAGATCTTAAGTATTTGTTTTTCCACATTCTGTTCTTAATCAAAGTAGCCACTGACATTTGGCTGGCTGCCATATTTCCTTCTTAATACTGCAGTTTCAGGTAGTTGAACCAAAGTGTGGCCTAGTTTCATTCAAAATAAAATCTAGATACAGTAACATGGATCTTCTGCAAGGTTCTAATATTAGCATACTTTTTTATTTCCATGCTGCTATAGAGCTCACAATGTTTAAGCAACTTCAATTCTTAGCTTTGATTATCCTCCATCTCAGATTCTGTTTTTATATGTATATCTATATATATAGAAGTATTAGGCTCTAATTTGCCCACGTTGAAAAATGTTCTTCCTACTTTCTTTGTTTATCTAATCCTTATTCATCATTAAAGATTCAGGTTAAATATCAGTTCCCCAGGGAAGCTTTCCCTGTCCTCCCAAACTAGGCTCCTCGGGGGATTCTCCAGGCAAGAAAACTGAAGTGAGTTGCCATGCCCTCCTCCAAGGGATCTTCCCAACCCAGGGATCAAACTCAGGTCTCCCACACTGCAGGTGGAATTTTTACCACCTGAGCCACCAAGGAAGCCCCTCCTCTAAACATTTAGGATAATTAAAATGAACACTGGTTTTATATTTGTCTCCCCTATCTTCATGAAAATACAAACTATTTATTTAGAAACCAGAAGGCTACATAAACCGTACTCTCATAAACTACATACAAAAGAAACCCAATTCTATTTTAAAGGGCTAGGAATGTTTGGGGTTTTAGTGTCAAAGCTAGAACCTCAGCTCTCAGTTCTAATTTGGATAAAATATGCTTAAATGTGAATTTATTCATACTATAGTTTCCCTGATTAATGAAGAAAAACCATCAGACTGTTCCAACAGTTCAGAGAAGGTCTGAGTAGATATAAATTTCTAATTACCTTACAGAGACATTCTAAACAACGGAAACAGGGACTAATCATGAAATGCAAAATTTTTAATTTAAGAAATTTAAAGTGTAGAACATGGCAGAAATTAGATTCAGAATTTTAGAATTAAGAAAAAAGCCTCGACTTAAAGAAAAGATAGCCACTGTAAAATATTCATTCAATACTTCAATTTTCAATTCAGATGCCTCTAAGACATGCCTAAAATACAAAGGTTATGTGTTGAGCCTGCTACTTGGTTAGGATTTCTGATTTTTTGTTTTTTAACTAATGGCATTTCATTTCAAAGTATGTTTGTATAAAACCCATAATAGAACAAACTATGCTTGGCAAAGAAAATAAGGTTTGCATGCTTTTTATCCTGCATGTCACTACTTTGCACATTTTTGTTTGTTTCCTTTAACTCCTGCAAAGATAAATGAGGCCATTTGAAGTTTTGGTTGTTTTGATACAAATTTTTGTACAGTATATTAGATTTTCTCATTGTGATGTAAAGGAAATATCTGGTACCAGGAGAAAGACTTAGCTTTGGATTAAATCAAATAAGAATACAGGGGGAAATAAAATTTTACCATTACTGTAGTACCTAATATTTTCATATATCATATAAGGTGACACCAGTAATGTATTAGTGCTGGTATGCTATGATACAAACTGAAGTTACCCACAATAATTTTAAAAGCCTGATTCTTCAATTTCAAAAATAAATCTAGAGCTAGTATATATATCTTCTTTACTTAGTTGTCAAAAGCAAGCACTAAACATTTAAATCTAGTATATGCATATCACATGTGACTGATTTAACTCTCCATTAAACTAGGAAACATAAAGCAGCTTTCAAAAACTAAAACAAAACACTATAGTCTTTATGTGCAATTAACCCATTTTAGAAACTATAATAGCAGATACAGTAAATAGTAAATGACAGAAGATGGGTTCAGAAAAATATTCACAATGCTTAAGAAAGATTTACAGCTATTTCTGAAAAGTAAAGTCCTAAAACAGTGAAGAGTAAGACAGTGGTGAATCTATTTAGTAGTATAGGCATCTTTGAAGTGAATGTATCTGAATATATTAATGCAAAATGGGAATTTCTCTTTAATGTGAGAACCAACAGAACCTGGGGTGATTTTTTTTTTTGTCTTAAGATAAATAGGAGTCTTAAACAGGAAAATGCTGTGTGATTCTGCTAAGCCTGAAAACTTGAAAAGGGCATCTAGAATAGGGCTGTAAGCTAGTAAAATCAAAGGATTAGCACTTAGCATATCTAATACTGTCATATATAAAAATCACATTCTAATAATATTGTTTATTATTGATGCTTTTGAATTGTGGTGCTGGAGAAGACTCTTCAGAGTCCCTTGGACTGCAAGGAGATCAAACCAATCAATCCTAAAGGAAACCAATCCTGAATATTCACTGGAAAGGACTGATGCTGAAGCTGAAGCTCCAATACTTCGGCCACCTGAGGCAAAGAGCCAACTCACTGGAAAAGACCCTAATGCTGGGAAAGACTGAAGGCAAAAGAAGGGAGCAACAGAGGATGAGATGGTTGGATAGCATCACCAAGTGAACCAATGGACATGAATTTGAGCAAACTCCAGGAGATAGTGAAGGACAGGGAAACCTGTTGCGATGCAGTCCATGGGGTAGCAAAGAGTTGGACATGACTTAGTGAATGAACAACAACAGTAATGTTTAAAGTAATAGTATTCAAGTTAATTTGTGTCTATAAAAATAAATATTTTAAGCTTCTTGGAAATACTCTTATACAACTCATTTACTAAGCATAAGAAAAGCATACAAAATGTGTCATCTATTAGAAAACGATAGTATTCTTTGACCCCCTCATCCTCCATTCCCCTGATTCCCAGCCTAAGAAATCTAAAAATAAATTTACACAAAATGGGTGTTTTCAGAATAGCCTAATGGAAAAACACTAACTGGCCTTAGAGCCTGAACACCAGAATCAAGTCCCAATGTCTCCATTTTCATCCCTCTGAACCTATGGAGGGATATTAAACAGGGATAATAATCCCTGAACTCCTCAGGGGGTTGCTTGAGATTCAGATTTATTTAAGGCAATTTTTGACCTGAAACTTCCTATAGGTAATATCATTATCTTCTATTTGCATTTGGGATCCCTTTGGCAGCTGGGGTCTAGAGCAAGTCACAGAAAAGCCCATTTGACAAATGCCAATTAACGAAAGGATCAATTAGCAGAATTCACAAGGTGTATCAGAAGTGTTTTTCTCAACTATTTTTAAAGTTTCAAATGAGTTCCCCTAAAATCGTGCAACTCTCATTGGGGCTTGAACCCATGTTCTTTTTACCTAAGATCACACACCTGGTCTCAGGACTTAAGGTCGGGTTTTTGATATCTCACTGCAGAAAAAATTCAGGGAAAGATAAAGTGATAGGTAAGAAGTGGATTTACTTAGAGAAAAACATAGAGTGTGGCCCATCTCAGAAGGCAAAAGTAGCACCAGGGTATGGGGTTGTCAGTTTTTACAGGGAAGGGTAATTTCATAGGCTAATGAGTGGGAGGAGTATTTCAGCTACTTGGGGGAAGGGTTAGGGATTTTCAAGAATTTGGCCACTGCTCACTTTCTGACCATTTTGGTCGGCCTTGGAACTGCCATGGCATTAGTGGGTGTGTCAGTTGGCAAGCTAATGTGTTAGAGCATATAATGAGGCGCAAGGTCCACTGGAAGTCAAAATCTTCCCCATCTTAGACCTAATTGGTTCTAACCAGCTCTTGTCATGTTCTATGGCTATGTCATTCTTTTAAAGGTTGTGCCCTTCCCCCTTCTCTCTGGTTTCGCCATTGGATTGGCAGAACAAAAGGAAACTGGGGAGTTGGAGCTCTAGGCTTTTGGAGACCTCAGCCTCTTAACTCTTCCACCTGAGATAGGAGGAAAAGATCAGGACACAAAAGCTGGATAATGAAGAAAGGGCCCAGCTGTTGTGATGCAATAAACACTGGCTGGAATCAGCTGAAATCAAGGTGCTTTGAAAATAGTCTGGTTATTGACCTCTAGTTCATTATACCTTCATTGTAATACTAAAAATCACTACCTCTTATCCAAAACAATGCTGAGGAGGCCCATACAAGGCCAAAAAAGTGGGCAGTGGCCCAATTCCTTGAAAATCTCCACCCTACCCCTAAGTAGCAAGAATATTCCTCCCATTCATTAGCCTATGAAATTACTTAGCCCATAAAAACCAATGGACCCAGGGACCTGGTGCTGCTCTCCCCTTCTGAGAAAGACAGGATTCTTCCTGTGGAATGCGGGTCTCTAAAGTTACTTTCCAAAAAAAAAAAAAACAAAAAAAAAAAGTTACTTTCCCTTTACTCTGGCTCGCTCAAAGGACCCTCACTGGGGGTCCTTTATAAGGGCTCCTGCAGGTCCCAGGACATTCCCTCTTCTGCAACACATCCAATCTCCTCCCTCAGTCTGGTCCTCAGACTTCATGTTCTTAAGGATTAGCAACCCAGACCAATATATGAACTCCCCTTTGTTATCTTTCCCTCTGCACTGAATCCCCCTCACCCAGCTCCCTCTAGCCCAGCGGCAAGGAGCTGGGTAAAAACAAATATTCCTCAAAATGCTGTCATGAAGACAGTATGAAAATGAGTCAAGTAAAATCTCAGACAACTGTGAACACGGACCAAAAAGTACCACATTCACTTTAAGTGCTGTAAGTTGGATATTAACATATTCAAAAGAAGAATGCAACTAAAAATTTTAAGAACTATGTTCCTTAAAACAAAGTTTTGGTAAGTTGGATCAATTTGACCAGCAAGACACTTGAAAAAGGAACCTCATTTGCTAACGGTCTTTGAAATCTTCAGGGCCTAGCACATTCAAAGGTTGTTTGATGTCTGTTTTATTTCAACCTGTTAAATTTTAATTAAAATCAATTACAACTGCAGGTTTAAAATATGAAATGCACACATAGCTGACATGCTAAAACTAAGTTTTTACAGGTAAGTAATATACATTTTTAACTCAGTACTAACTAGGAATCTGAATTTAAAAGTTTTAACTACCATAGCAAACAAAATATCACCATCAGCCTGCTCTGTGATTCATCTACAGCGCAATTTGTAGAGCACATGTACAACTATTTATCTTTCAAAATCCAAATACTGATTAACCAGAATGACTGTTTGGCATGAATTACAGTATGTTGCAGTAAATCTAACTTTCACTTTAAACTTTTCATGACTGCACTACCTTTTTTCAGTTATTTAAACCCATGCTGATAACAATACTTCTGAAAAAGAAGCATCCACATTCCTGCTTCAAAAAGTACATTCCAGAAAACAAAGATCTTGCTGCCTTCTCAGGATTATCATTATGAATAGCACTAATCACTGTACCTCACAATGGAATGGATGGGGAGGAGGGGTGAGAAAGATAAGATCTAGGCAAAATCTTTGCTCATCTCATTACCTAATTTCAGAATTGAGATAGCACGCAAACCAAACATTATCTGCTTTATTAATTTCTATTTCAGTTGCTCTTTAAACTAGCATTTATAAATGTAGAAAATCAATATATTTGAAAATAACTTTGTTACATGCCTCAGAGAATGAAGCAATTACTATGATTAAAATCATAAGACATAATAGTTCTTACTGACCTCGGACAGTTCACACAGAGACAGACACTATGGGATAAGAATCTGGAATAAACAGATAAAAATGAAGAGCTTCTACTTTTCCCCTTACTAGGCTTTCCCCGTGAATGAAGAACAAATTGAAAACGAAACAGGCAAAAAGCAGGAAACATGGTAGCCTCTTAAAGTATCTACCAGCTGCATAACATGATAGCTAAGAGAAAAGATCCTTGAGTGAAATTACCTGGGTGGATCCACTTAACTAGCTACATATTCTTGCGAAAAGTTACTTAACCTCTCCATGCCTCAGTTTAGGCCTCTATAAAATAGAATACAAATTTTACTTACTTCACTGAGCAGTGGTGATAAAACTGAGCAGGATCCTATGGAGGGCCCACCTGGGCACAAATCCTTTCCAGGTCTCCAGTTTCTACTTTGTAGGAAATAAGCTTTATTCAGCCTCTAAAATCTTGCCTGAATATTAAAGCTGGGTTTCAAATGGTTGCTAATCTAGGAAATGAGGGAATACAGAAACAAAAGAAGAGCCATCCAGAAACAATAGGGCAGCAAAGGCACAAGATCCTGGTTCCTCCTCCGGAAATATACATAACAAGACCTTTGAGTTCTCCTGCAAGAACTAAGACCCCACCCAGATGGAGACTGGTAACTTCAGGCTGCGCTCAAGATTCCTGGAGCACTGCCCTGTTACCTCAGTTCAGTTCAGTTCAGCTCAGTCACTCAGTCGTATCCGACTGTTTGCGACCCCGTGGACTGCAGCAGGCCAGGCCTCCCTGTCCATCACCAACTCCTGGAGTTTACTCAAACTCATGTCCATTGAGTTGGTGATGCCATCCAGCCATCTCATCCTCTGTCGTCCCCTTACCTCACCAACAACCAATTAGAAGAAAGTCACACACTCTGCAGTCCTCACCCTAAATTCTGCCTATAAAAACTTCTCCCTGAAAATCACCAGGGAGTTTGGGGTTTGGGGGCATGAGCCACTTGTTTTCCTTGCATGTCTCTGCTCAAAACTCTGATGCTTCAGTTTGTTTGGCAGCATTGTACATGGGGCATAGGACAATGCTTGGTACACAGTAAGTGTTCAGTAAAGATAACATATTATTAATTATCTCATCAGGCAAACTCTCTCTGGATTGTGTCTATACTTAACAAAAAATGCTTTTTTTAGATATGAGATCAACTTGATGCAAATTCACCATGTTATGACAGTTAACACTATAAGCACCCGGTCCAATGAAGTTTACTATTTCCTGTATCAGGAGCCCCTAGTCGAAATAACAGAACCCTAAGGAAAGAAATATCACATGGTGTCGAGGAATAATTTTCCCAGTTTTTTTTTTTTTTCTATAAGAACAGAATTCGAAATGATGGGAAAGTGTGATATTTGAGTCCCTTTAGTGCTACATTTAAAATAAATTTAAAAAAAGAAGCATTTCTAATTATTCTACTACACTTTCCTAAGAAAGTATTCTACAATTGTAGAGACACTAAAAGGTTACTGAGCGCTTCCCTGGTGGCTCAGTGGTAAAGAATGCCCCTGCCAATGCAGGAGACACAGACTGGATCCCTGGGTTGGACAGATCCCCTGGTGAAGGAAATGACAACCCACTCCAGTATTCTTGCCTGGAGAAATTCCATGGTAAAAGGGCCTGGAGGACTACAGTTGGTCTGCGGTCACAAAGAGTAGGACAGAACTAAGCGACTAACAATAGCAAAAAGTTACTGAGCTATTAAGCAATATAAAGTTCACTGCATTCTTCTGAACAAGTGTTGTACATATGTTCTAAGTGAATAAAAAAGGAATTTGTTCATTATTCATTCACAGATAGTTTTTGGACTATTTTCCATGTAATTATTTTCAATCCAAAAGTATTCCAAATTTCTGGTAACTTCATCATTCGTGAGGAAAGATTTTTATCAGGTATAGCCTCCTGACAAATAACAGTTAAGTAAAAGGGGCCATGGCAAATAGATAGGGAAAACTGTAAACAGTGGCAGACTATTTTCTTGGATTCCAAAAATCACGGTGCAGACGGTGACTGCACCCATGAAATTAAAAGACGCTCACTCCTTGGAAGAAAAGCCATGACAAACATAGACAGCGTATTAAAAAGCAGAGACATCACTTTGCTGACAAAGGTCCATACAGTCAAAGCTATGTCTTTTCCAGTGACAGTTGGACCATAAAGAAGACTGAGCCCTGAGGAATTATGCTTTTGAACTGTGGTGCTAGAGAACTCTTTAGAGTGCCTTGGACAGCAAGGAGATCAAATGAGTCAATCCTAAAAGAAATCAACCCTGAATATTCATTGGAACTACTGATGCTGAAGCTCAAGTTCCAGTAATTTGGCCACCTGATATAAAAAGCCAACTCATTGGAAAAGACCCTGATGCTGGAAAAGATTGAGGGCAAGAGGAGAAGGGGGCAACAGAGGATGAGATGGTTGGATAGCATCACTGACTCAATGGACATGGGTTTGAGCCAACTCAGGAAGATAGTGAAGTACAGGGAAGCCTGGTGTGCTACAGTCCATGGAGTTGCAAAGAGTTGGACACAACTTAGTGACTGAACAAAAACAAAAAGGGTAAAAAACAAAAAATGTTTAAATTAAGTAGATAACAAAAAATAAGAATATCTTTTTTCTGTTTTGGTCATGTTGCATGGCATGCAGGATCTTAGTTCCTCGACCAGGGATGGAATACATGCCCCCTGCATTGGGAGCATGGTATCTTAACCACTGGACCACCAGAGAAGTCCCAAAATAAGAATATCTTTACTAGTAATCAGAAAAAAACAGTATAATTAAGTCTCAGCCCTACGCAAACAGTGGGCATCCTTGGAGAAAGAAGTACCTTGAGGGAAACTTTGAAAACAATGTTCATGCTTTACATACTAGATTCAAAGAAATCTTTTTAAAATACCCAAAAAATATATTACATAACATCAGAAATCCATCATCCCAATGTTATTTGTCATAAATAATGTTCTAGATAATAATTGTGATAACTAAAGAAGAGACAAGTGACAGTTTTGTTGGCATTTAATGAAGTTAAGATTTAGGATATCATTCTCTTACCCTGATCCCCAAAAGTCTTATGGAAAAAATCATTACCTGTCCTATGACTATCATTTATCGCTTAAGAACCTCTCAGCCAAGAGGCTTGTGCCTTTAAGATTCTCTTCAAAAAGATAGAGTAAAAGTGAATGCACTTTACCATGAGCCTTCTCAGTTTCCTACCTTTTCCCAAAAATATTCTCAGCAAGGCAGACATGAAAATTACTTTAATGATATGCTTAATGTTGACTGATTTTGAACAAACTATCAATTTACTTACAACAGACTGAAATGCATGAAATCACCAAAGAGCTCAACCCCATATCCATTTGTTCAACAAAAACATTTACCATTGCTTGCTTTGGAACATGCACATTTTTAGGCATTTTAGAAATAAAGATTTGGAATATGCTCTGAAGATCTACATAAGGTATAGCTCTAGAATACATCAGTGCGGAAAGAAAAAAAAGTAGTGGCTGACAAAGACATAAAAAACATCATCATCATCATAAAATGTTCCTGCCTGACAACAAGCATTTTCACTTAAAATGCTAGGGGAGGGGGACTTGGAAAGCAAGGGCATAATCCTATTTTCTCTCCATTAACTACTAACCTAGTTACTGTACCATAGAGAGAGAACCGCCTTTAAAAGCTATAGAATCACATCAGCAAGGTAGATGGGACAACACAAATGATCCAATTTATTTCACTACCTTGTGCAATTCTTCAACATCATTTTTAAAGAGTAGCCTTGGATCACTCATAAAAAAAAAAGAGAACAATAACAACAGCAACTACTATTCATTGAATACAGATCACATGTCAGGGATGCTGTTCAGGCGCTTTACATACATCCTCTCTTAACCTTTATATCAACCTTCAAGGTAAACACTATCTTCCACGTTAGAGATAAAGAAACTAAGGTTCTGTCACTCAATGACTTGCTTATGGCCACAAAGCTGTTAAGATGTAGAGCCAAAATTGGAATACAGATCTGCCTGGTTCCAAAGTTCACACATGCTTCCCATTATCCTTCACTGCCTTGTAGACACTGCATCCAGTATCCCTTAAGGCAGCCATTCCATATCTGGGCATCTTGAGTTATCAGTCACTTAGTTCTTTTAGTGATGGGAAACACGCCTCACAGTAATGTATTCCTTGGTTCTACTTATTCCTTTGGGGCCTGCTTCTACACCACACTTCTTTAGATACTGGAAATTGCTAGAAGGCCCAACTACGAGTTTCTTCTTAGATTTTGTCTTTTCACCCACAGAGACAGCAGCAAAGAATGAGGGCCATGGAGTGTGGATGGGGACAAAGGAGAGTTAGCAACTAAAACAAGTCAACAATAAAAGGCAATGTATATATACACAAGAAATGCACCTAAGCCAGGATATCCTCTCTCAAGAAACACTTATTAACACAGTTATTGATTCCACTAGAACTGAATGTTCCAGCAGTTGCAGTGGCTATGCCATTAAAATAGGTACAATGCATACCTCAAGTTAGGCATTCCAAAAGCAATTGAGCTTTCAGACAGAATTCCTACTGTACTTTGAAACATGGGACCAAAATCTCTGCCAGATTACCTTAAAAAAAAACCAAAAAACTACCTTTTACATAACACTTGAGACTTTACAAAATATGATTAAAGGACACTAAATATATTATTAGAAAAATATTTGCACTATTGATTAATTCAGCCAGAAGATTCTGCAGAGAGTCAAATGCAAATTATAGTGCTCAAGATATGCATATTTTAGCACTGCTTGCTTTGTTAAATGTGGGAAATTAGAAACTGGACTAAATGAATATGAATATAACTGGATACATTTATATGTTTGCTTTAGTTCAAAGTTTAACTCAGGATATAGTGCAAGTTTCATAATTGAGGGAACTCAAACATATATAACATATAGTGCTATCATGGAGATCCAAAGAAATGGACTGCTTGAAGTAAAACCTTTTTCTTCCTGCCACTGTCAGGACTTTTCACACCTATAAAGCACTATAAAAGGTGCTTTTGCTACAATGTGTACTTTATATTACGTAAAATGACAAAGACTAAAAGTGAAATATAAAAACATTCTTGTCATATGCAAATTGGTGTCAAGAGCTTCACTGAATAAAATTCATCCCAATTAATAATTGTAAATGTACAGTTTCCCTTCTTCATTACTCTACATGGAATAACTATTTGTTAATTGGGCTTAACAGAGACAGAAACAGGGAATATTATTAATCATCTCATTAAAGAAAAGGGTATCACATCTCTCGCTGTCTTGTGAACATGGAAATGGTGCCTCCTCATTAAATCGACTTCTACATACTTAAACAGAGAGCCCACTGAGATGGTACTGTTCTTTACTTTACTGATGGCTTAGTCTTTTCCCTAGCAGTCGGCCTTGGTTTTGGCTAATAGGATTAATGTCGTTTTAATCAGGTAGTCACTCTAGTGTCTGTGTGAAAAGTAGTCAGTTGAAGGGAAGCAGAATTTCCACCCCAAAATATGTCACTTTGGCAAGAGGATCATTTTGACATAAAGGTGATCAAAACCGAGAAGATTCAGAAAACCTCTTTACCTCCCCATCTCCTACCCAGCTGCCTAAATTTACACTGGAAAGAAGGCCTGTAACAAAAAGAGAGCTTTGACCACAGGTCATCCCTGATGGCTCAATAGGTAAAGAATCTGTCTGTCAATACAGGAGACACAAGAGATGTGGGTTCGATCCCTGGGACAAGGAAGATCCTCTGGAGAAGAAATGGCAACCCACTCCAGTATTCTTGCCTGGAAAATTCCACGGACAGAGGAGTCTGGCAGGCTACAATACAAAGATTCAGACATGACTGAGTACACATGCACCTTTTTACCTAAGAAGCTTATCCGCATAGCAAGACAACCTTTAGTTTTCTAAACATCTCTCTTCTTCCTGTGAATCACTCTACTCTCCTCTGTATCCTCCAGATCTCTAACTCTGTCCTTAGCTCAGGATGTTATATAGGCCTCAACTGCCTGAATGCCTTTGGGTCTCATATTTACGGCATTCCCAAACATCCAAAATTAAATGTTTTTCTCTTGTTTATGTGTTATGTTCATTTGATTATTAGACAAACCAAAGAACCTAGAAGGGTATAAGAAAAATTTCCCCTCCCCCTACACAGTGTATTATTTTCAAAGGGTTGAATACCTATCTCTGAAGAGACTAGACATCAACTTCTAAACAGTATACCACTTATAAACAAGAAAAAGCGATATTAGACAGCTATCACTTTAATTTGGCAGAAAAATTGTAATGCTTCCTTAAGATATTTACAGCACTTTCTAACTTAAAAATCTGGAAAGAAAACATGAGAAATTTATGACAGGAAGACAAAAATCTTTTTAGAAGGAGAGGTTCTTGCTACTAAAAATGTTTAATGATTAACTGCCTCCAGGATAAGTGGGACCAGGCCATATGTAAAACCAGGATTAATGACGGGGTAAGAAGAAATGTGTTTCCATACCAAAGTGTTTTAAAATAAATCTTAAAATGTTATTTTTCATATATCATAACCACAACTGAATTATAAGGAGACTGTTAAAGCTTGCTAGCTTTTAAGAGTTTTTGCTTCTGTAATGAATGATGTGATCAGTGTTTTCAATGAATGGGGGTTCAGAGAGGGTTAGTGTATTTATGTGAAATAGAACTTCCTCTGCAATAAGCTAAATATCCCTGAAAAATCTGTGTGTCAACATAAATTTCCTAGACTTATTTGGGTTTACTGTTATCCACAAAACCATACGAAAGAAAGCTATCACCATGTACTATGGTGGGTTAGGAAATTTTATTGCCAAAAACAGTTCAGCATTTAGATCTTCAGAGTTTATATATAAATCAATGACAATTTTACTATTGACATTAAGAGGATGGGTTTTATTTTGTTATCTTTTTTCAGCTGAAGTCAAATGAAAAAAATGTGACTTTCCTAAAAGTAAAGTGAAATAAATGACTCAGTGAAAAATATTAATATCATTTAAAAGGTGTGACAGAGTGACTATTGCCTTCAAATTGTGCATTTAAGCAAGTATGCTTGAAGAAAAATAAGCCACTTCACGTATGTAAAGCTTATGCATAACTGAAAAGAAGGAACTGATTGATGGCAGTTTAAATTATTACAATATGTTTTCATTTAGCATGTGTAGCCAAGAATTATGAATGTAGATTTTGGGTGCCTATTGATAGAGCAGTTTTAAAATTCATCTTTGTATTACTTATGAAATATGTTTGCTAATAAAAGTAATGGAGTAACAGAGTACAGAAAGAGTATTGAAATTAGTTATTGGAATACTGAAAGGGCGTGTGCTTTGGGGGAGCTGGAGAAACATATTATATACTTGAATGCTAATCTATCACTTATTTGGGCTTCCCAGGTGGCTCAGCGGTAAATAATCTGCCTGCCAATGCAGGAGTCTCAGGAGATGTCAGTTTCATCCCTAGGTCAGGAAGATCCCCTGGAGGAGGAAATGGCAATCCACTCCAGACTCTCTTGCCTGGAGAATCTCATGGACAGAGGAGCCTGGTGGGTTACAGTCCAAAGGGTCGCAAAGAGTCAGATACAACACAGCATGCACTCACAGACACATGCATGCCACCACTTATTTATTTTGTAATTTAAGCAAATCACTTAACCCCTTCTAGCCTCAATTTATGAATCTCAGGTTCCCTACCTCATAGGGCCCTGTGAAAAATGAAAGTGTTAGCTGCTCAGTCTTGTCTGACTCTTTGCAACCCCACGGACTGTAGCCCACCAGGCTCCTCTGTCCATGGGATTCTCCAGGCAAGAATACTGGAGAGGGTAGCCACTGCCTTCTCCAGGGGATCTTCCCAATCCAGGGATCAAACCCGGATCTCCTTCATTGCATGCAGATAATTTACTGTCTAAGCCACCAGGGAAGCCCAGAGCCCTGTGAGGACTACATAAATTACACCACTCAACTAATGCTAGATTTCCACCTCTTTCCAAAATACTTCTAGAGCCCCAACTTACTGACAAATAATTGGTATGCTAATTACTAAAAGACTTTATACATTTAGTAAACCAGGGTTCCTAAGGTTCTCTACTGGACAATGCTGTTAACCTACTCCCAATCATATCTCTTTCCAAGAAAAATTATGTAATTAGGGGCTTTTTAATAATTTAGGAGAGTCTTTCCAACTAGACTCATGTTTTACTAACTTGCATTTCACATAAGTACATTACCAATAATAACCTTTCCAAGCTTTAGTATACACCAACATAGGGGAAAAGGAACATAAGCAGCTTGTTTAAACTAGTGCACCTTGGGGAAGTAAGAATTATCAGGTCAAAATGACTCATCATGCTTAACTCGGTTAATCTAGTTAGCCAAGATTGTTACTGCTTACAACCATCAAAGTTCCTTTCTTTACCCTAAGTTTGTACTTTCAAATCTAAGGAGGCATCTTTTGGTCACACCTAGATTCAGATCCCAGATCTGCCATTTACTACATGGGTGATTTGGGTAATTAGTTGACTTCACTTAGCTTCAATTTCCTCATCTGTAAAATGAGAAAACTCTACTAACTGCACAGGGTTATTGGCTATACTAAATGAAATTAAACATATAAAGCACCTACTAGGCATTTAGTACATGTTGGTTTCCTCCCCATATGGAACTGCTAAGTGAGAATTCCAGCAGGAGCTCCAATGGATTACAAAAGCAGTAAACAACATAGAACTCCACAAATATTTACTATACCACTACTATATTCTATGCCAGTGCTAGAATTGCATAGATAAACTACACATACCGAGCATAGGGCCTGGAACCTAGATGCTCAATAAATACCAGTTGCGTTTCTTTCCAGCCCAAGGAGTTTACTATCAAACAAGCAAGAGATACCAAACTACCATAAAATATGAAAAGTGAGAAACCTGTGGATAAAAACATGAGACCATCAAAACAAAAGGATAATTCCAATGGATGGGAGGGACACTGAGTAAAACAACAGTGACCTTTACAGTTGCTAGAGGGAGGAAAGAATTCCATGAATGAAGAACATCAGGAACAGAGGCAAGAAAGTTTCCATTGCACTGAGAAATTAGAGTTAGACAGAGTGAGTGATGTTCCTGGTTGTTCAGGGGAAGGGGGGAAATGGGCAGTAGGGAGGAAGTGAATGACAGGCAATGCAGATGGAAAGCGAGGCTGCTATGAAGTCTGTCTGTCAAACTGACCTGGACTGTTGCTAAATAACAAGGAATAACTTGATTCAATTTATTTTTTAAATAATAATTTTGGAGTCACTTTCAAGGGGTAGGGGGTACAACCTAGGTTCAGATCAGTTCAGTAGCTCAGGTGTGTCTGACTCTCTGCGACCCCATGGACTGCATCATGCCAGGCTTCCCTATGCATCACCAACTCCCAGAGCCTACTCAAACTCACGTCCATCGAGTCAGTGATGCCATCCAACCATCTCATCCTCTGTCAGCCCCTTCTCCTCCTGACTTCAATCTTTCCCAGCATCAGGGTCTTCTCCAATGAGTCAGTTCTTCACATCAGGTGGCCAAATTATTGCAGTTTCAGCTTCAGCATCAGTCCATCCAACGAATATTCAGGACTGATTTCCTTTAGAATGGACTAGTTGGATCTCTTTGCAGTCCAAGGGACTCTCAAGAGTCTTCTCCAATACCACAGTTCAAAACCATCAATTCGTCAAACTCAGCTTTCTTCAGAGTCCAACTCTCACACCCATACATGGCTACTGGAAAAACCATAGCTTTGACTAGACAGACTTTGTTGCCAAAATAATGCCTCTGCTTTCTAATATGCTGTTTATGCTGGTCATAGCTTTGCTTCCAAGGAGCAAGCGTCTTTTAATTTCATGGCTGCAGTAAACATCTGCAGTGATTCTGGACCGCCCCCACCCAAAAAAAAATAAAGTCTGTCACTATTTCCATTGTTTCCCCATCTACTTGCCATGAAGTGATGGGAACAGATGCCATGATCTTAGTTTTCTGAATGTTGAGTTTTAAGTCAACTTTTTCACTCTCCTCTTTTTCTTTCATCAAGAGGCTCTTTAGTTCTTCTTCACTTTCAGCCATAAGGGTGGTGTCATCTGCATATCTGAGGTTATTGATATTTCTCCCAGCAATCTTGACTCCAGCTTGTGTTTCATCCAGCCCAGTATTTCGCATGATGTACTCTGCATCTAAGTTAAATAAGCAGGGTGAAAATATTCAGCCTTGATACACTCATTTCCTGATTTGGGACCAGTCTGTTGTTCCATTTACAGTTCTAACTGCTGCTTCTTGACGTGCATACAATTTATCAGGAGGCAGGTCAATTGGTCTGATATTCCCATCTCTTTCAGAATTTTCCACCATTTGTTGTGATCCACACAAAGGCTTTGGGATAGTCAATAAAGCAGAAATAGGTGTTTTTCTGGAACTCTCTTGGTTTCTCGATGATCCAACGGATGTTGGCAATTTGATCACTGGTTCCACTGCCTTTTCTAAATCCAGCTTGAATATCTGGAAATTCACAGTTCATGTACTATTGAAGCCTGGCTTGGAGAATTTTGAGCATTACTTTACTAGCGTGTGAGATGAGTGCAACTGTGTGGTAGTTTGAGCATTCTTTGGGATTGCCTTTGTTTGGGACTGGAGTGAAAACTGACTTTTTCCAGTCCCGTGGCCACTGCTGAGTTTTCCATATTTGCTGGCATATTGAGTGCAGCACTTGCACACCGTCATCTTTAAGGATTTTAAGTAGCTCAACTGGAATTCCATCACCTCCACTAGCTCACTAGCTTTGTTTGTAGTGATGCTTCCTAAGGCCCACTTGACTTTACATTCCAGGATGTCTGGCTATAGGTGAGTGATCATACCATCGTGGGTATCTGTGTCATGAAGATCTTTTTTGTACAGTTCTTCTGTGTATTCTTGCCACCTCTTCTTAGTATCTTCTGCTTCTGTTAGGTCCATATCATTTCTGTCCTTTATTGTGCCCATCTTTACATGAAATGTTCCCTTGGTATCTCTAATTTTCTTGAAGAGATCTCTAGTCTTTCCCATTATATTATTTTCCTCTATTTCTTTGCATTGATCACTGAGGAAGGCTTTCTTATCTCTCCTTGCTATTCTTTGGAAATCTGCATTCAAATGGGTATATCTTTCCTTTTCCATTCCATTCTCTTCTTTTTTTTTTTTTTTCCTTCTCTTCTTTTCTCAGCTATTTGTAAGGTCTCCTCAGACAACCATTTTGCCTTTTTGTATTTCTGTTTCTTGGGGATGGTCTTGACCACTGTCTCTTGTACAATGTCATGAACCTCTGTCCATAGTTCTTCAGGCACTCTGTCTATCAGATCTAATCCCTTGAACCTATTTGTCACTTCCACTGTATAATCGTGGCCACAGGACTGGAAAAGGTCAGTTTGCATTCCAATCCCAATGCCAAAGGCATTGCCAATGAATGGAAAGGCAATGCCAAAGAATGCTCAAACAACCGCACAATTGCACTCATCTCACACGCTAGTAAAGTACTGCTTAAAATTCTCCAAGCCAGGCTTCAGCAATACATGAACTGTGAACTTCCAGATGTTCAAGCTGGTTTTAGAAAAGGCAGAGGAACCAGAGATCAAATTGCCAACATCCGCTGGATCATCGAAAAAGCAAGAGAGTTCCAGAAAAACATCTATTTCTGCTTTATTGACTATGCCAAAGCCTTTGACTGTGCGGATCACAATAAACTGTGGAAAATTCTTAAAGAGATGGGAATACCAGAACATCTGACCTGCCTCTTGAGAAACCTGTATGCAGGTCAGGAAACAACTGGACATGGAACAACAGGCTGGTTCCAAATAGGAAAAGGAGTACGTCGAGGTTGTATATTTTCACCCTGCTTATTTAACTTAAATGCAGAGTACATCATGAAAAATGTTAGGCTGGATGAAGCACAAGCTGGAATCAAGATTGCTGGGAGAAATATCAATAACCTCAGATATGCAGATGACACCACCCTTATGGCAGAAAGTGAAGAAGAACTAAAGAGCCTCTTGATGAAAGTGAAAGAGGAAAAAAAAAAAAAAAGAAAGTGAAAGAGGAGAGTGAAAAATTTGGCTTAAAGCTCAACATTCAGAAAACTAAGATCATGGCATCTGGTCCCATCACTTCAAGGCAAATAGATGGGGAAACAGTGGAAACAGTGGCTGACTTTATTTTTCTGGGCTCCAAAATCACTGCAGATGTTGATTGCAGCCATGAAATTAAGACACTTACTCCTTGGAAGGAAAGTTATGACCAACTTAGACAGCATATTGAAAAGCAAAGACATTACTTTGCCAACAAATGTCCGTCTAGTCAAGGCTATGGTTTTCCAGTTGTCATGTATGGATGTGAGAGTTGGACTATAAAGAAAACTGAGTGCCGAAGAATTGATGCTTTTGAACTGTGTTGCTGGAGAAGACTCTTGGGAGTCCTTTGGACTGCAAGGAGATCCAACCAGTCCATCCTAAAGGAAATCAGTCCTGGGTGTTCATTGGTAGGACTGATGTTGAAGCTGAAACTCCAATACTTTGGCCACCTGATGCAAAGAGCTGACTCACTGGAAAAGACCCTGATGCTGAGAAAGATTGAGGACAGGAAGAGTAGGGGACGACAGAGGAGAGATGTTTGGATGGCATTACCGACTCAATGGACATGGGTTTGGGTGAACTCCGTGAGTTGGTGATGGAATGGACAGGGAGGCTTGGCGTGCTGCAAGTTCATGGCGTCTCAAAGAGTCGGACACGACTGAGCGGCTGAACTGAACTGAACTGTATAATCATAAGGGATTTGGTTTAGGTCATATCTGAATGGTCTAGTGCTTTCCCTACTTTCTTCAGTTTGAGTCTGAATTTGGCAATAAGGAGTTCATGATCTGAGCTACAGTCGGCTCCCGGTCTTGGTTTTGCTGACAGTATAGAGCTTCTCCATCTTTGGGTGCAAAGAATATAATCAGTCTGATTTTGGTATTGACTGCCTGGTGATATCCATGTGTGTAGAGTCTTCTCTTGTGTTGTTGGAAGAGGGTGTTTTCTATAACCAGTGCATTCTCTTGGCAAAACTCTGTTAGACTTTGACCTACTTTGTTTTGTACTCCAAGGTCAAATTTGCATGTTACTCCAGGTATCTCTTGACTTCCTACTTTTGAATTCCAGTTCCCTATAATGAAAAGGACATCTTTTTGGGGTGTTAGTTCTAGAAGGTCTTGTAGCATGAAAAGGCAAAACAGCATGAAAGGACAAAAAGATAGGACACTGAAAGATGAACTCCCCAGGTCAGTAGGTGCCCAATATGCTCTGGGAGATCAGTGGAGATATAACTCTAGAAAGAATGAAGAGACAGAGCCAAAGCAAAAACAATACCCAGCTGTGGATGTGACTGATGATGGAAGCAAGGTCTGATGCTATAAAGAGCAATATTGCATAGGAACCTGGAATGTTAGGTCCAGGAGTCAAGGCAAATTGGAAGTTGTCAAACAGGAGATGGCAAGAGTGAACGTCAACATTTTAGGAATCAGCAAACTAAGATGGACTGGAATGGATGAATTTAACTCAGATGGCCATTATATCTACCACTGTGGGCAAGAATCCCTTAGAAGAAATGGAGTGGCCCTCATATGCAACAAGAGTCCGAAATGCAGTACTCGGATGCAATCTCAAAAAGGACACAATGATCTCTGTTCATTTCCAAGGCAAACCATTCAATATCACAGTAATCCAAATCTATGCTCCAACCAGTAATGCTGAAGAAGCTGAAGCTGAATGGTTCTATGAAGACCTACAACCTGGGAGGCTCTTCTAAAACTCATGGCCGAAAATCATGAAAGTGCAGAGAGAATAGAAAGAAAAAGTTCATTGTTTCAAGAGACAGTTCAAGGGAGAGAGCATGAAACATGGATGCATGGAACACAGTGAGTCAGTTTCATTCATTTCTTGAGTTCTTTCAGTGTTTGCCCTCCTCTTCTCAATTCTAAATTTCTTAATTCCCAGGAATTCCCTGGCAGTCCAGTGGTTAAGACTCAGGGCTTTCAGTTCTAAGGGTGCAGGTTCAATCCCTGATTGAGAATTAAGATCCTGCAAGCCATGCATCATGGACAATAAATAAATATCTTGATTCCCAATAAACCATCATATAATGGGCTTATCTGATAAAAGGGTACCACCAGCATGAAGGATAAGGGAAGAAGAGACAATACAAATGCTTTGTTGCTGTTCAGTCATTTAGTTGTGCCCGATTCTTTGCAACCCCATGGACTGCAGCACGCCAAGCTTCTCTGTCCTTCACAATATCCCAGAGTTTGCTCAAACTCATGTCCATTGTGAGTCGGTGATACTATCCAACCATCTCATCTTCTGCAACCCCCTTCTCCTCCTGCCCTCAATCTTTCCCAGCATCAGGCTCTTTTCCAATGAGTCGGCTCTTCGCATCAGGTGGCCAAAGTATTAAAGCTTCAGCTTCAGCACCAGTCCTACCAATGAATATTCAGGGTTGAATTCCTTTAGGATTGACTGGTTAGAGCTCCTTGCAGTCCAAGGGATTCTCAAGAGTCTTCTCTAGCACCACAATTTGAAAGCACCAATTCTTTGACACTCAGTCTTCTTTATGGCAGAGACCAAAGAACCATGCAAAGAAGTAACTTGTTTCCCTCTGATAAAGAAGAAAGCATTGAGAGTGCAAGTCCAGCTGCACACACAGGACAGTCCTACCAGACAGCACACAAGGCCAGGGAAAGAGGAAAGAAAAAGAGGTTGTGCAAAGAATAGTCAGTAAGTAAGACTCTGTAGTCTGATTCCTGAATGCAACCCCTCAGCCTTACTACTCAGTGGCTGCATGAATCTGAGAATGTCATTTCAACTTTCTGAACTCCAATTTCTTCACTTTAAAAAGAGTGAGAATGAGATAAGCCACTTTCTTTGGTTGTTATAAAGATTATGTGAAAAAAAAAATTAAAGATGATGTGAGATGATTCAGACAAAGGGCTTACTCCCTTTGACTTCAAGGAGATCAAGCCAGTCAATCCTAAAGGAAATCAATCCTGAATATTCCTTGGAGGGACTGACGCTGAGGCTGAAGTTCTAATACTTTGGCCACCTGATGTGAAGAGCCAATTCATTAGAAAAGACCCTGATGCCGTGAAAGATCGAAGGCAGGAGGATAAGGGGGAGACAGAGGATGAGATGGTTGTATGGCATCAGCGACTCAATGGACATGATTTTGAGCAAACTCCGGGAGTTGGTGAAGGACAGGGAAGCTGAGTGGTGCTGCAATCAATGGGGTCGCAAAGAGTCAGACACGACTGAGTGACTGAACAACAACAAATCACTATTATTTCCCAAGGAACATAAAGACATTGCCAATTAATAATGGGAAGGAAAGATGTTTTTCAATGCAAAGAATGTGCTTAGTCACTCAGTCATGTCTGACTCTTTGCGACCCCATGGACTTGTAGCTCACCAGGCTCATCTGTCTATGGGGATTCTCCAGGCTAGAATAGTGGAGTGGGTTGTCATGCCCTCCTCCAGGTTATCTTCCCAACCCAGGGGTTGAACCCAGGTCTCCCGCATTGCAGGCAGATTCTTTACCAGCTGAGCTACCAGGGAAACCCATAAGTATCATTATAACGCAGAGAATATACTGGCAATTTAATTTAAAGATGCTAAGCGACTAGTTTCTGATTTGTTGAATCTACAACAGAGTGTGACTTAAATAAGAGATTCAAAGAGAACAGAGGCAATGGACACTTAAATAGAAAAACACCATCCGCAGAACCATCTTTAGTGAAATGTGTTGTCCCTGTTCCATTACATATCTAGATTGCCACAGAAGGAAAACTGATACATGCCCCAAAAGTGAGCAAACTAACATGGGGAAAGGCAACCACACGATAGAAAGAAATCTGAGCCTGTCAACCTTATCAAAGGACATAGGCCCTGGAATGAATTAATCTAGACCTTATTTCTTCATGGGTGAGATGAGGAGATCAAATCAGTGATTCTCAGTGGAGAAGGCAGCTCCCCTAATTCAAGTGGGATACTCATCAGAGCCTGTGAAATCACCGACCCACCCCCACCACCACCCCCACAATACCACAGAAGACAGCTCCCATCACCTGGGTTTTCTTATAATGCCTTACCAGGGAGGTCTGTCCTCCCTGGTAGCCATTAGCTAATGGTGAGCCATTAGCACTCCTCTCATGTGCCATCAGTTCAGTTCAGTCGCTCAGTCATTTCCAACTCTTTGTGACCCCATGTGCCATATCATGTGCCATATCATCAGGGACATTTGGATGGGAAAAAAAAAAAAATTGAGACTCCACATCTGCTTAGTCCACTTTGGTAGCCACGATAATGAGTGGCAACCAATGACTTGAAATGTGGTTACATGGAATTGAACCGTGCTTTACATGTAAAATACACACCCGAGTTTGAAGAATACATACCCCCCCAAAGCGTAACATAGGTCATTAATAAGTTTTTATGGGTTACATATTAAAATTATAATGTTCTGAATATGTTGAATCAAATAACATATATAATTTAAATGAATTTTTCCTGCTTCTTTTTCTTTTTAAATGTGGCTCCTAGAATATTTAAAATCACAAGTATGTCTCACATTATATTTCTTCTAGACAGCTCTGCTCTAGTTGAAATTCTTACATGCCTTCTGGTGCAATAATTCCATGCTATCATGATTCCTGTTAAAAGGGTAAAATAAAGCATAACTAGTTCTTGCCTCCTTGTGGGGAACAACACAAAAATGTTTTAAAAGTTCCAAATATAAAAGATGAACACTAAATACCAAACCAACACTAAATACCATCAAGTACAAAAGAACATTACAAGCACCAACATTAATTTTAATAAAATGAAATTTAAGTTTATTACTTAAAAGCATTCGCACACTGACAGTAGGAAAGAATAGTTCATGCCCAAGGTAAAATATTCTTTTGTTTCAATTAAACTCTTAAATTAATGTTGAACATAATTTGACAAAAAATAGATTATTTAATTGTTTTAGGAATGTAATTGTTTTAGAAGCTGCTCATTGACACAGGGAAAAAAGTAAGTCCCTTAAAATTAAAAATGACACAGTACCATTTTTCTAAGAAGTAATTAAATCATGGTTGGCAATTTAACACAGTCAGAGATATCCTCTACAATATTTTATTTCCAGAATACAGGCAGGACGTTTGAGTTGTAGAAGGTAAGAGCCTTAAACTTTATTATACATGACAATGGAAGGATGAACGCTATAGAATAAAAGGATATGGCAAAAAAGGATCTAAGCAATGAAGAGAGCAGTGTAAACACTTAGGGGAATGACACTTTTAAACCTCTCTGACCATGAGTAAAAGCTTTAGTTTGGGAGTCAGACAGACCTGGTTTAAATCTATTCTGCGTAAGTCCAAATCCCATGTGCTTAAGCATTTCATGTATCTTCATATAAGTATATGATTATGATTGTAAATTTGTATGTGAACACAGACACATGCTCTTCACTTCTTGGCCAAATTTTTTGGTTTCCAGTTTTTATCAATCACCTTTATTTTATTTGGAGGAAAACTGCTTTACAATGCTGTATTGGTTTCTGCCATACAACAATTCAAATTAGCCATAATTTTACATATATCCCTTCCCTCTTGAGCCTCCCTCCCCTCCACCATCTCATCCCTCTAGATCATCACAGAGTACCAAGCTGGGCTCCCTTCTTCCCAACTTCCCACCAGTTATCTGTTTTACACATGGTAGTGTATAGACAGGGCTTCCCTGGTAGTTCAGCTGGTAAACAATCTGCCTGCAGTGCAGGAGACCCCAGTTCAACTCCTGGGTCGGGAAGATCTGCTAGAGAAGGGATAGGCTACCCACTCCAGTTTTCTTGGGCTTCCCTGGTGGCTCAGCTGGTAAAGAATCTGCCTGCAATGTGGCAGACCTGGGTTCAATCCCTGGGCTGGGAAGATCCCTTGGAGAAGGGAAAGGCTACCCACTCCAGTATTCTGGCCTGGAGAATTCCATGGACTGTACATGGGGTCACAAAGAGTCAAATGTGTATGTTGGTGCTACTTTCTCCATTCTAACTTTTTGAATAAATAATTGGCAACGTCTTCCTTAAAAAATACTCCTCAGCACATATTTGCCAAGATGTGTTTATCTACATCATTTTGCCCTGCTAACATTTTACCTTATAAATTCTTTCCTTACAATTTCTCCTAAAATACTTCTCCTATCTGAATGTATCCTGTAAGATTTGATATTCTATGTGATGTAGATGTGGTATGGGATTTCTGTTTCTTCCCCTATAATTAACAAATGAAAGTTATATGCAGCTATGAAGATTCAAATATATAGCTCAAGATTTGATGATAAACATTAGGATCCAAATTTTCTGGCAGGAGAACTACCTTCTCTGATAGCACATTTAAATACTGACTTAGGGAAATTCATTACAATTCTACATAGGCTTAGCTCCAATATTAGAAACATGCCTCTAGGCTCATTTGTACAAGAATTTCTTATTCAGCATCTCAGCTACACAGGTTTCCACACAGAAATGAGCAGGTAAAAATGGTTGGAGCTTCATAATGAGTCAACATTAACATAATTACTTTCCATTTCATCTATTACGGTACACTGTTTGACTCTCTCATTTCTTTTCATTTCAATCATTCTTTTAGAACACCCACAAGGCCCTGTTAAAGAAATGAGACTTCAGAGGCTGTGCTATAGAAACTGAGGTGAGCTAAACACTTTTGAAATTTTCCCATAGAAGTGGTCAAATTTTCCACACTACCATAAATGGTGCAATTCTGTACTCTAATATAATATTTCTTTACATCTCTTAAAATAATGTATACAATTAGATAATGACATGAAAATGATTTACTTTGGCATCACAAAGCATGACTATAAACTAACTATCGTGTTTTGTTTTTTTAACAAACAGAACTTAATCTTCCACATGTGAACTGCCTATCACAGTTACCTCAGGGGCTAGATACACACTGTAATTAGGCTGCCACTGCTGAAAACATCTCTGAACATCTTTTTGGATGAAGGAATTACCTTCAGGGACAGTTTAACACCCAAACAATAAAACATGTCTCACTGCTTTATATTTTAAGGCTAGGATTTGATTAATTTGGTCACCCATCATATTCATCAAATTTAAGGCAGAAAATGTTGGCTATTGCTAATGAGTATTTCCACTCTCAGAAGATAAAGATTTACTACCAGCAAGGATATTCAAGAGAAACAGCACTTGAGTTCAAATAAAAGCCCCAGTGCTTAGTATCCAGCAACTTACTGGGCAGCTTGCTGAAATTCTGAGTCAGAATATCTTGTAAATAAGATGACATCTGTAAAAGCACCAGCATGGTGCCTAATAAGAAGTAAGGAATCAATAGACGAACACACTGTATTTACACGGTAGGAAATAAATTTTAGAAGTCACATAGGAAAAATCTTAGTAAAATAGCTCTGATGTATTGCCAGTGATACAAAGAAATCCTGCTCCATTTTAATGACAGAATTATATCCTTTGTGATACCATACACACATCCCTGAAGGTAGTATCAATATTTTTACAACCAAAATGCAAGTCTCCTTTTTATTTACAAAAATATACTCAAAACTTTTGACCACCTACTATTTCTAGGTACTATTCTACGCACTGAAGGAGAAAAAGAAAACATAGTGTTTGTCCTTAAGAAGTAGAAATGACTAAATAGTTGCTTCAGTGTGACTTGTTCAACCAGGAGGCTACACTACCACACCTTGAAGTTCATTGAGTACTCCCTCGGCTACACACGCATACACACACACACACACACACACACTTATGCAGAAACCTGCTAATAAGATGTAAACATGTTCATCCATGAAGCTATTTTTGCAGTTCCTTTGGGAACTGGTCATTAACTAGTGTTACATGACATATAGTTCAAATTTTTATAACCATACTTCACAAAATACCTTTACCTAATATTAATAGGTAAAAAATAACTGATATTTAAAATCCCACTACTTGGCTTCCCAGTGACATCATTTTTCTTTGAAGCACACAAGAAAAGGAATACATTGCATGTGATTTTTACTTTACCACTCTTGGCTAGAATGTTTCTATTCCTTATATTAAATATACCTGTACTGCTGCAAAATGAAATTAATCAAGTGCCTTAAGATTGCAAGTTGAGAAAAATAGAGCTGTCACGCAAAATAAAATTTTGCAGCTATTTTTTCTATTCTGTAATGAGTATAAATAATTGGTCTAGGTCAGCCTGATTACTTAGCCTATCAGAGGAAAAAAGAATAGTCAGTCATTAATTATATCATTAAATTATGCAAAATCCAAGACTGTTTTGCTAATAAACTAGAGTATAATTAGCTATATAATTATATGGAGATCAATATTCCTTTGAGAACAGTCATTTATCATGAGAAAAATTCATTCCATAACCAAACAGCCTTTTATGAGTACCTTAAACTTTAGACAACAAAAGTTCTCTAAATCATTTAGATTATATAATCCTATAAGCCAAGGACTCTGGGTACAAATTCTTGTCTAGATTTCAAGGCCCTGAACACCACTGTAGTTGAGACTCCATGCTTAACCACAGTGGTGCAAATGCAAAAACTAGGCCAATGTCAAATGTGACACTCAGACACTACCCTCCCACTACAGGAGAAAGAACTAACTTACTGTATTAGAGCTATGTAGATAACTGTATTTATAACAAAATAAGATTCTTTTGGATAAACTTATCCAAAATTTTAAAAAATCTTTTAAATACGAAATCTGAAACAAAATCTGATAAGACAACACACTTCCAAGGCAATGAATATTTAAAATTCCTAAGATATAGAATTACCTTCCTTCTGTTTTGGCATTGCCTGGAGGGGTTGGAGAGGGTAAAAGGTGATTAGAAAAGTCTTTGGCCCCCTTCTCTTTTGAAAATGTCTTTAAAATCACCAAACATGGGTGCTGATTCGGTTTTCCATCTAACCCAAGAATCTTTAGGTGGTTTTACTGTCCCTCTGGGGTCAGCCCAAGTGGCCACGGGGGAAGGGAAAGATCTTTTTAACCTCTACTTGGCAGTGGGCAGGCAGAGGATAGAAGGTAGGACCAATGCCCTGGCCACATAGTAATAGGAGAAACTGAGGGACTTACTAGAGCTTGCCCTTGTCCTTCTTCTTTGCAAATTCTCAGAGGCTTTTTAACATTCAGTGGATTTACAACACTGACTGGCTACATTGACTAGGTTTTACCACTCCGTACTAATTAACAAAGAGGTAGCACAGCAAAAAGAGTACATAAAGTATGATTTCCAAAGCAAGACGTCTAGAGGCTTCAAACACTGGTTCCACCACTTACTACACATGGAAATCTGAATAAGCAAGTTACTTAACCTCTCTGGACCTCAGTTTCCCATTTATAAAATGGGAATAATAATTGTAGCTACCTCATGATGTTGTGATGGTGAAATTAGTTCATGCAGTAAAAGCACTCAGAACAACACTCAACACATAATAAGCATCCAATTAGCTATTTTTATTGTTGCTGTTGTCATTATTATTATACTATTTCCTTACTTCCTAGCACGTGCCTTCTTTTTGGATTGGGCCAGGTACCTCCTTACCATTTTTTAAATTCCATTTTTGTTATCCCTCTCCCAGTAACATGCTTTAAAATCCAATTCAACTGTCATCTACTCCATGAAGTCTTCCCTGCTTTGGAAGAGGCAATTTAACATAGTTTATAAACACCTCTGGAGTCAGAAGGTTCTCTCTCAGTACTGCCACTGACTAGCTATAATTCCCTTGACAAATTATTAAACCTTTCTCCAAAGATCAAACAAGAAATTTGTTAAAATTTAAATAAGGGCTTCCATCTGTATCTGATAGATAAAGAATCTGCAAGTTTATATATTACATGTTTCTGTTTTTCACCATACTGTTTTTTATATTCATTTTGAATATCATATCTGGTCATTTTCTTAAATGTATTAATTATGCACTTATAATTACTAAAGGGAAAAGTTGAGAGTGGTGGCTCAGTTGGTAAAGAGTCTGTCTGCAATGCGAGAGACCTGAGTTCAATCCCTGGGTCGGGAAGATCCCCTGGAGAAGGAAATGGCAACCCACGACATGCACTTCAAAATATGTCTTCAAGATGTATCTCAAACTGTTGAGCAAGAATAATAGTTTCACTAGTTGCTACAAATTACCATCCAAGAAGTATATGGCAAGTGGCACAATCTAAATGCAGCTGGTTTGAAAAAACAATACTTATATCGAAACATTCCTTGACAAGACTAGGTGCTCAGTAATGTTGAAGAAATACTGTATCTTCATTATGATCATGTAAGGGTATATAAAGCACATAAATCACTGCTTTCATATACATCACTGCAGGATAAGAAACTCCTTTGAAAAGTCAGGTTGAGTAAGTAAAAGATCTATAGACCCATCTGAATTTTCTGGACTCACTCATATATGTAGCTGTTCAGCGGCTCAGTTGTGTCTGACTCTTTCTGACTCCATGGACTACAGCACACCAAGCTTCCCTGTCCTTCACCATCTCCTGGAGCTTGCACAAACTCATGTCCATTGAGTCGGTGATGCCATCCAACCATCTCATCCCCTGTCATCCCCTTCTGCTGCCTTCAATCTTACCCAGCATCAGGGTCTTTTCCAGTGAGTCAGCTCTTCACATCAGCTGGCCAAAGTATTGGAGTTTCAGCTTCAGCATCAGTCCTTTCAATGAATATTCAAGGTTGATCTCCTTTAGGATTGATTCATTTGATGTCCTTGCAGTCCAAGGGACTCTGAAGAGTCTTCTCCAACACCACAGTTCAAAAGCATCAATTCTTCAGCACTCAGCTTTCTTTATAGTCCAGCTCTCACATCCATACATGATAACTGGAAAAACCATAGCTTTGACTATATGGACCTTAGTCAGCAAAGTAATATCTCTGCTTCTTAATATGCTATCTAGGTTATTCATAGCTTTTCTTCCAAGGAGCAAGCGTCTTTTAATTTCATGGCTGCAGTCACTGTCTACAGTGATTTTGGATCCCAAGAAAATAAAGTCTGTCATTGTTTCCCCATCTATTTGCCATGAAGTAATGGGACTGGATGCCATGATCTTAGTTTTTTGAATGTTGAATTTATATAGTTTTGAATGTTGAGTGTATATATATATTTAATATCTGAATCTAACCCTTTAAATTTTTTGACCAGTCTTGGAGAGCACTGCACTTGCCTTCCTATGTAAAATGTAAGTATTAAACTACTCATTTTAACACAGGTTATGAAAACAGAACTAAAATGCATATTTAAAATATACTAAATCATAATTTTTGATCTTAACTATAGCTTTAAATGAGCAACAGTGAGAGCCCTATATGGAACAACTGATTGGTTCAAGATTGAAAAAGATTGAAAAGTTGTCTGCTGTCACCCTGTTTGTTTAACCTATATGCTGAGCACATCATGAGAAATGCCGGGCTGGATGAGTTACAAGCTGGAATCAAAACAGGCAGGAGAAACATCAGCCTTAGAAATGCAGATGATACCACTCTAATGGCAGAAAGCGAAGAGGAACTAAAGAGCCTCTTGATGAGGGTGAAGGAGGAGAGTGAAAGAGCTGGCTTAAGACAAAATATTTACCATCTTTTTAAACTCTATATACGATAACCCTATATGCAAAACAGAAAAAGAGACACAGATGTACAGAACAGACTTTGGGACTCTGTGGGAGAAGGCGAGGGTGGGATGTTCTAAGAGAACAGCATTGAAACAAGTATACTATCAAGGGTGAAACAGATCACCAGCCCAGGTTGGATGCATGAGACAAGTGCTCAGGGCTGGTGCACTGGGAAGACCCAGAGGGATGGGATGGGGAGGGAGGTGGGAGAGGGGATCGGGATGGGGAACACATGTAAATCCATGGCTGATTCATGTCAATGTATGGCAAAAATCACTACAATATTGTAAAGTAATTAGCCTCCAACTAATAAAAATAAATGAAAAAAAAGACAAAATATTAAAAAAAAAAAAAACTAAGATCATGGCATCTGAGCCCATTACTATATGGCAAACAGAAGGGGAAAAGGCAGACATAGTGACAGATTTCCTCTTCTTGGGCTCCAAAATCACTGCGGATGGTGACTTCAGCCACGAAATCAGAAGATGATTATTTCTTGGTAGGAAAGCGATGACAAACCTAGACAGTGTGTTGAAAAGAGAGACATTACTCTGCCAACAAAGGTTCATATAATCAAGGCTATGGTATTCCCAGTGGTCACATACAGTTGTGAGAGCTGGACTACCAAAGCATCGATGCCTTCAAACAGTGGTGCTGGAGAAGACTCTGGAAAGTCCCGTGGACAGCTAGGAGATCAAACCAGTCAATCTTAAGGGAGATCAACCCTGAGTATTAACTGGAAGGACTGAAACTGAAGCTAAAGCTTCAGTATTTTGTTTATCTGATGTGAACAGAGGCCTCACTGGAAAAGTCCCTGATGCTGGGAAAGGTTGAGGGCAGAAGGAGAAGAGGGCATCAGAGGATGGGATGGCTGGATGGCATCACTGATGCAATGAACATGAATGGAGGCAAACACCGGGAGATGGTGAGGGACAGGGAGGCCTGGAGTGCTTCAGTTCATGGGGTAGCAAAGATTTGGACACAACTAGGAGACTGGGAGAACAATAGCTGTAAATGCTAATTAAAATAAAAAACACAACACCAGGTTTAAAAATACATTACAAAAAGCAGTCAAAGATAATAAAAAAATTTCCTTCAAATTCCCTCAGTGTTTTCTGTATATAAATCTCCTATACCACTTTGTATATTATTCATTAATTTTTTAATTTCAAAAGTCCTTCATTTACCACTTTATATACTTTATAAGCTAAATCCATGCTTCCAAACAGAAAATCCCAGATTTGTGTCTCCCCCTTGACATATATGCATTTCCAAAAAATGCCCTTCAAAAGGCAAATAACAAGGAAAACAACTGGGCATATCAATTCACTACAAATAACAAAAACCTAAACAGAAGTGATTTTTATCTGAAGTCAGTACTTCTACCATTGTTTGCAAATCATACACAAGTATACCTTCTCATGTCTTACTTTTAAGAAGTATGAAAAACAGGAACTCTGAAGTTGGGGAAAGCCCTGGAATGATTGCCAACAGCAACTTTAATAGATGAGAAATATATTACCTCCCTGGGTCAAGTTTCTAACCAAGTGTAAAGTGATATAAAAATCATTTTGTTGTCTGCCCCTGCTTGCTTGGCACAAATCTACCCAGAAGACTAGTAAGCTTAAAATTTTACCATGCAAACTCACTCCACAAGATAGTTTTACTGAACTTTAGTACTGCCACTGATCCTTAAAGAATCCATTCTATATGTCTCTATCCAGAAAATTATTTATTCCCACTTTTTTTCCTCACTGCTAAATCAGTTTCCTTCTCTGTGAGATATACAACATGGCATCCCATATTGACTCAATTTTAATGGCATCTACCATGGCACATTGTCAATGTATACATGAGGGGAAGTTGAGAGACATTTTTTTTTCATCATGAAAGTAATAAATGTGCACACTGAAAAATATATCAAACAGTACATAAAGATATGATATAAAAAGTAAATATCTCACTTCCCAGAGCAGACCACTGTTAAGAGTTTTTTGTGGATTATTCCACACATTTTATTATGTAAATCCAATAACTTCTCACACACAAACACACACACACACACACACACACACACACATCTTTGAAAAGATAAGCTCTTACCATATCCGCTCTTTTGTCCCTTTTTTTCCCCTATTATATTCCCATTAATAATAACTGGTCACAAATATTTCAAGCTTTCTTCCTTCAAGTAAAATGATAGGACTGTACTTTTCTAACCCTTGAAGTTAGATGCGACTATCTGACTTTTTTGGCTGATGCAATGTAAGTAGAATGAAGGGTGGTACCTCTTCTACTTTTTGCAATATGGCAGAGCCTAGAATCCTGAGTGAGATTAACACAGGGCAGAGATACTCACTGACACGTGATGATCATGAAGCATAAGTAAAAAATAAGTCTTTGCTGCTTAAAGACTAAGGTAAAATTCTGAAGTTAATATCTCAGTGTAACTAGCCTATCTTCACTAATATCACATCTTGAAATCCATTCATCTATAAATACACAGATCTACCTCATTTACTGAAATAGCTTCATAATATACTTTTATGATTCTTTTTTTTAAATCTTTATTTTAATTGAAGTATTACTAATTTATTATACCATGTTTCAGGTGTATTATAATACTCTTTGCATGAATGAAAATTTAGTTAACTTGATCTACAAGTATTTTGTGAGTATCTGTCCAGTCTTAAATAATGCATTACATGTTTTAGATGTTAAAATTCATTTAATTCTCGCAGAGAGTCTATGAGGTATAGATTCTATCCTTGCCCACATTTTTACAGGTGAGGAAAATGAAATACATCAAGATTAAGTTAAAACTGTCCCTGAGTGCCCACAGATAATAAATGGTGAAAGCGAAGTGAAAGTGTTAGCCACTTAGTTGTGTATGACTCTTGCGACCCCATGGACTGTAGCCCACTAGGCTCTTCTGTCCATGGAAGGAGAAACAGAATTTGAAGGCAGCTATGACTCCAGACTCAATGCTTTTTGGGGGTTGGGGGAGCACCTACGCTGAGGAATATGAAATCTTAGTTCCTAGACCAGGGATCAAACTCATGACTCCTGCAGTGGAAGTGTGGAGTCCTAACCACTGGAACACTGGAGAATCCCCCCAGAGTCAATGTTTTTAATTGTAAGTCAACAAGTATATACCACCTTACCCTATTTTGGGGAAACAGATAATACAGAAATATTCAAGAAAATATCAATACTAATAGCTATGATGAAAATAAAACACAGTAACATGATGACAAGTAGGAGCAACTTTATGGGAGGTAGTTAGGAAAGGCTTCTTTAAAAAGTCATACTTAAACTGAGACCTAACTGATAAGAAAAGAGTAAGTCATGTAAAAAATCTGGGGAAAAAGCTTTTTGTCAGGAAGCATTTAACAAGAGGCTTCCCCGTGTGCTGTTATGGATCTGTCAGGAAACCTTTGGCCCTTATTAATTCCTGAATATTCAGGAATTAAGAGGAGAGGCACGCCTTTCCTGGGGCTGAGGAATCCAGGCATTTCCTTTGTTAGTTTCTCATTATGGTGATAAGTACCCTCTTCTCTCTTTAATAGGAATCGCCTTGTGTTTTCTAAGTCTGGAATTTTAATCTTTATCTTTGCTGAGAATAACTACAGTATATATGCCCACACCATGTTGATTAAAACACCTTTGCGACATCAGAGCTTTGGTCCCCGTGTCTTTCTTTCTTTCTTTCTTTCTTTCTTTCTCTCCCTCTCTTTCTCTTTATCTATTTCTGGCTGATTCCCTGGAACGAGGAAGCCGGCTGCGTAACCCAGGGAATATTAGCCTCTTTACTTCTTTCACTCTCTCATCGTCAACTCCGGAGCACCAGGTTCCGGTCCATTAAAGGACCAACAGCTTTTGAAGTGGAGGGACTAGCTATGCAGAGACCCTAAAGTGGAAATGACTGGCTATATTCAAGAAACAGCAAAGCTAGTGTTGTTGGAGCATACTGAGCCAGAGAAAGAGTGATGGCAGGTTACTTTACTCATCCTCCCCTGGTGGACACATTGCCTCCAATATTCTTATATACACATCTTTTTATATCTGCATAGGATTAAGAGTAGGATGGGCTTCCCTGATAGCTCAATTGGTAAAGAATCCGCTGCAATGCAGGAGACCCCGGTTTGATTCCTGGGTCTGAAAGATCCACTGGAGACGTGGCTTAGATCTCTGGGTTGGGAAGATGCCCTGGAGAAGGGAAAGGCTACCCACTCCAGTATTCTGGCCTGGGGAATTCCATGGACTGTATAATCCATAGGGTCACAAAGAGTCAGACATGACTGAGTGACTTTCACAAGAGTGGGATAAAATTCACCTGGAATTGCTGAGCCAAATTTTGATAGATATTATGAAATTTCCCATTTAAAAGATGATAGGGAAAACACTGGTGCCAACAGTAGAAGAAAGTGCTTGTTTACTGTACAAGCTCTCACACTATTGTCATTATCAGATGTGTTACACCTTTACTGATTTTAATTTGCTAGACTTGCTAAATGTTATGAAACTGCTAGGTTAATCCACATTTATTTAATTCTGTTTGAAGTATCTTTTATATATTTATTGGTTATTTGTATTTATTTAGATGTTAACTGCCTACTTAAGAGTTTTGCCATTTTTAAATTAGGATTTTAGTATGCCTGCATTTATTTTGTAAAGTCTTTGTATATTAAGAACATGAGGCCTTTGACACATGTGTTGCAAATACATTTTTTCACTCTTTAATGTAATATTTAACTTTATGATCTTTTTACCAAATCAAAGTTTGGAAATTGAATAACTGATCTCTACTGACTTAGAATGTCTCTTCCATCACATGGCAAACTCCCATATGTATTGAGGTCTATTGCTGGACTCTCTGTGTTCCAGTAATCCATCTATTTCTAAATCACAATCAAACAATTTTAATTACTGTGGCTTTAATATTTTGTCTTATTTGGTAGAATTAGTCCTCCTTCACTGCACTTTATTCCAGTTTTCCCTGGTTATTCTCAAGTATTTATTCCTCTAGATAAAATTTAACACTACATTGTCAATTTAAAAAAAAAGAAAAATCCTTTTGAATTTTTTATTCATATGTTATTGAATATTACTTACTGCTACAACAAATAGAACTTCCCTTAATAGCCAGTTAAGTCTTTATTTGTATATAAAATTGCTATTAACTTTGATTATATTTATCTTATTATCAGGTATTCATATAATGTGCAAGTAATTTTACATATTGCTTTCTAACCTTTATATTCTTTTCTCTTATCTCATTGCATTAGCTAACACACTGCTCCCTTAGCCCCCCAATCTAATTTAAAAAAAAAAGTAAAGGCCTAAAATTTACTGGTGATTGTGAACATCCTCGTCTTGCTCCTGAATTTAATGGGAATTCATCAAGCATTTTAAATATGCTTGCTTCTGCTTGTGCTCAGTCGTTTCCAACTCTTTGCAACCCTCTGGACTGTAGCCCCCTTCTCTGTCCGTGGGATTCTCCAGGCAAGAATACTGGAGTGGGCCATCATTTCTAATCCAGGGGATCCTCCCAATGCAAGGATTGAACCCGCATCTCTCCAGGCTCCTGCATTGGCAGGTGGATACTTTACCAACTACACTACATGGGAAGCCCCATTTTAAATATAACATTACACTTTAAACATAACACTGTGTAAACATAACAGTGATATCTGGTTCATTTATCTACCTATTTATACTCCCCTGCCCCTGCCCCTCAGTACCTCAGCTGGTAAAGAATCCACCTGCAATGCACAAGACCCTGGTTCAATTCCTGGGTCAGGGAGATCTGCTGGAGAAGGGATAGGCTACCCATTCTATTCCTGGGTCTCCCTGGTGGCTCAGATGGTAAAGAATCTGCCTGCAATGTGGGAGACCTGGGTTCAATCCCTGGGTTAGGAAGATCCCCTGGAGAAGGGAGCAGCTACCCATTCTAGTATTCTGGCCTGGAGAATTCCATGGACAGAGGAGCCTGGCAGGCTACAGTCCACGGGGTCACAAAGAGTTGGACACAACTGAGCAACTTCCACTTTCACAAATATAAACATATTATTTAGGCACAATTTTCCCTGGCAACAATGTGCTGCCTTTCCACCAAATGACACACCCCTCTATAAATTTTTATGGCTGTTTCCTTATTGATATAAGCCACACCAACTTCCCTGGTATGGAAATGGGAATAGAAAGTCTATAGTGTAAAAATGGACTCAAAATTTTATATCATACAAATCAAGATCTCTCAAACTCTTTTGTGGATCACCAGTATTCCATGAGATAACAATAAATGCCCTGGAATCACCTAAGATTTGGAAATGACTTAACTAATGTTAATTGATTTTTCTACTATGTGACATTTCTGATTATTTACTATGCTAATGTGCACTGTGGTTCTTCAGTGGAAGGGGTAAAGTGTACAACAGGCAAAATTTCCCAGTTATTTGGCCAAGACATTTCCCTCATCCATGTACAAGTACCAAGTCAGCAGGCACTGGCATTGAAATATACACGTTGGGAGAGCCATCTAGCCAATCTGGCTGCTCTTACCTGCTGCTGGTAACCAAGATATCTGCCAAACCAAGAAGCCTCTGTCCAGTGAGGATGAGGCTGACCCACTGAGAGAAGAAGAGATGAAAAAAAAGACAAAATCCTAGTACCATGGTCATCTCTTAACAGTCTCAAACTTCACTCTTTTTGTACTAGTCCCATGCACACAGGCTACCAGGAGAAAACAGCAGTTCTCATACTGTGCCTAAAGCACTCCCAGGTGTCGCAGGGACCCCTTCCGGGGTGTATGCAAGGTCAAAACTGTTCCCATAATAATACTAAGATATTATGAGACTTCTTCACTCACATTCTCTCACAAATCTATGAAGGAGTTTTCCAGAGGCTACATGACCCAAGATGAACCATCACAACTGATGGCAAATGGAGTGTGTGCCTGTGTGTTCTTGTATTTTTTAATTTTCTCAACTTTAAATCTAATCAGAAAATAGCAATGGGTATAACCCACATTGTAAAAGTTCTTTGGGATCCACAATACCAGTGTAAAGGGGCCCTATAACCAAAAAACCTGAAAGGCATTATAACTTAATGGTCTAAGTGGGCCTTATCCCTCTAACACAATTGGTCTTACTATCTCTTGAATAGTAGTCCTCCAGATCTTCTGAGGTGTTAATTCTGTTTTTAATCTAACATGCTTTCTTTACTTGAACTATGGTTTAATATATATATACAATACTGCTTTCTTTGCACAAGTCACCTTAATTCTGCCAATTTGCCATTCAGGGAATCCTCTTCAAGCCCTTGGTTTGCTTTTTTTCTCTTTGAGTCTTTAGTTAATACTTTTCCCTTTCTGTATAATAAGAAATTAAGCTCTTTTCAAAAGTGTTATATAGATAATAGATATAGCACTTGAAATATTAGAGTAATTAATTAAAATTATGACTTAATACAGTTTTCAGTAATTGATATAAATTAACTATTACCTAGTTTTATTTTCTAAAATACTCTAATGGATCATCCTAGACTTTATACCAATATTTAACCAAGAAAACATGTCCAAGTAATGTGTTTTATGAAATAACCTAAACTTATACTACCTGTCACTTCATTAAAAATAATTCTATTTCTAAGGCCTAGTTAATAATTTTCCCCAATAAATTCAAACATTAACTCTTTCACATATGGGGCTGACTTGGTACTTGTACATGGATGAGGGAAATGTCTTGGCCAAATTTTCCCCAATAAATTCAAACATTAACTCATTCACTCAATGACTCTGCTACTAGTTATGTAGCTCTATACCTAGCTATATAAAACCTTGGGTAAGTCACTTCCCCTTCCCTTTCCCAGTTTCAAAAAGTATTGGACTAAAAGAAGTCTTCTAGTTCCAACCATTTCTGACTTCGCAAACATGCATGGTCCTTACCATTTAGCTGGGTCAGCACCATAATTCCTGCCCAAGGCAAAGTGTACACATATTCAACCTAATGACACTATAAGATTCTCAGAGATAATGTAAACTGGTGATAATCCAGGCATAAAAAATAAAAATAAAAAATATTTTTAAAAAAATCCAGGCATAAGTAACTGATAGTAAAATGCATCTTTCTATGTTACTTTAATTCTAATTATTACTTACTTTTCATCATTAAGGGTTTGTTTTTTTTTTCATGACCTTTAACCACTAAAACTGCCATATTTTGAATTCACTTTGAGTTGTAGATTTACGTGACTACAAAACTGCAATAAAAATAAAAGTTAAGTAGTGATATGGAAAAATGGAATTCGGGAAGCAATTCAGGGGTATTTTATTTGAACACTGGACAAAACTGAAAGAATTATATACCTAAAATAAGTGGTAGAGAGGAGACTAAGCTTTACAAAAATTATTCTGAAGGCTTTTTAGAGAATTAATTCAGAGATGGAATGTGGAGAAGATGAAGGTGAAAATACAAAACCTGTCGGGAACTAATAGATTCTAGGGAGTGGTTTACTGGAAAACAGGAAGAGGAATGATGGAGGGATAGCACAGATGTGGTTGACGAGGTAGAGAGTGCTGTCACAAACAGTGACAAGGAACACAGAGAAAAAGCAGAGGGAGGCTAGCATGGGTAAGAAGGAAAACTGATAGAGTCTGTATTAGATACATTAAGTATAAAAGGTGCCAACAGAACACTAATATAGCATAAAGTAATCATCATCATGGGCTAGTTAATACAACATGTTCTCAATAACAAGAAAACTGATAAAAGAAATTTGATCTAAGAGAATAATATAGGTATCTAGATTTCTAGTAGACCTGCTTACATAGCAAGAAATAGTTCTTGTTTCCAGTTTTTTAACTTAACATAATTTTCTACCTATATAAACAGAGCCAATTAAAAAACTCCACTGAAAAATCTCCATGAAGATACACATAGTACCATTGTATAACTGATAATATTTTCCCTCTCTGTTCATACTGTTTTATTTTTATTTATTCATTGTTTTTTTTTTCTTTTCCATCATGGTTTATTATAAGATATTGGATATAGTTCCCTGTGCTATACAGCAGGATCTTGTTGTTTATCCACCCTATATACACATTTTTGCATCTGCCAGTCCCAAATTCACAATCCATACCTCCCTTATCCCGCCTCCCCTTTGGCAACCACAAGTCTGTTCTCTATATAACTGACAGTATTCTTTTGCAAAATAGCTTTTTTAAAGAAAGAAGGAAAATAAATGTCGTTCAAACAATTTATATCAAAATTTTGAAGTTTTTCAAAATGAAAATTTCATCTGATGAGAAAAGTATTTGACACTTGTGAGGGAGAGAAAGCTTATTTAGTGACACGTAAACAACCATTTTCCAAAGGAATAAATGCCTCACTTTGAGAGATATACCTAAGCAAAGCAACTGTCTTTGCTAACATGCATTTGTTAATATGCAGCATAGATTTGTAAATATGTAGTATATGTTCAATTTAAACCTTTACATAAATAATCAGGGGATAAAATCATATGGTCCATGGACCCAACTGTTTACATAAGCAAACTGACATTTTCTTAAATAGCTCATGAGATTGGTCTTTTGAGAAAATCAAAAACACTGTGAGGGAAAAGCATCCCGATGAACATCTGTAGGTAAATTAAACAAGTATATGTGTCCCTTACAACAATGCATAATGTTATCATCTCTTTCTGAATACATTAACTAAAACTGAAATTGTGAAGCATTTGTTTTTTAAGAGCTTATTGCCAAGAGTGTGGACAGTGGGACTTCTTACTTGTAATACAGACAGCAGATGGGAAGATGTTACCAACTATCAGACTTGTTTTTATTTTACTTTTCACATCTGTACCAGAGCATTTCAGTCCCAATAAGTTGATAATTTAAGGATATACAATTTCTCCCATGTGTGCTCTTCAAATCTGGATGTCTGGTGCTCAGTTAAATTTCATCTATTTGCAATTTTTTCCCTTACAAGGCGTTATTTTTAGCTTCCCAGTCTATTAACAAAACAAAAAAACCTGGCTACAAATCTATTTCTAAATGTTAACTCCCATTAAATCCACTATCATTATAGTCCCACCAAATATAAAACCCCTTATAAAAGGTGGTAAAAAATAATTACTAATATGATGCTTTGTATAAAGGTAAAATCCAGACATGACCCAGTCACAGTTTGGAAGGAAAGGTGGAGATATTTATGTATCTATTTTCTTGTTTTCCCTTAGTCAAATCAATAGGACATACAACGTACTTGTCGTTTTTAATATCTAAAAAAAAGATAGGTAAAAGAGCTGCTGTCAGTACCTTTATCCTCTGCCTTCACATCATGAAAAAAAAAAATAGAAAATATACTTTCATCCTTTATAAACAGAATGATATTTAAACAATATTTCTTCTTTCTGAACTGAGTTGATAAACAAGGCAGAAACAAAGGGTTTATTAATTCTATTAATGAATGCTACACTGTGAACACTGAGAATAAAAGTAATGTAGTCCAACTTCTTCTTCATCATTTTTTCCCTTTGTCTCTTCCCAAAACTAAGACAGAATCATTGCTGGAAATTTGGAAAATAAAGTTAACATAAAAGAAGAGAATAAAAATCACCACCTTTTCTCATTTAGCAAAATCTGCTATTAATATTTTAGCACATAGTTTTGGTTTTTACTTTCCTGTGTATAATATTGTGTTAAACAAAACTGAGACAATACTATATGTTGTATGTACATTTCACATCCTGTTTTTACCACTTAATATATCATGAATATATTTTCACATATTTAAATATATAGAAGATTAGTTTTAATTATCATTTAAGTTACTTGACAAACCTTATTACTGGGCATCTATGCTTTAATTTTTCAGTATTAGAAATAATGCTGAAGTGAAAATCCATGTACAGATATCTTCTTTATACATCTGTTTCATTAGGACATTCCTCTAGAATTAGAACTGCTGGATGTCAGGATAAACATTTTCATCACTTATGTTTCATTCTGTTAAACTGCCTTCTAGGAGGGCTGTACTGTTTTATAAATCAACCATCAAGAAATAAGAGTTCCCTTCTCAGCACCCTCACTGATCAGATAATTATTTCATCTTTTTTGTCCATTAAATTGCACCATTCTTTTAATAGGGATTTATTTTACTATTAGGAAGGCTGAACATATATACACCCAATGCACATTCATACATGCACATACACACCCATATAAGCCCATCCCTACATACCATACATACCACATACATCATATATATAACTTACACTATGTCAATATCATGTTCATTACCTTTGCTTATATTTCTGTTAAGATATTTATTTTTCCTTTTGCGGAGTAAGAACCACATATAAAACTATCAATCCATTATTAAAATCCTAAAAAGTTGTTCCAAACTCATGATTTACATTTTAATTATGCATACTGTTTTCTTGACTTACACTATTTCCTAATTTGTGTATAGTCAAAGTCCTTTCTTATGTCTTCTATATCATTATCCTAACTCTTTAGTGTTCTGAATTTTATTTTGATGTATGATGTGATATAGGGGATCAATTTATATTTTCCCTGCAATAATTTATCAATTGCTTCAGCAACAATTTTCCCCTACTGATTTAAAGTCCCTAACATAATTCTTAAATTAGAAAAACTTACTTGCCATAACTCTTCCCCTATCTAATACATTTCATCCTTAGAAATGTAGCAGTTCCAACAACTGTGAATACCAGCTACCAAAAATTTAAATAATATGTGCTCAAGGTCATCAAAACCACCCTTGATTTAACACTATCCCTTTCATTCAAATAACACTAGGGCACCATTCACATATTCAAGCTCCCTTTAATTTCATGCACAATACAATAGCAAGCCAGTGGGTACTGAGAAGGTAGGGACGAGAAGAACACAATATTCAGGAAACCAAACACAATACTCTTTTGTTTTAAAGTTGTATCATTATATAATAATTATTTTGATATTCATGAAATTGACAATACAAAGTAGATTTTAATGTGAATTTGACAGTACTCAGAAAAGATCATTGTTCATTAGATTTAACTGCACTATACAATCTATATGTAACCTATGAAAGAGTAGTATAGAAATTTTCAAATAGTCAAGACAAAAAAAAAAAACACCTCAACCTAGCAAGACTGTCTTTGATGTTTTAAAAGTAGCCAAAACAATGTATTCTACAAGAAAATCTAAAGCAGACATATAGAATTTTGCCTGTTGTGAGCCTTGTATGTGGGAGACTTATGTTACTATGTCTTATGTATAGAAATGGATTACACAGCTTTAGAAAAAGAGTTCAATGCATCTTTAAAGTGTTTCCAAAGTGAAAATAACTTTCTTAAGAGCTAAAAGTCAGACTAAATATCTGTATTAGTGACAAACTATCAGTTACATTCAGTCTCTTACTTTCAAAGGGAATAAAAGTTGAATAAAAGAACCAGATAAAAACCCCAGTCTTAGAGTTATGGGAGGGTGATTGATGCTAGATTTAAGATTGAAAACTTGCACTTTGACCAAAAGGTAACTTAAAAGAATAAATCATCCTATTTTAAAAGCTATTGGTATATGCTTTAGAGAATTTACTTTAATTCCTTTTTTTTCCCCACAAGTTCAAAATTGTTAAATGTCTGATGCAATCGCCTGGGAGATGTAGACATGACCATCATTGGTCACCTACCCATCCAGCAAATTCAAAAGTTCTCTTCTCCTGCCCCCACTGCCCTAGTTCAAGGGCTGTCACTGCTCCCTCTGTGTGCACGTAGGCAAGGAAGTCAGTGACTGAAATCTAAAGTAAAGCAAAAAGTCAGTGGGTTCTGCTGTTTAGTCAAAAGGAAAAAAAAAAAGCCAAGGAAAATACAAAACAAATAAGTCAAAATGAAAGATCAGAACATGAGTCTGCCTGTGTTCACTAAGTGCAGCCTAAATTATCATGACTTCCTTCTGGCTCAAAGCAGCTGGCAAGTTCTCAGGATTACTCAGGAAGTGATTTTAAAGATGAAAAGCAGTTTCACTCAGTTGGTAAACATAAACAACTCTACTTGATCTGGCTACTGCCTACTGTATGCTCTCTTCCCCTATCCCTTGGCCCTCACACTACGTCAAATCCAAACTGCCTTTCTTCCTGTTTTTCCACCATGCCAAGTTCTTTCCAACATGAAGCTTTTTTTTTTTTTTTTTTTAAGCTGCTCCCTTAGCCTGGAAGACCATTCCGCTTGATCATTTCATAGCTGGCTTCTTCATATCATTCAGGATTCTAATTACGTGTCACTATTTTAGAAAAGTCTTCTTTGACTATTAAGTTAAAAGACTCACTCTGGGAGTGTGGGGGGTTTTGAGCACAAACCACACATTCTCTTTTCTTGGCCCTGCAATAAACCTCTCTCTGCTCCTCCTGCCAAAAGACTCACTCTGTCGCTATCATACCTCTCCACTCTGGCTCCATACCATCTATGATTGTCTTGTTTTCTTAATCAATTACCGTAAGTCTTCTACAAATGAACCTTAAAGTTGAGAAGTTTCAAAGATACGCAGGTATGTGCACCTGTCCAGTCATGTAAGTTAGTTCATGTGTCTGGCATACACTGTCACGTGCTTTCTGGTACTTTCCTATATAGTACTGTAGAGAGCACAGCAGTGCAGTATCTTTATTTCAAGCTAGATCTGCAAGAGGACGACTTCATTGAGCTCCTTGCTGTGCAACACAAGAAGCTTACTAAAGAAGACCTGATGGAACTGGAAGCCCAGGGAAACAGCAAAGAGAGACAAGAGGAAAAAGTAACTGAAGAACTGAAGGGAATCATGACACAGGAAATGGCAGAGGAATTTTCTCTATTTGAGGAGGCACTGTTAGTTTGGAGGCATAGGACATGAAGATAGAATGGTACAGGAAGGTGGCAGTGGCCATTCAGAATGCAATCCAGTGCTATCATGTCATCCCTGATGAGAGAAAGAGAGCTACTACCCACACATCACTGGATCACTTTTTTCAAGAGGGTAGGTAGAATTGAATCCAGCAAGAAACCAGAACCTGTGCCATCAGCGTCAGGTGGGAAAGATATTGCAGCTTGCCCTCCATCTCCCATTGTTGATACTTCAGCTCTACCATCTCCCACCCCCTCACCATCCTCCAGTCATAACTCTTCGTGTCTGTTCATTTGATGCCAGCCCCTGTATGCCAGTTGTTGTACTTATACTACTGTACTTTTCAAGGTACTATAAGATTAAAAATGTTTTCTTTATTTTTTGTGTTTGTTTTTATGTATTATTTGTGTGAAAAGTATTATAAACCTATTACAGTACAGTACTATACAGCCACTTATGTTAGTTGGGTACCTAGGCTAACTTTGTTGGTCTTATGAACAAATTGGACTTAATGGTGCACACTGGGAATGCAAATTGTTCCTATGTAGGGGACTTACTGTATTTGTTCATTTGGTCACTACTCTTCACTGCAAGCTCTATGAGGGCAGGGATTTTTGTTCAATGCTCTATCCTCAGCACCTAGAATACAGTCATATTCTACATGTCCAACAGATATTATTTTCAGGAAATATATTTCACTGGTTTACATTTTTGCTTTTAAAACTTTTAAAACCTATGAATGATCCTGATTATGTCCAAGAACAGATTGGATTTCAATGAGTATGTTTTCAACCATGCCTTAGTTGAAACATAAACCTGCTCCCAGAATACTTTAGGACTAACTAACTATATTCCTAATCAGCTTTCTCTCAACCATACTCCTCAAATACAATGAGACTAGACAAGAGTTAATGCCTCTGCCTCCAGCTGGATCTGGCCTATTTGTCTCTCTTATTGTCACAACAAACAAGCCAATGGTTTTCAACCAGGAAATGAGACAATTTTGGTGTATGTGAGGAGAAGGCATGAAGAGATAACCTTTCCCATTAATCACCTCAATAATTTAGAGTTTACTGAACTGGTACTGAAGCTTAGTCCAAATAAAATATAAGTTCTTTGAGGGAAGGAACTTTTCATCTCTTTGATTCACTGTTGTATCTTCATGCACTGCTCAGTGCATAGCAGGCATCCAATAAATGTTTCTTAAATGAATCAATGAATAAAAGAGTAAATGAATGATTATAAAATAAGTTCCAAATACTGATTTAGAAACAAAGATAGTTAATTGCACAGGTTTGTTCCCCTTCTGAAGCTACATGGAGAAACACAAACTACAGTTAGATTTTATATTCCTACTTCTAAGGAATTCTATACCATGTGCTATTGATCAAAAGGTAATTGAGCAAGAAAGAGCTTATAGACAGTTTAGAAAACTTATCACTGATACTAGAAACGCCTCTAATGTTAAAATGACTCAAATATCAAATGCCCTAAAAAAATGGGCAGCCTAGATACTGATCACTTACATGAATTTTGTAAAAAATTTGAACAGTTGTAAATCATTGATGTTTACTTATGCTTTGTGATGTTCTTATGGAATCTGAAGTGTCTTGCATGCTTATGAAAACAATTAAAAATAGAGAACAAGAATAGGGAAAAATGTAAATCAGAACAGGTCAAGATTAAGAAAAATGTTATGGCAAAGATTTAACTGCATTTCCTGGTAGACCAAAAAAAAAAAAAAAAAACAATCAACTACTTTTAAAGAAAGCAAAGATTTTTCTAACATTTAGACTTGAAAAAAAAAAAAAAGATTCATGTTGGTTTTCATAAAACCAACCCAATGATATAGTGAACCATGCCTGCAATAGCATTACTATATTAAAAGTAGTAACAGATTCTTAGAAGAGTAGTTCTCATAACATTTCTTAGTATAATCAAAAAACAAACAACAAATCAGTAAAAAATAATTTTGGGATACATAGGATAAACAAGAAAATGGATCCAAGTACATAAGTCTCTGATGGGTCTGGACTGATCCAGAGTTATATACAGTATATAGAAAACTGATTTCACCTTGCATACCCTATTGATTTGTAGTCAATGTCTTTCATGGTAAATTGCCTGTAGTACTGTGTTAAGAATAATTGATAATCATAATCATAAATATTTTAGGCTTTACAAGGCATAGGATCTCTGGAGCAACTATTTACTGTCACTGTAGCATGAAAACCATCACAGAAAATATGCAAAGAAATGGACAAACTTTTGGGGTCCAATAAAACTTTTACTTAGAAAAGCAAGTGGCAGGCCAGATTGGCCCACAGTCCACAATTTGCTGATCCTTGATTTAGAAGGATAGGTGGACTACTATTCCTTCAAATAGGCTCCCAGAAATGTAATTTTTCTTGCTAGGGCTTTTGATAAATTTTGGATACTTGGCAGATTAAAATTACATCCTCTTTCCAGAGCCCATAGTTCATATTTTCTAGGCTGCTGATTAAGGGCAAATATATTTTTGAAAGGCTAAATAAGCAAATAGCAAGACTGACATTTTAAACTACTAATAAATATAAAAATGAAGTTTAATTTCTACCAGCACTATACAGTAGAAACTTCTATGATGATAAAGTTTTATTCTATACTTTTTTCCTGTCTGATAGTAGATCTGATTCTAACTACTTATGGCTACCAATAGTTGAAATATGGCTAATATAATGAGGAACTAAAAATCTAACTTTAATATAAATTAATTTAAATTTAGAACGGGCATCCCTGATGGCTCATACAGTAAAGAATCTTTCTGCAATGCAGGAGACCCAGGTTCATTCCCTGGGTTGGGAAGACTCCCTGAAGAAGGGAATAGCTACCCACTTCAGTATTCTTGCCGAGAGAATTCCATGGACAGAGGAGCCTGGCGGGCTACAGTCCATGGGGTCACAAAGAGTCATACACAACTAAGTGACTAACACTTTCACTTTAGATTCCCAGGTGGCGCTAGTGGTAAAGAATCCACCCTCCAGTGCAGAGATTCTATAGACACGGAATTGATTTAAATTTAAATAGCAATATATGAAGCAGGGCTATTAAATACACCACTCAGCATTTACCTAGCTTTAGACAATAAAAAAAGGAGTGCCTTGACTCAAAATGTTAGCAGATATTATTCCCTTTATCCCAAAAGGGGTTCCTTGGTAACACGGTTTTAAGAAATACTGGGTTTTTTAAAAGTTAAACAACAGACTTCTTATAGCTTTTAATATACAAGCACACTTCACTAATTTTCAAGAACAGAATATGGTATTTAAATTTCCTTTGTTACAAAAATAGCCCCAAATATGTCAAAAGGTAATGTCTTTGTTTGTATTTAAATATGGTATTTTTATCTGATGATTTGGAAATTCACAATAATAAATTGTAAAAGCACCATTATTCTCTGTCTTCAATTAATTTCCTATCACTTCACACAATGATGAAAAAAGAAAGCCATGTAAGGGAATAATGCTAGCAAAATGGTAGACTATGAAACCTCAGACTCCTCTTCCTCCAGGAGAGACACTGATTTAACAATATCTAGACCAACTTTCTTTATGAGAAATCAAGAAACCAGTTAAAAGGCTCCTGTACCTCAGGTGAGTGCAAAACAAGCTGCATCAAAGCCAATAGGAAAATATGTGGCCCCCTCTTGCCATTGCATGGTTGCCCCCTCCACTCATGCACAGAGCCCTGCAGGTTGGAGGAGATGCCCAGCTCCTGGCTTCTCCCTGGGGAGGGAAAGAGAAGACTGGACCATATATCCAATGTTCTGACTTTTTGGGTGACTCTGCCCAAGAGAGTGGGGCCTGACTTGGAGAACAGATGAGACTTGGCATACTCTAGGTATCTAGAGACAACTGAGAACAAAAGAGAACTGAGTAACACGCTACTGTTTCTGAAGACTCATGGAACAGCCGACAGATATCAGAGGGAGCAAAAGATTACAAGTTCCTGAAGGAAAAAAAAAAAGTCCCTCTATTAAATACCTACACACACAAGCCTAAAAATTACATTTCTAGAAAAAAAGTTGAGAGGCTCCCAGAATCTCTGGCAAGGCTGATTGGTGAAAGCCTTTCCCAGTTTCTAAAGACTTGGCTACTTGACTCCTTATTCAAATGCACAGATAACAACACAAAGCTCAATGAATCCACAAACATATACACAAACCAAGGACAAATGGCCCAAAGGAACAAACATCTACAGAAACTGACACTTTAGAAAAAGGAGTATATGAATTTACTCATAAAGAATTCAAAATAGTTATCAAAAAATGCTCAACCCATTCAGAAACACAATGCATGACCACATTGAGAATTTCAACAAAGAAACAGAAAATATAAAAAAAAAAAGATCCAAACAATTTGGGACCTAAATTTGGGACCTAAAGAATGCAATGCTGTTGTTTAGTCACTAAGCCGTGTCCAACTCTTTTGCAACCCCATGAATTATAGCCCCACAAGCTCCTCTGTCCATGGGATTTCTCAGGTTAGAATACTGGAGTGAGTTGCCTTTCCTTCTCCAGGGCATCTTCCCAACCCAGGGATCAAATTCACATCTCCTACATGAGCAGGCAGATTCTTTACCACTGAGCCACCAGGGAAGCCTGAAGAACGCAGTAGTTGAACTGAAAAATTCATTGCAGGTGTTCTACAAAGTTGTTGATCAAGCAAAAGAAAGAAAAGCATATTCAAAGACAAGTCACTTGAAATTACCCAATTAAAGAAGCAAAAAGAAAAAACAATGAAAAAGAGTGAAGAAAGCCTAAGGGAGTTAAGGGATACAAATGAGAAGACTAATATATGTATCAAAGCAGTCCCAAGGGATAAGAGAGGCGCAAAGGGCAGAAACTTAAAGAAATAATGGCCCCTTTCCATCAGTGCACTTTCCTCTTGCCACCCAAGTATTTGTAAATGATATGACTAATAAGGGTTTACTATCCAACATATATTGGAGAAGGAAACAGCAACCCACTCCAGTGTTCTTGCCTGGAGAATCCCAGGGACGGGGGAGCCTGGCGGGCTGCCATCTATGGGGTCGCACAGAGTCAGACACGCCTGAAGCGACTTAGCAGCAGCATCCAACATATATAAACAGCTCATAAACTTAACATCCAAAAAAGCAAAAAGCTGATTTTAAAGTGGGCAGAAGAACTGAATAGACATTTTTCCAAAGAAGAAATGCATAAGGCCAACAGGCACATGAAAAGATGCTCAGCACTGCTAATCATCTGGAAAAGGAAAATCAAAACCACAATGAAGGAGAGACAGAGACACAGAGGCAGAGATGGAGATCTTGTTTACATCTAATACCCAGTGGAGCACTAAGCAAAATCACCACAGAATATCAGGAAGCAACATTTGTGGTTCAGTGTCCCAAAACCTAGGGATTCCCAGGTAGCTCAGTGGTAAAGAATCTGCTGGCCAATGCAGGAGATGCGTGTTCAATCCTTGGGTCATGAAGATCCCCTGTAGGAGGAAATGGCAACCCACTCCAGTATTCTTGGCTGGAGAATCCCATGGACAGAGGAGCCTCTCAGGCTACAGTCCATGGGGTCACAAAGAGTTGGATACGACTGAGCAGGCATGCATGTCCAATAACTTAACAATTTACTATTTTATTTTATATATCAATCAATGAAATATGCACAAGCCATTAATAACATCTTTACCAAGCATATCTTCAAACACTTTTAAAACACATAAATACACGATACTGTTCAGTGTAGCATAAGAAGCCACTTTTAAATGACAAAAGAAGATAAAATGAAGATCCCTGGCAATGTGTAATGTAAAAAATCATCAGAAGGAAGCTGAAAAGAAAACGGTAAGACATTTTTAAATTGTGATATCCTTAAAAAGTCACGAAAACAAACTGTAGGCTAGAGTCCAATGGTAATGATCATTTTCTAGTGTTATCTGGATTTCCACTAATGGATTTTTTCCTCATTGTAGTATTTAAAATGCATTTCTATGAACATTTCTGACACAGTAGTAGTTGAAAAACATCTACACTATTGCTTGCTGTGCTAGCCTTCCTTTGTTGAATAAATGGCTTAATAAAAATGTTTAGAGTAGGAAACTGTTCATGGTGAAAATGTGAAATGTCTTCTTTAATGGACAATTAAGCATTATCACATCTATGTGCAGTGCATACATTTTTTATTGTAAACTTTTAAGCAAGATTTATACCAGCCTTCCAGATACATTCAAAATAGGAGGTTGGATAAGGAAAGAATACACATTATTATTTTTTTTCCTAATAGAAAAGCCTCTTGTCACTATAACTGCAGAACAAGGATTAGTCTTTAGAGTAATACAGGTACTCGCATTTTGTAAATTTTATAATTTGATTCTTTATTCCATATCCACATCTCCTCTGAGTTACCAATCAATGCTGGGTGGGATTTCTGCCTATCTCTTGAATATTTGTTAAATCAGCCCCATTATGAAGATAGAAGGGAGTGTGAAGAATGGCACCTTTATTAAAGAATATAGGAATGAGAGTGATATGTCATACAAAAGGTCAAGAAACTAAATCTTCCTAATTAAGAGTAGGCAAAAAAATAAACAATTCTTAAACCAATTGTGCTTGGAGATAGATTATTTTTAATTTATGTGAAACACGGACCTCAAAAAGAACTCACACATTTTTTAAGGCTCACAAGGAGATTTTGTCATTTTTCTACAACAGCAAATCTCATCTGTGGTGGACAGTAGATGTAGGAGTGCCCTCCTTCCCAATCTGAGCTTCGTTGACCGGATTCCCTCTAAGTGTTCTTTCTGTGCTAATATGCGTCTCAGCAGGAAAGCTCATGGTCTATAAAGCTCCATAGCAAGTTTTATGAATTCCTGGTAGCCTTTTTCCTTTGCCTAGCATCTCTGATATCTATTTAGAACTTTTTTCTTATCCAAGATGCTGTTCCTGGGTTCCAGACTCTGGGTCTCAATTTCCTAGACTATTAATTATTCCTTTTCAACACTGAAACCTGGGTGCCCAAATCAATGACATTTACCTATATTTCCTGCCTTAATTAAAGTTGTCCACTGACCCAGCTGGATTATTGTTGACCTGGTTCCTTCACTAATGAGTCCAGGATATCTATACTTCTCCTTACTTGTTGCAAGAATTAAATATATACAATCAGCTAATGAAATATACATTTAATATTTAATGTTAAAATGGCAATTCCAGTTTAACAGAAACCAAAAGGCAGGAAACTAAGCAAAAGTACATTGGATCATATATAGTTTGAACCTATAAAATATAAAAGCTAATCTTTAATTTTTTAAATTACAAGCCCTGTTTGTTCTCATTTGAATATGAGTGACGTGTTGCCATATTGGAAAACCGAAGATTTATTTGTAAAATTACATAAAACTAGAAGGAAAATTCCCCAGAGTCTAGAATTCTGAATACTGAGTTGGAAGGTTGAGGTTTCTGCGCAGAATAGTCATCAAACACCCCGTAAAACGACACCTGTGTGTATTCCAATGATAGTCGGCAGTAACAAAACAAAGAGCTCTGTTCTCAAAGTTCACTTTCCAGATATTCCAGGTTTCTCAACTAAAGTGACAGTGAATAATGGGGAAAGTCAGCAACCAGAGCAAATGCAACGGAACTGGAATACGTTATTTCCTATACTGTGTGATGTGAGGACTTCTTTAGGTCTTATCTGCCTTCACCTTTACCAGAAATACAGCATTATTCCACTCAGCAGATAATAACATTGGAAGAATTATTTCCAAACAATCACTGTTACCACAATGGCTTCACATCACCTAGGCGTTTCCACTAAACTTTTTCGCATTCCTTCTCACTGGATTTTTAGATTGGAACATCTGCATTCAGACTAGGTTCAGGGTCTGAGGTGATGTTCCAATCTAAGTCAATTTCATCAGGTATGGAAACATTACAGTGACATACCCCACCCTCAGTGATGACTGTGGGCAGCGTGGAACCCCATAGAGCACACTGACAAAATCCAGGCAGAATACTTCTCCAGAACAAGCTCTGCTTTTTTTTTCCCTAGCATGGTTCCCTTATGTTATCAAAGGCAGAAAATGTCACTGTATCATGTTCTACTTTAGTTTTGATCTAGTAAATAATTTAGGCACTGAATCCTTCCAGGAATGAAGTGAGATATAAATTAACATGATACCCAGGTATTTGTTTCGCTCACTCCGTTACCTTGATTCTGTCTTTGCTCAAATATCAGTCACTACAAGGCCTATCCTGACCATCCTATTTCAAATTGTAAACCTCATCCCTGGAACTCTCTACCCTGCTCTATTTCAGTTCTTTTCACTATAGCATTTACACCTGGGATTTTATCCATCTATCTATCTATGTATATACATGTATGTGTATGTACATGAACATATATACATGTGTGTGTTATTTTATTTCCTCTTTGTAATGTACTCACAAGCTGCTACAATAATGTCTGGATCATAGTAGGCACCCAAATATATATCATTTTACTCAGGTTAGTTTGCCAGCCATACCCTACACCTTGGCAGTATATCAAGGATATTAAAGAAATTCAGTGACTCTCCTCATTCCCTATGAAATTAAGGGCTTCTACATTTGGAAATGACATTCTGATGAACTATACACTTTTCACAAAAGTTTTAAACTAACTCCATTTAGATTCAGAGAATATTAACGCCTCACTGGAAAGACATGCTTTTTCTTAACCACCCAGAAGCAATTCCTTTTTCAAGATGATAGTTGTCACTTATTTATGCTGAATAAATTATTTTAAAATTTTAGCATATAACTTTATTTTTGGAACACTAGAAAGAACTGAACTATGATCATTGTTCAGTTAGAGTGATTTAGCACTACTCTTGTACTATTTTCCAAAATTAACTTGCCTAAATATCCCAAACAATGACTGTAAAATAAATTATATTTGGTGAACAAATATTAAAATTCATAATATTTCATATTATTTTGAATACAGTTATAAACTTCTTTCCTAATATGAGTTTTATAAAATATGTCATCCTTCCCTTTCCTCTCATTTAACCAACAAAAAAAATTATTCTATTCCTTTCTACTTATCAAAGCTTAATAAAACACTCCTATCTACTCTGGGTTTGTTAAATGGGGCAAGGGGGAGGTTGGGACTTTGGGAGAATGTAGAGACAAGAAAATAAATGTGAATATTATGAGTTTCACTTCAGATATTTAAATTTGAGAAGATGAAATGGAATAATCATATCTTCTAAGTATATAGAGATGTAAGACCAGAAGGCAGGTAAGAAGTCTGGATCAAAGATGCAAATTTAAGAGCATACACATAAAGATGATAATATGAACTCATCACAGCAGGCAAATTTCAATAGGAGAACAAAGGCCTTGAACAAAAACCCAGAAACGAGGCAAAATGATTTAGGAAGGAAGATAGGAAATAGGAACAGGGTCTGGATAGGTAGAAAGCACAAGAGGTTCAAGAAAGAATGGACAGTAGTTGGTGCTAAGGTGCACATTCACTCAGTCAGATCCAACTCTTTGCAACCCTAAGGACTGTAGCCCATCAGACTCCTTTGTCCATGGGATTCTCCAGGCAAGAATAGTGGGGTGGGTTGCTATTTCCTCCTCCAGGGGATCTTCCCGACCCAGGGAACGAACCCGGGTCTCCTGTACTGCAGGTGGATTCTTTACACTCTGAGCCACCAGGGAAGCCGCCATAGTAGTTGATACTAAAATTTTGATAGTAGCTGATATCAAATGCCGAAAAAGAATTTCAAGAAGATGACATTTGATAAAAGGGCTCTGGATTTAGACTCTTAAGATAAAGGTCATAGAAAACCTTGGTAAAGGCTATCAAAAGAGTACGGCTGCATAAATTATGTTATGTAGGATTGAAGTATTCTCCTTTGTTCTGAATGGCTACACTAACACTTTTCATACTATTCATGGGATTCTCAAAGCAAGAATACTGAAGTGGTTTGCCATTCCCTTCTCCAGTGGGCCATATTTTGTCAGAACTCTCCGCCATGACCCGTCCATCTTGGATGGCCCTACACGGTATGGCTCATAGTTTCATTGAGCTAGACAAGGCTGTGGTCCATGTGATCAGTTTGGTTAGTTTTCTATGATTGTGGTTTTCATTCTGTCTGCCCTCTGAGTGATAAGGATAAGAGGCTTATGGAAGTGTCCTGATGGGAGAGACTGACTGAGGGGGAAACTGGGTCTTGTCTGATAACCAGATAACCATGATGGTGTGATCACTCACCTAGAGCCAGACATCCTGGAATGTGAAGTCAAGTGGGCCTTAGGAAGCATCACTACAAACAAAGCTAGTGGAGGTGATGGAATTCCAGTTGAGCTATTTAAAATCCTAAAAGACGATGCTGTAAAAGTGCTGCACTCAACATGCCAGCAAATCTGGAAAACTCAGCAGTGTCCAGAGGACTGAAAAGGTCAGTTATCATTCCAATCCCAAAGAAAGGCAATGCCAAAGAATGTTCAAACTACTGCACAACTGCAATCATCTCACACGCTACCAAAAGAAATCCTCAAAATTCTCCAAGCCAGGCTTCAACAGCACGTGAACCAGGAACTTCCAGATGTTCAAGTTGGATTTAGAAAAGGCAGAGGAACCAGAGATCAAATTGCCAACATCCACTGGATCATCAAAAAAGCAAGAGAATTCCACAAAAACATCCACTTTTGCTTTATTGACTACGCCAAAGCCTTTGACTGTATAGATCACAACATACTGTGGAAAATTCTTAAAGAGATGGGAATACCAGACCATCTGACCTGCCTCCTGAGAAATCTGTATGCAGGTCAAGAAGCAACAGTTAGAACTGGACACGGAACAACAGACTGGCTCCAAATTGAGAAAGGAGTACGTCAACGCTATATATTATCACCATTTATTTAACATATATTCAGAGCACATCACGCAAAATGCCAGGCTGGATGAAGCACAAGCTGGAATCAAGATTGCCAGGAGAAATATCAATAACCTCAGATATGCAGATGACACCACCCCTATGGCAGAAAGAGAAGAACAACTAAAGAGCCTTTTTTTTTTCCCCTAAAGAGCCTTTTGATGAAAGTAAAAGAGGAGAGTGAAAAAGCTGGCTTAAAACTCAACATTCAGAAAACTAAGATCATGGCATCTGGTCCTATCAGTTCATGGCAAATAGATGGGCAAACAATGGAAACAGGGAGAGACTTTATTTTGGGGGGCTCCAAAATCACTGCAGATGGTGACTACAGCCATGAAATTAAAAGACGCTTACTCCTTGGAAGAAAATTTATGACCAACCTAGACAGCATATTAAAAAGCAGAGACATTACTTTGCCCACAAAGGTCTGTCTAGTCAAAGCTATGGTTTTTCCAGTAGTCATGTATGGATGTGAGAGTTGGACTATAAAGAAAGCCTAGCGCCAAAGAATTGATGCTTTTGAACTGTGGTGTTGGAGAAGACTCTTGAGAGTCCCTTGGACTGCAAGGAGATCCAACCAGTCAATCCTAAAGGATATTCATTAGAGGGACTAATGCTGAAGCTGAAACTTTAATACTTTGGCCACCTGATGCGAAGAGCCAACTCATTGGAAAACACCCTGATGCTGGGAAAGATTGAAGGCAGGAGGAGAAGGGGACGACAGAGGATGAGATGCTTGGATGACATCACTGATGCAATGGACATGAATTTGAGTAGGCTCTGGGAGTTGGTGACGGACAGGGGAGCCTGGCATCCTGCAGTCATAAAGGGTCACAAAGAGTCGAACATGACTGAGCGACTGAACTGAACTGAACACTAACACTACTATGAGGCATTTGTTGAGAATAAGTCAGTTCAATTCATAATTTACATAATATATGCTTTGGCACTCCTTTATTATATTAGGATTAAGGAAAACAACTAACTGGTTAAATGAGAAGCTAACATGTCAAACGAATTTTTTTATATGGAGCTTTGTGATTAGATAAGATTAATTGATATATTAAGTCTCCAATGCTTTAATTTTTAAGTGAAAATATCATCATATATTATGTATAACTTAGTAAGGAAAATCGGCTTCCCAGGAGGCACAGTGGTAAAGAATTTTCCTGTCAATGCAGGAGACTCAGGAGACACAGGTTCAATCATTAGGTCAGGAAGATCCTTGGAGTAGGAAGTGGCAACCCACTTCAGTATTCTTGCCTGGAAAATCCCATGGACAAAGGATCCTGATGGGCTGAAGTCCATGGGGTCGCAAAGAATCGGACAAGACTGAGCATGATGCACGCAGTAAGGAAAATATCTCTTAGTAAGGAAACTAACAGCTGATGATGAGTGTAACTACTGGTGGGGTGTAAATTAATCCATCACTTTGAAAAACCATTTCATATTACTATTGAAGTTGAACCTAGATATGTAACCTTTGAGGAGGTAATTCAATATACCAAACAGAAATGCATGCACATGTATACATAAACACATTTACAACAGTATTCCTAGCCAAAACACAGAGATATGACAATAATTGAATAGGCATATTGCTATACATTTTGATGTATTTATATAATGGAGGAGTTGGTAAACTATGGTCCATGGGCCAAACCGGGCCTGCAGTCTATCTCTGTAAATAATGATGTTTTTATTGGAACACAGTCACATTTATTTATATATTGTCTATGGCTACTTTTGTATTACAACAGTCAAACCAAGCTGCTCTGACAGGAACTGTATGATGCACAAAGTCTAAAATATTTTGTGCCTGGCTCTTTACAGAAAATGTTTGCTGACCTGGGCTACAGAATAAAAAAAAAAGACAAATCTCAGTCAGACTCAAGGCTATGAATGACTTTCGCAAACACAGGGCTGAGTGAAAGAAGCAAGATAAAGAAAAGGAGATATGCTATAATTCAATTCATATAAAGTTCAAAAATAGGCAGTACTACACTTTAGTGCTTCCAGACAAATTTGTATTTATCTTTGGAAAGGAGGAAGGCAACAGGATATGGGAAGAACTGGTAATGTTCTACTTCTTGAACTGGGTGTTGGTTATGTGGGTGAACTGGGTTATGTGATAATTCATTAAACTGCATGCTTGAGATCTGTGTACTTTCATGTTTATTCCTTCAATAAATGAGTTTTTAAAAAGATATGTAGAAGGATTATACATAAAATTATTAATAATATTAATAGTTACCCCTGGAGTATAGGAAGGAAAGGATGAGAGATTTTATTTTCAATGGATTTACTTCCATATTTTTTTAACTTTTTGCATAAGCCTGCTTTAGAAAAATGAAAACAAAATAATAAAATGATGTATATTATCACATATATTGACAAGACAATACACTGTGAGCACTCCAGTGACAACAGGAGGTCAGAAACCAAATGTTTAAATCACTCAACATCTCTAACTTACATGAACCAACAATAGAAAATACATTGCATACCTGTTAGTCTTTATGTTTTATCTAAAAATTTCATAATCTTATGAAACCTTCTCACATGTTTTTAAAACACGATTTTAATTATCTTTGTCAGATTCTAGCTGTTATACATCCCCTATCTTTAGTAATACTGTGCATTAACATGATGGTCTTAACCGTCCCCTTAAGCTAATTCTCCTCCTTTTCAAAGAGATAAAAGACTTCAGGAATTGAAAGTGACATTAAAAAAATGGTGCTGGCAACTACCAATTGTTGCTTAAAGATTTAAGAAAGAAATATTTCTGCATGATTTAATGATTGCTTGCTGTAGCAGTGTTCTTTTGTTTGGTCTCCAACACAACTCCCTAGAGTGTCTTGTTCAATATGCAACAAAACAATGATGTAGAGGCTTTGACAAAGAGCCCATCTCCCTATTGAGGTAGCATTACATGATAATAGCTGCCTAAGCTATATAATTCAATGAGATATATTTTAGTATTAAAATATCTGTTAATCAGTTTTTAAAGCTGCGATGTTCAAAACTCAGAACAATATGTAAAACATTCCTTTACCAAAGGGAATGACTAATCTTCTGTACAGCTTTGATAAGTTACAAGAAATAGGTTTATCTCAGAAGACTGGTTATGATTAATATGCAGTTCATAAAGCTCCTTAGCTCTGTATGGTCTCTAACTGAATCTAATAAAGATAGGTCACGCATTTTTCATATTCCTTTTTCACCCATGACAGATCTCTAATAGGATTTATATGCATTTGATATTAATTGTATCGGAGACTGCACCAACTGCAATAATCCTTAATTTCTTCCCTTTTTAAAGCTATACATAAATTATAAAGTTTCCATTTTTGTTTGTGCTCTCATTGACAATCAACCATGTTAATGATAGAGAGGTAGAGAAAGACTAAGAAACATCTCACCTATTTCAGTGAAATATCAAATGATACCAAAAGCTATAAACCCAGGCTTGTGAGTGTTTTCGCTCCTCTCTCCCTTGTGTCAGAAGAGCTCAAGCATGTAACATCAGTGAAAACCTTGCGCTCTGAATAGGAGAGGAAAGGACATGCTTTTAATAACCATCTCACAGAGGGGTGCAGGCAGTAACCCATCGTTTTGATGAAGTACTGCTTTTCTAACCATCTACAGAGGCAACACAGGAAATGTAAAAATGAGATAGTGCTACCTAAAATGAAATACCGAGTGTCCTGGGGACTCAGTCGAAAATAGTCTTTAATTTTAGCTCTGAACTCAAAAGAGGCTTCACTTATATCTGGGGGAAAAGAAATGCATCTTGTGAGATTAGTCAAATTGTAATTGCAGTTAAGAGAAGTGGACAATTATATTTTCATATTCTATATTCTGCACTATGACATAAATAATGAAAACTTTCATTCTGCAAGAGAACATAGCAAGGCATTTGAGGAACTAATAAAACGTTGCTTTACACTCTATCAAAACACTTGGCTATTAGTGAATAAAATCTAGAAGATAAAAGTAGGTCACAATTGTAATGATTTTCTTTTGTTGAAACAGACTATATACAAATTCAGCATGTAAATATTTCTCATACATACAGGAATTTAAAAAACAATGCACAAAGAAGTCTGTATGACTGATTAAATTCAGAGAGTTACCTTATGGTTATATATATATATATATACACATATATAAATTTTTGCCCTTGAATTAAGAAAAGTCACTTTTTAAATGCAACTCAAGGAAAAAATGAAGACAAATTCAGAAGTCTACTAAATAAAGAAAGGCAACCAAATACTCCTCAGCCATCTATAAAAGCTGTGTCGGGGACTTCTTTTGCTTCAGGCCATAAAGGAGTAACTGCTACTAGACTAGCCCTCCATTTGTAAACAACTAGAGAACTACACAAAATATATTAAACAATTGTTTTCAGACATTGGACAACAGGCTACACAGGGCTGTGATCCCTGAGAGAAAGGAAACAAAGGAAGCGCTATAGTTATCCCAGCTTTGTGTCTGAAGGCACCTTCCACATTATAGCCCAGGAAGGGGAAGTTATGCAGAGTACTGTAGTCTTATAGTGCTGAACAGAGAGACATGCAAGATCAGTGAAGGTAAGGCAGGTGGTATTAATGGGGTACAGTATCAGAGAAGAGAAAGCCCACAGAAAAATAGTTCCATTTGGCTGAATACTATTCTGCACAAAGGTAGGGGAGACTATGAGGATTGGCACAGAACACTACCAGAGAAAAGAATGCCTACCAGAAAAGAATAGGCTTAACACCTACTGGAGACCACACAGAGCTAGGAGACATTCTGATCAGCCAGAGTGCAGAGACTTCACTGAGCATTTAGAGACCTGAAAAAGGCTACACTTCAGGATTAAAACTAAAGTAGCTCTATGGGAAATGCTACTTTAGATTCATACAAAGCTTAAAAACAAGTCTTGAAATGATCCAGCTGATCTATACATAAGTAAACAGGCAGAAGAACAAAGCCTAACATTCTTTAAGACAACCAAATTACAACATTCAATAATGTCACATTCTAATATCTAGAATCCAGCCAAAAATTCCCAGATAATCAAAAAGGCAGGGAAATATGACTCAAAGGCACAAGGAAAATTACTCAACAGAAATAAATATGCAAGTGACAGAAATGGTGGAAATAGCTGACAAAGACTTTAAAACAGACATTATTACTATATTCAAGATTTAAAGAAAACATGAACACAATGAGAATAGAAATGAAAATAATAAAAAAAAAAGAATCAAATAGGACTCTAGAGCTTAAAACTACAATATCTGAAATGCCAACTTCACTGTATGGGCTAAGAGCAGATTAGACACTACAAGGAAAAAAAAAAGATCAGTGAAGTAGAAATACTGGCAATAAGAACCACCAATGTGAAGTACAGAAAGGAAAAAATGGCTAAAAAAATTATCAGAGAGTTTCAATGACATAAGGGACAATATAATGTGATATAGAATAAACTTCCAAAATGGTGAAAGGATAAATCAAAATAAATATTTTGAATAAATTATGGTCCACAATTTTCCAAATCTGACGAAAAATGTCAATTTACAAATATAAGAACATCAATAAACCTCAAACAAGATAAACATAAAATAACCCCTGGGTATATTATAATCATATTGCTGAAAACAAATGATGAAGGAAAAAACCTTAATAGTAGCCAGAGAGAAAAACATGTGACATAGAAGGGATCAGAGTTTAAAATCATTGTTGACTTCTCATCAGAAACAGTACAAGCTATAGGAGAATAGGTGACATCTTTGAAGAACTAAAAGAAAACAAATGGAGGAGGGGGGAATGTATCATCTTAGAATTCTGTATCCCATAAAACTATCCTTCAAAAATGAAGTTGAAATAAAGATATTACAAATATAATCTGCAAGAATCCAACTGAAGAGAACCTGCACTACAAGAAATGTTTAAAGGAAGTTCTTTAGGCTAAAAGAAATCAATACCAGATAGAAACTCAGATCTCCATAAAGGAATGAAGAGTGCCAGAACTGTGTGTGAAACAGAGAATGAGAATAAACAGGATATTGTTTCTGTTTATTTTCCTTAAAATATAATTGATTATTATTTTTTTTTATAATTGCTTATTTAAAGAAAAAAATAATACAATGTATGGTCAGACCTATAACATATGTAGAAGTAAAATGTATGACAACACTAGCACAAAAGATGAGAGGGAAGCCTGTAAGTATGCTATTGTAAGATTCTTATGTAATATAGGAATGTATATAATATCATTTAAAGCTAGACTGTCACAAGTTAAAGGTACATACTATAAACCCTATAGCAACCACTGAAAACTAAAACAAAGAGGTATATTTAATAAACCAATGAAAGTGAAAGTGTTAGTCACTTAGTGGTGTCTGACTCTATGCAATCCCAAAGGCTCCTCTGTCCATGGAATTCTCCAGGCAACAATACTGGAATAGGTAGCCATTCCATTCTCCAGGGGATCTTCCTGATCCAGGGATCGAACCCAGGTCTCCTGCATTGCAGGCAGACTACCACCAGAGTCACCAGGGAAGCCCAATAGATAAAATGGAATAGTAAAAAAAAAAAAAAAAAAAAAAATCCAAAAGAAGGTAGGAAAAGAAATTAAAGGAACAAAGGATAGATGAAGCAGAAAACAAATAAGACTGTAGACATAAAGATAGCTACATTAACAATCATATTAAATATAAATGGGTTATAACCATATAAATTAATAGGCAGAGATTTTCAGATACTATTAAAAATATATATACTCAAATGCTTTCTACCAGGAATTCACTTTAAATATAAAGATACAGGTGAGTTAAATGTAAAAGGACAGAAAATGATCTATCATGCAAAATGATAATCACAAGAAAGTTGGAGTAGCTAAATAAATATCAAACAAAGTAGACTTTAGGGCAAGGAATATCACCAAATATAAAGAAGGACATTTCATTATTATGAAATGGTTAATTAATAGACAAGACAATCCTAAATGTATATATAATTAATAACAGAGTTTCAAAATACATGAAGCAAAAATCGACAGAACTAAAGAAGAAATAGATAAATTCATAATTAGAGTTGGTGATTTCAATATGCCTCTTTCAGTAACTGATAAAATAAGTAGACAGAAAATCATTAAGAATATAGAAGACTCTAACAATACTATTAACTGACTTGATCTAAATGATGCTTATAGAACCGCAGAATATATCTTCTTTTTCAAGTACACCAGGAACATTCAATAAAATAGACTATATGCCAGACCATACAATTAGCCTCAATAAATTTAAAAGTAATGCAATAAAACCATATCACTCCTCCCTCAAATTTTCAATTATTGACATGGTAATAAAATTAAATTTGTCACATATCAGGAACTACTAGAAGACCAGAACAAACAGCATGGAAGTCACGGTTCATTTCAGCACAAGCACTACTGCTCTAAACCTCTGTTGAAATGTTTGAATGATGTCCCCAAAAAAGGTATGTCCACATTCTAACTCTGAGAACCTGTAAATGTGGCCTTATCTGAGAGGGGGTGGTCTTATAATTAAGTTAAGGATCTTGAGATGAGATCACTCTGGATTATCCAGGTGGGTACTTAATCCAAAGAAAAGTGCCCTTATAAAAGATACAGAAGAGAGTCACTTGGGAAAAGGAGAAGACTATGTGAACTCAAAAGGAGAGACTGGAGTAATGCAGCCTCAAGTCAAAGAGTATCTGGAGCTATCTGAAGCGGAAGAGGCCGGTAAGAATTCTCCCCTAGAGCTTTCATAGGGACTGCAGCCCTGCCAACAACTTGATTTCAGATTTCTGGCTTCCAGAACTGTGAGACAGTAAATTTCTGTTTTAAGCCACCAAAGTTGTGATAATTTGTTATGACAGCCCTAGAAAACCAATACAATCACATAACTATCTATATTAAAGGAGATTTTATGTCATAGGATATGCTTAGCTTCAACTTGAATTGATGTTGCCAATTGACTCTCTAACATGACTGTACCTATTTACAACACCTATGAGCAGAAAATGAGTTTCCAGTACCTAGTATTATCAGACTAGGGGAAGGGGGGAGGCAATTTAATGAGTGTGCAATAGCATTTAGTTATTTTAATGTTCTAAGTAGAGTTGAACTAGTTTGGGAAATTTGATCACTTGACTTCTAAGGTCCCTGTCAATTCAAAAAGTCTATTTCCATTACTTTTCATTTATCCATTCAATGTACCTTTACTGAGTATCTAGTCTGTGTCATACAGACAAGGTGATCAGCACTGAGACACATATGAACAACATATTGTCTCTGTCTTTCTATCTCAACAGCTGTCTTACCTCTATATCTCCATGACACAGATTACTATTCACTATACTATTTTTATACATCGTGTTACATTATTAAAATTCTTATGAAAACAACACACACACATATATCAACAGATGTATACTTTTTTCTCTGAACTAGATTGCAAGTTTGATGTGAATGAGATTCCATTTTTATCATACTAGTTTTATAGTGGCTAGTCTAGTGTTTTGCACATGAAAGTTCAATACAACCTTTCTGAAATTTGTCAAATGCACAGAATGACCCATTCACAGATTTTTTTTTTAAATTCAAGCCATATTCACCTAGTTGGGTGATGGGATGGTTTTTTATGCTCTGAATTATCTATTTTCTTATACATTTATCTTTCTGACAAAGAAGATAACTTATGGTATGACGGGCAAAGTCTGAGGCTTCTAGTCAAGAACAGTGATGATCTTAATAAGATATTAAATGGTTTATGTCAGGAACAGGGGGAAGGTAGAGGAAAATAAAATCCAGGGACATTCATTTCAATGACAATCATGTCCAGTCCCAATAACTCATCTTTTAGCAAAGCTCAGCTTGATGATTAGAGAAATGTGACAGAAGAATTAAAAAGATGCATGTTGACACAATAGAAAGACCAGGAACTTTGGTATCAGACCTAAATTTGACTCCTGATTCTATTCCACAAGTTTTGTGACTTCATACAAGATACTTTTACCACTCTTAAGTTTCAGTTTCTTCATTTTTTAGAGAATAAGAATTCTATCTACTTCATAGAATTGTGAGGATTAAATTTGATAAAGGTAAATACCTACTGCACAGGGCTTCCCTGGTGCCTCAGATGGTAAAGAATCTGCCTACAATGACAGGGACCCAGGTTCGATTCTTGGGTTGGAAAGATTCCTCTGGAGAAGGGAATGGCTACCCACTCCATTATTCTTGCCTAGTGTATAGTAAATACTCAAATACTAACATTCTTTCCTAACCTCCCTAATATAAATGAAATATAAAATATATAAATGAGGGTTGGTAATTTAGTAATAATTATCAAAGGCTTCAAAGAGGTGTACTCCTTGACCCAGAAAGTCTACTTCTTGTATTTAAAGACAAAAAAATTAAACAATTTTTCAAGGTTGCATAAATAAGGATGTTCATTTTAGACTTACCATAGTTAAAAATCGAAAACAATCAAAATGTCTTTCATAGTACAATGGCATGAGATATGTTTCCAAAGAGGGGAGAGGACTTTCACTCTGCTCTCTAGAAATGAACAGTAATAGGAAAGAAGTGGAAATTCACTCCAGTATTCTTGCCTGGGAAATCCCATGGACAGAGGAGTCTGGTGGGATACAGTCCATGTGGTCACAAAGAGTAGAACATGATTGAGTGTGCACACACACACACACACAGGAAGAAGACTTAGAATCCTCCTGTCCAAGCACTCACTTCTTTCTTCTGGAAGGACAGATTTATCTAATTAATGCCACTGTGGGGACTCTGTCATTCATTCCATTCTTCCATTCTCCATATTCAGTTAGAGTTCATCGTTCATGCACTGACCCATACTTTATTTCTTTCTCCTCTTTACTTGGACCTACATGCCCTCCATAACTCTATGTTTCCACCTCTGCTTTTCTCTCCCAGTAAGCCCAAGAGCATCTCCCTCCACCCCCAAATGATCTGTTGTTTACTGGAGAATGGGGTAACCATTCAATCGCCAACAAAACAAATACTAGGGAGCCACTGAAAATTATGTAAGCTTATATATTTTGACATGGAGAGATAATCATACTATCTTGTTGAGTGAAACAAACAATAAAACAAATACAAACACTAAAACTGCTTTGCTCAAGATAGTAAAATTAAGATGCACTTTGGATGGGAAGGGGAGCCTCATTTCTTGACTAAATTTTCTACAAGATAGTTGTACTATTGTATAAAATTATTTTTTAAGTGTGGAAATAGAATACAAAGAATAAGATAAGACAAATCAGAAATAAGGTACACAATAGGGAATGAAATCGAAATAGATAAGCTAGAATGACCTGTCTCATCATTCTCTAATGGTTATAAGATTTTAGAACCAGGTTCCAAGTATGCTTTTTCGAATGAAAATTCTAATATGGTAGAACCTATACTCCAATATCCCAAAATAGAAGAGCTTTAATATGTTAAAGTCCTACTGCTCCTGAAACTATCACTGTATACAGTAAAATCATGATACAGAAAAATTAGTCCTCATAACAGGTGGTGTACCCTATAACAGAAGCATTACAAAGATATTCTACAGCAGTTTCATTATGTTTATTCATTGACAAATACACTTTCTTCCAAAGCATCCAAACTCATTACTAATAATTTACCTAACACCTCCTTGGAGCCTATTTTAAAGTAACTTTCATTTCCAAATGTAATGATACTGAAATTAAAAAAAAAATTACCATGCCTACACAAACCTATTTTAAAATATCTAAAATTTAAATAAATTAACATTGAAATGAACAAACCAACTCTGTCTCCAAAGTTACATTAAATTTACATACTATTGAAATTATGCTTTTATAGCAAGTGAAGTGTTAAGCTAACTGCAGCATACATAATTTTGTATATATCATAGAATTCAAATTGGAATATTCAATCTAATCTGATAAAAAAAACTATCCCCAACACTATCTGTGTTATACAACAGTCCCAATTTACAAGTGGGTTGTATTCTAAAGATGATTTGCAAGTCACTTGGCAAAAAATGCTGGGATGTATTTAATAAGAAAAACAAGTTTAAATAAAATGTTCAAAGCTTTTTCACAGCAAAGAAACTACAAACAAAGTGAAAAGACAACTCTCAGAATGCAAGAAAATAATAGCAAAGGAAACAACTGACAAAGGATTAATTTCCAAAATATACAAGCAGCTCATACAACTCAATACCAGAAATACAAACAACTCAATCAAAAAGTGGGAAAAAGACCTAAACAGATATTTCTCCAAAGAAGACATATAGATGGCTAACAAACACATGAAAAGACGCTCAACATGGCTCATTATTAGAGAAATGCAAATTAAAACTAAAATGAGATATCACTCCACACCAGTCAGAATGGCCATCATCAAAAAGTTTACAAAAAATAAATGCTGGAGAGGGTGTGGAGAAAAGGGAACCCTCTTGTACTGTTAGTGGGAATGTAAATTGATATAGCCATTATGGAAGACAGTATGGAGATTTTAAAAAACTAGGAATAAAACCACCATAGGACCCACCAATCTCACTCCTAGGCATATACTCTGAGGAAACCAAAATTGAAAGAGACACATGTATCCCATTGCTCATTGCAGCACTATTTACAATAGCTAGAACATGGAAGTAACCTAGATGTCCATCAACAGATGAATGGATAAAGAAACTGTGGTACATATATACAACGGAATACTGCTGCTACTGCTAAGTCACTTCAGTCGTGTCCGACTCTGTGTGACCCCATCCCTGGGATTCTCCAGGCAAGAACACTGGTGTGGGTTGCCATTTCCTTCTACAGCATAAAAGTAAAGTCGCTCAGTCATGTCTGACTCTTTGCGACCCCATGAACTGCAGCCTACCAGGTTCCTCCGTCCATGGGATATTCCAGGCAAGAGTACTGGAGTGGGGTGCCATTGCCTTCTCTGACAACGGAATACTACTCAGCCATAAAAAGGAATGCATTTGAGTCAGTTCTAATGAGATGGATGAACCTAGAGCCTATTATACAGAATGAACTAAGTCAGAAAGAGAAATATAAATATTGTATACTGATGCATATATATGAAATCTAAAGAGATGGCACTGAGGAATTTATTCTCAGGGCAGCAATGGAGAAATAGACATAAAGAACAGACCTATTGACATGGGTGGGGGGGAGGGAGAAGGTGAGGTATATGGAAAGAGTAACATGGAAACTTACAATACCATATGTAAAATAGACAGCCAATGGGAATTTGCTGTATGTCTCAGGGAACTCAAGTAGGGTCTCTATACCAACCGAGGGGGTGGGATGGGGAGGGAGATGGGAGGGACATTCAGAAAGGGGGAGACATGGGTATACCTATGGCTGATTCTTGTTGATGTTTGACAGAAAATCACAAAATTCTGTAAAGCAACTATCCTTCAATTAAAAAATAAAGTGGCCAAAAAAACAAATAAATAAATAAATAAAATGTTCAAGTTCCAAAGCAATCTTGAAAAAACACAATTATCCCACAAAAAAAAATGTGTTACTATAATAACATAAGTTCTAAGCCCTGAACTCCCTTGTAACAAGGGATGTGGTCCAGAGGAACCTCTGAAAACTGATGGGGAGAAGAGGAGCACTGCCCCAGGTTTTTGATTTTTTTTTTTTTTTTTTGGCATGCTGGATCTTAGTTCCCTGACCTGGGATCAACCAACACCCCCGGCAGAGGAAGAATAGAGTGTTACCCACTGGACTGGACCACCAGGGAAGTCCCTGTCCCAGTTTTGGTAGCAGTAGGAGCACAAAAGCAACAAAGGAGAGTTCCAGCATTATGGGGTTGGAGTACCCATGTTCAGGATGATAAATGAATTGTCCATAAAAGGAGCAATCAAGCACTGCTTGGAAGAAAGTATCAAAACAATACAGGAAGAGTGAGGTACCAGACATCATGAAACAAAGCATTCTTTCACAGTTTTGAACTTAAAAATAAGGGGTGGTAGGTTTGCATGTCATTTACCACAACAGATTCCCTTCCTAGAAACTCCAAGAAGGGGGAGCCATTTTCCATTAATTGCATATTCTTATGTCCATAATTACCCCTGTTGTTAAATAATAACTGGGGAAAACCTACTGGAGATCTGCATCATGGTGCCCAGGGAACGCATTCAGGTAGGAAGTAACACACATAGCAATTCGGAGCTCAGAGTTTAGTATGAGGCACAACTAACATTGGGCAGGTTAGTCTTCTCTGAATTTCAGGCTCTTCCTAATCTTGAGATAAAAATAATGACCAACCCATGAGGTTGCAGAGCATCGAATGAGGTTATCCATGAAAACCATTTATCACAGTGCCTAGTCCACAATGTTAATGTTACTAGATAGGTTACCTAGCAGAGATGTTGAGACTGGGGTGAAAAAAGTGAAACTTGAAAGTGTTGGTTGCTCAGTCATGTCTGACTCTTTGCGACCCCCATGAACTGTAGCCCACCAGGCTCCTCTGTCCATGCAATTTTCCAGGCAAGAACACTGGAGTGGGTAGCCATTCCCTTCTTCAGGCATCTTCCTGACCCAGGGATCAAACCCAAGTTTCCCGCACCATAGGCAGATTCTTTACCATCTGAGCCACCAGGGAAGACAAACCCCTGGACTGGGTCAGCCGTTTAACAAACTGATTCATGTCAATGTATGGCAAAAACCACTACAATATTTTAAAGTAATTAGCCTCCAACTAATAAAAATAAATGGGAAAAAAAAAAAGAAAAAAAAAACTGGCCTAAGTTCTCTCTCAGTCGATAAGTAAAACTGCCAGCCTACCAAAGAACTGCATTCCTGAAGCCTGAAAAGTAGGAGCTTTTTCCTCCCCATGAGATGATACAAGGGTTCAAGTATCTTTTATCCCATTTCTAGGCTTGATTGCCTTCCCTCTCCTCACAAGTTTTGAGACTTCTTTGCCTCATCGAGAACATCGTTGAAAAACAATGTATTTTATTTGTGACCAACTGTTTTCTTCGGAAATCAATCTCAGAAATATTAATGTGAGGCTAGGACGAAACATGCAAATGGCATTCCACATTTTACCAGATATTTCTGAAAACTTCCCTCCTGCACTTGGTGCATTGCTTCTATAATATATACTCATAACCTTTTTAATTATATTAAGTACTGAATAAGTCATAGATAGGTATTCGTCCCATGAGCTTTTCAAAAGAACAAAATACGAGTCCTTCGCCCAACACAAGCAGTGATCTATGAATGTGTGTGGTATACGAACTTAAAGATACCTCTTTAAGTATAAGTACTAAAAGGGGAGGTAGCTAACCATTCCTGATGGAAACTTGCGGAAAATATATTATGCCTAGACTGCACTGATGAAGAGTATATTGAATCTCACCTTGATGACTCCTCATCAAGATCAATCTATTCTGTGCAATAATACAGAGATGCCCTCTGAAACCACTGAAGAACAGCGAGTTGTTTTTCCCTCTGTGAAATAGCTGAAGACTACTATATTTTTATAGTTCCTCTTTCTGCTGTTAACTGTCACATCTCATTGTCAGTAGCACTTTTTTTTTCTTTTCAAATACAAGATTAACGGGTGAGAGCCTGAGTTGACACCCACTGCTCTCTAAGACACACAAGAGACTTTTTTTTTCCTCTTAATTTGCAGAAATGCAGGCCACACTGTAAACAGTTGAGATCAGCCAGAGTACTGAGTTTCTGATCAAGCAACCTCTGCTGAATAAAAAACTGCCATAATTGTACTCCAAAAAGCCGGAAGGTAAAGCCCAATTGATGGAAACCTTTAAAATCAGGAAACATGTTATCACAGCAAAATACATAAAGTAGTAATCAAAGGTGATTTTCTATCAATCACCATGGAGATGTAGGGATTCATCTATCAGGGATTCACCCAAACAGCTCAGAAATTAAGCTTTGAACATTTCAGGACATGTGATACTACAACAATATGCCCAGATTTTCTGGAATCCCCACTTTTTCCTTTGTTTTTATTGTTTTCTTAGTTTATGTCCTATGAATACTCCAATCCACCAATCAAAATACAGAAAATTAAACACTCAGAATAGAAGCTGTTACAATATTATGTGGGTTTATAACAACTATCTGTAACCAGGAATCAACACAGGGTATGGCCTGTTGACTGTATTTGCAAGAGGACACAGAGTATGAGCAATTATGATCGTAGCAAGTTTTCCAGCTCTGTTGTGGGGGTGGGGAGGACAAACATGTCTGGTACCTTCATAAAGCTCAAGAAGGGAATTTAGCAACAACCCGAGTTGTTAACAGACATTTAAACCACCAAGGTATTAAAGACACACCTAATAAAGAACAGAAACCTTAATCTCCCTAACGAGTTAAGCATAAGACTAGTATGAAGTACTAAAAGAAATGCCATCAAGGTTCCTTTTCCTACCTAATGAGCTATTCAGACAAATCCACAACATGCAGAAAAGTATTAACAGAGCAGGTCTAAGATTAAGGCTGCTAGCAAGATTTACCTTTGGCTGGTGTTTGGGAACTTGGTTTGGGGGCATATTCCCACTGTTCCATAACTGATAAGGATGGTCTACTATGCCTGCTTATATAAATAATGTGGATTACATTGAGTGCATGCTTTACTGTAGGGGACCTGGAATTTTGGTACATACTAAATGAAGCACCTGCATGACTAGCCTCCAGTAAAAATCTTGGGCACTGACTCCTTAATGGGCTTCCCTTGGAAGGAACATTGCAGATACATTGCTTATTTTTTCACAATTAAGGGAAGAGAACACTCTATGTGACCCCTTATGGGACAGAGAGAAAACACAAGGAAGCCTGCCCATGGATTCCTCCAGAATCCGCCTGTACTTCTCCCTTTGTGATCCTGAAGTGTATCCTCTCTATCTTACAGTGATAAATATGAGCTGTTAGTAGAACTATACTCGGAGTCCTGTGAGTCCTTCTACCATATCGCCAAATGTGGAATGGTCTTGGGAATCTCCAACTATATTTGTGAAACTGTTTTGAATGTGGCACAGAAGAGAATTTTAAAATGACTTAGTACTTGAGTCTCACTCTCAAACTGCTTGTCATCAAGTGGGAGAGTTGGGAAGGTATGCTGGCAATAAACCAGGACACCCTGATCATTCAAAATTTTAATGAGCATCTATTGTACTCCTGGCAATGTTCGGCTATAGGCTTAATAGGAACACAAAAATTAAACACAGTCTTTGTGTAAAGGACACAGTAACAAACAGTCCTCTTGGAAATGATACTGCCTGAAATATTAGAAACAAAAGGATGTTAACTATTCCGTCAGGGATATTTCAATTTTCTCTGACCCATAATTTAACTTGCACAAGTTATATATTTCCTTGGGTAATCCTAGTTAATTTTCCTCAAAATATTTTGAAAAGGCAGGGTTCTGTACTCCCAAGTTTCATCAGACACTTTAAAAATTAGTTGTCAGTGCTTTTATCTCTTAACTAAGTATCAAGCACTATGCAAAATTCGCCTGCAATAGAAACATAAATAGGGTCCCAACTTTCAAGGATCCCAGTCTCTTAGAAGAGACAGAAAAGTAAACAAATCATTAGAAATCCAGGTTACAAGTGTGTGAAGTTTTCAGGAAGTGATGTGGCCGTGTTGACCAACAGCAAAGTGATGACCTCTAACATTACCATTATTGTTAGAAAACAAACATGTGAAAAGGAGCTAACAATTATAACACCTAGGGGGAAGAGTCTGAAAATTAACCATAAGAGTCTTACTACTAACTACAGTTTAAAAGAGTTCTGAATTTTCTTTCAAGTTCTAAAATTAGAAAAACATTTTACCGAGATATCATTTTGCCTGATAACAAAATTTAGTATAAAATATCCCTGAAGAGTGATGCCACCGCCTTTGTCAACAATGGTATTGGTGAATAAATGACATCAGGCCCTGTTTAGGTCCTCACCAACAAGCAATTTTGCCTTTCTCCTATTAGAAAAAGTTCCCAATGTTGAAAGGTATGCTCCATCCTATTTGGCATTATGTTGAAAAAGGAACTTAATTTTTTAACCATTTTCCTTTAAGCCACAAAAAACAATTTTTATAAAGGAGAAGTAAATCTTGAAATTACTTAATCACTTCATTGAATTTAAACCTCCTTACTTTAAAAAAAAAATCACCAACTTTTTTTTCTCTACACAGAGTATTACAATCTCCTATCTTTGAAGACTTCAAAAATATATTAGTTCAAAATCCATTTCTTGGTTCCCACTGAGATTTAAATTACCTGAAACTAGTAGCTTCACTGCAAGAGTTCTATTCCATGGCTTGTAAGTTGAATTCACCAGCATGACATCTATGTTTTATATATGTAAATTCCACAGGTTTACTGTAAATTCATGATATCGGCAGCACTGGTTGCCGAAAAGATTGGTACTATGACTGAAACAAATACACAAAATGAGACAGGAAGTAACCATAATTTTTCCTGCTTGCCTAAGTTTATTACCGTAATCATAGAAAAAAATGGAGATTGTCTAGAGCACAAAAACTAAGATAGCAGCTGAGAGCAATGTAAACTATAAGGAAAAGAAATATTTGCATATAAATCAAAGCAAGCAATGAGGTTTACATCACAGTATATAATATACAATTATTTTATTACAAAAGTTACTGCTTGCATACCAGTTTCAATTATTACATTTTCTAAAATTTGGCATAGGCTAAATCAAAAGAAAATTTACTAGCAATAACATAGATGGTATTGCCCAGAATTATCCTTTACCTTTTGAATTCTTCCTAATACTGTAGTGAGTCTAGTCCACAAAACAAAACACTTAATTGTTACTGGAATAAAGTAAAAGAATGAGCTTTGTCATCACTGGAAGTCAAGCAAGACAAGATGCTTCAGTCTGAGGCTCTCTCCCTTATTTCCTGTTAAATAGCTATGCAAGTAACACTGTCAGTGCTCATCAACCTGGAATCAATAGTTTGCATTTTTTAAAAAACACAAATGGAAACTGATCTAAATACATCTGTTATCCTTTCTGTAGTAGGAATTACATCTAGAGTAACTTAATTACAGATTCAGTCAACAGTAGAGCTAAAATATTCGGGGAAAAGAAGAATTCCAGAAACTTCCAAAAAGCAAAACTTGAATTTGTCATATACCAGAAACTATTTGCATAGCATTTACAAGGTAATAGGTATTTTAAGTAATTTAGAGATGCTTTAAAGTATACAGGAAGTGGTACATAAGTTATACACCAGTAATACACCAGTGTATAGAGGGGACTTGAGCATCTTCTGGATTTTGGTACCCAAGGCAGGAAGGGGGTTGGGGGATTATCCCAGAACCAATTACCAGCACCCACGAAAGGATGACAGTATTTGTTACTGTCAGACTTGATACTCTCACAAAACCTGCCTATAGTCACAGCTACTCACAGCAGAATGGACTAATTCCAAGTTCTAATTACCTGAAGCCCCATTCTCCACAGCACCTTAATTACTCCCTGGTAATCAGGTGAGCACTTACAGCAGGATACTAACTTCAGAGGTTATCAAGGGGCCCTGTAGTTCATTTCAGCTGCCAAATTCTTGATTACTACTGCACTAAATAAATTTTATACTATGCCATGGTAGAAAGTTTCACCGATGGTGACAGGGGATTTGTAGTTATCTTTCTGTGGAAAAGGGCCTACAGGTACAGTCATATTTCGGATTAACTCCCTTGGCTTCTTCAAACATAAACAGGTTTCCTTCATCTTGTGAAAGTCTCACATGACTTTGTTCATCTCCCTGCTAACCTCTATTCCTCAAAGACATCCTGCTCTGTTCTTCTAATTTGTACCATTAGCTGCAGCTCATCCTTCTGCTGGCTAAACATGGGTGCTTCCCTGGATATACTCTTTGTCCCCTGACTCTTTTCTGTCCACTCTATCCCCCTCAGGGAGCCCACATATTCCAAGGTTTGGACCATGGCTCCTATCTGAGGACTCACAAAGTAACAATTCTTGCTCTCTCCCTCCACCTAATTTCTATTCAGCTTCTCTAGCAGCTTATCAGACATTATCAGACATTTCCACTTATATTTGACTATTTCGATAAACTGAATTCACTTTTTTCTGTCCAAAACCATATCTTTCACTCCCCTGGTAATGACAACAATCTAAGTGGCTAACATTTAATACTCACACCACACCTTGGAAGTAGATGCTATTTTTTTTTTTTGTCACCAGCACTTTACGAAAGAAAAAACCAAGATGACACAGCCTGCCAGGATTCAAACCTAGGGACACTAACTCCAGGGGCTTCCTGCTTAACCACTGTTGCTCACCATATCTGTGATTATCTGACTATGACTTAGTCAACCTTACAGAAATGGCTGAGGCTTCCCAGGTGGCACAGTGGTAAAGAGTCCTCCCGCCAATGCAGGGGGCAAAAGAAACTCAGGTTCAATCCCTGCCTTGGCAAGATCCCATGGAGGAGGAAATGGCAACCCACTCCAATATTTTTGCCTGGAAAATTCCATGGGCAGTGGAGTCTGGCAGGCTACAGGCCATAAGGTCGCAAAGGCTGGACACAATTGAGCACTCATGCATCACAGAAATAGCTATTTTCCAAACTTCAAAGTTCAGCCAACATTTTGAAAGTCTTCATTCTGACATGCTTCATTTCTCACCTGCATTGGTTCACCTCTCTTTAGGTAACCTGATGATCCTCCACTCCCTGGAGGTCACCATATTGATGCCTAACATAGTGCAGACACCCGACTGCTGGCATAGAGCACTACAGCCTAGAACTCCTGGGCTCAAGATTCTCCTACCTCACCGCGACCCCACAGGTAGCTGGGACTACTTGGGGGTCACAACACACAACCTAAGGTCTCCATTCTGTATTGATGATTTCCCCCATAATATTCCAATACCTAGACAGTTCAAAGAGACTCCACTTAAGTCCAGCTTCATCATTCAGGCCCAGTTGCTACTCAATGCCCTCTAAACTTAAGGACCATATACCATCACATCTTCCTCTCTCTAATTAAGCAGGTCCTATACAGAGTACGGACTTCCCAGGTGGCACTAGTGATAAAGAACCTGCCTAGCACTGCAGGAGACATAAGAGATGTGGGTTCAATCCCTGAGTCAGGAAGATCCCCTGGAGGAGGGCAAGGCAACCCACTCCAGTGTTCTTACCTGGAAAATCCCATGGACAGAAGAGCCTGGCAGGCTACAGTCCATAGGGTCACAAAGACTCAGACATGACTGAAGTGACTTAGCACACACATACAGAGTATAGGAATATGACAAAGGAGAGAGATGTTTAAATTGTTTGGCTACGTGACCACCTCCACACTAAATTTTTCAAACTGTATACCTTTTATATACCCTGACAGCCAAACTGAGGAGTTTAATTACACTCGCTTAACTGTGGATGCTTATATTAATGCTACTGTTTTTACATATATTTGAGATGGGTTTTAGCGCATGGAAGAGTCTCCTCCTAATATATCAAATTTAAAAATACTGAAATATATTTCAAGCAATATTGTCAATTACATATAACTATAAGAAATCAAAAGTCAGAATGTGTTTCTGGATTCAAACCAATGGACAATGAAAATCAATTAAATGAAGTTTGAATATGGATCTTAATATTTTAGTAAAAATAAATGACTTACTTGTTAAGATGATATACATACTCATTCTATTCCAGCATTATTTTTAGCAACATGAAAGGATTCTGTATCTGTTAATTATGTAATCTGTGTCATTATTCACAAAGAAAACTAGTACACCTATGTGGAATATTAAAATCCAAAATAGCTGGAAAGCAGATCAGTAAAGCAAAGTGCCTCCTGACCTACAATCAGTAGGGAATGAGATATTTTGGGAAAAAATATTCCAGGGAGATGAAAGTTTCCATTCCATTACATCTATTGTAAGTTTTTTTGGTTGAAATATGTCTCTGTCAACATTGACTATGACATTTCCCAATGAGCTGAACACATTACAATATACTATAGATAAAACTGGGATATTCACATGCAGATGGATGGTACTTTAAGCCAAAAACTAATCAGTGTGTGTCATGGGTTCCACATTCACACAATACCTTTAGGAGTTATTAAGGTACTGGCAGATTTTGGGGGACAGACAGAAAACACACAGAATAGAGGAGTGATTCCCACAGGGAGAAGGGAGAGAACATTTTCCAGTGGCAAAGTGTCCATCCTCAGAATCAAGGGTGTGAGGAGGGGAAGTAGTTCTTATACTGATGACATTCCTCATCCACAGTTGAAAACGATTAATATCAGAGGCCATGCCTCGTGACTTTGTCTAAAAGCTTCTTTGCTTCTTGACCTGCTGCTATACAGAATTCTTCTATATGTGTCTTTATTACATCTCTCACCAACTCCCAACCTCAATCACTCCTTACACAGTCCACTGGAAAAGTGCTATTATCATCCATAGTTTGCATCTGTTGAGACATTAAATGCTGATACTATCACTGATCGCCTCCACTCTTCTCTCCCTTTTGAGTTTCTCTTTTTAGCTCCTGTGCAAGAAGGTTAGGGTTTTCCAATAAGTTATCTGGTAGACAGAACATGCCTTTTTCTCTTGTCATCAAAGCAAGGGCTTAATGTGTACAGTGCAATCCCTAAATCTTCTTTGGCTGTAGCTCTGGCTCTACCTGGTGCACTCTCTGCCCCCACCCCTTCCTTCCATTTTAGTCATAACTCAGAGAGTCAGGGCTTTTCTCATCACCACAGTAGATCCCCACCTCACCCCTTACTTGTAGAGTGATATTTGTTCTGATTGTTTTACAAGTATCAAAAGATCGAGTGAAATCTTAAGATTTCACTGTGGTATGAGTTTATGTTCTAGGTGGTTAATACTAAATAAGCCCTTGCAGGGAAACAAAAAACTTTATGAGAGACTAATACAACTGCAGTTTTGTAAAATAAAATGATCAATTTACACACTAGAAAATGTGACTTTTGCTCCTCTTACATTGAAGAAATTGAGACTTACCAAAAAAACATGTTGTATCAGTGATCTGCATTGCAGGCAGACTTTTTACCATCTGAGCCACTGGGCTGTGTTGAAATAAACTATAGTTTAATTAAAAAATAAAAATAAAAAACAAAATTACTTATCCTAATTACTCAAAGAGACTAATTGGAAGGGGAGATATAAATTGGACAGTAGAATGTGGGAGAAGTAATAAGGAGAACCTAGAAATAGACAATGAAGCACTACAAAATTTTCGGCTAAACTTTACCTTGCTCTTATAGACAATACAAACTCCAGTGTCAGCTCTGAAATACAGTAATGTCATGAGATTTCTGCCCCCTCATAGTTCCTTGACCATTATGCCACAATCTGTATTTCAGCCACATAGATTTACAGCTAAGTGTAACTGCTGCTTTTCACAACCCCTCAATCCAGACCACTAAAAGGATTCTTGTTTTTACTTAAGAGCAGCACAAATTCCTAATTTCCATCCTTTATTTTATTTTATTAGCATCAAGGAGAGCTAATTCCAAAGTCTTGATTCAATGTTCCCTGAAATAAAATACGTTTAAAATTTATATAAACACACATACTTTAAATAATGGGTTTCCTAAATTTACATATTGAAATGGATATTTTCTCTAAGATTGGTAGTTTAAAACTTTTTTGAAAAGACTAACCATTTTTTTTCATGTGTATTAAAATAGTATTCCATTAGTGGGAATTGATTTAACAAGTCAATCAAGAAGAACAATGAGACTATTTCAACGGAAACATCTAACATCAAGCATTTTATAAAAGAACTACAATCATATTAAACAAAGCATATAGATGATTTACTCATTTCATTTTAGTTGTATTATATGAAGAAAACCCCACATTTTCACAAATAAGTATCTATACATGTTAATTGTTAAGAGTTTTAAAATAGTATCTCTCGTAGTCTTAGTATACTTTATCATTAAAGATTCCAAGAGAAGCTGCATTCTGAAGGGTACACAAAAATGAATGTATCTGGTCTTATAAATTACTAATCTGGATGTCTTTGAACACAGTGTTATTTTTGTAAACTTTTAAAATAAGTAGAGCTCTCTTTTCAAACAGAATTGGGGAAAAAACCTGCAGGACTCATAAAGCACCTCTGCCAAAGCCTTGGGTGAGGAGCATACAAAGGAGACAGTTTGAAAAGCATTGCTCTGGATGATCAAACACTATGGCAACCCACATTCCTATATGCAAATACCATTCTTTTTTTTTTTTTCCAGAAAACACAGTTGTGGGTATTTATAGATTTCTGCTTGATAACAGCTAAAGGTAAACTGTCATGACTTTGTAAAGAAGAGTGGAACTCTGAAAATAAAGATGTCTAAAGGCATTCTGATTCAAATAGCAATCTGATATAAGCTTTCTTATGTCTGATAAGATACAAAAGTAGATTTTAATATTTTTCAATCTATGTTTAGATTTAATGTTCTAGAAGGAATCTTCAGAAGGAATATGTAGAAATGAAACTAAATGTAACAACTGCAGTGAATAAATGGATCATGTCAGATATTTCATTACTTCAATCACTATACCTATCTAATGTTTTCCTCTGAGATGCTGGGGCTGAGGGGAAAAGAACTGCCCCTGGATGAGAGTTAATAAACTACTATGGCTATAATTACCTCATAAAGTTCAAACCAAACAGATATTCTTTCATTTTATTTTCAGTAAGAAATTAAAAGGCTTTAACAGAGTTTCTACCAATAAGCTATGACAGTGAACCAAATTTAAGAATCCATTCTTCCATACCAATATTTCTTTAAAAATTTTAAAAGGAAGGAGAAATAAGGGAAAGTTATACTTTAAAGAAGAATGCTTTAAAAAAAAAAGGTACAAATGAACTTATTTACAAAACAGAAGTATAAACAGAATCTTGAATGTAGAAAACATAAAACTTATGGCTACCAGGGGATAAGCGGGGGGAGGGGCAAATGGGGAGCCTGGGGCTGACATATAGACAGTAGTGTATATAAAATGAGTAACTAACACGGACCTACTATAGAGCACAGAGAAGTCTGCTCAACACCCTGTAATGACCTACGTGGAAATGATTCTAAAAGAGAGTGGATATATGTATACGTGTAACTGAATCACTGTGCTCTACCCCTGAAACTAACACAACATTGTAAATCAACTATATACCAATAAAATTTTTCTTAAAAAAAGAAGAAAGTCAGATGATAAATGCAGAAGGAATGATGAAATCTGAAATTACACTTTTATAAAATCCCCAGTTATAATTTGATTCAGGCAAGAATCATCAATCAATGTTAAAACTATGTGAAATGATGCTGGGAAAAGGTTATTTACATGATCTCAAAGTATAATGCCACATGTGGTGTGTTAATCGCTCAGTCGTGTCCAACTCTTTGCAACCCCATGGACTGTAGCCCACCAGGCTCCGCTGTCCATGGGGATTCTCCAGGCAAAAATATTGGAGTGGGTTGCCATGCTCTCCTCCAGGGGATCTTGCCAACCCAGGGATCAAATCCAGGTACTCTGCATTGCAGGCAGATTCTTTATTTTATCATTTATTAATTGCAAAGAAAAATATGGATGATATCTTTTCAACCAAATGGTCACCCATAACATCACCAATAATGGGGCAAATTGATATCCATGTGCCTCATGCATATGATGCACATAAGCATCACCCAAGGAGCATTTTTGATAAAAATATTTACTCTGAATCTAATTAGAGGGAAACAATTAAACAAATGCAAATTGAGAAGCAGTCTATAAAATAACTGGTCAGCCCTCATCAAAACATTAATGAAATGAAAAAAAAAAACTTTAAAGTCCAGGAACTGTCTAGAATAAGAAAGACCAGAAAGTTATGATAAATAAATGTAACACATGATCTTCAATTGAATTATAGAGAAAAGAAGTTATTAAAGGCATTCCCAAAGGAATTGTTAGGGAAATTTGAATATGGGTTTTAAATTAGATAATGGTATATCAGTGATAAATTCTCTGAGTTTTGAAATTATACTGTGCTAATACAGGAGAATGTTCTTGTTCTTAAGAGATACACAGTGAAGTATTTAGGGGTAATGACTTATATATTAGCAACTAAGACTCAGAAAACAGTAAAAAGGAGAAATAAAAAAATACAAAGAATGTAGCAACTATGACAGTGTAAAGAATTAGAGAATCTGAGTGAGGGGTGCAAATATTCATTGTGATATTCTTGTTATGATTCTGTAGTTTTGAAACTTTTCAAAATAAGAAATTAGAGGAAATACTAAAATGTGGTAGTAAGTTCCTCACTGAAAAAGACAAAATGGGTATAAAATAATTGATCAAGTCTGTTAATAAAAGTACTGACTGCCAAACATTCAATCTTGCTTTAACTCAGTTCAAATGGTTAGTTTGTTATATACAAAAAGCTTATAAAATATCTGGGGTGATTTTAATCAATTTCTTAAAATGTGATAACTCAGAAATAAAATGATGCACTTGTATACTCACAATCTAATGTGACATCTTATAATTGGACTACATTAAAAACAAAACCATGAAATTGTTTTAGCAGCTATTTCAGCCTAGTCATCTGTTTAATACAAGTAATTTTTCCAAATGAAGGCCTTGCTTCATTTGCAAAAGTAATTCAACAGCGCCCCCCAAAAGTAATGAATATAGAGATTTACACAATTTCATGAGACTTACTGATGTACTTTTCTGCTACTTAATATCCATTCAACACCTCTAGATTTTTCTCCAACTTATTCTTATTTCATAAATAAGAAAAATATATTATAAACAGATACCTGAGAAAATCGAGATTTAGTGTTGTTTCATATCTTGATAGCAATTTGTATATTATGTTCATCCAATAATGGAATAGATCATAGACATTTTTCATTAGGTGCTTTTAAGCTACTCAGGAAAAACATGTAAAACTATACTATTACTGTTGATACAGTCAAAAGAAAAAGTCATGCCACAACTATCCAAAGCATCAAATGCTTCTAGATACTGTGTTTACAGTAACAAGACTATTATTAAATGAAGTGAGGGTGCCAGGATTGGTTAAAAATACTACTTTGGTATCAGAAGGTACACTCTATCAAAAATCACCTGTATCAGTTTACCTCATCATAAAATAGAGATGCATTTCTGACAAAGTATAGCTACAAAGAGTCACAGAAATCATGTTAAAAATATAACTACACAGCAGAGAAATGACTGGTCATCAGTACCAAATTACTAAGAGTGGTTTATGTTAGCTTTATGAGAGTATGTTTTTTTTTTTTAATTCCCTCTCCTTAACTACATTATCCAATTATCTGAAACATATTACTCTTAGAATGAGAATAACAAACTTGAAAAGCATTTGCTTTCCATCATATTTTTGTTTTAAAACATATTTAAAGGAAACACGGCCTTTTGTATACAAACATCTGGCACTACTTTAAAAAAAAAAAAAAAACACTCAAATTCTTAACTATTACCACAGTATGAAAATACTACTCCAGAAACTCCCACCTCTGAGTTTATGTGACCTTATTTTGGAAGTAGTTGAATTCCTAACTTACAGAGTATACACAGTATTCAGCTGAAGAAAAGGAGTTCAAATGAAATGAGAAAGGGAGACTATGGCCGTGCGGTTTAAAATGCAGATATTTGAATATTTAGATGGAAGATTGGTGATAAATCTCATGGTTTCTTGTGCCTTTTCATTAAAAGGGTGACTTTTAAATGTAGTCCATGGTCTGGGGGCCTGCTTGGAAGATTGAGCTTTTACAATGTCATAACTACAGCCAGTTTCAGAACTGACCCTGAGGAATGAATGCATGCGTGCATATGTTACTGGAAGCTAGTAGTAGTTGTGCTTCAGCACTTTCTTCCAAAAAATGTATATTAGGAACAACTGTGAGAATCATTTCTTTGATCACTACTATAATAATGATTTCAATCTTTTGTGTGTGTTACAGTTTACCAAGTACTTCATAAATCTATTAGGATGGCAGTAGAGCTAGCTACAGATAAAGAGACTTGGGCTCACAAAAGATTGAATGCTTCACCCCAAATCACTGGGCCATTAAGAGACAGTGCTATGAGCCAAACCCCAGGTCTTCTGAGACCAAATGCTATAATTTTTACTACGTTATAATTTATGCTCTAAGCACCCATTTTGTGTGGTGGGTTACCAATGGGTTTGATTTACAGTACACCAAGCTGTAAGAAAAACAATTGAAGAAAGATTCCAGGATGTTTCTAGTTTGTCTGATAAGCTATTTTTGGAGTTTCCTGCATAATGACGAAATAATGGGGGAGGGGGGCTCCCTTGGTCTTTCTCAGTCACATCTGTATGGGTATGGCAACCCACTCCAGTGTTCTTGCCTGGAGAATCCCATGGACAGAGGAGCCTGGCAGGCTACAGTCCATGAGGTTGCAAAGAGTCAGACACAACTGAAGTGACTTAGCACGCAAGCACACATGTATATAAAAATCACAATTACTATCAATAGTGCCACCACTAAAAGTAAAAAAAAAAAAAAAAAAAAGTAACTACACACACACATAAACACGCATGCACGCACACTGAGGTAAATGAGAATAAGAGCATTTAGACTGGGTGTACCACCAAGTGGCACTCACAGTTCTGAGGTCCTAAACTGTACAGTTGAAAAGCAATTAAAAAGAAGGCAGCACAATATGTAAAAGTTAAAGCAAGGGGAGAAGAGGAAGCTGAGGGGCCACTTAAACCTACAAGGACCTAAGAGAGGTTGCATGGGTGATGATGAACAATTGTCCTCAGTGGAAGTAGGAAACCTATCAAGAAGAAAGGGACCCGGATTGCAATAGGAGAAATTTAGTTTATTCTTGAAGAAAAATAAGATTTTAAGATGCTAGACTGCACTTCCATTGGAAGAAGATTTCTGTTCTTGAAAAGCGTTATGAAAGCTGCTTTCTCATTTCGCTTTATATATAGTTCAGTGTGAGAGGCATTGTGAATATGTAGAGGTTGAACACAAGATTGTGTAATTGTTTTATTGTTGTTATAGCCTAGTGTATTTTAAAATGTCTAAGGTGTATTAAGACACAGTGCCCTTTGAGAGCTAATAAGCATTTTAATTACACAGTCTTAATTAAACAAAACTGTTTAATTAAAATGAATTATAAAAGGCAAGACTACATAAGAAAGTTGCATAAGAAAGAACTGATGATATAAAACTTGAAGAAGCACAATGTCTAATGTCTAATCTAATTTTGACACAGGGAAAAGAGCTTTAAGAAATTAAAGGCAGTATCTAAAAATGGGATCATTTCTAATATTTACGTTTGGTTTACAAAGCAGCAGTCTCTCTTTCCTCATATTTAAGTTGCTCAGTACATTCTGTTTATCTGAGCTAATGTTACCCATTTTCAAATAGCTGCTTTGAAAGCACAAAGACCCTGTCTGCTCAGTCGTTTTTGGCCCATAGAGCAACATTTACAAAGAGGCATTTAAGTCTCTGTGATAGAGTAGCTCTCCCAAAGGCAGGGTTCTCTCTATGTTGTTGGTATGACTAGAAGCATTCTCCAGCTGGTAGAAGATAATCTCCTATTAGCAGTCTATGAAGGACTAAAAAATAATGTCAGAAATAATAAATGCTGGAGAGAGTGTGGAAAAAAGGGAACCCTTGTACACTGTTGGTGGAAATTAAATTGGTACAGCTACTATGGAAAACAGTTCCCCAAAAAACTAAAAATACAGTTGTCATATGATACGGTAATCCCACTCTTGGGCATATACCTGGAAAAATGTAAATTCTAATTCTAAAAAATATGTGCACCCCAATGTTCAAAGCAACACTATTTACAACAGCCAAGACATGGAAATAACCTAAATGTCCATCAACAGATGAATGGATAAAGAAGGTGTGGTACACAGACACAATGGAATATTAACTATAAAAAAGAACAAAATAATACCATTTGTAATGGACCAAGAGATTATCATGCTGAGTGAAGTAAGTCAGAGAAAGACAAATATCATGTGATATCACTTATATGTAGAATCGAAAACATAACACAAATGAACATGTCTATGAAACAGAAACAGACTCACAGACATAGAGAACAGACTTGTGGTTGCCAAGGGCAGGAGTGGGGGAGGAGGGGTGGAATGGGAATTTGGGATTAACAAATGCAAACTATTATATATAGAATGGATAAATAATAAGGTCCTACTATATAGCAAAGGGAACTATATATAATATTCTGTGATAAACCATAATGGAAAAGAATATGAAGAAGAGTATACATATGTATAACTGAATCACTTTGCTGCACAGCAGAAATTAACACAACATTGTAAATCAACTACACTTCAATAAAATAAATTTTAAAAATAATAATGTTAGAGAAAGTAAGCAGCCACAGTGATGATCATTATCCATAAATGTCTAGAATCCACCAAATTCTTACTCAGGTTTTTGTTAAGAGGCCAAGCTCTGGACTCAATCTGACTGGGTTCAAGTCCCAGTTCTCCTACTTAGTCGCTGTGCAACCCCAGATAATGTACTTGTTTTCCTAAGCCTCACTTTTCTCATCTATAAAATGGGGGTGATGATTATAATGTTTTAAACTAGTTTTTACATGGAATTTGCTTAGCATAATTCCTAGCACTTAAAGGTTAGATATTATTACATGTGAATACAACGGAATGAATCTTCTATAGATTATTAATTTGCTTGGGCTGTCATAACAAGAAAAAAGAAGAGAAAAGCAAAACTACAGAGTAGATGGCTTAATCAACTACAGTTTATTTCCTCACACTCTGCCAGCTAGAATTCCAAGAACAAGGTGTCAGCAGGATTGGTTTCCTCTGAGGCCTCTCTCATTGTCTTACAGGTGGCCATCTTCTTTCTGTGTCCTCATGGTGTTTCCTCTGTGCACTTCTCTGGTGTTTCTTAATCCAAATTTCCTCTTATAAGGATACCACTTAGACTGGATTAGGGCATACTCTAAAAGCCTCATTTTAATTTAATAATCTCTTTAAAGGCCCCATCTCCAAATAGTCATTCTCAGGTACTGGGAGTTAGGGCTTCAACATAATGACTTTTACGAACCACAATTCAGCCCACAATATAGACCTTATCTGGTTGGGAAGATCCTCTGGAGAAGGGAAAGGGTAACCACCCCAGTATTCTGGCCTGGAGAATTCCATGAACTACATAGTCCATGGGGTCGCAAAGAGTTGGACATGACTGAGTGACTTTCACTTTCACTTTTATCTCATTCTAAGCAAAAACATTCCACACAATCAGAAAATCTGAAATAATTCTGAGGTAAAGTCTCAGTTCTCATAACTTCTCAACTTTCCAAAACAGAGGGAACCTATGTAATTTCATTTAACTTTGAGAGAAGAGAGAGAGAGAGTGATACACAGATGCATACACACACTATAGCTAACTAGTATTCAGGTGCCAATCACACTTTGTAAATCTGCTTTCCGGGAAGCAAATCACTCTGCCAAAAAAGCATCATTATCAATGGAAATAAATGATCCACTTAAACTATACAAAGTAGTTACTATACTCAAAACACAAGAATTACATTGCATGAGCAATTATTTTCTCTTTAGATCACAAGTTCATTGAAGAAAGGAATCATGACAGGTTAGTAAAAATTTACGAACAGATCAGCATAAAAAATGAATTCAGAAAGCTTTTTGTATCTTTGATTGATGCTCTTAGAATTCATTTTTGTTTTTGATATTGTTTTGATAGGTAATTGTGGTTGCAACTATAAGAGTACATGAAATGAATGCAATAATCCAGCATCTGAAATATGGTGACCACAGTAAAAAAAAAAAAAAAAAAATTACCTTAAATGTTACTTAAATGTTACCTTAAATGTTACATGACCATTATTTAGCAATGCAGGCCCACAAAGCATTAGGCTCAAAAAGCATTTCATACAAGCACAAGACTGGCTACTAGTTCATGTTATGAACATCTGTTGACCATCAACAAAATATCAATATTTTGACCAGTATATACTACTCAGAAAAAAATCCACGGAAAATGGCTAGACCCCCGGAAATCTGGGGATGGAGGCAATGTCTTCCTGAAAAAAAATGATGCACAAAACTACAGAAATACATACAGAATGTAGCTCAAATGAGAAAATGTGTGAAAGGGCTTTAAAAACTCTAAAGCACTTTATGAATCTAGTGCTGGTAGATTCATAAAGGTGGCATTTTTAAGATGATATTATTCTGCCCTTACCCCATTCAAAGGAGCTAATTCAACCAAACAGTCCTTTCCTAATAGAGAAGCATGAACAAGACATTTGATTAACTAAAATGAAAAACTGAATTGAACATGTGAGAAAAAGGCCAAAATTTAATATATAGTAAGTTAAGGTAATCCTTTAATATCGATCATAGTCTTACTGTGTCTAATTTTCCCCCTGTTGACAACGCTACCTGGATCATGAAAGTACTGTCTCATGAGGAATATCCTTATGTTATGCCACTTGTTTTTTTAATGGTAACAGCAAATTTTACACAAAGCTTTTAAAAGACATGTGGTATAGAGACCACGCCATTTACCAACCAAAACAAACATTAAAAAAACACTTCTCATATAATTATCTCATGCTCTATGGCTGATCAAAATTTTTCCCATAATTGAAAAGTAAAAATAAAATAAAATAAAATACAATATAACTAGTTTTAAGTGTCTTATTCCAAGCATCAGATTTTAAATGTATTCTTTTAACCTGATGATATACACAGAGAAATAATCTCAGTCAAGAGTTTTAACTTGATCACAAGCAGAACTCACAGAAAATAAACCTGCAATGTAGAATTGCACATGAAAAGAATATCTTTCTGTTTCCAATATCAGGATACACTATAAAACATAATGACCTCATACTCATAAATATTAATACAACCAATTTACAAAATATATGTCTAAACGAAAGTCAATATTCATACTGTCTTTTCAGTGTTTCCAAATGCCCAAGGTAAGATGACTTACTAATATTTTATAATTGACATTATCTTAGCATGCTTTAAACAATGAATTTAATCTGGCATGATGAAGTAATGCAATTTATGACAATGCACTGGAAGCGAAGGGGCTGATAAGAAATTGTTCTAAAAATGAATGGAGGTTTAAATAATAAAACCTTTCAAAACATATACAGATATTCCTATACAAAACAAGTATAATACACAAGCCAGCTTGCAGTATCAAAACATAAGGAAACAGAAAGAAAGCTACTCCTTGGCATTTAATGAATGTGAAATTAGAAAAGAACAGAAATGGAACTTTAATAGTGCTTGTGCTATTTTTAAAAGATCATTTATAAAAAGTACCATCATTAAACAGCCTTAGGTCTTATTTTCACCTGATTACCAAATGAATTTCTACTTTATATATACTAGTTCACAATAATTGCACTGGTTATTTTTATTTTGATTGAATTTAGATTTTTAACAAAACTGTCACCATCATAAAACTAAATATTTTATAGTAGCAACTACCCTACAATTTTTAAACCTATAAGAAGAGAAAGGAACAAAAACAATCAAATTGGGATACGAAGAAGCCACGTTTTATCAGGAAGCAGGTACTTCAAACTCCAATAATCAATGTTTTGTCTCCCCCTTCTGGGCAATACAATTTTTTTTTTTTTTTTAAAAACAGCAAAGTAAGATTTGATCTTTTTTCACAGGATATATTCACATAATTGGTGTGACACAAGTGTAACGTTACATGAAGTAATCACAATGATACTATCTGAGCAGTAAACCAATAAAACTTCCATTTTATAATGCAGTAGCAGCTTAACAGCCCACAAACACATACTGCCATGCTTAGTGGTATTTTACAGCTAGTATAATTACTATTACAGCTAGTATAATTACTAGCTTATAGTAAGAAACACATCAATAGCATTTTTAATTTATTAGTTTGAGCTTGGCTAAAAGATTATACTTTTAACTGAAACTTTCTTTCAGTATGAACTCTTTCAGCAGCCTAGGGAAACAAATTCATTTGGCTCTATTTTGAGAAAAGGGTCCTGCAATATTCACTCAATCAGTGCCTAGGATTGCCATGCCCCAATTAGGGCAAAGAAACATACATGAAGAACTACCCTTCATCTATGATGGGGCTTTCCTTTTGAATCAGATTATTTAAAAAACATTGCAAAAAGTACAAATATGACATTCTAATTATGTAAAATGGGTTATCTAGTTCAACAGCAATGTGCAGAGTATATTTTAAATAAAGTAGGAGTTTGAAACAGAAAACCTAATTATAAAATTCTACTCAGTGCTACAAGTGCCAAAGAAATGGTTTTGCATGGTCAAAACTTTATTTTTGTTTCTGTGATTTTACTAATTCCTCCTTGATTAACATGTCTAAACTGAACTCATCCTGACCTTGTCTTGCTCCTGATGTCTCCGGGAGTGCACACAGGTGTGCTCAGTCGTATCTGACTCTTTGTGACCCTATAGACTGTAGCCCACCAGGCTCCTCTGTCCATGGGATTCTCCAGGCAAGAATACTGGAGTGGGTTGTCAGGCCCTTCTCCAGGGGATCTTCCTGACCCAGGGATCAAACCCACATCTCCTACATCTACTGCATCAGCAGGCAGATTCTTTACCTCTAAGCCACCTGGGAAGCCCCTTAATATCTCCATAGAGGCTCAAATCACCACCACTTCAGGGGCTCCCTGTAACTCAAACAGTAAAGAATCTGCCTGCGATGCAGGAGACCAAGGTTCGATCAGTCATTCATGCTTGTAATTTTCAGTTACTATTGATTCACACATCTCCTCTGCCCTTTTTCATCATATGCTGAGGTGGATATATTCTGCTTCCACAATCTCTCTCTCATCACCTCCATTTTTAACCAACCACTCTCCAGTTCAGGGGCTTATTACTTAAACTACAGCAACTTCTCCTTCTTGATCTCCCTGCCCCAGGCTCTAACCTCTCCAATTTCTCCTGCACCATTAATCTTCCCCAAATGAAGCTTGAATTTTGTCATTCCATTGCTCAAAACTTTCCAGGATTCCTCACTGACTTAAAGTACCAACTCCTTGGCATGTCCCTCCTAAAATGGCCTTAACCTACCTTTCCACATTTACAATCCCCTGATATGCTTAACCCATGTTTTCAGTCACCTTAATGAAATACCCCCGTAAAGAGTGGCCTCTGTTTTTCTTCAAATGCTCAAGGCACAGTCCTGCCGCAGAGCTGGGGCACTTGATGCTCTCTGTCTTGCCTGTAAAGCTCTTCCTTAGATATGTGCACTGGCTCTCCCCAATTTCATTCATGTCTCTGTTCAGATGTCATTTGCTCAAAGAACCCACCTATCTAAAATAGTACATCCCTGATCACACTTGGCTTGCTCGCATTGCTTTTTCACCTTCATAGCACTTAACACTGCCTGCCATTATATTTGATATGTGTCTTATTGTCTGTCTACCCAAGTAGAAATATAAGCTCCGTGAGGAATTAATCTGTATGGTTCATCATCTGAGCACTTAGAATAGTGCCTGGTCCATAATAGGTGGGCAGTGACTTTCTGTCCAAGAAAACAAAGAATCTGTGGCTAGAAACATTAAGAAACTCTTGAATGGAACAAGTGCTGAATCAGGGATTTAAATTCAGATCTTGATGCTAAAACAAACACTATCCCAAAAGACACCCCACTGCTTGCCCAAGACTTTCAACTATTTCTGCCTTTAAGTTACTTTATATTTAACATTGTTAGGTCTGGTCATTATAATTCCATTTTCCAATTACCATACATAATCATGTCAATTCTGATCCTTTTTTTTCCCCCACAGAAGAATGGTTCTTTTTCCACCCATGGATAAATTATTCCTGGCCTGCAATGAAATCAGCTGTTCTAGCTGATTCCTAAATCTGTTTCAGGCAATGCATTACTAAATTATAAAAACAATTTATTTTGTTTCAAAAAGTTTGCAACACTTACAACTAGAAGCCATTGAAAAAGTCACTCAGTTCTTTCCATCTCTATCCTATTTTATCCTATTCTCTTTTGCTATTTTAAGATATTGACAGGAAAATATTCTATCTTTTCATAGATAATATCTGTAACAATATTCAACTATTTTAATAAATCTTTAAAATAACTTTGTCAATATTAAGACCACACATGAATTTTTAAATTTTTTCAAAGTGCAGCAATAATCTATACCACATAACACATAGCTTTCAATAAACAGGCAAAACATTCTCTTTCTTCCATCCAGTTGAATCCTTCCCATCATTCTTGACCCAGAATAAATCATTCTATTAAATAGCATGAAAACTCGCCCCCCCCAAAAAAGGCAGCTCCAAGTCTTATTTTATTTTACCATGTAATTGTCATGCTTTATGTCTGTCATACCAAGCATTTCATAGAATTTAATACATTTAACCAAAAAATCTAATTTAGACCTATTTGCAAGATTCTCAGTATGTTAAATACATTAAATATAAACAATAAACTTCAAAACCATCCTGAATTGAGTATTACTATCCTCATTGTATCGATGGGGAAACTAAGGTGCAGAGACAGTAAATAAATTATTTAAGGTCACATAGTTAGTATGTAGCAGAGTTGGAATCTGAGCTCAGGTCTATTTGCCTCTGAATCCATGACCTTTACTAAAATTTGAATCCCTTCATAGGGTCTATACCATGGACATTAAAAGACCCACTCTGTAATAGTGAGCATTAATTCAAGGACATACATTATTATTATCTAAAGTAATATAGTAGTAGTATAAAAGAGGCCCTTAAAGAACATACAATGTTACAGAAACTATAAAATAGAGTAGAAGGTGATTCCAGAAGAGAGTTAAAAATGAAGTGCTATCTAAGTTCAGATAAATTACTAGGAGGAAATCTGGGAGTGGGGAAATGGAGATGGGAGGTCAACAGGATAGACTTCATGGAACAGCTGAGGATGGAGAGAATGTTGACAAAGGAAAGAAAACATTCAAAGCAAAGCAAGAAAAAAAAAAAAAACGGATCCAATGAGCCAAGTCAGAAGCAAGATTGCTTGAGGTTGAGTGGGTGGTTATGTTCAGGTAACAGCCTGACAGAAAATTTCTAAAAAAGAATAGTGAAGCTATGTCTAAGATCAGAAAGACCTCAAATGCCTCCAATTGTGCCTCCAATCAAAACCAGAGAGATAAAAGGAAGAAAGGGTGATGAAGACCTGGTTCATTACATATTCCAGCTTTACAATTATAGTCTGGCTTCTACATTACTCATTTTTTGACCAACATATATGGTCTTTAGGCAACAAAAACACTTAAAGTGGCTATTCTAGGATTTTTTTCTCTCTCAAACACTTCTAGCATGTGTGCGTGCCTACTCAGTTGTGTCTGACATTTTGTGACCCCATGGACTGTAGCCCGCCAGGCTCCTCTGTCCATGGGATTCTCCAGGCAAAAATACTGGAGTGGGTTGTCATGCCCTCCTCCAGGGGATCTTCCTGACCCAGGGATTGAACCAGCATCTCTTGCACTGGCAGGCAGGTTCTTTACCAGCTGAGCCACTGGGAAAGCCCTATTTTAGGTTAATGAGACTGTGAAAAATAAACCCTTTTGTACCTGATTTACACCTGGTGATTTTTAAATATTTTTTTCACTCCTCTCTCTAATCTCAACAAACAACAAAACATCTTCCTCCTGAAGGAACCTTACCACCTACACTCTAGAATTAATACCCTCATCAATTCTTCTAGAAACCAATGCTTAGAGTTTGTTCCCTGTAATTCAGGATTTGCCTACTCCAATATAAGTAGCAGCTCACAGATAAAACAATGGGTATAAAATCATTTCTACTGCAGATCCATAACACCTGTCTCATTATGGTGTCTTTTAAAACACCCTTGGACAAAACTGTTCACTGACATAAGCAGCCATTTTGCACCCTTTCCTATATTTCATATTTTAGGCCCTATCTTTAATCTGTTTTCCTGTCTATCTTCCCCATTAGACATAGCATTTTGGGGGCACAAGCTATGTTCACTGCAGAAGGTGTAAAATTTACATCTTTAATAAAAAATGCTAAATATTATAATATTTATATATTATAATAGAGCTATATACATGGGGATATGGAAAGGAAGGAGCTATCTAAGACGCCTTCTCCTTTAAAGACTGACAGGAAGCTTAATCTTGATGGATATGTAGGAGCTTGCTTGGCACACTGAAGAAAAAGGCATTTGGGCTCAAAGCAACAGAATGTGCTTGATTTAGAGGAATTAAAGAATAGGATGTTGGGGGGGGAACAAGATGACAGAGGAGCTGGTGGACGTGGAGTACGTCGCTCTCCACGCATACATCAGGAATACACCTTCAGACATAGAAGTGCTTGCAGAACACCAGCTGAGAGTGGACAGGAGTACCTGACCACCGGAAAAGAATATATAAAACCATGCAAAACTCAGCAGGATGAAGGAACTAGGGGGAAAAACAGAAGTGTTAGTAGGACTGGACCTACCCTTGGTGGGTGGGAGAATTGAAACAGGGGTCCAATCTCCACAACGGAGCACTGTCTTGAGTCAGAAGAGAAACATTTAAGGCTGAGAGTGAGGCAGCTGATCTCTGGCAGCCTAAATGGAATGAGAATCAGACAGTCCTTGCCACAGCCTTACGTACCCCAGACAGGGACACAGGTCCCCTAGAAGGTGCAGCAGCTGGGAGCTGGAGTATAGGGATTGCAGAGCAATCCCAGGGCAAGGGCTGCAGTTGACTGCTGGGAGAGGGACCGAGGGGATGTAAGGGAGGAGACTGCAGTAGAAAATGCCTGTGGAAGGAAGCCAGGCAGCCATGGAAACCATGAGTCACAAGTAGGGGGTGGAGCCATCACCATAGCCTCTCTCTTCCAACAAGGCAGCATCTGGCAGCTGAACTTGATGGGCGAGGCTGGCTGTACTCCTCTGAGTACCTGGTGCTGCCAAAACCCCTGCAACCCAAGCAGCTGCACCACCTCCACACCCACCCCTCACTGGGGCAGACGCAAGTCCTCCAGAACAGTCTCAAGAGCAAACCCCAGTGGACGACCTACATGCACAGGTGGAAATAAAACCACAACTGAAACCCAGGGGCAGTCTGGCTAAGGAAGAAGAGCCAAAACCTTCCCACCAGCTGTATAAGCTGCAGATTAAATCCACAGGATCAACTAGGCAGACTCTGTATCTTTGGAATATATAAAAGGATACTGAAAAAGAGACACAGAAATACAGAACAGACTTTTGAACTCTGTGGGAGAATGTGAGGGTGGGGTATTTCAAAAGAACAGCATATATACTATTTATGGTGAAACAGATCACCAGCCCAGGTGGGATGCATGAGACAAGTGCTCGGGCCTGGTGCACTGGGAAGACCCAGAGGAATCGGGTGGAGAGGGAGGTGGGAGGGGGTATCGGGATGGGGAATACGTGTAAATCTATGGCTGATTCATATCAATGTATGACAAAAAAAATAAATAAATAAATAAATAAAAAAGAAAGAAAAAAAAAAGATACTGAGAGCGCCCACAAAACAAAACAAAAAAAAAAACAAAAAAAAAAACCAAAAAACGCACTAGTTCTGATAGCCGTGGACATTGGAGGCAAGAACACACAGGAGTAGAACCACATGAGAATGTGAGCTGCCCACACAGACGATTCACAGACCAGCTCAGTGTTGGAGGGCATCCTAGGGAGGAAAGGGGGACCGTGACTCCCAGAGAGGGAAAGGTCACTGACAACAGTGACTCAAGAAAAATATTTACTATTCTTATATTTTGACTTGCTTCTTTTGTTTTTTCTTTTTTTTTAACCTTCTTTTTCCTCTGTTGTAGTTGTCAATTTTATTAGCACTGTGATCTTTTGACTTTTCTTTTTTCAATCACATTTCTCATTGCTGTTATAAAGGTCTGCCTCCACATTGGCTTTTTGCAGTTCTGTGGAGTTTTCCTTTTTTTCTTCTTCTTTTTTATTTATTTATATTTTTTAATTTTAATTTTTAAATGTTTTAAACCTATTATTCTTTCTACATTTATTCCTCTGTTTGCTTTTCCTACTGTTCTTTCCCCCATGCAGATAACCTTTAATAAATATGTCTTCTCTATCTACCTCTATTTAACTCTGCATTTCTATTCTTTCTTTTCTTTCTTTCCTTTCTTTTTCTCAACATATTTGTTAGTTTTGTTTTCATTGCAATATTCCCCAGGTGGTACCTTGCCTTAGTTTTGTTTTCCATTTGTGCTTTAGTTTTGTTCTTAACTGGTAGATATCATTTTTGGTTTCCTTTGTTCTCCGGGTCAATCCACTGTACTTTATTTTTGTTGGACTGTTTTGATTTTGCTTATGGGTGTCTATGTATATGTGTATATTCCATTATTTTAATCATTATTTGCCTGATTCTGTAACTGCCATTTGTCTGGAATTCATCTTTGGTTTCTTGTTGTTGTGTATTTGTTTTAATCCCATTTAATTCCATAACAGACCACCTATGGAATCTCCATTCCTGGCCAGAGACCAAGCCCTGAGCCTTTGGAGTGGGAACACTGACTCCAAGACCCTAGACTACCAAAGAACTCCTAACCCTAGGGAGCATCAAATAGCAAGAACACCCACAAAGGCGACCACCTGTATATAAGACCCGGCATCACACAACTGCCAGTAGCACCCTGTGCAGGACACCTCATCCAAACAACAAGACAAAAATACAAACCCAAGAGTCAGCAGACAGGATTACCACCTCACTCAGCCCTGCCCACCAGAGGAAAAAAAAAATCACCACAAACCTCACCCTACCAGAAGCTTACACAAACCACTGGACCAACCTTATGAGGGAAGAAACCAAAAGGAAGAAAGAATTCAACCTTGAAGCCTGGGAAAAGGAAACCTCAAACACAGTAAGTTAAAAAAAAAAAAAAGAAAGAAAAGGTAGAGAAACACTGCACAGATGAAGGAACAAACTAGAAACACACAAGTCCAAATAAATAAGGAGGAAATAGGCAAACTACCTGAAAACGATTTCAGAATAATGATTGCAAAGATGATCAAAAACCTTGAAAATAGAATGGAGAAAATGCAAGAATCAATTAACAAAGACGTAGAAGAATTAAAGAATGAATTAATTAAAGAATTAAAGAATGAACTCACAGAGACAAACAACACAATTACTGAAAATAAAAATACTCTAGAAGGAATCAACAGCAGAATATCTGAAGCAAAAAAATGGATCAGTGAACTGGGAGATAAAATGGTGGAAATACCTTCTGAAGAGCAGAATAAAGTAAAAACAATGAAAAGAACTGAAATAGTCTCAGAGACCTCTAGGACAATATTAAACGTACCAATATTTGAATTATGGGGTTCCCAGAAGAAGAAGAGAAAAAGAAAGGGTATGAGAAAATTTTTGAAAAGATTATAGTTGAAAATTTCCCCAACATGGAAAGGGAAATAGTCAATCAAGTCCAAGAGGCACAAAGAGTCCTATACAGGATAAACCCAAGGAGAAACATGTCAAGACACATACTAATCAAACTAACAAAGATTAAACACAAAGAAAGAATATTAAAAGCAGCAAGGGAAAAGCAACAAGTAACATACAAGGGAAACCCCATATGTTTAACAGCTGATCTTTCAGCAGAAACTCTGCAGGCCAGAAGGAAATGGCAGGATATATTTAGAGTACTGAAAGGGAAAAATCTACAACTAAGATTACTCTACTGCCAAGGATTTCATTCAAAATTGTGGGGAACTCAAAAGCTTTGTAGACAAGCAAAAGTTAAGAGAATTCAGTACCACCAAACCAGCTTTACCACAAACATTAAAGGAACTTATATAGTCAGGAAATACAAGAGAAGAAAAAGATCTACAAGAGAAAAGAGAAGAAAAAGATTGCCAGGAGAAATATCAATAACCTCAGATACTCAGATGACACCACCCTTATGGCAGAAAGCAAAGAACTAAACAGCCTCCTGATGAATGTGAAAGAGGAGAATAAAAAGTTGGCTAAAAACTCTATATTCACAAAACAAAGATCATGGCATCCAGTCCCATCACTTCATGGCAAATAGATGGGGAAACAATGGAAACAGTGAGGGACTTTATTTTGGGGGGGCTCTAAAATCACTGAAGACGGCAACTGCAGCCATGAAATTAAAAGATGCTTGCTCCTTGGAAGAAAAGCTATGACCAACCTAGACAGTATATTAAAAAGCAGAGACAATACTTTGTCAACAAAGGTCCATCTAGTCAAAGCTATGGTTTTTCCAGTAGTCATGTATGGATGTGAGAGTTGGACTATAAAGAAAGTTGAGCGCTGATGAATTGGTGTTTTTGAACCGTGGTGTTGGAGAAGACTCTTCAGAGTCCCTTGGACTGCAAGGAGACCCAACTAGTCCATCCTAAAGGAAATCAGTCCTCAATATTCATTGTTAGGACTGATGCTGAAGCTGAAACTCCAATACTTTGGCCACCTGATGTGAAGTACCGACTCATTGGAAAAGACCCTGATGCTGGGAAAGATTGAAGACAGGAGGAGAAGAGGACGACAGAGGATGAGATGGTTGGATGGCATCACCAACACGATGGAAATGAGTTTGAGTAGGCTCCAGGGGTTGGTGATGAACAGGGAGGCCTGGCATGCTGCAGTCCATGGGGTCGCAAAGAGTCAGACACAACTGAGCAGCTGAACTGAACTAAACTGAAACAATTAAGAAAATGGCAATAGGAACACACATATCAATAATTACTTTAAATGTAAATGGATTAAATGCTCCAACCAAAAGACACAGACTGGCTGAATGGATACAAAAACAAGACCTGTATATATGCTGTCTACAAGAAATCTATTTCAGACCTAAAGACACATATAGACTGAAAGTGAGAGGATGGAAAAAATATATTCCATGCAAATGGAAAGCAAAAGAAAGCTGGAGTAGCAATCCTTATGTCAGATAAAATAGACCTTAAAATGAAGAAGATTACAAGAGATAAGGAAGGACACTACTAATGATCAAGGGATGAATCCAATAGGAAGACATAACAATTGTAAATATCTATACACTCAACATAGGAGCACCTCAATACATAGACAAACACAAATAGACAGAAAAGGAGAAATTGACAGTAACACAATAATGGTAGGAGACTTTAACACCCCATTTACACCAATGGACAGATCATCAAAACAGAAAATTAATAAGGAAACACAAGTCTTAAATGATATATTAGATGAGACAGATCTCATTGATATCTTCAGAACATTTCATCCAAAAGAAGAAGAATACACTTTCTTCTCAAGTATACATGGAACATTCTCTAAGACAGACCACATCCTGAGTCACAAATCAAACCTCAGTAAATTTTAAAAAATTGAAATCATATCACGCATCTTTTCTGACCATAATGCTATAAGACTAAATATCAATTACAAGAAAAAAAAACTGTAAAAAACACAAACACGTGGAAATTAAACAATATGTTTCTAAATAACGAATAGGTTACTAAAGAAATCAAAAGGGAAATCAAAAAGTTCCAAGAAAATAAATGACAATGAAAACACAACAACTCAAAATCTATGGGATACAGCAAAAGCAATTCTAAGAGCAAAGTTTATAGCAATACAATCCTACCTCAAGAAACAAACAAACAAAAAATCGGATAGACAACCTAACTTTCCACCTAAAACAACCAGAAAAAGAAGAACCAAAAAACCCCAAAATTATTAGAAGGGAAGAAATCATAAAGATCAGAGCAGAAATAAATGATGAGTGAAAAAAAAAAAAGAAACAATAGTAAAGATTAATAAAAGCTGGTTCTTTGAGAAGATAAAACTGACAAACCTTTAGCCACACTTATTAAGAAAAAAAGAGAGAAGAATCAAATCGATAAAATTAGAAAATGAAACAGAAGAGGTTACAACAGACAACGCAGAAATACAACAGATTACAAGAGATTATTATGAACAACTATATGGCAATAAAATGGATAACCTGGAAGAAATGAACAGAATGTTAGTAAAGATCATTCTTCCAAGACTGAACCAGGAAGAAACTAGAAAGTATGAACAACTCAATTACAAGCACTGAAATCAAAACTGTGCTCAAAAATCTCCCAAAAAACAAAAGCCCAGGGCAAGATGGCTTCATAGGGGAATTCTAGAAAACATTTAGAAAAGAGCTAATGCCTATCCTTCTAAAATTCTTTCAAAAAAATTGCAGAGGAAGGAACACTTGCAAACTCATTCTATGAGGCCACCATCACCCCGATACCAAAACCAGACAAAGACAACACAGAAAAAGAAAACTAAAGGCCATTATCACTGATAAACATAGATGCAAAAATCCTCAACAAAATTCTAGCAAACAGAATTCAATAACACATTAAAAAGCTCATACATTATGATCAAATTGGGGTTATTCCAGGGATGCAAGGATTCTTCAATATATACAAAACAATCAATGTGATACACCATATAAACAAAATGAAAAATAAAAACCATATGATCATCACAATAGATGCAGGAAAAGCCTCTGAGAAAATTCAGCAGCCACTTTTGATTAAAACTCTTCAAAAAACATGCATAGAAGGAACCTATCTCAACATAGTAAAGACCATATATGATAAGCCCACAGGACACAATATTCTCAATGGTAAAGAACCACCAGCACTCCCCCTAAGATCAGGAACAAGACAAAGGTGTCCATTCTCACCACTATTATTCAACATAGTTTTGGAAGTCATAGATACAGCAATCAGAGAAGAAAAAGAAATAAATGGAATCTAGATTGGAAAACAAGAAGTAAAGCTCCCACTGTTTGCAGATGACATGATACTATACATAGAAAACCCTGAAGATACTATCAGAAAATTACTAGAGCTAATCAGGGAATTTAGCAAAGTCACAGGATACAAAATCAATACACAGAAATCACTGGTGCATTCCTATATACTAACAGTGAAAAATCAGAAAAAGAAATTAAGGAATCAATTCCATTCACCACTGCAACAAAAAGAATAAAATATCTAGAAATAAACCTACCTAAGAAGACAACACTATACAGAAAATTATAAGACACTCATGAAAGAAACCAAGGATGACATAAACAGATGGAGAGACAGTCCATGTTCCTGGGTAGGAAGAATCAATATTGTGAAAATGACTATATTTCCAAATGCAATCTACAGATTCAACACGATCCCTATCAAATTACCAATGGCATTTTTCACAGAACTAGAACAAAAAATTTCACAATTTACATGGAAGCACAAAAGACCCTGAATAGCCAAAGCAGTCTTGAGAAAGAAGAATGAAGCTTCCTAACTTCAGATTATACTACAAAGGTACAGTCATCAAGATAGTATGGTACTGGCACAAAAACAGAAATGTAGACCAATGGAAGAAGATAGAAAGCCCAGAAATAAACCCATGCACCTACAGGTACCTTATTTTTGACAAAAGAGGAAAGGATATACAATGGGGCAAAGACAGCCTCTTCAATAAGTGGTGCAGGGAAAACTGGACAGCTACATGTAAAACAATGAAAGTAGAATGCTTCCTAGCACCATACACAAAGATAAACTCAGAATGGATTAAAGACCTAAATGTAAGACAAGAAACTATAAAACCCTTAGAGGAAAACATAGGTAGAACGCTAGGCAAATCAAAGCAAGATCCTCTATGACCCAAGTCCTAGAGTAATGGAAATCAAAACAAAAGTAAACAAGTGGGACCTGATTAAACCTAAAAGCTTTTGTACAGCAAAGGAAACTGTAAACAAGGTGAAAAGACAACTCTCAGAATGAGAGAAAATAATAGCAAATGAAACAACTGACAAAGGATTAGTTTCCAAAATATATAATTAGCTCATTCAACTCAAAACCAGAAAAACAAACAATTCAATAAAAAAGCGTGAAAAAGACCTAAACAGACATTTCTCCAAAGAAGACATACAGATTGCTAACAAACACATGAAAAGATGCTCAACACTGCTTATTATTAGAGAAATGCAAATCAAAACTACAACGAGATATCACCTCCCACCATTCAGAATGGCCATCATCAAAAAGTCTACAAATAGTAAATGCTGGAGAGGGTGTGGAGAAAAAGGAATGCTCTCGCACTGTTGGTGGGAATGTAAATTGATACAGCCACTATGGAAGATGGTATGGAGATTCCTTAAAAAACTAGGAATAAAACCACCATATGACCCACCAATTTCACTCCTAGGCATATACCCTGAAAAAACCAAAATTGGAAAAGACACATATACCCCAATGTTCATTGCAGCACTATTTGCAATAGCTAGAACATGGAAGCAACCTAGATGTCCATCAACAGATGAATGGATAAAGAAGTTGTTGTATATATACACAATGGAATATTACTCAGCCATAAAAAGGAACACATTTGAGTCAGTTCTAATGAGGTGGATGAACCGAGAGCCTATTATACAGAGTGAAGTAAGTCAGAAAGAGAAAGACAAATATCGTATACTAACACATATATAGGGAATCTAGAAAGATGGTACTGAAGAATTTATTTGCAGAGCAGCAATGGAGAAACAGACAGAGAACAGACTTATGGACATGGGGAGAAGGGAGGAGAGGGAGGAGAGGGTGAGATGTACAGATAGAGTAACATGGAAACCTAATATGTAAAATAGCCAATGGGAATTTGCTGTATGTCTCAGGGAACTCAAACAGGGGCTGTGTATCAAACTAGGGGGTGGAATGGCGAGGGAGACTGGAGGGAGTTTCAAGAGGGAGGTGACATATGTATACCTCTGGCTGATTCATGTTGAGGTTTGACAGAAAACAACAAAGTTTTGTAAAGCAATTATCCTTCAATTAAAAAATAAATAAACTTTAAAAAATTTTTAAAAAATAGGATGTTAATGAATTGCTGAGTGTCCCCATACAGACAGGGGATAGATGAAAGTAATAGTGCAGTTGGAGGTGAAATTAGAAAAGATCACAAAGAGAATAGGGAGCCATCTGAAAGTTTGAGGGGGTAGCAGCAGCATTTCTGGTAACCACAAAGAGCATTCATGGGTGAGTGTGAGAGCAAAGACTAGGAGAGTATTTGAGGAGGCTACAACAATCACAGGAGTGTTAGATGATGGGTCTGAAATTAGGGGAGAGAAATGAGAGTTATTTAGGAAAAATAATCAACAGAACTTGATAACTGATTATGGAGAAACTAGTAATCTTACAGTGGCTTCTGGCACAGGTCATTGGATTGTTTATGTTGTCACAACCAGAAATATAGGCTAGTTCTGGCCCACATTAAAATAAGCTCTAGATTCATTTATTGCCCCAAACTCTATTATTTAACCCCATCCTTCTACACCCAAGCCTCCAGTTTAACACAGGGCCTCACTGACTCTCACATGTCTCCTAGGTGGCCCCCCAAACAAACCTCTATCCGAAGCCAGTATTTCTCAAAGTGAGTTCTTTATTCTAACTAATCAGGATGTCCTGTGGTGCTTGATAAAAATGCAGAATTATTGGCCTTATCCCAGACCCCATGAGGGACAAAATTTGCATTTTGATACTTTCAACGTTGAGAACCATTAGCCTGATCCAGCCTATCTACTACTATCAAATTTATTTTTATTAAACTCTGCTTTCCTCATGTCACTTGCTTGTTCCAACTGATTTCTAATCTTCTACCTGGACTTTAAGATCTTCTTTTAACTTGATTTTTTGATCTTTCCAATATACATTTTTGTTCTTTACAAAATCAACCTCATTTCTCATTCCTTCCTTCTCGCCCACCTGCCGTACCCCCTCCCAAATACAATTTGGTTCTCTTTCCAAGCTTTTGTATTGAATATTACTTCCACAATCTGAGAGCTTTTCCATCATTTCCCCTCCCCTGTCAAATCCCAGCTACCATATCCTGAAAGTCTAGAAATTTGCATGGATTTTTCTCTAATTACTCTAACCCAACTTATGTCTCCTGTCTAATACATAATATTGCTACGGCACAATTAGCAGGCACAACTTAAGGTTTGATTATTTCAACTATATTATTGCAATGATAAGGTTTTATTCTTATTTTCCAGTCATTAGTGCACCCAGCACAGTTCTTGGTACACAATAAGCACTAAAGAAATATTTGCTGATTTTGGAAATCATCCTGAAAGATGGATGGCATTTTTCCCCCAATGTCACATGAATCTGTTAGGTAGTTAGAATAGGAAACAGGAGTCCAGAATGGCGGGGGCTAAAAGATAAGAAAGGAAAAAGCCCATGAAAATAGAACAAAGGAAGGTTCGAGGACCCAAGTGAGGACCTCAGGTAGAACAAACAACACTCCTGGCTAGCGTAATTTACATAGGGCAGGCCCAGGGGGAGAAAAAAACATATAGAAAGAGGAGCCCGAGGGTGTCTCTCTCTCTCTCTCGATGGATTTCCCTGCTATTTCCTAAATAAAATGGAGCTGTAACATGGAACTGTAACACTGACTTGTCTAAGAGCTATAGCACGGTCTGTTCATGACCTGAGAGCTATAACAGGGTCTGTCCAAGACCCGAGAACTGTGACACACCAAAGGCTTTATGTCCATCACTCCAAATCTTTGTTGTGAACAGACAGAACCGAGGAGCATACACTCGCCTGACAAATCCAAAAAGACAGAGGACTTCAATTTTTAAAAGCAAAACAAATGTAAATATATTCACTATTCTAGATACCTGGTGATGTTACAGATAATGTTTCCTGGGGCAGGGGGCGGGGGTGGTGTGTGTGGATAAACTGGGAAATTGGGACTGACATACATACACTACGATGGCAGTGTGCATGCTCAGTTGTGTCTGACTCTTTGCGACCCCATGGACTGCAGTCCACCAGACTCCTCTGTCCATGGGACTCTCCAGGCAAGAATACTGGAGTGGGTTGCCATGCCTTCCTTCAGGGGATCTTCACAACTCAGGGATCAAACCCATATCTCCTGCGTCTCCTGCATTGGCAGGTGGATTCTTTATCACTGTGCCACCTCAGGAAGCCCATATCCACACTAGTATATACAAAATAGATAGCTTATAAGAACCTGCTGTTTAGCATAGGAAACTCTACTCAATACTCTGTAATGGTCTGTATGAGAAAAGAATCTGAAAAACAGTGGATATATGTATATTAATAACTGATTTACTTTTCTGTACATCTGAAACTAACACAACATTGTAAATCCACTATACTCCAATAGAAATTAAAAAAAAAAAAAAGATAATGTTTCCTGGCCTGTTTTCTAAATACAGACTGCTTAATCATGAAGGCAAGGTAATTACAAATAGCTCTTAATTAAAATACAGGCCACTTTTGGTGTACTGATGTAATAGTGTATCATGTAATTGTGGCACTGCAATGCAGTGTCTCATGTATATAAAATTTAGATCAGCAGTTCCCAACCTTTTTGGCACCAGGGACCAGTTTCATGGAAGACTATTTTTCCACAGACTGGGGTAGGTGAGGATGAGTTCAGGAATATTCAACCACATTGCATTTATTGTGTACTTTATTGCTAATCTAATGCCATCGCTGATCTGACTAGAAGTACTGGTTTGCGGCCTGGAGGTTGCGAACCCCTGTTTAGATGACAGCAACTGAAAGAACCTTAAAAGATAATGCAAGCCAATCACTTCAGTTTCTCTACTTAATAACTGAACCTCAGAGAAATTGTATGACTTGCCTAAAGTCACAAAGCTGATGAGCAGCACCCAGCAAAAATAAGCACCCAGGCCTCCTGACTGAACATCAAAGGTTGCTTTCATTACACCACATGCTCAGAGATACTAAAGTCAAAGTGAGATGCTTCAGTAAGAATTCCTGTTAGCATAAACGAAACTTTTAGGAGTCTCTCCCTGCTATCCTGAAAAACTGAGGTAAAACACACCTCAGAATCATAAGGACTGACACAGGCACAGTTCCAAAAAAAAAAATTTAAAAAGAAGTAAAACTTTCTAAGACAAAATATACAATCATAGTGCAGTTCTAAAGTATTTCCCAAAGCCACAGGAAAAATACTTACAAAGTTAAATTCTAATCATGTGATCTTAACATTCATCTTACTACTTTGGTAAAATACACACCAAAAGAAGAACCGAACATATAAAATACTAGAAGCAAAAATCACTCAATCTCCAAAAGCACAAATTCACATCTAAGGGTAAAACGCATCTTTGGTACTCACCGTAACTTTACTTCCAACTATCTGCATGCAGAGGTCAACGGAGAGTAGTTATGGTGTAAAAAAAAAAAAAAACAAACAGCAACAGTATTAATAATCAGAGGCTTTTCACAGAAGTGTTTAGTAAATTAGTAAATAGCTACCTCTATGTGTACTTTTAATATTTTAGGTCTAGAGGTTAATACATCAGTATTAATTTCTACCATATTCCAAAAATGTATAAAGTCGGCAGAATAAAGATTCCCAAATAAAATTATTACCATTTGAGGATTTTTTTTAACTTTTCTGTAATGGGCTTCTCAACTAGTTGTAGTATAAATATCAAGTAATGCAAGATTAAGTGCAATCAGGCATCAGATATTTTATCAGTCCACAACCTCTGAAAAAGTTATCATGAGAAAACTGAATTTTATTCTAATATTGTTTTTTTTCTTTCCTTTTTTTTTCTTGTCCTTTTTTCTTTCCTTTACTATTAAGCTTGGAATTAGGTATTTTAGAATATAAATGTTATACTTAAAGTCATGTGTTTAAGTTAATAAATAAACTTTAGGTTGAAAACTGGAAATTTTATATTGTTATGAATTTAAGGTTTAAAATATTGTTTTATATTATACTTGAAAATTACAAAGAAGATAGATTGCTTATGATTCTAGTTTTCTAGGTCATCCTAGCATTTCTATTATAACAACACAGTTTTCTATATAATGTAAAGACAAAGAAGCAGTTTGTATTTAAATATACTTATTCAGAAGGAGGAAATAGTTCAAAAATTACAACCTCCATTGAGTTTTTCTTATGGTGAAGAAATAAGAGAATTCCTAAGAATTTGTGTTTAAGAAGGCAAGAACCAAAATCATAGTCCTAAAGTATAATTTTATGCCAGAATCCAAATATAAATCATTGTTATCAGATTCCTACACTTGAATATCAAGCAATGTTCAAAAAAAGAGTTCATCCATAATCTAAAACTATTAATCTGATGGCACATATTATCAATACATGTTCTAATTATTAGCTAGTACTTTAAAAATAAAAATCAAATATAACTGAAATCCCAATAAGAATCCTAAGTTTAACAGGATACTACAAGATACAAAAAGAAATGATAGTTTCCTGATTAATTATTTCAGGAATCCATGAATCTCCAAATAGAAAAGCAGCTTTCTTAAATATTCATTTGACAGATTATCTACAGACAGTGACTATTTAGTTGAATAAAAGCCTCTGTGGTGCCGTTAGCAGTCTTCTGAATTGAAAGATACGCTATTGACCTAAATTATTTCTTCCCACCAAAAAGACAAAGGTCTTAAAAAAAAAAAAAAAGAGGTCTTATTTGTCCTGTGTTTATTTACCACAGACATGAAATTTTAAAAAAAAGAAGAAGAAGAAGAAGAAGAATTGCAAGCCTGTCTTAACAATTTAAGCAGGTCTATACTGTTCTGATTGCAAAATGATTGCATTTAGTTAAAGCATAAACAGCAAACAGATTAGATGAGCCAAGAAAAGCTAAAAGAAACTGGTCTGGTCATGTTTGGGCTCAACTGTTTTACCTTATCTAGGTGATGTCTGGCAAAGACTTGAGAAAGAAAATACCTGATAGTGGCAAAGGCAAAACCATTAATACTTGTATGTGTGTGTGCTAAGTCACTTCAGTTTTGTCTGACTCTGTGTGACTCTATGGACTGTAGCCTGCCAGGTTCCTCTGTCCATGGGATTCTCCAGGCAAGAATACTGGAGTGGGTTGCCATGCCTTTCTTTAGGAGATCTTCCTGACCCAGGGATCAAACCCATGTCTCTTATGTCTCCTGCATTGGCAGGCAGGTTCTTTGCCACTAGTGCCACCTGGGAAGCCAATGCATGTATACACACATACAAAAAGATATACTACAACTCTTAACTGCTTATGATATGTGTGTGTGTGCTTAGTCACTCAGTTGTGTCTGACTCTTTGCAACCCCATGGACTGTAGCCTGCCAGGTTCCTTTGTCCATGGGGATTCTCTAAGCAAGAATACTGGAGTGGGCTGCCATGCTCTCCTCCAGGGGATCTTCCCAACCCAGGGATAGAACTCAGGTCTCCTGCATTGCAGATGGATTCTTTACCATCTGAGCTGCCAGGGAAGCCTGCTTATGATATGGGCCAATCTGAAAATATTTAGCGATGTATTTGGTATCACTATTTTAAATTCTTTGCTGAGAGTTTTTTTAATCAATGCCACCTTTCAATGTATCTTCAAAAAATGTAACTTTACATATTTTTAAATCTCAACCTCAAAGACTGTGATTTAAGTTAGAAATTAATTAGTTTCTTAATATGGTCATAAGGACACTGACATCTGGCAAACTAATGTTCGGATTTCAGTGACAAATTTTTTCCTCATAAACATCTTTGCACATGTGCTCAGTCATGTCCGACTTTTTGACCTCATGGACTGTAGCCCACCAGGTTCCTTTGTCCATGGGATTCTCAAGACAAGAATATTGGCGTGATTTCCCACTACTATTCAACATAGTGTTGGAAGTTTTGGCCACAGCAATCAGAGCAGAAAAAGAAGTAAAAGGAATCCAGATAGGAAAAGAAGTGGAACTCTCACTGTTTGCAGATGACATGATCCTCTACATAGAAAACCCTAAAGATTCTTCCAGAAAATTACTAGAGCTAATCAATGAATATAGTAAAGTTGCAGGATATAAAATTAACACACAGAAATCCCTTGCATTCCTATATACTAACAATGAAAAAACAGAAAGAGAAATTAAGGAAAAAATACCATTCACCATTGCAACAAAAAGAATAAAATACTTAGGAGTATATCTACCTAAAGAAACAAAAGACCTATACATAGAAAACTATAAAACACTGATGAAAGAAATCAAAGAGGACACAAACAGATGGAGAAACATACCGTGTTCATGGATTGGAAGAATCAATATTGTCAAAATGGCTATTCTACCCACAGCAATCTATAGATTCAGTGCAATCCCTATCAAGCTACCAATGGTATTTTTCACAGAACTAGAACAAATAATTTCACAATTTGTATGGAAATACAAAAATCCTCAAATAGCCAAAGTAATCTTGAGAAAGAAGAATGGAACTGGAGGAATCAACCTGCCTGACTTCAGACTCTACTACAAAGCCACAGTCATCAAGACAGTATGGTACTGGCACAAAGACAGAAATAAAGATCAATGGAACAGAATTGAAAGCCCAGAGATAAATCCACAAACCTATGGACACCTTATCTTTGACAAAGGAGGCAAGGATATACAATGGAAAAAAGACAACCTCTTTAACAAGTGGTGCTGGGAAAACTGGTCAACCACTTGTAAAAGAGTGAAACTAGAACACTTTCTAACACCATACACAAAAATAAATTCAAAATGGATTAAAGATCTAAAAGTAAGACCACAAACTATAAAACTCCTAGAGGAGAACATAGGCAAAACATTCTCCGACATAAATCACAGCAAGATCCTCTATGACCCACCTCCCAGAATATTGGAAATAAAAGCAAAACTAAACAAATGGGACCTAATGAAACTTAAAAGCTTTTGCACTACAAAGGAAACTATAAGTAAGGTGAAAAGACAGCCCTCAGATTGGGAGAAAGTAATAGCAAATGAAGAAACAGACAAAGGATTAATCTTAAAAATATACAAGCAACTCCTGCAGCTCAATTCCAGAAAAATAAATGACCCAATCAAAAAATGGGCCAAAGAACTAAACAGACATTTCTCCAAAGAAGACATACAGATGGCTCACAAACACATGAAAAGATGCTCAACATCACTCATTATCAGAGAAATGCAAATCAAAACCACAATGAGGTACCATTACACGCCAGTCAGGATGGCTGCTATCCAAAAGTCTACAAGCAATAAATGCTGGAGAGGGTGTGGAGAAAAGGGAACCCTCTTACACTGTTGGTGGGAATGCAAACTAGTACAGCCGCTATGGAAAACAGTGTGGAGATTTCTTAAAAAACTGGAAATAGAACTGCCATATGACCCAGCAATCCCACTTCTGGGCATACACACTGAGGAAACCAGATCTGAAAGAGACACGTGCACCCCAATGTTCATCGCAGCACTGTTTATAATAGCCAGGACATGGAAGCAACCTAGATGCCCATCAGCAGATGAATGGATAAGGAAGCTGTGGTACATATACACCATGGAATATTACTCAGCCATTAAAAAAAATTCATTTGAATCAGTTCTAATGAGATGGATGAAACTGGAGCCCCTTATACAGAGTGAAGTAAGCCAGAAAGATAAAGAACATTACAGCATACTAACACATATATATGGAATTTAGAAAGATGGTAACGATAACCCTATATGCAAAACAGAAAAAGAGACACAGAAGTACAGAACAGACTTTTGAACTCTGTGGGAGAAGGTGAGGGTGGGATGTTTCGAAAGAACAGCATGTATATTATCTATGGTGAAACAGATCACCAGCCCAGGTGGGATGCATGAGACAAGTGCTCGGGCCTGGTGCACTGGGAAGACCCAGAGGAATCGGGTGGAGAGGGAGGTGGGAGGGGGGATCGGGATGGGGAATACGTGTAACTCTATGGCTGATTCATATCAATGTATGACAAAACCCACTGAAAAAAAAAAAAAGAAAGAAAGAAAGAATATTGGCGTGATTTCCTTCTCCATGGGATTTTCCTAACCCAGGGATCGAATCTGCATCTCCTGCTTGGGAGGCAGATTGTTTATTATCTGAACCACCAGGGAATATCCACATAAACATCTATATATACTGTTAAAATGTAACATGCACGATTCCCTCTAAATCACTGATGTCTTGTGCCTCTCAAGATTATGAATTGGTATGACAATGTTGCAATTTTTTTTTTAACTTGCGGTTTTCATTTTATTTAAAATTCACTGACACTGTGTGCAATATACCATGACAGCTGCTGGCAATGTGGCAGGCATGTTGGGGTGCAAACATGAAAGTGTCACATTGCTGTCTTGAGGAATGTAGGTTTTGGGGACGGGAATCTGACGAGGAGGAAGACCACAGGAACCATGCAGGGCAAAGGCAGGGATGCTGAGAGTGCAGCTGCTCGGCGATTGTTTGGGGGCAGAAGCACAAAGCTTTGAACCGGCATGGGTTTGGGGTGATGCCAGGGTGAAGGTGAAGAGAACAGGAACAGGCTGGGTGACATGAAGCCACTGATGTTCGGTAGTGAGTTGGGCAGTAGTGAGGAGGGCGGGGAGGCCGGCAGCTGTCACAATGAACAGCCCAGTGAGCACACGTTGCAATATTAACAAAGCTTGGTTTTCCACTTCTGAAAACTTATGTTGGTGCTGTGAAAAGAAAGACTCTTCCAGACTATCTGTGGCCAAATTATCTACATGTACCTGGGCCTCCCTGGTGGCTTAGATGGTAAAGAATCTGCTTGCAATGCAGGAGACCTGGGTTTGATCCGTGGGTTGGGAAGATCCCCTGGAGAAGGAAATGGCAAACCACTCCAGTATTCTTGGCATGGGAAATACCAGGGACAGAGGAGCCTGCAGGGCTACAGTCCATGGAGCTGCAAAGAGTCAGAAATGACTTAGCAACTAAACAACAAGATCAAGACCATAACCACACTTGTTACAGTAAGCAAGAGTCCAATTCCAGCAGAGAAGAGACTCTTTTCCACTCCCTTATTAAGTCCTTTCATCACTGACAGAGTTACTCAAGGTACTTTTTCCTTTGCATTCACACAACATTTTTTATTATGGAATTTGAAGAGGAAAAACCTAAGCAATAGTTTTCATCATTATCTTTTAATTTCCTTTATATTCTCTTATCCCAGGCTAATTTTGGCATGATCAGTTACACAACAAAAGACTCTCCTTTGCTTTAGAAACAGGCTTTGTGTCCAAACCCATGTATTAGTTTCATCTTGCTTTACTGTCCTTCCCACAAACACAGGAGAATGACGGATATCGCTTATTGAGTGCTTATTTTGTTTTTCAATTCCATGTAAAATGCCTAAGCAGGTGTTAAAGGGGGAAATGTACAATTTATGTTTAAATTTAACTATAATTTTCACATATTTTACACATGACTTATGATAAAACATTTTTCTACCAGGGACTCTAGTCCTTAAATTTGCTTTTACTTCAAGATAAAAGTTTTGACTATTTGCAAAACATTTTCATAAAGCACTGGTTACAATCATATCTACTTTAAATATGGAAGCATTTTTAATCAGTGTGTCAATATAAAGAAAAAATAAGCATAAAAGAGTATGACATGCAAAGTATACTTAAAGCCTAATAAAAGCCAGCAGGATGGAAACCTTAGTTATACATAGATAAATGGTCATGGGGCGGGTACATTATAATTCATGCAAATTTTATTGTCATGATCACGAAGAGATCACAAAAGATGAGAGGATGGTTTATCATTAAATGGTATCCCTCTCACCTTCAAAAGGAAATAACATATGTAATTTTATTTGTTTTCACCACAGAACACAGTACTAACGACTGTCTCTCCAAAGTGAGAAAGCTTTAAAACATGCTTATCAATAGGCTTTCTTTCATCATATTTAGTCCATGAAAAATACAAGCTAATAAAACATATAACCTTAGAGCGCTAATGAAAGTTCTATATGTCAAGTGACCCTGTGTGTGCTAAAGGAAACAAATAAAGATCATATACTAAATAGTTATTTGTATCGATTTTGAGACTAATGCCTTTAGTATAGAGTTTTCATGTCTTTTGAGAAAATTTCAATTTCCATTTTTCAAATAAATCAATTCAAGAGAGCTCAGCCAACGTTTACCCCAAGTTTAGCATTTTAATCTGAAAAATGAGTATATAAATCAATGTGCTTTTTATTGGTCAGTTAAAGAGGAAACAATACAAAGATAAATGAAAACAAGTTCTACATAGAGACTGAGTCAAAATCAAAAGGTTAAGAAGAGCTTCACACAATCTTCATTATATTCAGTTCCACTTACGCAAACAAAAGCAACAACAAATGAGCCAGAGACACTAACAAAATCTTGCCATTAAAATCAGCACATAATTATTCATATATAATTATCTGTACTTTGCACCCAGATATAACTATATAGATTTACTAGTGTATTTGCCTTTAGGTATTTGAAAAATAACACTGAATGTACACCCTGCATTTCCTAAAGCATTTTACTGTGAACAATAACTTGAGTGCAAAAAATGAGAAGAGATTCATCAGAATTTCAAAGTAAAACCCTATGCCTCACCTAATTCTATTGAAAATGACGCTCAAGGCAAATTTCACTTATCACTTGAAACACATTTCTGCCCTTGGATACCAGAAGCAAATTAAAAAACATGCTGTTGTTCTGCTCTGGCAGAGCTGCAATGCATTATGATCAAATAGTTCAGCATTCAGATTTAGCTTACTTAAAGTACAACATGGAATCAATACAATTGTAGAATTCAGACAAAATGCATCAGTAATTGCCACTGCAATTACTGTACTGAAACAGCATTAATAGGATAGCCAAATAATTTTAGAATATATTTTGCCAATGAAGAACTATTCACTAATCAACTTTTTAAATTTAAAATACGTATGCCTTAAATGTAAATGTATGTGTATAATAAACACGTCACACAAACATAAAATCACTGTGTGTTTTTGTGTGTGTATATATATATATATACATATATATACATACAACATATGTATGTTATATATATACACATAGATAGTGATTTTATAAACTCTGTGAAAAGCTTCTTCTTTACAGAAATGTAAAAGATACAGTCCACTATTTCAAAAAATATTTTTTTTTCTTACAAAAATAAATCAAACTTTAGACTCTTTTTGGAAGCACTTTAGGAAATAAACAAAGCAATATATTCCACTAAAACATGAAGTTTTTCCTGCTGCAGACAAGCCTTTTCAATGAATCCTAATTTTAATTCTTTTGAGACTCACACAGATTTCATTAAAGTTCCTATTAAACACCTTCCTTTATGCTAAATTAAGCTGTACAATAACAATTATGAGGTAGTTTACATAAGTAGCATCACAAAAAATAAAAACAAACTGCTTATTAAAAAAATTGCTATAAATTTCAAGTAAGCAAATACCAGACATATAACTTTAATGTAAACTTAGTTAAATCTTGTGACTAGGCTATGTTTGTCCTTCTTCAAAATCTGAAGTGTTCCTATAACAAAGTGTATATTAAGTGGAATAAGTACAAATTGCTGCTATTTGTTAGTAAGTGCACAAAACCTCAGCTCAAAAATTTAACCGGATTAACTCAGAGCCAACTATTATTAGTCTGTTTTGTTTATAAGAATGGAAACTCTCTTTAAGAACAGTTTTGAAATATATATAAAATGTATTAAAGTACCTATATATACCTCTTTTATGAAGTCTATATAAGTACCCTGAGGCAAAAACTTGGAGATCTGAAGTTTGCTTCTTTTAAGCAGATAATGCTAAGCTCATTATATGGATGCTGGAAGAGTCTCACTACTTACAGATTTGGCAGTAGCAGAAATATACTGGACGACCATCTCACGCTTGGTGGTAAAATCTTTGTTTCGTAAAGGAGCTTTTCGCTCTTCATTAAGGTTCATGTCCTCCTGTTAAAAAGAATATTTATTAAAAAAATAATATTTATTGTATTAGCAAAATTCTGCTTATGAGTTTCAAAGGTGCTTAATAAATATTAAGCAACAAAGTTCTACTGTATATCACAAGGAACTATATTCAATATCCTATAATAAAATATAAGAGAAAAGTATATGACAAAGAATATATATGTATGACTGAATCACTGTGCTGTATAGCACAAATTAACACAACATTGTAAATCAACTATATCTCAACAAAATAAACTTTAAAAAAGAAAAATTAAAAAATTAATGTTCTCTGTATTAAAATAGTAAGTCATGCTCTGACTATCAACAACCACCATTTTTCAGCTCCTTCACTATTATTTTTCACTCTATATACCCTAGTGTTATATAAATTTTACCATATATTTATGGCTCATATTGCTACCTACTCAATGAGTAGAAACAAGAAAAACTTTTTAACTATTCCACAGAATAAACTGGCAGTTTATAGCATGGATATACATCATTCAGCCTTAGCAAAGTTATTTTTTCACCCTGATAGCAAAAATAAACAAATAAACACTTTACTACTTGGCATATGTTCCCTTAGGATAAATATTATCTAGAAGAGCAAACATAATTTGTAAATTATAGGAAATATATATCTACAATATGTCACTGAAGAAAGATTCATGAGAAGTTGCTGAATTTGGGGGAAAAAATCAGAAACATAGTTACCTACATTGGGATAACAAAGACCACTAACTGGAAAGAAAAATATTCAGTTACAGCAACACATCATTTTGAGGTTCAATAAGCTTTGATTTGGTTGGAAATGTTCCTTTATATTGTGTTACAAAGACATAGAACATTTTCACTAGATAAATCATTTTTTCTTCATTTTGAAACTCATGTTAACCCCTGAAACATATTAAGACACACTTGAAGGGTCATAAAACCAAGTTGGAAAGGACTACACCTCCAAAATCAACATCAAATGAAAAGACAACATACAGAATGTATGAAAATGTTTACAAGTCATACATCTGATATGGGGCTTGTATCCCCATAAAAAGAAGCCTTACAAATCAACAATAGACAAATAACCCAACTACAAGTGGACAAAGGATTTGAACAGACATTTCTCTAAAGAAGCCATACAAATTGCCAATAAGCACATGAGGCTCAACATCACTATTCACCAAGGAAATGCAAATCAAAACCACAGTGAGACACCGCTTCACTCCCACAGTTATAAAGGCTAAGACAGAAAAGATAATAACAATTGTTGGTGAGGATGTGAAGAAACTGGAACCCTCACACACTGATAGTAAGAATATGAGATGATATAGTCACTTTGGAAAACAGTCTAGTAGTTCCTCAAAAAGTTATATGTAGAGTTACCACATGACTCAGCTTATACCCAAGACAAATGAAAACATATGTCCACACAAAAACTCGTACTTGAATGTTCATAGCAGAAATATTAGAGTGGAAACAATTCAAATGTCCATCAAATGATGAATGGATAAAAAAATGTCATATGTCCATACAATGGAATATTATTCAGCCACAAAGAGGAATGAAGTACTGATACATTCTATACTTCATGGATGAAACTTGAAATCACATTATGCTAAATGAAGGAAGCAGGTCACAAAAGACCATACATTACATGATTCCATTTATATTAAATATCCAGAACAGGCAAATCTATAGAGATTTGTGAATTAGTGGTTGTCAGGGGCAGGGCAAGAGGGGATGGGAGAACTGGGCTGTGACTGCCAACAGGTACGGTGTTTCATTTGTGTGTGATAAAAATGTTCTAAGAATGAATGTTGTGATGGTTGCACGACTCTTTGAATACACGAAGAGAAGAAAAAAAACCACTGAACTATATACTTTAAGAGGATGAATTTTATGGCTTCTGAAAGGTATCTCAATTTTTTAAAACAAGAAAAAGAAATCAGTATTTTTATCCCTTTACTTGCTTAGTAATTCTAAACATTACTAGTTTTTAATCAACTAAATGAATGGACAAAGAAAAATACTAAAATAATTTTAAAAAATAATGTATGAGAATGTGGGGGAAAAAACAAAGGATCCATAAAAAGTAATCAAACTGCATCTATGTATTGAATAGTAACTTCAATGACACCAGTATCTCATGATATATAGTTGCACCCACTGCAGTGACTCCTACAATGATTAATTCACAATCAATACCTATAAATTTCATGTATATATACCTGACCCCCCCCTTCCTAATCATCTCTATCACTGTCTCTACCTCTACTTTTCCTATCTTATCTCATTTCTCATTTGTATATCTTACCTGTAAATGACTTACTTGAAGCCAGCCTCTCTTTCTCTCTCAAAGGCTAGATCTAGCATTGTTGAATCAAAGTGAGAATCACAGAAATGAGGCTGTATAGCACTTTATAAAGTCCACAGATACTCATCTATGTTCTGTGTCAACTTCAACTAACAGGGAACTCACTACCTCCACACGCAGTCCTTCCCATTATAGGGTAGTTTAACTTTTGCCAAGTTTTACTTTGGAGGACTGGATCTGAAATATGTACAACAAAATACTAACATCATGTTAAGGTGGCAAGATCATATCATTATTTTTTCTTCTCTACTTTCTAAATTTTGACTCACTTATTTACCAAACTCATACCATGCACCACCTGAGGAGAAGGTATTGGCTACCCACACAGGTATTCTTGCCTGGAGAGTTCCATGGACAGACGAGGCTAGTGGCCTTACAGTCCATGGGGTTGCAGAGTCAGACATGACTGAGCAACTAACACTTTCACTTTACCATGCACCACAGAATATGCTAGGTAGGGAGCGAAAATTGAAAATTTGAAAGAGTGCTTGAGCCCATGAATTAAATGAGTTATTATTTGTGAAGTTCTTAAAACAATGCCTAATATTTAGTAAATGCTAATTTGTCTGTTAAATTAATAAAAATAAACAATTCATAGTATAGTAGGGATGGAGAAGGAAATGGCGACCCCACTCCAGTATTCTTGCCTGGAAAATTTCCATGGACAGAGGAGCCTGGCAGGCTATAGTCCATGGGGTCACCCATAGTCAGACACGACTGACTGAGTGACTAAGCACATATAGTAAGGAAGAGTGATATGCAAATATATGGGTATAACAGAGGCATGTACAGGATGTCATAGGAACACAGAGGACAGATGGGAAAGACAATAGAGAAGTCTTCGTCAGGATTTGGGTCTTGAAGGAGGAGAAAAACCTGAGTGAAGGCCAAGAGATTAGCTACCAGACCACAGTAGGCTTCTGTCATGGTTGGCTGCCCAATAGCCAACATGCCCGCTATAATTTTAAACACCCACCCAGTATCAGCCCCACCAATGAAGAATCCATGAAAACCACATTTCAGTCTCCCTATCCCTTATAACAATACAGTAAGATGGCTTAGTTGTCATCCATGAAATAGATGCATATGGGGTGTAGTTTCACCCATGTTTTGCTAGCATGGGTGGCAACAGAAGTGACATGGACATGGAATTGATGGCAGCAGACACATCTTTTTCATCACAACAATTTGACAAAGTGGTTCTGCTCCTTCATCAGATTATGTTTTGGCTGTGTGGTTCTGGAAGTTATTCCTATACTTAGATTACCTGGAGCCTGTTTTAAAACCCTCCTGGTTCATATCTCTTCATGTGTGTGTATGTATATAAATATTCTATTTAAATTAATCAGAATAAATTATCTTATGTTTAATAATCTGGGCTATTGAAGTAACTCAAGTAATAGTAATAAGAGTCCAAACTAAGAGGGATGGTAGATTGGACAGAAGAAATAAATGAAAGGAACCTGTAAATATTACATGAAGACAATACTCTCTCCTTGAGGCTAAAGTATACCTACCAGTTTCAATTTATCTTCATGTGACATAGTTCAGCATCTCTCTCAAATACCCTGTGGTTTGATAAATCCAAGGAAGGAAAGGATTTCCACGTCCTTCATCTTGAAATACTATACTTCTCAATTCAGCCTCTGATTTTATGACTTTATTGGCAAGAACATCATTCTGCTAAATCATATTGTGTTTGTTTCCATCGAAACCTCTAAATACTGCTCATATATACTATACTATGTCTCTACCATCTCATAACATTCTGGTTAAATTATAGTCTCCTGCAAATAGCACGTATCTGTATCCCCAACTAGAATCAACTCTGAAATACTGACAAGATTGAGTGTCTGTACTTGTATACTCCACAGTCAGGTCTTAGAGTGTGGTAATGCCACCGTTGGCAATCTCTATGTAGAGAGTCTGCTCGCCTTCCAGTGACATTTTTCTTTTTTTTAATTGAAGGATAATTGCTTTACAGAATTTTGTTGTTTTCTGTCAAACCTCAACATGAATCAGCCATAGGTATACATTCTGTGTTACCATATACCTCCAATTCAATTTTCAATGACACAGGGCAAAGATCATGCTATTAAGAGTAGAATCATGGAGGCAGGCAGGATAATAATAAGAATATGAAGAATATAGACCTCAGAGGAATGTCAAGTTTAAGTGCGATCAGGCACCCAGGCCTGGTGTATATTAGCTAGCCATCAAAGAATGTTCATGTTATTATTCATGTTCATGTTGTTATTACTTCCCTAGTCTCATTTCTTTCATTACCACTGTTCATCTTACCCTTGTGTTTGAATAACACAAGATTATTCATCATTTTTCTACACACGCTATGCTCTTACACATTTCCATTACTTTGTTCATGATGCTGTTCTTTCTGCCTAGAATGCTGTCAACTTCACCACCCTCTCCCTCTGTTAACCCCCATCTCCTCCCACCCTAGCCAAATCCATATCAGGCTAACTCATATACCCCTGCTAATTCTTCAGATTTCCCTCAAAGCACCTTGTTTAGAAGTGACCATCTTCATGCTATTCTTCCATATTAATTTCCTATACTATAGCACTTAAAATGAAACTCTGTAATAAATCCATCTACCTTAAACTATAAACTGATGGCAGAAACTAGGTTCTTTTTTTATCTTTGTATTCCCAAGCAAAGAGTATGCAATCCTGGAATGCACCAAGCATTTAATAAATATTTGCTGAACCAATGTGATATTTAGGAATTTTTCTCTAAATACTTTAATATGCTTTATGGCCACAAACATTTTTATACCTATAAATCTGCTGCATAGGTTGATTGGGAATAGGTACCATTCACAGGAACAGAGGAGACCATAATGACTTATCTTATTCTTACACAAAGCAGCAGCATACTACTAATTAGGCAGCTAATACTTCCAAATCATTAACTCCAGCTTTATAGTAGAATTGTAAAACTAAATAGAGCAATATCCATAATTCAATACTTATTCTGAACAATGTAATTGAATATGAAATTACTACTAAACACACTCAGTTTTTTAATTTTTTTTGAAATATAGTTGATTTACAACATTGTATTAGTTTCAGGTATACAGTAAAGTGATTAAGTTTTATAAATATAAATAAATATATATATATATATATATATACACATACACACACACTTTTTCAGATTCTTTTCCATTATACTTTACTGCAAGATATTGAGTATATTTCCCTGTACTATACAGTAGGTCTTTGTTGGTTATCTATTTTATATACAGTAATGTTAAACAGACTGAGTTCTTATAGTACACCGAACACAAAAGCAAGCTTTTACTGTATTGAAAATTTAGTTGAATACTTCCACAACATGAGAAGAATTGTAGTATTTTGTAATTTAAAAAAAAGATGAAGTAACTGACCACTTAAAATATTTGTACTGTATTAGCATCAAGCCATATTTATAAACACTAGATCAATTATTCTCCTACCAGTTATACTATGATGCAATTTTCTCATTACAGACAACCTCCTTCATTCCTTCAGCAAATAAACATTGTATTCTTACAGCTATTACTGAGAAACTGTATAAGAATAGAGTCAAACAAGAAGGTTAAAAGTTGAACCAGCTGCCTATTCATTCATTTGTACTCTCATCCGTTCTCATTCTCTCCTTCTCCCTCTCACCTCCCATAAATCTTTAAATATACTTTAACTTTCTCATCTTCTAGCATAATTTTCTATTTTCCTAACCTTCCATTGTTTTTCTCACTTGCTTTATGAGAGGTAAATGTCAATTATATATGTTTTTACATTTCTTTCTTCCCTATAAGAATACTTGCTCCTTCTTTCTATAAAGTTGCTATAAATTTCTATGTACTTTCTATAAAGTAACTGTTTTTGTTTCTGCAACATGTATTGATCCCAGTTTAAGACTGGATTTTCCACTTGCTGTTTTTAAATCTGAACTTGACTTGATTTGATGAATCAAATGAATCAAATGAATCATTTGATGAAATGCTTGCTGCCCTCTTCCTTCTGCTTCTCAATTGTAAGTATTCAAAACTTTTTAAAAAATTTATTTGGCTATGTATGCCAGGTTTTACCTGTAGGACATGTGATCTTTGTTGCTGTGTGTGGGCTCTTAGTTGTGGCATGCAGGATCTAGGTCCCTGACCAGGGATCAAACCCAGGTCCCTTGCACTGGGAGTGTGGAGTCTTAAACACTGAACCACCAGGGAAGTCACTCAAGTATTCTTTAACTTCTATTTTAAGGGGATCTGTACCCCTGAAGAGAATAAGCCAATGATACCCTACTAGCATGAACAGCAATTATAGTTATCTTTGATTATTTTAAGATTATAAATTAATGGATTTTTACAACATTTATTTCTTTATTTTTTATTCATTTATCCATCCACTTATTTGGTAATGTTTGTTGTTAAAATAAGACATTAAGGTTTTTTTTTTAATTTTCTAAAATTTATTTATTTTTGAATCAAAGGATAATTACAAACTTTTCTTATTTTCTGTCAAATATCAACATGGAATTTATTTAATTGGAGGATAATTGCTTCACAGTGTTGTATTGGTTTCCGCCATACATAAACACGAATCAGTCATAGGTATATATATGTTCCCTTACTCTTGAAACTCCCTACCACTTCCCACCTCATCCCACCCTTCTAGGATGCCACAGAGCACCAAGTTGAGCTCCCTATGTTATACAGCAAATTTATTTCTTTATTCTTTTCTAAAGAAATGTTCATATAAAGATATGTTCTACATGTAATTCCTCTAACTTCTGTGAACTAAAAAGGATAGAACATTTCTTTTTAAAATTCCAATAACAGCATCAGGGATATGCCACATAAGTAGCTAACTGGCCAATTGTGCCTGGTATTAATTAACCACCTCATGTCTTCAAATGATACAGTTAAGTTTACCTTTATAGACTGTAGCTACATAACATATAGAAGTCTGTATGGAAAACAAAGTTAAAGGAAAAAAAATTGTCCAAATACAATATCTCTACAAATAGTATAGAGCCAAAAGCCGGGGGCTGGTGGGGGGAGTATGAAATTAAATGAATGTTACTGAGTACTGCACAAAAAGTCTTCAGCTATTTCTGGTTTCAGGTCTTATTGGAGGAAACCAACTATGAACTAAATTTTCTTCCAAATACAATTCTCACCGAAGGTTCACGACTGAGGGAGTAGTAGGCTAGAAGTCCAGGAAGAGAAACTAAAGGAACTAGGTTTGCAAATTTTCTCTAATTGTAGCTAATAAACTTCACAATTCATTGCTTCTGTCTGTTCTGATTTGTACATAGAAATGTTCCCTAAGAGGGTTTTTTTTTTCTGTTTGAAAAGTTCTACTAGTGTTTTCTTTTTTCTTTTTGCTGTGAAGTCATTTTCACAACCATGTATTGATATGCAGTGTGCCAGGTCATGTGCTACCTGCTGGAAGTACACAGATTAATGCAGTTCCTCCCTTGCCCCCAAAGAGCTCAGAATTTAGTCAGGGAGACAAGCAACTAAACATAGGGTTTCCATGGTAATAGGACAGCTGTGAATAGGCTTTTGTGAGTACTTAACCCAGCACAAGGGCTCAGGGAGGAAACAGAAGATCTGAATATCCTGTGAGACCCAGTGTCACTTCTGAGTTTTCAGAGTTTTAATTTTTTGTCATTAAAGTGTTCTCAAAATTTGAATGACTTAATTCATCAAGGTCCAATGCCTTCTATATGCCAGGTGCTGTTAAGCTCTGAGGAGAGAGAGCAGAGAACAACTTAAGGAAAATCCTACTGTCTCTGGTGGCTCAGATGGTAAAGAATCCACCTGCAATGTGGGAGACCTGGGTTCAATCCCTGGGTTGGGAAGATCCCCTGGAGGAGGGCATAGCAACCCACTCCAGTATTCTTGCCTGGAGAGCCCCCATGGACCAAGGAGCCTGGAGGGCTACAGTCCATGGGGTTGCAAAGAATCAGACATGACTGAGCGACTAAGCACACAATTGTGGGGAAAAATAGAAGAAAAAAAGCAAAGACAAATTTCTGTGTCATGGAGAAGTTTATTTGGCAACTCTCTACTGAGTGCCAGATACTTTGTTAGATGCAGGGGAACATAAAGATGACAAAGACACTATCCCAGCTTCTGGGGTTTTAGTTTGTATGAGTTTTATACTTTTTATATTTTTTAATAGATTTTATATTTTTAAATGGTTGCAGAAAATCAAAAGAAGACTTTCACGGCACATGAAAAATTGTGAAATTCAAAAAAAAAAGAAAAGAAAAATTGTGAAATTCAGTGTTCATAAACAATTTTGTTGACTGCAGTCACAGCCATTTGTTTATGTAATGTTGGTGGCTCCTTTTGCACTGTGGAGTTGGGTAGTTGTAACAAAGTCCCTGTGACCTGCAAAGCTTAAAATATTTACTGTCTGGCCCTTTACAGAAAAAGTGTCAATGTCTGGACTAGTGTAGTAGTCTCTAAACTTTCTGATTTCCTATCCTGTTAGAAAAAAAAATGTATTTGAGCAAGTAACCCGAACATGTTTTACTTAAAAAAAATATACCCACGTGTATGTACTAATACTTTGTATAAAGTACAGACATAGAAAAGGATGAGAACATGCAAATAACAAGATTTTTAGGTGATTTTAAATGAGTTTATTTATTAATGGTGTAAAAGCCTTTGCTGTCGTGATTAATAACATTTTAGTGAGAGCAATGTCATTGTGTCATTATTTTTTATGTCATGTTTAAAAAAGAGACTAATTAGAAGGTTTAGTTCCAAGTCCATTTTATTTTGATACTTGATTTAATGTCTCTTATAGTTGAAACATAAATCTGATGATACATAGGTCCAAGTGGAACAAGAACATTGTTAGCTACACTTATTAAATCATAGTATTAACTTTGCTCATTCCAATCCATGAATCGAGCTAAGGTTTTCTGCTGAACCATGGCTAGTAAATTTCCATTTCCCTTAATGACAGTCACCTGTTCTTGAAACTTATCTGAAGTGTTGCATTTTTATATTTGCAAATAAATGGGTTCTAAATGGGTTTTGAAAAACGAGCTTCACTCGATGTCATCAGGGACATGGGCCCTTTGCATTCTTCCCTCCATATGCTTAATGTTGTAGACCCTCATCCCCGTGTTTATCTAATCATATCTGCTGCAGACATTGCACCTGATGCCTGGAAGGAGGAGGAAGAGGTGAGTCATGAAAGGATGAAGGGGACCCATCTGGCAGTTGGGTCTGCCGGTGTGTGGCTTTTTCAGTGAGGTTCCCTGGTGGCTCAGAGGTTAAAGCGCATGTCTGCAATGTGGGAGACCTGGGTTCAATCCTTGGGTCGGGAATATTCCCTGGCGGAGGAAATGCCAACCAACTCCAGTATTCTTGCCTGGAGAATCCCACAGACAGAGGAGCCTGGTGGGCTACAGCCCATGGGATCGCGAAGAGTCGGACGCGACTGAGCGACTTCACTTTCATTTGAAGCAGTTACTTTCCTACCAGGTGTTAAACTGTTAAGGGATTGATTGTCCTTTTGTGAATGAAAAATGCCCATCATGTGAAATTTCAGAGGTTTTAAAAATCTTTGTCTTGAGATAGCTAGAAATCTCTCTGTAAGATACATGTTATCATTCTCACTTTCCATCTCATTTTAAAATGTTGTAAATATTCTTCTCTATTTTAAATATCTTGCTTTAATTAATAAAAAAACCTACATTCTAATGTATTTTGGTTTCAACTTCTTGCAGTGGTTTGGATTTTATATGTGGGGCAAACTTCCCTACTCAGGAATGTGTCTCACTTATAGTTTTTTCATAAAACAACCTTTTATTAAATAAATCATTTATTTTGGCAATATGTTTTCTCAGATTGTTCCACTAGTGACTCAAAGAAATGTAGTTTTTATACTTTATTATTGAAACAATCTAGTAAATAATATAAGCTGAGTTGTTTAAAAGGAAAAACAGCTATATTTTCATTGAATTGTATGATAAACCTCCCACACTGAGTAATTTTTCTAATACTTGATCTAGCAAATTTTCAGCAGTGATTTCTATGTTTTCTGACAGAATTGGCTGACAAAGTAATGCGTTTTAGTTTACTACCATGTTGTTTTGCATGTATTATCTCTGCTTCTTATACCAAGTGTTCCTCCAATGTCATGGGACCTTTTGTCTTTTGCTATTAAAGAAAGCAAACAAACAAGAGATGCTTCTAAATGTGTGTCATTAAGTTTACAAAATTTCACTAAGTACTGGATTGCATATCACATGATTCTAGTTATTGCTGAGAAAATCGAAAAAGCTTCCTTCATGCTCTAGATGTTTGGATTTTAAATGGTCTGTAAGTTTGAAGTAGCTTTAGGGCATGGCAACCCACTTCAGTATTCTTGCCTGGAGAATCCCCATGGACAGAGGAGCCTGGCAGGCTACAGTCCATGGGGTCACAAAGAGTTGGACACAACTGAATGACTAAGCACAGCACTCACTATCATTAGCTATATATTTTAAGGTACAATGTGCACATAAAGTGAGAGTCATCAATGATAGTTGATAATTTCAGATTGTTACATTAGTAACTTTTAATCTTGTGGGACAAGCTTCTTATTAGCCTTATATTTTTGTTATTTTTAACATATGATATGACTAAGGAAAGGCTCAGACTTCTGTGTAGGAAATACAACAATCTGGTATTTTCTTGTTGCCCTGTACTTGCATTATGGTACTCTCTTATTATCCTCAATATGTTGTCTTTGCAGGAATCTTTTAAAGGTACTTTTCTATTTTGTTGTTGTTTTGAGGACTAACTTAGCTAAAACTAGGTAAAATAGCCTGCAAGTTCACTTAACCAAGTACTTGTAACTGCAAGTACATTGCAGTATACTGACAGTGAGACAAACACGGGTTGTGAATACCCAACTGTTCCCTTGAGATAATTCCTATACCATTTGGAGCTATGGATCCAGTGAGGGATTCAGTATTATTCTCACGTTAAATATTAAAGTTTATTTTCTTGTATTTCGATTAAACATCAATATTTCACAAGCCACAGTTGATGCTTTAAGTAATACTGAACTCAGGAAACCACTGGTTGAATGTTGAACTCAGGATTAAGGATTATGGGAGAGTGAGCTGCCAATAACTGTTTTACAGTAACTTGACCTTTAATTAAAATTACTTATGCTGAGAGCGAGCTTCCCCAGTGGCTCAGCTATAAAGAATCCACCGGCAATGCAAGAGATGTGGGTTCAATCCCTGGGTTGGAAAGATCCCCTGCTGGAGGAAACGACAACCCACTCCAGTATTCTTGCCTGGAGAATTCCATGGACAGAGGAGCCTGGAAGGCCACAGTCCATAGGGTCACAAACAGTCAGACACGACTAAGTATCCACATGCTAAGAACACTAAAAGGTTCTCATCCAGGCTAATAAACTCCTAAAAAAATGGTGTTGGATGACAAAGAAAGCCATGATAGCAGTCACAGATAACACCTAGGGTCCAAAGTCAAACTGGCTCTCAAAACTGATGAAAAGCAAAAGTGAGAGAACAAACTGAAAAGCTTTGGGATTCTTTACAAGAGTTCTACCACATGGAATATAGGACAGAAAATTTAGTATTTATTGCATATAACTACACTCTCATTAAATTATGTCAAAATGCAAAATACGCTAATGTAAATTGCTGAATAGAAACAAAGTATAAAACATCACATTTGCATTGCCCTTAGTAACTGAAATTGAGGGGCTTCCCTAGTGGTTCAGTGGTAAAGAATTTGCCTGCCAATGCAAGAGACACAGGTTCAACCCCTGATCCAGGAGGATCCCACATGCCTTGGAGCAACTAAGCCCATGCACAATTTCTAAGCCTGTGCTCTGGAGCCCAGGAGCCATAACAAGAGAAGTCACCATAATGAGAAGCCCTCACACCACAACTAGGGAAGAGCCCCCACTTGTCACAACTAGAGAAAAACCTTGCAGTAATGAAGACCCAGCACAGCCAAAAATAATAAATAAAAATAAAAAACAACTGAAATTAAAATGACATGTGCCTAGAAATTAATTACAAATTGTCCCTAGCCTCATCTTTGTACACAATTAAACTATTTATTTACCTATATAAGAAAACAGTTCTTATAAACATATCTATAGGAATCTAATGTGACCAATGCAAGCTGGATGTCCACTCAATAAATCATTGTGCTAGATAAAACAAATTAAATTCCAACTTGAACTTCCAAGACATCTTTGTATGTTTATTTTTTAAGCTTAAAATGGAAATCCCCTATTCCCCCAAGCCAAAAAAAAAGAAAAGAACAGTTGGATACAAAAGGGCAATAATATCCAAAAGGAAATGGACAGTGTCCAGACACATTTCTCTCCTTGCTCTAATTTCATTAATTCAGTTTGGATAAAAACGAGCTATCGCTATTAAATATTTAATAATCCTTAATTGGTATACTCAATGTACAAAGACCAGTTCAGTTATTCTCAGTAAGCTCAAAGGCTATGATATCTTAACATGTTGAATAGTTACTCAATTACAGCATTATAAATTTCCTTATATTTAAAATGGAAGGAAGGAGATATTTCACCAACCCTAATTACAGACAACACAAAATGTCTCTGATTAACCTGAGAAACACGATGAATATGAACCTCATTCAAATTTGAATTTGTGGTTAAAAGTGATATGTAATATTATGACAATTCAGTCATCTTTTAAAGTTACGCTCCCAAAAATGTGGAAGAAATATTCTTGCTTTGATCTGACTACCTTTACCCACTGTGGAAGATTTGAAAACACGACTGGGCTGAAAAGGGGAACAGGAATCTTAGGAGCAAGTATAATTTACCCCATGCAGGTAATAACAAAAATCATATAAAAACAAGTGTGGTTTCTTTTCATTCTTGAAAGTTTTAATTTTAAAAAAACACTTTCTAATCTTCAATTAATGAGCAAAGACCACACTCCAAGTGAAAAATCGAGTTTTACAAACTATTGAAGACTGCTAATAAACAGTGTGTGCTCCATGAAATAATCAATCACATAAAAGTGAGATTTGGACTATAAACAAAGCTGAGTGCTGAAGAATTGATGCTTTTGAACTGTGGTGATGGAGAAGACTCTTTAGAGTCTCTTGGACTGCAAGGAGATCCAACCAGTCCATCCTAAAGGAAATCAGTCCTGAATATTCATTGGAAGAACTGATGCTGAAGCTGAAACTCCAATACTTTGGCCACCTGATGCAAAGAGCTGACTCATTGGAAAAGACCCTGATGCTGGGAAAGATTCAAGGCAGGAGGAAAAGGGGACAACAGAGGATGATATGGTTGGATGGCATCACTGACTCGATGGACAGGAGTTTGAGTAAGCTCTGGGAGCTGGTGATAGACAGGGAAGCCTGACATGCTGCAGTCTATGGGGTCACAAAGAGTCAGACAGGACTGAGCGACTGAACTGAACTGGCCTCAGTAGTAAAGTAAAACCTAACAGTCGGGATCTTTCAGTTAACTGGACTTGTTCCAGGATTTTATTTCACTATAAAGTGTCAAGTTATTTTTGAAAGGGGCTATTAGTAACTAAATAAAAGTTACAGTAATCAAAGAATTAATACTTTCTTAAAAAAAATCTATACTAATTTCAGATTGAGCCCAATATTTCCCTATTATCTACATCTACAAGCCTATATGGGGAGAACTGCTGCTGACAGATATGATCCTCATATAGAACAACAATTTCAATTATCAGAGTAATGAGGATTTATTTGAATGTTGCCTTTCTTTTTTTTTTTCATTTATTTTTATTAGTTGGAGGCTAATTACTTTACAATATTGTAGTGGTTTTTGCCATACATTGACATGAATCAGCCATGGATTTCCATGTGTTCCCCATCCCAATTCCCCCTCCCGCCTCCCTCCCCATCCCATCCCTCTGGGTCTTGAATGTTGCCTTTCATTATTTAAGCCTTTCACCAAAAGTTTTACCAAACTATATCATCACCCAGAAATCCCAAATAATAAATTATATTGCAATTTTTACATATTTCTTGTCAAGCAGCTCATACTTTATTTCGGTGTATAATGTGCTATTTTATGCAATTATTTTAAATGCTTCATACCTCAAAGTATGTTATCCTAAAACACATACAAGGTGTTTGGGCCCAATGGTCTAAACTTCTGTAGTTCTCTAAAGTCTAAAATATCTGGTAAGAGGAATAGCACAATGAAGGATGATAATCAAGAGAGATAAGATTGTCATAATAGCCATCAATTACACTATTGTAAGAACATCTATCACAGTATTTGTTCACGGAAGGACACCTACAAAGAATTTTAAAAAAGGGAAATTTCATATCTAGAAATTTACTTCTCTGTTTTAGAAAGAGAAAGACGTAAGAGTGTTAACTCAATCAACTTTGTAAACAGCATTTTAACAGTTTTCCATTACTAAATTGTGGGCCTCCTTTACAAGTAATGCTCTATAAAAAGCAATAACTTGTAAAAAGACAACTTTCCATCTCAAGCTGGTTTTATCTGTGAGGCACTGTACCTCTGAGTTGCCCTCTACTTCTAATGAGTATGTGTGCAAGGAAAATGCATAAAATTTAAATTTAGCTTAAATGAAACACTATTAAAGATAGAGATTACCAAAATGCCAATGTTTTAGATTTTTGTGTACCTAAATGTAAGTTCCACCTTGACCCCTTTGGGCCACCTGATGTAAAGAGCTGACTCATTTGAAAAGACCCTGATGCTGGGAAAGATTGAGGGCAGGAGGAGAAGGGGACGACAGAGGATGAGATGGTTGGATGGCATCACCGACTCGATGGACATGGGTTTGGGTAGACTCCGGCAGTTGGTGATGGACAGGGAGGCCTGGCGTGCTGCAGTTCATGGGGTCGCAAACTGTTGGACACAGCTGAGCAACTGAACTGAACTGAAGCCTTAATATCCTTATCTGAAAAATGGAGTATAACTATGTTGCCTACTTTGCAGCACTGTCACAAGGATCAGCTGAAATAATACAAATAAAGTATTCAATTACATGCTGGGCCCATAAGTGCACAGTAAATGTGAGCTATGATAATTCATAAAATAACTTGTTCACTTAATCTGATTACAGTCAAACAAAAGATAATAAAGAAAATATATAATGTTTAATATACAAGTAGACTTCTCTCAAAGAAGAGACACAACCCTTTAAAAGTTTTTTTTTTTTTTTAATTTGATCTTTTGTTTTTACTTTTAAGCAAACCACAGCTCTCTGATTTCCTCTTCCAACATTCCCATGGAAGGAAGAATTCTCATTAGGAAAATATGGCACCAAGTTGTACCTTTCTTTAACGTTTATGAATCCACAAGCAAATCTTTGAAAAAACATGTCACATTTAAAGAGGGAAGTGGTAAACTGCTGATGAAATACTACAATTAATATTCAAACCACAAAACAAAAACTCTGTAAAAGGTTTGAAAACACTGTAAAATGCTATACACAAATTTAAAAATTTAAAACTGCCAGTAATCATTTTTTGTTTATGGCTATCATCACGTAAAACGAATGCGTGTAACTGAAGCAAAAGAGCAAATGAAAAGGGTAGTAGAGGAAAAAATCAAAAAGGTTAAATTGTGACAATGTTAGTCGCTCAGTCATGTCCGACTCTTTGTGACCCCTTGGACTGTAGCCCACCAGGCTCCTCTGTCCATGGAATTCTCCAGGCAAGAATACTGGTTTCCCATTTCCTTCTCCAGGGGATCTTCCCAACCCAGGGATAGAACCCACGTCTCCCACATTGTAGGCAGATTCTCTACCACCTGAGCCACCAGGAAAACCCTTCAAAAAGGTAAACTGGGGATCAAATCATAGAGGGCCTTACTCTTATAAGGATACTGGTTTTTGTATCCTGAGGGAATTAGGAAGCCATGGAAGAGATTTGAGAAGCTATGGAGAGATTTGAGAACCCAAGTGACATGATGTTGTTCAGGTTTTAAATGGGTAATATTTGAGAATACACTGTAGAGGGTCATGGGGAAGGAAGGAGACAAGTGAGGAACTCTGTTAATCATAATAGCTCTACCGCTCTTGTAGCAGCCTAGGTGAGGCTTCAACTAGTGTGGGACCAGTGAAGGTGGTAAGTAATGGTCAGCTTTTACAAGTACCTTATTTTGAAGGGAGAGCTTATGGGTTTCCTAGTGAATTAAATGTGGAATGTGACAAAGAGAGAGTAATCAAGGATAATCCTAAAGTGTTTGGCCCAAGTAAATGAAGAGATGGATATACTATAGACTGAGAAGGGGAAGACACCAGGAGGAACAAGTCTGGAGGAGAAAATTAACAGCTTAGTTTCTGGATATGTTACTTTGAGAAGTCTACTGACCATCCAGGTAGAGATGCTGATTATGAAACAAGATTATGAGAGTCTCGAGTTCAGACATGAGGACTAACCTAGAGAAAAATTTGAGAATTGTGAGCATACAAATGGAATGTAAAGCCATAGAACTGGTTGCAATAACAAAACAAGATAGTGTGTAGAGAAGAGAAGATTCCAAGGACTGATCCCTGGGCCCCTACAACATTTAAAAGTTGCGGACACAAAAAGGAATCAGCAAAGAAAACTGAAAAGCAGCAGATGAAGAGTTTGGAGAAAAACCAAATTAATGCCCCAGAGGGGTAAAGGGAGGGAGATGTATAACCAACTGCATCAAACACTGCTGGTAGGCTGGTTAAGATAAGAACTGAGAACTGAACATGGGGCTCAGCAGCATGAAAATCTTTGGTGACACTGATAAGACTCATTTTGTTTTGTTTTGTTTTTTTCATTTATTTATATTAGTTGGAGGCTAATCACTTTACAATATTGTAGTGGTTTTTGCCATACATTGATATGAATCAGCCATGGATTTACACATGTGTTCCCCATCCTGAATCCCCCTCCCACCTCCCTCCCCATCCCATTCCTCTGGGTCATCCTAGTGCACCAGCCCTGAGCACTTGTTTCATGCATCCAACCTGGACCGGCGATCTGTTTCACAATTGATAATATATATGTTTCAATGCTATTCTCTCAAATCATCCGACCCTCGCCTTCTCTGACAGAGTCCAAAAGTCTGTTCTATACATCTGTGTCTTTTTTTCTGTCTTGCATATAGGGTTATCGTTTCCATCTTTCTAAATTCCATATATATGCATTAGTATACTGCATTGGTGTTTTTCTTCCTGACTTACTTCACTATGTATAATAGGCTCCAGTTTCATCCATCTCATTAGAACTGATTCAAATGCATTCTTTCTAATGGCTGAGTAATATTCCATTGTATATATGTACCACAGCTTTCTTATTCATTTGTCTGCTGATAGGCATCTAGGTTGCTTCCATGTCCTGACTATTGTAAACACTGCTGTGAAGAACATTGGGGTGCACGTGTCTCTTTCAATTCTGGTTTCCTCAGTGTGTATGCCCAGCAGTGCGATTGCTGGGTCGTATGGTAGTTCTACTTTCAGATTTTTAAAGAATCTCCACACTGTTCTCCATAGTGGCTGTACTAGTTTGCATTCCCACCAACAGTGTAAGAGGGTTCCCTTTTCTCCACACCCTCTCCAGCATTTATTGCTTGTAGACTTTTGGATAGCAGCCATCCTGACTGGCGTGTAATGGTACCTCATTGTGGTTTTGATTTGCATTTCTCTGATAATCAGTGATGTTGAGCATCTTTTCATGTGTTTGTTAGCCATCTGTATGTCTTCTTCAGAAAAATGTCTATTTAGTTCTCTGGCCCATTTTTTGATTGGGTCGTTTATTTTTCTGGAATTGAGCTGCAGGAGCTGCTTGTATATTTTTGAGATTAGCTCTTTGTCAGTTGCTTCATTTGGAATTATTTTCTCCCATTCTGAAGGCTGTCTTTTCACCTTGCTTATAGTTTCCCTCGTTGTGCAAAAGCTTTTAAGTTTCATTAGGTCCCATTTGTTTAGTTTTGCTTTTATTTCCAATATTCTGGGAGGTGGGTCATAGAGGATCCTGCTGTGATTTATGTCGGAGAGTGTTTTGCCTAAGTTTTCCTCTAGGAGTTTTATAGTTTCTGGTCTTATATTTAGATCTTTAATCCATTTTGAATTTGTTTTTGTGTATGGTGTTAGAAAGTGTTCTAGTTTCATTCTTTTACAAGTGGTTCAACAGTTTTCCCAGCACAACTTGTTAAAGAGACTGTCTTTTCTCCATTGTATATTCTTGCCTCCTTTGTCAAAGATAAGGTGTCCATAGGTGCATGGATTTATCTCTAGGTTTTCCATTTTGTTCCACTCATAGATTTCCAGTATTCTTAACCTCTTAGTTGGAGATCTTTAGAACTCTTTTAGTCCTTAACTCAAAATGAATAGATAGCCACACACACCAAAAAAACTGCCATGATAAGTGGAATAGAACTAGAAATGAATAAATCATGAATCAGGATCTCCACTACTTTGATCAAGCAAATCAATCCAATATGACCTGAAACCTCATCTCTCCTGTTACTATAAACTGTTGAAAAATCAAAATATTATATTTATATCTAAGAAATAATCTAGACCACAAACTAGAAAATATTTAATATAAGAAGCATGATAGAAGGAGAAGCTAAAATGGCGGAGGAATAGGACGGAGAGACCACTTTCTCCCCTACAAATCCATCAAAAGAACATTTGAACGCTGAGCAAACTACACAAAACAACTTCTGACCGCTAGCAGAAGATAACAGGTGCCCAGAAAAGCAGCCCATAGTCTTCAAAAGGAGATAGGACAAAATGTAAAAGACAAAAAGAGAAACAAAAGAGCAAGGGACGGAGACCCATTCCGGGAAGGGAGTCTTAATAGAGGAAGTTTCCAAACACCAGGAAACCCTCTCACTGGCGGGTCTGGGGGAAGTTTTTGAATCTCGGAGGGCAACCTAACTGGGAGGAAAAATAAATAAAACCCAGAGATTACATGCCTAAAAGCAACTCCGAGCAGAAAAGTACCCCAGACGCCAGCACCCACCGCCAGCAAGTGGGGGCAGAACGGAGAGGAGCGGGTGGCATTGCTTAGGGTAAGGACCGGGCCTGAAAGCCCGCAGGGCAATTGGAGGGAGCTAACGCGAGATATCAACTTAAACTGTGGGATAGCAAGAGAGAGAGAGAAAATTAACAGGACCGAACACACTGCAGGCCCGTATGCAGAACAAAGGAAGAACTGAGCTATCCCAGAAAAGAGCTAGCTGGTGGCGGACCGGCCCATCCCCCGCCAGAGGCAGGAGGCAGGGGGGAGGGGAAAGGGGCAAACGCTGCCCAAGACACAGCATCCCCTACCAAACTGCAAACAGGCTCCCAGTTTCTAACCAAAGACTTCCTGAGATTCTGGATGGTCGACATCCGCCAGGAGGGTCGCAGCTAGAGGCCAGCTCCCAAGAACAGACACAAGGCGCACCCGACTGGCACGCGCAGAAACTGAGGCTGGGACCAGGGAGGGGATAAGGTGCACGGCACCCAGGGAGACTGCGCTCGTCAAGCTCCTGGCTGCCTGAGCTGCTCGGCCAGGGAAGGCACAAAACGCAGGCCCAACCGAGTCCACACTTTTGTGGAGTACCCGAAAACTGGAACCACACGCAACGCAGGGCCCGCTCCAGCCGGGAGCCTGAGCAGTGTAGACGGGGAAAGCACACACCCGTGAGCAGGGGCAAACCCAGTGTGGCCAGAACACTGCAAGTGCTCCCCACACAGGCCAGTGACATTTGTCTGCAGCCCCCCTCCCTCCCCACAGCACGACTGAACAAGCGAACCTAAACAAGAGACCACCTCCGCCCGCGTGTGTCAGGGTGGAAATTAGACACTGAAGAGACCAGCAAACAGAAGCCAAATAAACAAAGGGAACCGCTTCAGAAGTAACCGGTGCAACAGATTAAAATCCCTTAGGCAACACCGACTACACCTGAAGGGGCCTATAGATATCGAAAAGTGTAAGCTGGAATGAGGAGCTATCTGAAACTGAACCGAACCCACACTGACCGCAACAGCTCCAGAGAAATTCCTAGATCTATTATTACTTTTTTTTTAAATAAAAAAAATCTTTTCTTTTCTTTAATTTTCTCTCTTTTATTTTCTTTTAAAATTCCCTATTACTCCTCCATTACTCCTTAACTTTCATTTTCATTTTCATATATTTTTATTATTGTTTTAATTAGAAAAAAATGTTTTTTTAAATTTTTTCTCTTATTTTCTTCAAAAGTCCTCTATTACTCCTCTATTTCTCCTTCATTTTCATTTCACGATAACCTTGCAAAAAAAAAAAAAAAAAAGAGGCCCTATTTTTAAACCAAACTTCATATATATTTCTAAAATTTTTGTGTGTTTTTGTTTTTATTTTTAATATGGTATTTTTAAGAGTCTATCCTCTACTCTAGATTTAATCATTGTTTTTCAGTATTTGATATCAATTTTGGACATTTAAGAATCCAATATTCAGTACTTATTTTTACTCAGGAGTGTGTTGATTATTCTCTCCCACTTTTTTTTTTCCTCTCCCACTTTTGACTCTCCATTTTCGCCTTCAGATCACGACTATTTCCTCCCTCCCCCTTCTCTTTCCAACCCAATTCTGTGAATCTCTGTGGGTGTCTGGGCTATGGAGAACACTATGGGAACAGAGAACTGGGTAGATCTGTCTCTCCCCTCTTGAGTCCCCCTTTTTCTGCTCCTGCTCATCTCTATCTCCCTCCTCCCTCTCCTCTTCTTCATGTAACTCTGTGAACCTCTCTAGATGTCCTCACAGTGGACAATCTTTTCACCATTAACCTAGAAGTTTTATTATCAGTGCTGTATAGTTGGAGAAGGCTTGAGACTACTGGAAGTATAAGACTAAAATCCAGAGGCAGGAGACTTAAGCGCAAAACCTGAGAACACCAGAAAACTCCTGAATACAGGGAACATTAAGTAATAAGAGACCATCCAAAAGCCTCCATACCTACACTGAAACCAACCACCACCCAAGAGCCAATAAGTTCCACAGCAAGACATACCACGCAAATTCTCCAGCAACACAGGAACATAGCCCTGAGCATCAACATAAAGGCTGCCCAAAGTCACACCTAACACACAGACCCATCTCAAAACTCACTACTTGACACTCCATTGCACTCCAGAGAGAAGAAATCCAGTTCCATGCACCAGAACACCGATGCAAGCTTCCCTAACCAGGAAATCTTGACAAGCCAATCATCCAACCCCACCCACTGGGTGAAACCTCCACAATAAAAAGAAACCACAGACCACCAGAATACAGAAAGCCCACTCCAGACACAGCAATCTGAACAAGATGAAAAGGCAGAGAAATACCCAACATGTAAAGGAACATGAAAAATGCCCAACAAGGCAAACAAAAGAGGAGGAGATAGGGAATCTACCTGAAAAAGGATTTAGAATAATGATAATAAAAATGATCCAAAATCTTGAAAACAAAATGGAGATACAGATAAATAGCCTGGAGACAAGGATAGAAATAAAAGAAATAAAAAAGAGTCAATTAAAAAGGAATAATGCAATAAATGAGACCAAAAACATTCTGGAGGGAACCAACGGTAGAATAACAGAGACAGAAGACAGGATAAGTGAGGTAGAAGATAAAATGGTGGAAATAAATGAAGCAGAGAGAAAAAAGAATCAAAAGAAATGAGGAAAACCTCAGGGATCTCTGGGACAATGTGAAACACCCTAACATTCAAATCATAGGAGTCCCAGAAGAAGAAGACAAAAAGAAAGGCCATGAGAAAATACTCGAGGAGATAATACCTGAAAACTTCCCTAAAATGGGGAAGGAAATAGGTACACAGGTCCAAGAAACCCAGAGAGTCCCAAACAGGATAAACCCAAGGCGAAACACCCTAAGACACATATTAATAAAATTAACAAAGATCAAAGACAAAGAACAAATATTAAAGGCAGCAAGGGAGAAACAACAAATAACACACAAAGGGATTCCCATAAGGATAACAGCTGATCTATCCATAGAAACCCTTCAGGCCAGAAGGGAATGGCAGGACATACTTAAAATAATGAAAGAGAATAACTTACAACCTAGATTACTGTATCCAGCAAGGATCTCATTCAGATATGAAGGAGAATTCAAAAGCTTTACAGACAAGCAAAAGCTGAGAGAATTCAGCACCACCAAACCAGTTCTTCAACAAATGCTAAAGGATCTTCCCTAGACAGGAAACACAGAAAGGTTGTATAAACGTGAACCCAAAGCAACAAAGTAAATGGCAACAGGACCATACCTATCTATAATTACCTTAAATGTAAATGGGTTGAATGCCCCAACCAAAAGACAAAGACTGGCTGAATGGATACAAAAACAAGACCCCTATATATGCTGTCTACAAGAGACCCACCTCAAAACAAGAGACACATACAGACTGAAAGTGAAGGGCTGGAAAAAAATATTTCACGCAAACCGAGACCAAAAGAAAGCAGGAGTCCCAATACTCATATCAGATAAAATAGACTTTAAAATAAAGGCTGTGAAAAGAGACAAAGAAGGACACTACATAATGACCAAAGGATCAATCCAAGAAGATATAACAATTATAAATATATATGCACCCAACACAGGAGCACCGCAATATGTAAGGCAAATGATAACAAGTATGAAAGAGGAAATTAACAGTAACACAATAATACTGGGAGACTTTAATACCCCACTCACAACTATGGATAGATCAACTAATCAGAAAATTAACAAGGAAACACAAACTTTAAATGACACAATGGACCAGCTAGACCTAATTGATATCTATAGGACATTTCACCACAAAGCAAACAATTTCACCTTTTTCTCAAGTGCACACGGAACCTTCTCCAGAATAGATCACATCCTGGGCCATAAATCTAGCCTTGGGAAATTCAAAAATATTGAAATCATTCCATTCATCTTTTCTGACCACAGTGCAGTAAGATAAGATCTCAATTACAGGAAAAAAATAGTAAAAATTCAAACATATGGAGGCTAAATAACACGCTTCTGAACAACGAACAAATCATAGAAGAAATCAAAATATGCATAGAAATGAATGAAAATGAAAACACAACAACCCAGAACCTATGGGACACTGTAAAAGCAGTGCTAAGGGGAAGGTTCATAGCATTACAGGCTTACATCAAGAAACCAGAAAAAAGTCAAATAAATAACCTAACTCTGCACCTAAAGCAACTAGAGAAGGAAGAAATGAAGAACCCCAGGGTTAGTAGAAGGAAAGAAATCTTAAAAATTAGGGCAGAAATAAATGCAAAAGAAACTAAGGAGACCATAGCAAAAATCAACAAAGCTAAAAGCTGGTTTTTTGAAAAAATAAACAAAATTGACAAACCGTTAGCAAGACTCATTAAGAAAAAAAGGGAGAAGAACCAAATCAACAAAATTAGAAATGAAAATGGAGAGATCACAACAGACAACACTGAAATACAAAGGATCATAAGAGACTACTACCAGCAGCTCTATGCCAATAAAATGGACAACTTGGAGGAAATGGACAAATTCTTAGAAAAGTATAACTTTCCAAAACTGAACCAGAAAGAAATAGATCTTAACAGACCCATCACAAGCAAGGAAATCGAAGCTGTAATCAGAAATCTTCCAGCAAACAAAAGCCCAGGACCAGATGGCTTCACAGCTGAATTCTACCAAAAATTTAGAGAAGAGCTAACACCTACCTTACTCAAACTCTTCCAGAAAATTTCAGAAGAAGGTAAACTTCCAAACTCATTCTATGAGGCCACCATCACCATAATTCCAAAACCAGACAAAGATGCCACAAAAAAAGAAAACTACAGGACAATATCACTGATGAACATAGATGCAAAAATCCTTAACAAAATTCTAGCAAACAGAATCCAACAACATATTAAAAAAATCATACATCATGACCAAGTGGGCTTTATCCCAGGAATGCAAGGATTCTTTAATATCCACAAATCAATCAATGTAATACACCACATTAACAAATTGAAAGATAAAAACCATATGATTATCTCAATACATGCAGAAAAAGCCTTTGACAAAATTCAACATCCATTTATGATTAAAACTCTCCAAAAAGCAGGAATAGAAGGAACATACCTCAACGTAAACAAACCCACAGCAAGCATTACCCTCAATGGTGAAAAATTGAAAGCATTTCCCCTAAAATCAGGAACAAGACAAGGGTGCCCACTCTCACCACTACTATTCAACATAGTTTTGGAAGTGTTGGCCACAGCAATCAGAGCAGAAAAAGAAGTAAAAGGAATCCAGATAGGAAACGAAGAAGTGAAACTCTCACTGTTTGCAGATGACATGATCCTCTACATAGAAAACCCTAAAGACTCTACCAGAAAATTACTAGAGCTAATCAATGAATATAGTAAAGTTGCAGGATATAAAATTAACACACAGAAATCCCTTGCATTCCTATACACTGACAATGAGAAAACAGAAAGAGAAATTAAGGAAACAATACCATTCACCATTGCAACAGAAAGAATAAAATACTTAGGAGTATATCTACCTAAAGAAACAAAAGACCTATACATAGAAAACTATAAAACACTGATGAAAGATATCAAAGAGGACACAAACAGATGGAGAAATATACCGTGTTCATGGATTGGAAGAATCAATATTGTGAAAATGACTATACTACCCAAGGCAATTTATAGATTCAATGCAATCCCTATCAAGCTACCAACGGTATTTTTCACAGAACTAGAACAAATAATTTCACAATTTGTATGGAAATACAAAAAACCTCGAATAGCCAAAGCAATCTTGAGAAAGAAGAATGGAACTGGAGGAATCAAACTGCCTGACCTCAGACTCTACTACAAAGCCACAGTCATCAAGACAGTATGGTACTGGCACAAAGACAGAAATACAGATCAATGGAACAGAATTGAAAGCCCAGCAATAAATCCACGAACCTATGGACACCTTATCTTTGACAAAGGAGGCAAGAATATACAATGGAAAAAAGACAACCTCTTTATCAAGTGGTGCTGGGAAAACTGGTCAACCACTTGTAAAAGAGTGAAACTAGAACACTTTCTAACACCATACACAAAAATAAACTCAAAATGGATTAAAGATCTAAATGTAAGACCAGAAACTATAAAACTCCTAGAGGAGAACATAGGCAAAACACTCTCTGACATAAATCACAGCAGGATCCTCTATGACCCACCTCCCAGAATATTGGAAATAAAAGCAAAACTAAACAAATGGGACTTAATTAAACTTAACAGCTTTTGCACAACAAAGGAAACTATAAGCAAGGTGAAAAGACAGCCCTCAGATTGGGAGAAAATAATAGCAAATGAAGAAACAAAGGATTCATCTCAAAAATACACAAGCAACTCCTGAAGCTCAATTCCAGAAAAATAAATGACCCAATCAAAAACTGGGCCAAAGAACTAAACAGACATTTCTCCAAAGAAGACATACAGATGGCTCACAAACACATGAAAAGATGCTCAACATCACTGATTATCAGAGAAATGCAAATCAAAACCACAATGAGGTACCATTACACACCAGTCAGGATGGCTGCTATCCAAAAGTCTACAAGCAATAAATGCTGGAGAGGGTGTGGAGAAAAGGGAACCCTCTTACACTGTTGGTGGGAATGCAAACTAGTACAGCCACTATGGAGAACAGTGTGGAGATTTCTTAAGAAACTGGAAATAGAACTGCCATATGACCCAGCAATCGCACTGCTGGGCATACACACTGAGGAAACCAGATCTGAAAGAGACACGTGCACCCCAATGTTCATCGCAGCACTGTTTATAATAGCCAGGACACGGAAGCAACCTAGATGCCCATCAGCAGACGAATGGATAAGGAAGCTGTGGTACATATACACCATGGAATATTACTCAGCCATTAAAAAGAATTCATTTGAATCAGTTCAAATGAGATGGATGAAACTGGAGCCCATTATACAGAATGAAGTAAGCCAGAAAGATAAAGACCAATACAGTATACTAACACATATATATGGAATTTAGAAAGATGGTAACGATAACCCTATATGCAAAACATAAAAAGAGACACAGATATACAGAACAGACTTTTGGACTCTGTGGGAGAAGGCGAGGGTGGGATGTTTTGAGAGAACAGCATCTAAACACGTATATTATCAAGGGTGAAACAGATCACCAGCCCAGGTTGGATGCATGAGACAAGTGCTCAGGGCTGGTGCAATGGGAAGACCCAGAGGGATCGGGTGGAGAGGGAGGTGGGAGGGGGGATCGGGATGGGGAATACATGTAAATCCATGGCTGATTCATGTCAATATATGGCAAAAACCACTACAATATTGTAAAGTAATTGGCCTCCAACTAATAGAAATAAATGGAAAAATAAATAAATAAATAAAAGCCAAAAAAAAAAGTAGCATGCTAGAAAATACAGATGGTATGACTATTGATAATAAAACAAACTTGGAGGAATTAATTCTTCTGTCGCCTCTATTTTTTTTTTTTTTACAACACTGTGTCCTCTAGACTCTATTTCATATACCTAACAAGATACCTTATATTGTTTTCAGAGAAGTAGACTTAGGCCTGTTTTGCTTTATGGAAGAGAAGCACAATTTAGGTAGTTAAAAAACTGATCCAACGTGCCACAGACTACTGAATAACAGAGAATGAAAATAAATAAGACAGTCCCTCTTTTCAGAGCTCATAGTGGAAGAGACAAACATATTATAGCTCAAAAAAACAGATACTTTTAAAAACAGTTTTGTTATATCAACAAGTTTCTGGCCTCTCCCTTATGTGATATAAATACAGTCCATACAAACAGCCCTACTTACAACCCAGTGCTATGCACTTGAAAATTATAACAAAATCAGGGGGTCTAACTTACCATCATTTTTTCAAATAAATCCAGTACTTCCTTTTCAGACAAATTCAAAGATCGTTCATCGTATAATGGCTGAGCAGCTGGAAACTCATTCATCGCAACTTGAGAATCAAGAGGATGTTGTATAAGAAGTTTTTCCTTTTTTACAGTAGATTTTCTGAAACTTGTAATTCGATCACGCTGCAAACAGAAACAAAACAAGAAGCCCTAAGGAAGAGATCAAGAATCACCAACGTGAAGAACCAAAATATCAAAATGGCACTTAGGATAATATATATTATTATTGTCTTTTTGACAAAATGTTATTTTAAGCAGCAAGCTCCACTTAGATACTGTACTACTGTGAAACCCTGAAATAGCTCGATAGCCTCAGAAATCTAGGGGGTGAAAAGTATTCCTCAAAAGTGAAACTTAGGTCCTTGTCATTGCTGTTTTGCACAGTAAATAGGTGAGAAAAGTCTGGTCTCAAAGTCATGTGGTGGTTTGAGGGAGAATGTGTCTTTGGCAGCAACTTTGAAACTATGAGGGAAGAAAAAGAAAAGAATATTCAATTCTAAGGGGGAAATTATACTAACATTTCTCTTCTTCAAAGTGCCAAAATAATTGTGACAAGTATCTATGAGCACTTTGGCAATGTAGTGGTAGAATATAATGGTTAAGAGCATGGACTATGGAGCCAGACTCCCTGGGTTTCAATCTGCAATTCACTAGGTCGGTTACCCTGTGCAAACTCCTTGGTCTCCAACTGTCTCTTCATGTCTAAAATAGGGTAACAAGTTAATACATATACAAGGAAGGAAGGGAAGGGAAGGGAAGAAGGGAGGGGAGAGAGAGAAAGTGAGAAAAGAGTTATTGTGAGATCTAAAGATACATGTATAGTGTACTTAGCTGCTATTTATTACTATTGCTATTTTTACTATTATTACCCTCACCTTTTTCCTCCCTAAAAAGTGGGACCAACAAGGAAGCAGAACAAAATTAAAAACATTATCTATTCCATTTTCTGGAAATATAACACGAACAGAAATATCTTATTCCTAAAACACTACTATGAAGAACTTGCCATGTTATGGATATTGACTCGGAACCATTGATTCCATGCACTATCTCTTATAATTAGCTTGCAATTTCACATAAAGTGAGTTAACAACTCCAGTTGCCTGTAAACAGGCCATTCTCTTTTAAACCACAGCACGCTGAACATCAAAAATTAGTAATGACCAGAAAACTGAATGCAACTCGATTTTATTCTGGTTTCTGTTAAGAAGCACATGCATTACTGTCAGCTCATGTCAGACAAGCAGATATGTTAGATAGGATGTCAGTGCCTGTCACTGCCATGTTATCAAGTGCTTATAAATCACTTCAACAATACAAAAAGCATTGCAGACATTCTTACCACAATTTTGTCAACTACTGTTGACCCGCATAAAAAAAAAAAAAACATATCTTTTATTTTCATTCAAAGAACACTTTCTTTTTTATAAAAAGGTGTACTTTGAAAGAAATATGAGCAGTTTTAAGCAGCTTATTTAGGATTCCAAAAATGATCTTAGTACACGGTTGCTTACAAACAGATTATGTAAATCAAAATATTTTAGAGCCAGGAAGAAACTTGAAAAACCATTTAGGCTGACACTCATTTCACAGAAAAAGTGACTTGCTAAATTGACAAGTCCCTGGTTCCTAGCCCAGTGGTCAAATGAAGATTCACTTCTTCAAATCATCTTCTATATTTTCCAATTTTCTTTTAAATTTGAAAGTCTTTGAGGAAAATTAAGTTGGATTAGATATGTAGTATATCTTCAAACAACTCAAGAAAAAAGTATTAAGCAATCCCAAATAAGCCGAGTACATAACCAAGAATCAAATTTTACTAAAAGATATGGTGGACATAAAAGCATTTAAATATGCAATCGACCATTAAATCAACATATTTCTATTCCTCTCCTTTCATATCACTTAATATTTACTTTTGCAGTGCTGGCTTATTTTTACTGAATAGCATTATTTACATATATATTTGATCTTCCACTATGCCATTCACTTCGATCTAGAAAATTGGCTTTTGCTTTCAGCTATATCTTGATAAGAAAATAAAATTAAGCCATATACTTTCACTTCCTTAAATCATGAATAATATTCTACATTATTTGTAGATAGGTAATTTCACAGAGAAAATGACACTGCTTAAAATACCTTTTTTAAAAGTTTAGCTATTAAGTGAAGTCGCTTAGTCGTGTCTGACTCTTAGCAACCCCATGGACTGTAACCTACCAGGATCCTCCATCCATCGGATTTTCTAGGCAAGAGTACTGGAGTGGGTTGGCATTTCCTTCTCCAAGGGATCTTCCTGACCCAGGGATCAAACCCAGGTCTCCCACATTGTAGGCAGATGCTTTACCATCTGAGCCATCAGGGAATTAGCTATTTAAGGGCACATTTAAATTTTAAGCCCATAACTTTTAATAAGTTTTACTACAATAGACTTAGCTCAAAAATACTCGAGGATTTTAAATTTAATAGCACATTTCTGACTAACACAATGAACTTAACTTCCTTTCTATTTTAAATTAATTTCCTTTACTGTTAATATTAATACTTAACATATTCAGGGCCAATTTACATGGCTATTGAGAAAGGAAACATTTGTGCTTTCCAGAGTTAGATTCATATAGGTTTTTTAATTGCTTAAGGTGTATCAGGATGGCAATATCAAAATTATTTTGAGATCTCATACAGTTGTTTCTGTTTACATTCAGAAAAAGAAAAGTCTGATTTTTTTGCAGACATCTGCTTTTTTTTATTGACAATTCTTCCATCTACTGTACTTTATAAACATCTAGACTTTTTATATTATTACATATATCAATGCTTTAATGTCCACCCACTTTAATAAAAAAGCAACATGCATAAGTAATATAATAACATGCTACTAAGTCCACCTTACCACATCATCTGCCAAAGTTTTTATTTGAATGTTCTATTAAAACCAAAAAAAAAAAAAAAACCTGTCAGATAAGAGAAATTCACAGATAAAACAAGAAAATACCTGAATGATTCTCATTTTTTCTTTTATCAACTAAAACACTTCAAAAAGAATTAGAAAATTTAAATATATCATATAAACACAAAAATTCTTTACAAGAGAAAAAAACTTTTTAAGGATTAAAAATGACGATTTGGTGGAGGGGGTGTCTCTCTGTTTTTGAAGATGACTCCCAAATTCCCAAAGTCAGATTTGGATCACATATCACTACCACAGTGTTCAAATGTGACATAAGATATAACAAAGTCATAAGCCCTGTCAAGATTTTTCAAAGTTTTAGCATGAATAATCATATTTTTAAGAGACATACATTTTTTAAAAACATGAACAATAGGAAAAATGTTACATTTAATTGTAGTGAAATACAACGAAACAGCTCAGTCTAGAATTCAGTTATGGATAGATATTTATAGAACACTTTTATAACTATTCTAGATAACACTGAACTTACCGATTCTGTTAATATATGCTCATTTCTCAAAACCTTCAACACTTTTTTTTGTATGTGGTTTTCTACTTCTAACGTTAAGAATCATTGGAAATGGTACATTCCAGTTAAGAAGATACAGTGACTAATTAAAATTACCGTACAGCATATATAGGCACAACTACTTGAAGAATTATAGTACAGCAATACTACAGTAATAAAGCAATACTAAAGTAAGCAAGGTAACAGCTAACAACTTAATAATCTTCCAAGATTCAGAAGATACTTCAAGATCTTAGAATAACAAAAGATGAGCACGAAAGCCATTATATTATAAATATGTTAAAGTGCTAGTTAAGAGATGTGATTAGGAAAAAAACAGATTTTTAAAAATCATGTTAGGAACAGAAATCAACCCTTCTACAACATCCTCTACATTTATTTTCTACAATAGAAGCTGAATGATGTACATCATGCATGCTCACATCCCTTTTAACTAAGAAAAATATTTGGCTCACTGGTGGGAAGAATTCTAGTAGGAGTTTTAAGTGAGAAGTATTTGGTCACAGGGTCTCATAAAATCATCTTCAAATACCACCAACTAAATGATATTAAAAATCATCCTCCCCTCCATCAATTGGGACAAATATGCTATTATATATGTAGTTCTTTTTCTACTTTTAATCTGTTGATTCTCTCAAGGATCTACATTACTACATCTTTGTACTATGTCTTTATCACATCCTGCTGACACAAACCCCAATCAATCTTTACTGCCTATAAAAAAGAAAGTAAGGGGGAGTATTTATATCACAACTGAAGCCTTTTTAAGAGAGATCAATTCACCCTAAGACTATCTCTAGCTGGTAATTTCTCTTTAATTTTCCCAGTGGAGTACAGAAAACTGTTCTATGCACAATGACAAGCTTCATGATTTCCTGTAATGTAACATCAGAGTGAGAAATGTCAAAGCCTCACAAGTGCCACACTTACCCTGCTACCATTCAAATATGTACCTGTCCACCTGTGTTATTTATTATTTTACAGTTCTTCAAGCAACCACTGCTTTTCATTTTTTTCCATCCTTTGGGATTATAAACTCAAGATTAGAAGCATATATGTATCTTCAAAGTAAGAATGTAAATTCGGGGGAAATAAGATTTAATTTAGTCAGTTCTCTAAGTTAAGGTATACATATGTCTTGAATGCTTTAAATCTGTATCTCAATTGAATATATGTTGAGTTTAATCATAGGGGACAGAAACAAACAAAAAGCATTGCTAGCAATATTTCCACTTTGTCTTATGGGATGAAACTGGAGTTCTTTTCTCCCACCCCCACTCTCCATTTTTAAATTAACATTTTTTATCCATATTAAATTCCACCATATGGAGTTAGACACTATTAAATTGGATGAAATTTGAGATAATATGATCAAAACCTCTCAATTTACAAATGATGGAACTGAACCTTGTGGAGGCTAAATGACTCAACCACAGACCACAGATGTGATTCCTACTAGATACTAACTCTTAGGCAATGGTCAATGGCTTCTTCAGTTGGTATAATTAAGCTGTAGGATATTAGGGTTGAACTACTGAATTGAAACAGTTCATGGTAATCTAAAATTCACAGATATGCCCCAAGCCCCATTAGTTTAATTTTCCTTTGAGTAACTTCCTTTTGTCACCATTAACAGAAGGTCAAGCATCATCTCAAAGAGCATTCCCCTGCCAACTAAAGTCTCTGCCTAACACGTCTTACGTATTAGCTACTGAATTCACTTTAACCAATATATACTAATGTTCTTCAATCAGCTATTCTTCATATACAAACTATAAATTTAGATTCTTTGGTCTTTCATTATTCTTAATTGCTAATTATACCTTAATACTGCCACAACTGTAAGAATCAGAGCTCTTCTCTCAGCTCTGGAAGGTGGGTAATAGGAGGCGAAATATAGTAGCAAAAAGTGAGTAGACAATTAATAACCTAGCAGAAACACTACAGAAGCACAAAGGATGATCACAAAGGGTCAGGACAGACTTTCAAAAAGAAGGGCTGCATTTATGGTAAGGGTACCATCTGGATCCCACTCCTCCAGTTTTAAGTCTTCCATATCACCTTGGTTTCCTCCCTCTCCTTAATTCCCTATAGCCAAACAGTTATCAAGTTCCATGGTGATCTTTCTGCAGTTGCTTCTTCATTCTCACACGAACCATCCATTTAGAGTCTAGTCATGGCAGTGGCCTCATAATAATTATCTCTGCCACAATTCTCTCCTCATTGCCAAAGTAACATTCTTAAAGCAAATTTCTGCTTCAAGTTGCCATTGCCTCACCTCATTCCTAGATTTCTGTAAGAGCCCCCTAGCCTATGTCCCTATTTCCAGGTTACCCTGTTACAGTTAATTCTGAACACACTGACGAACTGACACTGTTAAAACCCAAGTCAGTTTGCAGCCAGTTAAACCAACCATGCTCATTCCCCATTGGGGCCCAGTGTGCAATGCCTATAAACAGCAGCCTCCTCAGTAGTGTATGCAGCTGTTGCCTGCACAAGTTTCCCTAAGGGACCTTGGAGACAACCCTTGCCAGTGAACCTTCATGACTGGCATGCTGTCCCCAGTCTAGGCTCCAGACTGATACACGCAATGCCTTTGGAAAGTCCCAGGGCACAATGGCCAGGGTCCACTTTGGCCAAGTCATAACATCCATCCACACCAAGCTGCAGAGCAATGAGCACGTAATCGAAGCCCTACATAGGGCCAAGTTCAAGTTCCTGTCGCCAGAAGATTCACATCTCCAAGAAGTGGGGAATTACTAAGTTTAAAATGGATGAAATTGAAAACATGGTGGCAGAAAAGCAGCTCATCCCAGATGGCTGTGTGGTCAAATACATCCCTAATCCTGGCCCTCTGGACAAATGGCGGCCCCCACATTCATGAAAGCCTCCTTACACACACCAATAAATCCTACTTTCCAGTCCAAAAAAAGAAAGAAAGAAAAAGCTAGGAAATCTGAATAAACCATGGACTTTAGTTAGGAAAAAAAAAAAAAGGTCAGATCATATCACTCCTCTGCTCAAAACTTTTCAGTGGCGCCCTGTTTTCACTTCCAGTGAAAGTCAAAGTCCTTACAAGAGTCTGCAAGGCCCTACAGAGCTGCACACTCTCCATATCCCTCTGACCTCATCTCCTACTACTGTTTCTTTCATTCACTCAGCTCCAGTCACACCAACCACTTCACCGTTCCCCAAGAAGGCAATAAGCCCCATGTACTGTCTCGTCTCTTTGCCTGGAAGGATTTTTTCTGTAATCCATATAGCCTCCTCCATCACTTCCCCTTTCAAGTTCTTGCTCAGGGAGACCTACTCTGTCCATCCTATTTAAACAGAAATACCCACCTCCTCCACACACTCTTGACCTGCTTTAGCACACTCTGCTTTTCCTTTTATCAATAAAACTTACCACATTCTCACATAGTCTATAATTTATTTTTGTCTATTTCTCCCACTAAAAATGTGAGCTCTGTGAGAACAGAGATTTTCATCTGTTTGGTGAAGGGATGTAACCCTAAAGCCTAGAGCAGTGCTTTGCACACAGAACTCAATAAAAAAACTATAAATGACTATTACTTGCCCATCTGCATTTAATGGCTCCTGACAGAATAAAGACTAATACCCTTAATACAGCATTCAAAGTCCTGTATTATTCAGCCCTAGGCTACCTTCTACATCTTCCTTCATGATCTATATGCTATGGAAAAATGGTAATCCTTTTCCCATCACCTACCTATGTCCTGTCTCAGCATCCACTCTTCCCTCTATTGGAATGCCCATCCAGCTAGGTACATTTCTACTTCCAGAGCTTCCCTTGAGTTTAAGGTTGGTTATTAATAAGCCAAATGTGGGCCCCTGGTCAAAAATGGAGGAAAATTATGCTTTGTTTACTGTCTTAAGACTTTTTTTCCCTAAAAGCCATCTTTGAATGATAAAACACCTTAAGACAAAGAGGAAATGATATTCACATAAAAAATTATCCCAATTACTTGTGACAGAGAACCATAAAGAAAAACACTCTGCTTATGATTTCTTGATTTATAAGTTTCATTCAACTAGAGTATATATCCTATATAACTATGCACATTTGACTGATATGGATATTTTTCTCATAGATTTCCCTCATGTAAAACTCTGCTGTCATAAATATCTTCTTGACACCATTACTTAGAACTCTACAACTATTCAGAAAAAAAAAAAAGAGAGAGAGACAAATGTAGTCTATTGAAAAGAAAAAACTTTAAGGACATTTTAAGAGTTTGCTATTTAGGAGGAGGCAATTTTTGGCCACTGCACATTAAAAATACATTGAAATTATTGTATAAATTACACTTAAGTTATCTGCATTAGAAAATAAATTATTTCTGCCACACAACTGTATTTACACATTAGTCAAAGAAGAGAAAGGAGCATATAGATATCAAGGGGAGTGGGATGAATTGGGAGATTGGGATTGACATATATACACTACTATGTATAAAAGAGTTAACTAATGAGAACCTACTATATAGCACAAGGAACTCTACTCAATGCTCTGTGGTTACTTAATGGAAAGGAAATCTAAAAAAGAGTGGATATATGTATAACTAATTCACTTTGCTATACAGCAGAAACTAACACAACATTGTAAAGCAACTGTACTCCAAGACAAATTAATTTAAAAGATGGAGAAGAGGAGGAAAGCAAGAGGAAAGTAGAAAAATACAAAGACATCTTTGTAGCCAGTTCTTTGGATGCAAGTTAATTTCTGCTGATTAAAAGATTTTTAAAAATCCATGTCATCTACCTATTCACCAGACAATATCCATCTATCCACGTATCCACCTCCATTCTACCTCGCCATTTGTTTATATATTCATTATCTATCCAACCACCTATTCATCCATTCATTTACCCATGTGTCCATGAACTCACTTATCCATTCGTGTAGCCACATATTCATTTATCCCTCTGTGACATAATAAATAGGTTTAGTCTCTTCCCCTGGTTCCTGACACAGAGCTCCTAAATCCCTTGGAATTTCCTGGATGATAGAAAAATCTTTTGTTCTCATAAGGCAACTCTTAGTGAGCTCCTGAACAGCTTCAGAATGGGGCTGGTCACCAGAAAGATCAAGCCACGATTAAAAACTTGTAACTTTAAGCCCCAGCCCTCCATCCTCTGGGGAGGGGAGAGGGACTGTGGATTCTGTCAATCAATCACGCGTACAGTGATGAAATTGACATAAAAATCACTACACTATAGGGTTCAGAAAGATTTCAGGTTGGTGAATGTATCCATGTACTGGGAGGGTGGCACACCCCAAACTCCATCTGGACAGAAAATCCTGTGCTTACGACTCTTTCAGACCTTGCCCTATATACTTCTTCATTTGGCTGTTCATTTGTATCCTTTACAATATCCTTTATAATAAACTGGTAAACATAACTAAAGCAAAAATAAATAAATAAAAAAGAGAGAAAGGTACAAAAGGAGAACAATAACAAAAACACCATCAACATGAAAAAAAGTTCAGAGAGCTATAACGAGTTATCTCTTGGAGAAGATTAAATCACAGGCATTTTTTATGTGAATTGACCTTTAAAACATTCTTAAATGGTTGTATTAAGATACAGTCTCATTTATAATGATGTTCTACAAGGATGAGCTCTCAAATTTTATCTGAATGTAATTTATACATGTGCATGCATCTCTCACACCACTTGCAAGCAGATATTATGGATTTTACTCCTGTGGACAAACTATAGAGCTACTATGGAGTTAAAACAACAACAAAAAAGATCACCCAAAAATGTTTATTAGAGTCACACCCCTGAATTAAAAGCACTGATTGAAGTCATTTTAGTAAGCTTTTATTGTGCAAATCTAACTATAATGGTCATTAGGATGAGGGCATATTACACCAGTAAGTATAGTGACCATATATTTTCATTAAAATCAACTCTAGAAAAGCAATATACTTGTGAATTAGTCAAGCAATTAGAGTTTATGAAACTTCATTTATGATCAGTTATATTAAATATAGCTTACTACAGTACTCTCTGAGTACTGAATAATTGTAAAAGTTTCACTCCAGGGTCTCAACCCCTTAAGAATAAGAAAAAGGGCTGATTTACTTATAAAACTCTAATGCTGAAGTTCTGATTGAAATACAGGAGTCATTATTGCAAGAAAATAAAGTTTTAATTTTCCCAATCAGGCAGAAATTAACAAAAACAGCAAGATGTAAAGGTTCAGCTCTCTTATGGCTAATGTCACATGGTAATACTATGTTTTATAAACATCTTTCAATTACTCTAGTACCACAGAAATTGGATGACTAAATTGCATATAATTCAAAACTCTCACCACCAACTCAAAAATTTAGCCACACTATTTGACTATTTTCTTCTCTTTTAGAGAAAATATGTTGATCATCACAATAAAGATGAAGAGGCAATTATTTACCCAGCTTAAGTTTCTTAATCTCTAAGAAGGGTGGAGGTAATGTGATATAGAAAAGCATGTTCAATTCAATTGAGCAAATATTTGAGCACCTACTATGTACCTGTTCAGAGATGAGCACTAGGAATACAATCATAAACAAGATGAGTATGTGCCTTAGGGAGGTTGTAGTCTAGATGAAGATCAGATGAATAAAAGAACAATCACAATAGAGAAATCCTGAGAGGACTGATCGGGTGGTACTCTATTACAACCTCCATATACTATCCAAGTAAGGGAAGCCTTTAAGAAAGGCCATCCATCTCAACCACTGAGCCAGGGTTTGAAATCTCTAGATGACATCCTTGACCGACACTTATTCAGATCAGCAGCAGTCATAGAGCTTCCCTGGTGGCTCAGCTGGTAAAGAATCTGCCTGCAATGTGGGAGACCTGGGTTCAACCCCTGGGTTGGGACGATCCCCTGGAGAAGGGAAAGGCTACCCACTCCAGTATTCTGGCCTGGAGAATTCCATGGACTGTATAGTCCATGGAAGGACTGATGCTGATGCTGAAACTCCAATACTTTGGCCACCTGATGTGAAGAACTGACTCATTGGAAAAGACCCTGATGCTGGGAAAGATTGAAGGCAGGAGGAAGATGAGATGGTTGGATGGCATCACTGATTCAATGGACATGAGTTTGAGTAAACTTCGGAAGTTGGTGATGGACAGGGAGGCCTGGTGTGCTGCAGTCCGTGGGGAAGCAAAGAGTCGGGCACGACTGAGTGACTAAACTGAACTGAGCGGTCATAGAAGGAAGTAATTATTCTTCAAAGCACTGCCTTTCAACCTTTCAGATCCTGGATTCACCCTGAACTTTACAAATCAGTAACATCAATCAAGGCAATCCAAGGCTATTTAACCACTTGGCAACCAAGTTGAACATTTTGTTTGGCCCCATTCAAATCCTTCACTATAAAGACTGTTTTAATTGAGTATCTCTCCATTGTGTTTGTTTCATCAGGAAAGGTATATCTAGTTTTTAGAACTGAGATCTATGTAGATAGAGGTTTGATTCTAAGAAGACAGGAGGAAAAAATTTTGGCTTTCAAAACCATTGAACTATTACTGCCTATATTTAAAATTACTCCCAAAACATTCTTTCATCTCTTTTCTAACAGTTAGGGGCATTTTCAGATGTCCACATGTCCCCTTAGGTACTGTATTCTTCTATCACCATTAACACTTGCAAACAGAAGATAGATCAGCTGGCAGTGTGTTAGGCACTGGGATTTAAAGAGACAGGGCTCTGACCTCAAAGGACAAAAGCGTTGTAGTTGAGAAGATTAAGTCGCAGGTATTAAAGCTCCAATTCTCCACCTTACTTTGATGTTGGGAGCATCTCAAAGTGTCCATTCCATCATTTTAATAGAGCAATACTTTTCTATTTCTGTAACCAAAAGGACACCATCTCAGAAGTACTGTCAAATCAAAAGCCTCAAAATTCAATCCACCAGTGAAGTGAAAGTGAAAGTGTTAGTGGCTCAGTTGTGTTTGACTCTTTGCGACCTTATGGACTGTAGCCTGCCAGGCTCCTCAGTCCATGGGATTCTCCAGGCAAGAATACTGGAGTGGGTGGCCATTAACCCACCAGAGCTCTTGGTTATTATAAATCATAATTCTTTCCACCATTTTTATAACAAGAAAAAAACTCCTTTTGGGATTTGCCTCTCAAGATGTTCTTTCAATATAAAGAACAAAATGTGTATCTACCAGAAATTGAATATGACACCACAGAATAGGGCTTCAGTTTTCTTCATGAAGCAAAAGACCATGTTAGTTCACTGGGTAAGTTTCAAAACTCTGTCACAAGTTCTTCTCAAGCTTAAATTAATTATCTTGCCATGAACTTCAACCTTTAACTAACAAGAGGGATGTCTATGATACGGGAATCCAGCTGTCTCTTCTGTGTAATTTAGTTTCTGTGTAGCTTAAGGACTAGGGGTGAAGTGTTCAAGAAACTTGTATTTTAGAAAACAAACTTATGGCTACCAAAAGGGAAAGGTGGGGGGAGGGATAAATTAGGGATTGGGATTAGCAGATATAAACTACTATATATGAAACAAACAATAAGGTCCTACTGTATAGCACAGGGAACTATGTTCAATACCAGGTATTAAACTATAATGAAAATAATCTGAAAGAGAATTTATATATGTATGTATGCATGTATAACTGAATCACCTTACTATACACCAGAAACTAACACAACACTGTAAATCAACTATACCTCAATCAAAAGAAATTAATAGAGAAATAAAAATGTTTTAAAAGAAATGTATGTTTGTTGGTTAGGCCTTAAAATTCATGCTAATGAACTGGAAGTCAATTAGTACTTGAATTAATTAGAAACAATTGCAGGAATAATCCAGATTTTTTCAGAGTAGTACCTCCTTCTGCAGATACTAAACCATTTCAAATGGGAAAACTGTTGGGACATGAAAGTTCTTTCTTATTCTATGAATAAAAAGCAACAGAAATGAAAAGAAAGCCAGCTTTGCCCAGCATAGTACCTTGTACATAATAGATATTCTTAGATCAATGAGTTAGCCAAGTGGGACTCAATATTTAATAAATAAATTTTTACCTTCTTTTTTTTTTTTTTAAAGAAAGACAGATGTCTCTACCAAACATTGTTTGAGAACTCATCATAGGCTCAGCATTTTGTGATTCATAAAAGTTAAGATGTGACTCCACCCTTAAGGCATTTACAATCTAACCAGGGAGTGAAAACTAACCACAGAAGAGATTCTGAGGTATGTTGCTCCACCTCCTCCTCTTCCACAGGCACTGTCACATGTCCTGACTTATTATTTTCATAGCAGAACCACTACCTGAAATTATCTGTTCGCTTATTTATTTACTTATGTTCCAGCTTCTAGAAAACAAGTTCTATAACAGCAGAGCCCTTAATTTTCCTGTCTTAATCACTTCTGGATCCCCAACACTTAACAGTAGCTGGCACATCATACCTGCTCAAATATGTGGTGAATAAATTAAGTACAATAGGAATTCAGAGAAGAAATACTATAGTTTCATTGAAAAAAAAGTGAAAGTGTTAGTTGCTCAGTCATGTCTGACTCTTTGCAACCCCATTAAGAAACTATAAAGAATTATACCCTAGTAGCTGGGTAGGATTTGAATAGCCAGAAAAAGAGGAGGAAAAGGAAGTGAGATGGGGAGCATTTTACTTTAGGGAAGCAGCCTTAGGAAACAAAGGGTTCAAGTTAGAGTGTATTAAATTTCAAGTAAGTAGCATGGTGTGGATGAAAAATGTCACCTGCCAGATCAGTAAACAAAGGATGTTGCTGCCATCAAGCCAACAGCCACTGCAGCAGCCCCGGCTGTGCACCCAGAAGGGATTCACGATGGAGAAGAGCAGAATACTGACCCTAGATAGTTAAGGTGCATATGGGAAGGAACGATCTCAGTGAGCCCAGACTCTTGCATCTTCCCATACCTAGAAACGCACTAAATTCATAATGTGATGTCTGGTTTTCTTTAATCCACAGTAAATTTTTGATGTTGTGACTACGCGGTTTTTGTTGCAAAACTCTTATATCCTGACTCCTCCCTTACCTCTTTGGAGTACTCCCTCAGGGTTATCTGAGAGTCTGTCTTCTGGGCTTAAGTCCTAAGAAATTCTGCCCAACAAAACATAATTTTCAACTTTAAAGCTATATATATATATATATATGGCTTTATATATATATATATATATTTTTTTTTTTTTTTTTTCAGTTGACAGAGGGGACAGACTAGAGATGGTCTTGAAAACCACAAGGAGTAGTCTAGGCTGTCTGACAGCCATCGAAGGTCCTGATTAAGAGAGAGATGGAGAAGGGGGTACTTTAGAAAGATGATTTCAGGTGGTATAGGTCCATGATCTCCTATCCGAAACCCTTGAAGTCAGATGTGTTTTGGAATTCAAAGTGATTCATATTTGAGAAAGGAATATGGTATGTGTACCATATATTACAAAACACACCCAGTGGGATCTGGGCTAGCACACTAAATGAAATGCATTCAAGGTTAGCAGGGAAACATGAATACTCCACAAAACAGGATAAGTAAAGTTTATCTACGGCCTCAAGCCAGGCTGGATTTTGTGGCCAAATGATAAAATTCTGTTTTCAGAGCTTTCAGATTTTAGCATTTCAGAGAAGGGCCGTAGGCTGTAATATTCAGAATAGATTGAGGAAGGAATCACAGGCTAAAAAGGAGGCTTGCAGAAAACAGCAAGTTTGACCTATTCTATCTAAATACTAGTCACAATTTACTGAGTGTTTATTTTATGCCAAGCACTACACCAAGAGCTTTCCATGCATTCCACATTTAAAGCCTCACAGTAATCCTATGACATAGGAATTCACTGTCCTATTTGACAGGTCGGGAAATCAAGGTTTGCAGTCACCAAGTTATTTGCCTAAATGCACAAATATATTAAAAGAAAATAAATTACACAGTTGCAATTAGCATTTAGGTCTGAGTAGAACCCAAGCTCTAAAACCTCTATCTACATCCTGAAATCTGCCTTCATCATATATAACAATACCAGTTAGAACACAAGTTCCTTTTCAATCTTAGCCTTTCCATGTAGACTTTGCTCTGCTCGCAGCACTCACCCCATGTTCCCTTCTTCATCTGGCCATCTCCTACTCACCTCTGTAGGTCTCAGTTGAGCTGAAGCTGGTTCTGTTATAATCCCGCATGGTTCCTGACTTCTCCCTTTAGAACACATTTCAGTCATCAAATTATAATTCCCTATCTATGCCAGTATTCCCTGCTATACTATAAACTCAGTGCAGTGAAGACTAGGTCTTTTTTGGTCCCCACTGTGTCCTCAATGTTTTCCCCCTGTTTCTAGCACTGATTGCACCCAAACCTGTCATGATTTACTGAATTGTAGATGCAAACAGAGGAGAGACAGAGAGAGAGAGAGATCTAGTTGTGAGGTGATAAGAGCTTAAGCTATAATGGTAGCAATGGGAATAGAAAGAAGGCAGTTACTATATATAATTTTGCTTAAAATTATGAGTGTTATTGTAGCAATTATATGCAAACATATGATCGTTGCTTCAACTAAATAGAGTAATTTAATATCTGTTGTTGTGATTACTATCTTTATAATACAAAATAACCTCTAAATGGCTATGATTATCACTGGAGATATTTCACCTCAGAATGACTTGCCATGTATCTACTTCAAGAAACTTTTATAAATAACCACATCATTTAGTTTTCTGATGTAGCTGCAAAATTAATCTGACAAAACAAAGTAATTCACTCCTCTAAATGGCAACCCACTGCAGTATTCTTGCCTGAAGAATCCCATGGACAGAGGAGCCTGGTGGGCTATAGTCCATGGGATCGCGAAGAGTGGGACACGACTGAGCAACTAACACAAAGATTCAAGAGTATGAATCTCCTAAAACTGAAAATTATATCTGAGTTGTGAATAAGGTATTATTACAGCATACTTTCTGGAGGAAAAGATAACTAGAGTCAACCAATGATTTAACTTCACTATTAGTGCTTTTAGCTAAAATTCTTGAATTTGTAAACAATTCCCTAATCAGAAACGGGTTGTCACCTAAAAGTTCAATTGTGTAGCAGGTATTTAGCTCCTGGAACTCAGGTTTCCCAAGGTACAACTAGTAAAAATGACTTCCCAAGTGAATGTGGACAACCTTTCCCCCATGAAAAACAAAAATAGTTTATTTGGACTCATACAGGAAGGACGTTTAAAATAACTAATTATAACAAATACTGAACACTTAAAAACATAAGCAAAACATGACTATATGGTAGACAAAAATGATTTAAAATTTCAGAAAACTTCAAAAGGATCTTTCAAAGAATTTAGGATTAGCAAAAAATTATTAAAGTTGGTAACCTTCCATTTTTCCCTCACTGGCTTCAGATTCTATGTTGATTACTGATAACTCCCTTTAAAGCTTCTGTCCTATAGGGCTCCTTAAATGGTTCTTTACTTAGTTTCCATTTAGATAAGGAATTCCATCTGAAGATAGTGACAGAAATTCTGTCAAAATAAAATATTGCAGAAAACACATTGCAGAAAAATCTCATTTATGTCACTCTGTTTTACAAATACTATCATAACAAACTAACAAGTAGTTTAAAATTCCTGACTTTTTTATGATTTTAGGCAAAGCAACAAGTATATTAGTTGTTTATTCTGATAGACCTCAAATTTCTTTCACTCTAACAGTGTTTTTCACAATAGACTTTTCATGTTTTGTCAATTGAGGTGGAGTTGAGAACTTCAAATATTATTAATATTTATTTATTTATTGGCTGTGTTTGGTCCTTAGTTGAGGCATGTGGGATCTTCATCGTGTCATGCAGGATCTATCATTGTGGTGTAAAGACTCTCTAGTTGTGGTGCATGGCCTTAGTAGTTGTGGTGTGTGGGCTTAACTGCTCTGTGGCATGTGGGATCTTAGTTCCCCAAGCACAGATCAAACCCTCGTTCCCTGCATTGCAAGGCAGACTCTTAACCACTGGACCACCAGGGAAATCTCAACTACACCTGTTAAACAACAAGGTCCTACTGTATAGCACACAGAATTACAGCCAGTATCATGTGATAAACCATAATGGAAAAGAATATGAAAAATAATATATATATTTGTATAACTGAGTCACTTTGCTATATAGCTGGAGTTAATAGAATATTGTAAATCAACTATACTTCAATAAAGTTTCTAAAAAAGAACTGCAACTATAAAACTAAACTAGCAACTATATTAGCCTCTGAAGCCCTGTATGTAACATGTAATCACTTTATCAATTACAGTATAAAAACCAATTTAACTTTTTGCCTGAGAAGGTATAGGCAACTCAAAAACTACTATAATGGTCCTTACATAAGTACAGGTCAAAAAGGATGACTCAAACGTTCCCTTTTTTTTTTTTTAATATTGCAAAATCACAGACATTTTTCAGTCAAATGATTTCTATATTAAAAAAAAAAACTTTTCCAGTTTCATCTACACTTTAAGACAACAGTGATATCTCCTATCCGTCAATATATAGATCACATGCTGCACAAAGCTGAAAAATATGATGGGGCTATTAACCTCTTCTGCAATTCTTTGACACCAACAAAGGCTGCTGACCAGAAAAATCAAGTTCTTTCCTGGAGGTTCCTAAAAACCAGTAAAAGATACATATACATCTCAGCATATAATACTTCAGCCATCTTAAACTTGCCAGTAACACTCAGATATCAATGAACAGTGCTCTTTGATAAAACAGAGAAAGTCCAAGTTATAGAGGGCAATTTGAGAAGTTCCCAACTTACAGCATTTGTTCAAATTTCTATTTTCCACAGTGCTAAGTAATTTGGTTTCCTAATAGGTTAGTTAATTAGGGATTGGGAAGGTTGAAAAACGTTACTATGAAACTGACAGAAATATTTATAATAAGTACATCACTGAAATATAAATATAGATGTGCTTTAAGATTTACAGAACTTCTCTTACTGTATTATCATGAGTTCTAGTCCCCAATTAATGAGCCAGCATCAAAATCATAGCCAGATGTTTTAAAAAATTCCTTGAGTTCTCATCAAGTATCATTCTATTTGCTAAAAAATATTACGCTTATTTTCAGCAAATTTACTTATTTAATGGCCATATCATCAATGTGTGTTAATCACTCAGTCGTGTCTGACTCTTTGCAACCCCATGGACTGCAGCCCGCCAGGCTCCTCTGTCCATGGAATTCTCCAGGCAAGAGTACTGGAGTGGGTTGCCATGCCCTCCTCCAGGGGATCTTCCCAACCCAGGGATCTAACCCAGGTCTCCCGCATTTCAGGCAGATTCTTTACCGTCTGAGCCACCAGGGAAGCCCAAGAATATTGGAGTGGGTAGTCTATCCCTTCTGCAGGGGAATCAATACTATCAAAGTTTTGGACACACATGGGCCCTTTATAGTTATGAAACAACTCGTGCAGACTCAGTTCTGGTAGTATATTTTGCTATAGAGAGAAAGTTCTCAGTGACGGCTGAATTCACAATTCAGTCTACAAAGTCTACAAACTCTTATTTCATCTATAATACACTTTTAGACTAGCACTAATAGTATTCTAACTGCATCCTCTTTGGAAACACTTTCAGTAGAAAATATACATTCCAACCCAGGATGTGAAAAACCTGGTCTTCCCTTTCTGCAGGCAGGGTTGACTACCCTAGAAATGGTACATTAGGGAACAGAAGAAAGAGAATCAGCCACTTATTTCAGTATAAGATAAGAGGGGATCCAGCTTCTGTGGTATCTTAACCAGAGAACAGAGGATAATATATAACCCTTTCCATTTAAAAAAAATTGTCTTACGATCTAAATCTCTTCATAAAGACTGTGTGAAAAGTGCTTAGAGTGAATCTGTTTAAGAGTTTAAGTACAACTTCATCTACCAAGTTGAAAATAGTCTCCATTTTCAGATATACACTGAGTTCTTCAAATCTCAAATTTTGCAAACTATACACAAATGCCTTCCTAGGTAAGCTTTTAAATAGTGACCATTTCTTTTAGGAAGGTACTAGAGTAACCTCCTCCCTTTCTAGTAATAACACAATGTGCTAAGAGAGGCATTTTCTTTTATATGAAATGTAGAAGTGAAACTTTCTTTTGGCCCAAGGATATGAACAGTGACTAAACATGAACATGGAAGCCACAGATATCGAAAGGGAAGCAAAGTTTTAGTTTTAAAACTCAGAAGGCAATGAAGTGTGGTGTCTGTCAACAGTAGTCAACAGTTCTGAGTCCTTGCCTCAGCGAGAATATGCTTTAAAGAATCTGGAAACATCATAAAAGTGGTATTTTTTTTTTATTATCCTTACCTTTCTTGATGTCATTCCCAAGGTCTTAGTTCATACCTTAATTATAGCATTTATCAAAGTATGTAATTTCCCACTAGATAGCACGGATTTCCTAGTGGAGGGACTGGCTCTTAAATAGTGTGGGATAGACTCTTGAGAGTCCCTTGGACTGCAAGGAGATCCAACCAGTCCATCCTACAGGAGATCAGTCCTTAATATTCATTGGAAGGACCGATGCTGAAGCTGAAACTCCATACTTTGGCCACCTGATGACACCTGATTCATTTGAAAAGACCCTGATGCTGGGAAAGGTTGAAGGCAGGAGGAGAAGAGGACGACAGAGGATGAGATGGATGGATGGCATCACCAACTCAATGGGCATGAATCTGAGTAAACTCCAGGGGTTGGTGATGGACAGGGAAGCCTGGCATGCTGCAGTCCACGGGGTTGCACAGAGTTGGACACGACTGAGTGACTGAACTGAACTGAACTGATGCAATATAAATGGGTAAAAAATGGCCTCTATATACTGACCCTCTGTGGTCCACCTCTTTGGGATTCTCCAGGCAAGAATACTGGAGTGGGTTGCCATGCCCTCCTCCAGGGGATCTTCCCAACCCAGGGATAGAATCCAGGTCTCCCCTTTTGCAGGCAGATTCTTTACCATCTGAGCCACCAGGGAAGTCTTTACAGCAGCTAACACCCATTAAAAGTCCACAGGTTCCAAAATACAAATTTCTACACATCTAATTGTCTTAAATATCACCCCAATAAGCAGATATACAGCCATTAGAGCCTGCTTGATTTGCATACACTGTGAAACTGCACCCAATATCTGCTAGCCAAAGATAAAAATAATCCCTGTAACTATAAAAGACCCCATCACTGCTGTTCTCTGGAACTCTCTGACCCAAAGAATCCCCATTGTGTCACTGGGTGACTTCACCTAGACACATATGCTCCCTCTATGATCCTCCTCACTCCCAGATGTTCCCTTGCCCTCTTCCTCATCTCGGTAGTGACCCCCTGCTGTCGTCTCTGGAAGGTCTCAGGCTAATGAGGGGACTTCCGCCATGTGCAAGTCAGTGACAGTGAAAACTCAGTGTTAGTCACTCAGTTGTGTCCAACTCTTGGCACCCCCATGGACTGTAGCTCACCAGGCTCCTCTGTCCATGGAATTCTCCAGGCAAGAAAAATGGAGTGGGTTGCCATTTCCTCCTCCAGGGGATCTTCCTGACCCAGGGATTGAACTTGGGTCTCCCACACTGCAGGCAGAGTCTTTACTGTTTGAGTCACCAAGGAAGCCAAATATGCCAAAGTGTCACCCAATAAAGCTCATTGTGTAATACTGTCATCTTGTGGTCAGTATTACATCTTTTTGCTTGATCAGCCCCCAAATCCCTCAAACTCACTATACAATACCTAACTTATGGTCCTTGGAACAGCTACACATTTCTCAAATGAATTACTGGAAGCTGGTAATTCCTCAGTTTAAATAGAATCTCTCTCAGGTTTGAAAATAGCCCTTCCCACCACTGAAACAGTCCATCACATAAAGCAGCAGTCCCCAACCTTTTTGGCACCAGGGACTGGTTTAGTGGAAGGCAATTTTTCCACGAACTAGGGGTGGGGTGGGGGGATTGTTTCGGGATAATTCAAGCACATGACATTTATTTCTATTGTTATTATATCAGCTCCACCTCAGATCATCAGGCATTAGATCCCAGAGGTTGAAGACCCCTGACATAAAGAACCTCTGGGACAAAACATTGGTGAGCACAAAGCTTAAATGGTAAGAGAGAAGAAGGGATGGGAAGCCACAATATGGATGCCAACAACAAAGGCATAATTATAGCTATCTTTTATTGAGGGTAAATGATGTTCCAGATATCATACCAATATTTTAAGATTGAATTTATGCAACAACACTTAATGTATATTCCATTATTTGTCCTCATTTTACAAATGGGGAACCTGAGGCTTACTGATATAATTTAATCATGGTTTATAGATGTTAATTGATGAAATCAAGATAACCCAGATTTGTGATTCTTGAAAGCCAATGCTCTTAAATAATATATAGATCACATATCAAAGAAATATGAGCACCTAAAAACTCAATGACAGCTAAAGAAGTATCAGTAGTCAAAGAAAAAACTTAGATTGATCTTAGAAAAGAGAACATGTAATAGTCATTTAGGGACACCACAGCCAGCTCAGCTGAGGGCAAGAGAGTGGAGAATTAGGAAATTAGTAGTCAAAGAGAACAACATAGAAGAATTTTAAAACCAAGAAAATAAATCCACAGAGAAAAATCCAGATGAGCAAAGAATGAACATCACCCTAAAAAACTGAAATTAACAGTTAACCTTCAGAGACATCCCTGGTAGTCCAGAGGCTAAGACTCTATGCTCCCAAAGCAGGGGGCCAAAGTTCAATCCCTGGTCAGGGAACTAGATCCCACATGTCACAACTAAAATCTTTCATGCCACAATGGAAATCAAAGATTCCCATGTGCCACAACTAAGACCCAGGGCAGCCAAATAATAATATATTTTTAAAAACACGTCTAAATTCCATATATATGTGTTAGTATGCTGTAATGTTCTTTATCTTTCTGGCTTACTTCACTCTGTATAATGGGCTCCAGTTTCATCCATCTCATTAGAACTGATTCAAATGAATTCTTTTTAATGGCTGAGTAATATTCCATGGTGTATATGTACCACAGCTTCCTTATCCATTCGTCTGCTGATGGGCATCTAGGTTGCTTCCATGTCCCTAGCCTCCAACTAATAAAAATAAATGGAAAAAAAAATAAAAACACTTAACCTTCAAAGTATAGTCATAACACTTACCTAAACATACCTTAAGAAATATATGTAATCTCTATGGTTTCCACTGACCAATCATACTAGCTGACTAGCTCATCCCTACCTACTAGGCCAACAAAAATTGTGTGTGTGTGTTGACAGGCAAGGAAATCATTCAGGAAGGAATTATTATATACACACACCTCTGAAAGCTACATATTCAGAGGCCATGGGCGTTTGTTGGAAAGTGACGTCCCCCACACCTCAGTGAACTGGTTGCTTGTTAGGTGGGGAAATAAAAGAAGAAGAAACAAATAGGAAACTTATTTTAAAAATCAGTGTTTAAATACATTACAAAGTTTAATCAAAATTTTATAAAAAACATAAATTATAAACTAAACAAAGGGACATCTGAGTCCCTTTTCCTCCTCTGGAATACATGGCTCCAAATTCTGTCTCCTACAGTTCAAAGTGCAGTATTTACATCCTGAGTCTATTCCTGCTCCAGCTAGACAACAAGTACAAGAAATACAATGCAGGGAAGAAAGGAGGTGGGGAAAGGAAGAGGAGGAAATGAAGGGAGGGGCAGGGACAGGGAAGAAGGAATAGAAATGAATGAGACTCTCTAATTGCCAAATTGTAGAGGTAACTATCTAACAAGGAATGGTGCTAATTAATCATGTGTATACAAAAAAAGAAAAAACAAAAACCCAACACACAAACACACAAAGAAAACCTAGACATACTCTCAGTGTTACTAATTAAGATTTGCTGACCACCTACTGTATGCCAAGCTCTATTACTGCATGCATGCTCTGTCGTGTCTGACTCTTTGGGACCCCATGGACTGTAGCCTGCCAGGCTCCTCTGTCCATGGGATTTTCCCAGCAACAATAATGGGGTGGGTTGCCATTGCCTCCTCCAGGAGATTTTCCTGACCCAGGCATCGAACCCGAGTCTTCTACGTGTCCTGCATTGCAGGTAGATTCTTTACCCTGAGCCACCAGGAATGGGCTTTGGTTTAACAAACCTGTAATGTAAATATTAGTATTGTCCCCATTGTACTGATTAGAAACCCAAGAGACACAGAACTTAAAACCATTTTATAATACTCTCTCACCTGTATGCAGTATTGTAATGTCAGCTTCACAAAGTAATTAGCAAACACAGAACTAGGGTATGGTGTGATCCAATATAGTACAGATGGCAGCATCTTACCAATATTCAATAGTTCCCCTGGTTTTCAACCAAAGGAAGTTTTTTAACTGACATCTTAGATCATTGACATAGTTTACTTTCAGAATTCCAGTAAAGAGCTATGGAGCACAAAGGTCAGATGCCTCCCTGATCACTCATATGAACTCAGCCTGTATGACTTAGCTTGTGTATAAAAGCAACTGAATTTATTTTCTGACACTAATAACACACAGAGCTTTTCTTGACTAACCAACTGCAAAATACAAACTAGTCAGTATGTGACAAAATGCACTGTGATGAGCACATATGAGAAGATTTTCCTGTGGTGTTTCCATTTAAGAAACATAGGAGGAAAACTTCATAAAATAAATGTTAATGATCACTATAAAATGAATTCTCGGTTCGGATTTGCATTAAAATGTTTATTCTCTTTATTTAAATTATGTGGGAAAAAATTAGGTACTCCCATCCAACATAATAAGCCCTACAACAGAGATTTAAAACCTTCCCAGTTTCTGCTTTCATCCCCCTAAATTTAGTTTCAGCAATATACAAAATGAGTATTTTAACTTAATTCCTCAAGGACTTGACAATTGGAACATAAGCTTTGGAGACAGTCAACAATGAAGAATTCACTTTGGAGACAGTCAACAATGAAGAATTTGACCTAGCTCTGTTAAAGAGAAGCTTCCCTTGAATTTCAGAAAGAAGGCAGAACCATAAACTTAACAATCTTGCTAAATGAAAACAGGAGAGGGAAAACCAGTACAAAATGAGATTATGTATTTAATAAAGTACAAGCCTCTGCATCCAATATGTTTTATCTAAATGATTATAGAGTACAGTTTCAAGGGAGGGAGGGGAAAATCTGGAACTGAAAAAACATCAGAAAGGATTACTTCAGAAATAGCCATTTCTAACTGAGTAGATTGTTGCAAGCTCTCTAGAAGTACATTTATCACAAGCAAAATCCATCAAATTGATGGGAAATTTTCTGCCAAAATGCATGTTGACGTGACCACACAGCACAAATGTAACATTTGTTCTTACTGAACAGTGACCTGGACTTTCTTCTGCTTTCTCTTCTCCTTGTCAACATGACCAATGAGAATGTTCCAGCTTAAAGAATATGCGATTCTTTAAAATAATCCCTAAATTATATTATGTATTTAAAATATTCTAAAACAGTTTTATCTGAATGTTTACAATAATCAAAGATGAAAATAAACATATTAAATATTGTGTGACAAAGCAAAATGTCAATGGCTGCTTACTAGAAAGACTGAGAAGTATACTTTCCATCTCCTCAAGTGATAAACTGTAAGATTCTCTTTAGCACTAAAATTCTGTTTTTAAGTTTCTAGTAAAAATATGATATATGTTTGAGCTGGAGACTTTGATATGTGAACCCAGAAGGATAAAATTTTGACCAAGGCTGGAAAGGTTGTTGTAATAAACAACCAGAAAGGAATAGATATCTCACATAACCAAAAAGAACAAGTTAGGAGGAAAAAAGTTTGGGAACTGGGAGAAGCTTTATGTATGCAATTTTTCTAAACAAACTCAGTTCAGTAAAAGAAGGAACTGCCAAACAACTATTGACCAAAATAAAAGGAGACTGTCATACTGAGGAAAAGATGATTGTTGAGTAGGCAGTTTTGACTTAAATCCAAGAGATTATACCTGGAGACTAAGTAAAAAAGTTTCAAGGCATTGGTTAACACAGTCAAGACGGACCAGGTGCTGGGGTGGGGCAAGAAGCAGCAAAAAAGAGAACCATAAAAATCTCAATCACTTTAACTAGCTATGTCAAACTGGTTTGGTTTTTCCCAGTGTGTCTAGGACTTTCAGTTCTGCCTAGATTTACTATTCTGCCTGAAACCACACACACACACACACACACACACACACACACAAAGACAAAAATACTTCAAACAATTGGGGTGCCCTGGGGGTCCCTGGCAAGAATCCGCTTGCCAGTGCAGGGGACATGGGTTTGATGCCTGGTCCAAGAAGATTCCACATGCCACAGAGCAACTAAGTCCATGAGCCACAACTACTGAGTGTGCCTTGAACCAGTGCTCCACAAGAGAAGTCACTGCAATCAGAAGCCCGTGCACTCCAAGTAGAGAGTACCTACCCCTCACTGTAACTAGAGAAAGTCTGTGTGCAGCAACAAAGATCCAGCATAGCTATAAATAAGTAAATAAATAAATTTTTTTAATGTTTCAAACAATGGTTTTCAAGACACTAGACATCAGGCAAGAAGATCCAGTGATCCCCCAAAGATAGTAAACAAGTGAGGTGAGCCCTATAATTGCCCCCACATACTGCCTTGATGTGGCAGGTCGTGGCTCAGGGAAGGGACCCAGGGGAAGGGACTCAAGCAAAGCTCTAACAGACCAACCACCTGACCTGAGGAATTGAAAATCCAGGGAGACTAGACTGCTGGAGTTCACAAGGGAGAGTGTCAGAAAGGAGGAAGCTACACAGAGACAGAACTTAACATCCTCCAGAGGCTTATCTCGCATGTTCAGCAGAGTACTGATTGCTGCATACATGTAAGAAAACTACCTGAAGATGGGAAAAGAAAGAACCATCCCAGAAGCTTAGAGAGAGGACATTGCCTGACACACACAAAGCGGGGAATAAAATTTATTTCTCCCGGTCAGACTGGAAAACCTCATAATTAATGAGACATTGCGTAGAGCTCTCAGAAGGCTCTTGTTCAGTAGTAAGGGAATAATTAGCCCTTGACTAAACCTTGCTCTGTTCTTGCCAAACAAATCTTATAAGCAGGACCCAAAAGAATCAACCTGTTTCCAAGTAACTTAACTGCATCCAATAACAACGCTTGAGAATAAAAATATTCACCATCCAACAAGGTAAAATTCACAAAATCTGGCATCCAATCATCCAATCAAACACTACCAGGCATGCAAAGAAGCAGGAATATATGACCTGTAATGAGGAAAAAAAGAAAACTGACCTAGAACTGAAACAGATGTTAACATCAACATGTAAGGGCACTAAAAGTTATTTTTTAACTTGTATTCACATGTTTCAAAAGTTAAGTAGAGAAATGGCAGATATTAAAAAACCCAAATTGAACTTTTGGAGCTGAAGATTACAGTGTGTCTGATTAGAAAAATTCACTGGATAGGATTAATGGCAAATTAGACACTGCAGTAGGAAAGATCAGGGCACTTGAAGACATATGCTGTAGAAACTATTCAAAATGAGAGAAAAAAGAAACAAAAGTGAAAAGAGCATCCCTAATACAAGGTACAATTTCAAATAATTAAATATATGTATAATTGAAGTCCCCAAGGAAAAGAGGGTGGGTGAATAAGAAATTTTAAATATAAAATGGCTAAAAATGTTACAGATGTATTTTTTAAAAAAACTATAAACCCACTGATCCAAAAAGCCTAATGAAACCCAACACAAAAGACATGAAGAAAACTACACCAAGGTAGATCATAATCAAATTACTGAAAACTACTGATAAAGAGAAAACATTAAAAGCAGCTAGTGGGGGTAGGAGGGAAAGACATGTTACATAAAAGGACAGAAGAATATAAACCAGGCTAACATAAATGAAAAGAAGGCTAGAGTAGCTATATTTTAATATCAGACAAAGTGAAAATCACAGCAAAAAAAAAAATATTACCAGGGATAAAAGGTCATTTCATAATGATAGAGGACTTAATGAATCAGAAGGATATAACAATTCAAATGTTTATGCCTGTAATTATAATAGAGCTTCAAAATACATGAAGCAGAAGCTGATATTAATAGAACTGTGAGGAGAAACAGTCAAATCCACAATTACAGTTGGAGATTTCAATATCCCTCTCTCAATAATTGACAGAATAAGTTGACAGAATATCAGCCAGAATATGAATAAATTAAGACAATACTATCAATCAACATAATTGGATTGACATTTTTAGAACATTCCACCCAATAACAGAATATACATTCTTCTCAAGTGCACATGGTACATTTACCACAAAACAAAATCTCAATAAATCTTAAAGTATTCAAGTCTTACAAAATACATTCTTTGACTGTAGTACAATTTACATTAGAAATCAAAACCAAAGATTTCTGAAATTTCTCCAAATATTTGGAACAAAATACACTTCTAAATAACAGATCAGTCAAAGAACAAAGCAAAGGAGAAATCAGTATTTTGAACTAAATGAAAAGAAACTCACAACATATCAGAATTTGTGGGATGCCACAAAAGCAGGAACTAGGGAGAAATTTATAATAAAAAATATTTATTTTAGAAAATAAGACAGTGCTCAAAATCAATGACCTTAGCTGTCACTCCAAACAAATAGAAAAAGAAGAGCGATTAAAACCCAAAGCAAGCAGAAGAAAGGAAACCATAAAACTCAAAGTGGAAATCAATGAAATAGAAAAACAATATAGAAAAAAATCAATAAAACCAAAAGTGGTTTCTTTAAGATCTATAAAATTGATTTTTAAGAAAAAGGGAGAGAAGACCCACCACAATATGGCTTCCCTTGTGTATTCTACCAAAATCAATTGTACAGAAATGCTTTCAGAAACTGAAGAAAATGCAAACTGATTCTTGGTTTGGGATTTGGGATGAAGGGGGAAGGGAGGGATTCACAAAAGGCATATCCCTTTTGTGGAAGGAGGTTCACTATCTTGATTGAAGTGATAGCTTCACAGTATGTGTGCTGTGTGCTCTGTTGCTTTAGTCATGTCCAACTCTTTGCGACCCTATTGTCTGTAGCCCACCAGGCTCCTCTCTCTGTCCATGGGATTCTCCAGGCAAGAATACTAGAGTGGGTTGCCATGCCCTCCTCCAGGGGATCTTCCTAACCCAGGGATGGAACCCACGTCTCTTATGCCTCCTGCATTGGCAGGTGGGTTCTTTATCATTGAGCCACCTGGGAAATCAGCTTCACAGTGTGCACATATGCACATATACACTTTAAATATGTGATTTATGTCAATTATATTTTGATCAAGCCATTTAAATAGATAGATAGAATAGACAGATAAATGAGTGTAATAACCAGCTTGTCTCCAATTACAGGGTTTGAAAAAAAATAATAGGACTGAATTTATTCTTTAATATACTAGAATGTACATATTCAAATCACATGCTCCCTTTCAAATATCGTAAACTCTGATTAACATTGCAGACACTCAAGTTATGTGACTGACTGACTCAAAGCAAAATGTGACGTTGAATGTGGCTTTCTACGTCTCTTATAAAATGGTTCTGAATACAGTTCCCAAACATTCCAAAAGACATTTTGAGAAAATGGTAGTAGCATCACTACAAAATTAAAAAAAAAAAAAAACCTATCACTCAAGATGACGATACTGAGGAACTACAATTGAACGTATTTACAAAGGTTTGTGGGTTTAATATATTATATCTTTAGTTTATCATCAGTAATCTGAGAATTTTTTTTAACACTGTGTAGAATAGGTTTTACACCTTAACCAGATACTGAAAGTTTTACAGGTGACCGAATTCCCAGGACAAGTACCCAAAATGCACAAAAGGGTCTAAGTTATGCCTTTTGTTGTGGAGCCATGTCATGAGACATTTAAAAAAAGATTAATCCACAGGTAAAGAAGACAATGGGGGCATCTTACGTTTATGAAGCAATTTCTATGATGAGACTCCTACTTCATACCTCAACATAATAAAAGCTATATATGACAAACCCAAGCAAACATTATCCTAATTGGTGAAAAGTTGAAAGCATTTCCCTTAAAGTCAGGAACAAGACAAGGGTGCCCACTCTCACCACTTCTACTCAACACAGTTTTGGAAGTGTTGGCCACAGCAATCAGAGCAGAAAAAGAAGTAAAAGGAATCCAGATAGGAAAAGAAGTAAAACACTCACTGTTTGCAGATGACACGATCCTCTACATAGAAAGCCTTAAAGACTCTACCAGAAAATTACTAGAGCTAATTGATGAATATAGTAAAGTTGCAGGATATAAAATTAACACACAGAAATCCCTTGCATTCCTATACACTGACAATGAGAAAACAGAAAGAGAAATTAAGGAAACAATACCATTCACCATTGCAACAAAAAGAATAAAATACTTGGGAGTAAATCTACCTAAAGAAACAAAAGACCTATACATAGAAAACTATAAAACACTGATGAAAGAAATCAAAGAGGACACAAACAGATGGAGAAATATACCGTGTTCATGGATTGGAAGAATCAATATTGTGAAAATGACTATACTACCCAAAGTAATCTATAGATTTAATGCAATCCCTATCAAGCTACCAACCATATTTGTCACAGAACTAGAACAAATAATTTCACAATTTGTATGGAAATACAAAAAACCTCGAATAGCCAAAGTAATCTTGAGAAAGAAGAATGGAACTGGAGGAATCAACCTGCCTGACTTCAGGCTCTACTACAAAGCCACAGTCATCAAGACAGTATGGTACTGGCACAAAGACAGAAATATAGATCAATGGAACAGAATAGAAAGCCCAGAGATAAATCCACGAACCTATGGACACCTTATCTTCGACAAAGGAGGCAAGAATATACAATGGAAAAAAGACAACCTCTTTATCAAGTGGTGCTGGGAAAACTGGTCAACCACTTGTAAAAGAGTGAAACTAGAACACTTTCTAACACCATACACAAAAATAAACTCAAAATGGATTAAAGATCTAAATGTAAGACCACAAACTATAAAACTCCTAGAGGAAAATATAGGCAAAACACTGTGACATAAATCACAGCAAGATCCTCTATGACCCACCTCCCAGAATACTGGAAATAAAAGAAAAAATAAACAGATGGGACCTAATTAAACTTAAAAGCTTTTGCACAACAAAGCAAAGGTGAAAAGACAGCCTTCAGAATGGGAGAAAATAATAGCAAATGAAGAAACAGACAAAGGATTCATCTCAAAAATATACAAGCAACTCCTGCAGCTCAATTCCAGATAAATAAATGGCTCAATAAAAAACTGGGCCAAAGAACTAAACAGACATTTCTCCAAAGAAGACATACAGATGGCTCACAAACACATGAAAAGATGCTCAACATCACTCATTATCAGAGAAATGCAAATCAAAACCACAATGAGGTACCACTACACGCCAGTCAGGATGGCTGCTATCCAAAAGTCTACAAGCAATAAATGCTGGAGAGGGTGTGCAGAAAAGGGAACCCTCTTACACTGTTGGTGGGAATGCAAACTAGTACAGCCACTATGGAGAACAGTGTGGAGATTTCCTTTAAAAACTGGACATAGATCTGCCATATGACCCAGCAATCTCACTCCTGGGCACACACACCGAGGAAACCAGATCTGGAAGAGACACGTGCAGCCCAATGTTCATCACAGCACTGTTTATAATAGCCAGGACATGGAAGCAACCTAGATGTCCATCAGCAGACGAATGGATACGAAAGTTATGGTACATATACACAATGGAATATTACTCAGCCATTAAAAAGAATACATTTGAATCAATTCTAATGAGATGGATGAAACTGGAGCCCATTATACAGAGTGAAGTAAGCCAGAAAGATAAACACCAATACAGTATACTAATGCATATATATGGAATTTTAAAAGATGGTAATGATAATGCTATATGCAGGACAGAAAAAGAGACACAGAGGTACAGAACAGACTTTTGGATTCTGTGGGAGAAGGCGAGGGTGGTATGATCTGAGAGAATAGCATTGAAACATGTATATTATCAAGTGTGAAACAGATCACCAGCCCAGGTTGAATGCATGAGAGAAGTGCTCAGGGCTGATGCACTGGGAAGACCCAGAGGGATGGGATGGGGAGGGAGCTGGGAGGGGGCTTCAGGATGTGGAACACATGTAAATCCATGGCTGATTCATGTCAATGTATGGCAAAACCACTACAATATTGCAAAGTAATTAGCCTCCAACTAATAAAAATAAATGAAAAAAAAAAAAGACTCCTACTTTTAGCCATGTTTAAATACACACTGAGTAGCAGTCACTCCCTCAAACCCTCATCTCTTCTCATCAATAATCAAACATGAAGACTCTCATTGTTAATTATGTATCAAACTTCTCAATAAATACTGCAGCTTTGGTCAATAAAGATTAAAGTAGAAATAAACATGAGGCAAAGCATTGGATTACCTCTTGTATGTGCCCCCATTTCCTCTTAAACATGACTGCTTAACTCCAATGATGACAGAGAATCAATCTTCATTGTTTAATCAATACTGTCATGTGAAAGCATATATAATTCGGCCAAAACAAGTGAAGTACTGCAATCAGTGTCCCTAGAGTATGACTTTCAATGAGATTTGGCTCCATTAATAGCTTGCATCATTATTCAGTAGTTGTTGCCCTGAATTAAAAATCTTTGTTCTGAAATTCACAGTCAACTGCAAGGATACTGCACTGTACAAATTGAATGATCCAAATGGATGCTTTGCTCCATAAGTAATTTTTTTCAGGTTAAAGAATAATCAGATGATTATCAAAAATAAACTACATGCAAGTCTTAAGATTTAAACTATATGTATTTTTATCCTGGAAGAACACAAGCAAAATTTTAGTGCACTGATTTTTATGAAACACACCAAACTTTCCACTTCATGATTTAACCATTCATGGCACTTAAGAGAAGTCGGGAATTCTCTCTTGTTTAATAACAACCCACTTCTCCAAAAGAAATACCTAATGATTTTCTTTGCTTGATCAACAGACATCACAAATTGTTTGATTCACTTGAAAACATGCTGGTTTTAAAGCTTAAACATAAACATACACAAGCATGTGTACCCTATGTGTGGATATACACAGACACAGACTGTGGGGTTTAGAGAACTTTTGTGGCTCACCTCCTCTGACATGAAGTTTCAAACGGTTTTGCCTACGTTTTCTGCATTCTTCTAGGTAAAATTCTTCAAACAATATAAACTTGCCATATCAAAACATAATTAGCAATTGCCATGGAAAAAGAACAGTGATGCAATTTATTTACACATTCATTCATTCATTCAATATATACTTAATACTTGCTAAAATGCCAAAGAATATGCTAGGTGCTAGAGGTAAATTGGTGAGCAAACAATCAAACAGGATCCATGCTTCCATACAGCTACAAACTTGTGGGAAAGACTGACATTAAAAAATCACACACACACAAACTTATAATATGGAAGTACTATGAAGGAGAGATACATGTGCTGTGACAGCATGCAATGGGAAGAAATTACTGAGTCAATGAGGTGATGAGAGAGAACTGAGTTGAGGTCTTAAGGAAGAGTAGAGGTTAACTAGAAAAAAAAAAGTGGGGCCCATAGGATCAGCCCAGGCAAACTTCTTGATATAGCCACTTTAGAAGACAGTTTGGCAGTTTCTTATAAAACTGCTGCTGCTGCTGCTGCTAAGTCGCTTCAGTCGTGTCCGACTCTGTGAGACCCCATAGACGGCAGCCCACCAGGCTCCCCCGTCCCTGGGATTCTCCAGACAAGAACACTGGAGTGGGATGCCATTTCCTTCTCCAATGCATGAAAGTGAAAAGTGAAAGTGAAGTTGCTCAGTCGTGTCTGACTCTTCACAACCCCATGAACTACAGCCTACCAGACTCCTCCGTCCATGGGATTTTCCAGGCAAGAGTACTGGAGTGGGGTGCCATTGCCTTCTCCGTCTTATAAAACTAAACATATCTAAATATAATCTGACCACTTAGGGTATTTACCCAGAGGAGCTGACATTTACATCCATAAAAAACCCCACACATGAATGTTTATAGTAGTTTTATTCATAATTGCCAAAACTTGGAAGCAACCACAATGTCCCTGAGTAAGTGAATGGTTAAATAAACTCTGGTACATCCAGATAACGGAATATTGTGTTGAGTCACTTCAGTCGAGTCCGACTCTTTGCGACCCCATGGACTGTAGCCCACTAGGCTCCGCTGTCCATGGGATTCCCCAGGCAAGAATGGAATGTTACTTAGCATTAAAAATAAATGGGCTATGAAGCCATGAAAAGATATGGAGGAAACCTAAGTGCATATTACTTACTGAAAGAAGCCAATCTGAAAGGCAGAATGCTATACGATTCCAACTCTATGACACTGTGGAAAAGGCAAAGCTATGCTGACAGTAAAAAGACCAATGGCTTCCAGGGACTGAAAGAGAGAAAGGGTTACTAGGTGGAGCACAGAGAATTTTTAGGGCAATGAAGCTACTCTGTATGACACTATAATGGTGGATACATGTCATTATACTTTTGTCAAACCAACACCAAGTGAAGCTAATGTAAACTATGGACTTTGCGTGATAAAGATATGTCAATATAGGTTCCTTGTTTGTAATATACACCACCCTGGCGCAGGAGGTTGATAGAAGGGAAGGCTGTACATGTGTGGGGGTAAAAGGTATATGAGAACTCCTCATATTTTCTACTCAATTTTGCTGAACATCTAAAATTGCTTTTAAAAAATCTACTTTAAAGTCTATTTTAAAATCAAATAAACACATAACACAATCCTTGAGGCAGGAGTGAGCCTGACACTGCTGCCAAGACCACTGATTGCAAAAACTAAGGAGGACATGCTTTCAGAGTAAAGGAAATAAAAACAAAATTAGGAGAGAATGTGTGCATTGAAACAAACTCAAGTTCAGGCTGTGAATTGCTCCAGCTGGCCTTTCTCATCTCCTCTCACATGCATGAGCTTTGAAATATGTACTGGGGAGTGCACGTGCACACACACAAACACATGAGCAGGAACACACACACCCACACACACACTTCATGGCAGGGAGCCAGACCAATTCAAAGATAAATGATCAGAAAGGGACAAAAAGAGAATCTATGCATAAAATTTGCAAAAAATATAGATGGACTTCAGATGTTATTCTTCATAGTCTCAAATAAATCACATGTGATCATGTGAAAAGAGGGCTTCTCAGGTGCCTCAGTGGTAAATAATCCACCTGCAATGCAGGAGACACAGGAGATGTGGGTTCTGTCCTTGGGTTGGAAAGATCCACTGGAAGAGGAAACGGCAACCCATTCCAGTATTCTTGCCTGGAAAATTCCATGGACAGAGGAGCCTGGTGGGCTACAGTCCATGGGGTCACAAAGAGTTGGACACGACTGAGCAACTGAGTATGCAGGCATGTAAAAAGAGATCAAAGAAGGTACACTCTTAAACTAGAAGAACTAAAAACAGTGATAGCAGTACTTTGATGATAAGCATGGGATGGTGAGGGGTGGCATGAGCTTCATCCTATCATCCTTCTATCTAGAAGCTTCATCCTTCCTTCTATCATAGCAGGAAGTCAATAGATAGTATCTAAAATAGATAAGGTAAGACACAGCAGTATAAGCATATTACTTGGAGATAAGGAGCAAACTACCAGACAAAATAGTTAAAAGGGGTTGCCACTGGTAAATAACACTAGTAATGGAAAGAGATGGGGCATGAGATGGTTACTATTTATTACAAGCCTTTCTATACCACTGACCTTAACTATATACATATCCTATTTCAATAAAACTAAAATCCTTCTAAGAAAAAAAAAAACCCTTTTTAAGGAAAAAAAAATTGTGGGGACTTCTGTGGTGGCCCAGTTGTTAAGCATTCACCTTGCAATGCACAGCACCCGGGTTCTATCCTTGGTCTGGAAAGATCCTACATGCCATGGAGCAACTAAGTCCTCGAGCCACAACAACTGAAGCCCAAGTGCCTAGAGTCTGTGCTCCACAACAAGAGAAGCCACCACAATGAGAAGTCCGTGCATCACAACTAGAGAGGAGCCCCCACCCACTACAACTAGAGAAAGCCTGCACACATCAACGAAGACCAAGCATAGCCAATTAAATAAATAAAAGAAAAAAATCCTTTTAAGATCCTTTAAGAAAAACAAATGATGAAAGAAAAGGAAGAAGTATAAAACATGCTGGAAGACTTCTAGAAAGAAAAGATGAAAAATATAAATAAAATTTACAAAGGAAGCAACAATAACAAAGAGAATAAAACATTTGAAAAAAAAAAAGTTAGGGACAAGGTTGATACCCTTGAGGAAGTCAAATAAAACAAAACTGCAACAACAATATGTCATGATTATAGAGAAAACAACAGATACAGAAAATAAAGGAGAGCCAGAACACTAGAGTTCAGTTCAGTTCAGTTCACTCGCTCAGTCGTGTCTGACTCTCTGCAACCCCATGGACTGCAGCACACCAGGCCTCCCTGTCCATCACCAACTCCCGGAGTTTACTCAAACTCATGTCCATTAAGTTAGTGATGCCATTCAACCATCTTATCCTCTGTGGTCCCCTTCTCCTCCCACCTTCAATCTTTCCCAGCATCAAGGTCTTTTCAAATGAGTCAGCTCTTTGCATCAGGTGGCCAAAGTATTGGAGTTTCAGCTTCAACATCAGTCCTTCCAAGGAATATTCAGGACTGATCTCCTTTAGATTGGACTGGTTGGATCTCCTTGCAGATCCTTGAGGATCTCCTCAAGAGTCTTCTCCAACACCACAGTTCAAAAGCATCAATTCTTCAGCACTCAGCTTTCTTTAAAGTCCAACTCTCACATTCATACATGACTACTGGAAAAACCATAGCCTTAACTAGATGGACTTTGTAGGCAAAGTAATGTCTCTGCTTTTTAATATGTTGTCTAAGTTGATCATAACTTTCCTTCCAAGGAGTAAGTGTCTTTTAATTTCATGGCTGCAGTCACCATCTGCAGTGATTTTGGAGCCCCCAAAAAATAAAGTCTGCCACTGTTTCCACTGTTTCCCCATCTATTTGCCATGAAGTAATGGGACTGGATGCCATGATCAGTGCACAGTGGAGTGATGTAACCAAAGTCCCAGAAGAGTCAAGGTTAGTACCCAGCTCTCCCCTCCTACAACAGCTTTGTAATAAACTCACTTATTTAGCAGAGTTCAAAAATCTCAGAATTCAGTATCTAGCCAGATAATCACTTCAGTTTGTCAAGAATGCTGTGAAAAGTTTGGGGATTTTATTTTTTTATTTTTTTTTACTCTAAGCTTGTTTTCTATAGAAAGTCTACCTTGATTACGTGCAAGAACAGAAAATGCTAGCAAATATAATGACATTTGAATAGACTGTTGCATCTAAAGGTAACCTGTATAAACACATCAGTAGTGGACTAAAAGAAAAAGTTATTTCTGAAAAGGAAAAAAAAGAGAATTTAAAATAAACTGAGACACACTCTTCTCTACTTCATAAAATTTCTCTGATATTTCACCCATCTAAGTATCCAGCCAGCACAGTAACACATAAAAATTCAACCATTTTGAATCAACAAAATATTTACCATATACAAAAATTATACAACTATTTTCCTAACCAGTAGCTAATTTTCCCTCTTAACCTACAGTAGGATAGCTGAGGAGAGGAATCATGGGATGATATATGTTATCCAAAAATTCATTAGCCCTTCAAACTCAGGGCACTAATTCACACAAAGCAACAAAAGAAAAAATGGAAATTTCTTTTTTGCTCATCAAAGGCAATCAACTTAAATTTTAAAATATCAAGAAGAACATGGCAGACAGGATAGCAAAGCAGAAATGTGCAATAAAAATCATGATATGGTATACTCCTCTACATATGAATTCTAACCACTTGACTATTATATATTCTTATCATTAAAAATATATAAAGCATCCTTGGTTCAGTATATTATTTTTTCAATACAGTAGAGACAAAAGTCAATCCAGCAAACTCCTTGGGGACAAATGGCTTTATTCATCCTATCTTGAAGGCTGTGTCACATCAGAGTAAGCCTAGGTAGCTGGATGACAGTTCATCTGCATTTGAAAAGAACTGTTAGGATATGGGAAAGGTTCCCAAGTCCCCCTATCAGACCTCACTTATAAATGACACGTACCAACTTTCTCACCAAAATTTCTACCAAAAATGCAGAATACTGAGACAAATGTCAAGGTACAAAGACATAGAATCCCTTAAGAGTACCTAAAAAGACCATAAATGTTCCAGGAAGTCTACCCCTGGATAAAGTTTTCCAAAAAATCTGTAATTACAAGAACTCAATCACTATATTTTAAAATAATTCCCATATTCAATAAATGCCTTAATCTCTCATGGAAAGGAAGTTATAATAAATTAATTTGTGATTAGTCAAATCTGAAAAATGAGAATACAATCTGCCTGACTACCATAGTCATACAGTAAGCAATTTGAAGGCATGTTGGTCCCTTAACTATGCCCAGAAATAGCAGAGAAGTGACATGCTATCTAGAATTTCATTTCAGAGCATGGAAAATGAGCCTTCACTGTATAGTACTGTACAGATATGGTAAGGTCCAGTAGGTGGGGTTACTCTTTAAAAGCTGATTTAAGTGAAGAATTATTAACAGTGAAAATTATTTTCAACATTTTATTGTAACCTACAACATGAAATATACTTCATCCATTAATCTTTTGATATAGAACTAAGGCCTTTTGTTTTAAAATAGGCTCCATAGCAAGAGTTCACAGCAGTCTTCCTTTCATAAACACCTTCAATGCATTCCCTACTATCTGCATTTTCTTTAGAATACAGAACTTAGAGATACCCTCAAAGCCATAGAAATCCTTTTAGATTTTTGTTATTTTACTCCAGACTTTCAGTTGCCTCATCTGTGCTTAATGCAACGGGCTATCTTTTCAGCTGACTTATTAATTCAGGCAAAACACTTCTACTTAATTTTCATACAAGTATTTCTTTTTTCTCACACTCACAGTTCATCAGTTTCATGATGTTTAAGTAAATTATATAATTACAATAGCAATTATAGATGGCAATATCGGTTTGGGAACAAATAAACCAACTCTTTGGTAAGCGATTCAACAGATAGGAACAGAAGGCAGTTTCTAAATTATTAGAAACCAATGTTTTTAATGCTATCCATCATTTGCCTCAATAATCAAATTGTCTAAGCTTAGAAATTGCATTTCACCATTTGTGGGTAATAAATATGAAATGATTTTTTATTAGTTAATTACTGCTTATATTAACCCATTTTGGAATATATCCTTCTCTCAAAAGGTCATATACAAGCAGTCACAAACTTAGAAGAACCACTCTTCTTGTCCTATTTGCCTACCCTCAACTCCAGAAAGCCTCTCTGCTGCGCTCATGGAAGCAGTCATGAATAAAGAGAAGCTCTGAGAGAGGTGGGCTCATAAGTGAAGAGGCAAGACTTGAAAAGTATAAAGAGCTTAGAACTGATTATTCCCAAGGAAGAATCTTAAATCAGAGCTGCTTATATAACCACCCACTCCCCTAAAACAATCTTTCATTGTCTAACTTTATTCACTTTCTTGTGCTACCTGCTGGATATTTTACCAAGCAATACATTTTTGTTAACAGCCATCTTTTAAAAATAACAATAACAAAGCACCTGCAGAAACAATTTTAGCATAACTTAGCTCCTTCTGATACTTAGGAGAGAGAAGTTATATTACAGAAATGAGGAGGTAGGAAATTTTGGAATACTGAGGAACATGGAAGATCTGGGAGGGCGGAATCACAGAAGGAGGGTTGTCATCTGAAGGGAGGGGCCTCATTATATAGAAAAGGGGTACACAAAGGGATTTGGGGAATCCAAAAGATAAAATTCACCAATTTCAAAATACTGCCAAGGGTCAGCCTTGTACCTAGAAAACATAGGAAGAATCATTGATCCTATACCACATGGTACATGATTGCTCCCAGAGCCCAGACTCATACTAATAAATACTAATACTAATAAAAACTCATACTCATATTAATAAAACAATGCACATAAAATGCACATGAAATGTACATTAAATGGGATGTGAAAAGCGGGAGCTACCCTGGGAATCTAACCTCCCTGCATAACATGTTTCCAAAGAAACAATGTTTTCAGAGATATAAAAAAGAAAAATGTCTTACAAACACTTTTTGGAATACAGTGTGTTCCTAGTGTCCACAGTACTAAAGAATACTCACAGAGTAAAACTGAAAATGTAGGAGATTAAGGAAAGTTACCATTTGCAACAAAGCAGTGGTTGTCATTAAACCACCATCATGATATGCTACAGCAATGCGTCAACCTTTGCTAACCTCTGACCCTTTGGATAAAAATTACACACACTAAAAGGATTCTGACATACCTCCGCCCAGGGATTCTTTGTGCAACGCCTCCACCCAGGTTAAGTTAAGGTGAGGATATGCTATTTTCTGTCTATTCCAACTGTTAGTCACAATTTTGTAGATTTTTTTTCAGCTTGCATTAAGAAAGCAGGTAGGTTTTTGAATACGCTTTTTCAATCAAAACACACAGACCCAGGACATTTTTATATCCTCCTCTAGGAGTCATCCTCTCCTCCCACAGAGTAGAGAGGGTTTCTGGTCTAACAGGCTACCTCGGAACCCAGCAATGATATCTCACATTCATCTAAAGATACTGTGTCCAAAACCAAACTCCTCTTCCCACCTACTTCCCCCTCTCCCTACTCTACCATGCCTGTTTTTCCTTCTCCATTTCAGATCCTACCCCAATTCAGTCAATCACCAAAGCTGGTAGCTTCTACATACTAATCTTCACTCCTATTACCACTGGCCTAGTTCAGCTGTTCATTTCATATCTCTACTACTATTATAACTTCTCTGGTCTTCTAGCCTCCAATCTCACCTCTTTCCAATCATTTTTCCTCACTATTTTTTTAAACTTTTTATTTTATATTAGGATACAGCCAATTAAATGTTGTAACAGTTTCAGGTGAGCAGCAAAGGGACTCAGTCATACATATACATGTCTCACTATTTTTCAACTTTTGGATTCAGCGTTAAAAACTCAAATGCATATGGATTCTAAGTAGGTGATATAATTCAGTGATGCAGGAAAGTAAATGTCACCTAACACCAGACTCCAAGTTGAAATGCAATAAGGGGTGGATTGTGGTAAATCCAGAAATACTTGGCCCATTCAAATGGGATCTTATTCAAGGACACTGGACTGCTGACAGTCACAAGGGAAGATGTGTTCAGTATTACAAAATTACGCTGATGAATCAGAGGAGGCCAGAAATTTGGATTTATATGTGTAAACTCCCAATTTTTAAGAGCTGGCAAACAAATCAAAAGGTAAAAATCATACTGCCAAAAAAAAAAAAAATCATACTGCCAAGACTGCAAGTCAAACCAAACCAATCTGCAGGCCAGATGTGACCTGCAGGGCTGCCATTTTGCAAACTGTGCGTGACATCATTGGTTGTCCAACTTCAGGGTACAGAATCATCTGGGCAGTTTATCAGTGCAGATTCCCAGGGCCCACACCTGAGAATCCAAAAGGATTCTCATTCAGCTGGTTCACTGGAGCTCCAGAATATATAGTTTTTTTTTAATAGCAAGCTTTTCTGGTGGCCTTCAGGCAAGTGGTCCTAAAACCACTTTTCAACAAACCTGTATGAAAGGGAATCTAGGGGATTAGAGGGAATGAAAAAAAAATGGAAACTATATTTCTCATCCACTTAAAAGACCTTAAATATTCTTATCTGCTGTCCCAGGGAAATACAACTCAGTATCATATTTGTTTCAACTTTAAACAATAGTGCTCATTCAATAACACATTTTCAAGTAACATATGAAACCAGTTAGGCTTATCAAGAAATTACTTTTTTCAATGCACTGGGTATCTCTGATTAATAGTAGGGCAATGGCTATAATTACCATTAAAATATAAAGTGGTCTTCTAGGCGAGGGTGGGATGTTTTGAGAGAACAGCATTGAAACATATTATTTATAGTGAAACAGATCACCAGCCCAGGTTGGATGCATGAGACAAGTGCTCGGGCCTGGTGCACTGGGAAGACCCAGAGGGATTGGGTAGAGAGGGAGGTGGGAGGGGGGGATCGGGATGAGGAACACATATAAATCCATGGCTGATTCATGTCAATGTGTGACAAGACCCACTACAATACTGTAAAGTGACTGGCCTCCAGCTAATGAAAATAAATGAAAAGAAAAAAAAAAAAAAGAATGTAAAAAAAAAATTTTTTTAAATAAAAAATATATAGATTTTTTTAAAAAAGTAATAATAAAGTAGTCTTCTAAAAAATAAGGAATATTTCTTGTTTACTAAAAAAAAAAATCTACTTTAAAGGTATTATTTGGCTTTTATTTTAATGTTTTAATTGATTCAGTCTATAAGAAAATCCTGAAACAGAATATACCAAAGTCCATGAATTCACAGTGAATTCCTGTTTTGAATTCTGAATGCTTGTTTCCCATGGGGAATATGGGAGACAGGGAGAAAGAAGTACCCACATGAGTCAGTTCCTAGCCTATTTCAACCCAAATTATTAATCTTTCCTGTCTCTAAATGCCAGCCATTCATATGGTACTAATCAAATATTTATGTGTATACAAGTCATAAGGCTTCCCAGGTGACTTAGTGGTAAAGAATCTGCCTGCCAATGCAGGAGATATGGAGTTCAATCCCTGGGTCAGGAAGATCCCCTGGAGGAGAAAATGGCAACCCACTCCAGTATTCTTGCCTGGAGAATCCCATGGACAGAGGAGTCTGGCAGGCTATAGTTCATAGAATCACAAAGAGTCAGACATGACTTAGTGAGCACACACGCAAACAAGTCATATTCTCCTTATAATCCTTGATAACAAGCACCTATATTTCACAACTCAATACCCTTCAGAACTAAATCGAATATTAGGAAACTGAACTACACTGCATTTACTGAATAAGGGAGTAACATCTAAGGGACCTTAAACTGTGTCCCCCACTATAGGCAAAGGGCAGGGAGGAACGGGTAAAAGAGGAAAAAGTTCAGGGCTCTCATCAGCCCCAACACTTGGGCAATAAAGTCACATGGTAGGGAGAGTGGGAGAGAGACTTGAGAAGTAAATTGTTTCCAGCAATGGAGATCACTGAGAAAGAAACAAAACAGAGACTTACTCCTACTCAGAATTGGGTCACCAAGTCCCAAGGCAACATCAGTGGGAAGGGGAGGCAAAAAGCCAGGCAATATTTTTGGATGTGACATACCAGGGGAGCCCATGCTCAAGGGCCTTTCATATGGCCATGTATTTATAACTCAGAGAATTCCTGTCCTCAGCTTTGGTAGTAATACCCTTCATACTTCAAGGGCTCAAAAGGGATTTCATAAGAATCACAAATCTCTCATGAGAAAGTTGTCTACCAAAGATGATTCATGTCCTATAGACTGATGTCTTTTTAGAATAATTTTGTAATCCAACAAGGATCATGAAAAACTTCCCAGCCTATACCTTGCAAAATAATGTCCTGTTTTTATAGCTACAAACCATTGCACAAAAAAATAATCATTCACTTTCAGTAAAACACATGATAGGTAATACCTCTACATTCAAGAAAGAGAAATAACCACAAAACATTCTATTTTGGCCTAATATCTTTGCCCTCAACTAAATGAAAATGCTGAATAACAATTATGTATACAACAGAAAGAGAGTGGACTTTTAAGGGAGCAGCTAAACCTTAAAATCTTACATAAATATATATACATTCACACACATATATATGCATATATAATGTATTATTAATAATATATATTTATGTTCAAATGTATAATATATATGTTCAAATCAACCTAATAATTAATAAAGTAATGATAATAGATACTATTTCAATCACATGTTACAAAACCGGCCTGGTGCCAAGAACCAGAACTAAATTAACACATACTGTGATAGCCTGGCTATGTGAAATCCTTTGCATATAGAAAAATTTTCATTCCTCTGGCTCTTATCTCTAATTCATTTGGGTCTCTGTAGTAATAAAAGCTTTGAAAGTTGTAGTAATATAACTACACTATAGTACTATAACTAAGTTGACAGTATCTCTTAATATCAAGCTTACTTGTTTAAGCAGAGGACTTGAGTTCGAATCACAGCCCTAAGATGACTTTGCCACAGTGGGAAGAAATGCATCTCTTCTTGCATTGTCATAGGAGATTCACATGTGAAAATGGAAATAAACCAACAAATCATGATAATACTGGACTGAGGGTACTTTTACCTAGCTTTGTGTATCACAAATATTGCAGCTTCTCTGGGATTATTCCAGGAACTCCAATTCAGCCTAGAACATGACACATAAGTCTGACAGCAGCAGTCTTGTATGCTGAACTACCTGACCTTTAGAGCAGTTATCTATGCGCAAAACAAAAACCACCACCAACAAACAAAAACAAGAAACAAAAAACTTTAGACTTAGAGGCACTGATCTACAGAAGCAGTTGGGAGTGAGGGCCAATTAATTCGCTGCCAAACAGTAAGTTATCAAAGTACCCTATTTAGGGGACATGCTTAGTTTCACAAGTTCAAAGTTGTCAAAGTATGCCAAAAGGTATCAGAATTAATAGATGCCTTTCTATTTATGCTACAAACAGGCCAATTACCACGGAGTCTTGACAAAAGATTTTAGACTTTGTGATATTTCCAATTAAAACAAGTCTAAAGGAAGGTCTGATAGGAAGGAAGGCCAATCACTTCATTCCCCTGTTTGGATACTCTTCCAGGCTTACAGAAAGGAGTCCAAATTGTTTAGAGAAGCATCCGGCACTCACTGTGATGATGGAGCAGCTCTCTACCCTCCCACCACTCTCACTTGTACAACTGGGTCTCCCTGGCCTAACTCTTAAGGCCTTGAACCTGTGCCAATTCCCTAGCTCCCTAGCTGCTGCTGCTGCCGCCACCAAGTCGCTTCAGTCGTGTCCGACTCTATGCGATCCCATAGATGGCAGCCCACCAGGCTCCCCCGTCCCTGGAATTCTCCAGGCAAGAACACTGGAGTGGGTTGCCATTTCCTTCTCCAATGCATGAAAGTGAAAAGTGAAAGTGAAGTCACTCAGTCGTGTCCGACTCTTTGCGACCCCATGGACTGCAGCCTACCATGCTCCTCCGTCCATGGGATTTTCCAGGCAAGAGTACTGGAGTGGGGTGCTATTGCCTTCTCCGAGTTCCCTTGCAGTGGTGTGTAACTTTTCTCACTACAGGGAATACCCTCTCTCTACTCTCTATCACTGTTTAAGCAGGACTTCCTGTACTTTAAGTCTCTTCTATTGCCCATCTTTCCATAAAGCCAGCCCTCCATTCACAGCGCTTTTCACCTGTGCAGTAGCATTTACCACGTTCGCCCTCCCAGCTCTGGTTTATACACACCAGACTCTCCAAGGCTGTGTTCCTAGTGGACTGGGACTATTGATTTTCATATCCTAATAATGTTTATCACAGTCCTGGGGTGGGTTTCACCAAAACAATTATTAAATTATATTAAGTCTTGAACAGGAAGAATTTCAGAGCTAGAACTATCCCAACTGAGTAGCCTGCCCAAATCCTCAGTAGTAAAACTAACCGTATTCAGCTCCAAGATGTTTGTAGATGTTTGTAGACAACTCCCGACCAACTCCTCAAGCTCTATTCTTTCTCAGCTAACTCAGTCTAACAATGAGGAAATGCGTTCAGATACATGTTTGGGACTTTTAAGCAACAGTTAGAACTGGACATGGAACAACAGACTGGTTCCAAATAGGAAAAGGAGTATGTCAAGGCTGTATATTAGCACCCTGCTTATTTAACTTATATGCAGAGTACATCATGAGAAACGCTGGGCTGGAAGAAGCACAAACTGGAATCAAGATTGCCAGGAGAAATATCAATAACCTCAGATATGCAGATGACACCACCCTTATGGCAGAAAGTGAAGAAGAACTAAAGAGCCTCTTGATGAAAGTGAAAGAGGAAAGTGAAAAAGTTGGCTTAAAACTCAACATTCAGAAAACTCAGATGATGGCATCTGGTCCCATCACTTCATGACAAATAGATGTGGAAACAGTGACAGACTTTATTTTCTTGGGCTCCAAAATCACTGCAGATGGTGACTGCAGCCATGAAATTAAAAGACACTTACTCCTTGGAAGAAAAGTTATGACCAACTAGACAGCATATTAAAAAGCAGAGACATTACTTTGCCTACAAAGGTCCATCTAGTCAAGGCTATGGTTTTTCCAGTAGTCGTGTATAGATGTGAGAGTTGGGACTATAAAGACAGCTGAGCACTGAAGAATTGATACTTTTGAACTGTGGTGTTGGAGAAGACCCTTGAGAGTCCCTTGGACTGCAAGGAGGTCCAACCAGTCCAACCTAAAGGAGATCAGTCCTGAATATTCATTGGAAGGACTGATGTTGAAGCTGAAACTCCAATACTTTGGCCACCTGATGTGAAGAACTGACGCATTTGAAAAGACCCTGATGCTGGGAAAGATTGAAGGCGGGAGGAGAAGGGGACCACAGAGGATGAGATGGTTGGATGGCATCACTGACTCAATGGACATGAGTTTGGGTAAACTCCGGGAGGTGGTGATGGACAGGGAGGCCTGGCGTGCTGCAGTCCATGTGATCGAAAAGAGGCAGACATGACTGAGCGACTGAACTGAACTGACTGAAGGTTTGGGATAGGAGGAAAGATAAAAATGCAAAATATGAAGTTGATTTTCATAAAGTAGAAAAACACTATAGTTCATTTCAAAATTTTAAATAAGACTCTGTTATTTCTGAAAAGCCAGCAGGCTATCATAAAAGAGGGTGTATTTTGGAATCAGAATCAATTCACCTCTCTGAGACTCATTTCCCCACTTTGTAAATGTGGGAAACAACTCTACTTCCCACAAATATTTAGGATAAAAATTAAGTCAGATGGTAACGTAAAGCTCCCACAACACTGCCTGGAGCATTTGTAGATTCCCAGAGAACGTTACTTCCCTTTCTCCTCCTCACATCCGAGTTGGTGAAAAGTGCTTCATATGATCATTCATACTGGGTTACAAAGCAAGTTCTGTCACAGCCTTCCTTCCCTCCAAGATCTTAACATTTCCAAATCAAAAACCTGTAAAAATAACTACCTGCTTTTCCATAACTCTGAACATGTGTATGTGGTATTCCCTCAGTTGAGAATGTCTTCTCTTTTAAACTTATCACACTTTTCTTCATTCTTCAACATTCAGATTCTAACACGGCCTTTGCAAAGTCTCTCTCCTCCCTGGCAGGTTCAGTATGTGACATTCCCCAAGAGTACTCTGCTCACACTTGTTTATTACAGGACTTACTACTTTAGACTCATCTGTCCCTCTTTTTCTCACTAGGCCACAAGCTCAAGAGTAACACCTATGTGTAGTTGTTTTTATCCCCTCAATATTGTCTCGTACATAAGGAGGATTTGATGTGTGGAATGATCACAGACCATAACATCCATTTATAATGAGCACAACCATGAACACAGCCACATGGGCTGCAGAATGAACTGGTTCTCTATGGGAAACTGCAAGTTAAAGAGGCGGGAGTTGACCATATCACTTTCAATCAGGCAATTAAGATTGTAAGGAATGTATGAAAAAAAAATGGAAGGAAAGTATGTACTAGTCACTGTGAAGAGAAAAAAAGAGGTCATTTCAGGCATATGGACTCACATAGCTAATGGCTTCACTTAAATAAAGGGGCAAAACAGAAAAAGGAAGATAAGAAGATTAAAATTAGGTGATTTAACAGTAACCCTAAATATGAACATAAGCTTGGTCCCGAAGAGATGGGTGAGAAGTAGTTACTGACTTTCACTGGTCAAATAGGGAAGTTAACCTTGATCCCAACTGGAACAGAAACCATAACGGCCAGTCAGTGACTAATATTATTGTAATACAGTCTGATGATAAGAGAGGCAAGAGTAAACTTCATCATAAATAAGTAAGCTTGATAAATACCGTGTGTGTGTGTGTGTGTGTGTGTGTGTGTGTGCACATGCGCACATGTTAAGGGGGACGGGTGTCAAGTTAATTTTTATTTTCCCTGATAAGAGGAAGAATATTAAAACCACTGCCAAAAAAAAAAAAAAAAAAACACTGGCATAAAGTATTTCAGGTTTCAGATGGGTCTCAGATAAATGAATCAACAACTATACACTGGTTTTAGAAGCACTGCACCAGAGTTAGGAAATGTATTTCAGCAAACAGTGACATAGTATTGAACTGAGATGTCAGAGAAGCTAGAAAGGTTTGGCCTCAACTGCGTTCAGGTAGCTCTGGAAGAGACATATGATTGCCTGCAATTGGATGTGGAGAAGAGCAAATAGAGTGAGTTGTTTTTGAAGTGAGAGGCAAGGAAAATTGTTACTTTTGGCAGTCAACCAATTCAGAGGCAGAAGCTGCCAGAGAAGACTGGACTGTGGAATCTAAAATCCACATAGACGATGATCTCAAAATGATCAGTGTCAAAAGCTGTTGAGGTATTAAGGAACCAGCAGATGGAAAAACAGCCTTTTAAACTCATTAGGATAAAAAAGAACATTTTTCTTAGAGGTCAGAAATGAGAGAAGTGATAAGAGGTATTGCTTACAACTACAAAGTTATCAACAGTCCAGCCCAGCAGATAATCCAATAATGGAAAGGAAAGGAATGAAAATAAAATTGGTGAGAGTCAATGAAAGAAATGATGCTTCCTTGAAGACATCTTCCTTGAAGATCTGGCCCTGTCTCAATACAGAGGAAAGGACAGAATGGAGAGACATTTTGCGCAGGAGAATTCTTTGTCATGAGGGGCTATCTCTCACATTGCAGAATGTTCAGCAGCATCCCTGACATCTATTCACTACACACCAGTAGCATCTTCGCCTATTTGACAATCAAAAATGTCTGCACATTGGACAATCAAAAATTACCAAGTGTCCTCTGGGAGGTAAAAGTGCACCCACTGAGAACCACTGCTGTAAAGAAAATGAACCTACTTTTGGGGACAGAATGCTACATGCTTCCTCAAATATTTGTCCAAAGCACAAAGTTCTTTGGGTTAGATGAGGTCAAAAACCAAAGAAGGACATCAGTAACCACGACCATATTTGGAGGAAACATGAAATTGTAAGAACAGATAGGAGAGGTATTTGAAAAATGGAAAATTTCTAAATACTCAGTATGCTTAGTTAACTGCTGTCCCAGTTACATTTATATCATTATGTGAGCTTAAGACAGCCTCACCTCCTAGTTGGTACAACAGCTCTATGAAAAGAATGGTACATAGTTCTATGGTACATATTGATGGTACATAGTTCTATGAAAAGTAATAATCAAGAAATTTCAGCTCATTAAGGTAAATGATCAGAAGGGTGAAATAACCCATTTCCAGGCATATACTGGTGTATTTGTGATCTATTTTACTCATTACCTTTTGTCTAAAGGTTCCCTTTTCCTTTGGGAAAGGATGATGGTTAAGGTTGAGGAACCAGAAATCACATTATGCACTTCCCTATCACTTGGCACCTAAGCCCATAGTTTAGGGCTCTATTACTCGTCAACACATCAACGCAAAAATAGCTTGTCACAACACTTTCAGCAGCCTAATTAAAAAAGACAGCACTTGGCTGAATATGTCACACTTTTTTAGCAGCCAATCTTTAGGCAAGGCAGGAAGGAGAAGGAAGCAGCAGGAGAAGGTAGGTGGTTCTTGGCACTCCCCTCAACAAGAAACAATGCATGTTGTATACTTGTATAACAGGAGATAGCATTAGCTTTTCCAAAGCAGTTTTACTTCACATAAAATTTCACAAACAAACAGAAGGAGAGTGGGGAGGGGAGGAGAGATAGAAACTACCAGATGAAGCAGCAAGGATGGCTTCCAAAGTAACTGGTTCGAAAGCTACTCTCTTCCTGGCTAACAAAAGACAAAAGACTGAGAGAATCATGTGCAATATGCAACAGTAATAAAATACAGGAGGCCTTGTATTGTGGTGGTGGTGGTTTAGTCGCTAAGTTGTGTCCGACTCTTGTGACCCCCATGAACTGTAGACTTCCAGGCTCCTCTGTCCATGGGATTCTCCAGGCAAGAATACTGGAGTGGGTTGCCATTTCCTTCTCCAGGCCTTGTGTTGACTGTGACATTATTTGACAGAGACCAGCCTGGTTTTCTGTGTTTTTTTTTTTTTTTTAAAGAATTATCTTCATGCATCCTTAAAATCCACAGCCTTATCACTTTCATCCTCATGGTTCTCTGCTAGTAAGTCTGACCCACTACTGACCCACTACTTCACGGCAGTGAATCAAAGAATCTTTTTGATTATCAGTGACACTAAAATGAATGGCCCCTGAACTCTCCCTTCTAAATTAGACATAAGCATAGTACAAATCTGGGCTTCCCTGGTAGCTCAGCTGGTAAAGAATCCACCTGCAGTGCAGGAGACCCTGGTTCGATTCCTGGGTCAGGAGGATCCCCTGGAGAAGGGATAGGCTACCCACTCCAGTATTCTTGGGCTTCCCTGGTGGCTCAGACGGTAAAGAATCTGCCTGAAATGCGGGAGACCTGGGTTAGATCGCTGGGTTGGGAAGATCCCCTGGAGGAGGGCATGGCAACCCACTCCAGTACTCTTGCCTGGAGAATTCCATGGACAGAGAAGCCTGGCGGACTATACAGTCCATGGGGTCGCAAAGAGTTGGACACGACTGAGCAACTAAGCCCACACACATAGTACAAATCTAGAGCCGGTCCAACCATCACCAGTGCAGAGAACCACTCAGTCTTCAGATCTATAGAGCTACTCTGAAGTTTAGGGTCTTAGGTAGTATTGGCCAAATCTTGGTTAAAAACATGGATTTTTATAATCACACTGGTCTTGAATTCCAAATTCACCACTGCATAAATTCAGGCAAGTTACTGATCGACTTTGAGCCTTTCCTCCACACCTACAAAATAACATTGTGAGGATCAAATGAGTTACTATTGATGGAGACGGGGATCTCCACCATCCATCCCAAGCACCCCTGCACATTGTTGCTGGGTTTGCCAAGACTGAAAGGCTGGACAACACTTCAGCGAAGCCATCTCCTAAGGCTGTGTTTGTAGCAAGTGACTGTGATGATGAGGTAATAGTATCACTGCTCCCCAGACAAAGAGCAGGCTTGCTTCTGCTTACCATAAAAGTGAGAAGTCTGCCAAGCTCAGTGTTCCCCTCCTGTAATGCCACTGACTGCCTGGGTAGACATCCATCCTGGGCTACCTCATGTGACTTAGGACCATAGTGAGCCAGCCATGTCATGTTGACATTCTAGCTACTGCTTTTGTAACAAATAAGAAACCATCTTTTGCCACTGATCCAGGAGTCTTGAGTCTTCCATAATCATCTAGGAAGCAGTAACAGGATAAAACCCCAAACTCTGCAATGTACTTGACAAATACATGCAAAGCACTTAGGGTAGCAACTGGCACATATGATCTTGTTGGTTATTGCAAATCCACTCTGGAAAGGCTCGAGTACTACACTCAGTCAGTGAACCAAGGCTACCACCCAAGGAGTATGATGACCCAGAGCAGAGCCAGCAGGGCTCTGCACACAATACATGGTTAAAACAATGTTGACGTTACCTTCACTAAACTAGACTAATTCAGATTTCAGAAACAGGACAGTAAAACTAGCCTATATCTTTGCCCATTAGCGTTCAGCCTTAAACAGTCATCTTTCATGACTGTCAACTTTTTTTCTAACTAGAACCCAGATGTCATGTATTTATGTTAGGTCAGATTCATTACAGCCCTCAATAACTTTTGACTTCCAGAATGTCAGAGCTGAATGGAACCTTGGAGACTGTTTATTTCAACTTCCTTATTTGACAGAATAAGCTGACACCAAAAGGGAAACTAGATAAATGGCTTGCCCAGCATTACATTTTAAGAAGTAGTTAGCTTACTCTCTATACAATTTCTTTAACTTGCCTGAAACTAATTCCTAAAAAATATACAACTTAACAGGACCAGTTAGATATCTTATTAACAGCTTATTTCGACTCTGTATAGCATATAAAATACTCTTGTTGTTCAGTCACTAAGTTGTGTCTTATTCTTTGCAAACCTATGGACTATAGCATGCCAGGTTCCCTGGGGTTCTCCAGGCAAGATTACTGGAGTAGGTTGCCATTTCCTTCTCCAAAAGAATCTATATGCTAAGTACTAGAATTAGGTGAGACACAGTCTCTTCAGAAGAAGTTTAAGTCTAGCAGCACAATATTTAAACAGTTATAAACTACAGGGACAGGGAGGCCTGGTGTGCTGCAGTCCAGGAGTCATGAAGAGTCAAACACAACTGGGCATCTGAACAACAACAAAACTATATTAAGTGACAAGGAAGCAAGAAAGTGTTACATGCAATACTGAAAAGACTTTTTTTTTCCCTATAGGCAGTGGATAGCCAGCTAAGATTTCTTCAAGCAGTAGTTATATAAATGTTGGATATGCAAGAGATAAAATGGAGCAAGTCCAGTAATGAAGTTTTTCTGACATGCCAGGGAAGAGATGAGGACATTAAACAAGACAATGGCAGTGGAACGTTGGAATGGCATTTGAAAAATACAAGTGGTATGACTTGGTAAAAACCTTGTACCTCTCCCACAAGAAAACTATAGTGCTAGGGACTAAAATGGAAAATGGTGATTAAACCCCAAGATCAGCCTCTGCTCCCCTTATTTCCACTCACATCTAAACCTTTCTTCTTAATCCAGGCTCAAAGCCAATCCACATTCCAGGAGCAGACCTTGAGTGTAGCTGCTTTGCCACTGGATAAGGTTTTCTGATCTGAGGTCCCTCAGACAGGACTGCCCCCTGTCCTGCTGCCTCTTTTTCATTCTTTTTTTCTCCTGCCTTACTCTTCTTGGCCTCTGGCTCAGTCCTGGGCTCTAAGATTCTATAAAATAAGATGTACCTTGAAAACATGAAGGGGTGATACTAAGAACAAAATGTGGCTTCTACTAGTTTAGGGCAACATGGTTGGTGACAGGTATAGATAGGAAATGCTTTTAAATAAATCTATCACACTCAGTAATTGATTTCATATCCAATGGCCACCCTTCTGCACGTTATCTCTGTGGCCAGGTAGTAGCATACACCATTAATAATATTCACAGAAACCAGTAAAAAACAATAGTGATGACCTTCAGGGTTGGAAACAAGCAAGCGATAACAGATTACTTAAAGGGAGGGGGTTGAAAGCATGGGTTTGTAATAGAACATTTTGATCCACAATTAGCTACAACAGAGCTGGTAGGAAGAGCATGGAAAATTGGGTCCAGAGCCCTACACAATTCCTAATTTAAAGTATAACTAATGCCTCAGTTCCATTTTACACAGAGATATGGCCACTTAAAGTTTAGTATTTGGTCTCAGACCTACCCAGCTTATATAAAAATGGAGGATTTGTATCTCTCAGAAATTCACAAGACCATCTGAAAACAGTTTGATGAAGGAAGCACAAGATATACGGAGCAAGCTTGAGAATTTAGACATTAGGAAACATGAGTTAGCCCTGCTTCAGTAAAACAAATATATGAAAAGCCAAACCATCAGCATGGATAAAATCCAGGCCATTTTTATTTTTTTGCATTGTAAAATTATTCTTCCCTTTAATAGCTTGTTTAAAGACCATTAGCTACTCAACCAAAGGGGAGGGAAAGTGTAAGCTAATGCACTGCCAATGAAAAACAAGCTGTGAGGTCAGCCCGAGAAAAGATTATTTCTACTCACAAATGTTTTATGTACACCCTGACTCTTCTGGAACACATTGATTTTGTAATGGGAGGTATTAGACCACAGAGCATATTATTAGAGGAAATGCTTCTGTCATATTTATTTTAACCCATTTTAACTTTCTCTAAGTTACTGCCTTGTATCATGGGCAATGTAAGTGAAAATGAATTGGACTTATAACATAAATTTTAAAAAAATGCAGTCTTACTCATATGATCTGTAACCACATGAAGCACTCTTGAGACACAAGAATGTCAAGAAAATGACTGGGAGGAGGGCAGAAAGGGAGGAGGAGCCTTAGGTCAGAGAAAGTAGTCAACATACTGAACCTGTAGCCTAGATCTCCAAGGACACAATCCTCTACATTTGAGGGCTGCAATCATATACAAGCCGGTTTCAAAAAACATTGCACATACATGGACACCTTATATTGTCCATTTCAGAATCAATGACAAATGGAAAAATACCTATTCTAAATGAGACATTAAGTTCTGGGCCTTGCTGAATTTCCTATTTGGTGTGAGAATAAAATTCACCTGGTCTTAACTGCAGTAGCTAGCCCTCATGGTACCTCTGTGTGAACTAGAAATAGTAGACCCCGGAAGTCACAGTCCTGTGACTCAGCAAATGATTAGGTAAGTGATTTGACCTCTGTGGTCTCACACCCGTGAGCAGGGCTCAACCATACACAGAAACCCCGGTCTTGATTATACATGTAAGTTCAAAATGTCAGTGTGCAGTCTATACCAGGGCCTTGCTTTCTCCACATAGAATCTTCCTAAGCACCTTCAGCCGACATAATATGCTACTAAGGCTTTGAGATTTTATCAGTGATGGATTTCAAAGGACACAACACACCACCTCCAGAGTTGTCTTTTCCTCAAGCAAAATAAAAGAAGAAAACCCGCCACCTGTCCAGCCCAAACAATTATCAATCATCACCTGTTTTGAAGAAAATCAACCCAGCTGATTGGGTCAGCCTAGAAGGTGCAAGCTGGAGATTGGTTAGCAGTCTAAAGCTACTTGAGTCTGCAAAGCTCGAGAAATTATATGCCTATCACAGCCCAGCACAATAACAGCACGAAATTGCTGCCTGGAACATAGTGGTTACACAATTTCGTTAGTAAATCTGTGTGGAGTCTAGGCCTTTTGCCCAAGCTGATTTCTCATACTTACCCACTCCACCCATCCCCAGCTCCTCATTAGTGTAGCCTGGCTTTCAATTTTAACCCTACAAATGTCTAAATAAGGAAACTTAATAGTTCAGAGTTCTTTGCAAAGCTTTGCTCACCCAATTATCCACAGACAGCAAACTAGAGTGTTTTAAAAAGGCTAAAAAACAAAGACAGACACAAAGTACCAAATTGGTCTTTGTATGGAAATTGAAACTAGAGCTAGTAACATAAACTTAGTCATACAGGGCACCTATCAGAGAGTTCTATGAACCCCTGATTGACAAAACAAGAAGCCAATCCTTTGCCCAACTATCTACAATATTCCCCCGGGAGGGAATTCTTGCACATAACCCCACTCCACAAACTGCAAAATGAAGAACATGCGATTACCCAATTAGTGAGTGGAGCCAAAAGTCTTAATTCAATCTCTTTTCTTAGCACATAGTAGCTGTTCTAAGGAGCCTCCACACCTGTATGTATAGTCAACCTTTCCAGGTATTTCTACAGAATTGAAGACAGAAGTGAACTTAACTGGAGCTGATACATATGATAGATATGATACTTTATGTGGAGCAACTTTGAACGACATTTTGCCATTAATTTAAAGCTGCATTTGTATAAAGAGCTCAATAAGATGTACATTAATTAGGCACACATTAAAAACCTGTTTTTTGAGGCAACTGGGGATATTGGATTATGAGTTGAGTGTCAGAAGATACTGAGATGATACCAAGGAATATGTTAATTTTGAAAGATGTGACAGGGGCATAGTGGTTACTTTTTTTTTTCTTAAGTCAGTCATTTTTAGAGATGCACACTGAACCACCATGAGTAAAATGACACAATATCTGGGATTTGCATTAAAGTACTTCAGCAAGGAAAAGAATAAAGGATGGATGAAGCAAATGTTGAAAATCAAAACTACTATATGTAGTTAATGGATATAATACCCCATGGTGGTTCATTATACTATCCTAATTCTTAGTAGGTTGAAATTTCTCATACCTCTTCTTAATAAAGCCTTATTAACTAGCCCATATTACGAATAAAGTGAAAACTCTATTTTAGTTCTTTTACTTTTCGCTGGGGAAAGACCAGCAAATTAAAGGTAGATAAAAATTCCTCATAATTTTGAGCAGATCTTTACCAAAGCATGTGGATATCTATCAGAGAAGAACAAATAGATTTTTTAAGGATCATACCCAACATCTTTTCTCCCCTGGAAGAGCACCAGAATTGCTAGGTGATTGAATCAATAGCCTTTGAGAAATCACTCATTCCTAATGAAGTCGCGGATTCCTACCTAGGACTGTCTGAATAGCCACCTGAGGAACTTCTCACTTGCACTAGGCACCACAACAGAGCCCTGACAGAAAGAAAGACTGGAGGCCAACTGGCAGTTCTGTATCTGGTAAGCAATGTAGCTGACTCTTGCTAAAGCAATACAGAAAGACCTTCCTTAAACCAAAGCCTGTGTAAATGGTGATTAGTAAGATTTTGCTTTCTACATTCTTTCGTGAGAAAGGCACCCAGGCCACTTCATTTTTCCCAGGCCACTTCACAGAAAGCAAGCAAGGATTAGGATTCAGTTGAATGTCTGTTCAAGCCACAGTCCAAGTAAATAATTTAGACTGAAACCGATTCAGCCTCATCAGGTAAGTTTTTACATTAGGATGAATTGATTTATTTCTATTTCTATTACTTACATTGATAATAAATAGTTATGTGAAACTGCATCTCAACTTTCCTTTAACATGCATCATTTTTTGACCTGTCTTCCACTGAGTGTCTTTTATAAGATGTCTACCTGGATCACACGTATATAACTGTATTTCAAATCACCTGGCTATCATGTTAATTTCCTCAGTCATGAGACAAAAGTAAGTATGAAACAGCCAAAATCTGATGGAAGGAACTGGTCTCTTCTGCATGGCAGACTGAAATATAGGACCAAGAGAAAGTTGGGTCTTCAATAATCATCCCTATGGTGCTACTGATACCCAGTGATACTTAGTCAAATGTGCTATTTCATGTAAATTAGCATATATTATGTGCGCACTATTTTCAGAGCATCCTGTTATCTACAGTGTTGAGATCAGGTTGGAAAAGTATATGATTTTATTTCAATGACATGTTGCTACTCCCAGAGCTCTTGGCATTCAGAGTGAAATCTAGGTGGATTAAAATGATAATTGTTCCAAAAAGGAATAAAAAAGAAGAGATTTCATAATTTTTCACTTTCAAAGTCCCTGAAGCACAATGACTCACTGCTGTATCTAACTTTGACAATAGAACTGAGAGCTTTTAAACTTATCTCTAGGTCAGACTCCTTAACACATCAGTGACTCAGTTTTCTTATTTGTACAACAGCAGTAAGCTGCCTGACAAGACAGGATGTCAAAGATACCCAGTGAAACTTTTTTAACAGAAGTTTTAAATGCCTCAAACTGATACATGGAAAGATAAGGATAGCCTGATTTTTTTTTTTAATTACAGTAAAAAAAAAATTAAACTCACACCTTACATTTATTAAACAAAATGAATTATTTGCAGAAGGACAGAATGTATAATCTTTCAAGTGGACAAAGTGGAGAGAGAATAAGGAATCAACCAACAAATAACCTTATTATAGTACTTTGTACAATAATGTTAGAACTATCAAACTGCAAGAAAATCATTAAACTATCCAATCACAATGCATTTGATTCAGGTAATACAAGGGGTTAACAATAGTGTTGTATATTTGCACAGCAATATAAAATTTCCTATATGCTTTCTCATTCATTACTGTGTTTTATCTAAATCACCTTGTGAAGGAAATCAGGTAAGCATTGTCTCTGTCAGACATTAATCAAGGGCTCAAACCCTCTGGTGTTAAATGGCTCATCAGAGATTACAAGCAACTAAAAGAATAAATACTGGAACCCAGGTCCTTTGGTCCTCTATTCAGTATTCTTTTGCTAATAATCCAATATCTCGTACTATTATCAGTAAAATGTTACTTGGGTCATGAATAATTTTTTTTAAAATATTTATGGGAGTATAGTTGATTTACAATGTGCTAGTTTGTACAGCAAAGTGAATCAGTTATACATATACATATATCCACTCTTTTTTCAGATTATTTTCCCATATAGATCACTACAGTGTAATTGATAATACACATGTCAATTCCAATCTCCCAATTAATCCCTCCACTCCCTTACCCCCTGGATAACCATAAGTTTGTTTTCTATATCTGTGACTATTTCTGTTTTGTAAGTAAGTTCATTTGTATCATTTTTTTGTTGTTGGATACTGGTTCCCCACATGGAAGTTCAGACTGTGACATCACAAGAACCCAATCAAACAAATAAGAGATCAAGCTAGAAGTTTCTCAACTTTCAAAATTACAGAAAGGACACAAACATGTACAAATAGGTTCATTTGATGGAGTACATATTCTAAGAGAAAAAAAAAAAACAGCACACTTCTTTTTCAAAAAGTCTCTTTTCAACAATTCATACTCTCAAAATGTCTGGCCTATAGGGAAAGAATTCCCAGCTAATAATAATGTGTTGAGTACTTCTGCACCCCAGCACTGGTCTGCAAGATTTAAGAATAGGCATAAAGCAGGACCCTTGCCCAGAAGCATTTTAAAATCTATTGGACATACAAGATCAGCATATAACATTCAGACTCACGCCAGTCAGGAGTTCGGAATAAGGAAGGGCTTTCAGAAAGCTGATGGTTTAATGGAAGAATGAAAGCATTATGAGACACCACCTGGACAGGTTAGATTTATAAAGGAAAAACATGGCAGACATTTCTGGTCTGTTGAAGATGTTCAGGGTGTATAGGAGGAAGGGAAGTGATGGAGCAGCAGGAGGAAACAGAGATGCAGAGAAATATGCTGAGTAAATGGATGAGTGGAGGCACTGCAGGTGGAATTCAGGTCTCCAACCCTAAACAATGAACTCTTATACCATTCTGCTCTTCCTAACTGGTCTTCCTGCCTCCATTCTGGCACCCCTGTCCAAGAAAATCTCCACTATATTAAGTTTCTTTCTGACACACAATTGTGATCAGCTCAGTCTCCTCAAATCTCTTCAGTGACTTACTATGGCTTTCAGAAAGAAGTGGAAACTGCAACATGGCATACAAACATTCATCAAGACCTGGACTCAATCTCTTTTCTAACAGGTCCATCATATGTAACTTTTGTTTCAGCCACTACCATAAATCCACAGCTCCTTTACTGGGCATGCTACCACATCTCTCTACCTTTGTACACATTGTTCTTTCACCCTTAAATGCCTTTCCCTCCCCTTCACCAATTAATGCCTTATTCTTCAAACCTTGGTGCAAATACCACCTACTATGGTAAGCCTTTCCTTCCCACACTCAAGCATCCAATTTGAGTCAGACGCCTCTCCATGTTTCTATTATCACCCTCCTCTACATATTCCCATTGTTCCTTATCACACAGCTCTGTAATTGTTAATTAACTTCCCTGTCTCTCTCACTAGACAATAGCATCTTTGTATCACCAACCTTCAGAATAATGCCTAGCATGTAGTAAGTGCTCAGTAAGTCTTTGTGGCATACAGGAACCCACTATGCTCACTTTTATCAATTAAAATCAAAACATGATGAAACCAATTAAAAACAAATAACCAAATACTCAGAAAGTTATATAAGAACCAGAATATTAACTTCTGTTACTTCAAGTTACTAATGCGACTATACTATCTAAACAACCAAAGGCTTTAGGAATTATACAGAAACACAAAGTCAAAATGCAAAACTGTCAAAGACTGCTACGCCACTCTACCCCATGGTATATATGTGAGGGGGGCTGGTTCTACCTCTAACACTGTGTGCCTAGTCCCATCTGGCTCTTTGGATTATAGCCCTCCCATTCCTCTGTTCATGGGATTTTCCAGGCAAGAATACTAGAATGGGTTGACATTTCCTTCTCCAGGGGATCTTCCTGACCTATGGATCAAACCCAGGACTCCTGCATCTCCAGCATTGGCAGGCAGATTCTTTACCTGCTGAGCCATCAGGAAAGCCTGCCTCTAACACTAGCCTCTCTTAATGGTTAAATCACTGCCTGAAATATGTGCGATTCAGGATGTCTCCTTCATGACACTTCCAGAGCGTTCTGAACTACTTGAGTTGACAAAATACATTCCATGGTTGACATCAAATTGCTAATTAATTAAGATTCATGTTGTTTGATGACATGCTACAATCTGGGCCTAACCAGACGGTTTACATAAAATACAAAGCTCTACTACTAAGGCATTATTCAAATTGTGATGAGTCCAAAACAAGGTTGCCTTCATTAAAAAGAACCAAAAAAAAAAAAAGGGTCATTATGAGGCTGTATATATGAAGAAAATGGAAGTAAGCTTTATTAAACTGATTTAACTAATCTCATGCAGAAGTCATTAAAAGTCCTGAAATGTTGCTCTGAAAACTTCTCACTAATACCCATCCAAAGGTTAAAGGATATAAATAAAAGTCATTCCTCTCTATAGAAAATGTGCCTTCCTTCTCCAGTTTCCCAGAACAATGAGAAACTAAATGAAAACAACTGAATCACAACCTTTATACTGTATGAATCCACTATACCATAGCTATGGAGTTAAATTTTCTACGTGGTAGAAACTTTCATTTTAGCTAATACTATATAGATGTTTGTAATTAACTGTTTACTGCCAGATGAACTATCTTCAATATCAACCACTCATGTAGTCAGTGTTATTTCCCTTATCCCTCGTCAATGACCTCCTCTTCCCAGTTTCTTCAAGTGGAATCAACTCGTAATTTCCTTTACTGTCTGGTAACCCAACAGTTTTCATTCTTCTATAGGAAACACATGCCTTTAAGGAACTGATGAAAACTAAGGGGCCCAGAAAAATAAATGTATCTACATACACTCAAATTTTTTCATATGATTTCAGTTTAAAAACCCTTATCCCCCATAATCACCTACACAAATAATTTCTATTACTATATGGCGCTCTCTTACAACCTCCCACAACACCTTACACACACACACATGAACACAATTAAGGACTACTACAGTGATTAACAACATAATACTCAAAATAACAAAATTTAGTCTAGGTAATGCTTTACTCTACCAACAATATTTTAAGAATCCCAGATGAACTCCTCTCTAAAAGGCCTTAGAACATGTTGAGCACTTCAATAAGACAACTCAAAATAAGGAGAAAGGCATTCATTTTAAAAGTTTACCAAGTCTTATTATTTGGTCAACTTTCCTGCCTTAAAATGAACTGAAATGTCATCCTAAATATGTGTTTCTGAAGTCTGACATATCTGCTTGTAAAATCATGTAAGGCTCAAAAGCTATTTTGAGTACAAAAGAAAGTTCCCATTGATATCGATGAACTCTCGGATTCAAATACTTGATCTAATGCATTAAGCTATGTTCAACACCGAATAGTGTTAGCTAGGAACTGAAAGTGATACCATCTCATAACTATCTAGTTACCTTGTCAAAGCATAAAAGATGAAACAGGACAAATGACCGAAGGGAAGGGAAGAATAGAATCAAGGTGTTATTACTAACAGACAGAGATAAGTGCTTTTTCTTGAACTCATACATCCCAGAAGTGGAAGGCTCTTGCTGGATATACCAAACTTTGTGGAAACTATCAGTTCACTTTTATTTTTGTTTAAACTTTTAATCACTGTTTAAGCCAGTTCTGTATTGGGTCCAAAAAAAGAAAGAAGAAACATGATCACTCTTTTACTGCAAAATGATAAATTTCAAAAATTACATCAGGATTTTTATACATTAAACTTGGTGACAGAAACAAAACTTTTCTAAGTTTTGTAATAGGAGCACCCATTAAACCTCTGGCAGGGCAGATAATTCACAAAGAGCTTGTGACTCAGTTTCTTCATTTGTAAATACTAGAGGGTAGAGTGGTAACAGGACACAGCAAGTTACTGTCAGTTTGCCTCAAGTTAAGGTGGAACTGATGAGGCCTTAGACTGGTTGTTTTATTATACCCTGCTAGGTCCCTTTCCACATAATAGAAGGCTGCAAATTTCTTGATAACACTTCGATCACCATTTTCCAATCTGGACAGTCCATAATTGAAAGGCAAACAGGGGGCAAGAGAGAAGCACAACAGGTATCAATACATACTAAATGGCCAGATGGCCTAAGAAAAGTCTTTAGTTATAAGGTCACTGCTTCCTTCCTTATAACCCAGTTGCTGGTTAAAACTGAAAACTAAATATACAACATGTGGCTTTTGCGCTACCGACAAATGGAGAACTTTCTGACAGGAGGAGTATTTGCTGAATTTAAGCTGGAAAACCATGTCCCCTCTGCCATCCGAATTAGAAAGTTTATTGATAAACGTCTGCCTAATATTTGCCAGGGCTGACAAAAGCAGTCTTTAGCCAATACACTGTATGAATTTGACAAGTTTTGAAGTTTCACTATTATACCGTTTTTCTATAAACTGAAGGCGAAAAAGAAGAAAAAAAAAAAAAAAAGGAGGAACCTTTTAAACTGATGAGTTGAAGAAACACCAGTATTTCCCAATCTAATACCAGGCCCCATAGATTTCATTCCTCTGCACATGAAGTCAGTGGCAGGAAATGGACTGCCTGCTCTCGCTGGTTCACTCTCATGACGGGGAGATTTGTGCAGTCGGTCTACTGCTTTCGAGCGTCCTTAATCAACTAAGTGGAAGTCCTGGACGACTGGCGGTCACACACACAACAGTTGGTGGTACCTCCTCCAGCCTCCAACTCCCACGCTCCCCCCACTCTTAAAGAAATGTTTCTTGGGCGAGCACATGGAGAGGCAAGAGGGGGGGTGGGAACACGTAGGCGCCTCTTCCTTAGATATCTGGTCAAGTAGAAAAGACCGGGGGCCTACGTTGTGTGCTTTTTGTTGCGGTGGTGGGATTTTTGTTTGGTTGGTTGAATGGTTGTTTTTTTTTTTTTTTTTGGTAAGTCTGTGGGTGGGCTCTCTAGTACTGGGGCTGAAAAAAAGAGAGGTTCCCCTTTAACACTCCCCTAAGTGTTCAAGAGTCAAAACCCCAGCAATTGATATGGATGGGAGGGGAATGAAATCGCGCAAAGAAGGATCGCCCCAAGTTAGACCAACAACAGCCCCTATCCTGTACGCGGGGTCTCCCCAAGTTGGGGTGGGGCCTTTCTCCTTCCCGCACCGCCTCCCGGCTGCCAAGAGGGAGAAAGGGGTTAACTGGAGAAGGGGGTGCTCTTCCGCCCCCACGCCGTCTCCGCGCCTCGGCGTGGCCGCTGCTTTAGCGGCTCCCCGAGTTGCACACCCTTGGGAGGGGGCCCCGGGTCCCCCCGTGTTCAACGGCAGGAGGATCCCGGGGCTCTCGCTGTCCCCAAGGCAGGCCGGCGGGGGCTGCGGGAGCACTCACCAATTTAGGTTTGTTTTTCGTTTCCTCTTCGTTGGCGGCCCGGTTCCCCGCGCTCCGCTTGTTGCTTCGGCCCCCACCGGGTTCCTCGCCGCTGCCTCCCGCGCCCGACGCCGCCGCCGCCCCGGGCTGCTCCATCTTTCTTCGGCCCTGTCACCTGTGCCCTGGAACCCCACTTCTCCTTCACTGAGGAAGCCCCTCGGGGCGGTCTCGCTGCCCCGCGTGGATTCGGCAGCGCCTCTTCCTGGAGGGGAGAGTGGGTCTGCCGATGTCACGTCCCCGGGGCTCCCGGCTCCCAGGCACCCCAGCCTCGACAAGCCGTTGCCACTACTCTGCGCTGGGGCAAGCCCTGCCCCCGAGCGGCTGCAATTACCACAGTCGCCGCCGCCCTCAGGGCGGTGTTTAGGGTGGAGGGAAAGTAGGTGCCTATCTCTTTAAGAGGGCCTCCGCACACGTGATTCATCAAAGTGCCCGCAGTCCGCCGCCCGGGCGCGGAAAGCTGCTTCCTACTCCCGCCGCCCGGCGGCCCGGCTACTGAGCATGCCCGGCACGGCGACGGCTGCCAAACCAGAGTACTTGAAGCTGAGGTTAAGCACTGATTTCTTCCTAGGGGCCTAGCGTGAAATGGGAGGGAACTAGCGGAGAGAGAGGAGGTGTAGCCCATTTTAGAGACGGGGACACTGAGGCCTGGGAGGATTCACGTGTGAGTTTTCCCTGAGTCTCCGCTTTCACTCGTGTAGGCCAGAGCACCTTCCCCGGCTGGGGGTGTGGTTGTGCTCCACTCCGTGGGAGGGGTTGATTGGCAAGACAGCTGGCACCCCGCAGGAGCACCGCCATGGGGAGCACTGATTAATTGCCTAGACAGACTGTACGGGTCAAAGTGGAAGGAGTGGGTGTTTTCTGTTGCCATGATTGCGTTGGGACCAAAGAAACACAGTCGTTCCTTTATTCCCGGGCTGCGGGGTGGGAGAAGCAGCAGATGCCCATAGCTTAATCCAGAGGGGGTGTAAGGCTCTTTAGGCAAAGCACCTATGGAGAGCTAACAGTTGGATTGAGTGCTATTTTCAGTGTTCCAAACTACTTTAAGTTTAGAGTTGTGGGGAGCAAGTAAGAGCATGTGTGTCAAAGATTTGTTAAAAATGTAAATCTCTAGACAAATGCTAGGTAACTGAGCAGCAGCAGCCACAGGGCACCGCGGGTATTCTTAATCTTTCACCCTAGAGTTGTCAGGAAGAGGCCCACGCCTCTTTAAAAATAATGTTCACACTGAGAACAATCGCGGGACCTGGCAGAACTTGAATGAACCACCTTCATACAACCTAGAGAAGCTGGAAATGTAAATTTAGATCTCGTGTGCCTATAAACATGCCCATGTGCCTGTTATTCATATATCATCAGGCTCTGATCTTTTTGTCCTACGTCCCTTCCACCTAAACTCTGCTAATTTGTTTATGAACACATTTATTGAGAGTGTATTAGGATAAATTTGACCATGCTGTAGATGGGATGAGGCAATTAACTTGGAAAGTACAATAAAAACAATGTTAGACATCTGAAAGCAGTCTAATGCTGGCTTTGCCATTGTCCTTAACTTGCTTTTTAATTATGCAGGTGGTAAACTACCCAAGGACAGCAGAGAAGAGGGGATACATGCTCCCAGACAGGGTGGGCAAGGAGCCCTAAGGTAAATTTGTAGTTCCTGTTTGACTTAAAATTTGATGTGTATTCTGAATTTGACTCACTACACACACATGTGCACACACACACATACATACTCACTCATGCATAATTTAAATTATGTAAATGCCCCCTCCTGAAAAATGGCGTAGAAATGGATGCTGCAGTAAGATGTGACCTGGTTATCCACTGCTTTCAGGTAGAGAGACGTGGATATGAGCCACAGCTGAGGGTCCTCCGGGCTCAAATGTTGCTTCATAATCTGCTCAGTAGATCTTCATTGAGCTTCTTAGAGCAGGGATACCCAACCTCTGGGATCTAATGCCTGATGAGCTGAGGTGGAGCTGAGGTAGTAATAATAGAAATGAAGTGCATAATAAATGTCATGTGCTTGAATCATCCTGAAACATACACTGCCTCCAACCCGGTCTGTGGATAAATTGTCTTGCACAAAACCATTCTCTGTGCCTAAAAGGCTGGGGACTGCTGCCTTCAAGTATACCAGGTGATATCCAGAGTGCTGTGTGTTAGGAGGATGAAGCTCACAGTTTCTGCTTCTGCCCTTTAGAACTGCCTAGTCTCCTGGGAGAGACTGATCGTTAATAACTGCACTTCAACAGATAGGAACAGGGAGACCGTGGAGCACACAAGAGTACCAGAGGCTCTCGGACACCTTCCCAAAGAGGATGATGTTTGAACTGAGTCTTAAGGGTCAAATTAAAGTCACTAAGTATTTGGTGACAGCCTGCTAAGTTTTGGATACCCTACTAGGCATTGTGGTGGTGAACAAGATGGTGAACAATATGGATGTGGTTTGTTCTTATGGAACTTTCTGGCTATTGGGAACGATATTAAACAAAAAAAAGTATTGAGCAAGTACAAAGTAAAAAAGGAGAGTGAAGAGCATCCCAGGCAAAGGAAATGACCATAGCATGTGCAGAGACTCTGTGGTTAAGAAATTGAAGACAACAGATGGAGGTTGCTCTTGGTAAGAGAAGAAGCAGAACAGATAAGCAGCGTCCAGATCATGAAGGTCCCCACTTATAGATCTCATTGGTCTGGTTTTAAAAGCAGTGATGCTTGGTTGCTCAGTCATGTCCAACTCTTTGTGACCCCATGGACTGTAGCTCGCCAGGCTCCTCTGTCCATGGGATTTTCCAGGCAAGAAGACTGGAGTGGGTTGCCGTTTCCTCTTCCAGGGTAAAAGCGGTGAAGGCATTATAATACAAGTGACTCCTGTTTTTGGTGTGCGAATACTTGAAAATGGATCGGCATTATTTTGAGTGTCAGGCTGGGTTGCACCATTCTCAGGCCAGGTGAAGCTACCTTTGAAACCAAAGGAGACATGCATGTAAAAGGTACATAATCTGCACCACAAAAGATGAGAAAAATCTGTCCCTGAGATGACTTAACATTTGACCTTATTGTGATTATCTCAGTGCCATCTTCATTCTGGATGTTTCTTTTCAATATTTTGCTCCAGTTCATGTAAACAGTCATTACAAATACAGAAACCCCCTTCTCTCAAACATCAGGGTCTCTCTAGAAAGCTAGCACACATAAGGAGCCACTGGTTCCCTGCAAGGATACTTTGTCCACTGATTATGAAGCAGGCACTTTACCAAGTTCAGTCCTAGGACTGCTCCCACTGTATCTACGTTTCTTTATTTTTATCTTCCTGGGACACACAAATAGGCCAGTGGGTGAAAATACATCTTTTCTCTGATGCTGCAGAAAGAAGGAGGCTACTACCATCCGTTGGGACTCCAAAAGTGTGTGTTAGACCCCATGACCTTGTAGTGTCTCCTTCTAATCACTTATGAATTTAGCACCCAGTTAACATTAAAAGCCAGCCCTGGGAGAAATGAAAGATAAAAGGCTGCTAGGTTCTGTCTTTCTTCAAACTGATCTTAGAGTCATCCATTACCCCCAGAGGTTTCTGATGATCCCTATTAATATCACTCTGGCTTTCTGTGTCTCCCTTCTGCTACGTGTTCTCATCTAAACAATCTGGACCGTTAATAGAGAAATTAAAGCTGACATAGGTTAGACAAAAGTAAGAAATTGAAGGCAAAAGGAGAAGAGGGCGGCAAAGGATGAGATGGTTAGGTAGCGTCACCAACTCAAGGGACATGAGTTTGAGCAAACTCTGGTCCCTAATGAAGGACAGGGAAGCTGGGCATGCTGCAGTCCATGGAGTTGCAAAGAGTCAGACACGACTTAGTGACTGAACAACAATAAAAAAATCACTACCTCCAAGGTCATGGAAAAAAATATTTATGAATTAAAGGTGGCCTGAGAATAAATAAGTACTTATTAAGCACATACTACATGGGCAACACCAACTAAAGGTCACATGAATAAAAAAAGGACCAGATGTTTTGCTCTCAAAGCACATGTGTCTTCCTGAGAAATCTCCTTTTCTGCAAAATTGCACACTAAACATAACAGAATTTCTGGGGAAAATGTGGTTAGGGAAGATCACTTAGACTCAATGCAACTTTTTATCCAGAGCACTAGTGAAAACACTAGCCATCCTAATAAAAACACTCAGGAGGTTGACTCTCCACTGGCATCTACACCCAGTGTCACAGTCATCAATGCTTTGTATCCTTCATGCTTCCTCTTTCCCTGATGTGAATCCTCAAGGGCATTTACTTTGAATAGATGCCATTTTCTTCAGAATTAAATAAAAGAGTACCCAACTTTGTAGAAGATCCCCTGGAGGAGGGCACGGCAGCCCACTCCAGTATTCTTGCCTGGAAAATCCCATGGATAGAGGAGCCTGTTGGACTACAGTCCATAGGGTCTCAAGGAGTCAGACAGAACTGAAGTGACTGATCATGCATGTACAGCTTTGTACAGGGCTTCCCTGGTGGCTCAGATGGTAAAGAATCCACCTGCAGTGCAGGAGACCTGGGTTTGATCCCTGGGTCAGGAAGATCCCCTGGAGAAGGGAATGGCAACCCACTCCAGTATTCTTGCCTGGAGAATTCCAGGGACAGAGGAGACTCGTGGGCTACAGTCCATGGGGTCGCAAAGAGTCAGACACGACTGAGCAACGAAACAACAACAACTTTGTAGAAACACATGATGAAAGGTCTTCACAGCTTCACCAACTAGTTAATGTAGTGGGCGACTTAGAGGTTGTTGAAACCGCTAAACCAGTCAGTCACACAAAAGGGACAGAGTTTGGGGCAGAATTATTCTTTTATTTCTGAAAGCCTTCATATATCATGAAGGCTTCTCTTTAATTGTGAGAAAGCTGGCTCCTGATCATGTTGAAACTTAAAGTGCTAAAACACTTCGCATGTGAACCAGCTGGCCTTCCACCTAATTTTAGTGACACCATTCTCCTATTGACCAATCACTAATGTGCTATTTGTGATACACAAACCCTTGTAATAGAACAGACTGTAAAATATACGTTCTTTGCCATCGATAGGTATAAAATCTGCTCGAGAAAACAAATAAGCGAAATGTGTAGAACTGTAAGAGAAAAGTGGCTGCCTAATTCTGAGGTGAGAAAAAAAAGAAAAAGTGAAAGTCACTCAGTTGTGTTCAGTTCTTCGTGAACCTATGGACTGTAGCCCATCAGGCTCCTCTGTCCATGGGATTTCCCAGGCAAGAACACTGGAATGGGTAGCCATTCCCTTCTCCAGAGGATCTTCCCAACCCAGGGATCGAACCCAGGTCTCCTGCATTGCACACAGATTCTTTACGGTCTGAGCCAATGAGATACGAACTGGAAATTCAGGATAACATGATGAAGGGGTGAGATGAGTCAGAACTAGAACAGATGAAGAAGTTTTCAAGGAGAACTTGAGCTGCCGAGGCCTGAAAAAGAAATGAGACTTGAATAGGCAAAGCAAAGGAAGGAAGGAAGGAAAAGACAACATATAGAATGGCCTGGAAACAATACTGGCCAATAATGTAAAGGGGCCAAAGGGGCTTGAGTAGAATGATGAGAATATAGATTTTGAATAATAGTGGGAAATATGGTTCTCCCCATAGCGTTTGCCCAGCATGTAAACAGATTTGAATATCAGACATAATAGTAATGACTGATAAGACTGTTTAGCGGAAATGTTATAAAAGAATATTTTAAGGAGCTGATCTGGCAGTGGTATGCAGAATAACTGGACACTGATTGTCAAACTTATTTTTCTCTCAGTCCAAATTTTTTGTCCCCAAACAAAAACTTTACAGAAGCTCAGTGTGTACAACAGATACGAATCTAGCTGACCTGTTTGAAGTTACTGTAGGAGTGCAGATTACAGTCCTCATAACCACTTGACTTCTCTCTCATCCTCTGAGGCGACCCTCTGAGGCACCAGTGCTGAACTCTAGCTAAAACTAGATAAAGTCCTGGCTGGATAAAGTCGTGAGGATCGGAACTAAAGTGGCCCCAGAGGAAATGAAGAAAAAGGAACGAATCCAAGAAATGTTTAAAGGAACACACTGTTCCTCTCCGCAGATTACAGACAGGATGCAAAGGAAAAGAAAAAGGAAATAAGAATTACTAAAGCACTGGCTCAAGGCAATAAAAACCTAGTAGTAAACAGGGAGATAATATCTCAACAGGTACTTGTTGGCACACAGAGCCAGACCAAGGAGCCTGATACCCAGACACTAAAGAGATTCATTAGGGCAGGACAAGAAAACTAACAAGGTTCCTATAGTCACCAACAGAAAGAGTCTGGAAAGGCTAGAAAAACAGAAAGATTGTGTAACAGTAGGCAAGAAGCAGGCAGACAGCTAAACTCTGGAAGTCCAAAAATGGATGTCCTGGCTAGCAGGCAGAGAATAGAATCCACTCTGTAGGCAGAGGCTGAAGCAATCAGTACGTAGCAGGAATCCAGTCACGGGAATTGGGATTAAGAAACAAATGAGCAATTCCTTAAGAAGTCTGGCAAAACAGTGCTAAACAAGGTGGTGCACCAAGCCTAAAGGAACTGGCACATCAGATGAAGTCCAGGAAAAGAGGCAGAGACAGGTGAATAAAAATGGCACACAAGACACCCAGTTACTTCAAGTGATCTGTGAGCTCAGAGTAGGACCACAAATAATAGGCCCACAGGGTGCTAAATGACTCGAACTACTGAAATAATGGCTTCTTGAATTGTCTCTGACTAGGAACAGGATTGGTCCCAGCAGACGAAAAGTGGACAACAAGAAAAGGCCTGGGAGCAGTAATGACCAATAATGGTCACTTACCTGGAGGTAAAAGTTAATATGTTCTGTTGTGAGGATTTACAGGGTTTGGTGCAGCCACAGCCCCACAAAAAATGAGTCCAAGAGACAATAGTGCCAATGTCTCCTTTTGGGGAAAATGTTGAGACTGGTAGAGACTTTGAGAATGCCCAGATTCGTGTCATCTATGGTTTTATACAGAATGCTGAAAAGCAACCCCTTGAATTTAATCTGGAAAATATGTGTCTAACAAAGAACAGATTTCCTGTTCCACATTAACCAAAGACCCAGAGTGAGCTTCAAAAGTGGCTTGACAGGTCATGAATGGTGACTGTCTAATCTATAAGTTACTAAGACATAGATGTAGTAATAAACTGACAGAAAAACATGGTTTGCTTGCTAAAGTATGTGAATCAGTGAAGCACTCACTGGTGGTCATAGGGATACTATTCATTTTTGAAGTTGAGGGTGCTTTTTTTTTTTAATCAGTGTAAACAGTTTCTTGAAGATGAGTAAGTTCAAGTGTGAGACTACAATTATGCAATTAAAATTGATTATCTCTTTTATGTTGTGGTTTGTGTTTATTTTCTGACTTTTTCAAAATGTAATTACTCGAGAATTAAGGAATACCTGTTTGACATCTGAAAATAATAAAAACATGTTCTCATATCTGGACATCAGTAGTTAGGCAAGTCTTAGAAGTAGGTTTATTTTGTTTTATATATTGTCTCATAAATTTTAACAGCTTTATTGACATATAGTTGCATATCATATGATTCACCTTTTTAAATGTATATTTCAGTGGTTTTTAGTATATTCCCCCAAGTTGTACAACCATCACCACAATCAATTTTAGAATCTTTTCATCACACCAAAAACGATCCCTTCTTTAGCCATCTCTCCTCCCCAGTTCCAAGCCACTCCCTGCACCCCCTCCCCTAGCCCCCGACCTGAGGCCACCACTAATTCACTTTATGTCTCTGTACAATTTGCCTATTCTGGACATTTTGCATAAATAGTATCATACAACACAGGTTTGTGTTGTATGATTGTATCATACAACACAGGTTTTGTATACAATACATGGTGTTTTACAACTGGCTTCTTTCTCTGAGAATAATATTTTCAGGATTCAAGCACCCCACATCAGTTTTCATTTGTTCATTATTACCTTGTTTTTTCTTGGCCACAAATGCAGATCAGTTGTTTAAGCCACCTCCCCTGTTATACATACAGTGACATATACCTACTTGAAATTGAAAAGAGTTGATATCCTCATACAAACGCCAACCTTGCCCGCCTTTCCTGGCAAAAGCAGGAGATGTGGAGGATTGATTTTCCTATACAGTGATATAATAGAATAATTTCTTTCTGAGCCAGGACCTGCTATTTTATGGAAAGGACCATAAACACTATATTTAATCACCTATACATTATGTACCAGAACAATTCTTAGAAGTTTATATTAATGAATTAAACAGAGAAACCCAGAAACCAATTACATTAAATTATATTTTACCTAATACAGTAGCAGAGAATATATAGGTCTTTACTTTCACGTCTTCCATTATAACATATTAGAAACTAAAATGTATAACAGTCATTTAGAAGGCCTTCTTTGAGATTTACACATGATTTTCCAGGAAAATTTTTGGGAAGGACTTTTGGTCACTGGATGATTTCTTGGGAACTAGATTCAAATATCTCTGTCTTGCAGCTACTTTTATCATATTTATTTTCTCAAGTAGCCCTGTTTCGTTGACTTTCTGCTGCCTTCAAAACAGAAAGGCTAATTTGAGCTGCCATCTCTTCAATACTAGCAGCTTCACCTTACACCTTGACATTACACAAGGGCAGACCTGCCTCTAAACTCTGAACCAATGCTGATTTGCGTAAAAATTTCCATCCTTAAATTCCTCACCGTGTTGTTGCTTTATACCATCAAAATGCCCAAAGTCTTGGCTTGGAGAGTGGCCAAATTCAAAGATACACAGGGTCAAGCTTGATCCCAAATTTACAAAAGAAATCTTCCATCACAGGTACAGCCCAATGATAATATAAAACTGTTATTAGGAGATTGCTTTTTTCCCCTTTTAAACTATTTTTGATTATTAAAACTATAAAATAATTAGATTTTATTTTAGCTAGCATATTAGAGCCTATACATATAATTTAAATTGAGATATTAACACATATTGAGTAGTAACTATGTCTAGGGCATGGTGCTAAGGATAAATGCTACACTATTCATCATCTCAATGGGCTAAAAATGTAGTCAAGGCAACTGGCAAGTATGGATTTAACTGCAAAAGAATGTTACAGAAGTATATAGGAGGAAGAGAATGGGGAAGATTTCATGGAAAAGCTGGACCTTTTAAGTAGTATCCCAAAACTTGAAAATTAAAAGGATATTTGGTAGAGAGGGAACAGCATGACTTACAGCATAGAGATAGAAAAATGTGGGCTGAATTTGGAAACTGACTAGTCATCTAATGGGACTGGAGGGTAGGTTTTGTAATTGTATCGTGTGTGCTTAGTCTCTCAGTCATATCCAATTCTTTGTGACCTTATGGACTGTAGCCAGCCAGGTTCCTCTGTCCATGGAATTTTCCAGGCAAGAATACTGGAGTGGGTTGCCATTCCCTTCTCCAGGGGGCCTTCCCAACCCAGGGATTGAACCCAGGTCTCCTGCATTGCAGGCAGATTCTTTACCGTCTGAGCCACCAGGGAAGCTCTTGTAATTGTATAGTGGGAGATAAAGCTGAGAAAGCACAATGAGGCCAAGTTGGGAGAACTTGAAATGCCATCCTGAACTGTGAATTTATTCTTTAAGCTGTGGAGAGTCGTGAGAGATTTATGAACAGGAAAAAACACATGATTAGCCCTATGTTTTAGGGAAATGCTCTGGCATTGGTATGTAGGATGGTTTGTAAGATGAGAAACTAGAGGCAGGGAGATACATTAGGATATCACTTTCAAAAGCCATTCTCTTACTGGGGAATAAGAATGTTAACTCAACCTGAGTGCCAGCAATAAGACATGACATCGTGCAGTTATCCACAATAGTCCAGAGAAGGAGGAACTGCAAGGGTGAGCCAAGGTGAAATCTACTAAGAATAACCAGGAGGCAAAAATCAATAAAGATAATGTAAAGGACTAAGGTCCCCATTAGACTTGACATGTAGACCCAAGAATTTGTAAGGTAGAGTCAGGATCATAATGAGAAGCTGTCTTAAAGAACAAAGGGGAATTGGTGGTAAATAGCCTGGAGGCATCCATAGCTTAACTTTATTGGTTGGTGGATATGAGATGCATGGATATGTTGAATTGGTTCAAGGGACCAAGGGCAGTTAGTTAGATATTTCGATGATATTCTCATGCTAATTAGTCCATGAACTGAAACAGTAGAAAAGAGAACAGAAAGATAGGAACAGATTTCACAGGTATTAGTCTCAGGATTTGATTACCTTATATAGGCAATTGGGGAATGGGAAGAGTAGAAGATAATTCTGACATTTCAGTGCTGAATAACAGAGAGAGTGATAATATTGCAGGTTAGGAATCTAGGAGGAGAAACATATTTGGAAAATATCAATATAATGCTGAGTTATGTATGAAGGAAGCCACATTTCAGGTGCCTGCAGATGGAAATGGCATTAGACATTAGGTCTGGTGTTTCTGAGAAAGTTCAGAGACAGAGATAAAGATTTAGAGTCATTTACTTAACTAGCAGGGAGTAAATATGGGAGTAGGTGAGATGACCAGGGAAGAGACTATAGAAGGTTATAAGAACCAAAGAAAAAAGTTTATTGGAAGCTCATTTTTAAATGTGGACAGGGGAAAGAAATCATCCAAGGCTATCACCTAACAAAGTTTATTACTCATAGTAGATCCTTTGATTTTAGTACTGAGTGACAGGGAGGGTCACAATAGCAGGATGCTAGAATGCAGATTGGGAATCTGGGAAAAGTAACATTTTTGGTACTGGATGGTGGGATGTTAAGAAAATGTTCAGAAACACCCATTCAGGTACAATGGGATCCAGGAAAGTACAGTAACTCAGAGAAGACCAGACATTAAAGAGATGGTAGCCAGCAGAAAAGTAAAGAAGGATGAAGTCTTTCTATATTAAATATAGAAATCAGGAAACTGAGGGACAGATTTCTTTTTGGAAACAATACACACTTGGGAGACTATACACACATTAAAATAAAGCTCATATTGCTCAGAACTCTAGCTTTGAGATGGCTGTCAGAGACAGTTCATCAGCCAAACAAGAAAAAGTCTAGTTTCTTCAGCAAGTACTCACTCTTGACATACACATGCTGTTGGCTTCTTTCACTCTTTGATTCCTCTTTTCCCTCTTCCCTCCTTTCTCTCCTTTTTTCACCATAGTTCACTATCCTCCCCATCCTCCAAGGTGTAGTAGTTCCAACCCCCTCACTGCGCTGTGAAAGTCTGTGCTGGTGTTGGCTTGTGACCAGACACAGGGTAGAGTGGCTGTAAAAGGTGGAGGTTAGGTCCAAGGAGTCCAGCTGAAGCTAAGAGCCTGGGGGAGCAGTACTCAGAATGTATCCGAAAAGAGATGACCTGCTATATTTTATTTGTGGGCTGGAAGCCTACTCTAAGTGCTAGAGGTTTATGCGTGCTCAGCTGTGTCTGAGTCTTTCTGACCCCATGGACTGTAGCTGCCAGGTTCCTCTGTCCATGCGATTTTCCAGGCAAGAATACTGGAGTGGGCTGCCATTTCCTTCGCCAGGGGATCTTCCAGACCCAGGAACTGAACCTACGTTTTTTGCATCTCCTGCATTGGCAGACGGATTCTTTACCACTGAGCCACCTGGGAAGCCTGCTAGAGGTTTATGCTGCTTAGTCACTTCAGTTGTGTCTGACTCTGTGCAACCCCATGAACTGCAGTCCTCCAGGCTCCTCCGTCCATGGGACTCTCCAGGCAAGAATACTGGAGTGGGTTGCCATTTCCTTCTCCAAATACATCATGTCAATTACATTAAGTTAAGGATTACTTAGCTTCCCTCGTAGCTCAGTGGGTAAAGAATCTGCCTGCAATGCAGAAGACCCGGGTTCGATTCCTAGGTCAGGAGGCTCCCTTTGAGAAGGAAATGGCAACCCACTCCAGTATTCTTGTCTGGAGAATCCCATGGACAGAGGAGCCTGGCAGGCTACAGAACATGGAGTCACAAGAGTCAGACACAACTTAGTGACTAAAACACCAAACTGCCAAGGATTGCCAAGATGTATCCTTATATATTTAAAAAATATATAAAAAGCACACAAGTAGACACATAGGTAGTTCTTAATATGTCCTGTTAATGTATACACAAACATGTCAAAATTCATAATGACAGAGAGAGAGAATAAGTATGAATATGAGAGATCACATTCATTTTGGTTATTCAAGAGTAAGTTGCACCTCGTTTTCTAAATCTATTTTGTTACTTTGAGAAAGATGAGCTAGGTTAATTTGGACAGTAAACTGCACTTTAGAAATATGTTTCAGAAGCTTTATTACATAAATCCTACATCTTGATACTGAGTTCTTACCTCAAGGGAACACAGTGAATTTCTACCTTTAGGGTAACCCAAGATCATGGGCTCTAATATAAAGACTTGCCTCTGGGCGATCGTGGCATATCCATATTTACCATGTAGACCTCAGAGGTCAGGATTTTTAGCCATGCCAACCAGTTTTGCCCACCAAGGCAGTTCACAAGAAAGGGCCTAATAGACAAGCCATGAGACAGAACAGTGATCTATATGAACAGCATTAAGCTAGAACAGTGGTCCACAGAGCATCAGCATCAGAATCACCTGGAAGCTTGTTAGAACTAAAAATTCTCGAGTACCAACCTAGACCTACTGGATCAGAAACTATGGTGTAATCCAGCAATCTGTGTTTAACGAGCTCTCCACATCATTCTGATGCATGCTCACATGTGAGGACCACTCTGGTAAAAGAAAACAAATCATGAACAGGAGGGTTATAGGACAGGGGAGGGAGAAAAAACAAGGCACCAGTGAGGGAGATGAAGTTAAATGAAGTAGCGGAATCCTGAGTTGTACCTTTCTGATTGTCATCCCAAGAACAACACTTCTATTCAGATGTTTTTAAAAGTGCTGAACTGCATGTTTAACATATAGCAATAAATGGAATAGAATGAGAGACCAAATGTTGAATGAAGGGCAAGAACAGAGACAGGAGTAAACGGTAAAGGAAAAGGATCAGATCCAAGCCAGCAGGAGCTGTCAGGAGTAAAGCAAAGCACAGCAGGGATAGAAGAGCAAAAGAGGTAAATTGGTTGCTTCTAATAGTTTAGGAGAAGTCTGATGCCCCTGACAGTACTGTAGTACTCGAGAGAACAAGCAGCTCCAAGGGTGGGAATGGGGTCAAGGAGACAGAGATATTTATAGTCCAAAATTATATGAATGTACTCTTGTAAGAATCAAGACATTACTATAAACCAGGCCATTGATATTTCAGCAGGGAGTATGGCTTATGAAACCACTTTATTCCACATTAACAGCTCTCAGCTGTGCATTGAATTTCTAATGCAAATAGAATCAATGGATCTATAAGAAAGTGTGTGCATGCAAAGTCACTTCAGTTGTGTCCAACTCTTTGGACCCTATGAACTGTAGTCCACCAGTCTCCTCAGTCCATGGGATTCTCCAGGTAAGAATACTGGAGTGGGTTGTCATGCCCTCTTCCAGGGAATCTTCCTGACCCAGGGATTGAACCTGCATCTCCTGTGTCTCCTGCATTGCAGACAGATTCTTCAAACACTGAGCCACCGGGGAAGCCCCTACAAGAAAGCAGATACATTTAAATCTGAGTAAGATGGTTTGTGAATTAGTCTTTGTCATAACTTGAAAATACACTGCTAGGAGGCTTTATGGCTATGAGTAACACAAAGTCTGTAAGAAGAGGAAACTAACTAGGACTGGTAGAGACTCAGGAATTTAAGGTCAAGGATCTGGGGAAACCTATTTATCTGTATAGTGTGGCTTGGCAGGAAAGGGCAAGGAGGCAGTCAGTCAGGTAGTAAGGCTTGGCAGGCTCCACTGTAATGGAAGATGTAGTCCTTGCTGAGTATCTAGTCAGACACATGGACCAAGGCAGTGAGGGATTCATACAACAAATGTCTGTGTTCAGCATCAAGCAAAGAGTTACCTGTCTGATCAGGCAAGTATCAGGTCCATCTACATGTGCCACCTATTTTCTCCTGGGACTCACCTGATGGATGAAGATCCTTGGTTCAGATCTCCACTCCTCCACTGCATGTGTGCATGCTGAGTCGCTTCACTCATATCTGATTCTTTGTGACCGTATGGAGTGTAGCCTTCCAGGTTCCTCTGTCCATGGAATTTCCCATACAAGAATACTGGATTGAGTTGCCATACCCTCCTCCAGGGGATTGTCCCAACCCAGGGATCAAACCTGTGTCTCTTATGTCTCCTGCATTGGCATGCAAATTCTTTACCACTAGCACCTCCTAGGAAGCCCTTTCCCTCCCACACTACTTGCTATATACTTTGGAGCATGTAACTTCATTCCACTGTGCCAGTTTTATCCCCTGTAATGTAGTAACTACTTCATAGTGTTGACGAGGCTGAAATGAGATATGTTCATGTCCAATGACTGACTCAGGGTCTGCTATATAAAGTGCTTGAATACATTTCAGCTATCATTAAAGGAGGAAGTACACATTATGATTTACCCCACATTTTATGAGACTTTATGACCTTGGCCAGGTAATTTAACTAGTACTACTGTTAATAAAACTAGTGGATGTGATGAAATTCCAGCAGAACTATTCATATCCCTAAAGGAGGATGCCATCAAGGTTTTGCATTCATTATGTCAGCAAATCTGGAAGACTCAACAGTGGCCACAGGACTCAGAAAATGTCAATCTTCATCCCAGTTCCCAAGAAGGGTAGTACCAAAGAATGTGCTAACCACTGGACAGTTGCAATCATCTCCCATGCCAGTAAGGTCATGCTTAAAATCTTGCATGCTAGGCTTCAGCATTACATGAACCAAGAACTTCCAGATGTTCAAGCTGGGTTTAGAAAAGGAAGAGAACTAGAGATCAAATTGCCAGCATTTGGTAGATTATAGAGAAAGCAAGGGAATTTCAGGAAAATATCTATCTCTGTTTCATCAGCTATGCTAAAGCCTTTGACTATGTGGATCATGACAAACTATGGAAAGCTCTTAGAGAGATGGGAATACCAGACCATCTTACCTCTCTCCTGAGAAACATTTATATGGGTGAAGAAGTAACAGTTAGAACCCTGTATGGAACAACTGATTGGTTCAAGATGGAGAACAGAGTACCACAGGGCTGTCTGCTGTCACCCTGTTTGTTTAACTTACACGCTGACCATATCATGAGAAATGCTGGACTGGATGAGTTACAAGCTGAATCAAGATAGGTAGGAGAAACATCAACAATCTCAGAAATGCAGATGATACCACTCTAATGGCAGAAAGCAAAGAGGAACTAAAGAGCCTCTTGATGAGGATGAAGGAGGAGAGTGAAAGAGCTGGCTTAAGACTAAATATTTAAAAAAAACTAAAATCATGGAATCTGACCCCATTACTTCATGGCAAATAGAAGGGGAAAAGGTGGAAGCAGTGACAGATTTCATCTTCTTGGGCTCCAAAATCACTGCATATGGTTACTGCAGCCATGAAAACAGAAGACGATCACTTCTTGAAAGGAAAGTGATGACAAACCTAGACAGTGTGTTGAAAAGCAGAGACGTTACTGTGCCAACAAAGGTCTGTATAGTCAAGGCTATGATCTTCCCAGTGATCATGTACAGTTGTGAGAGCTGGACATTAAAGAAGGCAGAACACCAAAGAATTGATGCCTTCAAACTGTGGTGTGCTAGAGAAGACTCCTGAAAGTCCTTTGGACAGCAAGGAGATCAAACCAATCAATCTTAAGAGAGATCAACCCTGAATACTCACTGGAAGGACTGATGCTGAAGTTGAATGAACCATCAACCATCAACGTGTGTTTAGTTGTTCAGTTGTGTCCAACTCTTTGCAATCCCATGGACTATAGCTCCCCAGGCTCCTCTGTCCATGGGGATTCTCCAGGCAAGAATACTGGAGTGGGTTGCCATTCCCTCCTCCACAGGATCTTCCCAACCCAGGGGTTGAACACAGGTCTCCCACATTGCAGGCAGATTCTTTACCAACTCCAGTATTTTGGTCATCTGATGCAAACAGCCGACTCATTGGAAAAGTCCCTGATGCTGGGAAAGACTGAGGGCAGAAGGAGAAGAGGGTGTCAGAGGATGAGATGGCTGGATGGCATCACTGATGCAATGAATATGAATTTGGCCAAACCCTGGGAGATGGTGAGGGACGGGGAGGCCTGGTGTGCTGCAGTCCATGGGGTCACAAAGAGTTGAACGTGACTGGGCAACTGAACAGCAACAACCACATGCATTAATTTCCTCATAAATAAAATGGGGTTAAGAATAATACTTCCATTATAGGTTCCTTTCAGAATGAGATTAATTAATGCATAGAAAATGCTTAGTGCACTACCTGACACATAGTAATACTCATTAACTGTTAACTACAATTATTACTTCTCAAAGTTATGTGTAATTTCCTGAACACTTTATTGAGCTGCAGTTCACATATGACAAACTACACATATTAAAGTATGAGTTGATCAAATCTGTATCCAAAATAGTCAAATTTATACATGCACAGAATAGAATGGGGGTTGCCAGGGATTAGGGTAAGGAGTGAAAGGGGAATTGCTAATCATCAGGTATAAAGTTTCAGTTATGAAAGATGAATAGGCTCTATAGATCTGCTGTACAATATCATGCCATTAGATAATACTGTATTGTACACGTGAAAATCTGTTAAGAGGGTAGATCTATTAAATGTTCTTACCTCAAAAAGTAGTATTTTTAAATAGACATTTGTATATAACCTTGTGCAACTATCACCTCAATCAAGAAAATGAACGTATTCATCAGCCCAAAACTTTCCACCTGCCCCTATGTAGCTTCTCGATCCCATTCCAGCCTTGTCCCCAGGCAAACGCTGATCTCCTTTCTGTCACTACAGATTAGTTTGCATTTTTATACAGTTTCATATAAATACAATCCTTATATTATATACTCATTTTTTTCCTCTGGCTTATTTCACTTGGCATCTTTATTTGAGATTCAACCATGCTGTTGGAGTCTTACTGTTGAGTAGTATTCCATTTTATGACTATACCATGGTATGTGTATTCAACTATAAGTCTTTGTTTATGCATAGTCTTTCATTCAAGGAATAATTCAAGGGATTAGATCTGATAGACAGAGTGCCTGAAGATCTGTGGATGGAGGTTTGTAACATTGTATAGGAGGCAGTGACCAAAACCATCCAGAAGAAGAAGAAATGCAACAAGGCAAACTGGTTGAGGAGGCCTTACAAATAGCTGAGAAAAGAGAAGACATGAAAGGCAAAGGAGAAAAGGAAGTGAAAAGTGAAAGTCACTCAGTCATGTCTGAGTCTTTGCTACCCCATGGACTATACAGTCCTTGGAATTCTCCAGGCCAGAATACTGGAGTGGGTAGCCATTCCCTTCTCCAGAGGATCTTCCCAACCCAGGGATTGGGCCCAGGTCTCCAAATTGCAAGTGGATTCTTTACCAGCTGAGCCACAAGGGAAGCCCAAAAAGGTATACCCAACTAAATGTGGAGTTGCATAGAATAGCAAGGAGAGATAAGAAAGCTTTCTTAGATGAACAATGCAAAGAAATAGAGGGAAAAAAATAGAACAGTAAAGGCTAGAGATCTCTTCAAGGAAATTAGAGATACAAAGGAAACATTTCATGCAAAGATGGGCACAATAAAGGACAGAAATGGTATGGACATAACAGAAGCAGAAGATATTAAGAAGAAGTGGCCAGAAAACACAGAAGAACTATACAGAAAAGGTCTTAATGACCTGGATAACCACCATGGTGTGATCACTCACCTAGAGCCAGATATCCTGAATTGTGAAGCCAAGTGGGCTTTAGGAAGCTTTACTGTGAACAAAGCTAGTGGAAGTGATGGAATTCCAGCTGAGCTATTTCAAATCCTAAAAGATGATGCTGTGAAAGTGCTGCACTCAATGTGCCATAAATTTGGAAAACTCAGCAATAGCCACAGGACTGGAAAAGGTCGGTTTTCATTCCAGTCCCAAAAAAGGGCAGTGTCAAAGAATGTCCAAACTACCATACAATGGCATTCATTTCACATGCTAGCAGGTAATTCTTAAAATCCTTCAAGCTAGGCTTCAACAGTACATGAAACAAGAAATTTCAGATGTATAAGCTGAATTTAGAAAAGGCAGAGGACCCAGAGATCAAATTGCCATCTTCTGTTGGATTATACAAAGAGCAAGGGATTTCCAGAAAAACATCTACTTCTGCTTCATTGACTATGCTAAAGCCTTTGACTGTGTGTATCACAACAAACTATGGAAAATTCTTCATGAGATGGAAATACCAGACCACCTGACCTGCCTCCCGAGAAACCTGTATGCATGTCAAGAAGCAACAGTTAGATCCAGACATGGAACAACAGACTAGTTCCAAATTAGGAAAGGAGTACATCAAGGCTATATATTTATCACTCTGCTTATTTAACTTATATGCAGAGTACATCATGTGAAATGCTAGGCTAGATGAAGTTCAAGCTGGAATCAAGATTGTTGGGAGAAATATCAATAACCTGAGATATGCAAATGACACCACCCTAAAGGCAGAAAGCAAAGAGGAACTAAAGAACCTCTTGATGAAGGTGAAAGAGGAGAATGAAAAAGCTGGCTTAAAGTTCAACATTCAGAAAACTAAGATAATGGCATCCGGCTCCATCACTTCATGGCAAATAGATGGGGAAACATGGAAACAGACTTTACTTTCTTGGGATCCAAAATCACTGCAGACAATGAATACAGACATGAAATTAAAAGAGGCTTGCTCCTCAGAAGAATACCTATGATGAACCTAGACTGGGTATTAAAAAGCAGAGACATCACTTTGCTGACAAAGGTCCATCTACTCAAAACTATGGTTTCTCCAGTATTCATGTATGGATGTGAGAGTTGGACTATAAAGAAAGCTGAGCATCAAAGAATTGATGCTTTCAAACTGTGGTGCTGAAGACTCTTGAGAGTCTCTTAAATAGCAAGGAGATCCAAAAGGATCCTAAAGGAAATCAGTCCTGAATATTCACTGGAAGGACTGATGTTGAAGCTGAAGCTCCAATACTTTGGCACCTGATGCGAAGAGCCGACTCATTTGAAAAGACCTGGGAAAGACTGAGGGCAGGAAAGGAAGGGGGTGACAAAGGATGTGATGGTTTGATGGCATCATTGACTTGATAAACATGAGTTTGAGCAAACTCTGGGAGATAGTGAAGGACAGGGAAGCCTGGCATGCTGTAGTCCATGGGGTTGCAAAGAGTTGGACCCAACTGAGTGACTGAACAACAACAACAAGGCTTTTATTTCTTTCAAGAAAATACCTAGGAGTGAAATTGACTGGGTCATATGGTAGATGTATATTTAACTTGTTAAGAAACTGCTGAAATTAAGGTGCATCCATACAGTAGCAATAAGAGGATGAAGAGTTCATATGGAAAAAAAAATAAGTCTCAAAATAATTATACTGACTCAAAAGGTCTGACAGAAAATAGTGCATAGTATATGATTCCATTTTCTATAATATTCTTGGGAATACAAAATAAACTCTAGTGACACAAAAGAATCCATGGTTGCCTGGGCATCAGGAGAGGGAGACTGTAGGGACAAGAGGGAAGGATTAGAGAGGGACTGATGGATCTTCTGGGGCTGAGGTGGTCATGGTGATGATTTCATGAGTATATGAATATATCAGGGGTATCAAATTGTTCTTCTAGATATATACAATTTATTTTATGTCAGTGATGCCTCAATAGAGCTGTTAAAATTGTCGTGAATAAAAATATTTTCTATATCCAAAAAAAGATGTATAATGTGATTAATATAATTGACACTGCTGTATGTTATATATGAAAGAGAATAAATCCCCAGAGTTCACATCACAAAGAAAAGATTTTTTTCTTTTATTTTCTTTCTTTGTGAGATGATGGATGGTCTTTAAAATTACTGTGGTAATCATTTTGTGATGTATGTAAGTTAAATCATTATGTTATATACCTTAAAATTATACAGTGCTATGTGTCACTTATGGGGATTCCCAGGTGGTTTAGTGGTAGAGTCCACATGCCAATGTAGGAGAAGCAGGAGACGTAGGTTCGATCATGGTTCGGGAAGATCCCCTGGAAGAGGAAATGGCATCCCACTCCAGTGTTCTTGCCTGGAAAATACCATGGACAGAAAAGCCTGGTGGGTTACAGTCTGTAAGGGTCACAGAGAGTCAGACACGACTGAGCAACAGAGCACACACAAATGTCAATTATATCTCAGTAAAAATGGATGAAAATAAAAGAAACTGCCAAAGTGTTTTCCAAAGAAATTGTATCATTTTATATTCCCAGCAGCAATGAATAAGAATTCCAGTTGTCCTGCATCCTTGGCAATATTTTTAATGCCTTTGTCTTTTAATTTAGCCATTCTGATAGATTCATGGTGATGTCTTCTGATTTTAATTTGTATTTCTCTGATGACTAGTAATCAGAGAAGGAAATGGCAACCCACTCCAGTGTTCTTGCCTGGAGAATCCCAGGGATGGCGGAGCCTGGTGGGCCATCTGTGGGGTCGCACAGAGTCGGACACGACTGAAGCAACTTAGCAGCAGCAACAGCATGACTAGTAATATAAGCATCCTTCAGTTCAGTTCAGTTCAGTCTCTCAGTCCTGCCCGACTCTTTGCGACCCCGTGGACTGCAGCACACCAGGCCTCCCTGTCCATCATCAACTCCCGGAGTTTACTCAAACTCATGTCCATTGAGTCAGTGATGCCATCCAACCGTCTCATCCTCTGTCATCCCCTTCTCCTCCCACCTTCAATCTTTCCCAGCATCAAGGTCTTTTCAAATGAGTCAATTCTTTGCATCAGGTAGCCAAAATATTGGAGTTTCAGCTTCAGCATCAGTCCTTCCAATGAATATTCAGGACTGATTTCCTTTAGGATAGACTCGTTGGATCTCCTTGCTGTCCAAGGAACTCTCAAGAGTCTTCTCCAATACCACAGTTCAAAAGCATCAATTCTTTGGTGCTCAGCTTTATGGTTTAACTCTCACATCCATACATGACTACTGGAAAACTATAGCTTTGACTAGATGGACCTTTGTTGGCAAAGTAATGTCTCGGCTTTTTAATATGTTATCTATGTTGGTCATAACTTTTCTTCCAAGGGGTAAGCGTCCTTTAATTTCATGGCTGCAGTCACCATCTGCAGTGATTTTGAAGCCAAAAAAAAAAAAAAAGTCTGTCACTGTTTCCACTGTTTCCCCATCTATTTGCCATGAAGTGATGGGACCAGATGCCATGATCTTAGTTTTCTGAATGTTGAGCTTTAAGCCAACTTTTTCACTCTCCTCTTTCACTTTCATCAAGAGGCTCTTTAGTTCTTCTTCACTTTCTGCCATAAGGGTGGTGTCATCTGCATATCTGAGGTTATTGATGTTTCTCCCAACAATCTTGATTCCAGCTTGTGCTTCCTCCAACCCAGCGTTTCTCATGATGTACTTTGCATATAAGTTAAATAAGCAGGGTGCTAATATACAGCCTTGACATACTCCTTTCCCAGTTTGGAACCAGTCTGTTGTTCCATGTCCAGTTCTAACTGTTGCTCTTGACCTGTATACAGATGTCTCAGGAGGCAGGTCAGATGGTCTGGTATTCCCATCTCTTGAAGAATTTTCTACAGTTTGTTGTGATCCACACAGTCAAAGGCTTTGGCATAGTCAAAAGTGCAGAAGTAGATGTTTTTCTGGAACTCTCTCGCTTTATCTATGATCCAACAGATGTTGGCGATTTGATCTCTGGGTCCTCTGCCTTTTCTAAATCCAGCTAGAACATCTGGAAGTTCATGATTCACATAATATTGAAGCCTGGCTTGGAGAATTTTGAGCATTACTTTGCTAGCTTGTGAGAGATTTACTTTGCTAGTGTGTCACATGTTTATTTCCTATCTAAATGACTGGTCCAATATTTATTTTTAATTGGGTTGATGGTTTACTCATTTCTGAATTTTGACATTCTTTTTGTATTCTGAATGGAAGTCTTATATTAGATATGTCCTTTGCAAATATTTTCTCCAAAGTCTGTGCCTTGTTTTCTCATTCCATTAACCAAATCTTTTGAAAAGCAGAGGTTTTAAATTTTGATTAAATGACAATTTACTGATTTTTATCAACTGTACACTAGGTGTGATATCTAAAAAACTTTTGATAACCCAAGTTCATTAAATTTGTCTATGTTTTCTTCTAGAAATTTTTATAGTTTTAGTTGTTACATTTAGGTTTATGATCCTTCCTTTGAATTAAATTTTGTAATGGGGCAAGGGATTGAAATTCTAGTTTCATTTGTGATTTTGTACGTAGACATCCAGTTGTTTCACTACCATTTGTTGAAAAACCATTTTCTATCCACTTTGCACTTTTCTCCATCTCCACCTTTGTAAAATATCCATTGTCAATACATGTGTGGGTTTATTTCTGGACCATTTGTGTTCTATTTTATTCATCTATGTGTCTATCTTAGGTCAAAACCACACTGTTTTGATTGCTGTAGTTCTATAAATTTTGAAATTAGATAGTTTTAGTCCTTCAATTTTGCTCTTCTCTTTCAAAGTTGCTTGCTTTTCTATGTGAATTTTAGAATCAACTTGTAAATTTCTTTTTTAAAAAAGCCTGCTGAGGCTTTGTAGGAATGCATTGATTCTACAGATATATTGGGGAAGAATTGGCTTCCTTATAAAATTTAGTCCTTCAATTCATGAAAAAGTTCTCTCTCTCCATTTATTTAAGTCTTTTCTAATTTTTCTCAATAATAGTTCCTGTTTTCAGTTTAAAGGTTTTACTTCTTTTGTCAGATCTGTTCATAAAGGTTTTATAGTTTTTGGTCTACTATAAATGGTATTGATATTTTTAAAAATTTTAGCTTCCTATAGTTCATTGCAAGTATATAAAAACACAATTGATTTTTATATATTGGTCTTATATCTTGCAACTTAGCTAAACTCACTTATGAGTTCTAGTAGCTTTTTTGTAAATTCTATTGCATTTTCAACATAAGCAATCACATCTTCTGCAAATAAAGGCAGTTTTACTTAATCATTGGCAATCTGGTTGTATTTCATTTCTCTTTCCTGCTGGCTAAAAGTAAAGTAAAGTATTAGTCACTTAGCCATGTCTGACTCTTTGTGACCCAGTGGACTGTAGCCATCAGGCTCCTCTGTCCATTGAATTCTCCAGGCAAGAATACTGGAGTGGGTTGCCATTTCCTTTTCCAGGGGATCTTCCTGACCCAGGGATTGAACTCAGGTCTCCCACATTGCAGGCAGATTCTTAACCATCTGAGCCACTAGGGAAGCCCAGCACAAGCTAAAACCATTAGTAATACTGTTGAATAGAAGTGGCTTGAGAGAGAATTCCCTAGTGATCTAGTGGTTAGGACTCCATGCTTTCACTGCCTTGGGCTCAGGTTCAGTCTCTAGTTGGGGAAACTAAGATCCCATAAGCCCCATAGTGCAATAAAAAAAAAAAAAAAAACTGGCTACAGAGTGTTGGATTTTGTCAACTTCCCGATTTCAAAATTTAGCAGAAAGCTATAATAATGAAGATTGTATAGTACTCTCATAAAAATAAACCAGAAGTAAACCAATCACTTATGGTCTATTTATTTATTTATTAGCCATGCACATGGCTTGCAGGATCCCTCAACCAGGGATCGAACCTAGTACCTGGCAGTGAAAGCCCCTAATGCCAACTGCTAGACCAACAGGGAATTCCCTGTTCAACTGATTTTTGACAAAAGAAATTTTCAATGGAAAATAGTCATTTCAACAAATAGCACTGAGTCAACTAGGTATACACATGAAAAGGAAGTTGGATTCTCTACTTGACATCATATTTCAATACAACAGTTAACAAAGTGGACCGAAGACCTAAACGGAGAAACTAAGTCTATAAAACCCTTAGAAGAAACATAGGTGTAAATATTCCAGACTTTGGTTTCTTATGTATAACAACAACAAAAAGAAACTTCATAGTAATTAAACATGATGTCCTCATGCTTCGAAGGACATTATCAAGATAGTGTTTGCAAATTGCATATCTGATAAGGGTCTAGTATCCTGAATATATATATATATATATATATATATATATATATATATATATATATAAATTCTTAAAACTCAGCAATAAAAGACAAATAATCCAATATAAAAAGGGGCAAAGGATTTGAATAAACATTTCTCAGAAGAAGATCTGAAAATGACCAATAAGTTCATGAAAAGATGCTCAGTATCACTAGCCATTAAGGAAATGCATATCTTAACCACAATGAGATACCACTTCACACTCACTATGATGGCTATAATCAAGAAGACAGAAAATAACAAGTTTGACAAGGATGTGGAGAAATTGGAACCCTTTTACATAGCTGGTAGGAATATAAAATGGTACACCTGCTTTGGAAGACAGTTTGGTAGTTTTTAAAAAGGCTGAACACAGTTTCTATGTGATGCTACAATTTAACTCTTAGTTATATACTCAAGAGGATTAAAAATATATGTTCTCACAAAAACTGGTACATGAATATTCTTACCACTATTGTTCATAATTGTCAAAAGATGGAAACAGCCCAAATGCCTATCACCTTACAAATAGATAAAATATGTTGCATCCTTACAATATATTATTTATCCACAAGAAATGAAAAGCTGCTTTATGTTATAACATGAACCTTGAATATTGTGCTGAGTGAAAGAAACCTGTCACAAAAAAGTTTCATGTTGTATGGTTCCATTTAGATTAAATGCCCAGAACAAGCAAATCCACAGAGTCAAAAGTACATTAGTGGTTCTGGAGGAGGGAGATGGAGAGTGACTGGTTGTACAACTTTGTGAATATACTCATAGCCACTGAACTATACACTTTAAAGGGTTATGATACGTGAATTATATATCAATTTTTTAAAAAAGAATTTTTGTGTAGTGAATAGCCATGACAAAAAGGTAGTATTTTCCTCCTGAGATGACTGGCCATTATAAGGTGACAAATTTAGAATTCCTCTCTTATCATGTACCCTATTGCATGGGCAGGTATCTTCCCAGCTCTCTCTGCATCACCCTATGGGAATTGGGAACCAAGGAACTGGTAGAAATGCAGATACTGTAGCAAATGGTATTGTTGGTGTTAATAAACTGCCATTTGTCTTTGACCCTGGAGTCTTTTGCCAGCATCTATGAAACTGTGTCTAACTAACTTGTTAACTTGTATGTAGGGTGAAATCTCAGATTTTTCAAAGTTCTGGAAAGGAACTATAAAATTAATTTAGTTCAGCTTTCTCATTTTACGTATTACAAAGCTAAATTACATAGCTATGTATTTTATTTCAAGAAAGCAAAAAAAGAAGTCAATAGGAAGAAAAAATTGGTTTATTTATGGAATGGGTTTATCAGCCCTTGACAACTATGTCCTTAATTTGTGAGCATTTTTCATGCCATATTTCTTTTTATTTGTTAGATTCATATTAAAGTACCATTTTAAATGTATGACTCCAAAGAGGATTCTCTGACCTTTCCTTAGTGGTATTTGCTGATATAAAACCTTTTTCTTCCACTTGTAATAGCATCTTTGAAGGACAAAAGAGATCTATAATGAAGATTCACTGGTGTAAATAGAGATTTGTGATCAATTTATCCTTGGTTATCAGGAAAACTGTGGTATTATGAAAAGTAATCTAAAATGCGTTGGATGTTTCTTGAAGTGTATCATAATTTAATGATAACTTTTATAAGATAGATATCTGATAATTTATATAGTTGTTGATAATAAGTTGGGTTATTTCATTACTTCTGTACCCTGGTACTTATATGTCATCAGGGATTGTTCTGGTTCTTGGCAAACAATTCATGTATAGTTTGTTTTTCTTTTAAATTCTCCCTGGATTTCAGAGTTCTTATATATATAGCCTTGTGTTCAATGATGGCTTAGTTTATAATATCTTATCAAAACTAACTTTTAATTTGTATAACACACTCTACAAGGTCATGACCATCATATTATGACAAAATTTAGCATATTTCTGCTGAGTTTTTTTTACAGATATAAGCAGCATTTTATAAATTTTTAAAAAATATGTACATGCCTTAAGACTTAAGGCAAAAAATTAAATAGATGAATAAATTGTCATAAAAATAATAACCTTTGCTACTTTATACAATAGTATTAATAAGGCAGTATTCTAGAACTTAATATATTCTTTTATCTTGGTTAGGTCACAGTGGGTCTAGCTGAATTTGCTCCTTTAATGTTGCATTTCCTCTGTAATAATATTTAGCATATTTTGTTGTACTTGCTTGTTTATATTGATTCCTTTCCTCCAGACTGAAAACTCTTCAAGAACAAGCTATATGTTTGTCTTTCCAGCTCTAGAAGCTATGGCAGTGTCTGGAACAGAGTAGGCATCCAGAAATGAATATTGATCCCCAGGCAGATCATACCTTTAGAAAGGTAGCTCACTGAGAGGAGCTAAGATGGCGGAGGAATAGGACGAGGAGACCACTTTCTCCCCTACAAATTCATCGAAAGAACAATTGAACGCTGAGCAAACTTCACAAAACAACTTCTGACCGCTAGCAGAAGACATCAAGCACCCAGAAAAGCAGACCATCGTCATCGAAAGAAGGTAGGACAAAATATAAAAGATAAAAAGAGAGACAAAAGAGCTAGGGATGGAGACCTGTCCCGGGAAGGGAGTCGTAATAGAGGAAGTTTCCAAACACCAGGAAACCCTCTCACTGGCAGATCTGGGGGAAGTTTTCGAATCTCAAAGGGCAACCTAACTGGTAGGAAAAATAAATAAAACCCACAGATTACATGCCTAAAAGCAACTCCCAGCAGAAAAGTACCCCAGACGCCGGCATCCGCCACCAGCAAGTGGGGGCGGAGCGGAGAGGAACTGGCAGCATTGCTTAGGGTAAGGACCGGGCCTGAATGCCCTGAGGGCAACCAGAGAGAGCTAACCTGAGATAGCAACTTAAACTGTGGGATAGCAAGAGAGAGAGAGAAAATTAATCAACCCAAACACACTGCCGGCCATTCTCAGAACAAAGGGACTGAGCAATTCCAGAGAAGAACTAGCCAGCTGCGGACTGGTCCATACCCCGCCGGAGGCAGGAGGGAGGGGAAAGGGGCAAACGTGGCCCCAGAGACGGCATCCCCTACCACACTGCAAACAGGATCCAAGTTTCTAACCAAAGACTTCCTGAGATTCTGGATGGTCGACATCCACCGGGAGGGTCACGGCTAGAGGCCAGCTCCCTAGAACAGACACAAGGCGCACACATGCGACCGGTGCGCGTGGAAACTGAGGCTGGGACCATGGAGGGGAGAAGGCGCACCACACCCAGGGAGAGTGTGCATGTCAAGCTCCTGGCTGCCTGAGCTACTTGGCCGGGGAAGGCACAAAACGCAGGTACAACCGAGTCCATGTTTTGTGGAATACCCGAAAACTGGAACTGCATGCAACACAGGGCGCACTCCATATAGAGCAGCCGGGAGCCTGAGCAGTGTACACAGGGAAAGCACACACCCGTGAGTGGGGGCAAACCAAGTGTGGCCGGAACACTGCGAGTGCACTGCGAGTGCTCCCCACACACGCTAGTGACATTTGTCTGCAGCACCCCTCCCTCCCCGCAGCACGACTGAACAAACGAACCTAAACAAGAGACCACCTCCGCCCGCCTGTGTCAGGGGGGAAATTAGACACTGAAGAGACCAGCAAACAGAAGCCAAATAAACAAAGGGAACCGCTTCAGAAGTGACCGGTGAAACAGATTAAAATACCTGTAGGTAACACCGACTACACCTGAAGGGGCCTATAGATATCGAGAAGTGTAAGCTGGAACGAGGAGCTATCTGAAACTGAACCGAACCCACACCGAACCGCAACACCTCCAGAGAAATTCCTACATATATTTTTACTTTTTTTCTTTAATTAAAAATTTTTTTTTCTTTTTTTATTTTTTTCTCTCTTATTTTCTTTTAAAATTCCCTATTACTCCTCCATTACTCCTTAACTTTCATTTTCATTTTCATATATTTTTACTATTTTTTTTAATTAGAAAATTTTTTTTTCTTTTTTTATTTCTTTTCTTATTTTCTTTTAAAGTCCCCTATTACTCCTCTATTACTCCTTAATTTTCATTTTCATTTCACAATAACCTTGCAAAAAAAAAAGAAGAGGCCATATTTTTAAACCAAACTTCATATATATTTCTAAAATTTTTTGATTTTGTTTTTAATATTGTATTTTTAAGAGTCTAACCTCTACTCTAGATGGTTAATCTTTGTTTTTCAGTATTTGATATCAGTTTTGGACATTTAAGAATCCAATATTCAGTACCCAATTTTACTCAGGAGTGTGTTGACTACTCGCTCCCACTTTTGACTTTCTGTTTTCTCCCTCACATCACCTCTATTTCCTCCCTCCCCCTTCTCTTCCCAATCCAATTCTGTGAATCTCTGTGGGTGTCGGGGCTACAGAGAACACTTTGGGAACAGAGAACTACATAGATCTGTCTCGCTCCACTTGAGCCCCCCTTTACCTCCTCCTGCTCATCTCTATCTCCCTCCTCCCTCTCCTCTTCTTCATGTAACTCTGTGAACCTCTCTGGATGTCCCTCACAGTGGAGAATCTTCACCATTAACCTAGAAGTTTTATTATCAGTGCTGTATAGTTGGAGAAGGCTTGAGACTACTGGAAGAATAAGACTGAAATCCAGAGGCAGGAGACTTAAGCCCAAAACCTGAGAACACCAGAAAACTCCTGACTACAGGGAACATTAAGTAATAAGAGGCCATCCAAAAGCCTCCATACCTACACTGAAACCAACTACCACCCAAGAGCCAATAAGTTCCAGAGCAAGACTTACCACGCAAATTCTCCAGCAACGCAGGAACATAGCTCTGAGCGTCAACATACAGGCTGCCCAAAGTCACACCTAAACATAGACCCATCTCAAAACTCACTACTTGACACTCCATTGCACTCCAGAGAGAAGAAATCCAGTTCCACACACCAGAACACCGATGCAAGCTTCCCTAACCAGGAAACCTTGACAAGCCAATCATCCAACCCCACCCACTGAGTGAAACCTCCACAATAAAAAGAAACCACAGACCTCCAGAATACAGAAAGCCCAATCCAGACACAGCAATCTAAACAAGATGAAAAGGCAGAGAAATACCCAACAGGTAAAGGAACATGAAAAATGCCCACCAAGCCAAATAAAAGACGAGGAGATAGGGAATCTACCTGAAAAAGAATTTAGAATAATGATAATAAAAATGATCCAAAATTTTGAAAACAAATTGGAGTTACAGATAAATAGCCTGGAGACAAGGATCAAGAAGATGCAAGAAATGTTTAACAGAACCTAGAAGAAATAAAAAGGAGTCAATTAAAAAGGAATAATGCAATAAATGAGATCAAAAACAGTCTGGAGGGAACCAACGGTAGAATAACAGAGACAGAAGATAGGATAAGTGAGGTAGAAGATAAAATGGTGGAAATAAATGAAGCAGAGAGGAAAAAAGAAATAAGAATAAAAAAAAATGAGGACAACCTCAGGGACCTCTGGGGCAATGTGAAACACCCCAACTTTCGAATCATAGGAGTCCCAGAAGAAGAAGACAAAAAGAAAGGCAAGAAAATACTCGAGGAGATAATAGCTGAAACCTTCCCTAAAATGGGGAAGGGAATAGTTACACAGGTCCAAGAAACCCAGAGAGTCCCAAACAGGATGAACCCAAGGCAAAACACCCCAAGACACATATTAATCAAGTTAACAAAGATCAAACACAAAGAACAAATATTAAAAGCAGCAAGGGAGAAACAAATAACACAAAGGGATTCCCATAATGATAACAGCTAATCTATCAATAGAAACCCTTCAGGCCAGAAGGGAATGGCAGGACATACTTAAAGTAATGAAGGAGAATAACCTACAACCTAGATTACTGTACCCCGCAAGGATCTCATTCAGATATGAAGGAGAATTCAAAAGCTTTACAGGCAAGCAAAAGCTGAGAGAATTCAGCACCACCAAACCAGCTCTTCAATAAATGCTAAATGATCTTCTCTAGACAGGAAACACAGAAAGGTTGTATAAACATGAACCCAAAACAACAAAGTAAATGGCAACGAGACCATACCTATCTATAATTACCTTAAATGTAAATGGGTTGAATGCCCCAACCAAAAGACAAAGACTGGCTGAATGGATAAAAAAACAAGACCCCTATATATGCTGTCTACAAGAGACCCACCTCAAAACAAGGGACACATACAGACTGAAAGTGAAGGGCTGTAAAAAAATATTTCATGCAAACCGAGACCAAAAGAAAGCAGGACTATTCTGGAGAAGGTTCCGTGTGCACTTGAGAAAAAGGTGAAGTTGCTTGTTTTGGGGTGAAATGTCCTATAGATATCAATTAGGTCTAGCTGGAAGCAACCTAGATGCCCATCAGCAGATGAATGGATAAGGAAGCTGTGGTGCATATACACCATGGAATTTTACTCAGCCGTCAAAAGGAATTCATTTGAACCAGTCCTAATGAGATGGATGAAGCTGGAGCCCCTTATACAGAGTGAAGTAAGCCAGAAAGATAAAGAACATTACAGCATACTAACACATATATATGGAATTTAGAAAGATGGTAACGATAACCCTATATGCAAAACAGAAAAAGAGACACAGAAATACAGAACAGACTTTTGAACTCTGTGGGAGAAGGTGAGGGTGGGATGTTTCAAAAGAACAGCATGTATACTATCTATGGTGAAACAGATCACCAGCCCAGGTGGGATGCATGAGACAAGTGCTCCGGCCTGGTGCACTGGGAAGACCCAGAGGAATCGGGTGGAGAGGGAGGCGGGAGGGGGGATCGGGATGGGGAATAAGTGTAAATCTATGGCTGATTCATATCAATGTATGACAAAACCCACTGAAATGTTGTGAAGTAATTAGCCTCCAACTAATAAAAAAATTAAAAAAAAAAAAAAAAAAGAAAGCAGGAGTTGCAATACTCATATCAGATAAAATAGACTTTAAAATAAAGACTGTGAAAAGAGACAAAGAAGGACACTAAATGATGATCAAAAGATCAATCCAAGAGGAAGATATAACAATTATAAATATATATGCACTCATCATAGGAGCACCGCAATATGTAAGGCAAACGCTAACGAGTATGAAAGAGGAAATTAATAGTAGCACAATAATAGTGGGAGACTTTAATACCCCACTCACAATTATGGATAGATCAACTAAACAGAAAATTAACAAGGAAACACAAACTTTAAATGACACAATGGACCAGCTAGACCTAATTGATATCTATAGGACATTTCACCACAAAACAATCAATTTCATGCAAATCAAAACCACAATGAGGTACCATTACACACCAGTCAGGATGGCTGCTATCCAAAAGTCTACAAGCAATAAATGCTGGAGAGGCTGTGGAGAAAAGGGAACCCTCTTACACTGTTGGTGGGAATGCAAACTAGTACAGCCACTATGGAGAACAGTGTGGAGATTTCTTAAGAAACTGGAAATAGAACTGCCATATGACCCAGCAATCGCACTGCTGGGCATACACACTGAGGAAACCAGATCTGAAAGAGACACGTGCACCCCAATGTTCATCGCAGCACTGTTTATAATAGCCAGGACATGGAAGCAACCTAGATGCCCATCAGCAAACGAATGGATAAGGAAGCTGTGGTACATATACACCATGGAATATTACTCAGCCATTAAAAAGAATTCATTTGAATCAGTCCTAATGAGATGGATGAAACTGGAGCCCATTATACAGAGTGAAGTAAGCCAGAAAGATAAAGAACATTACAGCATACTAACACATATATATGGAATTTAGAAAGATGGTAACAATAACCCTATATGCAAAACATAAAAAGAGACACAGAAATACAGAACAGACTTTTGAACTCTGTGGGAGAAGGTGAGGGTGGGATGTTTCAAAAGAACAGCATGTATACTATCTATGGTGAAACAGATCACCAGCCCAGGTGGGATGCATGAGACAAGTGCTCGGGCCTGGTGCACTGGGAAGACCCAGAGGAATCGGGTGGAGAGGGAGGTGGGAGGGAGGATCGGGATGGGGAATACGTGTAAATCTATGGCTGATTCATATCAATGTATGACAAAACCCACTGAAATGTTGTGAAGTAATTAGCCTCCAACTAATAAAAAAAATTAAAAAATTTAAAAAAAAATCAATTTCACGTTTTTCTCAAGTGCACACGGAACCTTCTCCAGAATAGATCACATCCTGGGCCATAAACCTAGCCTTGGTAAATTCAAAAAAATTGAAATCATTCCAGTCATCTTTCTGACCACAGTGAAGTAAGATTAGATCTCAATTACAGGAAAATAAATGTTAAAAATTCAAACATATGGGGGCTAAATAACACGCTTCTGAACAACGAACAAATCATAGAAGAAATCAAAAAGGAAATCAAAATATGCGTAGAAACGAATGAAAATGAAAACACAACAACCCAGAACCTATGGGACACTGTAAAAGCAGTGCTAAGGGGAAGGTTCATAGCATTACAGGCTTACCTCAAGAAACAAGAAAAACGTCAAATAAATGACCTAACTCTACACCTAAAGCAACTAGAGAAGGAAGAAATGAAGAACCCCAGGGTTAGTAGAAGGAAAGAAATCTTAAAAATCAGGGCCAAAATAAATGCTAAAGAGACTGTAGCAAAAATCAACAAAGCTAAAAGCTGGCTTTTTGAAAAAATAAACAAAATTGACAAACCATTAGCAAGACTCATTAAGAAAAAAAGGGAGAAGAACCAAATTAACAAAATTAGAAGTGAAAATGGAGAGATCACAACAGACAACACTGAAATACAAAGAATCATAAAAGACTACTACCAGCAGCTCTATGCCAATAAAATGGACAACTTGGAAGAAATGGACAAATTCTTAGAAAAGTATAACTTTCCAAAACTGAACCAGAAAGAAATAGAATATCTTAACAGACCCATCACAAGCAAGGAAACCGAAGCTGTAATCAGAAATCTTCCAGCAAACAAAAGCCCAGGACCAGATGGCTTCATAGCTGAATTCTACCAAAAATTTAAGAAGCGCTAACACCTATCTTACTCAAACTCTTTCAGAAAATTGCAGAAGAAGGTAAACTTCCAAACTCATTCTATGAGGCCACCATCACCCTAATTCCAAAACCAGACAAAGATGCCACAAAAAAAGAAAACTACAGGACAATATCACTGATGAACATAGATGCAAAAATCCTGGACAAAATTCTAGCAAACAGAATCCAACAACATATTAAAAAGATCATACATCACGACAAAGTGGGCTTTATCCAAGGAATGCAAGGATTCTTTAATATCTGCAAATCAATCAATGTGATACACCACATTAACAAATTGAAAGATCAAAACAATATGATTATCTCAATAGATGCAGAGAAAGCCTTTGACAAAATTCAGCATCCATTTATGATTAAAACTCTCCAGAAAGCAGGAATAGAAGGAACATACCTCAACATAATAAAAGCTACATATGACAAACCCAGAGCAAGCATTACCCTCAATGGTGAAAAATTGAAAGCATTTCCCCTAAAATCAGGAACAAGACAAACGTGCCCACTCTCACCACTACTATTCAACATAGTTTTGGAAGTTTTGGCCACAGCAATCAGAGCAGAAAAAGAAGTAAAAGGAATCAAGATAGGAAAAGAAGAAGTGAAACTCTCGCTGTTTGCAGGTGACATGATCCTCTACGTAGAAAACCCTAAAGACTCTACCAGAAAATTACTAGAGCTAATCAATGAAAATAGTAAAGTGGCAGGATACAAAATTAACACACAGAAATCCCTTGCATTCCTATACACTAACAATGAGAAAACAGAAAGAGAAATTAAGGAAACAATACCATTCACCACTGCAACAAAAAGAATAAAATACTTAGGAGTATATCTACCTAAAGAAACAAACGACCTATACATAGAAAACTATAAAACACTGATGAAAGAAATCAAAGAGGACACAAACAGATGGAGAAATATACCGTGTTCATGGATTGGAAGAATCAATATTGTGAAAATGACTATACTACCCAAGGCAATTTATAGATTCAGTGCAATCCCTATCAAGCTACCATCGGTATTTTTCACAAAACTAGAACAAATAATTTCACAATTTGTATGGAAATACAAAATACCTCAAATAGCCAAAGTAATCTCGAGAAAGAAGAACGGAACTGGAGGACTCAACCTGCCTGACCTCAGGCTGTACTACAAAGCCACAGTCATCAAGAGAGTATGGTACTGGCACAAAGACAGAAATAAAGATCAATGGAACAGAATAGAAAGCCCAGAGATAAATCCATGAACCTATGGACACCTTATCTTCGACAAAGGAGGCAAAGATATACAATGGAAAAAAGACAACCTCTTTAACAAGTGGTGCTGGGAAAACTGGTCAACCACTTGTAAAAGAATGAAACTAGAACACTTTCTAACACCAGACACAAAAATAAACTCAAAATGGATTAAAGATCTAAATGTAAGACCAGAAACTATAAAACTCCTAGAGGAGAACATAGCCAAAACACTCTCTGACATAAATCACAGCAGGATCCTCTATGACCCACCTCCCAGAATATTCAAAATAAAAGCAAAACTAAACAAATGGGACCTAATGAAACTTAAAAGCTTTTGCACTACAAAGGAAACTATAAGTAAGGTGAAAAGACAGCCCTCAGATTGGGAGAAAATAATAGCAAATGAAGCAACAGACAAAGGATTCATCTCAAAAATATACAAGCAACTCCTGCAGCTCAATTCCGGAAAAATAAATGACCCAATCAAAAAAATGGGCCAAAGAACTAAACAGACATTTCTCCAAAGAGGACATACAGATGGCTCACAAACACATGCAAAGATGCTCAACATCACTCATTATCAGAGAAATGCAAATCAAAATCACAATGAGGTACCATTACACACCAGTCAGGATGGCTGCTATCCAAAAGTCTATAAGCAATAAATGCTGGAGAGGGTGTGCAGAAAAGAGAACCCTCTTACACTTTTGGTAGGAATGCAAACTAGTACAGCCACTATGGAAAACAGTGTGGAGATTTCTTAAAAAACTGGAAATAGAACTGCCATATGACCCAGCAATCCCACTTCTGGGCATACACACTGAGGAAACCAGATCTGAAAGAGACACATGCACCCCAATGTTCATCGCAGCACTGTTCATAATAGCCAGGACATGGAAGCAACCTAGAGGTCCATCAGCAGACGAATGGATAATGAAGCTGTGGTACATATACACCATGGAATATTACTCGGCCATTAAGCAGAATTCATTTGAATCAGTTCTAATGAGATGGATGAAACTGGAGCCCATTATACAGAGTGAAGTAAGCCAGAAAGATAAAGACCAATACAGTATACTAACGCATATATAAAGAATTTAGAAAGATGGTAACGATAACCCTATATGCAAAACAGAAAAAGAGACACAGATGTAGAGAACAGACTTTTGGACTCTGTGGGAGAATGCGAGGGTGGGATGTTTCGAGAGAACAGCATCGAAACATGCATATTATCAAGGGTGAAACTGATCACCAGCCCAGGTTGGATGCATGAGAGATGTGCTCGGGGCTGGTGCACTGGGAAGACCCAGAGGGATTGGGTGGAGAGGTAGGTGGGAGGGGGGATCGGGATGGGGAATACATGTATTATATTAGTTTCTGGTATACAGCAGAGTGATTCGGTTATATACATACATTTATATTCTTTTTCATATTATATTCCATTATGGTTTATTATAAGATACTGAATATGGTTCCCTGTGCCATACAGTAAAATCCTTGTTGTTTATCTATTTTATGCATAGTTGTTTATATCTGCTAATCCCAAACTCCTAATTTATCCCTCCCCTACTCTCTTTCTCCTTTGTTTGTTTTCTATGTCTGTGAGTCTGTTTCTGTTTCATAAATAAGTTCATTTTTGTGTCATCATATATTGAAGTCTTAATCCCTGGTATCTCAGACTATAAAGATATTTGAAGATATTTGTATTTGATGATAAGATCTTCAAAGAGATAGGTAAGATGAAATCAAGTCATTAGGATGGGTCCTAGTGCAATATGATCCATACTCTTATAAGAAGCGATTATTAGGAGAGAGACACACACAAAGGGAAGACCATGTGAAGACACAGAGAGAAGATGGCTATATTCCAGCTAAGCAGAGAGGCCTGAGGAGAAACCAACCCTATGGTTGCTTTGATCTCAGCTATCTAGCCTCCAGATTTGTGAGAAAATAAATTGCCTTTTAAACCACCAGTTAGTGGCACTTTGTTAAAGCAGCACTAGAAATGACTAAAATAGCTGGCAAGCTAATATAGTAACTAAAAGATTGGTTTGGTTTGGTAAGTATGGAATTTAAAAAAAGAAAGAAATCTCATGGTCCTGTGAGAATATTTATATATACTATGTTAGAATTTCTTTTCCTCTACAGAAAATACACAATAGTAACCCAGTGTTTTTCTCTTGTATCTTTCCTTTACACAAAAATGAACACACACTGACATGCCTTATGCTTTCTCTAATAAGGTTTCATGGTTCTTTTTTTCTCTTTTTAAACAACATAATCCCTCAGTTCCTGGATGGAATCGCAGTAGAAGTAACAGTTAATTTCCCATCACACGTCTTACATTCTCTAAAGCAGCTTCTAACTTCTGGGTAACTAGGGGCTTTCATCTGCTTCTCCTGCCTTACTAACTTATTAGCACCGTACATGAACCAGGAAATGTATCTTAGAATACTATGAATGATAAATGGAATTAGTGGATCCACAAAGAGAAACGTTAGTTTTCTTATGAAATCTTATTTTTCTTCAGGTTTAATTTCAGAAATAGAATTGACTTAATTTTATCTTAGGAAAGGGCCTTGTATAGTAGTCTTCTCAAAGAAGACGATTGTTTTATGATATGATTTGTTTTCCAGAAAAATTACAAGGAATGAATAGAAATAGTTACAGCTTTCCTCAAGGCAAAATGATAAGTTACAATCTTCTGAAGTCAGTGTACTTCTAGCAAGATATACCCAACTCTGGAAATGCATGTAGATAGCTACTTTGACAAAATAACAAAAACCATTAGCTAATTTCTCAGTAGAATAATATTTCTAGCCATAGAAGTATGGCAGAAAGTGAAGAGGAACTAAAAAGCCTCTTGATGAAAGTGAAAGAGGAGAGTGAAAAAGTTGGCTTAAAGCTCAACATTCAGAAAACTAAGATCATGGCATCTGGTCCCATCACTTCATGGGACATAGATGGGGAAACAGTGGAAACAGTGTCAGACTTTATTTTTTTGGGTTCCAAAATCACTGCAGATGGTGACTGCAGCCGTGAAATTAAAAGATGCTTACTCCTTGGAAGGAAAGTTATGACTAACCTAGATAGCATATTAAAAAGCAGAGACATTCCTTTGCCAACAAAGGTCCATCTAGTCAAGGCTATGGTTTTTCCAGTGGTCATGTATGGATGTGTATGGATGTGAGAGTTGGACTGTGATGAAAGCTGAGCACCGAAAAACTGATGCTTTTGAACTGTGGTGTTGGAGAAGACTCTTGAGAATCCCTTGGACTGCAAGGAGATCCAGCTGGTCCATCCTAGAGGAGATCAGTCCTGAATGTTCACTGGAAGGTCTGATGCTGAAGCTGAAACTCCAGTACTTTGGCCACCTGATGCAAAGAGCTGACTCATTTGAAAAGACCCTGATGCTGGGAAAGATTGAGGGCAGGAGGAGAAGGGGACGACAGAGGATGAGATGGCTGGATGGCATCACTGACTCAATGGACATGGGTTTGGGTGGACTCCGGGAGTTGGTGATGGACAGGGAGGCCTGGCGTCCTGCGATTCATGGGGTCGCAAAGAATCGGACACGACTGAGAGACTGAACTGAACTGAACTGACTGAGCAGAATATTCATAGTCAAATTTAGTTTGAGAGTACATCCCTGGGATCCCATAAGGACACAAATTAATTCTCAAAAGTAATCTGTTTCACAATGAACTTCAAATTATGTATTTCCTAACATATAGTTATTTTTTTTTTTAATGGAGACACAGAGAGAAATATTTTCTAATGAAACAGTACACAGTGGCTCGACTTCAGATTTCCTCTTTTCAGGATAAGAATTATGGGAAACATGGAAATTTTTATCCCTGGAATTATTGATCAAATGAAAAATTAAGCATTAAGTGACTTCAGGTAAGATGAATTCACTAGGAAGAGCTGAGTATAAAGTGCCAGAGAACTAGCTGAAATGTGAAAACAAAATCAGCAGAATTCATGAGTGTGTTGTTTATACTGGCTGGTGTTATTGTGTTAAGGACCACATTCAATCAACCAAATCAGCTGTTGATTTTGTTTCCATCATGATGTCTGTATGTGCTTCCTGATTGACTTAGGACCAGCTCAGAGGAAAACTGCTCTACTCTTAGTCTTATATGGCTCATTTTTCCTTTCTAATGATGGAAAACAGATGGAGTCATTATACTTCTGCAAAATCTCCCTATTCCCCATTTTCCCACTAGGCCTTCCTGCTAAAACTGGCAAGAAGAGAGAAGCAAATTGAAGATAGCCAATCTTAGATTTAATCCACCCCAAAGCCTTTTATTTCCATTCCACTTTAGCTGAATGTTCCCATGGTCACACCCTAGTTTGTACAGAATTTAACACTCAAACCATCTACTTCAGAATCACTTACAGAGAACTTGTTTAAAATGTAGATTCCTCATGCACCCCACCCCAATGATTCTGATTCAGTAGGTCTAAGGTGGAACCTATAATATTCAATTTGATAAAGCCCTCTGTGATTCTTTTTTTTTTTGATGAATACTTATATATACATATATATGTATATATGTGTGTGTGTATGTATGTATGTATGTGTGTGTGTATATATATATATATATATACATATATTATATATATATATATATATGTATATATATTTGGCTGTGCAGGGTCTCAGTTGTGGCACTCAGGATCTTCAGTTTTTGTTGCAGCATGTGAACTGTTAATTGGGGCATGTGGGATCCAGTTCCCCAACCAGGGATTGAATCTGGGCCCCTTGCAGTAGAAGCATGGAGTCTTAGCCACTGGACTACCAAGGAAGTCCCTCCTCTGTGATTCTGATGCAAGTGAATTGCTGACCACACTTTGAGGAACACAGCTATGAACAGCTGTATATCATAGTGTGGGATCATTGAGAGAACTCATTTGAAGTCCTCTGTTTTCCGTGTAAAATAGGTGAGTTTGTCTTCTTTCTTGACTCTCATCCCATTACTTCAGTTCAGTTCAGTCCCTCAGTTGTGTCTGACTCTTTGCAACCCCATGGACTGCAGCATGCCAGGCTTACTTCCCTATCAATCACCAACTCCCAGAGCTTACTCAAACTCATGTCCATCAAGTCAGTGATGCCATCCAACCATCTCATCCTCTGTGGTCCCCTTCTCCTCCCGCCTTTAATCTTTCCCAGCATCAGGGTCTTTTCCAATGAGTCAGTTCTTCACATCAGGTGACCAAAGTATTGGAACTTCAGCTTCAGCATCAGTCCTTCCAATGAATATTCAGGACTGATTTCCTTTAGGATGAACTGGTTGGATCTCCTTGCAATCCAAGGGACTCTCAGGAGTCTTCTCCAGCTCATCCCATTGGCACACTTCTATACATCCATCAGTATCCAAGCCAAAGTAAAACCCTTTGTAAATTCTCCCTACCCAGTTGATCAATCTTGAGTCAGTAGGGTATCCCATGCATATCTTGAATGTGGTACTTATAATACACAGTAACAACTGCTTCTGTCTCCTTAAATCTTGGTGTTTCTTAGGGTTTTGTTGTTTTTCTTCCTCTTTCCTTACTCTTTACACCTTCCCTGGGCAGTACTTGCATCCACGTTCATGGATGCAGCTATTACCCGTTAATCGGATGATTTTCAAATCGGTAACTCTAGCTTACATCTCTCTCTGAATCTCCAGATCCATACTTCCATTGGTCTACTGGGCATCTTTGTGTGATTGTTTATAGATATCCCATATCTCAGTGTCAAAAACTGAATGTATTTTCTTTCTGTGTCCCCAACGTCTTTCCCAAACTGGCTCCTCCTTCTGTTATTCTGAAAGGCACCAACATGTACTCAGTTTTTGAAAGCAGAAATTAAGCAATCATTCTCATTCCTTCCTCCCTCCTCCCTTCATTCAATGTTGTCAGACCTTCTTCTGAGATATTTCTCAAATTTCTATTCTCCGTTCCCCCACTGCTACTACATTGGATAAAATCCAGTTTATTATAGTATTTGGTAGTTTTGGTAGAGCCAAGAGTAAACAAAGATATTACTTGGAAAAAAGTAAATAAGTATACATTGTTTCTTCAGAAAAAATGTCTTCCATGTTTATTCCATTCCTAAAGATAATTAGAAAGAGGGAAGTATAGAGTAATATGTTAGCCAAATCCTTGTCTTTCACAGTACAGAGTAAATAAATAATGTCTAAGATTAACAAGCTAGGGCTTCCCCAGTGGCTCAGCAGTAAAAAAAACCAACCTGTAGTGCAGGAGACATGAGTTTGATCCCTGGGTCGGGAAGATCCCCTGGAGGAGGGCATGGCAGCCCACTTCAGTATTCTTGCCTGGAGAATTCCATGGAGTTCTGGTGGGCTACAGTCCATGGGGTCACACAACCAAAGCGACTGAGCATTCACACATGCAAGATCAGTAAATTAAAAAATGGCAGAGCAATGTATTTAAAATACTGCAAGGATACAATGAGCCAAACCCAGAATGTGGGAAATTCCTTGGCACAAATGACCTGGATTATATTTTTTTAAATGAGTATTAATATAGTATTAATAATCCAAGAGTCCCTTGGACAGCAAGGAGATCAAACCAGTCAATCCTAAAGGAAATCAACCCTGAATACTCATTGGGAGGACTGATGCTGAAGCTGAAGCTCCAATATTTTGGCCAATTGATGCGAACAGCCAACTCATTGGAAAAGACCCTGATGCTGGGAAAGACTGAAGACAGAAGGAGAAGAGAGCAACAGAGGATGAGATGGTTGGATGGCGTCACCGATTCAATGAGCATGAACCTGAGCAAAGTCCAAGAGATGGTGAGGGACAGAGATCCCTGGCATGCCGCAGTCCATGGGATCTCAAATAGTCAGACATGACTTAGTGACTGAACAACAACATGGGAAAATCTATAAGGGATCTATTATAGATTTTAGAGATTTAAGAAACATGTCTGCATAGTGTAATATGCTGATTTTGTTTAGATATTAATTTAAATAGAAGGGATTTGGGGGACAGTTGGGGAAATTTGAACTGAATGTTATTAAGTAATTATGATAAAGTTATTGGAATTATGTTTTTAAAAATTCTCCTCAATCTTGTGGAAATATATACCAAAGTATTTATGAGTAAAAAGATATGATGTCAAAGATTTGCTTTAAAATACCCCTGGTCAAACAATATACAAAAATTAACTCTAAATGGATCATAGACTTAAATATGAAAACCTAAAACTATAAAAATGCAAGAAGAAAACATAGGAAATATATTTTAAATCTTGACTTTGCCAAAGATTTCTTAGCTATAATACTCAAACACAGTACATAAAACAACAAACTGATAATTGGACTTCATCAACATTAAAAATTTATGCTATCTCTATGATACTGTTAGGAGGATAAAAGGACAAACCAAGGACTAGGAGAAAATCTTTGCAAAACATATATTTGATAAATGATTATATATAGAATAGGTCTTCCCTGGTGGCTCAGTTGTTAAAAGTCTGCCTGCAATGTGGGAGACCCAGGTTCAATCCCTGGGTTGGAAAGATACCCTGGAGAAGGAAATGGAAATCCACTTCAGTATTCTTGCCTGGAAAATTCCATGGACAGAAGAGCCTGGTGGGCTGCAGTCCAGGAGGTCATAAAGAGTCGGACATGACTGAGTGACTAACACATTCACTTTCACTTTTATATGTAGATTATATAAAGAACTGCTAAAATTCAATAATAAGTAAATAAACTGATAATAAAATGGGTATGAGAAAAGAGCATAGCAGGTCTTGTTGCTCACATGTCATACATCTCCAAGAGAACTTGGAGTTATTACTGAGTTTTGGATATCCTCTGAATGGTTTTTTATGTTAACGATTGAAAATTTTATTGTGTATTCCTGGAACAATGGATCATGTTATACTATCTTGTCCAGATTGCTTTGCACTAACATCAAGTTGATCATCCACATGTGACTTCATTGTTGGGGTCCTGAGTTCTGGTTGCCATAGCTGGTTGCATAGCAGTATATGTCCACATGCCCAGCTCTCAGTAAAAGCCTTGAACTTTGAGTCTTTAATGGGCTTCCCTGCACAGAGAGTTTTCACAGATGACCCTGTAGTTCACAGCCAGAGAAAAAGTATGTCCCATGGGACTCCAGATGGAAAAGAACTTAGAAAGCCTGTACCTAGTCACTCTGGACCCCACCCAGTAGATAACCTTGTTCCTGTTGCTCATACTCTATAAACTCTTTCTGTGACAGATGTTAACCATGTGTAAAACCTATTGCTGAGTCCTGTGAGTTCTAGTAAATTAGCAAATATGGGGATGCTCTCAAGACATTTGAGATGATAGGAAAATAATTTGAACAGAAACTTCACCAAAGAAGATATAAGAGTGGCTAGTAAGTACATTCAGAACTGCATAATGATATTAGTGATCTGGGAAATGCAAAGTAAACCACAGTGAGATATTGTTTTGTACCTTTTGGAATGGTTAAAACTAAAAAGATTGATCATAACAAGTGCAGGGGGGAATTGAAACTTTCATACACTGAATGTGTAAATATGAAATGGTACAGCCATTTTGGGAAAACAGTTTGGCAGTTTCTTGAAGTTCTACACATGCCTACCACACAATTCAGCCATCCAACTCCTATATATATGTATTTACCCAAGGGAAAATAAAGCATGTGTACATACAAAGACTTATACATGAATGTTCATTACAGCTTTATTTGTAATATATCAAAACTGGAAACAATTCAAATGTCCTTCAAGAAGTGAATGGATAAACTAATAGTTGTATATTCATCTGTTCAATAGATAGCTATTCAAAGCAACCAAAATAAAAGAACTATGGATCCACACAATATGGATAAATCTCAAAATAATTATACATCATGGAAGAAGTCAGATAAAAAGAGTACATACCATATGATTCCATTTATTTAGAACTTTAGAAAATGTCAACTATAGTGTCAAAAACTGATTACTGGTTTCCAGTTTGGGGAAGGGGTATGGGAAGAGGCAGGTTTCCCAGGTGGCTCAGTGGTAAAGAATCTGCTGCCAATGCAAGAGGTACTGGAGACAGGGGTTCTTCTCTGGGTCAGGAAGATCCCCTGGAGGGAGAAATGATAACCCACTCCAGAATTCTTGCCTGGACTATCCCATGGACAGAGAGACCTGGCAGGCTATAGTCCATGGGTTTGCAAAGAGTTTGATGTGACTGAACACGCACGCACACGTGTGTGCACACACACATGCACACAGAGAGATGCAGAGGATAAGAGAAAACATTTTTGGGTAAGGGATGTATTCATTACATTGACTGTGGGATGATTTCATAGGTGTATATATATTTTGAAACTTGGCAAATTGTACGCTTTGAAATATGTGCAATTCATTGTATGTCAATTATGTAAAAAATATAAAATTAACAAATGCCATTTAGGAAAATGGTGGCCCAGCACTACAAATTCTACCTTATCTCCTTGTGTTCCCAGCAATCTAAATTGTTTCCTTTGCAAACAGAGCAAAGGCACAGAGTTTCCAGGCATTGACCAAGGAACAGAGGAACTGTATATTGCAGCTGAAAGTTACACTTGACCCCTGCCCCACCAACTGGTTAGCTAAGGAGATAAAACCTGAAATTATAAGAAACTCTATGGAAAAAGCAGAAAGAAAAGTCCTGGATGAAGCAACTTTGGCAAAATGTTCATAATTTGTGTAGCTGAATAATGGGTATATGGGACTTTTTAAAACAAAATGTGTCATTAATTTTGAGTTAACAGAAGAACTGTTATGAGTTAACAGAACTAAAACCCAAAACATTCAGAATTGGTTGCCTATTGGTAATGGAACCGTGGGGAAAAGGGGCAGTCATTTTTTACTGATTAAATTTGTACATAGTTTGTATATTGCTTTGTTAAAAATAAAAGCAATTTTGCAAAAACTCAACATCAGACCTGTGTAAAAAATTTTTTTTCTTCTTCCCTTATGTGAAGTCACTAAGTTGTTTAACTCAGTTAATGATTCATGCAGTAAATTTAGCCATTTTGATAATTACTTGATTTTTGAAAGCTGAAGTTTTTTTAAAAGTTCTGATTTATTCTTATTTGTACAGTTTTGGTAGAAGAAAAGTATTCTAAACTTGGAGGTTATAAATACTCAGATATTTGAATGCTATTAGGTTTTATTTGGGCTTCCCTGGTGGCTCAGTAGTTAAGGCGTCTGCCTGCCATGCAGGAGACCTGGGTTTGATCCCTGGGTCAGGAAGATCCCCTGGAGAAGAAAATGGCAGCCCACTCCAGTATTCTTGCCTGGAGAATATACAATTTTGGCAAGGCTTTATGAGATGAGAAGAATTGTTGACATGCTGCTTTTATATATATGTAATTCTTGTACTTCCAGCTAAGAGGTATTTTAATTATATTCTATATCATTATTATCCTTCTTTGCATGATGAGAAGAAAAATTTCAGGAACGGGGAGAATTCAAGAAAGGAAAAAGAATACTTCATGTTTCTTCCTCTCATCACTTGACTTTGGGGGAATCTTTGACCACCACAAAGGAGAATTTTGAAAGATATGTATTTTTCACATATTTTATAATATGTTTTAAAAATCTATAAATTTGAGAAATTTGGGGTTATGAGAATTCAGAAAAAGGGTTCTGAATTCATAGTGAATTTAAAACAATTGTTCCTAATGGTACCCTAATTGACTAAAGGAATTAGTTATTGATAAACCTAAGAAAGTAAGAACACAGGAAATGCCTTATTGGGTCTGTCAGAAGAGTGTATTCTCCTCTGTTCTGTCTCGTCACAACAAAGATTTGGAGTGACAGACATTAAAGCCCTCGGTGCATCACAGCTCTCAGGTCTTAGACAGACTGTGTTATGGCTCTTAGACAAATCAGTGTTACAGCTCTATTTTACTTAGAAAATAGCAGGAGAATCCATCCTCCAAGCGTGAGGCCATGGCGACCCAAAGACAGAACCAGCACGCGGGGAGGGGGAGCCCTTTGGCTCCTCTTTTTATATGTTTTTTCCTCCCCCTGGGCCTCCCCTATGTAAATTGGGCTAGCCAGGAGTGCTTTTGTTCTACCTGAGGTCCTCACTCAGGTCCTTGGACCTTCTTTTAACCTTCCTTTGTTCTATTTTCACAGGCTTTTCCCTTCCTTGTCTTTTAGCCACTGCCATTCTGGATTCCTGTTTCCTATTCTAACTACCTAATAGGTCAAATCAGTGACTCTCCAAGATATCAAAGGATATTTTGGTGGAATTACCTTGCACTTTCATTACAAAGCAATAACCTCAAAATATTTTTTAAAACACCCTGCATATCCTAAAATGTCCTTTCATATATTATTAGGGATCTACAATCAGTGAACTTCCTAAACCTTCCTTTCACCTATTTATACTAGAGTCTGTGCAGCAGAGTTAAGTGTACAAACTGCAGTCAAACAAACCTATGGAATCTTAGATCTTGAACAAGTAATTTTCTCTGAGCCTCATTCTCATCATCTGTAAAATGGGGGTAACTAAAGCACCTACTTCACAAGTTTATTGTGAGTATGCAATGAGAAAATTCATGTAAATCATTGAGCTTAGGGCCTGACAATCAATACGTATTAAGTCCTTGTTACTTTGTATTTTCAGCCTGCACATTTTCTTGGTGTTAGTAATCAGGTTCATTCTATTTATTAAAAGAGAAATCAGGACTTCCCTGGTGGTCCAGTGGTTAAGACTTTGTGCTGCCAATGCAGGGGGGGCAGGTTTGATACCTGATCAGAAAACTAAGATCCCACATGCTGTGTGGTGCAACCAAAAGATTAAAAAAGAGAGAGAGAAATTCTTTTTTTACAATAAAGGCTGAGCTTTGTAAAGGTGAAATAGCCAGTCATCTACACGGTTTGATTTTAAGAGTATCAGGAAAATTCCAACCTCTTCATTTCCCCTCCCTGCACATAAATACAGCATACTTTATCAAGAAAGCTCCATTTCCTTATTGACTGTGATGAAAATTCAGATGTCACCAGGATGTACATTCAAACCACAGATTGAAGACAGGTGAAATTTTAAAAATTAAAAAACAAAACAAAAACAGATATCCACAAAAGGAATGATTAAATGAAGAATCTAAGGGTTTTGGTTTTCTGGGGAGAGACAAGGACAGGCACTGAATGGAGGAGATTGGGGCGAGAGGTGTTAGGAACTACTAGAGAAATGAAACTCTCCTGAACATTATGGTTAGGGAAACTATTTAGTGGAGTGCTTTTTTTCCCAAGATAAGAATCACCTGGCTCATTTGTTAGACAAAGGGACTCACAGGCCCTTGCCCTGGAATTTGGTAAATGTAGGGTGGGGTTATGGAATCTGAAGGGTTAATGAACACTCAGGGGATTCTTAAGACCTGACAAGTTTGAGAAAAGCTGGAGAGCTTAGGAGCCCAGGCTTTGAAATCAGACAACACTTGGGCTCCTCTCCTTAAGGATGAATGATCATGAAGTTAGTTAACCACCTTCAACCTTAGTTTCCATCTCCATAAAATGTTTGGGGATTAAATTAATTAATGTGTACAAGACATTTATCCCACAGTAGACACTGAAAAAAATAATTCGCATTTTTATTTTCAAGTGTCTTTCATTTCAGTTCACTTATTCTTATATATGAATCCTTAGAGTCTCCTGGGCAAAGTGCCAAAGTGGTCAATGATTTTCTAGAACTTTTTGTTTGCTTTCTAACATGTCCTTATCTTTGAAGCCAGAGTTGGAGAAATTAGCATTGTTATTGTGATCAGCTGTTGTGGGTCACCTTTTATATCTTTATGCCTTATCATGTAAATTAGGCATTCAGAATGTCTGAGAATTTCTATTCAAACCCTTTTCCATAGACTCTGATGTCACCTGTCCCTGGAAAGTTGATTTGCCTCAGAGTTTCAAGGTTTTCAGACTTTAGCCTTCTCTGTGAGTTCCAACTTGAAAAAAACCAATAAAACTCGACTTTGAGTTACAGTTTAAGCAAAGCTTTGAAAGCTCTTTAAACATTGACTTCCAGTTTAGACGGGGCAGTGTCAGAGAAACAGAAATGAACAGACAGAGGAAGAAAATGCAGGGAAAATGTTAAACACATATCAACAGTAAAAAGGTAAAGACCATGAAAAAAGAGACAGAAAGGCAGGCTGACAGTGCCAGACAGAGGAAGGGGAAGGGTGAGGAGACCCAGAGAGAAACAAAGATAGAGAAAGCAGCATAGACAGAGCTAGAGGTGGGGACAGAGACAGACAAGCACAGAGAGAAAGAGATCAAGACATGGGCTGGGATGAAAGATCTATTATTAATAAAAGTAGCTTTCTATGGAAATTTCCCTAGAAGTTGAAAAAGGAAAAATCCATATAGCACAATTTTAAAGTAATTACTATGGGAAAGGCACTACTTGGAAATTGTGGTGGATATACAAGATTTTCAACCCCTGGGTTGGAGAAGGGTGTGTACAGCAGAACATTAATGTTGCAGAATAAGCAACATTAAGAAATAAGTGTTTCTTAGTTCAGAGAAGGAAAGAATATTTTCAATTAGGGGCTGGAGGAGGTAGCCTTGGAGCTGGACCCTGATGTCTGAATAAGGGTTTAACAGGTGGAAGGGAAAGGAATTTTCAAACAATAGGAAGGGCATTGGTAAAAACTTTGAGCAAGGTAAGCAAGAGATGTGTTCAGGACAAAAGGAATGGTATGATTTGGCTAAAGTTCAAGTTATAAGTAGAGGAGTACTGGGAGAAAACTAAAAAAAGCATTTTTTATTGCAGGAAGAGGGGTTGAAGATAATATTGAGGAGCAAATGAGGGTTTCTGGGACAGGGGAGTAACAAGTTTGTGAGTGGGAAGCATTAGGAGAACAGGAACTGGAAGCCAGGTAGTGAAGATGTGAAGGATACTGTTGCTATTGTGTGTTCCAAGCCGTGAGTCCTATCAGCTATCTCCTGAATATCCCTTCCTCTCTCTTTTGCAGTGTCCTAGTTATTACTGCTTGGATCAGTAATGGTCCAAAGTCTTGACTGAAGGAAGAAAATAAAGTCAAGGGAGAAACTGAAGACAACCTGTAAGTTTCTAATTGAGAGAATGATAATGTTATTACTGATACTAAATCACCTGTCACCACAGGACAGGCCAATGAATCTGAGAGATGAGCTGTTGAGGCAAGGAATACGACTTTATTCAGAAAGCCAGCTAATGAGAAGGTGACAGACTAACATCTCAAAGAAACCATCTTGTTGGGGTCCGAATGCCAGGTTCTTTTATAGAGCCAGAGAGAAAGAAGCAAAGGAGAACTAAAGTCAAAAGGCAGAATAGAGAGCGAGGCAGTGAGGAAGTAAAGTGAAAAGGGTCTTCAGTCTTGCAAAACATCTCCAGGAAGGGCCAGCTGTTTGGAAAGAGTGTGTTATTCTCTTCTTTTTTTGTAGCCATTCACAGGTGGGCAGGGTCATATTATCTCTCTGTGAGCTGAACAAAGGCACTTTAACAGACAGGCAGAGGAGCAGGGTCCTTTGAGGCAGGCCATTATGTATGATTATAGTAACAATAGCAACAAAAACCAAGTCAAAGAAACATTTCCATCAGGGAGTCAGAATTGGTTCTTCTCTGCAACATTACCAGAAATTGGTTTGGAGGAGATAGGTTTAGTTTTTGGTATGCAGTGTTAAGGTGGATCAAAAATGTCACCTGCCAAACCAGTAAACAAAGGATGTTGCGATCTTCAAGCCAACAGTCACTGCAGCAACCCTGCCTGTGCACCCAGACGGGATTCAGGCTAGAGAAGAGCAGGATACTGGCCCTCGATAGTTAACGTGCATATGGAAGGAATGATTTCAATGAGCCCAGATTCTTGCATCTTCCCATACCTAGAAACCTGCTGAATTCATTAGCAAGATGTCTGGTTTTCTTTAATTCACAGTAATCTTTTGATGCCCCGACTACCTGGTTTTTCTTGCCAAACTCCTATATGTCCTGACTCCTCCCTTACCTTGTTGGAACAGTCCCTCAGAGCTGAGAGTCTGTCTTCTGGGCTTAAGTTTTCAGAAAATCTGCCCAATAAAACATAATTCTCAACTTTTAGGTTGTGAATTTTTTTCAGTCAACATTAGAGATGCTAGTGTGATTTTTATATGATGTCCAGGAGGTTGATGTGGACATTTGAAAAGAGTTTGCTGCTCTGAATCCTGGAAATAGAATATGATATATTCCAGGAGGTGGAATGAAATAGGCTCTGTGGGAAGAGTTCTTATATGTTTCTTTTTAGCCCTGAAATCCTTTTCAGTTAGACTCTAGAACCCTGTGTTAAGGGATCGTGACTCTCAGTATTAGATTGAAATTAGTTTCACGCTTCTATACGATTATTTTCTACCCCTAAGACACCCTTCCAGACCCAGAGGAAAAAGAGAGAGGGAATTAATAGACAGTCATTGCTATAGGAAGTAGGGTGGAATGAAGTGTTCTCTTTTTCCAGGTGAGCATGGCACCTGCCTGCCTAGGTGGGTTACTCTAGCTGATGAGCACAGGGTAACAGCAGATGGTATGAGAATACAGGTGGCAAAATAAGCTGGCTCTGTGTTAATTCATGGTGTCCTATTTTGCTCCTCCAGCTAGGGAGAGGATATTCTGCTGATTTTTACAGAACTGATAGGACTAACTCAAATAGCTGAGGACAGAACCCTATTGTCTCCATATGGGTACTTGCTTCTTCCTTAAGAACACCTTAGACCTCAATGATGTGGGGTGGAAGGGTGATTTGCTGTGAATAGAAAGGGGGTGAGGTCAGATGCAGAAACACTTCCCTATCTCAGGACCTGTCATCACCTGCCTCTCATTGTGGTATCTTTTAGTTCCCTCCTTTCTTTCATTGTATTGCAAAAGTTTGCCTCCCTCCATCCCCAAAGCCCACAGTGCTTACTGTAACCACATTTAGAGTAAAATATCCCTTAAGCACTTAAAAAATATGTGTAGCTTTGTCCTAAAAACATGTAGATTCCAATAATGAGGAATGGGTGCCTGGGTTTTCTGTGTATGCTAAATTGCTTCAGTCGTGTCTGACTTGACAGCCCCATGGACTGTAGCCTGCCAGGCTCCTCTATCCATGGGATTTCCCAGACAAGGATACTGGAGTGGGTTGTTATGCCCTCCTCCAGGGATCTTCCTTACCCAGGGATCGAACCCATGTCTCTTGCACTGGCAGGCATGTTGTTTACCACTAGCGCCACCTGGAAGATCCCCTCGGTCTTCTGTAAGTAACTTCTTTCACTCTGCTAGCTGCTGCATACCTAGAAGCAATTGATCTAGTGCAGTGAATCTCACTGACAAAATACATCTGAATAACCTAGTTCAGTTCAGTTCAGTCGCTCAGTTGTGTCTGACTCTTTGCAACCCCATGGACTGCAGCACGCCAGGCCTCCCTGTCCATCATCAACTCCCAGAGTTTACTCAAACTCATGTCCATTGAGTGAGTGATGCCATCCAACCATCTCATCCTCTGTCATCCCCTTCTCCTCCCACCTTTAATCTTTCCCAGCATCAGGGTTTTTTCAAATAAGTCAGTTCTTTGCATCATGTGACCAAAGTATTAGAGTTTCAGCTTCAGCATCAGTCCTTCCAATGAATATTCAGGACTGATTTTCTTTAGGATAGACTGGTTGGATCTCCTTGCAATCCAAGGGACTCTCAGGAGTCTTCTTCAACACCACAGTTCAAAAGCATCAATTCTTTGGCACTCAGCTTTCTTTATAATCCCACTCTTACATCCATACAGGACTACTGGAAAAACCATAGCTTTGACTAGATGGACCTCTGTTGGCAAAGTAATGTCTCTGCTTTTTAATATGCTGTCTAGGTTGGTCATTAACTTTTCTTCCAAGGAGTAAGCGTCTGTTAATTTCATGGCTGCAGTCACCATCTACAGTGATTTTGGAGCCAAAAATAAATAAATAAATAAATAAAGTCAGCCACTGTTTCCACTGTTTCCCCATCTATTCGCCATCAAGTGATGGGACCAGATGCCATGATCTTTGTTTTCTGAATGTTGAGCTTTAAGCCAACTTTTTCACTCTCCTCTTTCACTTTCATCAAGAGGCTCTTTAGTTCTTCACTTTCTGCCATAAGGTGGTGTCATCTGTATATCTGAGGATATTTCTCCCAGCAATCTTGATTCCAGCTTGTGCTTCATCCAACCCAGCATTTCTCATGATGTACTCTGCATATAAGTTAAATAAGCAGGGTGACAATAAACAGCCTTGACATACTCCTTTCCCTATTTGGAACCAGGGAATAACCTAGGGGAGCCCTTTAAACATACAGATGCCCAGGCCCATCTTGTGTTTATAATTCCTTTGGTTTGGGAGGTTGGACCCAGAACTATGTATGTTTTACAAGCTTCCTGAGTGATCCTCATTTACATGAAATATGTTATCAGAAAATTAAATTATTTCCATCTTGGCCTTTGACAACACTAGCTGGGGCCTACTGGCCTCATGTCCCATTCCCTAGTTGTATTACCATCATCAATTTAGTGAGCACAAGTTTCACAAAGGGAAAGATGTTAAAATGCGTATTCTCAACCCCCATCCTATAACTACTTAATCAGAATCTCTGAGAAGAGAATGCTAGAATTGGCAGTTTTACAAACACCACAGTTACATATAGTGCACTAGTCTGCAGATCTAGTGCACTAGTCTGCAAATCACACTTTGAGAAATACTGATCTGAGCCTGGGAAGTTAAAGTTGACAGGAGCAATGTGGTTTGGGGCACAGTGGCAAGAAGAGGTAGATTGCATCAGCTGTTGAGTCACTGCAGCTCAGTGGACCAAAACGATCTTGGTTGGAGCCTCCACTTCAGTAGTGTACTGAGCTGTGGTTACAGCCTAGGCAAATGAGGCCAAATGATAGCTAGAGAAGACCGCTAATTAATTAAGTCTGGCCTAAGGTCAGGCCACCAACTGGCAGACACAAGTTCTTTTTTAAGTAGGAGAATTTTAAGTTGGATGAGAAGGATAGGAGAGATCTGAAATATGGGAAATTTTCCTCTGACTTCTCAAACCCCCTTTCTTGTTTATTTCTCTCAGGGCTTAAGTAGTTTCCTCTGTAACAGTATCAGGATTGACTCACAAATTATTATTCATTGTTAAATTATGTTAGGAATGCGTTCAAAATGCAAGACAAGGTGTACAGTGTAGACACTACTTGAAAAGGCACTTAGATTTTTTTTCTTTAAGTGAGGGAGGAATATTTTTTCTGTGATATTTGAAAAGTGAAGGAAGTGTTTGCATTTGTCATACAGTATATTTTACAAAACCATCTCCTGATTTCCTATTGAGTGTCCTTCTGTGAAAGGCCATGTAAGGTAAGACGGGTTGCTTTTCTGTTAATGAAAGGGTGCAGAGGGTATAGCTCTTACTACTGGTGGTTAAACTGAGTTTGAGATTTCACATATATTGTGACTTTCTGCTGTGATTTAAGCCTTCTACTGCTACATATTACTCAGAGTATTGTCTCCTCTTCCAGTCAACTAGATTTTAAGCTTCCTGAGGGCAGGCATCTTGTCTCAGACTTCTTTATAATCCTCTATCCAGCCCAGGACCATAGCAAGCTCCCAATAAAGACTGAACTATTTATTATGGCCGAGTAGTATTCCAGTGTGTGTGTGTGTGTGTGTATGTGTATCACATCTTCTTTATCCATTTATCTGTTGATGGATATTTAGGTTGTTGTTGACATTTGCAACAACATGGATGAACTTGGAGGGCATTATGCTAAGTGAAATTAGAAAAAGACAAATACTGTATGAAATCACTTATATGTGGAATCTAAAAAATGCAACAAACTAGTGAATATAACAATAACAAAAAAAGAATCAGACTCACAGATATAGAGAATAAACTAGTTGTTACCAGTGGGGGTGGGTGGGTGGAGGGGAGGTAATAGAGGTAGAGGATTAAGAAGATTATAAATTAGGCATAAAACAAGCTATAAGGAACTTTCCAGATTGAGAGTTCCCTGGGCAATACAGTAGGTTTTCATTAGTTATCTATTTTATACATAGTAGTGTATATATGTCAATCCCAGTCTCCCAAATTATCCCACCTCTGCTTTTCCCCTTGGTAACCATATGTTTGTTTTCTCCATCTGTGACTCTATTTCTGCTTTGCAAATAAGTTTATCTGTACCACTTTTCTAGATGCCACATATTCCTAAGTGATATTCCTAAGACAGTTTAGAAATAGAAAATATTATGCAAATTAGTTGAGACAATTAGGTATTTTAAAAAGGGTTCAGTTTCATTCAACTACCTGAATATTTCTCAGAATTCTTATCAAATATCTGCTTCCCTTTTTGATTCCAGGTCTTCTCTGATAAAGTGCTTATTAGGTAAACCTAGCCCCGCTACAAAAATCAGAACCAGACTTTGGTTGAACTAACAGAATGGGCCAGAGAGGGGAAGGATGGGGCTGAGAACCTAGATCTACTTACAGATGTCAAGCAGGCAGGGAGGCAGGCAATCTGGAAAGTTCCAAGCTGCAGGCATTAGGAAAAGGCCCAGACAGCTAAACAAAGCCCAGGTGACACACTGACATCCAGACAGGCCAATAATTGATATGCGAGGTCTTATAACAGCTGCCAAGGAACAAGTCATGAAGATAAGGTTTAATGAACACAGAATCTAGCCACAAAAAAAGACACGTTCTAGACAGGAATTCTAGGTTAGGTATGAAGCTAAGATTGGTTATAATAAGGCAGGAGGTCAGAAAGGTATGAAATGAAGACGGCAGTACTGGTCATTGAGATTATGGTTCCAGAATTAGAGATGAAGTTGAACCCATGGGCAGAAAGAGAATGGCTTCAGCTATTGGGCTGAGTTAGCTGCTGGATTCTAAGCTAAATATGCAGATAAGTATATTCCTGTGATAATTTTATTTAGATAGACCCCTGCTGCCATTTCCCAACACAAAGGATAATTTAATTTTTATATCCTTCTGAAGAGTGCAACTTGCTTATAAAATCTCATCTTAAAATGTCTTCTGTTATGTATTCATTCCAAAAAATTAATTCAATTACTGTCTTTCAGATATTGTGGAATACTGAGGTGAATAAAACATAGCCATTGGCCTTAGAAAACTTACAGATTCATGAAGAATCAAGCATCTAAAGTAATTACATATGTTCAGTCACTCAGCCATGTCCAACTCTTTGTGACCCTATGGATTGTAACCCACCAGGCACCTCTGTTCATGGGATTTTTCAGGCAAGAATACTGGAGTGGGTTGCGATTTCCTCCTCAATGATTACAATACAGCATGCTGAAAGCACAAGGAATAGAGGTAACTTCAGTTAAGTCATTCGATCAACCAAATGCATGGAGTGTCTTCTATTTTACACGCACTAGTCTGGAAAAACAGGATAATCCCAAGTCCAGACTTTCAATGTCATAGAAAGCTTCCAAAAGAAACTTGATCTGAGTTTTGTAAGAGGTAGCCAGGTAAAAGCATGTGGCAGACATTCATTCTTCCCTTCCTGCATACAAATAGAAATCTGAATTATTTGAGACAGCATTGTATTAAAAGCCATTCATACACCATTCTAGGTATGAGTGACCATGTAAGTGAAAAAAAGCCTGTTGAACAGGGCTTTGTTGAAAATCATTTTTTTCCCGATGAAAATGAACTTAACTGACAGGTTCTTCCCTCTTCCTTTTATTCATGCTTGGGATGCAGTTATGAAACCTAGAGATGGAATCATCATCTCTCAGCCATAAAAACCTCCTTACAATAATGGTAAAATAAAAAGATAGTAGGAGTCTTGGTCCCTGATGATACCATACAACTTATATTTCCTTTGGATTTTTGTTTAAGCCATTGTAGTCACTTTTCTATTATGTACTGTTAAATACAATTCTAAGTAATAAGAAGAGTACTGGAGTTTGGTGGTAGAGAGTTCAAGAGAAACTTCCCAGGCATAGGAAACAATGAGATGCACAAAGATGTGGAGTGAGAAGCTCAATATGAAGAAACTGTAAGGAAACCAACTGATTGGAGTTATGAAGAGAAGGAGACCAGAGATGAAGTTGTAGAGGTGAGTATAAAGGCCAGTTCCTTGTAACCCATATTAAGGAGTGTGAGCTTTGTTGTAAAAGTAGTAGAGATTTTCTTGTGGATTTTTTCATGACTTAACATTTGCATTTTAGAGAGAACATTTTATTAGAATATTTAGAAACATTTGGAAGAGACTGATGGCAGGCAGATTAGATAGGAGATTTATATCATCCAGGTGTTTAAAAACCAAAGCTAAGTTAGTAGAAATGGGAATTGATAGACCAGATTGGAGTTACTAATTATAGGTCTCTAGAAGAGATTCAAAATATATCAGGGAGGTAGAATCAACATATATTGGATGTGTAAATTTGAAACAAAGAACATCTCAAGGATGATCCTCAGGTTTCTGTCTTGGGCGACCAGACGATTCACCAAGATTGGTACTACAGGAGGAAATGATGGTTAAGTAATGATCCAAACTCTGATATCTCTGAAAACCAGAGAGAATTTAAGTATATTTTGCCAATTGTAAAAGTACTTCTCAGGAACAGCGATAATACAGCCTCAACTGTTAACAATGACATGTACATAAATGTAGTATTTTCAGAAAATTCCTAAGTAGATTGAGATAGAGATAATAGTGTTTTATTTTCATGCAATACAGTGTTTATGCTGTTCTTTAATATTTCTTAGAACGTGGTTAGAAACAAAAACAAAAGATAAAAACAAAGATAACAACACCAAAACAGCTATACTACAGTAACCATAGTAATGTTTTTTGTTTCTTTCTTTGTTTCCTATTTCAGCCCAGTTCAACTCTGTAAAGAGCAAATGATGAATGGAGAAGAATAAGAGGGAAAGAAATGTGCCATAAGAGACATTTAGCAGACATTATTTTAATGTGTCTGACATAGTTTTGCATAGTTTCACACCTTTATGAGTTTATTGCTATAATGGTGGCAGGAAGATATGGGTTCCAGGCACCACTAACTAATGAGACAGTTTTGAATTTTACTTGATACTTCCAATAAAATCTTTTCACAGTGTCTGTACTCTTTCAATCCAGTGTAAAGAGTGCTCACATAACAAGCGCTAGCAGTGGCAAAAGGAATAAAAACTCCCTGCATTCTTTTCCATCTAGATGTCCTCTCTTTGGTTTGGTCAAGTCAAGATGAAGGGCAAAATAGGTTGGCACTTATTATCAGCCCATATAGCCACCTCACAGTGAAAACAGTGATGTCCAAAGTTTAGTAACCATGACTGGTAAGGGCTGGTTGTGCCTGAACTTCTGTAGTTGATTGCATAAACCAGTAGCCTATATTTGGACAAAGTAACGAGAGAAAATTATAATCATCCATTTCATCTTGGTAGGATTTGGCTTATTGCTCCTGCCTTCTGAATTAAATGAATTTAAAAGAGACTGAAAGACTTAGAAAAGGTTCTCTTGCTACAGATGTTTGGCTCTCTTTGGCGGGGGGTGGGGTAGGGTCGGGTGGCCGGGGGTGGGCATCACACCACACAGCTCACAGGTACTCAGTTCCCGGATTCCCAGAACAAGGATTGAATCCAGGCTATGACAGTGAAAGACCAGAATCCTAAAGAATAGGCCACCAGGGAAAGACTGCTTCTAATACACGAGAGGGTATTGGTGGGAAGGAGAAAAACAGATATTGAGGAATAACTAGGTTCTTATGAGCTAGAAATATGGATTAGGAAGTTGTTGACTGTGGTCACATGAGCTTTATTGGCATATCAAAGGAACAACTGAAAAAGAACAGATTGCTTTATAAAATGTATTTTTTTGGAGACCATGTTGGTAGGTAAGTTTGAAAAGTACTCCTTGGGGCAAAGTCAGACACTAAGATAGTATTTGCTAAATTAAATTATCATTTCAAGGCCTAGATACCTAGTCATCAAATATATTTTTAGTTACCTGTTTGATTCACAACTTTCAGACACAGTGCTCAATAGTGAGAAGTATAAATCCCACACTCTGGGATTGGATAATAAAAAAATCCAAGGAGATTATTTTTCCTGATCCCACATTGCGTTCATTTCATACCTAGAAGGACAACGGCTCATTTCACTTTAAACTTTTCTTTTTCCCTGCCACAGCCTCATCACAGATGGTTTTCATACAAATGTGTGATCTTTTTTGTGATTTACCTCAGTTACTGTTTCTACCTTTCATTTCCTAGAGTACTTTGCAGAATCCTAAACTATTTTGATTCCAAAGCGGGTTAGTTATATATCAGTACAAAATCAAAGGCTCACCAATCAGAAACATAGGAATGAAATAGATATCCATCTGTGACAGCATTATAGTGATTTGGGGCCAGACCCGGTGGTAAGGCAGTGACAGAAGATGTGCACCGCTGTCGCTTTGCATGGAAGCAGGAAGGTACAGGAAGAAGCAATAATGCCTTAAGAGGAGTATAACAGAAAGGGAAAGAATAAGAAATAAAGCTGAGCTTATAGAAATAGCTTCTAATTTACTGTGCATTATACTTAAAAGCTCTAGAGTGCCATCTGACCTTTCTACCAGGAGAAGCAATAAATAAAATGTATAAATAATTTGTATTTTATATGTGTTTTGTACCCCAAATATGGAACTCAGCCTATTTGAGAATGAGCATTCCTAACTGCAACATCAGTGAATTCACAATCAACTGGACTATCAACTCCTTTTGACGGAATCTATTTGTTTCAAAGTCATGTTATTTGCCCTTGTAAGAAGCAAGATAAACAGAGTAGTTTCAAAGAAAGTTGTGAGATAGTTGGGCTTTAAGAATTTGACTTTGACAAGTTCAAGAAGTGAAAACGGGAGTGGGGTGTGGGCAGGGATGTTTATCCTATTAAAAAAAAAAAACAGAATCAATAAGTAATTTATTCAACAAGCACTTATTGAATACCTTCCATGTGTCATTTGGTGATGGGCTACATACTAGACGTGTTAAAAATGAGAAGCAGGCAGGATACATTTCAATCCAGGAGAGGAAGAAGGTGATTCCATGACAGAATGGCAGGTGAGATTTTAGGTCAAATGTAGCCTTTAAGCATCTCTCATATTCTACCAGGTAGGTGGCTATTAATACTTACATAAAGACCAGCCCTCTCCGACACAGGAGGAAATAGAGGCCCTGAAATACAGTCTTATTTTTCCTCCTATTCCTAGATAATGAAGACAATGAAAACATAATTTTAATTGAAAAGTTGATGGGAATGAGTAAAAGCTTGCATGCTTCTAAAAATTTCTGCAGTTCTTGGCCTTTCCATATTCTTATGATAAAGCCCACAGTGGTCACTTCCTTAGTATATCCCCAATGAGGAACCATTAGCTTTTACTTTACTTTTTACAAACAGACTATTTTTTAGAGCAGTTTTAAGTTCACAGCAAAATTGAGGAGAAAGTATGGGGAGTTCCCATAAACACACTAACCCCACACACACATAGCCTTGCCTACTATCAACATCCTCCACTAGGGTGGTATATTTATTACAAATAAGGAAGCTACATCAACACATCGTGATCACCCAGAGACCATTATTTATGTTAGCTTCACTCTTGCTGCCGTACACCCCCTAGTGTCAGTAACTCAGTCGTGTCCAACTCTTTGTGACCCCATGGACTGTAGCCCACCAGCCTCCTCTGTCCATCAGATTTTCCAGGCAAGAATACTGGCGTGGGTGGCCATTCCCTTCTCCAGGGGATCTTCCTGACTCAGGGATCGAACTTGAGTCTCATGCATTGCAGGCAGACTCTTTACCATCTGAGTCACCAGGGAAGCTATATTCAGGGAAGCTATACCAGGGAAACTACGGTAGGGAAGTACGTTTTATGGGTTTTGACAAATGCATAATAACATGGATCCACCATTATAGTTCAAGGAGAATAGTTTCACTGCCCTAAACATCTTCTCTGCTCTGCCTATTCATCCCTCCCTCCACCCTAAGACCTGGCAACCACTGATCTTTTTACCATCTACATAGTTTTGCCTTTTCTAAAATGTCACAGAATTGGAATCAAACAGTATGTATTCTTTTTAGATTGGTTTTCTTTTTCTCAGTAATATCCCTGATAGCTTAAGTGGTAATGAACCCACGTGCAATGCAGGAGACACAGGTTTGATCCCTGGGTCGGGAAGATCCCCTGGAGAAGGAAATGGCAACCTACTCCAGTATTCTTGCCTGGAGACTTCCATGGAGAAGAAAGCCTGGCAGGCTAAAGTCCATAGGGTAGCAAAGAGTTGGACACAACTAAGCATGCATGCACTCTACATTTATGATTCTTCCAGTCTTTGAAGAAATGGCTTAATAGCTCATTTCTTCTTAGCACTAAATAACATGCTATAATAGCAAATGATGACACCTACCAGAATTACACTAAAATTTAAAAAACGAAAGTGTTGTCTAGGAAATGGAAACAGCAGGAATTCTTATATACTGCTGATGGAAGTGTAAATTGGTACAACCACTCTGGAAAACTGCTTCTCTATCTTGGTTAAAGCTGAATGTATGCTTAACTTATGACCCAGAAATTCCACCCAAACATAAATACGTATGTAGATTCACCAGTAGCATGTACAAGAAATTTCACAGCAGCATCATATGAGAAAGTGAAAGTGAAGTCGCTCAGTCGTGTCCGAGTCTTTGTGACCCCGTGGACTGTAGCCTACCAGGCTCCTCCATCCTTGGGATTCTCCAGGCAAGAACACTGGAGTGGGTTGCAATTTCCTTCTCCAGCATCATATGAGAACCAGCAAGTAAATGTTTATCAACAGGAGAATGGATACATAAAGTATATTCAGTTAAGTCAATGCTTCACAGCTATGAAAATGAGCAAACAACTACCACAGGCAGCAATGTGGAGGAAACACAAACACCAGGTTGAGTGAAAGCTGTCAGACACAAAAGACTAAATGCTCTTTAATTACAGTTATATAAAGTTCAAAAACACAAACCTAATCTATGACAATATATAGTGATTAACTTTGAGTAGGAGGAGGATAATGAATGGGAAGGGGAATGTTCTATTTGACTTGGCGGATGGTTACACAGGGGTTTTAATTTTTTTGGGGGGGAGGGGGTTGTTTGTTTTTCACACCACACAGCTCGTGGGATCTCAGTTCCCCGACCAGGGACTGAACTCTGGCCGTGGCATTGAAAGCCCAGAATGCTAACCATTAGGCCGCCAGGAAACTCCCACACAGATCTTTTCATGCTGTGACAATTCATTGGGCTGTATGCTTGTGATTTGTATACTTTTTAGAATGCATATTGTTATATTTCAGTACAAACATTTATTAAAGAAATATAGAATGTCAGTTGGACCTATTGAGATCCAGAAAAGCTATACGGTTATCTATGACAGGAAGCCTACATTTTTTTCCAACCTTCACTTATTGGGAATTAGTAGACTACACAATGGGTTAATCTCATGAACTAAGGATAGCATTTTTATAGATAAGGTGGCATTGGGACTTTGGTGTGCCTGATGTCAAAGCCTATGCTCAGAGCCACTATCCTATACTACCTTCTATTATGATTATATACTCTCTTCCAGACCTGTTTATGCTAAACATCCGTGGTTCTGTATATTTTCTTTTCCCATTTTATTTTATGACACAAATGGATAGCGAAATGCTGAGTGTATACTCAGTTATGTTTCATGACACCAAAATAAAGTTGAAAGACATTTGTTCACTCTAAACAAGGCCAAATGAGTATCGTATGTGTGTGTGTATTATTTTTTGTGTGTTGTGCTCATAAGCCTTAGGAATATGTATGTGATATGTCATTATATCTTTTGAATAATTTTTCACTTGTTTCAAAATGCTTTTCATATTTTGCTTAGCATTTGACAACAGTCCACACTGAGCAGACAATCTCACTGAATTTTCTGTGTTGGACATTTAAGGGTTTTTCCCCCACTCAGGATATATTGGGTTGGCCAAAAAGTTCTTTCAGGTTTTCTGTTACGATGTAATGGAGAAACCTGAAATGAACTTCTCTGTCAACCCAATACTAATTCAAAATCTTTCAGGGCCTGCAAGCAGTTTAATTTTTTCCAATGTGCATTGACTTGTATGGAGATAGTAAATTGTATCTGTCCCTGTTCATCTGTTGTCCAGTGATAACATTTGTTTAGTTCCCCAGGAGTGTGTTTTAATTCCCACCCCCGCCATCTTGACTAACTCTAATAGTCATCCTTCTCTGGTTCTTAATAAATTGGTGAAACTGCAACCCCACCAGTCATTTATAGGACTGTGAAAGTGAAAGTGAAGTCGCTCAGTCGTGTCCGACTCTTTGCGACCCCATGGACTGTAGCCTACCAGGTTTCTCTGTCCATGGGTTTTTCCAGGCAAGAGTACTGGAGTGGGTTGCCATTTCCTTCTCCAGGAGATCTTTGAACCCAGGGACTGAACCCGGGTCTCCCGCATTGTAGGCAGATGCTTTACCATCTGAGCCACCAGGGAAGTCTTATAGGACTGTGAACCAGTGAACCAGTGAAGTTGCTCAGCTGTGTCCGACTCTTTGCGATCCCATGGAGTGTAGCCTACCAGGCTCCTCCATCCATGGAATTTTCCAGTCAAGAGTACTGGAGTGGGTTGCCATTTCCTTCTCCAGGGGAGCTTCCCGACCCGGGGATTGAACCCAGGTCTCCCGCATTGCAGGCAGACGCTTTACCATCTGAGCTACCAGGGAAGACCACTTCCCTATTTAACCATTCATACACACTGAAATTTGGTCATTCATTTTGACTCTTAGCTTTCCACCTCTTAAACACTTTATAATCCATAGCTAAAGTAGCACATGCTCACCCTCTAGTTACAAGCTTAATATGTAAACACGGAAAGATGTGGGACTAGTACTGTTTTCATAGAAGCGAAGCACTTTTTTCTCCCTGGAGGTTAACTATTTAGATTGCCTATTGAATATCATAGATAATTCTTCTCTGACTCTTTCTGCATTAAAGATAGCTTGTCCAGTATTCTAGCTTTGTTCGTGTATTCATTATTATTGCTTTAACTGGTTAAATGCAGTTGATATCATTGAACACGTATATTCATATGACAATTTTGAGTATAAATGTTCAACTCATTTTTTAATATAGCAATAGTTTCAAAAACATAGGAATTTAATATACACATCTTTATTTGTGATATAATTATCAATTTTCTTCATTTAATTTTTAGAGACTATACTACAGAACTCCTAAAAGGGCAAAACCGAATAAAGCATTATTTCCAGAAGTAAGGCCTGCAAAATTAATAATTAACCATGACAAGGTTGTTAAATGTTTGACATCCTTAAGAATGTAAGGCATAGAGCTAGCCCAGAAGACCATTAAGTAAATATGATCTATACTGTGGAGAAGAGTAGATCCTCATTCCGTTAGGTAGATGCAGTAAACTAAGAAATCTTACTCTCTTAAAAAAAAATTACTGGAGTATAGTTGATTCACAATGTTGTGTTCATCTCTGCTCTACAGCAAAGTGATTCAGTTTTTTATATATATATACACTTTGTCATATTCTTTTCCTTTATGGTTTATCACAGGATATTATATATAGCTCACTGTGCTATACAGTAAGACCTTGTTGTTTATCAAATCTGTATTATAGAGTTTAGATACTAATTTTAAAACAGCGAACAACTCGCTAACAACTTTGAACTTGTTCAGAGTTAAAAACAAAGACACACCCACATGCTCGCTCAGCACCTTTCAATAACCTGCCTGTTTCAACACGTGGTAGCTTCAGATCAGATTATTAGCTTTGACCTTTCTTTTTTACTTTGAGCAAGGTAATTGGAAAGGTGAAATTGATAGAAAGTTATACAATTCAGTGGTATTAATTTTCCTGCATTGCCTGTAGGAGTCATAGTCCGACTTGTTTTTCTCATAGACATTTGGTTATAAATCCAAATGAATATGTTTTAATCAGTCCTGGATGAGAAATATCTCATCACAACCTGTTAAGAGATATTTGTGAAAAATGTAATGAAATGTTTAAGGAAGAAGGAAGAGACATACAATACCAAGATTCTCATGAAAATGTATCTAGTCTATTGATGAACTCAAATTCCAAGTCTGAGTTTTGAAACAAAATGTCCATGGCATTTTAGCTAACCTGCAATGAAAGAAAGTGAAAGTGAAATGTTTGTGAAAAATGTAACGAAATGTTTAAGGAAGAAGGAAGAGAGGTACAATAGCAAGATTCTCATGAAAATGTATCTAGTCTATTGATGAACTCAAATTCCAAGTCTGAGTTTTGAAACAAAATGTCCATGGCATTTTAGCTAATCTGCAATGCAAGAAAGTGAAAGTGAAAGTCGCTCAGGACTGTCTGACCCTTGTGAACCCATGGACTGTTTGTGTAGTCCATGGCATTCTCCAGGCCACAATACTGGAGTGGGTAGCCTTTCCCTCCTCCAGTGGATCTAAAATCCATGAAATTCTGCAGGCCAGAATACTGGAGTGCATAGCCTTTCCTTTCTCCAGGGTTCTTCCCAACCCAGGGATTGAACCCAGATTGCCCACATTGCAGGCAGATTCTTTACCAGCTAAGCCACAGGGAAAGCCCGAAAATATTCGAGTGTGTAGTCTCTCCATTCTCTCTCTTTGCGACAACATGGAGTACACAGTCCATGGAATTCTCCAGGCCAGAATACTGGAGTGGGTAGCCATTCCTTCTCCAGGGGATATTCCCACCCCAGGGATTGAACTCAGATCGCCCACATTGCAGGCAAATTCTTTACCAGCTGAGCGACAAGGGAAGCCCGAGAATACTGGAGTGGGTAGTCTATCCTTTCTCCCAATCTGTGCCACCACATGGACTATAAAGCCCATAGAATTCTCCAGGCCAGAATACTGGAGTGGGTAGCCTATCCCTTCTGCTGGGGATCTACAGCCCATGGAATTCTCCAGGCCAGAATACTGGAGTGGGTAGTCCATCCCTTCTCCAGGGGATCTTCCCAACTCAGGGATTGAACCCAGATCACCCACATTGCATGCAGATTCTTTACCAGCTAGGCCACAAGGGAAGCCCAACAATACTGGAGTGGGTAGCCTGTCCCTCCTCCCACTCTTTCTGAACACAAGGACAATACAGTGCATGGAATTCTCCAGGCCAGAATACTGCAATGGGTACCCTTTCAAACCCAGATCGTCCACATTGCAGGTGGATTCTTTACTAGCTTGAGCCCCAAGGTAAGCCCAAGAATACTGGAGTAGGTAGCCTATCCCTTCTCCAGCGGGTTTCTCCCCCACCCAGGAATTGAACCAGGCTCTCCTGCATTGCAGCCAGACTCTACCAGCGGAGCTATCAGGAAAGCCCCTTACATGAATAGCTTTTTCCCCTCTACAACAAATACAAAATGCTCTCATTTCCAAATCTCTGAAAAAGTCTTTATGGTTACATCAAATAAATAAGAAGCTTCTTAGCTTTTTTTTTTTTTTACAGAAAAGAAAGTCAAATTTATTTAATTAAAAACTAGACTTAAAAATTAGCAAATATACAAACACACACTCAAAAATACACACACAAGAGCACTATGTATTGACTCATAGAGGGGAAATGCAGTGGTGGAACACCGCTCAATATGGCTTGTCAGTTATAGGAAAAGAAATCTAAGCATGCACGTGTGCACGCTCGGACACACACACACACACACACACACACACACACACCACAGGCACACAAAAAAGAACCCAGTGGTTTTCAACAGTACACTGTCTATTATAAACAAAAATTCAGAATTAGAAGTTTACTTATTTAATTCAAAAGATGGCCATCTCGGGTGTAAACATACATACATTTTTCAGTGGTTTACTACTGACTTATTTTAAATATATTAGTGTTATTACATACAACTATTTCTTGTATTTAACACCCTTCCGTTTTATTTATCTTAATGTCTCTAGCTTCCACCTACCAAAAGTTTCTGGTTGGTAGGAAGACAGGTGCCTTATTCTCTGTGAAATTGAATGTATTGGTTTTAAACACTCGTCGGAAAATGTTTGATCACCATTTCAACACATGGAAATAGTTACATCGATGCTTAAATTGCCATTTTCTGCGAAAAGTTCCGCAACTCCAGGGTCGAAGACGAGGCAGTCACTGTTCATGATGGCTGTTTCAACTCTCTCATGAATAGACAGAGGCGTGGCTTCCCAAGTCAATCGCCGCCTATTACCATTTAGCTCAAGTCGATAAGAGAACTTTTCAGCTTGTTCGTGTGTTCCTACCAGCTGGACAACGGAAAAGAATTTCTGGTGACCATCGTAGGTTTCCAGCTTCTCCAAGATTAATATAAAGTGAAACCCAAAACAGGACTGCATCATCACCCAGTCAAGGGCACCAGAAAGATTAATGCTGACTGCAAGGAAAACGACAACTTCTCCCTGCAGGGTTATAATGGACTCATGTTTCTGCATCAGATGCGGCACTACAGCATTCACCGAGCCTTGCCACCCACAGAAGTTACCAGGGCAGGGACAACAACAGGGCCTAAACTCACAGTGTTCTTCATGGTCTGCTTTTTCTGTGGGTGGCATAGTTATTTCACAACCAAAAAAGGCGTATTTGCAGGGGAAAAGTACCGAGACGGCCACTTTCTCCATTGCCAAGTTGCGAATTGATGTCAGCGGGCCCCGGCAAGTTGGACAACGTGTGAGCTTTGGGCGACAGTCGCTACAGACAAGATGGCCATTATGACATTGTAGAATTGGAGGCAACACATAGTCAAAGCAGACGGGACACTCAAAAAGACTCGCCAAGTCATTGTTGGACGCAGTTGTGCCGGCCAGGTCAGGCACCGTCCGGGAGGAGGGCGCGCCATTTGACGGTCCAGTAGGTTCTCTCTCAGTCCGACGGCTCATTTTTGTGGGCGGAGAGCGCGCCTCGGACCTCGGTCCTGGCTCAAACACGCTCCGTCGTCGCCGCCGCCAACGCCCGTCACCGCGGGCAGCGCGGCTGCCTCTGCCTCATGCCAGTACCGACGGGACACTCTGACTGGCCGCTGCCGTTAGAGAGCGCCCAGCAACGGTCGCCGCGCTCCCCACTGTCCGCCGCCGGCGTTGCGCGCGTTCTAGAACCCGCCGCGCGCTCCCGCTAAATACCTCACACTATGGCGGCCACCGCGGGGGGGCGCGACCCCGCGCGCCGGCGGCCCGCAGGGGGCCAACAAGAATCTTTTTAAAGGAATAGGTCATTGTTACAATCTCAGCATTCCTTTCCCAGAGCTATTTTGCATGTTGGGTCATATAACGGTTTGAGTCCTGGTAACTGTCTATTTTGGGAGCTCACCTACAATCTGGTGACATTATGGAAAAAGTATGAAATTAGAACTGCAATAGGAATAATCCAGAGTTGAAAAGATTAAATGAGTACTTAGCTACTTTTCATGTATAAACGTGCTCTTCAAACACTAATTAATCCGCTTAAAACCTCTGTGAGGATGGCTGGACTAGGAGAAAATCAGAGTTTTGAAGAGAGAAAAGTGAAAAGTTTCTAGTGGAGCTGTATTTTTCCGTAACTCATCTCCAGGCAGAATCTCCTAAATAGGTGTCAATTAAATTCTGCTTATCTGAGCAGTCAGGCTGTTCAGTAGATTAAAAAAATTCAGTTTTGCCTGAATCCCTTCAGTTCAGTTCTGTTCAGTCACTCAGTCGTGTCGGACTCTTTGCGACCCATGAACCGCAGCACGCCAGGCCTCCCTGTCCATCACCAACTCCAGGAGTCTGCCCAAACCCATGTTCATCCAGTCGGTGATGCCATCCAACCATCTCATCCTCTATCGTCCCCTTCTCCTCCTGCCTTCAATCTTTCCCAGGATCAGGGCCTTTTCAAATGACTCAGCTCTCCACATCAGGTGGCCGAAGTTCCAATGTTTCAGCTTCAACATCAGTCCTTCCAATGAACACCCAGGACTGGTCTCCTTTAGGATGGACTGGTTGGATCTCCTTGCCGTCCAAGGGACTCTCAAGAGTCTTCTCCAACGCCACAGTTCAAAAGCATCAATTCTTCAGCACTCAGCTTTCTTTATAGTCCAACTCTCACATCCATACATGACTACTGGAAAAACCATAGCTTTGACTAGACAGACCTTTGTGGGCAAAGTAATGTCTCTGCTTTTTAATATGCTGTCTAGGTTGCTCATAACTTTCCTTCCAAGGAGTAAGTGTCTTTTAATTTCGTTGCTGTAATCACCATCTGCAGTAATTTTGGGAATAACCTAAATCTTATCCCATAGCGAAACAAAATCTCAGTATTGAGAAATCAAGGAAGCCCAGAACTATCCTGGATATTTGTACATATTCAGGGTCAGTGATGGACTATTGTAAAACCAAATACACTCGTTTTAACTAGAATTGGACATATTGCTGAGAAAATAACCAGTTACATCACCAGGTCTAATTCCGTGCCGGTCAATAATTCATTTCTGACTATGGCAGTTTCATCAAACCTTTGGGGTGAAGGAATGCATGTCGGTGTCACTGACAACTACTGGCAGGCCTGAGGCATTAACAACAGGGAAGACCGAATTGAAGGGAAGAAGCGGTTGTGGTAGAAGATCACCAACAAATTCATAAGCTGTCAGCCATAATTTCAACCAATGGCTCAGAGAGCAGGGAGATAAATCTGTTAAAACAATGGGATGAGTGAAAATAAATACACGGAACAGGTCATGCGGGAAGTACAGGAAGAATTGGAATATTGTATTCATGTGGGAATCATGTCAGAAGCCAGGATATTACAAGTAGATATAATCTATTAATATGACCTACCCAACACACAACCCAAGAAACACGTCAAACTCACGTGGGACATTGTGGCATGGAGCAACAGTACAACTACCCCCTCCCCCCCCAGCACTTACACACACAAGAACACACTTCTAGGCCTACATGGTTGTTCTATATTTTTCCATTTCATTATCACTTTCTAACATGCTTCAAAATTAACTTAACCATGTTCTCTCTCTCACTCCCTACAGAATGGAAGGTACTGAGGTTGAAAAGTTTGTATGTTTTGTTTATTGATGTATGCATATACAACAGTGTCTGGAATATGATAGGCTCTCAGTAACTATTTGCTGACTAAGTGAATTTTAGGAAATGAGTGTGGGATTTTCCAGAATGACTTAGTGAAGGGTCAAAGCACCCTGAGCTCAGTATGATGAATTATTTATCAACTACTATTTCTATAGTCATGTGGACTCTATTTTCAAGTACAGGTTCTTGGGATTGCCCAGGCAGTCCAGTGGTTAAGACTCCTCACTTCCCCTGCAGGGGGCACAGGGTTCGATCCCTGGTGGGGAAACTTTCTGCATGCTGCTTGGCATGGCCAAAAGAGAAAGGAAAAAAAAAAAGCACAAGTTCTCTCTGTCTGCTGCTTTTGAGACAAATAGAATGGAGACCCATCAAAGAGAGCTGAGGAAAGGGGAGGGCAACAGGAAAGGGGTTCAGAGGATACTGAAGGGTGAGGGGGTGATATATTCTGTAGGGCCCTGTTGGCCGTTGTAAGGATTTTGGCTTTGAGTCGAAGAGAGGTGGGATGCCATTGGAAAGTTTTGAGAAGTGGGGTGACTTGATCTGACATATACTTGAACAGAATCTCTTGAGATGCTGTGTGAAAAATAAACTAGAGGGGTAAAAAGGCCAAAGCTGGAAGACCAGTGAAGAGACTACTACAATAATCCAAAACACAGATGGTGATAGCTTGGAATTGAGTGGTAGCACCAGACGTTTTGAGAACTGGTCAGATCGAGGGTATCTTTTGAAGGTATAGCCAATGGGATTTCATGATGGATTGGATATGGTGTTTGATAGAAGGAGAATGAATCAAGGATTATGATAGTGTTTTTGCCCTGAGCAAATGGAAGAATGGAGATATCATTTTATTGAGACAGGAAAAGCTTGGTTGTTGAATGATTGAGGTCGTTTAAAAAATTACTTTGGGGATTTCAATGCATTTTCAGATAATGTTTCTTCCTTCAGTGAGGCAGGATGGTAGTGGTGGTGGATACTAATCGTTTCACTGTTGATTGTGGAAGTCAACAAAGCTGTGAGTATGGTTTTGAGGGGTTGATTTTTGTTTTTACTCCTGAGATTAAATATGATCCACTACAAAGAATATTCAGAATATCTATCAAGGAAGGAGTAGATTTTATTATAGCAGATTAATGAGCACATTAAGATGAGTTCATTTAGTGTTTTACTATGAAATTCACCAAAGGAAATGAAGTATTTTTGGTGTCTATTGGTCATCTTAAATTCATTGACACCAGTAAACTGTAAATTAAATATATGTATGCATACAAGGTGGAAACCACTAGCAAAAACAAGATCAGAGTGACAAGACGCCACACTATATTAAACTGAAAATGCTACATGCACATAACTCTGAAGTTACACTACTTTGTGCAAGTGAAATCTTAAGGAGTGTGTTACTGATTTCACTTTTGTGGAAAATCTGTACAAACTTGGTATGGCTAATATTATGGCATTTGTTAACAGCAACAACACCAAAAAAAAAAAAAAAAAAAAAACCATTTTGAGACACACTCATCTCTTTTGATCCAGAACTCCACTTCTACTAATGTCTCCTGAGGTGATATTAAGAACATGCACGATGTTTTACATCCCAGAGTGTTTATCAGGGCTTTTGTTATAATAAAAATCAGAGACCATTTAAACAGCTAAATCTAGAGTATTTGAATAAATGATGCACATTCATTCAGTGGAATACTATACAGCCAATTCAAAGAATATTGTCAAACTGCACCTATTAGTACACAAAAACCTGCCTGACATATTGAGTGACAAAAACCAGTTAGAAAACAAAATTACATATGACCCCATTCGAAGACTTGTGCAGTTAATGTATTTTTGAACAGAAGAATTCTGCAAGTGTATACTGCAAAATGGTAACTGGTTATCACTGGTGGGATTATGGACAGTTTCTTTGATTATCTCTATTTACTAAAATAAATCTGTACTACATTTATAATAAAAAAATATACAAATGAATGGAACAACAGTGATTACATTAGACAGAGATATTTCATGCTTTAGAAAGATACACAAGTCTTGTTTTCCCTGGAGACACACCCTTGTTCATGCATCACAGGATAAAACTTTAACAGCATATTATTACTGGCACTCCCTGGCTACAGTATTTCTGACTGAGATTAGTATAAACAACGAGTCGCCAAATTCATGGCTCTCACAACAAGCCCTTCCAATGTGAGAAATGTGGCTAAAGTTCATAAGATGACTTTCAGTGTCTCAGCAATTACAGGAATTACTTAAGCAAATAACAATTAGCATGAATTCTCAGAGAACCTAGTGTGCTTTTTCATTGGCTATACAAAAAAAAAAAAAAAAAAAAAGCAGGGTCGGGGGCGGGGTAGATTTGGGAGGAAACTCTCAATAGAAATGAGAGAGCAGATAGCCAGTATCTTTAATTTTCTCACTGAAGATCCACTTTTTTCTCCATCTGGCCAGGCAAATAATGCAGAAATGGCCAACAGTAGATTATGCTGGGTCCTCAGGGGGCAGAAGCAACGTGGATAACTGAAATCCACTGATAATCCAGAAACCTAATTTTACCTAATAGTTGCAACCACCTCCTGGACAGAACCCTTCAGTAAAGCTGCTAATGAGAAGCATAATTGAGTGGTTTGAGTTCATCTGCTTTCAGTTATCCTTTGCAGGTGCTAATGAACAGTGAAGTGGTCAAAAGGCTGTCAGCCCAAGGGAGTGGTAGGAGCAAAAGCAAGACATGGATAACACCAGAAACTGGATAATCAGCCTCAAAATGGGTGAGTTGACTACAGTGAGGATCAGCTATTAATTATCTGCTTAACTAAATTCCACAAAGATATATGTCATGAAAACGGATCTTCATATTAAAGCGTTTTCATGTATGCAGTGTCTATCTTGGTTAACAAGATTTATGGTATAGTCTTAGAAATTCTCTATACTGCAGTGATTTTCCTGGACAGCAATGATAGGATAGTTACTGTCAGAGCATAGCTAATCAACTACAGGCTCCTCTGCTAAATATGGCCAACAGACTGCTTATGAGTCAGGACTCTGGCAGACAGCCCTTCTTTTGGACCAATGGGAATGTGATTGACTCACTCCCCTGCCTTTCTGGGAGACGATATAAGCATTGCTGGTATCCAAATCCTTTTGTTTTTATTATTCTTCCAAATTCATGTTTTAGTAAACAGCCTTTTGAAAGTATTGTTATGGTGAACATTTTGTGGTTTATGGTAAGCATTTGGTTTTCAAGAATTGTTGAAAATAAATGTTTTTAGAGTGCAGTTATTTTCAAGTATTACACAATAAACTCTAATATTTGTAACTAAAACTCTATCTATGTTTGATTACCAATTAAGCTCTCAAATAGTTATGAAAGTAATTTTCTTTCATAAGGCTGTACTTTAAGACAAATTACTTGATACATTCACTAATATTCAGAGCTTCTCAACTATATCTACATATGATTATGAATATAGCTCTCTGTGGTGGTAGCAAAACGGATTCCATTTTTGGCAGTAGTTGGAAAAAGTACACTATAAACTATCTGATATTGTAAATAAAACTGTAACTGCACATGAATATTTATTGTGTTTTCTATGGCAATTGTGAGAGTAATCTCCATTTACAACACTTGTTTTGAGTAAATGAGATTTTTAATCATTTTAGTATCAACTGTTATTTCTTGATGCTGCCCTATGATAGTGTGTTCCTTTGCCCATATTGTGAGTGAAAGGGCAAATGAACTAGTTTTATATAATGTGAATTGTTTAAGTCACTTGAATATCCTCAATTACTCGTTAGTTTTGCTTTCAGTTCAGTTGATTTCAGTCGCTGAGTCACATCCGACTCTTTGTGACCCCATGGACTACAACACGCCAGGCCTCCCTGTCCATCACCAACTCCCGGAGCTTCCTCAAACCCACGTCCATCAAGTCAGTGATGCCATTCAACCATCTCATCCTCTGTTGTCCTCTTCTCCTCCTGCCTTGAATCTTTCCCAGCATCAGGGTCTTTCTCAATGAGTCAGTTCTTCATGTCAGGTGGCCAAAATATTGGAGCTTCAGCTTCAGCATCAGTCCTTCCAATGAATATTCAGGACTGATTTCCTTTCAGATTCAATGGCTTGAGCTCCTTGCTTTCCAAGCGACTCTCAAGAGTCTTCTCCAACACCACAGCTCAAAAGCATCAGTTCTTTGGTGCTCAGCTTTATTTATGGTCCAACTCTCACATCCGTCCATGACTACTGGAAAAACCATAGCTTTAACTAGACGGACTTTTGTCAGCAAAGTAATGTCTCTCCTGTTTAATATGCTGTCTCCGTTAGTCAGAGCTTTTCTTCCAAGGAGCAAGTATCTTTGTCGTCTGATTTCATGGCTGCAGTCACCATCTGCAGTGATTTTGGAGCCCAAGAAAATAAAGTCTGTCACTGTTTCCCTTGTTTCCCCACCTGTCTGTCATGAAGTGATGGGACCTGATGCCATGATTTTCGTTTTGTGAATGTTGAGTTTTAAGCCAGCTTTTTCACTCTCCTATTTAACTTTCACGAAGAGGCTCTTTAGTTCCTCTTTGCTTTCTGCCATAAGGATGGTGTCACCTGCATATCTGAGGTTATCGCTATTTCTCCCAGCAATCTTGATTCCAGCTTTTGTTTCATCCAGCCCGGCATTTTGCATGATGTAATCTGCATCTAAGTGAAATAAGCAGGGTGACAATATACAGCTTTGACGTACTCCTTTCCCAATTTGGAACCAGTCCGTTGTTCCATGTCCGGTTCTAACTGTTGTTTCTTGATGTGCATACTGATTTCTCAGGAGGCAGGGAAGGTGGTCTGGTATTCCCATCTCTTGAAAAATTTTCCACAGTTTCTTGTGAGCCACACAGTTAAAGGCTTTGGCATAGTCAATAAAGCAGAAGTAGATATTATTCTGGAACTCTCTTGCTTTTTGTATGATCCAACGGATGTTGGCAATTTGATCTCTGTTTCCTCTGCCTTTTCTAAACCCATCTTGAGCATCTGGAAGTTCTCAGTTCACATACTGTTGAAGCCTCTCTTGGAGAATTTTGAGCATTCATTTGCTAGAGTGTGAGATGAGTACAATCGTGCAGTCGTTTGAACAATCTTTGGCATTGCCTTTCTTTGGGATTGGGATGAAAAGTGACCTTTTCCAGTCCTGTGGCCACTGCTGAGTTTTCCAAATTTGCTGGCATGTTTGGTGCAGCACTTTAGCAGCAGCATCTTTTAGGAGTTGGAATACCTCAGCTGGAATTCCATCATCTCCACTAGCTTTGTTCATAGTGATGATACTTGACTTTACACTCCATGATGTCTGGCTCTGTGTGAGTGATCACACCAACATGGTTTTCTGAGTCAGTAAGGTCTTATTTGTATAGTTCTTCTGTGTATTCTTCCCACCTCTTCTTAGTATCTTCTACTTCTGTTAGGTGCATACCATTTCTGTCCTTTACTGTGCCCAGGTTTGCATGAACTGTTCCCCTGATATCTCTAATTTCCTTGAAGAGATCTCTAGTCTTTTCCGTTCTATTTCTTTCCTCTATTTCTTTGCACTGATCACTGAGAGAGGCTTTCTCATCTATCCTTGCTGTTCTTTGGCACTCTGCATTCAGATGAGTAGATCTTTCCTTTTCTCCTTTGTCTTTAGCTTCTCTTCTTTTCTCAGCTATTTGTAAGGCCTCGTCAGACAACCATTTTGCCTTTTTGCATTTCCTTTTCTTGGGGATAGTCTTGATCACTGCCTCCTGTACAATGTCCCGAATCTCCACGCATAGTTCTTCAGGCACTCTGTCAGATCTAATCCCTTGAATCTATTTGTCACTTCCACCATATAATCATAAGGGATTTGATTTAGGTCATACCTGAGTGGTCTAGTGGTTTTCCCTACTTTCTTCAATTTAAGCCTGAATTTGACAATAAGGAGTTCATGATCTGAGCCACAGTCAGCTCCAGGCCTTGTTTTTGCTTCTTCTTTTATATAGAGCTTCTCCATCTTTGGCCACAAAGAGCATAGTCAATCTGATTTCGGTAGTGACCATCTGGTGATGTCCATGTGTAGAGTTGTCTCTTGTGTTGTTGGTACAGGGTGATTGCTATGACCAGTGCATTCACTTGGCAAAACTCTGTTAGTCTTTGCCCTGCTTCATTTTGTACTCCAAGGCCAAACTTACCTGTTAGTTCAGGTGTCTCTTGACTTCCTACTTTTGCATTCTAGTCCCCTATGATGAAAAGGCCATCATTTTTGAGTCGGTCTTCATAGAATCATTCATCTTCAGCTTCTTTGGCATTAGTGGTTGGGGTATAGACTTGGATTGCTGTGAAATTGAAAGGTTTGCCTTGGAAACGAACAGAAATCATTCTGTTGTTTCTGAGATTGCACCCAAGTCCAGCATTTCGGTCTCTTTTGTTGACTATGAGGGCTATACCACTTTTTCCAATGGATTCTTGCCCAGAGTAGTAGATATAATGGTCATCTGAACTAACTTCACCCATTACAGTCCATTTTAGTTTACTGATTCCTAAAATGTTGATGTTCAATCTTGCCATCACCTGTTTGATCAGTTCCAATTTAACTTGGTTCATGGACCTAACATTCCAGGTTCCTATGCAATATTTTTCTGTACAGCATCAGACTTTACTTCTATCCCCAGTCACATCCACAACTGGGCGTTGTTTTCACTTTGGCTCCATTTCTTCATTCTTTCTGGAGTTATTTCTCCAGTCTTCTCCAGTAACATATTGGGCACTTACCAACCTGGGGAGTTCATCATTCAGTGTCATATCCTTTTGCCTTTTCATACTGTTCAGGGGCCCTCAATGACAGAATACTGAAGTGGTTTGCCATTGCCTTCTCCAGTGGACCACGTTTTGTCAGAACTCTCAACTATGACCTGTCCGTCTTGGGTGTCCCTACACGGCATGGCTCACAGTTACACTGAGTTAGACAAGCTGTGGTCCATGTGAGCAGTTTGGTCAGGTTTCTGTGACTGTGCTTTTCATGATGTCTCCTCTATGGTGGATAAGGATAAGAGGCTTATGAAAGTTTCCCAATGGGAGAGACTTAATGTGGAGGAAACTGAGTCTTGTACTGATTGGTGGGGCCATGCTCATTAAAACTCTAATCCTATTTTCTGTTTATGGGATGATGGGAGTAAATAATTTTCAATTCAATTTCAAATAAATATTTATCAAATTCTACCTAACTGAAAAAACCATTCCCCAAATTTCCACTTTAGCCAAAATTTGGGTAAACTCTAGCCCAATTTACTCCCATGAAAAACAATGGTGTGAGTAGATGAATTGTAAAACTTATTCATATTAAATACTTGTTCTGTGCCTGATCTGACAGTAAGTGCTTTATATGTATTGACTCATGTAATACTTTGGGGACATGGTGCTATGACAGCTCTAATTTATTAAAGATGAGACACTAAGATTAAGTAATTTGTCAAAATTCACCTAGAGCTCTTAAGTGGAAGGGCTCAGGTTTAAATCCAAGTAGTTGACCTCTGGAGTCAAGCTTTGTAATTTTCCGTGCTGTATAGTTTCATTTAGATTTCTGTGGCCTAACATATGCAGCCTGAGTATGACAACTTTTAGGTACTGCAGGACCATCTTCCAACTTTCTCTCTGTTCATTTGGCAAGTGTCTGGCTCAGATGGTAAAAAAGTCTGCCCACAATGCGGAAGACCCAGATTTGATCCCAGGGTTCGGGAGATCCCCTGAAGAAGGGAAAGGCTACCCATTTCAGAATTCTTGGGGATTCCCTGGTGGCTCAGATGGTAAAGAACCTGCCTGCAATGCAGGAGACCCAGGTTTGATACCCAGGTCATGGAAGATCCCCTGGAGAAGGGAAAGGCGACCCACTCCAGTATTCTTGCCTGGAGAATTATGTAGGCAGAGAAGCCTGGAAGTTCATGGGGTCACAGAGAGTCAGACATGACCAGGCGACTAACAGTGCATTAAAGAAAAAAAAAAGGGGGGGCGGCCCACAGAAATTCTATCTAGTACATAGATTTTGAATTTATATTCACATGTTTTTTCAAATTGATTTCTTTCACAGTTAAACATCCCTGTCTTTTATTTTTAAAATCTTCACTATTTGAAGCCTTCAGTTCCGCCGTGGACTTGGGTTCCCATTAAGCAAGCAAATAAACAAATAATAAGGAATTAACTCTAATACATTGTATTTGCAAAGCACTTTCACGTGCTTGCTCTCATTTGGTTCTCACAAGTTCATTTGTTATTTTTAATTATAAAACACTACTCAAGTATAGCAGGAGTCCTCCAGTGAGAAGCTAAGTTGTAGAAGTACCCACTGTGGATGGAAGCATGTCCAGGCATATCTAGATGCCCAGGAGGGCAGACCCGTTAAAGGTTTACTTCAGTGAGGGTGTAAGGACTCTGATATGAGCTATAATAACTAGGTAAGTTGAAGTGAACATCTGCCCCTAAGCAAGAATACCCCTCCCTGAGGTTTGGGAGAATAAGAACTCTCTTATGAATAAAATTCAGTTTGGCAAATGGAAAAGAACCAACTTTGAGGGGTGTTATTATCGAGGTAAACTGCTTTGATCAGAAAAATAAATGGTTTGTGTTCGAGAGGAAGGAGTGGTTGAGTAAAGACCTTGTGGGTCTGTGCGTGCTGGAAGCTCAGCATCGGGGGATGGTGCAGGCTCTGATAGATAAGAGCTCTAGCATTAGTGTCATCCTAAGAACTTGAAAGCGCGAGGCAGTGCTATTTGTGGCTTAGTAATACACTGATGTACAAGTAAGGGCAGAAATGACTTGCGGAATGGAATGGAATACCAACTAGGGCTACAACATCATGGCTGACACCCAGAGGTATGACAGAAGCAATAGTTTCTGCTAGGGCACAGGTCTGGAGCGACAGAGGCAGAGATGATAAATGCTGTAAAGAGGAAGAAAACCATCACTAGCCATACATAAACCATGTGAGCCACATTCCTTGATTCTGCTCCACCCCCTTCAACTGGAAGGGGGAAAGCATTCCAGGGATGCAGCTAATGTAGGGTGAGAGACTGGCAGGATTACACTATTGTTGGGCCCTCCTCTCCATAGCTTTGTTAGTAGAGTCTAAAGAAATGATTAAGGTTACATACATATTAGAGATATTTACAATTATTTTTCTATGACTATCAGAACCAACCAATCTAGACAAATCCTCATTCAATTGATCATATCCCCATTTTATATAAACACAGCTCTTAAAGGGTCATCTCTTCCCCCTTTTTTGATTCTCTTTTTTCTGGTAGTTTGTTGTATAATTTTTTTCTCTATTTTACATTATTGAGTGCCTACACACGTAAAGTACTCTATTAGACCAGGTGCAGATTACAAAGGTAGATAAGACACAGGTGTTTTCAGTCTAGTGAAGGAACCAGGCATACCCACAAGATATAAACTAGCTTCCAAAATATGGAGAAGTTCAGGAATAGTACCGAGCAATAGCTAAACCTGAAACTTCTCATGTTCTAGGTCCCAAGTTGGTGGATGGGCCATTTTTACATTCTAGTTTAGTGATATAGTCAATAATCGTCCTGCCTGGGTCAGAGAGCAGGAGAGACAAATGATCATTTCCTGTTTGAAATCTCTTGCATTATTTATATACTTCAGAGTTTTTACTATATCAGATCATCTTTATGCTGAAGATCATAGACCCCAGGGGCCTCCTTGAAGCTGTAGATGGCATGGAAGAAGGTTAGAGCTAGCCTATGGCTTGCAGAGCATGAAGCCATGGGAGTAAAGCTAGTTTGGAGAAACAAATAATTCATTTAGAGAGCCAAGTCAAAGGAGCAGAGAAGAGAGGTAAGGAAGCAGGAGTTAAGTGATGTGACTGCAATCGAAAAGCTGCCGAGGTAGAGCAAGCGTGATGAGAGGCAAGTCAAGGAGAAAGTGAAAGTGACAGTCACTCAGTTGTGTCAGACTCTTTGTGACTCCATGGACTACACAGTCCATGGAATTTTCTAGGCCAGAATACTGGAGTGGGTAGCTTTTCCCTTCTCCAGGGGATCTTCCCAACCCAGGGATGGAACCCAGGTCTCCCTCATTGCAGGCAGATTCTTTACCAGCTGAGCCACAAGGGAAGCCCAAGTTAAGGAGAAGGTTCTAGGAAATATTATCTCTATGTGTTAGCATGTATGGCCTTACCTGTGGATGGGAAAGGAGTTACTAAAGCATGAAGCCTGATCAGATTCAATCTATGTTACTGTCATTTCCTGCAATTTAGCCAGTTGAGGTTTGAAAACGTTTTCTGTTTATTTTTGGTTGACTGGATCTTCATTGCTGCATGCAGGCTTTCTCTAGTTGAGGTGAGTGGAGCTGCTCTCCAGTTGCAGTGTGCAGGCTTCTCATTGCGGTGGTTTCTCTTCTCTCAGAGCACAGGCTCTAGGCACGTGGGCTCAGCATTTGTGGTGCACAAGCTTAATTGCTCCATGGCACGTGGTATCTTCTCAGATCAGGGGTCAAACTTGTGTCCCCTGCATTGAAGGCAGAATCTTATCCACTGACCACCAGGCAAATCCTGGCCAATTGATTTTTTTAAAAAATTTTATTTTATTGTAATATAGTTGATTTACAAGATTGTGTTAATTACTGTTGTATAGCAAAAATGATTCAGTTACATATATATATGCATTTTATATTCTTTTCCATTGTGGTTTATCATAAGATTTTGTGTATTGCTCCCTTTACTATACAGTAGGACTGTCAGGAAGCATTTAACAAGAGGCTTCCTGTGTGTTGTTTTGGATCTGTCAGGAACCCTCTGGCCCTTATTAATTCCTGAATATTCAGGAATTAAAAGGAGAGGCATGCCTTTCCCGGGGCTGAGGAATCCAAGTATTTCTCATTAGGGTGATAAGTACCCTCTTCCTTTTTATGAATCATATGGTAATATGTGATTGTTTGCAACTCTCTCTTTGATAGGGATCATCTTATGTTTTGTAAGTCTGGAATTTTAATCTTTATCTTTGCTGAGAATAACTACCTTGTAAGACAGTATATATGCCCACACCATGTTGATTAAAACACCTTTGCCCCATCAGAGCTTTGGTCCCCATGTCTTTCTTTCTTTCTTCCTTCCTTCCTTCCTTTCTTTCTTTTTTTACTTTCTTTCTCTCTTTTTCTTTCTCTCTCTCTCTCTCTCTCTCTCTCTCTATTTCTGGCTGATTCCCTGGAACGTGAAAACCGGCTGCGTTACCCAGAGAATATTAGCCTGTTTCTTTCTTTCACTTTCTCATTGTCGACTCTGGACCACCAGGTTCCGGTCCATTAAAGGACCAACAAGTGGCACCCAAACAGGCACTTGGTACACGTGGATTTGGAAGGAGTGACCCCAGAGGGCCTATTGAGGCTGGTTAGTATTAAGATATGGGTTAATCGGCTGGAAAGCCCCCTCACTTTTCTACTTTACTTCAGCACTTTTTTAAAGTTCAGCGATTTTCGGTTTCACGCCAGAGAATAGAGGCTTGCCTCCAGACAGTGGTTGAATGTAACCCTTGGTTCCCTAAAGAAGGTAGTTCGGATAGATTTCTGGCCCCTATGGGCTCTCATTGAAGCTGTGATTCTGCCATTTCAAGGTAATTCTAGCCCTCATTATATTCGGCAACAGGCAGAACACTTACTACATGAATATAAATTAGACAATGATACCTTACAAAAGGCCCAATTAGAACAACAAAAGATATTTCAAGATTTTCCTACCAACCCTTCCCAGGTTGCTCCAAGCGCTCCTCCCCTGCCGGAGGGCACATATCCCAAAGTCTCTCCCTCGATAAAACCTAATGATTCTGACAACGAGTCCCTTAAGACAGCTTTTAACATTAAAACTGACAACAGCTTCCTGAATAACAATAATCTACCCCCTTCATGACAGAGGCTCTCTGAATTGCTGGCTTTGCAGTCACCAGTCTCTGAAGCCGATGGTTTTTCTGCCTTTCCAGTTTTAAGAAATGTTGATGCTCAAGGGCAGATAATACCTCAATATGAAGTTATTAACTTTTTTCACATGCAACAAATGAAAAAGGCTGTAACTATGTATGGCCTACATTCACCTTTTACTAGAGAGATTCTAAATGCTATGGTATCTTCTATTGGAACCTTTATTCTCTGATTGGTGAAATTTAATAAAAGCTCTCCTCAAACCAGGAGAGTATCTTCAATAGACAATGTGGTTTCAAGATGTAGCCAGAGATCATGCTAACAAAAACGCTCAAGCTGGTGCTCCCCAAAACCAAATTACTTTTTACATGTTAACTGGCACAGGACAATTTGACGCTATAGAAGCTCAAATACGATGCCGTCCTTTGTTGCCTGATCAATTAAAAACACTGGCCCTTGAAGCTTTGGATTGAATTACTCTTCAAGTGGAGCCTACAGATAGCTACACTAAAATATTGCAGGGACCTAATGAAATGTATGCTGATTTCTTAGATTAGAAATTGCTATTTCCCGTACAGTAATTGGAGAAGAAGCTAAAAGGCAGCTGGATAAATTACTTGCTTATGAAAATGCAAATCAGGAATGTCAAAGGGCTATAGCCCCAATTCATGAGACAGGGACTATGTTTGATTATTTGAAGGCTTGTCGAAATATGAGATCAGAAGCTCAAAAGATGCAAATGCTAGCTAAAACAAGAAAGGGAAATGCCTTAAGAAAGGGAAATGAAGGATGCTTTACATGTAGAGATAGGAACCATTTAAAAAGAGACTGCCCTAAGAAAGCAAAAAAAAAGAAAAACCTCCAAAAATCTGCCCTTGCTGCCGTAGAGAAATGCATTGGGCCAAAAGAGTGTAAATCTAAATTTGATATTGAAGGAAAATCTATTCCGGGAAACTCCAAGCAGGAGACCCCCCAGGTCCCCTTCAACAAAAACCAGGGGCAAATTCCATCTTTTCCCTCAAACCGTCAACATCCGGCAGCGCTGCTGTCGATATACCAGCACTAAACTCCTTTACCCTCAAGCAGTCCCCTCTACTGGACTTTTTGGCCCCTGCCCCTACAAACCGTCGGTCTTTTACTTGGCCAGTCTAGTTTGACTTATCAGGCAGGAAGGCCAGGGCTCTCCAAATGGAGAAAATAGGCTGCAAGTGTCAGACATTTTTATCTCTCTTAAGTGGCAGGAGGAAACAAACTAGCGAGATATATAGATATATTATTTTTTTTTTCTTCTCTATACAAATTTAAAAGGAGGTTTCTCTTAAAATACTGTGTTGCCATAATGACATCTGGTTTCACTTAAAGTTAACTATTCTCAAACCCTGAGTTAACCAATGCATTTTTGTTATGGAAATGTTTGTCTTAAGCTATGTTAATGTGCTATACATTTACCCCAGACTCTGTCTTCAAGTTGGTTCTGCCTAAGATTCAGAACAGACTTGACAAACTGGTATGTTTTACTCATGCCAATGTTCTCTTAAGCTATGTTAATGAAACTGTATTTGCTTTGAAACCTGCCTTTCTTCAAGATTCATGTCAATCATTTTGTGGCCCAGGACAACTCACCTGGTGCCAAGGTTATCTCAAAATGCATGTTGTGGGTGAGGGGCCTAGTGCTATTCTCTTCAGTTTTGAGACATTTCCTTTCTCTAATTAGCAGACTGCTAGTAGTTATATGACACCTGGCTAAAGACTAGCAGGGGGGCACTCTTTCTGCCCCCTTCTGATGCCTATGTCAGAGGCTTTCTCTATCTCCTTTATACTTTAATAAAACTTTATTCAATTTGAGAACACGTTACAAGCTTCTACCGATTTCCAATTAGCTTTTCTAAAATATTTTGGAAAAATATCATTTCATTATCCTTCTGGTAAGCTGTGAAATTTCTTCAAAAACACTGAATTTATTATTTCTCACATTTCTTTTATATAGATAGGACTAAAAATGCCAAAGCTTCATTCTGGTCTCTTAAAAAACACAAAGTCTTTTAAACTAAATTCCATTCTGCTCAACAAAATGAATTATATGCTCTTATTCAAGTTATTTACCTACATCCTTACCCCATTAATATAGTCTCTGACTCTATATATTCAGTTTTTGTATTAGAAAATATAAAAACCTCCACCATAAACCCCTAGTTCTATTAAAACAGACAATGGAGGAAAAAAAAAAAAAAACAACAGACAGTGGCCCTGCCTATATTTCTAGACACTTTGAACAATTTTTACAATCTTTTTCTGTTAAACATATTACAGATATTCGTTATAATCTACAGACACAAGACATAGTCAAACGAACACATCACACACTAAAGTTATAAATAAAAAAATTAAAGAAGGGGAAATACACAGGTACACTACTGTCTTCCTTATCTAAAGCAGACTTTACTAGATTCCAACATAAGATATTTTCTAAACTCATAATTGTTAATACAGCTCTATTTGTTTTAAATTTTTTAAACCTGCCACAGGGAAATATTTTAATGAGAGCAGAAAGACATTTTGAGGAATTGAAGGACACTTCTCTTCCTCTGCCCATTTGGGACCAAGATGGGTTCAATAAACAATAGAAATCTGGGAAACTAATCTTACAGGGAAAGGGATATGCTTGTATTTCCCCAGATGGATCCAATAAACTTTTTCCTCAGAAAATTCGACCCAAAGGGGCCCCTGACATTAAAAATGGAGATGAAACAACAAGAACCCCGGGAGGAAGAAATTCCAATACAGGCCATGGTGGCTCTAAAGGTCTCCAGAAAGCACCGCCCTCGCCAACATCAACCCTATGATCTCCCCACTTGGGGACAAATAAAAACCCTCACTAATCAAGTTAAGAATCTGATTTCTCAACAGGGAATGCCTCAGAGTCCTGAAAACCTTCTTATCGCTATGCTGACCCCCGCTTGAGCCGGATTAACTAACTTACCTACCCAACCTCCCTTTATTACAGGTCATAAAATGGACGGAGAAAAGACCGATTGTATCAACCAATGACGCCACCCACATGCCCCCTCCCTGGAACCCTCACACACTGGGGAAGAGGGAAAACTAACATTTCTTTAGGCTATGAAGTCCTTCCATTGCCTGGGCCCAGGAAAATTACGCCTAAACGTCGGCCGACAAACTTGGGCTTTTATCCTGCCTCCAAAAGAAGACTTGTGGACATCGTGGCCCTTTTTCTGTCTGTGAACCATGTTTACTACTGAAACTTTAGGGAAAGAACAAAAAACATTATATATTAGGCTGCTTAAGTGGCTTAAAAGGTTACTAACACTACATTGAAACATTACCATGACAAAGGACTTCTTGGTTGGCCTCCTCCTCCTCCTCCTCGAATCTTCCTTGATAAACAAATTGGGTCTGGACTATGAGACATATATAAAACATAAAAACTTGCTGCCAACACCAGAGAACTTGGGACTCGGACCGGACATTTCACAGGGACCAATTGTGGTCGTAGTAACTATTTCTTTTGCTATAATCAGTCATATTTCATACAGGCCTGTGTCCCATTTTCTTTTGTTATGACCATAGGAAATTTACAATTTAATAAGACTTTACGTTCTGTAACTTGTATTAATTGCCAATTTTGTGTTACTCCTGTTCATTTCAATCATATTACCTACAACTGGAAACAAATCAAACTTCATTTACATGATAATGCCTCTCTGAATATACAATTACTGCAAAAGGAAATCTTTGAAACTTCTTCTAAACATCTGCTCTCTTCCACTAATTTGGAAACTTTAGCTGAACAAATTATCCGGGCTAGACCCACGAAGATGGTTTCAAAGTATTACCCACAGCATCAGGTCTGAAACAGTAACTTTGGTGATTGTCTTGATAATTGTATTTGTTGTTTATCATTGCCTTTCTATAAGGTTGGTTAATACCAAACTCATTTGGTCAGGACTTTTTTTTTTTTTTTTTTTTACAAATATAATAAAATAGGGGGAATTGTCAGGAAGCATTTAACAAGAGGCTTCCTGTGTGCTGTTTTGGATCTGTCAGGAACCCTCTGACCCTTATTAATTCCTGAATATTCAGGAATTAAGAGGAGAGGCACGTCTTTCCCGTGGCTGAGGGATCCAGGTATTTCTCATTAGGGTGATAAGTACCCTCTTCCTTTTTATGAACCATACGGTAAAAGGTGATTGTTTGCAACTCTCTCTTTGATAGGGATCGTCTTATGTTTTGTAAATCTGGAATTTTAATCTCTATCTTTGCTGAGAATAACTACCTTGTAAGACAGTATATATGCCCACACCATGTTGATTAAAACACCTTTGCTCCATCAGAGCTTTGGTCCCTGTGTCTTTCTTTCTTTCTCTCTCTCTCTATTTCTGGCTGATTCCCTGGAACGCGAAAGTCGACTGCGTAACCCAGGGAATATTAGCCTCTTTCTTTCTTTCTTTCACTTTCTCATCGTCGACTCTGGACCACCAGGTTCTGGTCCATTAAAGGACCAACAGAGGACGTTGTTGTTTATCCAGTCTACATATAATAGTTTGCATCTGCTAATCCCAAACTCTCACTTCAACCCTCCTCCAATCCCCCTCCCTCCTGGAAACCACAAATCTGTTTTCTAAATAAATTCATTCATGTCATAGTTTTGATTTCATATATGTCATATCATATGATATGTCTTGCTCTTCCTGATGTACTTCACTTCTCATGATACTCTCTAGGTCCATCCACGTTGCTACAAATGACATTATTTCATTCTTTTTATGGCTGAGTAGTGTTCCGTCCTCTTTATCCATTTATCTGTCCATGAATATTTAGGTTGTTTCCGCACATTGGCTATTGTGAATAGTGCTGCTGTGAACATAAGGGGCCATGTATCTTTTTGAATTATGATTTCTCAGGAATATATGTCCAGGAGTGGGATTGCTAGATTCAACTGATTTTAAAACTCTTTTGTTTTGGCTTATTTAAGTAGCAAGAGGTGACATGTCTACTTCTTACAGACTTCTTTTGAGAATGGGGCTATTTTACTGACCTAACCCTCCCTTCCAAGTTCATGGAGACAGACTCACGAAGGATGAGAATTCTGATACTGAATAAAGGGGCAGCCCACTCAGCCATGTGTTGTTTATGAGAGAGATTCCCAAAACTCAGCCATCTAGAAATGCCAAAAAGAAACGTGTGAGTGAATAACATATTTATGACAGTCACATCCAAAAAGAAAACTGCTGTCAATATTGGATAAATATAATTTAAGAAAAAAATATTTAGTGGGGCAAAATAAGTTTATATTCATTTAAAAAATCCAAATGAAGGTATTTTAGTTCTGAATTTTGTGCACTAAAAAGTAATACCAAGGATGAACAAGATGTGGGAGGATTAGATGAACGTGGAGTATATCTCTGTCCATGGATGCTTCAGGAACACACCTTGAGACACAGAAGTGCTTGCAGACACCAGCTGAGAGTGGACAGGAGTACCTGACTACTGGAAAACAATATGTTGAACCATGCAAAATTTGGTCGGATGAAGGACCTTGGGGGAAAAACAGGAGTGTCGGTAGGACTAGACCTGCCCTCAGCAGGTGGGGGAACTGAAGCAGGGGTCCAATCCCCACATCAGGCAATTGTCTGGGTCAGAGGAGAAACATTTAAGGCTGAGAGTGAAGCAGCTGATCTGTGGCAGCCTAAATGGAATGAGAAACAGACAGTCCTTGCTGCAGCCATATGTACCCCGGACAGGGATGCAGGTCCCCTAGAAGGTGCAGCAGTTGGGAGCTGGACCATAGGGATTGTGGAGCAATCCCAGAGCGAGGGCTGCTGTTGACTGCAGAGGTACAGACCAAGGGGACGTGAGGGAGGAGATTGTGGTGGTAAAATCCTGTGGAGGAAAGCCAGGCAGCCATGGAAGCAAGATGATTCTGCTGAGTCATGCGTAGGGGGTGGAGTCATCACCATAGCTTCTCTCTCTACAAGCCAGCATCAGCAGCTGAACAATAGCGAGGTTGGTCCATCAAGTGCCTGACATGCGGAACAACAGAGTAGGAACCCACCCAGAGTGCCCGTTTAAGTGCCCAGACATTCTGATTTACAGAATAAGACCCCAGTCAGAGGGGCCCCTTTAACTTGTCTCATGTGCCGAACAACAGAGAAGGACCCCAGGCAAGGGAGCCCTCTAAATGCCTGAATGGGTGGAGCTATGGAGACAGACTAGCCAAAGAGGCCTTTTGATTTCCAGCTACCAGAGGCTCAAAAAAGGACTCTGATAGGACCATAATTCCTGTGGCTAGGCAGTCTGTGTCCTGCATACTTGGAGCTATCAGCATCCCCGCGACCCATGCAACCGTGCCACCTTCACACTCAACCCTCACTGGGGCAGAGCTGCCACAGGGAAAAACAGTCTTGCATCTATGCACACAGGGTCACTTCCATAGTGTTCAAATCTTTGAGACCCTGTGGATTGTGGCCTACCAGGCTACTCTGTCAGTGGGGTTCTCCAGGAAAGAATGGTGGAGTGGGTTACCATACCCTTCTAGAGCACTATACTTTGTTCTCCTCTAGTCAGCAACTCCCCTGAGTACCCGGTACTGCCAGAGCCCCTGCGACCCAAGCAGCTGCACCACCTTCACACCTGGCCCTCACTGGGGCAGACCCAAGTCCTCCAGGGCAGCCTCAGGGAAAAACTCCAGTGGACGACTCACAGACAGAGGTGGAAATAAAACCACAATTGAAACCCAGGTGCAGTGTGGCGAAGGAAGAAGACCCAAAACCTTTCCACCAGCTGTACAAGCTGCAGATTAAATCCACATGGTCATCTAGGCAGACTCTGTTTATGGGATATATAAAAGGACACTGAGAACTCCCACAAAAGAAAACACACTAGTTCTGATAGCTGTGGACATTGGAGGCAAGAACGCACAGGATTAGGACCAGATTAGAATCTGAACTGCCCCCACAGCAGGTCCAGAGACCAGAGCACTGTTGGAGGTCACTGTTGGAGGCGAGGTGGACTGTGACTCCCAGCGAGGGAAAGGACACTGGCAGCAAAGACTCAGGAAAAACATTTATTGTTCTTACATTTTGACTTGTTCTGTAGTTCTTTTTGGATTTTTTCTTGTTTTTCCTTTATTTTTTTATTAGTTGGAGGCTAATTACTTTACAATATTGTAGTGTTTTTTGCCATACATTGACATGAATCAGTCATGGATTTACATGTGTTCCCCATCCTAGACCCCCCTCCCACCTCCCTCCCCATCCCAGACCTCTGGGTCATCCCAGTGCACCAGCCCTGAGCACTTGTCTCATGCATCCAACCTGGACTGGCGATCTGTTTCACACTTGATAATGTACATATTTCAAAGCTATTCTCTCAGATCATCCTACCCTCTCCTTCTCCCATAGAGTCCAAAAGTCTGTTCTATACATCTGTGTCTCTTTTTCTGTTTTGCATATAGGGTTATCGTTACCATCTTTCTAAATTCCATATATATACGTTAGTATACTGTATTGGTCTTTATCTTTCTGGCTTACTTCACTCTGTACAATGGGCTCCAGTTTCATCCATCTCATTAGGACTGATTCAAATGAATTCTTTTTAATGGCTGAGTAATATTCCATTGTATATATGTACCATGCTTTCTTATCCATTCATCTGCTGATGGGCATCTAGGTTGCTTCCATGTCCTGGCTATTATAAGCAGTCCTGCGATGAACACTGGGGTACATGTGTCTCTTTCAGCTCTGGTTACCTCAGTGTGTATGCACAGGAGTGGGATTGCTGGGTCGTATTTCCAGTTTTTTAAAGGAATCTCCACACTGTTCTCCATAGTGGCTGTACTAGTTTGCATTCCCACCAACAGTGTAAGAGGGTTCCCTTTTCTCCACACCATCTCCAGCATTCATTCATTGTAGACTTTTGGATAGCAGCCATTCTGACTGGTGTGTAGTGGTACCTCATTGTGGTTTTGATTTGCATTTCTCTGATAATGAGTGACGTTGAGCATCTTTTCATGTGTTTATTAGCCATCTGTATGTCTTCTTTGGAGAAATGTCTGTTTAGTTCTTTGGCCCATTTTTTGATTGGGTCATTTATTTTTCTGGAATTGAGCTGCAGGAGTTGCTTGTATATTTTTGAGATGAATCCTTTGTCTGTTGCTTCGTTTGCTATTGTTTTCTCCCATTCTGAAGGCTGTCTTTTCACCTTTGCTTTGTTGTGCAAAAGCTTTTAAGTTTAATTAGGTCCCTTTTTTTTCTGACTTTTTATTGAGATTTAATTTATGCACAATACAGTTGACTGACTTAAGTGTACAATTTGATGTAATTGGACACATTTGCAGACAAATAACTATCACCAAATGACATAAAAATGCTCACCCTAAAAAGCTGCCTCATGTCACTTTTGTGTTTGATCTACTTCCCCTTTCTCTGGACCCTGGCAACTATTGGGCTGCTTTCTACTACCATAATTTTTCTAGAATTTTACATCAAAGTATTATAATTATTTAATGTTTGCATCTGGATTCTTACACTTTATATATTGTTACACTTTACTTTTTTATATAAAGTTATATAAAGTTTTTATATATAAAAACTTTTTTTAATATAAAGTTATTTACAATAACTTTATAATTCATAATAATGCCTGTTCTAGTTTTTGCTCAAACAAGTATGTGTCTACTTTTCTGAGGATGTTTTGTGAATGTCAGCCATTTTTAAAAATTACTGGTATCTCTCTCCTTTAGATATTCTTTACTTCCTTTTAGTAATACATTATAGTTTCAGTGTAAATATCTTGTACATATTTTTTATTTTTTCATTTATTTTTATTATTTGGAGGCTAATTACTTCACAATATTCCCAGTTGTTTATTTTTGCTTTTATTTCCAATATTCTGGGAGGTGGGTCATAGCGGATCCTGCTGTGATTTATGTCAGAGAGTGTTTTGCCTATATTCTCCTCTAGGAGTTTTATAGTTTCTGGTCTTATATTTAGATCTTTAATACATTTTGAGTTTATTTTTATGTATGGTGTTAGAAAGTGTTCTAGTTTCATTCTTTTACAAGTGGTTGACCAGTTTTCCCAGCACCACTTGTTAAAGAGGTTGTCTTTTTTCCATTGTATATCCTTGCCTCCTTTGTCGAAGATAAGGTGTTCATAGGTACGTGGATTTAACTGGGCTTTCTATTTTGTGCCACTGATTTATATTTCTGTCTTTGTGCCAGTACCATACTGTCTTGATGACTGTAGCTTTGTAATAGAGCCTGAAGTCAGGCAGGTTGATTCCTCCAGTACCTTTCTTCTTTCTCAAGATTACTTTGGCTATTTGAGGTTTTTTATATTTCCATACAAATTGTGAAATTATTTGTTCTAGTTCTGTGAAAAATACCATTGGTAGCTTGATAGGGATTGCATTGAATCTATAGATTACTTTGGGTAGTATAGTCATTTTCACAATATTGATTCTTCCAATCCATGAACACGGTATATTTCTCCATTTATTTTTGTCTTCTTTGATTTCTTTCATCAATGTTTTATAGTTTTCTATATAGAGGTCTTTCATTTCTTTAGGTAGATATACTCCTAAGTATTTTATTCTTTTTGTGGCAATGGTGAATGATATTGTTTCCTTAATTTCTCTTTCTGTTTTCTCATTGTTAGTGTATAGGAATGCAAGGGATTTCTGTGTGTTAATTTTATATCCTGTAACTTTACTATATCCTTTGATTAGCTCTAGTAATTTTCTGGTAGAGTCTTTAGAGTTTTCTATGTAGAGGATGATGTCATCTGTAAACAGTGAGAGTTTCACTTCTTCGTTTCCTATCTGGATTCCTTTTATTTCTTTTTCTGCTCTGATTGCTGTGGCCAAAACTTCCAAAACTATGTTGATAGTAGAGATGAGAGTGGGCACCCTTGTCTTGTTCCTGACTTTAAGGGAAATGCTTTCAATTTTTCACCATTGAGGATAATGTTTCCTGTAGGTTTGTGATACATAGCTTTTATTATGTTGAGGTTTGTTCCTTCTATTCCTGCTTTCTGGAGAGTTTTAATCATAAATGGATGTTGAATTTTGTCAAAGGCTTTTTCTGCATCTATTGAGCTAATCATATGGTTTTTATCTTTCAATTTGTTAATGTGGTGTATTACATTGATTGATTTGTGTATAGTAAAGAATCCTTGCATTCCTTGGATAAAGCCCACTTTGTCGTGATGTATGATCTTTTTAATATGTTGTTAGATTCTGTTTGCTAGAATTTTTTAAGGAATTTTGCATCTATGTTCATCAGTGATATTTAGCCTGTAGTTTTCTTTTTTGTGGCATCTTTGTCTGCTTTTGTTATTAGGGTGATGGTGGCCTCATAAAATGAGTTTGGAAGTTTACCTTCTTCTGCAATTTTCTGGAAGAGTTTGAGTAAGATAGGTGTTAGCTCTTCTTAAATTTTTGGTAGAATTCAGCTGTGAATCCATCTGGTCCTGGGCTTTTGTTTGCTTGAAGATTTCTGATTACAGTTTCGATTTCCGTGCTTCTGATGGGACTGTTAAGGTCTTCTATTTCTTCCTGGTTCAGTTTTGGATGGTTATATTTTTCTAAGAATTTGTCCATTTCTTCCAAGTTGTCCATTTTATTGGCATAGAGCTGCTGGTAGTAGTCTCTTATGATCCTTTGTATTTCAGTGTTGTGTGTTGTGATCTCTCCATTTTAATTTTAATTTTGTTGATTTGGTTGATTTTGTTTCTTTATAAGTATTGCTAACTGTTTGTCAATTTTATTTATCTTTTCAAAAAAGCAGCTTTTAGCTTTGTTGACTTTTGCTATGGTCTCCTTGGTTTCTTTTGACCTTATTTCTGCCCTCATTTTTAAGATTTCTTTCCTTCTACTAACCCTGGGGTTCTTCATTCTTCCTTCTCTAGTTGCTCTAGGTGTAGAGTTAGGTTATTTATTTGACTTTTTTCTTGTTTCTTGAGGTAAGCCTGTAATGCTATGAACCTTCCCCGTAGCACTGCTTTTACAATGTCCCACAGGTTCTGTGTTGTTGTGCTTTCATTTTCATTCGTTTCTATGCATATTTTGATTTCTTCTATGATTTGTTGTTTAATCAGAAGCGTGTTATTTAGCCTCCATATGTTTGAATTTTTAATAATTTTTTCCCTGTAATTGAGATCTAATCTTACTGCATTGTGGTCAGAAAAGATGACTGGAATGATTTCAATTTGTTTGAATTTACCAAGGCTAGGTTTATGGCCCAGGATGTGATCTATTCTGGAGAAGGTTCCGTGTGCACTTGAGAAAAAGGTGAAGTTGATTGTTTTGGGGTGAAATGTCCTATAGATATCAATTAGGTCTAGCTGGTCCATTGTGTCATTTAAAGTTTGTGTTTCCTTGTTAATTTTCTGATTAGTTGATCTATCCATAGTTGTGAGTGGGGTATTAAATTCTCCCACTATTATTGTGTTACTATTAATTTCCTCTTTCATAGTCGTTAGCGTTTGCCTTACATATTGAGGTGCTCCTATGATGAGTGCATATATATTTATAATTGTTATATCTTCTTCTTAGATTGATCCTTTGATCATTATGTAGTGTCCTTCTTTGTCTCTTTTCACAGCCTTTGTTTTAAAGTCTATTTTATCTGATATGAGTATTGCAACTCCTGCTTTCTTTTGGTCTCCATTTGTGTGAAATATTTTTTTCTAGCACTTCACTCTCAGTCTGTATGTGTCCCGTGTTTTGAGGTGGGTCTCTTGTAGACAGCATATATAGGGGTCTTGTTTTTGTATCCATTCAGCCAGTCTTTGTCTTTTGGTTGCGGCATTCAACCCATTTACATTTGAGGTAATTATTGATAGGTATGGTCCCGTTGCCATTTACTTTGTTGTTTTGGGTTCGCGTTTCTGTGTTTCCTGTCTAGGGACGATCATTTAGCATTTGTTGAAGAGCTGGTTTGGTGGTGCTGAATTCTCTCAGCTTTTGCTTGCCTGTAAAGCTTTTGAATTCTCCTTCATATCTGAATGAGATCCTTGCTGGGTACAGTAATCTAGGTTGTAAGTTATTCTCTTTCATTACTTTCAGTACGTCCTGCCATTCCCTTCTGGCCTGAAGGGTTTCTATTGAAAGATCAGCTGTTATCCTTATGGGAATCCCTTTGTGTGTTATTTGTTGTTTCTCCCTTGCTGCTTTTAATGTTTGTTCTTTGTGTTTGATCTTTGTTAACTTGATTAATATGTGTCTTGGCGTGTTTTGCCTTGGGTCTATCCTGTTTGGGACTCTCTGGGATTCTTGGACATGTGTGAATATTTCCTTCCCCATTTTAGGGAAGTTTTCAGCTATTATCTCCTCGAATATTTTCTCATGGCCTTTCTTTTTGTCTTCTTCTTCTGGGACTCCTGTGATTTGAAAGTTGGGGCGTTTCACATTGTCCCAGAGGTCCCTGAGGTTGTCCTCATTTCTTTTGATTCTTTTTTCTTTTATCCTCTCTGCTTCATTTATTTCCACCATTTTATCTTCTACCTCACTTATCCTATCTTCTGCCTCCATTATTCTACTCTTGGTTCCCTCCAGAGTGTTTTTGATCTCATTTATTGCATTATTCCTTTTTAATTGACTCTTTTTTATTTCTTCTAGGTCCTTGTTAAACATTTCTTGCATCTTCTCGATCCGTGTCTCCAGGCTATTTATGTTTAACTCCATTTTGTTTTCAAGATTTTGAATCATTTTTATTATCATTATTCTAAATTCATTTTCAGGTAGATTCCCTATCTCCTCCTCTTTTATTTGGCTTGGTGGGCATTTTTCTTGTTCCTTTACCTGTTGGGTATTTCTCTGCCTTTTCATTTTGTTTAGATTGCTGTGTCTGGAGTGGGCTTTCTGTATTCTGGAGGTCTGTGGTTCCTTTTTATTGTGGAGGTTTCACCCAGTGGGTGGGGCTAGATGATTGGCTTGTCAAGTTTTCCTGGTTAGGGAAGCTTGCTTCAGTGTTCTGGTGTGTGAAAGTGGATTTCTTCTCTCTGGAGTGCAATGGAGTGTCCAGTAGTGAGTTTTGAGATGGGTCTATGTGGTAGGTGTGACTTTGGGCAGCCTGTATGTTGATGCTCAGGGCTATGTTCCAGTGTTGTTGGAGAATTTGCATGGTATGTCTTGCTCTGGAACTTATTGGCTCTTGGGTGGTGGTTGGTTTCAGTGTAGGTACGGAGGCTTTTGGATGGTCTCTTATTACTTAATGTTCCCTGTAGTCAGGAGTTTTCTGGTGTTCTCAGGTTTTGCGCTTAAGTCTCCTGCCTCTGGATTTTAGTCTTATTCTTCCAGTAGTCTCAAGCCTTCTCCAACTATACAGCACTGATAATAAAACTTCTAGGTTAATGGTGAAAAGATTGTCCACTGTGAGGGACACCCAGAGAGTTTCACAGAGTTACATGAAGAAGAGGAAAGGGAGGAGGGAGATAGAGATGAGTTGGAAGAGAAAAAGGGAGACTCAATAGGAGAGAGACAGATCTACATAGTTCTCAGTTCCCAAAGTGTTCTCCGTAGCCCAGACACCTACAGAGATTCACAGAATTGGATTGGGAAGAGAAGGGGGAGGGAGGAAATAGAGGTGATCTGAGGGAGAACACGGAGAGTCAAAAGTGGGAGAGAGTAATCAACACACTCCTGAATAAAAATGGGTACTGAATATTGGATTCTTAAATGTCCAAAATTGATATCAAATACTGAAAAACAAAGATTAAAAATCTAGAGTAGAGGTTAGACTCTTAAAAAACAATATTAAAAACAAAAACAAAAACACAAAAATTTTAGAAATATATATGAAGTTTGGTTTAAAATAGGTCCTCTTTTTTTTTTTGCATGGTTATAGTGAAATGAAAATGAAAATTAAGGAGTAATAGAGGACTTTAAAAGAAAATAAGAAAAAAAAGAAAAAAAGAAAAAAAATTTTCTAATTAAAAAAATAGTAAAAATATATGAAAATGAAAAAGAAAGTTAAGGAGTAATGGAGGAGTAATAGGGAATTTTAGAAGAAAAATGAAAAAATAAAAAAAAAGAAAAACGAAAAAAAATTTAAAAAAAAAAGTAAAAATATATCTAGTTATTTCTCTCGAGCTGTTGCAGTTAGTGTGGGTTCGGTTCAGTTTCAGATAGCTCCTCATTCCAGCTTACACTTCTCGATATCTATAGGCCCCTTCTGGTGTAGCCGGTGTTACATACAGGGATTTTAATCTGTTGCACCGGTCACTTCTGAAGCGGTTCCCTTTGTTTATCTGGCTTCTGTTTGCTGGTCTCTTCATTTTCTAATTTCCGCCCTGACACAGGCAGGCAGAGGTGGCCTCTTGTTTAGGTTCGCTTGTTCAGTCGTGCTGTGGGGAGGGAGGGGCGCTGCAGACAAATGTCACTGGCGTGTGTGGGGAGCACTCGCAGTGTTCCGGCCACACTGGGTTTGCCCCCGCTCACGGGTGTGTGCTTTCCCCGTCTACACTGCTCAGGCTCCCGGCTGCTCTATATGGAGCGGGCCCTGCGTTGCGTGCGGTTCCCGTTTTCACATATTCCACAAAAGCATGGACTCGGTTGGGCCTGAGTTTTGTGCCTTCCCTGGCCGAGCAGCTCAGGCAGCCAGGAGCTTGACGAGCGCAGTCTCCCTGGGTGCCGTGCGCCTTATCCCCTCCCTGGTCCCAGCCTCAGTTTCCGCGCGTGCCAGTCGGGTGCGCCTTGTGTCTGTTCTCGGGAGCTGGCCTCTAGCCACGACCCTCCTGGCGGATGTCGACCATCCAGAATCTCAGGAAGTCTTTGGTTAGAAACTGGGATCCTGTTTGCAGTGTTGTAGGGGAGGCCGTCTCTGGGGCCAAGTTTGCCCCTTTCTCCTCCCCCCTGCCTCCTGCCCTTGGCGGGGGATGGGCCGGTCCACAGCTGGCTAGCTCTTCTTTGGGATAGCTCAGTTCTTCCTTTGTTCTGCGAATGGGCCCGCAGTGTGTTCGGGCCGGTTAATTTTCTGTCTCTCTCGTTATCCCACAGTTTAAGTTGCTATCTCATGTTAGCTCCCTCCGATTGCCCTGAGGGCTTTCAGGCCCAGTCCTTACCCTAAGCAATGCCACACGCTCCTCTCTGTTCTGCCCCCACTTGCTGGTGGCAGATGTGGGCGTCTGGGGTACTTTTCTGCTGGGAGTTGCTTTTAGGCATGTAATCTGTGGGTTTTATTTATTTTTCCTCCCAGTTAGGTTGCCCTCCGAAACTCGAAAACTTCCCCCAGACCCGCCAGTGAGAGGGTTTCCTGGTGTTTGGAAACTTCCTCTATTAAGTCTCCCTTCCCAGGATGGATCTCCATCCCTAACTCTTTTGTTTCTCTTTTTATCTTTTATGTTTTGTCCTACCTCCTTTCGAAGACAATGGGCTGATTTTCTGGGTGTCTGATGTCCTCTGCTAGTGATCAGAAATTGTTTTGTGTAGTTTCCTCTGCGTTCAAACGTTCTTTTGATGAATTTGTGGGGGAGAAAGTGGTCTCCCCATCCTATTCCTCTGCCATCTTCGAATTCCTTGGATTTTTTTTCTTTTTTTAATGAAATGGTCAGATTCTTAGAAAAGTTCAATCTTCCAAGACTGAACTAGGAAACAATAGAAAGTACGAACAACTGAATTACAAGCACTGAAATAGAAACTGTGATCAAAAATCTCCCCCAGAACAAAAGCCTGAGACCATATGGTTTCATAGGTGAATTCTATCAAACATTTAGAGAGGAGATAATGACTACCCTTATAAAATTGTTTGAAAAAATGCAGAGGAAGGAACACTTCCAAACTCATTCTTGGAGTCACCATCACCCTGATATGAAAATCAGACAAAGACAACACACACACAAAAAAACCACAGGCCAATATCACTGATGAACATAGGTGCCAAACTCCTCAACAGAATTCTAGCAGACAGAATTAAGCAACATATTAAAAAGCTCATACAACCTGATCAAGTTGGGTTTAGTCCAGCGATTCAAGGATTCTTCAATATACACAGATCAATCAGTGTGATACACCATATTAACAAATTGAAAGATGAAAACCATATGATCATCTCAATAAATGCAGAAAAAGCCTTTGGCAAAGTTTAGCACCCATTTATTATAAAATTCTTCAAAAAAAATGGACATGGAAGGAACCTACCTCAACATAGTAAAGACCATATATGATAAGCCCACAGGAAACATTATTTTCAATGGTTAAAAACTGCAAGCATCCCCCTAAGATCAAGAACAAGACAACAGTGTCCACTCTTACCACTGTTATTGAACATAGTTTTGGAAGTCGTAGCTACAGCAATCGGAGAAGAAAAAGAGATAAAAGGAATCCAGATTGGAAAAGAAGAAGTAAAACTCTCACTGTTTGCAGATGACATGATACTACACATAGAAAACCCTAAAGATGCTATCAAAAAATTACTAGGGCTAATCAGTGAGTTTAGCATAGTCACAGGATACAAAATCAATACACAAAAATCACTTGTGCATTCCTATGTACTAACAATGAAAAATCAGAAATAGAAATTAAGGAATCAATCCCATTCACCATTGCAACAATAAGAATAAAGTATCTAGGAATAAACCTACCTAAAGAGGCAAAAGAACTGTATTCAGAAAATTTTAAGACACTGATGAAAGGAATCAAAGGTGAAATAAACAGATGGAGACATATTGCATGTTCCTGGGTAGGAAGAATCAATATTGTGAAACTGACTATACTACCAAATGCAATCTACAGATTCAATGTGATCCCTATCAAATTACCAATGGCATTTTTCACAGAACTAGAACAAAAAATTTCACAATTCATATAGAAACACAAAAGACCTTGAATAGCCAAAGCAGTCTTGATAAAGAAGAATGAAGTTGGAGGAATCAACCTTCCTAACTTCAGGTTATACTACAAAGCTACAGTCATCAAGACAGTATGATAGTGGCACAAAAACAGAAATATAGACCAATGGAACAAGGTAGTAAGCCCATTGATAAACCTGTGCACCTATGGGAACCTTATTTTTGACAAAGGAGGCAAGAATATATGATGGGGTAAAGACAGAGTCTTCAATAAGTGGTGCTGGGAAAACTGGACATCTACATGCAAAACAGTGAAATTAGAACACTTCCTAATACCATACACAAAGATTAACTCAAAATGGATTAAAGACCTAAATGTAATACCAGAAACTATAAAACTCTTAGAGGAAAACATAGGCAGAACACTCGATGATGTAAATCAAAGCAAGATCCTCTATGACCCATGTCCTAGAGTAATGGAAATAAAAACAAAAGTAAACAAGTCGACCTTATTAAACTTAAAAGCTTTTGCATAGCAATGGAAACTATAAACAAGGTGAAAAGACAACCCTCAGAATGGGAGAAAATAATAGCAAATGAAACAACTGACAAAGGATTAATTTCCAAATTATACAAGCAGCTCATACAACTCAATACCAGAAAAACAACCCAATCCTAAAGTGTTTAAGAGACCTAAACAGACATTTCTCCAAAGAAGACATACAGATGGCTAACAAACACATGAAAAGATGCTCAATATCGCTCATTATAGAGAAATGCAAATCAAAACTACAATGAGATATCACCTTACACCAGTCAGAATGGTTGTCATCAAAATGTCTACAAACAATAAATGCTGAAGAGGGAAAGGAACCCTCATGCACTGTTGGTGGGAATGTAAATTTAAAACAGTCACTATGGAAGATGGCGTGGAGATTCCTTAAAAAGATAGGAATAAAACCATCATATGACCCAGCAATCCTACTCCTAGGCATATACCCTGAGGAAAGCAAAATTGAAAAAGACACATGTACCTCAATGTTCATTGCAGCACTATTTACAATAGCTAGAACCTGGAAACAACCTAGGTGTCCATTGACAGTTGAATGCATAAAGAAGTTGTATATACACACAATGGAATATTACTCAGCCATAAAAAGGAAAGTGTTTGAGTCAGTTCTAATGAGGTGGACGAACCTAGAGCCTATTATACAGAGTGAAGTATGTCAGAAAGTGAAAGGTAAACATCATATTCTAACGCATACATACAGAATCTAGAAAGATGGTACCGAAGAATTTATTTGCAGGGCAGCAATGGAGAAAGAGACATAGTGAACCAACTTATGGACATGGGGAGAGGGGAGGAGAGGGTGAGATGTATGGAGAGAGTAACATGGAAACTTATATTACCATATGTAAAATAGATATCCAATGGGAATTTGCTGTATGTCTCAGGAAACTCAAACAGGGGCTCTGTACCAACCTAGCAGGTGGGATGGGGAGAGAGATGGGAAGAAGGTTCAAGAGAGAGGGGATATATGTATACCTATGGCTGATTCATGTTGAAGTTTGGCAGAAAACAAAATTATGTAAAGCCCCTATCCTTCAATTAAAAAATAAATTACAAAAAAGGAACTGCAGTAATAGAAACACAATAGATGAAAATAATAAATGCTCTCATGGAAAATATGTTAAAAAATAATAAAACAAAAGACATGTAAAATATTTACCTTTAAGTGTTAATTTTGATAGTAACTGGAAATTCATAAAACAATCAGGGTTTATTTACATTTATAAAACCTAAATTCTAACTTCTCTCTGCATCCATTTACAAGTTCAAAATAAAGAAGTATGATGTAGGAAAAAAAGTTATATAAAATTCATTAAGCACTTGATGATGATGTTAAAAGTAAGAGAGATGAATAGAAATAGGATTACAAAAGCTTAACATACCATCATTAGCTTCTATCAAGTAGATTTAAAATGTGGAAATATGGAGCACAAGAATATTCATTGCATTATCATATGTAATAAGAAACTGAAAAGCTAAATATGCATGAAGAGACTATTGGCTAAATATATTTTGTTAATCCATACAAAGGATCATTATAAAACCCTTAAAATATATGTCTCTCTATATAGTGGTATGGAAGAAATGATATGGGAGAATGAATTTGCTATGTTATTAAGTAAAAAGAAATCAAGTAATATATTTAGGATAATAATGTATGTAAAGACAAAACTATAAATAATCTATCTATATACACATTCTCTATGTAAATGCATACAGAAATGGCTGCCAAAAGTTACTATCTCAGGGAAAGGAAAAGATAACTCACTTTTTTACTCTCTGTATTATCTAGTTTCCATTTTACATGCATATGCTTGTGTTTTTGTAGATTTAGAAAACAATTTTTAAAAATTATAGACAACTTCAGAGGAGCAATAACCACAGATAAAATTAAAACATAACTGCAGTCATACCTCATTTTATTGTGCTTTATTACTCTTTGCAGATACAGCACTTTTTTACAAGTTGAATGTTTGTGGCAAAGCCTGAATTGAGCAAGCCTGTTGGCACCATTGTTCCAACAGGATTTGATCATTTCATGTCTCTGTGTGGGAATTTTGGTAATTCTCACAATATTTCAGACTTTTAAAAAATAATTCTTATATTTCTTATGGTGATCTATGATCAGTCAGTGATCTTTGATGTTACTATTGTAATTGTTTTGGGCACCACTAACTACACCCATATTAAGATAATGAAGCTTAATCAATAAATGCTTAATTTCATGAATGTTGAGTTTTAAGCCAGCTTTTTCACTCTCCTCTTTGACCCTCATCAAAGGTCTCTTTAGTTCCTCTTCACTTTCTGCCATGAGTGGTATCAGTCTGTATATCTGAGGTTGTTGGTATTTCTCCTGGCAATTTTGATTCCAGCTTGTGATTCATCCAGCCTGGCATTTCACGTGATGTATTCTGCATATAAATTAAATAAGCAGGGTGACAGCCTGGACGTACTCCTTTCCCAATTTGGAACCAGTTCATTGTTCCACGTCCAATTCTAACTGTTGCTTCTTGACCTGCATACAGCTTTCTCAGGAGGCAGGTAAGGTGATCTAGTATTCCTGTCTCTTTAAGAATTTTCCAGTTTGTTGTGATCCACACAGACAAAGCCTTTATCGTAGTCAAGGAAGCAGAAGTAGATGTTTTTCTGTAATTCCCTTGCTTTGTCTATGATCCAGGAGATGTTGACAGAGGTGTTTTCTGGCAGACAAGCTATTTATATACAACATCAATAGATTAAAATAAACTATTATTTCCATATATGCCTTAGGTAAAATGTAACACCTACTCCATCAATTGAAGTATAATAAATAATTAAGTACCTACTATATACCAAATGCTAACACAGGTGCTGTGTTATATAAATGAGTAAGACATAAGACATAATCACCTACTCATGGAGCCTATGATCAAATTAAAAGAAAGATAAATGAATATAATTAAGATATAATCTTAAGTGCTTTGGTGGAGGTTTGCACACATTAGTGACTGTTAGCACAGTAAGTTCAAGAAAAGGTGTTTTTTTTCCTTTTTAATTTCATTTTTCCTCATAATATTTTTAATTAAAGTTTACTTGATTGAAAATGTTGTGTTAATTTTTGCTGTACAGCAAAGTGATTCAGATACACACACACACACACACACACACACATTCTTTTTCAGCTGTAATTCCATCATATCCGCTAGCTTTGTTCATAGTGATACTTCCTAAGGCCCATTTGACTTCACACTCCAGGACGTCTGGCTCTAGGTGAGTGATCACACCATCATGGTGTTCCAGGTCATTAAGATCTTTTTTGTACAGTTCTTCTGTGTATTCTTGCCACCTTTTCTTAATATCTTCTGCTTCTGATAGGTCCATACCTTTTCTGTCCTTTATTGTGCTCATCTATGCATGAAATGTTCCCTTGGTATCTCTGATTTTCTTGAAGAGATCTCTAATCTTTCTCATTCTTGTTTTCTTCTATTTTTTGGACTGATCACTGAGGGAGGTTTTCTTATCTCTCCTTGCTATTCTTTGGAACTCTGCATTCAGATGGGTATATCTTTCCTTCTCTCCTTTGCCTTTAGCTTCTCTTCTTTTCTCAGCTATCTGTAAGGCCTGCTTAGACAACCATTTTGTCCTGCATTTCTTTTTCTTGGGAATGGTTTTGATCACTGCTTTCTGTACAATGTTATGAACCTCCATTCCAGAGTTCCTCAGGCCCTCTGTCTATCAGATCTAATCTCTTGAATCTATTTGTCACTTGCACTGTATAATTGTAAGGGATTTGATTTAGGTAGTACCTGAATGATCTAGTGGTTTACCCTGTTTTCTTCAATTTAAGTCTGAATTTTGCATAAGGGAATTCATGATCTGAGCCACAGTAGCTCCCAGTCTTGTTTTTGCTGACTCTATAGAGCTTCTCCAGCTTCAATTGTAAAGAATATAATCAATCTGATTTTGGTATTGACCATCTGGTGATGTTCATGTGTAGAGTCATCTCTTGTGTTGTTGGAAGATGGTGTTTGCTGTGACCAGCATATTCTCTTGGCAAAACTCTGTTAGCCTTTGCCCTGCTTCATTTTGTACTCCAAGGCCAAACTTGTTACTCCAGGCATCTCTTGACTTCGTACTTTTGCATTCCATTACCCTATGATTAAAAGGACATCTTCTTTTGGTGTTAGTTCTGGAAGGTCTTTTAGGTCTTCATAGAGCTGTTCAACTTCGACTGCTTTGGCAGTCATTGGTTGGGTCATCGACTTGGATTACTGTGATAGTGAATGGTTTGCCTTGGAAACAAACAGAGATCATTCTGTCATTTTTGAGATTGCACCCAAGTACTGCATTTCAGACTCTTCTGTTGAGTATGAGAGCTACTCCATTTCTTCTAAGGAATTCTTACCTATAGTAGTAGATATAATGGTCATCTGAATTAAAATTGCCCTTTCCTGTCCATTTTAGTTCACTGATTCCTAAAATGTTGATGTTCATTCTTGCCATCACTGGTTTGACCACTTTCAATTTACCTTGATCAATGGACCTAAAATCCCAGGTTCCTATGCAATATTGTTCTTTACAGCGTCGGACTTTACTTTCACCACCAGACTCATCCACAAATGGGCATTATTTCTGCTTTGTTTCAGCCTCTTCATTCCTTCTGGAGCTATTTCTCCACTCTTCTCCAGTAGCATATTGACTACCTACCTACCTGGAGAGTTCATCATTCAGTGTCATATCTTTTTGCTCTTTTGTATTGTTCATGGGGTTCTCAAGGCAAGAATACCAAAGTCATTTGTCATTGTCTTCTCCAGTGGGCCACGTTTGTTTAGAATTCTCCACTATGATACGTCTGTCTTTGGTAGCCCTAGAGGGCTTGGCTCATAGTTTCATTGAGTTAGACAAGGCTGTGATCCCTGTGATCAGTTTGGTTATTTTTCTGTGATTGTGGTTTTCATTATGTCTCTCTTATGATGATTGAGGATAAGAGGCTTGTGGAAGCTTCCTGATGGGAAGGAATTGATCTTCCTGTGGGGAGAATGGATCTTCCTGTGGGGAGTAATGATCTTGCTCTGTTGGGCAAGTCCATGCTCAGTAAATCCAATATTCTGCTGATGGGTGGGGCTGTGTTCCCTCCCTGTAATTTGGCCTGAAGCCAAACTCTTCCAAAAGGACTTCTGACAGTGTGGCAGGCCTCCCAGGACTGCTGCAGTCAGTATCCCTGACCCCAGGACAGGCCACTGTCATCCCATGCCTCCACTGGAGACTCCCAAACACTCATAGACAAGCCTGGCTCAGTCTCTTATAGGGTCAGTGCTCCTTTCTCCTGAGTCCTGGTGTGCACAAGGTTTTGTTTATGCCCTTCCAAGAGTCCCTGTTTCCCCAATCCTGTGGTAGTTTTGTAATCAGATCTCATGTGATGCTGTTAAAGTGCTGCACTCAATATACCAGCAAATTTGGAAAACTCAGCATGGCCACAGGACTGAAAAAGATCAGTTTTCATTCCAATGCCAAAGAGGGTAATGCCAAAGAATGTTTAAACTACTGCACAATTGCACTCATTTCACATACTAGCAAGGTCATGCTCAAGATTCTCCAAGCTAGACTTCAATAGTATGTGAACCAAGAACTTCCAGATGTACAAATTGGAATTAGAAGAGGCAGAGGAACCAGAGATCAAATTGCCAACACCCGTTGGATCATAGAAAAAGCAAGACAACCCCAGAAAAACATCTACTTCTGCTTTAGTAACTACACTAAAGCCTTTGACTGTGTGGATTACAACAAACTGTAGAAAATCTTAGTGATAAGAATAACAGATCACCTTACCTGTCTCCTGAGAAATCTGTATGCAGGTCAAGAAGCAACAGTTAGAACCGAACATGGAACAACAGACTGGTTCAAAATTGGGAAAAGAGTGTGTCAAGGCTGTATATTGTCACCCTGTTTATTTAACTTCTATGAGAGCACACCATTTTGCTATGAGAGCAAAATGCCAGGCTGGATAAATCACAAACTGGAATCAAGATTACCAGGATAAATATCAATAACCTCAGATATGCAGATGACACCACCCTTATGACAGAAAGCAAAGAGGAACTAAAGAGCCTCTTGATGAAAATGAAAGGGGAGAGTGAAAAAACTGACTTAGAACTCAACATTAAAAAAAGAAAAAAAAAGATTGTGATATCCAGCCCTATCACTTCATGGCCTATAGATGGGGAAACAATGCAAACAGTGAAAGACTTTTTTTTTTTTTTTTTTTTTTTTGAGCTCCAAAATCACTGCGGACAGTGACTGCAGCCATGAAATTAAAAGATGCTTACTCCTTGGAAGAAAAAATATGACAAACCTAAACAGCATATTAAAGTGCAGAGATATTACTTTGCCAAGAAATGTCCATATAGTCGAAGCTGTGGTTTTTGCAGTAGTCGTGAATGGATGTGAGAGTTCAACCATAAAGAAGGCTGAGCCCTAAATAATTGATGCCTTTGAGTGGTGCTGGAGAAGACTCTTGAGAGTCCCTTGGGCAGCAAGATCAAACTAGTTAATCCTAAAGGAAATCAACCCTGAATATTCATTGGAAGGACTGATGCTGAGGCTGCAATACTTTGGCCACCTGATGTTAACTGCCTCACTGGATAAGATCTTGATGATGGGAAAGACAGAAGGCAGGAGGAGAAGGGGATGACAGAGGATGAGATGGTTGGATGAGTCAATGAGTCAATGGATATGAGTTTCAGCATGCTCTGGGAGATGGTGAAGGACAGGCAACCCTGGCATGCTGCAATCCATGGGGTCACAAAGAGTTGGACAAGACAGAACAGCTGAACAACAGCAAAATTCTTTTTCATGCTATTTTCCATTATGGATTATCAGAGGATATTGAATACAGTTTCCTGTGGTATATCCTGTGTTTATCCAAGAAAGGCTTCTTGAGTATTTTTTGCTGTATCTTGAGAGGTTGATCTTACAAAAGAGATGAGGTACCTTGTTTTTTCATACTAGAAAGGATGAGCAAAAACTAAATGAAGATGAAGATATGTGTGGAGAAGGGATAGAAGAGCAAATTTGATTGCCTAAGAATTGCTCTTCCTTCTTTACTTCCTCTCCATGGCTAACAGCATAATCTAAGCTACTATCATTTGTAATTTAGACTAGTGCGATAGTTGCTTAACTCTTTTTTCTGTTTGTACTTTCTCCCCTTGCCAATTTATTCTCTACATAGCTAAGACAAATGAGTTTTAATAACATAAATCAAATTATACCAGTCCATACCTAGAACTCTTCAGTGGCTCTCACTCTCGGAATAAAATAAGATGTTGTCTCATTTGCCTCTCCCCACTCCTCCTCTACAACCTCATTCATATTATTTTCCCTGTACCTCAGTAGTCTCAGTGATTATACTTTTCATTTTGTCCTTGAATACACTATACCCTTTCCTGCTTTTGGTCCTTTGGATTGCTGTCCCCCCGCCTCCATCCCGAATCCCACCACAACTTTTCCCTAACCCAAAAGTTCCCTTCCACTGCCTATGTGGTTTATCTATTTGTCTCATTTTCATCTTTCAGGTCTTACCTCAAATGTCATTTCCCAGAAAGACCTCATCTGACCATTCACTCCCATATGAAGCAAAGTGAAAGTGAAAGTTGCTCAGTTGTGTCTGACTCTTTGCCACCCCATGGACTGTACAGTCCATGGAATTCTCCAGGCCAGAATACTGGAGTGGGTAGCCGTTCCCTTCTCCAGGGTATCTTCCCAACCCAAAGATTGAACCCAGGTCTTCCACATTGCAGGTGAATTCTTTACCAGCTGAGCTACCAGGGAAGACCAGTTTATTTTCACCATCATACAACTAAAGTCGATACATCTATTTTACTTACTTTCCTGATTCTCCATTAGTAAGCACCCTGAGTGCAGGGAACTTGTCTTCTTCTTTTTTTAAATATTCATTTATTTATTAGGCTGCATTAGATCTTAGTCATGGCACATGGGATCTTTGTTGTGGCATGTGGGTTCTTTAGTTGTAGCATGTGAGCTCAGTAGTTGCAGTGCATGGGCTTAGTTGGATCTTATTTTCCTGACCAGGGATCAAGCCCACATCCCCTACATGGAAAGGCAGATTCTTAACCACTGGACCACCAGGGAAGTATCTTGTCTGTCTTTATCACCACTATATCCCTATAACTCAGATGAGTGGTTGGCACATAGTAGGGGTTCAATAAATATTTGTTGAATAGATCGATCTCTGCATGCATAGCAAAAAAAAAAACCAAACTTTTAAATTATGCTAAAATACTAATATCAAACTAGAAAAAAAATATGTGGGTACATAGGCCATATGTAACATCTCAAGGGTTAATATCTGTACACATATGAGCTACTACAAATCACTAAGCAAAAAAAAAAAAAAAATACAAAATCAAATACGTGCAAAGGACATGAACAGACAATTCATGGAAGAAGTATGAGTAACTCCTACACATATGAAAATATCTTCAACATGTTAATCATAAGAATAGGACTTTAAAAAAATAGATTTTAAAATCCTATTTAGACCTATTAGATTCACAAATATTGATATGATTGTTGATAGCTAGTGCTGACAATCGCATATACATTTCTAAACACGTAGTTTGATAAATCTTTCTGAAAAGCAATTTGATATTATCTTTTAAATTTAAATAGTACATATGCTTTGATCCAGAATTTCTACTTTCAGGAATTTTCCTACAGAAATAAACAAATTCTTTCAAAGTGTGAGCAGATACAAGGTGTTTTTCTTTAATTGTGTGCATCAATAAGAGCCTGGTTCAAAAATTATGTTTATCAAATAAAGATTTTCCTATATGAAAAAGAAAAGACTGGTTTACAATCTTATGTTAATTTACACAGTATAATACATTAATATTATGAAGCATTTCTATATGTAGTGGCCTGTAAGGATGCAGAATATGACCTTGAACTTTATCTTTGTACTATTTCTTCCTTACTTTCACTTCCTGGCCCTTTCCCTTGTCACGGTCACCTGTATGGCTTAGAGAGGTAAGTTAGCATAGTTATAGCAAGAATTAAAAGGGAAAAAAATTAATATATACTTTTGCTGTTTTATCTCATTTTATTTTTTACTTCTAAACTGTCTGTGGAGAGACAAAAGGAAAGGCCCTTTGGAAAGCAGAGTTGGTGATGGTACAAAGCTTACAAAGCAAATAGAGGAAAGGACACTGTCTACCCAGTCTGGGAAGATTAGAATAGGAGGGAGTGTGCTTGTGGGAGTATAGAAAAGCCCTTGGAAGTGATCATTATCTAGAAACAAAAAGCAGGACCTCAGGGTATATGGATGATATCAGGGAATCAGCATTGAGGGGCACAAAGTATTCTATTGGTGGTCATTGTCAGGGAGCCAAATAAAAGCTGAATCTGTTCCAGCAAACATCTGTCACTAGTAAAATGAATATATAACTCTGCTAAGGAACCATGTCAACTCTTCATTGTGAGCCAAAACTTTCCTTTAAGATCTGCCTGTGGTGCTTGCTGCTGCTCAAGTAGCAGTAGACTCTGAGCTTCTCTGGATCCCATCTTAACTACACCTTGTGGATGTTTTGTTTTGTTTTTTTTTTTTTGACAATAGCCCGAGGCTCTGGTAAGTCCTCCAAAATAGAGAGACAATGGTGTTATAGCAGGAAAAGTCCTGTCACTGGTACTTCAGTGGGACTGGAAAGTGATAGAGAAATCTATTTTTATGATATGGAGATATAAACACCAAACTGCTAACTGTAGATGAGGTAAAGTGAAGAGATTTTATTTTTACTCTGCTTAGTATATATCTGAATTGTTTGAATTTTTAATAATAGAGCATATATTACTCATATAATAAAAAGGCCACTGTCAAAAAGAACAGAAAATATCTACTAGATAATGCAAATGCAGCATTTTATCTGACTTGTTGATAAGGAAAATAAATTAGGCATTCCTTCAGAAGCACTTAATGTCTACAGCAATTACTTATTAATGTCAGTGTATATGGAATGCCCAGTCACTTGGGGTCAGGACAGCTTTAAAACCAACCAGGATTCAGTGGGAAACAATTCATCTACTCCAAAAGATGTTACCAAATATACTTCAACACAACTCTCTCATCCCTGTCCTTAAGACCCTTTTGTCTAAGGCTATATTTTTCTTATGGTTCTACAGTAGGCATTTTGTGAACTTCTGCTTCCACCTATGAAGGATATTTCCTGTAGGACTTGCCTACCTGTCATAAACAACTAGAAAGATGCACAAAATGTATGAAAGAACTGTTTTCAGAACTTGGACAATAGGCTGTGCAATATTTTAGTTCTTGAAAGAAAGGAAATAAATGAGGTGAGCCCTATAACCATCTAGACTTTCTGGTGGAGACACTTTCCAGACAGTTGCACAAGGAGACAGAATTTCACTGAGTAGAGGAGATCAGAATTTAGGGAGGCCAATTCAACTAGAATTTATGAAGTAGCTTACTGGAAGGTGAGCTATACAGAAAAATGGCTCCATTTCTTAAGGAGTCTCCTTAAGTCTTTGGCTAAACCAGTCTGTGCATATGTATCATGAAACTCCACCAGGTTGGGGAAAGAAAAATTGTTAGGAAAAGAAGAATTATCAAGAAGCTGTAAGTCAATTTCAAGAGTTCACACAGAGCTGGAAATCATTTTGGTTTCAACTGGCCAGAAAGGAAGGCATTGTTGAATATTCAAGGCATTTAGTAGTGATCTCAGAAGATAATACCTTAGTACTGGAACTAAAAGAAGTACTGGAACTTAGTACTGGAACTAAAAACAAACCTCAAGAGCATTAAAATGATCTTCATGTTACTTAACTGCCTGCTAGAGTAAAGTTCTATGCTCCTTAAAGGAATACGATAAAGTTTAGTCCTCAACAACATAAAATTAACAATGCCTGACATTCAGTAAAATAATTACTAGACTTAAGAAGTGGGAAAATGTGACTCATAAGCAGAAGGAAAACACAGATGCTGAAATGAGAGGTGATAGAATTTGCAAACATGGATATTTAAACATCTCTAATATATAGGTTCATATATTTAAAGAGGAAAATATAAATATAATGAGAAAAGAAATGGAAGAGGTAAAAACGACCAAATGGAACTTCCACACATGAAAATACAATATCTGAAATGAAAATTTCATTGGATGGAATTAATAGAAGTAGATATTGCAGAAGAAAAGATCAGTGAACTTGAAGACATAGTAAGAGAAACTATGCAAACTGAAGCACAAGAGAAAGAAAAAGACTAAGAAAAGCAAAAGAGAGCTCAGTGACCATATCAAGCATTAAAAATTTCAAGCAGTCTAGCATATTTGTAATTGGAGTCCTAAGAGGAAGATGTAAGAGAAAAAAAATGTTTGAAGAAACAATGGCCAAAGTTTTCCAAAATTAATGAAAACTATAAATTTATCCAAAAAGCTTAAAAAACTCAAAGGAAAATAATAAAGTGGTCATTTGTGCTTGTTTTATGATTTCCTGAATCTTGGTTTATGAACCGGATTGTATTCTGATTTTTATTTTTTTATATTTTATTTCTCATTATTTCTGGTTTCTTGATATAGTATCTTTCCTGATTTCTCAAAACTGATTGCCATCTGGACCAAGGAAATGATAATGTCCATGTTGACAAAGCTGAAGAGATGTTTATTATTACAATCCCCCTGTGGCCATGTCTCTGTTATCTCTATCTGTCACTGTGAATCCTTTGGGTCCTATCAATGACTTTGTGTTGTTAGGTTTCCTTTATATTAATAGTTGCCTACTAAGATGACTATTCTAATTCTATTGGAATGTTTTATAATAAGAACTATACCTTACAATTACTTCTATTCCTCAAGTGTCTATTTAGCACCTTAAGCCAATCAATAGATTTAAGCTTATTGATTGATTAATTCAGTGGTCTTCAAACTCTAGCAGGCATCAGAGTCACGTGGAGAGCTGATAAATTACAGATTTCAGGGTCCTATCACTAGCATTCACAATTCATCACATCTGGGGTAGGGTTTGATAATTTGTATTTCTAACAATTTCTCAAGTGATGCTGATATTGCTGGTCCTCAAGTCACATATTGATACTTACTGGATTAGACTATATTTGTGGAATTCAACTGTTGAGAGATTACATATATTTCAAGTCTCTCTTTAAATCTTACCTTTTCCATGTAGCAATTCCTTCTCCCTCAGAATAGTAGCTCCTCTTTTGAACATGTATTTCATATCCTCTCTACATTGCTTACAATATTTATCATAGTCTTTCTTATTTATAAGCAGTTATATAATGTGTTTATTTTGAATGCTAAATTGGCTGCAGAACTAGATCTTCAAAAGCTAGACAAGATAATTAACAAATTGACATTTTTCCAAATATGTATCATTTTGTGGTATATTTTTCTATATCCTAAAATATTAATTAATGATTTTATAGAAACAACTAGGTGATGAAAATGAAGACAGAACTTGAAATTTTCAATTCCTGCTATTTTATATGTTCCAAGTCAGTGAAGAGTTAGATAGGATTTGTGTCCCTGAATTAAGAAGAGTAACTACAACAAGTGTCCAATTATTCTTCACTTTTAGTCCTAATTATTATTAGTGGCACACTCTAACTGCTGGGAAAGGTTGAATATTCCCCTCAACAATTCCATCTTCTAGAAGAAACAACTCTAACAAGGGTAAAGGACACATAACCTGAGTTTTGGGTGCTGGAAACAACGAAGTGCAATTTCAAGCTTCAGATGTGCTCACATGAGAAAATTGTGGTAAGACAAGCCATCTCCATCTCTGGACACTCCTTGCCATTCCTTTTCCTGTAAAGCCAAGTGGGCATAGGATTAGTGTCCAGAGCACAGAAGACAGTTTCAGAAGATTTTCTCTTTATCAGTCTTCTCACTATTAGAGTTGAAGACCTGAGGATGGTGAAAAGGGAGGAGTCAAGACCAGTCAGTCTTCTTAATACTCGTCTGGGCCCTAGGCTAGGATGAAGGTCAGGTACATAAAGAGTCATCTTCATTCACGTATGGTCCAGCCCAGTTTAATCTGGGACCATATAAAGATTTGAGGCCATAGCTCTAGATAGAATGAAGTGTGTGTTTTTCCAATGTCTCCTATATGCGATATGTACTCCTCAGGCATCTCACGGAGGAGTAGGCAGCATGATGGAGTCAGATTTTTTTTAAAATTTTAATGTAAAAAAAAATTATACAAATTTTAAAAGTTACTTTCCATTTATACAGTTATTACAAGATGTTGGCTATATTCCCTCATGTTGTAAAATACATCATTGAACCTATCTTACACTCAATAGTTTGTACCTCCCGCTTCCCACCCTTATATTGCCCCTTTCCCTTCTCCTCACTGGTAGCTACTAGTTTGTTCTCTATATCCACATTTACTTCTTTTTTTATTATATTCACTAGTTGTACTTTTTAGATTCCACTCATAAGTGATATCATATCGTATTTGTCTTTCTCTGTCTGACTTATTTCACTGAGCATGATTTGGGACCCCAGCCATTTCTCTTTCCATCAGTGCTGATGACTAACATATGTGACCTATTATATATTCAGTTATGTAGGGAGGAAGCCTGTTTCATTCAAAGTATCTGATTATAACATCTCAATAGATTAATTCTTTGTGAAAATGAAATAATATCATTATTTTAATTGAACAAACAAGTCGTTTGTAAGATTCTTTTTATCTTTTAAAAGAAAATTTGACTGCATGCTATTTCTGTTACAAAGCCTGAGTTTTGCAATAGATACAAATACCATCACAAAAAGCTGGATTGTTTTCACTAAAATAGGTTCTTCATTATTTTATTCTCCTGAAAGACACAGCACTTCTTCAGAGTCTTCTCTTCATTTCTATAAGTTCTTTACTAGGAAATACACTGGTATTTATCATTAGCACCAGCCTATCAGTAAAACTATTTTCATGGGCAAGTCTAATGATCCTATATTATTGTAAAAGACCACAGTTGAAATAAATTATAATTACATTTCCTTTATGCTGAAATGAAAGGTCATTTCCTCAGGTCTTTACTCACACTGAACTATTAAACATGTATTCTAATAAGCCACATTCAACTTTTTTAATACACCGTCTTTATTGGTTTCTTTATATCCTCCATTTCACTTTCTGATCTGCATTTCTATATATGCTAGCATCCTCTGATAATGCCATGACTTGCTCAGCAAAATTCTACCATTTCCAGCTATTGACCAATGTTATACAATGTGCTTTCACATAAAAGCTTCCTCGTTGCAGACTGCTATGTGAACTATTTTGGTAGGGATTTTAAAATGCTGCTTTGTAATTAAATGAATGAAAATTAAGGATCCAGTTTCAAATTAACTTGTACAAAGTTATTAAATATCATTCTGACCTGAAAAGCACTAAACCCTATATCATTTGAATAATATGCTAATGAGAAAGGCATGTCACTTAGCCTACGTCTTAACATCATATTCATATTTGGATGCAGTCTAATTATATTCAATAAAATATAAGAAGCACAAATCACTTACCAAGATTTATTTCTTAAAGTATGATAGCATCTACAAGCTGTGCTGTAATTTACTAAATAAAAATACTACAGTAATTTAACCTAAAACATTTGGAATTAGCTCATCATCATGTATTTTGAGGAAAACTATTCCTAAAGATTTAAATACACTTAGTGATGATTTTGGAGTTATTCAGTTGTGATAATTCAAGTGTACTTATGTTTTGTCACTCTTTCGAATAAAAATACTGAAAAGCAATTAATCTTTCATGGATATAAATATAAAAGTGAATCATTTTCCTAACATAGACACCCAGTGTGAACAGAGATCCATAACACATGCTCCCTGATTCAGTTCGAGTTCAGTCACTCAGTTGTGGCCAACTCTTTGCGATCCCATGGACTGCAGCACGCCAGGCTTCCCTGTCCATTATCAACTCCTGAAGCTTGCTCAAACTCATGTCCATCGAGTTGGTGATGCCATTCAGCCATCTCATCCTCCGTTGTCCCCTCCTCTTCCTGCCGTCAATCTTTCCCAGGACCAGGGTCTTTTCCAATGAGTGAGTTCTTCAAATCAGGTGGCCAAAGTATTAGCGCTTCAGCATCAGTCCTTCCAATGAATATTCAGGACTGATTTCCTTTACAATTGACTGGTTTATCTTGCAGTCCAAGGGACTCTCAAGAGTCTTCTCCAACACCACAGTTCAAAAACATCAATTCTTTGGAGCTCAGGTTTCTTTATGGTCCAACTCTCGCATCCATACATGACTACTGGAAAAACCATAGCCTTGACTAGACAGACCTTTGTCAGCAAAATAATGTCTCTGCTTTTTAATATGCTGTCTAGGTTGGTCATAGTTTTCTTCCAAGGAGCAAGTGTCTTTTAATTTCATGGCTGCAGTCACCATCTGCTATGATTTTGGAACCCTCCAAAATAAAGTCTCTTACTGTTTCCATTGTTTCCCCATCTATTTGCCATGAATTTATGGGACCGGATGCCATGGTCTTAGTTTTCTGAATGTTGAGTTTTAAGCCAACTTTTTCACTCTCCTCTCTCACTTTCATCAAGGGGCTCTTTAATTCTTCAATTTCTGTCATACAGGTGGTGTCATCTGCATATCTGAGGTTATTGATATTTCTCCCCGCAGTTATGATTCTAGCTTGAGCTTCACCCAACCTGGTATTCCACATGATATACTCTGCATATAAGTTAAATAAGCAAGGTGGCAATATACAGCCTTGACGAACTCCTTTCCCAATTTGGAACCAGTCTGTTGTTCCATGTCCAGTTCTAACTGTTGCTTCTTGACCTGCATACAGATTTATCAGGGGCAGGTAAGATGGTCTGGTATTCCCATCTCTTTAAGAATTTTCCACAGTTTGTTGTGATCCACACAGTAAAAGGCTTAATGTGTCAATAAAGCCTAAGTAGATGTTTTTCTGGAACTCTCTTGCTTTTTCTGATGATCCAACGGATGTTGGCAATTTGACCTCTGGTTCCCCTGCCTTTTCTAAAACCAACTTGAACATCTGAAAGTTCACAGTTCACGTACTGTTGAAGCCTGGCTTGGAGAATTTTGAGCATTATTTTGCTAGTGTGAGATGAGTGCAATTATGCAGTAGCGTGAACATTCTTTGGCCCTGCCTTTCTTTGGGACTGGAATGAAAATTGACCTTTTCCAGTCCTGGGACTACTGCTGAGTTTTCCAAATTTGCTGGCATATTTGGTGCATCACTTTAACATCATCATCTTTTAGGACTTGAAATAGTACAACTGGAATTCCATCACCTCCACTAGTTTTCGTAGTGATACCTCCTAAGGCCCACTTGACATCGCATTCCAGGATGCCTGGATCTAGGTGAGCAATCACACCATCATGGTGTTCCAGGTCCTTGAGATCTTTTTTATATAGTTCTTCTGTGTTTTCTTGCCACCTCTGTTTAATACCTTCTGCTTCTGGTAGGTCCATACTGATTCTGTCCTTTATTGTGCCCATCTTTGCATGAAATGTTCCCTTGGTATCTCTAATTTTCTTGAAGGCATCTCTAGTCCTTCCCATTCTATTGTTTTCCTCTATTGCTTTGCACTGATCACTGAGGGAGGCTTTCTCATCTCTCCTTGCTATTCTTTGGAACTCTACATTCAGAAGGGTATATCTTTCCTTCTCTCCTTTGCCTTTAGCTTCTCTTCTTTCCTCAGCTGTTTGTAAGACCTTCTCAGACAGCCATTTTGCCCTTTTGCATTTCTTTTTCTTGGGGATGGTCTTGATCATTGCCTCCTGTACAGTGTCACGAACCTCTGTCCGCAGTTCTTCAGGCACTCTGTCTATCAGATCTAATCCACTGAATTTATTTGTCACTTCCACTGTATAATCATAAGGAATTTGATTTAGGATACCTGAATGGTCTAGTGATTTCCCCTACTTTCTTCAATTTAAGTCTGAATCTGGCAATAAGGAGTTTATGATCTGAGCCACAGGCAGGTCCCGGTCTTGTTTTTGCTGAGTGTGTAGAGTTTCTCCATCTTTGGCTACAAAGAATATAATCAATCTGATTTCAATATTGAACATCTGGTGATGTCCATATGTAGTCGTCTCTTGTGTTGTTGGAAGAGGGTATTTGTTATGACTAGTATGTTCTCTTGGGAAAATTCTGTTAGCCTTTGCACTGCTTCATTTTGTACTCCAAGGCCAAACTTGCCTGTTACTCCAGGTATCTCTTGACTTCTTACTTTTGCATTCCACTCCCCTTTGATGAAAAGGACATCTTTTTTTTTTTTTTTTTTTTTTGGTGTTAGTTCTAGAAAGTCTTGTAGGTCATCATAGAACCATTCAACTTCAGCCTCTTTGGCATTAGTGGTTGTGGCATCGACTTGGATTACTGTGATAGCGAATAGTTTGCCTTGGAAACGAACAGAGATCATTTTGTCATTTTTGAGATTGCATCATGTACTGCATTTCAGACTCTTTGGTTGACTGTGAGGGCTACTCCGTTTCTTCTAAGGGATTTTACCCACATTAATAAATATAATGGTCATCTGAATTAAATTCACTCATTCCAGTCCATTTTAGTTTACTGATTCCTAAAATGCCATTGTTCACTCTTGACATCTCCTGCTTGACCACTTCAAATTTACCTTGATTCATGGACCTAACATTCCAGGTTCCTATGCAATATTTTTCTGTATAGCATCGGACTTTACTTCCATCCCCAGTCACATTCACAACTGGCCATTGTTTTTGCTTTGGCTCTATCTCTTCATTGTTTCTGGAGTTATTTCTCCCCTTGTCTCCAGTAGCATATCTACCGACCTGGGGAGTATATCTTTCAGTTATATCTTTTTGCTTTTTCATACTGTTAATGGGTTTCTCCAGGCAAGAATACTGGAGTGATTTGCCATTCCCTTCTCCAGTGGACCACATTTTGTCAGAACTCTCCACCATGACCCATCCATCTTGAGTGGCCCTAGACAGCATGGGTCACAGTTTCATTGAGTTAGACAAGCTGTGATCCATGTGATCAGTTTTGTTAGTTTTCTGTGATTGTGGTTTTCATTCTGTCTGCCCCCTGATTAATAAGGATGAAGGGCTTATGGAAGCTTCCTGATGGGAGAGACTGACTGTGGGGGAAACTGGGTCTTGTTCTGTTGTGGGTTAAAAAGTTTCTTAACATGTGAGAATTTATTTGGTATAATTGTTCTGCAGTTTGTGGGTCATCTTCTGGTGGCTCTATGGTGGGGTTAATAGCGATCTCCTCCAAGAGGGCTTATGCAACACACTGTGTGACCCAGGTCTCTTGCATCCTGATAACTTGCATGAAATAATATAGTATGTTCTTTTATATAAGGTTTGTTAAGCATAAATTAAAAGTAGCTGAGTGGTAAGCACAGTGACATAAAATTTTCCCAAATGTTGATTTTTCAAATCTGTGAATATATGCAATAAGTATTATATAGTGTTTATTTTTCCCTGCTCAAATAAGTGGGACCTGCATTGGCTGTGCTGTGCTGTGCTTAGTTGTTCAGTCATGTCCAATTCTTTGTGACCCCATGGACTGTAGCCCACCAGGATCCTCTGTCCATGGGGATTATCCAGGCAAGAATACTGGAGTGGGTTGTCATGCCCTCCTCCAGGGTGATCTTCCCAACCAAGGGATTGAACCCACGTCTTCTGCATTGCAGGTGGATTCTTTACCAGCTGAGCTACCAGGGAAGCCCTTGCATAAATCTGCATGAAGAGAGTTTCTTGACAACTGAAAGGAATTCACCGGTGAACAGTTACTGGTGTCAGAAATAAGAAGCAGTTAAGGAGCGCTGGTAATCCCACCTCCCACGCACACTCTTCTAACAAGTGGAATGCGATCCCAGTAGAATGAAAAAGAAGCAAAGGTGTCAACTGTAATGATAGTAAAATTAATGCTTGAAGGAGTAGCTCAGCCCTTCTCTCATCTGGCTCTGCCGATTATGTTGTTGCTCCATTTCTATTGACAAGTAGTATATCTATCTGCATTTTATATCTCAGAAGTTGAGTAAGAGTTCAAAAGTGGAGCAATTCTGGATGAAGATCAGCTCCAAGGGGCAGCCATGGGAGTAAGTGGTTAAATGTCAACATTCAAGTCTCCCTAATTTCCTATGTGTTAATGTACTTTTGTAATAAATATTATTGGTATATGTGGTAGGCAGAATTCTGAGATGATCCCAATGACTCTTACAATCTTCTCTCTCAAGTCTCTGTTTGGAACCTGCAAATGTGTGAGACATCAATCCTGTGATTGTCATAATTTATAGCAAAAGAGATTTTTTGGATGTAATTGAATAATTACAGGGACCTTTCAAAGGAACTGGACTCTTCCTCGAAAAAGTGATTTGAAGCATGACAGGGATTCCATGCAAGAGACATTCATCCATCACTGGATTTAAAGATGGAGGATTCCATGCAGTAAATGACATGAGTTCTAGATTAGAGCATCCTCTGATTTACAGCAGGCAAGGAAACTGGGACTTTGGTCATACAGCCACAAGGAACCTAATGATGCCCCAACCATGTGAACTTGGAAGAGGAACCTAACCCAGATGAGAACACAGAGCAGCTGACACCTTGATTTTAGCTTGAAGAGAATCTGTGCAGAGAACTCACTCAGTGTGGTATCCAGATTTATGACCTACAAAACAGTGAACTAATAAATGAGTGTTGTTTTAAGCTGCTCAATTTGGGGTAATTTGTTATGCAGCATTTGAGGACTAACACAAAATATACTTTGTTTAGTCATTCAATCTTGTCCAACTCTTTGTGACCCCCTGTACTGTAGCCCACCAGGCTCCTCTGTCTGTGAGATTTCCCAGGCAAGAATACTAGAGCTTTTTGCCATTTTCTTCTCCAGGGGAATCTTCCTGACCTAGGGATCAAACCTGCATCACCTGCATTGGCATGTGGATTCTTTACCACTGAGCTACCAGGGAAGCCCAAAGATAAGCTTTACATACAATAAAAGGTGCCCATTTTAAGTTTATCATTTGATGATTGTCAAAAATGAACCCACAGCCACAATTAAGACATGAGATATTCATGTCTCAAATTTCCTTATGCTCTTTTGTCATCAAACCATCTGCTAGCAGCGGGCACCCACTTGTCTGATTTCTGTCATTTTGTCTGATTTTTGTGACTCTATATGTTAAATCTTGACTTGCTCCTATTATTTCTCTCTTTCTTTCTCATTATATGAGGGAAATTATCCCTAGTGGCAGGGGCTTCCCTGATAGCTAAGTTGGTAAAAAATTTGCCTGCAATGCTGGAGACCCTGGTTCAATTTCTGGGTCAGGAAGATCTGCTAGAGAAGGGATAGGCTACCCACTCCAGTATTCTTGGGCTTCCCTTGTGGCTCAGCTAGTAAAGAATCCACCTGCAATGCGGGAGACCTGAATTTGATCCCTGGGTTGGGAAGATTCCCCTGGAGAAGGGAAAGGCTACCCACTTCAGTATTCTGGCCTGGAGAATTCCATGGATTGTATAGTCCATGGGATCACAAAGAGTTGGACATGACTGAGCAACTTTCACTTTCACTTCATCCCTAGTGGCTCAGACAGTTAAGAATCTGCCTGCAATGCAGGAGACTTGGGTTTGATCCCTGGGATGAGAAGATCCCTTGGAGAAGGGAATGGCTACCCACTCTAGTATTCTTGCCTGGAGAATCCCATGAACAGAGGAGCCTGGTGGGCTACAGTCCATGGGGTCACAAAGAGTCAGACACAACTGAGTGACTAACATTTTCACTTTCTTTCATCATATTTATACTTCTATACAAACAAATATCAATAACCTCAGATATGCAGATGACACCACCCTTATGGCAGAAAGTTAAGAGGAACTGAAGGGCTTCTTGATGAAAGTGAAAGAGGAAAGTAAAAACCTGGCTTAAAACTTAACATTCAAAAAACTAAGATCATGGCATCTGGTCCCATCACTTCATGGCAAATAGATGGGGAAACAATGGAAACAGTGACAGACTTTATTTTCTTGGGCTTCAAAATCACTGCAGATGATGACTGCAGCCATGAAATTAAAAGATGCTTGCTCCTTGGAAGAAAAGGCGTGACCAACCTAGATAGCATATTAAAAAGCAGAGACATTGCTTTGCTGACAAAGATCCATCTAGTCAAAGCTTTGGTTTTTTTCAGTAATCATGTATGGATGTGAGATTTGGACCATAAAGAAAGCTGAGGTCCAAAGAATCGATGCTTTTGAACTGTGGTGTTGGAGAAGACTCTTGAGAGTCACTTGGACAGCAAGGAGATCAAACCAGTCAATCCTAAGGGAAATTAGTCTTGAATATTCATTGGAGGTACTGATGTTGAAGCTGAAACTCCAATACATTGGCCACCTGATTTGAAGAACTGACTCTTTGGAAAAAACCTTGATGCTGGGAAAGATTGAAGGCAGGAGGAGGAGGGGACGACAGAGGATGAGATGGTTGGATGGCATCACCGACTCTATGGACATGAGTTTGAGTAAGCTCCGGGAGTTGGTAATGGAGAGGGAGGACTGATGTGCTGCAGTCCATGGGGTCACAGAGTTAGACACGACTGAGTGACTGAACTGAACTGAACTGACATAAACAAAAAAGTTAAATCACCATTCTGAATATATGGAATCATCTCCCTAAACACTAGTTTATTAATTTAAAAAATACTTGCTGCCTACTGGCTCTATGCCAGGCTCTGTCCCAGTCACTGAGATATACTAATAAGCCAAGTTGTTTATCCCTTATGTAACATATATTCCAAAGATTCTGGGAGGTTGATTTCTTTTTTTTAATGGTGTGATTGGTTCCCTGGCTGTGAGTCCTCTAAACTTCACTGCTGGGATGTATAACCCCTATTTATGTTAGCCTCATCTCAAACAAAGTTGTGCAGAATTGTTGATTCAGAACATCTCAAAACAGTGAGTATTTGTTTGCCCCCAAAGCTCCAAAAAATGACTGGGAAATGGTGTACAGATTAAAGGATATAATAATTAGTCAGTTTAGCTTATATATGCTACGTAAGGGATAAACAGTAGGCTTCCCTAGTGGCTCAGACAGTAAAGAATCTGCCTGTAATTCAAGAGGACCGGGTTCGATCCTTGGGTAGGGAAGATCCCCTGGAGAAAGAAATGGCAACCCACTCCAGTATTCTTGCCTAGAGAATTCCATGAAACAAAGAAGCCTGGGGGCTACAGTTCATGGGGTCGCAAAAGTTGGATACGACTGAGTGAGTAACACCTTTACACTTCACCTCAGGCATTAGGGTAAAGCTAAGTAGACCAATGCTCAGGTTCTCAAAATTAAGAATTAAGTTTGTTTTGCTGTATAGTTCCATGAATTTGTGTATGAGATGAATTAACTCAGTGTGTTCCATCTTTGTCTAGCATTTAGTTCTCCTGGGTTTGATTTCCAGCTATATCCTTCTAAGAACATGGTTCTCAACTCTGGCTAAACACTAGACTTACTGGAGAAGATATGAAAAAGTACTTAGGCCCATTCTTACCCCATTTGGCTTAGGCTTGGATGATCATACTTATTAAAAACTCCAATGTATCTAATAATTCTAATTTGCAGCCAAGATGTGAAAACACTCCTCTAGCTTTTTTCATGGAGAAGTATCTTACTCTTTGAACCTGTGTCTGTGGCGGGGTTCTTATTTTCTGTTCCCCAGTAGCAACGCCATCTCTACCCTATCTTATCCCCTCTGTGGTAACCACAAAGTCATGTGTTGAAACGAATCACTGAAGGCAAGGTCACCCACTGAATATTTCCTTAGACTGTTGTGGAGATTGCTCATTGCTTCTCAGTGTCTATTATTTCCTTCATACCTATAAACAGAATTTCTGTACACTCAAGGATGTCAATGTGTCAAGATAAAAATGTATCATGGTATTCTTTAAAGATGGGATTGCTATAAGCAGACATAGAAGCAGAAGTAGTCAGAACTCCTTGGAAGTCTCCTTTAAAGAGTTTGATATGTCCTCTCCTACTTTTGTCTTTTATTTCTATATTAAAGCAGATAAAATGGCTAGAGTTGCAGCAGCCATTATCTAACCATGACAATAAGTGTCACACATCCTAGGGATGACAAATAAAGAAAATAATGGAGCCTGGTTCTCTAATACCATTGGAAGCTGCCACACAAGTCCTGCTATAAAAATCTCCAGATTTTTAATTGCATGAAAGGAAAAAAGCTCATGAAAACCAATATTTTTTAAGTCTCTAGTACTAATAGCAGAATATAATTCCTAATTCATACATTCCTAATGTCACACTTCCCGTGCTTTCAAGGCTCTTATCTATTATCACCCACTGGTTCTTCCTGACACCACCTGTCCATCTCTCTGCACTACCTTCTTTGGCTTGCTGTTTGGATCTCTGTTATCTCCTCATGAGTCATTCTTGTCTCTTGATCTTTGGTCAACCCCAGTTTGATCTGTCTTGGCTTCAGTGGAAATCTGTCACATCTGATCAAGATTGGAGTGAATATGAAACAATCACTTAAGGTGATTCTAAAATGCTTCCCAGCTAATGTGAATGCAGCAACTTGATTTTCTCAGTGTGTTTTCCACGTCCACTTTTCCCAATACCAAATTTAGATGGTCTTGCCAGCTCCATTTTCAGGTAAAAGTGAAAGAAATAATGGTATATAGATTATATGATGGACAACACCCTGTGAAATCCATCATTCTAGGAACAGAGGAGATTGAATAGTGTGACCTGTGATTTATAGGTGGGAAAACACCACTTATCATCTCTAGAGAGATCTGTTATACCTACTGGGTTTGCTCATGCTGTGTAGTATATTGTTTTCCAGGTAAGGTAAATCTCAAATCCTTATTAAAGTTGTTTATTTCCTTTGTAGATCCATGAAAGTAGGAAAATAATGAAAGATGCACACAAGATAACTCATGAACTAGTAACTTTTGTTCTCAGTCTGGGAGGTTGAAAGTGAAAATGTGAACTTGTAGTGCACAGCATGGTCTCGTTTGAAGAATATCGTGTGATGAAAGCAGTATTGATGGGAGAAGATACACAAACAGTAGGAAAGCCACATCCATGAGTGGCTCTGTGGCTTCCAATTTGCCCATTATCACCTTGAGAAGACCAATTGAAATGGGTAGTTTTGTGTATTTAATTCAAAGCAGAAAAAGAAAAATGGTAGCACCACCTACTGAAATTCGTATTTTTTAAAAATTTATTCTTTTTTTTTCATTTATTTTTATTAGTTGGAGGCTAATTACTTTACAATATTGTAGTGGTTTTTTGCCACACACTGACATGAATCAGCCATGGATTTACATGTGTTCCCCATCCTGAACCCCCCTCCCACTTTCCTCCCCATCCCATCCCTCTGGGTCATCCCAGTGCACCAGCCCTGAGCACTTGTCTTATGTATCCAACCTGGACTGGTGATCTGTTTCACCCTTGATAATATACATGTTTTGATGCTGTTCTCTCAGATCATCCCACCCTTGCCTTCTCCCATAGAGTCCAAAAGTCTATTCTATACATCTGTGTCTCTTGTTCTGAAATTCATATTTTAAAAAGTGACTGTTTTTCTAAGGTAGACATATATCCTCCAGAGTTCTGAAGCTCCTGTGCCTGGAAGATCTTGCATTTTTGGTGTAATTTCATAAACTCTAGTTCTTAAGGTGGAGTTGATGAAAATGAACTAGTGTGTGCAATGAAGTCCATATACACACATATTTTTTGGGCCACACTGCACAGCTTGAGGATCTCACTTCCCCAACTAGGGATTGAACTCAGGCCCTCAGCAGTAAAAGTGTGAAGTCCTAACCACTGGACCAACAGGAAACTCCCAAGGTCTCTATATTTAAAATCCAATTAATAATTACATATTTTCACTTGACCAGTTATTTTGTTTCATGTCAGTTAACTTGTATGCAAACTAACTTGACTGCTAGTTACTGCTAGTTCCCCAAAAGTCTAAGTTACAGTTACTCAAACTCTGTTTGAAACATAAAATAGTTTATTCAAAGGTAATTTGTAATCATTTGTGATTCAAAAGAAAGCAGTCAGGGACAAATGAAACACAAACTTTGCCCTCAAACTATTTTAATCATTAGCTTGACCTCCTTAAACATTATGTTGTTTGTTCTTTAAAAAACCACCAATAAATAGCTAAACTGACTAATTATTATATTCTTTAATCTGTACCCATTTCCCAGTCACTTCTTGGAGCTTTGGGGGCAAACACATACAAGTGTATTGAAATGTTCTGAATCAGCAATTCTGCACATTTTGATCAATAAGGAGGAGGTGGTAGTGAGTAAAGAGAAAAAAGAGGAATGCTGTGCTATCCTATTCATCAATACTTGAGAAGTACCTCGGTCAATCACTTGTTAACAGTAGATAAAAAAGAAATCCTAGTCAAGGTACCGCTTATGAACCAGAGCTAGGAAGTCAGCCAGGAGACTAGGGCTAAGGAAGGTTGAGGTCTGGTAAAAATGAAGTGAAAGGGAAGTCACACATTCTGGAAGGTGAAGGTCAAGGAGCAGTTTCAAAACCTCAGTTTGTTCTGCAGGAAGCTAAAGATGGAGCTGGAGACTTTTACAGTCAGCTTGGAAGTTGACACATCCATGCCTGCAGTGGGAATTTTAGGATTTGAAACAAAATTACCTTTAGTGTCCTACAAAGTCTCCATAAGTTTTAGGGACTACCATCTGGTGGAATCATAACCTCATAACCTTCGTGACTTCCATCACTGAGTTTGCTGATCCCTCTTTTTGTGGGTCCATGGGGGGAAAAAAAAGATAAAGGGGGTCCTTTATCTTAAAAAAAGAATAGGTGGGTCCAAGCCCGGGGTGGGGGAGGGGAAGTAGCCAAGCTCTGGCACTAACTCATACAGAGAATGGCTATCAACAGCACTGCCAGTGTCCAAAGAATTGGAGATGACTCAGACTTACTTGGTGTGGCAACAACCAAGTAATAACCCTTCCACTTCTAGAAACTTGTCCTATGGAAATAATCAAGAGTGTGTTCCAAAATATAACTTTTAATGTTCTTCTCAATATTGTTTATGATAGAGAAAAGCTACATGCCTAACAATAAGAGAATAGTTACCTAGGTATGCTACATACACCCATGTGAGGGAATGTATATGCAAACATAAAATTAATGTGTTAGAATATTTTTTAACGAACATAAATTGAACTTTAAAAAGATTACATAAAAGTACAATATATAAAAGTAGCATTTTATAGTGTAAATGAACTTATTTACAAAACAGAAACAGATTCACTGACATAGAAAATAAACTTATGGTTACCAAATGCTGATAGTGGAGGGGGGTGGGGGAGAAGAAGGGGAGGGAGACAAATTAGGAGTTTGGGATTAATATATACACACTATTATATATAAAATAAACAGCAAGGACCTAATGTATAGCAAAAGAAATCATGCTCAGCATCTTGTAATAACCTATAATTAAAAAGCATCTGAAAAAGAATATTTATGTAGATACAACTGAATCACTTTGCTGTACACATGAAACTAACATAACATTGTAAATTAACTATACTTCAATTTTTAAAAAGAAAAAAAGAATAAAGTTACTCCTTTGTCTTTTCAAAAAAAAATAACATTTTCCCCACACTGTCCCATTATCCTATATTATTCTTGCTAATAACCATGACATACTTTGTATTTACTTGTTTATATTTATTGCTAAATCCCTTCAGTTGTGTCCAACTCTTTGTGACACTATGGACCATAGCTCACCAGGCTCCTCTGTCCTTGGGATTTCCCAGGCAAGAATATTAGAGTGGGTTGCCATGCCCTTCTCCAGGGGATCTTCGCAACCCAGGGATTGAACCCACATCTCCTGCATTGGTAGGTGGATTCTTTACCACTAGCGCCACCTGGGAAGTTCTTTTCCCTCATTAGAATGTCAGCACTATGAGTGTTGGGATTTTGTTTTGTTCACTATTGAATCCTCCATTCCTAATACAATGCCTGGCATACAGCTGGTGCTTAAAAAGTATCTGTTGAATGAATGGCTGAATAGTTCTAATGTATGTTATAGGTCAGTGCAAGGTATAGAAGCACAGAAGAATGGCTCAAACACACTTTGAATGATGATCAGGGAAGACTTCCTGGAGGAGGCAATCCTTGAATCTCTGTTAAAGCGTGGTAAGAGAAAGACTTCTTGAGATACAACTTATGGCCTAGATTCTTGTTGCTGTGATGCCTTCCTTAGTTGGACTTCCTCAGAACTGTCTGCCTGTGGATACTGCAGTGAATCATCTGCTTCTTCCGAAAGGTCCAACCTTATAATTGAATTGTTTTCCCATTCTGTTCTTAATTAATTTCTTCTTTTTCCCCACCAACGTCTTGGCTTGGTTTCCCTCTAAGCCTATCCTTATTACAATTTACCCTCTTTTAGTTTACTTCACACTTCTTATAAGTAATATGATATTATATAGGAAGCTCAGAATCCTTAGATATTATTACATGTTGAAATATTTCATTATGACACAGGAGTAAAACTAGACAGAATTATTTTCTAGTAGTTACTCTCCTTTCCCATATCAGGTGCCTTAATAACTGAATAGTAATATCAATGACAGCAACGACAACAAGATCACCCTGTATACTTGCACAGCATTTTAACTATATATGTTCAAGGCTGTTGTGTATATCATTGTAACCTCACAAGAACTCTAAGAGGTACACAAGAAAAGGATAATTATCATCATTTTATTGATGAGAAAACCAGGTAAAACACAGATTGTGACTCTTCTGTTTTCTCAAAACATCTTAAAGACCTGAGACATACTAGAAATTAGGTAAAAAAAATCTGAAGTGGCAACATGCTTCTAAAAGAAAAAAAACTACACACATTATATTAATGCTTTATAAAAGGGAGAGGAAGGAAGACACAAGGAATGTGTGTCAAAATATGAAACATGATTTTTTTGGTCATTCTTTTCTGCTCTGATGGAGAAAGTTGCATAGATTTCATTTACCTTACAAATTACATAAAAATGGATTGAGCTCATGTAGTTTCAAGTAATTCGAAGGCAGAAAATGTTGTAATAAACTAAAAGAATTATTTTTAAATGTGACAAAATATTTGAGTGCCTCCAAAACAGGGACTATAAGAGCATTAAGAAATGAAAACAAAATTCCATTTCAAAGAGCTCATTGCTTATCATATTAGATAACAAAGAAAACAAAATGAAAATGTTTAATTTTAGTTACCAGATTAAGATAAAGATTTCCCCATGAATTAAAATATAAAAATTTAATATTCAGTTTTAAATATTGTATCTCAGAAATTAAACTCTGTTCATAAACTAGTCAATGTATGGCCCTATCTTCATTAAAGAGCTATATTTATAAATGTTGCATTATATTGAACACATTATTATTCAATATAAGTGTCACAAAATGAAACACTTAGAATGTGGGTTAAATGCATTTACATTCCAAATATCTCAACAGCAATATTAAAATTGCAGGATCAAGTTAAAATTTTGTTATCAGTATTAAAATTAGTCTAGCCCCTTTAATTATTTAAAAGATTTATAATATCATCAAAGGTAATTAGGTAGGTGGGAAAATCGATTATATAGGACCCATGTAAAGTTTTAAAACAAAAAGAGCAGTTGGTATATATCCAGTACAAATGTACTCGGTTCTTAGCCAAGACAAAAACACCAAGGTAATTCTTGTCAAGGTTTATATAAAATAAAATTACATGACATCTAGCTATATTGTAGTAATGTTGACATAACAAAGAAAGTTTCATCTTTTGAAACAAAGACAAAATATTTAAAAGCATGTAATATTTTATGTGAGGCCACTTTCCAAAGTACAATATGAAAATAATAAGACTGAAAAGCTGATGGAAGAGATTCTTCAAGTGGATAGTCCCTATTTCCACACTCTGCATGGCAGCAAAGCAAAAATTTCTGCTTTCTGTTGATATACTTTGCATTTGAGAGAAAATATTGTACTAGAGCAACAATAGTTACATATGACAAAATTATAGACCCTCTGGTTTGAAGGAGAACTCACCTAGCATTAGGCTACCCACTTCAGTGTTCTTGGGCTTCCCTTGTGGCTCAGCTGGTAAAGAATCCACCTGCAATGCAGGAGACCTGGGTTTGATCCCTGGGTTGGGCAGATCCCCTGGAGAAGGGAAAGGCTACCTACTCCTTTATTCTGGCCTGGAGAATTCCATGGACTGTACAGTCTATGGGGTCACAAAGTTGGACATGACTGAGTGACTTTCACTTCACTCCACTTTGCCTAGAATTTGATTGAACCCTTTAGTATTCTGAGGCAGAGCAAGAGCTCTGTGTGACTTTCCCAAAGCCACAAGGCAGAGCTGGAACTAGAGTCTAGATCTTTCTCTGTCCTGGTCCAAAACTCATTCCTCTGTAGCACACTGCTGCACATTTGAGACAAAAGTTCAATTTTACAAAGTACTCCAGATTTTTAAAAGTCACGTTCAACATACATATGACAATTCCCACAATAGCAAACACATAAATGCTCCCCTTACACTGATGGGCAAGGTTTTAAAAATCTATACTTCAGAAGACCTTTGCATCAATTCACCTTTATTCTCCCAAATCAAGAAAGCAAACCATTCTCTTATTTTGGTCTGGATGATCTGATGGAAAACAGAACAGATATTCAATGAAATCCTTTCGATTTCAGTCAATGTAATACTTTATCAGATTTAAAAAAGCAATCATTTTAACCTTTTTAAAGGTCAATATTTGGAACAATTCACCTGCATCCAAACTTATAGTGAAGGTGGCCAAAATGATTGGAACCACTGTGTTTTGATTTATTTTAGTGGCAATACATAATCATAACTGAGACTTGATCTTGTCCTGTGTTTGGAACTTCCTTCATATTCCTCTGAAGTTTACCTACTCCCACATTCATAAACACGTTTTCATGCTTTTACAGTCTCCTGCACTTCTCTTGAAATATATTTTCATTTATTTGACATATCCTCAAGTACTGGATCTTCAAAGTTCACTAAAACATTACCCTAGTTGATAACCATACTTCCTGTACTCCTCCTCCAACACATGAAATCTTCTCAAGTAGAAAAGAACAAAAATAACAAAACCAATTAAGATACAGATGTTTGTAGAGAGCTAGATATTCTCAGAAGTGAAGAAACTCACGTGTACGTGCATTTTAAGGTTCTTTAATAATAGTCAGAATAGTCTTAACATGTTAATTCAGCTTTCCTTTATATACTACAATAAGAAAGCAGAGCAGGGAGAGCCTGTGCCCATAAACCTGAAAGAAAATTACTCAGAAGTTGCAGTTATGGGTTGAATTAGATCTCCCCCCCCTCCTACCAATAACTCATGTGTTAAAGGCTTCACCCCCAAGACCTCAGAACATGATCTTATTTGGAAATAGGGTAATTATAATTGAAATTAGTTAAGATGAGGTCACATTAGGGTGGGCCCTAATCCAGTATGATCAGTGTCCTTATTAAAAGGGGAAATTTGCCCACAGAGACAGACACACACAAAGGGAAGACGATGTGAAGACACACAGAAGGAAACAGTCATCTAAGAGCCAAAAGAGAGGCGTGAAACAAACCTCATCACAGATGGTTTCCCCACCAGAGCCTCATCACAGATGGTTTTCATACAAATGTGTGATCTTTTTTGTGATTTACCTCAGTTACTCTTTCTACCTTTCATTTCCTAGAGTACTTTGCAGAATCCTAAACTATTTTGATTCCAAAGCGGGTTAGTTATATATCAGTACAAAATCAAAGGCTCACCAATCAGAAACATAGGAATGAAATAGATATCCATCTGTGACGGCATTAGAGTGATTTGGGGCCAGACCTGGTGGTAAGGCAGTGACAGAAGATGTGCACCGCTGTCGCTTTGCATGGAAGCAGGAAGGCACAGGAAGAAGCAATAATGCCTTAAGAGGAGTATAACAGAAAGGGAAAGAATAAGAAATAAAGCTGAGCTTATAGAAATAGCTTCTAATTTACTGTGCATTATACTTAAAAGCTCTAGAGTGCCATCTGACCTTTCTATCAGGAGAAGCAATAAATAAAATGTATAAATAATTTGTATTTTATATGTGTTTTGTACCCCAAATATGGAACTCAGCCTATTTGAGAATGAGCATTCCTAACTGCAGCATCAGTGAATTCACAATCAACTGGACTATCAACTCCTTTTGACGGAATCTATTTGTTTCAGTCATGTTATTTGCCCTTGTAAGAAGCAAGATAAACAGAGTAGTTTCAAAGAAAGTTGTGAGATAGTTGGGCTTTAAGAATTTGACTTTGACAAGTTCAAGAAGTGAAAACGGGAGTGGGGTGTGGGCAGGGATGTTTATCCTATTAAAAAAAAAAAACAGAATCAATAAGTAATTTATTCAACAAGCACTTATTGAATACCTTCCATGTGTCATTTGGTGATGGGCTACATACTAGACGTGTTAAAAATGAGAAGCAGGCAGGATACATTTCAATCCAGGAGAGGAAGAAGGTGATTCCATGACAGAATGGCAGGTGAGATTTTAGGTCAAATGTAGCCTTTAAGCATCTCTCATATTCTACCAGGTAGGTGGCTATTAATACTTACATAAAGACCAGCCCTCTCCAACACAGGAGGAAATAGAGGCCCTGAAATACAGTCTTATTTTTCCTCCTATTCCTAGATAATGAAGACAATGAAAACATAATTTTAATTGAAAAGTTGATGGGAATGAGTAAAAGCTTGCATGCTTCTAAAAATTTCTGCAGTTCTTGGCCTTTCCATATTCTTATGATAAAGCCCACAGTGGTCACTTCCTTAGCATATCCCCAATGAGGAACCATTAGCTTTTACTTTACTTTTTACAAACAGACTATATTTTAGAGCAGTTTTAAGTTCACAGCAAAATTGAGGAGAAAGTATGGGGAGTTCCCATAAACACACTAACCCCACACACGCATAGCCTTGCCTACTATCAACATCCTCCACTAGGGTGGTATATTTATTACAAATGAGGAAGCTACATCAACACATCGTGATCACCCAGAGACCATTAATTATGTTAGCTTCACTCTTGCTGCCGTACACCCCCTAGTGTCAGTAACTCAGTCGTGTCCAACTCTTTGTGACCCCATGGACTGTAGCCCACCAGCCTCCTCTGTCCATCAGATTTTCCAGGCAAGAATACTGGCATGGGTGGCCATTCCCTTCTCCAGGGAATCTTCCTGACTCAGGGATCGAACTTGAGTCTCATGCATTGCAGGCAGACTCTTTACCATCTGAGTCACCAGGGAAGCTATATTCAGGGAAGCTATACTAGGGAAACTACAGTAGGGAAGTACGTTTTATGGGTTTTGACAAATGCATAATAACATGGATCCACCATTATAGTTCAAGCAGAATAGCTTCACTGCCCTAAACATCTTCTCTGCTCTGCCTATTCATCCCTCCCTCCACCCTAAGACCTGGCAACCACTGATCTTTTTACCATCTACATAGTTTTGCCTTTTCTAAAATGTCACAGAATTGGAATCAAACAGTATGTATTCTTTTTAGATTGGTTTTCTTTTTCTCAGTAATATCCCTGATAGCTTAAGTGGTAATGAACCCACGTGCAATGCAGGAGACACAGGTTTGATCCCTGGGTCGGGAAGATCCCCTGGAGAAGGAAATGGCAACCTACTCCAGTATTCTTGCCTGGAGACTTCCATGGAGAAGAAAGCCTGGCAGGCTAAAGTCCATAGGGTAGCAAAGATTTGGACACAACTAAGCATGCATGCACTCTACATTTATGATTCTTCCAGTCTTTGAAGAAATGGCTTAATAGCTCATTTCTTCTTAGCACTAAATAACATGCTATAATAGCAAATGATGACACCTACCAGAATTACACTAAAATTTAAAAAACGAAAGTGTTGTCTAGGAAATGGAAACAGCAGGAATTCTTATATACTGCCGATGGAAGTGTAAATTGGTACAACCACTCTGGAAAACTGCTTCTCTATCTTGGTTAAAGCTGAATGTATGCTTAACTTATGACCCAGAAATTCCACCCAAACATAAATACGTATGTAGATTCACCAGTAGCATGTACAAGAAATTTCACAGCAGCATCATATGAGAAAGTGAGAGAAAGTGAAAGTGAAGTCGCTCAGTCGTGTCCGAGTCTTTGTGACCCCGTGGACTGTAGCCTACCAGGCTCCTCCATCCTTGGGATTCTCCAGGCAAGAACACTGGAGTGGGTTGCAATTTCCTTCTCCAGCATCATATGAGAACCAGCAAGTAAATGTTTATCAACAGGAGAATGGATACATAAAGTATATTCAGTTAAGTCAATGCTTCACAGCTATGAAAATGAGCAAACAACTACCACAGGCAGCAATGTGGAGGAAACACAAACACCAGGTTGAGTGAAAGCTGACAGACACAAAAGACTAAATGCTCTTTGATTACAGTTATATAAAATTCAAAAACACAAACCTAATCTATGACAATATATAGTGATTAACTTTGAGTAGGAGGAGGATAATGAATGGGAAGGGGAATGTTCTATTTGACTTGGCGGATGGTTACACAGGGGTTTTAATTTTTTTTGGGGGGAGGGGGATGTTTGTTTTTCACACCACACAGCTTGTGGGATCTCAGTTCCCCAACCAGGGACTGAACTCCGGCCGTGGCATTGAAAGCCCAGAATGCTAACCACTAGGCCGCCAGGAAACTCCCACACAGATCTTTTCATGCTGTGACAATTCATTGGGCTGTATGCTTGTGATTTGTATACTTTTTAGAATGCGTATTGTTATATTTCAGTACAAACATTTATTAAAGAAATATAGAATGTCAGTTGGACCTATTGAGATCCAGAAAAGCTATACGGTTATCTATGACAGGAAGCCTACATTTTTTTCCAACCTTCACTTATTGGGAATTAGTAGACTACACAATGGGTTAATCTCATGAACTAAGGATAGCATTTTTATAGATAAGGTGGCATTGGGACTTTGGTGTGCCTGATGTCAAAGCCTATGCTCAAAGCCACTATCCTATACTACCTTCTATTATGATTATATACTCTCTTCCAGACCTGTTTATGCTAAACATCCGTGGTTCTGTATATTTTCTTTTCCCATTTTATTTTATGACACAAATGGATAGCGAAATGCTGAGTGTATACTCAGTTATGTTTCATGACACCAAAATAAAGTTGAAAGACATTTGTTCACTCTAAACAAGGCCAAATGAGTATTGTATGTGTGTGTGTTATTTTTTGTGTGTTGTGCTCATAAGCCTTAGGAATATGTACGTGATATGTCATTATATCTTTTGAATAATTTTTCACTTGTTTCAAAATGCTTTTCATATTTTGCTTAGCATTTGACAACAGTCCACACTGAGCAGACAATCTCACTGAATTTTCTGTGTTGGACATTTAAGGGTTTTTCCCCCACTCAGGATATATTGGGTTGGCCAAAAAGTTCTTTCAGGTTTTCTGTTACGATGTAATGGAGAAACCTGAAATGAATTTCTCTGTCAACCCAATACTAACTCAAAATCTTTCAGGGCCTGCAAGCAGTTTAATTTTTTCCAATGTGCATTGACTTGTATGGAGATAGTAAATTGTATCTGTCCCTGTTCATCTGTTGTCCAGTGATAACATTTGTTTAGTTCCCCAGGAGTGTGTTTTAATTCCCACCCCCGCCATCTTGACTAACTCTAATATTCATCCTTCTCTGGTTCTTAATAAATTGGTGAAACTGCAACCCCACCAGTCATTTATAGGACTGTGAAAGTGAAAGTGAAGTCGCTCAGTCGTGTCCGACTCTTTGCGACCCCATGGACTGTAGCCTACCAGGTTTCTCTGTCCATGGGTTTTTCCAGGCAAGAGCACTGGAGTGGGTTGCCATTTCCTTCTCCAGGAGATCTTTGAACCCAGGGACTGAACCCGGGTCTCCCGCATTGTAGGCAGATGCTTTACCATCTGAGCCACCAGGGAAGTCTTATAGGACTGTGAACCAGTGAACCAGTGAAGTTGCTCAGCTGTGTCCGACTCTTTGCGATCCCATGGAGTGTAGCCTACCAGGCTCCTCCATCCATGGAATTTTCCAGTCAAGAGTACTGGAGTGGGTTGCCATTTCCTTCTCCAGGGGAGCTTCCCGACCCGGGGATTGAACCCAGGTCTCCCGCATTGCAGGCAGACGCTTTACCGTCTGAGCTACCAGGGAAGACCACTTCCCTATTTAACCATTCATACACACTGAAATTTGGTCATTCATTTTGACTCTTAGCTTTCCACCTCTTAAACACTTTATAATCCATAGCTAAAGTAGTACATGCTCACCCTCTAGTTACAAGCTTAATATGTAAACACGGAAAGATGTGGGACTAGTACTGTTTTCATAGAAGCGAAGCACTTTTCTCTCCCTGGAGGTTAACTATTTAGATTGCCTATTGAATATCATAGATGATTCTTCTCTGACTCTTTCTGCATTAAAGATAGCTTGTCCAGTATTCTAGCTTTGTTCGTGTATTCATTATTATTGCTTTAACTGGTTAAATGCAGTTGATATCATTGAACACGTATATTCATATGACAATTTTGAGTATAAATGTTCAACTCATTTTTTAATATAGCAATAGTTTCAAAAACATAAGAATTTAATATACACATCTTTATTTGTGATATAATTATCAATTTTCTTCATTTAATTTTTAGAGACTATACTACAGAACTCCTAAAAGGGCAAAACCGAATAAAGCATTATTTCCAGAAGTAAGGCCTGCAAAATTAATAATTAACATGACAAGGTTGTTAAATGTTTGACATCCTTAAGAATGTAAGGCATAGAGCTAGCCCAGAAGACCATTAAGTAAATATGATCTATACTGTGGAGAAGAGTAGATCCTCATTCCGTTAGGTAGATGCAGTAAACTAAGAAATCTTACTCTCTTAAAAAAAAAATTACTGGAGTATAGTTGATTCACAATGTTGTGTTCATCTCTGCTCTACAGCAAAGTGATTCAGTTTTTTATATATATATACACTTTGTCATATTCTTTTCCTTTATGGTTTATCACAGGATATTATATATAGCTCACTGTGCTATACAGTAAGACCTTGTTGTTTATCAAATCTGTATTATAGAGTTTAGATACTAATTTTAAAACAGCGAACAACTCGCTAACAACTTTGAACTTGTTCAGAGTTAAAAACAAAGACACACCCATATGCTCGCTCAGCACCTTTCAATAACCTGCCTGTTTCAACACGTGGTAGCTTCAGATCAGATTATTAGCTTTGACCTTTCTTTTTTACTTTGAGCAAGGTAATTGGAAAGGTGAAATTGATAGAAAGTTATACAATTCAGTGGTATTAATTTTCCTGCATTGCCTGTAGGAGTCATAGTCCGACTTGTTTTTCTCATAGACATTTGGTTATAAATCCAAATGAATATGTTTTAATCAGTCCTGGATGAGAAATATCTCATCACAACCTGTTAAGAGATATTTGTGAAAAATGTAATGAAATGTTTAAGGAAGAAGGAAGAGACATACAATACCAAGATTCTCATGAAAATGTATCTAGTCTATTGATGAACTCAAATTCCAAGTCTGAGTTTTGAAACAAAATGTCCATGGCATTTTAGCTAACCTGCAATGAAAGAAAGTGAAAGTGAAATGTTTGTGAAAAATGTAACGAAATGTTTAAGGAAGAAGGAAGAGAGGTACAATAGCAAGATTCTCATGAAAATGTATCTAGTCTATTGATGAACTCAAATTCCAAGTCTGAGTTTTGAAACAAAATGTCCATGGCATTTTAGCTAATCTGCAATGCAAGAAAGTGAAAGTGAAAGTCGCTCAGGACTGTCTGACCCTTGTGAACCCATGGACTGTTTGTGTAGTCCATGGCATTCTCCAGGCCACAATACTGGAGTGGGTAGCCTTTCCCTCCTCCAGTGGATCTAAAATCCATGAAATTCTGCAGGCCAGAATACTGGAGTGGGTAAGCCTTTCCTTTCTCCAGGGTTCTTCCCAACCCAGGGATTGAACCCAGATTGCCCACATTGCAGGCAGATTCTTTACCAGCTAAGCCACAGGGAAAGCCCAACAATACTGGAGTGGGTAGCCGATCCCTCCTCCCACTCTTTCTGACCACAAGGACCATAAAGTGCATGAAATTCTCCAGGCCAGAATACTGCAATGGGTACCCGTTCGAACCCAGATCTCTCACATTGCAGGTGGATTCTTTACTAGCTTGAGCCCCAAGGTAAGGCCAAGAATACTGGAGTAGGTAGCCTATCCCTTCTCCAGCGGGTTTCTCCCCCACCCAGGAATTGAACCAGGCTCTCCTGCATTGCAGCCAGACTCTTTACCAGCGGAGCTATCAGGAAAGCCCCTTACATGAATAGCTTTTTCCCCTCTACAACAAATACAAAATGCTCTCATTTCCAAATCTCTGAAAAAGTCTTTATGGTGACATCAAATAAATAAGAAGCTTCTTAGCTTTTTTTTTTTTTTTTTTTTACAGAAAAGAAAGTCAAATTTATTTAATTAAAAACTAGACTTAAAAATTAGCAAATATACAAACACACACTCAAAAATACACACACAAGAGCACTATGTATTGACTCATAGAGGGGAAATGCAGTGGTGGAACACCGCTCAATATGGCTTGTCAGTTATAGGAAAAGAAATCTAAGCATGCACGTGCGCACGCTCGGACACACACACACACACACACCACAGACACACAAAAAAGAACCCAGTGGTTTTCAACAGTACACTGTCTATTATAAACAAAAATTCAGAATTAGTTTTCAAAGTTTACTTATTTAATTCAAAAGATGGCCATCTCGGGTGTAAACATACATACATTTTTCAGTGGTTTACTACTGACTTATTTTAAATATATTAGTGTTATTACATACAACTATTTCTTGTCTTTAACACCCTTTCGTTTTATTCATCTTAATGTCTCTAGCTTCCACCTACCAAAAGTTTCTGGTTGGTAGGAAGACAGGTGCCTTATTCTCTGTGAAATTGAATGTATTGGTTTTAAACACTCGTCGGAAAATGTTTGATCACCATTTCAACACATGGAAATAGTTACATCGATGCTTAAATTGCCATTTTCTGCGAAAAGTTCCGCAACTCCAGGGTCGAAGACGAGGCAGTCACTGTTCATGATGGCTGTTTCAACTCTCTCATGAATAGACAGAGGCGTGGCTTCCCAAGTCAATCGCCGCCTATTACCATTTAGCTCAAGTCGATAAGAGAACTTTTCAGCTTGTTCGTGTGTTCCTACCAGCTGGACAACGGAAAAGAATTTCTGGTGACCATCGTAGGTTTCCAGCTTCTCCAAGATTAATATAAAGTGAAACCCAAAACAGGACTGCATCATCACCCAGTCAAGGGCACCAGAAAGATTAATGCTGACTGCAAGGAAAACGACAACTTCTCCCTGCAGGGTTATAATGGACTCATGTTTCTGCATCAGATGCGGCACTACAGCATTCACCGAGCCTTGCCACCCACAGAAGTTACCAGGGCAGGGACAACAACAGGGCCTAAACTCACAGTGTTCTTCATGGTCTGCTTTTTCTGTGGGTGGCATAGTTATTTCACAACCAAAAAAGGCGTATTTGCAGGGGAAAAGTACCGAGACGGCCACTTTCTCCATTGCCAAGTTGCGAATTGATGTCAGCGGGCCCCGGCAAGTTGGACAACGTGTGAGCTTTGGGCGACAGTCGCTACAGACAAGATGGCCATTATGACATTGTAGAATTGGAGGCAACACATAGTCAAAGCAGACGGGACACTCAAAAAGACTCGCCAAGTCATTGTTGGACGCAGTTGTGCCGGCCAGGTCAGGCACCGTCCGGGAGGAGGGCGCGCCATTTGACGGTCCAGTAGGTTCTCTCTCAGTCCGACGGCTCATTTTTGTGGGCGGAGAGCGCGCCTCGGACCTCGGTCCTGGCTCAAACACGCTCCGTCGTCGCCGCCGCCAACGCCCGTCACCGCGGGCAGCGCGGCTGCCTCTGCCTCATGCCAGTACCGACGGGACACTCTGACTGGCCGCTGCCGTTAGAGAGCGCCCAGCAACGGTCGCCGCGCTCCCCACTGTCCGCCGCCGGCGTTGCGCGCGTTCTAGAACCCGCCGCGCGCTCCCGCTAAATACCTCACACTATGGCGGCCACCGCGGGGGGGCGCGACCCCGCGCGCCGGCGGCCCGCAGGGGGCCAACAAGAATCTTTTTAAAGGAATAGGTCATTGTTACAATCTCAGCATTCCTTTCCCAGAGCTATTTTGCATGTTGGGTCATATAACGGTTTGAGTCCTAGTAACTGTCTATTTTGGGAGCTCACCTACAATCTGGTGACATTATGGAAAAAGTATGAAATTAGAACTGCAATAGGAATAATCCAGAGTTGAAAAGATTAAATGAGTACTTAGCTACTTTTCATGTATAAACGTGCTCTTCAAACACTAATTAATCCGCTTAAAACCTCTGTGAGGATGGCTGGACTAGGAGAAAATCAGAGTTTTGAAGAGAGAAAAGTGAAAAGTTTCTAGTGGAGCTGTATTTTTCCGTAACTCATCTCCAGGCAGAATCTCTTAAATAGGTGTCAATTAAATTCTGCTTATCTGAGCAGTCAGGCTGTTCAGTAGATTAAAAAAATTCAGTTTTGCCTGAATCCCTTCAGTTCAGTTCTGTTCAGTCACTCAGTCGTGTCGGACTCTTTGCGACCCATGAACCGCAGCACGCCAGGCCTCCCTGTCCATCACCAACTCCCGGAGTCTGCCCAAACCCATGTTCATCCAGTCGGTGATGCCATCCAACCATCTCATCCTCTATCGTCCCCTTCTCCTCCTGCCTTCAATCTTTCCCAGGATCAGTGTCTTTTCAAATGACTCAGCTCTCCACATCAGGTGGCCGAAGTTCCAATGTTTCAGCTTCAACATCAGTCCTTCCAATGAACACCCAGGACTGGTCTCCTTTAGGATGGACTGGTTGGATCTCCTTGCTGTCCAAGGGACTCTCAAGAGTCTTCTCCAACGCCACAGTTCAAAAGCATCAATTCTTCGGCACTCAGCTTTCTTTATAGTCCAACTCTCACATCCATACATGACTACTGGAAAAACCATAGCTTTGACTAGACAGACCTTTGTGGGCAAAGTAATGTCTCTGCTTTTTAATATGCTGTCTAGGTTGCTCATAACTTTCCTTCCAAGGAGTAAGTGTCTTTTAATTTCATTGCTGTAATCACCATCTGCAGTAATTTTGGGAATAACCTAACTCTTATCCCATAGCGAAACAAAATCTCAGTATTGAGAAATCAAGGAAGCCCAGAACTATCCTGGATATTTGTACATATTCAGGGTCAGTGATGGACTATTGTAAAACCAAATACACTCGTTTTAACTAGAATTGGACATATTGCTGAGAAAATAACCAGTTACATCACCAGGTCTAATTCCGTGCCGGTCAATAATTCATTTCTGACTATGGCAGTTTCATCAAACCTTTGGGGGGAAGGAATGCATGTCGGTGTCACTGTCAACTACTGGCAGGCCTGAGGCATTAACAACAGGGAAGACCGAATTGAAGGGAAGAAGCGGTTGTGGTAGAAGATCACCAACAAATTCATAAGCTGTCAGCCATAATTTCAACCAATGGCTCAGAGAGCAGGGAGATAAATCTGTTAAAACAATGGGATGAGTGAAAATAAATACACGGAACAGGTCATGCTGGAAGTACAGGAAGAATTGAAATATTGTATTCATGTGGGAATCATGTCAGAAGCCAGGATATTACAAGTAGATATAATCTGTTAATATGACCTACCCAACACACAACCCAAGAAACACGTCAAACTCACGTGGGACATTGTGGCATGGAGCAACAGTACAACTACCCCCTCCCCCCCCCAGCACTTACACACACAAGAACACACTTCTAGGCCTACATGGTTGTTCTATATTTTTCCATTTCATTATCACTTTCTAACATGCTTCAAAATTAACTTAACCATGTTCTCTCTCTCACTCCCTACAGAATGGAAGGTACTGAGGTTGAAAAGTTTGTATGTTTTGTTTATTGATGTATGCATATACAACAGTGTCTGGAATATGATAGGCTCTCAGTAACTATTTGCTGACTAAGTGAATTTTAAGAAATGAGTGTGGGATTTTCCAGAATGACTTAGTGAAGGGTCAAAGCACCCTGAGCTCAGTATGATGAATTATTTATCAACTACTATTTCTATAGTCATGTGGACTCTATTTTTAAGTACAGGTTCTTGGGATTGCCCAGGCAGTCCAGTGGTTAAGACTCCTCACTTCCCCTGCAGGGGGCACAGGGTTCGATCCCTGGTGGGGAAACTTTCTGCATGCTGCTTGGCATGGCCAAAAGAGAAAGGAAAAAAAAAAAGCACAAGTTCTCTCTGTCTGCTGCTTTTGAGACAAATAGAATGGAGACCCATCAAAGAGAGCTGAGGAAAGGGGAGGGCAACAGGAAAGGGGTTCAGAGGATACTGAAGGGTGAGGGGGTGATATATTCTGTAGGGCCCTGTTGGCCGTTGTAAGGATTTTGGCTTTGAGTCGAAGAGAGGTGGGATGCCATTGGAAAGTTTTGAGAAGTGGGGTGACTTGATCTGACATATACTTGAACAGAATCTCTTGAGATGCTGTGTGAAAAATAAACTAGAGGGGTAAAAAGGCCAAAGCTGGAAGACCAGTGAAGAGACTACTACAATAATCCAAAACACGGATGGTGATAGCTTGGAATTGAGTGGTAGCACCAGACGTTTTGAGAACTGGTCAGATCGAGGGTATCTTTTGAAGGTATAGCCAATGGGATTTCATGATGGATTGGATATGGTGTTTGATAGAAGGAGAATGAATCAAGGATCATGATAGTGTTTTTGCCCTGAGCAAATGGAAGAATGGAGATATCATTTTATTGAGACAGGAAAAGCTTGGTTGTTGAATGATTGAGGTCGTTTAAAAAATTACTTTGGGGATTTCAATGCATTTTCAGATAATGTTTCTTCCTTCAGTGAGGCAGGATGGTAGTGGTGGTGGATACTAATCGTTTCACTGTTGATTGTGGAAGTCAACAAAGCTGTGAGTATGGTTTTGAGGGGTTGATTTTTGTTTTTACTCCTGAGATTAAATATGATCCAGTACAAAGAATATTCAGAATATCTATCAAGGAAGGAGTAGATTTTATTATAGCAGATTAATGAGCACATTAAGATGAGTTCATTTAGTGTTTTACTATGAAATTCACCAAAGGAAATGAAGTATTTTTGGTGTCTATTGGTCATCTTAAATTCATTGATACCAGTAAACTGTAAATTAAATATATGTATGCATACAAGGTGGAAACCACTAGCAAAAACAAGATCAGAGTGACAAGACGCCACACTATATTAAACTGAAAATGCTACATGCACATAACTCTGAAGTTACACTACTTTGTGCAAGTGAAATCTTAAGGAGTGTGTTACTGATTTCACTTTTGTGGAAAATCTGTACAAACTCGGTATGGCTAATATTATGGCATTTGTTAACAGCAACAACACCAAAAAAAAAAAAAAAAAAAAAAACCATTTTGAGACACACTCATCTCTTTTGATCCAGAACTCCACTTCTACTAATGTCTCCTGAGGTGATATTAAGAACATGCACGATGTTTTACATCCCAGAGTGTTTATCAGGGCTTTTGTTATAATAAAAATCAGAGACCATTTAAACAGCTAAATCTAGAGTATTTGAATAAATGATGCACATTCATTCAGTGGAATACTATACAGCCAATTCAAAGAATATTGTCAAAGTGCACCTATTAGTGCACAAAAACCTGCCTGACATATTGAGTGACAAAAACCAGTTAGAAAACAAAATTACATATGACCCCATTTGAAGACTTGTGCAGTTAATGTATTTTTGAACAGAAAAATTCTGCAAGTGTATACCACAAAATGGTAACTGGTTATCACTGGTGGGATTATGGACAGTTTCTTTGATTATCTCTATTTACTAAAATAAATCTGTACTACATTTATAATAAAAAAATATACAAATGAATGGAACAACAGTGATTACATTAGACAGAGATATTTCATGCTTTAGAAAGATACACAAGTCTTGTTTTCCCTGGAGACACACCCTTGTTCATGCATCACAGGATAAAACTTTAACAGCATATTATTACTGGCACTCCCTGGCTACAGTATTTCTGACTGAGATTAGTATAAACAACAAGTCGCCAAATTCATGGCTCTCACAACAAGCCCTTCCAATGTGAGAAATGTGGCTAAAGTTCATAAGATGACTTTCAGTGTCTTAGCAATTGCAGGAATTACTTAAGCAAATAACAATTAGCATGATTTCTCAGAGAACCTAGTGTGCTTTTTCATTGGCTATACAAAAAAATAAAAAAAAGCGGGGTTGGGGGCGGGGTAGATTTGGGAGGAAACTCTCAATAGAAATGAGAGAGCAGATAGCCAGTATCTTTAATTTTCTCACTGAAGATCCACTTTTTCTCCATCTGGCCAGGCAAATAATGCAGAAATGGCCAACAGTAGATTATGCTGGGTCCTCAGGGGGCAGAAGCAACGTGGATAACTGAAATCCACTGATAATCCAGAAACCTAATTTTACCTAATAGTTGCAACCACCTCCTGGACAGAACCCTTCAGTAAAGCTGCTAATGAGAAGCATAATTGAGTGGTTTGAGTTCATCTGCTTTCAGTTATCCTTTGCAGGTGCTAATGAACAGTGAAGTGGTCAAAAGGCTGTCAGCCCAAGGGAGTGGTAGGAGCAAAAGCAAGACATGGATAACACCAGAAACTGGATAATCAGCCTCAAAATGGGTGAGTTGACTACAGTGAGGATCAGCTATTAATTATCTGCTTAACTAAATTCCACAAAGATATATGTCATGAAAACGGATCTCCATATTAAAGCGTTTTCATGTATGCAGTGTCTATCTTGGTTAACAAGATTTATGGTATAGTCTTAGAAATTCTCTATACTGCAGTGATTTTCCTGGACAGCAATGATAGGATAGTTACTGTCAGAGCATAGCTAATCAACTACAGGCTCCTCTGCTAAATATGGCCAACAGACTGCTTATGAGTCAGGACTCTGGCAGACAGCCCTTCTTTTGGACCAATGGGAATGTGATTGACTCACTCCCCTGCCTTTCTGGGAGACGATATAAGCATTGCTGGTATCCAAATCCTTTTGTTTTTATTATTCTTCCAAATTCATGTTTTAGTAAACAGCCTTTTGAAAGTATTGTTATGGTGAACATTTTGTGGTTTATGGTAAGCATTTGGTTTTCAAGAATTGTTGAAAATAAATGTTTTTAGAGTGCAGTTATTTTCAAGTATTACACAATAAACTCTAATATTTGTAACTAAAACTCTATCTATGTTTGATTAGCAATTAAGCTCTCAAATAGTTATGAAAGTAATTTTCTTTCATAAGGCTGTACTTTAAGACAAATTACTTGATACATTCACTAATATTCAGAGCTTCTCAACTATATCTACATATGATTATGAATATAGCTCTCTGTGGTGGTAGCAAAACGGATTCCATTTTTGGCAGTAGTTGGAAAAAGTACACTATAAACTATCTGATATTTGTAAATAAAACTGTAACTGCACATGAATATTTATTGTGTTTTCTATGGCAATTGTGAGAGTAATCTCCATTTATAACACTTGTTTTGAGTAAATGAGATTTTTAATCATTTTAGTATCAACTGTTATTTCTTGATGCTGTCCTATGATAGTATGTTCCTTTGCCCATATTGTGAGTGAAAGGGCAAATGAACTAGTTTTATATAATGTGAATTGTTTAAGTCACTTGAATATCCTCAATTACTCGTTAGTTTTGCTTTCAGTTCAGTTGATTTCAGTCACTGAGTCACATCCGACTCTTTGTGACCCCATGGACTACAACACGCCAGGCCTCCCTGTCCATCACCAACTCCCGGAGCTTCCTCAAACTCATGTCCATCAAGTCAGTGATGCCATTCAACCATCTCATCCTCTGTTGTCCTCTTCTCCTCCTGCCTTGAATCTTTCCCAGCATCAGGGTCTTTCTCAATGAGTCAGTTCTTCATGTCAGGTGGCCAAAATATTGGAGCTTCAGCTTCAGCATCAGTCCTTCCAATGAATATTCAGGACTGATTTCCTTTCAGATTCAATGGCTTGAGCTCCTTGCTTTCCAAGCGACTCTCAAGAGTCTTCTCCAACACCACAGCTCAAAAGCATCAATTCTTTGGTGCTCAGCTTTATTTATGGTCCAACTCTCACATCCGTCCATGACTACTGGAAAAACCATAGCTTTAACTAGACGGACTTTTGTCAGCAAAGTAATGTCTCTCCTGTTTAATATGCTGTCTCCGTTAGAGCTTTTCTTCCAAGGAGCAAGTATCTTTGTCGTCTGATTTCGTGGCTGCAGTCACCATCTGCAGTGATTTTGGAGCCCAAGAAAATAAAGTCTGTCACTGTTTCCCTTGTTTCCCCATCTGTCTGTCATGAAGTGATGGGACCTGGTGCCATGATCTTCGTTTTGTGAATGTTGAGTTTTAAGCCAGCTTTTTCACTCTCCTATTTAACTTTCATGAAGAGGCTCTTTAGTTCCTCTTTGCTTTCTGCCATAAGGATGGTGTCACCTACATATCTGAGGTTATCGCTATTTCTCCCAGCAATCTTGATTCCAGGTTTTGTTTCATCCAGCCCGGCATTTTGCATGATGTAATCTGCATCTAAGTGAAATAAGCAGGGTGACAATATACAGCTTTGACGTACTCCTTTCCCAATTTGGAACCAGTCCGTTGTTCCATGTCCGGTTCTAACTGTTGTTTCTTGATGTGCATACTGATTTCTCAGGAGGCAGGGAAGGTGGTCTGGTATTCCCATCTCTTGAAAAATTTTCCACAGTTTCTTGTGAGCCACACAGTTAAAGGCTTTGGCACAGTCAATAAAGCAGAAGTAGATATTATTCTGGAACTCTCTTGCTTTTTGTATGATCCAACGGATGTTGGCAATTTGATCTCTGTTTCCTCTGCCTTTTCTAAACCCATCTTGAGCATCTGGAAGTTCTCAGTTCACATACTGTTGAAGCCTCTCTTGGAGAATTTTGAGCATTCATTTGCTAGAGTGTGAGATGAGTACAATCGTGCAGTCGTTTGAACAATCTTTGGCATTGCCTTTCTTTGGGATTGGGATGAAAAGTGACCTTTTCCAGTCCTGTGGCCACTGCTGAGTTTTCCAAATTTGCTGGCATGTTTGGTGCAGCACTTTAGCAGCAGCATCTTTTAGGAGTTGGAATACCTCAGCTGGAATTCCATCATCTCCACTAGCTTTGTTCATAGTGATGATACTTGACTTTACACTCCATGATGTCTGGCTCTGTGTGAGTGATCACACCAACATGGTTTTCTGAGTCAGTGAGGTCTTATTTGTATAGTTCTTCTGTGTATTCTTCCCACCTCTTCTTAGTATCTTCTACTTCTGTTAGGTGCATACCATTTCTGTCCTTTACTGTGCCCAGGTTTGCATGAACTGTTCCCCTGATATCTCTAATTTCCTTGAAGAGATCTCTAGTCTTTTCCATTCTATTTCTTTCCTCTATTTCTTTGCACTGATCACTGAGGGAGGCTTTCTCATCTATCCTTGCTGTTCTTTGGCACTCTGCATTCAGATGAGTAGATCTTTCCTTTTCTCCTTTGTGTTTAGCTTCTCTTCTTTTCTCAGCTATTTGTAAGGCCTCGTCAGACAACCATTTTGCCTTTTTGCATTTCCTTTTCTTGGGGATAGTCTTGATCACTGCCTCCTGTACAATGTCCCGAATCTCCACGCATAGTTCTTCAGGCACTCTGTCAGATCTAATCCCTTGAATCTATTTGTCACTTCCACCATATAATCATAAGGGATTTGATTTAGGTCATACCTGAGTGGTCTACTGGTTTTCTCTAATTTCTTCACTTTAAGTCTGAACTTGACAATAGGGAGTTCATGATCTGAGCCACAGTCAGCTCCAGGCCTTGTTTTTGCTTCTTGTTTTATATAGAGCTTCTCCATCTTTGGCCACAAAGAGCATAGTCAATCTGATTTTGGTAGTGACCATCTGGTGATGTCCATGTGTAGAGTTGTCTCTTGTGTTGTTGGTACAGGGTGATTGCTATGACCAGTGCATTCACTTGGCAAAACTCTGTTAGTCTTTGCCCTGCTTCATTTTGTACTTCAAGGCCAAACTTGCCTATTAGTTCAGGTGTCTCTTGACTTCCTACTTTTTGCATTCTAGTCCCCTATGATGAAAAGGCCATCATTTTTGAGTCAGTCTTCATAGAATCATTCAACTTCAGCTTCTTTGGCATTAGTGGTCGGGGTATAGACTTGGATTGCTGTGAAATTGAAAGGTTTGCCTTGGAAACGAACAGAAATCATTCTGTTGTTTCTGAGATTGCACCCAAGTCCAGCATTTCGGTCTCTTTTGTTGACTATGAGGGCTATACCACTTTTTCCAATGGATTCTTGCCCAGAGTAGTAGATATAATGGTCATCTGAACTAACTTCACCCATTACAGTCCATTTTAGTTCACTGATTCCTAAAATGTTGATGTTCAATCTTGCCATCACCTGTTTGATCAGTTCCAATTTACCTTGGTTCATGGACCTAACATTCCAGGTTCCCATGCAATATTTTTCTGTACAGCATCAGACTTTACTTCCATCCCCAGTCACATCCACAACTGGGCGTTGTTTTCACTTTGGCTCCATCTCTTCACTCTTTTTTTTTTTTTTCATCTCTTCATTCTTTCTGGAGTTATTTCTCCAGTCTTCTCCAGTAACATATTGGGCACCTACAAACCTGGGGAGTTCATCATTCAGTGTCATATCCTTTTGCCTTTTCATACTGTTCAGGGGCCCTCAATGACAGAATACTGAAGTGGTTTGCCATTGCCTTCTCCAGTGGACCACATTTTGTCAGAACTCTCAACTATGACCTGTCCGTCTTGGGTGTCCCTACACGGCATGGCTCACAGTTACACTGAGTTAGACAAGCTGTGGTCCATGTGAGCAGTTTGGTCAGGTTTCTGTGACTGTGCTTTTCATGATGTCTCCTCTATGGTGGATAAGGATAAGAGGCTTATGAAAGTTTCCCAATGGGAGAGACTTAATGTGGAGGAAACTGAGTCTTGTACTGATTGGTGGGGCCATGCTCATTAAAACTCTAATCCTATTTTCTGTTTATGGGATGATGGGAGTAAATAATTTTCAATTCAATTTCAAATAAATATTTATCAAATTCTACCTAACTGAAAAAACCATTCCCCAAATTTCCACTTTAGCCAAAATTTGGGTAAACTCTAGCCCAATTTACTCCCATGAAAAACAATGGTGTGAGTAGATGAATTGTAAAACTTATTCATTTTAAATACTTGTTCTGTGCCTGATCTGACAGTAAGTGCTTTATATGTATTGACTCATGTAATACTTTGGGGACATGGTGCTATGACATCTCTAATTTATTAAAGATGAGACACTAAGATTAAGTAATTTGTCAAAATTCACCTAGAGCTCTTAAGTGGCAGGGCTCAGGTTTAAATCCAAGTAGTTGACCTCTGGAGTCAAGCTTTGTAATTTTCCGTGCTGTATAGTTTCATTTAGATTTCTGTGGCCTAATATATGCAGCCTGAGTATGACAACTTTTAGGTACTGCAGGACCATCTTCCAACTTTCTCTCTGTTCATTTGGCAAGTGTCTGGCTCAGATGGTAAAAAAGTCTGCCCACAATGTGTAAGACCCAGATTTGATCCCAGGGTTCGGGAGATCCCCTGAAGAAGGGAAAGGCTACCCATTTCAGAATTCTTGGGGATTCCCTGGTGGCTCAGATGGTAAAGAACCTGCCTGCAATGCAGGAGACCCAGGTTTGATACCCAGGTCATGGAAGATCCCCTGGAGAAGGGAAAGGCGACCCACTCCAGTATTCTTGCCTGGAGAATTATGTAGGCAGAGAAGTCTGGCAGTTCATGGGGTCACAGAGAGTCAGACATGACCAGGCGACTAACAGTGCATTAAAGAAAAAAAAAAGGGGGGGGGGCCCACAGAAATTCTATCTAGTACATAGATTTTGAATTTATATTCACATGTTTTTTCAAATTGATTTCTTTCACAGTTAAACATCCCTGTCTTTTATTTTTAAAATCTTCACTATTTGAAGCCTTCAGTTCCGCCGTGGACTTGGGTTCCCATTAAGCAAGCAAATAAACAAATAATAAGGAATTAACTCTAATACATTGTATTTGCAAAGCACTTTCACGTGCTTGCTCTCATTTGGTTCTCACAAGTTCATTTGTTATTTTTAATTATAAAACACTACTCAAGTATAGCAGGAGTCCTCCAGTGAGAAGCTAAGTTGTAGAAGTACCCACTGTGGATGGAAGCATGTCCAGGCATATCTAGATGCCCAGGAGGGCAGACCCTCTAAAGGTTTACTTCAGTGAGGGTGTAAGGACTCTGATATGAGCTATAATAACTAGGTAAGTTGAAGTGAACATCTGCCCCTAAGCAAGAATACCCCTCCCTGAGGTTTGGGAGAATAAGAACTCTCTTATGAATAAAATTCAGTTTGGCAAATGGAAAAGAACCAACTTTGAGGGGTGTTATTATCGAGGTAAACTGCTTTGATCAGAAAAGTAAATGGTTTGTGTTCGAGAGGAAGGAGTGGTTGAGTAAAGACCTTGTGGGTCTGTGCGTGCTGGAAGCTCAGCATCGGGGGATGGTGCAGGCTCTGATAGATAAGAGCTCTAGCATTAGTGTCATCCTAAGAACTTGAAAGCGCGAGGCAGTGCTATTTGTGGCTTAGTAATACACTGATGTACAAGTAAGGGCAGAAATGACTTGCGGAATGGAATGGAATACCAACTAGGGCTACAACATCATGGCTGACACCCAGAGGTATGACAGAAGCAATAGTTTCTGCTAGGGCACAGGTCTGGAGCGACAGAGGCAGAGATGATAAATGCTGTAAAGAGGAAGAAAACCATCACTAGCCATACATAAACCATGTGAGCCACATTCCTTGATTCTGCTCCACCCCCTTCAACTGGAAGGGGGAAAGCATTCCAGGGATGCAGCTAATGTAGGGTGAGAGACTGGCAGGATTACACTATTGTTGGGCCCTCCTCTCCATAGCTTTGTTAGTAGAGTCTAAAGAAATGATTAAGGTTACATACATATTAGAGATATTTACAATTATTTTTCTATGACTATCAGAACCAACCAATCTAGACAAATCCTCATTCAATTGATCATATCCCCATTTTATATAAACACAGCTCTTAAAGGGTCATCTCTTCCCCCTTTTTTGATTCTCTTTTTTCTGGTAGTTTCTTGTATAATTTTTTTCTCTATTTTACATTATTGAGTACCTACACACGTAAAGTACTCTATTAGACCAGGTGCAGATTACAAAGGTAGATAAGACACAGGTGTTTTCAGTCTAGTGAAGGGACCAGACATACCCACAAGATATACTAGCTTCCAAAATATGGAGTAGTTCAGGAATAGTACCAAGCAATAGCTAAACCTGAAACTTCTCATGTTCTAGGTCCCAAGTTGGTGGATGGGCCATTTTTACATTCTAGTTTAGTGATATAGTCAATAATCGTCCTGCCTGGGTCAGAGAGCAGGAGAGACAAATGATCATTTCCTGTTTGAAATCTCTTGCATTATTTATATACTTCAGAGTTTTTACTATATCAGATCATCTTTATGCTGAAGATCATAGACCCCAGGGGCCTCCTTGAAGCTGTAGATGGGCATGGAGGAAGGTTAGAGCTAGCCTATGGCTTGCAGAGCATGAAGCCATGGGAGTAAAGCTAGTTTGGAGAAACAAATAATTCATTTAGAGAGCCAAGTCAAAGGAGCAGAGAAGAGAGGTAAGGAAGCAGGAGTTAAGTGATGTGACTGCAATCGAAAAGCTGCCGAGGTAGAGCAAGCGTGATGAGAGGCAAGTCAAGGAGAAAGTGAAAGTGACAGTCACTCAGTTGTGTCAGACTCTTTGTGACTCCATGGACTACACAGTCCATGGAATTTTCTAGGCCAGAATACTGGAGTGGGTAGCTTTTCCCTTCTCCAGGGGATCGTCCCAACCCAGGGATGGAACCCAGGTCTCCCTCGTTGCAGGCAGATTCTTTACCAGCTGAGCCACAAGGGAAGCCCAAGTTAAGGAGAAGGTTCTAGGAAATATTATCTCTATGTGTTAGCATATATGGCCTTACCTGTGGATGGGAAAGGAGTTACTAAAGCACGAAGCCTGATCAGATTCAATCTATGTTACTGTCATTTCCTGCAATTTAGCCAGTTGAGGTTTGAAAACGTTTTCTGTTTATTTTTGGTTGACTGGATCTTCATTGCTGCATGCAGGCTTTCTCTAGTTGAGGTGAGTGGGAGCTGCTCTCTAGTTGCGGTGTGCAGGCTTCTCATTGCGGTGGTTTCTCTTCTCTCAGAGCACAGGCTCTAGACACGTGGGCTCAGCATTTGTGGTGCACAAGCTTAATTGCTCCATGGCACGTGGTATCTTCCCAGATCAGGGGTCAAACTTGTGTCCCCTGCATTGAAGGCAGAATCTTATCCACTGACCACCAGGCAAGTCCTAGCCAACTGATTTTTTTAAAAAAATTTTATTTTATTGTAATATAGTTGATTTACAAGATTGTGTTAATTACTGTTGTATAGCAAAAATGATTCAGTTACATGTATATATGCATTCTATATTCTTTTCCATTATAGTTTATCATAGGATTTTTTGTATTGCTCCCTGTACTATACAATAGGACCTTGTTGTTTATCCAGTCTACATATAATAGTTTGCATCTGCTAATCCCAAACTCTCACTTCAACCCTCCTCCAATCCCCCTCCCTCCTGGAAACCACAAATCTGTTTTCTAAATAAATTCATTCATGTCATAGTTTTGATTTCATATATGTCATATGATATGATACATCTTGCTCTTCCTGATGTATTTCACTCCTCATGATACTCTCTCGGTCCATCCACATTTCTACAAATGACATTATTTCATTCTTTTTATGGCTGAGTAGTGTTCCGTCCTCTTTATCCATTTATCTGTCCTTGCGTATTTAGGTTGTTTCCACACATTGGCTTTTGTGAATAGTGCTGCTGTAAACATAAGGGGCCATGTATCTTTTTGAATTATGATTTCTCAGGAATATATGTCCAGGAGTGGGATTGCTAGATTCAACTGATTTTAAAACTCTTTTGTTTTGGCTTATTTAAATAGCAAGAGGTGGTATGTCTACTCCTTACACATTTCTTTTGAGAATGGAGCTATTTTACTGACCTAACCCTCCCTTCCAAGTTCATGGAGACAGACTCAAGAAGGATGAGAATTCTGATACTGAATAAAGGGGCAGCCCACTCAGCCATGTGTTGTTTATGAGAGAGATTCCCAAAACTCAGCCATCTAGAAATGCCTAAAAGAAACGTGTGAGTGAATAACATATTTATGACAGTCACATCCAAAAAGAAAACTGCTGTCAATATTGGATAAATATAATTTAAGAAAAAAACATTTAGTGGGGCAAAATAAGTTTATATTCATTTTAAAAATCCAAATGAAGGTATTTTAGTCCTGAATTTTGTGCACTAAAAAGTAATACCAAGGATGAACAAGATGTGGGAGGATTAGGTGAACGTGGAGTATATCTCTGTCCATGGATGCTTCAGGAACACACCTTGAGACACAGAAGTGCTTGCAGACACCAGCTGAGAGTGGACAGGAGTACCTGACTACTGGAAAACAATATGTTGAACCATGCAAAATTTGGTCGGATGAAGGACCTTGGGGGAAAAACAGGAGTGTCGGTAGGACTAGACCTGCCCTCAGCAGGTGGGGGAACTGAAGCAGGGGTCCAGTCCCCACATCAGGCAATTGTCTGGGTCTGAGGAGAAACATTTAAGGCTGAGAGTGAAGCAGCTGATCTGTGGCAGCCTAAATGGAATGAGAAACAGACAGTCCTTGCTGCAGCCATATGTACCCCGGACAGGGATGCAGGTCCCCTAGAAGGTGCAGCAGTTGGGAGCTGGACCATAGGGATTGTGGAGCAATCCCAGAGCGAGGGCTGCTGTTGACTGCAGAGGTACAGACCAAGGGGACGTGAGGGAGGAGATTGTAGTGGTAAAATCCTGTGGAGGAAAGCCAGGCAGCCATGGAAGCAAGGTGATTCTGCTGAGTCATGTGTAGGGGGTGGAGTCATCACCATAGCCTCTCTCTACCTAGAAGCCAGCATCAGAAGCTGAACAATAGAGAGACTGGCCCACCAAGTCCCTTGTGCATTTGTCCAACAGAGTAGGACCCCACCAGGGTCCCCCTTTAGTGCCTGATGCACCAATCTACAGGGTAGGACCCCCACCTCTGTTCCCCTTGAGTGCCTGATGCACCAATCTAGAGAGTAGGACCCAAGTCAAGGGGGCCCCTTGAGAGGGTAACAGGTAAGAAGGCCAGGGGTCTCTTAATGGAGGAGATAGGCTGCAAGTGTCAGACATTTTTTATCTCTCTCTTAAGTGGCAGGAGTAAACAAACCAGTGTTATATTCCCCCCCCCCCATACAAATTTAAAAATAGTTTTCTCTTAAAATTCTGTGTTGCCATAATGACACCTGGTTCCACCTGAACTTAAGTTTTCTCAAACCTTGAGCTAACCAATGCATTATTCTTATGGAAATGTTTGTCTTAAGCTACGTTAATGTACTATGTATTCACCCTAGACTGTCTTCCAGTTGGTTCTGCCTAGAGGCTCAGAACCTACTTACAAACCTGTATGTTATACTCATACTTTGTTCTCCTAATCTATGTTAATTTAACTATATATTTGTTTGGAAATCTGCCTTTCTTCAAGATTCATGTCAGTCCAAACCCACAGCAAACATTATCCTCAATGGTGAAAAATTGAAAGCATTTCCCTTAAAGTCAGGAACAAGACAAGGGTGTCCACTCTCGCCACTACTATTCAACATAGTTTTGGAAGTGTTGGCCACAGCAATCAGAGCAGAAAAAGAAATAAAAGGAATCCAGATAGGAAAAGAAGAAGTAAAACTCTCACTGTTTGCAGACGACATGATCCTCTATATAGAAAACCCTAAAGACTCTATCAGAAAATTACTACAGCTAATCAATGAATACAGTAATGTTGCAGGATATAAAATTAACACACAGAAATGCCTTGCATTCCTATACACTAACAATGAGAAAATGGAAAGAGAAATTAAGGAAACAATATCATTCACCATTGCAACAAAAAGAATAAAATATTTAGGAGTATATCTACCTAAAGAAATGAAAGACCTATATATAGAAAACTATAAAACACTGATGAAAGAAATCAAAGAGGATACAAATAGATGGAGAAATATACCGTGTTCATGGATTGGAAGACTCAATATTGTGAAAATGGCTATACTACCCAAAGCAATCTATAGATTCAGTGCAATCCCTATCAAGCTACCAACGGTATTTTTCACAGAACTAGAACAAATAATTTCACAATTTGTATGGAAATACAAAAATCCTCAAATAGCCAAAGCAATCTTGAGAAAAAGAATGGAACTGGAGGAATCAACCTGCCTGACTTCAGACTCTACTACAAAGCCACAGTCATCATGACAGTATGGTACTGGCACAAAGACAGAAATATAGATCAATGGAACAGAATTGAAAGCCCAGAGATAAATCAACGTACCCATGGAAACCTTATCTTCGACAAAGGAAGCAAAGATATACAATTGAAAAAAGACAACCTCTTTAACAAATGGTGCTGGGAAAACTGGTCAACCACTTGTAAAAGAATGAAACTAGAACACTTTCTAACACCATATGCAAAAATAAACTCAAAATGGATTAAAGATCTAAATGTAAGACCAGAAACTATAAAACTCCTAGAGAGAACATAGGCAAAACACCCTCTGACATAAATCACAGCAGGATCCTCTATGACCCACCTCCCAGAATATTCAAAATAAAAGCAAAAATAAACAAATGGGACCTAATTAAACTTAAAAGCTTTTGCACAAAGAAGGAAACTATAAGCAAGGTGAAAAGTCAGCCCTCAGAATGGGAGAAAATAATAGCAAATGAAGAATCAGACAAAGGATTAATCTCAAAAATATACAAGCAACTCCTGCAGCTCAATTTCAGAAAAATAGATGACCCAATCAAAAAATGGGCCAAAGAACTAAACAGACATTTCTCCAAAGAAGACATACAGATGGCTCACAAACACATGAAAAGATGCTCAACATCACTCATTATTAGAGAAATGCAAATCAAAAACACAACGAAGTACCATTACACGCCAGTCAGGATGGCTGCTATTCAAAAGTCTATAAGCAATAAATGCTGGAGAGGGTGTGGAGAAAAGGGAACCCTCTTATACTGTTGGTGGGAATGCAAACTAGTACAGCCACTATGGAGAACAGTGCAGAGATTCCTTAAAAAACTGGAAATAGAACTGCCATATGACCCAGCAATCGCACTGCTGGGCATACACACTGAGGAAACCAGATCTGAAAGAGACACGTGCACCCCAATGTTCATCTCAGCACTGTTTATAATAGCCAGGACATGGAAGCAACCTAGATGCCCATCAGCAGACGAATGGATAAGGAAGCTGTGGTACATATACACAATGGAATATTACTCAGCTATTAAAAAGAATTCATTTGAATCAGTTCTAATGAGATGAATGAAACTGAAGCCCATTATACAGAATGAAGTAAGCCAGAAAGATAAAGACCAATACAGTATACTAATGCATATATATGGAATTTAAAAGGATGGTAACGATAACCCAATATGCAAAACAGAATAAGAGACACAGATGTACAGAACAGACTTTGGGACTCAGTGGGAGATGGCGAGGGTGGTATGTTCTGAGAGAATAGCATTGAAACAAGTATACTATCGAGGGTGAAACAGACCACCAGCCCAGGTTGGATGCATGAGACAAGTGCTCAGGGCTGGTGCAATGGGAAGACCCAGAGGGATGGGTTGGGGAGGGAGATGGGAGGGGGGATTGGGATGGGGAACACATGTAAATCCATGGCTGATTCATGTCAATATATGGCAAAAACCACTACAATACTGTAAAGTAATTAGCCTCCAACTAATAAAAATAAATGAAAAAAGAAAAAAAAAAAAGATTCATGTCAATTGTTTTATGGCCTGGGATGACTCCCCTAGTGCCAATGTTATCTCAATGCATGTTGTGGGTGAGGGGCCTGGTGCCCTTCTCTGTGTTTGGAGACTTTTCCTTTCTCTAATTAGCAGATTGCTAGTAGCTGTATAACATCTGGCTAAAGACTAACAGGGGGATATTCTTTCTGCCCCCTTCTGATGTCTATGTCAGAAGGTTTCTCTATCTCTTTTATACTTTAATAAAAGTTTATTACACAAAAGGTCTGAGCGATCAAGCCTCGTCACTGGCCCAGGATTGAATTCTCCTTCTCTGGCATCTTTCGTGGTTCAGCAACAATCTTTCACCCTTTATGTACCTGATGCGCTGATCAACACAGAAGGATTCCAGGCAAGGGAGCCCTCTAAGTTCCTGATCAGGCCAAGCTATGGAGAAAGCCCAACCAAAGAAGCCTTTTGATTGCCAGGTACCAGAGGCTCAGAAAAAGACTCTGCTAGGGCCATAACTCCTGTAGCTGAGGCAATGCATGTTCCTGCATGCTTGGCACTGTCAGGGTCCCTGTAACCCAAGCAACTGTGCCACCTTCACACTCAACTCTCACTGGGGGGCAGAGCTGCCACAGGCCAAAAAATCTTGCATCTATGTGTGTGGGGTCAATTTGGTAGTGTCCAGTTCTGTGACCCTGTGGACTGTGGCCTGCCAGGCTTCTCAGTCAGTGGGGTTCTCCAGGAAAGAACACTGGCATGGGTTGCCATACCCTTCTAGAGCACTATGTTTCATGCTCTCCTAGCTGTCAACTCCCCTGAGTACCCGGTGCTGCCAGAGCCCGTGCGACCCAAGCAGCTGCACCACCTTCACACCTGGCCCTCACTGGGGCAGACCCAGGTCCTCCAGGGCAGCCTCAGGGGCAAACTCCAGTGGACAATTCACAGGCAGAGGTGGAAATAAAACCACAGTTGAAACCCAGGGATAGTGTGGCTAAGGAAGAAGACCCAAAATCTGCCCACCAGCTGTACAAGCTGCAGATTAAATCCACGCAATCAACTAGGCAGATTCTGTGTCTATATAATATATAAATGGACACTGAGAGCTCCCACAAAAGAAAACACACTAGTTCTGATAGCTGTGGACATTGGAATCAAGAACACACAGGTGTAGGACCAGATTAGAGTCTGAGCTGCCCCCACAGCAGGTCCAGAGACCAGATCAGTGTTGGAGGGCATCCTAAGGAGGTGAGGTGGACTGTGACTCCCAGCGAGGGAGAGGATGCTGATAGCAGATGAAGGAGGAAACAGACAGAATAGGCTCCATATTGAAAGCAGGACTCCATCTTGGGCCAGACTGTGGACTTTGAGCTATATGCCCAGTATCTATGGAAACGACATATCAACTGGAAAACCAGACACCCCCCCCCCCACCCCCCCACCCCCGCCATGGAAGAGCCCCAGGGCTCGTACCTAGACTCTCTGTGGCCTAAAAGAATACCCTAATTATGCTTATTGGGGTATGACCACAGGCCTATTGATAATTGTCCACTGTTAACTACCTAAGCTTAAGGCGTATGAATCATGGGTTAACTTTGATTGTATCTTTCTTTTCCTTTGTTCAGACTAGTTTCAGGGAATTTGGGGAGCTGGGTTTGGGCACATACACTTAGAGTATATAAGGTTTTCACAAAAACCGGCTAGGGTCCTTGGCTAAGAGGAGACTCTGCCTCGGGTCTGCACTCCACTATCTGCACTGTCCTTCTGAGTGAATTTGTTTCCTCAATGTGTGGCTACAACACAGAGACTCAAGAAAAACATTTATCACTCTTATATTGTGACTTGTTCTGTAGTTTCTTTTGGATTCCCCCCCCCCCAATCTTTTTCTCCCTGCTCTGTTGTAGTTGTCAATTTTATTAGCATTATGAAATCTAATTAAGCTTCTGAGTTTTTTTTTCTTTTTTTCAATCACACCTTTTATTGCTGTTATAAACCTCTGCCTGTTTATTGCCCTCTTGTAGTTCTGTGGAGTATTCCCTTTTTCTTTCTTCTTTTTTTCTTGTTTTATCTCTTTTTTGAATTTTAACACTTACATTTTTAAACTTATTATTATTTTTTCTACATTTATTCCTTTGTTTGCTTTTCCTATAGTTTTCTTCCTCTTGCAGTTCATCTTTAATATATGTCTTCTTTATCTACCTCTATTTAATCCTGAATTTCTATTCTTTCTTTCCTTTCTTTTTCTCACCATATTTGTTAGTATTGTTTCATTGCTTTGTTCCCCAGTTAGTACCTTGCTTTAGTTTTGTTTTCTAGTTTGTGCTTTAGTTAGTTTCATTCTTAACTGGTGGATATCATTTTTGGCTCCCTTTGTTCTCCAGGTCAGTCTCTTGTACTTTATTTTTGTTGGGCTGTTTTGATTTGCTTATGAGTGTATATGTATGTGTGTATATTCCATTATCTGAATGATTATTTGCCTGATTTTGTAACTGCCATTTGTCTGGGGTTCATCATTGGTGTCTTTTTTTTTGGCGGGGGGGGGGGGGGTATATGTTTTAATCCCGTTTAATGCCATAATAGGGCTTCCCTGGTGGCTCAGACGGTAAACCATCTGCCTGCAGTGCAGGAGACCCAGGTTCGATCCCTGGGTTGGGAAGATCTCCTGGAGAAGGAAATGGCAACCCACTCCAGTACTCTTGCCTGGAAAATTCCATGGACTGAGGAGCCTGGTGGCTACAGTCCATGGGGTCGCAAAGAGTCAGACACAACTGAGCGACTTCACTTTCTTTCACTTTCACTAATGCCATAATAAACTATCTGTGGAACCTTTGTTCCTGGCCAGAGACCAAGCCCTGGGTCTTTGAGGTGGGAGCACTGACTCCAAGACCCTAGACTACCAGAGAACTCCTAGCCCTAGGGAGCATCAAATAGTGAGAACTCCCACAAAGGCGACCACTTGTATACAAGACCTGGCATCACCCAACTGCCAATAGCACCTGTGCAGGATGCCTCATCCAAACAACAAAAAAAGACAAAGATACAAACCGATTCATCAGCAGACAGGATTACCACCTCACTCAGCCTTGCCCGTCAGAGGAAAAATAAAACTCAGCACAAACCTCACCCTATTGGAAGCTTACACAAACCACTGGACCAACCTTATGAGAGAAGAAACCAAAACGAAGAAAGAATTCAACCTTGAAGCTTGGGAAAAGGAGACCTCAAACACAATAAGATTAAAAAAATAATGAAAAGTCAGAGAAAAACTGCACAAATGAAGAAACTAACTAGAAACACACAAGTCCAAATAAATGAAGAGGAAATAGGAAAACTACCTGAAAAGGAATTCAGAATAATGATAGTAAAGATGACCAAAACCTTTGAAATTAGAATGGAGAAAATGCAAGAATCAATTAACAAAGACCTAGAAAAACTAAAGAATGGACATACAGAGATAAACAGCACAATTACTGAAATTAAAAATACTCTGGAAGGGATCAGTAGCAGAGTATCTGAAGCAGAAGACCAGATCAGTAAGCTGGAAGATAAAATGGTGGAAATAACTGTTGAAGAGAAGAATAAAGTAAAAAGAATGAAAAGAACTGAGGATAGTATCTGAGACCTCTGGGACAATATTAAATGCATCAACTTCTGAATTATAGGGGTCCTAGAAGAAGGAGAGAAAAAGAAAAAGTATGAGCAGTTTTGAAGAGATTATAGTTGAAAATTTCCCCAACAACGAAAGGGAAAATAGTCAAGCAAGTCCAAGAGGGACAAGGAGTCCAATACAGGATAGACCCAAGGAGAAACACACCAAGACACATACTAATCAAGTTAACAAAGATTAGATACAAAGAAAGAACTTTAAAAGCAGCAAGGGAAAAGCAACAAGTAACATACAAGGGAAACCCCATATGTTTAACAACTGATCTTTCAGCAGAAACTTTGCAGGCCAGAAGGGAATGGCAGGATATATTTAATGTAATGAAAGGGAAAAATATACAACCAAGGTTACTCTACCCAGCAAGGATCTCATTCAAAATTGATGGAAAAATTGAAAGCTTTACAGACAAGCAAAAGCAAAGAGAATTCAGTACCACCAAACCAGCTTTACAACAAATGCTAAAGAAATTTATATAGTCAGGAAACACAAGAGAAGAAAATGATCTACAAAAACAAACCTCAAATAATTAAGAAAATGGCAATAGGAACATATACATCAATAACTACTTCAAATGTACATGGATTAATACTCCAAACAAAAGACACAGGCTGGTTGAATGGATGCAAAAATAAGACCCATACATTTGCTGTGTACAAGAAACCTACTTCAGACCTATAGACACATACAGACTGAAAGTGAGAAGATGGAAAAATATATTCCATGCAAATAGAAAGCAAAATAAAGCTGGAGTAGTGCAATCCTCATATCAGACAAAATAGACCTTAAAATAAACAACATTACAAGAGATAAGGAGGGACACTACATAATGATCAAGGGATCAATTCAAGAGGAAGAGATAATAACTGTAAATATCAAGGAAAGATATACCCTTATGGCAGAAAGTGAAGAACTAAAAAGCCTCATGATGAAAGTGAAAGAGGAGAGTCAAAAGGTGGCTTAAAACTCAACATTCAAAAAACGAAGATCATGGCATCTGGTCCCATCACTTCATGGCAAATAGATGGGGAAACAGTGGAAATAGTGACAGACTTTATTTTCTTGGGCTCCAAAATCACTGCAGATGGTGACTGCAGCCATGAAATCAAAAGATGCTTGTTCCTTGGAAGAAAAAGTATGACTAACACAGACAGCATGTCACAAAGCAGAGAGATTACTTTGTCGACAGAGGTCCATCTAGTCAAAGCTATGGTTTTTTTCAGTAGTCATGTATGGATGTGAGAATTGGACTATAAAGAAAACTTAAAAGATTTTGTACAGCTAAGGAAACTATAAACAAGGTGAAAAAACAACACTCAGAATGGGAAAACAAAAAATAACAGCAAATGAAACAACTGACAAAGGATTGATTTCCAAAATATACAAGCAGCTCACACAACTCAATACCAGAAAAACAAACAACCCAACCAAATAGTGGGAAAAAGACCTTAACAGACCTTTTTGCAAAGAAGAGTTGACTCGTTGAAAAAGACCCTGATGCTGGGAGGGATTGGGGGCAGGAGAAGAAGAGGACGACAGAGGATGAGATGGCTGGATGGCATCACTGACTCGATGGGCATGAGTTTGAGTAAACTCCGGGAGTTTGTGATGGACAGGGAGGCTTGGTGTGCTGCGATTCATGGGGTCACAAAGAGTCGGACACGACTGAGCGACTGAACTGAACTGAACTGATACCAATCTCTGGTGGGGATGGAGAGGCAGATGGGAGGGAGGTTGAAGTGGGAGGGTACATATCCGTACCTATGGCTGATTCATTTTGAGGTGACAGAAAACAACAAAATTCTGTAAAGCATTTATCCTACAATTAAAAAATAAATTAAAAAAAGAAACTGCAATAATATAAACACAATAGATGAATAATAAATGCTTTCATGGAAAAAATGTTAAAAAATAACAACGTAACAAAAGTCGTGTAAAATATTTACCTCTAAGTGTTAATTTTGATAGTAACTGGAAATTCAGAAAACAGTCTTGGAATTTATTTGCATTTGTAAAACCTAAAGTCTAACATCTCTCTGCATCCATTTGCAAGTTGAAAATAAAGACATGATGTAGAAAAAAAAAAAAAGGTAATATCAAAATTCACCGGCCTTCCCTTGTGGCTCAGCTGTTAAAGAATCTGCCTGCAATGAGGGAGACCTGGATTTGATCTCTGGGTTGGGAAGATGCCCTGGAGAAGGGAGGGCCACCCACTCCAGTATTCTGGCCTGGAGAATTCCATGGACTGTATAGTCCATGACGTCACAAAGAGTCAGACATGACTGAGTGACTTTCACAAGAGTAGGATAACTTTCAACTGGAATTGCTGAGCCAAATTTTGATAGACATCATGAAATTTCCCATTTAAAAGATGATAGGGAAAACACTAGTGCCAATAGTAGAAGAAAGTGCTTGTTTACTATACAAGCTCTCACACTATTGTCATTATCAGACATGTTATACCGTTACTAATTTTAATTTGCTAGACTTGCTAAATGTTATGAAACTGCCTGGAGAATTCCATGTACTGTATAGTCCATGGGGTCATAAAGAGTCAGACACGACTGAGCGAGTTTCACTTTCTTTTCAAAATTCATTAAGCACTTGATGATGTTAAAAATAAGAGAAATGAACAGAAATAGGATTACAAAAGCTTAACATACCATCATTAGCCTCTATGAAGAAGATTAAAATATGGAAATATGGGGTAGAATATTCATTTCGTTGTCATATGTAATAGCAAGAAATTGAAAACCCAAATATCCACCAAGAGACTATTGTCTAAGAATATTATGTTAATCCATACAATGGACCATTATAAAACCCTTAAAAAATGTGTCTCTCTATATAGTGGTATGGAAGAAATGATATGGAAAAATGACCTTGCTATGGTATTAAATAAAATGAAATTGAGTAATATGTTTAGCATTACACTTTGTGTAAAGACAAAGCTACAAATAATCTATGTATATACACACTCTCTATGTAAATGCATGCAGAAATGACTGCCAAATTTATCTCAGGGAGATGGAAAGAGAGTTCACTTTTTTACTCTCTGTATTATCTAGTTTTTATTTTACATGGGTATGCTTGTGTTTTATTTTTGCAGATTTAGAAAATAATTTTTCAAAATTATAGACAACTTGAGAAAAGCAATAACCACAGATAAAAGTAAAATATAACTGCAGGCATACCTCATTTCATTGGGCTTTGCTTTATTACTCTTTGCAGATAAAGCACTTTTTTTTTTTTTTTTTTTTTTACAAGTTGAATGTTTGCTGCAAACCCTGAATTGAGCCATTCTATTGGCACCATTGTTCTAACAACATTTGCTCATTTCATGTCTTTGTGTGAGAATTTTGGTAATTCTCACAATATTTCAGACCTTTTAAAATCATTATAATATTTGTTATGGTGATCTATGATCAGTCAGTGATCTTTGCTGTTACTATTATAATTGTTTTAGGCACTACTATCTCCAAGCCAGGCTTCAGCAATATGTGAGCCGTGAACTTCCAGATGTTCAAGCTGGTTTTAGAAAAGGCAGAGGAACCAGAGATCAAATTGCCAACATCTGCTGGATCATTGAAAAAGCAAGAGAGTTCCAGAAAAACATCTATTTCTGTTTTATTGACTATGCCAAAGCCTTTGACTGTGTAGATCACAATAAACTGTGGAAAATTCTGAAAGAGATGGGAATACCAGACCACCTGACCTGCCTCTTGAGAAACCTGTATGCAGGTCAGGAAGCAACAGTCAGAACTGGACATGGAACAAAAGACCTGTTCCAAATCAGGAAAGGAGTATTTCAAGGCTGTATATTGTCACCCTGCTTATTTAACTTATATGAAGAGTACATTATGAGAAATGCTGGGCTGGATGAAGCACAAGCTGGAATCAAGATTTCTGGGAGAAATATCAATAACCTCAGATATGCAGATGACACCACCCTTATGGCAGAAAGTGAAGAAGAACTAAAGAGTTTCTTGATGAAAGTGAAAGAGGAGAGTGAAAAACTTGGCTTAAAGCTCAACATTCAGAAAACTAAGATCATGGCGTCTGGTCCCATCACTTCATGGCAAATAGATGGGGAAACAGTGGAAACAGTGGCTGACTTTATTTTTGGGGGCTCCAAAATCGTGGCAGATCGTGATTGCAGCCATGAAATTAAAAGGCACTCCTTGGAAGGAAAGTTATGACCAAAGTGAATAGCATATTAAAAAGCAGAGACATTACCTTGCCAACAGAAATTCGTCTAGTCAAAGCTATGGTTTTTCCAGTAGTCATGTATGGATGTGAGAGTTGGACTATAAAGAAAGCTGAGCACCAAAAAATTGATGCTTTTGAACTGTGGTGTTGGAGAAGACCCTTGAGAGTCCCTTGGACTGAAAGGAGATCCAACCAGTCCATCCTACAGGGGATCAGTCCTGAGAATTCATTGGAAGGACTGATGTTGAAGCTGAAACTCCAATACTTTGGCCACCTGATGTGAAGAGCTGACTCTTTTGAAAAGACCCTGATGCTGGAAAAGATTGAGGGCAGGAGGAGAAGGGACGACAGAGGATGAGATTGTTGGATGGCATCACCGACTCAATGAACATAAGTTTGGGTAAACTCCAGGAGTTGGTGATGGACAGGGAGGCCTGATGTGCTGTGCTTCATGGGCTCACAAAGAGTTGGACACGACTGAGAGACTGAACTGAACAGACTGATCTACACCCATATAAGTTGGTGAAACTTAACCAAAAAATGTTTTGTGTCTTCTGACTGGTCGTTCTCCTGTCTCTCTGCATCTCCTTGGGTCTCCCTATTCCCTAAGACACAGCGATATTTAAATTAGACCTTTGAATTGAAATTAGGCCTACAGTGGCCTCTAAGTGTCATGTAAAAGGAAAAATAAAAAATCTCTCACTTTAAAAGTAGAAATGATTAAGCTTAGTGAGGAAGGCATGTGGAAAGTTGAGATAGACTGAAGGTTAGGTCTCTTGTATCCAAAAGTTAGCCAGGTTGTGAATGTAAAGGAAAAGTTCTTAAAGGAAATTAATGCTATTTGTGCTTATCACATGGATGATAAGAAACTGAAATACACTTATTGCTGAAATAGAGAACATTTTAGTGGTCTGGATAGAAGATCACACCAGCTACAATACTCCCCTAAGCCGTAACCAAATACAGAACAAATCACTAACTCCCTTCAATTCTATAAAGGTTGAGAAAATTGAGGAAGCTGAAGAAGCAAATTTTGAAGCTAACTGATGTTGGTTCATGAGATTGAAGGAAAGAAGCCATCTCTATAACATCAAAGTGAAAGGTGAAGCACTAAGTGCTGGTGTAGAAGCTGCAGCACGTTTTCCAGAAGATGTATAATATAATTTATGAGAGTGGCTACACTAAACAAGAGATTTTTAGTGTAGACAAGGCATCCTTATATTGGAAGAAGATTCCATCTAAGACTTTCATAGCTGGAGAGGAGAAGTCTATGCCTGGCTTCAAAGCTTCAAAGGACAGGCTGACTCTCTTGTCAGGGGCTAATGCAGCTAGTGACTTTAACTGAAGTCAGTGTTCATTTACTACTCTGAAAATCCTAAGGCCCTTAAGAATAACACAAAATCTGGGGACTTCCCTGGTGGTCTGGTGGTTAAGACTCCATTCTTCCACTGCAGGGGGTATGGGTTTGAACCCTGGTTAGGGATTTAAGATCCCACATGCTGTACTGTGAAGCCAGAAAAAAAAGAAGAAGAATGCTAAATCTACTGCGTCTGTGTTCTATAAGTGGAACAGAAAGATCTGGATGAGAGCATATCATTTTACCACATTGTTTACTGAATATTTTAAGTGCATTATTAAGAAATTCTGCTCAGAAAAAAAGATTCCTCTCAAAATACTACTGTTCATTGACAGTGCACCTAGTAACCCAAGAGCTCTGGTGAAGATGTACAATGAGATCAATATTTTTTTTTTTTCATGCTTCAAACACAGTGTCCATTCTGCAGGCCATGGATCAAGAGGTAATTTCAACTTTCAAATCTTATTTAAGAAATACATTTCATAAGGATATAGCTGCCATGGACAGTGATTCCTCTAATGGATCTGGGCAATGTAATTTGAAAACATTCTGGAAAGTACTCATCATTCTAGATGCCATGAAAAACATTCATGATTCATGGGAAGAGGTCAAAATATCAAAATTCACAGGAGTTTGGAAGAAGCTCATGCAACACTCATTAATGACTTTGAGGAGTTCAAGGCTTCAGTGGAGGAAGTCACTGCAGATATAGTGGAAATAGGAAGAGAACTAGAAGTGGAGCCTGAAGGTGTGACTGATTTGTGGCAATCTCATGATAAAGGCAAACCAGCCCACCTTTATGTGCAGGTTGAATTTCAGTCTTACACCAGGGTTTCGCTGGTGGCTCAGACAGTAAAGAATCAGCCTGCAACATGGGAGACCTGGGTTGGGAAGATCCCCTGGAGAAGGGAATGGCAGTCTACTCCAATATTCTTGCCTGGAGAATCCCATGAACAGAGGAGCCTGGTGGGCTTCAGTCCACGGGGTCACAAAGAGTCGGACATGACTGTGTGACTAACACGTGATAAAACTAATAGGTGAGGAGTTGCTTCCATAGATGAGCAAAAAATGTGGTTTCTTGAGTTGAATACTTCTGGTGAAGATGCTGTGAAGATGGTTGAAATGACAACAAAAGATTTAGAATACAGCAAACACTTAGTTGATAAAGCAGTGGGAGGGTTTGAGAGGACTGATGCTAATTTTGAAAGTAGTTCTAGGGGTAATATGCTATAAAATATCATTGCATGCTACAGAGCACTTAAAACTGGTGCTCTGGGACAATCCAGAGGAATGGGGTGGGAAGGGAGGTAAGAGGAGGGGTTCAGAATGGGGGGACACCTGTACACCCGTGTTTGATTCATGTTGATGTATGGCAAAACCACCACAATATTGTAAAGTAATTAGCCTCCAATAGAAATAAATTAATTTTAAAATATCACTGCATGCTACAGAGAAATAAATCATGAAAGGAAGAGACAATCTGTGTGGAAAATTTCATTGTTGTCTTAAGAAATTGCCAGAGCCACTACAAACTTCAGCAACCACCATCTCTGATCAGTCAGCAGCCATCAACATCAAGGCAAAACCCTCTACCAGCAAAAAGATTACAACTCACTGAAGGCTCAGATGATGTTTAGCACTTTTTAGCAATAAAGTATTTTAAAATTAAGATATGTACAGTTTTTAGACATAATGCTATTACATACTTAGTATAATGCAGTGTAAATATAACTTTTACATGCATGGGGAAACCAAAGTGTCATGTGCTGTATTTTATTGCCATATTTGCTTTATTGTGGTGGTCTGGAACCAGTATCTCTGTGGTATGTCTCTCTCCAGGAATTTCTCCCAGGAAATTCTCTGTGCCTTGGCTGGTTCACAGGCAATTTCCCATACAATGTAGTCTATTGAAAATCATCAAAAATGATTAAAGTCACCTGTAGTCGACTTTAGTTTTTGCTTTGCTTTTGCAGGGAGTTTTTCTTGCATATGTTTTGTGACTGTCCAGCCCAAGTCTTCGCTTTATGTTTGAGGAACATAAAGCCTTTCTTTGCCTTCCCCTAAAGAAACTAAAAAGGCAAGATAATTCTAAACCCTAGTTTTTATTTATTTTTATTATTTATTTATTTCTTTGGCTGCACTGGGTCTTAGTTGTGGCATAGGGGATCTTTAATCGTCATTTTGTCATGTGGGATCTTTAATTACAAAATGTGAACTCTTAGTTTTGGCATGTGGGATCTAGTTCCCTGACAAGGGAGTGCCAAGTCTTAGTCACTGGACTGCCAAGGAAGTCCCTAAACCCTAATTTTTAGATATATTGTTGTTATTGTGTAGTTGCTAAGTCATGTCTGACTCTTGCAACCCCATGTAGTCTGCCAGGCTCTTCTGTCCATGGGATTTTCCAGGCAGGAATACTGATGCTGAAGTTGAAGCTCCAATATTTGGCCACATGATGCAAACAGCTGACTCATTGGAAAAGATCCTGATGCTGGAAATGATTGAGGACATGAGGAGAAGGGGGTGACAAGGATGAGATGGTTGAATGGCATCACTGACTCAATGGACATGAGTTTGAGCAAAGTCTGGGAGATAGTGAAGGACGGGGAAGCCTGGCGTGCTGCAGTCCATGGGGTTGCAAAGAGTTGGACACGACATAGTGACTGAATAACAACAGTACTGGATTGGGTAGCCATTCCCTTCTCCAGGGAACTTCCTGAACCACAGATCAAACCTGCATCTTCTGCATTGTCAGGCAGGTTCTTTACCCTACAAGATCCTTACCTGAACCACAGCTGCAAATTTGCTTTCATCATGTTAAGACAGCATGTCCAGAGGTTCTGGAGAATTAGGTCTTGGATATCTTTATTGCTATTTACACGCTAAGTCCCGTCTGACTCTTGAAGAATACTGGAGTAGGTTGCCATTTCCTTGTCCAGGGGATCTTCCCGACCCAGGGATCAAACTCCTGTCTCCTGCTTGGCAGGAAAATTCTTTACCACTGAGCCACCAGGGAAGCCCTTTAGATACATAACCGACACTAAACCTATCAGATTCTCCTACCAGGGACTAGGAATCTAAAACAAATAAGTAGAAACAGGGAAGACTTCTAACAGTGGCTGCTGGCTGCAATATCCAGTATCCAATGGCAGTAGTCCCGGCACTGTGGTCACCAGACTGTTCCAATGGCACGATGTAAACTATAGTGCTAACCTCTATCTTTCTGTGGTTCTTGCCTGCATACTGATCCTAGGTTTTTGATCTTACTATGAATTCTGTGAAATATCTAGCATTCTTACAAAAAACTCCATGCTTGCTTATATTAACCAGTGTCACTTTTTGCTGTTTTAAATTAAGACCCTTAACCATGTACCTACTCAATGCATTTTATAATTAGCATAAGTCTGGTCCTAAAATGTGAACAAGATATACTAACTTCAAAATATAGATGAAAATAACTACATACAATTTTAAAGTGAAAGTCGCTCAGTCATGTCCGACTCTTTGCAATCCCATGGACTATAAATCCATGGAATTCTCCAGGCTAGAATACTGGAGTGGGTAGCCATTCCCTTCTCTAGGGGATCTTCCCAACCAGGGATCTAACCCAGGTTTCCCACACTGCAGGTGATTCTTTACCAATTGAGACACCAGGGAAGCCCAAGAATACTGGAGTGGGTAGTCTATCCCCTCTCCAGGGGATCTTCCCAACTCAGGAGTTGAACTGGGGTCTCCTGCATTGCAGGTGGATTCTTTACCAGCTGAGCTACCAGAGAAACTTATGTACTGTATTAGTAGATTGGTACTCAATAAATACTGGTAAAGTGAATGTGGCTTTACATGACAATTTTGTTGCTGTAATGAAGACAGGCAATTCACTTATTTAACATTCTTCATATTCCACCTCTGCAATATTTATAACCTATTCTCTTTCCTCTAAATCTTTCATCATAAATGGCAAAATGGAAATTTATATGACCTAAGGCTAAAGCCATCAAATTTGGATTAAATTTTAGTTACCCATTACCGTTATCCATTGCAGAATAATTTTTAAAAAGTCTTTATGTTATACAGTCTATTTTGACCAAGCATGAAAATATATAATTAGTATATATGATATAATTTGAAATATCAATTATTTTTAAACAAAATACTATAATTCCTTTTTAGAGCTTCTTTATTAGCGGTATGGAGCTTATACCTGGAGAAAAACAAGTTGTCTGATGAATTCATGGGTTTGAAAATGAAAGCAACTTTGAGGAATTATCCAGGACATTTCTTGGACACCCATCACAATCTCTTCAAATAGACTAATAGACTAATAATAGACTAATTTGCATTGATATTATTTTTAGAGATTCCCTGATGTGTCAGTTCCTTTGGTAACACTATCTAAGGTTTACCACAGTTCTTCCTTCTTTATGTGTCATCTAAAACCTTTCTGGTAAAATGCTAATTTGTTTCCTTTTTTCTGTACTCAGTGAGGATGGCAAATGGCTTGGCCAGGAATTAAGAAAAAAATTTTTTTTTGGGGGGGGTTAATAGATACACATTACTACTTATCTTCCTCCAATGAGAACACCAAAATTGCAACTAGCTGCTGAACAACCACTGACAGGTGAATGTTGGAACCCACCAGAAAAGATACCCCACAGCCAAGGGCAAGGGAGAAGCCACAACAAGATGGTAGGAGGGGTGCAATTGTATTTAAAATCAAATTTCACACCCACCAGAGATGCTTGGAGGGCACAAACAAGACCTTGTGCATGCCAGGACCAAGGCAAAAGAGCAGGCCCCCACTAAAGATAGAGAAAGACCTGCCTTTGAGTGTTTGAGGCTCTCCTATGGAGGCATGAGTCAGCAGTGGCCCACCATGAGGACAGAAGCTCTAGCAACATCAGTCCTAGGAGATGCAGTGTGTGGTATAAGTCCTCTTGGAGGAGGTCAACATTAGTGCCACTATAGAGCAGCCAGGCAGGCAACTCACAAACTGGAGAACAATTATACCAAAGAGGTTCTTATGCTACTGCAAAAGTTCTAGGCCCCACAACAGACATCTTAACCCTGGGATCTGGCAAAGGGACTGAGTATTCCCAGGGAATCTGACTATGAATGTCAGCAGGACTTGATTACAGACCTTTCACAAGACTAGGGAAACAGAGACTCTTGTAGGGTACAAACAAAACCTTGTGGACACCAGATTGCTGGAGAAAGGAGCAGTGACCCCATAAGAGACTGAACCAAACTTCCTTGTATATGCTTGGGAGTTTCTGGCAGAGGTGTGGCTCGACAGTGGCCTACCACGGAGTCAGGGACACTGACTACAACAGTAGTGGGAGGCCCAGCATGCTAGCATAAATACTTTTGAAGGAGGTCACCATTACGCCTACCATAGTTTGGCCTCAGGCGAAACTGCAGAGGGGGAACACAGCCCCATCCATCAGCAGAAAATTGGATTAAAGATTAACTGAGCATGGCCTTGCCCACCAGGACAAGACACAGTATCTGCACAGCCAGTCCCTCCCATCAGGAAGCTTGCATAAGCCTCTTATCCTCATCCATCAGAGGGCAGACAGAATGAAAAACCACAATTACAGAAAACTAAACAAACTGATCATACAGACTACAATCTTGCCTAACTCAATGAAATTATGAGTTATGCCATGTAGGGCCACCCAAAATGGGCGGGTCATGGTGGATAGTTCTGATAAAACGTGGTCTACTGGAGAAGAAAATGGCAAATCACTTTAGCATTCTTACCTTGAGAACCCCATGAACAGTATGAAAAGGCAAAAGGATATGACACTGAAAGATGAACTCCCCAGGTCGGAAGGTGTGTGGAGAAGAATGGATAAATAACTCCAGAAAGAAGGAAGAGGCTGAGCCAAAGCAAAAACAATGCCCAGTTGTGGATGTGACTGCTGGTGGAAGTAAAATTCAAAGCTGTAAAGAACAATATTGCATAGGAACCTGGAATGTTAAGTCCATGAATCAAGGTAAATTGGAAGTGGTCAAACAGGAGATGGCAAGAGTGAGCATCGACATTTTAAGAATCAGAGAGCTAAAGTGGATTGGAATGGGTGAATTTAATTCAGATGACCATTATATTTACTACTGTGGGCAAGAAGTCCTTAGGCAAATTGGAGTAGCCCTCATAGTCAACAAAAGAGTCTAAAATGCAGTACTTGGATGCAATCTCAAAAACTACAGAATGATCTTTGCTTCCAAGGCAAACCATTCAATATCACAGTACTCCAAGTCTATGCCCCAACCAGTAATGCTGAAGAAGCTGAAGTTGAATGGTTCTACGAAGATCTACAAGACCTTTTAGAACTAACGCCCCCAAAAGAAGTGTTTTTCATCATAGGGAACTGGAATGCAAAGTAGGAAGTCAAGAGATACCTGGAGTAACAGGCAAATTTGGTCTCAGACTACAAAATGAAGCAGGGTAAAGGCTAACAGAGTTTTGCCAAGAAAACGCACTGGTTATACCAAACATCCTCTTCCAACAACACAAGAGAACACTCTACACATGGACATAACTAGATGGCCAATATTCTTTGCAGCCGAAGATGGAGAAGCTCTATACAGGCAGCAAAAATAAAAAGACCAGAAACTGACTGTGGCTCACATCGTGAACTCCTTATTGCCAAATTCAGACTTAAACTGAAGAAAGTAGGGAAAACCACTAGACCATTCAGGTATGACTTAAATCAAATCCCTTATGATTATAAAGTGGAAGTGATAAATAGATTAAAGGGACTAGATCTGATAGAGTGCCTGAAGAACTATGAACAGAGGTTCATGACATTATATAGGAGTTCTTGTACATCGTACACAACCATCCCCAAGAAAAAGAAATGCAAAAAGGCAAAATGGTTGTCTGAGGAGACCTTACTAATAGCTGAGAAAAAAAGAGAAGCTAAAAGCAAAGGAGAAAAGGAAAGATACCAATTGAATGCAGAGTTCCAAAGAATAGTAAGGAGAGATAAGAAAGCCTCCCTCAGTGATCAATGCAAAGAAATAGAGGAAAACAATAGAATGGGAAAGACTAGAGATCTCTTCAAGAAAATTAGAGATACCAAGGGAACATTCATGCAAAGATGGGCACAATAAAGGACAGAAATAGTATGGACCTAAGAGAAGCAGAAGATATTAAGAAGAGGTGTCGAGAATGCACAGAAGAACTATACAAAAAAGATCTTCATGACCCAGATAACCACAACGGTGTGATTACTCCCCAGAACCAGACATCCTAGGATGCGAAGTCAACTGGGCATTAGGAAGCATCACTACAAACAAAACTAGTGGAGGTGATGGAATTCCAGTTGAGCTATTTCAAATCCTAAAAGATGATGGTGTGAAAGTGCTGCACTCATATGCCAGAAAATTTGGAAAATTCAGCAGTGTCCACAGTACTGGAAAAGGTCAGTTTTCATTCCAATCCCAAATAAAGGCAATGCCAAAGAATGTTCAAACGACCTCAGAATTGCACTCATCTCACACACTAGCTAAGTAGTGCTCAAAATTCTCCAAGCCAGGCTTCAAAATTATGTGAACTGTGAACTTCCAGATGTTCAAGCTGGATATAGAAAAGGCAGAGGAACCAGAGATCAAATTGCCAACATCTGTTGGATCATAGAAAAAGCAAGGGAGTTCCAGAAAAATAATTACTTCTCTTTTATTGACTATGCCAAAGACTTTGACTGTGTAGATCACAACAAATTGTGGAATATTCTTAAAGAGATGGGAATACCAGATCACCTGACCTGACTCCTGAAAATCTGTATGCAGTCAAGCAGCAACAGTTAGAATTGGACATGGAACAACAGACTGGTTTCAAACTGTAAAAGGAGTATGTCAAGGGTCTATATCGTCACCCTGCTTATTTAACTTATATGCAGAGTACATCATGAGAAATGCTGGGCTGGATGAAGCACAAGCTGGAATCAAGATTGCTGGGAGAAATATCAATAACCTCAGATATGCAGATGACACCACCCTTATGGCAGAAAGCAAAGAAGAACTGAAGAGCCTCTTGATGAAAGTGAGAGAAGAGAGTGAAAAAGTCGGCTTAAAGTTCATCTTTCAGAAAACTAAGATCATGGCATCTGGCCCCATCACTTCATGGCAAACAGATGGGGAAACAATGGCAACAGTGGCTGACTTTATTTTTTTGGACTCCAAAATCACTGAAGATGGTGACTGTAGCCATGAAATTAAAAGATGTTTACTTCTTGGAAGGAAAGCTATGACCAACCTAGACAGCATATTAAAAACAGAGATATTACTTTGTCAACAAAGGTCTGTCTAGTCAAAGCTATGGTTTTTCCAGTAGTCATGTATGGATGTGAGAGTTGGACTATAAAGAAAACTGAGCACTGAAGAATTGATGCTTTTGAACTGTGGTGTTGGAGAAGACTCTTGAGAGTCCCTTGGACTGCAAAGAGATCCAACCAGTCTATCCTAAAGGAAATCAGTCTTGAATATTCATTGGAAGGACCGATGCTGAAGTTGAAACTCCAATACTTTGGCCACCTGATGGGAATAAGTGACTCCTTGGAAAAGACCCGGATGCTGGGAAAGATTGAAGGCAGGAGGAGAAGGGGACGACAGAGGATGAGATGGTTGGATGGCATCACTGAGTCAATGGACATGAGTTTGAGCAAGCTTCGGGAGTTGGCGATGGACAGGGAAGCCTGGTGTCCTGCAGTCCATGGGGTTGCAAAGAATCAGACACGACTGGTCGACTGAACTGAACTGAACTGATTGGCTGAAAGCCTATCCATCCTCTCCCCATGAAGGATGTCTTGCTTTAGGAAATAAAAATATTCAAGTCTTCCCAAGTCTTCTTCTCCCCAGGAAACTGCTGTTTGGACAAGGCTAGCTGTTCCAGCTTTTTAGATTTGTTATCCTTTTAGTGGTTGATCCTTGCTTTCCTTAGAGACATAAACTAATTCAATTAGGATTCAGTCAAGTGTTGAAGGCCTATTCTGACCATAATAGGGGACTTGGCATGTTGTCTCTTCTGATCCACAAAGGTTCCATGGAAGAGATGGGATCAACATGGCTCCCCATGGTTAGGTTTTTTACAGAAGAGTATTCCAGATGGGGAACTTGAAGCATATTGCTTAAGCCGTTCTAGTTGGACTAGAAGATTACTATTGAGTATAGTCTGTGGGACAAGGTGAGAAAAGCAGATTTATCCTGTCAGCAATAAGAAGCCATGACAAGTTTTTCATGAGGGATGTGTAATCCTTGTTAAAAATCTGGCTAAAATCCCACTTGCTGTAGCCTATACTTAAAGTTCATATTGTAAAAGACTTTATAGCATCCCATTTTCTGTGCTTGCACTTTGTTTTTCCGACTAGACCATGAACTTTTATGGCAGAAAATCTCTTACTTTTTCTTGTCCTAGAGTGAGCAGTTCTTATTGAATTATTTTGAAAACATTCCATATTCCTTTAATCCAGCACTGGTTGGTCTTTTAATCAGTATCAGATTTTCCATCTCTTGAATTTTCAGACTGAATCTTGTAAGAGTGTGATCCAAGTTGGAAACTTACCTAATGGTTCCTAGTTAATATACTCTAGTTAATGCATGCCACTGTCATGGCCCACCCCCTTTTTTTTAAAAAAAATAGTGATGCAATGCTAACTCATGTTTATCTTGAGTTTATACAATCTTAAACCCTTGGCAAGGGATTTAGATATTTGTTGTGCAACACAATCTTTGGAAACTTGCCATAAAATGCTCTCTGAATGTGGAAACTATGTTATGAAAGGCTGGCACCCTGCAGAATAAAGTCGATTCCTTGTGAGGTTGACAGCAAGATTTATAGTTGTTTCCCAACTTGTCCCGCTGAACAACCCTGTCATGTTTCATAATGGTTACTTTTGGTTGCCAAACTTGAGCAGTAATTAGAAAATCTTGTGGTAACATAAATTGTGGTAGGTACTTTTAGGTTTGGAGAGGAATAAATAATGTATGAAGGACTTTCTCTCCTTTAACAAGGACAGGGGATGGAAAGAAAGTTGTCATTAGAGTTTTCCATATCAAAAATGTCCCACTCTTCTCTTCCACCCATCCTGCCCCAATCCTGTGTTGAATGAGCCTCCTCTGTATGCTCACAGCACTCCCCAATTATTCTTTCAAAGTGCTTACCACATTATATGGCCATTGCAGGCATATGTGTCTATTTGTTCCACATTGTGTAAGCTTTTTCAGTGATGGGGACAGATTCTTTGTCATTTCTGCATCACCAATGGATAATGGGGTGCCTCACACAAGGTGGTTAGTTAATGAATTATCTGTTGAATTTAACTAAGACTAATAATAATAATAAAAACAATAATAGCAGCTAGCAGGGCTTTCCTGGTGGCTTAGATGGTAAAGAACCTACCTGCAATGCATGTTACCAGGGTTCAATCCCTTGGTAAGCAAGATCCTCTGGAGAAGGAAATGGCCACTCCAGGATTCTTGCCTGGAGAATTCCATGGACAGGGGACCCTGGTAGGCTACAGTCCTTGGGGTCACAAAGAGTTGGACACAACTGACTAATACACACACACACACACACACACACACACAGCATTGAACGCAATTACTTCAGCTAGCATTGAGTGCAATTACTTTCTACCAGTCACTGCTTTAAGGACTTTAGAAGTATTAATCCATTTAATCCTCTAACAAATCAGAAAAATAACAATGAAGTGAAGTATTAGGTAAATTCAAGATTTTAAAGTTGATGAGTGGTAAAAATGTGTGTTTTGTGTACATGCATGTGTGCTTTACATGAATATAAATGTGTTTTGTGATGTGATTTGTTTAACAATGGATGGAAATATGTTCTTTATCCATCCCCTTATCGATGGACATTTAGGTTATTTCCCTTTTCCCCAACTATAGAGAATACCGTAGGGCATGTTTAAGTATGAATATTACTCCAAAATTGATGAAAAGGAATTGTTGGGTCATAGGATGTGTATAATAGACATGGCCACTTGTCTGTGAGAGTGATGCTAGCAGTTCCTCCACACAAAAGATAACTGGAATAAATGTAAAGACATGCCATGACCCTACATGGAAAGGCTCAATTTTTAAAGAAGGCAGTCCTCATCAAACTATTCTGTAAATCCTATGGAGTTCCAATTAAAACCCAACAGAAATTTAAAAAAAAAAAAAAAAAAACATTTAAATTGGTAGTGGGATTACAGCCAATTAACAAACAATGTTGTGATAGTTTCAGATGAACAATGAAGAAACTCAGCCATACATATACATGAATCCATTCTCCCCCAAACTTCCCTCCCATCCAGGCTACCACATAACATTAAACTGTTTCCTGTGCTATACAGTAGGTTGGTTATCCACTTTAAACATAGCAGTGCCAACAGAAATTTTCCTTGAAGTTTGATAGGCTGATTCTAACTTTTAAGATATAGAGAAAATAAGCTAGAAGAGTTGAGAAATTTTGATAAACTAACAAAGATAGAAGGAGTGGTAGTCTAAGGCCATAACACAGTGAACGCACCTGATCTTGTCTGATCTCGGAAGCTAGACAGGTTCGGGCCTGGTTAGTACTTGAATGGGAGAAGAAGTGGTAATGTTACCACGTGGATTGGAAATGGAGGGAGTGAGAGAGAAGGAGAAGAAATGGGGGAAGATGAGAAATAAAGAAAGGCTACCAACTACTGTCTTGAACAATTCCTATGATGTAAAATAAGCTTGCAGAATATGAAAGTGAAAGTTGCTCAGTCACGTGTCTGACTCTTTGCAAATTCTCCAGGCCAGAATACTAGAGTAGGTAGCTTTTCCCTTTTCCAGGGGATATCCCCAACCCAGGGCTCGAACCCAAGTCTCCTGCATTGCAGGCAGATTCATTACCAGTTGAGCCACAAGGGAAGCCCAAATATATCTATATCTATATATAGATATACATATAATTTCTACCTTTAATACTATTACAAATATATGAACTTTGAAAATGTATATAAAAAAGAACTAGAAGAAAACCTGGCTAAAAAAAAATCATCGACCTGGTTAGTTGATGGGATTGTGGACTATTTTTGTTTTGGAATGCAAGCTTTTAAATCTTTTTTTTTTTTTCAGTAATGTGAATAAATATAAATATGATCTGGAACATTAACAAAAGTCCTATTTTCTTAATTTTTAATATTGTCCCATTTTCTTCCTTCACAAAGTTGCCTATGGCAATTCAGATGTCATTGATTATTGCTCCTTTAGGGCAATGTTTTACTTTATGGATGCTAAGAGGCTTTTTTTGTTTGTTTGTTTTGTTTTGTTTTTTTCACTTATTCTGACATTTCACAACAGCGTGTCTTGGTGTGGGTCTTTATCCATATATTGCGCTTGACAAATGATGGGCTTCTTAAATCTGAGAACTCAAGTTTTTCTTTAGTTCTGGGAAATTTTCTTCTATGATAGCTTTGTCTCTTCTCCTTCTTATTTGCTTTTTAAAAACTTTTATTTTTCTCTTGGCACAAATAGATAGACAAATGCTAAAATATCCAGATTTTATTTTATATTCAGAAACCCATGTGTTTTATGGAAGAGGTGCTAGTAGCTAGAAACCCAGATAACCACAATGGTGTGATCACACACCTAGAGCCTGACATCCTGGAATACGAAGTCAAATGGGCCTTAGGAAGCATCACTACGAACAAAGCTATTGGAGGTGATGGAATTCCAGTTGAGCTATTTCAAATCCTGAAAGACGATGCTGTGAAAGAGCTGCCAGCAAATTTGGAAAACTCAGCAGTGGCCACAGGACTGGAAAAGGTTAGTTTTCATTCCAATCCCAAATAAAGGCAATGCCAAAGAATGTTCAAACCACCACAGAATTGCACTCATCTCACACACTAGCAAAGTAATGCTCAAAATTCTCCAAGCCAGGCTTCAGCAGTATGTGGACCATGAACTTGCAGATGTTCAAGTTGGATTTAGAAAAAGTGGAGGAACCAGAGATCAAATTGCCAACATCCTTTCAATCATTGAAAAAGCAAGGGAGTTCCAGAAAACATATTTCTCCTCTTTTCATTGACTATGCCAAAGCCTTTGACTGTGTGGATCATCACAAACTGTGGAAAATTCTTAAAGAGATGAGAATACCAGACCACCTGACCTGCCTCCTGAGAAATCTGTATGCAGGTCAGGAAGCAACAGTTAGAACTGGATATGGAACAACAGACTGGTTCCAAATCAGGAAAAGAGTATGTCAAGGCTGTATATTTTCACCCTGGTTATTTAACTTATATGCAGAGTACATCATGAGAAATGCCGAGCTGGATGAAATACAAGCTGGAATCAAGATTGCCAGGAGAAATATCAATAAACTCAGATATGCAGATGACACCACCCTTATGGCAGAACGTGAAGGACTGAAGAGCCAGTTGATTAAAGTGAAAGAGGAGAGTGAAAAAGTTGACTTAAAACTCAACATTCAGAAAACTAAGATCATGGCATCTGGTCCCATCACTTCATGGCAAATAGATGGGGAAACAATGGAAACAGTGACAGTTCATGTTTTTTTGGGCTCCAAAATCACAGCGGATGGTAATTGCAGCCATGAAATTAAAAGACACTAGCTCCTTGGAAGAAAGGCTATGACCAACTTAGATAGCATATTAAAAAGCAAAGATACTACTTTAGCAACAAAGGCCCATCTAGTCAAAGCTATGGTTTTTCCAGTAGTCATGTATGGATGTGAGAGTCAGACCATAAAGAAAGCTGAGTGCTGAAGAATTGATGCTTTTGAACTGTGGTGTTGGAGAAGACTCTTGAGAGTCCCTTGGACTACAAAGAGATCCAACCAGTCTATCCTAAAGGAAATCAGTCTTGAATATTCATTGGAAGGACCGATGCTGAAGTTGAAACTGCAATACGTTGGAAACCTGATGCAAAGAACTGATATGTGTAAATCTATGGCTGATTCATATCAATGTATGACAAAACCCACTGAAATGTTGTGAAGTAATTAGCCTCCAACTAATTAAAAAAAAAAAAAAAAAAAAGAAAAGACCCTAATGCTCAGAAAGTTTGAAGGTGGAAAGAGAAGGGGACAACAGAGGATGAGATAGTTGGATGGTATCACCGACTCGATGGACATGAGTTTGAGTAAGCTCCAGGAGTTGGTGATGGACAGGGAGGCCTGACGTGCTGCAGTCAATGGGGTCACAAAGAGTTGGACATGACCGAATGACTGAACTGAACTGAACTGAAGTGACTAGAAGGAGGAAGTCTAAAGAAGGCTTCTGGGATATTATTAAAATTCTGTTTCTTTTTTCTTTTTTGCTGTGCCACATGGCTGTGTCATTTCAGTTCCCCGACCAGGGATTAAACCCAGGTCATAGCAGTGAAAGCCTGGAATCCTAATCTCTAGGTTACCAGAGGACTCCCAGTTCTGATTCTGCATTTGTTCAATTTGTATAAAGTTTTAAACATTAGATGTCTAATACATATACTTATTTCAAGAAAGATTTTTTAAAAATAATAACTTCAAGGTTTTTATTGGTCTGAACAACTGTAAATACGAAACTGACATCCATTGAGATGAAGAAGGCTGGTAGAGTAGCTTTAGGGAGAAGCCCAGGAGTTCAGGTTTGAACATGCTGAATTTGAACTGTCTCTCAGATATGGAGGAAAAAAATGTCCATTATTGTGTTTAATTTTCCTGATAAATCCTCTTAGTGTATTTGGTCTGCCATAAAAAATACCACAGATTAGGGGCCTTATAAGCAACAGAAATTTCTCACAGTTTTGGAGGCTGGAAGTCCAAGATCAGGGTGCCAGCTTGGTTGGGTGAGGGCCCTCTTCTGGGTCTCAGACTGCCAACTTCTTGCTGTGTCCTCACACAGTGGAAGGGGCTGTGGAGCCTCTTTTATAAGGACACCAATTCCATTCATGAGAGTTTCACCCTCGTGACCTAAGCACATTCCAGAAGCCTCACCTGTTAGGATTAGGATTTCAACATATGAATTTGGGGCACACGAACATTCAAGTCAAGTAAGATGAGGACTGAGAATTAACTACTGGATTAACACTTTTGTTAGGTAGTTAGAATAGGAAAAAGGAGTCCAGAATGGTGGTGGCTAAAAGACAAGGAAAAAAAAATAGAACAAAGGAAGGTCCAAAGACCAGAGTGAGGACCTCAGGTAGAACAAACAGAACTCCTGGCTAGCTCAATTTACATAGGACAGGCCCAGTGGGGAGGAGAAAAACATAAAAAGAGGAGCCAAAGGGCCAGGCGTCTCTCTCTCTTCTCTTCACGTCTTTTGGGTCAGCATGCCCTCAGGCCTCGAGGATGTATTTTCCTAAATAAAACTGGGCTGTAACACGGAGCTGTAACACTGATCTGTCTAAGAGCTGTAACGCTGATCTGTTCGAGAGCTGAGACAAAGTCTGTCTGAGGGCTTTAACTTCTGTCGCTTAAATTTTTTGTTGTGATGAGACAACCGAGGAAATTACACGCTCCCATGACAACTTTGAAGTTCATTAGTCACCTCCATGAAAGCGCTGTTGGTGGCATTAATGGAAGGGCTAGAATCTGATTAGAGTGGTCTAAGGGCATCAAGGAGAGGAAATGGAGACAGGACACATAGGCAACTTTTTTTTGTTGGCTGTCTGGTCCAAGATCATGATAGAGGCATTACGGTGGGGTCAAAATTTCTCACTGCTTCTTCTGTAGGGCTCACTTATCATCATTTTGGTTGCTCCATGGTCTCAGCCATATCTGTGTTAGAAGCACCTCAAAAAGTCTCCTCACTTTTCAGGAGCTCTTCCTCCTCTGCACCTTTGGACTGTGGCTTATCTTTCTTTCTTTCCTTCCTTCCTTGCTTGCTTTTTATCTCTCCCTCCCTTCTTCCCTTCCTTTTTCTTTAATTTGATCCCACCTGATTTCTACCTTTGGAGCATTTTTTTTTTGCAGTCCTCAAGAATACCTGCTTTTATTTCCCAGCATATCATACCAATTCAAATTATTTGCTTCACTTTTTGAAACCTGTTTCCTTACCTATAAAATGTGCCAAAGAAGCTGCTTAGTTTATGGATTTATGATGTTGCAGGGAGGAAGCCAATTCTGATTCCATGTTGGAAACTGTTTCTTTGACTTGCTTTTATTATTATAATCATACACAATGACTTGCCTAGAGGACCCTGCCCCCTGCTTGACTGTAAACCAAAATGCTTTTGTTCAGCTCAAGGTGAGATAGTTTGTCCCTGCCCACCTGTGAATAGAAGAGATTAACACACCCCTTCCGAAGGCTGGACATAACCTTGGAGATGTTTTGCAAGATTGGAAACCCTTTCACTTTACTTCCCCACTGCCTCTCCCTCTCTATTCTGCCTTTTGACTTTAGTTCCTCATTGCTTCTTTCTCTTCTTTCTCTCTGATCTATAAAAGAACCTGGAATCTAGACCCCAATAAGGTGGTTATTATGAGGCGCTAGCCTGCCATCTTCTTGATCTGCCCCAATTAAAGTCTCTTCCTTGCCTCAACATCTCATCTCTAGGATGTGTTGGCCTGTCGTACGGCAAGCAGAGTGAGCTTGGACTCTGTAACAATGATGGTCAAATGAGATTATAGAAAGGAAAGTGCTTGGTAAATTGCATACTCTATAAAAATGTTGATTTTCTTTTAGCTCTTACTTTTTTAAGAGTGATTCATATCATGCTTTGTATATATGGACTCTTTTCTTTTTGATTGTGATTGCTTTCAGTGAGTTTAGATGGCTCACATTTTAGTGGTGACCTACTAGAAATCTCCAGTTGTGGTTTACAGGATTATGGGAAATAGGACCAAGGATGTTTCTGATCCCAAGTTGTTTTCTGTCACAAGACTCTCTGAGTTGAAAACAGTGGACCTCCTCATTACCCCTTTTATAAATATTTACAAGGCTCTTCTCCCACTCTCTCCCCTAAGGGCAACAATTAAGCCTTACTTATTGTGGTAGCCTCTGCCTGGCAAAACATGTCACATAGTAGGAACTTATTTCATGCTTATTTTTTAAACAGTTGATTATACTATAGCAACATTTTTTTTTTTTTTATTTTGTCTGTATTGACTCCAGGGATATTATTAGTGTGACAAAAAATTTGGCTTAAAAATATTTCAACAAGGTTTTACTGGCATGTTCATAGTGCCTATGGTGTGGGTATTTGTTTTAGGCAGAAAAATTGCCTTATTAGGACTAAGTTCAGCATGATTGTCCACAATTGAAATACTAATTATAACTTAAGGAGCTGAAAAACTATACTTATTGAAAGCTGCTATTTATTAATATTTTCTCTAACGTCACAGTAACCTTGAAAGTCTCACATTCGTTTAAGTGCAGAATTGGAGTGCATACCCTGATCTGACCCCAAAACCAGTGTAACCAAGTGGGACCCTATGGGGCCTTCCTGGGATAGTCCTCCTCTCATATCCTTGGCTTTAGCTCCTCTCTGAAGTATGTAGCTAATAGTAGCTGATGCGCATTTCCTGAGTTGTTTTACAGATGCTAAAACCTCCACCAAGTGGAAGACTTAACTACTTGATGACCAGAAGCATGTACCCCCAGACCTACTGGAGCCTGAGGATCGATAATGTTAACTCCTGTGACACCACCCTGTTACCTCACCATCAACCAATCAGAGAATCACAACTGAGCTGAACATGAGCTGAACTCTCACCCCAAGACCCACCCTTTCTCATCTGGGGGTGGGTCTTTAAAATGCTTTCCTGAAATCCACTAGGGAGTTAGGTTGTTTTGAGCACTAGCTGCCCTGGACTCCTTGCCTGGTGCCCTGCTATAAACGTTGCACTTTTCTTCACCACAACCTGGTGTCTGTAGATTGACTTTACTACACATGGACTAGTGGACACAGGTTTGGTCATAACACCAGCACATTTAACTCTTCTGCCTCTCATTTACTTCAAGCCAAATAGGTAAGGAATATCAGCTGGCAGCAGCCTCATAAAATTTCAGTTTTCTGTTTTGGGAGTATAGTATTTACCCTATTTTTGCTCCATTTATCAACTTTTTTCCCCCTGGGGGTTAGTGATAAAAGTAGTTCCTAATTCTCTTATTCTGCATCAGGCTGACTTTACTTGCTTTTTTCCTTTTTCTTTCCTTCTTTCTTTGTTATTCGAACTCACACTGCAGCTCTGAAAGATCTCACCAGTTTTAATTTTTCCACAGAAAGAAGAGAAATGCCTCCCCCCCCACAGAACTACATCTAATTTTAGCATTGTTTATGAAATGACTTTGAAAGTATGTTTTCAAATTGTTGTTAGTCTCTGTGTAGCCCTTGGGGCCTAAGCAACCATTGAGGTTAAATGTTAATATATTTAGAGAGAGAAAAGGACCTAATCTAGAAAACTGCAACAATATTTATTGCATGCCTACTATGTGTCAGCATAATTACAGGCCCTGGAGAAACTCAGCAATGAAAAAGAATACTGATTCAATGGCAATGAAACATGCATTTTAAAATTCCTCTATAGATGATGCAATTTTTCCTTGAAATAGGTTAAATTCATTTGTGGGTTTAATATTTGCAGTATAATAACTCTATTGTAAATGAGTAAAACTCAAGAGTAATATTACTTGCCCATGTTTTTTTTTTTTTCCTTTTTTGGTTGCCTCAAACCATTGGATAAATATACATTTGTATCTTAGCCTTTTGATAGTAACCATTAATTTAAAGCAAGCAGTTTGGGGCACTGAATGCTTCCACTTCAATGAGGACTTATGCTCGAAGCTTCCTTTACATTTTTCTGGAGTTATGTGCTGTTTGCCATAAAAAGGAGACTATAATATTTATCATTTTTTAGTGAGATGTAAGATCTTAAAGTGGAGGAAACTGCTTTTTAATGCTTTGGCAGGAATTTTGATAATTTCACAGTAAGAGTAAATACAGCTTATCTGGGGAGCAGGGATTTAAAATTCCTGAGCAAATTTTATAGCAAAGGAAATAATAAATAAGATGAAAAGACAACCATCAGAATGGAAGAAAATATTTGCAAGCAAAGCAACCAACAGGGATTAATCTCTAAAATACACAGACAGCTCATGCAGCTCAATATCAAAAGAACAAATAACCCAATCAAAACATGGACAGAAGACTCATGTTAAATAGACATTTCTCCAAAGAAGACATATAGATGGCCAACAAACACATGCAAAGATGCTTGACATTGCTTATTATTAGAGAAATGCAAATCAAAGCTATAATGAGATATCACCTCACACCGGTATGGACGGTGTGGCCACTATCAGAAAATCTACAAATACTACTTTCTAGAGAGTGTGGAGAAAAGAGCTCTCCCTTACTGTTGGTGGGAATGTAAATTGGTGCAGCCACTGTGGAAAACAAGTATGTAGGTTCCTCAAAAAGCTAAAAATAGAACTACCCTATGACCCAGCAATCCCATTACTGGGCATTTACTCAGAGAAAACCATAATTCAAAAAGATACATGCTTCCCAAGGTTCATTGCAGCACTATTTACAATAGCCAGGACATGGAAGCAACTTAGATGTCCATCAACAGAGAAATAGATAAAGAAGATGTGATATATAAAGGAATATTACTCAGCCATAAAAAGAATGAAATTATGCCATTTACAGAGGTGTGGATGTATCTAGAGAGTGTCATTCAAAGTGAAGTAAGTCAGAAAGACAAAAACACATATTGTATAGTATCACTTATATGTGGAATCTAGAAAAATTGGTATAGATCAGCTTATTTACAGGGCAGGAATAGAGACACAAATGTATGCAAACCAAGGGGGGAAAAGAGTGTGAGATTAATTAGGAGATTGGGATTGACATATATACACTTCTATGTATAAAATAGATAACAAATGAGAGCCTAACTATATAACACAGAGAAGTCTACTCAGTGCTCTGCGGTGACATAAATGGTAAGGAAATCCAAAAAAGACGGAGGAAATCCAAAATATGCATAGCTGATTCACTTTGCTGTATAGCAGAAACTAACAACATTGTAAAGCAAATATACTCCAGTAAAAATGAATATAAAATAAAATTTCTTAGCAAATTTAAATTCTCATCAACTTTTCTATTTGTACCTTGTGACAAAGGTGATTACAGAGTGCCTTTTTATTCTTGGTGTGTTGGTGCTGGCACACCTCCTTGTTAAAGAATAACTTCTCAGAGTCCTCTCTTGTAACTTTGGAGCTTAATAAATGCTTCCCTACTCTGCTCTATCCAAATCCAACTTCTATTCCTTAGTCAATGCCCTGCTTCCATTGAACATTTGATTATAGATTCATTCTGATTGTATTTGTTAACTGATTCTTGTATGCTGACTTCACATCAATTTCAAAACTCCTAGCAACAGGGTAGGTGTCTTCAAATTTAAAACTCTTTTTAAAAAATAAAAATTATTTTATTGAATATAGTTGTTTTACCATGTTGTGTTAGTTTCTTGTGTACAACAAAGTGATTCATATGTGTGTGTATATATACATATATACAGGTGGCTCAGTGGGTAGAGAATTTACCTGCAAAGCAGGAAACACAGGCAGGCAGATGTGGATTTGATATATATATGTTCATCTGTTGATGGACATGTTTGTGTGTGCATGCTCAGTCGCTTCAGTCGTGTCTGACTCTTTGTGACCCCATGGACTGTAGCTCACCAGGCTCCTCCGTCCATGGGATTCTCCAGGCAAGGATACTGGAGTGGGTTGCCATGCCCTCCTCCAGGGAATATTCCTGACCCAGGAATTGAACCCATGTCTGCCTGTATCTCCTGCTTTGCAGGTAGATTCTTTACCCACTGAGCCACCTGAGAAGCCTGTTGATGGACATATAGATTTTTAAAACCCTTCTGTTTTAAATTTTTGGATAAGGAAATGGCAACCCACTCCAGTATTCTTGCCTGCAAAATCCCATCATGAAGGAGCCTATCGGGCTACAGTCCATAGGGTCACAAAGAGTTGGACACGACTGAGCAACTTCACTTTCACTTTCTTTTAAACTTTAGCTTCCCCTTCAACACATACCACATAGTAGGAACTCAAATGTTACTTTTGGATTCATTCATTTAGTCAAGGTGTGGAGATTAGTATTAGTGTGGTGCCACAGAATGAAAGCTCTACCATTTACCAGCTATAGGACCTTAAGCTTCACAATCTCTGCATTGTGGTTTCTTCTTTAAACCAAAGATGCCTAAATTAATTTTTTTTTTCAAATTCCTTTCAATTTTACGATGTGGTGATCCAAAGGAGTGAATAAGAGTTCTCTGTATTTCTAATTTCCCACCCATGTCTTAATAGTTAGTGAATGCTGCCCCATCCTCTGAGATTTATATTTATGTCTCCTCTTGATGGTATATAACAAAATAATTTAAAAGAGAGAAAAGAACTTGAATACAATATATATGTTCAGTAGAAAATTAGTAAATGAATAAAAAGACATTTTTTTCTCACAGTCTATTGTTTTTCTAGGTATAGTTACCAATGGTTTCAAAACATATCTCTCAAAGAATAACAAGCCCTTTTCTCTTTTATGCTTTCCCTTACACATTTGCTTTATTTTTAGCTGACAAGTGAATCTGTGTGTTATAGACCAAATTTCCTTAAGCTGGTCTTCTTTTTAACATGTGCAGTTTTTCTAATCACATTTATTTGTGAGAGCAAGACTGTGTGTGCTGGTAGGAAAGACAAGAGTCAGCTAATTTTTGGAATAATTAGACCAGGCATGAAAATAAAGTATTGGTGTATGTGTGTAGGGCCTTAGAAGAAATCAGTCTCAGAATAATACGTATATCAGTCTTAATATGAGTAAAATTCTTGATATGATTAGAAAAAATCCTAACAAGATATGATAGACAATCTCTCACTTTCCTACCTCATAGAGTTGTTGCAAAAACTTAATAAGACTCAGCACATTAATATTAGTTGACCATGAATAACACCACAGACCTGTTTCCTTACCACTAATGCCTTACCACTCATGGAAAGGGGCATGCTCTTCAGGGCCTTTGTGAGACCTTAAAATTGCCATTGGTGAAGACTCCCAAATATGCATTCCAATCTTGTTTCTTACCTTAATTTCCAATTTGATATTTCCAACTATCTATCAGGACTCACCTATATGAAAGTGAATCCCACCATCACTACCAAGTCAATAGTGAAAGTGAAAGTCGCTCAGTCATGTCTGAATCTTTGTGATCCCATGGACTATACAGTCTGTGGAATTTTCCAGGCCACAATACTGGAGTGGGTAGCCTTTCCCTTCTCCAGGGGATCTTCCCAACCCAGGGATCAAACCCAGGTCTCCCACATTGCAGGCGGATTCTTTACCAGTTGAGCCACAAGGGAAGCCCAAGAATACTGGAGTGGGTAGCCTATTCTTTCTCCAGCGGATCTTCCCAATCCAGGAATCCCACTGGGGTCTCCTGCATTGCAGGTGGATTTTTTACCAACTGAGCTATAAGGGAAGCCACAAAAGTGAAAGTCAATAGAATCATAGACAAAGTGATCAATTTGCTCCTATCCCAACTGTTCTTCTTCTGAAACTTCCTAATTTTTCTCCAAGTCAGTTTTTTCCAGTGCAAACCAGAAAAGGAAGGCTATCTTAGGCTTTTCCCAGGGTGATCTAAACCTCCAAGTTGGAACAACATCTAGAAAGAAAGTAGTTAGTAGGGTCTGGAAAGTTGGAGAGGTGAGGCAGGAAAGGAGCTGAAGACAGAAAGGTTTGGAAACTGAAGGATTTAAAGGCAAGGAGAAGCACAGTGGAATTGAAGGTCAGTTCAGGAACTAACTACACAAATTTGGTTCATCTGTTTCCCTCTCCTTATGTGGTTCAAGCACCTTTTAAAATTTTATTTTTAAAAGGACCAGAGAGCATAATAAAATTTCAGTTAATATAAAACTTGTTTTTGAAATCTCAAAGCCTTGAAGCCATGTTGGAATCTCCAGCCCACTAAATATTCTACCAATTAAAATGGTTGGGAAGATCCGCTAGAGACCGGAATGGCAACCCACTCCAGTAGTCTTGCCTGGAGAATCCCATGGACAAAAGAACCTGGCAGGTTATAGTTCAAAGGGTTGCAAAGAGTCGGACACTGAGTGACTACACACACACACACACACACACACACAGTACTTCACAAATGCTTGCTAGAATGAATAGATGAAAACCCTCTTGATGTTTCCTTCCCTAGGACATTTGTACTCACCATTTCTACCCCATTCCCAGTGTAAAACTAGTGCCAAATCTCCCCTTTAGTATTTACATTCCTCAAAAATTTATTTCCAAATTTATCTTTCCCTATCAACATCTTCATCTTACCACTTATGTTAAGCAGTTTCCATTCACTGTCTCCTGGTCATGCTCATTCTTTTGTTTCTTAACTCTTCCTTGTACATACCCTCTCTCTTCATTTCAACTTAATCCAGTATCCTTTGTACATATCCTCTCCCTTCATTTCAACTTAATCCAGTATACTTTAAGACCCAGCTCAAGTCCTATCACCATCTTCATATATTTCAGTGAAGATGAATCTGATCTATTTAAAAATTTCTATCATAACTCCTGCTGTATTGGCATTTAATCATTTTTTCTCCTTGATGGTGTATGTGTCTTGACTGCCTAGAGTGTGTGTGTCTTTTTTTTGTGTGTTACCCACAATGTTTAGTAAAAAAGCTTTTTGAATGAATGACTCATGCTGAGTACAGAAACAGAAAAAAGGGGGGTGATAATGAAATAATATAAACCTCTTTCACTTTATTATTCAAGAGATCAGCAAAACACCTTAAACACTGACAATATCCTTGACATTTCAATTTCATAATAATAAAACAATGTATACAAAGATGATATGCAGATATATACAAAGGTTACTATATGTATCATTTTTATAAAATGTAATTGTATATAAAAGAGGAAGGAATTTTCTAAAATAAGAATTTAATAGTGGAAACCAATTCAAAATAAAAAACATTTTTTCTTAGAAACATATTTGAGAATTTGGGAAGGGATTTATGCTTTTTAATTTTAGAATGAATCTATTAAGCTTCTAATAAAAGATAAAACGACACCCCAAACAAGTATTTTTTGATAAAGTTCTAGCCAATGAACTTGTAATGAGATAACTACTGCTTTACTTCTTTCAAAACTTGAAATAAAATCATTGCTATTGAATGCAGATTTTGAGGGCAGTGATCTAATTACCTCAACATATCCCAAGGAACAATTTAAAACTTTGATAGCTAAAATCCTGGAAGAAACAATCAAGTCTTTGAAGGCACAAAATCTTTTAAGGCTATTACTGGTAAGCGAGGTAAAAATAGATGAAATTTGTAATTGTTAGAAATATTATTCTTTGGGTAGGTAAACTTTAAGCAGAGAGAAACTTTAAATTAAAAAAAATGTTATCTGAGCATTTTTGAAGTGGAGACTGGTCTATTGGTCTGAGGATTATAAAATAATACTAAATTAGTTCTTTCTGAATAAAATACTAATCTTGAACCACTTCATGAAATTGACATGCTTGCCTTTAATAGCTCTTTTTCTTTTTTTCTTTCTCATTTTTTTCTCTTTAACATTTCATAAATGTCATAATACACATTGAGTCATGATGCCTCCCCTGAATTTCTGAAATCATTATCTTGGATATTACTGAACAATTTCAAACATTTGAAATGCTGACATTGATTGATAAAGTTATTCATAATACATGCCTATTGCTGATTTAATTACTTTGGGGTTAAATGAAGAAGCATTTTAAGTGGTGTGCTCTGATGTAGTTCAATTATTGAAAGCAAATCAAACAAGAAATACATTTCAAAAAAGAAATATGATAAACGGATGTCATTTCTGTAAAAAAGTTTATTTTTAAATGAAGAATATTTATAAATTAATGGCACACAGAAACGATGAATTCCTTGTCATTTGTCTTTAAATATCAGCATCATCAAATATTAAGTACCTGTAAATACCTACTCCAATTGATGTCATGCTTTTCCTTGACCTTGATACATAGTTGGATGTTTCCTTAAAGAGCTAAATACCTGTTCAGTCCTGCTGCTTTGCTGGCTAACTGATTTCTTCCTGTTGTTAAATCATTTGTTCCCCAAACCCTTTTCCCTCTAGGATTTAACCTCTCTTCTCAAAAGTACTTGCATGTGTCACAGCCTATCATACTAACGCTGTCTGTGAGACTTGGCAGTAAAACAAGGCTGCAGCTTTCAAAGTAGCTCCAAGTATAACACAGGCAGCTCGCGTAGGGAGACGATGTAAGATGAAGTTTTAGGGCTGTGATGAAGAGGTCTTCAAATCTAAATAGCTTCTGCAAGGCAAATGGTTCTGTGTTTCTCAGGTAATTGTAATCCCTGAAATCAAAACACCTCTCAGTGTGTGCAATGACACGGTTATCAAATGTTTTAAATGATTTCTTGAGCATCCGAGTTGAGAAGAATGGCAGGTTTAGATTTGTTTGAAATTCAGAATATTTATCATTCAGCCTCTGAACCAGCTTGTTCCCATCATTTGGAATGGGCTATACAGATGGCAACCCACTGGCATGCCTTTTTTTTTCCCCCAGAGAGAGACTGCTGTCCCAGAATTATAGCAGCATATTAAAGAAAAAAATTACTCCCTTTAAAAATAAATTTTCCAGGTTTCATGGGATGTTATCTTGGGAAAACTTGATACTTTATTAAAAAAACAGAAAGAGCTCATACACAACAATATCTCATGTCAGTTAAGTGCTTAGAGTAGAAGTTTCCTTTGGTAAATCTTTTATGTTTCTAGTTGGAATTTTAAATTTATTTTGCTTAAATATTTCAAGTCAGATTAAATTAGGTAATTAATAGAAGCAATTCTGAGATGTTTTTCCAACAATAAATAGATATTTTGATTCTGAGGACTACAATGCCAAAAATATGGATCTGCCCTAAACAATGTTTGTTTAGCATTAGTGAGGGAAAAAAAAAAAAAAAGAAATTGAACTGAGGAGTTAATGTCTTTTTAAAAAGTTGTCTTGGAACAGATCACCAGCCCAGGCTGGATGCATGAGACAAGTGCTCGGGCCTGGTGCACTGGGAAGACCCAGAGGAATCGGGTGGAGAGGGAGGTGGGAGTGGGGATCGGGATGGGGAATACATGTAAATCCATGGCTGATTCATGTCAATGTATGACAAAAACCACTACAATATTGTAAAGTAATTAGCCTCCAACTAATAAAAATAAATGAAAAAAAAAAAAGTTGTCTTGGGTGACTATTGCTTCATTCTTTAATGTTGGTGCTTAACCTATTTTAATAAAGATTTCGGGCTTTTTAATTGGATTGGATTGGCCAAAAAGTTCGAAACCCAAATGAACTTTTTGGCCAATCCAGTAAAATGGATAATGGAATACAAAGCATGCTAATTTGTTAGTCAGTTTACCCACACATACGGGGAACCGAACTGTTCAAGTCAAAAGAGCCGGGTCAGTACTGATGACATGTTGGCAGCATCTCTGAAGCACAGGGAGAGAACATTAAAAATGTTAGAAATTCATGGGAGCCTTTCCTCTTGTGCTCTTTTCTCTCAAGGTACTACCTGTGTTATTTTGTAGTTATTGGTTTATGGGCAAGCCTCTTGCATAGACTGTGTGCTTTGTGAAGGTAAGGATCCTGCTTTTCTTTTTCCCCTTTAAAAAAATTGAAGTGTAATTGTTTTACAATGTTAAATTTAAGGAACTTGTTTTTCATCCTCATTAACCCCCTCAGTTAGCACAGTGACTACCATAATATTAGGGGTTGAAATAAGTCTGCCAATTGAACATCTTGTGTTATAAAGTCCATGAGAACAGTGACTCTGTTGACTTCACTTTTACGTCTTGAGCACCACTAGGTGCTTCTCGGCTAGAAGAATGTGAAATATTTGAAAACAAACCATTATATTTTGTGAATAACTCTTATATACATCATCTTATTTCAGCCTTTCATAAGCTTCATGGACTAGTAGGTAGGGCAGTTTATTATTATCTCCATTTCCTAGATAGGGAGACAAAGATCCAGAGTGATGAATTAACTTACTAAAATTAACTCAAACTTATAACTATTTAGTGAAAACAGAGTAAAGGAGCTCATATGTCTGTCAGTAATTGCCCTTAAGAATAGGTCTTGAGCTCCCAGAGATAGAAAACAAACTTACGGCCAAAGGGGGAAGAGGACGGGAGGGAAGGATAAATTAGAAGTTTGGGGTTAACATGTTACCTAGTCCAGACTCACTCTACCCACCTCACAACAGGCCAATGAATCCGAGAGACAAGATGTTGAGGCAAGGAAGAGACTTTAATTGCGGAACCAGCAGACCTAGAAGATGTCAGGCTAATGCCTCAAAGTAACCATCTTGTTGGAGCCTGGATGTCAGATTCTTTATGTATCAGAGATGGGGGGAGATGAGGAAACAAAGTAAAAATACCATTTAATTGCTGCAAATATCTCCTAGAATGACAAGCCTCAGGTAGAGGGATGTGTTAGTTTCACTTCCTGACAGTCATTTCACGGGTAGTGTGAAATGGAACATCTCCTGTCATGTCAACAAACAAAGACGTCACATCTATCTGTGATTCCAGCCTCCCCAAATGTGAATTTCTGGGCTGCACAGGTAAGCAGCAGACAAAGGGCACTGGGCACTGCACCATTTGCCACACAAGGAATTCAAGACTGTCACAGTCCTTCACAGGTGGGAGGGGTGAGGTTATCTCTCTGAGGCAGGCCATTATGTATAACAAAAAGAATTAAAGTTACAGTGTGAATTAAAAATTAATCCTTCCCAGTTACAAACAGATACACACTACTGTATATAAAATAGATAAGCAAGGTCCTACTGTATAGCATAGGGAAATTATATTCAATATCTTGTAATAATCTATTATGGAAAAGAATCTGAAAAACAATATATAGCTGAACCACTTTGCTGTACACCTGAAGCTAACATAAAATTGTAAATCAATTCCACTTAAAGAAATAAAAAAAAAAAGAAAACACACCAGGTCTTGAGCTAGTCTGCTCTCACTTCTAAACAGAGAAAAGAATGTTGCTGTGATTGCATATGGGTATTGGCAAGTACTTATTCCTCAGAGAGATGTGTGTGTGTGTGTGTGTGTGTGTGTGTGTGTGTGTGTGTGTGAGTGGTGTATTTGTGACATTCTTTCAGCTACTTCAAAGATATGAGAACTGATTATTTGTGCATCATCTAGTGTTTAACAATATCTTTTACATAATCTTTGTAGTGTGCCAACTAATACAAATAAGGTACTTGATTCAGTTCCCTGAACCCAGGGACTCTTTTGCCTTAAGGTGACAGAATACTTCCCATAACTTTTCCAGTCATAACTTTTGGTGCAATGCCTAACAGCAGGCAATCTAAACGGCAGTGTGATCATAGAACTGATACTCTGGGGTTGCAAAACTATCCCAGTAAGTTTGATTTAAAAAATTAGTGTCAGAACTTTCTGCAAACATATTTTAACTCATGTTAAAGATGACTGCAACTCTGACTATTTTCAGAAAAGCCAAGTTTGGGGAAGATAATATAAAATAACTTTTTCCATTTATTTCTAAAGGATTCTAAAGTATACTTCTCCGAAAGTAGTCTGTGCTCTGCTTCATCCTCACTTGTAATGGCCTTTCAATAATACAGTAGCTTGATGTTGTCATTTTAAGTGGAAATCCCCTCTACTCAAATTTTATGTTGCTATGCCAGTGTTTGATAAACTACAGACATTTGTGCCTGCTGCTCTTTTTATAGTGATTAAAAATCTCTTAGCAGGTCACATGATCTTATCTTATTCAGCAATCAAAAAGCATATGGGTCATTGCCAATGTGAGGGAGGCAAGAGAAATGGGTGTGATGGCCTGTTAAAATTAGTGAACTTTAGAGGATCCAGTGGGTCGAAATATTTTCCTATCTTCTGAGTTCTTTCCTTTGAATAGATTTCAAATGTGTTACCATGAGGATTATTAAAGATGTTCTTTATTTCAGAGTCTTCCTAAGATCTTCCTCACTCTGAATACAACTCTTGGAGTCTTAAACCTATCTTGCTTTTCTAGGAATCAATCTCTTTATGGGGGATGGGAGGTCGCAGGTTAATGACTGTTTCCTTCTTCCTTCCCTTCAATCTTCCAGCCATCTTTCCTTCTTTCCTTCCTTCCTCCTTTTCTTTCTTTATTAGGAGCAGCCCTAGCAGGAAAACACACAAACTAAAACCACTCCAGGAAAAAGCAAATCATAACATCTGTCCAGGTCTAAGCTAGTAAAGTCTTGAGTTGCCCTAGAGGGCAAGAGCAGATAGAAGTTTATACTTTGGTCAGTGATTATTGCTGGATAGGAAGAGATTCCTTAATACTGTGGTCAGAGAGGTGACATTATTACTGTTGGGGGTAGGTATATGCTGGGGACTGATCAAAAAAGATCCTTGGTCTTTCCTTGACAGGACCAGTGAGAATCCCCTGGGGAAAATCCTAGAGTCAATGGAGGCAAGGAGAAAACATCGCTGAAAGGAAAAACATTGATGAAAGTCTGTCATCTTGCTTCCTGCCATCTATTCTAGACAGCAATGACACCCAGCAGGTGGCAGAGAATCAGAATTCAATGGCATCTTTGGGTAGCGGAATCATCAGTAATGATGGTGATCACCATATATTAAGGATTAGCCTTTCTCTCTCATTTTCTTGTGACATAGTAAGCTCTGAAATTCCTATAAAAGCTGATAGGGGAGAAAGCTCCAAGAAAGACTGATAGCCCTATCAGCTAGGAAGGTGAGGGCTCAAAACTAAGTTGGATTTAATTTAGAAAATAAGACCATAAAATGTTCTATTTCCTGCACCAAAGCAATCAGGAACAAATTCATGCCTATCACAAATACATTTTTAAAAATGGAAGGATGCATCTAACCTCTGGGAAGTGGGATGGGGTTCAAAGGAGCTTTCACTTTTTTCTTAAAACGTGTGTGTATGTGTGTATGTGTCTGAGGGAAAGAATAATCATCCTTTCCTTTCAAAGCAAAAACAAAAGTCAATTTGGGTTGAGAAGGGGTTTTGGAGATACACAGATAGCTTCAAAGTCATTTAGACCAGCCCTTGCCTAGAATGATTTTGAGAACCTGGAAACCCTAGATTGAAACACAGCTTTGAAGAGGATAAGCTAGAAGAAAAGCAAAAGCACATGATCTTCTACTCGTTATCCAATTCCACAAAGAACATTTGTGAGTGTGAATATTTTATACTATTTCATAAACTGCAATTATATGACCAATTAAATACCACTTATTTATTTGTTCAACATTGAATGAATATTTCTGGCTTATTATGTGCCAGGCAGTTTTCTAGGCACTTAGGATACAGAGCACAGTAAAAATAAATTAATTCTACTTCTTACACACATTTTAATTGACTCCTTTTTGTGTCTTCCACACTATTGGTATAGGACATACCCTGCTACTATATTGTTTATCACATTGTATTAAAGTAATCAGCTTATGTAATTTGAGTTGAAAACAACTTTTATAATATAAAAGCAGAAAATGTGAAAAGATGAAAATAATGGACTTAACTGTATAAAAGTTAGATTCTGCACAGAAACAAAACAAAACATCAAGAAAAGTGATAAAGTAGGAGAAATATTTGCAACATAATGACACACAGGTTTTCTATCTGTAATAGATAAAGAGTTCTTCCAGGACACTATGCAACAAATCAGTAACTAGTTGAAAAATCTCCAAAAGGCACAAAAAGAAAATGTACAAAAGGAGAAATTACGTAGCTAATAAATACATTTAAACCCTTTAAACATTTATGCTCACTAGTAACCAAGGAAATGTAAATCTAAGCAAAAAGATACTATCTCTGGCTACTGAACTTGCAAAGACTAAAATTTTTAAGTCTCCAGTTCTAATTCTTTAATAGTTTCCCACCTCTATACTGTTGACATTTGAGGCAGGGTCATTCTTTGTGGTGGGTCACTGTCCTGTGTACCATAGGATGTTTAACAGCATCCCTGGCCTCTACCTACTAGATGCCAGTAACATCCCCTCTGTGTTATGACAGCCAAAGATGTCTCCAGGAAATGCCACATGTCTTCTGAGAGGCAAGTTCACCCTGAGTTGAGAACCACTGCTCTAAGCATATGGGCTTCCCAGGTGGTGCTAGTGCTAAAGAACCCGCCTGCCAATGCAGGAGACCTTGGTTTCATCCCTGGGTGGGGAAGATCCCCTGGAATAGGAAATAGCAACTCACTCCAGTATTCTTGCCTAGAGAATCCCATCGACAGAGGAGCCTGGTGGGCTACAGTCCATGGGGTCACAAAGAGTTGAACTGACTTAGCAGGCATGCTCTAAGCATATGAAGGTACTTGGCCTTTCTCTCACTCATCATCACCTCTTTTACTTTCAGACCTATACACACTCTTTTTTTTTTTTTCCCAGATCTTTATTGTTTCCATTTGGTCCAAGGCTTGACAGAGGGCTACAGGTTTAAAAAGCTCTCTAGAGAGGCTGCAGGCAGAAACCCTGACACCAGAGGGGCTCCTCAAAGACTGTTTGGCTCCAAATGTTTCTAGTTGTGCTTGAAGGTGAGCCTTTTGGAGAGATAATGCTCCCAAGTCCCCCTGGGAACCAGTCATCCAGCAGAGGTCAGTCAAGTGGTCAATCGTCTTCTGGATGAATTTCACCTGCTCATCTAGGAAATGACTCTTCAGAAAGTCACAGAGATGGGGATCTGCACAAGCAGAACCCAGGGCTTTGTTGTTGTTGTTCAGTCACTCAGTCATGCCTGACTCTTTGCAGCCCCATGGACTGCAGCACACCAGGCTTCCCTGTCCTTCACTATCTCCCAGAATTTGCTCAAATTCATGTCCATTAAGTTGGTGATACCATCCAACCATCCTCTGTTGGCCCCTTCTCCTCCTGCCTTCAATCTTTCCCACCATCAGGGTCTTTTCCAATGAGTCTGCTCTTCGCATCAGGTGGCCAAAGAATCTAGACCTAAAAGGACCTGGTTTAGGTTCTTTTGCATAAGTTAGGTGGCTTCCATAGGCTCCTGGGTTTTTGCCTGCTCATCTTGGGGAGGCTTCTGCAACTCTTGGAGGAAGGCACAGATGCTGCTCTGGTTTTACATTTTAAAGAGATGCTGGGTGTCTTCATGCTTCTCCTAGGCCAATTCATGAAAAAAGAGGCCCAGGCCCTCCAGATCCACACTGTTCTGTGGAAATAGAAGCCCAGAGAAAGGTAAGTGCAGGAAGCATGCAGATGGAGGTTGACAGAGTGGTGGACAGGGCCTCCACCTTGGTGGAGACATTCTGATGAATCTGGGAGCTCATGGTTGATCAGCAATGAGGAGTTAAATTCAAAAATGGTGTTAGCTGGTCCTGGAGGCTGAGGATAGTTGAGTGGCTGGTTCCAAAGGTTGTGACTGGACAGAAGGTTGGAGGGTGGTTGGAGGCTGGAGGAAGGGGTGTCCTTGGGTCTGTTCCATCCAAATACTGTTGAAGCAAGAGACACATCCCAAGACCACTTGGCGCACTGCCCAGATCTGTGCATTTTCTTGCTCCTGTGCATTTCCTTTCAAACTTTTTTACTCTTCATGTTTCTGTTGAGGTTTTTGAGAAGCTTTCCATGACCCCTTGAGATGGGTTCCCACTGCACCCTGCATTTACCCTGATCTCAGCACATTTCACACTGTCTTCTACTTAATGTAATTATTAGCCAGTCTCCTCTAATAGAACATAAAATCCCCACAGGCCTGTCCTAGCAACTTGTGCTTTTGTGGACCTCTTTGTCCATAACTAACATTAGAATTATATTTTATCACTGCATTAGAATGAAGACTAATACAACCCAGCCAGGATTATATTCACTTCTTTTTTCTCATCTTAAAGAAAATCAAAATATTTTTGTGGACCCCTGAAAAGTATTGTGGTTCCTAGGCACCATGTTCACCATGCCTAATGGATAAGTTGGCCTTGGCTTCAAAAAGATGAATAGTGCCTGTCTTCATCACTACTGTATACTCAATGCCAACATTGAGTAGCTGTTTAATAAATAGTTCTCAAATAAATAAATGGATTAAATTTTTATTAAATAGGCAGTATTTCTAAATACTTGAATCACAAGACTTTAAAATAAATTTAACTAAGTCAAGATATACTCATTTCATTAGATTTTGTTCCTAAATTCATTGTGCTTTAGTTTTGACCTGCTTGAAAAATGTTCTGCATTCTCTCATCATATATATTATTAAAATATTTCTGATACAGTTTTAAAAAATTTTAAATAGATCCTTGATCATCTAGCTTTCCACCTGATTCTGATATCAAATACTTGTTGTTAAACTGAAAATAATAGGCCCATAGTGTATATCAGATTACTTTATGTGGATTCTTCCATCATTTTTCTACTGGCTTTCTTTTCTTTTGTAAAATAAGGATATAACAGGTAAATCTGTGAGTCTGGTAGGATGTATGAGAGTTAAGTGACAACTAAGAGTCTATCTTGCTTTGCTGGTACTTCAAATTGTGATTTTTGACAGTTTTGTGAATTTTCAATTTTACCAGTTTATCTAAGCTGTCACCAAGCATTGTCATGTTGATCGATGCTAACCAGTGTATAACTTCCCACGTGGCTCTGTGGTAAAGAATTCACCTGCCACTGCAGGAGACATGAGTTTGATCCCTGGATTGGGAAGATCCCCTGGATAAAGAAATGGCAACCCACTCCAGTATTCTTGCCTGGAAAACCCCAGGGACAGAGGAGCCTTGTGGGCTACAGTCCATGAAGTCACAGAAGAGTCAGACATGACTTAGTGACTAAACAAAACAACAACCAATGTATAGTCCTTGCCCTCAAGGAGTTCAAAGATTAGTGCTATTCTTCAGTTTCCTTTGTGGGATTAAAATGCATGCTTATAATCAGCCCTCCTTACCCACAGGTTCCAAATCTGTGGATTCTACCAACTGTGTATCAAAAATAATAAGAGAAAAAAAATTACAGAAAGTTTCAAAAAGCAGAACTTGAATTTGCTGCACACTGGCAACTATTTATATGGCTTTCGCATTGTAGTAAATATAAGTAATCTAGAGATGATTTAAAGTGTATGGAAGGATATGCATAGGTTATATGCAAATATTATGCTATTTTATATAAGGGACTTGAGCATCCTTGGATATTGGTAACTGCCAGGGGGAGGTGACAGGGTCCCAGTGCCCTGTGGATACCGAGAGACAACTGTACATTAGTAATCAAAGGCCTACTAGGTATTTGTGAAATAAGAGCAAACTAATTGATAGTCTTGGGAGAAGAGTGCATCATGGATATGTTTAGGACAAGCAAACTACTCCTGTTGTACTCTATAGCACATCTTTCTAGAGACAGAATATTTATGTCCTCCTTCTCTGTTAGCCACTGTTCAAAATGTTATTTTTCTGCAACTAAGAGTCATGATGTTGTCCTTCTTGAATTAAATACACTTTTGTAACACGTTGCGATTCCCAGGAGAACAGATATTGTTCACTGATAGCATTTTCAGTTCAGTTCTGTCACCCAGTCGTGTCTGACTCTTTGTGACCCCATGAACCGCAGCACGCCAGGCCTCCCTGTCCATCACCAACTCCCGGAGTTTACCCAAACTCATGTCCATTGAGTTGGTGATGCCATCCAGCCATCTCATCCTCTGTCATCCCCTTCTCCTCCTGCCTTCAATCTTTCCCAGCATCAGGGTCTTTTCAAATGAGTCAGCTCTTCGCGTCAGGTGGCCAAAGTACTGGAGTTTCAGCTTCAACATCAGTACTTCCAATGAACACCCAGGACTGATTTCCTTTAGGATGGACTGGTTGGATCTCCTTGCAGTCTAAATGACTTTCAAGAGTCTTCTCCAACACCACAAGTCAAAAGCATCAATTCTTTTGCGCTCAGCTTTCCTTATAGTCCAACTCTCACATCCATACATGACTACTGGAAAAACCATAGCCTTGACTACACGGCCCTTTGTTGACAAAGTAATGTCTCTGCTTTTTAATATGCTGTCTAGGTTGCTCATAACTTTTCTCCCAAGGAGTAAGCGTCTTTTAATTTCATGGCTGCAATCACCATCTGCAGTGATTTTGGAGCCCAGAAAAATAAAGTCAACCACTGTTTCCCCATCTATTTGCCGTGAAGTGATGGGACTGGATGCCATGATCTTAGTTTTCTGAACGTTGAGCTTTAAGCCAAGTTTTTCACTCTCTTCCTTCACTTTCATCAAGAGGCTCTTTAGTTTGTCTTTGCTTTCTGCCATAAGGGTGGTGTCATCTGCATATCTGAGGTTATTGATATTTCTCCTGGCAATCTTGATTTTCGTTTGTGCTTCCTCCAGCCCAGCATTTCTCATGATGTACTCTGCATATAAATTAAATAAGCAGGGTGACAACATACAGCCTTGACATACTCCTTTTCCTATTTGGAACCAGTCTGTTGTTCCATGTCCACTTCTAACTGTTGCTTTCTGACCTGCATACAGGTTTCTCAAGAGGCAGGTCAGGTGGTCTGGTATTCCCATCTCTGGAAGAATTTTCCACAGGTTGTGTAATGTGTGATGACATGGCAGATTACTGTTTTTTTTTTTTTTTTCATTAATAACATTTCTCCCTTTGTAGGATGGATAATCTTTAAGCAGGTTTCCAGTTGTGTATAAATCTAGCTAAAGAATGTGGATTCACGTTTGATTCCACAAAGAGTGTGGCTTACTTTTGTTTCCGTGAGTCAGTTTTGACCCCAATTAAGTCTCTCCTAATCCTGTTGGTCATAATTGCTTCTTTCCCTGAGCTCTCCCAGGAGGGTATTTGTCTATTTAGTACTTACTTATTCCTCTTTAGTTGTCTTATCTGTTACTAGAAGGAAGAAGGGACTCTCTTATTCTTCTCTGTGCTCTGCTAAGCACCAAGCATATGCCTTGCACCTAATATGTCTCAAAAGATTTTGGTGGATTAAAAATAATTTCGTAGATGAAATAGAGTTTGTAATATCCATAATAGCCTCAGGCCTTAATGCATATTTTTAAAAGGTATACATTTTGACAGGCTTCCCTGATAGCTCAGTTGGTAAAGAATCTGCCTGTAATGTGGGAGACCTGGGTTCCATCCCTGGGTTGGGAAGATCCCCTGGAGAAGGGAAAGGCTACCCACTCCAGTATTCTGGCCTGGAGAATTCCATGGACCATAAAGTCAATGGGTTCTCAAAGACTTGACTTGACTTGACTTGGACTTGACTTTCACTTTCAATTTTCATACATTTTGACGGTATGGGTGTGTGAGTGTATTTGGTGAAACTCCTGTGTGAAATTTGCCTAGATTTTTTTTTAAGCAAGATTGTCATCAGGCAGGCAGCTTTTAGTGTTTGCAACCTTATTACTGGCAGTAAATTTCTTTGAAAATGCCAAGTGAGGCTCACTGGGCTAATGGATTTATCCACTATGATATTCTAGGAAATTATGCCATCCAACTTGCCAGAAGTTGCTTCAAGGTCAAATACTGAAATATCTAAGTAGATTACAAGAATGCCTGGAAGAATCTTTTTTGACAGTCTTGTCTATTTCTATATCACTATTCCCAACTCTGATTACATATTTCTACAATCCAATGTTCAGATATACTTTCTTTTCCACTCTTCCTACTTACAGTTGGAATCTGGCACTTATTTAAGTTTTCAGCTCACTGGATATTTCAGAAAATTTTACCCTTTGAAAGAAGCACTTCTTTGGCTCCAAAATCTAAGAAAAAATCAGGAGAATGAAATAGTAACATTTCATTTGGAAACGGCTTCCCCTAAAGCAAATGAACTCTGATCAAGAATTAGATGCTGACTTTGGACTTCCAAACTGCAGAACTGAGAAAATAAATGTTAGTTGTTTAAGCCAAAGAGAGAGAGAGAGAGAGAGAGAGAGAATTAGAATATGATCACACAGGTGCACTGAATGGGCTGAACAAACTCTGTTTTACTGACATATATCTAATGATTGGGAAGTATTAGACAATGGAAAGTACAGCTCCCACTCAGTCAAATCTTCTGAAAACATTGTCCCTCCCTGACCACTTCCTGTCCAGTTATTCACTCAAGACAGGTCTTCAATCACCTGGCCAATTATAAAGCACACCACTAGGTAGCTGTTTACTCTCTGGCTTCCTATTTACTTTGACAGACCTCTGATCTTTGGGTTCATTAAAGGGAAAAAACACCATCATGGAAAGACATTAAGTGTATAACAGAGGCCCCAACTTGAGCCTAAGTTGTGCTCAAGTATATATCAAAGTGTCCCAATAGACTGTATATACATTCCTTGAAGGCAGAGACCTTCAAGACTCATATTTTTGGAGCTACATCTCTGTCTTCATTGTCACCTTTGGGCTTATTGGTTTGACATTTCTTCTGTTTGACTTTTTTCCCTGGGGCAACATTTTTCTTTAATAAAAATTTTTTAAAAAATTGAGCATAGTTGATTTAGGGCTTCCCAGGTGGCTCAGTGGTAAAGAATCTACCTGCCAATGCAGGCGATGCAGGTTCGATTCCTGGTTGGGAAGATCCCCTGGAGGAGGAAATGGCAACCCACTCCAGTATTCTTGCCTGGGAAATCCCATGGACAGAGGAGCCTGGCGGGCTACAGTCCATAGGGTCGGTTGCAAAAGAGTCAGACACGACTTAGTGACTAAACAACAGCAACAGTTGATTTACAGTATTAAATTAGTTTCAGGCATACAATATGGTAATTCAAACTTTTTATAAATTATACTCAATTTAAAATTATTATAAAATATTGGCTATATTCTTTGTGCTGTACAATATATTCTTGAAACTTATTTTATACATAGTAGTTTTGTATCTCTTAATCCCTTACCCCTGCCCCTCCCCCTTTACCTCTCCCCATTGGTAACCACTAGTTAGCTTTCTGTATCTGTGAGTCTGTTTCTGTTTTGCTGTTCATTTGTTTCTCCAGTTGAATTCCACATCTCATTTTGGCTTTGTTTGATTCCACATGACTTCCTTGAACTCCGTAGTACATGTGTTTGTGGCACTTTGGGGAGTCAAGGAGGAAGAGTGCTAGTTGGGGGGTGGGTGGGAGGATGGGGGGCCCACAAAGTGGGGGAGATAAGAAGTCAGCAGCTTTTCAGACATATGATGATAAAGGGATTCAGAATCAGTGAGGGAAGTACTTGGGGACAAGATTGCACCTCTGCAGCCAGCATCCCCATCCCAGGAATCCTTGGATATTAGGGAGAGTGTTAGACTGTCTTTTCATTATATAAGTAATAGTGACTTATATGATTTTATATTTAGGTATTTTATGAAAGAGTAGCTTCAGATAACTGGAGAACTTGGCAGCATTTGGGTACTTGAACAGGTTTTTTTTTTTTTTTACATTGTTATTCAAATCTATTAAGAATTCCTTTGTTTTCTAGCAATTGTTTTTTATATACAGTTGTATTTGTTAAAAATCCTGGGTTGGAGTTTAACCTGGTTGAACAGGAAAATCAAAGAGGGAGACAGAGAAGCCTTTCTTTACCTCTGTGCCAAGGGAGTGTATGAGAATTTTAACACAAGATGTAGCCCTGGCTTTGATTCAGGAAAATACCAGAGAAGGCTATAATTGAGTTCCTATAAAGAAATAAGTTCTTTAATTCAGTATCATCTTTTATTTACCAAGAAAAGCATGCCATTGCAGTGTGCCAGGAAAGTAGAATTCTATCATGTTTACCTTGAAGTGCTGGGTGTAATGAAGTCATTGGCAAGTGCTATTCATTTTTTAAAGGCAAGCAAGAGAAAAATAATAAAACTCAAACCTCTACATTTCTATTGATCACAGGATGCAGATCTTATTCATTGTCTCTTTATCTATCAAGAAATGGGAACATACAGTTTTAAAAAGTGCTAAAACTTTGATCCCATTTTCTTCTCTTCCTCTCTGGTAAATTCTCTGAGTATTTGAAAAGGTGGAAAGATTAGAGAAAACTTTTCTTTTGATGTCTAGACTCTATTTGGTTAGAATCATAGCAAACATGTCTTGTTTTTAAAGAAGTAGTGCAGAGTACAGTGTCAATGCTGGGATAAAGTATACAATGAGAATATGAAAGTGTTACATAGAGTCTTCAGACAGTAACACTTGGAGTTCGTAATAAATTTGGGGAAAACACATTTATTGAGTTAAGCAGTAAATGATAAGAACTAGATTTAACTGTGATCTGTAACATGTTCAATGAAACAATAAATATGCTTGTAAAATGAAATGGTTTAATTCTGAATAATTTCTCAATATGTTACAGTTATGTGGATTTCTGTGCAGGAAGAAATACTAGTCCAAAACATAACCTGGTAGTAAACTAAATATGAGAAATCATAAAGTTTTTATATCTATTGATTCTTTATTTTCAAAGTGGAAGAGATGTTGTGTCTGCTCTTAGGTAATGTTTGGTCATTGTTATCAGAAAGGCTTGCTTTGGGGTCCAGAGGAAAAAGAGATGCCTGCATTTACATTGTTCAGCCATTGTGTTTCACAGCGGCTTCAGGGAGGAAATAATAATTCCTGTGACAATCTGGTAGTTTCTTGTCTACGTAAGTCTAAGTAGTTTGGAGGGGGATGCTATGTGTCAGTCGCCATTTTGCGTTTAGGAGATTCAGTGATTCAAACACCTATATATTCAAAGGAAAAGAGCAGAAACAGAAACTCAATTATTGAAACTCTATGTGCTGAAAATCAAAGTGTATGTGTGCACTGTGTATTAGTCGCTCAGTCGTGTCTGATTCTTTGTGACCCCACAGACTGTGGCCGGCTAGGCTTCTCTGTCTATGGGATTCTCCAGGCAAGAATACTGGAGCGAATTGACATTCCCTTCTCCAGAGGAACTTCCCAACCCAGGGATCGAACCCTGGTCTCCTGCATCGCAGGCAGGTTCTTTACCATTTGAGCTACAAGGAAGTCCTGAAAATCAAAGGCCCACATAGAATTAGAAATATAATTTTTCCTCTTTTCATAAAAAAGGGGTATGTGATACAATTTATTAAAATGAACTATAAAATGCCTTCAAGGAATTGAGGGTGGTGGTTAGCTTTTTTGACAGGAAAATTATTTTTATATCTATATTATGGTGTCAGGTTATCTTTCATTTGGAGGATTTTGTAATTTTGCATTGATCAAGAGACTGTTACTTATTTTCAAAACTAAGTATGCAAATTATGATTAAATTCCATAGGATTTAATCTTTTGAATATCATTTTAAAAATAGGAATTATGGTACACTGAGATGATAATTAACTCATTATGAATAATTTATTTTATACCTTGAAACTCTGGGCAGAGCAAAGTTGATGTTACCTAAATTTTCAAGCAGATACCAGTCAAGATAGCAGTAAGTTCAAGTCTTATGTGTAGTATTGCATATTAAGTGAGAAACCTCATTACAGAAGTCCAGCATTTAATGTTTCTTATTTTATAATATTCATGCTAAAAATTCCCAGCTTGGGATGCTGAAAGAATTATAATGTCCAAACAGTGTTTTTATAGTAAACATATTTTAATTATTTTAGCTCTCCTGAAAAAAAGGTAACCAAATCAACTTTCACTATTGGAACTTTCATATTTTAAAAGTTTGTGGCATTTATAATTAATCTTCTTTAAGCTGGTGAGTGAATATAACCATCTTCTGATTACAGATTTCAAATAATGGAGGCCATTAGACATAATAGGATTTGTCACGATCAAACGGCATGTCATTTGTAGATTATGTTAAATTCTGATGTCAAGGAGGAACATATTGGTCTACTGTTTTTCTATTTATTTATTTTATCCTCATGCATTTTGTTTAACTATTTAGCACTTACTATGTGTCTGACAATACTCTAAGTGTTTACAGTGACCCTATGAGGCAAGCACTATTGCGATCCTCATTTTATTGAAGAAGAATGTGGTTTAGTAAAAATAGTATGAATTTTAGCAAGAAACAGACTTGAATTAAATTCTGAATCAACCACTTACTAACAATGTGTGTGTGTGTGTGCTAGTCACTCAGTCGTTTCCAACTCTATGCAACCCCATGGACTGTAGCCCACCAGGCTCCTCTGTCCATGGAATTCTCCAGGTGAGAATACTGGAGTGGGATGCTATGCCCTACTCCAGGGGATCTTCCTGACCCAGGGATCGAACCCAGGTCTCTTGCATTGCAAACAGACTCTTTACCGTCTGAGCTACCAGGGAACAACTAACAAGGTAGCCATGGGTATTTAATATGTGCTTATGTCTCTAAGCCTCAATTTCCTTCATACAAAATGAGGGAAGATACTTAGTACTTTCCGGGCTTACTGTGAACATTAAATCAAAATATTGGAAAGCAGCTAGCAGTTTCTGGTACATCATAACTTCTCAGTACAGATTAATTTTCTTCCCATTCACTTCAGTCTTGTGTTAGTCAGGACTCTTAGTTACAAGTGATGGAAACCCTCATCAAACAGGATCTTAAAAAAAAAGAATATGTTTGTTCATTTAACTGGGAAATTCAAGGTGTTTCACCAATGCCATTAGAATGTCTTTCTCTTGGTAGTGCTCTTCACTGTTTTGGCTTATTTTAAGGCAGACTATCAATCCAATCCCTTTATTGATAAAATTTTAATTTGCTTTTTGCCAGTTTGCATCTGGTCAGTTTCATGGTCTGGTAACCAAAGGCACCAGAGTCATAGACCTTAAGTCTGGGCCTCTTAATTTCTGCCTTTTAAAAACATATTTTAAAAATATTTATCTACCTGCAGTTCAAGAGACCCAGGCTCAATCCCTGGGTTGGGAAGATTCCCTGGAGGAGGCATGGCAACCCACTCCAGTATTCTTGCCTGGAGAATCCCATGGACAGAGGAGCCTGGTGGGCTACAGTCCATGGAGTTGCAAAGAGTTGAATGTGACTGAGTGACTAACACTTTATTCATTTGGCTGTGCCAGTCTTAGTTGTGGCACACAGGATCTTTGATCTTGGTTGCAGCATGTGGGATCTAGTTCTCTGACCAGGGATTAAACCTGGCCCCCTGTTATTTCAAGTGTGGAGTCTTAACCACTGAACCACCAAAGAAATCCTAGAATTTCTGCCTTTATGCAACCAACCAAGATGCTCTACCCATTGACACAACCCTAAGTTAAATAGCATCTTGCTCTTTCTTGGGAGAAGTTAAAGTAGGTTAGGGTATGATGGAGCTAATCTGCCCCTTGCCCAAGGCAGAATCCTAATAGTTCCTTAAAATGCAAGTAATTGTGTCCTCTGTCACACAGGAAATGCACAGGATAAGGTCTTTAGTAGGCAACTAGGAGATCTATACTGGTCTTATCTCCTGATATATCTGCTGTTCCCCAAAACTTGTTCACATAAGTTTAATTTGAAGCAGAGTATACATACAGTACTTCCAACCTGGTAAGATTCATGATTATCTATCTGTCATTCATTTTGTATTTCTAGCCACAAGCAGAAAGTATATTTTCTTCCCTATCCACTATCACACATAAAAACATGGACCATACTTTTTATCCTCCTTGAATAGGCACCTATCCAAGGACAAAGGCAGTAGACAATGAAATCCAGTATCCTGAAGTATTTATATCAAGTCCCTAAAGTTTGGTAAGCTCAAGTCCTAAGATTCAACAGGGGTAGTTTAATAAACTACTGCAAAAACTACTGTCAATTTCATGGCTGGAGGCAGGAGAATCAACTGTCCCACATTTCAATTGCAAACAGCCAGTTCCATGTTTGGGATCTGTAATTTTCTAATATCACTCTTCTAGATATCAATGTCAATTTTATGAAATATCCCTTTGGACCATGACAGAGATTTGGCCGCTATTGGTCCCTTTAACAATCTTTGCTGAAATATCAGCAAGGTGATTTCCCTTAGCAGCTTCCAGAGTCAAGTACAGAATGCCCACAAAGCTTAAAAAAAAGAACTTAAGTGGCAGATAAAAGTAGTGCATTCAATAATTCCTGAACATAGAGGCCATTTTAAATTTTATTTCCACTGGAAGTAAAGAAGACATGTTGTTTCAACAACATTTCAAAATCATGAGCTACTCTAAAATCTTATCTGCTATCAGTATAAATATTGGCAGTTTTGTCCTTGGCTAAAATGCAAGCCTATGTAAGAGCTTATAATTCAGCCTGTTGTGCCAAAGTAATCATAGGTAAAGGTGTTGCTTCAACAACTTCAAAAGAATTTGTAATACCACATCCAGCACAGTATTTGTTATGGTCACCATTTAAATAAGAATCATCAGTGAACAATGAGAGGTCAACATTACCCAGTGGAATTTCCTATGAATCATTACGAGGAGTCAGGAGATGGTCTGTCAGCCTTAAGCAGTCCTGAGGGACTTCATTGGTGACAGAGAGAAGATCAGCCAAGTTAAGGTTCAGTTCAGTTCAGTCGCTCAGTCGTGTCCAACTCGTTTTGACTCCATGAATCGCAGCACACCAGGCCTCCCTGTCCATTACCAGCTCCCAGAGTTTACCCAAACTCATGTCCATCGAGTTGGTGATGCCATCCAGCCATCTCATCCTTTGTCATTCCCTTCTCCTCCTGCCCCCAATCCTTCCCAGCATCAGGAACTTTTCCAATGAGTCAACTCTTCGCATGAGGTGGCCAAAATATTGAAGTTTCAGCTTCAGCATCAGTCCTTACAATGAACACCCAGGACTGATCTCCTTTAGGGTGGACTGGTTGGATTTCCTTGCAGTCCAAGGGATTCTCAAGAGTCTTCTCCAACACCACAGTTCAATAGCATCAATTCTTCGGTGCTCAGCTTTCTTTATAGTCCAACTCTCACATCCATACATGACTACCGGAAAAACCATAGCCTTGACTAGACAGACCTTTGTTGACAAAGTAATGTCTCTGTTTTTTAATATGCTGTCTAGGTTGAACATAACTTTCCTCCCAAGGAGTAAGCATCTTTTAATTTCATGGCTGCAATCACCATCTGCAGTGACCTTGGAGCCCCCAAAAATAGTCTGACACTGTTTCCACTGTTTCCCCATCTATGTCCCATGAAGTGATGGGACCAGATGTCATGATCTTAGTTTTCTGAATGTTGGGCTTTAAGCCAACTTTTTCACACTCCTCTTTCACTTTCATCAAGAGGCTTTTTATTCCTCTTCTACAACATAAAAGATTTATATGAGAAGAAATTAACAAAAGGACTTGAGAGGTGAGGTGCTGACTGAGAAATGTTGAGTGTGATGAGAATTCAGGAGAGTTCCTAATACATGAGGTATAAAAATGGTTAAAGGAGATCCCACAATGATTTTCTCAGTGGCCTTAACTGAAAGGGCAGTGGTTGTAATGGTTCTAAGGTAAGTGGGGGGCACCCCTGTACCACAAGGTGCAGTTGCTGGTTATAATACTCTATGTTTCAATGGTGGTTCTCATGTTTTGGGGTGAGTACCCCAGGGGCATTCCCTTTCCTTTCATATGCAAAAATGAAAAAGGAAATCTGATCATTGGGATGGCCAAGGGCAGGTGGATTCTTCAAATTTTCCTTAAGGCCTTGAAGGCTGTGTCATCTGGTTTTTCCCATAAAACTGGATTACAGTTGTAACTATTTATTAAAACATATAGGGGTTTGGCCATAAGAGAGAAATTTTGAATCCAATTTCATCAATAAGCAGCTAGCTAGTGACAACCTCTCAGTTGGTGCTTAGTTTTGGGAAACACAGGACACTGTCTGGATCTAGCTGTAGCCCTTATTCTGATATTCTAAATATCAAACCTGGGTTTGGAGATGCTCTATGACAACCTAGAAGGGTGGGATGGGGAGGGAAGTGGAAGGGAGGTTTGAGAGGGGGGCATATGTATACATATTGCTGATTCTTGTTGATGTATGGCAGAAAGCAATTAAATATTGTAAAGCAATTATTCTTCATTTATTAAAAAAAAAAAAAAAAAACTTGGGTCTGGGAATACTGCAGCTTTTCTTTGGTGACCTTAAGTCCCTTAAGGCTGAAAGCTTTAGCATGTGGTGGCTTTTTTCCTGTGAGGCAGCAAGTAGAGCAAAGAAGCAAATCATCTACATATTATAACAAAGCAGAACCCCTAGGGAACTTTACATCATCCAGATCAGCCTTCAGGATCTGTGAGAAATCAGGAGTTTCAGTACAACCCTGAGGCATGACTGTCTAGGCGAATTGGTTTTTTTTCCAAGTGAATGCAAGAAAGGTATATTGGCTAACTTCATCAACTGGAATACTAAAGAATGCAATGCATAAATCAATTACAGTAAAGAATTTGCTTCCAGTGGGAGTGGATGTTAGTAGCCTATGAGAGTCAGGGACAACAGGATTTGGAAGGATAACAATGTTGCTTATTGCTTGGAGGTGCTGTAGTTTTTCTCACCAGTAAATAGAGGTATTATAGGGACTAGTACAATGGATAATGAGGCCTTGAGCCTTGTAATCTTATATTGTGGACTTATGCCTTGAAGGCTTTTTACTTATAGAGTATTGATTAATTCTGGGAAAAGGTTCTATTTGAGGGCCTATTTGAATTTTTTGAGAGGTTTGCCATGAATCTTGCCAACATCAGTTAGAGATTTTGCCCATAAGGAGAGTGGTAGTTGTGACCCCATGGATTGTAGCCCGCCAGGCTCCTCTGTCCATGGGATTCTCCAGACAAGAATACTGGAGTGGATTGCCATTCACTTATCCAGAGGATCTTCCTGACCCAGGGATCAAACCCAGGTCTCCTGCATTGCAGTTGATTCTTTACTGTTTGAGCTACAGGGAAGACCTTGTACAGGAAAAGAGAGTGGTAGCTGATTCAATAGGGACAAATGATCAGTGTTTCCAGAATCAACTCTAGTGTCATCAGAGAGGAACAAGTAAAAGATGCCAAAGGGTCATTTAATTCACCTGCCTGGTTGCTTTGATGACAACTATCAATTTCTAAAATGATTTCCCCCTTTTGGGAGAAATAAATTCTGGCATGATATTTCTGTAAGAAGTCTTCGTCTAATAAAAGGACAGACATGGAAAAACTAAGGGGACAAGGGTGTGTATCTTTCAAAGAGCCTAAACAAAAGTGAATGGGGTTCACAGACAGAGACCTCTGGAGATGTATTAGAGAACCCCATTCTTTGAATTGTTTTGATACTCTGAGGGGGCTTCCAAGTTGACTCAGTGGGTAAAGAATCTGTCTGCCAATGGAGGAGACATAGTAGATATGGGTTCAATCCCTGGGTCAGGAAGATCCCCTGGAGGAGGGCATGGTAACCCACTCCAGTATTCTTACCTGGAGAATCCCATGGATAAAGGGACCTGGTGGGCTACAGTCCATAGGGTCGCAAAGAGTCTGACACGACTGAAGTGACTGAGCACAAACACGAGTACTCTGAGGCAGTGGCTGCTTTACAGTAGAGGGTTTGAGCACTTAGTGTGTGACTCTGGTGTCAGTTAGGACTGGAAGAGATTCATCCCCAATATAGGAAAATGTTTTCCCAAGCAGATTAAGAAGGAAGATTGGGAAGGGCCCTTGCAGTTCCTTGGAGAATTAGGAGGATGTTACAAAGGCTGGTTAGAGACTTGAAGGTGCCTAAATTTCTTAAATTGGTTAACAATCTATTTTCCAGTGTCCTGGCTCTTTGCAACAGTAGCAGAATCTAGAGGGGTTTCGGTTTCTTTCAGTAGCCTTCATTTGCTCAAGTTGAAGACAAGAGTTTTGGTGACAGAGAAGGGAAGGGGGTGAAATTTGAGACAAAGAAGCCAGGGAAGAAGAGTCCGAAGCTTTGGGAGTCATTTTATCTTTTATCATTTTGCCTGTTTGCCTCAGCTAATCTTAAAATGTTATTTTGCTGAGAGGCAATTTCAGCCTCAAAATACCAATCGAACTGAGAATTCCACTCAGTTCTAGGAAGGAGCCACTTTAGTTTTAGGGAAATTAAGTCCAATTCAGATTTAAGTTAATTAAATTTGAGGACTTCAAAAGTTCTCCATAATGGTCACAGATATTCTAAATTGCCCTTGGCCAGGTTGGTCCATTTACTTAGAAATGTGCATGAGGAAGGACTCAGGCTGTTGTTGTTGTTGTTTTTTAACATAAAATGGATTGAGGTCCCTGTAGGGAGGTGCCCTTAAAATACTTAAGATAACAGTGATCCCATTTCCTAGAGGTTTTTCCTCTAAAGTAAAGAGCAATTGCCCATATAATGAATCAGTGGGAAAACCAGGACCAGAATCAAGATTTTGCACTCCAAATTTATTTAAAAAAAAAAAAAAGCAATTGTCCAACAGCTTAAATGGCTTACAAGCACCACAAAGGGCTCAATTCAAATAGCTTGCAAGCCCATACCAGCTGGTCTTAGGGAGAGAGCTTAGTCCCAGAGCCAGGCCAAAGCCTGTCTCCAAAGGACTAGGCCAAAGACTAAAAAAACCAGCCCTGTTTCAGAGAAACAAGAGCTGTTCCTGAGAGGGTCAAAGGCCGGCCCGTTTCAGTCAAACAGTCTGATCCCAAAGCAGACTGAAGTATTAATACCAAATGAGCACTTGCATACAGGCAAGGCTTTAATCACAAGACAAAATCTTTGAATGGATCTCGAGTAAATGCTTGCTTTGCTTGCTGTCTGGCTTCGCTTCAGTCATGTCAGACTCTGCAACCCTATGGACTGTAGCCTGCCAGTTTCCTCTTGCCCATGGGATTCTCCATACAAGAATACTGGAGTGGGTTGCTGTTAGGTAGTTAGAATAGGAAAAAGGAGTCCAGAATGGTGGGGGCTAAAAGACAAGGAAGGGAAAAGCCCGCGAAAATAGAACAAAGGAAGGTCAGAGTGTTGTAGCCATGTGTTCCGGGAAACAAACTCACTCAGAAGGACAATGCAGATAGTGGAGTGCAGTTTATTACACCAGCAGGCCCAAGGCAGAGTCTCCTCTTAGCCAAAGACTCCAACCAGTTTTTCTGAAAACCTTATATACCCTAAGTGTGTGTGTCCAAACCCACCTCCCCAAATTCCCTGAAACTAGTCCGAACAAAGGAAAAGAAAGATACAATCAAAGTTAACCTGTGCCTTTAGCCTAGGTAGTTGAGTTCAGCTCAGTCGCTCAGTCGTGTCCGACTATTTGCGACCCCATGAACTGCAGCACGCCAGGCCTCCCTGTCCATCACCAACTCCCGGAGTTTACTCAAACTCATGTCCATTGAGTCAGTGATGCCATCCAGCCATCTCATTCTCTGTCGTCCCCTTCTCCTCCTGCCTTCAATCTTTCCCAACATCAGGGTCTTTTCAAATGAATCAGCTCTTCGCATCAGGTGGCCAAAATATTGGAATTTCAGCCTCAACATCAGTCCTTCCGATGAACACCCAGGACTGATTCCCTTTAGGACGGACTGGTTGGATCTCCTTGCAGTCCAAGGGACTCTCAAGAGTCTTCTCCAACACCACAGTTCAATAGCACCAATTCTTTGGTACTCAGCTTTCTTTATAATCCAACTCTCATATCCATGACTACTGGAAAAATCATAGCCTTGACTAGATGGCCTTTTGTTGACAAAGTAATGTCTGTGCTTTTTAATATGCTGTCTAGGTTGGTCATAACTTTCCTTCCAAGGAGTAAGCATCTTTTAATTTCATGACTGCAATCTGCAGTGATTTTGGAGCCCCCCCAAATAAAGTCAGCCACTGTTTCCACTGTTTTCCCATCTATTTGCCATGAAGTGATGGGACTGGATGCCATGATCTTAGTTTTCTGAATGTTGAGTTTTAAGCCAAGTTTTTCACTCTCCTCTTTCACTTTCATCAAGAGGCTCTTTAGTTCTTCTTCACTTTCTTCCATAAGGGTGGTGTCATCTGCATATCTGAGGTTATTGATATTTCTCCTGGCAATCTTGATTCCAACTTGTGCTTCCTCCAGCCCAGCGTTTCTCATGATGTGTTCTGCATATAAGTTAAATAAGAAGGGTGATAATATACAGCCTTGACATACTCCTTTTCCTATTTGGAACCAGTCTGCTATTCCATGTCCAGTTCTAACTGTTGCTTCCTGAGATGCATACAGCCTAGGTAGTTAACAGTGGAGAATTATCAATAGGCCTGTGGTCATACCCCAATAAGCATATTAGAATTTATGATTCTATTCAGTTACACGGATAATTAGGGTATTCTTTTAGGTGATGGAGAGTCTAGGTACGAGCTCTGGGGCTCTTCCATGGGGGGAGTGGGGTCTGATATTCCAGTTGGTATGTCGTTTCCATAGATACTAGGCATATTGCTCAAAGTCCACAGTCCGGCCCAAGATGGAGTCCTGCTTTCAAGATGGAACCTGTTCTGTCTGTTTCCTCCTTCATTCCCCCCTCCTGATGCTCTTAACTCATAGTATGAGCATCACTCATAGGGATATATTGCACCCTGGCTCTCTGACCACCAATTTGGGAGAACGACACCAACCTTTGGGTTACAAAGTTCATAATACATTGTAAAATGCAGGGTCCACAAAGCAGAACTATCAAGGCAACTATAGCAATGGTAAATATAGTTTTCCACCAATCACCCTTTATCCAAGATAGGACCGAAGTCTAGAAAGGAATGTTTTCATTTGACATTGCTTTTACCTGGTTTTTCATGTCATCTAAAGCAGCTGATACATTGCCAGATAAATCAGGAATATATACACAACATTCAACCTTAGCACAGGTCCCTCCTTGAGTAGCTGTGAGCATGTCCAAAGCCATTCTATTTTGAATTACCACTCTTCTCATTTGGATTTGTTCTTCATTTAAGGCCTGGATGGCTTTAGCACTATCTAGGAGGGCCGGTTTTGTGAAATTACTCAAGGCTTCTACTTTGATCATAATATCTGTTGTCCCTATAGAAGGTACGAATAAGGCAGCAATAGACTCATACCATTGAAACACAGACTTTGTCCACCTAGCATGTAAATAAGTAGATTTACCAGGACTTGTTGTAGGTTAGGCTTTATGCTGCCATGGGCAAAAGCGAATCCCAGTGTGCAGTGGCCTAACCAGCCGATTGGTAACCAAGGCCAAAGGTTAGGCCCACAAAACCATTGGGTTCTGTTTGGCGCCACCCAGTGGATTCCAGGGTTATATTTCTAATCAGAGCCTGGCCAATGGAAGGACTGGTTGGGGTGGTGTGTGATCTCAAATGTTCATGTACGTTGTATATGGGGATAGATGCTCCATATATTTTAGTTCTTTTGGGTCTAATGGATGGTCACTAAACCCTACCCATTGTTCTTTTTGTTCCCAGCATATAGCGGTGGGAGTAATTAATTCATCCTTTTCTGGAGTCATCCAGAAATATTCATCCCAGACTTGGTAGAATTGTTCAACATACTTAGAGGCCTGTCCTCTCTTGCTGGTCAGGGAGCTTTTTTCCTTTTTGTTCTTTAAATATGAGGTATAGGATTTTTTTACTTCTATGAAACTGGTGTTTACATCAAATGTAACCCCATGACCTGAGTCTATTGACTGTAGGTCTGGCTTACACCAAGAGAGTAGGGAGAGATTATGGTTAACAAGAGAAAGGAGAGTCTCTTTTTGTCATCTCAGAAAAGAGCAGAGTGGTTTAAAATCTCCTTGGCAGAGTGGTGACACCCACCAAGGAAGTCCATCCATCACAGACAGAGGCATAGCCCCACATATGCAGCAGTTGGAAGTATTGTGTAAGTCTGCATAGGAATGTGTCTATGAGATAAAAACATTGTCCTGAGTTGAAACAGAAGTTAAATTCAAAATCATGTTGATGAGGCCAAGCAGCAGAAGTTGATTATGCGGCTTCATCCTGAGGGGCTCATCCGGTATCTTCTTTTCCTTCTTCTTAAGGATGATCTTAGTCTCTCGAGGGTCAGTGGGGTCCCTCTGTGCAGTCCACTCAGCATTTTCTGGGTCTGCATGGTATGTTCTCTTCATCTTCGTGTGGTGGATCCAGGGAGTGACACCTGCAACTTCTGCCATAGGGGTGGTTAGAACAACAGTATATGGACCCTTCCAGTGTGGGGCCAAGGAGTCGCATTTCCAGTCCTTGACCCACACCTGATCCCTGGGCACAAATTCGTGAATCTGTTCCCCAAGGGGGAATGGCACCCTTTCTTGTACAAACTTAGTTACTTGATTTATTACCTTACCCAGTTGTTCCATCTGCTGTGAAATCTCAACTCCCCTTACTTGAGGCAAATTTGTTGACACCTGTTTTATTATGGGAAGGGGCCTCACATATACAATTTCGTATGGAGAATAGCCATGGGACCATGGAGTCATCCTGAGTCTGAGCAGAGCCATAGGAAACAAATCCACCCAGGAGCAGTCAGTCTCTATGATCCACTTGGAGAGTGTCTCTTTAAGTGTCTAATTGGTTCCTTCCACCATCCCAGAACTCTGGGGCCTATAAGCTGTATGTAATTTCCACTTGATGTTTAAAGTTTTATTTGCTTGTTGTACTAAATCAGCTATGAAAGCTGGGCCACTGTCTGATCCAATGCTGATAGGAAATCCAAATCTGGAAACTAACTCCCTAAGCAGGCACCAGGCTACTTCTGATACTCTTTCAGTCCAGGTAGGAAAAGCTTCTACCCATCCTGAGAACGTACATACCATGACCAGCAGGTAACGGTACTGTCGGTGAGATTTCATTTCAGTGAAGTCCACTTCCAGGTGTTCAAAGGGCAGCGTGCCTTTTAGCTGAATCCCCAGAGGTTTCTGTCTGTGCCGAGAGGTGGCATTGACCTGTGAGCAGGCAGTGCAGTTCTGAGATTCTGTCCTGCATAGGGAAGAGAGGCAGGGAACCAAGAAATATTTTCAAATTAGCTCTTCCAGTTTATCATGGCCTAGGTGGGTCGCTTGGTGTGTTTGGCTTACCAGAATGGGTGCCATCACCTCTGGTACCAATAATTTGCCACTTGGCAATTCCCACCATCCCTTTTCAATCTTGATGACCCCTTCTGCTTTGGCTAGTTGGTTTTGGGCTTCACTGTATTTTGGAGAGTCCAGTGTTAGCTCAGGCAGCTCTGCCAATATGAAAGCTTTAATAGGGGCTTCACTGTCACCCCCAAGCCCTCAGCTGCTTGTTTGGTGGTCTCATCTGCCAGTCTGTTTCCCCGAGCTTGGGAGGTATCCTCTTTTTGATGTCCTCAGCAGTGTATGACTGCAACCCTTTCTGGTTCCCAAGCAGCATTTATTAGGGTCTTAATTTCTTCCTTATTTTTAATATCTTTTTCACTAGCTATCAAAAGGCCTCTATCCTTATACAGAGACCTGTGTACATGTAGTGTGGCAAAAGCATACCTGGAGTCTGTGTAAATGTGTGTCTTCTTACTTTTTGACAGCTGGAGGGCCCCGGTTAGAGCATGTAGTTCAGCTGGTTGAGCAGACCAATGTGATGGCAGAGAGCTAGCAACTGCAGCAACTGCCCGTAAGCATCCCAACCACCCAGTGGCAACATTGTCCAGCCATTTTGGGAGATAAGCCACGGGTCTGTCCCATGTCCCCATAGTCTGGGACAACACTCCCATAGCCACCTTGTCCTTTTCAGTCATGTAAAGAGTTAACGGCTTAGCAAGGTCTGGCAGGCCCAAGGCGGGTGCTGATGTGATTGTACTGGGTTTGAGTTCTGTTACCAGTGGGACTTGTTTTGCAAGCCTAGGGTGTTGTCTTCTATCCAGACCTCAGGGAATTGTTGAGTTAACTCTCTCCCTTGACTGTTTAGCCCATCCAGTTTCTCTTCCGGGAGATCGCGCAACCTCCATTCATCTTGAGGGGTTACCGAGAGGAAGAGTAAATAGGTGGTTGAGCCTACTTGAAGAGTGGGTCTTTTGTTGGAGGGAAAGGTCACTTGTGCCCCCAATTTAGACAGCAAGTCTCTTCCTGACAAAGGTACTGGGCATTCAGGGATGTATAAAAATTGAGTCACTTGGAGTCCCCCCATCTGACATTTTCGGGGTAGGCTTGAGGCACAAGGGCTGCATTTATCACCATCTGAGACCCAGGAGCCTCTGGATCTTTTGGCATATAAAGTCTACAGGCCTCGCACAGTCTTTTGAAGAACTCAGAGGGTGATTTGCTTTCCCTTTGAATCACTTTGGAGGGTTTTGCCATACTCATAGGTTTTCAGGCCCCTATCTTGAGACCTTGTAAAATAGCTGCCCGATATCTCTCCAGGTGGCCTCTCCCTTCCTCTGTGTTACAGTCCTAATTGGTCCTCTCATTGGGGGTGGCTAGATCTGCCCACTGCTGCAGATTTGCAGTACCCTCAGGTGCCATTTCTCTTAACCCTTTTCTGGCTGCAGTTAGAATCCTGTGTCTTTCCTCAGGGTTGAAAAGGGAGACTAGTAATTGGATGATCATCCCATGTAGGGTGGTAGGTTTGAAAAATAGTCCCCTAGCCTAATCATGGCTTGTGGCTCCCCCGAATATGGTGGAGTGTGCCTCTGCCAGTTTAATATATCCGTAGAGGAAAATGGCTGGTAATAATAGGCTACAGGGGGCTGATGGTAGTGCCCACATGCGTCCTGAACCAGAGGCTGTTGTAGCTCTCTGAGGGGCATCTGTAGTGGGGTTCTTTCCCCCTGTTCCTTGGCAGAGGGCAGCCTCTGTCTAATTCCTGTTTTCTTCCCCCTTCCCATCAGTACTCACTGGGAGAGGTGGATACAATCTAGGAGGTCCAGCTGAGGTGGAATTCTGGGGGCGTTGACCAGAGATCTCCATCGCTGGAATTGGAGCCTGCCAAAATGGCGGCTCTAAGATCTCCAGGAGAGCTGGTGGAAGAGCAACGGCTGCTGCAGGAACTTCATCTGGCTCTGGATTGTGTGTTAAAGTGGCCTCCAGTCCTGGTGGAGCACTGGGAGGCAGGCGTGTCATTATTCAGTATGAGGGAAGGGTCGGATCATCCCCATCCAAATCCTGTAGAATTTCCTTTTTTATCATCAGTCAATTTTTGTGCCATTAATATTTTTCCCTTTCCTTTCTGGATACAGAACCTTGTCCAAGTAGGAGGGTCTTGAGCTAACCCTAGCCATGAATCAATATATGGATATTGATCTGGGTGTCCTGGCTCTCCTGTGACTACTGTATAGACTGCTTCCACTATTTTTGAGTTCATGGTGTTCTCTGGTGGCCATCCTACTCCCATAGGGGGGCGTTCGACCTCACAGAATATGTGGAGGCAGTTAGGCGTCATCTTCACCCCATAGTCCCCTACATATCCCTTCTTTAACTTTTTAATTGAAATGTTGTTGCTGAACGTTAAGATGCTGGGATTCTTGGCCTCCAGAGGAGATGAATTCAATCCGAGGCCAGAGACGAGGCTGAATCACTCAGAGCTTTTGTGTAATAAAGTTTTTTAAAGTATAAAGGAGATAGAGAAAGCTTCTGACATAGGTATCAGAAGGGGGCAGAAAGAGTACCCCCCTCCTAGTCTTCAGCTGGATGTTATATAGTCACTAGCAGTCTGTTAATGAAAAGAAAGGAATGTCTTAAAACTCAGAATGGCACCAGGCCCCTCATCCATAAGTTGCATTTTATGATAATCCTGGCACCAGATGATTCATCCCAGGCCATAAAACGATTGACTTGAATCTTGTAGAAGGTCAGATTACCATACAAATAGTTTCGTTTACATAGATTAGGGGAACAATATCTGAGTATAACATACTGGTTTGTCAAGTAGGTTCTGAGCCATTTGGCAGAACCGACTTGAAGACAGAGTCTGGGGTAAATGCATAGCACATTAACATAGCTTAAGACAAACATTTCCATAAGAAAAATGTACTGGTTAACTCAAGGTTTGAGAATAGTTAGCTTCAGGTGAAACCAAGTATAGTGGCAACATAGTATTTTAAGAGAAACCTCCTTTTAAATTTGTATAGAGAAGAAAAAAAAATATTGCTAGTTTGTTTCTTCCTGCCGCTTAAGAGAGAGAAAAATGTCTGACACTTGCAGCCTATTTCCTCCATTTGGAGACCCCTGGCCTTCCTGCCTGTAACACTCTCATAATCATGCACTCCAATACAATCGGCTTAGATTCACTTCCCCCCATCTTTCTTACCTTCTCGGACCTTCTACTTTTCCTTTTTGTTCTAAGAAGTTCTCGGTACCCTATGTACTTCTGATATTTCCACTCAATGAAACACTTAAATTGCCATTCCGCCTCCTTCTTTATTGGGGTGAGAAGAGCCTTACTTGCCAGATCCCAGAGGAGGAGGGGAATCGGTGTGTCTTCACCTGCCAGTCAGCACTGCCAAACCAGAACACCACGTGGTCCGAGACTGTTTCTCCCTTAACTTTTAAAGTCCGTTCTGCCTTGGTGGGCTTGATCGGGTGTGGATGAAAACACAGATGAGTTAAATATCCCACATCCCAGGCCGTCTCTGGAAAAGTCAATTCATACTCACTTATGTATCCCCCTTCTTCTAACTTGACAATTCCGAGGCGGGTCAAGAATTTCACAGCAGATGGGACACCTCCTTGGGGAGGGCAGAATATGAGCACACAAAGACCAAGTTTCTTGTCCTAACAATCCCCTGGTGATTGCTTGGTAATAATTTTCCCCAAGATGGTGTGGACACCACCTTCTAAATGACATTCACAAATTTCTTTCCTAAGCCCTAACACGCTCGTCCACCTGTGTACCAAGCAATCACTGCCACCTGCCTATTCCAGGTTCCTGTGGGTCCACGTCCCTTCTAGTCCCTCCCAGGGGAGTGATCAGTCCCCCTCTTCCACCCTGCTGGGTGGGCTCCTCCTCAGCTAAGCACTCAGTTCCCCTGCTGCCGTCCACTACCTGCTAACGTAAAAGGTTCAGGCATTGAGAAGCAGAATCCTTCTAGAAGGGCGAGGAGCCTTCCCCCTTCCAGAATATTCGAGCCACAAGGCCTCAGAGTATTTCCAAATGGGACTTGTCTCCTTGAAGTGGAGAGTTTCCCAGCCAATGCACCAAATGTTGTAGACACGCGTTCCAGGAAACAAACTCACTCAGAAGGACAATGCAGATAGTGCAGTTTATTACACTGGTGGGCCCAAGGCAGAGTCTCCTCTTAGCCAAAGACCCTGACCAGTTTTTGTGAAAACCTTATATACCCTAAGTGTATGTGTCCAAACTCACCTCCCCGAATTCCCTGAAACTAGTCTGAACGAAGGAAAAAAAATGATACAATCAAAGTTAACCTGTGATTCATTTGCCTTAAGCCTAGGTAGTTAACAGTGGAGAATTATCAATAGGCCTGTGGTCATACCCCAATAAGCATGATAGAATTTATGATTCTATTCAGTTACACAGATAATTAGGGTATTCTTTTAGGCGATGGAGAGTTTAGGTACAAGCCCTGGGGCTCTTCCATGGGGGGTGGGGGGGTGTCTGGTTTTCCAGTTGGTATGTCGTTTCCATAGATACTAGGCATATAGCTCAAAGTCCATAGTCCAAACCAAGATGGAGTCCTGCTTTCAAGATGGAACCTGTTCTGTCTGTTTCCTCCTTCAAGAGGACCAGAGTGAGGACTTCAGGTAGAGCAAACAGCACTCCTGGGTAGCCCAATTTACATAGGGCAGGCCCAGGGGGAGGAAAAAAACATATAAAAAGAGGAGTCGAAGGGCTGGGGGTCTCTCTCCCTTGCATGCATGCATGTGCGCACTCTCTCTCTCTCCTCTTCAAGTCTTTTGGGTCAGCATACTCTCACACTTCAAGGATGTATTTTCCTTTATTTTCTAAATAAAACTGAGTGGTAACACAGAGCTATATAACACTGTCCGAAAGCTGTGACACGCTGAGGGCTTTAACGTCCGTCACTTCAAATTTTTGTTGTGACGAGACAGAACCAAGAAAATTACACACTCCCCTGACAGTTGCCATGCCCTCCTCCAGGGGACCTTTCTGACCCAGGGATCAAACCTGTGTCTCCTGCATTGGCAGGCAGGTTCTTTACCACTAGTGCCATGCAGGGGCGCTTCAAATGCAGAGAGGGTGTCGACTAAAATATACAGTTACAACCTGAATGTAGAGAGTTATTTTATTTGGTGGGAATGTTAAGTAGCCCTGAGAGACTGTTCCAAGGAGGCAGGCGATAGAGTCAGGCTATATACAAGTTTGCAACAAAGGGGGCAGACAATCTGAGTATCAAAGATTATTTTTAAGTAAGGAAAACCATATATCAATTTAAGGAACTTAACATTCTTCTATGCATGGGAAGATGCAAGAGTCTGGGCTTATTGAAGTCAGTCCTTTCATTTGCATCTCAGCTATCTGGGGCCAGCATCCTGCATATTTACAGAGTTCTTGTTCTTTTTTTTGAATTCCCTTAAGGCCTTCTGCTCACACCAGAGGGCTATGATTACTGGTGACTGTGACACCCTGAAGTTCCTCCTGTACAGAGTGACACTGCTTGTCAGCATGGTTCTGGAATTCATTTCTGCTGCTTGTCCACATGACTCAGAAATTCACATTGGAGGACCAGAATCCCAGATAGCTGTGACATCCTTGTTTATTGATATGGCAGGAGATATTCCATTTCACAAAGGCATGAGTTCAGATCCAAGAGAAAGATGTACCTTTGAACTCCAGGGTTGGCAAGAAAAGCAGTGTGCAACAAGGTTTCAACTTTGGGCACCACACCTATTTGCTTACCATTCCTGGAGCCAACAGGAGTCTTCTCTGGTCCCTGTAAGGGCACCAAATGTTAATTAGAATCAAATAAACCATCATATATCTCTCTAGCAAAGACTAGATCAGCAGAGAATTGCCTTTCAAGGTCTGCAACCATGGCAAGCCACATACAAGTCCCCACAGGGCAAGGAGCAAGAACATATTTTAAATAGAAAAGGAAACTGAGTGGCCTGTAGTAAATAAAGAATCCATGGCTTTTCTTTGGCTAAGTCCTTGCCAGGAAAGAGTAGGAGTGTTTCCTGTTCCTGTTGGGCTCTGTTATCATCACAGGGCATGAGAGCTCTCCCTTCTGGTTTCCCAAATCTATTTAATTGACGTTTCTGCTTATTAATTCTTTATAGTTTATACATAATTCAATTGTACAGACATGTGCCATCAGTTTTTATATTCATTTGCAGAGGGATACAGATTTATATACATGATTCTCAAGATACAAAATATGGTGCCCTGCCATACACAAAAATAAACTCAAAACGGATTAAAGATCTAAATGTAAGACCAGAAACTATAAAACTCCTAGAGGAGAACATAGGCAAAACACTCTCTGTCATAAATCACAGCAGGATCCTCTATGACCCACCTCCCAGAGTAACGGAAATTAAAGCAAAAATAAACAAATGGGACCTAATTAAACTTAAAAGGTTTTGCACAACAAAGGAAACTATAAACAAGGTGAAAAGACAGCCTTCAGAATGGGATAAAATAATAGCAAATGAAGCAACTGACAAAGAATTAATCTCAAAAATATACAAGCAACTCCTGCAGCTCAATTCCAGAAAAATAAACAACCCAATCAAAAAAATGGGCCAAAGAACTAAACAGACATTTCTCCAAAGAAGACATACAGATGACTAACAAACACATGAAAAGATGCTCAACATCACTCATTATCAGAGAAATGCAAATCAAAATCACAATGAGGTTCCATCTCATGCCAGTCAGAATGGCTGCTATCAACAAGTCTACAAGCAATAAATGCTGGAGAGGGTGTGGAGAAAAGGGAACCCTCTTACACTGTTGGTGGGAATGCAAACTAGTACAGCCACTATGGAGAACAGTGTGGAGATTCCTTAAAAAACTGGAAATAGAACTGCCATAGAACCCAGCAATCCCACTGCTGGGCATACACACCGAGGAAACCAGAATTGAAAGAGATACGTGTACCCCAATGTTCATTGTAGCACTGTTTATAATAGCCAGGACATGGAAGCAACCTAGATATCCATCAGCAGATGAATGGATTAGAAAGCTGTGGTACATATACACAATGGAATATTACTCAGCTATTAAAAAGAATGCATTTGAGTCAGTTCTAAGGAAGTGAATGAAATTGGAGGCCTATTATATGGAGTGAAATAAGTCAGAAAGAAAAACACCAATACAGTATATTAATGCACATATATGGAATTTAGAAAGATGGTAACGATGACCCTATATGCGAGACAGCAAAAGAGACACAGATGCAAAGAACAGACTTTTGGACTCTGTGGAAGAAAGCGAGGGTGGGATGATTTGAGAGAATAGCATTGAAACATGTATATTATCATATGTTAAATAGATCACCAGTCCAGGTTCAATGCATGAGACAGGGTGCTCAGGGCTGGTGCACTGGGATGACCCTGAGGGATGGGATAGGAAGGGAGGTGGGAGGGGGTTCAGGATGGGGAACACATGTACACCCCATGGCTGATTCATGTCAATATATCACAAAAACCACTACAATATTGTAAAGTAATTAGCCTCCAATTAAAATAAATACATTAATTTTTTTAAAAATTAAAAAAAAATATGGTGCCCTTAATTCATTGAGTCATCCAGTAGATTGACTGCCTATGTTGGGCTGAGTATATGTTCTCTGAAGCTCCACCAAGTCTTTGAAATAAACCTTTTCACAGAACCTGGGAGTTTTTATAATAGGCAGGACTTTTAAAATATAATCTTTAATCCACTAACATGAGATGCCTCCTAAGCTAAAATGCTAAGTTTTGTTTTGATGATTTTTTTTGCTGCAGTCTTCCCAACTTTCATTTAAATGTATTTCCTTTAATCATAAAGATGATGTCAAAAGTCATTTGGAAGTGTCTTCAGAATTCTCATTAGCAACAAGAGGAAAATTTTCATTGACTTGATTGAAGGAAAAGATGAGCTCTTCCGTATATATTCTTGAAAGGAAAGATAAAAGCCTACTCTCCAACTGGAGAAAGTAGATTATTGAGTTTCATTGATTTTTTTTTCCCCCCTCTTCCCTAAAAGAGTTGCCTCACTTTTCCTCAGTTTGCTTCCCTTTACAAAATAGTAACAATGACTTACTCTGTGGTTGAGAACTAAACAACCAGGCCTTGACCTGAGCATAAGGAGAGAAGGACTTCAGATGTAATTCTAGCTGTTACTTACAACATGGCTTTTTGCTTGCATTTCTCTGTGGCAGATAAATAAATGATACCATCTTGAGAAAGCTTTCAGAATGTCCCTAAGGGCTGCCTTAGAAAAAGCGAAATCTCTGTTGAATTCAAGAAAGAAAGCAATTTCTGTCCATGTGAAAGACAGAGAGGTTAGAATAGTTGGTTGACCACTGTGGGGATTTTAAGAGTATCTGGGGAAAATCTGTTTCCATGGGGTATGATCTGAGTTTTATTTCGTGGATTATATTTATTGATGTAGTTCTGTCTTTTGTAAAGAAACAAGCCAAGTTACTATTGACTTATGAATTTAAAGGAAAAAGGTAGAGAAAATATAAAGCAGCAGTCTGCTTTCTACTTGTCAGGTTGACATGGATTTGATGTCAAAATGAAGATAACATGTCTTGGGAATCATTTTGCATAATTTAGAAATAATATTAAATGATTAACTCCTCATATGTTCTGTCATTCTTGTTTCTACCAGATCTCATATGATGTAACATTATTATACATTGTGCTTCATCCCAAAGGGTCCCAAAGTGGCTTACAATCACAGCATACTTTTAAATTAGTCCAGATATCCTGGTTGAACAATGTATTTGGAATGATAGAATTATAACTTTCTTGGCAAACCCATGCATAATTCACTAGGAGTATCTATAGTACCAAAAAATCAGTTTATATACAATTATTAATAATGGAAAAATCACTGCCTTAGTTGTATGCATGTCAAACTGAGGGAGAGGGTCAAACAACAATGCTGAGTATGAGCCCCGTAAAACTACCATGGATGGATTTGTAAAGGATTGTGTAAAGGGGAGTGATGCACATAGTAAATGACATAGTTTATGTCTCTGGATATGTCAATAAATTGTAATGCATTGCCATCTGTTCTAGAACTCTAGCTGGATGAAAAGGCTTCCTGGACATACAATAACCAGTCTACTTTTTTTCCATTTAAATTTTCATTTTTTATTGAACTCTAATTGATTTACAGTGTTGTGTTATAGATGTGCAGCAGTGATTTATAAGGAGATCCAACCAGTCCACCCTAAAGGAGATCAGTCCTGGGTGTTCATTGGAAGTACTAATGTTGAAGCTGAAACTCCAATACTTTGGCCACCTGATGCGGAGAGCTGACTCATTTGAAAAGATTCTGATGCTGGGAAAGATTGAAGGCAGGAGGAGAAGGGGACGACAGAGGATGAGATGGTTGGATGGTGTCACTGACACAATGGACATGGGTTTGGGTGGACTCCGGGAGTTGGTGATGGACAGGGAGGCCTGGAGTGCTGTGGCTCATGGGGTCGCAAAGAGTCAGATATGACTGAGTGACTGAACTGGACTGAACTGAATACATATACACACACACACATGTGCATGCGTGCTAAGTTGCTTCAGTTGTGTCTGACTGTAACCCCATGAACTGTAGTCTGCCAGGCTCCTCTGTCCATGGGATTTCCCAGGCAAGAATACTGGAGTGGGTAGCCATTCCCTTCTCCGGGGGATCTTCCTGACTCAGGGATCAAACTCGTGTCACGTGTGTCTCTTGCATTGGCAGGTAGCTTTTTTATTTTTGCCACTGAGCCACCTGGGAAGCCCATAGTTATCTGTTAATGTTTAACAAATTACCTCAAACAGCAGACGTACAACAACAGACACATATTATCTCAATTTCTATTGGTCAGGAGTCTATGTGCTGTTCACTTGAATGTCTTTGTCTCAATGTCTCTCATAAGACTGCCATCAGTATCTACTTGGGATGCCATCATCCCAAGGCTCAACTTGGAAAGAGTCCATTTCCAACCTCACTCATATGGCTGTTGGCAGGCATCAGGTGCTCATCCTGTGGGCCTCTCCATGGCACAACTCACAACCAGGCATCTGGTTTCCCTTGAAGTGAAAGTGTGAAAGAGGGAGCCCAAGATGCAAGCCACCATATTTTTGTAACTTAAAAGTGACATCCCATCTTTTCAGACATATTGTATTTGTTGAAAGAAATTCCACCTCATACCCAAGGGGATGGAACTACAGTACGTCTAACTATCAAGAGGTAGCAATCACTCCGGGCCAGTTTAGAAGCTGCCAGTCACACGTGCACTTTTAGTAACTCTTGAAGCATAGTCCAAAGTAGCCAGTCTGAGGAATTTCTCTGAAGTCTTTTGTTATATTTTTAAAATTGCTTTGTACAAGTTTGTCTTTGGAGCCTGTATAAGGATTGAAGGAAACTGTATAAAGATTGAAGGAACCTCATTGTACTTGATTTGTCACAAAGAAAGGCAAAGTCAAACAGCTTTCTCTCCTCTTGCCCACTACCCCCCCCCCATTTTGTTTTAATAGAGAGGATTTTCTTTGTCCCAAGAGCAAGTTACTTGCCAAGAATATTGGTAAGGGTGTCAGAGATTATTTCAGTTAGGAGCAAGGCAGTAAAGTATAAACAAATACAAATCAATCAATTTTGACCTATTGTATGGTTGGGTTAGTTACTATCACATAGAAAGCTGGAAATAGTCTGGTTTAGATTTCTGCTCTTTTAAGGGCCTGAAAGGAGTTGGCAGAGGTGACTTTTCCTCTTTTCTTTTTTCTTACTTTCTTTCAGGGAGGAGAGATTTCTATACTTTAATCATGTGTAAAGAATTAAGTAGAAAATCATGTGAAGAAACAAGTATTTTTTGGTGACAGCTTTATTGAGATATAATTCAGATTATCATACAACTCACCTATATGAAGCATTACAGAACTCTGGAACCATCACAATCAATTTTAGGGCATTTTTGTTACCCACAAAAGAAACCACTCCCTTTGCAATACTCAACTTCTAGTTAAGTCTCAGTGACCAGATTTGGGTCATATAGCCATTCCCAGAGATTGGAAAAGCAAGCATGTACTTTCTCCACCATCTCTAGTATTTGTGGGTAAGAGGCAAGGGAAAATACAGCTGTAGATGACTGTTGAGTCAGCTAACTGTAATGGTTAATTTTATGTGGCATTTTGGCTGGACCACAGTGCACAAATATGTAGTCAAACATTTTGCATGTTTCTATGAGAGTGTTTTGGGGGTAAGATTAACCTTTAAATAAACAGATTTAAGGGTAAGACAGATTACCCTGCATAATATGGGTGGGCCTTATCCAATCAGTTGGAGGCCTGAATAGAAGACACACTCATCTCCCCTGCTGTTGTTTAGTCCATCAGTTATGTTGGATTCTAGTGACCCCATGGACTGCAGCACGCCAGGCTCCCCTGTCCTTCACCATCTCATGGAGTTTGCTCAAACTCATGTCCATTGAGTCAGTGATGCCATCCAACCATCTCATTCTCTGTTATCCCATCCTCCTCCTGCCTTCAATCTTTCCCAGCATCAGGGCCTTTTCTAACGAGTTGGCTCTTCGCATCAGGTGGCCAAAGTATTGGAGCTTCAGTTTTAGCCTCAGTTCTTCCAATAAATATTCAGAATTGATTTCCTTTAGGATTGACTGGTTTGATCTCCTTGCTGTCCAAGTGACTTTCAAGAATCTTCTCCAGCACCACATTTCTTTTTTAAAAAATTAATTAATTTATTTATTTTACTTTACAACATTGTATTGGTTTTGCCATACATTGACTTGAATCCGCCATGGTTGTACATGTGTTCTCCATCGTGAACCCCCCTCCTACCTCCCTCCCCATCCCATCCCTCTGGGTCATCCCAGTGTACCAGCCCCGAGCATCCTGTATCATGCATCGAACCTGGATATATGATAATTTCACATGTTTCAATGCCATTCTCCCATCAGCACCACATTTCAAAAGCATCAATTCTTCAGCTCTCAGCCTTCTTTATGGTTCAACTCTCACATATGTACATGACTACTGGAAAGACCATATCTTTAACTATATGGACCTTTCTGCAGCAGATGATAATTAGACTTGAACTTGAATACTGACTCTTTTCTGAGTCTTTAGCTATTTGCCTTTGGACTTAAACTGCAGCATTAGCTCTTCATTGAATCTCCAGCCTACCTGCCCGCTCTGGAGACTTTTGACTTGGCAGCCGTTATAATCATGTGAGCTAGTTTCTTTAGATTAGATCAAGCAGTTAATGCAAATTCATACTACAAACTCATTGCTTAAGCAGGGCTGTGGTTAGGAATTCTCAGAGATGATTCCCTGCCTACCCTTCTCCCCACAAATCAAGCAAGACAATACAGACAATTGTCTTTGTTTTCTCCTTGTACCAGTTGTTTCCATTTTTCTGCTTCTTCCTTTTAATCAAATTGTAGCCATTGGAGACCCATTTTTTTGTGAGAAATTTTTCAGTTTCAACTCCACACTTTGTGTATTCTCTAAGCCTGATGTCCTATCCTTACTTGGGCTTTAAGATCCTAAATTTTTGTGACCAGAAACTTTCCTCAACACTCCTGCAATATCAGCTCAGAAACTTATTTCTCTGGCTTTCAGCTTCCCCTTCATTCTTTGCCACTGGTGATTTCCTTCCTTTCATTAAAGTGCAGCTATGCTTTTAAAAGGATGTCATTTATATCTTGTTATTCCAGCATTTCTAGCTGTTTTGTGGTTGGGGAATTTTCAGGTTATCTAGTCTTCCACATTTGTAGAAATGTAAGTTGGACCTTAAATTTTTCTATATATTTTTCTAATAGATCGTTTAGATTTTCTCTTCCATTTGATGACAATAAGGACTTACTTTAATGTGCATTTTTGCTACTGTTGTATTAAACTTTTTTTTCTGAAACTTAAAGAAAGCTGATATTTCATTTTTATAATAAAAAAATTACTTTGTTTTACTGACAACTTCTTTGTTTAGATTTGTGTTTTTCTATCCAGTGCTTTCCTTCTGGATTCTATTTTCTTTCTTTGTTTCTCCCTCCTCCCCTCCCTCTCTTATTTCCTTCCTTCCTCTTTTTCTCCCCTCCTTTGGTAACATTCTTGAATGGTAGCTTAAGGGGGAATAACACTTTACTCTTAAGACATTGAAAATATTATTTTTTGTTTCCTGGTACATAATATTGCTTTTAAAAAAAGCTATTCAGTCTAATTTTTGTTCCTATTTAAGATAATCTGTCTTTTTTCAGTTCAGTTTAGTTCGGTCACTCAGTCGTGTCCAACTCTTTGTTACCCCATGGACTGCAGCATGCCAGCCTTCCCTTTCCTTTGCCAATTCCCAGAGCTTGCTCAGACTCATGTCCATTGAGTCAGTGATGCCATCCAACCATCTCATCTTTTGTCATCCCCTTCTCCTCTTGCCTTCAATCTTTCCCAGCATCAGGGTCTTTTCCAATGAGTCAGTTCTTTGCATTAGGTGGCCAAAGTACTGGAGTTACAGCTTCAGCATCAGTCCTTCCAAAGAATATTCAGGATTGAGTTCCTTTAGAATTTACTGGTTTGATCTCCTTGCAGTCCAAGGACTCTCAAGAGTCTTCTCCAACACCACAGTTTAAAAGCATCAGTTCTTCAGCACTCAGCTTTCTTTATGTGACAGTCCAATTCTCACATCCATACATAACTACTGGAAAAACATAGCTTTGACTAGACCGACCTTTGTTGGCAATGTCTCTGATTTTAAATACTCTGTCTAGGTTTGTCATAGCTTTTCTTCCAGGGAGCAAGCGTCTTTTAATTTTATGGCTGCAGTCACCATCTACAGTGATTTTGGAGCCCATAAAAATAAAGTCAGCCACTGTTTCCATTGTTTCTCCAACTATTTGCCATGAAGTGATGGGACCGGATGTCATGATCTTAGTTTTTTGAATGTTTAGTTTTAAGCCAACTTTTTTCACTCTCCTCTTTCACTTTCATCAAGAGGCTCTTTAATTATTCTTCGCTTTTTGCCATAAAGGTGGTGCCATCTGCATATCTGAGGTTATTGATATTTCTCTCAGAAATCTTGATTCCAGCTTGTGCTTCATCCAGCCTGGCATTGTGCGTGATGTATCCTGCATATAAGTTAAATAAGCAGGGTGACAATATACAGCCTTGACATACTCCTTTCCCAATTTGGAACCAGTCTGTTATTCCATATCCAGTTCTAACTGTTGCTTCTCAACCTGCATACAGATTTCTCAGGAGGCAGGTCAGGTGGTCTGATATTCCCATCTCTGGAAGAATTTTCCACAGTTTGTTGTGATCCACACAGTCAAAGGCTTTGGCATAGTCAATAAAGCAGAAATAGTTGTTTCTCTGGAAGGTAATCTGTCTTTTTTACTGGTATTTTTATAATTTTATTGTGTATTTGATGTTATGTTGTTTTTTTATTACTCTGTGTATAGATGTAGATTTATTTATATCTGTCTTCCTCAGTACTCAGAGTATACTTCAGATCTAAAGATTTTTGTATTTAGATTTTAGAAAATTGTTAAGCATAAATTCTACAAATATGGATTCTATACAATTCTCCCCTTTACTTTTTTTTTCCTTCTGAAACTTCCATTAAAGGGACGCTGTAATCTTTTTAAAATTTTTAAATTTTATTGAAGTATAGTTGATTTGAAATGTATTAATGTCTGCTGTACAGCAAATTGATTCAGTTATACACACACACACACACACACACACATATATATACATTCTTTTTCATACTTTTCCATTATGGTTTATTCACAGGATATTGAATAGAGTTCCCTGTGCTATACAATAGGACCTTCTTGTTTATCCATTCTATATATAATAGTTTGCATCTGCTAATCCCAAATTCCCAGTCCATCCCTCTCCCACTTTCCTCTCCACTTGGCACCCTCAAGTCTGTTCTCTATAGCTGTGAGTCTATTTCTGTTTTGTAGATAAATTAATTTGTGTCATATTTCAGATTCTACATATAAATGATATGATATTTGTCTTTATCTGACTTACTTCACTTAGTGTGATAATCTTTAGGTCCGTCCATGTTACTGCAAATGGCTTTATTTTGTTCTTTTTTACGGCTGAGTAATATTTCATTGTATATGTATAACACATATTCTTTATCCATTTCTTTATTGATGAGCATTTGCATTGTTTCCACATGTTGGTTATTTTAAACAGTGCTGCTAAAAATATAGGGGTGCTTGTATCTTTTTCAGTTATAGTTTTCTCTGGATATATGCCCAGGAGTGGGATTGCTGGATCATATGGTACCTCTAATTTTAGTTTTTTTAAGGGACCTCTGTACTGTTCTTCATAGTGTCTCCATCAATTTGCATTCCTACTAACAGTGTAAGAGGATTTCCTTTTGCCCACACCCTCTCTAGCATTTATTATTTGAAGACTTTTTGATGATGGGCATTCTGACCAGTGTGAGGTGATACTTTGTAGTTTTTATTTACATTTCTCTAGTAATTAGCAATTAGTCACTCAGTACTGTTTGACTCTTTGCGACCCCGTGGATTGTAGCCTGCCAGGCTCCTCTGTTCATGGGATTCTCCAGGCAAGAATACTGGAGTGGGTTGCCATTTCCTTCTCCAGGGGATCTTCCTGATCCAGGGATCAAACCCAGGTCTCCTGCATTGTAGGCAGACTTTTTACCATCTGAGCCACCAGGGAAACCCAATAATTAGCAATGTTGAGCATCTTTTCGTGTGCCTGTTGGCCATCTGTGTCTTCTTTGTGGAAATGTCTATTTAACTCTTCTTCCCATTTTATGATTGGGTTGTTTGCTTTCTTGTTGTTGCATTGTATGAACTGTTTATATATTTTGGAAATTAAGCTTGTGTTGGCCACATCATTTGCAAATATTCTCTACTAGTCCATAGGTTGCTTTTAACTTTTGTTTATGGTAGGAATAGTTAATAATCTTTTATGTAGGAGTCAAACCATTAGGCTCCCGTGACATTTCAGGAATGATCTCACCAAGAAAAGTGAATGAACTACTTAGAAAACCCAATCATGAGTTATTTTCTAGCATTTTTTAGGCTGTTAAACTTCTCATTAGCACAACATAGTTAATATTCCAGGCATGTATTATTAATGTTATTTTGTCATTATGGAAATAGGTAAAAGAGTACTTACAGTAATACCATGGATTTAAAAAATGTCATCAAAATAAGAATTATGCATGCATGAATGAGATGTTCATTCTTTTACTGCTTCTTATTTTCACTATATTAATATGCACACTTAGTCATATAAATTTAAGGCATGGCCAAAGGTGGAATACTATAGATACAATAAAGGTATAATGAACATATTTCATCAGTAAGTATTCATGAGCTATTTTTTCATAATTCAAATAGTAAGACATTAAAACTGGATGAGACCTTAAAATGCATATCATTTTACCCTTTAATTTTAAGACTCAGACAGGTAAAATGATTTACCACAAATCAAAAGGCAAATTTGTAGCTAAACCTTAACTGGAACTAGGAACAAATCTCCTAACTCCAGAGATCGTTCTAATACATTGTACCACTACTCAAATCACTAAAAACAAGACTTTCCGGACCAGCTATAAGGTTTTTATTAAATTCAGTGTAGTTTATCAGGCAAACTATTATAACATCTGCATTAAAACAAAACCAAAATTCATCTAAATTCCAATTTTCTGTAAAACAAAGAATCACATTACATAAGGGATGAAGAGTCTGTTTTGTCTCTTGTTGACCACTGATCTACTGAAGAAATCAGTTGATAGACAAACACCCAAATACCGATAAACCAAAACAAAATTTTTTGGTAATTTTCAACTCATATAAGGACCTTGAGGAAATAAAACAGCCTTAAATTCCATTTTAATGATCAGGAACCATAAAGCATAATGATAGAATTTCTATAAAATTTCTTTCTTTTTTAAAAAATTCTCCTTGTTTGCAAAGAATGAAAAGCAGCCTGTTGAGAAGCATGTACAATAAAATAATGAGAAAATATAAATAGGAACTCTCAGGGCCAAAATAAAATCACAAACAAAATGTCAAGATCAGGAAAAATCAGGTCACAAGAGTACTCATAACTCATGAAGTTGAGTTTTACATTTAGCTCTGAGATTCCTGGAAATCAAAGGAAAAAGAAGCATAGTCATTTTCATGATTCTCAAAGAAGTTTTTAAAGTACCAGGTGGATTCTGCACAAAATTCCATACACATGGAGCTTTCTGATAGGATTACTGAGAGATACAGTGGACAAACATTTCAGTCTATAGCAAAATCTGTAGTGAAATGCTTATTGTTTCTTGTGTTCTTCAAAAAATAAATCCTGTGGTGTACTGGAGCTGTCTGTGCATTCAGTTACATCATGTTGGTAACTTGAAATTGGCCATGGTGGGAGTATTTACACCATCAAAATCAGCAATTGGCAAATACTACAAAAGCATGGGATTAGGGGCTACCAATTTAGTACAACATCATGTAATAATATTACCATATACAACTTCCATATCACTATATTAAAAAGAGAAAGACAGAAAACAAGCACCAGGAAAACTAGAGAAATGAGGAAACACTGTTAAAAAGCAATGACCAAATTAAATCTGGACATAAACACTGAAAGCATCAAATAGTGTGCCAAAATGAAGACCAAATATATCAGTTATCATGATACGAGTGAACAGATTAAACTCCCTTAATACAAGACCAATGGTTTAAGACTAGATAAGAGAAAGGTTAAAAGTGAAGTGAAGAACAAAGCTATATCAGGCAAATGAAAATGACAGAAAAGAAAGATTCACAATTTCAACACCAAAGTAGAATTAAAAGCAAAGAGGATAAAGTTGTTATGAGAAAACCAATTTTTATGGGTCCTCTGTCCATGCAATTCTCCTGGCGAGAATACTGGAGTGGATAGTCATTTCCTTCTCCAGGAAATCTTTCCAACCCAGGGACTGAACCCTAGTCTCTTGTGTTTTCTGCAATGGCACGTGGATTCTTTATCATCTGAGCCAGCAGAGAAACCAAATAAAATAATGATTATGTCTTAAATAAGACAGCATTAAAATATATAATGTAAAAGTTGTTGACTACACGGCAAAGTTGACCAAAGTACAGCCATCAGGAGAGATTTTAGCATGTCTCTCACAATCTTTGACAAATTGAATAGAAATAGAAGAAAGTAATGAAAGATTAATAATACTGTCAACTGGACACATACATTTATACTACAGAACATATACTTTTGTTTCAAGTGTCTACAGAACATTACCAAAATTGACCATAGAGGATCTTACTGCGTTCCCCAAATTGGAAACTATGTAAATCATTCTTTGACAAAAATGCATAAAACAGGTTATTAATAGTGTCAAGAAAATTAGAGATACCAAGGGAACATTTCATGCAAAGATGGGCACAATAAAGGACTAATATGGTATGGACCTAACAGAAGCAGAAGATATTAAGAAGAGGTGGCAAGAATACACAAAAGAACTACCAAAAAAGATCTTCATGACCCAAATAACCACAATGGTGTGATCACTCACCTAGAGCCAGACTTCCTGGATGCAAAGTCAAGTGGGCCTTAGAAAGCATCACTACAAACAAAGCTAGTGGAGGTGATGGAATTCCAGTTGAGCTATTTCAAATCCTAAAAGATGATGGTGTGTAAGTGCTGCACTCAATATGCCAACAAATTTGGAGAACTCAGCAGTGGCCACAGGACTGGAAAAGGTCAGTTTTCATTCCAATCCCAAATAAAGGCAATGCCAAAGAATGTTCAAACTACCACACAATTGCACTCATCTCACAGGCTAGCAAAGTAATGCTCAAAATTCTCCAAGCTAGTCTTCAACAGTACATGAACCAAGAACTTCTAGATGTTCAAGCTGGGTTTAGAAAAGGCAGTGGAACCAGAGATCAAATTGCCAACATCCATTGGAACATCAAAAAAGCAAGAGAGTTTCAGAAAAACATCTACTTTTGCTTTATTGACTGTGCCAAAGCCTTTGACTGTGTGGATCACCACAAACTGTGGAAAATTCTGAAGGAGATGGGAATACCAGACCACCTGACCTGCCTCCTGAGAAATCTGTATGCACGTCAAGAAGCAACGGTTAGAACTGGACTTGGATCAACAGACTGGTTCCAAATAGGGAAAGGAGTACATCAAGGCTGTATATTGTCACCCTGGTTATTTAACTTATATGCAGAGTATATCATGCAAAACGCTGGGCTGGATGAAGCACAAGCTAGAATCAAGATTGCTGGGAGAAATATCAGAAACCTCAGATATGCAGATGATCCCACCCTTATGACAAAAAGTGAAGAGGAACTAAAGAGCCTCTTGATGAAAGTGAAAGAGGGAAGTGAAAAAGCTAGCTTAAAACTCAACATTCAGAAAACTAAGATCATGGCATCCGGTCCCATCACTTCATGGCAAATAGATGGGAAAACAATGGAAACAGTGACAGACTTTATTTTCTTGGGCTCCAAAATCACTGCAGATGCTGAAAATATGCTTGCTCCTTGGAAGAAAACCCAGACTGCATATTAAAAAGCAGAGACATTACTTTGCCAACAAAGGTCCAACTAGTCAAAGCTACGTCTTTTTCAGTAGTCATGTATGGATGAGAGAGTTGGACTGTAAAGAAAGCTGAGCGCTGAAAAATGGATACTTCTGAACTGTCGTGTTGGAGAAGACTCTTGAGAGTCCCTTGGACCGCAAGGAGATCCGACCAGTCCATCCTAAAGGAAGTCAGTCCTGAATATTCATTGGAAGAACTGATGTTGAAGCTGAAACTCCAATACTTTGACCACCTGATGTGAAGAACTGAGTCAATTGAAAAGACGCTGATGCTGGGAAAGATTGAAGGCAGGAGGAAAAGGGGACGACAGAGGATGAGATGGTTGGATAGCATCACCGACTCTATGCACGTGAGTTTGAGCAAGTCCAGGAGTTGGTGATGGACAGGGAAGACTGGCGTGCTCCAGTCCATGGGGTCACAGAGTCAGACACGAATGAGCTACTGAACTGATGAACTGACTGAGGAAGTAAATAAGTGGTATAACTACAGATAGAAATTCACTTTTAAAAAAGTATAAAAAATCTGAAAATCTCAGCATAATGCATGAATATTTGGGGCATTATTAATTATTAAAATCAACCCAAGCAGAGGTAGAAAAGTATTATAATTGAGACTCATCAAAGAAAACACCTTGTAATAGCCACCTGTCAAGACAATTTCATTCTAAGTTTTTAAAAACTTCCAAGTGAGAGATCATAGAGAAAGAAAGAAAGTTTTTACAAATTATTTTACAAAACTAGTATAAACCTGTTGCCAAAATTTGACAGCACAAATTTGGACAGCTGTTCAACACCAATTGTAAATATTGGTGTACAAATCTTAAATGACAAAGCAAATTGAATCCAGTGATATATTCAAAGATTAATATTTGCTGATTAATTAAATGTTATACCTTTAACATAGATAGCTCAATATTAAGAAACTAATATTAATTCAAAATAAATCAATGGAGAAAGATATTTCAACAGATGCTTAAATATCTTTTGAGGGGAAGAACCCAATAGTCATTCCTAAAGAAAACCCCTGGTAAAATAGAAATAGAGAATTTCTTCACATGATAAAAAACTAATGCAAGTTAAAACTAGCATCATACTTAATGAGGAAATACCAAAAGCATTCCTGCTAAAATTCAAAACAAATGGGATTGTTTACCATCTCTATTACTTAACATAATATGGATATGTTTGTCAATGAGTTTCTAAAATATGAATATACAAATCAAATATAAATCAAATATAGAAAAATTTATTATTCGTAAGTGGTGCAATTCTCTATCTGTAACTCCCAGAAAATGAAGTACAAAACTATGATATTAATATACTAAAACCAAAATGTTTTAATATTTTAACAATAATTCATTTGATAATAAAATGAAAAAAAATCACGATATTAACAACAACAACAAAAACCAAATAATAAAGTTTACAAAAACATGTGCACCACCAAATTAAGACAGCTACAAAGTTCAACTAAAGACATGAAAAAATACTTTAGTAAATGAAAGAACATATTATGGAAAGTGTATTTTAATGGAGAGATCCATCTATTCATGCAACACACTCTTAATCAAAACCACTTCACAGTATTTATTATTTATTTAGTATCTATGTGTGTGGGGAGAGAGATATTACATGACCAGAGTATCTTAGAGTTCATATGACAGAATAAACATGAGAAGATATTCAGTTAAATTTTGATAAGGAAGAATAAAAGAATGGGAGGAGATGACTTGTCTACCAGATATAAAAATATAGTATAGAGGGGCAAAAATTGAAATGGGATGATGTTAGTGCCAAAGTTGAAGGATGAATGGAACAGACACACATGGCATTTCAAATCAATGGAAAAGGCATAATTATTCAATATATAACTGTAAACAACTGGATAACCATTTGCCTAAGAATAAATTCAAGATGAATTTGAAGAATGAAATCTACCACATAATAGACCCCAATGTACATGAGAAGATAATCTATAACAAAGATGGTATTTCAAATTCAGTGGGAAATGGATGAAATACTTGATATATGGTTCTGGGACAACTGGCTATCTATATGGAAGAAAATAATGTTAGACTCCAATTTCAAAACATATTAAAAAAAAAAAACACCAGAAAAACAGATGAGTTAAATACTATTTGTAAGCAAACAAAATAAAAATCATGGAAGCAAAATAAAGTGACTATATTTACAGCTTGGGAATAGAAGAGACATTGGCAAGGCAGGAGAACCAAAAGTTACTTTATTTTATTTTTTTTAATTATTATTATTATTTATTTATTTATTTATTTTTTGTCATACATTGATATGAATCAGCCATAGATTTACACGTATTCCCCATCCCGATCCCCCCTCCCACCTCCCTCTCCACCCGATTCCTCTGGGTCTTCCCAGTGCACCAGGCCCGAGCACTTGTCTCATGCATCCCACCTGGGCTGGTGATCTGTTTCACCATAGATAGTATAGATGCTGTTCTTTTGAAATATCCCACCCTCACATTCTCCCACAGAGTTCAAAAGTCTGTTCTGTATTTCTGTGTCTCTTTTTCTGTTTTGCATATAGGGTTATAGTTACCATCTTTCTAAATTCCATATATATGTGTTAGTATGCTGTAATGTTCTTTATCTTTCTGGCTTACTTCGCTCTGTATAAGGGGCTCCAGCTTCATCCATCTCATTAGGACTGATTCAAATGAATTCTTTTTAACGGCTGAGTAATATTCCATGGTGTATATGTACCACAGCTTCCTTATCCATTCATCTGCTGATGGGCATCTAGGTTGCTTCCATGTCCTGGCTATTATAAACAGTGCTGCGATGAACATTGGGGTGCACGTGTCTCTTTCAGATCTGGTTTCCTCAGTGTGTATGCCCAGAAGTGGGATTGCTGGGTCATATGGCAGTTCTATTTCCAGTTTTTTAAGAAATCTCCACACTGTTCTCCATAGTGGCTGTACTAGTTTGCATTCCCACCAACAGTGTAAGAGGGTTCCCTTTAAAAAGTATACATATTGACCATATAAAAATGAAACTATTTGATATGAGAAAAAGTCCAGTAAGTCAATAGATAAATTACAGATTTGGGAAAATTCTAGTACTGATGATGACAAAGAGTTAAATCTATCATATATATAAGATATATATATATAATATATATATTGATATGATATGATATATCATATATAATCTATCTATCTATATATGTTATAAAATGACAAGAAAAAGAAAATACCCCAGTAGAAAAATGAAGGAAATAAAAAAACAAATCACAAAAGACTAAATCCTCCTCCTACTAAGCTCAGTGGCAGCCAGGGAAATTTCTTTTAATCTAAATAATGGGTTACAATATTGCATTAGTTCAAACACATTTTTTTTCTCTCAGTTTTTCATTTCTAAAGTTGGAACGTGCCTTAGAATTGATGACATTCTACAGTCGCTGTGGGCTAGGTAACAGTCAAGCTATAGTTACCCACCCTGGAGGAGAGCATGGCAACCCATTCCAGTATTCTTGCCTGGAAAATCTTCACGGACAGAGGAGCCTGGAGGGCTGCAGTTCATGGGGTCACAAAGAGTTGGACACAACTGAACGACTAAGCATAGCACACAGTACATAGTTACCCCCACTGCATATGCACGAAAATGGCTGTTGCTCCCAGAAGCATGGCTAGGAAACTACAATCCTTCAATATTTCACTCAAGCAAATCATTGGAGAAAAGAATGAGTCCTGACAGTTTTTTGGTTTTGGCTGCACTGTGAGGCTTGTGGGATCTTAGTTCTTCAACCAGGGATTGCACCCACGCCCTTGGCAGTGAATGCACAGAGTTCTAACCACTGGACAACCAGGGAATTCCCCTGACTGTTTTTTGAAAACCTTGTATTAACACTTTCTGATATGATCAAGATGACTGCAGCATCAAGAATTGCAGAATTGGTGTACGTGGCTTCAAATAAAATCCCAGTGATGATAGTGAAGCCCTTCTTAAAGAAAAGACTCACCACCAATGCTCTTGATGACACAGGAAAAAATGGGTATAAATCCATGGGTTATGATAACTCTGACTTGAGAGTGTGCAGAAGAATTGGACTCATGAGAAAGTTTTTTTAAAAAGAATACTGTAACTAATTTAGTTCTTTTATAGTTTTAAAAACAAACATATGCATAAGAATAATATATCATAAAATTCTATGTGTAAATATGTCTCAAATAAATCTTTCAATAAGAATGAAGACTCTAAATGAGAAGAAAACATTGTGTCATATTTAACTGGTAACATTTTTTCTTTCTTTGCAAAAAGTGAAAGTTGCTCAGTTGTGTCTGACTCTTTGCAACCCTATGGACCATAGCCTGCCAGGCTCCTCTGTCCATGGGATTCTCCAGGCAAGAATACTGGAGTGGGTTGCCATTCCCATCTCCAGGGGATCTTCCTGACACAGGGATCAAACACACGTCTCCCACACTGCTGGCAAATCCTTTACTGTCTGATCCACCTGGGAAGCCCAGCTTTTCTTTCTTAGTGGTACACAAAGTAATAATGCATCTCTCAATCAAGTGCATTTAAAGACTTAATGAAATACATTGTTATGTCTCACCTATCAGGAAAACATGATCCTCCTCCCAAAAGGATTTGTATGTTATAATACCATCTTTGTAAAACAAACGATGACCCCCATACTCTCATATATAATGACATTTAAAATATATATACCTCCTCCCCTTTGGGTTTCCTTGGTGGCTCAGTGGTAAAGAATCTGCCTGCCAATGCTGAAGATGTGGGTTCGATTCCTGAGTCAAGAAGATCCCTTGGAGAAAGGAATGGCAACCCCTCAAGTATTCTTTCCTGGGAAGTCCCATGGACAGAGCAGCCTGGCAGGCTACAGTCCATGCGGTCACAAAGAGTCGGACACGACTTAGCAACTAAACAAACAATATATGTAATACACTTACAATGTGTAAGAAATCTTCTAAGGAATTTACATATATGTATTAGGTGTGAGTTCCTTGGACATAGGCTTGGTTTCCTTTGCTTCCACAACTGTACCAGTGGGCTCACACCCTGCTGAAGCTTAGGACAGAGTATCCACCCTCCTCTCACTAGAAAATACAAAACCTAAAGCAAACAAATAAGCAAAATGCTATCTAAAACAATTATTTTTTCTTTTGGCTGAAGGTGGGTTGATCAATACGATGACTTGGTTGAAAATAGATAATGTAACTGTGTCATTCTGCTCCTGCAAGGTATGGTCAGGGCCCATAAAATGGCTGCTCTCTTGGTCTCTGTGCAAGCCTTTCCCTACCTGACCCTGCCTCAACTTTCTGTGCATGATTGCCTCCTCCTATGCTGAAAGTTTCATCAGTGATTGTCTGTGTGATTGGCCTGACCCTCAGCTAATGATTGTTCTAGCCCTGGGACCAGAAAGGCCCAGTATATTCAGCCATCAACAGGAAAAGAGCGGTCCTTGCCCCAGCTGCCCTCGCAATGAAGGAGCTCTTCTGACATCATGCCCCCTCTAACTGATAGCCTCCTCCTCCTGGTCGCTGTATAGAAAGATTGCTGCTGTGTCCTGCCTGCCCTTGGCTGTACACCCATATGTGGCGGGGTGTGGGGTGTTGTTCCAGGACTTTTGCCTCTGGCTTGTATGATACCCAGTTCAACAAATCATCAGTGTCTCTGTCACTGGCTCTGAGTTCTTCCTTTGCACAGCTGCAGGACTGTGGGTACATCACAACAGGCTGCCATAACAAAATCTCACAGACTGGGTGTCTTAAACAACAAAAAGTTACTTTTCACAGTTCTAGAGGTTAGAAGTCCATGATTAAGATGTCAGCATTTTGATTTTTCCTGAGACCTCTCTCCTTGGCTTGTGGCTGGCCATCTTCTTGCTGTGTCCTCACATGGCCTTTTTTTTTTTTTTTTTTTTTGTGCATCCATAGCCCAGGTGTCTCTTCCTTTTCTTCTAAGGGTGCCAGTCAGATTGGATTAGGACCTCACACTTAAGAGCTTCTTAAAGGCCCTATCTCCAAATGCAATCACAGTGGGAGTTAGTGCTTTAATACATGAATTTGGGGGAGACACAAATCAATCCATAACAATCATTCTCATTACTTTTCTGAGGATGGACCATTTGCATGACATTTTCTTTTATTTTATATGAGATGGGATATTACTATGTTTGCTGTATACCTGTTACACAGTATTTAAGTAATCATCAACTATTTAGACATTTAGGTCAAACACTACCATTACTACTGCTACTAGTAATAATATCAATACTATTAGTAACTAACTCCCAAGGCTGATGTAAGGATGTAATAAAATATAGATTGCAGATTCACCACAATTCCTGCCCCACCTTTAAGTGGCTAATGAATGCTAGTATAATTTTCAAAAATGTTTTTTATATCTCAGACCCGTGTTTCCAGTATCTCCTCTCATTTTTTCTCCCACTGCTCCTACAGCCTTCACAATAAGATATAAACCACTGAACATATCATGCAAGGAAGTTTCTGATTTTGTGTCTGCCAAATCTATCTTCTTTCAAGGACACTTTCCTGACTGCTCTAAGATGAAGTTACATTGCATTTTCTGAGCATCTGTAGCATCTTTGATTCCTCCATTAGCATCACAACTTATTCTTAATGCTTGTTTAATTGTCTTCTCTGCTATATCAAAAAAATTCTGATTATGCAGCTTGTTCATTACATCATAAGTATCTACCACTGTACCTGATATAGAGTTGACACTTCCTCTGCTGGGCTTCTAGTAGGGGCATGTCTTCTCTTCTTTTACAATGGGCTTACTAACTGCTCCTTGTATTGCCAGGATTGTTAAGAGGATCAGATGTGACAATGCATGTGAAATAATATAAGGGAAAGTCGCTCAGTTGTGTCCAACTCTTGCAATCCCATGGACCATAGCCCGCCAGGCTCCTCTGTCCATGAAATTCTCCAGGCAAGAATAATCGAGTGGGTTGTCATTCCTTTCTCAAGGGGATCTTCCCTACCCAGGGATTGAACCTGGGTCTCCCACATTGCAGGCAGATTCTATACCTTCTGAGCCACCAGGGAAGCCCAAATATATATATAAAGTACTTCACAAATAAAAAGCATTTGAATAGCTTGTATATAACTTTGCACAAGGTTAATAAATCTTAATAGTTCAGAAAATTGTAATTGAGTTTTAATGGGCAAATGTTAATGTGCATTCTCCACCAACATTTAGTAATTATATTTTTAAAAATGTAGAAGACATTCCTAGCAGTCAAGAGCTTTATAGTGTATTTCAACACATGATAAATTCATGAACATTTCTTATCTCCTGGAACAGTTGTATATCTTAAAAACTCATCATCATGAGCATTCTCTGGATTTTCACAGAATTAATCCTGAATAATTAATGAATATAAAAGAGTTGGACAAGTACTGTAGCATGCTAATCATTTGTTTCAATGTCAATTAGAGAAAATAATCCTTTTGGTCTGCAAACTTGGAATATGTACTGTAAAGTTAACTTTTAATTTACAAATATGAAATGAATTGCTAATGAATGTATTGAGATAGAGATAAATGTCATTGGAAAGTTATAGTCTGTAGAAAGAAATAAAAACACTGGGATTTAACAGAATTATTAACCGTATTGAGAAGTTCCTACAAAGGTGTAGTTTATAGGTCAATATTTATATAATGTTTAAATATTTCCTCAAAAATGGTATGATATCTTAAGCACTAATGGCTTAGGAAGTATATCAAATCCAAGTCTTAATAATTTTAGGCAGAATGAATATAAATTTAATGCAAGCAAAATTGTAGGAGCAGATAACATTCATTTATACTTCCAGGTCTCTCAAATGCATATGTCTTGATTATTCTGCTTCTAAGGATCTTGTTCATCTCAGCCATGATTTATTGGCACTCATTCAAAGTTTCAGCCATAAAGTAAAGGTGAAAGTTGATGTAACACTAAATGAAAATTCTTAAAATATGTAGAGTGCTTCTGTGAATTTAGTTAAGAAGAGCAACTTCCAGGTTTTAGGATGACAAAAATAATTTAACTATCTGGCCTTAAGCTAGGATTTAACTTCACTTATATGGAGGGATTAAATAAGATGTTGGGTGTGTAAGTACTTTACAAACTGTGGGATATTATACAAATAATTTTTAGTAGACGATTAACAATTTTGTTTCACTAATAAATTAAAATCCGAAGGTGAGGGTGGGATGATCTGAGAGAATAGCATCGAAACATGTATATTATCAAGTGTGAAACGGATCGCCAGCCCAGGTTGGATGCATGAGACAAGTGCTCAGGGCTGGTGCACTGGGATGACCCAGAAGGATGGGGTGGGGAGGGAGTTGGGACGGGGGTTCAGGATGGGGAACACATGTAAATCCATGGCTGATTCATGTCAATGTATGGCAAAAACCACTACAATATTGTAAAGTAATTAGCCTCCAACTAGTAAAAATAAATGAAAAAAAAAATCTTGGTTCAGTTTGTTTTTGGATAAATAGATCTTGCTTTGTATTTCAGCTTATTCATTTGTAAAGGCAGTGAACTAATTTTAATGGGTTAGTTATTTTCATAAAAATTCCAGTGTCTTAGGTAAAATGTGCTATTTATGTACATGCAAAAACAATGAGTTAATACTCCGTGAATTTCAGATGACCTCTATGTTAATATGCTAAGAGAAGAATAGCACATTCTTGTGATTTTAAGTTTAGTGTTTTTTCATATTTGCAATGCATTTCTGTGCTTCCTTTTGGTTGAAAGTAATGTGAAGTCGCTCAGTCGTGTCCGACTCTTTGCGACCCCATGGACTGTAGCCTACCAGGCTCCTCCGTCCATGGGATTCTCCAGGCAAGATTACTGGAGTGGGTTGCCACTTCCTTCTCCAGAGGATCTTCCCGACCCAGGGATCAAACACATTGGAGGCAGATGCTTTAACCTCTGAGCCACCAGGGAAGCCCTCCTTTTGGTTAATCTTGGGTAGTTTAGATAAGCTTTAATATATATCTATTTAAGTATATATAAGGAAGTATGTGCATGTGTGCTCAGTCACTCAGTCATGACCAACTCTTGTGACCCCATGGACTGTAGCCCACCAGGCTCCTTTGTCCATGGGATTTCCCAGGCAAGTATGCTGGAGTGGGTTGCCATTTCCCTCTCCACTATAAGAAAATATGTTATTACTTAAACTGTGTCTTTAGTAAATGTAAATTTACTGTTCCTTTGTAAGATATAAAATACTACTTTCATCATAATCCTGCCCTCAAAGCTGTGGTGTCCAGTGTCATTGATTTGTTCTTTCAGGAATCAAATCCATTGTTCTGGCTAGTTAAGCATGGAGCCATGAATGGAGCTGTTGTTAAAGAATTGTGAAGTCACAAACTTGGCCCAAGCTTATCCACTTATTTGTGCCAGAGTTTGGACTGCCTTCATTGTCACAGACACATGTTGGAGTTCTAAGGCAGCAGGGCACCTGAGACAAGGCTCCTGACTAAATTCTGTCTCTACAGTCTGATTCAGCCAGATGCCCTCAACAGCTTTCCTGCATGAGGCTGGACCTTGGCCACCACAGGGCAGCTCAAGATTAGGTGGAGGTGGTTGGGAAATCAGCTAGGAGTGATTTTCCTTTGGTGGTTATTTTTTCAAGGCAAGGATACAATTTATTGGCTAATCAATTGAAGTTACCCCTTGAGGAAAAAAACAAGTGTCATCAGCAAGATGGGCTCTTCTGTTTCATAATGTTAATGGGACAATCTATCAAAAGTCTCACACCCTTTCCCCCCAAAAGTCTACAGCAGAGCAGTCTTCCATATGGTTACTAATTTCTCAAATAAGACTTGTGGAGCTACATTGCCTTCATCTTTTTGCCCTGTGAAGTTCCTAAAAGCAAATATCACAGTTGTTAAATACAAATGCATAATTTCATACAATAAAAATGTAATAGCTATTTCCCATAAGGGCGAACTAGGCAGCAGGTTATTTGGATCAAACCCTCTGGCTGAAAACAACTGAATAAATCACCTTACAAGCACTAAGGATTTTCAGGGATTCTGTAGTGGCCTAATGGTTAGGATTCTGGGTTTTCACTGCCATGACTGTGGTTCAGTCCCTTGTCAGGAAACTGAGATCCTGCAAACCACTTGGTGTGGCCAAAAATAAATAAATTTGCATAGGAAACTTACCCTAAAAAAAACACTGAGGAGTTGAAAAGATAATGCAGTCCTAGCAGGCCCATTCTGAGGGGAAGCATGGGCTTCACTGGAGGCTCAGATGGTAAAGAATTCACCTACAATACAGGAGATGTAAGAGATGCAGGTTTGATCCCTGGGTCTGGAAAACCCCCTGGAGAAGGAAATGGCAACCCACTCCAGTGTTCTTACCTGGAGAATTCCATGAACAGAGGAGACTTGTGGGTTATAGACCATGGGATCACAAAAGAGTTGGACATGACTGAGAGACTAACACTTTGACCAAAGAGGCTAGCAGATTATTTGAGTGCCAAAGTTGCTTTTGGCTTGAAGACATTGGAGGAGTAAGTGTGATAGAATTCAAGGCACAGAGCACATTCAATGTAGAGACGTCTACATAATACATTCATCTACATTAAGCTGGATCCCAAAGGGGTATACACTATCAAGATTAGGATAAATCAGAACTAATAGGTCACCTCCTGATCCTCCAACCCCACAGGCCCAGAGAGAAGGCTTCTCTGGACCTAAACAGAGCAGAAGAAGGGAAAGGAAGGGGGATAAAATACTCCTGAGAAGATCTATACCCTAGAAATATATGGCAGATTTGTACCCTAGGAATAGATAGCATAGATAGTCAAAGAATTTGGCTTGATATGATCCCCAACTTTAGAGCCCCCAAAACACAGCCAGAAGAAGGAAAGTACACTTATTACAAGCCTTGGAGAATCTCCACAAACAACTGTTTTTGATTTAATAAAGTTTTATTTTTCAAAATGTTTAGTTGGTGGGACCTGTTCATACATCTTCACCAGCAGTTGAGGCATCTCCACTGTTGGTGTTCTGGTGTAAATTAGTTTGAGCTCTGTGCTTTGAAACCAGTTTTAAAAGTCCTTTACTAAAGAGCTCTGGAAGGGCTGCCCTGGCCAAGGAACTGCAAATCTTGTTTCTCAGAGACCACAGCTGCAGTTTTAAGCTTTGCAGTTGGGAACTTCCTTATAGAGTTTGCCATATGTTGCTCTGTCAAACAAATTGAGGTTATTGAGCTTATCCCCAAATTTGCCTTTGGACCACCTCTTCTTTTTGGCCTTGCCAAGTTTGTTCTCTGGGTCTTTGTCTTTCTTAGCTAGCTTTCTGGCATCTTTATTCTTCTTGTCATCCTTGGGTAGCATAGTGAAGCTCAGAGAGTGCTGCTGCCGCTGCTGCCTTGCTAAGACATTGGACCCAAAGTCTACAGTTTTTTAAGGGCGATAACTGGTAAAGCAGTTGAAGATAATCAGACACATAGGGAATTTTTAAAAAAGAGACATGGACAACATAAATTATATTAATTGGTAATTTTGATGAACATTATGTCAAAATCAGACTAATTCATTATGGGGTCCTCTCTTTGAATGCACAAATTGTGTTATGATGTAAATATCATGACCACTATCTTTACATTCCTCAATATAAGTAACAAATAGATGTTCTTTAATAAGCTCAGGGCTGGTGCACTGGGAAGACCCAGAGGGATGGGACGGGGAGGGAGGTGGGAGGGGGGATCGGGATGGGGAACACATGTAAATCCATGGCTGATTCATGTCAATGTATGGCAAAAAACATTACAATATTGTAAAGTAATTAGCCTCCAACTAATAAAAATAAATAAAAAATAATAATAATGATTAAATATCACAGAAGTAGTTGCATGTTGTATGCTTTTTAGTGGAGTGTTGAGTATTAGTTACCAGCATTCCTTTGTTTAATTATATGGAACAATGGTCTGCTCTAGTACAAAATCTGATGTTTCTAAACAGACATCATTGATTAGTATATAAACAGATAGTTCCAGTAATAGTCATACAGAATCATTGTCTGAATTGTCTTTGCACTCCATAATATTCAAAGAATAGTAAAAAAGATAAATTTATTTTCCATTTTTTAACTCCAACATAGATAGAATAGAAAACAAAATCAAACAAAGTGACAATAATGAAGCTTTCACTCAAATCCAAAGTGGTTACTATAGTAACTTAAAATTAGAACATTATAATAAAAGTAGAATGAAAAGATAATTTCAAATGCTATATTAATCTTTTGAAATATAGAGAGGGAGTTGCTGTTTGATATTTGAAAGAGACTAGATTGCTGTTGAAGCTTCTAAGAAGGCTGATTTTGTCTTGTCTGCTTTCTTTTTTATATTAATGTAAAAAAACTCTGACTGAAGGCATTAACTTGGAGAGAATGGAATTGTTAGTTTTGCTCACATTAATCTCTCTAAGACTGATAGCAATAACTTTCTACGAGTAACTCATAATTATTCATGGGAATGGAGGGCAGATTGAGTGAAAACGTGTTTTACACATGACCTAAAGGATCAAATTTTTGATGTTTCTTTTCTGCTTTCTCCATCATCAAGATAGAGATGTGGACACAGATGCAGGTATAACACAAAAGATTTAACTAAAGAGGGAAGGAGTTGGGATGAGTATGGAACTGCAATCAGCAGGCCCCATATTGAAACTAACTGAGGTTGTACTGTACTGAGGTCACTTTAAAGTTAGTGCTAGCACAGTTTCCTGGTTTGGAAACTAGAGATAAAGTAATTATCTACATATGAATGAATTCTATTCCGAAATCACATTTGTAAGTTTTATTTGTTCATAAGTCCAACAGAGTAAGCCTAGGTACCCAACTAACAAGGCCAGCTATATAGTACTGTACTGTAATAGGTTTATAAAACTTTCCACACAAATAATACATAAAAAGCAAACACAAAAATAAAAAAAATTAATCTTACAGTACCTTGAAAAGTACAGTAGTGCAGTACAACACACACACACACACACAAGAATACTACTCAGCCATAAAAAAGAATGAAATAATGCCATTTGCAGCAACACGGATGAAAATAGAGATTATTATACTAAGTCAGTCAGAAAGAGAAAGACAATTACCATATATCACTTATATATGGAATCTAAAATATGCCACAAATGAACCTATCTACAAAACAGAAACAGACTCACAGATATAGAGAACAGATTTGTGGTTGCCAAGTGGGGTGGTGGCAAAGGGAAGGACTGGGAGTTTGGGGTTAGCAGATGAAAGCTATTATATATAGAATGGATAAACAACAAAGTCCTACTGTATAGCACAGGGAACTATACTGAAATCCTGTGATAAACCATAATGGAAAATAATATTTTAAAAAGTATATATAAATGTGTATAACTGAGTTACTTTGCTCTACAGCAGATTGGCACAACATTGTAAATCAACTATTGTGCTCAGTCACTTCAGTCATGTCTGACTCTTTGGGACCCTATGAGTGTATCCCACCAAACTCCTCTGTCCATGAGATTGTCCAGGCAAGAATATTGGAGTGGGGTTCCATGACCCTCTCCAGGGGATCTTCTCCATCTAGAGATTGAGCTCACGTCTCCTGCATCTCCTGCCTTGCAGGCAGACACTTTACCCATTGAAAATCCATAAAAGTTAAAAAAAGAAAAGAGGTTATGAAGAAACTGAGAATAAATAGCTTTGATGAAAAGAGAAATCTCAAAAATTAGTGCCTCTGACTCCCATAAACAAGGATAAGTCGCTGTCTTCCTAATGCACATTCAATCTTCTTGTCTGCCTGCCTTCCTTCCTTCCTTTCTCCCTCCTTCCCTTCTTCTTCATCTTCCTTTCTCCTTTTCTTCTCTCTTCCTTCTGCAAACGTTCACTGAGCAACTCTATATTCCAGGCCCTGTGTTGTCCATGGGGAATATAATACTGAATAATACTGATGTAATCCTGTCTTCATCACACTTACAGTCTAGCCTAGTGGGAGATACAGACAATAAGCAATTACGTGGATAATTATTTAATTACAATGAGATTTGGGTGTCAACTGAAAAATAAAAAGTACAACATGAAAGCTGTGAGTTCAGGTTTATTTGGGGTTTATTAAGGGCTTTAGCCCAGGTGACACACTCTCAGATAGCTCTGAGGAACTGCTCTGAAGAGGTAGAGGGAGAGGTCAGTATATAAGAGATTTTGGAGAAGGGGATATGTGTGATCAAGCACACATATCTTGGTGGAAGTTTGGTGCTAATCACAAGGAGCAGATGTGTCTCCATTAATAATTTTAGAGCTTTTCTAGGTATGAGAAGATGAAAGAAATACGTTTCATAAAATTTTCTCCTGAAAATATGTGTGAAGTCCTTTTATGCCAGGTTTTCACAAAGCACAGAGTGCTTCTTCCCTGATTTCCACCTTGAACTCCTTTTAGGGGTTATTGAAGGTCAGTGACTGCAGTGGCTCGTGATTTCATTCTTGTAGAACCAGATGGGGAGTGGCATTGTTTAGCATGCAAGGGCTAAAATTTAAAAGTACAGGGGGGCACAGAGAGCATATGACAGGAAGAAAACCTCATCTGAGAAGATAGTTAAGGTTTTTGTGAAGAAAAGATATTCATATTGATTACTGTAGGGTGAATAGGATTTAACCAGCAGGTGAATGTAGGGGAAAAACAATGCAGGAACAGGAAACAAGTGTAAGGGCCTGAGATGAAAAGGAACTTAGTGTATTTGAAATAAAGAGAAAACCAGTGAGGCAGGAACATAGTGACCAAGATGAGATTAGAAAGGTAAGCAAATGTCATGAAAACTATAGTATGGTGGTTGTTTGTTTGATACTAACATTCCTTTATTTTTCTTAAATTTTTATATTGGAGTAGAATTGATTGGGCTTCCCAGGTGATGCTAGAGGTAAAGAACTTGCCTGCAAATTCAGGAGATATAAGAGACATGAGTTCAATCCCTGGGTTGGGAAGATTCCTTGGAGGAGGGAATGGCAACTCACTCCAGTATTCTTGCCTGGAGAATCCCATGGACAGAGAAGCCTGGCGGGCTATGGTTCTTAGGGTCAGAAAAAGTTGGACACAACTGAAGCAACTTAGGATACATGCAGAGTTGATTAATAATGTTGTGTTAGTCCCAGGTGTTCTGTTAGTTTTAGATTTCAAATGATTCAGTTCTACATATACATGTATCTATTCTCTTTCAAATTTTTTCCCATTTAAGTTATTATAGTACATTGGGCAGAGTTCCTTGTGCCATATGATAGTGTTTGAATGCTTTTGTTTACCATGTTCTGTTGCGATTATTAACATAAATGATCATGTAAACGTTTTCCCTTTTCATTTTTGTATCCTTGATATCAAGTATAGTGCCAAGTGCAATGTAAGTGTTCCATAAATGCTTGTTGAATTAGTGAAGCAATTCACTATGACTGGAAGACTGGAAGAGCACAATCATTACAGAAAAACAAAGATAAGATTGTATATGGTTATCATTTTCCTTACTGTATCAGTCAAGCCATATTTATTTAAATAATAATCAGATTTTCCCCTATAAGCAAAGATGTTGTCAAACTCGTTTGTGTGACTGATATATGATAAGACCAAACAAACCCAAATGTCAGAATCTGGAGCAGAGAACAGTTTATTGCATGGCCAAGAAAGGAGAATGGGTGACTTGTGCTCAAAAGGCCCAAATGTCCCAATGGTTTTTATAGGAAAAGTTTTCATAGGCAGAATTTGGGGAGGAGGGCTGTAGGGGTGTGATTTTCTTCTGATTGGTTGTTGGGGAGTTAACAGGGTGGTGTTCCAGGAATCCCAGTTATCAGCCTTCTGGTTCCAACCAGTCTGGGGCCCACAGCTTATGGTCAGCCTGCAGTTACCATGCTCCACCTGGGTGGGGGCCTTAGTTCCTGTAGAAGAACTCAGAAGATATGTATCAGATAATTATGCACATCACCCAGGAGGATATAGGACCCTGCTCCATTGCTGCACTATTTTTGTTTCTTATTGTATTCCCTCATTTCCCTAATTATAACTGCCATTTGGAACTCAGGGAAGGTCTAGGATGCTGAAAGCCTTTTTCCCATAAACAATGATTGGGGAACATAAAAATGCTTTTGTACATGGAGGGTTCACATTGTCCTGCTTGTTTTCAAAGAGATTAAGAGAGGCTGGTTAGTGAAACAATGACTTGTTGAACAAAACTAAGAGAAAACTAGTTTAAAAAAAAAATGCTGTGGGGGAGGGAAAACAATTTCCCCTCCACCCTTCTTGGTTCTTGGTTGAGACACCCCTGTAAAAACAAGAAAAAAGATTAATAGGAGAAAAACAAACAGAAGTCTAATAACAGGTATACCTCCTGTATACATATGAGAGACCCAGGAAAACTGAGATGACTCCCCCAAATGACCAAAGCCATCACCTTAAATGCCATCTTCAGCTAAAGGAAAAAAAGATGTTGGGGGTGGTGAGTCAGTTATGGGAGGTGACCAGGAAAAGCACAGTAAACAAGGATAAAGTTGTTGTGAAGAGTTAAGGCCTTGCCTTCTCCATTGATGAATTTCTAGGGGTTTAGTCATCCTTCTTTTCCTGGTACAGAAAGGGAGACATCCTTGCAAAAGATTTTCATTATAAATGTAAACCTCCCTTACAAAAGAGTAACTTATACTCAGTTTTCAGAGCATTTCCTGTGTCTGTTACTTAAAAATAACCAGCTCAAGGCAGTCTTTGCACCACAAAAAATAGAGAAAAAAAGATGTGCAGCTGTTAAGAAATTAAGACTATATGATATTCAGGTATTTCAATGTCTTTAAACTTTGCTTGGAAAATACTGTCATTAAAAATATACATATAGTTATATATGGTACTATGAAACCATTGCAATTGATATAATTAACCATCCCAGGGTTAAGAAGCAATCATCAGTATACTGCTGCTGCTGCTAAGTCGCTTCAGTCGTGTCCGACTCTGTGCGACCCCATAGACGGCAGCCCATGAGGCTCCCCGGTCCCTGGGATTCTCCAGGCAAGAATACTGGAGTGGGTTGCCATTTCCTTCTCCAATGCATGAAAGTGAAAAATGAAAGTGAAGACGCTCAGTCGGGTCCTACTCTTAGCGATCCCATGGACTGCAGCCTACCAGGCTCCTCCGTCCATGGGATTTTCCAGGCTAGAGTACTGGAGTGGGGTGCCATTGCCTTCTCCGCATCATACACTACACTCTAACAAATAGCATCTCAGCTCAAATTGCAGCTAAATGGCCCAGCATTAAAAAAGAAAAAAAAAAAGAAAAAAGAACTTTAGAAATTCTAACCTTGCAAAGCCACATGTATAGAGGATTCTCAGGCTCTCCTCTGCATTCTTATAGTTGTTATTGGCTTGTTGCAGAAACCAGTAATCGAGAAACCAAGCACCGCACTTGGAGAGTTGAAGGACTCAGGTTTATTATGCAGGCAGGTCCAGAGGAATTAACACTCTAAGCTCTGAGCCCTGAACAAAGGGGTTACAGAGTTTTTATAGACAGACTATAGTGGGCAACACTAGCTGTTAATAGGCTGGTTTAAACTAAGGGGTTTCACACACGCAGGAACAGCAGTCAAGATGGGGAGGGGGGTGCCTGATCTTTACATGGACAGGCACGACTAAGCTTTTTCAGGGGCTCAGCAATTGCAAACAGCAGGACAAGGGTGAGTGAGATAAGCTCCTGCTCCTAGTATTTTAAGTCCCCACTTTCTGAGACTACATGACCTACGTGATCCAGGCTTTGCAAGGAGCAAGCTGAGTTACAGAGGCAGAAGGAGCAGGAGGTTATGTAAAATTTTAACTTTTCCTCTTCAGACTGTCACACTCATTTGACCCAGGGGTACTGTCATATGTTAAACATTTTCTGTGTGTATCTCATCTCTTCAACTAGATCATAAATCCTTCAAGGGAAAGGCCTTACACTTTCCATTTCCAACAATTCTTTGTGTAGGTGGTACTAATTAAGAATTTTACTGCAATGTGCATAACACATATTTTATTTTATGTAATCTTACTGCTTATAATGCCTGACAATTCTTTCATTAAAGAATATCTGGATAATATGACTCTATGAACTTAAGAATTATTTAAAGTTACTAAAAATGAAATATTAGTAACAATTTTAGCTTTGGCACAGAACATTTTTTGGCATTTACATTTTTTTCTTCCTCCCACCCTCTCCTAGTGTTTAATTTGGATAACAATGTGGTTTTGATCATCTCAAAATGGAAAGGTTAAATATAAGGCACATACCTTCATATATAAATACAGTTGACCCTTCAATGACACAGGTTTGAATTGTGTGGGTCCACTTGTTGTAGGAAGGAGGACCCCCTCCAGGGCCCCAAGAGTGGGCTCTTGTCTAACACTTGGAAAAGAATTGTCCAAGGAGACATGTGCTTACAAAGCAAGAGACTTTATTGGAAGAGGGCACCCAGGCATAGAGCAACAGAGTAAGGGAACCCAGCAGAACTGCTCTGCCCCGTAGACAGACTGCCACATGTTATCAATGTTTCTGTTTATAGTCTCTGAAAAACTGCCACAGCTGAATTGTGTTGGAAAATAAAAGCCATGAAAATGTAACAGTTGTACTGTAATCTGTTTACTGAATTTTAGATTTGTGTTTTTTGTTTTTTTTTTTTTAAACCTGGATTTTCAAGGAAATCACATTTGGTACTGTATTCAAGGCTTGCCATAGGTTATTTCACCACAATACAAGGTCATCGTACGTTTTTCATGAAAAAAATAGAGTGAATTCTGTTTTGTATATTTCCTGATGAATAAATGCAGCTACTTATTTGAAACAATGTGAAAGAAATAAATGTTGTAAAGTGACACAAAAATGATTTCAATTAGAATCACAATGTTCAGTTTGTTGGCACTATCATGATATTTAGATGCTAGAGTTAAACATTGTGATCCACGAACAATTAAGCATTAACACTCTCACTGCCATTTTCTTTTGTCTCTTTAGTATAAATGCTATCTGAACCTCAAAGAATTAGAGGTAATTTTCTGCCCTTCATTGTGTGTCAAATCACTAGAACACTGGTTTAACAAAAGAAACATTTGTGATCTGCTGACTGGATTTTTAGCATCTCTTCAGCCTTCTAAATCTTACAGGAAGTTTTAGGTCCTCCAAATTTATATGACCAAGTAAATTTACATGTTGTATTTACAGACGAGGTGTTCATGGAGCCATGGAATTTGCTAATAGCTTTGCAATTATCCCTTGCACTTGAGAGGGAGGGAGAATAAGAGTAGGTGGCACCTGTGGTTCCTTTTGATTCTAATATTTTACTAATTCCAACGGTTATAGGAAATAATTGAGCTGCTGTTAGTGGTGACCATGGTCAAATGGCAGGATTCCTCCCCACTAAGTATCCACACGTGTGCATGTCCTAAGTCACTTCAGTCGTGTCCCTGTTTCTGACTCAAGTCTCTTGGGACAAGCAGCCTCTCTAGATTGACGCAGCAATAATGCGAAGGAAGATTTTCTAAATACATCTATGGAAAAGAGTAGAATTACTGCTCAGTAATTTTACTCATTTAAGATTCCTATTCCAGAAATTAGGTCATGGGAAATATTTCAAAGCTGTGTGACCACATGTAGTGTGAGACTTGTTTAGCATTATTCCAGTACCTGGAGAAGTATAGCCCTCATGGACCAGTCAGAAAAAAGTCACAGGATGTTGAGGAGTGAACTATGTCTGGCTCCACACAAGAAGAGACTCAACTGAAAAAGGTAATCTTTTTGCCTTAAGAAGTGAATGCCAGACTTAGAGAACAAATTCACGGTTACTGGTGGTGAGGGTGGAAGGGAAGTTATAGTTAGGAAATTTGGGATTGACAAGTACACACTGCTGCATTTAAAATGGATAACCGGAGGCTTCCCTTGTGGTCCAGTGCTTAAAACTTTGTGCTTCTACTGCAGGAGGTGTGGATTTGAACTCTGGTTGGGGAACTAAGATCCTGCATGGCACATGGTGGAGCCAAAAAAAATAAAATAGGTAACCAACAGGGACTTACTGTATAGCATAAGGAACTCTGCTCAATATTATGTAATAATCTAAATGGAAAAAGAGTTTGAAAAAGAATGGATACATGTACATGTATAACTCAATTACTTTGCCATACACCTGAAACTAACACAGCATTGTTAATCAACTGTACTTCAATATAAAATAAAAAGATTTTAAAAAGTGATGTAAAACATAAAGTTTAAAAAAGAAGAAATGAAAGCATAGATGTTTTTAATTTGAAGGAATAGTCAAGAATATATTATACTGAGTGTTCCAGGAAACAGATAACAGAAAACCTAATAAAGAGAGAACAAAGCAAACAAGTGTTCATTTTCCCCACAAAAGTCTAACTATAGTTCGCAAAGTGTGGCCCAGAAATCCCTGTGGGTTCCTGAGCCCTTTCAGGTTTCTGCCAGATCAAAACAATTTTAATAATAATTCTAAGATATTATTTGCCCTTTTCACTCTGTTGACATTTGCACTGTTGGTGCTAAAGCAACAAAAGCTAAAACTGCCGACTTCTTAGCACAAATCAGCAGAGTGGTACCAAACTCTACTAGTAGTAGCCATTGTATTCTTCTTTGCCATGAACTTAAAGGAAAAAAGAGCCAGTTTCACTTTAGAATGCTCTTGAAGAAACAAAAAAAAAAATGAATTTATTGAGTCTCAACTCTTGAGTATTCATCTTCTTAATATTCTATGGAATGAAATGGAGAGTTTGCATGAAGTACTTCTGATACACACTGGAGTTGAACGGTTATCTCTAGCAAAAGAGTTTGTACACTTGACTAATAAGCTGAGTTGGCTGCTTTTTTAAAGAAGCATCATTTATACTTGAAAGAATGACTGATAAACTACAGTTATACAAACTTGGGTATTTGGCAGATGTTTTCCCGAAAATGAACAAAGTGAGCATGTCATTTTAAGGAAAACAACTCAAAGTATTTGTTAACAATAATAACATTTGTGCTTTCAAGTGAAAATTAGAGTTTTGGAAAAGTTATATCTGCCATCATGAGCTTGCCAGCTTCCCAACTTAAAGATGTATTTGATGAGCTCAATAGAGGTATTAATTAAAAAAGTAATTTTTTTTCATATTCTGTAATAAAATGCATCACCAATTGGGAATCCTGTATAAAACTCAGTGAACCAGTATTTTCCAAATGACAAATGAATACATCATGTTACAAAATCATGAGTGGGCAAAAGAGCTTTTAAAACACAAGATACACAAATAGATTTTAATGTGCTGATGCATGAAAATTTCATTGATATGGTTTTTGATTCTATGTTGCAACTAGTTTTTTTTTTTTCTGAATTACCATTTCTTGAATTTCAGTGAAATATCAAAGAAAAATGTCTACAATTATATAGGAAGGCCATTGAAATACTTTATTTTTTCAAACAAATACCTCTGTGAGCCTAGATATTCTTCATATAATCAAACAGATGCAGAAGATGCAGAAGAGATTCCAGCTGTCTTCTGTCATGCCAGACATTAAAGAAATTTGTAGACATGTAAAACATTGCTACTCTTCTCACTAAGTTTCCTTTCATTTTGGAAAATATAATATTTTTGAAAATGCTATTTATGTCAATGTACAATAGGTATTTTTTGTTGTTGTTCAGTCGCTCAGTCATATCCGACTCTTTATGACTCCATGGACTGCATCAGGCCAGGCTTCCCTGTCCTTCACTATCTCCTGGGGTTTGCTGAAATTCATGTCCGTTGAGTCAGTGATGCCATTAAACCATCTCATCCTCTGTTGCCCCCTTCTCCTCCTGCCCTCAATCTTTCTCAGCATCAGGGTATTTTCCAATGAGTCAGCTCTTTGCATCAGGTGGCCAAAGTATTGGAGCTTCAGCTTCAGCATTGGTCCTTCCAATGAGTATTCAGGACTGATTTCCCTTAGGTTTGACTGGTTTGATCTCCTTGCTGTCCAAGGGATTCTCAAGAGTCTTCTTCAACACCACAGTTTGAAAGCATCAGTTCTTCAGTTGTCAGTCTTCTTTATGGTCCAACTCTCACATCCATACATAACTACTGGAAAAACCATACGTTTGACTACATGGACCTTTCTTGGCAGTGTGATGTCTCTGCTTTTTAATACACTAGGTTTCTTACAGCTTTTCTACCAAGCAGCAAACATCTTTTAATTTCATGGCTGCAGTCACCGTCTGCAATGATTTTGGAGCCCAAGAAAATAAAGTCTATCACTGTTTCCATTTTCCCCCCATCTATTTGCCATGAAGTGATGGGACCAGATGCAATGATCTTAGTTTTCTGAATGTTGAGTTTTAAGTCAGATTTTTCTCTCTCCTCTTTTACTTTCATCAAGAGGCCCTTTAGTTCCTCTTCACTTTCTGCCATTAGAGTGGATTGGTATCATCTGCATATCTCAGGTTATTGACATTTCTCCCAGCAATCTTGATTCCAGCTTGTGATTCATCTAGCCTGGCATTTTGCATGATGTACTCTGCATATAAGTTAAATAAGCAGGGTGACAATGCACAGCCTTGATTTACTTCTTTCCCAATTTGGAACCAGTCCATTGTTCCATGTCTGGTTCTAATTGTTGCTTCTTGACCTGCATACAGGTTTCTCAGGAGGCAGGTAAGGTGGTCTGATATTTCCATCTTTTGCAGAATTTTCCACAGTTCGTTGTAATCCATACAGTCAAAGACTTTCAAGTAGTTGATGAAACAGAATAGATGTTTTTCTCAAATTCTCTTGTTTTTCTATATCCCAACAGATGTTGGTAATTTAATCTCTGGTTCATCTGCATTTTCTCAATCCAGGTTTTACATCTGAAAGTTCTCGATTCATGTACTGTTGAAGCCTAGCTTGAAGGTTTTTGAGCATTACCTTGCTAGCATGTAAAATGAGCCCAATTGTGCAATAGTTTGAACATTCTTTAGGGTTGTCCTTCTTTGGATATTATTTTTAGTATTAAAAATTAATAATTAAAATTTGTTTTTGAAGTTCTTTTTTATAGCATGGAAAATATTAATAGATAAATTTCATATAAAAGAAAGCTTTTGGGAGTCCTCAATAATTTTTTTAACCTTTTACTTTGAAATAGTTTTTGATTTAGAGAAGAGTTGTAGAGATAAAAGAGTTCTTGTATACCCTCCATCTAGCTTCCCCTAATACTAGCATCTTATATAACCACAGCACATTTATCAAAACTAAGAAATTAACATTCCTCAATAGTGAGTATAATTGGAAAATGTTCTGAGACCAGTAATTTGAGATCTGCTGATCCACAGGTAAGCAGTTGCCACTATTGGTTCAGCTGCACAACAAAGACCCAGATTTTGTTTTGTTGTTGTTGTTACTGTTGTTGGGATATAGTTGACATAACATTGTGTAAGTTTTAGGCCTTCAATATGTTGATTTGATCCATTTACACTGCTATATGATTGCCATTCTTTTGTATCATACAATATTTCTTTTAGTGGGAACAATTAGGACCCAGTCTTTTAGCAAGTTTAATGTTTATAGTGTAGTTTTGTTGTCTGTCATCCCAGTACTATGTATTAGATCTTTAGGACTTATTTATCTATGACCTGCAAGTGAGTATCCTTGAACAACATCCCTTCCAGTCCCCTATCCCCCAGCTTCTGGTAACTACCATTTCACTCTCTGTTTTTATGAGTTCAGTTTTTTTTTTTTTAATTCCACATGTAAGAGAGAATATGTAGTATTTGTCTTTTTCTGCCAACCAGTCTTTTGATTCCTGTTCTATTGGCTTTTTATCTTCCTGATTGTCATCTCATGGCTATAAGATGGCTGACAGCACTACAGTCTTGTCTTTTTAGTTTAAGACTGGAAGAAGAGGGAACAGACAGTGTCAGAAAGCCCTCCTCTATGCCCTGTCCTCTTTACCAGCAAGCAAAATTCTTCCCAGAAAGAGCCCACTCAACTTCCATTTATATCCCAGTGGTCAGAACTTGCTCTGCTCTGGGCCCAAATTCTAGACAAATCACTTGTGGCATAAAATTGAATTCAAGTGACTGGAACAACTGGTTTATCCCCTGGAGGGGGGTTAAGGGTCTCTCTACCCTGAAGTTAAGAGATCTCTGCTTACGTCCTGAAAAAATCAAGGTCTACTATTCAGGAAGAAGAGGGGAGAGAATGGCTTTTAGATTGCCATTGGTATCTTAACTGTCAGTTTGGAATTTCTATAAGACATTGTAGAAATTAAAGAAGTGAACTGGCTACTGGAATTATCCTGATTTGATGGGTGTGGAAGAAGTGTGGACTGACTGTATGGACCTACTGTATGGCACAGGGAACTCTACTCAATATTCTGTAATAAATAAATAAATAAATATATATATATATAAAATAACTCTACTCAATATTCTGTAATAAATAAATAAATAAATATATATATATAAAAGAACCACTGTGCTGTTCACCTGAATCTAAAACAACATTGTAAACCAACTATACTCCAATTTAAAATAATAATTCAATTAAAATATATAAATAAAGCCAACCATGAAGCTGAAGAAACAGTTAAAAAAGTGAATTTTTTACAAAATTGGGAAATTAGTATGGGCCTCCCTTTTAGCTTATGGTATGTAAAAGTGTTAAATCCAGATGTGAATTTTGTGGTTACTGCTTATTATCACAAGGGACAGTCTTGTTAGCTTCATCACTGTATAACAGGAGACATTCATGGCAGCACTGCCCACCCCACGTGAAGGCAGAATTCGTATACTTGCCTTTGTGATTCCAATGTATTAAGGGAAATGATTACTTCATCCAATACTCCAGGTTTACCCTGAAATCAGAATGCATTTTTTTTTTTTAAATCTTATTTGGAATCACTTCCTTGTATAGATTACTCCCTCAAAAGAGGAGAATCGCTCACAGTAGTAACAGACCACTCTCAAAGCAGTCTTTTAAATAACTTGTATGGTGCCAATTTCTCTTGTCCTTCTTTATGTATCCTTAGCAAGATCCCAAGGTATTTTTATCTCTGGGCCACAGGAGCTCTTGATACCTGTTCTGGAATTCTGTGCTAACAATGACTGATGATTGCAAAACTGGGAGCAACTTAAGGACATAGCCTTAATTTGTTATATTATACAGTAAAACAGCACCCTTCCTCTTCTTATTTTTGTCATTACCCAGTATTCTTCCCAGTACTTCCCTTGAGGCTGTCTTACAGTGCTATCCATCCAAGATCGCAGTAGGTCTGTGTTTCACAGTGCTAGAAAGGACCCACCCCAGCCTTCTAAAGAATCAGAACATTCTTTAAGCAACAGACAAGAGACAGGGAAGTATCTGTCCTTTTGCTATGCTTAGGAGGAAGACTGCATTTAATAGCGCAATTGTGCATTACTTTAAGGCTTTCTAACCAATATTTAAGCTGATTCTGTTAACCACACCCTCACATGCTCCCCAGCCAGGCTCTGTGGAGAAGTCTGTGAAATTAAATGAATTCATAAGAGTAAGTGAGTGGTGAGGAGAAAGAGGCATTCCCCATAGTCTTGATATTCCCCTCAGCTTTCAGAGGGGAAAAATGAAAAGGAAGAAATATTATATAATAAGAACAAAGACGACAGGAGTCCTCCACCCTGATGCTTTGTGGTGTCGATGAGTGATATGTAATGACTCCAGAGAGGAAGCAGCTGTGGTTGTGCTGTATAATATGAGACCATAAGCTACCTCATAAATTATACTCATGCTCCAAATGTGGCATAAATGCAATAGAAAGATTACCGTGACCTAAATAGTCACTGAACAGCAGCTTTCTTCTGGATGCCCATGGGCTACAATGGGCCACCAGACAGGGACAGTAGCAGTTAACAGTGGCAACCTATGTGAACTGATGGGCAAGATCAGATGGCTCTACCCCTGTCTTTTCCCCATGCCTTGCTATTGAGTTAGAAAACACCCTGATGCTGGGAAAAATTGAAGGCAGGAGGAGAAGGGGATGATAGAGTATGAGATGGTTGGATGGCATCACCAACTCAATGGACATGAGTATGAGCAAGCTCCAGGAGATGGTGAAGGACAGGGAAGCCCGGCATACTGCAGTCCATGGAATTGAAAAGAGTTGGACATGATTGAGGGACTGAACAATAACAACCTGAAAGAATGTCAATTTCTCCATCTTTCTAAGAAGGGCTCATTACTGGGTAAAGTTAAGGCTCTTGAAATAGTTAAGGCAAGTTGTATTCAGGAGTAACAGAGATGGGAAGAATATAGCAAGAATGTCATGCACATTTTGAACATTTTCAGTTGTTGGGATCCAACAATGAGGCAAGGGATCCATTTATATCATGCTAAATTCTAACGATTCTTCTGGGAAATAATTATACGGTGGGAAGAATCAAGATGAATGAGGTCAACTCTGGAAGTACACCAGTGTTTGAGGACAGAGTGGAAATAGATTCGAAGTATACATGGTGGATATCAGATAGTATTTGAAGCCAGGCCCAGAAGTCTTAAGTCTGAATCCTTTAGCAAGGAGGCTACAGTTAAAAAATAATTTTCTTGAGACATTCAAAGTCAAAGAATCAACACTATTGATGCCAACAGTTTTGGCAGTAATATGATGTGTTATCTCTGGTGTGACTTTCTAGGGCGACAATAACAATTTACCACAAACTTAGTGGCTCTTTCAGCTTCCACTGTCCCCTAATGCTTACTCACTTGTGATAGCACAACTCCAATCTCTGCTTCCATCTTCACATGCCTTCTCCTTTGTGTTTTCTTTTTTATCTCTAAGATATGTTCATTGAATTTAGAGCCCACTTCAATCCCACTATGCTCTCATCTCAATGCATAATTTAATTACATCCTCAAGCATCCTATTGCAAAATAAGATCACATTCTGAGGTTCTGGGTGGATACAAACTTGGGAAGAATATTATTCAACCCATTACAGTCAGTAATCTCAGCATAGGCATCTGTGGCACTGTTTGTCACAAGGAGGGACCCAACATCTATTACATTGCCTTGGTACAGCAAAGACTTTATGCATTGTGTTTTTGGTGAAAGTGTTAGCAGCCTGAAGCCATCTGTGGAGAGCAGCAGCAGATGTCTTAAAAGTAGTTGGGGACAAGAAATGGGTGAGATCTTACAGAAGGAGATTGTTATAAGGGCTGCAAGCTGGGTAAATGGTCAAGAAGCTCACATTAAGATTCTGACTAGCTGATACCACAGGCTTGCCTTGTGGCTCAGCTGGTAAAAAATCTGCCTGCAATGTGGGAGACCTGGGTTCTATCCCTGGGTTGGGAAGATCCCCTGGAGAAGGGAACAGCTACCCACTCCAGTATTCTGGCCTGGAGAATTCCATGATCTGTACAGTCCATGGGGTCACAAACAGTCGGACACGACTGAGCAACTTTCTCTTTCACTTTTCTTTAGCTGATCCCAGTGCACTCCCACTACATTTCATCATATCAGTTAGGGCAAACAAAAATGGGACAAAGATGATAAAATGGGTCTTGACTGAACAATTTCAAGGAAGGGCACCAAGAAAGAAGGATGGGCTTTCAGAGACAAAAAGAGCAAAGAGAGGTTAGCTAGAGGTAACATAACCTCATATGAGATTCTAAAGTTGACCACACAATTTCTTGAGATTTATGGATGGCACTTGTGTATCTAGCTTTAAAGGAGTTGAGGCCACTACCATGTGGAGATAAACATTAGCTCCATTCATTGTCCCTTAACAATTAGCATAGGAAAGTGATCAAGAAAGCCTACCCATCAATAAGCATAAATAGGTCAACTATGACAGGATCACAGGTAAAGAGCAGGAAACATCAAGAAACTTAAAGGAGAAGTAAGAGGGCTTCCCTGGTGACTCAGTGGTAAAGGATCTGCCTGCTGGTGAAGGAGACACAGGAAACTTGGGTTAGATTCCTGGGTCGGGAAGATCCCACATGCCATGGAGCAACTAAGTCTGTGCGACACAACTATTGAACCTGTGCCCTCTAGCCCAGGAACCACAACTAATGAAGCCCTCACACTGCAACTACTGAAGTCCACATGCCTTAGAGCCCCTGCTCAGCAACAAGAGAAACCACTGCAACAAGAAGCTCATGCACTGCAACTAGAGAAAAGTCCATGCAGCAAAGAAGACCCCAACACAGCCAATAAATAAATAAATAAAATTTAAAAGAAATTAAAAAAAATAAAGGAGAATAGGAAGGGATTTGATCAATGGGCATTTTTACCACTCCTACAAGGAGAGACCCCCCAAAAAGATATCCTTTTCATCATTACAGTGTTGTATTGTTGTTGTTTAGTTGCTAAGTCATGTCTGATTTTATTGCCACCCCATGGACTCTAGCCCACTACATTCCTCTGTCCATGGGATTTCCCAGGCAAGAATACTGGAGTGGGTTGCCATTTCCTTTTCCAGGGGATCTTTCCAACCCAGGGATTGAACCTCGGTCTCTGGTAGGCAGATTCTTTACCATTGAGCCACCGGGGATTGTCTAGAATTACTCTAAGTCAGATATGAGCAGAAAATACTCACAAACGTTGATGGAGTTCCATCCCAGAAAGGGAATTTACAGACAAATATCAACTTTGCTAATTTTCTACATTGGTGGTACCTTCAGCTCCACAAACCTAGAATTTAGCAGAAATGATATTAGAAAGAGTCTCAAACTTAATGACACTGCTTTGCATGACTGATGAAATAAAGATTTCAAATTAAATGGTCTTTTTTCCTCAAGCACAATTTTAATCAACATTATTGCTGCACAGTGCCATCCATGTGCATTTTTTATGACCAAAGACAAATAGATATGGAATATTTCTATCCAAATGAAAATTGGGGACAAATGGTTTATCAGCATTACTTCTTTTCCTGATTTGTTAATGTGTTGTAAACATTTTTACAAAAGAGTAAGAATTAAATTGCTTTTAGTTATATATTAAAATTTTCTTTATTGAAAAAGAGTAGTCTATAATTGGAGCTATCCTAGAACTTCTGGGATGTATTTCTGTCTTATTTGTACAATTGACATTTTGATAATTATTTCAACTACATTTCAACTCATGCTTCATCCCCTTGACCTTGTACTCCATCAGCCATGCCAGTAGACAGCACTGAAAACCCAAACATCTGTTTTGTTTGCTTGTTTTAAGTTCTGCTACAGAAAGCTAGAGAGCAGTGCCAATTGGCTCCACTACAAATTTATGCCATTTAATCTCAGTTGGGCCTTCAATACTACTTGGTAATTCTTCATTCCTGTGATGATGCCCTCAGCAGCTGTTCAAAATCTTTTTTACTCTCCATGGGTTCTCAATTCCCAAAGAAGAAAATTGTGGTAACAAAGCAAAACAATTTCTCAAGAGTATAATGCAAGAAAACTTCCCCAAAATAACATTTAAAAGTGCATATTAAAAAAGCACAACCATGTACCTGAGGAAGTTGACCCAGATCAACCAGCAGAGACATATTCTAGTAAATTTTCTAGACTTAAGGGGAAAAAGAAAACCTTTTCAGCCAAAAGAATCAAAATCATTCATAAAGGAAAGGAAATAAGATTATAGTCAGACTTTGAAAGAAAATTTATGCGAACAGAAAAAAAGCAGTAGCATACTCAATATAGCAAAGAAAGATACGTGAGTTAAAGATTTTATATTCAGCCCAACTTGTGAATAAAGTAAAAAAACAAAACCACACAGACAAATTTATCAGCATGCAAGAACTCAAGGACTATTGTTCCTATGAGACTTTTAACATTTTAGATAATCAGCTTCTGACAATTAAAGTGTCTGGAGAGGCACCTTCAACATAAAACCTGATGTTACTGACCACTGAAAGCAGTCAATGCCATAGACAAAAGAGGCAATCAAATGTTTTTTTATCTCCAGATAGAGACACCACCACCTAGGAAGCCAAAAGAGAAAACAATCAACTGAAATCTGATTAAGCCTATAGAACCAACCCTCAATTTACAGGAAATGCAAAATCAAGACTGAAGAAAACCCTAGAGGACAAAAGATATAGTTTCTTCAACAAATAAACTATGAGGAAAAAAGAGGTTGAAGTAGAAACTCTAAATTAAAACAGATGTAGAAATTATCAAGTGGAAGCATAACTAAACTAGTGTTTATGAATGAACATTTTGGTGATAAACTAAAAGAGAAAATAAAGAATTGATTTCTGGAAAGGTCAGAATAGAGGTTAACTTTTCAGGACAATGGAGACAGTTGTGATTAGGAGGGGTCTCTGGCTGTTGTTGTTCAGTCGTGTAGTCATGTCCATTCCTTTTGATCCCATGGACTGCAGCACACCAGGCTTCCCTGTCCTTCACCATCTCGTGGAGCATGCTCAAACCCATGTGCACTGATTTGGTGATGCCATCCAATCATCTCATCCTCTGTCATCCTTTTTCCTCCTGCCTTCAATCTTTACCAGCAACAGGGCCTTTTCTAATGAGCTGGCTCTTCCCATCAGGTGGCCAAAGTATTGGACAAAGTATTGGAGCTTCAGCATCAGTCCTGTCAATGAATATTCAGCATTGAGTTCCTCTAGGATAGACTGGTTTGGTCTCCTTGCTATCCAAAGGACTCTCAAGAATTTCCTCCAACATCACAATTCAAAAGCATCAATTCTTCGATGCTCAGCTTTCTTTATGATCCAACTCTCATATCCATACATGACTATTGGAAAAACCATAGCTTTGACTAGACAGACCTTTGTCGACAAAGTAATGTCTCTGCCTTGTAATTTGCTGCCTAGGTTGGTCATAGCTTTTCTTCCAAGGAGCAAATGTCTTTTAATTTCATGGCTACAGTCACCATCTGCAGTGATTTTGGAGCCCAAGTAGATAAAGTTTGTCACAGTTTCCACATCTGTTGCCATGAGTGATGCGATCAGATGCCATGATCTTAGATTTCTGAATGTTGAGTTCTAAGCCAACTTTTTCGCTCTCCTCTTTCACCTTCATCAAGAGGCTTTTTGGTCTTCTTCGTTTTCTGCCATAAGGGTGTTGTTATCTGCATATCTGAAATTATTGATATTTCTCCTGACAATCTTGATTCCAGATTGTGCTTCATCCAGCCCAGCATTTTGCATGATGTACTCTGCCTAGATATTAGATAAGCAGGGTGACAGTATACAGCCTTGTCATATTCCTTTCCCAATTTTGAACCAGTCTGTTGTTCCATGTCTGGTTCTAACTGTTGCTTCTTGACCTGCATACAGGTTTTGCAGGAGGCAGGTAAGGTGGTCTGGTATTCCCATCTCTTGAAGAATTTTCCACACTTTGTTGTGATCCACACAGTCAAAGGCTTTAGTATAGTCAATGAAGCAGAAGTAGATGTTTTTCTGGAACTCTCTTGCTTTTTTGATGTTCCAACGGATGTTGTCAATTTGATCTCTGGTTCCTCTGCCTTTTCTAAATCCAGCTTATACATCTGGAAGTTCTTGGTTCCTGTACTGTTGAAACCTAGCTTGGAGAATTTTGAGCATTACTTTGCTAGCTTGGGAGATGAGTGCAATTGTGTGGTAGTTTGAACATTCTTTGGCATTGGCTTTCATTGGGATTGGAATGAAAACTGACCTTTTCCAGTCCTGTGGCCACTGCTGAGTTTTCCAAATTTGCTGGTATATTGAGTGCAGCACTTTAACAGCATCATATTTTAGGATTTCAAATAGCTCAACTGGAATTCCATCACCTCCCCTAGCTTTGTTCGTAGTAATGCTTCCTAAGGCCCACTTTATTTTGTACTCCAGGATGTCTGGCTCTAAGTGAGCGATCACACCCATCGTGGTTTTCTGGGTAATTAGGATCTCTTTTGTATAGTTCTTCTGTGTATTCTTGCCACCTCTTCTTAAAATCTTCTGCTTCTGTGAGGTCCATACCATTTCTGTCCTTTACTGTGTCCATCTTTGCATGAAATGTTCCCTTCCTATCTCTAATTTTCTTGAAGAGCTCTCTAGTCTTTCCCAGTCTATTGTTTTCCTCTATTTCTTTGCAGTGATCACTGAGGAAGGCTTTCTTATCTCTCCCTGCTGTTCTTTGGAACTCTGCATTCAGATGGGTGTATCTTTCCTTTTCTCCTTTGCCTTTTGCTTCTCTTCTTTTCTCAGCTATTTGTAAGGCCTCTTCAGACAACCATTTTGCCTTTTTCCTTTTCTGTTTCTTGGGGATGGTTCTGATCACTGCTTCCTGTACAGTGTTACAAACTTCTGTCCATAGTTCTTCAGGTACTCTGTCAGATCGAATCCTTTAAATCTATTTGTCACTTCCACTGTATAATTGTAAGGGATTTGATGGGTCATGCCTCAATGGCCTAATGGTTTACCCTTATTTACTCAATTTAAGTCTGAATTTTGCAATAAGGAGCTAATCAGAGATTCTGGGGTCTCTGGGGTGGCTGTCAAAAATTCTAACTTTTTAACCTATTTTGTAACCTAGGTGGTTGATTACAAGGGTGTTTTTCTCATAATGATTAATTAAGTTATACATTTAGTTAATGTAGTTTTCTGTATTTGTTATATTTTACAATAATTTTTTAAAAAGAAACACAGCATGGTGTTTCATGTTGGTTATCTTTTCCTTTTATGGCAGTGAGGCATTAAAATGCAGCCTGAATACACAAAATTTTGCAGCCAGAACATAGAGGGCAGAGCCAGAATGGTTTAATTGTTTGGGAAATAAATGATAGCTCAGGGAATTGTTCAGTATTCTGCATTAAAAAAAATCATATATATATATATATTACATTCCTCTGTTTATGCCCACTACAAGTCTCATCACTTCTATTATTTCTTTTATAAATGTGGTTTCTTCTCTAGTAATCAAAATTATGAAATAAATATAACAGTAAAGTTTATACTATTAGATAAAGCAACCTAGGGTGAAAAAGAGCCTTTTTATATAGAATCTGCAAATCCTCTTACTTTAAATCAGATCGGAAAGGTGCCTTTTATATCTATCACTATTTCTTCAATCTCATATAAGATTAGGTCACCAAAAATAAATTCAATTATGAAATAATGTCATTTGCAGCAACATAGATGGACCTAGAGATTGTCATACTTAGTGAAGTAAGACAGAGAAAGACAAATGTGATATGATATCACTTCTACATGGAATCTAAAAAAAAGGGTACAAATTTACTTACTTACAAAGCAGAAATAGAGTCACAGATGTAGAAAAGAAACATGGCTACCAGGGGGAAAGAAGGGGAAGGATAAATTGGGAGATTGAGATGGACATATACACACTATTATGTACAAAATAGATAACTACTAAAGATCTGCTGTCGAGCTCACGGAACTCTACTCAATACTCTGTAATGACCTATATGGGAAGAGAATCTTAAAAAGAGTGGATATATGTATATGTGTAACTGATTCACTTTGCTCTGCACCCGAAACTTACACAATGCTGTAAATCAACTATACTCAAATAAATATTTTTTAAATGTTCAATATTCATATTGAAATGGAAGAAAGATGATACGGAAGAAACTAAAATCTCCCGGAGCTATCACTTGCCCTTAGCTTCATTATTACTAGTTAGCTCCTATTACCCATAATGCTTGTCTTTTATAGCATAAATAATAATTTAAAAAAATTTTGATAATGGAAAATGTCAGGTATATACAGAAGTATATATAATAGTATAATGGACCTCAATGTACTGATTATGCAGCTTCAACAATTATCAACACGTGGCCAATCTTGTTTTATTTATCCATCTATCCCATCCCCTTTCTCACTAGATCACTTTGGAGAAAAGTCTATACATTTATTTTCATTCCAAAAATGCTTTCAGCCATCAGCAGCAGAGTATCCACGAAGAAAACAGCAAACACAAAGACTCAGCCAAATACTGCCAGTACCCCAGTGCTTACAGGAGAGCAAAGTCAACAAAATCCTTTATTTTTATCCAGAAAATGCCTAATATCTTGCTAAAGTTTAAGTTTCCAACTTTGTCCTTAAACCAATCAGCATCCATGACTATGGTATACCAAAGCTAATAAAAGCAACAGTGCTTTCCAGAAAACTCTTAATATCTTCTAAAGTTTAAGTTTGTAAATTTATAGCTGTCCTGTAAAGTTCAGTCCATATGGGTAACAGAAAAAGAATTAACCTGAAAATGAGATTTGGGTTAGTCTCAGTTTTGCTCATTTTCTTTAGTGTGTCCTTAAGTGCATCACCTAAAACTTTGAGCCTGTTCCCTCTGAGGATGAGAGCCATAGTTCCATATTATTTAAGCTTCATATCTCTGAGTCTTTAATAAATTGACTTTGGGTAGCACTCTCTCCTGGTGGAGTTAGAAGGTAAAGCTTACATGCTCTTCACAACGAGTTAACTGTACTTTAAAAGTGCTCTAAAGATTAAGGTTAAGATAAAGTAGGACTTTAAGAAATTCTTTAAAATATAAATTTCAACTACATATACTATCACTGCTATTCCAAGAGTCTACTCTTTATGAGATATTCTTCTAGCACACATATGTAGACACAACCAGAAATTGCTGTCTAAAGAGCTGGAAAATCATTGACTTGCTATATAATGAAATGCTCAACTAAGAGTGTGTTAAACTAGAATTCACTTTCAGTTAAATTTCAGGGTCAGATTTTACCCTGTTCTTAACAAGACACCTTAGGAAGTAATATTTAAATTCTATATGCTTAGAAGTGTCATTTCTAGAAAATTACTGAGTACAAAAATGCTTCCAGAAGGAAAAAAAATTCTCTGGATTGAAAATTCTTTCTGTTAGTTTGCATTATTAATATTCAAACTCCATCCACCTACCACCATGAGAAAATCTAGAGAATGGCATGACTGAGCATACTCTGATTTCTTTCCTTTAGTGCATTGCAACAACCAGCTCATGGGAGCAAACTGCTGTGAACAATGAGATGTAACTTCTAATTCCCTCCAAATTTACTCACTAAAATCATAAAAAGTTCAACTTACATTTTGATGTCTTGTCCATTTGTGGAAAGTCTTCAATTTCCAATCCTTCTGTTGCTGCTTTTACCTGGGGGTGGGAGCAAGGGGTAGGGTTCCACAAACTTCTCTGGAAAGGTAAGTAGTCCGGTCTTCAAGATCTCTGCCTCTGTATGCAGACCTTGATCATGGTTAGTTAGCCACTTTCTGCATGTATATCTATTCACTTCAAAACTTGTTCAGTAATTTCTGACTACCTGTAATTCCCTTCCCTCTCCTAGCTGTCCTAGTTCTTTTCCACTGTGAATTTTCTGGTTGCTTGTCCATGATATAGATTCCCTGGCTATACAGTTGTTCACTTTCCTTTCCACTAAGACAGTGGATTTGCTTTCTCTTAAACTTCAAGTATCCTATCTCTTGACAGATTTGTTGGTTGCTAGCCACTAGATTTGGAATTTCCTATCCATTTTAAAAGCCCACTCTATTTTTCACCACAACCCAGAATAACTGGTTTGTTGGTAACTATGTTCGAGTTTCCTGACCACTTTGAGATCATACTTGTACCACATCTGTCTATTATAACTTGCTTCTCTCTTGCCCTGGTGTTTTCTTCACAGTAGGAGACTCTCACACTCCTATGCATTTTTCTTCACCACAATTGCACTTTAGGACAAAAACCAGTATCGGTTGTGGTCACATCATCTTTTCAATAAACATCTGGATTGTCATCTGTACTCCTCTGTGAGGAGACTCTCACACTCCACTGAAATTAATCTTAATTGTGGTATATGTATGTCCCCCCTCTTGTTTCAGGAAAACTTACTTGCATAGATTATGCAACACAAACAACTAGTCATGAAGCCAAAATCTTTGGATATAATTTTGGAAGTGAATATTTTTCTTCTTCTTCAGAGAGGTGTTTATTTATTTATAACCCCAAGATTAGCTCATCCAGAAGCCACTAACACTGGAATTAATTTTGGTTGTTTTGATTTTCACTGTCTGCTTTCAGGTGACTTTCTTGTATGGTTCAGATAGTGCTTAATTCGTCCAGGATCCAATATTATATGAATTAATTTTAATGGTAACACTTTTTCTTGTCATACTTCAGATATATATTTATTTGTGTGGATCAGACCACACCCAGAATCAAATATCAGTGGAACTAATCTTGATGTTCATCTGGAGCCTCAATTTTCCCCTGAGCTTTTTTTTTGGGGTGTAAGTGTGTGTATTTCTTTTATATATACATATATACACATATATATTCATATTCATATTCTTTTAAAAGATAGGTTATTACAAGGGATTGAATATAGTTTCTTGTGCTATATAGTTGGGGCTTCCCTGGTGGCTTAGGTGGTGAAGAATCCACCTGCAATGCAGGAGACCTGGGTTCAGTCCCTGGGTTGGGAAGATGCCCTGGAGAAGGGAATGGCTACCCACTTGTTTATTTTACATATATGGTTGTGTGTATCTGCTAATTCCAAACTCCTAACTTATCTTTCCCCTCCTTTCCCCTTTGGTAACCATGTTTGTTTTCTAGTCTGTGAGTATATTTCTGTTTTGTAAATAAGTTCATTTGTATCACATTGTATATTCTACATAATTGATATCATATGGTATTTGTCTTTATCTGTCTGACTTCACTTCACTTAGGGTTTCTCTAGGTCCATTCATGTTGTTGCAAATGACATTATTTCATTCTGTTTTCATGGTTGAGAAGTATGCCATTTTATGTATGTACCACATCTTCTGTATCCATTCATCTCCCAATGGACATTTATGTTGCTTTCATGTCTTGGCTAGTGTAATTAATGCTTCTATGAACACTGGGGTGCACGTATCTTTTTGAACTAGAGTTTTCTCCAATATATGCCCAGGAGTGGGAATGATGGATCATATGGTAGCTCTATTTTTAGATTTTTAAGGAACTTCCATACTGTTGTCCATAGTGGCTGCACCAATTTACATTCCCACCAACAGTGTAGGAGAGTTCCCTTTTCTCTACACCCTCTTCAACACTTATTATTTGTGGACTTTTTAATGATGGCCATTCTGACCAGTGTGAGGTGATACCTTGTAGTGGTTTTGATTCTGAGTTTTGTGTTTTGACAGTTTCTTTGTCTAAACCCAAACTGAATCCTTCTCATACACCCAGCTACCTTCTCATTTTTTTTTTTCTACTGCCCTATTTCTGTTTCCATCTTTACAAGAACACCTTCTTGAACATGGTCCCTGTAAATCACTTGACTGTCAAGTTTAAGAAGTGTCTGAATCCCACATACTTTATTCTGGAGGCTTAATATACATAGTGCATATTTTAAAACTATTAAGACAAAAGGAGATGCAGAAGGAGAGCAAGAAAGTACATTGAAACTGGTCCCATGAAGCTGTTTAAAATCAGAAATCAATGAAGAGAGCCAGCTTTGAAATAATAGATCAAGAAAATTCACATAATAAAAGAAATTGGTCTTCCAATCTATTTATAGCTTTAAAGCTCACTATCATATATAATAATAAGTTTGTCCTCTTGTAATGACAGTCTCTGATTGGCTCTGTCTTCTATAACATAACTCTTTTCAGGAAAGTTGTGTTCTTATCCCCTAACCCTCATAGAACCCTCCCAAAAGAATGGATTTACTCAGTTGTTCCTCATCCAATTGTGCATTAAGCCCATCCCTGATTTTATTTCTTCAAGAGAGTTCTGTCATTACACCCCTTCCTCTCCCCTCTATACACATAGATACAAAAACCCTAACAGAACTCCCAGGGGAGGGTACTTAATTCAGTTCTCTTTCAACTAATCCCATTCTGACCAACCTCCTGGCATTTCCTTTTTCTAAGAAGTTCTGTGCTCACAATGGCAGTATATCAGGAATATCTAGAGGAAGGTGCTTAGATTCACTTCCCTTCAACCCAAAATGTTCAGATCTGCTCCAAGACAATCAGTTTCCCCAGAACATTCTGTTTTCAAGTTCTCAAATCTATACTCACAAAAATACTCAGGGGTGTGGGCTTCTTAAATTTTTTCTCAAGTCATATTCTGAACCAGTCTTTCTTTCAGAAAGTTCTCTGCTTACTCTTCACCCCAATATCATCCCTCTCAGAAATCTCATGGAAGGAAACATAGTTCAGTACTTCTTCCAACAGTCACATTCTGACATCATGAAGTTTCATCCTCATACCATCACTATATCAGAAATACCCTGGTTAAAAGAAAGCTTAATTCAGTTCTCCCTCAACCAATCACGTTCTGCCCCCTCATCTGTACTTCTCTGACAATGTTCAGTCCTCATGCAGCCAATCTAAAAGAAACCCTCAGTCCTCCCTCATCCAGTTATGTTCTGAGACTTTCTCCTGACCTTACTCTTTCCAGAAAGGTCTATTTCAATCCCTGCCTACCCCAGAGATATTCAAAGAAATCCCAAGAAGTGGAAACTTATTTCAATTCTCCTCTGAGTAATTTTCCTAGACTGTTGTACCTTCATCCAGCTATTCTCACAGAAACTTCCAGGGTAGAGAGAATGAGTATGGAACATTCTAAGGAAAATGAAAGTACAAGAGGGGGTCAGAACATGATTAGTGGAAGGAGAACTGAATTAAAACTCCTTCCCCTGGGGATTGCTGATATCATGAAGTTATGAGAACAGAACCTTTTGGAACAAATGGAGGTCAGGAGGCATAGTCAGGTGATTGGTTGAAGGGGAAATGAAGTAAAATCCCTCCTCTGAGGTTTTTTAAAGGGTGAGTTTGTGAGGGGGTTGTAAAAACAGATCTTTTGGGAAGAAGTAAAGGCCTGGGAACAGATCCGAATATGATTATTTGAATAAGAAGTAAACTAAAGCTGCTACCCAGTATGTTTCTGATTGAGTAAGGGTATGAGGACAAATGTTTCCTGAAAACGTAAAGATCAGGAAGTGGAGATAGAATGTGATTGGTTGAATCAACTAAGTTCCACCCAGTGAGATTTCTGTGAGGATGAAGGGATAAAGACAAAGCTATTTGGAAGAAGTAAAGGTCATTGGGTCAGCTCAGAAAGTGATGAGATAATGAAGAATTTCACAGGAGGTTTCTGTATTGGAACTGGGAAGAGGACAGAATATTCTTAGAAAAGTAAATGTGTGGGAACAGTTTGCAACATTGTTGGTTGAAAGAGATCTGAGCTAAGCTTGTTTTCCTGGATATTTCTGACGAAGTAAGAGTATGAGCATAGAACCTTCTAGAAGAGATAATCTGTCTCCACTTCAGGTTTCTATGAGGGTTGAGGCAATGGGAATGAGAATAGAAACTCTAGGCAAAGTAAAGATTTGGAAGTAGACCTAAACATGGCTGGTTGAAGGAGAACCGATCGAAGCTGGATATGTTCTGTAATGGTTTTATGAGACAACTTTCCAAAAGAAGTAAAGATCAGGAAGTGGGGCTGATCAATGATCCTCCTGACATGTCTACCTGAACTCTTCTTTTCCCAGAATGTTTTCTGCTCATTCCTTCACCCTTACATGATCGTCCAGAGGAGGGTGCTAGTTTATTTCTCCTTCAATCAACATTAATTGAGGCGAATTACCTCTACTATGCTTTCCCCTTGGTTCACAAGCCATAAGTGAGTCCAGCTCTGACTACTTAAACAATACTCATATGAAAAGAGTAAGCTGAATAATTGTATTTCAAAGAATGTATAGCTCAGTAACATTCTTTTTCCTAATATCTCTACAGAAGATAAAATCAAGTCAAGGCTGGCTTTATTCATGTCATTAAAAAAATTATTTCCATTGCTGTATGATACATGGAGCTCAAATGCAGTGTCCTGAGACTATCTAAAGGGGTCAGATGGGGTGGGAGGTGGGAGGGAGGATCAAGAGGGTGGGGGCAAATGTATACTTATGGCTGGTTGATACTGATGTATGGCAGAAACCAACACAATATTGTACAGCAACTATCCTCCAATTAAAAATAAATTTAAAAAAAGTAAAACAAAAAAATTTCCAGTTTTATATATACTTTGAGGCAGAGGAACCAGAGATCAAATTGCCAACAATCGTTGGATCATAGAAAAAGCAAGAGAGTTCCAGAAAAAGATCTATTTCTGCTTTATTGACTATGCCAAAGCCTTTGACTGTGTGGATTACCACAAACTGTGGAAAATTCTGAAGGAGATGAGAATACTAGACCACCCGACCTGCCTCCTGAGAAATCTGTATGTAGGCCAAGAAGCAACAGTTTGAACTGGACATGGAACAACAGACTGGTACCAAATCGGGAAAGGAGTATGTCAAGACTATATATTCTCACCCTGCTTATTTAACTTATATGCAAAGTACATCATGCAAATGCTGGGCTGGATGAAGCACAATCAGGAATCAAGATAGTCGGGAGAAATATCAATAACCTCAGATATGCAGATGACACCACCCTTATGGCAGAAAGTGAAGAAGAACTAAAGAGCCTCTTGACGAAAATGAAAGAGGAGAGTGAAAAAGTTGGCTTAAAACTCAGCATTCAGAAAACTAAGATCATGGCATCCAGTCCCATCACTTCATGGCAAATAGTTGGGGAAAGAATGGAAACAGCGGCAGACTTTATTTTGGGGGGCTCCAAAATCACTGCAGATGGTGACTGCAGCCATGAAATTAAGACATTTGCTCCTTGGAAGAAAAGCTAAGACAAACCTAGACAGAATATTACAAAGCAGAGATACTACTTTGCTGACAAAGGTCTGTCTAGTCAAAACTATGGTTTTTCCAGTAGTCATGTATGGATGTGAGAGTTGGACTATAAAGAAAGCTGAGTGCCAAAGAATTGATGCTTTTGAGCTGTGGTGTTGGAGAAGACTCTTGAGAGTCTCTTGGACAGCAAGGAGATCAAATGAGTCAATCCTAAAGGAAATCAGTCCTGAATATTCATTGGAAGGACTGATGCTGAAGCTGAAACTCCAACACTTTGGCCACCTGGTGAGAAGAACTGACTCACTGGAAAAGACCCTGATGCTAGGAAAGATTGAAGGCAGGATGAGCAGGGGGCGACAGAGGATGAGATGGTTGGATGGCATCACCAACTTGATGGATATGAGTTTGAACGAGTTCTCGGAGTTGCTGATGGATGGGGAAGCCTGGCATACTGCAGTCCACAGGATCCAAAGAGTCGGACACGACTGAGTGACTGAACTGAACTGATATACTTTGAGAATCAGGGAATGAATATAGTTATTCATACAGAATGTAACAGAGCCTCTAGAGTCTCCCCAGAAAGTTTGTTTAAAGCAAACTCATGAGTTAGAACAAGTTAGAACCCTGTGTGGAACAACTTACTGGTTCAAGATTGAGAAATATGTATGACAGTGTTGTCTGCTGTCACCCTGTTTGTTTAATCTATATGCTGAAAATGTCATGAGAAATGCCGGGCTGGAATCAAGATAGGCGGGAGAAACGTCAACAACCCCAGATATGTGGATGATACCCCTCTAATGGCAGAAAGTGAAGAGGAGCTAAAGATCCTCTTGATGAGGGTGAAGAAGGAGAGTGAAAGAGCCAGCTTAAAACTAAATAAAAAAACGAAGATCATGGCATCTGGCCCCATGACTTCATGGTAAATAGAAGGGGAAACGGTGGAAGTAGTAACAGATTTCCTCTTCTTGAGCTCTAAAATCACTGCAGATGGTGACTGCTGCCATGAAATCAGAAGACGTTTGCTTCTTGGCAGGAACGCTATGACAAACCTATATAGTAGGTAGAAAAGCAGAGACGTCACTCTGCTGATGAAGGTCTGTATAGTCATGGCTATGGTCTTCCTAGTGGTCATGTACAGTTGTGACAGCTGGACCGTGAAGAAGGCAGAGCGCCAAAGAGCTGATACCTTCGAACTATGGTGCTAGAGAAGACTCCTGAGAATTCCTTGGACAGCAGGGAGATCAAACCATTCAATCTTAAGGGAAGTCAACCCTGAATACTCATTGGAAGGACTGATGCTGAAGCTGAAACTCCAGTATTTTGGTCATCTGATGTGAACAGTTGACTCACTGGAAAAGTCCCTGGAGCTGGGATATATTGAGGGCAGAAGGAGAAGAGGGCATCAGAGCATGAGATGCCTGGATGGTATCACCAATGCAATGGAAATGAACTTGGGCAAACTTCAGGAGATGGTGAGGGACAGAGAGGACTGGTGTGCTGCAGTCACAAAGAGTGACACAAAGAGTGGGGTCACAAAGAGTCAGACACGACTGGGCAACTGATCAAAAATAACATGAGACAATAAATGAAATTTTTTTCAGTTGTGGGGGAAAAGTTTGTTGTAAATATCCAGTTGTGAATATTTTGAGATAATTGTAAATTCACATGGGGTTTTAAGAAGTAATACAGAGAGAGTTCATGTATACTTTACTCAGTTTCCCCAAATAGTAACATCTTGTAAAATTGTAGTAAAATATCACAATCAGGATTTTGGCATGATAACATCCACTGATATTATTCAAATTTCCCCAGTTTCACTTTAACTTATTTGTATGTATGTATTTATAGCCTCACAGTTGTATCCCATGGATAGGTTCCTATATCTACTATCACAAACAAGATACAAACAGTTCCAATGTCACATGGATCTCTCTTGTTTCTAACAATTCTTACTTTCCCCATACTGTGCCCTGTCCTTAAATCCTGTCAATGATTAATCTACTTTTAGATCATCTACATAATTTTGTTTTTTCAAGAATATTATATAAAAAAATCCTATAACACATAGTATTTTAGGATCAACAACTTTCACTCAATATGATTTTTGGAGATTCACTCAAGTTGGTGTTTTTTTTTTTTCTTTCCAGCCATACCACAAGGCATGTGAGATCTTGGTTCCCTGTGTGTGCATGCGTGCTAAGTCACTTCAATCATGTCTGACTCTTTGCAACACTATGGACCATAACCTGCCAGACTGTTCTGTCCATGGGCTTCTCTAGCCAAGAATAGTGGAGTGGGTTGCCATGCCCTCCTCCAGGGTATCTTCTCAACCCAGGAATCAAACCTGCTTCTCTTCTGTCTCCTGCATTGACAGGCGGGTTCTTTACCACTAGCACCACCTGGGGAACCCCTTAGCTCCCTGACCAGGGATCAAACCTGTGCCCCCTGCAGTGTAAGCATGAAATCTTAATTACTGGACCAACAGGGAAGTCCCTCATTCAGGTTGTTTTGCATATCAATAGTTTGTTCCTTTTTATTGCTGGTAGTATTGTATGGAGAAACCAAAGTTTGTTTATACAATCACCCAGTGGAAAACATTTGGGTAGTTTCCACTTTTTGACGAGTATGAATTAGGCTATGAACATTTGTGTATAGTTTTATTGTGCAAAAATAAGTTTTTACAAACTTATTTGTGGGAAAAATGCCAAGGGATGTGATTTCTGGATTGTTTGATAGTTACATTTTTAGTTTTATAAGAAATTGCCAGACTTTTTTCCAGTAAATAGCACTTTAAAAAAGCTTACCACAAAGTAGTTGTTTGCTTTTTTAACCACATATTAGTTTTATCTTTGGGAATAAGTTTTGAGTTTGACAATGATGTCGAAACCATACTTGCAGAATTTTTAAAAACAACATAGCAAATGAGAGTTTTCAGTTTTATTCACATAATGCTCAAATCTCAAACATACAGGACACATTAGAGCCTGTACAGATGGATGGATTTATTAATTTTATAAATGATTTGTACTTGTATTTTATATTCAGAAAAGGGTTCATTCAGAAAATCACCGTGGTAAGTCTACCATTAATTATTTTTAAGGAAAATATATGTTGAAATTTAAAGGATACTGATGAGAAAGAGTTGTTGAATAAAAGTGATTTATATTTTCCATCAAATTTTTTATCAGTTCTAGGTTTGTCATTTTATTCAATAACCCTTTGCTGTCACTAACAGTAACAGAATTGATTCATTTTGTTGACTGAAAAAGCTTAATAAAATGCCACAGAATATGAACAGTTTGAGTATGCATGCATGCTCAGTCACCTCAACTCTTTGCAACCCTATGGACTAGAGCCCACCAGGCTCCTCTGTCCATGGGATTGTCCAGGAAAGAATACTGGAGTGGATTGCCATGCCCTCCTCCAGGGGATAGTCCCAACCCAGCGATCAAACCCACATATCCTGTGTCTCCTACACTGGCAGGAGGAGCCACCACTGAGCCACCAGGGATGCTCCATGAGTAGTTTATTATGTAGTAAAAAGAGAAAAAGCAATTTTAATAAATCAGTTTCAGACAATGACCACACTAATAAAAATTCAACCAAAATGAGTTGTCCAAAGTTACTGTGTATATTTTTACCAGTTCCAATGATCTAAAAACTTTCCTTATAATTAAAAGTTTTCTTTCATTTTATAATTTGAATATCTTATGCATTTTAGTACATATTTTATACTTTTATTCAACAAATCATTGATGAATTTATACTGAATAAAGTTTAAATCACATGCAGACAAATGCTGTAAAAATAAATATTTTCAGATAAGAGAAAGTTTCCACATTTGGAAATATTTTTTTTTCCTTTTTTAAACGATTGAAGTATAGCTGATTTACAATGTTGTGTTAGTTTCAGGTGTACAGCAAAGTGCTATCTATTCTTTTTTTTGAGAGTTATCATTTTTACTCAATACTGTCTCAGAAGTTCTAGAAAGATGCCATATGATAAAACCACTCAGACATTTAAATATTGCAAAGACAAAATAGTAATTAGTTACAAGTGATACGATTGTCTTTCTAGACATTCCAAGAGAGTTATCTGAAAACAATTAAAACTATTAAGAGATTCTTTCTTTTCCAGATTCTTTTCTGTTATAAGTTTTTACAAGATATTGAATATACAGTAGGACTTTGTTATGTGTCTATTATATATATAATATTATGTGTATGTTAATTCCAAAGTCCTAACTTATCACTCTACCCTGTCTTTCCCATTTGGTAACCATAAGTTTGTTTTCTGTGCCTGTGAGTCTATTTGTTTTATACATAAGTTCATTTGTGTTGTATTTTAGATTCCACGTAGAAGTGATGTCATATGATGTTTGTCTGACTTACCTCATTTAGCATCATAATTTCTAGATCTATTCATGTGGCTGCAAATGATATTATTTCATTCTTTTTTATGACTGAGTAGTGTTCCATTATCTATATCTACATCTATATCTGCCACATCTTGTTTATCCATTCATCTCTTGATGGACAGTTAGGTTGTTTCCATGTCTTGGCTATTGTAAATAGTGCTGCAATGAACATTGGGGTGCCTATATCTTTTTGAATTTGAGTTTTCTCTAAATACATGCCCAGGAATGGGATTGCTAGGTCATATGGTAGCTCTATTTTTAATTTTTTAAGGAACCTTTATACTATTCTCCATACATTCTCACTGACAGTGTAGGATACACTTTTCTCCACACTGTTTCCAAAATTTGTTTGTAGACTTTTTTGTTGTTGTTGTTGTTGGCAAAGTAATGTCTCTGCTTTTTATTTATTATTTTTTTTCCATTTATTTTTAGACAACTTTGTAGACTTTTTAATGATGGCCATTCTGACTGTTATGAGGTGATATCTGATTGAAGGTTTGATTTGCATTTCTCTAATAAAATAATATGATTAAAGAAGTTTGAGTTACTATTACTTTAAAAGTGATTTTTCAATATATTCTCCTGAATTGGACACTGTTCTTGACAAACTAACAAGAATCGTCATTTTTCTTTCCCTTGAGGGAAATTTCAATGTAGTTTGGATATTAGATGAGATGAAATCTTACTGAAATGGAAGGATGAAGATCAATGACTTTTGAAAAGCAAGTGCTGAACAGTGTGATGCTGTGTTGGTCAAAAATATATAAGCTCATATATTGTCTGTATGCATGCTCAAAAGAAGTTAAGATGCATATGCGCTAGAATTAACACAGATCGGGATCTCTGGAGGTGGCAATGTGAAGACTTAGTTTTTAAGTTTTTGCTAACTTGCATTTTCTAATTTTCTATAGTGCATATATACTACTTCTGTAATAATGGTATTCTTTAACTGATTGCAAATGGAAATGTTTGCAACATGTTATTCCTCTTAGCTGCCCTATTTTTATAAAAAAAATCAGACTTTAATTTTTTTTAGTGCAGTTTTAGGTTCACAGAAAAATTGAGGGGGAAGTACAGATGTTTCCCATATACTTCCTGCCCCTACACATGCACAACTTCCCCTGTTATAAACATCCCCCACATTTGTTATAATTGATGAACCTACATTGACATGTCATTATCACCCAAAGTCCAAAGTTTACTTTAGGGTTCACTCTTGGTGTTGTACATTCTATGGGTGTGGACAAATGTACAATGATATGTATGCACTGTTGTAGTACACAGGGAGTGTTTTCACCTCCCTAAAAATCCTCTGTGCTCCTTCTATTCATCACTTTCCCTTAATTCCTGGCAACCACTGGTCTTTGTACTGTCTCCGTAGTTTTGTCTTTTCCAGAATGTCATAGAGTTGCAGTCATACAGAGTGTAGCCTTTTCAGACTGACTTCTTTTCCTTAGCAATATGCATTTAGTTTCTTCCTTGTCTTTTCATGATTTTATATCTAATTTCTTCTTTTCTTTTTGGCCTTGCCTTGCAGCCTGGAAGATCTTAGTTCCCTGACCAGGTACTGAACCCATGCCTCCTGCAGTGGAAGCACAGAGTCTTAACCATTGCACAGCCAGGGAACTTGCATAAAAACATTCTTTTGAGATTTTTTGTTTGTTTATTTTTTTCATTGTTGGTTAAAAAAAAAAAAACTAGATCATATCCTTCAATAAGTAAAAGGATAAACAAACTGTGGTACCTCAGATATTGGGATATTTTTCAAAATTAACAAGAAATGAGCTATCAGAAGACTTACCTGGCTGTCCAGTGGTTAAGATTCCACACTGTCACTGCAAGTGGCACAGGTTCAATTCCTGGTTGGGGAACAAAGATCCTGCTTGCCTGCTTGGTATGGCAAAAAAAAAAGAAAATGTTTTTATGAGCTTAGAAAATGTGTTGCTTTTCATGAATATATCAAGTTTGCTGCTAACATTTGCAACAGTCCATTTTCATTTACTCATTTGTAGGGCAGACTTTTAAAAGTACTATTTTATGTTGATTTATTGTGTACTGGTTTGCATTTTGTTCTGGATGGTGGATCTGCTTTGTGACTATTGAATATAAAAGGAATATACCAGAACAGTTAGAATATACCTATACTAGCTTTTCATTATAGGGGACTGGAATGAAAAGTTAGGAAGTCAAGAAACACCTGGAGTAACGGGCAAATTTGGCCTTGGGGTACAGAATGAAGCAGGGTAAAGGCTAATAGAGTTCTGCCAAGAGAACACACTGGTCATAGCAAACACCCTCTTCCAACAACACAAGAGAAGACTCTACACATGGACATCACCAGATGGTCAATACCAAAATCAGACTGATTATATTCTTTGCAGCCAACGGTGGAGAAGGTCTATACAGTCAGGTATGACCTAAATCAAATCCCTTATACAGTGGAAGTGAGAAATAGATTTAAGGGGCTAGATCTGATAGACAGAGTGTTTGATGAACTATGGATGGAGGTTCGTGACATTGTAGAGGAGACAGGGATCAAGAACATCCCCAAGAAAAAGCAATGCAAAAAGCAAAATAGCTGTCTGAGGAGGCCTTACAAATAGCTGTGAAAAGAAGAGAAGTGAAAAGCAAAGGAGAAAAGGAAAGATACCCATTTGAATTCAGAGTTTCAAAGAATAGCAAGGAGAGATAAGAAAGCCTTCCTCAGTGACCAGTGCAAAGAAAAAGAGGAAAATAATAAAATAGGAAAGACTAGAGATCTCTTCAAGAAATTTAGAGATACCAAGGGAACATTTCATGCAAAGGTGGGCTCAATAAAGGACAGAAATAGTATGGACCTAACAGAAGCAGAAGATATAAAGAAGAGGTGGCAAGAATACACAGAAGAACTGTACAAAAATGATCTTCACGACCCAGATGATTACGATGGCGTGATCATTCACCTAGAGCCAGACATCCTGGAATGTGAAGTCAAGTGGGCCTTAGGAAGCATCACTACAAACAAAGCTAGTGGAGGTGACGGAATTCCAGTTGAGCTACTTCAAATCCTAAAAGATGATTCTGTGAAAGTGCTGCACTCAATATGGCAGCAAATTTGGAAAATGCAGCAGTGGCCACAGGACTGGAAAAGCTCAGTTTTCATTCCAATCCCGAAGAAAGACTATCAAAGAATGCTCAAACTACTGCATAACTGCACTCACCTCACACACTAGTAAAGCAATGCTCAAATTCTCCAAGCCTCGTTCCAACAATATGTTGTGAACTTCCAGATGTTCAAGTTGGTTTTAGAAAAGGCAGAGGAACCAGAGATCAAATTGGCAACATCCATTGGAACATTGAAAAAGCAAGAGAGTTCCAGAAAAAGATCTATTTCTGCTTTATTGACTATGCCAAAGCCTTTGACTGTGTGGATCACCACAAACTGTGGAAAATTCTGAAAGAGATGGGAATACCAGACTATCTGACCTGCCTGTTGAGAAACCTGTATGCAGGTCAGGAAGCAACAGTTAGAACTGGACATGGAATAACAGACTGGTTTCAAACAGGAAAAGGAATACGTGAAGTCTGTATATTTTCACCCTGCTTGTTTAACTCATAAGCACAGTACATCATGAGAAACGCTGGGCTGCATGAACACAAGCTGGAATCAAGATTGCTGGGAGAAATATCAATAACCTCAGATATGCAGATGACACCACCCTTATGGCAGAAAGCAAAGAAGAACTTAAGAGCCACTTAATTAAAGTGAAAGAAGAGAGTGAAAAAGTTGGTTTAAAGCTCAACATTCAGAAAACTAAGATCATGGCATCCGGTCCCATCACTTCATGGCAAATAGATGGGGAAACAGTGGAAACAGTGGCAGACTTTATTTTTTGTGCCCCAAAATCACTGCAGATGGTGACTGAAGCCACAAAATTAAACTACACTTGCTCCTTGAAAGAAAAGCTAAGACAAACCTAGACAGGATATTAAAAAGCAGACACATTACTTTGCCAACAAAGGTTTGTCTAGTCAAGGCTATGGATTTTCCAACAATCATGTATGGATGTGAGAGTTGGAGTATAAAGAAAGTTGAAAAATTGATGCTTTTGAATTGTGGTGTTGGAGAAGACTCTTGAAAGTCATTTGGACTGCAAGGAGATCCAACCAGTCCATCCTAAAGGAAATCAGTCCTGAATAGTCATTGGAAGGACTGATGTTGAAGCTGAAACTCCAACACTTTGGCTACCTGATGTAAAGAACTGACTTATTTGAAAATACCCTGATGCTGGGAAAGATTGAAAGTGGGAGGAGAAGGGGACGACAGAGGATGAGGTGGTTAGATGGCATCATTGACTCAATGGTCATGAGTTTGAGTAACTCTGGGAGTTGGTGATGGTCAGGGAGGCCTGGCATGTTGCAGTCCATGGTGTTGCAAAGAGTCAGACTCGACTGAGTGACAGAGCTGAACTGTACTGAACAGATATTAGCTTAGGAGAAACAAGGTAGGGGTTCAGGGATGAGTTTTACTTTCTTAAACAGCTTGTCATTGACTTATCTTGAAATATTGCTTTAAGTGTAACCACATAGTTTGTCTTTATCTTGAGGGCTGCTCATCAATATTCCACATGAGAATCTCCTGTCTAATTCAATAAACATATGTTAATTGCCTGGTGCCTGGCTCCATTCTAGGTGCTTTAGATATATCAGAGTAGAAACCAGATAAAAACACTTGCCCTTATGGAGTTAGTTAACAGTGTAGTAGAAGGAAACAGTAAACAGAATGTATCAGTGACATTTATTATGTGTTCTAAAGCTAATGGTTTTAGAAAAAATAAATAAAGTAAGCTAAGGAGATCTGAAGGGCAGGGGTGAGGGTTAGATTTTATTTATTTACTTTTTAATTTAATTTTTTAATTTTTATACAATTTTAAAGGTTACTTTTGATTTACAGTTATTACAAAATATTGGCTTTATTTCCTGTGTTGTACAATATATTCTCATAGCCTATCTTATACCAAATATTTAGTATCTCTCACTCCCCCACCCTTATATTGACCCCCACCACTTGTAACCACTAGTTTGTTCTCTATATCTGTGAGTCTGCTTCTTTTATGTCATTTTCACTATGTACTATATTTTTAAAATTTGACATATAAATGATATCATATACTATTTCTCTTTCTCTGACTTATTTCACTGAGCAAAATGACCTCCAAGTCCATACATATTGCTACAAATAGCAAGATTTCATTCTTTCTTATGGCTGAGTAACATTCCATTTTATGTACCACATCTTCTTTATCTATCCATTTGTTAATGGACACTTAGGTTGCTTCCATGTCTTACCTACATAAATAGTGCTGCTATGAACATTGGGGTATTTGTATCTTTTTGAATTAGGGTGTTAGTGTTTTTTCTTTTTTAATATTGATTGTGAGATTGCAAATAGGATGGTCAAGATATACTGAACTGAGCTGACATACAAGAAAAGACATAGCAGAGGTGAGAAGTGAGCCATACAGGTATGGCGGAAGGAAAATTTCAGGCAGAGACACAGGCCTTTTGTGGGGAACATTCCTCGTGAGTTACAGAAGCAGTGCAAAGTGCAATATGGCTGGAGTTGAGTGAGCATGGTTGGACTAGGCGTTTAGAGGATGTGGTCAGATAGATAGTCCTGTAAAGCCGTGGAGGCCATTTGTGAGGTCCTTATCTTTTACTCATAGTGAGATGGGGCCATTGAGGTGAACAGCGCAATAACATAATCTGATTTAGATTATTAATGGAATAATAATGGCTGCTCAAAAGACAGCAGGGCCGAAGCCGGACAGCCAGCACATCACTGATGGTAGCACAGGGAGTAGTGAGAAGTGGTCAGATGTGGAAATATTTTGAAGATAAAGTCAACAAGGTTCATTGAGATCAGAAGGACTGAAGGTAGAGCAAGTTTGAGGAATGAAAAAGAGTGCCGCTGTGGACACGGTAAGTGTAATTGTTTGTGAGACATCAAATCCAATTCTTATTTCCCTCATCAGTACCAATGATCTGCACATACTGACTATGGGGGAGGAAGTGGTACATACAAGAACAATAGACAACATTTTCTTTACAGCCACTGTACTTGCCAACTAAGAGGATTGGCGTGCCCACACACAATTACAACTTTTTCTTTTTTTTTTTTTCAATTACAACTTTTTCTACCTCTCAATAATTATTTACTCATTAATAGGAGAAATACTTATTGAAGCATTACTAGATGCTCAGTATTGGTGCTCAGGAAATTGGGGATCAACTGGCTAGTTTTGAATCCTGGATTCACTACTTACTAGTTACTCATCCCCACTGTGCCTTGGGTTATTGCTGTTCTTGTTCAGTCACTACGTCGTGTCCAACTCCTTGTGAACCCATGGGCAGCATGCCAGGCTCCTCTGTCCTCCACTATCTCCAGAAGTTTGCTCAAACTCATATGAATTAAATCAGTGACACTATCTAACCATCTCATCCTCTGCTGCCCTGTTCTCCTTTTGTCTTCAATCTTTCCCAGCATCAGGGTCTTTTCAAGTGAGTCAGTCCTTTGCATCAGGTGGCCAAAGTACTGGAGGTTCATCTTCAGCATCAGTCCTTCCAATGAATAGTCAGAGTTGATTTCTTTTAGAATTGATTGGTTTGATCTTCTTGATGTCCAGGAAACTCAGTGTCTTCTCTAGCACCACAATTTGAAAGCATCAATTCTTTGGTGGTCAGCCTTCTTTATGGTCCAACTCTCACATCCGTGTGCCTTGGGTTACCATCTGGAAAATAAGGACAATAAACAATATCTACCTCACAAGGATGTTGGGAGTATTAAATGAGATAATCATGTGTAAGACATTTAGGACAACATATGATAAACACTGTATATGTTACTCATTATTTTCATCAAGGTCTCTCTTTTCCTTTCCAGCATATCCTATCCCCTAGGCAATCCTAAGGAGAAGCAAATGGCAACCCACTCTGGTACTCTTGCCTTGAGGATCCCATGGACGGAGGAGCCTGGTGGGCTACAGTCCATGGGGTCTCAAAGAATTGGACACAACTGAGCAACTGACTTCACTTTCACTTTTCACTCTCATGCGTTGGAGAAGCAAATGGCAACCCACTCCAGCATTCTTGCCTGGAGAAACCCAGAGACAGAGGAGCCTGGTGGGCTGCTGTCTATGGGGTCGCACAGGGTGGGGCTGAAGCAACTTAGCAGTAGCAGCAGCAGACAATCCTAACATAAACAGAAAATAATACCTGTAACATGTGTGAAGGGTACAATTAGCATAGATATCATATACCAAGATCAAAATTTGAAAAGTCTAAAACCTCAGGCCAGTCCCTGTCACTCATTGTGTGATCAACACACTGCCTGGATATATACAAGATAATTTTTAGGCTCATGTACACATACAAAAATAGCTGAGGGGACTTTTAGAACACTTCGGACTCCTTGTTGATCAAGAGCCTCTTCTGTAGTCATCAGACCTGGAGGTCACAGCCTCATTCACCAGTACTGTGCACACCTACTGGTCCTTAATTACTTGCACTCACAAAGATGTTTGAATCAGCATGGAGAGCAGGCCATAAGGCACTTCTTGTGTCCTACCCTGGTTATGCTTTTGTGTGAACCACCCCATCTGTTCTCCTATTCCCCATCTCGGCCTCAGTTCTGCTGTTTCCTTATTTAAAACCAGTTTGAATCTCAGTGCTTAAATGCTGACCTGTGACCATCTGGTCAGATTCCCTGCAGTCTATGCCTGGCCACCTGGCCCCATTCATGTAGAACCCAAATGTGGGTTGTGCCATTCAGTTTGGCCTGACGCTGTCATCAGACTTTGGCTTCTCATTCAGGAAAATGGAAACCATATGTGTTTTTTTCCTTTTGAACCAGCTTCCTCTCCATGATCACTTTCTAGGTTTTGCATTTCTCTAGTTATTCTGCAGGATTCCCTGGTGGCTCAGACAGTAAAAAATCTGCCTGCAATACAGGTGACCTGGCTTCAATTCCTGGGTTGGGAAGATCCCCTAGAGAAGGGAATGGCAACCCACTCCAGTATTCCTGCCTTGAGAATCCCATGGACAGAGGAGCCTGGTGGGCTACAGTCCATGGTATCGCAAAGAGTCAGACATGACTGCACAGCTAACACCACCACCCAGTTATTCTGCAAGGTTTATCTGTGAGGGTTGGAGGTGTTAAGGTATAGTGCAGCTGTGGTTTGAGAAAGTATGAGAACAGTCATAGTCTCCTGAAAAATGTCTAGGCTTTTAGTAGCAATAAAAATATTATCAAAGATAATGATAACCAACATTTATTGAGTGCTTACTGTATGCTTTACTAATTTGGTGTTGCTTCCTTTACATTCATTATTATCTCAGTTACTGTGGTAAATAATCTATGAGGTAAATATTATTTTCCCCCTTTTATAGATGAGGAAACTAAGGTTAAAAGAATTGTGTTAGTCAGAGAGAACTGGCAGAGCTTAAATTCAGATTTTTCTGGGCCTAAACTGGTATTTTGGTTTTTATTTTTTAATTGATTTACAGTGTTGTTGTTAGTTTCTGGTGTACAACAAAGTGATTTCCATGATGTATATTCAATTCAGTTCAGTCACTCAGTTGTGTCCAACTCTTTATGACCCCATAGACTGCAGAACATCAGGCCTCCCTGTCCATCACCAACTCCTGGAGCTCGCTCAAACTCATGTCCATCAAGTCAGTGATGCCATCCAACCATCTTCTCCTCCTACTTCGATCTTTCCCAGCATCAGGGTCTTTTCCAATTAGTCAATTCTTCTCATCAGGTGGCCAAAGTATTGGAGCTTCAGCTTCAGCATCAGTCCTTCCAATGAATATTCAGGACTGATTTCCAATTAGATAATGTATATTAGTATTAGTTAGTGTTAGTTGCTCAGTCATATCTGACTCTGTGGGACCCCATGGACTATAGCCTGCTAGACTCCTCTGTCCATGGAGTTCTGCAGGCAAGAATATTGGGGTGGGTAGCCATTCCCTTCTCCAGGGGATCTTCCTGACCCAGGGATCGAACCTGGGTGTCCTGCATTGCAGGCAAATTCTTTAAAAACTGAGCTACTAGGGAAACTGTATATACTTTTTCAGATTTTTTTCCATTATAGTTTATTACAAGATATTGAATATACTACCCTGTAAGACCTTTTTGTTTATCTCTTTTATATATAATAGCTTGTATCTGCTAATCCCAAACTCTTAATGTATCTGTCCCCCTCCTCCAAAGCTGATACTTTTAATTACCAAAGTATATCAGAACTATGGATTTCTTAGGTCTTTTCTCCCCTGCAGTTTTTGTTGGGTATACAGTGCATTACTTTATAGTTATTCTTCAACACTTGGTGAATTTGGGGGGACAGAAAGGCTTCTTTATAAATGTTAAGCAAATAAAATGGACAATTTGGAAGAAATGGACAAATTCTTAGATAAATATAACTTCCCAAAACTGAACCAGGAAGAAATAGAAGATCTTAACAGACCCAGCTCAAGCACAGAAATCAAAACTGAAATCAGAAATCTACCAGCAAACAAAAGCCCAGGACCAGATGGCTTCACAGCTGAATTCTACCAAAAATTTAGAGAAGAGCTAACACCTATCTTACTCAAACTCTTCCAGGAAATTGCAGAAGGTAAACTTCCAAACTCCTTCTATGAGGCCACCATCACCCTAATACCAAAACCAGAAAAAGATGCCACAAAAAAAGAAAACTACAGGACAATATCACTGATGAACATAGACGCAAAAATCCTTAACAAAATTCTAGCAAACAGAATTCAACAACATATTAAAAAGATCATACATCATGACCAAGTGGGCTTTATCCCAGGAATGCAAGGATTCTTTAATATCTGCAAATCAATCAATGTCATACATCACATTAACAAATTGAAATATAAAAACAATATGATTATCTCAATAGATGCAGAAAAAGCTTTTGACAAAATTCAACATCCACTTATGATAAAAACTCTCCAGAAAGCAGGAATAGAAGGAACATATGTCAACATAATAAAACCTATATATGACAAACCCACAGCAAACCTTATCCTCAATAGTGAAAAACTGAAAGCATTTCCCCTAAAATCAGGAACAAGACAAGGGTGACCACTCTCACCACTACTATTCAACATAGTTTTGGAAGTGTTGGCCACAGCAATCAGAGCAGAAAAAGAAATAAAAGGAATCCAGAAAGGAAAAGAAGTAAAACTCTCACTGTTTGCAGATGACATGATCCTCTACATAGAAAACCCTAAAGACTCTACCAGAAAATTACTACAGCTAATCAATGAATACAGTAAAGTTGCAGGATATAAAATTAACACACAGAAATCCCTTGCATTCCTATACACTAACAATGAGAAAACAGAAAGAGAAATTAAGGAAACAATACCATTCACCATTGCAACAAAAAGATGAAATACTTAGGAGTATATCTACCTAAAGAAACAAAAGACCTATACATAGAAAACTATAAAACACTGATGAAAGAAATCAAAGATGACACAAATAGATGGAGAAATATACCGTGTTCATGGATTGGAAGAATCAGTATTGTGAAAACGAGTATACTACCCAAAGCAATCTATAGATTCAATGCAATCCCTATCAAGCTACCAACGGTATTCTTCACAAAACTAGAACAAATAATTTCACAATTTGTGTGGAAATACAAAAAAAACCTCGAATAGCCAAAGCAATCTTGAGAAAGAAGAATGGAACTGGAGGAATCAAACTGCCTAACTTCAGGCTGTACTACAAAGCCACAGTCATCAAGACAGTATGGTACTGGCACAAAGACAGAAATATAGATCAATGGAACAGAATAAAAAGCCCAGAGATAAATCCACATACCTATGGACACCTTATCTTCGACAGAGGAGGCAAGAATATACAATGGAAAAAAGACAATCTCTTTAACAAGTGGTGCTGGGAAAACTGGTCAACCACTTGTAAAAGAATGAAACTAGAACACTTTCTAACACCATACACAAAAATAAACTCAAAAATGGATTAGTGATCTAAATGTAAGACTAGAAACTATAAAACTCCTAGAGGAGGATATAGGCAAAACACTCTCTGACATAAATCACAGCAAGATCCTCTATGACCCACCTCCCAGAATATTGGAAATAAAAGCAAAAATAAACAAATGGGACCTAATTAAACTTAAAAGCTTTTGCACAACAAAGGAAACTATAAGCGAAGTGAAAAGACTGCCTTCAGAATGGGAGAAAAGAATAGCAAATGAAGCAACAAAGGATTCATCTCAAAAATACACAAGCAACTCCTGCAGCTCAATTCCAGAAAAATAAATAACCCAATCAAAAAATGGGCCAAAGAACTAAACAGACATTTCTCCAAAGAAGACATACAGATGGCTAACAAACACATGAAAAGATGCTCAACATCACTCATTATCAGAGAAATGCAAATCAAAACCTCAGTGAGGTACCATTACATGCCGGTCAGAATGGCTGCTATCCAAAAGTCTACAAGCAATAAATGCTGGAGAGGGTGTGGAGAAAAGGGAACCCTCTTACACTGCTAGTGGCAATGCAAACTAGTACTGCCACTATAGCAAACAGTGTGGAGATTCCTTTAAAAAACTGGAAATAGAACTGCCATATGACCCAGCAATCCCACTCCTGGGCATACACACTGAGGAAACCAGATCTGAAAGAGACACATGCACCCCAATGTTCATTGCAGCACTGTTTATAATAGCCAAGACATGGAAGCAACCTAGATGCCCATCAGCAGACCAATGGATAAGGAAGCTATGGTACATATACATAATGGAATATTACTCAGCTATTAAAAAGAATTCATTTGAATCAGTTCTAATGAGATGGATGAAACTGGAGCCCATTATACAGAGTGAAGTAAGTCAGAAAGATAAAGACCAAGACAGTATACTAACACATATATACGGAATTTAAATAGATGGTAAGGATAACCCTATATGCAAAACAGAAAAAGAGACACAGATGTACAGAACAGACTTTTGGACTCTGTGGGAGAAGGCGAGGGTGGGATGTTCTGAGAGGATAGCATTGAAACAAGCACACTATCAAGGGTGAAACAGATCACCAGCCCAGGTTGGATGCATGAGACAAGTGCTCAGGGCTGGTGCACTGGGAAGACCCAGAGGGATGGGATGGGGAGGGACATGGGAGAGGGGTTCAGGATGGGAAACACACATAAATCCATGGCTGATTCATGTCAATGTATGGCAAAAACCACTACAATATTGTAAAGTAATTAACCTCCAACTAATAGAAATAAATAGAAAAAAAATGTTAAGCAATCCTTGCCTTTTACTAAAACAAAGACATTACATTTTTATAGAGCTTCACAACTTCAAAATACTTTCATGCTCTTTCACTTTTGATTCTAAGAGTGCTTTTTGCGGTGATCAAGACAAGACTTGTTATCCCTTCATCTAGTTAAATAAACCAAAGTTCAAGAAGATTAAAAGACCTGAACAAGGTTGCATGACCTGTTAATTGGCTAGACAGATTACAATCAGGTTTCCTGACTATTAATCAACTTTCTAAAAATTCTAGATATAATTGTTGGTTAAAAATGATTGTTACTCTCTCAATTCATCCCACCCTCTGCATTGAATCATATATATTACTATATGTAAAATAGATGGCCAGTGGGAATTTGCTGTATGATGCAGGGAGCGCCAACCCAGTGCTCTGTGACAACCTAGAGGGGTGGTTTGGGGTGGAAGGTGGGAGGGAGGTTCAAGAGGAGGGGGGCCTGATTCATGTTGATGTATGGCAGAAAGCAACATAACACTGTAAAACAATTATCCTCTGATTAGAAATAAATTTCTAAATCATGATTGTTAAAATATATTATTCTTAACACAAATAGTAGAAGCCCATGGTGTATTTTCTAGGATAGCAACCAAATATCAAGAATAAGTTACGAAGTGTCAAAGATCATCCTCTTTTTGTTCTTAACTCACGGGTTGTGACTTAAAAGGGTGTATGTTAGTGTGTTAGTGCTGCCATAATGTAAGCCCACCAACTGAGTGACTTAAACAACAGATTTTTACTTTCTCATAGCTCTGGAGGGTAGAAGTTTAAGATCAAAGACTCAGCAGGGTTCATTCTCCTGAGGCTTCTCTCCTTTGCTTGCAAATGTCAGTCTTCTTACTGTGTACTTACATGGCCTTTACTCTGAGTGCATAGCCCTGGTGTCTCTTCCTCTTCTTATAAGGACACCAATTTTATTTGGATTAGGGCCCCATCCTTATGACCTCATTAACCTTAACTACCTCTTTAGAGGCCTTATTTCCAAAATTAGTCACATTCTGTGATATTGGAGGTTAGAACTTCAACATATGAAATTTGGATGAACATAATTCAGTCTACAACAGGGGGATTCTTATTAAGCAAATTCTCCTTCATCTGATGGGAGAGCAATATTCAAATTTAAAAAGTTGTCAATATCAGTATGAAACTCTATATTAATAAACTCAGAGACAACCAATGAATATTTAAGCTTGAAACAGTTTTGAGATGAAGAATACTAAAAAACAAACACAGGCTTGATCCTATACCTATTGATTAAAAAAAAAGAAAGAAAGAAAGAAAGAAAGGAATTAAGACATTACTAGATTACCTAGGGGAAAATAGAAGTCCCAAACCTTCAACACAGATAACAAAAGTAATAGTGGACAATATCAGAAGTATGCCACTTGATTTCTGAAACAAGTTAATATGTGACTATACTTCTTATTTCTACAGGTGCTTGTATTTTGACTGATTGCTCATTTGGAGTTATCACTTTCAACAAACTATTCGGTTGACCAAAAATTTTGTTCAAATTTTTCCATAAGATTATAAGGACAAATCTGAACGAACTTTTTGGCCAGCCCCTATCTCAATTCTTAACTGGAGTATTAAATGGGTCAGACCAAGGTTAACTGGAAACCATATCTGACTAATCACTGGAAGGGCAGGACAGGAATATGGGATATAAGAATATAAGATGAGACCCAACGAGGTCTACCACTCGGTTCTGACAGACAGTACAGATATAAGCAGTAGCAAATTGGCCTTAAGTAGCATTACTCAGCCAGAAATAGGAACTGGGATTTAGGATGGAGCCGAGGTTTGTCCAGGACTCAGTGATCATTCAGAATTCTAGGCTTGGTGAATGGTATAGAAACCCAGGCAGAGAGTTAGATACTTAGGCAGAAGACCAAATCTAGTTATAGGAACTACGCCACCTATTAGAATCTAATACACAAAAAAATAGGGTGAAAACCAGAGTACAGGTCAGCAGGGGAACACCAGCAAAACATCGTCATTTTGAGCAAGTAGGCTGGAGGAGAAGGGGACGACAGAGGCCGAGGTGGTTGGATGGCATCACTGACTCAATGGACATGACTTTGAGCAAGCTCTGGGAGATAACGAAGGACAGGGAAGCCTGGCATGCTGCAGTCCATGGGGTCACAAAGAGTCGGACGCGACTGAGCAACTGAACAACAACAAGATATTGGTTGGCCTAGGATTCCCTTTCTTCCTCCTGCCAGGGAGCCTCATCCAGCTCAGAGTGTGAGGGAGCTTTATACCTAGATTTGAGAGTTAAAAGGCTCCGAAAATTTTAGGTGCAAGGCACATGGTACACCATTCCTCCCTATAGGATGGCAAATGTCATTGCCATCTGCTTATTTTGTTTTGCATTTAAGTTAATCAGGTGTAGCAACAAAATATTTCAAAAATGCTTTAAGAAAAATATTGTTCTGACAATGATGAATTGATTCATTGCTTTCTTTTACAAGAATATATCACTAGCCTATGATAAAGCTTGTCCTAACTATTATACTTTCCTTAAGAAATCTCTATACAAGCCTGCCCCTGTGATTGGTTGTCATCCCTAATAGGGATGCAATTTCATTCATCATCAGCATTCACTTAAAGATACAAGTCTCGCCAAATAACAGAAGTTATGTACTACTCACTTTTTCCCAGGACAAATTTAAGAAGAAGGAAGGCAATTAAGAATCACCTAGATGACCTAAGGGGAAAATTTTTTAAAATAATAAAAGTTGATTTCTGTGATATATGTTACCCTGAAGCTAGATTGAAACAATGTGGCTTCCCTGGGGCTTCCTTTGTCCACCACCTGGAAGTGTCAGTTGGTACAGATTGTAGCAGACTGTCTGCTTAAAGACATCAGCCACATGGAGCCTGTGACATCTGTGGGTTTTGGTCTTTAATGACTGTGTACTTGATTCTAGTTCTGAGATATGTATTTATCCAGTAGGATCTGGAAGAAAGTTGAAAAGTGATTTTTTAAAAAAAAAATAAGTAAATTGAATCTCTGTGCTTGCATTTAACTGAGTGTCACATTTAGTCGGTATTTTATTAAAAAAATATCAAAATTAAATCTCTAGAATGTAATTGGATTTCTTGCTCAACATTTGAGTGGCAGAGTTAAGGAAAGATAGAACCTGAAAGGGGGCATCCAGACATCATTTTGCCCAGTGTTATGGGCTGAATTGTGGCCGTCCCCTCCCAGGATTAAAAAAAAAAAAAAAAAAAGATATGACAAGCCTAATCCTTGGTTTCTGTTACTGTGACCTGATTTGGAAATAAGGTCTCTGCAAATGTAATCAAGTTAAGAGCAGGTAATAATGGGGTCCTTACAAGACGGAAACTTGGACAAATGCAGACACAAGGAAGACAGCCATGTGAAGACAGAGGCAGAGATTGGAATTATTCTACCATGAGCCAGTGGAAGTCTGGGGCCACTGGAAGATGGAAAAAGCAAAGAAGGATCCACTCATAGAGACTGCACAGAAAGAATGACACTGCCAACACCTTGATTTCAAACTTCTGACCTCCAGAACTGTGAGGGAGTAAGATTCTGTGGTTTTAAGTCACCCAGTTGGTGTTTTTTTCATAGCAGCCCTTGGAAATGAATATACTGTTTTGTATCTCTTGTCAGGATTGTATTTAAAGAAGGTCAATTCGATTTTAGAGTATGCCAAGCAGTTTTAAGATCTTTGACTACTGGTGGGTTTTGGGGTTTGGCTTTTGGGTGTGAGGATACCACAGAGACCTAACCCACCACATAAAAGTACAGGAAAACTGTACTTGAATAACTCAGGTCACCTAATAACGTCTTTTGGATGAATAACTGGGTTTTTGGAGCCACTGTTCTTTTCTTTATGTTTTCAATTTCTTGTTTATGTATATCCCAGAAACATTTCAAGTGTCAAAAGAGGAGACTCAGACTTTTCAATTATTCCACTTATGTTTATTATTAACTGATTCAAAATGTGGGGGTAATGCTGTGTGGTTTGCTTTTGAACTGGTTTCAAATCCATTTGTGGCAATCTAGGTTATATCTTCCCCCCAGCAAGGTTTCTAACTATTAGTTATTATAGATTCTAGCACAGATTCTGCTAAAATCTTAGTAAATAAGCATTATTGTTTTCATGATAGATTTATTAGCACGCTGGTATCAGTGATCAATTGTTCACCAATTAGAAGGGTCTATTATGAGAGTGTTTATAGTAACATTAGAGGTAAACAGTTGAGGTTCTTATATTACAAATGTTAAGATTGCTTAAGATAATAGTAGGGAACATGACAGTAAATGCCATATTTTCATTTTATTGGCAGACACAAAGAGACAGAAATGTAAAACCTACAGAAATATTAACTCCTTGCCATATCCTGACTTTCAGTGCCTTTTGCCCTGAAGTAGCAACTGTATTTTGGTATAGAACATATGTGGGCTTTGTATTTTTTTGGCCATTTCCATTACTCTGCTTCTCTGGCCATCACTGCTCATAAAACCAGGTAGTTCCAAGATCCAAACAGGTGGACAGTTCAGTCATTTAGAAATGATAAGGGCTAATTAGGTTCAGAAAGTTGGGGGATGAGAATTTGCTGGAGATTTTCACAGAAAATCATAAATAGTCATAGAAATTATTTGAGTAGCACATTTACATTCAGTTTTTTAGGGAATCAATTTATTCAATAAAAACAACTAGGAATTAAAGTTGATAATTTATTAGGATGTTGCAGAAATAAATTAAAATCTATGTATTTTGGAATCTTACAAATCTGACACCCAGTGTTTCCAGATACAGATATTTTCTATTCTGCATTATTTTTAACTGGATAATAAAACCTATATTTTCAGGTAGCAATGGCAGAATCATATTAGACGATGTTATTGCAGTATAAACATTTCTGCATTTTTAAATTTTACTTAGAATGTGGCTAAGTAAATGTGGTAACTGAGTCTTAGAAAGGTACAAGCCGATGCGATTTATACTTAAAGAAAAGTGAAAGCCAAGTGAGTTTGGACAGTCAGAAGCCCAGGAGTGGGTATGAGATTATTTAAACTCTGAAAGCAAGAGACAAGTAGTGGAATAGGGACAAGATTCAGTGCACACGGTTTGACAGTATCTGTAAATAATGGTATACTTTCTCTTTCTGTTGTTATTATTTAAAGCCAGTTAGCAGAGAGGAGCTTTAAAAACAGCTGGCCAGGACAAGTAATTTTTTTTTTTTGATTCTGAAGACTTACTGAACACTAAATATCAAAATCTAGGATCTCAGTGACTATATATACAAATATTGATTATAGAAGGAACATACAAACACATACACACACATACACATACCCTTTAGCCTCCAAAGTTTTTCATCTCATTTAATTGAGAATACCATGTAATGAATTAGTGTATAATTTATCATTAGTAGATGAAAAAATAGGTCAGAGACATTAGCCCCCAAGGGCTTCCCAGGTGGCACTAGTGGTAAAGAATCCACCTGCCAATGCAGGAGACATAAGAGACGCAGGTTTGATCCTTGGGTCTGGAAGATCCCCTAGAGAAGGGTGTGGCGACCCATTCCTGTATTCTTGCCTGGAGAATCCCATGGAAAGAGGAGCCTGGTGAGCTACAGTCCATGGGGTCACAAAGAGTTGGACACAACTGAAGCAACTGAGCATGCACACACGTGAGAATATTTAGAGTAGGAGGACATCATGGAAGATGGTGCAGAAATAGCATCGGCTCTGAGAAGTTAATTGATGGTAGTAGATTGACCTGGTATGGAGGAATTTGGAATGTGGAGATTCTAATATTAAGGAAAACTATTGCATCAGTACAGGATGAACCTCCTTAAGAAATGTTGTTTATAAACACAGAGTTAGAAATGTATAACACAAAAGTGTTTACTTTGTTCTGACTTCTCGTATAATCATTCTAATGTTAACATATTATCATCACCCTGTTAAGATTATCACTCAATTTAGAAGTCCACTTAATCTAATAGTAAGATGTAGAAAGTAGTATGAACTTAAAACTTAACTTGGAACTTAAAAAATATTTCTATGTTTTATTGACTTCAGGGAGTGTGGCTTTAAGTAAGCACTCTAATGTTCATTTATCCAGCTTTTTTTAATAGAACAACAATCTTTTAAATGCATAGCAATCACCAATGCTGTCTTGTAATACATTAGAAGACCATGGCAGCTATCCAGTGCAATCTTAAATTTATAACTCTTCAGAAAATAAATGCATTGAACATTCTATACATTACATTAGTTCTATAGCATGTCTAAGGTTACTGATAAATAATTATGGAAAGTTAATCAACAGAGACTTGTATTTTATTGTGAAAGATTTTAACATAAATCTCTGTATATTTCCATTTAACATATATTTGACCTAGGAATGACATACAAGATTATAAGAAAGAGGAATGATAGAGGGTAAACCACTTGGCCAGTGTAAAGGAGGCCAAAATAACCCACTGATAATAGTTGATGTCTTCTTAAATTCCTGAATATGTTTTTCTGCATTTATTGTGAACCTGACTCAAATGCTTGTCAATCTTTAGGACTATTAATTGCTTGGAATTCTCCATGCTGCCTTATTTGACTTTCCACTCGAATGTTCTATTTTCTTTTGCAAACACATTTTTCAGTCTTTCTGATTAAGTTCCTAATTTATTAGTCCATGTGGAAATTCAGTTTTTATTGCATCTGAAGGAGCATTGGGGAAGCTACTCTTTGGACGTCACTGTAATTAGTACTTTTCCCTTTACAGAATTTATCTTTTTGCTTGTGTGCAAACTGTGTTGATCATACAAGGCTCAATCCATTCAATTTCCTAACATATACGTCTCTTACTTTGGAGCTTAGCACCTTTCTACATTTCCTCACACTGAGCCTACAAGATAGAAATCCTCTGGGTCCCTCTACACTTTGTTCGCTTCCTTTAACTCTTGGCAGCTTCAGTTCTGTCTCTGGCAGCTGCTGGGGAAGCCTCTTTTTTAACCTTCCCTGACAGGCCCTGAGATAATTCTGGGAAGCTTCACTAACTTGCCCTTCTAACCCCCTAGTGCTTGCTTTCTTTTGCAGATGTTTTGCTGTGCTTTTAATAACCATAAATGTATTTCAGATGAACCACTGTAGTTTATAGTTGCTGCAGCCTTTCTCATGCAAAGGTTCCAAACAAGTTTTAACAGCTGCTAAGAAGGCTGGCAGAAAGCCTTGATTGCTAATTCTGTGCTAAACTGCTTTTCACAATGGGACATTCTATAATATTTCATACAGTCTTTAAAGCAAATGATTTCTACCTTTTTTCTTTAATTACTGCTAGTATCATACTTGTTCCCAGCTTTCAAAAGATTCCATATCTGTACTTTCCTAAATAGGCTTGATTTTATTTAAAACTCTATAGAGAAGTTAGAGGCTCCTAAGGGAACAAGGAAGTGATGATGGCAAAACTGGTAAAAGTGATATCAGTAAGGTCAAAAGAGTTGATACATAAATATAATAAATTGTACCTTCTGGAAACATTATTTCGATAAAGGTGAAAGTTTGCTCTCTAGGCTCTAATGTGTAAATAGGCAGAAGGAAGACAGCTTGGGTAATATTTGAGCAGGCAGAGTCAGATGTTTTTGGTGTGTTTCCAGTGTCCTGGGATTGAGGGGCTGTTCAGTAGTTTGGTGTGAGGTGATGAAGATGTGCTCAGAATCTCACAAATCCACACTGCAGTGAATCCACAGCCAGATAATAGAGAATGCATCATGTGTGCTACAGGAAAGGGGGATGCCGTGTTCTAATGAGGCAATCATTGAAAACCATCTTAACTATAACTGCTAAAGGTTGCTTTACAAATTACAATTGATCTGCTAATGCCTCCAAATGATTTCTCACTTAGTGATCTAACAAAAAGTTTTTTTTAATATTCTAACAGGAGAACTGAGCTTCTGTTTTCTGACTCACAATTTGCCAACTAAGTTTTGTTGGTGGACTTATTATAAAGATATTCAGATCATAACTAACATATTAATAAATTGAGCCATTTATTGAAAAACCACATGGAATTTCAATGTATTTTGTTTTCATCAGTGCATTGACCCTTTACCACCATCAGTTATATCCCTGATTTTTAAATATATCCCAATATAACCCTGGTTTTTAAAAATCTTAATAACCTGGAAATGGAAAATAATTCAATAATATGATAAACACCAACACCACATTTAACAGTGGAGCATGAGAGCATTATTTTAGAAATATACTCATATTAGCATTTCATCCTATAGTATATAAATAGGTTTCATAGATAATAAGGATAATAAATAGATAATAGATAATAAAGGGTTTCATAGTCAAATAAATTTGGGAAATGCTGTTTTTCTTTTAATGCAGGACTTCTCAGAACCTTTAATATGTTATTAATTATAATTAATAATAACTATGTAATTTTGATGGTATATGAAATGCATTTGGCCACAGAAATTTTGTTCGAGAGCATCTCCAGTGAGCAGAGCTCTGAGAAATATGCCTTGGCAAACACTGACACCACATTCAGCATACAAAAGTCAGATTGTACTAACTTTCTGTCAGCAGTGACCCTAGTCTAATTCACCACAGATAGGTATCATGCTGTGATGTGGTTAGATTTCATTGTGCATGAGAATCAGCTGAGAGTGTTTGTCAAAATTGAGATTCCTAGGTGGCACTCTGATTCAGCAAATCTGACCCGAGTCCTAGGAAACTACCTGTTAACAAGCATCAAGTGAGGTTTCTGATGTAGGTGTCTAGAGTTGATACTTTGAGAGATACCATATTAGAAAGCTTGGGTCAATTAATAAATAAGAAAAGATGGACATAATTAATTATAAAATTTTGAAACCAAAAGTTTAATAACATTGATATCATATGTTGAGGCTGGGACATTATGAAAGTTTATTGACAAAAGAACAATCAAGTATGGATAAAGATGCAACATTCACTTGCCTTATATATTAGTATCTTTAATACTCATATGGCAATCATGAACACTTTGACTCGCTATTGCCTGAAAATATTTGCTTAATTTCCACTTTTGATCACGTGGCACGTAATTGAAAGCCATGAGGATGCCCCTTCCTTTGATGAACCTCAACTTGTACGTCTTCCACTGGCAATGATTGTAATTCTATACACAGAGTGTGGTATTTTGTGCTTCATATCTCCCCTATCTGAAATGTCTTTTTCCCTGTTTCTTTCCCTGCTAATTTGTTCTCTGTTGAGTATGAATGTGTATGGATCATTTAGAATGGTCATAACATTTGTGTTGCTAAAGGAGTGATGACTGAGGCTAGGAAGTATGTGTGGATGTGTAGTTACTGGGACAGGAATAGTATGCTAGTCTTAAACAGATACTAAAGATAGCCTAAAATTCCATGACAGGTTAAGAAGGACTCAGGTGATTCAGGAAGCTACAGATGGATAGAAGTCCGGGAAGGGATTACTATGAGGAAGGGAAGTAGCTGAAATTGTGTTGTTTCCAAAATACTCTTTGTTCAATGATTTTTGCTAATCATCAAATCTGCTTTGTTTCTTGGTAATAATTTCTTTCATTTTGATTAATTTTCCTATACGTATGGGTCTGTCTTAGCAATAGTACTTTGTGTGTGTGTGTGTTAGTTGTATCCGACTCTTTGCGACTCTATGCACTTTGGCCCTCTAGGTTCCTTTGTCCATGGGATTCTCCAGGCAAGAATACTGGAGTGGGCTGCCATTTTCTTCTCCATACTACTGTGCATTAATAATGATTTACTGTGCATTAATAATGATTACTGGTTACTGACTGAATGGGATGGCTCTTTCTACCAGGTAGGCATAATATCTTTGGATTTCAGTCAAAGCACTTACTTTTAGTCTTTCTGAAAATAAAAATATGATGCTTCTCAGTTATTTCAATCATCACTATTTTCAATCCTCAGTTCAAGAAGGTGGCATATCTTGCCATCTCCTCATTCATATTCGGTGCTACAATTTTTGTCAAGATGCCAGATATCTGCCATGACAGACATATATTGGTAGATGGATTGTGGTCATAATGTCTGATAATGAAGAAGAATTGTATTTAAGTTTTTCAGAGATGTTAGACTTCTCTCCCTTCTAGTATGAGACCTGTTTTCAGAGGAAAGAAAATAAAGGATATTGAATTTAGTTATGATTCATGAATGTCAGTATTTAAGTGTTTCAGAGCTTTGTGGAAGCAGAAGAGGTAGTGGAAACAGGAAGCCAGGCTGCCATAAGCACACACATAACAAATAATTAATTGACTACAGACATGAGGGAACCTGCAGAGAACATCAGAAAATACTATTGTACATGAAATGTATTAACGTTAATATTGTGAACAGCTGGATGGCTGGATGTTTGATAATGAAGCAAGTCATTTTAATTTGATCTAAGCTTCAACTTTTAATTGAATTTATAAGAACATGGGAAAAATTAACAGGCAGCTTCTGGCAATTTAAAAATGATGTTTTGGCTCAGAATCTAAGCTTCTCCCTAAATTTGGGAAAACTGGCTCTGGATAAAGATGGAGCTAAGGAAAATCATGCTGTAATACCAAAGACAGCAGATCTACATCTCTGAGTTTAAATAAATGCAGATTGTCACTGTTTGTCAGAAAGGTAACTAATCCTTTGTATACAATTGTATTTTACAGTGGCTAACAATTCAGCTCTAATTATTAAATAGTTGGTTGAATCAGTTACATGACTTTTTCCTCTGTGAAAAGTGAAGAATATCATGTAGAATCATTTTTTAAAGAGCTTCAAAGTGGAGCAGTGCGTTGAGGCCAGAGATGAATCTTCTTTGTTAATAGACTCCAGGAAAACTGGGCAAGAAGATTTATATATATATATATATATATATATGTATATATATATATATATATATACAGGACCTTGTGTCTTTTGACTAGGGCTGGCGAAGACTTATATGTTCAAAATTGCTGCTTCCTATAAGAAATATAAAAGATCATCAGTTTTCTTTTCCTGAAAAGGGTGCCCTAAGCTATCACATTTGTATCCCAATAACCTCAATGTATAATCTAACTTGTCACTGTTTTGCATCCTCAGATGAAATGCTTTATCATCTTACTCCATCATTCAGTAGAACAATGCAAGGCAAAACAGACTATTCCATGGTGGAAGATATGAATCATATTTCAGAGAAGAAGGAGTGCCTAAAGATGAAGTATAGTTTTTCTTCCCCTTGCAGAAGTGATGAATCTCTTCTGCCCTTCTTTTTTCTTATAAAATAACAGATTCAGTTGTTTTCACACAGATCCCAAATCACATCAAGCTGTAAGTTTACTTTGTCAGAAACGGTTGGACCGGATTTTCACAAATAAGGGAAAAAAACAAAACATCTCAACAGTCATCTACTTCAAGGAATTTCCCTAATTATCATTATCCCAGTTGATTTATCCCTTTGTTTGCATCCTGTAGCATCTTATATGCAACTTGAATACATTATCAGACTCACTTTTATTCTTTCCTTTTTCATGTGTCTATCTTAGGTCTCATTTTAAATAATAAGCTTATGTAGGGCAGGCCTCTTTTTATGTTTTGCATTTTCTATAGTGTCTAGAAAATGGCTCTGTACACTATAGGTGCTTAATAGAAATGTTCATCAATGTCCTTGGGTAGTCTCTATATTGGCAAAGGGTATTTGAAAAACTAGCATCCAATAAAAAAGGTGGAAGTTATTTTTTCTTGGTAGAAACATTATATAGGAGTTCTGTGACTTGTACACTTGGTGTCTTGTTTATTATGTAAATCATAGGTTGGCATGGGTAGGTTGATACTTGGAGATAAGAATTCCTTTTTTTAATTAATTAATCAATTAGGCTGCATCAGGCCTTAGTCATGGCACACAGGATGTTTATTGCATCATACAGGGTCTTTCGATATGGGATGTGGCATGTGGGCTCAGTAGTTGTGGGTTTGCAGGCCCCAGAGTACACGGGGTTCAGTAGTGGTGGCATGTGGGCTTAGTTGCTCTGCAGCATGTGGGATCTTAGTTCCCCAACCAGGGATAGAACTCTTGTCCCCTGCATTGCAAGACAGATTCTTTTACCACTGAACCACCAGGAAAGTCCCAAGAATTCTTTTTTAAATAACTTAAAAAATACATCAAAGAAGACTTCAACCCTTAGGGATATTGTAGTATCTTAAAAGAATCATTGATGCTTTTGAACTGTGGCGTTGGAGAAGACTCTTGAGAGTCCCTTGAATTGCAAGGAGGTCCAACCAGTTCATCCTAAAGGAGATCAGTCCTGAATATTCATTGGAAGGACTGATGTTAAAGCTGAAACTCCAATACTTTGGCCACCTGATGTGAAGAGCTGACTCATCTGAAAAGACCCTGATGCTGGGAAAGATTGAGGGCAGGAGGAGAAGGGGATGACAGAGGATGAGATGATTGGATGGCATCACTGACTCGATGGACATGAGTTTGGGTAAACTCCGGGAGTTGGTGATGGACAGGGAGGCCTGGCATGCTGTGGTCCATGGGGTTGCAAAGAGTCAGACATGACTGAGCGACTGAACTGAACTGAACTGAAGTGAAAAGAATCATATCCAAAATGTGGAAAATAATCTCAAATTGAAGAGGTTATGATCAACCTAGCACCAGATTTTTAAAAATAATTTGCATAACATGATCTGCTGATGTAAATGAAGGGCTATAACAATTATTTTGGCTAATTATGGTTGGTGGTGGTGGTAAAGGATGTGCCTGCCAATACAGGAGATGTAAGAGATGTAGGTTCAATCCCTGGGTCAGAAAGATCCCTTAGAGGAGGGCATGGCAACCCACTCCAGTATTCTTGCTCGGAGAATCCCATGGACAGAAGAGCCTGGTGGTCTATAGTTCATGGGGTCACACAGAGTTGGACACAACTGAAGCGACTTAGCAGTAGCAGCATGGTTGGTGGTACAGAACAGAGGAGGATATAGAAATATACAGCTGCTGTGGAAGCCCAGGAATGAAAGTAATTTTGGAAAATACAGTCAGTTTCTGTTTACCTATGTATAAGTAATTCACACTCCATGACATTTTAAATTTCATCATTACCTGTCCTAACCATTTCCCTCTATCAATTTTGTAGTCTTTTGAAACTTCCAGTTATATAAGTGTTTAGATTCAACAAAATATAACCAGCAAGGTGAATTTCTGCAGGAAATAACTGCATGGAATGGAAAACAAAACATGTAGCTATAATATAATAGATTCCAGGTCATGGGTGAATGTGCTTCTGTTGCTCATATGGAATACCTTAGGCATTGTGAAACTTCCTTTTTCACAACACAGGTTATTGAACAACCACATTTGCATCAATCTGTAGCACTGGACTGGATGAACTAATCGGTAATTCTTTTTTTTTTCTTCCTGGCTGAACCTCAGGGCAAGAACAATCTTAGTTGCTCGACCAGGGATAGAACCCATGCCCCCTGCAGTGGAAGTGCAGAGTCTTAACCACTGGACCACCAGAGAAGTCAACTAATTAGCAATTCTTTGTGAAGGATTTTGAATGCCATTCACTCTTACTGTAGGTATTGGCCAGACAGAATTTAGACCCCATGAGACAATTTATATTTGCGATCTGTTTCATCAGCTGCTAGATAACATGTAGAAAATAGGTCTTCAGAATGAATGCAGCCATACTGATAGATTGAAAATTGCTGAATGTGTGTGTTGGTGACTTCTCTATTCTGGTTCCTTTTTGGAATACACTCAAAGTAAAGGGAAAGATAACCCCATGAGGATTAGATGTGAAATAAGTGAGGCAAGAGATACTGACTGTAACCCTGTCCCAATACCTTTATCAATTTTTTCTAAAGTGCAGTATTAACTGAATGTCCTTAAATCATGGATATTATCTGATTAAAAATTTGTTAAGAGCTAGACTACTGAGAATAGTGCCTTCTTGGACTGATTTTTTCTGGCATCTGACCATTCTTTTCATGTATTTGTCTTTTCTCCTCGAAGGCACTTTCAGTACTAGGAGTGTGGCTTTCTTTCTATTCCCAAGAGGCCATGCAGAGTAGTAGGCACTTACTACATACTTGATCAGTGTTGTTTGCATGAATGAAAATCTATGTTTTCTTCATGCACGTCACTGTCTATTTCATTCATTCCTTTTCTTAAAGGAAACCGAGGCTTCCATGGCCAACTCTAGCATTTGTCACTATCAATGTGAAGGGCTTCTTCCAATATCTTAATTCTAATACCATCTCCTCTTATTCTTTTTATTGTGGGACTTCTTTTTATCTTTTATTATGTTTATACTTCATCATAATGTAAAACATTTTAGGTCTCTAAAAGACATCCTCCAATTTCTTCTTATGGTTTACAAACATGGTTATCTATATGCATACTTTGCTATCATAACATAGCAACTTTATTTTAAAATAGCATTAAATATTTATTTATATATTTTTTAGCAATCATCTTTAAACTTTTTAATAGCCTGTGACTATGTTGAATGTGTAATGAGTGGATCTTGAATTTGACATGTGAACATTAGAATGAGGCTGATGGAAGTGTCTGGCTGACCTTGTACTTTACAGGAGTCCAAATGCTATGTATTTGGTATATTTGGTATAATTTGGTATGATTTGGTATAATTTGCTATGACATTTTAGTATATTTTTTCCTCTTTTCGAATTTAAGCAGAAGAAGAGGACTTTGTTACTGTTTCTGTTAGCTCCATGAAGGCAGAGACCATGACTTTCATCTCCATTTTCCAGAGCAGTGCTTAAAACTAGAAGGAATGAATGCAAATTAATGAATGATTAAGTATGATCAAGTAGCCACACTAACCTTCTAGCTATCCTCAAACCTACTAATTAATTTCCCACCTCAGGGCCTTTGCACTGGCTGTTTCCCCTGTTCTGAATGCTCTAGATGTCCTTAAGATTAATTTTATAATTTTGTCTATGTCAAAATGTTACTTCTTTAGAAAAGTTTTCCTTCTACAGTCTATTCATAGTCAACCTCCAACTATCCCACCCCTATTGCTCTTGTCTTGCTTCACTTTTTCTTCATAGCACATATTCTTATGACATTGTATTATATCATTATGTGTTTGATGGTTTTTCTCTCTTTCTTCCCCCTGAACCACTGCCACCATAGAATGTGAGTTCTATAAGCCCCAAGTGTGTATCACTCCAGGATCCCATCAGGAATCAGAAATCCTTGCAGATAGTTCAAATAAAGAGACTATAAAGAAGGATTATTTCCCAGCAGTATGGACAGGGTTATGGGTACAAATAAGGTATATTGAAAGGGCAAGTGGAAAAAAGAATTAGTAAAGCTCAGTGAAAGCTAGATCTAGGAAGGAGACTTGTCTTAAAGAAGATGTAATCTTAGAGGAACTCAGAGAGACATGAACACAGAGAGACATGATCCTGGAAGTCAGAAGAAGCAGGAGAAGAAATGACCAGTTCTTCTTTCTTCCCATCCTTCTGTATCATACCAGTGTACCTATTGTTAAAACCAGAGCAGAAATCAGCTGGCAAGAAGCCCAAGTGAAGCCAGTCTTAGAAGTCAGTCTCCTGGGCAACAGAGGACCAGGAAAGAGTGGAGAAATGAATCCTGTGAGGGAAAAAAAGAAATAGCACGGGTGTATTGTTTGGCTTACTGCTGTGTCTTTCATGTCCAGAACAGTACCTTGCATACTTTAGACATTCAATAAAGATTTGTTAAATAAAATAATCAATGGTAGTGGAGGGTTGCGAGCAAAGGAACTCTTACATCAGATCTTATTTTGGGGAGAGGGTAATTGTCCAAGGTTTATGTTTGGAGAAATTCTCAGCTAGCTCTGGAAAGAATGAACCACTTAGGTTGTAATTTATGGGTTTATCAATTTATTCTATGATCCTGGGAGACATTTTCCAATAGGAAATTCTGGTGACTAGTTGGTTCTGTTTCTCAGAATAAGAGGCACTAGGTGATAGCTATAAATTACTTTATTATTATTTTTTTGGTCAGCACAGCAGTTTTTTTTTAGTTTTTTTTTTTTTTTGGTTTTTAAAATATGTATTGAAGCATAGTTGATTTACAATGTTGTGTTAGTTTCAGATGTACAGCAAGATGATTTAGTTATACATATATGAATTACTTTATTATTACATGAAGTAAGCAAAAAAAATTAATAACATCACTGATTACTTAGCTTTAACTTTCAGCTTGATTCTTGGGGATTCATGGAGATAAGCAGCATAAATAGGGGCATAGAGATATCTATAATCTCAACTCTGTGCCAGTTGTGTACTACTGCTTCTTTCATTCTGCTTTATTACAAGCACTCTGATACCAATGTAGATGAGTGGTTAGAAGTGGGTATCATTCATTGAAATGGGGAAATCAGGAGAAGCCTCAAGTATTAGAGGGAAGATGATGACTTTAGTCTGGACATATTTTGTCTGATGTAACTATTGAATCCCCAAGTGGCAATATCTTGCTACAATTGGGCTACATAAGTCTGAATCTGAAGTAAGAAGACTGAAAATTACCAACACACAGGTGGTAGTTGAAGTCACCAGAGAGGATACTATCATCTTGGGAGAACTTGCAGCATGAGAAGTACAAGGACCTTGGATCTGTGCCCCTCATCCCCTCTGAACAAACTTAGATGCCCACACTGAAAGTTTGGGTTTGGGATGAAGTGTTCCATGAATTGCAGAGCATGGAGCTCAAATGACCTGAGAAGCAGTGTCAAAGGATGAAATACTAAGAGACTCAGATGTATGTATATGTATGTGCTTTTTTCTCAGTCATATCTGACTCTTTGCAACCCCACGGACTGTAGCCTGCCAGGCTCCTCTGTCCATGGGGATTCTCCAGGCAAGAATACTGAAGTGGGTTGCCATGCTCTCCTCCAGGGGATCTTCCCAACACAGGGATTGAACCCAGGTCTCCTGCATTGCAGGCAGATTCTTTACAGTCTGAGCCACCAGGGAAGAGACTCAGATAATCCCAGCTAAAAGGTCAGTTTGAAGGTGTGAGACAAAGAGAGAGAACCTGGGCATGAGACAATGATTACGATAAACTAAGGGCAGAGATCAGAGTGTAGTAGTATAGATGACATCGCATAGGGCTGGGGCAGAGACACCAGGGTCTTTCATACAAAACCTCCAGCTAAGGTGGAGGGTGGGAAAGAAGTTGCTAAGAGTACTAAACTGATAGAATAACTACTATATGATGCCGTGATAGAGAACTGAGATGACCATTGGTGGAGGATTTTGCCAGGACATTTTTATTGAAATGGTGGGAAGAAAAGGCAAACTATCGTAGATTGAGAAGTGATGAAATAGGAAACAAAAAAAATACTAATAGAAACAACAATGCCAGACATTTGAAGAGGGAAGGAGAGGGAACTAATAATCAGAGGAGGATGTAGGCTATAGGGAGGGTTTGTGCTTTGTTTATGTTTAGCAAAAATTATTGAGCATATGTGTAGCCTGTGATAAATATCTTGAAAATGAGAAAGAGAGGAGATGGAAGAGGAGAAAGAGAGAGTATGAATGAAAATAATAAATAGGCAAAGTCTTAAGAATTGTAGGGAATGAGGTCTGGAACATGGATGGAAAGATTTGTCTTGAAGCTGAGAAGTGAGATCTTTCTTCAGAGACTGCATTAAAGAAGGTAGAGTGAAAGAATAATATATAGGCTTGGGGGCATTGAGATGGAAATTTGAGAGAGTTTTTTTAAAATTTTTTTTTAAAGAAAAACCAAAAGCAAGACTGAAATAAAAGGGAGTTTTCGTGGTGGTGGTGGTACAGATTGCTTTAAGAAAGGTTTGGAATAGAAGAATACAGTAGAGCTGGAAGGGCCTTTATAAATCTGTTAGTTTTGTAGTTTTTGAACTTTATTTGTCAATCAACAGAACCAGTTCTCCAAATGAATTCTTTCTAGAAGTCCAGCATGTGAAAATCAGAGAGTTCAGTGGCTCAGATGGAAGAGGTGGAAAGAAGGTAATGTGTAATGCATGCATTCTCAGTTGTGTCCGACTCTTTGCGACCCAGTGGACTGTAGCCCACCAGGAACCTCTGTCCATTGGATTTTCTAGGCTAGGATACTGGAGTGGGGTGCCATTTCCTCCTCCAGGGGATCTTCCTGATCCAGGAATTAAACCTGCATCTTGTGCTTGGCAAGCAGATTCTTAACCACTGAGCCACCTGGGTAGCACTGGAAAGAAGGTCCTGAACCTCAAACATCATCCTTGCTCCCTCCAACCTCCACATCCTCCTCACTGCCCGATGCAGTTCCAGAAATGTCTGTGAGGAATCCCTAGGGCTCTTTTGAGCATGGTTTTAAAACTATTGATCTCATCATTTTGTAGATGAGGGATCAAACCCAGAGGGATGAATTGACTTTTCTGGAGTAGAATCAGGACTGGAATCTACCTCTCCTAATTCCTAGCCAGAACTTTTAAAATTTATTATGCTGTCCTACTTCTTGTGGATATAACATCAATTGTCCTCAATAAAAGTCTCCAAGAATCTGGAATTTTAACCTTTATTTTTCCAATCACATTCACTCTTAGGTGATTCCTTTTTGTATTTCACATTTATTTGTTAAAAGATAGAAGGAAATGTCTTTCCCTACCTACCTCACAACTTTTAGATTAAATGAGAAACTGCGGCATGCATAGAGATCCTTAGAAAGAAGTTGTATATGCAACATATTATTTGTGAAAAATATAAGACTTTTCTGGAGATGTCATCAACCAGAACTGGGGATGAAAAGCACTGGAATATTTGAAAATGCTAAATTACCACATATAATCTTCAGTAACTTTTTTTCACCTGGAATTATGTTTCTAAGATTTATCACGTTATTCTGTATACCAACAGTTCATTCCTTTTCACCCTTGGGTAATATTCCATTGTCCAAATATTCCTTTGTAGTTTAGGAGTACATGTACATGTGACAAAATTAAGAGTATTTTTAAAAAGCAAGGAAATGATTTTTAAAAATCAGCATAGTAATTGACCTCTTAAGGGGAAAGAGAACAACGGAATTAGAAAGAAGCCTCAGGGCAGCTTTAATATTATTAATAGTATTTCATCACAGGGGTTCTTTAAGTGTGATCTCAAAGCTGCCAGCATCAGCATTACCTGAGATATTGTTAGAAATTCACATTTTCAGATCCTATCCAGTCCTATTGAATGAGAAACTCTGGGGCATGTCCAGCAATCATGTTGTATGGAGCTCTTTAGGTGATTCTGATGTATGCTGACATTTGAGAACCACGGCTGTTGGGTTACGCGTCATAACTCACACACAAATTTCTCTCTCATTCTCTGTCTCTGTCTCTTTCTCATATTATATAATACAAAACAAAATGAAAACATCTGAGCAGTAATTAACCAGAAATAAAGAACTATGGATATAGAAGAGCTATCTGAGAGCAATTCTTTTTGCAGGCTATGTAGTCCAGAAGGCAAATGGTAGGAAGAAAGGACAGAAGAGTGGAAACATAGGGTAATTCAGGAGAAAGGTGCAGGTGAGATAAGAGAGGGTCCCTTTCGTCGTATGTTATGAAAAGAGTGTGGCTGAAAATATAGAATACACTTTGAAGTAGACATATGTATCTGTGTGCATGCACAAACGTGCACATGTGTGTGTGCGTGTAGAATGATACCTTGCTTGGAAAGGTTAGCATGCCCCATTGGTAGAGATAATTACTCCCTCACTCTACTCTCCCCTGTTTCTGAATAATTTAGACTCAGCAAGGAATAACTTTCTCTCACGGCGGGATGCAACAGCTCTTATTCAAACAGATCTCACTGCCCTGGCCAGGCATTCTAAAATGAAATGAATCTGCATCATTACGACTTTGACTCCCCCCGCCGCTCCTTTTTTTGGAGCTGTAGTTGCCTTTGCAAGCTCTCTCTTTTCCCTGCTGCTATCTTCACATTGAAAGTGAACACTGACACAAAGGAGAAAAAAGCATAGTCTTCATTTATTTTGAAAGAAACCCATTATTAACTGAACATTTATTCTTAAATGACTTACGGGTATTCCCACTGCAAAGGTGAAGTCCACTCTGAAAGGTACCACACAGCCTCACAGTTAAAGATGTCACTGGAGGACACAGAGGACTTGACCTGCCAAGCGCCTGGTGATACTTAGACAAGGCTCTCTCCAAAGAAATGAATTGCACAACATACACACCCTAAAGAAAACACCTCTAGCAGACAGGAAATAGCACCAGATTAGTTTTATACATCTCTGGAACTTGTCATTGGCAACATGTTTTAGGCCATAAAGATACCAAAAACAACAGTTTCTCCTCTTTGCCAGTCTTATATTAAGGGAATACCAAATTCCATAAGAAAGAATTTTTATTACCTCATTGATGTTGTAATAACTTCCTAACCAGTCTACCATCCACTGACAATGTCCATATGCCAATTTATCCTTTGTGCCACTACTAGATTGACCTATACGAATCACAGCTTTGATTGTGTCCTTGGTCCACATGTTACATCTCTACCATTTCTCTGGCCAATTAGAAACACAAGTTCAGTTCAGTTCAGTCACTCAGTCATGTCTGACTCTGTGACCCCATAGACTGCAGCATGCCAGGCTTCCTTGTCCATCATCAACTCCTGGAGCTTTCCCAGACTCGTGTCTGTCGAGTTGGTGATGCCATCCAACCGTCTCATCTCTGTCATCCCCTTCTCCTCCCACCTTCAATCTTTCCCAGCATCAGGGTCTTTTCAAATGAGTCAGTTCTTCGCATCAGGTAGCCAAAGTATTGGAGTTTCAGCTTCAGCATCAGTCCTTCCAATGAATATTCAGGATTGAGTTCCTTAGGATTGACTCATCTCTTTGCAGTTGAAGGGACTCTCAAGTGTCTTCTCCAACACCACAGTTCAAAAGAATCAATTCTTCGGTGCTCAGCTTTCTTTATAGTCCAACTCCCACATCCATACATGACTACTGGAAAAACCATAGCCTTGACTAGATGGACCTTTGTTGGCAAAGAAGTGCCTCTGATTTTAAATATGCTGTCTAGGTTGGTCATAGCTTTTCTTCCAAGGAGCAAGCATCTTTTAATTTCATAGCTACAGTCATCATCTGCAGTGAATTTGGAGCCCAAGAAAATAGTCTGTCACTGTTTCTGTTGTTTCCCCATCTATTCGCCATGAAGTAATGGGACTGGATGCCATGATCTTAGATTTTGAATGCTGAGTTTTAAGCCAACTTTTCCACTCTCCTCTTTCACTTTCATCAAGAGGCTATTCAGTTCCTCTTCACTTTCTGCTATTAGTTTGATGTCATCTTCATATCTGAGGTTATTGATATTTCTCCTGGCAATCTTGATTCCAGCTTGTGCTTCATCCGGCCTGGCATTGCACATAATGTACTCTGCATATAAGTTAAATAAGCACAGTGACAATATACAGCTTTGACATACTCCTTTCCTGATTTGGAACCAGTCCATTGTTCCATGTCCAGTTCTAACTGTTGCTTCTTGACCTACATACAGATTTCTCAGGAGTCAGGTAAGGTGGTTGATATTCCCATCTCTTAAGAATTATCCACAGTTTGTTGTGATCCACACAGTCAAAGGCTTTGGTGTAGTCAATAAAACAGAAGCAAATGTTTTTATGGAACTCTCTTGCTTTTTCTATGATCCAACAGATGTTTGCAACTTGATCTCTGGTTCCTCTGCCTTTTCTAAATCCAGTTTGAACACCTGGAAATTCATGGTTCACATATTGCTGAAGCCTGGCTTGGAGAATTTTGAGCATTACTTTGCTAGCATATGAGATGAGTGTAATTGTGCAGCAGTTTGAACATTCTTTGACATTGCCTTTCTTTAACCCAAAGCTGACTGTAGGCCCTACTATTAATAATTGTGTAGGAGCTTCTTTTTTTTGCACTGGCTACTCCTGGTGTCTTTTGGCTTTCTTATTAATATTTTATCTATACATCTTGATCATTTTAATATTTTTATCTTATTACAATATTTTCATTTTTGTTGACTGCATCAGATGCTTTTTGTAATGCGGAAAGGTGCAAATAGATGCATAAAGTAAATGTAGTGGTGGTTTAGTTGGCAAGTCATGTCCGACTCTTGCAACCACATGGACTGTAGCTTGTCGGGTTCCTCTGTCCATGGAATTTCCCACTCCCAAGAATACTGGAGTAGGTTGCCATTTCCTTCTCCATGGGATTTTCCTGGCCCAGGGATCAAATCCATGTCTCATATTGCAGGCGGATTCTTTACCACTGAGCCACCAGAGACTCCTGCATAAGTAAATATGGCAAGTCATTTTCCTTCTTAAAGGCTTTCATTGCTTCTTTCTTGTGCACTAAATAAACTCTGAACTTCTCCATCTAGCTGACATCCTTCTTCATGTGGCCTTCACCCACTTTTTTCAGTTTTATTGTTCACTTTCTGAGGATGTCCATTCAATGGCCCATCAGACTAGATCACTTGTCTTTCCCCAAACTTGCTGTGTGTTTTCCTGCCTCCTCACCTTTGTGCTTGCTGTTATCTCTAGCAGGGTTATTTCCTCTTTTATCTCTGCCTGTTGAAATCCTCTCTATTAAATTCCATAGCTCCACTGCTACTTCTTCTTGAATCATTCCCTCTGATTCAGCCACCATTTATAATCTGCCACTCTCTAGAACATTTTCTTTATTGCCCTCATCATATTTTACCTTGTATTGCAGTTATTTGTACACTTTACTTATACTATCCCTTTAGTGTCCTGAAAAACTAGAAGATTCTTCAGGGTAAGGGACTGTGGTCCATTCATCATTGTATCCTCTCTACGGTGTGTAGTCTGTTGTATATAGTAGTTGCTCAACAAATGTTTGTTGAACACATTTGTATGAATTAAAATAAGAAATGCAATTGTATTTATGTTTAGGTGGGAAATCTCATGTTTTAGCATCTGGATATGTATTCAGAGACACTGGGTGCAGTACAATTCATTCCCACCAATGGAAAACCCAACAAAAATGATAGATCCTGGTCCTTTATGAAGGATATCTTGCTTATTTTTCATTGAAAAAGAACATTAGTCCCAGAGCATTGAATAATTTTGGGGAAAGTATCTAATGAACCTGGAAAATATAGTTAAGCATCCATAGAAGAAAATGTAAACACTATAACATTAGTAATGCTAACCTCCAGGCAGAAGATAAGGATACAGTTTGCTTATTCTCCTGTGGTATAGTTACTGGAAAGGTTGAATGCCCCACTGAGTTGCCCAAACAGTCTGAAAAGTCACCAGACACCCTGAGTCAGTTTGAAGAATTTGATCACATGCCCTTAGAGATGGAGACAGGATACAGCTGCCAAAAATAGATCTGATGAGTGAGTGCAGCAGAATTCCAAGTATGACAAAATCAGGAAGCAGGAATTTATTGAGCTGAAAATCATAACAGGAAAGCAAAAGACAATGATAATACTTGATTCTTAAACTGGATGTTGTTAAATAAACATACAGATTCCAGAAGTTCAGTAAGATGCTTATTTCCCCCTTCTTACATTATTTTTATATATCATGTGTAGAGAAAAGAATGTTGCCCACCATTCTGGTTCTACAAAGATCAAGGTATTAATCACTGTAGACATCCAGTAACAGTGTACCCTGAGCAGAATTCAGGATGGATAAAAACAGGAAGCATTCTGTACTTTAAATATACTACCCCTAGATACTTAAGACACATATCTAAGGAATAATTTCAATGATCCCCAGATTCCTGCATCTTCTCATTGCCCTAAAATCATTAAGTTGAGACTTCTGTTCTTTGTAATTAGTAGTAATCTTTTGATGTTCAACTACATGTGCCCCCAGCACCCCCAGCAAAAGAATTCATATATATCCTGGTTTCTCCATTACCTCTTGGGAGCAGTTCCTCGGAGCTGTCTAAGAGGCTGTCTCCCAGGCTATAGTCCTCAGTAAGTTTCCCCAAATAAAACTTAACTCACAACTTTTACATTGTGCCTTTTTCTTTCAGTAAACACATGTTGCCTTGTTCATTATCACTTCTAAGAACTACATTCTGAAAATACTTTCTGTTAACTAGACTCAACATATATTTCATATTTGCCTAATTGGTTAAAATAAGCAAAAAAAAAAAAAAAAGCTGAAGAGCAAATGGCAAGAGGAACAAAGAAGACTTGAAAGTAATTATTTTGAGGACTTTTTGTTTAGGCTTGAAAAAAATGGCATTCAGTGTGCTGTTACTGACACACAGTTCAATCTAAACCTCAAAACCAAATAGTATGAATAATCCAAAGCTTGCCAGAATCCAAGACTTTTATATTAAAGTCATTCTTTTCTCTCTTCAGCATTGTGTAGCTGCCTTGCTGCACAACAATAGAAACATATTGCCTACCTTTCTTTTTCTTTTCATTTTTTCTTTGTTTTAAGAGCAAACTTTAGAGTTTAAGATTTCTCCATCTTAACAGCAGAACTAAAGACTGTTTTTATGTTTTTATTCAGGATCTGGGTCACAAAAAAATGCTAGCTTTGAAGTTGAAAAGAATGGCTTCTTTATTTTTTTTTTTAACATTTGGAAGATACACATGCATCTTTAAGACAGTGTAGTAAAAGTGCTTAATTTCAGTTCTTTATGTGCTCTCCATTATTAATGTTCCAAGCAGTAAAATTTATGAAATGAAATGGTACTTTTATGGAAATGATTGATCAATTTTGCATTCTAAAAAATAACCTTGCAAAGCATTATGTTTTTGCTTTTCATCTTCATAAGTCATCCACACAGAAGATGTTAAGTCAAAAGAGGCAATTGTGACATGTTGCATGTAGGTGTTCGGGTTATATTTTAATTGCTATGAGATTACATTTCAATTTTATCTCTATAGTTTTCCCTGCAATAACCACTTAGGGAGTCTAACTGTCTTAGTGTTTCATTAAACTTCAGTTTCCCTTCACATCACAACCAGATATATTTTCAGATTCATTAAACAGATAATATCATTTTCCTCATAAAGAAATCACCACTGTCTGCCAAATCACTTTGGTCTGGCTTTCAAGGCCCTCAATGCATTGGCTGCAACTCATCTTTCTAGCTTTCCCTGTCAACTAACAACTCCTTTTATGTTTTAAGACAACTCACACACTATACACATCACACACACACACACACACACACACACACTCCTATCTGTCCTTTTCCATTGCCACTGCTTGTGTTCTTATAATACCCTCTACTTGGGCCATCCAATCCCTCTGTTGAGCCATAATCAGTGTCAAGGCTGCAAAGAACAAAGAATTTTACTTGGGGTCTTAAGAACTGCAATTCAGGACACACAGATCCAGGTAAAACCAAAAGATTGCTCCAGGGAAGAGAGAGTTGGGGTTTCTAAAAGCAAAAACCACAAGGTTGTTCAAGAATAATGATTGTCACTAATGCAAGAAAGGAACTATTTGTCCTTAAGGAATAGCCTGTCCCAAGTTATTTTAGGGTAAGGATCTGACATATATCTTGCATTTCTGGAACATTGAGCAGATGTTCTGGATGCTTATGTTAAGACGAAAAAATGGTCAAAGTTCAAATTCCAACAGGGCTGAGACGTGCATATGTCATACTTTCTCAATGGCTTCCTGGCTTCATGTTAGAGAGCTTTTTTTTTTTTTTTTCATTTATTTTTATCAGTTGGAGGCTAATTACTTTACAATATTGTAGTGGTTTTTGCCATACATTGACATGAATCAGCCATGGATTTACATGTGTTCCACATCCTGGACCCCCTTCCCACCTCCCTCCCCATCCCATCCCTCTGGGTCATCCCAGTGCACCAGCCCCGAGCACTTGTCTCATGCATCCAACCTGGACTGGTGATCTGTTTCACACTTGATAATATACATGTTTTGATGCTATTCTCTCAGATCATCCCACCCTCGCCTTCTCCCACAGAGTCCCAAAGTCTGTTCTATACATCTGTGTCTCTTTTTCTGTCTTGCATATATGGTTATTATTACCATCTTTCTAAATTCCATATATATGCATTAGTATACTGTATTGGTCTTTATCTTTCTGGCTTACTTCACTCTGTATAATGCGCTCCAGTTTCATCCATCTCATTAGAACTGATTCAAATAAATTCTTTTTAATGGCTGAGTAATATTCCATTATGTATATGTACCATAGCTTTCTTATCCATTGGTCTGCTGATGGGCATCTATGTTGCTTCCATGTCCTGGCTATTATAAACAGTGCTGCAATGAACATTGGGGTGCATGTGTCTCTTTCAGATCTGGTTTCCTCAGTGTGTATGCCCATAAGTGGGATTGCTGGGTCATATGGCAGTTCTATTTCCAGTTTTTTAAGGAATCTCCACACTGTTCTCCATAGTGGCTGTACTAGTTTGCATTCCCACGAACAGTCACACCTCATTTCTACCTATATTCTGAGGCCTAGTTTAAATGTTTCATGTTTCACAGTGTTATATCTTTCATTTATCATAGTTTTTATATCTTACTTCCCCTCAAAATTATTTTCCCTCACAATAGTTTCTTAACTGCAGGACCCTACCTTATAATCCCAAAGCACTGTAGCAACCTTCCTTGTGCATGCTGATTGCCGTGAACTGACTTCTGAACCTTCCTGTCTTAATAATATTTAGATATCCACATTTTTGTGGTTAAGGGAATTAATGTTGTAGCAATCTTCCTTTCCATAAACTAGAGGAACCAGATAACTTAGAGATGATAGTGCTATTCATCACCAGAGATGTAATGTTTAGTAGGTATGGAAACAATATCAGGTTCATACATGAAAAACAAGAGTTCTGAACAAGAAGTCTTTGAATCAGTAAAGTTTACAAAGCACAGCAGAATGTAGTTGCCTCAACATTTGAAGGAATGACCAAACCATCATTTTAACCTATAGAATGTGGGACTCTGCATGAAATAAAGCCTTAGAGACATCAATATAACCACACAGGCAGACCTGAGATACTAGATTCTCTTTAACCTCAAGCAGAATTTGCATAAATCCCAGAACTCAAGACTCAGGTGCCAACAATACTCAAAATAATCTTTACAATTGTCTAAGGCTGTACGATCTCCCATTGATAAAAGGTGTTATTTACCCTTTCCTGACCCATATTTAAAAGCAAATGTACTGACCACTAGAATAAAGGCTTAAGAGCTCTCCTTGTTTATTTGGTGAGTTAAATTAGCAGGCCACCACCAGAGGGAAATTGATGTCTATTAGTACTACAGTTGTAAGTTTTGCAATCTCTCTGGAAGTGGTCCAGGATGTCACTGTTTTGAAGGCTGACTTCCCCTTGAAAAAAAATGCATCCTGCATTATTGTCACACTGAGCTACAGACCAGCAAGGCCTTAAAAGCCTCTTGAGAAATAAACACACGTGACAAAAGACTAATTCTTTTGGCATTCTTTACAGGAAAACCTTGTTACTCTCTAAAGAGAAAACTCCATGAAGTTGGTCATTTGTGGGTTCCTTAGAAGTCCCCCTCTGGGTGGGGGAAGGGGGGGCAGCAAATTATCTGACTGTGTGGGTGGTCTGACAGCAATATCTGTCACTTATTGACCTCAGGAGTGACACAGCTGATCAGGCTGACTGGTGGTGTGTTGACTTCCTTTTTCCCTGCTTCATGCATATCCCCCCTGAAGCTGTGCCAAATTTTCTCATATTTTGAAAACAACTTCTTGTCCCTGATAGCTGTGACTGAAGAACTGCAAACTAGGTATAAAGGAATTCAACCACATTAAGTCCCTGGGCAATTTGGGGGCTAAAGAGCTAGAAGATTATTCCAGAAACCTGAATAATAAGTATCTTGTCAAATGACCCAGCCATTGCTCATTTATTCAGTAAAGGTCTAGATGTTGGCACAGTCTTAATGAGTTTGTATACTATTTAACTGTCCCACTAGGAGTTTGTCACTCACTATAAACAAAACATGTAAACAAATCAATACTGGGGACCACCAACTTTTTTCTCCCACAGTGGGTTTTTCAGACTCCCTTCATATGGATCAGTCAAAATTTGGGAAACATGGATGAAACAAATTCGAAGGCTTTTGAATGTAGGACTTCTCAAAACCTTTATGATGTCCCCATATGCTTTGTGAGTCTTTAAGAAAAAGCTAGAGTGTGCAGCATTTCCCTACTGTGTTGGACCATGAGAATCATTTCACAGGCTCTCCCAGTGGGATCAGGGCTCAATTCTTTGATGAATGTGGATGTAAGACAGAATACTTGTTAACAACAAACTCTGTCAGCAGGCAGCATCACTATTGAAGAGAACATTTCACATAGTGAACTAGCTTTTGTTTTCTTTCAGGGATAAAACTCACTCTACTCACTGTAACAGTCTGTTTTTGGCTTAAATAATGGTGCAACTAGCATCATCCTGCATTTTTTTGTTTTAGGTCACTCCAAGAATTTAGCTGACTTATATTTAGAAAAAGAATACAAAACAACACTGCCTTTACAGAACATTCTTTTCTAGAGTTTCTTTTTTGAGTCTTCGCACCACTAGAATAAAGGACTAAAATGATATCATTTCTGGAAGGAAAGCTGGGCCTTTACTAGTTTGGTAGGCATCATATTAGAGAGCCTCTCACTCTGAATGGAGCAATAATATCAGATCTGATGCAAATGGCTCCTTCTTTCTTGGTTTGTTTATCCACGTGATAAATATTTATTGAGGGTTTACTACATCCCCGGGCTTCCCTGGTGGTTCAGATAGTAAAGAAACTGCCTGCAGCGTGGGAGACCTGGCTTCGATCCCTGGGTTGGGAGGATCCCCTGGAGAAGGAAATGGCAACCCACTCCAGGATTCTTGCCTGGAGAATCCCATGGACAGAGCAGCCTAGTGGGCTACGGTCCATTGGTCACAAAGGGTCGGACACAACTGAGTAACTAACAACTAAACAGCTACGTCCCCAGCACCTTTTTATGTATTTGGAATAGAGTTGTTAACAAAAATCGCCAAACTCATGGAGTTTATATTTTATGGGGGAGGGAGATAGATATCATAAATACATTAATGAATAAATGATAGATTACAGATTAAACAATCAATATGAAGGAACCAAAGCAAGGCGATGAGCTGAAGAATGACTCAGGGGAGAGGGGAGTTTTTTATATTAAAAAGCTGTGTTTTATAGTTTAAGTTGTGTCCCTTGTGCTTAGTTGCTCAGTCATGTCCAACTCTTTGTGACCCCATGAACTGTAGCCCACCAGGCTCCTATGTTCATGGGATTCTCCAGGCAAGAATACTGAGTGGATTGTCATGCCTTCTTCCAGGGGATCTTCCCAACCTAGGAACTGAACCCAGGTCTCCTGCCTTGCAGGCAGATTCTTTAGCATCTGAGCCACCAGGGAAGCCCCATAATTTAAGTTGCTCATTGCAAATATGTTTACTCTATAATGAAATTTGCAGTACATGCATGTTAAGTTGCTTCGGTTGTGTCTGGCTCTTTGCAACCGTATGGACTATAACCCACCAGGATCCTCTGTCCATGGGGTTCTCCGGGCAAGAATACTGGAGTGCATAACCATTCCCTTCTCCAGGAGATCTTCCTGACCCAGGGATCGAACCCGCATCTCCTGTAGCTCCTGCATTGCAGGCAGATTCTTAACCACTGAGCCACCAAGAAGCCCATATTGTATACAGAAGTGGTAACTGAATTGATGAGGAGCCAGCTACGTGAAGATCTAGAAGGGCAAACTTCCCAGTGTAAAGTATAAGAATCACAAGAGCATGATGAGTTCCTGATTCTGGTTGTCCTTGAAAGGCCATAGAATAGGATGCCCCAGGGAGGATACTGCCCTATCTAGCAATACTGCCGTCTGCACACAGGGTGCAAGAAGGGACATTAAGTTCTATTTGTAATAGCTTTCATTGTTAAATATATGAAAATAACAAAACATCAGAAATAAAGTAACCATCCTCCTGCCCTCACCCCTGTTCTTGTCTGTTTCCTAGCTTTTCTGGTTGGTTGGTTGGTTTGGTTTTGAACTGCTATTCCCATTATATCTGTAGTGAAATTTTGCCAAGGAATGTATAGAAGCTGATTTTCTATGTATCCTTAAGAAAATTATTCATCACCTCAGCCTGCTAAGCTTAAGGCCTTCTCACAAAAACCCCAACAATATTACACATCAACTTTCTATTTTGACATATAAATCTGAAAGTAACCAGTTTTTCTGTCTTTAACTTCTGCTCTGCATTTACAAAAGTGTGATGCATAATTTAAATTTTTAATCTCAAATGTTTTTGCTCTATGGGAAAGTTCTCTAATGATAAAATGTACTACCTCTGCTTTGTTTTCTTTATAAATATACTAACTTTTCTTGTCATCTTCCCTGTATTATAGTGAGCAAATAAAATAAATTATTAATTCCAATGTAAAATCCAGTTCTGATTGGCATGATTTTCATTTTCATTAGATTTATTCAAGTTGGAGGGGGGGCTTCTTAGAGAATTAATAATTAATTACCTATCACGTTTTGCAAATGAAATGCAATTTTAAAATACATTTGCTGTTTATCATCAGGCCCTCCAAACAACTTCTCTTTGAAGAAAAGAGAAGTGTCTTCAAACTATCTTTGCATGTTTGTAACATAAAATTAATTTCATCCCTGGCTGTCCCACAAATATAGTGTCTATGAGAGGGAAAAATGGTCCCTTAAAGTTTTCTGAGGGGGAACACTGACTTGTAGATCCTTTCTCAAGTATTTTTGAGATTAGAGTGTGCGTTGAGAAATCATGCCCACACTCTTAGTAAGGATTTGAGGGGAAGATATTTTACTCAAATACCAGCTCCCCTTTTTTTTGGCCTCACTTTCAGTAAAATTGTGACTTTCTCAGAGAATACCTTAATAATAAATGTCAGTTATTTTGCTTGAACACTAATACTGGGTTTTCAACTGCAATAAAAGAAAATATTGCTAAACTGTTATCGTTTCTGAAAGCTGGGTCAGGGCCAGTACACTACAATAAAGAAATTCTGTGTTGGACGAACACAACAATTAGTTAACAATTAACCAATTGTTAATTGTTAAAAATTAACAAATTAATTAGTTTTAATTAAGAGCTAGTTCAATTTTCAGGTAAATTGATATCCTACTTCCCCAGCATGGCATGATAGCTAGTGTTACTGCAACTTGAGAAGTTACTAGGAAGTGTTTTTACCCTTCTTGTAGCTGATTATCAACAGACCATATCAGGTTTAAGGAAAAGGCTCACTTCTCTTCCAAGTGGCAAGAGTTCTCATGCTAGGATTACATGTCTCTCCAGAAGGCTGAGGAAGCATTTCACTTTTTATTCTATTTTTTTCTCACCTGCACATGTTCAGTTTGTTTCATTAAACAATGTGTAGATACACAAATAGCTTTATTGAGACAGGCACATCTGTTTTTCTCCAACATTTTTAGATGGTGTGCCAGGCACTAGGGTGACCAGCTGTCCTGCCTTGCCTGGGATTGAGGGCTTTTTCTTGAATGCCGGACTTCCAGTGCCCAAACCAGGAAAGTCTCTGGCTAACCGAGAAGGTTGGTGACCTGAGTTCAGGAAAGTCGTTCCTATATGACAATGCAAAAGCTTTCCATTCCACAAGAGTTAATTCTGGACTTAAGGAGTTAGGGTGGGGGGAGGGATTTGGGAGGATAATGTAATATTTCTCAAAGATAATAAAGGAGTGAAAATAATCAATTCAGTCAACAGGTATGAGAATGCATCAGGTGACAAGGTCAGAGGTAACAGGAAAAGTATGAGGAGAGGAGACTATTAATAATCATAATCTTAGATTCTATACCTTTATTCTGGGCCCTAGAATCTATTCCAAGTGTTAATTAAATGGTGGGGTTTCTATCTCAAGCTGAACAATAATGAAAAAAATTATGAGAAATATTTGCCCTATTTATTTTTATTTGCTTGACATGCAAAAAAAAAAAAAACACAACAGGCTGTAAATTATTGTGTAATACTTATTGAACTGTGTCATTAGATGTGAGACAGATGGCTGGGATTCAGTTACACATACTTCCAGTTTCAGCCTATGGAATTATAGTTCTGAGAGAAGAAGTGTACATTTGTATGTGAAGTCTGGTGTTCAGACCAACAGTCTTCCGGTTTTTAGTTCTTTGATCCAAAACAAAATTACTTGCTTTCAGCCAAGTTCCTTAAACTTAGTGCCACAGTTTTCTGATTCTTTCACTTGAGAGATCAAAATTAGCTCTCAACTTCTAGGCCGAACAGTTTTGGATAGTCCGTGAAAGTAGTGGCTATTTGAAGTAAGGATGGAAGAGGAGTCAACATTGTGTGCGTGCTAAGTTGCTTCAGTCATGTTCAATTCTTTGTGACCCTGTGGACTGTAGCCCGCCAGGCTCCTCTGTCCATGGGATTCTCCAGGCAAGATTACTGGAGTGGGTTGCCATGCCCTCCTTCAGGGGATCTTTCTTACCCAGGGATCAAACCCAAGTCTCTTATGTCTCCTGCATTGGCAGGTGGCTTCTTTACCACTAGTGCCACCTGGGAAGCCCAACCTATATCGTTGGTATCATTATCTGATCCCAAACTATCTAGTCCTATTTCCCACTGGGCAGTGTGGCAAGGGAGTCAACACATGTATCCTGAAACTAGAATGGGTTCAAAACCTCGGGCACATCACTTAATCTCTCTGTGCCTCAGTTTCTTCATTTGCAAAATTGGGCTATTATTAATAATATATACTCATAAGAGTAAATATATGTAAAACACTGAGAATAATGCCTTGCACAGAGTCTGTTATTATTATTATTTCTGTTGTCATTGTTATTATTCCTTCACATCTGTTCCTTGCTCTAGGTTTCATGTTTTCTTTAATATCTACATACCATGCTGACTCTTTTTTTAAAAAAATATTTTTGCTTGTGTTAAAGTCCCTACATGCAACATAATATTTTTTCCTGGTTCCCCAAACATTATCCATTTTAAAATGACCATTTCAATTCTGATCTCTTATGTGGGACCTTCACAAAGCTCTCCTTTTGATAATTTCCTTTATAATTACTACTTGGACCCTGCAGTTCAGCTTTCAACTCTCTGCTGTTTGGTGTGTGCTAATGTTGTCTGCTCTGCTGATATGAAAACTTTTTGACAAATGGGGGGCAATGTCTTGTCTACTATATTGTATGTTTTCCAGCCTCTAGTATGTTTCTAACTAAATAGATGATTGATTCGTATCAGTGAACCTGTGCCTAAATTTGATCCTTTGATTCTCCCACTATTTTTGAAACATAAAAACATTGGTTAAATCACGTCAAGAATCGCTCTCACATATTCTTGCTGATTTTGCACTAATTAGGAGCACTTCTGTATTTGTGATAGAATGTCATTTAAAGGTCATTTTTTCATGCTTGGATTTAGAAATTGGTGTAAAAATGGTGTTTTTACATAAAGTTTATGTACATCACTGAACCATGTTTCCTAAACTCTCATGAAGGTAGGGTTAATTATGATAAGAACAATTTTTAAAATTTTATTTCAGAAATTTCCACATACACACAAAAGTAGAATAATATACTCAATTCCATGTAACTGTCACCCAGTTTACACAATGAATTTTTGTTCAGTCACTTAGTCGTGTCTGACTCTTGGCAGGCCCATGGGCTGCAGCATGCCAAGGTTCCCTGTCCTTCACTATCTCCCTGAGTTTGCTCAAACTCATGTCCATTGACTTGGTGGTGTCATCCAACCATCTCGTCCTCTGTCATCCCCTTCTCCTCCTGTCTTCAATCTTTCTCAGCACCAGGGTCTTTTCCAATGAGTTGGCTCTTGGCATCAGGTGACCAAAGTATTGGAGCTTCAGCTGCGGCATCAGTCTTTACGATGAATATTCAGGGTTGATTTCCTTTAGAATTGATCACCCAATTTACACAATGATTAACATCTTTCCAATCTTGTTTCATCTATCCCACCCATTTTTATTAGCCTGGAATATAGAGGAGAAGGAAATGGCAACCCACTCCAGTATTCTTGCCTGGAAAATCCCATGGACAGAGGAGCCTGGCAGACCACAGTCCATGGGGTCGCAAAGAGTTGGATACGACTGAGTCACTTCACTTCACTTCACTTCATATTAAAGCAAATTCATCATATTTCATCCATAAATAGTTCAGTATGCATTATTAACAGTTGAAGACATATAAAAATAATTTTTCCAAAAACCAATAAATAGTTCTCAATACTATGCTAAAATCATCAAATCTTTTCTTTCAATTTTACAACTTCAATAATATAACTTTGCTCTCTTCTACCCCAAAGATATAAATAAACCTATAAAAATAGGTTCCTAGTGGATGATAGGAATATATGTGAAACATGAAGGATATTTTACTCTCACCTGTAATCTTTGAAGTACAGCAGAAACCTTGTTTTGATAGGAAACACTGCATCATGATTTCAAAGTGATAGATTACTATAATAATCAAATGGAAAGTAAGTATTTATTTCATTTGAATATCCTTTCAGCTCTATGATATTTTTAGATATGTTAAATTAAATGTAGAATGGGCCACTCCAAGTTCATGATACAATATAGCTCCTCAGTCTATTTTAATAAGGCCATTTTTCTAGGAAAGTTAGCACCTGATGCCTTTAATGACTAGATGACACTATTTCACAAGTGATTGTGATAGCATTCCCTCTTAAACTGATCACAAAGTACACCAGAGGTGTAAAGGTAGATCTTTAAACACCTATTTATCTTATTCAGTTTACTAAGCACTGTCCATACAAATGGTACTCATTGGTTTATAAATGAAAAAGCTATGTTTTGTTGTACTTTTTTATTTTGTGGTAACTACTTAGTTTATTTTATATCAATTATATCTCAAATAAGCGATTTAAAAATTTACAGTGAGATACTACAACATGTGTTACCAGAGGGGTCCCCTTCCAGGTGAGAGTGGGCTCTTGTCTAACACTCAGAAATGAATTGTCCAAGGAGACACATGTACTGACAAAGCAAAATTTTATTGGGAAGAGGCAGCTGGGCTGAGAGCATCAGGGTAAAGGAACCCAGGAGGTCTCTTGAGTTTTAGGGTAATGGGCTTAGTTTCTAGGTTGTCTCTGACTAGTATGCTTGTGCCCCTATTTGGTGTGACTCAGGGTCTTTCCTGTTGTTGTCTGCATCTCTCAGCCAAGTTGGATTCTAGCATGAGGGTTTCTGGGAGGCTCGCAGGACATGTTATTAATGGCTAATGTATCTTCCCTCCTTTTGGCCTCTTCTGAATTCTTCTGGCTGATGGTAGCTTGTCAGTTCCGTGTTCCTTATCAGGACTTACTGTTGTGAGCAAACTCAAGCAAGCAGTTATTATCGTGCCTGGCCAACGTGCGTAGTTTTGGTCAATGGTTCCTTAACACATCTATCATGATGGTTAACATTTAAAAAAAGAAGCAGACCATATCAAGTACTAGAGAGGATGTAGAGCAGTTGGAACCCTTCTATACTGCTGGTTGGAGTGCACACTGGTACAGACACTTTGGAAAACTGCTGGGCAGTTTCTTATGATGTTGATCATGCACTTAAGAAATGTGACAGTAATTGTATTTACCTAAAGGATGTAATGCCATCCCAGGTGGAGCAGTGATAAAGAATCCACCTGCAATGCAGGAGATGCAGGTTAGATCTCTGGGTCGGGAAGATCCCCTGGAGAAGGGAATGGCAACCCACTCCAGTATTCTTGCCTGGAGAATTCCATGCACAGAGGAGCCTGGTGGGCTATAGTCCATAGGGTTGCAAAGAGTCGGACACAAGAGAGTTCACACACACACACAGGATGTGAGCTTATATTTACCTCTAAATGTGTACACACATTTCAACAGCTTTACATAATCATAAAAAACTGGAAACAACTCAATGTCCTTCAACTAGTCACTGGATAAACTGGAATATTACTTAGCTAAAATGAAGGAAGAAACTTACTAATATATCAAACAGCACACACACATGATGTGCGTGTTTCATTATGCAAAATGAAAGCAGCCAGACTGAGAAGGTTTTATATTATATGATGACGTGTGATATTTTGGAAAAGGCAGTGTTATAGAAATAGCATACAGATCAGTGGTTGGAGGGAGAAACTGACTTCAAAGATCATCATAATGTAATTTTGGAGAGTGCTGGAACTGTTCTGTATCTTGATTATGATGATGGTTACATATCGGTATGCATTTTCAAAACTCATAGAAGTATACTGGAAATTATACTATATGTTTAATTATACTATATGTATATTTTAAGTGTGAATTAAAATGTAATTAAAATATATTTAGCTAAGAATACTGGGATACATTTGTATAGCACAGGGAACTCAATTCGGTGCTCTGTGACAACCTAGAGGGGTGGGACAGGGAGGTGGAAGGGAGGCTTAAGAGGGAGGGAATGCATGTGTGCGTACACACTAAGTTGCTTCGGTTGTGTCAGACTTTTTGCAACCCTATAGACTATAGCCTGCCAGACTCCTCTGTCCATGGAATTCTCCAGGCAAGAACACTAGAGTGGGTTGCCATGCCCTCCTCCATGGGATCTTCCTGACCCAGAGATCGATTCTTTACTGCTGAGTCACCAGGGAAGCCCTGAGGGAGAGGATATAATTATACTCATAGTAGATACATGTTATTGTACAGCTGAAACCAACACAACATTGTAAAACAATTATCTTCCAATTTAAAATAAATAAATACAATACATATATTTAGCTAGGAATATTGTGTGGTCCTGTCAGACAATTGACCTAATGTATCATATGGAAAAGTAATTAAATCACATTTACAGACATACGTTATCAAATGGAAAGTTGATTAGATCCCGTTATCTAATGTATACAATCATCTTCTAGTAGCCATGAACAAAATATAATCAAATGAAATAGAAATGAAACAGCAATACAGGCTAAGATACAATTGTAGCAAGTAGATATGAAATATTAAAAATCTAAATATGATCAACATTCTTTTTGATAGATACAGGAAAAAGTTAAGCAACAGCTTTTTTGCCTTTTCATACTGTTCATGGGGTTCTCATACTGTTCATGGGATGAGATGGTTGGATGGCACCACTGACTCAATGGACATGAGTTTGAGCAAACTCAGGGAGAGAGTGAAGGACAGGGAAGCCTGGCGTGCTGCAGTTCATAGGGTCACAAAGATTGGGACATGACTTAGCAACTGAACAACAACAGCAGCTTTAAAAAAAATACTACATATAGTAGGGAATAAAATGATGAGTATAATTGATAAAATATTTTACTGAGTTCAAAGTTTGCACCATCACTCATACACACTAAATATAGAAGAAAGACATACGTGAAAACTGGGTTTGATCCCTGAGTTGGGAAGATCCCCTGGAGGAGAGCATGGCAGCTCACTCCAATATTATTGCCTGGAGAATCCCCAAGGACAGAGGAGCCTGGCGGGCTATAGTGCATGGGGTTGCAAAGAGTCAGACACAACTGAGCAACTAAGCATAGCACACAGGTAAAAATTAATGAGTTTTTCTAAACACCAATTAATGAGTCTGAGGTATAATAACATACTGTTCTTGTATGGAATATATATTGCAGAAACGTGATAGAATTTTCTCCCATGTACCTACAAGCCATACTATATTTTCTTTATTTACATTGCAAGTCTGAAGATTATTGTGGATAACTTACATATAGGTAGGATCAGTTGGACAATGGTGATCCAGAAACATTGGCTGCTGCACTCTGCACATGCATAAGACTTTCACACAAAATGGAAAAAATTTCCTGCCGCTACAAGACCTTTCATTTTGCCAATCAGCCATGCGTTTTGTTGTACTTTTAAAGTTACAGTTTAATAGGATACTGGTTTGAGCAACATATAGCTTATAAATCTTAAAGCAACAATGTTAAATAAGGAGGCATGTTATGAGAATTGTTAGGGACATGCATGTTTCTTACAACAACCGTTGGATAGTGTAAATCTAGCCAGACACTTATGAGAAATAAAACTGAGGAGTTAAAGTTGTTAATAACTCATGCATTATACCTGTAGTTTGGACATCTATATTGTTTATACTCATTTCCCTACAGTTGGGGTGAGCTGTACAGATAGACAGATATACACATCCCCAGGAGTAGCATAAATCCATGAAGGCAACATCAGCTCTAACTGACTGGAGTGAAATGTACCTGACTGGCTGTCAGTTCTCTTTGTAAGTTAGGGTTCAGTGAACTCCCAGTTTGGAATCTTCTAGGATGAACTGAATTCAAATAAAAACTTCCCTGTAGGCAGTTAAAGCTGAACTATAAGTCTGTCTTTCAGTGATTTTTGTTCTGATATTTTTCTTCATATTTGTAGCTACTGTCTCTGTGAATATTTTAACTTTGCAGACATTTTGCTCAATAAACTGTTCAAGTTTGTGTCTTGATTGCATGCCATTAGTTTGTATCAAAGCTTGCATGTATTCCTGTATTCTTACAGAATTAACTTTAGGCTTTTATTTTCTTTTCATTGTGTGAATTGGACTAAAGCAATGCCATTCTTCAAAGTGAGAAAGTTTTATTTGGAAAATTCCTTTGAAATGACTTCATTATAGAATCTAAAATTGCCCGACTAGTCATTTCTAGAATATAATTCCCAAGAAATTTCTTCCAATAAAGTGAATTATGGATTACTAGCACATATTTTTTTCCTTGAATGGCAAATAGAGGAAAAAATAAAGAGGATTTTAACTTCAATTTTGAAGAAAAATTGTTTGGTTTGGTGGTCTGAAATTCAATCTATGATCATGGGTGCTTTGAGTAAAAAAAAATTCAGGACTGCTGTTTCTCCCCACCTCATTTTTCAGGCCCTGACAATGTTTGCTTTTTTTTTTTTTTTTTAAATATTATGAGAATATACATTCTGAGTAATGCTTACCATGAACATTTAAAACACAAATGACACATCCAAGGTGAAAATAAAGGAAAGCAACTCAATAGCATTCCGTCAGAGAGTTGGATTTTATGATCTCATGAGAGTAATTAGAAAAGTCAACCAAGAAACTATCAAAGCTATACAAAAGACAGGGCTGAGAAAACGTTTTCCAGTAGATCTTTTAATCTACAAACTTTAGGTCACATTTCTTTTGTGCTTATAGATGTTAGGTATATTTGACAGATAGGCTAGAAAATGGAGAGTCATTATTAATATGGAAAGAAGGCCATGGCAGGCAGTCGGCTTTTCCTGTGACTAGTTCTACAACCTATGGCTTGGTTTGTTTGCTAAGTCATGTCTGACTCTTGTGACTCCATATACTATAGCCTGCCAGGATCCTCTGTCTATGGGATTCTCCAGGCAAGAATACTGGAATGGGTTGCCATTTCCTTATCCAGGGAATCTTCCTGACCCAGGGATCAAACTAGGGTCTTTTGTTTTACAGGCAGTCTCATGTATTGCAGGCAAATTCTTTATCAACTGAGCCACAAACTAAGCCCTCTAAAATCTATACCAGTCACTGATTCCACTTAGCCTCCATTTTCTAATCAAGAAAGGGCAACAATATCGATTGTTGTCACAGTAAGATAAATGTAATTGGTGTGCAACTGTTATGAGAAGGTCAGCAAAATTCCAGCTACTTTCATTGTTGAGATGAAGAAGAGGGAAATGGAATCATGGTACCATGATGCCAGAGATTATCATGGAATACCTATCTATTGATTACATTGTAAAAGAATCATTAAATAAAATAGTTCAGAGAGAGTCTTGAAGATGACCATTTAAAAAGAAATTAGTAGCTTTTAGTCAAAACAGCTACAACAATAACAAGAAAACTAGAGTTCACAAAATTTTGGCTTTGAGGAGATAGTAGCACCAGGTAGGAAGCAATATTATGTAGTAAGAGAAGAAATCATTAATGATTTAAAGTTTAATGAGAAAGGTATATTCCAGCAGAAAGGAGGTAAGATGCTTTGATTTTCTTGACAGTAGCAGTTTCCACTACATTCAATTGGTCTTCACTTGATCAAACCCACTAGTTTGCAACTGCTTTCCCAGTTTTAACACAGGGAGTCCTACATCCTTGGCAAAGTACTCTGTCCAGGTCAAAATGGTCTTCATTTTGGTCTTCATGACATTGTCTTGGTCTTCACAACACTGACTATGAGTTGGTCAAGATATGCAGTGGTGAATGGAAGTTCATAAGGCTTTTCATCTTCATAGTTAAGACTGTAATTTTATTCTGTTGTTGTTCAGTCGTTAAGTTGTGTCTGACTCTTGAAACCTTATGGACTGCAGCACGATAGGCTTCTCTGTCCTCCACTGTCTCCTGGAGTTTGCTCAAATTCATGTCCATTGAGTTGGTGATGCTATCTAACCATTTCATTCCCTGCCTCTCTCTTATCCTTTTGGCTACAATCTTTCTCAGCACTAGGGTCTCTTCACATCAGCTGAACAAAGTATTGGAGTTCAGCAACAGGATCAGTCCTTCCAATGAATATTCAGGGTTGATTTCCTTTAGGATTGACCGGTTTAATCTCCTTGCTGTCCAAGGGACTCTCAAGAGTCTTCTCCAACACTGCAGTTTGAAAGCTTCAATTATTCAGGTCTCAGCTTTCTTTATGGTCCAACTCTCACACCTATACATGAATACTGGAAAAACTATAGTTTTGACTATATGAACCTTTGACATCAAAGTGACGTCACTGCTTTTTAATATGCTGTCTTGGTTTATCATAGCTTTCCTTCCAAGGAGCAAGCGTCTTTTAACTTCATGGCTGCAGTCACTGTCTGCAGTGATTTTGAAGCCCAAGAAAATAAAATCTGTCAGTACTTCTATTTTTTCCCCTTCTACTTGCCATGAAATGATGGGACTGGATGCCATGATATTGGCTTTCTGAATGCTGAGTTTTAAGCCAGCTTTTTCACTCTCCTCTTTCACCCTCATCAAGAAGGATCTTAGTCCCTCTTCACTTTCTGCCGTTAGAGTGGAATCTTCTGCATATCTGATATTGTTGATATTTCTCCCAGAAATCTTGATTCCAGCTTTGGATTCATCCAGCCTGGCATTTTGCATGATGTACTCTGCATAGATATTAAATAAGCTGGGTGATAACATACAGCCTTGTTGTATTCCTTTCCCAATTTTGAACCAGTCTATTGTTTCATGTCCGGTTCTAACTGTTGCTTCTTGATCTGCAGACAGGTTTCTCAAGAGACAGATAAGGGTCTGGTATTCCTGTCTCTTTAAGAATTTTCCAGTTTGTTGTGATCCACACAGTCAAAGGGTTTAGTGTAGTCAGTGAAGCAGAAGTGGATGTTTTTCTGGAATTCTCTTGCTTTTTCCAAGATCCAACAGATGTTTGCAATTTGATCTCTGGTTCCTCTGCCTTTTCTAATTCCAATTTGTATATCTGGAAGTTCTTGGTTCACATACTACTGAAGCCTAGCCTGAAGGGTCTTGAGCATCACCTTGCTAGTGTGTGAAATGAGCACAATTGTAAAGTAGTTTGATCTTTGGGATTGCCCTTCTTTGGGACTGGAATGAAAACTGACCTTTGCCAGTCCTATGGCCACTGCTGACATTTCCAAATTTTCTGGCATATTGAGTGCAGCACTTTCACACCATCATCTTTTAGGATTTTAAATAGATCAGCTGGAATTCCATTGCCTCCACTAGCTTTGTTTGCAGTGATGTTTCCTAAGGCCCACTTGACTTCACATTCTAGGATGTCTGGCTCTAGGTGAGTGATCACACCATCGTGGTTATCTGGGTCATTAAGATTTTTTTTGTATAGTTCTTCTGTGTATTTTTGCCACTTCTTAATATCTTCTGCTTCTGTTAGGTCCTTACCATTTTTTTCCTTTATTGTGCCCATCTTTGCAAGAAATGTTCATTTAATATCTTCAATTTTCTTGAAGAGATTTCTAGTCTTTCCCATTCTATTGTTTTCCTCTATTTCTTTGCATTGTTCATTTAAAAAGACCTTCTTGTCTCTCTTTGCTATTCTCTGGAACTTTGCATTCAGTTGGGGATATCTTTCCCTTTCTCCCTTGCCTTTTTCTTTTTTTTCTTCCTCAGCTATTTGTAAAGCTTCCTCAGACAACCACTTTGCCTTCTTGCATTTCTTTTTCTTTAGGAATGTTTTGGTCACTGCCTCTTGTACAGTGCTATGCAACTCTGTCCATAGTTCTTCGGGCACTTTGTCTACCAGATCTAATCCCTTGAATCTATTCATCACTGCAGCTGTATAATCATAAGGATTTGATTTAGATCATACCTGAATGGATTAGTGTTTTCCCCTACCTTCTTCAATTTAAACCTGAACTTTACGATAAGGAGCTCATGATCTGAGCCACAGTCTGCTCTAGGTCTTCTTTTTCTAATTGTATACAGCTTCTCCATCTTTGACTGCAAAGAACATAATCAATCTGATTTCACTATTAACTGTCTAGTGATGTCCATGTGTACAGCTGTCTCTTGGGTTGTTAGGAAAGGATATTTGCTATGATCAGCCTGTTCTCTTGACAAAATTCTGTTAGCCTTTGCCCTGCTTCATTTTGTACTCCAAGGCCAAACTTGCCTGTTATTCTGCGTATCTCTTGACTTTCTATTTTTGCATTCCAATCCCCTATGATGAAAAGGACATCTTTTTTTTTTTTTTTTTTTGGTGTTAGTTCTAGAAGATGCTGTGGGCTTCCCAGGTGGTTCAGTGGTAAAGAATCCACTTGCCAGTACAGGAGATGGAAGAGACACTCATTTGATCCTTGAATTGGGAAGATCTTCTGGAGCGGGAAGTGGCAACCCACTCAAGTATTCTTGCCTGGAGAATCCCATGGACAGAGGAGCCTGGCAGGCTACAGTCCATGGGGTCACACAGAGTCAGATACAACTGAGTGACTAAGCATGCACACTAGAAGATAAAGTAGGTCTTCATAAAACCAGTTAATTTCAGCCTCCTCAGTTTCAGTGGTTTTGGCATAGACTTGGATTACTGTGATGTTGAATGGTTTGCCTTGGAAAGAACCGAGATCATTCTGTCATTTTTGAGGCTGAGCCCAAGTACTGTATTTTGGTCTCTTTTGTTGACTATGAGGGCTACTGCATTTCTCCTAAGGGATTCTTGCCCACAGTAGTAGATACAATGGTCATCTGAATTAAAGTTGCCCATTCCCATACATTTTAGTTCACTGATTCCTAAAATGTTGATGTTCACTCTTGCCATCTCCTGCTTGACCACGCCAAATTACCTTGATTCATGGACATAACATTCCAGGTTCCTATGCAATATTGTTCTTTACAGCATCAGACTTTACTTTCACCACCAGATACATCCACAACTGAGCAACGCAGGCAAGATACTGGAGTGGGTTGCCATTTCCTCCTCAGGTAGACCATGTTTTGTCAGAACTCTTCAAGACAGGTATATTTTCTGGTAATGAAATACCATTTTCATAATTTTGTATTAAAAGTGTTTGCTGGATAAGTGGACACAGCACCTCTTGTGCTCTCTAGTGGCTATTTCCAGAAGTGTTAGGATGGGATTATGTCATATAGAAGTGAGACAGTGATCTGGAGATGGTGGGGGAGAATGTTAATGATAATAAACGTCTCTGTTCAGTTCAGTTCAGTTGCTCAGTCATGTCCGACTCTGCGACCCCATGGACTGCAGCATGCCAGGCTTCCCTGTCCATCACCAACTCCCAGGACTTGCTCAAGATCATGTCCACCGAGTCAGTGATGGCATCCAACCATTTCATCCTCTGTTGTCCCCCTCTTCTCCTGCCTTCAATCCTTCCCAGCGTCAGGGTCTTTCCCAAGGACTCAGTTCTTCGCATCAGGTGGCCAAAGTACTGGAGTTTCGCTTCAGTTTCAGCTTCCAATGAATATTCAGGACTGATTTCCTTTAGGATTGACATCTAGGAGAAAAAACATCTAGAATAAACACCTAGGAGAAAGAAAAATAGCAAACTAGTCTGCAAAGAGGCTTTGGATTTCTCCCCTGACTGGCAGTCCCGCCCCACCCCTGGGGTTAGGGTGCGGGAGCTGTTAGAACGTGGGCGGTGTTAGGATGCTGGTGGGGACGGAGCGAGGTGCCGGCGGAGCTGGAATCCTGATATCCCCTTCCCCCACCTCCTCGCCAGCCATGGAGTCCCACCTCCGACTGCCCTGTAGCCCTTCCTGAAGGCTAGTTTGGGAGACTTGCAGCCTATATCCCGGCCAGGTCCTGTAGCTGCAGGTGGAGCGGCTGTTACACCATCAGCGCTCTTGGTACCAGGATATCCTTGTGTTTCTCAGTAAGAGCTATGGAAACGTGCTCTGTGATGACATTGGATGGTGTCATCTGTCATCCAGTACACTGAGAGGAATGAGTTCTCCTACCAGGTGATGAAAGGCTGCTCTGCAGCCCTCTGCGGCCACGTCAATCCAGGTGAGGGGCTGATCCTCAGGGGCGAGGATGGTGGTGTCCAGCGGGAAGTGGTGCAGCATTCCTCTGTGGAGTCAGTGGTCCAGTTCGAGACCGAGGGCAATGTCATTCAAGTCTCTTAAGAAGTTCCTGCTGGGCATGGCCATTGACTGTGCTGTACTGTGCTTAGTCTCTCAGTCGTGTCTGACTCTTTGTGACCCTATGATATGTAGCCCGCCAGGCTCCTCTGTCCATGGGATTCTCCCGGCAAGAAAACTGGAGTGGGTAGCCTATCCCTTCTCCAGGGGATCTTCCCAACCCAGGTATCAAACTGGGGTCTCCTGCTTTGCAGGTGGATTCTTTCCCTGCTGAGCTACCAGGGAAGCCCATGACCGTTCGCTACTCCAGTTCAAAGCTCACCCTATCTGTGGGTGATGGTTTTGAGCTCCATGAAGCATAACCAGGATACTTTAGATGTCATTATCACTGACTCCTCAGACCCTCTGGGCCCTGCTGAGAATCTCTTCAAGAAGTCCTGTTACCAACTCATGAAGAATTCCTATTACCGGCTCATCCCTGAAAGAGGATGGCATCCTTTGCTGCCACAAACTCATGTTAGTGGCTGAACCTGGACCTCATCAAGGAGATGCTGCTAGTTCTGCAAATCACTCTTTCTGGGCATAGGCTATGCTTCGTGCACCATCCCCACCTACCCCAACAGCCAAATCGGCTTCATGTGCATTCCTCTGTGCATGCTGAGTAGTTTCAGTCGTGTCTGACTCTGCGACCCCATGAACTGTACCCTGCCAGGTTCCTCTGTCCATGGAATTCTCCAGGCAAGAATACTGGAGTGGGTTGCTATGCACTTCTCCAGGGGATCCTAAATTGGCTTTATGCTGTGCGGCAAATATCCAAGCACCAACTTCTTGGAGCCCCTGAGGCAGCAGACACACGAAGCAGGTGGAACAGATGTAACTGAAATACTGCAATTCTGATGTGCACTGGGCAGCCTTCGTCCTGCCTGAGTTTGCCCGCAAGGCCCTGAATGATGTGTGCTGAGCCCAGGGGCCACTGCTTGCCACAGCTGCCCATGACCTCCATGAACAGTGAGCCTCCAGGGTACCTGGACCCCGCCAGCCCTAGACAAGACTTCTGCTGGTTCGCTCCCCAGCCCAGTGTTACAGGCTGCAGAATGCTGCCTGGCTTGCCCTCTTAGATGGAGTGTCTTTCTCTCTGTGTGGCGTTCAGCTTCCAAGCTTATACCAGATGCCTGCAGCACCACCTCCGCCTTCTGTCACCCCTCACTGATCAAACATGTATATCTAGAACAGCAACGAGAACAAAGTACTTTGCAAATATTAGGAACTAAACACAAGATATTTGTATACTGGCTATTTTTGAGTATGAAAGAGCCTATTTTTGGAGGGATGTGGCCTCTCCTTTGGGCTTCCTGGTGGCTCAGAAGGTAAAGAATCTGCCTGCAATGCAGGAGATCTGGGTTCGATCCCTGGGTTGGGAAGATCCCCTGGAGAAAGGAATGGCTACCCACCCCAGTATTCTTGCCTGGAGAATTCCATGGTCAGAGGAGCCTGACAGGCTACAATCCATGGGGTCACAAAGAGTTGGATACAACTTAGTGACTCTATCTGTCTCTTTCTTTCTCTGTCTCTGTCTCTCTCTCGCTGTCTCTCTCTCACACACACACCTTGTCTTCTAAGCCACTAATAGCTGAGGACTTCACAGTACAGTTTATGTCTTGGAAGAGGAGAGAGTATTTTGATGAGCTACAAATTAGCTATTCACTAAGATGCTAAAGCATAAATTAAAGGTAAAGTAGTGGGTCATAGCATGGTATATTTGAACACAGAAGTTGAAATTGAGGCAGAAATGGTCTTCCTCACACTATTCCCTTCATTCACTTAAAGTGAATCTCTTGCCTGTTATCAAAAGAAAGGCAGAGCTCAAGAAAGGGAAAGGAGAAACAGAAGAAAATCACAGAAATGAAACAGGCAAGAGTTGTTCTGAATGCTCTTCATTCACTCAAAATTAGTACAGTGAAATTCAAACCCACTGAATAATAATCATGGCCCCATTTGCCTAGATTTCAAGTATCTTAAGCCTGAGTAGGCATGTGTTATCTAGTACTCATGAGCCATGTGATGGAGGTGGAAATAATCCTGTTTGATAAAGATAAAAGATCTTGAAAAGGATTTTCTAGAGAAGAGCCCCATTCTAGACATTAAGCCCGCCTAAGGCTCCAGAAAACTAAATGTAAAACGTTGTGGTAACATACTTGGTCATGTACAGTTCTGTTATATAAACACCCTTAATTAATTTTTGACTCACTTTTTCTTTTCTCCCAAATTTGTGTAATAGTGCCAAATGCATTAACATTGTAACATTTATGCCTGGATTCTGTCTTCTTGGCTTTTTTTTTTTTTTTTAAAGGGAAGCAGAAGATAACAGTGGTGGGACTTGGAAATATTTGCTACCTAGGAAGAGTCTCTCTGACCCCAGCTAATTTTGAAAGCTGATATGCCTTCCAACTGGCTTTCCAGGTGGTGCTAATGATAAAGAATCTGCCTGCCAATGCAGGAGACATAAGAGACGCAGGTTTGATCCCCGGGTCAAGAAGATCCCCTGGAGAAGGGCATGGCATCCCACTCCAGTATTCTTGCTTGGAGAATCCCATGGACAGAGGAGCCTGGCAGGCTGCGGTCTATAGGGTTGCAAAGAGTTGGACACGACTGAAGTGATTTAGCATGCACGCATGCACATGTCTCCCAACACCTACTAGGCGATCTGCCAAATCAGAAATTTTTTCACTATTCAACTATATGCTTTATAGTGTACAGTTTGCCTGCTACTTCATTGAATCTTACCTTTCTTTATGGAGACTATGAGAAGATCTCTATTTCTTGCCTGAGATGTAGGTATATATAACTTTATATTGGTTTAGAGTTTGATGTAACGTAGAGATTATGAGCTATAACCATTTTCCCCACTAAATACTGATAATCTTTCTTGGAATGTGGAAGAGGAAAACTCCTTGATTTATTCATCAAATAGGTATTCAAAGCATGACCGCTACATGCTAAAGGGTTTACAATTCTAGAGTGCATCTTATAAAGTTTTTTGGTATTTAGAGATATAAAAAAAATACCTATTAAAAAGTTTATAATGTTAAAACTATAATAAAGCCAGAAATCAACACCCACTCAAAACTGCTAGGCAAACTTTGTCAATAAAGGCAATTATGCTTTATAGTATAGTATTTAAAGGAATTTAGATAGAAATTATATATAAATGACATGGATGTTTGTGGGGTTGTGTTTAGGTTTTCTTATATTTTCGGGACAGATAAACAGTTTCATAGGATTTCTATGTTGTAAAAATAGCTGAAACTAAATTGTAAGCGTCAATATTGTCCCAGTTTTGCTTGACTGAAAGGACACATAATAAAGGTTTGTATGTAGAGGCCATAAACCAAGTTATTAAACATACCATTAGCAAGACAAAGTCATCTAGTTCATGTTCCTATTGATTGACGATGTTTCTTAATTCTCCGCTAAACTTTCGGGCTTCCCTGGTGGCTCCGTGGTAAAGAACCTGCCTGCTAGTGCAGGAGACACAGTTTAGATCCCTGGGTCGGGAAGATCCCCTAGAGAAGGAAATAGTAACCCACTCCAGTATTCTTGCCTGAGAAATTCCATATAACAGCAGACCCTGGCAGAGTACAGTCTATGGGGTCACAAAACAGTTGAGCATGACTTAGCAACTAAAGCAAAAACAACAATGCTAAACTTTAGGGATCATTCTTTTTGAAAAAACCTTCAGTCAGAAAATGGACAAAAATGTTTAAATTCAGCTATGAATGCTATATCACTGTGGGTTTGGAAAATAACCACTATACTATCTATAAATTCACTAAATGAAATTTGTGCTACCTTTGGTTAGACAATTAGTGGAGAAGAAAATACGTGACAACTTGGATTTGGGACACTCTAGTCATTCATGTGACCTGATTAATCTCTTACACAGCACTCATTTAAATAATTTGCTCACACTAATTTTAGATCTCTAAATTGCTCATACTTTGTGTATAGAAACTGATTATGATTGTCATATGCATGAAGTGATACAGAACTAAGAAACTTCAACTCAGATCTCAAAATTAGTAGGCATGTATTAATTTGAAATCTTCTTATCTTAAAGTAGCTCCAGTGGTTTGAATGTACGTGAATTTATAATATTGTATGATTAATGAAAGGAGCTACTGGTGACCACTTCAGGGATTGAAATGGCTGAAAAGGGCAAAAATAAATCCATTCTGTTTTATTATAGTAGTTTTGGGGTACCATTGGAGGCAGAGATTATTGAACTGACCATTCTAGAATATAAAAAACATTTTTGTGCCAAGACCATTGAGTCAGCAGTGTTTCAGTGGTTTCTTAAACACACAAACAAAAAATCAAGCAAGAAATACATATTTAGATGTGTGTGCGCCTGCTCAGTCGTACCTGACTCTTTGAGACCCTGTGGACTGTAGCCCGCCATGGTCCTCTGTCCATGGGATTATCCCAGCAAGAATGCTGAGGTGGGTTGCTGTGCCCTCCTCCAGAGGAACTTCCTGACTCAGGGATTGAACTTGCATCTCCGCCACTGCAGGTGAAGCCCTATGTTTAGATGACCAGAATCCAAAATCATGTATTGAATTAGAACTATAAGGAAAACCTATTTAATTTTCCAGCTATCTTAGTAGAATGTATTGAGATAGCATTAAGGATTATTATTATTATTATCGCCACCATCATCACCATCATCATTGTGTTAAAAGGAAACTTTGGGAGGCATAAGTGACCTGCTGGCAAGGATTATCCACTCTCGAGCATGCAGTGGAACGGTTTTGCTCTTAGCAGTAGGCAGCAGGCAGCATTATAATCAATAGAAATTGCCCATATGGGGTTTAAAAGACACTGTGATAATTAAGTTCACCAGAAAGACACAGAAAGTTTTGGAGCTTACTGTAAACCACGACTCTCTGAACCTTCCACAGATTTCACTGACTGCAGTGTCTAAATTAGAAGATATAGCAGTTTTTTTTCCCCATGCTCAGCAAAAACTCTTAACTGGCTTTTGTGTGGGGGGCATAAATAAACATTCACTTAGTGTTTCTCATATTCTACTGAGTCAATATTAAACTGCACTTTTCTATTTTTGATAATCATCATCATCAAAAAGTTTGTTTGTAAAGATTTTCCCATATGCCCATGGTTCAGTTAAACATTCTCTGTCATCTAGGAAATTATAGCTTAAAATAGTATCAATACTTCACCACTTTATGTCTTAACAAACCTTTTTTTTTATGGAAGTTCCCTGGAGGCCTTGACCTTTACATAAACAAGAGTAGAAAATGGATATTGGAGTTTGCAAAATACAAAAATGTACTATTTTTAAAAATCCCATGAAGTATCTTATTTGTTGCTGTCATTTGAGAACAGGGCAACACATAAATTTAGCATATCTAGTAACTTTTCACACAGAGAGGTTACAATGACTTGCTTGAGCATCAAGGGAATAACCCAGAATAAATACCTAAATCAGTGTTTCTCAAATGTCATTGATGATATCAGTCTTCCTACTAAATACTCCAGGTGATTTTGATACTTACAGTTCCCTTACTATTTACTGTGCTTTGAATTATACCGCTGTAACCTCCATATTCCTGGTCTAACAGCAAGTGCCTTTCCGTATTAGAATTCGGAAACTTTGAGAACCAAATGGATTAGATGTCCAACTTTCAGATCTTTAAGTACATTATTTCACTCAGTCCTAAAGAAACTTTTCAACTTTATGGATTTCAATCTTCTTAATAATATCACCTACTCTGTAAAATACAAGTGTAATCCATTTTCCCACAAAAATCTGTCTGAGGAAGTGTTTGTGTGTGTCTCTTCTCTCTGGCTCAGTGTTAAAGAATCCACCTGCAGTGCAGGAGACGTGGGTTTGATCCCTGGGTTGGGAAGATCCCCTGCAGAAGGAAATAGCTACCCACTTCAGTATTCTTTTTTTTTTTTTCATTTATTTTTATTAGTTGGAGGCTAATTACTTTACAATATTGTAGTGGTTTTTGTCATACATTGACATGAATCAGCCATGGATTTACATGTATTCCCCATCCCGATCCCCTCTCCCACCTCCCTCTCTACCCGATCCCTCTGGGTCTTCCCAGTGCACCAGGCCTGAGCACTTGTCTCATGCATCCAACCTGGGCTGGTGATCTGTTTCACCATAGATAATATACATGTTTCGATGCTGTTCTCTTGAAACATCCCACCCTCGCCTTCTCCCACAGAGTTCAAAAGTCTGTTCTGTACATCTGTGTCTCTTTTTCTGTTTTGCATATAGGGTTATCGTTACCATCTTTCTAAATTCCATATATATGTGTTAGTATACTGTAATGGTCTTTATCTTTCTGGCTTACTTCACTCTGTATAATGGGCTCCAGTTTCATCCATCTCATTAGAACTGATTCAAATGAATTCTTTTTAATGGCTGAGTAATATCCCATGGTGTATATGTACCACAGCTTCCTTATCCATTTGTCTGCTGATGGGCATCTAGGTTGCTTCCATGTCCTGGCTATTATAAACAGTGCTGTGATGAACATTGGGGTGCACGTGTCTCTTTCAGATCTGGTTTCCTCGGTGTGTATGCCCAGGAGTGGGATTGCTGGGTCATATAGAAGTTCTATTTCCAGTTTTTTTAAGACTGTTCTCCATAGTGGCTGTACTAGTTTGCATTCCCACCAACAGTGTAAGAGGGTTCCCTTTTCTCCACACCCTCTCCAGCATTTATTGCTTGTAGACTTTTGGATAGCAGCCATCCTGACTGGTGTGTAATGGTACCTCATTGTGATTTTGATTTGCATTTCTCTGATAATGCCACTCCAGTATTCTTGCCTGGAGAATCCCATGGACAGAGGAGCCTGGCAGAAAGGGATTTAGTGACTAAATCACCTTCTCTCCCCAAATGACCTTGACATCAGTATGTTCAAGTGGCTTATACCATTTCTGAGTTATTAAGGTTTGGCTTAATATTTTCTGATTAACCACAATTTCCATGTATTTGCTTTAAAGAGGCTTTTGTAAGTTATATACAAAAAGGAACTTTTCTACCATGCAGAGAAAGATATTATATGTAAATAAGGCAATATTTGCAGCATGACAATCAAAGATACCTCAAGGAGTGGGGCATTGGATTATGTACTTAGTTGCCAGTTATAGATTATAGGAGACTATTATGTGAAAATATTATTTACCTAGAGTTGACATAAAATATGTCAGAAAAAATTTTAAAATAAATCTCAATTTGTTCACTGTATGAAAAAAGGAATAGATCATAGCCCACTTCCATGAAATGATTGCATTAGTAAGGGGAATTTTATTTTTAAAACCAAAAAGACAGACTTTTTAAAAAACTATTGCTATTTACTGTACTTTAAACAGTTCTTCTATGAAGATCTTTCTGGTATATTAAAGATCTGTTCCAATCAAAAGTATTCTCTACTGGCTGATGAAATAATTATACTAAGTTATCAAGATACTGTTCCTGACTTCCCAGGGTAAATTCCTTTCTTTAGCAGCCACAGATTGACATGCTTCACTGTTCATTATTCATCATTCTTTTGCTTCCTCTGCTTTACAGTCTGGATCCAGAAAAGTCTCCTTGGAAACTTTATTGCGCATATTTGGACATCTTGAGGATGGCTATGATTTTTTTTGTATTGTTTCTTTTGTTGTTGTTGTTTTGTTTTTCTTACTTGTCAGAGGGTCATTTGACTAGAACTTAATCAGTTCATGGTTGTTCTAGATAGTCTTCAGAGGCTGAGTCACTTCTCCAATTTCTGTTGTTTTTAGTTTTGTTTGTGTGTTTGTTGCTTTTGTCTGTGGCTGGAGAGGTCTTTCTGAAATAAACAACTCACTGAACACAAAAACAATCAATCAAACCTGCTAGTTTTCCTCAAGAGGCTCAATGTTTAGTTCATTCATTAAGAAACTTTTGCCTCATGTTTTTCCCTCTCCTCTTCCATCTCTTCTTCCTTATGTTTATAAGAAAAACTCAAGCAGCTTTGTGTTTTAATAGGCAGGGCTGAAGGCAGAGTTCTGCCTCTGGGAAATGTTTATTCTGGAAAAACACAGGAGACATTTGTTTGGTCTGACTCATCTAGACTAAGTCATAAGCTATCTTGGGCTAAAAAAGAGAAGATGCCTTAAATATTGATGCTTGTCCAGACTCAATTTTATGTTTAAAAGCCAAAGAATTGTGGCCACTGCAACCTCTTAATTCATCAGTAAATATTCATCAGTGCACTAATATTTTGTTAGTCATCTTTCCTTCTGGGGATATGAATAAAGTTCATAAACACAATAGTTTTTTTTTGTTATTTGCCAAACAAATGGTTATTCTTGACAAGTAACCATTTTTAAGCTTTCTGTAGTTACTTGAAAGAAAAAGGAAAAATCAAATTGTGCATTTATTTATACCAGAGCTGTGCATGTCTCTGGGCTGGGAGACATGCGGAGTATGGAGGGAAGAGAATGCTTTGTCCTTTCTTTGCTCTTAAACCTCTGTGCAGATTTGACAGAAATTATCACCCAAGGGATTCTAGTTCTCCGTTCCTGCCTCCGGCTAGCACCCCAGGGCTACCACCCTACCCCCTCCTCCTGAGTTGGCCACTATTTCATTTGAAATAGAGAAAGGGAAAATCTAGTTGAGGGCTTTCATGCTATTTTTTTTTAAACTTATCAGACTAAACCTAGTGGAAGTCTTTTTATTCACTTATTTGTCTAGTCTTCACTCACTGTATAAACAGAGTACACTTGCTATATATTCAGCAAAATGCCAAGTGTAAAGAGTCAGTAATGGTGGGGAGGGAGGCAGTGTTGATAAGAGAAAGGGCAAGGAAAAAAAAAATCTTAAAGAAACAGAAGCCTTCCCTACCTTGAAGTCTAAGGGAAATCAATCCTGAATATTCATTGGAAGGAGCGATGTTGAAGTTGAAGCTCCAGCACTTTGACCACCTGATGCAAAGAGCTGACTCATCAGAAAAGACCCTGATGCTGGGAAAGACTGAAGGCAGGAGGAGAAGGGGACGACAGAGGATGACATGGTTGTATGGCATCACCAACTAAATGGAAATGAGTTTGAGCAAGCTCTGGGAGATGGTGAAGGACAAGAAAGCTTGGTGTGCAACAGTCCACAGGATCGCAAAGAGTAGGGAACAACCGAGCGACTGAACAACAACCACCTTGAAGTCTAGCTGGGGGAAAGTTACATACCTTAATTTAATAAATGAAAGCAATTAAAAAGCAACAGGCAAAAAAAAAAAAAATAATGCAAATGCCATCTGAGCCACCAGAGAAGTCCATATGTAAGTGTTGATAGGGATGGGAGAACTGCAAATATTTAGCTCAGTTCACCATTTGAGTAGACATTTTGTGCTAGAACCTGCATCAGAAATGTGATGGAAAATAAGAGGTAAGCATCTGGAGGCAGATATAGCTACAGATAACTTTATTATGAGGTACACTGGATTTCCCTGGTAGCTCAGTCAGTAAAGAATCCACCTGCAATGCAGCTTTGATCCCTAGGTCGGGAAGATCCGCTGGAGGAGGAATTGGCCACCCACTCCAGTATTCTTGCCTGGGAAATCCCATGGACAGAGGAGTCTGGCGGGCTACAGTCTATGGGGTCACAAGAGTCGGACACGACTTACTGACTAAATCACCACACTGTGCTGAGTGTTTTAAGATCAACAAAGTACCATGGGGGAAACTGCGAAGGGAAACACTTTGAGTTGAGGGAGTAAGGGTTCTGCACTCAATTCCAAAGTGTGTGTGTGTGTGTGTGTGTGTGTGTGTGTGTGTGTGGTGGGGAGGTTTCCCACACCAAAAAACAGTTCTCTGACACGAAGCAGGTGCCCTACAATTCAGCTCAATTCTAACACTATCTACCCAGTGGTGGTGGTGGTTTAGTCATTGAGTCGTGTCCGACTCTTGCGACCCCATGGACTGTAGTCCTCCAGGTTCCTCTGTCCATGGGGTTCTCCAGGGAAGACTACTGGAGTGGGTTGCCATTTCCTTCTTCACTACCCAGAGGTAGTATCAGATTCCACAGGTTAAGGATTTAGTCCTACAAGACAGTACCCCCCTCAACCAGACACCAATCACAAGCTCAGGTAATTGCCTGTGCTTCTGACAGTTGAGAATAGATTGCCAACAACTTCCTCTTCAGGTTCAAATATTTGCTAGAGCAGCTCACTGAGCTCAACACTTTACCTACTAGATTACCAGTGTATTATATATTTTTCTAATTTTTAAAAAATTAAGCTTTTTTATTGTGGTAAAATTCACATAATATAAACATACCATTTTAACATATTTAACTGTACAGCTCAGTGTCACTAAGTATATTCACATTGTTGTACACTCTCACCATCAGCCTCCTCCTGAACTTTTCACCTTTTTTTTTTCTTTTCACCTTATTAAACTGAAACTCTGTCCCCATTAAACATTAACTCCCCATCCCCATTCCCCACCACCCCAACCCCCAGTCCCCAGCATCTACCAATGTACTTTCTGACTTTATGAATTTGACTATTCTAGGTACCTGAAATAAATTTACTGGTATATCAAAAAAGTGTATGACTTAGGAACAGCCAGATAGAAGAGAGGCATAGGGCTAGGTGTGGGGAAAGGGTGAGAGCTTCCATACTCTGCCTCATTCTCCCAGCATCTCCACAGGTTCACCAACCTAGAAGCTCTCTGAACTCCCTTCTTTTGGGTGTTTATGGAGACTTCATTACATGGTTACACTTGGTTAACTTATAACCATTGGTGGCCACTGACCACTGGTGATTGACACAACCTCCAGCCCCTCTCCTTTCCCAGAAATTCAGAGGGTGGGACTAAAAGTTCCAAACATCTATTCCTGATTGATTCTCCTGGTAACCAGTCTCCATCTTCAGGTGCTTTCCAAAAGTCACTTCATTAACATAAATTCAATTGCAGTGGAAAGGGGGCTTCATATTTCACCTTTATGGCTCTGAAGAATTTCCAGAACTGAGGGCAAGAGACCAAATATTATGAACAGAAGATGTCCCCATTGCTCTTATCACTCAGGAAATTCCATGGGGTTGGGGAGCTGTGAGTCAGAAACCTTAGGCAAAGACCAAATATACATGAGAAATATATTTACTCATCTGAATGATTACATATATATTTCTTATAAATCACAATATTGCAGGGAGGTTAGGAAAGTTTTGTGTAAGAGGTGTGATTTGAGCTTGGCTGTGAAGGATGTAGCTAACATCTTAAAGGTAGAAATGGTAGGAGTGTGGGGGAAGTGTAGGGTGTATTCAGACATAACACATAGAGTAGACTGCAGGAGGAAGTCAGACAGAAAGACACGCTAGAGGTCAAAGTCCTTGAAAGCAAAACTGAGCAGCTGGAACTTAATTTTGTAGACAACAGCAATACTGATGATTTTTGAAGAAAGAAGTAAAGTGAAGAAACCTATCCTTTAAGAAGCAGTTTAGCATATGGTTAAGAGCTGGTGTTCTGAAGTCAGGCAAAACTGGGTGCAATCAATGAATATTTATTGAGCTCCTATGTTCCAGGGACTATTCTAGTAACTGGGGCCAAAGTAGTGATGTATATTGGCAAGACTTCTGCTCTCATGATACTGACTTTTCAGCTACGGACAGAAGAGATGAATGATAACACACACAAAGACATTTTCTAGATAATTTAGGTAAGAGTGATGAACAAAATGAAACAGGGCAATATGATCATGACTGGCAGAAACAGGTAAACTGCTTTAAATGTGATGGTTAAAGAAGGCCTCACTAATGACATGAAGTTTGACTTAAGACATGAATTACATGATGGGATGATCCATGTAAATATCTGAGGCAGTCTTCCAATCAAAGCAAATAGCAGATTTAAAGGCCCTTGTGGGAATGAGCATGATGTGTTCCAGAAACAGACAGAAGGCTTGCATGGCTGGACTGAAATAAATGAAGGGGATACACTTGCATGAAAGTAAGTTATAGAAGGAGGCAAGGGTCTGATTACATTTGTCTTTGTAAACCACAGTGAGGATTTTATTTTTATTCTACTTGTAATGGGAAGCCATCAGAAGAGATTTCAAGCAGGGTTGATATCATATGGTTCATATTTTTTAAAAAGGTGGCTCTGGCCAATGTCGAGAATGTGTATGGAGTGTACATAGAATTAGAGGACTCAGGATATGTTTTAAAGGTAGTACAGGAAAAACTTGCTCAAAGGCTATTGTTTCTAGTTATTTGACTTTGAACAAATTGCTTAACCTCACCTCAGTGTTCACATCTGTAAAAAAAGGATATAATGGTAATGACCTTAGAGAGCTGTTGTGAAGATTAAATTAAAACTCCACATAATACAGCTAACACTAAATCACACGTACTCTTTCGAGGATAGCAGCTGTTATTATTACTATTCTGACGGTGATAATAACTTTGGATTGGACTTGTGAGTAACTACAGGCATGATGATCTGTTAGGAGGCTATTGTGATTATCCAGGTGAGTCAAAGTGAGAGACTGGAATACGGCAATGGAAAGGAAAAGTGGGAAAGTATCATGTTAATAAATTTAATTAATGCACACCAAACATTTAATTTAAGTAGGAATACTTAATGACATATTCAGATGACTAATAAAGTTTAACACTAGTACGTGCAGAGTCAAAACTCACTTCTGTGATGAGACTGGAAATAAAATTGCTAATGCTTTATTTTCTCTACCTTAATTCTTGGTTAACTAATGACTTTTCTATATTAGCATTTCCTATCACATAAAACCATCATTCATTTAAACTATGCTGTTGAGACTTGGTTAAAATACATCAACAGAGACCTCAAATGAAATGGTAGTGGGTGCATTGCACTCTCAACTCTGTACCATAATTAAAATCTTCTCAGGCTATGTCTGAACTTCAGGTGATTCTCTTGTATTCATGAATAAAAATAAAAGTTGACCTTCTGTTTGTTGTTTTATGTTTGGGGTGAATCTGGTTACCCTATCAATGGGAATGAATTGTTGATAGTATTGGTAATTTTCTTCTAACATTATGAGTTACTAGATAAGCCATCATCCTTGGAATATGAAAGGACAGTTTTTAGTTTACTCACTTCTGTTTTCTGGTGTTGATCACTCATGACAGACCTAGAGAGACTGAAGGCAAAGGACTGGTCTAATATTTATGAAGTTTAATGCAAAATTATTTAGGTGACAAGAAATTAGCCATAAAAGTTAAAGCTTATGAATATTAAAATTTTAAAGAGTTCTTTGACAGGTGTGAATTTTTATCAATTATTTCCTTATAGTTGAGCGAAAAGAAGCCAAATTTAAAATATACGAATCACTGGGCAAAGGCAGATAGGACTCAGAAAAATCCTGGCTAACTCACCACTGCAATTGTTATTTAATTTTATTTTTTGAGATTCAGGGTTTTGGAAAAACAATTAAAAAGTTGAATGAGAGAGAGAAAAGGAGTGGATTTGTTGTCTAGGTATTTTACAGAACATTCAAAAGACATTAATTAGTAAGGTAATAAAATGGACATATGTGTTCTGATTCAAATGCTATTAGAAAATGAAATGTTTTAATAAAAATCATGTAACCGCAATCAAAGGAAACCTTGCTTATGAGCAAGGTTTTAAGCAAATAATAACATATGCATTTTAAATGTGCTTTTGTCACCTAAATGTGCATATTCACAATCGTGAGTACTTTTCTTCAAGTACTAATATATTAACAGCCTCAGAAGTCACATTGGAACTTATAAGCCCTCTGTATCACTCACTTGTGTGCTGCATGCTCAGTCGCTCAGTCATGTCTGACTCTTTGTGACCCTAAGGACTGTCGCCCACCAGGCTGCTCTGTTCATGGGATTTCCTAGGAAAAAATACTGTAATGGTTTGCCATTTCCTTCTCCAGGGGATCTTCCTGACCCAGGGATCAAACTGGTGGCTGCTGTACCTCCTGCATTGGCAGGTGGATTCTTTTACCACTGAGTCACCTGAGAAGCCATATCAGTCACTACTTCTTGCTTAACTGAACTTGGGTATTGTAGCCATTTAATGTTCCTGCTGTTGGTATTTAGGTTTTATTTCTCTGTGGTTTTGGGAACAGAGGCTGTGAAGCACTTTGCCATATCCATGTACACCTTTCAAATGGAAAATTCACAGGAAGCAAATGAATATCTGAATGCTGTAGGCTGAGCCCTTTTTATATAGGAAGGTAGGGGATTGAACAAGAAAGACAATTTGGGGCTCCTTTTGTTCTTCTGTTTGCTTCTATCCACTCGGTTTTAATCTGTGGAACTCAAGGCTGCCTCAAGGGCATCAAACATTCAGTAAAGATAAACTGCCAATTCTTCACCTTCTGGGAAAGTTGTCAGGTAAGTGAACTGTCAACAGGAATTATTTTTTCTGATCTTAAGTAGATAATTAGCTCCGAACATTCCTTCTTTAACGATTTCCTCTCACAGTCAAGTGTACCCTCAAATCTATCTAATTAAGGTGAACCAAGAAAAGAATCCCCATATCATATTTCTAGATTTACTTTTGGATAGAATCATATTGTAACATATATGCTGTCTGAGCTATGAAAATTTTGCAGAATATATTTTAATAACATTAATGGTCAGGCATTTATGCTAGGAATTTTATACTTTTTTCATTCTCACAAGTACCCTTTTGACAGAAAAATTATTAATTTTATTTTACAGATGAGAAAACAAACTCAGAATGATTAAGTTTATTGCCTAAATCACAGATCTTGTATGTGGTCAACCCTGGATTTGAATCCAGGCCTGCCTAATTCTAAAGCCTTTTTTGCACTAATACAATACACTGCAGATCTTCCAGTTGGTTACACTTATATGATAATATTATTTTGTTTATATTTCTCTCTCTCTTCTGATCCCAGTTTGAAAGCTTCATAAGCACAGAGACCTGATCTTTCTTGTTCGCTACTGAAGCCCCAGGACCCAGAAAAGTTTCTGGTATATTGTGGCCACTTGGTAAATATTACTGCATGAAAATAATCATGAAAGGTTTTTTGGTTAATTTAAAATTAGATAGTTGTACAAGAAGAACTAGAAATGTCAAATGAGTGCTACAGGGTGATCAGTGGGATATATCACCATAGGTTGGAAGCTATGACAATAGTGTAAACTACAGACATCCAAAAAGGAGGAGTGCATACAACTCAGGGATGAGTTCAAAATAATATCCTTGGAGGGATAAAAAACATGTTAGAAATTTTAATAATTAATTTGTTTTAGCTCATCTTTTTTCAATTTTGGTTTTCATATTTTATAATATATACAACATTACAGTAATATATGTGGCATAATATATATAATACAGTAATAGATGGTGATCGCAGCCATGAAATTAAAAGACGCTTACTCCTTGGAAGGAAAGTTATGACCAACCGAGATAGCATATTAAAAAGCAGAGACGTTACTTTGCCAACAAAGGTCCGTCTGGTCAAGGCTATGGTTTTTCCAGTGGTCATGTATGGATGTGAGAGTTGGACTATAAAGAAAGCTGAGTGCCGAAAAATTGATGCTTTTGAACTGTGGTGTTGGAGAAGACTCTTGAGAGTCCCTTGGACTGCAAGGAGATCCAACCAGTCCATCCTAAAGGAGATCAGTCCTGGGTGTTCATTGGAAGGACTGATGCTGAAGCTGAAACTCCAATACTTTGGCCACCTCATGCGAAGAGCTGACTCATTGGAAAAGACCCTGATGCTGGGAGGGATTGAGGGCAGGAGGAGAAGGGGATGACAGAGGATGAGATGGCTGGATGGCATCACCGAATCGATGGACGTGAGTTTGAGTAAACTCCGGGAGTTGGTGATGGACAGGGAGGCCTGGCGTGCTGTGATTCATGGGATTGCAAGGAGTCGGACATGACTGAGTGACAGAACTGAACTGAATATATAATAACATACAATAATATGGACAGTAATATAATACTATCATACATGTGTATATGTGGAGGTGGGTAGGTGCTTAAACATTTTTACTGTCAGCTGTGCTTGGAGACTTGTGGTCCAGAGGGAGAAATAAAAATGTGGAGATATCTATATAATTCAGTGTTCTACCTGCTAATACAGGTCTAGACAAAGTACTTCAGGAAAAAAGATAAGGAATGGCAAATACTTACTGATTTTGTCAAGACAGTGGTGGTGGCGACACTGATGCATGGGTATGTTGGGGAAGGAGGTCAGAAAGTTGCACAGAGAAGATGACAATTTCAACATAATCCTGTGGCAAAGGCAGGTGAAATGGGAACTTTCAAGGAGAGAGAACACTTGCAAAGATGCAGAGGTATAACTTTAAAAATTGAAATATAGTTCATTTACAACATTGTGTTAGTTTCAAGTGTACAGTAAAGTGTACACTTTATTGTTCAGTTATACATATATATGTATATATATATAAGTATGCAATGCAATGCAATTACTGTCTCAGTCCTGTTTGACTCTTTGTGACCCCATGGACTATAGCCTGCCAGGGTCCTCTGTCCATGGAATTCTCCAGGCAAGAATGCTGGAGTGGGTAGCCATTCTGTTCTCCAGGGGATCTTCCCAACATAGGGATTGAACTTGAGTCTCCCACAATGCAGGCAGATTCTTTACCATCTGAACCACCATGGAAACCCACTATAAATATACATGGGTATGTATCTATTCTTTTTCAGATTGTTTTCCATTATAGGTTATTACAAGATACAGAGAATACTTCCCTGTGCTATACAGTATAACTATCTTGATATGCTGGAGGCACTATAAAGCATATCTGGATTGCCTAAGCAGAGACAGTAGAATAGGCAGTAGAATGGGGAGTGTGTGCATGCTCAGTCGTTCAGTTGCATCTTACCCTTTGCAACTCCATGGACTGTAGCCTGCCAGGATCTGCTGTCCATGGAATATTCCTGGCAAGAATACTGGAGTGGGTTGCCATTCCCTTCTCCAGGGTATCTTCCTGACCTAGGGATTGAACCCACGTCTCCTGCACTATAGGCAGATTCTTTACCATATGAGCCACCAAGGAAGCCTAGGATTACATGCACCTAACATATAAAGGCACATTGAAACTGAGTGTTCATGTATTAATAAGTTAGGTAGCGTGTATGGTCAAAAAAACTGGAGCTCACTTAGTGAACTAGACTACAGGTAATAGCATTCTGAACCAGCATTCCATTCTGACTATGGAATGTGAAGAAGAAGATATCTTCAAGCACTATGTCAGGTAAAGGATTAAAGGGCCAGTGGAGAAGACAGAGTTAAAGGTGACTTCCAGATTTCAATCCTGGATGAGGTTATTATAACATTGACATATAAGGTCATCCTGAGGAGAGGAGGGTTTTTTTTTTTTTTTAATTGGAGTATAGTTGCTTTACAATGTTGTGTTAGTTTCTGTTGTACAAGAAGTGGAAGTAGATCAGCTATATGTATACATATAGTCACAGCCTCTTGGACCTCTCCTGCACCCTTCACCCCCACCGCATCTCACACTTCTAGGTCATCACAGAACACTGAGCTGAGCTCCCTGTGCTATACGGCAGCTTCCCACTAGCTATCTGTTTTACACAATGTAGTGTTTATGTGTCAATGCTTCTCTCTCACTTTGTCCACCCTCCCCTTCTCCTGCTGTGTCCACATGTCCGTTCTCTACTTAGGAGGGCAGTTTTTTGAGGCAAGATGATTTTGGTTAAATGACAAATTAGAGCAGGGTCATCCATATGTAAATGGCCAATAGGGAACTGGAGATACGAGATGGGAACTCTGGAAGAAATCAGGGTAGGAGTTGAAATTTGAGAACCATTCTCATTATTGGTTTATCAAACATTTATGGGCACATACTCTATGCTAGGCACTATGCTAGATACTGGGGCTAACGTAGATGTCACACTAGCCTTCAATATGCTTATCTTATACTCAACAGAGAGAGACAGACAATTAATGAGGAAAATATTTGCACACAATTACAACTCATGATAAGTGTGTAGAGGAGGAAAATTTGTCACCCATAATATCTCTTTGGCATGTGGATTATTTTCAGCTGAAAACAATCAAGGCCCAAAAGACTCAGGAAGAACATTTGACCTTTCCCCTAACCGCCTTTAGAAGTAGAGGAAGTATTCTAAGCAGGGAGCTATCACCATAGGTAACCACAGCACGAACTAGGTTTGTCAATGGGGAGAAACCTAGCAAAATCTGTTGGTTAAAATTCCTCTGTGTCCCACCCTCTCTGCTTGGCTCAGCAAGTAGCCATTGATTAAAGATTTGCTTCTCCATTTCCATGTCAACTGCCTTCCCCTTACCTATGAGGTCCTAAACCACTACCCTCAACACCCTCTTCTGTCTTTAGCTGAAGATTGCCTTTAAGGTGAGGGTTCCAGCCGTTTTGGCTCATAACTCAGTTTCTTAGGTCTTTCTCATGTATAAATGTTATTAAACTTTTGTGTGATTTTCTCCTATTAATCAGTATCATGTCAATTTAACTCTTAGACCAGCTAGAAGAACATAGAAGGGTAGAGGAAAATTTCTTCCTCCCTGACAAGTCATATGAAGGGTGGGCTGCTTGAGATTAGGTGATCAAAGAAAGCCTCTGAGGAAGCGGCAGTTAACCTGAGAGCTGATCAATGGGATAGGACCAGCTAGGCAAAGTAGAAAAAAGAATAATCTAGGAAGAGGGAACAAGCAGGCTTGGATGTGGGACAGATCTTGGTGTGCTATGGGACTAGAAAGAAGCCCAATGTGGGACTTCCCTGGTGGCCTAGTGGTTAAGACTCCGTGCTCCCAATGCAGGGGGCATGGATTTGATCCCTGGTCTGGGATCAAACATGATCCAGCATGTCATGTAGCATGGCCAGAAAACAGTGTGACTTGGAGCTACTGAGCAAGGTACACAGTGGCACAGTATGAAGCTGGAGAGGACGGCAGAAGTCAGATCATGGGGATCTTGAAAGCCACATAAAAAAAAAACTTGATATTTTATTCTTCTTGGAGTAGGAAGTTATTGAAAGGTTTTAACTGTAGACAATAAAATGATCTATATTCCTTTGGACTATAAAATACAGATAGTTAAAGCATCAAAAACAGGCCTTCTCAGAAGAAGAGAGAACAAACACAGAAATAAGAAGCTGAGGGCTGAGTCTTAGGGAATGCTTCTCGTTAGGATATGATGGGAGAGAGAGGACCCAGCCAAGGGGAAGAGGAGTGTTCAGAGAAGCAGGAAAGTGTCATGGAAATCCATGAAAGAGAATGGTTCACCAAAGAGTCTGGTCAACATTGTTAAATGCTGAAAAGATTGTGAGGAGGAATGAAGTCTGAAGAAAATGTCTATAGATTTCATAGAAGGAAACCATTTTGAAAGGGTAACTTCCATAGAGAACAATGCAGCTATAGGTAATTGAGTAGAAACCACACTTCTAAGAATATATTAGTCAGTGGAAGGATAAAATAAAATGATGGGTTTTAAAATGGGCAGAAGAACAGACTAGACATTTTTTCAAAGAATACACACAGATGGCTAACAGACACATAAAAAGATGCTCAACATTGCTAATTATTAAAGAAATGCAAATCAAAACAATGGATGGTTATCATCAAAAGGAACACAAATAACAAATGTTGGAGAGGATGTGGAGAGAAGGGAACCCTTGTGCACTGTTGGTGGGAATGTAAATTGGTACAGTCACTATGGAGAACAGTATAGAGGTTCCTCAAAAAACTAAAATTAGAACTACCATATCATCTAGTGATTCCACTCCTGGGCATATATCCAGAAAAACTGAAACCACTAATTCAAAAAGACACACACCCTGCAATGTTCATAGCAGCTCTATTTATAACAGCCAAGATATGAAAGCATCCTAAGTGTCCATCAACAGACGAATGGAAAATGAAGATGTGGTGTAAATATATATAGATATAATTCACATACAATGGAATATTACTCAGCCATAAAAAGGAATGAAATTTTGCCTTTTGCAAGAATGTGGATGGACCTAGACAGTATTATGCTTAGTGAAATAAGTCAGAAAAGACAAATACTGTATGTTATTCCTCATATGTGGAATCTAAAAAATAAAACAAATTAATGTATATAGGAAAACAGAAACCAACTCATAGATGTAGAAAACAAACTAGTGGTTACCAGTGGGGAAAGGTAAGGGGGAGGGGCTATATAGAGGTAGGCGATTAAGAGATACAAACTACTATATATAAAATAGATGAGCAGAAAAGGATATATTGTACAGCACAGGGAATTATAGCCATTATTTTGTAACAACTTTAAATGGAGTACAATCTAGAAAAATATTGAATCACTGTGCTGTACCCCTGAAACTAATATGATATTGTAAATCAACTAAACTTCAATTTTTAAAAAATCCTTAAAAAGTAGAATGAAGGGTAGAATTAGCAAGTTCAAGCAACGGTCTTTTCCAGACTAGTGGAGACATGTGGGAAGCTGGATTTGGGTGCAGCCTAAGAGAAGTGCAGGGATAGTGGGAGAGGTGAAAGGAGGAAAATGAAAATGTTTGCAAAATGCTTGAAATATTAATGGATAATTCAGAGGCCAAGAGCCTGGAGCATATTGAAAGAGATGTGGCCAAGATCACAGTTGCTAGTGTTAAGTTTTAAAGGAAGATTCTCTCTCCTCCAAGACTGGAGAGAAGGGTGAGAGAGTACATATAGCTTCAGAGAAACTTTGAAGTGAAGGGGCAGAAAGCTTAGGGAGTTCACAGCAGTTGACACTGATTTTTCAGTCAATCAAGATTAACAATACACACTAATGTATTATACGTCTCAATAAAATAAAGTCTGTTTCAAGGGAGGAAACTTGCGTTATCTTGTTTGCTTTATTTTGTTTCTGATATTCCCTGCAGTATCTAATGGTATCTTGTACACGGTAGGTGCTCAATTAACAGAGGTTGGTTGTTCAATATATCTATTCTCAAGGAATTTACAACTGGGAACAACCAAATTATATATGCAATATATGGTAATTTCCAAAACAGTGACGCTGCTAATAAATATTGTGGGATTTAAAAGGAAGGAAATGTACTTGTAAACTGAGCTGATGTGGGAATGCTTCATACAGAAGGGGAGTTGTTATCTGGGTCTTAATAATTGCCTAGGATTTAAATGTCATGGACTGCCATCTATGGGGTCACACAGAGTCGGACACGACTGAAGCGATTTAGCAGCAGCAGCAGCTTCCCTCATGGGTCAGATGGTAAAGAATCTGCCTGCAATGCAGGAGACCTGGGTTCAATCCCTGGATCGGGAAGATCCTCTGGAGAAGGCAATGGCAACCCACTCCAGTATCCTTGCCTGGAAAATCCCTTGAAAGGAGGAGCCTGGCAGGGCTCCATGGGGTCGCAAAGAGTCCGACATGACTGAGCGACTAACACTAGGATTTCAATGCAGATTTTGTAAAAACAATACAAAACTAGAGGGGAGCATTTTCTATGTCAGGTCTTGGATAGTGAACTTACAGTGAATTGGAAAGATCTGACCACTTTAGGAAACATGGGAGAAAATCAGTCTGAGGTTATTCAAGACGTAGCTGAGATTTAAAAACAGAAGGATCCAGGGGACAAAGGGATTTGAACCTTTGTCAGGAGGCTGGGAGTTTAGGAGTCTTTTGTTTTGGAGAGCATCCTGCCAAATTAAATGTGAAATTAGGCAGTTCAGTCTAATTTGGAATGAAAGTCAGAAAACTTCATTCTATTGTCATTTCCAGATTCATCCTTGTCAAGTCAAGATATAATTCTGTTATTACCCTGCTCAAAAATTCTCAATGGTTCCCTAATGCCTACACAATTAATATATAGACTCAGTGGCTTAGCACTGAAAGGAATTCACAAATAAGGCTCCAAGTATTTCCAGGCTTGTTTCCAGTTATACATACCCTTGCCAATTCAACTAGGAACTGTTTCCTGATCCTGCTATGTGCTTCCTGTCTCTATTCCTCTTCCCATGATACTAACTCCACCTCTACCCTGATGTGTGTCAAAACCTTATCCCTTCTTTAAAGACCTATTTCCCATGCCAGGACCTCCTCCATAAACTCTGTCCTATTTCTTCCCACCAGGGAGATTTTCTCTCCTCTGATAATTCCCATAGCATTTGGGAACTCATATAAACTTATAATGTATCTTATATTGTAGCTATTTGTAAGGTCACTTAATTCCTCATCTTACCTTCTAACTCCTACTAAATTTCAAATTACTTGGTGACAGGATCTAGATACTGTTCATTTTTTATTCCCTTTTGAACCTAACATAAACAGTTCTTGACTTGGACTGGTGAAGAATTAGAGTGAGGTGAGGGGTGGATGTAGCTGGGGAAGCATCAGAGAAAGTTGTTTCTAATAAGAGCTATCTCAACCTTTGTCTTGGCAATTTCTCTGAAATTTAGACTCATTGACTCTTTAGTGTTAATTTTTGATGTGCTAATTTTTGACATATGCTAGTCATTCTCATTATCACTATTTATATCCAGTGTAGCGAGTTTCTGTTGGAGCACTAATAGATCTTATGGTCATTTTTGAGTTATAAGTATACTGAGCAAATAGTGTACTGAGTAATATTTGTCATATGATATATGGAGGCAGCATAATAGAGTGGAAAGAGGGAATGCTTTGAATTTCACTGAACTTCACTTTGGATCCTTGCTGTTCTATTTAATAGCTGTGTGTAGTTCTGTGGCTTGCTCAACATATTTTTTTTTCTTTCTGGTCAGCTGATTTTCCTTGTAGCAAACTACTTCTTTCCTGTTATTATTCCATGGGGCTTGAGGTATGGCTAACAATCCTCCCCATCCTCCCCTGCACTTCCAAAGGAAGGCATGGGACATAGGTCTCGCCAGTCTCCATATCCCTTCTCTCTGGCTAATGCCACACTGATGAGACTCAACTGGGAAAAATGAAACCCACTGTCTGTTGAGAGAATGGGATGTATGACTGAAACTAATAACTGTCAGTCACCTATCTATAACCAGGATCAAGCTTGTCTAAGAACAAAGCCAATGCGGAGAATAGCAGAGCTCAGTGACGGAGATAAGTGAATGAGACGTGATGACATAATTCAGCCTCTGGATCTGGCTATGCCTGTATTTGTGCTAAGCTGTTTCAGTTGTGTCTGACTCTTTGCGACCCTATGGACTGTAGCCCGCCAGGCTCCTCTGTCTAGGGATTCTCCAGGCAAGAATACTGGAGTGGGTTGCCATGCCCTCCTCCAGCAGATCTTTCTGACCCAGGGATCGAACCCACATGTCCTGTGTCTCCTGCATTGGCAAGTAGGTTCTTTACCAACAGAGCCACCTGGGAAGCCTGGATGTGGCTATAGGCAAAGGCATTTCACCCTATTCCTTCTTCATCCTCTACTCCCTCAGACTTTGAGTTACATGAGTCAATCAACAACTTGTTTATTCCTTAAGTCAATTTGAGTTTATTTTACTTGTAATCAACTAATAGTAAATAGATATATCACATGACCTTGGGCAAGTTATTCACAGTCTCTCTGAGGCTCAGGTCATCTATAAAAGGGGAAGAATCCTCTGTTATCTATCATATTGGGAATATTAGGAAGTTTAACTGTATGTGAAATATAAGGGAGAGCATTTTGACAACTATAAATGTTTGTAAAAAAGAGGAGAGGTATTAAAGTCTTTCATCTTAGGAAAAAAAAACATACTGTTTACTATGATTATGTTTTCTTTAAAAAACAAAGAAACATTATTCATTTGGCCAATATAGACAATGGAAATGCAAAAGCCTATGCCCAAACTGTTACAGTTAAATATATCACCACAGGATTTCCCTTTGATGACTAAAATCACAGATCTTTTTTCTTTTTTAGCACAGAACATGAAAACCTATTTATTATTCCACCTAGAATATGCAAGAGCTAGCATTTAACTTTAAGGCTGGTTCTTAAAAGCCTGCATAAAAGTTTTGAAATAAAGATTTGTTGCTGTCTCATATCCTCCACATTTTCAACTTTTCACTTTGAGTATAGGTTGTAAATATGTTGTTAGAGCAAAGCATTTAAGAAATGGCAAAATTCAACCTTGGAAAATCACATTAGTCATTCAAAGCAGATATATTTGAAAACTGGTTCAAATACTGTTTCTACCACCTCTTTCCTCCTACTCCTTTCCTTATATAACATATTATCTTTGATGAACCAGACACTTAAATAATAATCTGTGTGATCTGAAAAAGTTAATGCAATTGCCAAAGAAGCCTAATTTATAACCTGGCACCTTCAGGACCTAGAAGCAGATGCATTATTTAAATTTTTCAATGATAGGGAAAAAAATTTGCTTGTGAGAGTGACTATGTAGGTGTAGGATGGATGGAGAACCTATGTATGAACCATGAACCTACTTTGGGTCTTAGAAATCTATCCTGAAGTTTTCAAACCCAAGGACTGCATGTTTAACTCTCATTTGTTTTGTAGTAAAGGACTGACATGAAGATATAAGTGGTGCTTGCAAAATTCTATTTTAAGGCCCAGAGATAAGCTAGCACAGCAGAATAATATTTAGAAAGTAAGCATGGGGAGTTTAAACAATTGTCTTCTTTATGTCAGAAAGATGGTCTTGCTATTAATTTTTTCCATCCAGTTTCACTGGATGCTAAGAAATGCTAAGAAATGCAATATCTTCAGGGGGAAAATTGGTCTGTGTGCCACAGTATTCTATGAAAATGAACCCTGTAATGGAAAAAACATCACTCATGCATCTATGAATATAGTTTCTTATATTTGGTATAGAGCCTGATGTACCATCCTTTTCTTTTTCCCCTTGACATCTGTGGAGTATATACCATCAACTTAAAAAAATCCATAAGGTGCTTTCCTTTTAATACAGTTGTGAGGAAAGCAAATATATTAACTCAGTATTCATCAAGAGTTTTTCTTTTACTATATATAATTTGATAGAATCCAGAAACATTTTGTTCTTTCCAAATGAATCCACCAATGGGTAAGAAAGGTTTTGACACATCCCTCAATACCAGAAGAATATCAAATAATCTAAAACTAATAGTATCTCTCTGTGAGTCCCTGTTCAGACTGCAACATATCTTTCTGCATGGAGCCATGGAAGTGTAGCTTTTCTAAGGTAGTGTCAATAAACAGCTAAAGCTCCTTATCCTGCATGCAGTTGTTCTGACTGCTTCATATCCAGCAACCACAGACATCCTTTTTACAAAAGAGGTGTATACTGACTGTAAAGATGATGAAGCTAAGAATGAGAAAGCTTAAATGATGAACTTATCACCTCAGAACCAAGACATGGTAGACACAGGATTGAAAAGTCAGTCTAAAAAGAATATAACAAGTTGGTCTGACATCTCAGTGTTCTTAACCACTGTGTTGTCTTACCTCTCAAGCCAAAAGTGACTTAACATTTCAGCAAAGTGCCTTTTCTACAACAAGATACCAACTTTCACTCTTAGAAGTAGTCATGTAAGTTCCCCCCACTTCCAACTCTCTTGCTGATTCCCCTATTTCTCTACCTTCTGTCACGAACAGCAGTAATGATTTTTCAGGGTGACCATCAAAGGACAATGAACGTCAACGTTTTCAAAATATGTGAACTAATCTTGAGAGAAGGAAGAGGACTTGTTCAAGGTCAGATAAACAGTTGGAAACAGTACAAGTACCAGCACAAATCTGCTTGTTCATTCCAGTGCTATCTCTAAAGAGAAAACAAAATCTCACAACACAGTGGGTAGTTTCTTATCCATGACAGACTAGTCATCTATATCTATATAGATATATATCTATTATGAGGTCAGTTGAATAAATGAGGAATCAAACGCACCTGGAGCATTAGAGCATTGTAAGTACAATATTAATCTCAAAGGTATCACTATCTTGTTCCGAACCCAATGCTGGAGTTTTCTCTAAAAGTGTTCCTTCCCTGTTGCTCCCTATCTCGGGAAGTAGTTACTTATCACTCTTAGGGCACAGAGAACAGAAGAAGATCTGGGTTCTCAGAACCTGTCATCTTGGAGCAGGGTCCATACAGAGCTGGCACCGAGATTATGAAGGAGGGGACGCAGCAGCCTCGGTGAAGGGCCATTTTGAGAAAGGTTTGGACAGGAAGCAAGCCGGAAGGAGTCTTGCCTTCTCTCCCGGCAGCCTCCCAGCCTTCCTCGAGCGCCCTCTAGTCTCAGCGTCTAGCGTGGCATCAGCGGCAAACGAAGCAGCGTGACCGTGGTTTACAGTGCCAGCCGCAGCGGCATCCGAAGGCATCGAAGGAGAACCAGAAGGTGAGTATGAGAGGCTATAACTTAATACTTGCAGCTTAATAACTGTCACAAAGGATCGTAGTGAAAACTCAAGCTTCTTTCCTTTTCCTGCACCTCTCCGCCTTCATTAACATGTTTGTGATCACCCTCCAGACGAAAACGGAGGGAACAATTGTTTCTATGGAAGGTGCTTAGTCGCTTTAGTCACGTCCGACTCTTTGTGACCTCATGGACTGTAGCCGGTCAGGCTCGTTTGTCCATGAAATTCTCCACGCAAGAATACTGGAGTGGGTTGCCATTTCCTACTCCAGGGGAATCTTCCCAACCCAGAGGTGGAACCCACATCTCCTGCGTTTGCAGGAGGATTCTTTACCACTAGAGCCACCAGTGTTTTATCTTTTTTTTTTTTTAAATTGAAGTATAGTTGGTTTACAGTATTGTGTTAATTTCAGGTGTACAGCAAAGTGAGTTTTATATATATATATATATATCTTCTTTTTTTTGATCTTACCTTTTAAATCCCCTTGTCTGATCTTCAGATCTGGCCTAATGGATTTCTGGCTTCCATCATGCTATTGAAACTACTCTAATAGCTTTTCATAACTCTTCGTTTGCTAAATCCAGTGCTCGTTTTAATTTTCTTTGGTATGCAGTATTGTTGACAATTTCCTCCTTAAAACTCTGTCTGAAGCACGATATCTCTTTTTGTTTCTTTCTGTCCAGTGCCACCTTTATCTCTGCTTTCTCCACCCCTCTATCCCCCTTCCCCTACAAGGCTTGGTGCTTTTTGGAGTTCTGGCTGAGATTCCTTTCTGTTTTCACCTTTTTTTGGAGGGGATGGGGGTGATCTCACCCAGTCCTACAATTTTAGCTGCAACCTATACATCAATGAGTCTCTATCTGTATTGGTCACCCAGACTTTTTTCGTGAAATCTGATTGCATCTCTCTCCTGAATGGCTCTGCCTGAATGACCCATTGACATTTCAGATCTAAAATGTCCAGGACGAAACTCCTTATCTTCTCTCCATGAAACCTCTTCTTTCTGCATTCGCTTTCTTAAGCTAACAATATCAGTGCCGATTAAATCACCCAAGCTAAAAAACATGCAGTCATTTTTGCAGTTATATATATATATATATACACATATATGTGTGTGTGTGTGTGTATATATATATATATATCAGTGCTCTCACTGCTCAGTTGCTCAGTTGTGTCCTACTCTTTGCGACTCCATGGACTGTAGCCTGCCAGGCTCCTCTGTCCATGCAATTTTACAGGCAAGGATACTGTAGTGGGTTGCTATTTCCTTCTCCAGGGGATCTTCCCGACCCAGGGATCCAACCCGGGTCTACTGCACTGGCAGGCAGATTCTTTACCACTGTGCCACCTGAGAAGCCCATATCATCCACATCTTCTTTATTGGAAGAATAAGTATCATCTTTGTCCATTCATCTGGTGATTGACATTTAGGTTATTGTCTGTGTCATCTCCCTCTTTCTCTGTCTGAGTAAACTCCTAGTAATCCTGTGAGATGTATCTCAACTAACCTAATTGTGTGGAGTCTTCCTTGACTCATCCAGAAAAAAGTTTTCTTTCCAGTATTTCTTTTTCACTTTGCATTTACTTGTGTTAGCATTCATCCCTTTGGATTGCACTTATTCTTTTACATCTCTGTCTCCCACGCCACACCTATGGGCTCTCCAATGGCCAAAGGCTATCTTTGTATATATAGTACCTGGCATACTTCCAGGAACATTATAGAAACTTAAAAAGCATTTGTTAAGTGAATGAATAAATGAATTGATTCTTGTGTACAAGGGAAAACCCTCTGGTAAGAAGTTGTAACCTCACCTCACCCAACTTTTCTATTCAAGAAAGCATATTGGAAAGAAAGTGAATGAGGATAATTATGAATTGGCTAAGCAAATCACTTACAGACTTTCCTCTTAAAAATATTATTGGAACATATTACCTGCAGCACGCCTCAAAACTGATTTGAGATATAATGATGTATCATAATTCCACAGTTGAGAATGGCTCTAAAAAGCCAGGGAAGTACTCTTCCTGTTTCTCTGAAAATGTAGAGTTAGTGCTTTATTAGGTTTGGAATTAAGCCTTACATGTTCCTTTTAAAACTTTTTTGGTCATGTTTTAGTGTTTTACAAATACACACACCCTGGAGCTTTTGATGATGGGTTCATTTTTACAAATCTAGTACATATATCATTGCCCTTTCTCATAAATGCAGCCCTTCAGGTCAGCACTCAAGTATACTGCAAGGGTGTTTGTATTCTATTTCTTGCTATACTTGTCCTATGTGTAAACAGCATTTTTGCCCTTCTAGGGTTGTCATTGCAAGTCCCTCAGAAGATCATGTAATTTTTCAAAGAAATAATGAAAATAGCAAGGTTTTTTTTTTTTTTTGTTAAGAGAATTTAGGGGAAGATTTTATAAGGTTTTATCTGTGCTTAGAGGCTCCAATGGCTCTTCAAACTCTAAATTCTACAATTTTATGATGAAACTCTTGCTATGGGATAAAGGGAAAACAAATAATTTCTTCTTGTATTTTACTTAGTCTTAAAAATTTATTTTATTGAAGTATAGTTGATTTACAATGTTATATTAATTTCTGTTTTACAGCAAAGTGATTCAGTTATCAATATATATATTTTTCATATTCCTTTTTATTATGGTTTAGTATAGGATATTGAATGTAGTTTCCTATGCTATATAGTAGGACCTTGTTTTATGTCTTCTTAAAGGAGAAACTGAGTCAACTAGATATGGCATAGAGAGTGCAGTCTTTGATTACTTTCACCTGTCCATATAGAAAGTGAGACTCTGGCAGTACAATGCCCTCATCACGCCTCTTACAGTGTTCACAAATAATGAGAATGTAAACATTTTGCATTCTCACTGAAGTATATTCATGCAGCAGATTCTGAACCTTGAATCCTTTTGGTTTCTGGGAAGTGAGACTCCTTTCTTGAAGAGAAGCCTCTTTTTCCTATGCTAGTTTATGTGTGTGAGAGGACACAGGCAAACCATCTCTGGGTTTTTCTGATGTTATTCAGAAGGCTCTTAGAAAACTCACCTTGTTTCTTAAGGAAGAAAGTAAGAAAGTCAAGGATCTGTATGGAAATAAACGACCTGGAAAGATAAAACTCAGAGTCCCTTTCAAAAGAGGGAGGGGTAGCACACGATGTTAAAGCAATTGTTTTTTTCTCCCCACCCCCCACCCCGCCCCAGGAGAGAAGGCTGGAAGATGTCACCGAGTTTAATTAGGTCTTTGTATAATCAATCACCTCATTGTACCCTATATTTGGAACTCTTAGGCTAAGTGCAATTTCTCTCTTATTAATAGGAACCATGCACAAGCAGGTGAGATTAGGAAGCGCTTTGCTCTGACAAGTCTGAAAAACATCGGACAGGACAAAATAGTGGTCCATGTAAGTACCATTTAAGGATCCTTGGACTGGAGCTCCCGCACAAATTCGGCCCACAGGGAAAGGTCAGCAAAGGTGGGAAAACTACAGATCACACCTGCCATCTGATTATCCAAAGGAGGCTTAGAATCTTCCCTTCGGCAGTCTGATAAGGGCATAGCATTTGTGTTACATGATTTTATTGGGTACTTTGTGGAAGCTTAATAGACTCATTGCACTGAGAAAATGAAGGAAATAGCTTGAATTTCACTATCCTAAAAAAAATATGATTTTCCCCAGCTTATTGTGGATATGGTGCAGGCTCTACGGTATGGGCATCTGCTGTTACTGCAGCAAGGAAAGCTCCCCATGATGAAGTCAGTACGTTGGCATCAGTGAAGCGTGCATGTGTCTACCAAGTTTGGTATTCATCTCTGATGGCTTTCGGAAGCCAGAGAGCTTTTTTCAAGTCTAAACATTTTGTGAATGTTCTGCCTTTGACACTGCTGACCTTCTTAGCCCTCTTCTTGGTGGCCATATAGATCAGTGATCACGGTGACAATCTCATTTTGAGGACAGAGGAAAAGAATTATTACCAACCAGTGTGTCTTTTGACCTTCCCAGACCTACATAATGAAATGACTAGATTTCTCGGTACAGAAGAACTAAGAAAATTGGAATGGCCTTTTTTTCTCTAGTTGTGTCCTGTAAAGGGCATATTGCTTATTTAAAACATTAACATTAGATATTGCCCCTGGGAAGAAAAGCAGAGGGAAAGTTAGAATTTGGTACCTTCTAGCTCTGTAGTGCCTTGCTAGGTTAGTATGAAGAAGCTATACAAAGAAAGAGCTGTCTTACTGTGGTTCATAGGTCACCTGTTGGTGAATCAGTCTCCCTTTCCTTAGAAGTATTTCTTTAGTATGTCATGGTTCACAGGACATGAAGAAGTAGGGATTAGTTCATTATATATATATATATATTTTTTTTTTTTCTTATTTTAATTTTCTTATTTTTCCTTTTCTCTCTTTCCAGTATCTTCTGCACCCCCTCAGCTTTTGGCATTCTTCATGTCACCTCTGACCGTGTTCACGTGGGCATGGCTGGCTCATAATTTTAAATGACTAGTGCTAGGTGGATAAGCAAGTAGATTCTCTGTCCTGTGGCCTTCATTCCAAGCAATAATAGTTTCAGTGCTTATCCTTAGATTTTTTTTTATTATCCTTATTTTTTGCAACCTATCTGAACTTCTCTGACCTACCCAAATCTCTCAGCCTAGAAATCCCTGAAGACCTGGCTGTTTTGTAAAATTTTGATTCTTATTTTTAGTTAAGTAGGGACTACATGGGCTTCCGTGGTGGCTCAGACAGTAAAGAATCTGCCTGCAATGCGGGAAGCCTGGGTTCGATCTCTGGGTTGGGAAGATCCCTTGAGGAGGGCATGGCAACCCACTCTAGTATTCTTGCCTGGAGAATCCCTGTGGACAGAAGAGCTTGGTAGGCTATGGTGCATGGGGTCACAAAGAGTCGGACACAACTGAGCGACTAAGCACAGCACACAGCACAGGGACTACATATGTCTTCTGGTAGATAAGTATTTTTAATTCCACTATTTTGAAAGAAACTGTATTGCAGAGGAAGGGGTGTTGACCTCAGTGTGTGTGTGCTAAGTCACTTCAGTTGTGTCCGACTTTGTGCAACCCTATGGACTGTCCCTTGTCCATAGGATTCTCCAGGCAAGAATACTGGAGTGGGTTGCCATGCTCTCCTCCAGGGGATCTTCCCAACCCAGGGATCGAACCCATGTCTCTTATGACTTCTGCATTGGTAGGTGGGTTCTTTACCACTAGTGCCACCTGGGAAGCCCATTGACCTGGGAACCAGTGCTAACTTAGCTGTTAACTACCCATGTGACTTGGGTAACATTAGTTCAGTTCAGTCACTCAGTCGTGTCTGACTCTTTGCAACTCAGTAGACTGCTGCACACCAGGCTTCCCTGTCCATCACCAACTCCTGGAGTTTGCTCAAACTCATGTCCATTAAGTTGGTGATGCCATCTAACCATCTTATCCTCTGTCATCCCCTTCTAGTCCTGCCTTCAATCTTTCCCAGCATCAGGGTCTTTTCAAATGAGTCAGTTCTTTGCATCAAGTGGCCAAAGTATTGGAGTTTCAGCTTCAGTGTCAGTCCTTTCAATGAATATTTAGGACGGATTTCTTTAGGATTGACTGGTTGGATCTCCTTGCAGTCCAAGGGACTCTCAAGCGTCTTCTCCAACACCACAGTTCAAAAGCATCAATTCTTTAGTGCTCAGCTTTCTTTATAGTCCAACTCTCACTTCCATACATGACTACTGGAAAAACCATAGCTTTGACTACATGGACCTTTGTGGGCAAAGTAATGTCTCTGTTTTTTAATATGCTGTTTAGATTGGTCATAGCTTTTCTTCCAAGGAGCAAATGTCTTTTAATTTCATGGTTGCAGTCACCATCAGCAATGATTTTGGAACCCAAGAAAATAAAGTCTGTCACTATTGCCCCATCTATTTGCCATGAAGTGATGGGACCTGATGCTGTGATCTTAGTTTTTTGAATGTTAAGTTTTAAGCCACTTTTTCACTCTTCTCTTTCACATTCATCAAGAAGCTCTTTAGTTCTTCTTCGCTTTCTGCTGTAAGGGTGGTGTTATCTGCGTATCTGATGTTATCGATATTTCTCCTGGCAATCTTGATTCCAGCTTGTGCTTCATCCAGCTTGGCATTTTGCATGATGTAGTTAAATAAGCAGGGTGACAATATACAGCCTTGAGGTACTCCTTTCCTGATTTAGAACCAGTCTGTTGTTCCATGTCTGGTTCTAACTGTTGCTTTTTGACCTGTATATAGATTTCTCAGGAGACAGTTAAGGTGGTCTGGTATTCCCATCTCTTTCAGAATTTTCCACAGTTTATTGTGATCCACACAGTCAAAGGCTTTGTCATAGTCAATAAAGCAGAAATAGATGTTTTTCTGGAACTCTTTTGTTTTTTCTGTGATCCAGTGGATGTTGGCAATTTGATCTCTGGTTCCTCTGCTTTTTCTAAATCCAGCTTGAACACCTCAAACAGTACAGTTCAGATGCTGTTGAAGCCTGGCTTGGAGAATTTTGAGCATTACTTTGCTAGCGTGTGAGATGAGTGTAATTGTGTGGTAGTTTGAACGTCCTTATTGCCAAATTCAGACTTAAATTGAAGAAAGTAGGGAAAACCACTTAACCATCCAGGTATGACCTAAATCAAATTCCTTACAATTATACAGTTGAAATGACAAATAGATTCAAGGGATTAGATCTAATAGACAGTGCCTGACTAACTGTAGATGGAGGTTTGTGACACTGATAGAGGTTTGTGACAGTGATCAAGACCATCCCCAAGAAAAAGAAATGTAAAAAGGCAAAATGGTTGTTTGAGGAGGCCTTACAAATAGCTGAGAAAAGAAGAGAATCTTAAAAAACTGGAAATAGAACTGCCACATGACCCAGCAATACCACTTCTGGGCATACACACCGAGGAAACCAGATCTGAAAGAGACACGTGCACCCCAATGTTCATCACAGCACTGTTTATAATAGCCAGGACATGGAAGCAACCTAGATGCCCATCAGCAGACGAATGGATAAGAAAGCTGTGGTACATATACACCATGGAATATTACTCAGCCATTTAAAAGAATTCATTTGAATCAGTTCTAATGAGATGGATGAAACTGGAGCCCATTATACAGAGTGAAGTAAGCCAGAAAGATAAAGACCAATACAGTATACTAACGCATATATATGGAATTTAGAAAGATGGTAACGATAACCCTATATGCAAAACAGAAAAAGAGACACAGATGTATAGAACAGACTTTTGGACTCTGTGGGAGAAGGCGAGGGTGGGATGTTTCGAGAGAACAGCATCAAAACATGTATATTATCTAGGGTGAAACAGATCACCAACCCAGGTTGGATGCATGAGACAAGTGCTCAGGCCTGGTGCACTGGGAAGACCCAGAGGGATCGGGTAGAGAGGGAGGTGGGAGAGGGGATCGGGATGGGGAATACATGTAAATCCATGGCTGATTCATGTCAATGTATGACAAAAACCACTACAATAATGTAAAGTAATTAGCCTCCAACTAATACAAATAAATGAAAAAAAAATAAAAAAAAAGGCACAGGAGAAAAGGAAAGATATACCCATTTGAATGCAGATTTCCAAAGAATAGCAAGGAGAGATAAGAAAGCCTTCCTCATTGATCAATGCAAAGAAATAGAGGAAAACAATACAATGGGAAAGACTAGCGATCTCTTCAAGAAAATTAGAGATAACAAGGGAAACTTTCATGCAAAGATGGGCGCAATAAAGGACAGAAGTGGTATGGACCTAACAGAAGCAGAAGCTATAAAGAAAAGGTGGTAAGAATACACAGAAGAACAATACAAAAAAGATCTTCATGACCCGGATAACCACGATGTTGTGCTCACTTACCTAGAGCCAGACATCCTGGAATGCAAAGTCAAGTGGGCCTTAGGAAGCATCACCATGAACAAAGCTTGTGGAGGTGATGGAATTCCAATTGAGCTATTTCAAATCCTAAAAGATGATGCTGTGAAAGTGCTGCACTCAATATGCCAGCAAATTTGGAAAATGCAGCAGGGGGCACAGGACTGGGTAACCCTAGAATAGTCACTTATTCTCAATCGGTCTCAGTTTCCTTATATAAAAAGAAATATCCACATCAGTCTTTGTGGGTTTTAAATTGACATTCAATAGATAATTTATAATGTCAGAAATTTATCTTTTTTTTACACAGATTGCATCTGAACTGTGAAATTTGGTGCACGTGAGAGAGAATGGAGTATGTACTGGACAGGAGCAATTAGATTTTCAAGCAGGAAATAAGTTGTGTGTATTGTGTGTTTGTGTGTATGTGCATGCAAAAATGCATGTACAAGTGCATTATAATGCCTTTAAAAATAATGTTGTTTTTTCATATTATATGAATAACACATGTTCTGTTTTGGTTATTTCTTGTTTGTCACAACCCCCAAACCTAGTGCCTTAAACAGCAACATTTTATTTATCACCTTTTTGTGAATAATTTGGCCTCAAATGGATGTTTGTTCTGTTTCATGTACTGAGACTGCAGTCATCTTAGGCTTCACTGGGTTAGAGAATCCTAGATAGCTCCACTTCCATGCCTTGGAAGGCGTCGCTGGAAGGCTGGACTCACCTAGGACACTGACAAAGTTGAGCCTCTTCTCTCCATGTAATCTTGGTTTTTCTCTCCATTTGTGATCTCTTTTTCAGTTTCTCCATGAGTTTTCTACATGGTGGCTCAGGGCTCCCAAAAGCACAAAAATGGAAGCTTTTAGGACTTTCTAAATCTTAGACTTTGTAATTTGAACACTGCCTCTACTGCTTTATTCTTTGGTTAGAAACAGTTACCCAGCCAGCCAAGATTCACAGGCATAGTTCTCTGGGGATCATCTTAGGAGATAAGCTATTTTATGCTCTTTATTTTAAAAAGAGGTTTGGAAAATGCAGAAAATTGTAAATAAGAAAATAAAGTAAAAGTTATCCAGGAATATTTTAAGATTTATTATGAAAAAAATTACAAAATAATATGCACCCTATAATACCACTTTGGATTAAAAATGTGTGCATATGCATATAAGCAAAAAAACTTTCAAGAAGAAAACCAAGAGATTTAAAATAGTTGTTTTTGTTTTGTGGAGTTATGAATGATCATTAGCTTCATATTTTTATTTATCTCTATTTTCTAACATTTCAATAATGCATGTGCATTACTTGTATAAAACATTGAATCAATTTAAGTCCCACCATCCACTGATAACCAGTATTAATATTTGGTGGATTTCTTCCTACTCATTAAATGTTCTTTGAAACATGATTTTGCTTGTTATATCATGCTTTACTATATACAGGTATTATGATTTATTTAATCTTTTCCCCACTGATGCACATTTAGGTTGTTTATTTATTTATGTATTTGTGTATTTTTATTTTAAACAATATGATGAGCATTTTGTTACCTATTTGACTGTATCCTTTATAATTTTCTTACATTAAAGAAGTGAAGTTTTGGGGTGAAAGAATATGGATTTTCAAATCTTTCAATAAATGTTGCCAAACTACTTTCCAAAAAGTTATAAAAATTTGTTCTGCTGTTTCATTGGCTCTGGTAGAAGCCCTAATCTGAATCAGGACCAATAGTTGTTGTTGTTGTTCAGTCACTAAGTCGAGTCTGATTCTTTGCGACCCCATGGACTGTAGCATGTCAGGCTCCTCTGTCCTCCACTATCTCCCAGAGTTTGCTCAAATTCATGTCCATTGAGTCATTGATGCAAATAGTAGTAGGTTAATTAAAAAAAAATTAAGGTAGGGAAAAAATATATAAGTGTGTGTGTATGTGTATTTATTGATATATATACACATACATGTATGTACACACACATTGAAGCATTTTTAACTTAAGACTTGTTAATATGTGTGTGTTCATTTGTTAGCCTTCTGCTTTATGGACAAGGATTTTTCTTTGAATATGCTTCCACTTACTCGATTTCACTTCTGTTTAGCGGTATGCTGATATACATTTAACAACCAACTCTCTGAAAAATAATAGCCCTGACTATTGTGTTGATGCTTTCTGTGGTGTAAATACTCCAGTTGTGTTCACTTTTAAGCTACTACCACGGCACTGAAAGTAGAATTGAAAAGAAATGTGTAGTGGTAGAGCATTATACTATATTTCCACTCTACAACAAGAGTATGTGTAAATAACCTGAAGAATATAGATAACTGTAAAGTGTAAAACATTTAGGAAATGACTAATCTTCAGTATTTAATAAGTTTGTTTTAAAATGTAATTTATTTAAATCTAAGTTTGTATCACTTCATTATTAATGATGGCAATGTTTAACAATAGGCCCACCAAATTCCTGAAAACTTGATAATTGGCTCTTGTGAGCCAGTCCCAGCTGGCTCTGGCATACTACTGGTTTTGTCTTTCACTAAAACCACAGCATAATGCATTCTCTATGATTTCCAGTTTTGGTTTCTTTGAAGTAAAAGAGCAATTAAAAAACACTTGTTATGAAATTTGAGTGTGGAGTCCTTCTTAATGTTTCTGACTCCTGTTCTCAACCAATCTTTTATGACTGTTTCACCCACATCTAATTTGACACCTTTTTTATTTTATTTAAAAGAAAACTTTTAAAAAGTAATTTATCTTTATTGAATTGCAATTTAATTTTCATGGAAATAAATCTCTTTTTTTTCTCTTTGCACATATATACTATGATCACCATCTTATGTAATATGCAAAGTAGAGCTGGCAGCAGCAAGCTTGTGAATAATTAATAATTCTGGCTTTAGGTGAATGTATAACTCAATTGGTGGGAGCAGAATTGCCCAAGTATCCACAACCATGAGATTTTCCTGGTTATGTGTATTCAGCATGTATGGGAATGGAGATGAGTTAGGCAAGTGCTGTATTTTGTACCCTGTTTCTTTTATCTGAAGGACAGTTCTTTAGTGAAATACCTGATAATGAGATGGATAATGCAGATTTCTACCCTATTCCTTTCAGGGAGAATTTATTTTACTGATTTGCCCATGCTGTTTCCCTCATGCTCAAAAGGAATGATTTGTGAGGGGTTAATGGGCCTTCCCAAGTGGTGCCGTGGTAAAGAATCCACCTGCCAATGCAGGAGATGTGGTTTTAATCCCTGGGTCGGGACCTGGAAGAGGAAATGGCAACCCATTCCAGTATTCTTGCCTGGGAAATCCCATGGACAGAGGATCCTGGTGGGCTACAGTCATGGGGTCACAAAGAGTTGGACACGACTGAGCACTACCATCCACCCCTAAGCAGAGTCACAGGGAAGGTGTGTTGAGGCAAATAGGCCCAGGAAACAATCACATCTCTGGCCCTATGCTCTCGGGGTCATTTCCACTGGGTTCTAGCCAACTGAGCTAATGAAGCTCTTAACATTATATTTCTCTTGACATTTGTTTCTTCTTCTACTTTATATTCCATTGAAGTGGTTATTACGTCAAACAATGTGAGAGGTAGGATGGTCCTAATAGAGCAACTCCAATTCCCTCATTTTATAGAATTTCTCTTTAGCAATCCCACTTTGGGGCATATATGCAGACAAAGCCATAATTTGAAAAGATATGTGCACTCCTATGTTCATTTTAGAACTGCTTATGATACCCAAGACATGGGAAACAACCTAAATGTCCTTTGACAGATGAATGGATAAAGATGATGTACTGTCTATCTGTCCATCCAATGGAATATTACTCAGTCATAAAAAATAATGAAATAATGCCATTTGTAGCTACATGGATAAACCTGAAGATTCTCATACTAAGTGAAGTAATTCAGAAAGTGAAAGACAAATACATATAATATCAGTTATATGTGCAATCAAGTCTAAAATATGACACAAATGAACCTTTTTCCTATCTACCAAACAGGTACAGACTCACAGATATAGAGAATAGACCTGTGGTTGCCAAGGGGAAGGGGTTGGGGAGAGGGATGATTGGGAGTTTGGGATTAGCAGATGAAAAGTATTTTATACAGAATGGATAAACAACAAAGTCCTATTGTATAACACAGGGAAATATATTCAATATCCTGTAACTAACCATAATGGGAAAGAAAAAAAATAGAATTTCTCTCAAACTCTCTTCTGGGTCCATGCTTCTGTTATGTTAATGTGTGTATCTTAGGAAGTTAGAGTTGTTTGCTAACGAAGAATTTCCTGCAGATGACCAGCATTTTGTGTTATGTATCTGGATGGTGCCCTCAAATGTGTGCATGGATAACTGAGGATACTAATAGATAAAACATTGGAGAAGAATCTCCAGAGGTACTTATAAGGAACCTTGTTATCATGTTACAAAGGTAAACAAGACTCCACTAAGTAAAAATGTCAAGAGATCTTTGTGAAACTTTCAGATTTCCTCTGAGTGTCAAGGTAGCCAAATGACCAAAGGCAATCGGAAAGGTTAGTGACTGTTCCTTTGTTTTAAGTAACTGTTGCCAGAGATGCCATTTCCTTCCTGGCTGGAGGCTTCTTCATGACCTTCATAAAAGAGGTTTTAGAATTGTTAGGACTTGAAGCATGCTCTTTGTGTCTGTGTTACATACTTCTCTGATCCTTGCATTTTTTTCCTTTGCTAACTCTATCAGGCCAGAGAACTAATTTCCATTCAGTCAAAAAAAAAAAACAAAAAACAAAACCAAACTTTATAGGTCATAAGCATTTCAAAGTGTTGACTTTAATAATAAATTTCAACTGTTTCACCCATCAATGCTATTAAAATTCATCTTCTTTCCAGGATCAGTATTTTAGAATTAGCTCAATAAGTTTGAACATTTTATCCTTTGACTTTTCCATACACAATTGCTAATTCAGTCTTATCTTTATTCATGTCATTCTCCCCACCAGCTATTTTTTTCCTTATCAGTCATTCTTTTTAATTTTTGACAGTTAGGATTCTTTCAGCGTGAACCTGAAGTAAAGGTAAAGTTTTAGTATAGCTTAAAGGATTAGTCTAACCACTCTATAATACAGTCACAAGGGAACATAAAAAGTCATCTGGGCCCCGGCAGTGTTTGTGAGGGTAAATGCTCCCTGTTTATAGCCAAGGAGGCTTGCCAAGGGCAGCATTCCTCAGGACTAAGAAACTGGTGAAGAGACAGCCATTTGAGATGGCCTAATTGTGAGTCTCTTGAGACAAATTACATTATCTTATTCAATGCTGTGGCTTTAAGGGTGCCAGAGTTGCTTATCTACCAAGTCCCATAGTTACCAAGAAGCAGTGCCAGGATTCAAACTTGATTCTTTCTGGTGTTAAATTCATCTTGTTTTCCAATTTACAGTTACTGTGACCCTAGTAGAGAGGAAATGCTGCTTTGTGCTGCTTTGATCTGATTGTTTGATTTTGTAAAAGCAGATTTCCAAGTTTTCTTTATAGTGACTCAGGCATTCCATTGGAGGTCTAGGAAGATTGGTACCTGGGAGTCATAGGTCTGTTCATCTGCCCCATCTACTGAGTAAGCCCTGATATACAGAAACTGGTCTGATGCTCTCAGCTAGGTCTTATTGAGACAGGAGTTAGATTTCTCCATCTCCCCCTACCCCAACCCCCACCCCCACCCCCACTCCCCCGCCCCCAGTAAAGCAGTTGGAGATTCATTCCCTATTGACCAAACGAAACTCCAAGACAAGAATAGCAGGACAATTAAGGGGGGAGGCTGGACCCTGCTCAGGCCACATATTTCTCAAAGTCAGGAGACCACCCTGACCACACATGTTCATTGGAGGCTCTACCCCTATGCCTTTTTGGTAAAATCCATCTTTGCTAAGAGACTGCTGTGCACACATGGGAGGATCCCGAGATATGCCAAATATGGACTGTGAACTAGGAAGTTAAAATGATTGGCCAAAGGAGATGTGGAAAAAATGTCCCATAAAAGTAATTCAAACTGCCACGATGGTGCGACTCAGGGACTCTTCCTTTGAGTCTGTCCATGTGTCTTTCCACACGTACTGTACTCTTTTCTCTCCTAGTAAATACTTTACTTGCTTTGCTACTTTCCGTCTTTGTGGAAATTCTTTCCTGGAAAGCCAAAGGGCCAGGGCTCTTGTCACTGACCACTGGTCTAGTGCCTAGGATCCGGTGCTTTCACCACTACGACCCAATCTCTGGCTGGGAACCCAAGCCCTGCTCCAAGCCGATGCAGGCCAGGGCCACCCGAGTTCATTATGTATACTACTTCAACTTGGACTGTGACTAACAGCTATATCTCTTTCTGCTGTTGGAGAACATCACAGGACATGAACACCAACATGAGACAAAGTCACTTGGAGACTGTAATGGAGTGAGAACAAAACAAGATTGCTGTGCAGCCCACACAACCCCAAATGCCTCCATCACTCTCAGCTACAATGAGCGATATTTATTTACCAATTCCAGTTAACTCTTTAAAAAATATATTTATTTGGCTGTGCCAGGTCTTAGTTGCAGCTCACAGATCTTCAGTCTTCTTTTCAGCATACAGGATCTTTAGTTGCAGCATATGAACTCTTAGTTGTGGCATGTGGTATCTAATTCCCAGCCAAGGAAGTAACTCAAGCCCCCTGCATTGGGAGTGCAGATTCTCAGTCATTGGACTGCCAGCGAAGTTCTGCCACTTCCAGTTAACTCTTGAACACCATGAGCTTGAACTGCACGGGTCCACTTATACGCAGATTCTTTTCCAATAAATATGTACTCCAGGGAATCCCAGGTGGTCCAGTGGTAGAAAATCCAATTTCCAATGCAGGGGACGCTGGTTCGACCCCTGCTTGGGGAGCTAAGATTCCGCATGCCGTGGGATAACTAAGCCTGTGTGCCACAACCAAGACCTGATACAACCAAATAAATAATAAAAAAAGTACTTTAGTACTTGTAATGTGCATGGGTTGACTCTGAGGATACAGAATCCTTGACATGGAGGACTAGTTGTGTATGTGGGTTTTTGACCACACAGGGGTGGTGCCCCTAACCTCTTCATGATTCAAGGGTCGTATGTATAGCCTTAACTTCATCCAGCCTGCTTACCTATAGATAAGATATCTTGAGACACCCAATCATAGAATTGTCTTGCTTTCTGATTGTTTCTAATCTAGAGGGAACTTCTGCTTCCTAAGACCTTCCCTTACTTTGCACGTCTTAATCCCCGGTTGTGTAATATGTTCTTTCTAACACCTTCTTCCTGAGATGTTCCCTTTGCCCTGTGTTCTCCCGCACTATGCCAAGTAATGTGCACAACTTGTTCAACACACACATGTGTTTTTGGTGGCCTTTTACTGAATAGAATTGACCCTAGACTCTCAGGATATACAGGGACTGTTCGGCAGCTTACTTCCTGCTTGGAGTATCCAGTGAGCAGTACCTTGATAGAGGTGACCAGAACCCTCTCTCATCTAATTGGTGCTATGAGATAGTATCCAGAGTTTAATGGACTTTCAGTCTTGATTTAAACTTCTAAGCATTGTCAGCTATAGCTCCACAGTTGGATTTCTCTACAGGGGAGGGTCTCCCAGTGGAATGGTGCAAATAACAGTGGACATGTTGTCAGAAAACTTGGCTTCCAGCTTTGTTTCCATTGAAAAATAGCACTGTGAGCACGGTCCAATTGTTTAACCTCCTTGGGTTTCAGGGTTTTAGCTTTAAAAGGAGAGAGCTGGACAGTAGAAGTCTCTGAGGGTGCTACCAGCTCTAACATTTGGTGATTCTTTTATTTGAAATCCACTATGGAGATGTCACCTCTTCTCTCTAGTAGGTAATACCAAATCACTCTGAGGAATTTTGTGATGTAAGTCGCCAAAAATGCTCAATTTTAAAAAGATATCTGAAGTATATAAAGGTATAGTTTGTAATTTTCTTTATAAATATTTGCAGACAGATGGCTAGCACAATTGTTTCTGGTGTAAAAGCAGACATTGTTAAAATATAATAAGAACCAGATAAATCTGTGGGGACTCTCTTAACTCTGTCTCCAGAGAATCAGTGCTAAGAAGTAAAATTAGTCATTTTTATTTAGGAGATATAAAAAGACATACAGTTTCATGCTGTACCAGCTGTCATAAAATTTTGGAGAAAAGTGTTACTTACAAAGCTTCTGGGGGAATGGTTCATAGAAGTATTTTAACCTTTATAGCTTACAAAATAGATGGCTTCCTTTTTTCGTAAACTGTATTTTGGGCCTAAATTCTCTTTAACCACAAAGGTTTAGCAGAAAAGAAAACATACAGCTAGGGGAAAAATAATGAGACTACCTTCTAGTGAAGTACCTGTTTATATGTTGCTTTTTTATGGAGCTAGGATTTTTGTGTGAGTCTAAAATGTGTTGTGATGAAAGATATTCAAGGATTTGTCTTTAGGCCAAATAAATATAATTTCTAGAAAGCTATGATCCAGTGTTTAACCTTCATGCATAGTATGAATTACAATGGTAACCACAATGTGTACATACTTTATATGCATGCTTGAAAAATCCCTTCTCATATGCAGGGTCCTTCCATTTTTTTTGTGCCTCCTCTCTTATCATTATTGAATTGTGTCTGTGCATGATTGTAGAGTCAAAAGATCTTCCATATACTGTAATTTATTCTTCTGACAATTTCTCTATTCTTTGTCATATTCTCACTTTTTTTTTTCCTCCTTGTTTATTCACCTTGCAGATTCAGGTTTTTTTTTTTTTAATTCTCTACTTTTTATTCAAAGAAACCAGACTTGTAAAAGAAAGGACAAGGTTTAAAACAGAAATCTAGAATCAGAGATTTACAAGTTTATATACAAGAGCCTATCATGGCAATTGTGGTTGGCCTCGTGCCAGGAAAGAAATGTATAATAAATCACACAAGACTAGGTTAATGAGAAAGTTTCTGGAAATAATCAGAAAAGATAGTGGAGTTCTCAAAAACTAACAGTAGAAATTGATTGTTACATATAAATGATGTTCATAGGGATAAATAATATTTGGAAGGTATTAATTAGAAAATCTATTGATTTTGCTTGCCTAAATTCCAAATTCAGTGTTAGGGTTGTCATAGCAACCTTAATACATTTCTTTGAAGTGATTGGTTTTACAATTGTAGAAAGCTTTTTATCAATTTTTATCATACATTACATATGGGCCTTTATGTCCTCAGTTTCTCTGAAACAAAATTTCATTTCATTTGTCATTTTTCATTATACTAAGACTAAATTGCATTTTCTCACATTGTACATAATATGTTATCTACGAGTCTATCAGATAGTGCATTTGTTAGTTGACCTTTGCCATTAGGATTAGAGCAATGGTCCCCAAATTTTCAAGGATGAAGATTTCTTGTACATATAAAAATAGTTCCTGAGACTATCCCCTCTTCACCCTTGCCTCCATGAAAATAGCTATCATTTTCTGTTTTTCTTTTATAATGTCGTATGTGCTGTGCTGTGCTAAGTCGCTTCAGTCCTGTCCAACTCTTTGAGACCCTATGGACCATAGCCTGCCAGGCTTCTCTGTCCATGGGATTCTCCAGGCAAGATTACTGGAGTGGGTTACTGTGCCCTCCTCCAGGGGGTAATGTCATATAATTTCTATTAATTCAGGATTATTTTTAATGAATTTGAATTTAATTAATAACCATGAAAACTTCTGCATATATTAAAAATATTTTGTTAGTGGGTTAGTATACACATGGATTGACAAGCTCTTCATAAGAACTGATTAGCTTCTATGGTTCTCAGATTGAGAATCACTGGTTTAGAGCTTGATACCTCTCAACTGTCCCCTCCTTGCTTTTTGTTGATTTAATTTAGTTCTTGGGACTAACTCTCCTAACTGAGCCTGTAATTTTAGGTGGACTGTTCCTAAAATGGCAGTAGTATGGAATAGCATTTTTGACCACACTCCTTCTGTTTTTGCCTTGAAGTTTTTTATGGGAGGTGGGCCTGGGAAGGGTGGACAAAATGGTTGCCAGGTAATGGGAAACTGCAAGGGTTAGGTGCTGTGTGGTTTTAGGCTGAAGCAGGGCATTTCCTGCACAAAAGAAAATTAGTTGACAAGAACAGGATTAGAGAGCCAAGGAAAATTCTGTGGGGGATAAGTTGGCATTTAAACATTGAGAAAAGTGCAAACATCGAGTCCAGAGGTAGAATCGGTGTCAGGATTGCTGAGTCAGTTGTTAAACAGTTGAATTTGGGAAAGACTAGGGTAAAAACAGGAGTGAATATGATACTGTTTTTTATTCATTTACTTTTGAAATTGATCCAGATCTGGCTGTTTGTTTTTAATAAATGATGAAGGGCTGATTGGCTTATTGTGCAATGTTTTCCATTTAATCTTCCAAAGTATACTTCTCAGCTCTGATTAGAAACTGGAAGGTCAGTTTGTTCTCCTTTTTATAACTGATAACCTTAAGGTTGGTTTGGTTATATCATAGGAAGCAGGGTAATAGGTGTTGGGACTGGAAAATCTATCTCCTGATGCATAATTCTCAAGCCTACATTTTATATAGTTTTGGCACTATTAGTACAAATTAAACCATTAACCTTTTCTTAAACCCTCTCCTGTGGGTTTTCCTTCCCACAGAAAAGAATCTGTTTTCTCTCTACAGGCTATTTAGACAATTGCATCTAGCTGTCATGTGGCTCTGTGATCTCTACTCTGATCCTTCTTTCCTGGTGTGGAAGCTGAGGAAGGATTAGAGGAGCTCCATAGGGCTGCAGCAGGAGTTAGGAGCATTCCTCTACCATAGTTGTGATACACTGTGGCAGTGGACAAATACCAAGCTATCTGAATATCAAAGGGCAAGCCTAGCAAAGTGGGTATAAAGGGGATGCCACATCAAGAATGCCAATGTGAAGTTAAATATTAATAGATTTCTTTGCTGTATCACTTATCATAGCATTTCATATGACAATTTAAAGTGTGACTTCCCTACATGGGGATAAGTTGTGTCTTCTTTTCCAAACTTACTTGATTATTGACTCTTTGACTGTTAGTGTGTATGGTGGGGGTAATATCTTGCCAGACATTAGTGTTCCACTAAACATGGCCTGGAGAGTGCTGCCTTAATAGACATAAAATTTAAAGTATAAGTTCTGCTCACTGTGCATTCAGTGTTATTTTTGAATGTGGAGAAGTGGATCTGCTTTAGAATGAGCAGAGCAAAACTAAGGTAATGTAATTTGTTTAGGTCTGTGAGGTGACATGGCACATCAGTATGACATACTAAAGCTGTTGGGTTTGCAGCGTTTCAGCCAATTTCAGGTAATTGGGTGCTAGGATCGTGGCCACAGTGAGAAGAGAGACATACCTGAGCCACCCTGGTCATCATGGCAAGTTCTCTATAAGTATAAATAGAAATCCAAATCAATTTCAAACAAAGCCTAAGTCATAGCAATGAGTTTCATAAAATTCACTCTGAAATTCAAATGAATTCCTTTCCTTAAAGTACCACAAAACATTTTTAAATTCCCAAACGTTCTTTTTGTATTCAGATCTCTCTTAGCGATTGGATTTTTCTAACACAAAGAAAAATCATCTGTTTACATTAAAAGGCATGGTTTACAAGTTCTATTTACATCACTCAAACTAGTAGGTCTGGAGGTGCTTTTCCTTAGGAGAATTTACAAATGCCATGGTCTTCTTCCCTTCTCTCTAGTCACCTTTCAAGGACAAAAGTCCTCTTAATTAAGAGTTTCAACTTGTGAGGTGGTATGTTTCAATTGTTGGAATTAATGTCAGTGTGCCTTCTGTGCAGAGACATCTGTTTAGAACATGGGTTACCCTCTCATCCAGTTAATTTATACTTGCTGGACTTGGTTGCTCCTTTTCCTCTCTGAGAATGTCATTGTTGGCTGCAGGCAAACTTCCCAGGTGAGAATATCATTTTATTAAACCTGTGTCTACATTGTTTCCTTGATCTTTAGCAGGATGGAACAAGAGACCAGTTACAAAGAGCTCAATGTTAATGAACTTCCTTAAACAGATTCTGTAGCTGGAAATCTATGGCCAGCCTCCCAAGAAGGCAGAAAATCTTCTGCAAACCCAGTTGGGTTTGAGATGTGTTGATAAGAACCTCCTCTACTCCCTCCAGTGCTTGACATTTGCCAGTATTTCCTTTGCTGAGAATTTATTCTTTGGAACTTGAAGATTTCAATCTCTCCAAAGATCTTTACTAAAATGCAAATACCCAAGAGATGGGTATGATAAAATTTCTTATTATCTAATAGCTTAACTGATTTGAGTTTGACTTTCTTGTCAGTTAGGATCCAGAGTAGGGATGCATCCAAGGATTGTATTTAACCTGAAGCTTAAAGAGGAGGGCTCTTTAAGGAAAAAGAATAAAGATTTACCAATTAAAAAAAATTAGATTAAGGTTCTGGGAAGGGATCCAGGCAAGTTTAGAGGCCCTAAACCTTCATTGTGTGCATGCTTCATTAGCTTCATGGTAATCCACCTCTAGTCTAGAGTAGTGATTATCAAGCTTTACAGTACATTAGCAGGATAAGGGGGAGGTTCCTTACAAATGTAGATTCTCAAGGCCTACCCTTTGAGATTCAGTTTCAGTGGATCTGAGTCGGAGCCCAGGAGAATCTGAGTTATATCCCACACTTGGAGAAACATTGTCCAGAGAAGCAGAACACAGAATTGGCCCTTGAGGGAAGGAGTAGGACCTTGTCATCTAGGAATGAGCAAGTAGGAAAAGGCCAAAGATAACTCCAAAATAAGGCAGTGGTATTCATCGCTATGTGGCTCCAGAGCCACATCCATAATCACTGTTGCCACATACGGCTCCTTTAGGTCTTGTTTTCCTCTGTACTCAATATACAAATTATCTCAGATGTCCCCCAAATGAATATAAACCACAAAATGTCTCAGTTTTGTCAATGCATCTGTTTCTTTTGCATATCTAGGACAAAACAACAGGAAATTCCAGCTTTTCTCATAAAGAATCATTTTTATTATTTTTTTATCAATTTTTAAATTGATGTATATTTGATTTATGATGTATTAATTTCTGCTGTTTAGCAAAGTGATTCAGTTACACACATACACATTCTTGCATTCTTTTTTGTTATATTCTTTTCCATTATGGTTTATCATAGGATATTGAATGTAGTTCTCTCTGTTATACAGTAAGACCTTGTTGTTTATCCATTCTATATATAAAAACTTACATCTGCTAACCCCAAACTCCATTCCTCCCCTAACCCTCTCCCCTTTGGCAAACACCAGTCTATTCTCTATGTCCTTGAAGGAATCATTTTTATTATTGAAACAAGGGCCCACATGCTGATTTACGGTATATGCCTTTCTCAGATATTTTCGAGGATAGGGGAGATCCCTGACATGACTCTCTGCAAGGGGAACCCTATGCTTGTGTATAAATGGGAGATGATGAATGATTAGACAGGACAATGGACAGATGGGAAGTATACTTTACTTGTGGTTCAAGAGGTACTCTCTCACTCTTGGAAAACTGAATCAAGAGGCTGTTAAGAAACTTTCCCTCCCTAACATTTGGGTACAGCAGAAACTTCTTAGTTATGTGCCCTTGGAATATAGCTGTTAAAAGTTGATGGCTATATGGATACAGATATGTTGAAACAATACAATAAAGTATAAACTGGACAATGTGGATGGTGGGTATAAGGACAATTTAAAAAAATAGAGCATGCCTTTCAGATACCAAATATTGGGTTGGTCAAAAAGTTCACTTAGGTTTCTCCATAACATCTTACGGAAAATCCAAACGAACTTTTTGGCCAACCCAATACTTCACGTACAGTATCTTACTATGTGCTATAGGTATTAATAGTCTCATATCATAGATGTGGAACTGAGATCTTAGAGAAGCCTGCCTATATTCATGCAGTGAATAAATAGTAGAACTATGATGTTGAACTTAAGTTTGCCTGACTCCCAAAGTTCACTGTTGGTGAAAGTGCTTGCTCTTGCTGGGCTCTCTTATACGACTAGGGACTAAACTTCTCCCTGTGGGAACATGAGTGTGCTTAAAGAGATATATATTTAGCTAGTATCACAGTAAGAGCCACATTAAGAAATGGTGCAGTTACTAAAGTCTATTATCATTTGGTACTCTTATACACAAATCTGAGTTGCTTGCTGTATGCCAAAGAGTCACTGTATTACAGTTCTCAATAGCTCACATGGTAAAGAATCTGCTTGTAGTGTGGGAGACCCAGGTTCGATCCCTGAGTCTGGAAGATCCCCTGGAGAAGGAAATGACAACCCATTCCAGTATTCTTGCCTGGAGAATTCCATGGACAGAGGAGCCTGGCAGACTTCCATCCATGGGCCTGCAAAGAGTCAGACATGACTGAGCGGCTAACATGCACACACATGTGTGTAAAAACAGAGCCAAGAGAATGTGTACATATATGTAAAGAACTGTTATGAGGAATTGGCTGATATGATTATGGAGGCTGGCAAGTTGAAATTCTGTACTGTGGGCCCACAGGCTGGAGAACCAGGAGAGCTGATGGTGCATGTGAAGTCCATGGGCATTTTTCTGGAGAATTCTCTCTTGCTCGGGTAAACTGGACTTTTGTTCTCTTCAAGCCTTCAATCCAACTGATTGGATGAAGCCCAGTCAGATTATGGAGGGCAAACTGCTTTACTCAACATTCACTGATTTAAATATTTTTAAAATATTTAAATGTTTTAAACATTCACTGATTTAAATATTTCTTTTCATCTAAGTGAAAAGAAAGTGAAAGTGTTAGTTGCTCAGTTGTGGCCGACTCTTTGTGACGCCATGGTCTATAGCCAGCCAGGCTCCTCTGTCCCTGGGATTCTCCAGGCAAGAATACTGGAGTGGGTAGCCATTCCCTTCTCCAGGGGATTTTCCAGACTCAAGGATTGATCCCAGGTCTCCTGCATTGCAGGCAGATTCTTTACCATCTGAGCCACCTGGGAAGCCCAATCTCATCCAAAACACACTCCAAATTGACTCATAAAAGTAACCATCGTAGCCATCTAAATCATGGTCTTCCCATTTCCATTATGGAAGACCAGCTCTGGTGGGGCAATGGCCCTCCCAGAGCATCCATTGGAATCAGGTGCCTGGCATATGGAAGCTTTTTATAGTTGGCAGAGACCATTTGCTCCTGTTTTTCGTTGTTCAGAAACCTAGTAATGGTAGTTCATCAGGCACTCTATCAAATCTAGTCCCTTAAATTTATTTCTCACTTCCACTGTATAGTCATAAGGGATTTGATTTAGGTCATACCTGAATGGTGTAGTGGTTTTCTCCACTTCTTCAATTTCAGTCTGATTTTGGCAATAAGGAGTTCATGATCTGAGCCACAGTCAGCTCCCGGTCTTGTTTTTGCTGACTGTCTAGAGCGTCTCCATCTTTGGCTGCAAAGAATATAATCAATCTGATTTCAGTGTCGACCATCTGGTGATGTCCATGTGTAGAGTATTTTGTGTTGTTGAAAGAGGGTGTTTTTCTATGACCAGTGCGTTCTCTTGGCTGAACTCTATTAGCCTTTGCCCTGCTTCATTCTGTACTCCAAGGCCAAATTTGCCTGTTACTCCAGGTGTTTCTTGACTTCCTACTTTTGCATTCCAGTTCCCTATAATGAAAAGGACATCTGTTTTGGGTGTTAGTTCTAGAAGGTCTTGTAGGTCTTCAGAGAACTGTTCAACTTCAGTTTCTTCAGCATTACTGGTTGGGGCCTATACTTGGAATACCGTGATATTGAATGGTTTGCCTTGGAAACAAATAGAGATCATTCTGTCATTTTTGAGATTGCATCCAAGCACTGCATTTTGGACTCTTGTTAACCATGATGGCTACTCCATTTATTCTAAGGGATTCCTGCCCACAGTAGTAGATATAATGGTCATCTGAGTTAAATTCACCCATTCCAGTCCATCTTAGTTCGCTGATTCCTAGAATGTCGGTGTTCACTCTTGTGAACTGTTTGACCACTTCCAATTTGCCTTGATTCATGGACCTAACATTCCAGGTTCCTTTGCAATATTGCTCTTTACAACATCGGATCTTGCTTCTATCACCAGTCACATCCACAACTGGGTGTTGTTTTTGCTTTGGCTCTGTCTCTTCATTCTTTGTGGAGTTATTTCTCCACTGATCTCCAGTAGCATATTGGGCACCTACTGACCTGTGGAGTTCATCTTTCAGTGTCCTATCTTTTTGCCTTTTCATACTGTTCATGGGGTTCTCAAGGCAAGAATACTGAAGTGGTTTGCCATTCCCTTCTCCAGTGGACCACATTTTGTCAGAATTCTCCATCATGACCCGTCTGTCTTGGACATGAGAGTCTCTTGGACTGCAAGGAGATCCAACCAGTCCATCCTAAAGGAAATCAGTCCTGAATATTCATTGGAAGGACTGATGCTGAAGCTGAAACTCCAATATTTTGGCCACCTAATTCGAAGAACTGACTCATTTGAGAAGACCCTGAGTGCTGAGAAAGATTGAAGGTGGGAAGAGAAGGGGACGACAGAGGATGAGATGGTTGGATGGTATCACTGACTCAATGGACATGAATTTGAGTAAACTCCGGGAGTTGGTGATGGACAGGGAGGCCTGGCATGCTGCAGTCCATGGGGTTGCAAAGAGTCTGACATGACTGAGCAACTGAACTGAACTAAGTAACAGTAGACTTCTTAAACACCTGAGTGATTTCTAACATACTTTGCATCAGTCACAGTGCTGAGATTTTCACAAGATTTTTTCATAATTCCTATGTCTCCCCTAGGGCTTCCCCAGTGGCTCAGTGGTAAAGAATCCACCTGCCAGTACAGGAGATGTGGGTTTGAATCCCTGGATAGGTATGATCCCCTGGAGAAGTAAATGGCAACCCACTCCAGTATTCTTGTCTGGGAAATCCCACTGATAGAGGAGCCTGGCCGGCTACAGTCTATGGGGTCTCAAAGAGTCAGGCACAACTTAGCAACTAAACAAGAAATGTCTCCCTTAACTGAACTATAACTTATCCTCCCTATCAATAGAATATCACTTAATTTCACATTTTTGTGTATTTTATCACACTATTATAAGCTCTAATATAGGTAGTTCTAAAGACTTTGCATCCCTCTCCCCACCCACCACCAAAGCCACTAATTTGCAAGCCACTTGATAGTAGGGTTGTGTCATTTATCTCTGTGTCCCTCATTGCATCTAGCCATGACCTTACTCACAGTAGATGCTAAAAGTATATTGGTTGGAATGGCTTGAAATTTTTTTCTGGGGCTCCAAAATAATGCTGACCAGTGCCTGCTTGAAGCAAACTGGAAGATAAACTTCTCATAAAATACACCTCTCATAAACTATAGCCTGTTAACTGAAGTGCTGGCATTTTCACTCTTATTCCTTTCGCTCCCCCTAGTGGTAAGGTAGAAAATCTCTTGGCTATAGGATTGTTTGCACCATTCCTGCTAGAAGCAGCCAACAGGAACCACCACCAAACTAAACACAAACCCTTTGTAGGAATTATATATATTTTATATTTTTTTTTACTTTGATTTAAGAACAAAAGTTTCTCAAGTTTCTAACAGGTCTATTCAGCCTCTGTTCAAAGCAGCTTAGATTATTGGGTGGGGGCAGATTTAATCAGAGAATATTGATATAAACCATGGCATTCCTTAAGGCATGGACCCAGACAGTGTTAAGAAAGCTATTTGGCTACTTCTTAGAACTTAAGTGGAGTGAGCAACAAACATCTTTCCCTGTTTCCTGAGCTCCATCCTGCATTGCAGCTCAGCAGGGGAGCAGTGAAGTTGCTGCCACCTGCCTCTGGCCCCAAGCATCTCCCACCTTTCCGCCTTACCCCCCTTAAACCTTGGCAGAACCTTCTGCTTTGGTCCTGACAGGTAGGTCAGTTTGTTTCAGCCTGCCTGACTGATTTATGCTGCTTAAGAATCCCTTCAGCTTATGCTTCTAGTAGTCTGTACTTCAGATAAAATACAGTGTTTTTGATTTTCACATTTCTCTATAGAAATCATCATTCTTCTCTTTAATCCCAATGTTTTGAGGAGCTGTCCAAGTATTATGTATGCATGTTTAATGATTTATATTCCTAGGACTTTGAATTTGTTCTTAACTGAACTATATCTGTTCTTTTATAGAATTTTATTTTATTTTCCTTGTTTTTTTACAATTTATTTTAATCGGAGGCTAATTACTTTACAATATTGTAGTGCTTTTTGCCATACATTGACATGAATCAGCCATGGGTATTCATGTGTTCCCCATCCTGAACCCCCCACCCACCTCCCTCTCCATCCCATCATTCTGGGCCATCCCAGTGCACCAGCCCTGAGCACCATGTCTCATGCATTGAACCTGGACTGTCAATCTGTTGCACATATGATAATATAAATGTTTCAATGCTATTCTTCCAAATAATCCCACCTTCACTTTCTCCGACAGAGTCCAAAAGGCTGTTCTATACATCTGTGTCTCTTTTGCTGTCTCACATATAGGGTTATCAATACCATCTTTCTAAATTCCATATATATGCATTAGTATACTGTATTGGTGTTTTTCTTTCTGACTTACTTTGCTCTGTATAATAGGCTCCAGGTTCATCCTCCTCATTAGAACTGATTCAAATGTGTTCTTTTCAATGGCTGAGTAATATTCCATTGTGTATATGTACCACAGCTTTCTTATCCATTTGTCTGCCGATGGATATCTAGGTTGCTTCCATGTCCTGGCTATTATAAACAGTGCTGTGATGAACATTGGGGTATACATGTCTCTCTCAATTCTGGTTTCCTCGGTATGCCCAGGAGTGGGATTGCTGGGTCATATGGAAGTTCTATTTCCAGTTTTTTTTAAGGAATCTCCACAGTGTTCTCCATAGTGGCTGTACTAGTTTGCATTCCCACCAACAGTGTAAGAGGGTTCCCTTTTCTCCACACCCTCTCCAACGTTTATTGTTTGTAGAATCTTTTTTTTTCCCAATTATTTTTATTAGTTGGAGGCTAATTACTTTACAATATTATAGTGGTTTTTGCCATACATTGACATGAATCAGCCATGGATTTACATGTGTTCCCCATCCTGAACCCCCCTCCCACCTCCCTCCCCATCCCATCCCTCTGGGTCATCCCAGTGCACAAGCCCCGAGCACTTGTCTCATGCATCCAACCTGGACTGGCGATCTGTTTCACACTTGATAATATACATGTTTCGATACTGTTCTCTCAGATCATCCCACTCTGGCCTTCTCCCATAGAGTCCAGAAGTCTGTTCTATACATCTGTGTCTCTTTTTCTGTCTTGCATATAGGGTTATTGTTACCATCTTTCTAAATTCCATATATATGCATTAGTATACTGTATTGGTCTTTATCTTTCTGGCTTACTTCACTCTCTATAATAGGCTCCAGTTTTATCCATCTCATTAGAACTGATTCAAATGTATTCTTTTTAATGGCTGAGTAATATCCCATGGTGTATATGTACCACAGCTTCCTTATCCATTCATCTGCTGATGGGCATCTAGGTTGCTTCCATGTCCTGGCTATTATAAACAGTGCTGCGATGAACACTGGGGTACACGTGTCTCTTTCAGATCTGGTTTCCTTGGTGTGTATGCCCAGGAGTGGGATTGCTGGGTCATATGGAAGTTCTATTTCCAGTTTTTTAAGGAATCTCCACCTGTTCTCCATAGTGGCAGTACTAGTTTGCATTGCCACCAACAGTGTAAGAGGGTTCCCTTTTCTCCACACCCTCTCCAGCATTTATTGTTTGTAGACTTTTGGATAGCAGCCATTCTGACCGGCATGAGATGGTACCTCATTGTAGTTTTGATTTGCATTTCTCTGATAATGAGTGATGTTGAGCATCTTTTCATGTGTTTGTTAGCCATCTGTATGTCTTCTTTGGAGAGATGTCTGTTTAGTTCTTTGGCCCATTTTTTGATTGGGTCGTTTTTTTTTCTGGAATTGAGCTGCAGGAGTTGCTTGTATATTTTTGAGATTAATCCTTTGTCAGTTGCTTCGTTTGCTATTATTTTCTCCCATTTGGAAGGCTGTATTTTCACCTTGCTTATAGTTTCCTTCATTGTGCAAAAGTGTTTAAGTTTAGTTAGGTCCCATTTGTTTATTTTTGCTTTTATTTCCATTACTCTGGGAGGTGGGTCATAGAGGATCCTGCTGTGATACATGTTGGAGAGGGTTTTCCTCTAGGAGTTTTATAGTTTCTGGTCTTATGTTTAGATCTTTAATCCATTTTGAGTTTATATCTGTGTATGGTGTTAGAAAGTGTTCTAGCTTCATTCTTTTACATGTGGTTGTCCAGTTTTCCCAGCATCACTTGTTAAAGAGATTGTCTTTTCTCCATTGTATACTCTTGCCTCTGTTGTCAAAGATAAGGTGTCCATAGGTGCGTGGATTTATCTCTGGGCTTTCTATTTTGCTCCATTGATCTATATTTCTGTCTTTGTGCCAGTACCATACTGTCTTGATGACTGTGGCTTTGTAGTATAGCCTGAAGTCAGGTAGGTTGATTCCTCCAGTTCCGTTCTTCTTTTTCAAGCTTGTTTTGTGCTATTCGAGGTTTTTTGTATTTCCATACAAATTGTGAAATCATTTGTTCTAGTTCTGTGAAAAATATCATTGGTAGCTTGATAAGGATTGCATTGAATCTATAGATTGCTTTGGGTAGTATAGTCATTTTCATTATATTGATTTTTCCAATACATGATCATGGTATATTTCTCCATCTATCTGTGTCCTCTTGATTTCTTTCATCAGTGTTTTATAGTTTTCTATATATAAGTCTTTTGTTTCTTTAGGTAGATTTACTCCTAAGTATTTTATTCTTTTCATTGCGATGGTGAATGGAATACTTTCCTTAATTTCTCTTTCTGTTTTCTCATTGTTAGTGTATAGGAATGCAAGGGATTTCTGTGTGTTAATTTTATATCCTGCAACTTTACTATTTTCATTAATTAGCTCTAGTAATTTTCTGGTGGAGTCTTTAGAATTTTCTATGTAGAGGATCATGTCATATGCAAATAGTGAGAGTTTTACTTCTTTTCCAATCTGGATTCCTTTTATTTCTTTTTCTTCTCTGATTGCTGTGGCCAAAACTTCCAAAACTATGTTGAATAGTAGTGGTGAGAGTGGGCACCCTTGTCTTGTTCCTGACTTTCGGGGAAATGCTTTCAATTTTTCACCATTGAGGATAATGTTTGCTGTGGGTTTATCATACATAGCTTTTATTATGGTGAGGTATGCTCCTTATATTCCTGCTTTGTGGAGGGTTTTTTTTTTTTTTAATATCATAAATGGATATTGAATTTTGTCAAAGGCTTTCTCTGCATCTATTGATATAATCATATGGTTTTTAACCTAATTTGTTAATGTGGTGTATCACATTGATTGATTTGCGAGTATTGAAGAATCGGTTCATTCCTGAGATAAAGCCCACTTGGTCATGATGTATGATCTTTTTAATATGTTGCTGGATTCTGTTTGCCAGAATTTTGTTAAGGATTTTTGCATCTATATTCATCAGTGATATTGGCTGTAGTTTTCTTTTTTTGTGGCATCTTTGTCTGGTTTTGGAATTAGGGTGATGGTTGCCTCATAGAATGAGTTTGGAAGTTTACCTTCCTCTGCAATTTTCTGGAAGAGTTTGAGTAAGATAGGTGTTAGCTCTTCTCTAAATTTTTGGTAGAATTCAGCTGTGAAGCCGTCTGGTCCTGGGCTTTTGTTTGCTGGAAGATTTCTGATTACAGTTTTAATTTTTGGGGTTGCGATGTCTCTGTTAAGATTTTCTATTTCTTCCTGGTTCACTTTTGGAAAGTTATACTTTTCTATGAATTTGTCCATTTCTTCCAAGTTGTCCATTTTATTGGCATATAGTTGCTGATAGTAATCTCTTATGATCCTTTGTATTTCAGTGTTGTCTGTTGTGATTTCTCCATTTTTATTTCTAATTTTGTTGATTTCATTCTTCTCCCTTTGTTTTTTGATGAGTCTGGCTAATAGTTTGTATGTTTTATTTACCTTTTCAAAAAAACCCAGCTTTTAGCTTTGTTGATTTTTGCTACGGTCTTTTTTGTTTCTTTTGCATTTATTTCTGCCCTAATTTTTAAGATTTCTTTCTTTCTACTAACCCTGGGATTCTTCATTTCTTCCTTTTCTAGTTGTTTTTGGTGTAGAGTTAGGTTATTTACTTGACTTTTTTCTTGTTTCTTGAGTTAAGCCTGTAATGCTATGAACCTTCCCCTTAGTACTGCTTTTACAGTATCCCATAGGTTTTGGTTGTTGTGTTTTCATTTTCATTCATTTCTATGAATATTTTGATTTCTTTTTTTATTTCTTCTGTGATTTGTTGGTTATTCAGAAGGGTGTTGTTTAGCCTCCATATGTTGGATTTTTTTAATAGTGTTTTTCCTGTAATTGACATCTAATCCTACTGCATTGTGGTCAGAAAAGATGCTTGGGGTAATTTCAATTTTTTTTTGAATTTACGAAGGCTAGATTTATGCCCCAGAATGTGAACTATCCTGGAGAAGGTTCTGTGTGCACTTGAGAAAAATGTGAAATTCATTGTTTTAGGGTAGCTGTCCTATAGATATCAATTAGGTCTAACTGATCCATTGCATCATTTAACGTTTGTGTTTCCTTGTTAATTTTCTGTTTAGTTGATCTATCCATAGGTGTGAGTGGGGTATTAAAGTCTCCCACTATTATTGTGTTATTGTTCATTTCCTCTTTCATACTTCTTAGCATTTGCCTTACATAATGCAGTGCTTCTATGTTGGGTGCATATATATTTATAATTGTTGTATCTTCTTCTTGGACTGATCCTTTGATCATTATGTAGTGTCCTTTGTCTCTTTTCACAGCCTTGATTTTAAAGTCTTTTTTTATTTGATATGAGTATTGCTACTCCTGCTTTTTTTGGGTCTCCGATTGTGTGAAGTATCTTTTTCAAGCCCTTCACTTTAAGTCTGTATGTGTCCCTTGTTTTGAGGTGGGTCTCTTGTAGACAGCTTATATAGGGGTCTTGTTTTTGTATCCACTCAGCCAGTCTTTGTCTTTTGGTTGGGGCATTCAACCCATTTACATTTAAGGTAATTATTGATAAGTATGATCCTGTTGCCATTTAGTTTGTTGTTTTGGGTTCGAGTTTATACACCCTTTCTGCATTTCCTGTCTAGAGAAGATCCTTTAGCATTTGTTGAGGAGCTGGTTTGGTGGTGCTGAATTCTCTCAGCTTTTGCTTGCTTGTAAAGCTTTTGATTTCTCCTTCATACTTGAATGAGATCCTTGCTGGGTACAGTAATCTGGGCTGTAGGTTTTTCTCTTTCATCACTTTAAGTATGTCCTGCCAGTCCCTTCTGGCCTGGAGAGTTTCTATTGAAAGATCAACTGTTATCCTTATGGGGATCCCCTTGTGGGTTATTTGTTGTTTTTCCCTTGCTGCTTTTAATATTTGTTCTTTGTGTTTGATCTTCATTAATTTGATTAATATGTGTCTTGGGATGTTTCACCTTGGGTTTATCCTGTTTGGGACTCTCTGGGTTTCTTGGACTTGGCTGATTATTTCCTTCCCCATTTTAGGGAAGTTTTCAACTATTATCTCCTCAAGTATTTTCTCATGGCCTTTTTTTTTGTCTTCTTCTTCTGGGACTCCTTTGATTCAAATGTTGGGGAGTTTGACATTGTCCTAGAGGTCCTTGTGGTTGTCCTCATTTCTTTTAATTCTTTTTTCCTCTCTGTTTCATTTATTTCTACCATTCTTTCTTCTACCTCACTTATCCTATCTTCTGCCTCCATTATTCTACTGTTGGTTCCCTCCAGAATGTTTTTGACCTCATTTACTGCATTATTCATTATTGGTTGACTCTTTTTTATTTCTTCTAGGTCTTTGTTAAACATTTCTTACATCTTCTCAATCGTTGCCTCCAGGCTATTTATCTGTAACTTCATTTTGTTTTCAAGATTTTGGATCATTCTTACTATTATTATTCTGAATTCTTTTTTAGGTAGATTCCCTATCTCCTCCTCTTTTGTTTGGTTTGGTGGGCATTTATCATGTTCCTTTACCTGCTGAGTATTTCGCTGCCTTTTCATCTTGTTTAGATTGCCGTGTTTGCAGTGGCCTTTCTGTATTCTGGCAGTTTGTGATTCTCCTTTATTGTGGAGGTTCCTCCCTGTGGGTGGGGTTGGACGAGTGGCTTGTCAAGGGTTCCTGGTTAGGAAAGCTTGTGTCGGTGTTCTGGCAGGTGGAGCTGAATTTCTTCTCTCTGGAGTGCAGTGAAGTGTCCAGTAGTGGCTTTTGAGATGTCTATGGGTTTGGTGTGACTTTGGGCAGCCTGTATATTGAAACTCAGTGTATGTTCCTGCGTTGCTGGAGAATTTGTGTGGTATGTCTTGCTCTGGAACTTTTTGGCTCTTGGGTGGTGCTAAGTTTCAGTGTAGGTATGGAGGCTTTTGGATTATCTCTTATCTATTAATGTTCCCTGGAGTCAGGAGTTCTCTGGTTTTGGGCTTAAGCCTCCTGCCTCTGATTTTCAGTCTTATTCTTACAGTAGCCTCAAGACTTTTCCATCCATACACCAAACATCTAGACTAATGGTGAAAAGATTCTCCACAGTGAGGGACACCCAGAGATTCACAGAGTTACATGGAGAAGAGAAGTGGGAGGAGGGAAATAGAGGCGACCAGGAGTAGAAGAGGGAGAATCAAAAGGGGAGAGAGCAATCTAGGCAGTAATCAATTCCCTATGTGCTCTCCACAGTCTTGAACCCTCAGAGAGGTTCATGGAGTTACATAGGGAAGAGAAGAGGGAAGAAGGAGATAGAGGTGACCAGGAGGAGAAAAGGGGGGATCAAAAAGAGAGAGAAATGTCTAGGCAGCAATCAGTTCCCTAAGTGTTCTCCTTAGCCCAGAATACACACAGAGATTCACAGAGTTGGGTAGAGAAGAGAAGGGGGAGGGAGGAGACAGAGGTGACCTGGGGGAGAAAAAGGAGAGTCAAAGGGGGAGAGAGTAATCAAGCCAGTAATGACACTCCTGAGTAAAAATAAGTAGTGAAGATTGAATTCTTAAAGGTATAAAATTGATAACGAATACCAAAAAGCGAAGATTACAAATATAGAGTAGAGGTTAGACTCTCAAAAATACAATATTAAAAAAAAATCACAAAAATTATAAAAAATATATATGAAGTTTGTTTTAAAAATAGGGTCTTTTTTTGCAAGATAATAGTAGGTTATAAAAATGAAAATTAAAAGAGTAATAGAGGACTTAAAATCAAAAAAATTTAAAATAAAAAAAATGATTATAGTAAAAATAAATCTAGGAGTTATTCTGGAGCTGTTGCAGGCAGTGTGGGGTCAGTTCAGTTTCAGATAGTTCTTTGTTCCAGTTTATACTTTTCAAGATCTATAGGCCCCTTCTAGTGTAGTCACTGCTAACTACAGTGTTTTAATCTGTTGCACCTGTCACTTCCAAAGCAGTTCCCTCTGTTTATTTTGGCTTCTTCTGTTTTCAGGTCTCTTCAGTGTCTAATTTCCACCTTGACACAAGGGGGTGAAGGTGGTCATTTGTTTAGGCTCACTTGTTCAGTGGTGGTGTGGGGAGAGGAGCACTGCAAACAAATATCAGTGGTGTGTGTGGGGAGTGTTCACAGTCTTGGTCACACTGGGTTTGCCCCTGCTCACGGCATGTGTACTTTCCCAGTCTACACTGCTCAGGTTCCAGGTTGCTCTGCATGTGAACTGTCTAAAGCGGGCCCTGGCTTGCATGCCCTTCCCAGGTCTAAGCCGCTCAGGTTCAGGTTCTCGGGTACTCCACAAAGGTGCAGACTCAATTGGGCCTGTGTTTTGTGCCTTTCCCAGTTCCGAGCAGCTCAGGCAACCAGGTGCTTGGCGAGCACACTCTCCTGAGGTGGCAGGTGCATCCTATCACCTCCTTGGTCCCAGCCGCTCTGTTTCCTGGGTGGCAGCAGGCACGTGTGTCTCTTCTGGGGATCTGATCTCTGGCTGTGACCCTCCTGGCGGATGTCAACCATCCAGAATCCCAGGAAGTCTTGGTTAGCAATTAGAAGCCTGATCGCATTTTGGTAGAGGATGCCATCTCTGGGGCCAAGTTTGTCCCTTTCCGGCTCTGGCTGCTGCTGGCCTGCTTCCCTGATTCCGGTGGGTGATGGGCCGGTCCGCAGCAGGCTAGCTCTCCTCTGGTATTCGCTTAGTCCTTTGTTCTGTGAGTGGGCCGGCAGTGCCTTAGGTTAGGGCTTTTCAAGGGATAGTTCTCTCTCTCTCCCTCTCTCTTTTTATTCCTCTCTCTCTCTGGCTATCCCACAGTTTAGGTTGCTATCTCACATTAGCTCCCTCAGATTGCCCTCAGGGCATTCAGGCCCGGTCCTGTGCCTCCCTGTTCAGCACCCACTTGCTGGTGGTGGATGTGGGCATCTGGGCTACTTCTCTGCTGGGAGTTGCCGTTAGGCACATAATCTGTGGGTTTTATTTATTTATTTATTTTTCCCTCCTGGTTATGTTGCCCTCTGAGATTCCAAAACTCCCCACAGACCCGCTGGGGAGAGGGTCTCCTGGTGCTTGGAAACTTCTCTTTAAAGACTCCCTTTCTGGGACGGTTCTCTGTCCCTAATTTTTTTGTCTCTCTTTTTATCTTTTATATTTTGTCCTACCTCCTTTCAAAGACAATGGGCTGCCTTTCTGGGTGCCTGATGTTCTCTGCCAGTGTTCAGAAATTGTTTTGTGGAATTTGCTTAGCATTCAAATGTTCTTTCAATGAATTTGTGGGGGAGAAAGTGGTCTCCCCATCCTATTCTTCTGCCATCTTAGCTCACCTCCTCCTAGAATTTTAGAAATATTAAAAATAATGTAATAAACCTTTGCAATGCCTGTTTTAAAGAGGTTGATTGCAACATTTTTTTTTCTTTTTTAAACCAACTGATGCGCAGAACTATACATTCCCCAAATATATATGGTAAAAATCTTGAAATGGAAAAATGTTCCTTCTTGGCTGTGAGCAAAATAATTAACTATCTGCACACTGATCCATACCAGTGAATGTGATGCCCCTTAGCTTTTCTGAGGTTATGCATAACTCGTGTCTCTCAAGCTTCATAAACTGTGGAATAGGCTTTCTGGAGAGAAAAACCCGAGAGTGAATGTTATAACATGAATCAGCCATGGTTACACATTTGATGTAGTGTTTGCTAGAATTGACAGCAAAAGGCAACATTAATCCATATACTAGTGCAGCAATGGCTTCATTTCATCCCTTTGCAGCTACGTGACTTGGCATACATTTGTGTTTTCATTATTTTTATTTCAGTGTGAGCAGACAACATGGCACCTTTTGAGACATGACATAGGTTTGAAACAGTATAGTTTATACCTTCTTCACTAGAGAAGCAGTTGAAGGTTAGGAGTTTGGTCTCACTACCTAGAAACAGTAAACATAAAATCATATGGTATGGATAAAAACTATCATGTATGGTTGGCTCACCTAACTGGATTTCTGTGTCCCCATTTCTAGTTGCATCTTGCTTTGTCAGGGTCTCTTCTATGCACTTGGACAAATGATAGGATTTTATTTTCTACTCTTTTTAGATGAATTTATATTGGATTTGATTGTACATTGCTAAATTTACCTAGGAGTTAAGTATGTATTCTCCTCTTCATTTAAGCTGGTGATTTCACATTTGATTACCATGAGATAATTAGAGATGGAAGTTCTATGATCGGTGGGGAACACAATCAACAATTTAGAAATTTTGTTACAGATCATTACACCCACATATTTATTGGAGAAGAATAGTACAAACTAGCAGTGGTAGCTTTTCCAGACAGAAATCCATAATTGGCTAAATCTCTTCATCCTGAAGCTTTTTTTGACAACGATGGAGGAGTAAGGGATATTTACTTTTTACTCCTCTATAAACATGTCATTTGTTCCAGATGTCCATTTATGATAAATGCTTGACTTGACTTTTTAAAAAAATATGTATACGTTTCAGTGTTGATAACTGATTTAACAGAGAATACGTGGTGGCAAAGAGTCAGACACGATTTAGTGACTAAATAACAACAACATGTGGGCATGTGTGCTATTGTTAGTTTGTGTTGATGACTAACCTATAACCACACAATTGAACATTTTGTCAACTTGTGTTTGAGGGGCTACTTAGGTCCTCTTGTATCTGGGGAGGGCTTTCTGGCCCAACAGTTAATTAGTACTTGTCAGAGAAGACAAGTATTTTAGCCTGGATACTTATGCCATCTTTGGACAAGTGGTAGATTAGAGTCTTTGTCTAATTGACAGCTGTCCACAGCACATAGCGTATAGATGACAGAGTAAATTTCAGACTGAAAATTGCTACCTGAAAAGTAATTGTAATATGGAAATGCAGTGTAGGGGAGGAAAAATAATTTTTCTCTTTCTAGGTTCCTGGCTGAGACCCCCCCCCCCCACTTAATAAAGGACAGATTAACAAGAAAAAAGCAAATATAATTTTAATTACATGTATACTTCTTGTACACATGGAGATACCCAGGAAAACTGACTTAACTCTGAAATGGCCAAATACCATCTCTGACTAAAGACAAAAGAAGATGTTGGGAGTGGGGAGTCAATTATAGGAGGTGACCAGGAAAACCACAGTAAAGGGTAAGGTTATTATGCAGATTGAAGTCAATACCTTCTCCATTGATAAGAGTTTCTAGAGATGTGGTCATTCATCTCCTCCTGGTACAGAGAAGGAGATACCTTTACAAATGGAGAGTTCTTTTATAAATATTAATTTCCCCCACAAAAGGGCAGCTTCTGCTGTTTTCAAAATTCTCCTGTGTTTGCACTTTAAAAAAATAATCAGCCTAAAATAATCCTTATGTCAAAGAGCCATATATCAGGGTGAGAAATTCTGCTCCCCCTAGTACTGCCTTTGAAATTTCCCTGGGAAGTTTTACAATCCAGAAGCCAAGTTGATAGATTGCTTCATCTCACTGAACCAGTTTCTCAGTCCTTGAGAGTAGGTCAGTTCAGTTAAAAAGTTGTGTTTCATTTTAGGAGACAGGTGATGCAGCTGGGCTCCCAAAGTTAGGCCTATATGGTGTAAGAAATCAGGTATTTAATATGAGGAATTTATAAGGAAACAAAGGTTAATGATTGGCACATATTATAAGTCCAGTGTCTGAGTCCTGAGAGCTGCCAGCCGAGAAGATTTCTAGATGTCAGGCTCGAAGCATCTTTAGTTGGAGTGAGGGCAGGTAGTGGCGATTTGACAGATTTTTCTGGTTTGTAGTTTGAATTTTTCTGACAATATCATTGGGTAAAGTTTCTGAGTAGCTCATACAGCAACAGGCATGAAGAAAATTATATAAACATAAGTTATTATAGTGATTTTACTGAGGTTTATATCAACTCATCTAGCTTCAGTTTGCAGGGCTTCAGAAAGAAAGGGAAACTAGTTTTCAGTGATTCCAAGTCAGAAAGATGGGAGAAAATTGGAGATGTTAGTTTGGAGATACATAGTCAGATATTTGAGGAAACTAGAAGAATTTAGGATCTAGTCTAGTTTATAAGTAAATAGCAAAATCTCAGATAACAAAGAACAGCACTAGAATCTAATGTCCAGAAAGGTATGCTATTGAAGCATAAGTTTTCCTCTTTAAAATTACCCTCATTTCTACCAAAGATAGCCAAATTAAGACTAATTTGTTTAGCAAACTAAGGTTAGATTCAATAAACTTGGTCTGGTTATTCACATAAGTGCAGCAAGAATAATGATTGATCATTTAGGCTCTTTTAAGTATATTATGCTGGAACTTTTCATAAGGAATCTCAGACTGAACTGTTAACAGGCTCTCAAGGCTATGAAGCGAAGCCAAATACTTGTCATCAGACTTTGTGTACAATAACTATAGATATGGGTGAATTCCTCTCTTCTTGAGGTTCCATCCCCAAGTATCCCGAGGTTTCTACAACTGCCAAGAAATGACGTTTCTTACTCACTCTATAAGACTGCTGGGAACTCTGTAAGGGCGGTACCAGAATGTTTTTCCAAGGACCTTTAGTGACTCCATAAAGTCAGCATGAGTTCTTTAAAACTGTCATATCTGAGCCTCTGCATACCTGTCTCAAATATGGTATTCCAGTCAAAGCCTTGATAATATAACCAAATGTTTCTAATTGTGTCTTGTTTCAAGTACAACAGATTCTTATTGAATGTATGCAAATAAATATGTTGGCATGAAAAGAATACTTAAGGGTTTCTGAAAGCTGGAGGGCTCAGGTAGGGAAAAAAAGTAAATGTTTTGTCTTTGTTCACAAAGATATATCTTATCAAATTTTTGATAGCTTAAGAGAAAAGAGAAAAAGACTTCCTAAGATCTGGAGAAGCAAAACATTAGAGAACCAAAACATTAGAGAACCAGCAGTAAAACACAAAGCTACAAAAATTATTTATCATCCTCATTAGTTCATTCAGTCTCATGTAAAGAATTCTTATTGATCTTGATCTTGTGTTAGTAGTTTTATGAATTTAGTTTTTCCTTGGAGTTCTGCAAACTCTTACCCAGTTCAATTTTATGTTCTTAAGGTTATCAGAAACCTGTATTTGTTGAAAGTTATTTCAATGAATCTTCTTGAAGATAAGGCACTTTTTTTTTTGAAGGAATACTTTTGTAAAAGCGTCTGTGCAAAGCAATAACTTTGTGTAAATGACAAAATACTTAAAAATGGCCATGCTTAAAGATCTGATGAGAGTTCATTGTAATATAGTTGACAAGGAAATTTGGTAATTTCCTTAACATACAACATTTTAGGATAATAACTAGATTATGACTGATTAAAGCATTATATACAAAAAAGATCTTTATGACCCAGATAACTATGATGGTGTGATCACTCACCTAGAGACAGACATCCTGGAATGTGAAGTCAAGTGGGCCTTAGGAAGCATCACTATGAACAAAGCTAGTGGAGGTGATAGAATTCCAGGTGAACTATTTCAAATTCTGCTGTGAAAGTGCTGCACTCAATATGCCAGCAAATCTGGAAAACTCAGCAGTGGCCACAGGACTGGAAAAGGTCAGTTTTCATCCTAATCCCAAAGAAGGGCAATACCAAGGAATGTTTAAGCTACTGCACAATTGGACTCATCTCACACGCTAGCAAAGTAATGCTCAAAAGTTTCCAAGTGAGGCTTCAACAGTACATGAACTATGAACTTCCAGATGTTCAATCTGGTTTTAGAAAAGGCAGAGGAACCAGAGATCAAATTTCCAACATCCATTGGATCATTGAAAACACAAGAGATTCCAGAAAAACATCTACTTTTGCTTTATTCACTATGCCAAAGCCTTTGACTGTGTGGATCACAATAAACTGTGAAAAAGTTTAAAGAGATGGGAATACCAGACCACCTTACCTGCCTCCTAAGAAATCTGTATGCAGGTCAAGTAGAAACAGTTAGAACTGGACATGGAACAACAGACTGGTTCCAAATTGGGAAAGGAGTACATCAAGGCTGTGTATTGTCACCCTGCTTATTTAACTTATATGCAGAGCAAATCATGCAAAATGCCAGGCTGGATGAAGCACAAGCTGGAATCAAGATTGCTGAGAGAAATATCAATAACCTCAGATATGCAGATGACACCACCCTTATGGCAGAAAGCGAAGAAGAACTAAAGGGCCTCTTGATGAAAGTGAAAGAGGAGAGTGAAAAAGTTGGCTTAAAATTCAACTTTCAGAAAACTAAGATCATGGCATCCAATCCCATCACTTCATAGCAAATAGATGGGGAAATAATGGAAATAGTGACAGACTTTATTTTTTTGGGCTCCAAAATCACTGTGGTGACTGCAGCTATGAAATTAAAAGACACTTGCTCCTTGGAAGAAAAGCTATGACCAACCTAGACAGCTTATTAAAAAGCAGAGACATTACCTTGCCAACAAAGGTCCATCTAGTCAAAGTTGTTTTTTTTTTTTTTCCAGTAGTCATGTATGGATGTGAGAGTTGGCCTATAAAGAAAGTTGAGCATCAAAGAATTGATGCTTTTGAACTGTGGTGTTGGAGAAGACTCTCGGGATTCCCCTGGACTGCAAGGAGATCCAACCAGTCCATCCTAAAGGAAATCAGTCCTGAATATCCATTGGAAGGGCTGATGCTGAAGATGAAACTCAAATACTTTGGCCATCTGATACAAAGAACCGACCCATTGGAAAAGACCCTGATGCTGGAAAAGATTGAAGGCAGGAGGCAAAGGGGACGACAGAGGATGAGATGGTTGGATGGCATCACTAATGTGATGGACAAGAGTTTGAGTAGGCTTCAGGAGTTGATGATGGACAGGGAAGCCTGGTGTGCTGCAGCCCATGGGGTCGCAAAGAGTCGGACGTGACTGAGTGACTGAACTGAACTGATACCAGGACATATCAGACTTCCAGGTATTACATACACTTTCTGGAATACTCATAGACAAAAAACATAAAGGAGGCTTAGTGTCACTTCTTATTTGACGTTACTTCCCATGTAATTTAACATATCAATAAGCTCAATTAGTGTTAAACCTTCCATTTTACACCATGACAGAACAAATTTTTTGAAATATTATGGGGACCCTCTGGGAAAATTGAAGTTTGTTTGAGGTCAATAAAGACTTCATTTAGAAATAGATTTGGCAAAGTTTGTAGAAAATATCAAAGAGTTTTGGACACATGCCTAAATAGGATCACAGATCATTATGAAACAATACTCAATTATCCAGTTCATCAAAGTGATGAGGATTTCAAAAATATGAAACGGTTATGTAGTTGTAAGCAAAATTTAACTCTTTTAATATTAAGAAAACTCAGTTTTCCTAAGTAACTGAAGACATGATAGAAACAATACAGTAAATTATTTTGATTAAAAAAAAACCTTTTCTTTCTAGGCAGATATTGCTTTAAAAGGTAAAGAAACTTTCACAGACTGTTACAAAAGTAGACCAAAAGTCTAAGAAAACTTTGATCTCTTAACAGAGAAAGCTAAATTCTAATTTTGTACAGGCTTACTTTTGATATTGACTCATTCATTCTACCCTTAGGCAATTCTGACATATCAAAACAAGAAAAATCCTTTCCAAAGACTCTTTTTTCATAAACCTTCAACTTTTTTTTTCTTTCAGCAAAGATATATCCCCGTTCTTCATACCTTCTTTTATTGACAACATACATCCTGTCAATAATTTCTTTGTATACAGAGATGGTTCCCTTATTAATTCTAGAAGTTTTAATTACATTTATGAGAATTCTTTACCTTAGTTGTTCAGTCACCCAGTTGAGTCTGTTTGCCACCTCATGGACTGTTACACGCCAGGCCTCTCTGACATCATCACCATCTCCTGAAGTTTGCCCAACTTCATGTCCATTGCATCGGTGATGCCATCCATCCATCTTATCCTCTGATACCCTCAATCATTCCCAGCATCAGGAACTTTTCCAAAGAGTCAGCTGTTTGCATCAGATGACCAAGATAATTTGCCCTTAGAAACTTTATAGTGAAAACTAAATAGTAAAAAATTATGGATTGTCTGTTACACCAGTGTTCTTTAGATTGGCAAATTTATAAATACATACATTCATAAATGTACTGTTTCTCATAGTACAGTCTTTCAATGTGGCACAGGAAATGTCTACCATTAATAATATACCTGAATATCTTTAGTTATTCTGTGATAGAAAGTCAAAAGTAGATAAACCTATGTTTAGTAATAAATGTTTCACTATTTTATGTTATTTTATTTTATTTGGAAATGATCTAGATGCTTAGTAAATTTCCATCATTTAAATTAACTTAGCAAAGCTCCAAAGTTTCAAGTTACTAAAAAGATTTTGGATGTTATTTTTAATTAAAAATACTGTCAAACACTCTTGAGAATCCCTTGGACTGCAAGGAGATCCAACCAGTCCATTCTAAAGGAAATCAGTCCTGGGTGGTCATTGGAAGGACTGACGTTGAAGCTGAAACTCCAATATTTTTGCCACCTGATACAAAGAGCTTACTCATTTGAAAAGACCCTGATGCTGGGAAAGATTGAGGGCAGGAGGAGAAGGAGACGACAGAGGATGAGATGGTTGGATGGCATCACTGACTCAAGGGACATGAGTTTGAGTAAACTCCAGGAGTTGGTGATGGAGAGGGAGGCCTGGCGTGCTGCAGTTCATGGGGCCGCAAAGACTTGGACACGACTGAGCGGCTGAACTGAACTGAACTGAAGTCGCGTTTCACTCTGTACAATCCTATGGACTGCAGACTGCCAGGCTCCTCTGTCCGTGGGATTCTCTAGGCAAGAATCCTGGAGTGGGTTGCCATGCCCTCCTCCAGGAGATCTTTCCAACCCAGGGACTGAACCTGTCTCTTACATCTACCTGAATTGGCAGGTGAGTTATCTAAATCATTTTCTCCCAAAAATTATGTTTAGACTACTCATGAAAATTCATGAAACATTAGACAAAGTCAGCCATCACCCCAAGCTATTTTTCTTGCTGACAAATTTTGTGAAATATAAAAGATGAACATATTTGATTAATAAATCCATGCAGAATAAAAGTTTTATGTCTGCATTATATTCAGTGTTGATAACTCTAAAGTGAAAGTGAAAGTTGCTCAGTTGTGTCCCACTCTTTGTGACCCCATGGACTATACAGTCCACGGAATTCTCTAGGTCAGAATAGTGGAGTGGGTACACTTTCCCTTTTCCAGGGGATCTTCCCAACCCAGGGATTGAACCCAGGTCTCTCGAATTGTGGCAGATTCTTTACTGGCTGAGCTACCAGGGAAGCCCAAAGACATTCCTATCTGGGTGAAACCAACAAACTCAAACTAGCTTTTATTTACCAAAATTATTGTAGATCATGTGAACTTGAAAAACATTAGGGTTACTTTCTATACTTCTGAGAGTTTTAGAATATCCAGTCCAAGCACTTGCCATCAGTCCAATTAAATAAAACTCTTTATAAGTATAGATTACTTTTAGCAGTGTCGTTTGGAGGTAGAAAAATTTTACACATCTATAACACACAAGTGTAGACACATTAACACACAGACACAGGGACACTGTAGTTCCTAATATTTTTTGAAAAGTTGTTTATTTGTTCATTCCCAAATCAGTTCAGTTCAGTTGCTCAGTAGTGTCCTACTGTTTGCGACCTGATGGACTGCACCATACCAGGCTTCCCTGTCCATCACCAACTCCTGGTGCCTACTCAAACTCATGTCTACCGAGTAGGTAATGGCATCCAACCATCTCATCCTCTGTCATCACCTTCTCCTCCCACCTTCAATCTTTCCCAGCATCAGGGTCTTTTCCAATGAGTCAGTTTTTCCCATCAGGTGGCCAAAGTATTGGAGTTTCAGGTTCAGCATCAGTTCAGTTCAGTTCAGTCACTCAGTCGTGTCCATCGACTCTTTGCAACCCCATGAACCGCAGCTCGCCAGGCCTCCCTGTCCATCAGCAACTCCTGGAGTCCACACAAACCCATGTCCATTGAGTCAGTGATGCCATCCAACCATCTCATCCTCTGTCGTTCCCTTCTCCTCTGCCCTCAGTCTTTCCCAGAAACAGTGTCTTTTCAAATAAGTCAGCTCTTTGCATCAGTTGGCCAAAGTATTGGAGTTTCAGCTTCAATGTCAGTCCTTCCAATGAACACCCAGGAGTGATCTCCTTTAGGATGGACTGGTTGGATGCCCTTGCAGTCCAAAGGACTCTCAAGAGTCTTCTCCAACACCACAGTTCAAAAGCATCAATTCTTCAGTGCTCAGCTTTCTTTATAGTCCTAATCTCACATCCATACATGACCACCATACAAGAAACCATAGCCTTGACTAGACAGACCTTTGTTGACAAAGTAATGTCTGCTTTTTAATATGCTATCTAGGTTGGGCGGCAGTCACCATCTGCAGTGATTTTGGAGTCCAGAAAAATAAAGTCAGCCGCTGTTTCCAATGTTTCCCCATCTATTTGCCATGAAGTGATGGGACCAGATGCCATGATCTTAGTTTTCTGAATGTTGAGCTTTAAGCCAACTTTTTCACTCTCCTTTTTCACTTTCATCAAGAGGCTCTTTAGTTCTTCTTCACTTTCTGCCATAACAGTGGTGTCATCTGCATATCTGAGGTTATTGATATTTCTCACGGCAATCTTGATTCCAGCTTATGCTTCATCCAGCCCAGCATTTCTCATGATGTACTCTGCATATAAGTTAAATAAGCAGGGTGACAATATACAGCCTTGACATACTCCTTTTCCTATTTGGAATCAGTCTGTTGTTCCATGTCCAGTTCTAACTGTTGCTTCCTGACCTGTATACAGGTTTCTCAAGAGGCAGGACAGGTGGCCTGGTATTCCTATCTCTTTCAGAATTTTGCACAATTTATTGTGATCCACACAGTCAAAGGCTTTGACATAGTCAATAAAGCAGAAGTAGATGCTTTTATGGAACTCTTTTGCTTTTTCCATGATCCAGTGGATGTTGCCAATTTGACCTCTGGTTCCTCTGCCTTTTCTAAAACCAGCTTGGACATCTGGAAGTTCATGGTTCACATATTTTTGAAGCCTGGCTTGGAGAATTTTAAGCATCACTTTACAAGCCTGTGAGATGAGTGCAATTGTGCGGTAGTTTGAGCATTGTTTGGGATTGCCTTTGTTTGGGATTGGAGTGAAAACGGACCTTTTCCATTCCTGTGGCCACTGCTGAGTTTTCCAAATTTGCTGGTATATTGAGTGCAGCACTTTCACAGAATCATCTTCTAGGATTTGAAATATTCAACTGGAATTTCATCACCTCCACTAGCTTTGTTCATAGTGATGGGTCCTAAGGCCCACTTGACTTCACATTCCAGGATGTCTGGCTCTAGGTGAGGGATCACACCATCGTCATTATCTGAGTCATGAAGATCTTTTTTGTACAGTTCTTCTGTGTATTCTTGCCAACTCTTCTTAATAGTTTCTGCTTCTGTTAGGTCTGTACTATTTCTGTCCTTTATTGAGCCCACCTTTGCATGAAATGTTCCCTTGGTATCTCTAATTTTTTTGAAGAGATCTCTAGTCTTTCCCATTCTATTGTTTTCCTCTATTTCTTTGCATTGATCACCGAGGAAGGCTTTCTTATCTCTCCTTGCTATCCTTTGGAACTCTGCATTCAAATGGGTATATCTTTCCTTTTCTCCTTTGCTTTTCGTTTCTCTTCATTTCACACTTATTTGTAAGGCCTCCTCAGACAGCTATTTTGCTTTTTTGCATTTCTTTTTTCCTTGGAGATGGTCTTGATTCCTGTCTCCTGTACAATGTCACGAACTTCCGTCCATAGTTCATCAGGCACACTGTCTATCAGATCTAGTCCCTTAAATCTATATCTCACTTCCACTGTATAGTCATAAGGGATTTGATTTAGGTCATACCTGAGTGGTATAGTGGTTTTCTCCACTTCTTCAATTTCAGTCTGAATTTGGCAATAAGGAGTTCATGATCTGAGACACAGTCAGCTCCTGGTCTTGTTTTTGCTAACTGTATAGAGCTTCTCAATTTTAGCTGCAAAGAATATAATCAATCTGATTTCAGTGTCAACCATCTGGTGATGTCCATGTGTACTGTCTTCTCTTGTGTTGTTGGAAGAGGGTGTTTGCTATCACCAGTGTGTTCTCTTGGCAAAACTCTATTAGCCTTTGCCCTGCTTCATTCTGTACTCCAAAGCCAAATTTGCTTGTTACTCCAGGTGTTTCTTGACTTCCTACTTTTGCATTCCAGTCCCCTATAATGAAAAGGACATCTTTTTTGGGTGTTAGTTCTAAAAGGTCTTGTAGGTCTTCATAGAACCGTTCAACTTCAGCTTTCCAGCGTTACTGGTCAAAACATAGACTTGGATTACTGTGATATTGAATGGTTTGTCTTGGAAACAAACAGAGATCATTCTGTCGTTTTTGAGATTGCATCCAAGTACTGCATTTCAGATTCTTTTATTGACTATGATGGCTACTCCATTTCTTCTAAGGGATTCCTGCCCACAATAGTAGATATAATGGTCATCTGAGTTAAATTCACCCATTCCAGTCCATCTTAGTTCGCTGATTCCTAGAATGTCGGTGTTCACTCTTGTGAACTGTTTGACCACTTCCAATTTGCCTTGATTCATGGACCTAACATTCCAGGTTCCTATGCAATATTGCTCTTTATAGCATTGAACCTTGCTTCTATCACCAGTCCCATCCACAACTTGCTTTTGTTTTGGCTCCATCCCTTCATTCTGGGGTGTTTTTTTTTTTTTGCTTTGGCTCCATCCCTTCATTCTTTCTCGAGTTATTTCTCCACTGATCTCCAGTAGCTTATTGTGCACCTACCGACCTGGGGAGTTCATCTTTCAGTGTCCTATCTTTTTGCCTTTTCATACTGTTCATGGGGTTCTCAAGGCAAGAATACTGAAGTGGTTTGCCATTCCCTTCTTCAGTGGACCACATTCTGTCAGACCTCTCCACCATGACCCATCTGTTTTGGGTGGCCCCAAACGGCATGGCTTAGTTTCACTGAGTTAGACAAGGCTGTGTTCCATGTGAACAGATTGGCTAGTTGTCTGTGATTGTGGTTCCAGTCTGTCTGCCGTCTGATGCCCTCTCTCAGTGCCTACTGTCTTACTTGGGTTTCTCTTACCTTGGACGTGGCATAGCTCCTCTCGGCCACCACCCCTGACCTTGGGAGTGGGGTAGCTCCCCTCTCTGCTTTATAATATGCTGTCTAGGTTTGTTATAGCTTTTCTTCCAAAGAGCAAGTGTCTTTTAATTTCAGCATCAGTCCTTCCAATGAATATTCAGGACTGATTTCCTTTAGGAGTGACTGATATCCTTGCAGTCCAAGGGACTCTCAAGATTCTTCTCCAACGCCATAGTACAAATCATTGATTCTTTGGCACTCAGCTTTCTTTGTGGTCCAACTCTCACATCCATACATGACTGGCGGAAAAAGCATAACTTTGACTAGATGGATCTGTCAACAAAGTAATGTCTGTGCTTTATAATATGCTGTCTAGGTTTTGTTATAGCTTTTCTTCCTAGGAGCAAGTGTCTTTTAATTTCATGAAATGTCAATGTATGGCAAAAACCACTACAACATTGTAAAGTAATTAGCTTCCAACTAATAAAAATAAAGGGGAAAAAAAAGCAGGGGGAAAATATTTCATGGCTGCAGTCACTGTCCACAGTGATTTTGGAGCCCAATAAAATAAACTCTGTCACTGTTGCCATTGTTTTCCCATCTATTTGCCATGAAGTGAGATGGGCCAGATGCCATGATCTTCGGTTTTTGAATATTGAGATTTAAGCCAGTTTTTTCACTCTTCTTTTTCACTTTCATCAAGAAGCTCTTTAGTTCTTCTTTGCTTTCTGCCATAAGGGTGGTGTCATCTGCATATCTGAGGTTATTGATATTTCTCCCAGCAATCTTGATTTGAACTTGTGCTTCATCCAGCCCAGCGTTTCTCATGATGCACTCTGCATATAAGTTAAATAAGCAGGGTAACAGCATACAGCTTTGACATTCTCCTTTCCCTATTTGGAACCAGTCTGTTGTTCATGGCCAGTTCTGACTGTTGCTTTTCGACCTGCATACAGATTTCTCAGGAGGCAGGTCAGGTGGTCTGGGATTCTCATCCTTTTAAGAATGTTTTTTTTGTGATCCACAGAGTCAAGGGCTTTGGCATAGTCAATAAAGCAAATGTTTTTCTGGATCTCTCTTGCTTTTTCTATGATCCAACAAATGCTGACAATTTGATCTCTGCTTACCCTGCTTTTTCTAAATGCAGCTTGAACATCTGAAAGTTCACCATTCTCATATTGTTGAAGGCTCACTTGGAAAATTTTGAGCATTACTTTGCTAGTGTGTGAGATGAGTCCAGTTATGCAGTAGCTTGAACATTCTTTGGCATTGCCTTTCTTTGGAATTGGAATGAAAACTGACCTTTTGCAGTCCTGTGGCCACTGCTGAGTTTTCCAAATTTGCTGGCATATTGAGTGCATCACTTTCACACCATCATCTTTCTGGATTTGGAATAGTTCAACTGGAATTCCATCACCTCCGCTAGCTTTGTTTGTAGTGATGCTTCCTAAGCCCCAGTTGACTTCACACTCCTGAATTTCTGGCTATAGGTAAGTGACCACACCATCATGATTATCTGGGTCATGAAGATCTTTTTTGCATAGTTCTTCTTTGTTCTTGCCATGTCTTCTTAGTATATTCTGCTTCTGTTAGGTCCATACCGTTTCTGTCCTTTCTTGTGCCTGTCTTTGCATGAAATGTTCCCTTGTTATCTCTAATTATCTTGAAGAGATCTCTAGTCTTTCTCATTCTGTTGTTTTCCTCTATTTCTTTGCATTGATCACTGAGGAAGGCTTTCTTATCTCTCCTTGCTATCCTTTGAAACTCTGCATTCAGATGGGTATATCTCTCCTTTTCTTCTTTGCGTTTAGCGTCTCTTCTTTTCTCAGCTATTTGTAAGGCCTCCTCAGACAAACATTTTGCCTTTTGCATTTCTTTTTCTTGGGGATGGTCTTGATCACTGCCTCTTGTGCAATGTCATGAACCTCTGTCCATAGTTCTTCTGGCACTCTGTCTATCAGATTTAATCCCTTCAATCTATTTGTCACTTTGACTGTATAATCTTAAGAGATTTGATTTAGGTCATACCTGAATGGTCTAGTGGTTTCCCCTACTTTCTTCAATTTAAATTTAAATATGAATTTGGCAACAAGGAGTTCATGATCTGAGTATGGTCAGCTCCCATTCTTGTTTTTTGCTGACTGTGTAGAGCTTCTCCATCTTTGGCTGCAAAGAATATATAATCAATATGGTTTTGATATTGACCATCTGGTATTGTCCATGTATAGAGTCGTCTCTTGTGTTGTTGGAAGAGAGTGATACCCATTTTTTTTTTTTTTTTGTATGAGAAACATCTTCCTTAAGTTTGGATTGAAAAGTATGGCTCTTAGTTCCTAGAGAACATGGGAATGGAAAATCTTCACAAAAAAGGCACAGAGAAAGGATCCAAGTTTCCTCCAAATGGAGTTTTGGGAGCATACTTGCCTATTATCAGAGGTTGGGTAGTTGCTATTAATTTTTTTTTCTTTTTCTTAAGTCCAAGACAATTCTGTTTCTAATGTCTTAATGCTTACAGGCATTTTGAGATGAATAGGTGAGGTTTGGTGATTGGTAAAGATTGGTTGGATTTTAATTGCCTCTAGAACCACATTTCTGGTTTTGTAGAGTTTTGCAAGGCAAAGACTGTTGTTTCCATTTCCCCAAAGAACTGGACTGCAGCCTGAATATCAATGGGTTGACCCACCTATCTAAATAAAGTATCTCCAGTTTGCTCCTTTCCCACTGGGTACATAATTTTATTTTATTTAGGGGAGATAAATTAAAAAAATTAAATAATTAATTAATTAAAAATTAAAAAAAAATATTTTCAAGGTCTCATGCTCTGAATATAGTTATGGTCAGAAGTTCATACACGCTGTTGGCCTCTAGTCTTATTTTCTGCCTTTCTGTCTATCCATTAATCTCAGAAAATAATACATTTATAAAAGTTTTTGAGTATCCTTCCTGGGCTTAAGAAATTTTTTAACTATGACCTTTAGTTTGGCCTTTGACCCAAAGAGAATTTCCCGTCACCTTGGGTTTTCTTATTTTAAAAGATAACTGTTTAGTAGTTTCTTCAGAGTGCAAATGTAATTTAAACAAAGGATTACTAGAATGGATACTCAAGGGAGGATGGAGGGAATTAGTAGGGCCACATCAATCTTTTAGGTTTTTGTTTTGGATACCTCTTAGATTGGTCTTTTGTAGCAAGTCTTTCAGTGAAGCTATGTTGGAATTTTCAAGCCTTTTGGAGGCTTCTGCATACCCTATTTTGTTTGAATTGTAAGCCCTTGATTTTAAGTGCACTTCTTAAATAATTTTATCTAACTGGAACTTCTTCTTAATGGCCATTGTAATTCTATATTGTAATTCCCTTGAGGGTTGGCAGCAGTTTGGTAGGTTCCTAGCCACACATGGAGTTTAACTAGCATTTTCTGATCAGTGATATCTAGCTGCAGATGGGGTGCAGCCCACATTTCTTCAGCTATATTTTAGAACCTCTAACCTGGCAGTTACTGAGCCAAGTTGTGAGGACACAAAACAAGCTTGGTAAGATTCTGTCATTTTTGTAGATATCTATTCCTTCTGGAACTGCAGTTCTTAGATCAAAAATAAGTAGGAGTGTTGGGAGGTGGTGCCTTTGACTCTTTGGATTTTAAGAACAGAACATTTACTTTGGATGGGAAGTTTAATTTTTGCTTTTTCATTTTATTAAAGAAGTCCCTTTTGTTGTTTAGTTGCTAAGTTGTGTCTCTTTGTGACCCCATGGACTATAGCCCACCAGACTCCTCTGTACTTGGAATTTTGCAGGCAAGAATACTGGAGTGGTTTGCCATTTCCTTCTCCAGTGGATCTTCTTAACCCAAGGATCAAACTGGTGTCTTTTGCATTGTCTGGTGGATTCTTTACTGCTGAGCCACCAGGGAAGCCCAAAGGAGTTCCCTGTTGTTCAGTCACTCAGTCATGTCCGACTCTGCGACCCTATGGACTGCAGCATGCCAGGCTTCTCTGTCCTTCACTAACTCCCAATGTTTGCTCCAATTTATGTACACTGAGTCAGTGATGCCAGCCAACCATCTCATCCTCTGTTGCCCCCTTCTTCTCCTGCCCTCAATCTTTTCCAGCATCAGAGTCATTTCCAATGAGTCAGCTGTCTAATCAGGTGGCCAAAGTATTGGAGCTTCAGTTTCAGTATCAGTCCTTCTAGTGAATATTCAGAGTTGATTTCCCTTAGGATTGACTGTTTTGATCTCCTTGTTATACAAGGAGCGCTTAAGAGCCTTCTCCTGCACCACAGTTTGAAAGCATCAATTTTTCTGGGCTCAGCCAACTCTCACATCTGTACATGACTACTGGAAAAACCATGGTTTTGACTATATGGACTTTTGTCAGCAAAGTGATGTCTCTGCTTTTTAATGCGCTGTGTGCTGTCTAGGTTTGTTATATCTTTTCTTCCAAGGAGCAAGCATCTTTTAATTTCATGGCTGCACTCAGCATCTACAGTGATTTTGGAGGTGAAGAAAATAAAGCCTGTCACTGTTTCCATTTTCCCCCATCTCTTTGCCATGAAGTGATGGGACTGGATGCCATGATCTTAGTTTTTTGAATGTTGAGTTTTAAGCCAGCTTTTTCATTCTCCTCTTTAACCTTCACAGAGATCCTATTCAGTTTCTGCCCTAAAGGTGGTGTCACCTACATATATGAAGTTATTGATATTTCTCTCTTGGCAAGCTTGATTCCAGCTTGTGTTTCATCCAGCCCAGCATTTTGAATGATATACTCTGCATAGAAGTTAAATAATCAGGGTGACAATATACAGCCTTGACATACTCTTTTCCCAATTTGGAACCAGTCCCTTGTTCCAAGTTTAAAGAATTCTCCACAGTTTGCTGTGATCTACACAGCAAAACACAGTTCCAGAAAAAACATCTACTTCTGCTTTATTGACTATGCCAAAGCCTTTGACTGTATCGACCACAATAAACTGTGGGAAATTCTGAAAGAGATGGGAATACCAGACCACCTAACCAGCCTCTTGAGAAATCTGTATGCAGGTCAGGAAGCAACAGTTAGAACTGGACTTGGAACAACAGACTGGTTCCAAAAAGGAAAAGGAGTAAGTCAAGGCTGTATATTGTCACCATGCTTATTTAACTTATATGCAGAGTACATCATGAGAAATGCTGGGCTGGATAAAGCACAAGCTGGAATCAAGATTGCCAGGAGAAATATCAATAACCTCAGATATGCAGATGACACCACCCTTCTGGCAGAAAGTGAAGAAGAACTAAAGAGCCTCTTGATGAAAGTGAAAAAGGGGAATGAAAAAGTTGGCTTAAAACTCAACGTTCAGAAAAGTAAGATCATGGCATCTGGTCCCATCACTTCATGGCAAATAGATAGGGAACAGTGGAAACAGTGACACTTTTTTTGGGAGAGAGGGCTCCAAAATTACTCCAGATGGTGACTGCAACCATGAAATCATAAGATGCTTGCTCCTTGGAAGAAAACTTATGACCAATTTAGACAGCTTATTAAAAACCAGAGACATTACTTTGCCAACAATGGCCCGTCTAGTCAAGGCTATGGTTTTTCCAGTAGTCATGTATGTATGTGAGAGTTTGACTATAAAGAAAGTTGAGCACCGAAGAATTGATGCTTTTGAACTGTGGTGTTGGAGAAGACTCTTGAGAGTCCCTTGGACTGCAAGGAGATCAAACCAGTCCATCCTAAAGGAGATCAGTCCTAGTTGTTCATTGGAAGGACTGATGTTGAAGCTGAAACTCCAATACTTAAAGACCCTGATTCTGGGAAAGATTGAAGGCGGGAGGAGAAGAGGACGACAGAGGATGTGATGGTTGGATGGCATCACCGACTCAATGGACATGAGTTTGAGTAAACTCTGGGAGTTGGCAATTGACAGGGAGGCCTGGCGTGCTGCAGTCCATGGGGTTGCAAAGTCGGATACGGCTGAGTGACTTAACTGAACTCACTGACACAGTCAAAGGCAATGAAGCAGAAGTAGATGTTTTTCTGGAACTGTCTTGCTTTTTCTATGATCCAGTGGATGTTGGCAATTTGATCTCTGGTTCATCCACCTTTTCTAAATCCAGCTTATACATCTGGAAGTTCTCAGTTCACATACTGTTGAAGACTTCCTTGAAGAATTTTGAGCATTACCTTGCTAGCATGTGAGATGAGTGCAATTGTATGGTAGTTTGAACATTTTTGTCATTGCCCTTCTTTGGGACTGGAATGAAAACTGACCTTTTCCAGTTTCGTGGCCACAGCTAAGTTTACCAAATTTATGGGCATATAGAGTGTGGCACTTTCACAGCATCATATTTTAGGATTTGAAGTAGCTCAGTTGGAATTCCTTTACCTCCACTAGGAGTTCCTAGGACTAGCTGTTATACTTCTCTGTATATACTTTTTAAACATTTTTATATTTTATTATTATCAGTTTTTTTTTTTTTTTTGGGCTGTGCTGCACAGCTTGCATGATTTCAGTTCCCTGATCAGGGATTGAACCTAGGGCCACAGCAGGGTGATAGGGCCCACATGGGGTCTCATTGATAAGATGGCTCATTATGTCGACCTCACAAACAAAAAATAAAATCACAGTGATCCGTGAGACTGACCAAATTGTCCAAATGGCATTTGGCAACCCCAGTCCATAGAGGGCCTTTGTTATTTCAACTTTCATTGTCTCACTGTTGCTGGAAAAGTCCCTTTAGAGTAGCCTGTTTTCTCACTGTTTTCTTACTGGCACCTATCTTCTCAAAGCTGTGAGACCACCAGATTTCAGACCTCCGGTTACATGACCATCCTTTCAGAGAATTTTTCGTTGGTGGAGTATAAGAAGGATTCTGTCAGAAAGGGAGGACGCTGGTTCTCTTTAAGGGCCAGTCACCCTCTCTTTTCCCTATAGTAAATTTCCCTTTTATTGCCTGACTGCCTGGCTCACTCTCTTTTTCCCTGTACTCACCTTACACAGTGAAAGCCTGGAATCCTAACAACTAGGCCACCAGGAACTCTGTGCATCCACTTTTTAATTTGGTCTTTCCACAGGTACAAATAAGACAATAGTTTAGGATGAAAGTGAAGTCGCTCAGTCTGGTCTGACTCTTTGGGACCCCGTGGACTGTAGCCTACCAGGCTGCTCTGTCCACGGGATTCTCCAGGCAAGAATACTGGAGTAGGTTGCCATTTCCTTCTCCAGGGGCCCTTCCCGACCCAGGGATCAAACCTGGGTCTCCCACATTGCAGGCAGATGCTTTAACCTCTGAGCCACCAGGGAAGCACTCAGTTTAGGATAAGAAGTCTCTAAAAATTAGCTTTTAAATATTCCAACTCAAAATGTCTGGATATTAGAGATAAGACGTATTAATCTCAATAGCAACTCAAACCTGTAAACCTTTTTATGACTTGACCAAAGATGTAAGAGATGTTTTATAAGAGAGTTCAAAAAATAACATCCCTCACAAGATTCAGAAAGTTCACCCACAGAGGTAGCCTAAGAAAGGAAAGATTTCCTTGTCACAGGCATTAAGAATAGGGTGGTGCAAATGTATCTCTGACTTCCCATGAGACTATGTGATGCCTTCAGTCACAGACATGCTAATCTGTGACAAGAAGCAGATGCTACTCTAATGGGACTTTTCCTGAAACAGTAAGACAATGAAAGTTGAGATGACAAAGGCCCTCTATGGACTGGGACTCGTTCTGACAGACTCCTCTGAAAGCCTGCACATTTGGACAAAAAGAATGCTGCTTCTTGGATCTGCAGCCTTTTTTGATGCCTGCCAGATACATGCTGGTATATGCATCCTTCAGTTGGTGGAGACTAGAGAGACTATTCTCACTGGTTATAAGGTCAAGCTCTCAGGAGACAGAAAAGGACAACAGAGAACTAAGAAAACAATGACCATCTCTGGGAGTACAAGGATAGTAGCAAACAAGTGTACACATAAATTTTTTTACCAAAGTCTCTATATCCAAGAAACAAATTCCACAATTATTTTCTCCTGATAATGTAAATTTAGGAAAAGAAAAGGATTCCAACACTCTTACTTCCATTAGACCCTGCAGGCAGAGATTTAGGGGACTGAATGGTAAGAAATCTTACCTTCTTCCAGGATATCTCAGCTGCAGCAGCTTTAGAGAGGGTAGTGTCCAATCATTGTAGTGTCCTGCCAACTACTCCAAGAACTTTCCCTTCTTTTCTTCTAGGTTCTTTAGCTGATTTAATAGCTAAATTGATGTAAGATAGATTGAGGAGAAAAACAAATAAAAGTTTAATAACATGGCAGAAAGCCAGGAAAAGTGAGTGTAACTCTCCAAATGGCAGAAGCCCTCACCTTAAATACCATCTTTGGTTAAGGACAAAAGCTGTTGGGGGTGGGGATTCAGTTATGGAAAGTGACCAGGAAAAGCACAGTAAATGAGGATAAGATTGTAATGCAGATATAAGTTGGTGCCTTCTGCATTAATAAGAATTTTTAGAAATAAGTTCATACCCTTTTCTTTCCTGGTATGGTGAGGGAGACAATCTTACAAATGGAGATCTCCCTTATGCATATAATGGTCTCTTAAAAAAAGGTGACTTCTAGTCAGTTTTCAGAGCTTCTCCTGTGTCTGCAGTTTAATTTTTGTCTTCTTAGCATGTATCACTATGTAGAATATAACCTATTATTTTTGTTGTTGTTTTTGTGTGTAGTACCTGTATCCCCAGCTAGAATGTAGGTTCCTTGAGGATTTTTATTTGTCACGTTCATTGTCATAGTCCTGGTGCCTTGAATAGTACCTGGCACATTTAACAGTGAAAAAATTCAGTGAATGAAAGTGAGGACAAAAAGGAAGTAAGAAGGCACTAGTGAAATCATTTACCTTAGCTTGATACTTCAACTCATGTGCCAGAACTCTATCCTGGCCAAAACCCAGTTTGGGACTCAAATCCAGCCAAAACCCATGGTCTTCCAACTGAGATCATAGACCTGGTTTCAGGACCTAATGAAACTCTGGTTCTTGATGCCTCATTGCAGAAATAATTCAGTTCCGTTGCTCAGTCGTGTCTGACTCTTTGTGATCCAATGGACTGCAGTACGACAGGCCTCCCTGTCAATCGCCAACTCCCAGAGTTTACTGAAACTCATGTCCACTGAATCGGTGATGCCATCCAACCATCTCATCCTCTGTCGTCCCCTTCTCTTCCTACCTTCAATCTTACCCAGCATCAGGGTCTTTTCAAATGAGTCAGCTCTTCGAATCAGGTGGCCAAAATATTGGAGTTTCAGCTTCAGCATCAGTCCTTCCAATGAATATTCAGGACTGATTTCCTTTAGGATGGACTGATTGGATCTCCTTGCAGTCCAAGGGACTCTCAAGAGTCTTCTCCAACACCACAGTTCAAAAGCATCAATTCTTCGGTGCTCAGCTTTCTTTATAGTCCAACTCTCACATCCATACATGACTACTGGAAAAACCATAGCCTTGACTAGATGGACCTTTGTTGGCAAAGTAATGTCTCTTGTTTTTAATAAGCTGTCTAAGTTGGTCATAAGTTTTCTTCCAAGGAGCAAGCGTCTTTTAATTTCATGGTTGCAGTTACCATCTGCAGTGATTTTGCAGTCCCAAAAAGTAAAGTCAGCCACTTGATGTACTCCTTTTCCTATTTGGAACAAGCCTGTTTTTGTTTGATGTCCGGTTCTAACTATTGCTTCCTGACCTGCATACAGATTTCTCAGGAGGCAGGTCAGGTAGACTGGTATTCCTATCTCTTTCAGAATTTTCCACAGTTTACTGTGATCAACACAAAGGCTTTGGCATAGTCAATAAAGCAGAAATAGATGTTTTTCTGAAATAATTCAGTGAGAGACAAAGTGATAAGTAGGAAGTGTATTCATTTAAAGAGAAGCACACTACACAGACAGAGTGTGGGCAGTCATAGAGGGCAAGTGCAGCCTTACAATGTGATGTGGTTAGCTTTTATGGGCTGGGTAATTTCATGGGCTATTGAATGGGAGGATTATTACAACTATTTTGGGGAAAGGGTGGAGATTTCCAGGAATTGGGCCATCATCCATTTTCTGATCTTTGATGATAGGCCTTGGAACTGTCATGGTGCTTCTGAGTGTATCATTTAGCTTGCTGATATGTTACAGTGAGTGTATAGTGAGGTCTAGTCGAAGTTAGCTTGTGTACCATCTTGGATCCATTTGATTCTAATCTGGTCATGCTGTGTTCTCAGTCTGTGTCATTCTTTCAAAGGTTGTGTCCTGCCCCCTTCCCTCATGTTTCACTAGGAAGGCACTGATTCCAGTGTCCAGAATTTCTTTTTACTTTCAAACTTTGGGCTAAAATGTTTTCAGTCTTTATTTTTCATTATAATAGAGGTGATTGATTTAGGTAATACTACACCTCCTCATGAATGGAGAGGACTGAAGTCAAATAGAGCTATCTACTGAGATGGAGGGTGAAACTGAGCAGAACTCTGTGGGACCCTCTAGGGTACAAATCCTTTCCATGCCTCCTTTTTTCTGTTGTAGAAAATAGATTTCATTCTGCCTCCTAGACCTTCCTGAATACCAAAGGGCAGATTCAAATAGTTGCTAACCAGGGAAGGGAGAGGATACAGACACAAGAGTGGAATAGTCCAGAAACTGTAGTACAGCCTTGAGGCAGAATTCTGGTTCCTTCTCAAGGACTATACATAAGAATATCTTTGAGATCTTCTGCAGGAACTAAGGACCCCACCCAGGTGGAGCTTGGTAATTTCAAGCTGAGCACTAGTTTCACGGAGAACCACCCTGTTACCTCACTGCCAGCCAATCAAAAGAAAGTCACAAAGTGTGATCTGTCACCTCAAATTTTGAGTATAAAAACTTCTGCCCAAAAACCATTGGGGAATTTGGGTGCTTTGAGCATTAGTCACCCATTCTCCTTGTTTGGCCCTGGAATAAACCTTTCTCTGCTTCAAACTCTGATGTTTTGGTTTGTTTAACTTCACTGTGTATTGGTACATGAACTTGCATTCAGTAACAGCAGTACTTTGGAGAAGGAAATGGCAACACACTCCAGTATTCTTGCCTGGGAAATCCCATGGACAGAGGACCCTTGCGGGCTGTGGTTCATGGGGTCGCACAAGAGTCAGACATGACTTAGCAACTAAACAACAACAGCAGTACTTGTCTCAGTCTGCTTCCAGAGGCCCCATATCTTCTCCCTCTCAATATGAGAGAGGTTTATTCCCCATAATATCCCCAGAAACTAGCCCATTTGATATTTATTAATTGTTGAAAGAATGAAAAACATTAAGAAACTATAAGACAAAAGTGGAGAGGGTAAGAGACCAAGAGACTAATCCTATTACTACAAAGTAATGAGACTGGATTTATTATTCTTGTATTACTGAGAAACTGTCTCTGAAAGCAATTTAATGAAGGTTTAAAAAGTGTTTGAACTATGGTAATAGCATTTTAAGTGTTTATATTGGCCCAATGTGATGACACACTGGAATCAGAGATCAAATTGCAAACATCCGTTGGATATTGAAAAAGCAAGAGAGTTCCAGAAACATCTATTTCTGCTTTATTGATTATCCCAAAGCCTTTGACTGTGTGGATCACAAAAAACTCTGGAAAATGCTTAAAGAGATGGGAATACCAGACCACCTGACCTGCCTCTTGAGAAATCTGTATGCAGGTCAGGAAGCAACAGTTGGAACTGGACTTGGAACAACAGACTGGTTCCAAATCAGGAAAGGAGTACATCAAGGATGTCACCCTGATTATTTAACTTATATGCAGAGTACATCGTGCGAAACGTTGGGCTGGATGAAGCACAGGATGGAATCAAGATGGCCAGGAGAAATATCAATAACCTCAGATATGGAGATCACACCACCCTTATGGCAGAAAGCAAAGAAGAACTAAAGAGCCACTTGATGAAAGTGAAAGAGGAGAATAAAAAAGTTGGCTAAAAACTCAACTTTTAGAAAACTTAAGATCATGGTATATGATCCCATCACTTCATGACAGATAGATGGGGAAATAGTGAAAACAGTGACAGACTTTATTTTTTTGGGCTCCAAAATCACTGCAGATGGTAACTGTAGTCATGAAATTAAAAGACACTTGCTCCTTGGAAGAAAAGTTATGACCAACCTAGACAGCCTATTAAAAAGCAGAGACATTACTTTGCTAACAAAGGTCCATTGAGTGAAAGTTATGTTTTTTCCAGTACTCATGTATGGATGTGAGAGTTGAACTATAGAGAAAGCTGAGAACTAAAGAATTGATGCTTTTGCCCTGTAGTGTTGGAGAAGACTCTTGAGAATTCCTTGGACTGCAAGGAGATCCAACCAGTCCTTCCTAAAGGAAATCAATCTTGAATATTCATTGGAAAGACTGATGCTGAACTGAAACTCCAATACTTTGGCCACCTGATGTGAAGAACAGACTCATATGAAAAGACCCTGGTGCTGGGAAACATTGAAGGTAGGAGGAGAAGGTGATGACAGAGGATGAGATGGTTGGATGGCATCACCGACATGATGGACATGAGCTTGTGTAGGCTCTAGGATTTGGTGATGGACAGGGAAGCCTGGTGTGCTGCAGTCCATGGTTTCGCAAGGAGTCGGACATGACTGAGTGACTGAACTGAATTGAATGTGTTTACTTTTAAGGAAAATACTCATTTCAACGTAGAAGTTATGGCACATTTTTCACCAAAAAAGTATCATTATATAATTGTTTTCAAACCTTAAAATTGTTTTTAAAAAGAAAAAACAGTACTCTAGTAACAGTTTCAATATACCATTAAATGAGAATATGCAGATCTTGTGCCTGAGATGGAAAAGCTTTGTGTTTTGTGAATTTGGGATCAAGCTCAGGTTTGTATGCCTTAAAGTTTGGCCAAACTAAGGCTTTGAGGCTTTTTGACAGTGAGAAGCAAGAACATGGTAAATGATCAAAGGATGAAAATTTTAGTGAAAATCAAGGTTTGTTCATAAGGTCTGCCTTTGCATAACATCAGGATATGAATGAAAAGGCTGGTACTGATGAGATGGCAGTTAAACTAAGCCTTTCTGTTTGAAGGCAGCAGAAGGGGCAATAAATTGTTTGCCACATGGCAATTTGCATTAGCAAAAAAGCAGACACATCTATGATCATTTCACAAGAAACCATCAACTGTCTCTAGGTGCTCCCTTTGCACCAAATACACTCCTTAAAAATGCCTGTGAAAATCTCTCCAAAGCAGAACATCTGAATAAACTCTTCTAATGAAAGTATTATTTTAAATTATAACTTTTTGTCAAAGAATAAAGTGGAAATTATGAAGAGTAAACTAAGAACTATAATTATATTACTAAATGCAGTTTTCTAGATTATCCTGACTAATCAGTTTCAATTCAGTTCAGTCGCTCAGTTATGTCCAACTCTTTGCGACCCCACAAACCAAAGCACGCAGGGCCTCCCTGTCCATCACCAGTTCCTAGAGTATACCCAAACTGACATCCATTGAATCGGTGATGCCATCCTCCATCTCATCCTCTGTCGTCCCCTTCTCCTCCTGCCCTCAATCTTTCCCAGCATCAGGGTCTTTTCAAATGAGTCAGCTCTTCACATCAGGTGGCCAAAGTATTCGAGTATCAGCTTCAACATCAGTCCTTCCAATGAACACCCAGGACTGATCTCCTTTAGGATGGACTGATTGGATCTCCTTGCAGTCCAAGGGACTCTCAAGAGTCTTCTCCAACACCACAGTTCAAAAGCATCAATTTTTCGGTGCTCAGCTTTCTTTATAGTCCAACTCTCACATCCATACATGACTATTGGAAAAACCATAGCCTTGACTAGATGGACCTTTGTTGGCAAAGTCTGCTTTTTAATATGCTGTCTAGGTTAGTCATAACTTTCCTTCCAAGGAGTAAGTGTCCTTTAATTTCATGGCTGCAATCACCATTTGCAGTGATTTAGGAGCCCAGAAAAATAAAGTCAGCCACTGTTTCCACTGTTTCCCCATCTATTTTCCATGAAGTAATGGGACTGGATGCCATGATCTTAGTTTTATGAATGTTGAGTTTTTAGCCAACTTTTTCTCTCTCCTCTTTCACTTTCATCAAAAGGCTCTTTAGTTCTTCTTCAATTTCTGACAGAAGGGTAGTGTCATCTGCATATCTGAGGTTATTGATATTTCTCCCGGCAATCATGATTCCAGCCTGTGCTTCATCCAGCCCAGTGTTTCTCATGATGTACTCTGCATATGAGTTAAATAAGCAAAGTGAAAATATACAGCCTTGACATACTCCTTTTCCATTTTGGAACCAGTCTGTTGTTCTATGTCCAGTTCTAACTGTTGCTTCTTGACCTGCTTACAGGCTTCTCAAGTGGCAAGGCAGGTGGTCTGGTATTCCCACCGCTTTCAGAATTTTCCAGAGATTTTTGTGATCCACAGAGTCAAAGGCTTTGGCATAGTCAATAAAGCAGAAGTATATGTTTTTCTGGAACTCTTTTGCTTGTTTGATGCTGCAGCCGATGTTGGCAATTTGATCTCTGGTTCATATGCCTTTTCTAAAACCAGCTTGAACATCTGGAAGTTCATAGTTCACGTATTGCTGAAGCCTGGCTTGGAGAATTTTGAGCATTACTTTACCAGCATGTGAGATGAGTGCAATTGTGCGGTAGTCTGAACATTCTTTGGCATTGCCTTTGTTTGGGATTGGAATGAAAACTGACCTTTTCCATTCCTGTGGCCACTTCTGAGTTTTCCAAATTTGTTGACATATTGAGTGTTGCACTTTCATGCCATCATCTTCTAGGATTTGAAATATTCAACTGGAATTCCATTACCTCCACTAGCTTTGTTCATAGTGATGGTTCCTAAGGCCCACTTGACTTCACATTCCAGGATGTCTGGCTCTAGGTAGGGATCACACCATCGTCATTATCTGGGTTATGAATATCTTTTTTTTGTACAGTTCTTTTGTTTATTCTTTCCACCTCTTCTTAATATCTTCTGCTTCTTTTAGGTACATACAATTTCTATCCTTTATTGAGCCCATCTTTGCATGAAATGTTCCCTTGGTAGCTCTAATTTTCTTGAAGAGATCTCTAGTCTTCCCCATTCTATTGTTTTCCTCTATTTCTTTGCAATGATCGCTGAGGAAGGCTTTCTTATCTCTCCTTGCTATTCTTTGGAACTCTGCATTCAAATGGGTACATCTTTCCTTTTCTCTGCTTTTCACTTCTCTTCTTTTCACAGCTATTTGTAAGGCCTCCTCAGACAGCCATTTTGCTTTTTGCATTTCTTTTTCTTGGGGATGGTCTTGAACACTGCCTCCTGTACAGTGTTACGGATCTCCATCCATAGTTCCTGAAGCACTCTGTCTATCAGGTCTAATCCCTTGAATCTATCTGTCACTTCCACTGTATAATCATGAGGGATTTGATTTAAATCATACCTGAATGCTCTAGTTGTTTTGCCTACTTTCTTCAATGTAAGTCTGAATTTGGCAATAAGGAGTTCATGATCTGAGACACAGTCAGCTCCTGGTCTTGTTTTTTCTGACTGTATATACCTTGTCCATCTTTGGCTGCAAAGAATATAATCAATCTGATTTCAGTGTTGGCCATCTGGTGATTTCCATTTGTAGAGTCTTCTCTTGTGTTGTTGGAAGAGGGTGTTTTCTATGACCAGTGCATTCTCTTGGCAAAACTCTATTAGCCTTTGCCCTGCTTCATTCTGTACTCCAAGGCCAAATTTGCCTGTTACTCCCCATGTTTCTGGCCTCTTACTTTTGCATTCCTGTCTCCTATAATGAAAAGGACATCTTTTTTGGGTGTTAGTTCTAAAAGGTCTTGTAGGTCTTCATAGAACTGTTCAACTTCAGCTTCTTCAGTATTACTAGTTGGAACATAGACTTGGATTACCGTGGTATTGAATGGTTTGCCTTGGAAACTAACAGAGATCATTCTCTTGTTTTGGAGATTGTACCCAAGTACTACATTTCAGACTCTTGTTGACTATGATGGCTACTCCATTTCTTCTAAGGAATTTCTGCCCAGAGTAGTCTATATAATGGTTATCTGAGTTAAATTCACCCATTCCAGTCCATTTTAATTCTCTGATTCTTAGAATGTTGACACTCTTGCCATCTCTTGTTTGACCACTTCCAATTTGCCTTGATTCATGGACCTAACATTCCAGGTTCCTATGCAATATTGCTCTTTATAGCATCAGACCTTGCTTTTATCACCAGTTACATCCACAACTGGGTGTTGTTTTGCTTTGGCTCCATCCCTTCATTCTTTCTGGAGTTATTTCTCCACTGATCTCCAGTAGCATATTGGGCACCAGCAACCTGTGGAGTTCATCTTTCAGTGTCCTATCTTTTTACCTTTTCATACTGTTCATGGGGTTCTCAAGGCAAGAATACTGAAGTGGTTTGCCATTCCCTTCTCCAGTGGACCACATTCTGTCAGACCTCTCCACCATGACTCATCTGTCTCGGGTAGCCCCACATGGAATGGCTTAGTTTCATTGAGTTAGACAAGGCTGTGTTCCATGTGATCAGATTGGCTAGTTTCCTGTGATTTTGGTTTCAGTCTGTCTGCCCTCTGACGCCCTCTCTTAGCATGTACTGGAGTTTCTCTTACCTTGGATATGGGGTATTTCTTCACAGCTGCTCCAGCAAAGTGCAGCCGCCACTCCTTACCTTGGATGTGGAGTATCTCCTCACAGCTGCCGCTCCTGACCTTGGTCGTGGGTTATCTCCTGTCGGCTGCTGCTCCTTACCTTGGACATGGTGTATCTCCTCTCGACTGCTCATGAGAATCAGTTTACATACTCTTTAAAATATTTATAGTATGCAGATATATTTGTGTTAGTCGCTCAGTCATGTCTTACTCTTTGCAACCCATGGAGTGTAGCCTGCCAGGCTCCTGTGTCCATGGAGTTTTCCAGGCAAGAGTGCTGGGTGGGTAGCCATTACCTTCTCCTGGGGATCTCCTCTTCCCTTAACTCTTTTACTTTTCAGCTGGGGTGCCTGTAACAAAACACAGATTAACAAAAGAAAAACAAGTAGAAGTTTATTAATAGATATATCTCACATGTACATGGGAAAGTTAAAGTGAAAGTTGCTCAGTCACGTCCAACTCTGTGACCCCATGGACTCTACAGTCCATGAAATTCTCAAGGCCCGAATACTGGAGTGCATAGCCGTTCCCTTCTCCAGGGGATCTTCCTGACCCAAGGATCGAACCCAGGTCTCCTGCACTGCAAGCAGATTCTTTACCGTTTAGCCACCAGGGAAGCCCATGTACATGGGCGAAACCTAAAACAATCTGGGTAACTCAAAGAAGTGGCTTAGAATTTGAACTTAAATACCATGTTCGGCAAAAACAAAGGAAGAAGGGTATGAGGGATACAAGTTATGGGAAGGTGAGCAAGTAATAATGTAAATAAGAATAAGGTTTATTATGCAGATTTAAGTGTGTGCCTTATTAAAGGCTTCCCTTGTGGCTCAGCTGGTAAAGAATCCACCTGCAATGCAGGAGACCTGGGTTCGATCCCTGGGTTGGGAAGATCCCCTGGAGAAGGGTAAGGCTTCCCATTCCAGTATTCTGGCCTTGAGAATTACATGGACTGTATAGTCCATGGGGTCGCAAAGAGTCAGACATGACTGAACAACTTTCACTTCACTTCTTCATTGATCAGAATTTCTGGAGATTTGTGGCAATCCTTCTCTTCCTAGTACACTGTGGGAGACACCCTTACAAAGGGAAATCTGGTAAATGTTAATTTCCCTTACAAAAGAATATGCTGTTTTCAAAACTTCTCCTGTTTCCGCTGTTTCTCAAAATAATTCTTATGCCAAGAAGGCATATTTGGAGTGGCATATTCTGGTTTCCTATCAAGGGCCATAATTTTAGTTAACAGAGTATGGAATTTGTGATTATTTAATAAGAAATATGGGAAGAGATCCCTGATTAGGAAGTCTTCACTGTTTATTTAGGAAATTAAAATTTAACTTAATTTTCACTTATGCACTTTTCTCTAGCAATAAAATTCATTATAAGCCCAGGAGTTCCTGTATTATGCTTTGAGATTAAAAATAAGAAAAAGAACTGTATGTTGTTTACTTCTCTATCTCTAGCACCTAGCATGGTGGCTGGCATATAGTAGGCACTTAATCAATATTTGATTAATAGATTGGTTAGTGCCCTGTTAGTTTTAAATGTCATAAGTTAATACTATGGGAAGAGTTGATGGATCATTGGAAATCAATATACCGTAATTTGAGGACTGCCACCATAGTGACAAGGAAGAAGTGTTCTAATTACAGACTTTGCTGTCAGAACCTTTGTTGTTACTGTTTGAAATAGAATAGGAGGTAAAGTTATATGCTTGAGAATCACAAAAAAAGATATCCATTAAGGCTCCTTTTCCTTGCCTTTCAAGTATGGTGTGATATGATTCTTGAAACAAATACTGTTGATAGTTCACCCAACATATGCTCCCAACTTGCCTTTCTTTTTCTAATGAAGCCCAGATTTTGTCCAGGTATCAATCTTCTTTGATAAAGCCAACCCTATTTTAGGCCACAGGAGGTGATGATCTGTGGTGGCTTTGTTCTATGGAGGCTCGAAGCAGAGTTTTGGTTCCTTGCCAGAGACTGAGGCTGGGCCTCGATACTGAGAGTGCTGAATCCTAGCCAGTAGATCAGTGGCCAATGGCAAGACCCCGGGCCTTTGGCTTTGCAGAAAAGAATTCCCACAAAGATGGAAAGTAGTGAAACAAATAAAGTGTTTATTAAGAGGGAAGAGTATTTGTAAATAGACACATGGGTGAGCTCAGAGAGAGAATCACACCCTTGTGGTAGCTTGAATCACTTATACAGGACATTTCTTCTAGGTTTCCTTTAGCTAGTCATCTTGCTTTGCCTGGTTCTGAGTTTATATGTATATACTCAGTCACTCGTGTCCAACTCTTTGTAACCCCATGGACTGTAGCCCACCAGGCTTCTCTGTCCATGTGATTCTCCAGGCAAGAATACTGGAGTGGGTTGCCATGCCCTCCTCCAAGGGATCTTCCCAACCCAGGGTTTGAACCTGCATCTCTTTTGTCTCCTGCATTGACAGGCAGATTCTTTACCACTGGGAAGCCCAGTTCTGAGTCCATATTTGGTTTATCTCACGATCCTCCCATGTGTGTGCCTATCTCTTAGCCAAGATGAATTCCAGTGAAGTGGCCAATGGCTAGACTGACATCACTCCCCTTTTGACCTCTAAGGAGCTTTATAGACTGGGAGGTCTCGTTGACTTTGAGAATGAGAAATATGTGGTTTTTGTCTTATATCTGGGCTGGGCTCAGCCTATCGAATTATCCTGCTATTATGAAGTTTCTGTCCACAGGGGACAAAATCCATCTGCTCAGCTTGGGGCCCAGCTATCTCCTGCCTCAGTGAGTCCAAATTGATCTAAGATTGTCTTGATAGGCCTGTTTTCTTTGCCAAAGACTTATTGGTAGAAGCACAAGTATATGAAATAATGCTGGAAAGCCTTCTGGAAAATGTTTCTTTATTATGCTTCTTAGAACTATTGTCAGCATCTTGCTACACACCTGAGGGTGAAGTCCACAGACAAAGAAGGGCCAAGAGCAGGGAACCACAGAGAAGTAAAGACAAAGCTTTGACATACCATGCTTGTGTCTGCCCTACCTATGAACTTTTTAGTATATAAGATTTAAAACATCTTATTTTTAAAGTCTCTCTGATGCAGGCTTTTCTGTTACTTGCAAACAAAGGCAACCTGATATAGTTCTCACATCTCCTGACTGGTGTTGGGGTTTCTCTCCTTCTCTGATGGATGGCACTGTTACTAAATGCAAGTTCATGTGCCCAATGCACAGTGAGGTCATACAACCCAAAATGTCAGGGTTTGGAGCAGAGGTTTATTGTAGGGCCAAGCAAGGAGAGTGGGTGGCTGGTGTTCAGAAATTCCAAACTCCCTGATGGTTTGGGGGAAGAAGATTTTTTGGGGAAGAACATTTGAATATTTGAAGTAGAGCTTACAGGGTATATGATTTTCTTCTGATTGGTTGCTGGTGAGGTAACAGGGTAGTGCTCTAGGAGTCTTGTGCTCAGCCTGAAACTACCATCCTTCACCTGGATGGGGGCCTTAGTTCCTCAAGAACAGCTCAATGGTATTGTTAAGTATATATACCTTGATAAGGAACCACGATCTTGCTTTAATTACTATACTATTGTTTCTTGACTGTTCCTCTTTTGTTTCTTCATCCCCTCCCTCCCTTGATTAGTAGCTGTTTGAATCTGCCCTTTGGTATTCAGGAAGGTTTAGAGGGCTTAAAACTTTTTCCTACAGATAAGAACCAGGGACATGGAAAGGATTTGTATCTTCATTGACAACATGGCATCCAGCTTGTTTTCAGCACTCCACAATGAAGAGGAGGCCATAAACAATGACTGGATAGTTACTCTCCTATGCCTAAGGATGTTTTTTGTAACTTACGGTTGCAAGTGTAGGGGTCAGAAAAAATTTTCTTCTTCCTGTCTAGGTTCTTTGGTCTAATAATCAAGTTGATATAAGGAAGATTAACAGGAGAATACAAACACAGTTTTGTGCATATGGGAGCCCAGTAAAAATGTGAAGACTCAAAAGGCAGCCAGGGAATTGAAACTTACATAACATCCTGAACTGAGGACAGGGGTTGGGGTTTGGGGATACAGAGGGGAGAAAAGCCATTCAGGAAATCAAAGAAGATATTTGGGAAAAAAAGGTTATTTTGTTGTATAGATAAGTTTCTCAGGTAAAAATGTACCTCTAATGTGGGCTCTCTTGGTCTCTGGTGCAGGCCCCCTTTCCATGTAAATTTAAGCAGTTGAGGGGGTGATAAAGAGCTTCTCCTGAATCTGCTGGGGCTTAGCTCAAAATAACCCTCATCCCAAAGTAGCATATTTTGGAGTGACAAATTCTGCTCCCTTTCACGAGGAATGGCAGCAATCTGAATTTTACTCTGTCAGTGTGTCAATGGTAAAGACAAATGAGAAAGTGAGGAAGCACTGAAACTGTTTCAGTTCTCAGATAACCCATCTGCACATTTGATCTTTCATTTGACTGAAAGACCATATTTAGAATAGTGTACAACCCTAGTGTACCAGAAGCATATCTAGTACTCAATAATTTTCAGGATTCAGGCTCTCTCTTCTGCTTCTTCCTACCATGATTCTGCCTATATCTGTTGCTGCCAAATCCCCTCAGCCCTCAACTTCATTGCTTTCCACTGCCTTTTGGACTCTGCTTACTGTGTTGTTGCCATTTTCCTTTAAGCCTCTGTTCTCATTATGTTGTCTGCATCTCTTGATCCTTTGCATGGTCTTTGGAGTTTCAAATCCCCTCATCTCTGGTATGAACTTAACTTCTTATTTGAGATGGTGCCATTATCCAGTACAAAGCTAGTGTTCTACACAGGCATATCTGAGTTACATGCTTCTTCATGGAGCATGTGTTTGGAAAATGGCTGCTGTAGCATGATCTGACGGTGGAGTTTTCGGCCCCCTGAAGTCGAAAGGTTACCTATCAGATACTTATACAGGCTCAGTTGAATGGTTGGTGGTCTCAGGTGGTTTCACCTGGGCAAGGCAAGCTCCATGTTTCCTGGAAAAACAGCTTAAGCAACTTAGTATAGTGACCATACATATTATCTATAGGGGAGTTAAAGGAGTCTTGTGATATATTTTATAAATCAAGAAATACATGGAGTAACAGGTAAGTTTGGCCTTGGAGCACAAAATGAAGCAGGGCAAAGACTGACAGAGTTTTATCAAGAGAACACAATGATCAAGCAAACACCCTCATCCAACAACACAGGAGATAACTCTACACATGGGCATCACCAGGTGGTCAATACTGAAATCAGATTGATTATGTTATTTGCAGCCAAAGAGAGAGAATATCTATATAGTCAGCAAAAACAAGACCTGGAGCTAACTGTGGCTCAGATCACACTTATTGCAAAATTCAGGTTTAGATTGAATAAAGTAGGGAAAACCACTAGGCTATTCAGGTATGACCTAAATCAAATCCCTTATGATTATACAGTCATGATGATAAATAGCTTCAAGGAATTAGAGCTGATAGAGTGCCTGAAGAACTATGGATGGAGGTTCATAACATTGTACAGGAGGCAGTGACCAAAACCATTCCAAAGAAAAAGAAATTCAAGAAGGCAAAGTGGTTGTCTGAGGAGGCTTTACACAGAACTGAGAAAAGAAGAAAAGCTAAAGGCAAAGGAGAAAGGGAAAGATATGCCTAACTGAATTCAGAGTTGCAGAGAATAGCAAGGAGAGATAAGAAAGATTTCTTAAGTGAGCAGTGCAAAGAAATAGAGGAAAACAATAAAATAAGAAAGACTAGATGTATCTTCTAGAATATTGGAGATATCAAGGTAAAATTTCATGCAAAGATGGGCACGATAAAGGACAGAAACAGTAAAGACATAACAGAACAGAAAAGATTAAGAAGAAGTGACAAGAATACACAAAAGAACTATACAAAAAAGTTCTTAATGACCCAGATAACCATGTTGGTGTGATTACTCACCAAGAGCCAGACATCTTGGAGTGTGAAGTGAAGTGGACCTTAGGAAGTATTACTATGAGCAAAGCTAGTGGAGGTGATGGAATTCCAGCTGAGCTATTTCAAATCCTAAAAGAAAATGCTCTTAAAGTGCTACACTCAATATGTCAGCCTATTTGGAAAATGCAGCAGTGGCCACAGGACTGGAAAATGTCAGTTTTCATTCCAATCCCAAAGAAGGGCAATGCCAAAGAATGTTCCAACTACCAGACAATTGTGCTCATCTCACATGCTAGCAAGATTATGCTCAAAATTCTTAATGTTAGGCCTCAAAGTATGTGAACGAAGAACTTCCAGATGTACAAGCTGGATTTATAAAAGGCAGAGGAACCAGAGATCAAATTGCCAACATTTGATGGATTAGAGAGAAAGCAAAGGAATTCCAGAAAAACACCTGCTTCATTGACTATGCTAAAACCTTTCACTGTGTGGATCACAACAAACTGTGCAAAATTCTTCAAGAGATGGGAATACCAGACCACCTTACCTGCCTCCTGAGGGATCTGTATGCAGGTCAAGAAGCAACAGTTAGAACAGGACATGGAACAATGGACTGGTTGAAAATTGGAAAAGGAGTATGTCCAGGCTGTATATTGTCACGCTGCTTATTTACTTCTATGCAGAGTGCATCATTCAAAATGCTGGGCTGGATGAAGCACAAGCTGGAATCAAAATTGCTGGGAGAGAAATCAACAAATTCAGATATGCAGATAATACCACTCAAATGGCAGAAAGTAAAGAGGAACTAAAACGTTTCTTGATGAGAGTGAAAGAGGAGAGTGAAAGAGCTGGCTTAAAACTCAACATTCAAAACACTAAAATCATGGCATCTGGTCTCACCACTTCATGGCGAATAGAACAAGAAAAGGTGGAATCAGTGAAAAATTTTGTTTTCTTGGGCTCCAAAATCACTGTATATGGTGACTGAAGCCAAGAAAATAAAAGATGCTTACTCCTTGGAAGGAAAGCTATGACAAATCTAGACAACATATTTGAAAGCAGAGACATCACTTTGCCAACCAAGGTCCTTATAGTCCATAAACTGATTTTTCCAGTAGTCATGTACAGATGTGAGAGTTGGACTGTAAAGAAGGCTGTCAGTCAGTTCAGTCACTCAGTGGTGTCTGACTCTTTGCAAATCCATGGACTGTAACATGCCAGGCTTCCCTGTCCATCACCAACTCCTGGAGCTTGCTTAAATCATGTCCATCAAGTCGGTGATGCCATCCAACCATCTCATCCTCTGTCGCTACCTTCTCCTCCTGCCTTTAATCTTTCCCAGCATCAGGATCTTTTCAAATGAGTCAGTTCTTTGCATCAGGTGGCCAAAGTATTGGAGTTTCAGCTTCAGCATCAGTCCTTCCAATGAATATTCAAGACTGATTTCCTTTAGGATGGACTGTTTGGAGCTCCTTGCAGTCCAAGAGACTCTCAAGAGTCTTCTCCAACACCACAGTTAAAAGACATAAATTCTTCGGTGCTCAGCTTTCGTTATAGTCCAACTCTCACATCCATACATGACTACTGGAAAAACCACAGCTTTGACTAGATGGATCTTTGTTGGTAAAGTACTGTCTCCACTTTTTAATATGCTGTCTAGGTTGGTCATAACTTTTCTTCCAAGCAGCAAGAGTCTTTTAATTTCATTGACACAGTCACCATTTGCAGTGATTTTAGAGCCCCCCAAAATAAAGTCTGTCACTGTTTCCATTGTTTCTCCGCCTATTTGCCATGAAATGATTGGACCAGATGCCGTGATCTTCATCTTTTGAATGTTGAGTTTTAAGCCAACTTTTTCACTCTCCTCTTTCACTTTCATCAAGAGGTTCTTTAGTTCCTCTTTGCTTTCTGCCATAAGGGTGGTGTCATCTGCATATTTGAGGTTACTAATATTTCTCCTGGCAATCTTGATTCCAGCTTGTGCTTCATCCAGCCTGGCATTTCGCATGATGTACTCTGCATATAAGTTAAATAAGTAGGGTGACAATACACAGCCTTGATGTACTTCTTTCCCAATTTGGAACCATCCATTGTTTCATGTCTGGTTCTAACTGTTGCTTCTTGACCTGCATACAGATCCCTCAGGAGGCAGGTAAGGTGGTCTGGTATTCCCATCTATTAAATAATTTTCCACAGTTTGTTGTGATCCACACAGTCAACGGCTTTAGCATAGTCAGTAAAGCAGAAGTAGATGTTTTTCTGGAATTCACTTGTTTTTTCGATGATCCAATGGATGTTGGAAATTTGATCTCTCATTCCTCTGCCTTTTCTAAATCCAACTTCAACATCTAGAAGTCCACGGTTCATGTACTGTTGAAGCCTAGCTTGGAGAATTTTGAGCATAACTTTGCTAGCGTGTGAGATGAGTGTAATTGCGGGGTAGTTTGAACATTCTTTGGCATTGCCTTTCTTTGGGATTGGAATGAAAACTGACATCTTCCAGTTTTGTGGTCACTACTGAGTTTTCTAAGTTTGCTGGCATATTGAGTGAAGCACTTTCACAGCATCATCTTTTAGGATTTGAAATAGCTCAGCTGGAATTCCATCACCTCCACTAACGTTGTTTGTAGTTATTCTTCCTAAGACCCACTTGACTTCACACTCCAGGATATCTGACACAAGGTGAATGATCACACCATCATGGTTATCTGGGCCATTAAGATCTTTTTTGTATAGTTCTTCTGCATATTCTTGCCACCTCAAAGAAGGCTGAGCACTGAAGTATCGATGCTTTTGAACTGTGGTGCTGGAGAAGACTCTTGAGAGTCACTTGGACTGCAAGGATATCAAACCAGTCAATCCTCAAGGAAATCAACCCTGAACATTCCTTGAGAGGTCTGATGCTGAAGCTGAAGTTCCAATACTTTGGCCACCTGATACAAAGAGGCAACTCATTGGAAAATACCTTGATGCTGGGAAAGATTGAGGGCAGGAGAAGGCAGTGACAGAGGATAAGATCGTTGGATGGCATCACTGACTCAATGGACATGAGTTTGAGCAAACTCTAGGAAATAGTGATGGACAGGGAAGCCTAGTGCACTGTGGCCCATGGGGTCACAAAGAATAGGACCTGACTTAGCAAGTGAATAACAACAACATGATCATGAAGGGTATGCAGTTTGCAATAAGAATGAATGTATATTTTGTTGCAGGTACAGGATATTGTTTATTAAACAAGTATTGGTTAAGTGATCTAGCTGATGACTGCCCTCTATTTCAAGTGTGCCCAAGTTTGCAGTGTCACATGATACAAAACGTGGGGGTTTTCTCACAGGAAACTTCTTCTGAATGCTTCATTCAGAAGATGAGTAACGCAAAGCAGATGCTTTCAGAGTATCATGGTGTCCTAGGTTAGTACATTGGGATATAAGAGAATGTGAATCAGAGGAATAAACCCTACTTTTTGACCTCCCTTAAAAGTATACATACTTGATGTCAGGATTTCTCCTTCTTCTCCTACTTTTTTCTTTTCCATTTTCAAACATTTTCACTTGGCCAACTAACCTTCCTTACATCTAAAAGTCTTCTTACCTATATTCTCATCCCTGTGTACTACCATGATTAGCTAACTCACCATGCTTCCCCTTTTCTCTACCCTAATCATGACCACCTCTATTCTCTTGGTCAGAACATGGCAAAGGGAGATGCGTTATCAACCAGGGGACGTTTTCTTGTATGTACTAGTAGGTGGAGGAAGAACTATTGTTTATTCAGTAATTACTATGTACTAGGCATTGTACCCAGGGCTTTATGTGATGAGAAAATAGCACCATTAGAGGCAGCTATCATGTCTTTCCAGTTTGTTGTGAAAAAGTGGCCATAGCAGACATTTAAAAATGACTTTTGGTGATTGTTATGATGAAGTATTTTTGTTGTTTGTGTTTGCAGTGTTAAGTTGTACATAGGATTCATTTTCCTTAACATCAGTCAAAATATGTTGAGTGATACTCTTAATAGGACATTGTTTTTAGCCCCTTTTCAACTCGCTTTGGAACTTTTCATTCCTGTTTTTAAAAAATGAGGAAGAGAAAAAGAAATGCTTAGCACAGTTATTTTTCTTGTTACTTTCTCTGATTGTTTAGTTTCTGTTTGCATCCTGAATATACCAGGTGCTGAAATGAACATGTACTTTCTAGGGGAGTTATATTTTGAAGTAATTAAAACATCCAGTCTTGCAGTTTTAAAAAATCATTTTCAATGCTATAAGGGCTGATTTCCAGACATAGAAATTAATTGAAGAATATTTACTTTTAGAAAATAAGAAAAAAACTCCAACACAGGAAGTAGATAGGGATTCTTATGCTGTTTTGTAAGACAAAAAAAAAAAAAATAAAACAAACAAAAAAGGGAGTGGTGAGGGACAGAGATAAAAACCACTTGTAAGTGAAACAATATCTGTCTCAAGGCTATTCTTAAATAACCACACAATTCATTTATAGTTTTTTATTTTCCTATCTATTTTCCTTTCTACTATATTATGGTGCCTGTCACTAAGACATAGATATAAACATGGAATTGCATTATCGAAGTTGCTATATCAATTACCTTTCTAAGATAATTACCTTTGTACTAGAGAGTTTTAAAAATCAATAGTGTTCTTTTCAATATCTCAGTAACAGTTAATTATTATTACAACTCATTTTAACAGTTATTCTGCTTAGTAAAAAGAACCATACTTTGAATGTCACTAACCAGTAAGAAAAGCAACTGAGTGAAGTATATTTATTGAAGATTTTAATTGAAAATGACTGCTCATTTCTGGTAGGGTTGAGAGCATACTCCATAAACATCAAAGACTCCAACTGACGGTAACAATAAATGAAGTTGTCATTAGTTATTTTAATATCAGAGGCTCTCTAAATATGCTAACACGTCTTTAGTTTGTGTCGAGGCTTGACTGATTTTAGCTTGTCCACCATTCTTGGGGTACCAAGAATCTTATCAAGTATTACTTGATAGAATTGCAAGTAATGTAATATACCAATTCTAAATGATAAAACTATTTCAGTTCTTCTGATTCTGATCAATACATGTTAATGATGATCTTCTAAAGAATGGTCAAAAAAATCTGGCTATTTTTAATTTAATTGGTCTCAAGTTTTCCATCCTTAGAATAGGGATAGACATTGACTGTCTTAGCTGGATTGATATGTGGAATAATCAATACAGATGAATTGCTAAGAGGTTTGCAAATACAAAAGTTCTGTAATAGATATTAATGATAATTTTAGATAGACACTTGTGACTGTAACTTTGGGTGAATACTTCAAGGGTTGACTCTTCCTTTACATTAGAGTTTGCTCAAATCTTTTCAAAACACCTCCTTGTTCGTTGTCATCTTTAATTCTATTTGACAGAGTCAAAACCTTTCCTTCAACAGAATATTCAGTAACCTTCACCAAATAACCATTAATTAAGCAATTAAAATAAATTTGAAGAAAAAAGAACTTTGAAAGGAGAATAGAATTAACTCAAAAGATAGTTTAAAAATAGTTTTCTAGCACTTCAGTCATTATTGACCAAAAACTTCCTAGGGAATATTAACAATGCATTTGATAGTTGCCAAGGAAACCTTAACCTTTCCTGAGAATGTATGCCCTTCTGCATTGTACATGATTGTCAGAATAACTTCAGCAACTGATTATAACTGAGCCATTTTCAACATCAAACTTTTATTCTTGTCAATCCCTTTTCAAAGAATAAGCTCAAGTATTCAAGATATCTTGCTCTGTATCTATATTTCTGTTACTGAGGATTTGTACTTCAAATATGGAGATTCTTTATTAACAATTTCCCCATCAATCTTTGCCATCTTGTGAGAGAAATCGGTCCTAATTTAGAGACAAGGAAACAGAAGTACTTAATGTTTTTATTGTGTGAGAATGATTCTATCATACCGCTTACTGGCTTTCTTTGTTCAGAATGTGTCTGAGTCCATTCAGACTGCAATAACAAAATGACATAGTTGGGTGACTGATAAACAACCAACATTTATATCTCACAGTTTTGGAGGCTGGAAGTCCAAGATCAGGGTGCCAGCATGGTCGGGTGAAGACTTCTCATTGTGTCCTTACACAGCAGAAAGGGCCTCTTTTTATAAGTGTATGAATCTCATTCAGGAGGGCTCCACCCTGTGACCTAAGCACCTCCCAAAGGTACCCATCTACTGACACCATCACAGTGGGCATCAGGATTTCAACATAACTAATTTTGGAGGGATACACACATTCAGACAACAGAACACAGCAACTAATCAAATATCTAGCAGTGTTTAAAAGTAGTCTGTATTTTTCTAAGTAGCACTACTTAAAAAAAGTTTGTTTTCACGTGTGTCGATTAACCAGATCTATGATCCTCTGAGATAGTGGGAAAAGCACCAACCAGGGAGTCAGGAGACCTGCTTATACTACTTACCAGATATATGACCTTGGCCAAGCTAATTGATCTATGTATTTTTTCATCTATTAAATGGCAGTGATACTGTGCATCTCATAGGGATGTTGGGAGATTTAAGTGACATAGTGTATGAAGAGCACCTGACATGGTTAACATACTCAGCATATAAAATTTAACACCTAGTATTATTGCTTAAGGAGTATATATTAATATCATATGAGCACATACTTTGTATTCTGAGTACTGACTTGAGGATTATTATCTATAGAAATATATTATGGTATTAGGAGAGCAACATACCTGATATTGGTACTATACTGAAGATTCCAAGTTATATGGTCATCATAAGCATAATATTATACTGCAAAGGCAGGGTAGAAAGGGAACTACTATTTATTGGTGTGCCAGATGCTATGCTAAGGATTTTGCATTCTGTTATCCCATTAAGTCCTCACAACCTAATGAGATAGGTGTTGTTATTATCCCCACATATGTAACATTACTAGGATTTGAAATTAAAAGGGAAGGGAGCACAAATACAGTCTTTGGGGGAAACTAGCAGAATTAATATTTTTTGTAGTAGAGCAAGTTATATCCATGCAAATTCTGTTAATCACCCGTGCAAATCTGTACCTGAGGAGGTTGGTACCAACGGAAAAGAAAGGTAGTGAGGAGTGATACAATAAGTCCATTCTTTCTTTGTACATTTGAGATTTGAAATGAAAACTGAAATACTCTAGGTTAAAAATTGAGTGTTTCTGTTTTTTTTTAAAAATGTTGTTCAGACAAATAATGAATTGTTTGTGTATGTGAAAACTGAAGCAAAGCCAAACATAACAAAACAAAAAACACCCACACCAAACATATGTCCCTAGGTTATTCAGGTTCCTGGTTTTTATTTTCTGTCTTTATTTGTGGTTTAGCCTTTGATAAAGGAGAACACCAGTGTACATTTATAGGCATTCATGTAAGTGTAAAAATGGTATTAGGGTGTGACAAGCATTATGTAACAAACCAAAAAAATGTGCACTTTCCCCAACTTGTTTTATGTCATGACTTGCACAGATTTAGTATTTTTTACCTGGAATCTATGAGTGATTCTAAGATAAATTTATTATTGTGTTAAAATATACATAGCATAAAATTAATCCTTTTAATAATTTAAACCCTGCAATTCAATGGCGTTAAATACATTCACATTGTTGTGCAACAATTACCACTATCAATGAATTCCACTAAACAATTACTTCCCATACCCATTTCTTTCTTGTCCCTGATAACCACTATTCTGTTTTCTATCCCTATGAATTTTATATTTTAAGTACTTCATATAAGTTGAATCTTCTTTTGTGTCTGGTTTGTTTCACTTAGCATGATATTTTCAAGGTTCAAGCATGTATTAGAATTTCATTACATTTTAAAACTGAATAATATTCCATTTCATGTATATACCACATTTGTTTATCCATTCATCCATCAATTAATGTTTTTTCACTTTTGGCTATTTGTGAATAATGTTGTTATGAATATTGTTGTACAAATATCTATTTGAGTCCCTGATTTTGATTGTTTTGGATATATACCCAGAAATAAAATTATTGGATCATATGGTCATTCTATGTTTATGTTTTTGAAGAACTGCTATACTGTTTTTACGGCACATCATTTTACATTTCCACTAGCAATGAATGAAGGTTCCAGTTTCTCCACATTCTCACTAACACTTGTCTGTTTCTTTCTTTTTTAATAATAATGATGTTAATAGGTGTTTGGGAGAAGGAAATGGCAACCCACTTCAGTATTCTTTCCTAGAGAATCCCATGGACAGAGGAACCTGGTGGGCTGTCATCTGCGGGGTCGTACAGAGTCAGATACGACTGAAGCGACTTAGCAGCAGCAGCAACAGATGTGTAGTGGTATCTCATGTGATTTTGATTTGCATTTCCCTAATGATTAGGGATATTGAACATCTCAACTTTCAGTGCTTATTGGCCATTTGTATATCTTTTTTTGCAGAACCTTCTATTCAAGTCCTTAGCCCATTTTTGAATTGGGTTTTGTTGTTGTTGTTGTTGTTGTTGTTGTTGTTGAGTTGTAGATCTTTATAAATTCTGGATAGGAACCCCTTATCAGATATATGATTTGCAAGTGTTTTCTCCCATTCTGTAGGTTGCCTTTTTGCTTTATTTTTAATATTCATTGATATATAAAAGTTTTTAATTCTGGTGAGCAATGTTGGTGTATTTTTTTCTTTTGTTGCCTATATTTATGGTGTCTTATTAAACAAATAATTGCTAAATCTAATGTCATGAAGCTTTTACTCTGTTTTCTTCTAAGAGTTTTATAGTATTAATGCTTACATTTAGGCATTTGTATTACGTTGAATGATTTTTGAGTATAGAAATGTCCTTGCATTCCAGGAATAAATTCTACTTGTTTATGGTGTACAATCTTTTTAGTACACTGATGAATTTAGTTTGCTATTATTTAGTTGAGGACTTGTGTATTGATATTCATAGGGATATTGGTCTGTGATTTTCTTTTCCTGTAGTATCAGCATCTGTGTCTGACTTTGGTATCAGGGTGATGCTGGACTCATGGAATGAGTCAGAAAATGTTCCTTCCTCTTCAGTATTTTGAATAGTTTTTTTTTTTTTTCTTCTGCACCTCACAGTATATGGAACTTTGCCCACCAAGGATTGAATGTGTAACCCCTGCAGTGGAAGTGCAGAGTCTTAATCACTGGAAATCCAGGAAAGTCTCCTCTTCAGTATTTTGAAAGTGTTTGAGGAAGATTGATGTAAGCTCTATTTCAGGTGTTTGGTAGAATCCAGCAGTTAAGCCATCTGTTCAGGTCTTTTCTTTGTTGGGAAGTTTTTGACTGCTAATTCAATCACCTTACTATTTATAGGTCTATTCAGATATTCTGTCTTTTTATGATTCAGTCTTCGTATGTTGTATATTTTTAGGAATGTCTGTTTTACCCAGGTTATCCAATTTGCAGGCAGACGATTGTCCATAATAATCTTTTGTAATATTTTCTGGTATGTGCTAAGTCACTTCAGTCATGTCCAACTCTTGCGACCCTTTGAACTGTAGTCCAACAGGCTCCTCTGTCCATGGGATTGTCCAGGTGAGAATACTGGAGTGGGTTGCCGTGCCCTCCTCCAGGGAATATTCCCAAGCCAGGGATCTGTGTCTCCTAGGACTCCTGCATTGGCAGGTGGGTTCTTTACCAATAGTGCCACCTAGGAAGCCCCCTATTAAGCAAAATAGGTAGTATGCCCCCACTTTCACTTTTTAAAAATTTATTTTATTGACTTATAGTTGATTACTAATGTGTTAATTTCTGCTATACATCAAAGTGATTTGGTTATACATAATATACAGGTTCATTTTCATATTCATTTACATTATGGTTTATCAGTTCAGTTCAGTTAATTTGCTCAGTCGTGTCTGATTCTTTGCAACCCCATGGACTGCAGCACGCCAGGCTTCCCTACCATCACCAACTCCCAGAGCTTGCTCAAACTCGTGTCCATCGAGTTGGTGATGCCATCCAACCATCTCATCCTCTGTTGTCCCTTTCTCCTCCTGCCTTCAATCTTTCCCAGCAACAGAGTCTTTTCCAGTTAGTCTGAACTTCGCATCAGATGGCCAAAATATGGGAGCTTCAGCTTCAGCATCAGCCCTTCCAGTGAATATTAAGGACTGATTTCCTTTAGGATGGACTGGTTGGATGTCCTTGCAGTCCAAGGGACTCTCAAGAGTCTTCTCCAACACCACAGTTCAAAAGCATCAATTCATCAGTGCTCAGCTTTCTTTATGGTCCAACTCTCACATCCATACCACTACTGGAAAAACCACAGTTTTGACTAGATGAACCTTTGTTGGCAAAGGAATGTCTCTACTTTTTAATATGCTGTCTAGGTTGGTCATAGCTTTCTTCCAAGGAGCAAGTGTCTTTTAATTTCATGGCTGCAGTCACCATCTGCAGTGATTTTGGAGTCCCCCAGAATAAAGTCTGTCACTGTTTCCATTGTTTCCCCATCTATTTGACATGAAATGATGGGACCAGATGCCATGATCTTGGTTTTTTGAATGTTGAGTTTTAAGCCAACATTTTCCCTCTCCTCTTTCACTTTTATTAAGAGGCTCCTTAGTTCTTCTTCACTTTCTGCCATAAAGGTGGTTTCATCTGTGTATCTGAGGTTATTGAGATTTCTCCTGGCAATCTTCCTTCCAGCTTGTGCTTCATCCAGCCCAGCGTTTCTCATGATGTACTCTGCATATAAGTTAAATAAGCAGGTTGACAATATACAGCCTTGACGTGCTCCTTTACCTATTTGGAACCAGTCCATTGTTCCATGTCCAGTTCTAACTGTTGCTTCTTGACCTGCATACTGATTCCTCAGGGGGCAGGTCAGGTGTTCTGGTATTCCCATCTCTTTAAGAATTTTCCATAGTTTGTTGTGATCCACACAGTCAAAGGATTTGTCATACTCAATAATGCAGAAGTAGATGTTTTTCTGGAACTCTCTTGCTTTTTTGATGATCCAACAGATGTTGGAATTTGATCTCTGGTTCCTCTGCCATTTCTAAATCCAGCTTGAACACCTGGAAGTTCATGGTTCACATACGGTTGAAGCCTGACTTGAAGAATTTTGAGCATTACTTTGCTATCGTGTGAGATGAGTGCAATTGTGGTGTTGTTTAAACATTCTTTGGCACTTCCTTTCTTTGGGACTGGAATGAAAACTGACTTTTGCAGTCCTGTGGCCACTGCTGAGTTTTCCAAATTTGCTGGCATATTGAGTGTAGCACTTTCACACCATCATCTTTTAGGATTTGAAACAGCTCAACGGGAATTCTATCACCTTCACTAGCTTTGTTTATAGTGATGATTCCTAAGGCCCACTTGACTTTGCATTTCAGTATGTCTGGCTCTAGGTGAGTGATTGCACCATCCTGGTTATCTGGGTCATGAAGATCTTTTTGGTACCATTCTTCTGTTTTCTTGCCACCTTTTCTTAAAATCTTCTGCTTCTGTTAGGTTCATAGCATTTCTGTTCTTTATTGTGCCCATCTTTGCATGAAATGTTCCCATGGTATCTCTAAGTTTCTTGGAGAGATCTCTAGTCTTTCCCATTCTATTGTTTTCATCTATTTCTTTGCAATGATCACTGAGGAAGGCTTTCTTATCTCTCCCTGCTATTCTTTGGAAATCTGTATTCAAGTGGTTATAGGTTTCCTTTCTCATTTGCCTTTAGCTTCTCTTCTTTTCTCAGCAACTTGTAAGGCCTGGTCTTGATCAGTGCCTCCTATATAATGTCTCTAACCTCCATCCATAGTTCTTCAGGCACTCTGTCTATTCAGTCTAATCCCTTGAATTTGTTTGTCACTTCGACTGTATAACCTTAAGGAATTTGTTTTACATCATACCTGAATGGCTAGTGGTTTTCCCTTCTTTCTTCAATTTATGTCTGAAATTGGCAATAAGGAGTTCATGATCTGAACCACAGTCAGTTCCCAGTCTTGTTTTGCTGACTGGATAGAGCTTTCCCACTTTTGCCTGCAAAGCATATAATCAGTCTGATTTTGGTGTTGAGAATCTGGTGATGTCCATGTGTAGAGTCATCTCTTGCATTGTTGGAAGAGGGTGTTTGCTCTGACCAGTGCATTCTCTTGGCAAAACTTTGTTAGCCTTCACCCTGCTTCATTTTGCACTCCAAGGCCAAATTTGCCTGTTACTCTAGGTATTTCTTGACTTCCTGCTTTTGCGTTCCAATCCCACATTCCTCCAATCCAACATTCCAATCCTATGATGAAAGGACATCATTTTTAGGTGTTAATTTTAGAAGGTCTCATAGGTATTCATAGAATAGTTCAGCTGCAGCTTCTTCAGCATTTCTGGTCAGGAGATAGACTTGGATTACCATGATATTGAATGGCTTGCCTTTGAAACAAACAGAGATCATTCTGTCATTTTTGAGATTGCATCCAAGTACTGCATTTCGGACTCTTTTGTTGACTATGATGCCTACTCCATTTCTTCTAAGGGATTCTTGCCCACAGTAGTAGATATAATGGTCATCTGAGTTAAATTCACCCATTCCAGTCCATTTTAGTTCACTGATTCCTAGAATGTCGACATTCATCCTTACCATCTCCTGTTTGACCACTTCCAATTTCCCTTGATTCATGGACCTAACATTCCAGGTTCCTATGCAATATTGCTCTTTGTAGCATCGGGCCTTGCTTCCATCACCTGTCACATCCACAACTGGGTGTTGTTTTTGCTTTGACTCCATCCCTTCCTTCTTTCTGGAGTTATTTCTCCACTGATCTCCAGTAGCATATTGGGCACCTACCGACCTGGGGAGTTCATCTTTCAGTGTCCTATCTTTTTGCCTTTTCATACTGTTCATGGGGTTCTCAAGGCAAGAATACTGAAGTGGTTTGCCATTCCCTTCTCCAGTGGACCACATATTTCCAGAACTCTGCATTACGACCCGTCTGTCCTGGGTGGCCCTACATGACATGGCACATAGTTTCATTGAATTAGACATGGCTATGTTCCATGTGATACGTTTGATTAGTGTTCTGTGACTGTGGTTTTCATTCTGTCTGCCCTCTGAAGGATAAGTATAAGAGGCCTGTGGAAGCTTCCTGATGGGCAAGACTCACTGTAAGGGAAACTGGGTCTTGTTCTGATTGGCAGAGCCATGCTCAGCAAATCTTGAATTCACTTTTTGTTGATGGGTGGGGCTGTGTTCCCTAGTTGTTGTTTGACCTGAGACCAAACTGTGGTGGAGGTAATGAACGTAATGGCGACCTCCTTCAAAAGGTCCTGTGCACACTGCCACACTCAGCCCCTGACCCTGCAGCAGGCCACCGCCAACCCACGCATCCGCCAGAGATTCCCAGACACTCCAGGGCAGGTCTGAGTCAATCTCTTGTGGGTCACTGCTGCTTTCTCCTGGATTCTGGTGTGCACAATGTTTTGTTTATGTCCTCCAAGAAACTGTTTCTCCAGTCTTATGTACGTTCTGTAATCAAATCCCACTGGACTCTAAAGTCAAATTCCTTGACGGTTCTCAGTCCCTTTGCCAGATCCCCAGGTTGGGAAATCTGTTGTGGGTCCAAGAGCTTTCTTAACAGTATGAGAATTTCTTTGGCATTATTGTTTTGCAGTTTGTTTTGTGGGTCGTCTGCTCGGTGGCTCTATGGTTGGGCTAATAATGGTGACCTCTTCCAAGACAGCTTATGCCACACACTGTGTGACCCAGGTCTGCTGCACCCCAAGCTCCTGCAGCAGGCCACTGCTGACCTGTACCTCTTCAGGAGATGCTCAAACACTCAAAGGCAGGTCTGACTCAGTCTCTGTTGGGTATCTGGGTCCTGGTGCAGACACGGTGTTGTTTGAGCCCTCTGAGCATCTCTGGCAGGCATGGGGTTTGATTATAAATGTGATTTTGCCCCTCTTGCTGTCTTGCTGGGCCTTCTCCTTTGCCCTTGAATGTGGGGTATCTTTTTATGGTGGGATCCATCATTCTTCTGTCAATGTTTGTTCAGCAGCAAGTGGTAATTTTGGAGTTCTTGCAGAAGATGAGCGCACATCCTTCTACTCTATAATCTTGTGTGCAATTTGGTTTATCATAGGATATTGAATTCAGTTCCCTGTGCTATACAGTAGGACCTTGTTGTTTACTCACTTTGATTTTTTGATTTTGGTAATTTGAGTCTCTTTTTTTCCAAACTACATGAAGATTTGTATGCTTTATTAGATCTTTTCAAAGAATGCTTGGTTTCCTTGTTTTTCTCTATTGTTTTCCTATTCTCTGTTTTATTTATCTCCACTCTAATCTTAATTTTCTTCCTCTTTCTAGCTTTGGTTTTGGTCTGGACATTGTGTAATGATGCAAAATTAGGTTGTTGATTTGATATCTTTCTTCTTTTTAAAATATAAACACTTATAGCTACAAATTTTCCTCTTAGTGCTGTTTTCACTATATCACATATGTTTTGGTATATTGTTTTTTCATTTGTCTTAAGGTATTTTCTAATATCCCTTGTGATTTCTTTGATCCACTGGTTGTTTAAGAGTGTATTGTTTCCACATATTTGTGTGTTTTCTGATTTTCCTTCCATTGATTGCTTGTTTCATTCCAATGCGATTGGAAAAGATATTTGTATATTTTCAATTTTTGAGAATTCATTAAAGCTTATTCTGTGGTTTAATGTATGGCTTATCCTAGAGAAAGTTCCATGTACACTTGAGAGAAATGTCTATTCTGATGTTGGGAGGAATGTTCTGTATACGTCTGTTAGGCCCAATTCGTTTATTTAATGTTATTTAAATCCTCTGTTTCCTTGTTGATCTTCTGTTTTTCTCTCAAGTTATTGAAAGTGGGGTATTAAAGTCTCCAATAATTACTGTATATCTGTATCTTTCTCCCTTTAATTCTGTTGATATTTGCCTCATATATTTTGGAGGTCTGATGTTTGATGTGTAAATGGTTATAACTGCCATATTCTTTTGGTCAATTAACCTTTTTACCAACATACAGTGTACTTACTTATCTCTTGCAACAGTTTTTAAGTCTATTTCATCTGGTATTACCGTAGCTATCCCAGCCCTCCTTGGTTACTACTGGTATGAATATCCTTCTACATTCTTCACTTTCAAGCTATTACAGTCCTTAGATCTAAAGTTAGTCTCTTGTAGATAGCATTAGTTAAATCATGTTTTTATAAACCATTCTGCCAATCTAAGCCTTTTGGATGGGCAATTTAATCCATTCAGAATATTAACAGTTACTGATAAGGAAGGATTTATATTTACCATTTTGTTATTTGTTTTCTCTATGTCTTATAGCTTTTTTGTCCCTTATTTCCTCTTTCCTATAAAGTTACATTAGTCTTTTTTTTTTTTATGTTTCCATGGGAAAGCAAAGGATTGGAGTTTCCTAGTGTGCCGTTTTGCTGATGTCACTCCAGATTTAGATATTTAAAACTGTAAGAGCATGATTCATATACAAGGTGGTAAACACATCCTAAAATTTTATCCCAAGAGACAGAACAACTAAATATAAAGAATCAGGAAAGGCAGGGAAGGGCTTCCTAATCTATATTGATCAATCTTTAGAGACTTCATGAATAGATTTTAAGGCTTATATGAACCATCTTGAAATTGTAAACCCAATTTTGTGGAGTTTTTTTTCTGATTGTTTTGGGCAGTAAAGAAATTTTCATAGCTTTAATTAGATTCTTAAGGGGAATGTACTTAATCTTTGTCCCAATTATAAAAGTAATATAAGATGCTAAGGTGCTCAGTCACTCAGTCATGTCTGACTCTTTGCTATCCCATGGACTATAGACCACCAGGCTCTTCTGTCCAAAGAATTCTCCAGGCAAGCATATTGGAATGTGTTGCCATTTCTTTCTCCATGGGATCTTCCCTACCCAGGGATTGAACCCGGGTCTCCTGCATTGCAGGCAGATTCTTTACCACTGTGCCACCATGAAAGCAATATATACTTCTCAAATGATCTATGACCCACAAGACACCAGAGAAGTTCTGTTAAACTGTAAAGGATCAGATCATTATGTTACATATATTAATAGCTGGTGAACCTGGTGATTAAACCTATTCCAGAGCATACATAAAAAGGGAAGTCTTCCAAGTTCATTTTAACAGATTAACAGAACCTTGAAATCAAAGTTGAAAAAACTTAAAAAAAAAAAACCAAAAAAAAAACCGGGAAACTACAGACTAACATGTAAATCACATAGGTGCAAATCACATAGAAATTTCTGTGTTTCTCCTGTTAAGCTGGATTTCCACTCTCTCAGAGACCAATCAGTTCTACTCTCTCCATCCTTATCCTTATTCATCACCATCTCCCTCCTTTTCACCTACTAACTATTAGAGATTCCTACATCACTCAAGACCAAGTTTACCTACTTTATGATAATTTTCAAAGGCCATGCTTTTATTCACTGTCTTTATGATAAATGTATAATCTGCATGGTTAATTTTTCCAATCAAATATGCTTTATATATGATGCTATCAAATATAGTTATCTTAGTTACTTTAAAAACTGGGTATGTTTATCAATTTCCATTCTGTAATAGATTAGGGCCATGCTGAGATAATTCTCTGCAGAGTAGTTCTTAGGCTTATTCCATTAACTCCATGAACTTATTTATAGAAATCTTTATCTGTACTCTCTGCGTATGTGTGTGTTCATGCATACACATGTTTTCTTGGATAAAGTATGTAGATTTCATTAGATTTTCAATTTCCAAAGAATGAAGAGCTAGTTTAAATGAATTGTCAGATTCTCCAAAGGGTTAAACCCTTCTCCTCCAATAAAGAACCACCTGTTAATTTATACTAATTCATGAAAAACTAGTAATTTATGAAAATTTTGGAGAAAATTTGCAGGAATGCTGCCATAGTTTCCACAGATTGTCTCTGGATGTCTCGACACAAATAAAAACTTGGATGAAATGTACATAAGATTGGCCCAGAATTTCTTATGTTTTTCACTCTTGTGTTAATTTACTTCCTTACTGTGGAGAATTTTCATAGTAATTTTAGTAGAATTTTCTCCATAAAACAGATACTTTGTAAGGAGGAATTTGGTTGAATAAAATGTAACCTTGTAACCCAAAAGAAATTTAAAAATACCCTCAGTCTTTCAGAGTGACTACTTATGAATTAAAATGGTCCATAAAAGGTGTGCTGACTCACTCTTTGTCTAAATATGATTTCCTTTTCAGTTCAGTTCAGTAGCTCAGTCAGGTCTGACTCTTTGTGACCCCATGGACTGCAGCATGCCAGGCCTCCCTGTCCATCACCAACTCCCAGAGTCTACTCAAACTCATGTCCACTGAGTCAGTGATGCTATCCAACCATCTGATCCTCTTTCGTCCCCTTCTCCTCCCACCTTCAATCTCTCCCAGCATCAGGGTCTTTTCAAATGAGTCAGTTCTTCCCATAAGGTGGCCAAAGTATTGGAGTTTCAGCTTCAGCATCAGTCCTTCCAATGAATATTCAGGACTGGTTTCCTTTAGGATGGACTGGTTGGATCTCCTTGCAGTCCAAGGGACTCTCAAGAGTCTTCTCCAGCACCACAGTTCAAAAGCATCAATTCTTCAGCACTCAGCTTTCTTTATAGTCCAACTCTCACATCCATACATGACTACTGGAAAAACCATAGCCTTGAGTAGACGGACCTTTGTTGGCAAAGTAATGTCTCTGCTTTTTAACATGCTGTCTAGGTTGGTCATAACTTCCCTTCCAAGGAGCAAGCGTCTTTTAATTTCATGGTTGCAGTCGCCATCTGCAGTGATTTTGGAACTCCCCTAAATAAAGTCTGTCACTGTTTCCTCTGTTTCCCCATCTATTTGCCATGAAGTGATGGGACCAGATACCACATGATCTTAGTTTCTTGAATGTTGAGTTTTAAGCCAACTTTTTCACTCTCCTCTTTCACTTTCATCAAGAGGCTCTTTAGTTCTTCTTCATTTTCTGCCATAAGAGTGGTGTCATCTGCATATCTGAGATTATTGATATTTCTCCCGGCAATCTTGATTCCAGCTTGTGCTTCATACAGCCCAGCGTTTCTCATGATGTACTCTGCATATAAGTTAAATAAGCAGGGTAACAGTATCCAGCCTTGATGTACTCTTTTTCCTATTTGGAACCAGTCTGTTGTTCCATGTCCAGTTCTGATTGTTGCTTCTTGAGCTGCATACAGAGTTTTCAAGAGCAGGTCAGGTGGTCTGGTATTCCCATCTCTTTCAGAATTTTCCACAGTTTGTTGTGATTCACACCATCAAAGGCTTTGGCATAGTCAAAAAAGCAGAAGTGGATGTTTTTGTGGAACTCTCTTGCTTTTTCGATGATCCAACGGATGTTGGCAGTGATTTACCCTAGCAGATTTTATTGTAAAAAAGCGGAAAAAAATGATCATTTTGGGAAGTTATGTTAATTTTTTTACTCAGACTAGATACAAATTAATTTTGGAGTAAGGGGAAACTTCTATTTTTAAAGGTAGATATTTTCCCTTTTCCCAGGGCTAAACCTAGTAGGTACTGACACCTTTAAAGTGGTAAAGGGCTTAAAGGAGGGCTCATTTTGGAGGTGCAGTTATGGTTGAGTCTTTTAATGTCACTAGGAGTTAGGTTGTTGCCCATCTCTACGTGGATGACTACATGGATGAAGAATCCTACTTGTCAAACTCCTGAGGTACCTTGGTCTCTTTTTTGAGTTTCCTTATCTGAATGTGACAGAATCATTAAATCTAGTGACGCTAGCCAAGAGAGGGCCAGGCTGAGCAGGTAGCTTAAATTCGCATCCTTAAGTGCATGGTGTCATTTAAAAAAAAGTAAAAGGCTATAGAGAAGATTAAGGGAAGGACGTGAAGTTGTATGAAATGAAATGAGGTTATTTAGTATCACTTGATCAAATCAAATCAATGTCATTTGCGTATATGTGAATGTGTGAACACAGATGTATGACAATGGGAATATTCAGCACAAATGTGAACTGATTTAAAATAATTTTATACAACATATTTGCTGAAAGTCCTGATGAGTGTTGAAATGACTCAATATGGACAAAGAAAGCTCACAGTATATTGAATTTGAAGCTTGGGTTCTGACATGATTGAATCTCCCCAAATAAACCGAACCTCAGCAATAATGGCATGAGTGAGCTAATGTGGATGTGCTATGAATTATTTGTCTGTTCTTTAGCTTAATGTCTGACCTGTAGATTAGAAGTTCAGCTGCCTCAAAATATAAACGATTACTTTGTATGGATTAGTGAGGCAGTGGTTGATGGAAGAATTTATTTTCCCTTTTCCCTTTTCACTCTTGAAAGTGAAAAAAGACAGAAGTTCTCTCCTTTACGGATCCAGTCCTTGATGTTCATTCAGCAACAGGAATGAAGGTGTTTATGGACAAAATCAAGTATCAACAGTATAGATTTATCTGTACTCATTTTCCCTGAAATTTAAAAATAAGTTTTTTTTTTAAATAGTAACTGAATAGTATTAAACCCTATGCTTGAAATACAGTTGCTTTTATGAACTAGAAGACATTTTTCTTTCGAAGTTAATTTTAAACCCAAAAATAGTACATCTGATAGAAAGGTTGATGGGAGGAAAAAAAAACAGAACAGAGCTGCTTTTTAGACCTCAAATTGAAGAAAGGGTAGAGTAAGCCACTGTGAACTTAAAATAGGAGTTTGCACTGAGAGTTGATCAATCTAATTACTTAAATATTCCTTAAAAAATGAGAGACTCTATTCCTTCTCATGTGTTTAAATACAAATTTGTATATGGTTGTCTATAAATTTATATTTGTGTTTCAACAAAAATGCACTATTATATTACTGAAATTAATATTCTAAAGGCAGTAATAAAACTACTTTGCATTCCTATAAATCTTTATAATGTATAAGACATTTTCATATATATTTGTAGTAAAACTGCATATCAGCTCAATGAGGTTCCATTTCTGTTGAATTCAAGGTTCTGGGAGGTTTTATGACTTGTCCAAGATAAAGAACAAATGAAGCATCAGAAGTAGGATTGAACCCCGGTAATCTATCACTAAATTGCATTTTAAAAATATCATGTTGCTCAAAAGCTTGGAATAAAAGTTAGGGAAAATAATTATACAAATAATTATAAAAATGTAATTATTGTATGAATGTGAAAACCAATGGAATATCTACTAATTTGATATCTTTGGATTAGCCAAGAAGTGGAATCATTTCTCCATGGCTTAATCTAATCAATTTTTGTCATAAGAAAAAGAAGTTTGAAAAATGAATTCTATAGAATTTCAATTCTGTATACTACACAACAATTCAACTAATATTGTAAAATCTCCTCTTTTTGGAAAAGTCTCTGGTCCTCTTATCTATAGTATGAATATAAGAATGAATCTTGAAACTTCTGAGTCATAATTTTTTATTTACATACCTCAGGGTTAAAGAGGGCTCTCTCTGAAATGTAAAGTCAATATGTCATAAAATCAAAATAGGTCCAAAGATATTAGTGTTTTTCCTGACTTCCAGTAGCTATTGATACTAAACTATATTACAAACATCTTTTTGGCAGTTGTCATGCTGTTGTTTTATCAAGCTCAAAAGAAAATACCCTAGGATAGAGAAACAAAGAATGTTTTAATAATGAACACAATTGTATCTTGGTAGTTTTGCACATTTTACTTTAAAGTCAGATATTCTGTGAAGACATTTAGAAGAATTGACATATTTAGGAGTCAGAATTTGTTTCTAAGGAAACTTGTGTATTGATACTATTGATAGACCATATATTAAAAATATACTTAGTCAACTTTAAAGTAAATTCAACTTTCTCTTTAATAATATATGAAAGTACATTCTTGAGATATTTAGGTAACACACTATAACTCTCCATATTATCTTTTATCAACTTGTTATTGCTATCTGATTTGACAGTATGTAATATTGTTATATATAAAATAGTAAGTAAGGTTTCAGGGACACACACTGCCCTAAGTGCTTTCTGTGCACTTTTGATATAGAAATTCCACAACTTTGAGTAGTTTTTATTATTATTCTCATTTTATGGATGAAAAAATTGAAGCATATAGAAGTAAAATAATTTGCCCAAGGTCACAGACCTAGTGAATGTTTGACTGGGTCTTCAAATTCAGTATATACATAGCTCTAAAACCTATGTTTTTAACTCTTATGCAGTGTTTTAAAAGTAGAGACAGTTTGCTTTCCCATTTTCTCTTTTAACAGTCCTATAAAGACTGTTACTATCACTATCTATAAAATAGTGATAGGAGTGCCGGCTCTGAAATCTGTTTGCCCTGCTTTAAATTCCAGTGCTTCAGTGCTAAGTCATTTCAGTTGTGTCAGAGTCTTTGCTATCACATGGACTTGAGCCTGCCAGGCTTTTCTGTCCATAGGATTCTCCAGGCAAAAATACTGGAGTGGGTTGCCATTGCCTCCTCCAGGGGATCTTCCTGACTCAGGGATTGAGCCTGGGTCTCTTATGTCTACTGCATTGTCAGGAGAGTTCTTTACCACTAGTGCCACCAGGGAAGCCCAATATTTGGCTAATTACTTATCTGTGTGCAGAAACTTTGCTTTGCTTTTCTTAACTTTACTTCATTGGCAAAGTGGGGATAGTAATATTATTTACCTCATAAGGTCATGGAAAGGATAAATTTAGACACTAAATGTAAGGAACTCAGAACAGTGCCTGGCAGATATACCAAGTATCTAATGAGTGCTAGCATTAACTCTTCCTTTTCCTCCTCCCCCTCTTCTATTGATGTTGTTGCTGTTGCTATTATTATCATTACTGCTTCCATGTCTCCTTCTTAGAATTACTTTCTTCACTTACCAATGTGCTGTTTTACATTTTCACTACGGATTTCCCACTTAGGTATTTTCTGTCCTTGACTTATGGTGGTTTAACTCCTCTATGATTAAAGCAATGGCAACAAAATAACATTATGAAGAGGCTGCCTTAAGTTTTGCTAAGATTTCTCTGTAAATATTACTTTAAGAAAAGTTTCTTCTAGGTAGTTTATATTTGTCATTTAAACTGACAAAAAGAAAGCAGAAAAGAAGCTGTCAAATTTGCAAATAATAGAGTTTACTGCATTTTAATTTCAAATAACATCCACTAGAAAGCTGTGGTAAGAAAGGATGTTTCTTTAAGAAGAAGATATTTTTCCAAGAAAATTTCAGGAACCCCTCAAACTTCTTCCCCTACCATAGATGGAGTTGGCAGTTGATCAGACCTCAATAATTTTATATGACATTCAGCTCTTTGAATGTGTATATTATTTTTACAATCTTTTTATTTTGTATTTAATGTCAATGGAATGAATCTGATTTGGAAAATAATTGTAATGTTCATATTCAATATTTTACAGCAATAAAGTTTTGTATTTACATACTGACATGGTAAAAAGATAAGAATATATATGTATATATTATCAATATATACTGCAACATTCACTGTTTTGGGGGTCTATTTTAAATTGAAAAGAGCACAATTTGAAATGAAGATGAACTTTTATGCACCTCGTATTACATTGAACTATTTAATGTTATTGAAACTGGAAAGATAAATTTTTACAAAACAAAAATCATAGTAGAGAGAATACCTCTGAGTCCATTTGACTAAAGATAAAGAGTGACACTGAAGGATTTACTGATGGATTATAATGTATACTCTTAAGGAGATCACGTTTTATTTTGTATATATTGTATACTGTATATTGAACATTTATTTTTATTTTTAAATTATGTTTATTTGGCTGCATAGGGTCTTATTTATGGCATGCAGAATATTTCATTGTGGTTCACGGGCTTTTTGTTGTGGTGAGTGGTCTCTAGTTGTGGCATGCTGGCTCCACAAGAGTCATTCTGGCTCTTCCTTGTAACCATTGCAGTGCAGTAGGTCCTATATTTTACACACACATCCTCCAAGCCTGGACAGATATATGTTGCTACAGGTTGGGTTCCCAAGAAACCAGACTCTAAAACAGATATTAGCATGAAGGATAAACTGTTTTTTCCTGAAATGGGGATCTGGGTGGCATAGTCCAGCATCTGTGAGTTACCCTGTAATGTTACTGATGCAATTACTGATTCTTTCTTTCTTTTTTTTGCCTCTCTATATTTTACAAATGTTTTACCGTAAACATGTATGTTAACAATGTTAGAAAAAAATCAATAATTGTCTTTTCAAAGAGAAAATTGCTGCACTGCTTTAGAAAGGAAATGCTTGTGGTCCTGGGACTTTTGAATATTTCTTTAGAACTAGAATGGCACAATGAGGTTTGGTGCTACTTGAAACTGGCTTTCAATCCACTCAGCTTTATGACTTTAGGCCTTTAGCCCTTAATATCTTACTTAATATCCCAAAGTTTCAGATTCCTCATTTGCAGTAGGGGAAGGCTGAGTGTGTGATTGAGGGAGGGGTGCAATGAGAGGCTAGATAGCTGATACCTATCTTGAGGGAAAGTTTTGAAAGTGATAACTAGAAATAATATTGCTAAAGAATCAGCCACGTAGTAAGATGTAAATTATCAGTTCAGTTCAGTTCAGTTGCTCAGTCTTGTCTGAATCTTTGAGACCCTATGGACTGCAGCACACCAGGCTTCCCTATCCATCACCAATTCTCGGAGTTTGCTCAAACTTATGTCCGTTGAGTATGTAATGCCATCCAACCATCTCATCCTCTGTCGCCCCTTTCTCCTCCCGCCTTCAATCTTTCCCAGCATCAGGGTCTTTTCACATGAGTCAGTTCTTCTCATTAGGTGGCCAAAGTATAGGAGCTTCAGCTTCAGCATCAGTCCTTTCAATGGATATTCAGGACTGATTTCCTTTAAGATGGACTGGTTTGATCTCCTTGCAGTCCAAGGGACTCTCAAGAGTCTTCTCCAACACCCCTAGTCAAAAGCATCAATTCTTTGGTGCTTAGCTTTCTCTATAGTCCAGCTCTCATATCCATACATGACTATTGGGGAAAAAAAAAAAACAAAAACATAGCTTTGGCTAGACCAACCTTTGCCAAAGGTTGGCAAAGTAATGTCTCTGCATTTTAATATGCTGTCTAGGTTGGCTATAACTTTTCTTCTAAGGAGCAAGCATCTTTTAATTTCATGGCTGCAGTCTCCATCTGCAGTGATTTTGAAGCCCCCCAAAATAAAGTTTGTCACTGTTTCCATTGTTTCCCCATCTATTTGCCAAGTTTGAACATTCTTTGACATTGTCTTTCTTTGGGATTGAAATGAAAACTGACCTTTTCCAGTCCTGTGGCCACTGCTGAGTTTTCCAAATTTGCTGGCATATTGAGTGCAACACTTTCACAGCATCATCTTTTAGGATTTGAAATAGCTCAACTGAAATTCCATCACCTCCACTAGCTTTGTTTGCAGTGATGCTTCCTAAGGCCCACTTGACTTCGCATTCCAGGATGTCTGGCTCTAGGTGAGTGATCACACCATCGAGATTATCTGGGTCATGAAGATCTTTTTTGTACAGTTCTTCTGTATATTCTTGCCACCTCTTCTTAATATCTTCTGCTTCTGTTCGGTACATACCTTTTCTGTCCTTTATTATGCCCATCTTTGCATGAAATGTTCCAATGGTATCTCTAATTTCCTTGAAGAGATCGCTAGTCTTTTCCATTCTATTGTTTTCCTCTATTTCTTTGCAATAATCACTGAGGAAGGCTTTCTTACTAAAGTTACTAAAAGGTAAGCCATTCTTATCTTCCTAACATAGTAAGGTGTTAGTAAATTATAGTCATTATATTTTGCTAAGGCCTTTGGATTTTTCTCTTTAAGTATTATGCACACATTTGCTATCTTCCCAAAAGTTATCCATCCACTAAAGGCTGGAACAGCTTAAAAAATATAATTTTTTTCCAAAAGTGTTTGACTTTAGAATATCTAGGAATAGAGTCAAGGCATTCTCTAGATATTTTCTTAACACTTTATTTTCAACTAAATGTTCATTTATCAAACAAATGAACTGAGAGCTAAGGAAAGGGATAGATTTTATTCTGTCATGTATAGAACAATTTTCTAGATTTAAAGGTATATCATTTTTCTTGTTTTTATTCAATACTGCACTTGATTTAAAAATGTTCCTTTAATACCATGTTTTACGCTTTATAGAATGATCAACCATCTGTACAAAATTTAAATCTTCTTGACTACTTGTTGAAAATATGTAAGAAAGTACAGTATGGTCAATTAAAAGAAAATGACTTGAATGCAGCTTTGGTGTACTGGACAATATGAATTGCAATTTAAACTTAGGAAATTTAATTGTGATTTTTATGTCATGCATTCTTTCCCACTCTTGCTACCTCTTTGAAAATCCCAGTCTCTTTTTTAATTCTGTAAGTTATTTTCCCTCCAATGCATTTAATTCTCACTTTAAATCATTGACTTGAACATATGAAAAAAATAAAATTTTGCATTGGTATCATTTTATTCCTCTATTTATCTGATATACTCCATAATGCTCTTTAATCCAATTTAAGGATTAACGGTGGGAAAGATTGTACTGTATAGGGATGACTTTCTGTGTTTGAGAATATTGCTGCTTTTCAAGAATTACTAGGCTGTAAAAATTCCACTCAATTTGTCTGTAGCCACAACTGACTATTTAGAGAAAACTGACCAATTAGTTTAGTTGAACAACTGGGAACTCTGTTAAAAAACAGAAAAAGAGACACAGATGTACAGAACAGACTTTTGGACTCTGTGGAAGAAGGCGTGGGTGGGATGTTTCGAGAGAACACCATATAAACATGTATATTATCAAGGGTGAAACAGATCACCAGCCCAGGTTGGATGCATGAGACAGGTGTTCGGGGCTGGTGCACTGTGAAGACCCAGAGGGATTGGGTGGAGAGGGAGGTGGGAGGTGGGATCGGGATGGGGATGTAAATCCATGGCTGATTCATGTCAATGTACGGCAAAAACCACTACAATATTGTAAAGTAATTAGCCTCCAACTAATAAAAATAAATTGAAAAAAAAAAACAAAAAAACAAAACTAAACTAAATTCACACAATATCCTCACTCATTGAAACATAAGACACTTGAATTCATTTTGTAGTTTTATCAAATCGTGGTATCATTGTATATGCATGGTATATAATTTTATTATCCATTCATGATGGTGAATTTTATGTCAACTTGACTAGGCTACAGAGTGCCTAGACATTTGGTCAAACATTATTCTGGTGTATCTCTGAGAGTGTTCTGGGTCAAGAGGAACATTTAAATTGTTAGGCTGAATAAAAGCAGATTGCTCTATCTAACATGAATATGTTAGTTGCTCAGTTATGTCTGACTCTTTGCAACACCATGGACTGTAGCCCACCAGACTCCCCTGTCCATGGGGATTCTCCAGGCAAAAATACTGGAGTGGGTTGCCATGCCCTTCTCTGGGAATCTTTTTGACCCAGGGATCGAACCCAGGTCTCCTGCATTGCAGGCAGATTCTGTACCATCTGAGCCACCAGGGAAGCCCTTATACAGCTACCAGCGAAGCCTATATAGGTGGGCCTCATCCAATAAGTTGGAGCCTTAAATTGAATAGGAAGGCTGGCCCTCACCTGAGTAAGATGAATTCTTCCTGCCTGAGAGCCCCTTTGTGTGTGTGTGTGTGTGTGTGTGTGTGTGTGTGTGTGTGTGTTGTTAGAACACTTTACATGTTGTTAAGTTGCTCAGTTGTGTCCAATTCTTTTCGACCCCATGGACTGCAGCACTCCAGACTTCCCTGTCCTTCACTATCTCACGGAGTTTGCTCAAACTCATGTTCATTGAGTCAGTGATGCCATCCAATCATCTCATCCTCTGTTGTCCCCTTCTCCTGCCTTCAGTCTTTGCCAGCATCAAGGTCTTTTCTGATGAGTTGGCTCTTCATCAGGTAGCCAAAGTATTGGAGCTTCAGCTTCAGCATCAGTCTTTCCAATGAATATGTAGGGTAAATTTCCTTAATATGAGATCTAACAAATTTTTAAGTGTACAATACTGAATTGTTAACTATAGGTATAATTTTTTTTATCAATTATACCTTGATAAAGCTGTTTAAAAGGAGAATTTTTCTTGCCCAACAACTTTCAGACTAAGACATCCACTGTTGTCCTTCTTTTGGACTCTCCTGGGTCTCTAACTTGCTAATTCAACCTACAGAAATTAATACTTGCCATCCTCTCCAATTCCTTATAATAAATCTCTTTCTACAGGTATATACATCCTGTTGGTTCTGTTTGTCTTGAGAACTCTCACTAATACACATTTATAATAATTAATTAGTCATATGCATGAGTCCTTCATCACCCAGTTATGTTCAACTCTGTGACCCCATGGACTATAGCCTATCAGGCTCCTCTCTCCATGCGATTCTCCAGGCAAGAATACTGGAGGGGTTGCTATTCCATTCTTCAGGGGATCTTCCCAACCCAGGAATTGAACCCAGGTCTCCTGCTTTGCAGGGAGATTCTTTACTGTCTGAGCCACCAGGGAAGCCCAATTAGTCATATATTGAATGTTTATATGTTATTCACTGGTGTTAAGTGTATTAAAACATAACCAAAAAACTTAATCCTCACAACAATCTTATGAATGAAGCACACAGTGTGTGGCTCAGATGGTAAAGTGTCTGCCTGCAATGTGGGAGACATGGGTTCAATCCCTGGGTTGGGAAGATCCCCTGGAGAAGGAAATGGCAACCTAATCCAGTACTCTTGCCTGGAAAATTCCATGAACTGAGGAGCCTGGTAGGCTACAGCCCATGGGGTCGCAAAGAGTCGGATACGACTCAGTGACTTCACTTCACTTCACTCACATAGAAAGAGAACTGAGGCTTGTGAAGTGTAAACAATGTAGAAAATTCCACACTTCTAGTAAGTATTGAGGCCAGTGTTCAAACACAGGCTGCCCCACTCTAGACATGAAACTTAATATGCTGTCCTGTACCTTCTTCCCCCTGAAAAATCATAGGTAAACTTCAGAGAAAGTGACTGAGGGTATTCATCAAATATCTTCTTGGTCCTCCTTTTAATGGATATTAGGTACTGAACAGATGAGTTTCTGTTTACTCTCCTAGTTGAATTTGTGTTGTTCCCAAATTTTAAATGACACAATGGTCCAGCTAGACCTAATTGATATCTATAGGACATTTCACCCCAAAACAATCAATTTCACCTTTTTCTCAAGTGCACACGGAACCTTCTCCAGAATAGATCACATCCTGGGACATAAATCTAGCCTTCGTAAATTCAAAAAAATTGAAATCATTCCAGTCATCTTCTCTGACCACAATGCAGTAAGATTAGTTCTCAATTACAGGAAAAAAAAAAAAAAAACAAACTATTAAAAATCCCAACACATGGAGGCTAAATAACACATTTCTGAATAACCAACAAATCATAGAAGAAATAAAAAAAAAAAAGAAATCAAAATATGCATAGAAATGAATGAAAATGAAAACACAACAACCCCAAACCTATGGGACACTGTAAAAGCAGTGCTAATGGGAAGGTTCATAGCAATACAGGCTTACCTCAAGAAACAAGAAAAAAGTCAAATAAATAACCTAACTCTACACCTAAAGCAACTAGAGAAGGAAGAAATGAAGAACCCCAGGGTTAGCAGAAGGAAAGATATCTTAAAAATTAGGGCAGAAATAAATGCAAAAGAAACAAAAGAGACCACAGCAAAAATCAACAAAGCTAAAAGCTGGGTTTTTTGAAAAGGTAAATAAAATTGACAAACCATTAGCCAGACTCATCAAGAAACAAAGGGAGAAGAATCAAATCAACAAAATTAGAAATGGAAATGGAGAGATCACAACAGACAACACAGAAATACAAAGGATCATAAGAGACTACTACCAGCAGCTCTATGCCAATAAAATGGACAACTTGGAAGAAATGGACAAATTCGTAGAAAAGTATAACTTTCCAAAACTGAACCAGGAAGAAATAGAAAATCTTAACAGAGACATCACAACCCCAAAAATCAAAACTGTAATCAGAAATCTTCCAGCAAACAAAAGCCCAGGACCAGATGGCTTCACAGCTGAATTCTACCAAAAATTTAGAGAAGAGCTAACACCCATCTTACTCAAACTCTTCCAGAAAATTGCAGAAGAAGGCAAACTTCCAAACTCATTCTATGAGGCCACCATCACCCTAATTCCAAAACCAGACAATGATGCCACAAAAAAAGAAAACTACAGGACAATATCACTGATGAACATAGATGCAAAAATCCTTAACAAAATTCTAGCACACAGAATCCAGCAACATATTAAAAAGATCATACATCATGACCAAGTGGGTTTTATCCCAGGAATGCAAGGATTCTTTAGTATCTGCAAATCAATCAATGTAATACACCACATTAACAAATTGAAAGATAAAAACCATATGATTATCTCTATAGATGCAGAAAAAGCCTTTGAAAAAATTCAACATCCTTTTATGATTAAAACTCTCCAGAAAGCAGGAATAAAAGGAACATACCTCAACATAATAAAAGCTATATATGATAAACCCACGGGAAGCATTACCCTCAATGGTGAAAAATTGAAAGCATTTCCCCTACAATCAGGAAGAAGACAAGGGTGCCCATTCTCACCACTACTATTCAACATAGTTTTGGAAGTGTTGGCCACAGCAATCAGAGCAGAAAAGGAAGTAAAAGGAATCCAGATAGGAAAAGAAGAAGTGAAACTCTCGCTGTTTGCAGATGACATGATCCTCTACATAGAAAACCCTAAAGACTCTACCAGAAATACTAGAGCTAATGAGTGAATACAGTAATGTTGCAGCATATAAAATTAACACACAGACATCCCTTGCATTCTTATACACTAACAATGAGAAAACAGAGAGAGAAATTAAGGAAACAATACCATTCACCACTGCAACGAAAAGAATAAAATACTTAGGAGTATATCTACCTAAAGAACCAAAAGACCTATATATAGAAAACTATAAAACACCGGTGAAAGAAATCAAAGAGGACACAAATAGATGGAGAAATATACCGTGTTCATGGATTGGAAGAATCGATATTGTGAAAATGAGTGTAGTACCCAAAGCAATCTATAAATTCAATGTAATCCCTATCAAGCTACCAACGGTATTGTTCACAGAACTAGAACAAATAATTTCACAATTTGTATGGAAATACAAAAAACCTCGAATAGCCAAAGCAATCTTGAGAAAGAAGAATGGAACTGGAGGAATCAGCCTGCCTGACTTCAGGCTCTACTACAAAGCCATAGTCATCAAGACAGTATGGTACTGGCACAAAGAGAGAAACGTAGATCAATGGAACAAAATAGATAGCCCAGAGATAAATCTACGTACCTATGGACACCTTATCTTCAACAAATTAGGTAAGGAGAAGGTGAGGGTGGGATGTTTCGAGAGAACAGCATCGAAACATGTATGTTATCTAGGGCAAAACAGATCACCAGCCCAGGTTGGATGCATGAGACAAGTGCTCGGGGCTGGTGCACTGGGAAGACCCAGAGGGATCGGGTGGAGAGGGAGGTGGGAGGGGGGGGCTCGGGATGGGGATTACATGTAAATCCATGGCTGATTCATGTCAATGTATGGCAAAAACCACTACAATATTGTAAAGTAATTAGCCTCCAACTAATAAAAATAAATGAAAAAAAAAAAAGGAGGCAAGGATATACAATGGAATAAAGACAACCTCTTTAACAAGTGGTGCTGGGAAAACTGGTCAGCCACTTGTAAAAGAATGAAACTAGAACACTTTCTAACACCATACACAAAAATAAATTCAAAATGGATTAGAGATCTAAATGTGAGACCAGAAACTATAAAACTCCTAGAGGAGAACATAGGCAAAACACTCTCCAACATAAATCATAGCAGGATCCTGTATGACCCACCTGCCAGAATATTGGAAATAAAAGCAAAAATAAACAAATGGGATCTAATTAAATGCAAAAGCTTTTGCACAACAAAGGAAACTATATGCAAAGTGAAAAGACAACCTTCAGAATGGGAGAAAATAATAGCAAACGAAGCAACAGACAAAGGATTCATCTCAAAAATACACAAGCAACTCCTGCAACTCAATTGAAGAAAAATAAACGACCCAATCAAAAAATGGGCCAAAGAACTAAACAGACATTTCTCCAAAGAAGACATACAGATGGCTAACAAACACATGAAAAGATGCTCAACATCACTCATTATCAGAGAAATGCAAATCAAAACCACAGTGAGGTACCATTACACTCCAGTTAGGATGGCAGCTATCCAAAAGTCTACAAGCAATAAATGCTGGAGAGGTGTGGAGAAAAGGGAATCCTCTTACACTGTTGGTGGGAATGCAAACTAGTACAGCCACTATGGAGAATAGTGTGGAGATTCCTTAAAAACCTGGAAATAGAACTGCCATATGACCTAGCAATCCTACTCCTGGGCATACACACCAAGGAAACCAGATCTGAAAGAGACACATGCACCCCAATGTTCATTGCGGCACTGTTTATAATAACCAGGACATGGAAGCAACCTAGATGCCCATCAGCAGACGAATGGATAAGGAAGCTACGGTAGATATACAGAAGCGAATATTACTCTGCCACTAAAAGAATTCATTTCAATCACTTCTAATGAGCTGGATGAAACTGGAGCCCATTATACAGAGTGAAGTAAGCCAGAAAGATAAAGACCAGTACAGTATACTAATGCATATATATGGAATTTAGAAAGATGGTAACCATAACCCTATATGCAAAACAGGAAAAGAGACACAGATGTACAGAACAGACTTTTGGACTCTGTGGGAGAAGGCGAGGGTGGGATGTTCTGAGAGAATAGCATTGAAACAAGTATACTATCAAGGGTGAAACAGATTAGAACCCTGGTTGGATGCATGAGACAAGTGCTCGGGGCTGGTGCACTGGGAAGACCCAGAGATATGGGATGGTGAGGGAGGCGGGGAGGGGGGATCGGGATGGTGAACACATGTAAATCTATGGCTGATTCCTGTCAATGTATGGCATAAACCATATGCAAAACAGAAAAAGAGACACAGAAGTACAGAACAGACTTTTGAACTCTGTGGGAGAAGGTGAGGGTGGGATGTTTCGAAAGAACAGCATGTATATTATCTATGGTGAAATAGATCACCAGCCCAGGTGGGATGCATGAGACAAGTGCTCAGGGCTGGTGCACTGGGAAGACCCAGAGGAATCGGGTGGAGAGGGAGGTGGGAGGGGGGATCGGGATGGGGAATACGTGTAAATCTATGGCTGATTCATATCAATGTATGACAAAACCCACTGAAAAAATAAATAAATAAATAAAGGAAAAAAAATAAATTAAAAAAAAAGAATTTGTTTTGTTCCTTTAGGCCAAAAGTTTTATTTTTTTGGTTCTTTTAAAAATAATGTTTATTGATTTTAATGATTATAAAAGCAATTAGTGTTCACAATATTGCTGAGAAATATAGAAAACTTATAATTACCTAAATATGACTAGAAAAAATAATTGTTTAACTTTTGGTACATTTCCTTTTAGTCATTTTCAATACATATACTTCATCTTTTTATGTACAAATGGTGATATATTGATCATATAGTTTTTAATATTTTTTAAATATGAGCCATTTTTCTCCCATAAGTAAAATGTTTGAAAAAATGTTTCACAATGATTGCATATTATTTCATTTTACCAATGTCCTATTTGTTTAACCACTTCCTTAAGGTTGGATATTAGCAGTGTTTCTAAGTTTTCACTTTTATATATACCATTGAGATGAAAATTCTGAAGCATGAACGTTTGTGGGCATTGATTTTCCTCTGAGAGATGAGAACTGTGTTAAGTCTTAACACAAATTACCAAATATCTTTGTAGAAGATTTGCAAATGTTAAACCATTCCCTGAATAAACTATCTTCGTAACGATCTGGTGAGGAAAATATACACAAATGTTATCTCCTTTATAAACTTGTGGCCCAACCATGCAACGCAACACAAGTCAGAGCATGACTGATTAATGGGTAGTTTAATTTACCACTGTGTGGAGGCCTGGTGTATAGTTTAGCTCAAATAAGTGCAAATACTGGATAATTTAGGCTCACTCTAGAAACATGAGGCCACATATATTGCTAAGTATTATTGAACGACTTATTTATTGTACTTTGAATGGGTCCTCAGTGATCCTTCAGAAATGTCATTATTTGTTTCAAGTGCCACATAAGGGATCAATTTTTTGAAGTTGTTAATCAACCCATCATTCAATGTCATATATCCTATTATAAACACTCCAAATCAAGTTTTTATTATTAGGATTTGGCAAGAATATAAAGTTGTGGATAGTTTGGACTGTGATAGAGTCAGGCTACTTGCATTTCAGCTTTGAACAGTTAGGACTTTGTAAATAATTTAATGCTTGCTATATTTTGCACTCAAGAGAACTTAAAGTAATACAGATTTCATCCTGCTCCTCCTGTGCAAAGATGAGACTCATATTAAATTTGAAATTTCACCTGGATCTTTGTTTTTTGCTTTAAAGAACTGACATATTGGCTACTGAATGGCCTGCATTTCTAAGTTACAGACCAGCAAACCAAAACCTTGCTTGTGTTTCAAAATGCCCTTTGATAGATGTGCATAGTAAAGTGAAAGTTGCTCAGTCATGTCCGACTGTTTGTGACCCCTGGACTATACATTCCATGGAATTCTCCAGGCCAGAATACTGGAGTGGGTAGCTTTTCCCTTCTCCAGGGGATCTTCCGAATCCAAGGATCGAGCTCAGGTCTCCTGCATTGTAGGTGGATTCTTGATCAGCTGAGCCACAAGGGAACCCCCCATAGATGCACATGAATGCATTTAATTATATTTTAGAAATGCATGCAGATTTACTACTTTTAAATTGCAAATTTATTTCTTGATATCAGTGTTGGCCAGAATGGACTGAAAATACATGGGCAACTCAGAAAATGTAATCGCCTTGAACACATTTCCTGAAAGCCTAGTAACTTGTAATTTCTCTTAGGTTAAATAAGAGTTAGATACATCATTTACCTCAGCAACCAGAGTCAGCGTTAAGGGCACTTGGTCATCTAGCTGTCTTAGGTTGTACCAAACATAGTAAAAAAAAAATATAGTGCCTCAAACAATTTCACCATTAATGATTAAAATTCCTCTAGAAAACTTTTCAACATTAGTTAAAACACAAATACCTTGGGCATACGCTTTAAATGTATTTAGTAGTGAGAAAAATTTCTTTTTTTCATAGATTCAGCCTACATCTGAGTATATAGTTGCCAGAAAAGGGGGAAAAGAGGGCAATCACACAAACTGGTACCTCATAAATCCCATATGTTCTACCAAGCATTTTTATATATGATGCAATTTTACAGTTAAAACGATTCAAGTGAGAGAGCTCCTTTCTCTCCTACCATCCACGTAAGCAGTTCTTAGAGAACAGAGTGGTTCTGCTTAGACTATATGCCCATTCCTAAACCATCTCTGAGTGTAAGGAGTTGGGGGCCCTCTGCTTGACAAAGCCTTGTTCTCCTGGTACCACACATATGGCTGAAGTTCTGGCAAAATTAAATGGACTGGGACCACATGACATGAGTTCCCCACAGGAAAAAAATAATTAAGGGAAGAGAGAAGGAAAGTCTGATAAGACAACAAATTGTAGAAGATCTAGATGATAATACCATGAAGCTTGTTGTAATGGACACATATTAAAGTCAGTTGAAGGAAGAGATAATAAAAATAGAAGCAGAAATTAATGACTAGAAAAAAGTAAAACCAATCAATAAAACTAAAAGCTAAAAATAACTGACAAGAGGAACCTCTGGGAAAGCAGAGTAAGGGGAAAATGCACAAATAATATTGGAAATAAAAAGGGAGCATAAGAATAGATACAGGAAATCAGGAAACGAAACAATTTTGAAAACTAAGATGAAACAGTGTATAAGACACCTTCTGTGTTCCCATCTCTTATGTCCTCAGTGCACTTTTTACTATAGTCAATGTTGTGGCAAACAGGTTTGTACTCGTGTAGCCTAATAATTATGGCCACTTCATCTTATTTTCTGTTGTGTGAGAATCCATAGCATTTATATGTATATGCAGCTCATAAGTTGTTGTTGTTCAGTCACTAAGTCGTGTCTGACTCTGTGATTTAATAGCCCATGGGGCCATTCTTGACCAATGAGGAGCAGGAGCCATTGGGTGAATGGTTAACAATTCTTAGGTACATTCTGTACAGCTCATCATAAGGTCACGAGTGGAAACAAGCCCTGGCCACAGTAGTGATCAGCTTAATAACACAACCTTGAATAGGCTTTTCTTTTTAAAATTTATTTTATTGATGCATAGTTGATTTACAATGTTGTGTTTCTGGTGTACAGCCAAGGGATTCAGTTACACACACGCACACGCACGCACACACACACTATATGTGTTTCAGTTCAATATATTTCAGTTCAGTCGCTTAGTCTTGTCCAACTTTTTGTATCAACAATCCATTCCATGAACTGCAGCAAGCCAGTCCTCCCTGTCCATCACCAACTCCCAGAGTTGACTCAAACTTATGTCCATTGAGTCGGTGATGCCATCCAACCATCACATCCTCTGTCGTCCTCTTCTCCTCCTGCCTTCAATCTTTCCCAGCATCAGGGTCTTTTCAAATGAGTCAGTTCTTCACATTAGGTGGCCAAAGTATTGGAGTTTCAGCTTCAACATCAGTCCTTTCAATGACCACCCAGGACTTATCTCCTTTAGGATGGACTGGTTGGATCTCCTTGCAGTCCAAGGGACTCTCAAGAATCTTCTGCAACACCACAGTTCAAAGGCATCAGTTCTTCGGTGCTCAGCTTTCTTTATAGTCCAACTCTCACATCCATACATGACTACTGGAAAAACCATAGCCTTGACTAGACGGACCTTTGTTGACAAAGTAATGTCTCTGCTTTTTAATATGCTGTGTAGGTTGGTCATGACTTCCCTTCCAAGGAATAAGTGTCTTTTAATTTCATGGCTGCAGTCACCATCTGCAGTGATTTTGGAGCCCCAAAAAAATAAAGTCAGCCACTGTTTCCACTGTTTCTCCATCTGTTTGCCATGAAGTGATGGGACCAGATGCCATGATCTTAGTTTTCTGAATGTTGAGCTTTAAGACACCTTTTTTAATATTCTTTTTCTGATTTCTTTTCCATCATGGTTTGTTACAGGATATTGAATATAGTTCCCTGTGCTACACAGTAGGACCTTGTTGTTCATCTATTGTATATGTAATGATTTGCATCTGCTAGTCCTAAATTCCCGGTCCATCCTTCCTGCATCCCCCTTCCCATCAACAACCACAAGTCTTTTCTACTTGTCTGTGAGTCTGTTTCTGTTTGGCAGATACGTTCATTTGTGCCATATTTTAGATTCCACATACAAGTGATATCATATGGTATTTGTTTTTCTCTTTCTGACTTACTTGGCATTCTTTCTTTCCATATGCTTGAGTAGTATTCCATTGTGTGTGTATATATGTATATATACATACATGGTAGTTTAGCCATTAAGTGGTTTAGTCTGACTCTTGCAACCCCATGGACTGTAGCTTGCCAGGCTCCTCTGTCCGTAGGATTCTCCAGGCAAGAATACTGGAGCTTGTCGCCATTTCCTTCTCCAAGGGATCTTTCCAACCCATATATATGTATGTGTGTGCATACACACACACACACACACACACACACACACACACACACACACACACCGAATTTTCTTTGTTTATTGAATAGGCTTTTCTTCGTTCCTTTTTTTCACTCATTTCCAGTGCCACATACCCATTCCCTGGGTTCCTGATCCTCAGATATATTATCTGCAAACAAGCTCTTGTCTCAGAGTTCACCATATAGGGAATAACCTAGGCTTACATAATTGCTAAATTTTCAGACAAATACCAGAATGAAGCCAGAAGAAAGAGAAACTCTGAGTAAAAACATTATTTGGGAAAGAAGAATGGAACTGAAAGAATCAACCTGCCTGACTTCAGGCTATACTACAAAGCTACAGTCATCAAGACAGTATGGTACTGGCACAAAGACAGAAATATAGATCAATGGAACAAAATAGAAAGCCCAGAGATAAATTCACGCACCTATGGACAACTTATCTTTGACAAAGGAGGCAGGTATATACAATGGAGAAAAGACAATCTCTTTAACAAGTGGTGCTGGGAAAGCTGGTTACCCACTTGTAAAAGAATGAAACTAGAACACTTTCTAACACCATACACAAAAATAAACTCAAAATGAATTAAAGATCTAAATGTAAGACTAGAAACTATAAAGCTCCTCGAGGAAAGCATAAGCTAAACTCTCTCCAACATATATCATAGCAGGATCCTCTATGACCCACCTCCCAGAGTAATGGGAATAAAAGCAAAAATAAACAAATGGGACCTAATTAAACTTAAAAGCTTTTGCACAAAGAAGGAAACTATAAGCAAGGTGAAAAGACAGCCTTCCGAATGGGAGAAAATAATAGCAAATGAAGCAACTGACAAAGAATTAATCTCAAAAATATACAAGGAACTCCTGCAGCTCAATTCCAGAAAAATAAATGACCCAATCAAAAAATGGGCCAAAGAACTAAACAGACATCTCTCCAAAGAAGGCATACAGATGGCTCACAAACACATGAAAAGATGCTCAACATCACTCATTATCAGAGAAATACAAATCAAAACCACAATGAGGTACCATCTCATGCCAGTCAGAATGGCTGCTATCCAAAAGTCTACAAACAATAAATGCTGGAGAGGGTGTAGAGAAAAGGGAACCCTCTTACACTGTTGGTGGCAATGCAAACTAGTACAGCCACTATGGAGAACAGGTGGAGATTCCTTAAAAAACTGGAAATAGACCTTCCATATGACCCAGCAATCCCACTCCTGGGCATACACACCAAGGAAACCAGATCTGAAAGAGACACGTGTACCCCATTGTTCATCACAGCACTGTTTATAATAGCCAGGACATGGAAGCAACCTAAATGCCCATCAGCAGATGAATGGATAAGGAAGCTGTGGTACATATACACCATGGAATATTACTCAGCCATTAAAAAGAATACATTTGAATCAGTTCTAATGAGATAGATAAAACTGGAGCCTATTATACAGAGTGAAGTAAGCCAGAAAGATAAAGACCAATACAGTATACTAACGCATATACATGGAATTTAGAAAAATGCTAATGATAATCTTACATATGAGACAGTAAAAGAGACACAGATGTATAGAACAGTCTTTTGGACTCTGTGGGAGAAGGTGGGGGTGGGATGATTTGAGAGAATAGCATTGAAACATGTAAATTATCATATGTGAAGTGAATCGCCAGTCCAGGTTTGATGCATGAGACAGGGTGCTCAGGGCTTGTGCACTGGGATGACCCAGAGGGATGGGATGGGGAAGGAGGTGGGAGGGAGCTTCAGGATGGGGAACACATGTACACCCATGGCTGATTCATGTCAATGTATGACAAAACCACTACAATATTGTAAAGTAATTAGCTTCCAATTAAAATAAATAAATTAAAGAAACTGATTATCATTAAAGACATTAAACTGAAAGTGAAAAAAAAAAATATTGCTGACTTCATTCTGAAGGAATCAGGCCTAACTGCATATGATTTTTATCATACCTTCAAGGAATAGATAATCCCTATTTAAAAAATATTTTCAGAGTCTAGATAATATGGCTATGCTCCCCAACTCATTTTAGGAAATTATTAACTTAATACTGAAAGATAAAGTGTAACAAACCAAAATTATAGTCTCTTTTCTGAACATAAATGCAAAAATCCTATTTAAACATTAGGAAATTGAAAGATATATGACAATATATATAATAATGTTGAAAGTGATTCAGTAATTCAGCATTCAATTGTTCAAATGTCTGGATTCAATAATTTACATTTAGGTGTGTGATATAAAGAAATTTGTACACATATGCACAAGGTTGGTTGCTAAATCAATTTTTGCAATATAAAAACAGAAACAACTTAAATATCTACCATGGTGAATGGATAAGTGATGATGGCTTGATGAGATAGAATACTAGAATATCATATAGCAGTTAAAATGAATGAATGTTATATAAATAACATGGATAAATTTTTATAAATTAATGAGTTAGATATTTATATATCAACATGGATAGATCTGAAAAGCATAATGTTGAGTTAAAAAAAGTAAGCTGCAGAATGGTTCATATGATATTTAACTTTTTTTCAGGCAACCCAAGCAATATTGTATAATTTTTCATTAAAATACAATGTGTAAGAATGTGATGGGAAAGACACACATCAAATTCATGATTATTAATGGTCCTGGGTAAGGAGGAAGAGCAATTGGTTTGGGGAGGAATACAAAGAGGATTTAACTCCATCTGTAAATTTTACTCATTTTCAGAAAAAGAAAAGTTGTTGAGAAGTTATGATAGGATTGATGTTTATTAGTTCTGAAAGGCAAATAATGATAATTTTTCTTAGTAATTTTCTGTATATTTTCATAAAAAATTGTAACCCTCATTAGCAGATAATATTTCAGTATTGTATATTCAAGCAGCACTGAACAGTTCACTAAGAAATTGAGAAGCTTCCCTGGTGGCTCAGGGGTAAAGAATCTACCTGCCAATGCAGGAGACACAGGTTAAATCTGTGATCTGGGAAGATCCCACATGCAGCAGACTAACTAAGCCCCTGTGCCACTACTGTTGAGACTGTGCTCTACAACCCGGGAGCCACAACTACTGAGCCCACATGCTGCAACTACTGAAGCCTGTGCACCCTAGAGCCCAGGATCCAAAACAAGAGAAGCCTATGAACCACAATTAGAGAGTAACTCCTGCTTGTCACAACTAGAGAAAAATTCCTCGCAACAACAAAGACCACAGTCAAAAATAAAAACAAATAAATAAAATTTAAAGAAAGAAATTAAAATATACTTTGCAGTCAATAGAAAACTGGGCAAATATTTAAGCAAAAACCAAGATGTAAGTAACTGCCATTCACATACAATGAATATTTCATTAGCATATATATGTATGCATGTGTGTATGTATGTATCTGAAAGGTTGTTGAGCCACAAAAAACACTGGGATTCTTGGCATCCGGAGGGGAAGAATTCAATCCAGGGCCAGAGATGATGCTTGATCGCTCAGCGCTTTTGTGTAATAAAGTTTTATTAAAGTATAAAAGAGATAGAGAAAGCTTCTGACACAGACATCAGAAGGGGGATGGAGAGTGCCCCCCTTGCTAGTGTTAGCAATGGAGTTATATACCTTTTAATTAGTTATTACAATGAACCAAAAAAAAAAAAAGTTCTGGAGGTTGTAAAGATCTTACTAGACCCATTCCCATAATTTACAATTTAAGATAACAGGATTAGCCAGAAAGTTTTCAGGAAGGAGGAACTGTCCTCAAGCAGGATACATTGTTGTTGTATAACCCCTAGTACAGAGTTTAAACTGAGTTGTGTAATTGACTAAGACTAAGTAATGTAGACAAAAAAGTTTGTCCTTTCCTCCTCCTTGAGAATTCCAGACCTCTGTCTCCACTTCGAGTACCCCAGACTCCTTTCTCCTCCTTGGGGACCCTGGACTTCTTATCAATCTGCCTAGGAACTGACTCTCTCATTTCCCCCTTTTCTTTTAGGAGAATTATGCTAGGGAAAGGGGTGTTGCTTCTCGTTCCTTAACTGCTTCCAAGCTGATAAGGGGCATTGTCCCTAAATTGGTGAGGCAACATATTCTCCTAACCCTCATATTGAGGGTTTCTGATCCAGGGGCCCCAGGTAGTAGATGGAGGAAGCTGCAGCAGTCACAGGAGTCACTTAAAAGCCTTCATGTGACTAGAAGCAAATCCAACTACACAGTTACAGATGTAGGGAGCAAAGAGCAAAAAGAGAACAATAAGCAAAGTTAAAAATCACATTATGTCCATAGTTAAGGTACAAATTGTTGCACCAGTTCATTTTAGGTTCCTTACATGTCATCAGATTAAGAAGAGGCATCCCATATGATTGTTGCTGAAGGTATTCACAGACTTGGAGAAAGTCTTTTCCTTGAAGTGGAGATGTCCACCATGGGAAGCCTTTCACTGATGAAGAGGGGAGTGCTCTGCAGACCCAGCAGTTAGACTGTTTGTGGAATGCAGCAATGCAGCGTAGGAGTGAGCCCATGACAGGAAGGCATTGTTTTGAGAATCAAACGGCAGACTCAGGACTTTTGGAGTCAGCAGAAGTAGGCTCACATAGATTATCAGGCTCATCTGAAAAGTACAAAGTCAGAGCATAGAAAGTAAAGACATAAAATGACGCCACTTAGTTCTGATCAGGGTGCCACCTCTTAACTTGAGTGAAATGTACCCAGGAATCAATTCGTGGCACTTTGACAACTATGGGAGAAGAAAGAATAACCTGGTAAGGGCCTTCCCAAAGGGACTCGAGGGATTGGCCCCCAGATCCCAATGTTTTTATCAGGACCTAGGTTCGTGGCTCAAATAGAGGCTGGGTCAGGAGTCACCTCCAGGAGTTCTGTTAATGCCTGTTGAAAAGCTGAGGGCTGAGTTACATAATTAGCTAATTCTAAGTCTTCAGGGTCTATCATAGTTTAAAATTAGAAATTGGGAACAATCGTGATCAGGTGTTTCATTTTCCTTCTCAGGAAGGAAAGTGGCAGGATTTAAATTTCCACAAACTTTAAGCTTAGTTATCGGTCCTTCTAACAACAGTGACTGATATTTAAGAAGCCTACTGTCTGTCATCCAAGTATTAACTTTAGAATTTAAGATCCCACTCACATTATGAGAAGTCAGTACAGTAAGATTTCATCCATTAATTATTTTTAAAGCTTCAGGTGTTAATAAAGCCATTGCCCCAGTTACTCCTAGACAGTATGGCCACCCACGTGAAATTACATGTAATTCTCTGCTTAGATAAGCAATAGTTTGCTGGTGAGGCGCTCAGGGTTGTGTCAAAACTCCCAAGGCCATACCTTTTCTTTCAGTGACAAATTAAATTCTGACCCTGTGGGCAAGCTCAAAGCAGGAGCTTGCAGGAGAGCAGTCTGAAGAACCTTAAAAGCCTTTTGAGTATCTGGAGATCAAACCAGTTTGTCTGTTTGGGCCTGCTGAGTCTCAGTTATAAGTTTATATAAAGGCCGGGCAAGTTCCCCAAAACCCAGAATCCAAATGTGGCAGTAGCCTGTGATTCCCCAAAATCCTCTTAATTGTCTTAAAGTCATAGGTAGGGGATGATTTAGTATAGGTTTAATTCTCTTGGGTCCTATGGCCCTAGTCTGCTCTGATATGATTAGGCCCAGATATCTACCAGACTGTTGACAAAGCTGAGCCTTTTCTTTTGATGCCTTGTATCCACAGCCTGCCAGAAAGTTTAAGAAATCTTCTGAGGCTTGTAAACAAGCTTCCTCTGTCTCAGCACAGAGCAGAATATCATCTACATATTATAGTACCACTGCTTCGGAGCTATTAAAGTTTTGTAGATCCCGTGACAAACTTTGTCCAGATAAGTGAGGGCTGTCACGAAATCCCTAGGGAAAAAATGTCCAGGTTAACTGAGAACCTGGCTGCTTAGGGTCTTCAAAGGCAAATAGAAATTGACTTTCTTCCATCAAAGGCACTGAACAGAAGGCATCTTTCAAGTCAATGAAAGAAAGTGAAGTCACTCAGTCGTGTCCGACTCGTTGGGATCCCATGGATTGTAGCCTACCAGGCTTCTCCGTCCATGGGATTTTCTAGGCAAGAGTACTGGAGCGGGTTGCCATTTCCTTCTCCAGGGGAGCTTCCTGACCCAGGGATTGAACCTGGGTGTCCCACATTGTAGGCAGATGCTTTTACCGTCTGAGCCACCAGGGAAGTCTTAAATCAATGACAGAAATATTTGGTTCATTCTTCAGGAATTTCAGACAATAGAGTATAAGGATTAGGCACCATGAGGTGTAAAGGAACTACAGACTCATTTATTATTCATAAATCTTGAACTAGTCTCCATTTACCATTGATTTCTTTATACCCAAAATAGGAGTGTTGCATGGACTGTTACAGGGAATTAATAGCCCCTGCTCCTTTAAATTCTTGATTAAAAAAAAAATAAATTCTCCATAATGGGTTTTAACCCTTCCTTCACCTCAGGTTTCAGTGGACACTGCTTCTTATGTGGAAATAAGTGCGGGTCTTTGAGCTTGACAACTACAGGAATAGGATTTTGTGCTCGACCCACAGATTTTCCATCAGGCCACACTCTAGAATTTACATTTTTTTTCAATTAAAGGGAGAGAAAGGGAGGTCTCCATATTCATGAAAACAGAGGCATAGACCTTGCTCAGTATATCCCTCCCCAAAAGAGGTGAGGGAGACTCTGGCACGATCAGAAACTCGTGTGAAAATAGCACAGAGTCCCATTTACAAGTTAAAGAACAACTGAAATAAATAATAACCTTTTGGCTCATCCAGACAGTCCCACTACGGAAGTGGATTGGGAAGTGGGCCAGGGGCTTCAGTAAGCGCAGAGAAAGTTGCCCCAGTGTCTAAAAGGAAATTGATGGATTGGCCCCCCACAGTTATTAATACCTGGGGTTCCTCAGGTGTAATTAGGATGGGAGCTTGTGTGGGGATCCCCAGGCACCTTCAGTCCTGATTGTCTTGAGAGTCCAACCTCTGAAACCTACACCTCTGGGGGCAATCTCTTCTCCAGTATGGTCCCTTGCAGACCGGACATGGAGCCCAGGGCAGCCTAGATGCCTGAGGACAATTCCGCTTGAGGTGCCCTTCCTTTCCACAGCAAGCCCATACCTTTTCACCCAGGTTCCTCTGGGCATTTTTCTCAGGCTGTTTAAGAATGTTTCTTATAGCCATTACAAGGGCTTCCGCCTGTTCCTTTGTCTTTTTATGCCCTTCTTTCTTTTCCTTATGCTCCTTACCATAATACACTGTTTGAGCCAGTTGAAGCAGATTAGCTAAAGACTGATTTGGTCCATTCGCCTGTTTTAATAGCTTACGGCAGATATCTGGAGCTGATTGAGTGAGAAATCTATCTTTTAAGATCACTTTTCCCTCTTCACTTTCGGGATCAATCTCAGTGAATCTGCTAAGGGCTTCTCTCAGTCTATCTAGGAATTTACCAGGAACTTCCTTCTCCTCCTGTTCTATGTTTGCCAATTTGGCATAGCTTAAAGTTTTATCATGTGCTTGTCTGAGTCCTTCAAGAATACATCTGACAAAATGACTCTGATTCCATCTTCCTTTAGCTGTGTTATAGTCCCAGTCTGGTTCTATAGTTGGGACAACCTGGTTCTCAGTGGGGAGGGCAGCTATCTTGTCCTCCCACTTCCCTACTGATTCATTACCAAGCCACTCATCTCCATAAGCAACTGCTTTCCCCAAAACTCGAGTTTTTGAGTTGGGAGTCAGTGTTTGTCCCAAGATATACATCACATCCTTCCAAATAAAGTCATAAAGTAGAGTAACACCTTTAAAAGCTCTAATATATTTTTCTGCATCTTCTAAATAGTCTCCCAGATCCTCCTTGATTCTTTATATTTCTTGATAAGAAAAGGGCTTATTAATTCTCATAGACTGGTTATTTCTCCTGGTGGGTGCTTCAGGAAGAGGCAACAGCTTGTGTGGCTGTTCCTCAGCCTCTCTGGCTTCTCTGCACATATGATCCCAGGGGAAGATTGGGGAAACCTGCTTTTCTTTATCTTTTTGTCTCCTGTCCTCTATCTCATCCTGTATTTCACCCTTAGTTTTTGTTTTCTGAGACTCTCTTACTTCGATGGTCTGAGTTTCTATTGAAACCAGAGTAGTCTGAGGTCGTACTAAGACAGGGGTTGTTTGGACCTCTACTTGGGCAGTTTGAATCTCAGTTTGAGTTTCTACTGAGACCAAAGCAACCCTTTTTCGGGGGGGTTCTCTGACTTTCAGTTTGCTCAATTTGGAGCCCCGGGTACGGGGGGCAAAGCAGGAGGACAGGAGGGAGCTGAAGATTTCACACCCAAATCTAGACACTTAGGACATAAGTCTGGCATATTTTGCAGAGAAAAAAAGGGCAACATGTATGCTACTTCTACCCATTTTCCTTGTTTTCTACAGAACTGGTCTAATTGTAAAACAGTATTATAATTAAGAGACCCTCCAACTGGCCACCGTTTGCCATTCTCCAATGGATACCATGGCCATGCAGTATCACATAGGAAGACCAGGTGTGTCTTCTTCAAGCTCTGGGAATCAAATCTATCCCAGTTCAAAGGAGTGAGGCTGGGATTGTTAGCTCCCATCTGTAAGAGAGAAAAAAAGTGACCAGCACCATCTTTCTACTGGAGGCATCCCTCTCTGCTCTAGATGGGGGTGTAGACGGACTTTATACCAAAGCTTTCCTTCTCTGGTCAGACTTAGTCTGTCCCTTACTCATCCCTCCCGGTTCTACCACCGAGGTGGGCTGGAAATGCACCAGGGGTAGACCTGATGGCATCCCTGATTGATGTCCAGTTCCTCACCATTAAAACCTTGCTTGCCTCTGATGCCACCCAGGATGCAATCAGAGTAACCCTCCAGAAAGCCTCCCAAGCTAAGACCACCGGAGGAAACATTTGTCACCTGAGTGCCTGTGCATGACCCTGAATATATTCCTGACCACAGTAAGACTGGTACAAACATAAAACTGAGATGTTCCTTCCAAGCGTCACCACACCAGTATAAGTGATAGAAAAAGAGATGCTGAAGGGCTGACCAGTGAGGAAAAATTGATAGGGCCAGTCCTTCCAGTTCATTCCCACATATTCCACAGAAAGAATATCTAAGGAGTTTGGGGCCAATGCCATTGGAAAGCCTCCTCTGGTCCACTAAGAGCTAGCATTACCAAAGGAAGAAACCCTTTGCACTTCCAATCTGAGTAACCTTTAACCTCAGAGATCTCTTGGAGCTAGAGCTCCATCTAGCTTCTGAGCTTTCAATTCCTAGCAAGGCTAGGTGCCTCCTGACTACCAATCCAAGTTTGGGACTTAAGGAACAGTACACAGTAACAGCATAGATCACAAGTCCCTTGAAAGTCTATGATCTGACAGACTAGGTTAGTAGTTCTAGTTCCCAAGAAGTTATGAAATGGTCAAAGAGACTGGAAAGTTTGACCGAGAAAGGAGAGTTCGGTCCACATGCTTTGCCCATTTCTGGTTGGTCCCCGAAGGAGATGTTGGGTGCCTCTTGGCATTGGCAGGTTGGAATAAACCCCTGACAGGTTTCTGCCATAAGCTGTATGAGGTTACCATGGAACCTCAGAGCAGGGCTCCTTACTTGCTTCATGCACAACATGTCATTCATTCACACAAGCACACTGTAAGGTTAGTAAAGTACAGCAGAAACCGTGTTCGCTAGGAGAACAAAGAACTAGAACTCCAAGCATTCTTACCTTGTCCAGGAAGAATCCTGGACGAGCCCCCAAGACGAAAGGCTGTTGCTGAACCATGAAAGACGCTGGGATTCTTGGCCTCCGGAGGAGAAGGATTCAATCTGGAGCCAGAGACGAAGCTTGATCGCTCAGAGCTTTTGTGTAATAAAGTTTTACTAAAGTATAAAAGAGATAGAGAAAGCTTCTGACAGACATCAGAAAGGGGACAGAAAGTGCCCCCCTTGCTAGTGTTAGCAATGAAGTTATATACCTTCTAATTAGTTATTACAATGAATCAAAAGAATGTCTGGAGGTTGTAAAGATCTTACTAGACCCACTCCCATAATTTACATTTTAAGATAATAAGATTAGCCAGAAGGTTTTTCAAGAAGGAGGAACTGTCCTCAAGCAGGATACATTGTTGTTGTATAATCCCTATTACAGAGTTTAAACTGAGTTGTGTAATTGGCTAAGACTAAGGCAATGGCAGCCCACTCCAGTATTCTTGCCTGGAAAATCCCATGGACGGCAGAGCCTGGTAGGCTACCTTCCACGGGGTCGCAAAGAATCGGACACGACTGAGCGACTTCACTTTCACTTTCACTTTTTTCAAGTAATGTAGACAAAAAAAGTTTGTCTTTTCCTCCTCCTTGAGAATTCCAGACCCCTATCTCCAGACCCCAGATCCTTTTCTCCTCCTTTAGGACCCTGGTCTTCTTATCAATCTGCCTAGAAATTGACTCTCTCATATCTATCATCAATCTACCTACCTACCTACAAAAAAAATCCCAGTGATGTACCAAAAGACATATATTTGTTATACAGTTAGTTATAATAATGAAAAATTGAAAATAGCTTAAATAGCCTACAGTAGGCCATTGCTTAAATGTCTTATGGTTCATTTATACTATGGCATTTTGTGTAACTATTTGAAATTATATCTACTCATGGGAAAAATTTCCATGTCTGAAGTGGGAAAAAAAATACTAAGAATCCATGTGGACACCATATAAAGCCTACATGCATGTACATGTACACACACACACACACACACACACACACACACACACACACACACACACAGTGTACACATACTGGAAGAAAATACAGTAAAATGTTAATACTTGTAATATATCAATTTTAGGATAATGGTTTTTATAATATTATTTGTCCTTTTCTAATATTCCAAATTTTCTAGAATGAATATGTATTTTTTTAATCAGAGAGAAAATTTGCTCCTAAAATATCAATATAATCCTTATCTAATACATCTGTAATGGGGGCATACCCTGCACTACACATTGCCATTTACTGTCATTTATTTAGTCAGCTATTAACGATAATATCAACAATATCAACTATAATAGCAAATGACCGGCTGAATTAGTATACAATCCAGAACTGCATATAGGGTACCTAAATCAGACCCATTTTTCTCATTGTGTATCTTCTTTTGCCTAAATAATGCTGCTAAATGTCTTGAGCCCATTAACACTTTAAGGCTATAAAGAGTGGTAAAATTCTCTCATTCCTTTTTCCCTCCTAATTTATCAACAGGAAAGGAAATGAAATTTATTTGGTATTCAGTGAGAGTGTCAGTCATTTCTGGAGAAAAGAGGATGATAGTGGACTAAATTGCTGTGTCTTTTAAAGTTGAGTAAAATTATTCTCAAAGGCTATGCTTGAATATTTTAATCACTGGCTAGTATTCTTGCTATAATCAACTAGATATTGGAATAGCCCTTTATGGTTCCATGAACTATTGGCAATTGTCTAACTGCTTGATTAAAATACCTAGTAAGATTAGTGGAGATTATATAAAGCACTTAGAGAAATCTTGCCTTATAAAAAAGAGAAAAAGAATTTGAATGCTTAATATTATTAATAATAACATTTGTTTATGATATTTACAAATATCTCTTAAAATATGATAATCCATGTAAAACAGCTATTCTTATCTATTACTCTTTGGGATATGGCACACAGAGAATATTGGGAAAGCAATCTAATTTAGACTATAAGCATTTAAGAAATGGTGATAACATACAGTAAGTAATGTTTTATTTATCTAGCATGGGGGTTTCAGTTAATGTAATCTTATCTACTTTCATACTTAAAGTTTTATGGCTGTTTTTTTCAATTAAAAAATCTTTTTACAATATAATGTGCACTGAGCAAGTTGAGCTTATCAATAGGGAGTAATCTCATAATTTTGGCTTAAAATTTTTGACTCCTAGTTACCCCACTAACCTAGGTTTTCTTTGAGGGAAATTTTATGCTTTGTTCCTTTTAGTACATAGCACATTTAGTATATAATATTTACTTAATAAATGTTTAATGAATAAAAATGCCTTTTTAATATTCTAATGCTGTTCATTTCTGTTATGCCTTATAGGGGTCTGCTATTTATCCTTCTAATCTGATTTATGTTATTTCATTTATATCTTTGTGCCTATTAGGTACAAGGTTCTATTTAAAACCTTTGAGAGATACAAAGACTAGCAACAGGTGGAACTTTCCCCTCAAGGAGCTTATAAAGCTCCCTTTTTAGTTCGAGCAGTTGGGAATATAAGACGTGTGTAAAAAAAACCTATAATAAAAGCATGTGTTAAGTGTCAAACACTAGTGAAAAACTGGACAAATCAAATAATTTTTTTCCAATCCTCATTACCTTGACCTTTCTGCAACCTTCATGGGGCTTTAAAGGATGGAGAAACGGTTCTTTATAGAACATAAATGAAGCAACTGACATTTTGGAGACTAGGATAAGTTAGACCTGGATCCTGCCGGCAAAGATCTTCCAGGTTGGTGAAAAAGATAACACATTTACATAAATAGCTAGAATAATAAGGAAAAATTGTAAGTGCCATGAGATAAGAACAGATGATAAGCTCTGGGAACTTAGAGGAAGGAGAGCTCATTTTTAGTTTTATTCTTTTGAAATAAGTATGTGCTTTCTGACAACTGGCCTCTTAGAAATCTTTTTTTCTTTTTATAAAGATTTGTGGCTTTTTTCCCCCTAAAGGTTGAAGTTACTAGAAGTCTGTTCTTTGGAGGAGTGACATGTAACTCTGTAAGTCTTTTTGGGAAAGGGATACATTTATGCATAGAGACAGAGAAATAGAAGAAAAAAAAGGAAATCTAAGAGCAGAGGGATATACACTTGGTAAAAATATGATTTCATCAATGACTGTAGCCCCTGCTGGGGGCAGATGAGTCATCGGAGGTGTAAACAATTACTTCTTAACCTGTGTTTGAAGAGAAAAAAAAAATCAATATAGGTGTAGCTGATATAAAAAAGCAATGTGATAAATTTTATATTTCATATGGAAATTTTGTTTCATTGTTTTGTAGTTATTATTCATGGTTCTATTCTCTGTATGGGATTCTGTAGTTCAGGAAGCATAGAGGAAGACAAAAGCAGTAAACTATGAACATTTTAGATTAGCCAGGTTTAAAGAGTATGAAGATCAGATCTTTCTGCTAAAATGGCAGCCCACAAATTGACTGAAAGCAGGTTAGTTTGCTTCATTGTCAGGAATTATCCCCTGAACATAACACTTTTCTGAGGGAGGGTGGTACTTTGAGGGGAAGAATTGGTCAGGCTGGCTATTATCTGTGCAGAAGGAGTGAGCTTTGCAAAAACAACATCTGGTGCGATTAAACTTGACTGTCAAGGTAGAGCCAACAGTGAAGGATAAGAATGTAATAAAATTTTATTCATGTAGGCAGAACCACTCTACCAGGAATAGCAAAGCGAACTGGAAGAAAGGTAATGTGAATATAATTCAGTCTTAAAAGTCAGCAGGACTGGCATGCTACATTATTTTGGGAAATTTCAAAATTCAATGTGACATAGCCTTTTCCTCAACAAATTCACATTGCTAAAAGTTAAAGGTGCTATTGGAAGGAATGATATTGATGGATATTAATGCTGTGGGTTTATGAAAAAAAAAATACATATATACAGGTAGACCAGCAATGGTCACAGACTGGGGATTGTACATTTCAATGCACTGCAGTGTCCACTGTCTGTTCCTTGTATTGAGGATATACATACTTAGCAGTTAGCATGGTGAGGTCTGTTCATTCAGAGAGGTATCAGCAATGATCTTAAAAGTAATGTCAGTTTAGTTCAGTTAAGTTGCTCAGTTGTGTTTGACTCTGCGACCCCATGGACTGCAGCACGAGAGGCCTCCTGGTCCATCACCAGCTCCCGGAGTTTACTCAAACTCATGTCCATTGAGTCAGTGATGCCATCCAACCATCTCATCCTCAGTCTTCCCCTTCTCCGCTCGCCTTCAATCTTTCCTAGCATCAGAGTCTTTTCAAATGAGTCAGTTCTTCCCATCAGGTGGCAAAGTAGTGTCAGGCATAATTTATTTATTTTTACCTTTTGAATACAGGTTGACCATTGAGTATTAAAATTGTTTTAATTCATTGGGAAATTATAAAATAATAACTTTAATACAAAAGTCCTCTTTTCTTTTGACATTTGAACACTTTAAGAGTAGTGGTAAAATCGATCATTCTTGACTGAATATATCCAAGTTATTGCACACTTTCTTTCTTTTCTTTTTTTTTTTTCTTTTTTGGATTCTGTGTGTTGAGGTTGTTTGAAAATTATATTTATAGCCTTAAGAAACTTTAAAACTTTGCCACTTTCTAGTTTTATTATCCTTGGAAAACCAGTTAGTCTCTTTAGGTTTTAGTTTCCTCGCCTGTGAAATAAGGGAACTGTTGGAACAGTAATCTCCAAGTCTCTTTGTAGTGCGAACATTCTGTGGTTCTGTGCTCAATTACTTTTTTCCCATGACCATCTCATTTGTGTGATTCAAGAGATGCTTATGTTTGAAATTCCACATGAATTTAAAGGTGTTGTTTCCCAATGACTAAAGCACCTTAAAGCATTTATTATATCATGCTGAATTTCTTTGTCACCCTTTCTAGAGTGTTCTGAGAGCCTCGAAGGGAAAGATGTTCCATTATCAGCTAGTACAATGTCTTTCACATAGTGATATTTCAAGAAATGCTAAGTGAATGAATGCATACATGTATGGCTACTTATGGCTGTGAGTTCATTACTTAAATTTGTGCCTCTCTATTCACCTGACAGAAGGGCTTGATCCCTGTTCTTTCTTATAAGTCAATTGTATCAAATGAAGTTGTTGATATGAAAGTATTTTTGAAACTTTAAACATGTTACATGAAAGTAAGGTTTCATTATTATTATTTTCCATAGTGGATTTAAGAAGCTTGAGTTGTTCAAAATTTTTGAGTTTTGTTTCTTCTTAGTCCACTTCTCATTTTCTAATATAATTAATTAGTGTTTTTTAAGTTTTCTTGTGACAAATTCTTTTTAAAAATATTCCATGCCTCAATTTGAAAGATCTTTAGGGACTAATTCCAGATAGCCTTAGAAAAACTGAAATTTCACCATTTGAATCAGAAAAGTTACAATATGAAAATTGAAGAGGAATTACTTTGCTTTTCCTTTCTAGGAGAATTTAATATGAGAGCCATCCATTTCATTCAACTTGTCAATATGCTTTCCTAGAAACCATCCAGTAATTAAGCTTCCCCAGAAATAAAAATAATGGTATTTTGACTACTCTGTAGTTGCATGAACCATCAATTATGAATGGTTCATGATGCGACTACAGTTAAATTATGCAAGTATGCTACTCATAGGTGATAGAAATTAAAGAATGAAAGTAGCCACTGGGACTTCAGAAATCTGTTGTATTAATCTGATTAAAACAGGATAGGCGTACAAAAACATAAACCTTGATAGGAATTTTTTTTTTAAATTTTTCATTTATTTTTATTAGTTGGAGGCTAATTACTTTACAATATTGTAGTGTTTTTTGCCATACATTGACATGAATCAGCCATGGATTTACATGTGTTCCCCATCCTGAACCCCCTCTCCCACCTCCCTCCCCATCCTATCTGGGTCATCCCAGAGCACCAGCCCCGAGCACTTGTCTCATGCATCCAACCTGGACTGGCGATCTGTTTCACACTTGATAATATACATGTTTCAGTGCTGTTGTATGCATGCGTGTGTGCTAAGTTGCTTCAGTTGTGTCTAACTCCGAGTGACCCTATGGGCTGTAGCCCTCCAGGCTCCTCTATCCATGGTATTCTCCAGGCAAGAATACTGGATTGGGTTGCCATTCCCTCCTCCAGGGGATCTTCCTGACCCAGGGATTGAACCCACATCTCTTGCATCTCCTGCATTGGCAGGCAGGTTCTTTACCACTAGCGCCACCTGGGAAGCCACTGAAAAAATATATATATGTGTGTATACATCCAGTACAATATTAATGACATATGAATGTATTTGGAAGTTAAGTGTTCAGATTCTAGAGGTGATGATATTGGTAGAAGAACAATAGATCTCTAGAAGTTTAAGACATTTCATCTCTTGTAAATATCACATTCATTTCCTGATTACTACAAAGAAACATTGTCAGGATTGTGTCAGTATTCCAAACTAACAGATAATTCAGTTTTTAAAAATAGGAAACATATCACGAACACAAACTGTTGGGTTGAGTGACTGAATATGTCACTTTTCAGACTGTGGTTGAAAACACGGAAGAAGAGACAACTTTCTCTTTCAATACTAGGTACTGTATTTCAGTAATTAATAGAGGGGACTTCCCTGGTGGTCCAATGGTTAAGAATCCACCGTGCAATGCATGGGATATGGGTTTGATCCCTCGTCGGGGAAGAACTAGGACCCACATGCCTTGGAGCACCTAAGACTGTGCCCCTCAACTACTGACCCTGTGCTCTAGAGGCCATAGGCCACAACTGGAGAGTCCTTGTGCTGCAAAAAAGATCCCATGTGTTGCAACTAAGACTCGACACAGCCAATAAATAAACATTTAAAATATATAATTATTAATAATAGAATTGTCCCTATCTCTTTAAGGTAGGGTCTTCTATATTGTTATTACTAGGGACTTTCCTGGTGGTCCAGTGATTTAGACTCCATGCTTCCACTGCAGGGGGTGTGGATTCCATACCTTGTTGGGGAATTAAGATCTCACATGCTGTGTGGCATGGCAAAAAAAAAGTCTGTATTACATGAAATCACGTGTTACAAAGTACTGTTTTGAAATTCAATTCATGCATATTATTAGTCTTTTTAGTGTATTTGATTAATCAGCAGTAAATATTGAGGGCAGAATCTCTGTTCTATTTATCTTGCATAGCTTTTTGTTCATAATAGGTGCTCACTATATGCAGTCTGCATCCAGTGTAACATTACTTCTCCATCAGTGACAACTCTCTTGAAAGCAAAAGAAACTATTCAAATGAGCATGAGAATAAATGGAAATTTATGATTTTATATAATGACAATTCCAAAAGTAAATTGTGTTCAGTTAATACTGGTCTGGGGGTCAATCATTCGTTTGTTTGTTCATTCAGCCCCCAAGTCATGTATGATTCTTTGTGACCCCATGGACTGTAGCCCACTAGGCTCCTCTGTCCTTGGGATTCTCCAGGCAAGAACACTGCAGCGGGCTGCCATTTCCTTCTTCAGTACTGCAGGTCGTCTCTCTCTCTTATATACTGTATTAGTCAGAGTTCTCTAGAGAAACAGAGCCAATAGGAGCCAGTATATACATATTTTTGTGTGTCTCTCTCTGTGTGTGTATGTGTGTTTATAAATTAGTTATAGGAATTGCTTTATGCAATTGAGGATGACAAGAGGTTCCACAGCCTGCTTTATTCAACCTGGAGAACCAGGAAAACTGGTGGTATAATTTAGCAGTTGTTATAATTCAGTCCTAGTCTGAATGCCTGAGAACCAAGAGAACAGATAGTATAAGGTCCAGTTTGAGTCCCAAGAACCAGGAATGCCAATGTCTGAGAGCAGGAGAAGATGGGTGTTCCAGCTCAAGCAAAGAACAAATTTGCACTTCCTCCTCCCTTGTAGTGGCTTCCCTGGTTCAGTGGTAAAGAACTTTCCTGACAATACAGGAGTCAGGGGTTTGATCACTGGGTCAGAAATATCCCAGGGAGAAGGAAATGGCAACCAACTCCAGTATTCTTGCCAGGAAAATCCACATGGACAGAGGAGCCTGGTGGGTAACAACAACCTCTTTTGTAGTCTGTTGAGACCCTCAAGGTTTGATGCCCATCCACACTGTTGAAGGTGATTTTCTTTACTCAACCTGTAGATTCAAATACTAATCTTTTCCAGAAAACACTCACAGACCCACCAGAAAGAATGTTTTACCGGCTCTCTGGGCATCCCTTAGTTCAGTCAATTTGACACAAAATTAACTATTATATATACATATATATGTTTAAAAATTATATAATAGTTTTATATATTTTTTCAACTCTAATTATCCCTCTTTGGCCTCATTGTTTCCCACTGCAGACAGGCTTTCTCTAAATGGCCACAAGTAGTTAAGCAACTCCTCCTAAGAAAAGAAATTTGGATAGTTTAGCTTGTTTGCATATTCATCCCTGGACCAATCACTGTCATTAGAGTCACATATGCTTTTCATCATCTCCACCTCTTGGTATTATCAGTCTCTTTGATTTTATCTGTTATAATAGGTTTGTAGTGGTTACATATTTTTTAAAATAAGAAATGTATATGAATGTTGTTTTTGTTTTCTGTTGCCATTGTCAAAAAATGACTTATTTGACCCATTGGCACAATCTGTTATATTGATAGATTGCCCAGTAATGTATCTTGCCTTCCTTGCTAAGATAAACCTTACTTGATCATGGCAAGTGATTCTTTTATTATTGAATTTTATTTTCTGGGATTTTATTCAGGGTCTTACATCTCTGTTTGGAAGTGAAATGAATCTTTTGTGAACTATAATCATCAAGATTTCTTATGGAAGGAAGAGGAAGATGGCGGAGGAGTAGGACGGGGAGACCACTTTCTCTCCTACAAATTCATCAAAAGAATAACTGAACGCAGAGCAAACTTTGCAAAACAACTTCTGATCGCTAGCTGAGGTCATCAGGTGCCCAGAAAAGCAGCCCATTGTCTTCGAAAGGAGGTAGGACAAAATATAAAAGACAAAAAGTGAGACAAAAGAGCTAAGGACGGACATCCGTCCCAGGAAGGGAGTCTTAGGCGGCATTGCTAGGGGTAGGGTCCGGGCCTGAGTGCCCTGAGGACAATCGGAGGGAGCTTCTGTGAGTTCCCAACTTGAACTGTGGGAGACCAAAAGAGAGAGAGTAAACTAACCGGCCCGAACTCACTGCCGGCCGTTCGCAGAACAAAGAGACCGAGAAAATCCAAAGAAGAGCTCGCAGGCTGCGGACCGGCCCAGCCCTGCCGGAGGCAGGAGGCAGGGGGGAGGGGAAGGTCTCGGAGAGACACAGGGAGCAGGCACCCGACCGGCGCGGGCGGGGACTGGGGCTGGGGACGCGGAGGGCAGAAGGCGCACGCACCCGACTGGCGCCAGCGGAAACTGAAACTGGGACCGTGGAAGGGAGTGGGCGCGCCACACCTGGGGAGAGTGCGCCCACCAAGCCCCTGGCTGCCTGGACCGCTCTGACGGGGAAGGCACAGAGAGTGGGCGCAGCTTTTCGCTCTGCGCTTTTGTGGAACACCCGAGGGCTGGAACCTCACGCAACGCGGGGCGCGCTCCATATAGAACAGCCGGGAGCCTGAGCAGCGCAGACGGAGAAAGCAGCATCAGCCCCTCCCGGCAGCGCCAGCCCGTCCCCGCGGCGCAAGTCCTTCCCCACAGCGCCAGCCCTTCCCGGCAGCGCCAGCCCATCCCCTCAGAGCGACGGAACTAGCTACCTGAATAAGAGTCCACATCCGCCCGCCTGTGTCAGGGTGGAAATGAGGCTCAGAAGAGACCGGCAAACAGAGGCCAAATAAACAAAGGGAACCGCTTCAGAAGGGACTGGTGCAACAGATTAAAATCCCTCTAGAAAACACCGACTACACCGGAAGGGGCCTGTAGATATCGAGAAGTGTAAGCTGGAACGAGGAGCTATCTGAAACTGAGCCGAACCCACACTGACCGCAACAGCTCCAGAGAAACTCCTAGATATAATTTTACTTTTTTCTCTTTTTTTTTTCTTTTTTCTTTTTTCCCTTTTATTTTCCTTTAAAATCCCCTATTACTCCCCCATTACTCCTTAACTTTCATTTCCATAGATTTTTACGATTTTTTTAATTAGGGAGAAAAAAAAAATTTTTTTCTTTCTTTCTTTTTTTTTTTTCTTTTTTCTTCTTTTTTTTTCCTTTCCTTTTTCTTTTCTATTTTCTATTTTTCTTTTTCTCTTATTTCTTTTAAAGTCCTCTAGTACTCCTCCTCTACTACTCCTTAATTTTCATTTTCAATACACTATAACCTTACAAAAAAAAAAAAAAAAGGAGAAGCCCTATTTTTAAACCGAAGATTATTCTCTCCCAATCTTGACTCTCTGTTTTCTACCTCAGAACACCTCTATTTCCTCCTTTCCCCTTCTCTTCCCAATCCAATTCTGTGAATCTTTGTAGGTGACTGGGCTACAGAGAACACTCTGGGAACAGACAGCTGCGTAGATCTGTCTCTCTCCTCTTGAGTCCCCCTTTTTCTCCTCCTGCTCATCTCTATCTCCCTCCTCCCTCTCCTCTTCTTCATGTAACTCTGTGAACCTCTCTGGGTGTCCCTAACGGGGGAGAATCTTTTCGCCATTAACCTAGAAGTTTTCTTATCAGTGCTGTATAGTTGGAGAAGTCCTGAGACTACAGGAAGAATAAAACTGAAATCCAGAGGCAGGAGACTTAAGCCCATAACCTGAGAACACCAGAAAACTCCTGACTACATGGAACTTTAAGTAATAAGTGACTGTCCAAAAGCCTCCATACCTACACTGAAACCAACCACCACCCAAGAGCCAATAAGTTTTAGAGCAAGACATACCATGCAAATTCTCCAGCAACGCAGGAACATAGCCCTGAACGTCAACATACAGGCTGCCCAAGGTGACACCTAATACATAGACCCATCTCAAAACTCGTTACTGGGCACTCCATTGCTCTCCAAGGAGAAGAAATCAAGTTCCACGCACCAGAACACTGACGCAAGCTTCCCTAACCAGGATACCTTGACAAGCCAATCGTCTAACCCCACCCACTGGGTAAATCCTCCACAATAAAAAGGAACCACAGACCTCCAGAATACAGAAAGCCCACTCCAGACACAGCAATCTAAACAAGATGAAAAGGCAAAGAAATACCCAACAGGTAAAGGAACATGAAAAATGCCCACCAAGTCAAACAAAAGAGGAGGAGATAGGGAATCTACCTGGAAAAGAATTTAGAATAATGATAATAAAAATGATCCAAAATCTTGAAAACAAAATGGAGTTACAGATAAATAGCCTGGAGACAAAGATTGAAAAGATACAAGAAATGTTTAATAAAGACCTAGAAGAAATGAAAAAGAATCAATTAAAAATGAATAATGCAATGAATGAGATCAAAAACACTTTGGAGGGAACCAAGAGTAGAATAATGGAGGCAGAAGATAGGATAAGTGAGGTAGAAGATAAAATGGTGGAAATAAATGAAGCAGAGAGGAAAAAAGAAAAAAGGATCAAAAGAAATGAGGACAACCTCAGGGACCTCTGGGACAATGTGAAACACCCCAACAATCGAATCATAGGAGTCCCAGAAGAAGAAGACAAAAAGAAAGGCCATGAGAAAATACTCGAGGAGATAATAGCTGAAAACTTCCCTAAAATGGGGAAGGAAATAGCCACCCAAGTCCAAGAAACCCAGAGAGTCCCAAACAGGATAAACCCAAGGCGAAACATCCCAAGACACATATTAATCAAATTAACAAAGATCAAACACAAAGAACAAATATTAAAAGGAGCAAGGGAGAAACAACAAATAACACACAAAGGGATCCCCATAAGGACAACAGCTGATCTATCAATAGAAACCCTCCAGGCCAGAAGGGAATGGCAGGACGTACTGAAAGTAATGAAAGAGAATAACCTACAACCTAGATTACTGTATCCAGCAAGGATCTCATTCAGATATGAAGGAGAATTCAAAAGCTTTACAGATAAACAAAAGCTGAGAGAATTCAGCACCACCAAACCAGCTCTTCAACAAATGCTAAAGGATCTTCTCTAGACAGGAAATGCAGAAAGGTTGTATAAACGTGAACCCAAAACAACAAAGTAAATGGCAATGGGACCACACCTACCAATAATTACCCTAAATGTAAATGGGTTGAATGCCCCAACCAAAAGACAAAGACTGGCTAAATGGATACAAAAACAAGACCCCTATATATGCTGTCTACAAGAGACCCACCTCAAAACAAGAGACACATACAGACTAAAAGTGAAGGGCTGGAAAAAAATATTTCATGCAAACAGAGACCAAAAGAAAGCAGGAGTCGCAATACTCATATCAGATAAAATAGACTTTAAAATAAAGGATGTGAAAAGAGACAAAGAAGGACACTACATAATGATCAAAGGATCAATCCAAGAAGAAGATATAACAATTATAAATATATATGCACTCAACATAGGAGCACCACAATATATACGGCAAACACTAATAAGTATGAAAGAGGAAATTAATAGTAACACAATAATAGTGGGAGACTTTAATACCCCACTCACAACTATGGATAGATCAACTAAACAGAAAATTAACAAGGAAACACAAACCTTAAATGACACAATGGACCAGCTAGACCTAATTGATATCTATAGGACATTTCACCCCAAAATAATCAACTTCACCTTTTTCTCAAGTGCACACGGAACCTTCTCCAGAATAGATCACATCCTGGGCCATAAATCTGGTCTTGGAAAATTCAAAAAAATTGAAATCATTCCAGTCATCTTTTCTGATCACAGTGCAGTAAGATTAGATCTCAATTACAGGAAAAAAAATTGTTAAAAATTCAAACATATGGAGGCTAAATAACACGCTTCTGAATAACCAACAAATCATAGAAGAAATCAAAAAGGAAATCAAAATATGTATAGAAATGAATGAAAATGAAAACACAACAACCCAAAACCTATGGGACACTGTAAAAGCAGTGCTAAGGGGAAGGTTCATAGCATTACAGGCTTACATCAAGAAACAAGAAAAAAGCCAAATAAATAACCTAACTCTACACCTAAAGCAATTAGAGAAGGAAGAAATGAAGAACCCCAGGGTTAGCAGAAGGAAAGAAATCTTAAAAATCAGGGCAGAAATAAATGCAAAAGAAACTAAAGAGACCATAGCAAAAATCAACAAAGCTAAAAGCTGGTTTTTTGAAAAAATAAACAAAATTGACAAACCATTAGCAAGACCCATTAAGAAACAAAGAGAGAAGAACCAAATTAACAAAATTAGAAATGAAAATGGAGAGATCACAACAGACAACACAGAAATACAAAGGATCATCAGAGACTACTACCAGCAGCTCTATGCCAATAAAATGGACAACTTGGATGAAATGGACAAATTCTTAGAAAAGTATAACTTTCCAAAACTGAACCAGGAAGAAATAGAAGATCTTAACAGACCCATCACAAGCACAGAAATCAAAACTGTAATCAAAAATCTTCCAGCAAACAAAAGCCAAGGACCAGATGGCTTCACAGCTGAATTCTACCAAAAATTTAGAGAAGAGCTAACACCTATCTTACTCAAACTCTTCCAGAAAATTGCAGAAGAAGGTAAGCTTCCAAACTCATTCTATGAGGCCACCATCACCCTAATTCCAAAACCAGACAAAGATGCCACAAAAAAAGAAAACTACAGGCCAATATCACTGATGAACATAGATGCAAAAATCCTTAACAAAATTCTAGCAAACAGAATCCAACAACATATTAAAAAAATCATACACCATGACCAAGTGGGCTTTATCCCAGGAATGCAAGGATTCTTTAATATCTGCAAATCAATCAATGTAAGACACCACATTAACAAATTGAAAGATAAAAACCATATGATTATCTCAATAGATGCAGAGAAAGCCTTTGACAAAATTCAACACTCATTTATGATTAAAACTCTCCAAAAAGCAGGAATAGAAGGAACATACCTCAACATAATAAAAGCTATATATGACAAACCCACAGCAAGCATCACCCTCAATGGTGAAAAATTGAAAGCATTTCCCCTGAAATCAGGAACAAGACAAGGGTGCCCACTCTCACCACAACTATTCAACATAGTGTTGGAAGTTTTGGCCACGGCAATCAGAGCAGAAAAAGAAGTAAAAGGAATCCAGATAGGAAAAGAAGAAGTGAAACTCTCACTGTTTGCAGATGACATGATCCTCTACATAGAAAACCCTAAAGACTCTTCCAGAAAATTACTAGAGCTAATCAATGAATATAGCAAAGTTGCAGGATATAAAATTAACACACAGAAATCCCTTGCATTCCTATATACTAACAATGAGAAAACAGAAAGAGAACTTAAGGAAACAATACCATTCACCATTGCAACAAAAAGAATAAAATACTTAGGAGTATATCTACCTAAAGAAACAAAAGACCTATACATAGAAAACTATAAAACACTGATGAAAGAAATCAAAGAGGACACAAACAGATGGAGAAACATACCGTGTTCATGGATTGGAAGAATCAATATTGTCAAAATGGCTATTCTACCCAAAGCAATCTATAGATTCAATGCAATCCCTATCAAGCTACCAACGGTATTTTTCACAGAACTAGACCAAAGAATTTCACAATTTGTATGGAAATACAAAAAACCTCGAATAGCCAAAGTAATCTTGAGAAAGAAGAATGGAACTGGAGGAATCAACCTGCCTGACTTCAGACTCTACTACAAAGCCACAGTCATCAAGACAGTATGGTACTGGCACAAAGACAGAAATATAGACCAATGGAACAGAATAAAAAGCCCAGAGATAAATCCACGAACCTATGGACACCTTATCTTTGACAAAGGAGGCAAGGATATACAATGGAAAAAAGACAACCTCTTTAACAAGTGGTGCTGGGAAAACTGGTCAACCACTTGCAAAAGAATGAAACTAGAACACTTTCTAACACCATACACAAGAATAAAGTCAAAATGGATTAAAGATCTAAATGTAAGACCAGAAACTATAAGACTCCTAGAGGAGAACATAGGCAAAACACTCTCTGACATAAATCAAAGCAGGATCCTCTATGACCCACCTCCCAGAATATTGGAAACAAAAGCAAAAATAAACAAATGGGACCTAATGAAACTTAAAAGCTTTTGCACAACAAAGGAAACTATAAGTAAGGTGAAAAGACAGCCCTCAGATTGGGAGAAAATAATAGCAAATGAAGAAACAGACAAAGGATTAATCTCAAAAATACACAAGCAACTCCTGCAGCTCAATTCCAGAAAAATAAATGACCCAATCAAAAAATGGGCCAAAGAACTAAACAGACATTTCTCCAAAGAAGGCATACAGATGGCTAACAAACACTTGAAAAGATGCTCAACATCACTCATTATTAGAGAAATGCAAATCAAAACCACAATGAGGTACCATTACACGCCAGTCAGGATGGCTGCTATCCAAAAGTCTACAAGCAATAAATGCTGGAGAGGCTGTGGAGAAAAGGGAACCCTCTGACACTGTTGGTGGGAATGCAAACTAGTACAGCTGCTATGGAAAACAGTGTGGAGATTTCTTAAAAAACTGGAAATAGACCTGCCATATGACCCAGCAATCCCACTTCTGGGCATACACACTGAGGAACCCAGAACTGAAAGAGACACGTGCACCCCAATGTTCATCACAGCACTGTTTATAATAGCCAGGACATGGAAGCAACCTAGATGCCCATCAGCAGATGAATGGATAAGGAAGCTGTGGTACATATACACCATGGAATATTACTCAGCTGTTAAAAAGAATTCATTTGAACCAGTCCTAATGAGATGGATGAAACTGGAGCCCCTTATACAGAGTGAAGTAAGCCAGAAAGATAAAGAACATTACAGCATACTAACACATATATATGGAATTTAGAAAGATGGTAACGATAACCCTATATGCAAAACAGAAAAAGAGACAAAGAAATACAAAACAGACTTTTGAACTCTGTGGGAGAATGTGAGGGTGGGATATTTCAAAAGATCAGCATGTATACTATCTATGGTGAAACAGATCACCAGCCCAGGTGGGATGCATGAGACAAGTGCTCGGGCCTGGTGCACTGGGAAGACCCAGAGGAATCGGGTGGAGAGGGAGGTGGGAGGGGGGATCGGGATGGGGAATACGTGTGACTCTATGGCTGATTCATATCAATGTATGACAAAACCCACTGAAATGTTGTTAAGTAATTAGCCTCCAACTAAAAAAAAAAAAAAAAAAAAAGATTTCTTATGAAGGTTAGTCTAACTTTGTAAAATACAATGGGTAGTTATCTTTAAAGGTTCTTGAAAAAAAACTTACATGTTTTTTTTTTCATCTGGCCTTGGGGAATCTTTGGAGGTACCCCATATATTCTTAAGATATCAATATTTAGAATGGTGGTAAAACAACCAAAAACTCTATTGGTGATATGAACCTTTGTTCAAGATAGGTTTAAATAATACTGGAAAATATAGGCCTAGTCACTTTGTTAAGGATGAATGGGAAGAACATGACAGTGTGGACATAGGAGAAAAGAAGAGGGGTAGGAAGGAGCTACTTGACAATTCTAATTGCCTATACTTAAAAGAGTTTAGAATTAATATATACATACTAATATATATAAAATAGATAACCAGGAAGGACCTACTGTATAGCACAGGGAACTCTATGCAATACTCAATGGCCTATATGGGAAAAGAATCTGAAAAAGAATATATATGTATGTGTATATATGTATGTTTATATATATCTGAATCAGTGTGCTGGACACCTGAAAGTAACACAATATTGTAAATCAACTATACTTTAATAAAGAAAAATGATGAGTATCTCTCAGGTTTGTGAAGATTTTGTGAATCCTAACATTAGCAGTTTAAAATAATTTTTACCTATATATCTTTTTAAATATTGTAGAGATTTCCAATACACTTAGTATAGCTTTTGATAAACTTTTAAGGTTCTGATAATTAAGGGGGATGAAATCATAGAATTCCTATGAACTACATATTGGTTTTGGTATAAGCCATTAGGAAGCCTGAGTCTCAGGTTTGGGAAGAATCAAACTTGATTATTTATAAAGTCTCTGTGGGAAAACTCCTGAAGACTGCAGATCAAAATCCAAGTCAGAGCTCTGGCTTTTCCAATTATGAAGAAATGAATGTGTCAGTCTGGTATGTGCCCTTGTAAGCTACATTTCCAGTGGCCACACAGCTCATATTCTCTGGACGACTCAGCAGGACATGGTGCTCAAGATACTGGAAACCTAGTGGCCATGATTCTGGACTCATAACCCACAGCCTTGCTCCTCACCACTTTTATCTCTTGGAGTGACCTTCCCTTTGGTCTCTTTGACCTGTTGTTCTTGCCTCCCAGGGAAATGTGGAGGGAGGAGAAGAGTTGAAATTACAGAAGTTTTGGTGGAGAAATATGTCCCAAAGTTGGTGCTTTAACTGTAGTACTAAGATTTCTCATATTTGCTGTTCTAAGATTCTGGCATACAGCAATTATTTTTTTTTTTTTTACTTTATTTGTATGAGAAAATTATAACAAGTAGTTTTTGTTTTGTTTTGTTTAATTGCTTTACAATGTTGAGTTACTTTCTGCTGTACAGCTCAGTGAATCAACTATAACCTGCATATATGTACTTTGTCTGGCTCTGGTAAAAGAATCCGCCTGCTAATTCAGGAGCTGCAGGAGATGTGGGTTCAATCCCTGGGTCAGGAAGATCCCCGGGAGGAGGGCATGGGAATCCACTCCAGTATTCTTTCCTGGAGAATCCCATGGACAGAGGAGCCTGGTGGGCTACAGTCCATGGGGTCACAAATAATCAGACATGACTGAGCCACTGAGCATGCACGCACACACACGCTTTGTCCACAGAGCACTGAGTAGAGTTCCCAGTGCTATATTTCATTAGCCATCTACTTTATACATGGTAGTATACACAGTGAAAGTGAAAGTCGCTCAGTTGTGTCCCACTTTTTGCGACAACATGAACATGAGAATTCCATGGAATTCTCGAGGCCAGAATATTGGAGTGGGTAACCTTTCCCTTTTCCAGGGGATCTTCCCAACCAAGGATTGAGCCCAGGTCTCCCACATTGCAGGCGGATTCTTTACCATCTGAGGCACAAGGGAAGCCCAGTCAACATATATGTCAATCCCAATCTCCCAATTCATCCCACTTCCTCTTCCCCCTTGATATCCATATGTTTCTTCTCTACATCTGTGTCTCTATTTCAGCTTTGCAAATAGGTTTATCTGTATCATTTCTCTAGATTCCATATATATGTGTTAATATATGATATTTGTTTTTCTTCTTTCTGACTTACTTCACTTTGTATGACAGGCTATAGGTTCATCCATGTCTCGACAAATGGTACAATTTCATTCCTTTTATGGCTGAGTAATATTCCATTGTATATTTATATGTGTGTGTGTGTGTGTGTGTGTGTGTGTGTGCGCGTGCGCACCACATCATCTTTATTCATTCCTTTGTTGATGGACATTTAGGTTGCTTCCATGTCCTGGCTATTGTAAATAGTGCTTCAATGAACATTGGGGTGCATGTATCCTTTTGAATTATGGTTTTCTCTGGGTATGTGCCCAGGAGTGGGATTTCTGGGTCATATGGTAGCTCTATTTTTAATGCTTTAAGGAACCTCCATACTGTTTTCTATAGTCCATGTATCAATTTACATTGCTACCAACAGTGTAAGAGGGTTCCCTTTTCTCCACACCCTCTCCAGTATTTAGTGTTACACTCTGAAGGCCAGAAAGGAGTGTGGCTCCCTGCTCCCACCACAACATAAAGCTCAACGGCTTTAGATAGTGGGCTCACCATCTGGGGACTACCATACCACAGTGCAGAAATAGAGAATTATATCCACAATGAAAACTTCTGTCAGGCCAAAGAATGGAGAGGAGTAAGAAAATTGCTGGTGGGTTGTTTGCTCATAATTGTGCCATTTGTGATGAAATGACTTTATGGCACAGTTTGAAAATTTCCTCCATATGAAGACCATTAAAAAATAAACAGTGTGGTTCAAGGCTTTTAACATGATTAGGAGGGGAGAACTTACATCCTCTCATCTTGGTTCTTCTTATCTGCTCAATGCAACTATTTTTTTTTCCTCTCAAAAAGTCATTTCTGGGACTTCCTTGGCAGTCCAATGGTTGAGACTTTGTCTTACAATGTAGTTCAGTTCAGTTCAGTAGCTCAGTTGTGTCCGATTCTTTGCGACCCCATGAATCGCAGCACGCCAGGCCTCCCTGTACATCACAAACTCCCGGAGTTGATCCCTGGTTGCAAAGCTAATTATCCCGCAGGCCTCTCAGCCAAAAAACCAAAACATAGACCAGAAGCAATATTATAACAAAGTAACAAATTCAGTAAAGACTTCAAAATGGTCTATCCCCTAAAAAAAAAAAAAAAAAACTTACAAAGATCATTCTTACTGATTTTTTAAAATATTTCAGATTTGTTTCTTAAATAAGCTGCTACCCTGGTTTTTCTTGTTACTTTTTTTTTTAATGGAAAATAGCAATTTATTTTATTCTTTTCCAAAATGTACAGCAAGTAATCAAGAACATTCCTCTTGAGTCTTGTATTATTTCCTCTTTAGTTCATTGACCCTTAAGCCAAATCCCAAGTCTGCTTTTAAAGAGTGTGGAAAACTCACTTGTCTTTAGTTCAACAAAAGCTAATAGACTAGGTCCCTTGAGGACAGTAGTACTCCTGAGCAAATTAAACATTCCCCTTGGAATCTTCTTATAAAAAACTGAGGTGAAATTCATGTAAAATACAATTAATCAATAATTTGAAAGTGTACACTTTGATGGTACTTAGAGCATTCATAATGTTGTTGCATCCACCACTTCTCACTAGTGTCAAAACTTTTTTGTCACCACAGAACACCCTGTTCTCTTTAAGTAATTGCTCTTCACTTCCTCTCTCCACCTCAACTGCTGGCAGCTACTAATCTATTTTCTGTCTCTATGGATTTTCCTATATTGAATATTATATAGAAAAAGAATTATGCAATATATAACCCTTTGTGTTTGGCTACTTTAGTATAATGTCTTTTGAGGTTTATCAAAGTTGTAGCATATGTCAGTACTTCATTTTTTGTTATGATTGAATAGTATTCCATTGTATGTATACATAACAAATTGTTGACCCCTTCATCTGTTGATGGACATTTGTGTTGTTTCCATCTTTTGGCTAATATGAATAATACTGCTGTAAACATTAGTATGTAAGTTTCTGTGTGAACATATGTTATCATTTCTCTGGGGGTATACCTAGTAGTGGAATTGTGTAGTCATATGGTTACACTTCTTTTAATCATTTGGGGAGGTGCCATACTGTTTGCCAAAGAGGCTACAACATTTACATCCCCACCAGCAGTAAATGATGGTTCCTATTTCTCCACGTTGTGACCAACACATATTTTCCCTTAAAAATATAGTTATTTGAGTGAGTGTAAAGTGGTATGTCATTGTGTTTTTGATTAATTTGCATTTCCTTGATGACCAATGAAATTGAACATCTTTTCTTGTGTTTATTGGCCATTTGTATATTTTCTTTGGAGAAATGGATATTCAACTCTGTTACTTATTTCTTAATAGTGTTCTTTTTGTTGTAGAGTTGTCAGAGTTCTTTATATATTCTGAACACTAAACCTTTATTAGATATATGATTTGTAAATATTTTCTTTCCTTAGTATAGACTGTATTTTATACTTTCTTGATAATGTCCTTTGATGCCCAAAAGTTTTAAATCTTGTTTTTTTTTTTTAAATTTTTATCATAAAGGAGAATTATTTTTCTTCTTTCCAACTCATTCCTCTAATTTATGTTATCCGCTCGGCAAATGTAGACAGATTGATAAACCTGTTCTACATATGGATTATTGCCATTGTCATGATATAAAAATATATTTAAACTATATTCACTGAAAAATGCAAAATACTGAACAGACTGTATAGTCAAACTTCATTTGTTGAAAAAGAGGGGGGTAAACAGATAGATGATTTATGTGTATAGAAAATATCTATAAGGAGCCATAAGAAACAATAGTGGTTATCTAGGGAGTAGGACCTTCATTTTTCAATTTATACCCTTTTGTATTGTTTGATTTTTATGTACCAAGTATGTATTACTTGAAAAACAATTTTCAATGGATTTTTAAACCCATGCTGCATTACTTTTTCCTGTAAGCTCCAAATGACTTAATAAATTGAGTGATCCCATTTTCCAGACCCATAGTCAGAACACATATTCTGATAGTCTTGAATGTGCAGATCTGCCTCAACTTAAGATGAGACTGCATCCTATCATCAATTGAAAATACCGCAAGTGGAAAATATATTTAATATACCTAACTTACTGAAGATCATAGCTTAGCCTAGCTTATCTTAAATGTGCTCAGAACACTTATACTAGCCTACAGTAGGGCACCTAGAGACTCAGGGAGATAGTGAAGGACATGGAAGCCTGACATGCTGCAGTTCATGGGGTCACAAAGAGTTGGACACGACTGAACAACTGAACAACAACAACAGTAGGGTGAAAGCCTCTATCACAAACCCCTTTTTATATAAAATGTTGAGTATCTCATGTAATTTATTGAATCCTGTACTGAAAGTGAAAAAAAAAAAAAAAGCTTTTGTAGGTACCGGATGGTTGTAAATGTATTGGTTATTTTCCATTGTGATTGTGGGGCTGACTGGGAGCTGTGAGTTGCTGCTGTTCCCCAGCATCACAAGAGAGTATGGTACTGCATATCACTAGCCTGGGCAAAGATCAGAATTCAAAGCATGGTTTCTACTGAATGCGTTCTGCTCTTGCACCATTGTAAAGTGGGAAAATCCTAAGTCAAACCATCGTAAATCATGGAGTGTCTGTATATGTAGGAAACTGAGTTAAACTATTTGAAACTGGGTCTGATCTAAAAGAGTCAGCAATTGAGATTGCCATGCCGAATTTTTTTAACTCTATAGTATTTTTAAATTGAGATATACTTGACATACAACATTGCATTAGTTTTAGGTGTACACATAATAATTTTTGTATATATTGTGAAATAATTACTACAATAAATTTTGTTAACATCCATCAGCAAATATAAAACTTTTTTTTCTTGTGATGAGAACTTTTAAGATCTGCTATCTTAGAAACTTTCAGATATACAATACAATATTGTTAACCATAGCAACATGCTATATATTATATTCCCAGAACTTATTTATTTCAAAACTAGAGGTTTGTACTTTTTAACTGTCTTCACCCATCTTGCCTATCCCTTGCCCCTTTGTCCCCAAGGAACTATCAATCTGTTCTCTGTATCTATGAGTTTTTTTTTTTTTTATTCCACATATAAATGAGATCATACCACGATACCATGATATCATGGTATTTGTCTTTCTCTGTCTGACTTTTTCACTTAGCATAATGCCCTCAAGATCTATCCATATTATTGTTGTTGCAGATAGTAAGGTTTCCTTCTTTTTTTGTGACAAAATGGTATTCCATTGTATATCATTCTATACCATGTTTTCTTTATCCATTTATTCATTGATAGACACTTAAGTTGTTTCCATGTCTTGATTATTGTAAACAATGCTGCATTGTATATGGATTCTTCAGCATAACACTTTAGTTTCTTTTGGTAAATACCCAGAGGTGGAATTCCTGGATCATATGGCAGCTTTGTTTTTAATTTTTTGAGCAACCTCCATTGCTGTTTTCCATAGTTTCTGTACCAATTTACATGTTGATCAACTGTCCACAAGGGTTGCCTTTTCTTCACGTCCTACCCAATACTTGTTATTTCTTGTCTTTGATGATATCCATTATAACAGATGTGGGATGATATCTCATCGTGATTTTGATTTTCATTTCCTTGATGATCAATGATGTTGAGCATCTTTTCATGTGCCTATCGGCCATCTATGTGCCTGCTTTGGAAACATCTCTATGCAGGATCCCTGCCCATTTTTTAATCTGAATGTTTTTCTGTTGAGTTGTGTTAGTTCTTTATATATTTTAAATATTAACCCCTTGTTAGATATATGATTTGAAAATGTTTCTCTCCATTTGTTAGGTTGCCTTTTTATTTTGATGATTGTTTCCTTTTCTGTACAGAAGCTTTTAAGTTTGATATAGTCCAGTTTGTTTATCTTTCTTTTGTTGCCTTAGCTTTTGGTGTCAAATCCAAAAAGTCATTGCCAAGACTGATGTCAAGGGACTTACCTCCTGTGTTTTCTTCTAGAAGTTTTATCATTTTAGGTCTTACATTCAAGTCTTTAATTCATTTTGAGTTTATTTTTGTGTGTAGTGTAACATAGGGGTCCGGTTTCATTCTTTTGCCTCTAGCTATTCAGTTTTTCTAACGCCACTTATGGAAGAGACTATCCTTTTCCATTGTATATTCTTGGCTCATTTGTTGTTACTTAATTGACCATATATGCATTGCTTTATTTCTGGCCTCTCTACTCTGTTCCATTGATCTATGTATTTGTTTTTATGTTAATGACATACTACTTCATCACTATAGTTTTGTAATATAGTTTGGAATCATAAAGTGTGGCGCCTTCCATTTTGTTCTTCTCAAGGTTGTTTTATCTATTCTGAGTAATTTGTGATTCCATACAAATTAAAAAAATTTATTCTGTGATAAATGCCATTGTGATTTTGATAGAGATTGCATAGAATCTGTAGATTGCATCGGGTAGTATGATCATTTTAACAACATTAACTCTTGCAATCCATGAGCTTGGAATATTTTTCCATTTATTTTTTGTCTTCAGTTTCTTTCATTAATTTCTTATGGTTTTCAATTCTTCCACTTTTTTGGTTAAATGTGTAGCTAAGTATTTTATTCTTTTTAATGCATAATGTAGTTGTAATTGGGATTTTCTCCTTAATTTCTCTTTGTAATAGTTTGTTATTGAAGTGTAAGTCACACAACAGATTTTTGTATATTGATTTTATATTCTGCAAATTTACTGAATTCATTTATTAGATCTAACAGTTTTTGGGTGGAGTCTTTATGGTTTCCTATAGATTATATTATGTCATCTGCAAATAAGGACAGTTTTACTTCTTCCTTTCCAGTTTGGATGTCTTTTGTTTATTTTTTTTCCTGATTGCTCTGGCTAGGATTTCCAGTGCTATGTTGAATAAATGTAATGAAAGTGGGCATCCTTGTGTTTTTCCTGATCCTAGAGGAAAAGTTTTCAGTTTTTTTGCCATTGCTTATGATGTTAGCTTTGGACTAGTCATACAGGGCTTTTATTATGCTGAGGTATGTTCCTTCTATACCCATTTTGTTGAGAATTTTTATCATAAATAGATGCTGAAATTTGTTAAATGCTTTCTTTGAGTATATTTAGGTGATCATATAATTTTTACACTTAATTTTGTTAATTTGGTATATCATGTTAATTGATTTGCAGATGTTGAGTCATCCTTACATCCCTGGAATAAATTCCACTTGATCATGATGTATGTATGATCCTTTTAATGTATTGTTGAATTTGGTTTGCTGATATTTTTTTGAGGAGTTTTGCATCTGTGTTCATCAGGGATATTGGCCTGTAGTTTTCTTTTTTTTTTTTTTTAAATAATGATCCAATTTTATTTAAAAGACTTCCATAAATCAATAGTTTCTCAACTTTAAGCATGCATAGATAAAGATAATAAATATATGAAAGCCTATCACATAATTGCTATTTAATTTTCTATCTTATGACAAGCAATTTGCTTGATCCATAGTAGATGTCTTTATAAATACCAAATAATGGCAGAAATAAAGCATAGAAATTATACCTGATGATATTTATATAAAATAATGCAATTCATTCTTTCTTAATAGATAAACATCATACACACATCTTTTTGTATTATAATTTAACATTCTTAAGGCTCTAACAGTGAAATCATCTCTAACCTCTTAAATCTAAGCTTTCCTAATTTATTCTTTTTTTTTTCCATTTATTTTTATTAGTTGGAGGCTAATTACTTTACAATATTGTAGTGGTTTTTGTCATACATTGACATGAACCAGCCATGGATTTACATGTATTCACCATCCTGATCCCCCCTCCCACCTCCCTCTCCACCTGATTCCTGTAGTTTTCTTTTCTTGTAGTTTCCTTGTCTGGTTTCTGTATCAGGGTAATATGGGTCTCATAAAATAAATTTGGAAATATTAACTCCTCTTCAATTTTTGGAAGAATTTGAGAATGATTGATATTAATTCTCTAAATGTTTGGTAGCATTCACCAGTGAAATCATCTGGTCCTGGACTTTTGTTTGCTTGGAGGTTTTTGGTTACTGATTCAATCTCCTTATTAGTAATCAGTCTGTTCATATTCTCTGTTTCTTTCTGATTAAGTCTTGGTGGGTTGTATGTTTTTAGAAATTTTCCATTTTTTCTGGGTTATCTAATTTGTTGACATGTAATTGTTTATAGTAGTCTCTTATCTTTTATATTTTTGTGGTATCAGTTGTAATGTCTCCCGTTTCATTTCTGATTTTATTTATATGAGTGCTCTCTTTTTCTCTTGATGAATCTGGCTGAAGGTTCATCTGTTTCATTTATTTTTTCAAAGAACCAGCTCTTAATTTCAGTGATCTGTTTTCTTTCTGGGCTTCCCTGGTGGCTTAGATGGTAGAGAATCTGCCTGCAATGAGGGAGACCCAGGTTCCATCCCTGGGTTGGGAAGATCCCCTGGAGAAGGGAATGGCAATCCACTCCAATATTCTTGCCTGTAGAATTCCATGACAGAGGAGTCTGGCAAGCTACAGTCCATAGGATCGGAAAGAGTCAGACATGACTTAGCGACTCACACACACACACACACACACACACACACACACACATTGTCTTTTTAGCCTCTATTTCACTTATTTCCTCTCTGATCTTTGTTATTTCCTTCCTTCTACTAACTTTGGGATTGTTTTTGTTTTTATTTTTCTAGTTCCTTGAGTTGTAAAGTGAGGTTGTTTACTTGAGCTCTTTGTCTTTTCTTAATGTAGGCATTCATTGCTATGAACTTGACATTTTGAATACTATAATATGGTAACTCTGGAAATCTTCTCTTCCTTCCCTTGGGATTGCCATTATTTTCTGTTGAGGTCTAAAGTTGTCCATTTGTGCAGGGGGCATCTCACTTCTTGTTACTAAAGTGTGAGAGTGTACCATACCCCTTCCAGTTCATTCTGCTCCTGACTCCAGTGTAACTCTACATGGTGTGCAGTGTTCTCTTCTCTCAAGCAGTGTTTGTGACTAATAAACTGCTGTCAGTCTCATCTGTCTCTGGTGTTGGTGGCATGTGTTCAGCCATCTTATACCATTTAGGATGGGCGAATCCCATCTTTACCAATGGAGTGCATAAGAGGTGGTCAGAACAATGTGACTGGATAAAAAATTATTGTGGTAAGTTTACATATGTTAAACTTCATGCACCCATTTTGAGGGTGCAATAAGTTTGGACAAATATATCAGTGTTATCCCACTGAATGAATGAATATATCCCAGTTTATTTACCTATTTACCTGTTGATGAGCATTTGTTTTTTTTTTTTCCTCCAGTTTTCAATGACAGTGAATTAAGTTGATACTTCATATCATTTATGTGCAAGTCCTTATGAATATATGTTTTCATTTCTCTTAGATAAATACTTAGAGAAGTAATCGCAGAATCACATAGTAGGGGTATATTTAAGTTTAGAAGAAAATGTTAAACTGTTTTCCAATGTGGTTGTGCCATATTGCATTCCCACACATCAATGTTGTAGACTTATTTTAAATATATTTTAATAATCTGTTTTTGACTGGTAAGTTTAATATTAATACATAGGCATTTCTTACATTACTAATATATTTGTATATATTTTTACCACTATATTTTGTCTTTTCTATTTACCATGATTTTTTTTTAAAAATTTTCCTTTCTCTACTTTTATTTGAATTATTGAGTTTCTGTTTTCCACAATCTATTGATTTGCAGGTTAAATATCAAATTTATACTATTTTAATGTTACTCTTAAATTGTCATTATGTCTCTTTTTCTGTTCTGTAACGATAACCCTATATGCAAAACAGAAAAAGAGACACAGAAGTACAGAACAGACTTTTGAACTCTGTGGGAGAAGGTGAGGGTGGGATGTTTCGAAAGAACAGCATGTATATTATCTATACAACAGATCACCAGCCCAGGTGGGATGCATGAGACAAGTGCTCCGGCCTGGTGCACTGGGAAGACCCAGAGGAATCGGGTGGAGAGGGAGGTGGGAGGGGGGATCGGGATGGGGCATACGTGTAAATCTATGGCTGATTCATGTCAATGTATGACAAAACCCACTGAAATGTTGTGAAGTAATTAGCCTCCAACTAATAAAAAAAATAAAAAAATAAAAAAATAAAAAAAATAAAATAGTCATCAGCTCAGGAAAAAAAAAAAAGAAAAAAAATTGTCATTATGAATCATTAGCAAAGAATAAATGTTAATCAACATTTCTACTCTTGTCCCTAAATAAAGTGAACTTTAAACTACTTTAACCTTGATTAACACTATGTCTTATTAAATATTAGTGTTGTCTCATATTTTAGTTTCACCATGTTTTTATGTACTCAGGTTTAGTCATTATTATTTTTCTTATTTTATATACAGGCATACTTCATTTTATTGCACTTCACAATTATTATTATTATTATTTTTTAAATTGAAGGCTTATGGCAACCCTGCATAGAGCATGGCTGTCTGTGCCATTTTTCAGACAGACAGCATTTGCTCATTTATCTCTGTGTCACATTTGGTAATTCTCACAATATTTTAAACTTTTAATTATTACTATATTTGTTATGCTCACACATGATCAATGATCTTTAATGTTATTATTGTAATTGTGTCTTCGCTCTGCAAATCCTGCCATGTAAGATGGTGAACTTAATAAACTGTATGCGTCTGACCAACTGGCCATTTCCCCATTTCTCTCTCCCTCTCCTGGGGCCTTTCTATTCCCTGAGCGTGTGTGCATGCATGCTAAGTCACTTTGATTGTGTCTGACTCTTTGCGACCCTATGGACTGTAACCTGCCAGGCTCCTCTGTCCATGGAATTCTCCAGGCAAGAATAATGGAATGGGTTGCCTTGCCCTGCTCCAGGGGATCTCCAACCCAGGGATTGAACCTACATCTTTTGTGGCTCCTGCATTGCAGGTGGATTCTTTACCGCTGAGCCACCGGGAAAGCCCTCTATTCCCTGCTGCTGCTAAGTCACTTCAGTCGTGTCCGACTCTGTGTGATCCTGTAAACGGCAGCCCACCAGGCTCCCCCGTCCCTGGGATTCTCCAGGCAAGAACACTGGAGTGGGTTGCCATTTCCTTCTCCAAAGGAAACAATATTTAAATTATGTCAGTGAATAACCCTACAATGGCCTGTAAGTGTTTAAGTGAAAGGAAGATCACAAATCTCTCTAAATTAAAAGCTCAGAATGATTAAGCTTAGTGAGGAAGGCATGTGAAAGCTGGAACAGGCTGGAAGCTAGGCATCTTGTGACAAATGGTTAGCCAAGTTGTGATTGTAATGGAAAAATTCTTGAAGGAAATTAAAAGTGCTACTCCAGTGAATACACACATTAAAAAAAAAAAAAAAAAAGCAAAACTGCCTTATTGCAGATATGGAGAAAGTTTTGGTGGTCTGGATAGAATACCAATGTAGAACATTTGCTTAAACCAAAGCCTAATCCAGAGCAAAACTGACTCTCTTCAGTTCCATGAAGATTGAGATATGTGAGGAAGATACAGAATAAAAGCTTGAAGCTAACAAAGGTTGGTTCATGAGGTTTAAGGAATGGAGCTATCTCCATAACAGAAAAGTTCCAGGTGAAGCAGCACGTGCTGATTTAGATGCTGCAGCAAGTTTTCCAGATCTTGTTGAGATAATAATGAATGTGGCTACACTATACAACAGGTTTTCAGTTTAGACAAAACAGCCTTATATTGGAAGAAGATGCCATCTAGGACTTTCATAGGTAGAGAGGAGAAGTCAATGCCTTATTTCAAAGCTTCAAAGGGCAAGCTGACTCTCTTGGTGACTTTAAGTTGAAGCCAGTGTTCATTTACCATTCTGAAAATCCTAGTGCCCTTAGGAATAATGCAAAACATTCTGTTTGTGCTCTGTAAATGGAACAGTAAAGCCTGGATTACAACATTACTGAATAGTTTAAGCCCACTGTTGAGATATGCTGCTCAGGAAAAAAAAAAAAGTCTTTCAAAGTATTACTGCTATTGACAATGCACCTTGTTACCCAAGAGCTCTGGCAAAGATGTACAATGAGATTAATGTTGCTTTCAAGCTTCAAGTATAACATCCATTCTGAAGCCTATGAATCAAGAAGTAATTTCAACTTTCAAGTCTTATTATCTAAGAAATACATTTTGTAAGGCTATAGCTGCCATAGATAGTGATTTCTTGGATGGATCTGGGCAAAATCAATTGAAAACCTTGTGGAAAGGATTCACCATTCTAGATGCCATTAAGAACATTCATGATTCAGGGTAAGAGGTCAAAATATCAGTGTTCATAGGAGTTTTGGTGAAGTTGATTCCAACGCTCATGGATGATATTGGAGGGTTAGACTTCACTGGAGGAAGTAACTGCTGATGTAGTGGAAGTAGCAGGAGAAGTAGAATTGAAGTGGAGCTTGAAAATGTGACTGAATTGTTGCAATCTCATGATAAAACTAACGGATGAGGAGTTGCTTATGGATGAGCAAATAAAGTGGCTTCTTGAGATAGAATAACTCCTGCTGAAGATGCTGTGAAGATTGTTGAAATGACACGAAAAGATTTAGAGCATGACATAAACTTAGTTGATAAAGCACTGGCAGAGTTTGAGAGGACTGACTCCAGTTTTGAAAGAAGTTCTATTGTGGGTAAAGTGCTGTCAAACCAAATCGCTTGCTACAGAGAAATCATTTGTGAAAAGAGGGGTAAATCCATGTGACAAACCTCGTTGATTTTTTTAATAAATTGTCATCCACCCCCCCTGACCTTTGGCAGTCACCGCCCTGATCAGTCAGCAGTCACCAACATCTAGACAAGACTCTCCACCAGTAAAAAAAAAAATTATGGCTCACTGAAGCCTCAGATGATGGTTAACATTGTTTAGCAGTAAAGTATTTCTTAATTAAGGTGTGTACATTGTTTTTTAAGACATAATGCTATTGCACACTTAATAGACTACATTATATTGTAAGCATAACTTTTATATGCACAGAGAAACGAAAGCATTCATATGACTTGCTTTGTTGAGATATTTACTTATTGTGGTTGGTCTGAAGCCAAACCTGCAATATCTCTGAGGTATGTTTGTAGTCAATTTTTGTCTATTTTTTTGGTCAATTGTTATCCATCTTTTTGGCAAGTATTTTTTTATCCATTGCTTCTAACCACTCAGTTTTTTTAATTGTTAATTTCTGTTTTTATTGAAATATATGCATTCTTTACATCTACAGTGAAAGTCTGTCAATTTAAAAATATCCATCTTTATTGAAAATATCTTTAGTTTTTTATTCTTTTTAAGTAGATGTTTAGTTGAGTGACAAGTAAATGGGTCAGGGCAGTATTAGAGACATTAGATGTTGAAGCCCTTATGGTGACAGAAGGGCTTCCCTGGTAGTTCAGCTGGTAAGGAATCCATCTGTAATGCAGGAGACCCTGGTTCAAATCCTGAGTTGGGAAGATCCACTGGAGAAGGGATAGGCTCCCCACTCTAGTATTCTTGGGCTTTCCTGGTGGCTCAGCTGGTAAAGAATCCGCCTGAAATGTGGGACTGAAATGTGGGAGACCTGGGCCCAATCCCTGGGATGGGAAGATTCCCTGGAGAAGAGAATGGCTACCTACTCCAGTATTCTGGCCTGGAGAATTCCATGGACTGTATAGTCCTTCACTCACAGTGACAGATGGTGAACAGTGCAACATGCATGTGGTCCTCCACTGAGGGCTTGGACAGGGTTGATGCATTATGACTATAGTTTAGAAAAGGCATTCTGCTGCTTCCAAATTACTTCCTACAACTTTCCTGCTATTACTGCTACAACTTTCCTACTGTTGGTTATCTTCTACCTTTTACTGGAAAGCAAGAGGTAAGGTCTTTTGCCAAGAGTGGGGGAGCCTGCCTTGGGCTTCCCAGGTGGTGCTGGAGGTAAAGAATCTGTCTGCCAATTCAGGAGATGCAAGAGACATGGGTTCAACCCCTGGATTTGGAAGATTCCCTGGAGAAGGAAATGGCAACTCACTCTAGTATTCTCACCTGGAGAATTCCATGGATAGAGGAGCCTGGTGGGCTACAGTCCCGTGGGTCCACAAAGAATCAGACATGACTGAGTAACTTAGCACAGTACAGGGAGGATATGGTGACATTAGAGACTTAAGAAAAGTGCAGTGCCACTGATTTTCACAATTTCATATTTTTCTCCAGCAACCAGGTATCGCCCTGGAGACAGATTGATCCATGGTTGATGTGTTGTCAACATTAGAACTGTTGTAAAAGGACTACTGGGACTTAGGCAAGAGACTGCTTAACATGATGACTGATGGGATCTAAAGTGATTAAGGAAAAAAACCACTAGCTATGTCTGTGTGGTTGGAGAAAAGCAGGAATATACAATTGAGCAAGTTAGAAGAATAATACACTAGATATTGAGAATGTGATATTTCAATATATTTCAAGAATTGTTGAGTTCCAGGAGATAACAAGATCTAAGGTGTGACTGGGAGTGGTGATGGAAGTAGAATGAATGGGGGAAGATAATTAGAATTAAGACACTAAGGCAACCTAGAATCTTGAAAGTTGGATCCTTCATGTTTAAGGATCCCTGCTTTGAGAAATATGCTGACACAATAGAAGCAAGACATATTGTCTAATAAGTTGACTTTAATATGCAATTAACTGAGCCTCATAATCTTCTCTACAGGAAGGATATATCTTTGTGTTCTTTTTCATATTCAAGTTTACTGTGGAAAAAACATCAGACAACAATATAATTCATTTGGCATAAGATTTCTTAACATTGTGTACTTTTCCTCATACTTTTCACTTCACCATTCAGGGGTGTGGCCTTTCATAACTAGAAGCCAGTGAGTCCCCAAAATAGTGTGAATTATTAGTTTCAATATTCAAGTAAAATTTAATTTTATATGAAAAATTTGGATTGCAAAGATAAGAAGAATTTTGCCATAACTTATGAGCAAAATGTCTCTAATGTTAATAGCCTCTAGTCTTCACCTCTCATTTTTTTCAGACCAGAATTAATGAAGAAATTCTATATATGGATTAGAGAGCATGTATAAAATCATTTTAGAAACTTTAGATGAAAGATTTTTGATTGGAAAGATTCCAAGTGTCAATTAGTAGTTGTGAAGATTTAGTTACTATGGTTGTGAATCATTTGGACTTAAATAAAGTTTAGCTTTCACATTAGGTGATCTTCAGTCCAGAGTGATTAGAAGAAAATAGCTGATAATTAAGAAAGTCTTTTCATATAATGAAAATCCTGTCATGAATAGAAGTAATTTTAATTTTTCTCATAGCAATTTTTTCAACTCTCTTCAGGAAAATATCAAGAGAGTATTGTAGTGTTTGGCATAATTTTCCAAATGTAACCTTAGCCAGCACAGATAAAACTATATCATAAGAAGTTTTAACATTTGATGAACTTGTATTAATTAATTCTTCAATTTATACTGTATTAAAGCATGTGAACAGATACATGATGAAAATTAAATTTAATATTAATTATGATTTTAGTTCCTTTTTCCCTTCCTTCATCCCTTTCTTTTTTACTTGTATTTGTTAATTGCTACAGGAAGTTTTGGAAATTGGCTTAAGTACTACACAAGGAACAAGTTAGTCATTTCACTGCACTTTGTATGTTTCACTGTGTTCATTTTGCTAAGCTAATCAAGAAAGACATTGAACAAAAGGAGCAAGGTTTCTGAGGACCATAAATCTGAGGCATTTTCTCCCCCATTTGAGAAGAAATTAGAAGAAATCTAATCTCATTTATGGTGTACTTGATAGTAATCAACTTACAGTTTCCATAGGGAGCTCAAGTTCTCATGTAATTACAAGGTGTGAATCAGCATGTGGTTATTTATGTTATGCAGACTAAGCACATAAAAATATGTTGGATCATACTGAACTGAAAGTTTGCAAGCCAGGAATATGTGTTTGGCGTTAGCCATCTGTTTAAGGGAGATCTCCTAGTGTTCTTAATATACTCTTTGAGGCCTCTGTGTCACAAATTACTAATATTTCTATGTACAGTGGGATACTCATCATCTATAGTAGAAATGTATTTTCTTATGGCTATTAATCCTGATTAAAACTAATGTTTATTTTAGGGTGCAATGGTTAACTAGACTTGGATTTATAATTTAACTAGTGTAGTGTCTTAGATTTCCTGAAATGACTCATTTTAGCATAAAAGGTTGAAAGATAAAAGAAAGGCCTGTACTTTATTGCTCCATCTAATGCTTCTCTCATAGTTCAGTCTGTAAAGAATCTGCCTGCAATACAGGAGACCTGGACTCGATTCCTGGGTCAGGAAGATCCCCTGGAGAAGGAAATGGCAATCCACTCCAGTATTCTTTGCCTGGAAAATCCCATGGACAGAGGAGCCTGGCGGGCTACAGTCCATGGGGTCGCAAGAGTCAGACACGACTTAGTGACTAAACTACCACCACCAATGCTAAAAGATGTTAATAATTAGAAAATAATAAATAATTCCGTAATCTGGCACTCAGGAAATTTGATGCTATGTAACACGGATTGAATTTTGAGAGATGAAGTGGATTCTTAAGTTACATCTATGTGAGTGGTGAGGAATTAGTGATAGCTTTGTATATTTACAAAGCACAGTCAGTTTGCTTTAGGTACTTATTGATAACCCAGATTCAGAGATAGAATTTCCTTTATATCATCTAAAAGTTTGATGTGTATGAATGTAAACTAGGATGGTTTGAGTGATGTGAGTGGCAAAGGAAAAACCTATTCATGAATATTGGCATCATTTTCTATTAATTAGTTCGGATGGTTGTGACTCTTTGCCTAATTCATGTGGTCTCAGGCAAAGGAATACTTTTTGAAAATTAGCCACCAAAAGAGAGTTTTAGATAAGCTACCCTCTGTAATACTAAGTAGACAAGCTTGATTTATGTGTTTTTTGTTTAGTTTCATTTGTTCAGAATGCTAGGCTAAGTTCTTTGACTTTATTGTACATGTAAAAGGGGAAGTGTTATGAGCAGAGTGACTTACTTATGTAATAATGAAAATGATGTATTTCTATACATATTATTTCACTGAGGTACAGAAATATGACTTTGTAAGAACAAAAATATGTTGAATCAACATTGAGATTTTGATATCAAAATTGTTCAGTGATGTTAGTCTGAAATTTAAACTGAGCTAAGCTTTTTGCCTCTTATTAAATTCAGATATCCTGGAGATATTTGAAAAGTTACTACTAGGCATGAAAGTGGGGGAAAAAAAAATGGGAGTAACCAGTACATCTTCTTCATTAACAAGTACATCTTCTTCATTAACCACTTAATCCTGGTCAAGTAGAGATGCAAATAGTTTTAATAATAATTTTAATGAACATTTATAACACATATAAACATAAACTATAGTCTACCTTTTCCTCCTACCACTTATAAATTTTAATATATGGAGCAACTATAAACTTTTCTGGGCTTTAGTTACCTCCCTTATAAATTTTGCATAGTATTATGTTGAGTGTCTGAAAACAAGAAGCTTTTAGGGTCCTTTTTAGTTCTATGATCTTTACTTTGATAAATGGTATGGCAGTGAGAGATCTCATTAAAAATATCATTTCTCAGAACAAGTGTTAATATGCCAAAATTTGAAAGCCTTTGATTCAATTCTATTGAGTAGTATCATTCTGAAATATCTATGTTTAATGAGTAGTTGACTGAAAGTCATGAATTATGGCTTTATTACATCTAAATAAGTTAGCATTTTGAAGTGGTGATACAAATACATTAAAAATACTAAATATGAATGTGTTAGTCACTCAGTCGTGTCCAATTCTTTGTGACCCCATGTAGCTTGCCAGGCTCCTCATCCATGGGATTTTCCAGGCAAGAATACCGGAGTGAGTTGCCATTCCCTTCACCAGGGGATCTCCCCGACCCAGGGATCAAATCTGGGTCTCCTGCATTGCAGGCAGATTCTTTAACATCTGAGCCACCAGCATAATATAGGTTTAACTAAAATTTTATTTTCTCCACCAGTTGTTTGGGATCTACTAAGTTACTAATTTAACAAACAAGTATTGAATATTTCATAATTAACCAAACATTATGTTAAAAAATAAGTAAGGGAAGTGAAGTACCTACATGCAAAATATTTGTATTGTATATAAAATAAAATTTTTCAGTTGCTGAGTCTTGTCTGACTCTTTGCAACCCCATGGACTGCAGCACACCAGGCTTCCCTGTCTTTCGCCATCTCCCAGAGTTTGCTCAAACTCATCTCCATGGATCAGTGGTGCCATCCAAGCATCTCATTCTCTGTCGCCCACTTCCCCTCCTGCCCTCAATCTTTCCCAGCATCAGGGTCTTTTCCAGTGAGTTGGCTCTTTACATCAGATGGCCAGATTATTGGAACTTCAGCTTCAGTCTTTCCAATGAATATTCAGGATTGATTTCCTTTAGAACTGACACATTTGATCTCCTTGCTACCCAAGAGATTCTCAAGAGTCTTCTTCAGCACCACAGTTCAAAAGCATCAATTCTTTGGTGCTCAACCTTCTTTATGGTCCAACTCTCACATCTGTACATGACTACCGGAAAAACCATAGCTTTGACTATATGGACCTTGGTTGGCAAATTGATATCTCTGCTTTTTAATACACTATCTAGGTTTGTTATAGCTTTTCTTCCAAGGAGTAAGTGTCTTTTCATTCCATGGCTGCAGTCTCTGTCTGCAGTGATTTTGGAGCTCAGAAAATAAAATCCATCACTGTTTCAAATTTTTCTCCATTTATTTGCCATGATATGATGGGACCGGATGCCATGATCTTAGTTTTTTGGATGTCGAGCTTTAAACCAACTTTTTCACTCTCCTCTTTCCCTTTCATCAAGAAGCTTTTTAGTTCCTCTTCACTTTCTGCCGTTAGAGTAGTATCATCTGTATATCTGAGGTTGTTGATAATCTCCTGTCAGTCTTGATACCAGCTTGGGGTTCGTCCAACCCAGCAGTTTTGAATGATGTACTCTGCATAGAAGTTAAATAATCAAGGTGACAATATACAGCCTTGATGTACTTCTTTCCCAAGTTTGAACCAGTTCATTTTCCCATGTCTGGTTCTTATTATTGCTTCTTGGCCTGCATACAGGTTTCTTAGGTGGCAGGTAAGGTGGTCTAGTATTCCCATCTCTGAAAATATTTTCTACAGTTTGTTGTGATCCACACAGTCAAAGTCTTTAGTGGTCAATGAAGCAGAAGTAGATGTGTTTTTTTCTGAAATTCCCTTGCTTTTTCTGTCATCTAGAGTATGTTGGCAACTTGATCTTTGGTTCCTCTGCCTTTCCTCAATCCAGATTTTACATCTGGAAGTTCTTGGTTCATGTACCTGTTAAAGCCTAGCTTGGAGAATCTTGAACATCACTTTGCTAGCATGTGAGATGAAGTGCAATTGTGCGGTAATTTGAACATTTTTGGCATTGTGTTTCTTTGGGATTGGAATGAAAAATAAATAAAGGATACAAATAATAAATAAGATATAATCCATGCTCTCCAGTCTAATGGGTAAAGTTTCATTTAAACAGACAATTATAAAAGCATGACATCCTGTTGATAACCTTAGTTTATATATTTATTTTTTAATGTACTTTTATTTTACCTATAATTTTAAAAAATTATTTACTTATTTGACTGTGTCAGGTCTAAGTTATAGCACACAAGATCTTTCTTTGCATTGCATGGTAGTTGTGGTGGGAGGGCTTAGTTGCCCCATGGCATGTGGGATCTTATTTCCCGGATCAGGGATTGAACCTGTGTCCCCTGTGTTGCAAGGCAAATTTTTAACCACTGGACCACCAGGGAAGTCCCTATATATTTTTATATTTTTTTTATCCAATTTCGTCTGGGACTACTACCTGACATTAAGACCCAGTTTGGTTTTCAATAGGGTCAAAGTTCATATTTATTAATTAGTAGAATTTAGTTAGCATACTACACAGGTATGATTAAAGCAAGTATGCTGATTTTTTTTTTTTTTTTTTGTGGATGGCCTGCAGAGTCTTATCAGTTCTCTGACCAGGGATTGAAGGGGTGCCCCCTGCAGTGGAAGCATGGAGTCTTAACCACTGGACTGCCAGGGAAGTCTTGATTTTCATTTTTGATACACTTGATTTTTCTCTTTTTAAAAATCTTTGCTATTTTTACTACAATGTACTATATTTGATTCATAGGAATACATAATCTGAAAGAGACAAGAAAAAGGCTACTAGTTATATGTCCAGATCTGCTGAAATTCTACTTTAAAAGGCAGCCAAATAAATGCTTTATTTAAACAAAAACAAAACCAGACCTTGTTTTTGTAGCTAAGATAGTTGTGAAGGGGGTCAGCATTTGTTTAAATGTTACTGGTTCAGCAATTTTCATTTTGGAGTAAAATGACATTACAGTGTTATAGTTCTGTGAAGCTATAGCAGAATACATATTTGGCACTTTATCTAGGTTGCAAAAGTGAGGTAATGATTCATTTGAAAGATTTCGATAGTTTCTTGCTTGACATAATTCTGACTCTCAGATGTATCAGTTGCATATAATAGAGCCAAACCAGCCATTTGGAAATGTGAATAATATGATCCAAGTCAATGAATTCAGTTTGAGGCTTATTTTTCACCTATAGAGATTACATCCATCAGTGGAGGCAGAATCTTTAATTAAACAAGATTTTCTCTGCTTGGGCTCCACTTTGCTGCTAATTTGCTACTAATCTCTGTACTTCAGAGTGGGGTTCAGGCACTATATTTAAAAATGCCTCTATAGACTATACTGGCTTTTAAGACTTAGGGTTTTTTCCCCTCCACCCCAAAAGCTATTTTTTAAAAAACTTTATTGAAGTACAAATTTATGTTAATTTCTGCTGTGCAGCAAAGTGATTCAGTTATGCATATGTACATATTCTTTTTTCAGATTCTTTTCCATTATGGTTTATCACAGGATATTGAATACAGTTCTCTGTGCTATACAGTAGGACTTTGTTGTTTATTCATTATATATATACTACTTTGCACCTGCTAATCCCAAACTCCCAATCCTGCCAGTCCCCCTCCCTCCTTGCAACCACAAATCTGTTTTCTATATGTGAATCTGTTTCCTTTCCATACATAAGAACTTACTATTTCTATAAATGAAGTGTTAGTGTTAAAATGGGCATAAAGAACATAGCATTCACCAAGGAAAATCAGTTTGAAGTGTTAAAGTTGTCTGAAAATGCAAAGAGAACCATAAGACCTACCTACTGTCTACATGGTGAATTTTCTCAAATAACATTTTTCTTGCTGGTCATATTGGTTAGGCCTTCATGCTTTCTTTTCAAATTAAGTAATCCTAAGAGGACAGCTTTCTCTGGTATGAATCATCTTTAGAAATATTTGCTTTCTACACACTAATCAATTTCACTTGTTTTTTTAGAGATAGACATTTAATAAACCAAGGAAAACAATTTCTTCAAACATGCTATAATCAAGATTCACATCGGTAGTTTTACTAGATTAATTTTTGTGGCTAATGATAAATATAATTCCCTTAAATGTAAAATATTATGAGAATAATTAAGGGATCAAAATTTCTTTGAACTAAGTATTTCAACCTCAAGATTAACAAAATCTCTAGATATTTAATCTTAACCAAATGTTTTCAATACAAAATGAGACAATCACCCTGTGATATTGGGAATGATGAAATTTTAATCTAATTAATTTCAGAGTCATTATTCTGTTTTTAAAAGATGTTTTTGGCAGCACCCAAGCTAGAAGTAAGAGAAATTTTGATGATGAAAATGTACGTGTATGTCAAAAGCTTGTAAATCACGGAATCCTTCAGCTTTCCAGTGATCAGTGTACTAGAACAATTAGTAAGCGAGTTAAACTGCTGAATTAAGATAAAAATGAAATGACTGGCTCATTAAAGCTGCAATCTGAAGAAATAACAATGCTTCAATAAACCTCTCAGTACAATCCCAGTGAAATGAGATGGATCACTAAAGCTGCTCAGAGAAACAGCTGTTTGAATGGTTCCACTGCCAGTACCTGCTCTAGTTATGTCTGAGGACCTCATGTTTGTTATTACCTACTTCTTAGGGCATCATTTCCTTAGATAACAAGACATATAACCTCTTAAGACTTTGATATTCATGTGTTTCATTTGATTAACAATGGTCTCTCCTGACTCCATCTTTAAATTAAGCTGACATGAAGAAATATATACACACATATAATTTTTCCTTGGTATTTATTATAATAGCAATCTTAGGAGAAGAATATAGCATAACTGGTAACATTTTTTTCTGGTATGGACTGAATACCCGCTACCCACAATTCATATGTTGAAGTCTTGTTGTTCAGTTACTAAGGGGTTTTCGACTCTTGCTCCACGGATTGCAGCATGCCAGGCTTCCCCGTCCTTCACCATCTTCTGGACTTTGCTAAAATTCATGTCCCATGAGTTGGTGATGTCATCCAACCATCTCATCCTCTGTCACCGCTTTCTCCTCCTGCCCTCAATCTTTCCCAGCATCAGGGTCTTTTCCAATGATTGGGCTCTTTGCACCACATGGCCAAAGTATTGGAGGTTCAGCTTCAGCATCAGAAGTTCCAGTGAATATTCAGGGTTGATTTCCTTTAGGATTGACTGGCTTGATCTCCTTGCAGTCCAAGGGACACTCAAGAGTCTTCTCTAGCACCACAGTTTGAAAGCATCAATTCTTTCGCGCTCAACCTTCTCTATGGCCCAACTCTCACATCTGTACATGACTACTGGGAAAACTGTAGCTTTGACTATACAGACCTTTGTAGGCAAAGGGATGTCTCTGCTTTATACTACACTGTCTAGGTTTGTCATAGTATTTGGAGATAGGGCTTTGAGGAGATAATTAGGTTTAGAGATCCTGATGGTGAGAACTTCCTGATGGGATTAGTGTTCATAAGGACACATTGATAAGGCAGAAAAAAAGGCTTTCACCACAACCTGACTATGCTGGGACTCTCAACTTGGACGTCCAGCCTCCAGAACTGTGAGAAAAGACATTTTTGTTTTTGAAGCTACCAAGTCTGTGGTATTTTGTTATGGTGGCCTGAACTGACTAATACCATTTCATAATAAGCACAAATTTTATTTATCTTAGAATTGAGACATACAGGTAAATAGATTTAGTAGTAAAGTACAAACACAAAAAGGAGACACTATAAACAATTTTTAGTAAGTAAATGTTGTGAACAAACTTGGCATGAAAGGTGCAGTTTGAATTCTTAGTCTCTCAAGTGTGTGACCATATGGGAATTTATGTCGTAGATCTGTCCCTCATCCAGTGATTTGGTGGTCTTACTTCTCTGGTGGTCTTGTCTTCCATATTCTTCTCTTTCCTTTCAAAATGTATTCAGTGTCCATTCTCCAAATTGTCACCTCTATCTGATCCATTTCATTCTTCTTTGGTGGCAGTCTGATTTCAGTCAGTTCTCAACTTCCAGTCACCGAGAGAGTCTGTGAGTCCAGGAAGCCTTTTAGAATGGCAAAAATAAATCAAGAAATCCTTTTGATCTTATTAGCACCTTACTATTTATACATACTTTACTATTGCAATTCACATGGGAGCCTGTTTGTTAATGTATGTTTCACAATTTTGTTAAGATATATATGTTTGATTAATGCCCCTGACACCTGCTTATATCACAAGGAAAGTGTTTATTTTTCAGTTGGATAATATCTATCTTTGCCTCCCCTCCATTTTTTGTACATCTGGCCAAATGCTGTTTCACCCAATTTCTGGAAAATTGGTTGTCTTACTAGCATTAAAATTTTTTGCATCATTAATGTTTTGAAATAAATTTACTTTTTCATGGCAATGTTTTTCATCACAGATGTGACCTTATAATGTTAAGTCTTAGATGTAATAAATCTGTTTTAACCTATTTTATATTGGATTAGACAGGTGCTTCCTAAATTATTTGTATAAAGATAGTGCTAATGATTAAGAAATTTCTGGAATAATACCATTAAGAAGTATATCTTTCATATTTTACTTTAAAGGATTTATCTGATTATAGAGCATCATTAATAGTAACAAAATGTTCAAAAAGAGCAACTTAATATTTTAAGGCTTTGTTCAACAAACCCACTTTCCCCTCATATTATGCACACACTTAACTAGGAAAAAGTTCTTTGACTTAGCTATTTTATGTAAATTAAACATACAAAAAAGCTACATTAACATAAAAATATGGAACAATGTTGGCAAAAATTTCAAAGTGAGGAGCACCACATTCTTCTCCCCCATAAAAGCCATAAAAATGGTCAAAAACTTTCAGAATCAACTTTTGCTGTGGAAATTAACCAAAGGTTTGCAGCAAGAAAATGCTTTTTCAAGGAAAATGGTGTATATTAAGTAAGAACAATAAATTTTATGGTATTTTAACTTCCTTTTTACCATCTTTTGCACCTAAGCTCAGTAGTAGCTGTGGAAATAACACCCCACATTTTAAATACTTGAAGAAGCAGAACAAACTTCATTCAGAAGAATTGTAATTAATTAATTCTTATCATTCAGAAGAATTGTTAATTATTTTTTCTGCCCTGTCTGGTGACTTTTGAGAAGGCTGGCTCAAAAGATTTGTTTTTATTTCTCCTTAATTCAAAATTAGCCTACTGCTAAAACTGCTTCCCAAGGAGCATCTGTTGAAAACGTGTGCATGCACGATAAGTCCCTTTAGTTGTGTCTGACTCTGTGACCTTATGGATTGTAGCCTGCCAGGCTCCTCTGTCCATGGGATTCTCCAGGCAAGAATACTGAAGTGGGTTGCCATGCCCTCCTCTAGGGGATCGTCCCGACCCAGAGATTGAACCTGCATCTCTTGTGGCTCCTGCATTGCAGGCAAATTCTTTACCACTGAGCCCACCAGGGAAGCCCCTTGTTGAAAATGCTTACAGGCTAATGTGTTAGTTACTTTTATCAGAGGCCATTTATTAGAATTGGGGGAAATAATAGACTAATAAAAAATGCTTGGGAGAAGTAGCTGAGGAATTAGAAATCATTAATGTTTTTGGAAAGCCCCAATGTTTTTCCTGAGAATCCAGACTTCTATGTAAATGGTAAGGGCTGTCCACATGCTGAGGAAAGAACTCACGAGATACCCTAAGTTCTCATATCCTGCTGACATTGAAGCTTTGTTGAAGCAGGAAATAAAGGCAAGGCAGAGTAGCAAGCTACTTGGCTAAGTGTTGAGGGTGTGACCAACATATACAGAGCCTCTTGTCAAAGACTGATAGATTTTTGGTTATTGATGTTCAAAGAAATCTCTGTCCAGTCATTTGGTGACCACTAAACTATTGGAGAGGTGACTTCAGGGGCCACACATGAAAAGACAGACTTTACAGAATTAGTTCAACAAGTCATCTAAACAAATAATAACTACAAGCAGTAACCACAATAAATAATGGGGTAGGAAAATCTGATTTCCAGACTTGCCACATTATAATATTAGAAATCTTCAGTTTTCAACTGGAAGATAATTTTCTAGAAGAAAATAGGATGTAATCAAAGAAAGAAGAAAATATGGACCATACACAGGAATATAAGAAATCAATAGAAACTATGCTTGAGGAAGCCAAGACTATGGACTTTCTAGAAAGACAACAGATTTAAAATAACTGTTTTAAATATGTTCAGCAAGCTAAACAAACAAAAAAAAAATGTCTACAGAAATAAAGGAAAATATGAGAACAATTTTTCATATCAATAGATATCAATTGATAACATTCATGAAAAGGAATCAAATAAAAATTTTATACTTGGAAAGGACAACCGAAGTGAAAATTTCACAAGAAGGACTCAAAAACATATCTGTGCAAGCAGAAAAAGACAGTAAGCTGAAGGTAGATCTACTTGAATTATCCAGCCTAAGGAATAGAAAGAAACAAAGAATGAAGAACAGTCAATAGAGTCTCAGAGACCTGTGAGAAACAATCAAGCGTACCAATATATGCATTCTGATAGATAAGTGAAAAAAATTGACAGTCCAGAATAAAACCCATTTGTCTATGGCTGGTTGATTTTAACACGGGTGCCAAAATTATTCAATCTAGAGAAAATAGTCTTTTTAATAAATAGTGCTATTATAAGCAACTATCTACCTTACTTGACACCATATACAAAATTTAACTCAAAATAGATCAATAATCTAAATGTAAAAGCTAAAACTATAAAACTTGGGACTTCCCTGGTGGTCCAGTGGTTAAGAATCCGCCTTCCAGTGTAGAGGATGTAGCTTTGATGCCTAGTCTGGGAGCTAAGACCCTACATGCTGAGGGGCAACTAAGCTGCAACTATAGAGTCCACATGCTCTGGAACTCCTGTGCCACAACTAGAGAAAAGCCTGCATGCTGCAATGAAGATCTCGCGTGCCACACTCAACTAAGATCCAATGGAGCCAAAAATACATTAATTAAAAAAGAAAAACAGCTATAAAACTTTCACAAGGAAACATAGGGGACCTTGGATTAGGCAAAAGTTTCTTAGATATGACACCAAAAGCACAAACCAATCACAGGGGGAAAAAATGGACTTTATCAAAATTAAGAACTTTTGTTTGTCAAAGGACACTATCAAGATAGTGAGAGGTAATCTACATAATGGGAGAAAATATTTAAAAATTAGATGTATGATAAGTCTAGTATATAGAACATATAAGAACTAGGGTTAATCTTAACCCCAACCATAACTTAATATTAAGAAAAAGAAAACTGTGAAGAGCCCAATTTAAAAACTGACACAGGATTTGAATAGACATTTCTTCAAAGAAGATATGAGGTATCCAATAAGTGCAAGACGCTCAACATCATTAGATTTTAGGGAATGCAAATCAAAACTGCAGTGAGAAACCCTTACTTACCACTAGGATGGCTATGATGAGAAAAACGGATAATAACAAGTCTTAGTGAGGATGTGCAGAAATCAGAGCCCTCATACATTTTTGGTGAGGAGGCAAAATGGTGAGTACATTATGGAAAACAATGTAGTGGTTCCTTAAAAGTTCTCCTAGATATACAAACAAGAGAATTGAAAACTACTGTTAACATAAAATCTTGTACATGTATGCTCATATCAGCATTATTCATTATCGCAAAAAAGTGAGATTAACCCAAATGTCCATTAGCTGATGAGTAGATAAACAAAGTGTAGTATATTCATACAGTGGAATGTTATTTAACTATAAAAATGTTTGACATATATGCTACAACATGGATGTAGTATAACATTAAAAAATTATGCTAAATGAGGGAAGTGCTGGTGTTTGTAGCGGGCGTGATGGCGTCAAGGTTACTCCGCGGAGCTGGAGCTTTGGCCTCCCAGGCCCTGAGGGCCCGGGGTCCAAATGGAGTCTCCGTGGTGCGCTCTATGGCGTCTGGAGGTGGTGTTCCTACTGATGAAGAGCAGGCAACTGGGCTGGAGAAGGAGGTCATGCTGGCTGCACGCAAGGGACAGGACCCATATAATATACTTGCCCCAAAGGCAACCTCAGGTACCAAGGAAGACCCTAATTTAGTCCCCTCCATCACCAACAAGTGGATAGTGGGCTGCATCTGTGAAGAAGACAACAGTACTGTCATCTGGTTCTGGCTGCGCAAAGGCGAGGCCGAGCGTTGCCCCAGCTGTGGAACCCATTACAAGCTGGTGCCACACCAGCTGGCCCACTGAGCTATTACAGTAACGCACTCAGAATGTGATATGGAATTTCTTCTTTCCAGTAAAGACTAGTCATTAAAAAAAAAAAAATTATGCTAAATGAAAGAAGGCTGACACAAAGGCCACATATTCCATTTACATGAAATGTCTATATTAATCCATTTAAACCTGCATATAGATTGAAAGTTGATTAGCAGTTGCCATGGGAAGGGGAGAGAGAAGGACTAGGACTAACCACTGATAGTTACAGGAACTCTCTTAGTGTTGATGAAAATGTTCTGGAATTAGTGTTGATGGTTGCATAGCATAGTGAATATCCTACAAACCCCTCAAATGTATACTTTAAAATGGTGAATTTTGTGTTAAGTGAATTATGACTCAGAAGAAAATATGGCAAGTTACAGCAGTAAAATATAAAATTAAATAACTTGTAATCTCATGACCTTAACATAAATATTAATATTTCGGTGAAATGGTATGTGATTTCTCTCTCTCTTCAGATAGATAGATATACAGTCTCTGTGCATAAAACAGAAAAGAAAATATTTTTGGAAATATGTTATTACACAGTTTATAAAAACTGCCTCTTAATAGTTATGCATAAATATTTTTCATGTTAACATACTTATAAATATTTTAAATCAATTTTATCAAGACAATCAGTCATAATTTAAATATTTTCCTATTAATATTTTGGAACTTTAGGTTTATATGAAATTTTATAATTATACATAATAGCATGATGAATTTTTCCTTAAGATAGAATTGAAGAAGTGATTTTGCCTATTATAACCCCTTTAAGCATTTGCTTCATACTTCTGAGTTATCCCTTCAAATGGTGTATAAATTTATACTATTGCCTGAAAAGGGCCTGTTGATACACTTTCCAGAATTTTGTTCTTTCAAATTAAGGAAAAAAAAACATTGCAAATTTATAAATAAAACAAAGTTTTATTTCCAGAGAAGGAAAATGGCTACCCACTCCAGTATTCTTGCCTGGAGAATCCCATGGTCAGAGGAGCCTGGCAGGCTACAGGATTGCAAAGAGTGGGACACAACTTAGCGGCTAAACCACCACAACCATACTTTTATTTTACCAATTCTTTGAGAGATTAGTTCAGTTCAGTTCAGTTCAGTTGCTCAGTCGTGTCTGACTCTCTGAGACCCCATGGACTGCAGCATGACAGGCTCCCTTGTCCATCACCAACTTCCAGAGCTTGCTCCAACTCATGTCCATCGGGTTGGTGATGCCATCTAACCATCTCATCCTCTGTCATCCCCTTCAGGGTCTTTACCAATGAGTCAGTTCTCCACATCAGGTGGCCAAAGTATTGGAGCTTCAGCTTCAGTATCAGTCCTTCCAATGAATATTCAAGACTAATTTCTTTTAGGATTGACTGGTTTGATCTCCTTGCAGTCCAAGGGACTCTCAAGAGTCTTCTCTAGTACAGCAGTTCAAAAGCATCAATTCTTCGGGGCTCAGCTTTCTTTACGGTACAACTCTCACATCCATACATGACTACTGGAAAAACCATGGCTTTGACTAGACGGACCTTTGTTGGCAAAGTGTCTCTGCTTTTATTATTATTATTTTTTATTTATTTTTATTAGTTGGAGGCTAATTACTTTACAATATTGTAGTGGTTTTTGTCATACATTGACATGAATCAGCCATGGATTTACATGTGTTCCCCATCCCGATCCCCCCCTCCCCCCTCCCTCTCTACCCGATCCCTCTGGGTCTTCCCAGTGCACCAGGCCCGAGCACTTGTCTCATGCATCCAACCTGGGTTCTGATCTGTTTCACCATAGATAATATACATGTTTCGATGCTGTTCTCTCGAAACATCCCACCCTCGCCTTCTCCCACAGAGTTCAAAAGTCTGTTCTGTACATCTGTGTCTCTTTTTCTGTTTTGCATATAGGGTTATCATTACCATCTCTGTTTTTAAATATGCTTTAAATATGCTGTCTAGGTTGGTCATAGCTTTTCTTCCAAAGAGCAAACATCTTTTAGTTTCATGGTTGCAGTCACCATCTGCAGTGATTTTGGAGCCCAAGAAAATAAAGTCTGTCACTGTTTCTGTTGTTTCCTCATCTATTTGCCATGATGTGATGGAACTGGATGCTGTGATCTTAGTTTTTTGAATGTTGACTTTTAAGTTTTGAGAGATTATACACTTTTAATCTAGTTGTTTGTTGCATTTTCTATTAGTGGGGTCTGTTTTTGTGCTTTGTAAAACATAGTAGTATCTCTTTATTTTGAAAATTTTTATTATAACTATTTTTCTCTGCTTTTTATAAAAATGTTGATCTGTTTTCCATTATGTCATTTCCAAAATATAGAACCAAATTTTAAGGACTTTCAGCTGCCTGCAAATATTTGTGTTTGGATTAGAATGTAGAAGGAAGAGGGAAGATCATGTTATTGTGTTATTGTGAGAAACTGCTTTTAATGTTCACTAATAACCCTCTAATGCCAAATGAAAAGGGAAATTTATAAAGCTTAAAATTGAATACACAGAATTAATAAAATAAGTTCAAGGGCAGATAATTGCAGTGGGAAGTTTATACCTTCCTGGAAAATATAATTAGGAAAAATGAAAGATAGAGGAAAGAAAAAAATCAAAAAGGAGAAAATATATAAGATTAAGAATACAAAATTATATAAATAATAGACACAGAGAGGCTTTTAAAAATAACAGACTTCTACATGTATTTCTCTTCTAATACATTTGAAAAACTCAAGATATTGATTTTTCAAAAAACTCAAATGGCTAAAATTATCTCAGGATGTAGAAAAATGAAGAGATCAGTAGCTGTGGAAGAAAAGATTAAAAGAGTTGTTGAAAAATAAGCTCTAAGAACTCTCTCCTTACTGAGATAGTTTTGTACTGGAATATTCTTCATTACTTCAGGTACAAACCATTTTTTATAGTAACTATATATAAGGAATAACTTTCTTGTTTATATAACTAATATATTAAAATTCTGATAAAACCTGACAAAAAAAAGAACAAGAAGTAAACAGATTGATTATACTTGCAAATATTGATGTGAATAGTCCTATATGCTCCTGAGAAAATGTAGGAATAAATAGGAAAGATGACATATCCCAGGAATGCAAAGATAGTTGATCATCAAGTCTGAAATAACCCAGATTAATAGCTCATCAAAAGATAATTAATGTAATTCAGAATGCATTCAAGATTAAAAGGCTGAGAGTAAGAGAGAAAGATCTTTTTTAAAAATAAAAAATAGCTACTTCAAACCCAACGTCAGATTATACTCAATAATCACACTTTAAAAGCATTTTTGTTACTGTCAGAAAAAGTTTTAGGTAGTTCATTGATAACAGGCAAGCAAGCTAGCAACCAGGCTCCCAAATAAGAGGAATAAATTTTGGAAAAGAGATAAAAATATGTTTATCTGATGATTGATAATCTAGATAACCTGACAGACTTAATTGAAAACTGATTGAAACTAACAAGAGTTCATGGAAGTAGAAGTCGGTAAACTTCTGTAAAGGACCAGAGAGTAGATATTTTAGGACCACATGGTCTCTGTTGTAGCTACTCAATTCTGCTGTTGCAGTGTGAAAGCAGCCATGGATGGTAAGTAAACGAATGAATCTGAATTTGTAAAACTTTATTTACAAGAACACACGTTTTTCAGGTTTGGCTTGAAGGATTTAGTTCTTTGACCCTTGAAATAGACAATTACATTCGATTAATTTCAGTGTCACTCAGAAATTATATTATAAATCAGAAATCACATTAGGGAAATAATGCCACTTATTATAGCAACAAAACAAAAATACATAAGCAAACTCAACAGGAAGTATGAAATATCAACATGGCAAAATTTTACAATTGTGTTTAGAAGTAGAAAGGGTCATCTGAAAATTGAATGAAAAACCGTGATCTTTGATGGAAAACCATATGTTATAATGATGGAAATTCTGTACAAATACATTATAGTTTTAAAAAAGTTCCAACTGGAATTTTTTTTTTTTTTTTGGCTTGATGTTGTCTGAAGTTCAATGGGAAAAATTAATTACAAGAAATAGCAACTAGTTTCTGACAAAATTGGAGAGAACTTGGTTTAGGGACAGAGTGTAACTTTTTTGATGCTTTTGTCTGCAAGTAACTGAAAACTAGTCTTAAAATAGTTTAAATAGTAAAGAAATTTATTGACTCATATAACTTGAAATTTATTCATACGATGAGTTCAGCTTTGAGTTAACCTAATCTTTCCAGCTCCCTTTCTCTGAGATTCACTAAGTGGTTTTCAACTGGGAGTGGTGTTGCCTCTCAGAGAACATTTAACAATATCTGGAGACGTTTTTGGTTGTCATAGCTGGATGGGGGAGGGGAGTGCTACTGACTTCTAGTGGATAGAGGCTGGGGATGCTGTTAAACATCCTATCCATCCCCCCAAGAAATAATTATCCAGCCAAAAATGTCAATATTACTGAAGCTGAGAAACTCTGCTCTAAGTTTTGTCTTCCTCTGAGAGTTACATTTTTTCAGACATAGTAACATCAGAGGAAAAACATTATTTTTTTCCTGGAGTACTTGCCTAATAGAAAGGAAATTTGCTAGTTTCATAAAATAAGTTTATAAGCTTTCTACCTTTTTTAAAAATGAATTGTGAGATTTTATATGAATAAATTCTGTTTCTTGAAGGAACCATATTTGATGACTATTTTATCTTCTCAGTGAATTGGTCCTTTAATGAATATGAGATAACCCTTATTTAACTTTTTAATGTGTTTACTTTGAATTCTGTTTTGTTTCGTGTTTTTATTACTCTATCACCTTTATTTCTATTAGTATTTGGAATACCTTTTGTTACCCTTTATATTCAACATTATCTATATCATTTTGTTTTACATATGGGCCTTATGAATACTGTATTGTTTGTTTAAAAATACAAACACAAGTTTAATTACTTAACATTTATTATGATTAATAAAAATTTTGTGTGCATTTCTTCCATCATATCTTTTATGATGTGTATTCTCTATTTGCTATGATTTTCTCTGTGGTTTTTTCCTCTTTGTTAGTATTTTCTTCTTTACATTCTTCTTAGAATAAACACAGTTTTCTATGTTGACTTTCTTCCCTACTTTTTTTGAAGTTACATATTCTATTTTTCTTATTTTTTACTAAACTTATGTATTTATTTTTTTTTCAACTTCTTTTTTTTTTTCTTATTTTTATTCCCCATCCCGATCCCCCCTCCCACCTCCCCCCCACCTGATTCCCCAGTGCACCTGGCCTGAGCACCTGTATTTAATATTTATGCTTAAATTTCTATTTTCTTGGTAAACTCTGAAATAAATCAGCACTTGCAAATGTCTCAGAAATACTTTATGAACTTCAGTATTTTCATTTTTGGTCTTCAGAGAGTTCCCTTACTGTGGGTATAGTGATACACTTGTAAATACTCGTTTTGATATCTTTCTCTGTTTGAGAGAGGAAGGTTTCAGCACTTTTTCAACCTTGAGCCAGAAGTACCCTTTGACTTTTTACTTGTAAAAATTATCCAAAGATGCTGGTCATAATGGCCATAAACATCTATATATAAGAATATTAATTGCAAAATTATTAATATTTATAGAAACAAGAGTTAATATACATGTTCACCAGTAAGGAAATGTTAAAAAAATTCATCTATATTCATGTGGCAAAATATTATTGATCACTTAAGTGATGTTTATGGAATATTTAATGTCATAGGAAGATATTGACAATATAATGTTTAATGTAAAATATTTTGTACTGTATCTGTTTTAGGGAATATAGTGGACTAGAATGAAATATACCACAAGGTTGATAGTGATTATGTGTGAATAAGGGAATTATGGTTCATTTCTTTTTTTCTTTTTCTTGCATTGTTATATTTTAAAAAATATATATGTCTTGTATAAGCTGCAAATTTTTTTTGAGTGTGTTTAGTATCCCTGACCCAGAATTGTATATTTGAGACAAAGACATAGTGTGTATAAATTCTCAGTTTACCAACTTTAGTGAATAGTTAATTTCATTTTCCCTATATCTGAACTTAAGTTCTTGTCTCTGGTCCCAATAAACTGGATTGTAGAAATAATCTCTACAATTCAAATTTTCCTCAGTCATCTCAGAATCCCTATCTCCTGCCTTAATTTTGTTTGTTTGTTTTGAGTGGGGAGGTGGATTACATCATCATCTATCCTTGTTGATTCCCTTCATCCCTGTCTAAACCTTGGCCTTGGTCCATGAAGATCACTGTGTGTCCTTTTCTTTACTATCATTTATTAGTCTAGTCTTGTTTTTCTTGAGAGAGTGGTGAGCATGTGACCCTTTCCATATCTTGCAGAACAATGGGACCACTGAGACTGTTGGAAACCTGTCTTTCTAGATTCTGAATGTAGCCATTTCTATTTTCTGTTCCTATTTCCTTCTGAGTTAGTGGACATGGAAAGACACCCCAGAAAGGGAAACACAGAACATTTCTGCTCTCCTGTTCTCTGAACTTCTGGAGTCTCATAGGCTTAAACCATCAAATCCCAGTTAGTGGAAATTATTGCTGTTCAGGGCTATTTTTCAAAGACCCATGAGCGTCCACTCTCTTGCTTCACTTCTGACTTTATTCTCCATACTGTGGAATCATTAGTTTGGGGTGGGAAACTAGGTTCTTACTCCAGATCTGTTGTTTGTGGCAAAAACTTGAAGTTTCAAGTTCTTCATGGTTAAGGCTTTGGAAGCTCACCACCACAGACTTCTGTAATTCAAATAAGTTTTTAAAATTCAAGACCTGTGATTTGAATCTTTTACTGTTCCTCAATGCAGTGAAAGGCACTGCATGAATCTGGAAGAAGAGAAATTCAAAATAAAGAAAATACAGGAAATTTCATACTTGAAATGTTAGTTCAAAGTATTAGTTTAATACTTGAAATATTATCCCATCACATAAGAATAAAATCCACACTCTATTTTCCATCAGTCGCTCTTAATGATATCGGAATTCTTTTTCTGAAATATGGATATGGCTATTACTTTTCTTATAAGCTTCAACAAATCCCCCTTGGGTATAGATTAAATTTGCCCATAATTGGTCTCAGGTTATCTTTATGACCTATCTCCCCCCCCCCCCCCAACTGGTTCTTATACTGCTGTCATAAAAGGTTTGCTTGTTATTCTCCAAATATACCCTTTCACTTTATGTTTCTGTGACTTTGCTCATGCTCTTTCCTCAAGAGTGAATTGCCCATCCTACCTTCACAAGCTGGGAAAATAACGTTCATGCCTCAAAGCTCAGCACTGCTGTCTGATCACAGCCTTCATGAGTTCCTCTCTGCTCCCCTTTCTGCAGCATCACCACAGTTTCAAAACAGATGCTTTTACAGCATTGCCCAAAGACATGAAGAGTGTGGCAGTCCTTATACATCACTTCCTGGCCGTCTTATTTATACTGTCTGTTTTCTCTGGAGGCAGTCTTATTCATACCTTTGACTTCAATGATTCTGTACTCTCCCCAAATACTATTTCTAGCTGAAGTATTTCAGGTGACCTACAGACCCACACATCCAGCTGGCTTCTCTTCACGTCCATTTGGGTGTCTCTTAAGCATCTCAGTCTCAAATGTTCAAAATTGAACTCATTAGGTACTCAAATATTGGATGAATAGAGCATTAAAATAGGATGCAAATTATCCACTTTTGGGCTCCTTACTGCTTTCCCAATGCAACTTGGATTGTTATCATTCTCTGACTGGATGAGTTAGCTTGCCTTTCTTATTCTCCCATCTTGCAGAATGCAGATATACTCTTTCAGATGTGTCAGCAGTGCTTTCTTTCAGTGTGTACTTTGGCAGCCATTGAGAATGCTTCTTCACCTGACCCTTTAGTCCCCTGAGTGCAAGCTCTGGAGTAAAACATTGCTGGGTTGACATTATGACATGGCCACTTATTAGTTCCATGATCTTGAGGAGGTTACCCATGCCGTATGAGCCTCAGGTCTCTCATCTATAAAATGTGAAAATAATACCTAAATCACTGAGTTGTGTGGAACATTTAATAATATATATAATAATAGTACCTAGCATAGGCTTAGTCCAGGGTAAGTACTCATATCTATTTTCTCTTTTGTTTTTTCTCTGAACTTAGAAAATTCTTTACCTGCACTTCTCTTTTAGCCTTTCTTTCTTTTTTGCTTTTATCACAGTTGTTCATATTCTGTCTCCTTGACCATACTGTACATTTCTTGAGGGGAAGAACCATGTCTTTTCATCTCAGAAAACTCACATCATAGTTCAAGAAAAGTGCCTTTGAATGAATGAATGAACAAATGAATAAATAACTAGAGACAGCACATTTGATTCTATTTTATCCTTTGATGTAGTTGAGCTTTTTTTCAGGCTTCTGTTCAACCAGGTTATCTCACTTAACACAAAATGCATTTATTTTTTTTGGTATTGCTTTAAGGAATTATAATATTTCATGTGCAAAAACTGGAAATTCACAAGTTTTTTAATCTTGTCATTGAAACTCAAAGAAATTCTGGTTGTTTAAGAAGAAATCTGAGTAGTTAACATTGATCCCTAGGGAATTTTCATAGATGCTCAAGTTTTATGATCTGTTTCAGCTTGCTTTTTGGTTTAAAAATGTGTCCTACAACTCTCTGTGGTAAGACAGCCCACTGCATTATTGATTTAAAAGTCAATAAAGAAGAGTGGTAAATCATAATATATCACTTCTTATTCCTAAACTATTGCCTATTCATTCTTAACAGTGACTAAACATATAATAGTGACTAAACCTGAAAGTTGCCTCCACCTTTACTAAGGTAACATTCTACTGCTTTCCACTGACGGAAGTGTCTCTTAAATGAAGTAAACTACTTGCGTGACTCTTTTGGCATCTGTTGTCCCCATTAACTGTAATGGAGGAAATGAACATCAAAGCATACATAACTCCAGGCTCTTGACTACATGATTTACTCCAGTGTTTTCCCAGAAACGCTGATGAACTGTAAAAGGCAGAGGACACCCACTGAAATTTATTAACAAGCCAGAGAGCAGCTGTTCTGTGAGTTGCAAACAAAAGCAAATGTTAAGCTGTTGAACAGCCCTTTTGTTTTTTTGTGGCCCATTAGAAAAGGGCTTTATTATAATCTTAGCTTTGGAAGTTTGGCTTCTTGTAGATTGAAAGAGATACCCAAAGGACAGATGGAAATTTTGTATTTAGTAGTGATTGCCATCGTGGAGCCTCAGGGTGACCATGTTTTTTTTTTCTTCATTTACAAAATGTTCTCCATGACTTTCTCTATCTTTGAAGTTACTCATTCAACATCTCCCAATATTGGCTATGGGGCATAAAGGAAACAGCAACTTTTGGAGTACAAAATGAAAAAAGGATTGTGTGGAACTCAATTTGGTTAGTCAAGCACATTTTAGAAGGAGATATTTGTGTTTGCATTGCCTGTAAGGAATTTTGCGAAATGCTCTTTCTAATCTTTTCTTCCTATCAGATTTTTTGAGACCTGCGTTTGTGAGCCCCATCAGATTACTGCCACTCAGAATTTTCTCCTATCTCTGAACATTTGTAGCGTAATGTTCGTATCAATCATTCTGCCCTTATTTACAGCCTCGCATAATTTATTCAAATATTTAAATATTCATATCTCATCTGCCTGATGGGATTTTAAAGTTTCTGCTTCTCAGATTTGTGTCTTAAACATCCTTGTCATATCTGTCATATTGTTTATCAAAGGTACATTGCTGTTAATTGCACATTGTAGGCGACAGTAAATATATGCTAATTGATTGAGCTACAGGGGTCATTTTGCTATTTTGAACAAGAATACATTATTCAAGAAAATCCATAATATTTATTCTTGATAGGAGATTTTCTAAATATCATTCCTTCTGGTTAAGAGTAACTACTTTCCATTTGCAGCAACATGGATGAAACTAGATGCTATCATACTAAGGGAAATAAGTCAGACAAAGACAGATATCAGTATGAGATTGCTTATTTGTGGAATCTAAAAAAAGGATACAAATGAACTTATTTACAAAATGGAAACAGACCCACAGGCATAGAAAATAAACTTATGGTTACCAAAGGAGAAAGAGAGGGAGAGAGATAAATCAAGAGTTTGAGATTAGTTGATACACACTACTGTATATACTGTGTATAAGGGGGATTCCCTGGTGGCTCAGAAGGTAAAGCGTCTGCCTACAATGCGGGAGACCCGGGTTTGATCCCTGAGTCGGGAAGATCCCCTGGAGAAGGAAATGGCAACCCACTCCAGTATTCTTGCCTGGAAAATCCCATGGACTGAGGAGCCTGGTAGGCTAGAGTCCATGGGGTCACAAAGAGTAGGACACAACTGAGCGACTTCACTTTCACTTTCTTTTCTACTGTATATAAAATAGACAACCAACAATGAACTATACTCAAAGGTCCATCTAGTCAAGGCTATGGTTTTTCCAGTGGTCATGTATGGATGTGAGAGTTGGACTGTGAAGAAAGCTGAGCGCCAAAAAATTGATGCTTTTGAACTGTGGTGTTGGAGAAAACTCTTGAGAGTCCCTTGGACTGCAAGGAGATCCAACCAGTCCCTTGGACTGCAAGGAGATCAGTCCTGGGTGTTCATTGGAAAGACTGATGCTAAAGCTGAAACTCCAGTACTTTGGCCACCTCATGCGAAGAGTTGACTCATTGGAAAAGGCCCTGATGCTGGGAGGGATTGGGGGCAGGAGGAGAAGGGGACGATGGAGGATGAGGTGGCTGGATGGCATCACCGGCTCAATGGACATGGGTTTGGGTAGACTCCGGGAGTTTGTGATGGACAGGAAGGCCTGCCGTGCTGCGATTCATGGGGTCGCAAAGAGTCGGACATGACTGAGAGACTGAACTGAATAAAGGAAAAGAAGCTAAAAAAGAATGTTGCATGCATGCTAAGTCGCTTCAGTTGTGTCTGATTCTTTGCGACCCTATGTATATATTAACATACGGGCTTCCCAGGTGGCGCTAAGTGGTAAAGAACCTGCCTGTCAATGCAGGAGACATAAGAGACGTGGATTTGGTCTCTGGGTTGGGAAGATCTCCTGGAGGAAGGCATAGCAAGCCTCTCCAGTATTCTTGCCTGAAGAATCCCTATGGACAGAGGAGCCTGGTGGGCTACAGTCCATGGGATCGCAAAGAATCAGACATGACTGAAGCAACTTAGCACCCACCAAGCTTGTTAATGTATATATGTTAACAGAATCAGTGTGCTGTACACCTGAAACTAATGTGGCATTGTAAATCAACTATACTTCAATTTTTTAAAAAAGTAAATACTTTAAGACACTAAATGGTACAAACATCATTTCCATCCTGAAGAATAGTGTAAACACTGTTCAAAGCAATTTTAAGAAGACTGTAAGGCCTTCTCTTGCTTATATAATAGGCTTTCTTCCTTTTGTATTGACTGTCCTCTTAAGAACTCTCCCTGGTCTATGCCAATGCTTACCAGGTCATGTCTGCCACTGGTTGCACACACTTCATTTTGGATCATTTCTTGGTTTTTTCCTACTCTTCTGTCTTTTCCACTTTGGCATGGCCCTTACTTCCTAACCTGGTTTTGTCCCAGAAGATATACTTCATCACTGCATGCTGACCTGGTAAACTTCTCTACTGATGCCAGACTTCCACAATTCTGTCTCTAGAAGGGGCCCTGGGTACTGTTTGCCCATGGGAAAAAAATAGACTAATCAAGAATGAGGCTGAAAATTGTTATTTGAAAAATTCTAAGAAGCTGAGGACAATTAAAATACTTAAAGATCTGTATTTGGAGTGAGAATTAAAAGGACTGTGACAGACAGCAATCAAAAAGTGAAATTAATCAATTCTCATTTTACATCTTCTGCGTGTTTCTCAACACTGTTCTCAACCTCATCTCCCTATGATGTTCTTCCTCTGCACTCAAGTCCACACAGACTCCTTTCTGCCATTTCTAAGTTCCATATCACAGACTACATTTACAATAATTGTGCCTTATGAATAAAGATCACATGTAGTTTTAAATCAACCAGGCTGCAAACTCTCATTGGGGGCAAATTTCCAGAGCCAGAAAAATTACATTTTATGGTGTTGAAATAATCTGAAAATGTGATTTTAGAATGATTTCAGTCATCTTTGAGACTTTTTAAGGGGCAGGAGATAGGCATCTGTGGTGATTTAAGAGGGAGAAAAAGATGGATTCCTGACAACAGAACTATAATCTGGGCATGTTTTCCTGGCAAGATTCTAGACTAGATTGTGAAATAAATGTCTTATGCACACTGTGAAAAGAAAATGGTAATCACCAGGAACCAGATGGTTTCTTCTAGGAATAAGTCATGCTAAAATAACCTCACTTGATTTTTTTTGTTGCATTACTGGTTTGATAGATAGGAAACTGTCTTATTTTGCAATCTTTTGAGAATCTGTAGCATGTTATTCATTTAGAATAGATAGGGATATGTGAGCTGGGTGAGAATAAAGTTAAATAAATTTTATAATTGTTTGACTAATCATAAACTGGGTACATTGATTATTAAATCAGTACCAAGTGGTTTCCTCTAATGATACACCATGCTCTGTTCTTGGTCATGTCCTAATGAACAGTGTTTATCAAAGATCAAAGATTTCTAAAAATACATTCTTGTAAAGTATGCAGATAACATTGAAAGTGAAAAGTGAAAGTGTTAGTCACTCAGCTGTGTCCAACTCTTTGTGACCCCATGGATGGAAGTCTTCCAGGCTCCTCTGTCTGTGGGATTTCCCAGGCAAGAATACTGGAGTGGGTAGCCATTCCCTCCTCCAGGGGATCATCCCAACCCAGGGATCGAACCCAGGTCTCTTGCATTGCAGGAAGATTCTTTACCATTTGAGCCACCAGGGAAGCCCATGCAGATGACATTAGGGAGAATAACTAGTATGGCAGAGAGCAAAAAGTATAAAAATATGGGTTTGAAAGTTGGGAAGATTGTAGTCCTGGATGTATTCTGCCACAGTTACTAGCCGTGTGACCTGGAGTGAATTACTTTTTACTAACTCATGAAGACCAAATTATCACATAGAAAATAATAAATAGTAACTTCTATTTTTTGGTACTCATACAACCAGGATTACTTCTACAGGCCAGACAGATGAGCTAAAACGAAAGATAGAATTTAACAGTTAAGATGAAAATCAATTGTACAAATGGAGGAGCAGAATATACTGAATAAACTACATCTCATGTGAATAAAGCTTGGTGGTTTTAGTTGACTGTAAGGTCAGTATGAGTTGAACATATGATATTAATGACAAGCCAGCTCACAGTTTAGAGTTTCAGTATAATTATAATGACATTATTTTGATTAAGGGAGGTAATAGTCTTTCAGTAGTGTTCAGACCACATTTGGGAGACTGTGTTCAAGGAGAAGTTTGATTTTCCCAGAATAGGGTAACTACAATAGCAAAGAGTCTAGAATCTATGTTATAGGAGAAGAGGTTTAAATAATTTAAAATCACTCTACTGGAGGAAATAAGACTTATGGGATGGGGATTGGTAGTAGAGAAATCAAGGGAAATTTTCTTTTTTTACTCTCTCCTAAGCTGCTTATCATGGAGAATTTGAAACAGATACAAAAAAAGTGAGATTAGTATAATGAACTTGGATATACTCATCACCCAGCTGCAATAGTTTTCAATTTATGGATAACCTTGTTTTATCTATTGTTCTCCCAACTGGATTATTTGGAAGGAAATCCTAGAGTTTCAGATATCATGTCATTTCATCTATACATATTTTGCTGTATATCTTTAAAAGATAGCTTTAAAAACCCAGAACTACAATATCATTAACACACCTAAAAATGAACAATAATTCTTTAATATCATCAGATATCCAGTTAGTGTACAAATTTCCCTCATTGTATCACAAATGTTGTTTTATAGTTTCTTTGAATCAAATTCTCAATAAATCCATATATTGTGGGACTTCCCTGGTCATCCAGTGGCTAAGGCTCTGCTCCCAGTGTGGGGGGCCTAGGTTTAATCCCTGGTCAGGGAACTAGATCACACATGCTGCAACTAAGAGTTTGCACGCCACAACTAAAGATCCCGCATGCCACAATGAAAATCATAGGTCCCATGTGCTTCAACTAAGACCTGACACAGCCACATATATACATATGACAAAAAAATCCATACATTGTAATTGGTTGATAGATATTGTAAATCCGTTTATCTTTCTCTTTTTGATCCATGTTACTTATTGATCATTCGCCGTGTAGGTATTCCCAGAGTTTCAATTTAGTGGATTGAATTCTTGTGGTGAAGTTTTTTTTCTTTGACCTCTCAATTTTCTATGAACTAGTTGTTGAATCTTGAGGACTGGTCAGATTAGATTTAATATTTTTGACAGAATGCTTCATAGGCAGTGTTAATTTGTTAGATCAGGAGATGCTTCATTTCTGGTTATCTCTCTTTTTATAAATATTAGCAGGCATGGATAAACATTAACCAGTTTTTCTTTTCTTTTTTCACAAAGGCATTTCAAAAATGGTTGTCTTCTAGTTCTATGATTCCTTATTCTTTGTGTGTGTGTATATATGTATATATGTATATGTGTGTGTGTGTGTGAATATATATATATATATATATATATATATATATATATATATATTCATGTCTGTTTGCAACCCTGTGAACTGTAGCCTGCCAGGCTCCTCTGTCCATGGAATTCTCCAGGCAAGGCTACTGGAGTACATTGCATTTCCCACTCCTGGGGATCTTCCTGACCCAGGGATTGAACGTGCATCCTGCATCTCCTGCATTGGCAGGTGGATTTCTGAAAAGGGAATATTCCCTTCATGAACTACTGGGTTGTAGGAACTTTTTTCAAGCAAATAGATGCTTGTCACCTTTCAGAGGTCGTGTTATGTCCTAGAATCTGGGTAGGATCTTGGAGAGATAATGGAGAGTTTGAATTAGCTCCTCAAGCTTTCATAGTAAGAACGAATGGGAGATGATAGCAGTTTCCAAATAAAGTGATTAAGGTGGAATCTCATTCTATTTAGTGCCAGAAAACTGTGCTAAGGCCTATTGTAAGAGTTAAGGAAGGGAGGACAATCTACATTTAGTATTAAGAAAATGCTGCTGACAATCAGAACAGCCCATAAATGGAGTGGATTGTTTCATAGAGAAGACAGCTCCTTGTTACTGGAATGTTCAAGAAGGGTTTGGATGACAGGTTTTTCTGGACATTGAAAAAGGGACTCTTACGCTGGGTAGAAATTTAAAAGTCTTCTTCATCTCTGAGTTTCCTTGATGATAAAATGATCCCGAGGAACCAGAAGGAAAACAGACACGTGGAAATTCCTTCAGGGTGACACCTGAGTAAGGAATCCATTTTAAATATTTGTGGTGGAAATTTCTGATCCAAAAAGCAAAGTAGTTTAAAAAAGGTATACTTGGTATGTTCCTCATACTCTGTTTGCTTGTTCAGTTCAATTCAGTTTTGTTCAGTCTCTCAGTCGTGTCCGACTCTTTCCAATATCATGGACTGCAGCACACCAGGCCTCCCTGTCCATCACCAACTCCTGGAGTTTACTCAAACTTACGTCCATTGAGTCAGTGATGCCATCCAAGCATTTCTTATCTCTCCTTGCTCTTCTTTGGAACTCTGCATTCAAATGCGTATGTCTCCTTTTCTCCTATGCCTTTCACTTCTCTTATTTTTATAGCTGTTTGTAAGCTCTTCTCAGAGAACCATTTTGCCTTTTTGCATTTCTTTTTCTTGGGGATGGTCTTGATCTCTGCCTCCTGTACAATGTCATGAACTTCTGTCCATACTTCTGGCAATCTCTCTTTCAGATCTATTCCATTGAATCTATTTGTCACTTCCACTGTATAGTCATAAGGTATTTGATTTAGGTCATACCTGAATGTTCTAGTGGTTTTCCCTACTTTCTTCAATTTAAGTCTGAACTTGGCAATAAAAGGTTCATGATCTAAGCCACAATCAGCTCCCAGTCTCATTTTTCCTGACTGTATAGAGCTTCTCCATCTTTGTCTGCAAAGAATATAATCAGTCTAATTTTGGTATTGACCATCTGGTGATGTCCATGTGTAGAGATTTATCTTGTGTTGTTGGAAGAGGGTGTTTGCTATGACCAGTGCTTTCTCTTGGCAACTTTTAGTCTTTGCTCTGCTTCATTCTTACTCCAAGGCCAAATTTGCCTGTTACTCCAGGTATTTCTTGACTTTCTACTTTTGCATTCCAATCCCCTATAATAAAAATAACATCTTTTGGGGGTGTTAGTCCTAGAAGGTCTTGTAGGTCTTCCTAGAACCACTCAACTTCTGCTTCTTCAGCATTACTGGTTGGGGCATAGACTTGGATAACTTTGATATTGAATGGTTTGCCTTGGAAATGAGCAGTTATTCTGTTGTTTATGAGACTGCATCCAAGTACTACATTTCGCACTCTTTTTTTGGCTGTGATGGCTACCCCATTTCTTCTAAGCAATTCTTGCCCACTGTAGTAGATATAATGGTCATCTGAGTTAAATTCACCCATTCCAGGTGTTGCAAGGTGTTTTATTGTTGCTGCTGCTGCTGCTAAGTTGCTTCAGTCGTGTCCAACTCTGTGCAACCCTATAGACGGCAGCCCACCAGACTCCCCCGTCCCTGGGACTCTCCAGGCAAGAACAGTGGAGTGGGTTGTCATTTCCTTCTCCGATGCATGAAAGGAAAAGTGAAAGTGAAGTTGCTCAGTTGGGTCCAACTCTTAGCAACCCCATGGACTGCAGCCCACCAGGCTCCTCTGTCCATGGGATTTTCCAGGCGAGAGTACTGGAGTGGATTGCCATTCACCTTGTAACTTCTGACCTTTGCCTATGGAGAAGGTGTGATAGTTCTTTAACAACTCACAGTTTGTTACCAGTTGAGGATTTTCTCCCACAAATCACAGCTACAATACAGTATTAGCAGAGGCATTACTTTGCCAACAAAGGTCCGTCTAGTCAGAGCTATGGTTTTTCCAGTAGTCATGTATGGATGTGAGAGTTGGACTATAAAGAAATCTGAGTGCCAAAGAATTGATGCTTTTGAACTGTGGTATTGGAGAAGCCTCTTGAGAGTCCCTTGGACTACAAGGAGATCCAAACAATCTATTCTAAAGAAAATCAGTCCTGAATGTTCATTGGGAGGACTGATGCTGAAGCTGAAGCTCCAATACTGTGGCCACCTGATATGAAGAACAGACTCATTTGAAAAGACACTGATAAAAAAAAAAAATTAAAAAAATTAAAAAAAAAAAAAAAAAGAAAAGACACTGATGCTGGGTAAGACTGAAGGCGCGAGGAGAAGGGGATGACAGAGGATGAGATGTTTGGATGGCATCACTGACTCAGTGGACATGAGTTTGAGTAAGCTCCAGGAGTTGGTGATGGACAGGGAGGCCTGGCGTGATGCAGTCCATGGGGTCGCAAAGAGTCGGACATGACTGAGCGAGTGAATTGAACTGAACTGAACAGTATTAACAGATGCCACTATTCCTGTGGAAACCTTAGACTGTGTGTTTTGCCACTTGAGTGGGACTCCTGCTCTCAGAGTGGTATCTTGAAATACTTTTCAAGTTCATGAATAATATTTTGCATTGTTGTATACTCCTACATGCTTTTTTAAGGACAATAGTTCCAAAATATACTAATAAGTGCCCCCAGAACCTAACTATGCCAGAAAAATTGGGTTCTGTGGCCAAAATAATTTAGAACATTCTATTTGCTTATTCTGCTATTCATCCATACATTTATTTTTACATTGGTATTCCAGGAACCTATAATATGCTAGTTACATTCTTAACATTCAAGAGGAGAGGATATACTACAGAATCAGGAACTTCCCACACTTATTTGACCACATTTTTTTTTAAATAGAATATGTTATAGCACGCTTGTTCTGTGATACATACAAAATTACACAATTTTGACAAAAACTAAAGAAAAAAAAAATTTGGCCTCGTTTAATTCCTTACACATCCTTTCATCTCAAATCCAATCCACCAGCAAATCTTATTTTTCTACTTTCAAAATATATCCAATGGAAAATTACTTAGTGATAAAAAAGAATGAAATAATGCTATTTGCAGCAACGTGCATTGACCTATAGACTATCACACTAAAGTGAAGTCAGAAAGAGAAAGACAAATATCATATGATATTGCTTATACGTGAAATTTGAGAAAAAATATAGAATTGAACTTACAAAGCAGAAATAGACTCATGGACAGAAAACAAAGTAATGGTTACCAAAAAGGAAAGTGTGGGGAAGGGATAAATTAGGCATTTGGAGTTAATAGATACATACTACTATAGATAAAACAAGTAACCAACAAGGACCTACTGTATAGCACAGCGAGTATACTCAATATACAACCTGAAAAAAGAATGTATATAAATATGTATATATATAAAGCTGAATCACTGTGCTGTACACCTGAAACTAACGTGACATTGTAAATCAACTATATACAATAAAAAATCCGGAATATGATGCTTTCTGATCGCCTTCCTATACCCTGAACCCAGCTGTTTCTCTCTCTCTGTCTCCACCCTTCCTTCATGTTTCAACATACTACTTGTGACTAGCTAACACATTATTTCCTTTGCCTATTTATCTCATTATTGCTTCTCTTCTCCTACTAGAATGTAACCTTCACGAGGGGTAGGGCTTTGTCCTGTTTCTTGCTGTATCTCTAGTATCTACAAGTGTGCCAGGATATAGAAGGTGACAAATAAATATTTGTTGGATAAGTAGCTGACACTACAAATGCTCACAGTGAGAGGACATGTACATCACAGTCTTTCAGGGAACATTGCTTTGTAGCTAACCACACGGGGGTTTCTTTCCTTGTTCTGCCATTTATTTGCTGTGAGACCTTGAACATGTTATCCAGTCACTCTGTGCCTCAGCTCTAGTACACATGCAAATAATGATCTGTATCCCTTAGATTTATTGTAATTCTTCAGCAGTATGTTAAATTATATATTCCATGGAACAAGGATGATATTAAATGTTAAAAGGTATTTAAAGTACCTAGTGCAAAATCGGGCTTCCTTGGTGACTCAGATGGTAGAGAATCTGCCTGCAGTGCGGGAGACCTGGGTTCAATCCCTGGGTCGGGAAGATCCCCTGGAGAAGGCAATGGCAACTCACTGCAGTATTCTTTCCCGTAAAGTCCCATGGACAGAAGAGCCTGGCGGGCTACAGTCCATGGAGTCACAAAGTATCAGACACAACTGAGTGACTAACACTTACAGTGCAAAATTAGCATGATTCCTAGAAGAAGTCCCAGTACAAGTTCTAGAAAACTGCTATAAAAAAAAAAAAAATCTTTCTTTCCCTTCTTCCTCCCTATTCTCCCTTCAGTCCTCCCTTCCCTGAGCTATTCTTGTTCTATTTTCTGATCTGCAACACGTATTTATGAAGTTGTATTAGGGTGAGGCCTCTGAATATGGAAGAGACTTTTGTCCGTTTGTGTAAATCAAATAGCCTTAATCAGCTAGGTCATGCCAAGTGTTGTCTTTCTGTCAACATAACTAACATTCTCAGATGGATAGTTGCTAACAGACAGAATAGGAATTTGGCAAGTATGATGTTTTCTGCAAACTCCTGCTTTGGAATTGCGTTCAAAATCACATTCTGAGCTACATCTGATGATCGGTTTCATTACGTTAGAGTCACACTTCATTTTTTGACCTAAATACTGTTAGCAGTTGGATTGCTCACCCTGTTCATGAGATCTGACTCTGAATGACTTTTTGCTGTTTCAAAAAACCAAGTCTTCCCCTCAGAAGACCAAGATTTGCCATCAGTGAGGATGCTCATGACAGTGTCTCTCAGATTTTTTTTTTTTTTTTACTTATTCTTTTTTTGAAATTTTTAATAATTTATTTTAATTGGAAGCTAATTACTTTACACTATTGTAGTGGTTTTTGCCATACATTGACATGAATCAGCCATGGGTGTACATCTGTTCCCCATCCTGAACCCCCCTCCCACCTCCCTCCCCATCCCATCCCTTAGGGTCATCCCAGTGCACTGGCCCTGAGCACCCTGCCTCATGCATCGAACCTGGTGATCTATTTCACATAAGGTAATATACATGTTTCAATGCTATTCTCTCAAATCATCCCACCCTCGCCTTCTCCCAGAGTCCAAAAGTCTGTTCTTTACATCTGTGTCTCTTTGCTGTCTCTCATATAGGGTCATCTTTATCTAATCTCACTGGGTAATTCCAGAAATGTTTGTGTAGTAGCATCATTGTTAAAATCAGTGGGTGACCACAATGTTCATTTGATTGTCCCACTTCTGTTATGTTTGTGAACAAATTGATCTGAAAAGGCCATAGTCACTCCTTGGATATATTATTATGTCATAATACTCTCAAATCTATTTTTATTTTCTCAAGGCTCCTGTGGCTTTTCATCCACACACTAGCTTTATCTACTTAACCAAGCACTGGAATGAAAACCAACAGAAATGGTATTTTCAGCCATTTTGATGGACCTAGATTAATGGCTCCATTACTGTGATAGTAGCCCTTATATAAGGAGATGACTTTTAAATTGCTTAATCTGTAGAATGGTTGATACCACTGCATGTAAACATAACATCATCTTTGTATAAATACTGCTTTTCTCCCAAATGTACCAGTCCTTTTTATCTGCTCATTCTGCTCCATTTTTTATTGTTATACACATTCTATTTCTCTTCTTTCCATCTTATATTAAGTTCTAAGTCCATTATTTTCAGAAACATCTTGTATATTGTGTGGTAAGTGGGGTGGGCAGTGATCTCAAGTGAAGATATTTCTGTTACTGAGAAATGGTGGCTGGAAATAGGAGAAAAAAGAGAGCATTTGACCATTTCTGCTCATCCTTTTTACTTGGCAGAGGTTAATTTCTTGCTAAGTCTTTTTTTCTTTTTTTGAGCTGAAGTAGAAAGTTCAAAGCAGAGCTATCTCTTTTACTCCAGAAGCTTAAGCCCATATCTCTTTACCTCTATGCACAGTTTCCTGACTGTTTTTGCTCCAGAGTTTATCTTTGTTAAATACTGTAAGCAGAGACAGATTTACTTTGAAGCTTAAGCTATAGGCTTCCTTACTGGCATTAGCCCTTCCAAGATCCTGTACTTTTTTTTTTTTTTTTTAAATTGAAGCATAGTTGGTTTACATTGTTGTATTAGTTTCAGGTGTACAACGAAATAATTTGGATATACAGCAAAATGATTCAGATACACACACATATATATCTTTTTTTCCAGATTCTTTCCGTCACAGACTATAGCTAAATAGTGAGTGTTTATACTTTTAATTTTATATTATTTTCCTTAAAACACTCCCCTCTCCAGCTGTGTGGGTTTCCCAGGTGGCGCTAGTGGTAAAGAAACCACTTGCCAATTCAGGAGCCATAAGAGACACAGGTTTGATCCCTGGGTCGGGAAGATACCCTAGAGGAGGGCATGGCAACCCATTCCAGTATTCTTGTCTGGATAATTTCATGAACAAAGGAGCCTGGTGGGTTACAGTCCATAGGGTCACAAAGAGTTGGACGTGACTGAAGCGACTTAGCGTGCATGGTCAAGCTGTGTAGGCTTTAGGCTCTTAACAAAACAAAACAAAACAAAACAAAACAAAACAAAACAGAGTTCACCTTTCAAAATAAATGTCTCTTCTGTCTCTTCCTCTTAATCCTTTTTTTTTGTTTGTTTGTTTTTGAATTGAGCCATAGTTGATTTACAGTGTTGTGCTAATTTCTGCTGTAAAGCAAAGTGATTCTGTTATATATGCATAAAATACAAAATGTATATATAAAGTGCATATATATATATATTTAATATTCTTTTACATTGTGGCTTATCAGAGGATATTACTTATTTCCTCTTGAAGATTTACTCCAACCGTTGCTTTGCTTCTGTTGTTATTCCTCTGTCCTTGATCTCTGTTCAATGCAAGTTGAAGGCCAAACCTCAACTGATATATGTGTTCTCCAAATATCTGTTTAACTCTGTTCAATCTCTTTTACTCTGTTCAATGTGATTAGTTCTAGAGAATTGAGGACCATTTTAAGACACAGTGATCGCTATGGTCTGGAGAAAATGTAGGCGGAGTCAGACTGGAGTTCTGCTAAGGCATGTATTAATTTGACATGTATTAACAGTTCTGAACCTCAATTCCTCATCTGCCACATGGAAACAATAATATTTACTGTTCAGATGTGCTCTGAGGAGTAAACCAGAAAATCTAGGTGAAAGCATGATACAAAAGAGAACCTGGGTTAGGCAGGGAGGATATTTCCCATCCGCATTTTTAGGGTTTTTGACCTACAAGAGGTAGAAAAATGCTTTTCATTAGTCTGAAAAGGCAAGTGAGCCCCCAGGCAGACACAAGAGGGAAGAAACTACTGCTTTGCTTGAGACTGGCAGCAAGAAAAGGCAGCAGCCACAGCTTCCTCGTGAGCCACCCATCTTCAAGCTCTGGAGTCTGTTGGACTCTGATAAGAGAGAGCACATCCTTCCCATATTCAGTGTATTCAAAGTTTGTTTTCACTCCTTTCTTTTTGGCTTTCTGGGTTTACAGAATAAACATTTGGTCTTTAATGGGAGAATGATTCTTTGTTGGCAGTGGACTAGTGGTGTAGAATTTCATTTATTAAATGGATACTTTTCCAATGTGTTTTTTACTTAAAAAAATATTTATTTGGCTGCTTAATTTATTTATTTGGGTCTTAGCTGTGGCTCACAGAATCTTTAGTTATAGCATACAAACTCTTAGTTGTGGCATGTGGGATGTCGTTCCCTGACCAGGGATTGAACCCAGGCCCCCTTTACTGGGAGTGAGGAGTACTTAGTCACTGGACCACCAAGGAAGTACCTCGGGTGTACTTTTTAAATAATGCTTAACAAAAGGCAAGGGCTTCCCTGATGGCTCACTGGTAAAAAAAAAAAAAAAATCAGCCTACATTGCAGGATACCTGGGTTTGATTCCTAGGTTGGGAAGATATCTTGGAGAAGGGCATGGCAACCTATTGCAGTATTCTTGCTTGGAGAATCCCATGGACAGAGGAGGACAGGCTACAGTCTATGGGGCTGCAAGAAGTCAGACATGACTGAGTGACTAAGGACCTACTAACAAAAGGCAGAGGGGAGCCAGGGAGGCTGCAGTAACCTATTGAGTTAAGATGCCTGGGTTCTTTCTGCCTTTTCTGAGCACTTTTCTGTTAGAGTATTTGTTCATTTGGAAAAATCTTAGCAGCTTAGTTTATAAGCACATTTTGAATGCTGGGATTTGGAAAGATTGTATAATTTCTGGGCTTAAAAATTAAAGAAATGAACCACCTGGTTATGCCTAGTAGGTATTTAACCTTAGGTAATAGAGAACATTTATTGTACATAATATTTGGTAGATATATTGTGCCTGTGATCTTGTTGAAACTATTTCATTCCCAAGTTATGTGGACATTTGTCTATTATACATTCTATGCAGAAAACTAATGGAAAATGCATCAGGCCAGAAGTGAGGTGTTCTAATCTTAGCTCTATAGCAGTCAAGCCTGTGGTTTCTGGATGAGTGACTTCATTTTGCACTGCTGGTGATACATCTGCAAAGCATGATAGTAATTCTGTCTCTAGGTTGTGTTGTGAAGATACATGAGATCATATATATGCAGGTTTTATAAATTCCGAGGAAGATAGACCAGTAATAGTTGCTTCCCATATTAACACTAGTGATTTAAGCATAAGGCTGAGGCTTTTGATATTGGAGAAAAAAAAAGAAAACGTAGAGAAATGGCAGATTAGTGTGAACTCAAAACTCTGAATCAAGTGAGATCACCACTTACCTGGACATTGTTAATATAATTCTTTGTAGAAACACCTTTTCAAAATTATAGTTTAATATTATACCCAGGTTTTATTGAGGATATATTTTTAAAATAGCCAGTGGAAAATTTTTCTGCAAGTACATTTCCTCTTAGATCCAATGTTTCTTATATAAAGAGCTTCATGAAAACCCCCTTCAATCATTTAGTTTCAGGCAAAAGCAAAATAAAATGTATATCCAGATGAATTGGTATTTTTAATCAAACAATGACCACAACATAATTAATTATATTTTGAATTTTGCCTTGATTATCAGGAAGCTCACAGTTGATGAATTTCAGAATATATTGATGAATATATTGATGAATTTCAGTAATTAACCTCAGTATATAGTTTTCTCACATAATTATCCTCTTTCCTCAAACTTAAAGCCTTTTTGTGTAGGTACCATGCATATTAAACTGATTCAAATATATTATTTTTGAAAATAGGCAGGTGGTTAAGTAATATTCTGTTAAATCTGCTGGCTTATTTGTGACCACTTATTAGCAATGCCAGGGTATCTGGCTTGATTCCCATGTAGGCAATTGAATATTGCTCTGTTCAAAGACAACCTGCATTGGTCCTAAGCCTGAATGACTGATATGCAAACCTTTGACTACAAGGAAAACACAGGAAAAATGGGGACCAGTTAGAGGAAAGCCTTTACTAACACCATAAAATACCTAAAACCACGTGCTACCAATGAGTATAGTATATAACCTTAGAGATGAACAATAGCAATATTTTGTTATTCAGTCACATATGGCAGGATCATATTTTACCCTTTTTTTTCTTGAATAATAATCATATAATGTTAAGATCTGAGATTCCGTTTTCCCGCTCCATCCTCTCAAGCAATTGGAGTAGTAGAATAGAAGTAAATGTGTGCTATATTTAGGCAAGTGGACCAGAGACAGACTGTCTTACAGTCCCTCATAAACCAGAAGCATCAGAATATATTAATATACTACTTTGTGCCCAAATAAGTGATGATAGAGACATTGGTAGATGCCCAGGGGCTTCCTGGGTAGCTCAGCTGATAAAGCTCCTGCAATGCAGGAGACTCTGGTTTGATTTCTGGGTTGGGGAGATCCTCTGATGAAGGGATAGGATACCCACTCCAGTTTTCTTGGGCTTCCCTGGGGGCTCAGATCGTAAAGAATTTGCCTGCAATGTGGGAGACCTGGGTTTGATTCCTGGTTGGCAAGATCCCCTGGAGGAGGGCATGGCAACCCACTCCAGTATTCCTGCCTGGAGAATCCCCATGGACAGAGGAGCCTGGTGGGCTACAGTCCATGGAGTTGCAAAGAGTCGGACATGACTGAGCGACTAAGCACAGAATACACTGATGATTTTAAAAGCAATTCTACTGGGCTGTGAGGGCAATGGGTTTTAAAATTCACTCAAGAAGGCTTCGAATTTCTTTTCTAGATGTAGGTCATTGAGCAGAAGCTTGGAAAAGAGGTTCTAATGAACCCTTGTTAGAGGTTGGCATTGAGCTCCATCTTGGACTAAATTTCCAAAATAACTGAACCTCTTCCTGAACAGGGAAGGGTTACCCCAGTGGGACAAGCTCTGGCTTCCGAAACAGAGGCACTCCTTTAGACCTGAAAAATAGCATGCTCATTGGCAGTTATCTGAGGCATTGCAGCAAGGCTTACTGAACCACATAGTGAGGCAAGGATGAGAAGAGGAATCTTTAACACAGTTACTAAAAGATTAAGTCAATGCAGGGATTCTTTTTTTTAAACATCGTATTTATTTTGTATTGAGATATGGCTGATTAACAAACAATGTTGTGACAGTTTCAGGTGAACAGCAAAGGGACTCAGCCATAAATATACATGTATCCATTCTCCCCCAAACTCCGCTCCCATCCAGGCTGCCACATAGCATTGAGCAGAGTTCCATGTGCTTATACAGTAGGTCCTTGTTGATTGTCCATTTTAAATATAACAGTGTGTACTTGTCCATCCCAAACTCCCTAACTATTCCTTCTCCTGATCCTTCCCCCCAGAAACCATAAGTTCATTCTCTAAGTCTGTGTGTCCCTTTCTGTTTTGTAAGTTCATTTGTATCATTTCCTTTTAGATTCTACATATAAGGGATGTTATATGATTTATTCAGTTTTTTCAATGGTTGAGTAATATTCTACCCTTATAGCAGAAAGTGAAGAAGAACTAAAGAACCTCTTGATGAAAGTGAAAGAGGAGAGTGAAAAAGTTGGCTTAAAGTTCAACATTCAGAAAACTAAGATCATGTGATCTGGTCCCATCACTTCATGGCAACTAGATGGGGAACAGTGGAAACAGTGACAGACTTTGTTTTTAAGGGCTACAAAATCACTGCAGATAGTGCCTGCAGCAATGAAATTAAAGGACACTTGCTCCTTGGAAGAAAAGTTATGACCAACCTAGACAGCTTATTAAAAAGCAGAGACATTAGTTTGCCAACAAAGGTCTGTCTAGTCAAAGCTATGGTTTTTCCCGTATTCATGTATGGATGTGAGAGTTGGACTATAAAGAAAGCTGAGTGTTGAAGAATTGATACTTTTGAACTAGGGGTGTTGGAGAAGACTCTTGAGAGTCCTTGGACTGTGAGGAAATCCAACCAGCCCATCCTAAAGGAAATCATTCCTGAATATTCATTGGAAGGACTGATGCTGAAGCTGGAACTCCAGTATTTTGGCCACCTGATGCGAAGAACTGACTCATTTGATAAGAGCCTGATGCTGGAAAAGATCGAAGGCAGGAGAAGAAAGGGATGACAGAGGATGAGATGGTTGGATGGCATCACCAACTCAATGGACATGAGTTTGAGTAAGCTCCAGGAGTTGGTGATTGACAGGGAGCCCTGGCGTGCTGCAGTCCATGAGGTCACAAAGAGTTGACATGAGCAACTAAACTGAACTGAATATTCCATTGTATATATGTACCACATCTTCTTTACCCATTCATCTGTTGATGAACATTTATTTTGCTGCCGTGTCTTGACTATTGTAAACAGTTCTTCAGTGAACACTGGGGTGCACATGTCCTTTCAGACCATGTTTTTGTCTGGATATATGCCTAGGAGTGGATTTTCAGGGCCATATGGTAGTTCTATTTTTAGTTTTTGAGGGAACCTTCATACTGTTCTCCATAGTGACTGTACCAATTTACATTCCCACCAAGAGTGTAGGAGGGTTCCCTTATCTCCACACCCTCTCCAGCATTCACTGTTTGTGGATTTTTTGATGATAGCCATTCTGGCTGGTGTGAAGTGATGTCTCATTGTAGTTTTGATTTGCATTTCTCCAATAAATTAGCAAGGGCTTTCCAGGTGGCCCAGTGGTAAAAGAATCCACCTGCAATGCAGGAGATGCAGGAGACACAGGTTTGATCCCTGGGTCAGAAAGATCCCCTGAAATAAGAAATTGCAACCCACTCCAGTATTCCTTCCTGGAAAATCCCATGGACAGAAGAGCCTGGAGAGCTACGGTCCATGGGGTCACAAAAGATTCGGACACAACTTAGTGACTAAACAACAGCAGTAATTACCATTGTTGAACATTTTTTCATTTGCCTTTTGACTATTTTTTTTTTTTTTGGCATTCCCACATTTCTAGGATGACTAACATAAACCCATACCTGGCAAGCAGAAACTGAAGGATAACCAGTCATCTCCCAAGAATCTAAGCCTCATTCGCCAATGATTTCCCTTCTTGAAACAGACTGCTAGGGCCAAGAGACTAGACAATAGTTCTGAGAAAGAATAAGGCATGGCAGGAGATTCAAGGTGAGGAGCCAGCCCACACAACCTACAGCTTTTAAAAAAATTAATTTTTTTATTGAAGGATAGTTGCTTTACAGAATTTTTCTGTTTTCTGTCAAACCTCAACATGAATCAGCCATAGGTATACATATATCCCCTCCCTTTTGAAAGCCCCTCCCACCTCCCTCCCCATCCCACCCTTCTAGGTTGATACAGAGCCCGTGTTTGAGTTTCCTGAGCCATACAGCAAATTTCCATTGGCTATCTATTTTACATAAGGTAATGTAAATTTCCACATAACTCTTTCCATACATCTCACCCTCTCCTCCCCTCTCCCCATGTCCGTAAGTCTATTCTCAGTGTCTGTTTCTCTGCTGTTGCCCTGTAAGTAAATTCTTCAGTACCATTTTTTCTAGATTCTGTATATGTTATAATACAGTATTTATCTTTCTCTTTCTGACTTACTTCACTCTGTATAATAGGTTCTAGGTTCATCCACCTCATTAGAACATACTCAGATGTGTTCCTTTTTATGGCTGAGTAATATTTCTTTGTGTATACATACCACAACTTCTTTATCCATTCATCTGTCAATGGACATCTAGGTTGCTTCCATGTTCTAGCTATTGTAAATAGTGCTGCAATGAACAATGGGATACATGTGTCTGTTTCAATTTTGATTTCTTCAGGGTATATGTCTAGGAGTGGGATTGCTGCGTCATATGGTGGTTTTATTCCTAGCTTTTAAGGAATATCCATACTGTCTTCCATAGTGGCTGTATCAATTTACATTCCCGCCAACAGTGCAAGAGCGTTCCCTTTTCTCCACACCCTCTCCAGCATTTATTGTTTGTAGACTTTTTGATGAGGGCCATTCTGACTGGTGTGAGGTGATATCTCATTGTTGTTTTGATTGCATTTCTCTAATAATGAGCAATGTGGAGCATCTTTCCATGTGTTTGTTAGCCATCTGTATGTCTTCTTTGGAGAAATGTCTGTTTAGGTCTTTTTCCCACTTTTTGATTGGGTTGTTTGTTTTTCTGGTATTGAGTTGTATGAGCTGCTTGTATATTTTGGAAATTAATCCTTTGTCCATTGTTTCATTTGCTATTATTTTTTCCCATTCTGAGGGTTGTCTTTTAACCTTCCTTATAGTTTCCTTTGCTGTTCAAAAGCTTTTAAATTTAATTGGGTCCCACTTGTTTATTTCTGTTACTCTAGGAGGTGGATCATAGAGGATCTTGCTTTGATTTATGTCATCGAGTGTTCTGCCTATGTTTTCCTCTAAGAGTTTTATAGTTTCTGGTCTTACATTTAGGTCTTTAATCCATGTTGAGTTTATCTTTGTGTATAGTGTTAGGAAGTGTTCTAATTTCATTATTTTATGTAGCTGTCCATTTATTGAAGAGACTGTCTTTGCCCCATTGTATATTCTTACTTCCTTTGTCAAAGATAAGGTACCCATAGGTGCATGGGTTTATTTCTGGGCTTTCCATCTTGTTCGATTGGTCTCTATTTCTGTTTTTGTGCCAGTACCATACTGTCTTGATGACTGTAGCTTTGTAGTATAACCTGAAGTCAGGAAGCTTGATTCCTCCAGCTCTATTCTTCTTTCTTAAGACTGCTTTGGCTATTCGGAGTCTTTTGTGTTTCCATATGAATTGTGAATTTTTTGTTCTAGTTCCATGAAAAATGCCATTGGTAATTTGATAGGGATTGTATTAAATCTGTAGATTGCATTTGGTAGTATAGTATTTTTCACAATATTTATTCTTCCTACCCAGGAACATGGAATATCTCTCCATCTGTTTATGCCATCTTTGATTTCTTTCATTAGTGTCTTATAATTTTCTGTGTATTGTTCTTTTGTCTCCTTAGGTAAGTTTATTCCTATATATTTAATTCTTCTGTTGCAATGGTGAATGAGATTGATTCCTTAATTGCTCTTTCTGATTTTTCCAACCTACAGCTTTTAAACTAAGTTGCTTATTCTTGCTCTTTTTGGGTAAGATCTATCACAGCTGTTTTCTGTGTGTTAAACTCCCAGAGTAGGAGTGGAAGGAGATCCAGTGTTGGGAGCGAAAACACTGGGAAATAATGGCATTTTGTAGAAAGAAATTCAGGACAGTGACTCAGTTTCCTCCTTCTTTGGGTACTGGCTGCAAGTGTGTGTCCATACATAGGCATCTAGATGAGAAGTAAGCTTTCTTCATGGAGATGCAAATATGTACTGGAGAGAACAACGAATAAAGGTAATATTTTTGAAATATCAACCAGGAAGGTTTGTTCTCTGTCATGTTTCCTTGTCCTTATGGCCCTTTCCTTATGGCCCTTGTCCTTATGGCCCCATCACTAACCCCTTAAAAGTTATTGTGAGCATAGAAAATAGAGTGAAATAGACAACACTAGGGATTGGAGCATGACATCCTTCTCCTAAGAGGAGGCAAGATTTTATTGAGGCGGAGGATAAAAATGAAAAGGAAAGCCTTTCAAGGGTCTGCAGGTGGAGATTTAAGTCCACTACACATTCGTATAGTTATACAAAATGCACACAGTTCATATATGTCACAATTTTAGCATTGATTTTATCATTTACTAATGATTTAAATTAAGACCTATTTGCCCTGAAACATCAACTTCCTGATATTTACTAACTCTTTAAATAGAGTGAAAATATGGGAACAATTTCAAGAGTTGCCAGATAGAAGAAGAAATCAGAAAATAGAATATAGAGTTTCAATAAAATGAAATTAATAAGACTGAGTATATTTTAAGTATTTATAATATATACTAGTTTCTATGAGAGAGAAAAAATGTGATATATACAGTCTATCTTCATGGAACATATAATTTTATTCAGGATATAAAACTGAGTATATGTAACATTACTAAATCATATAGTCTGGTGGCAGCATAAGTCAAAAAATGTTCTAAATTCTCTAGGAGACTAAAGCAGGTATGAATCAGTGTTAATGAGCACGGTTATAATTGCTTAACATTGCACGGTCTTTGGAAGCAAATACTTCTTGTATTACTCTCAACTCTGCTACTGACTATTTGTTGTTGTTCAGTCGCTTAGTCATGTCCCACTCTTTGCCACCCTATGGAATGCAGCACGCCAGGCCTCCCTGTCCTTCACCATCTCCCAGAACTTGCTCAAACTCAAGTCCATCGATTCAGTGATGCCATCCAACCATCTCATCCTCTGTAGTCCCCTTCTCCTCCTGCCTTCATTCTTTCCCAGCATCAGGGTCTTTTCCAAGGAGTCCGTTCTTTGCATCAGGTGGCCAGAGTATTGGATTTTCAGTTTCAACATCAGTCCTTCCAATGAACACTCAGGAATGATATCCTTTAGGACGGACTGGTTGAATCTCCTTGCAGTCCAAGGGACTCTCAAGAGTCTTCTCCAATACCACAGTTGAAAAGCATAAGTTTTTTGGTGCTCAGCCTTCTTTAGTTTGTAGGCTTGCTAAATAATCCCATGGGACCTCATTTTTATCATTTGTAATATGAAGATTTTAATAGTTTTTACTTCATTGAGTTGTTGTGAGAATTTAATGATGCATGTTAAACACAAGGCATAGTCATTGGCACATAGCAATGTTCATTAAATATAGATATGAAGGAGAAATTAGCATATGAGACGGTTTTGAAAGGCTTTGGTGAGTAAAAAGGGTGGAATAAGGCATCCCATATCTAGAGGATGAATGAGCTATGTCATAGAAGTAAGAGTGGATTGTTTAGGGAGAAATGACCTGAATCTGTCAGAACTAGAACATTCTCTCAGGAGAATTAGATTTCAAAAGTTATCACAATATTGTAAAGTAATTATCCTTCAAATAAGATAAATAAATGCATTTTAAAAAATGTATGTTGAGATGGTAGTAGTCACAGAAAGGGACTGTAGTGAGATTCCCTGAGATTTTAGGAAAAAGATCAGGAAAAAAGATCAGGAAAAGCTTATTTTTTGAGAATGAAATGAATTCAAATCACCATATACTGATGAGATTATTTATAGACTTGATCTACAGACACCATGTGTTTGCTAAAGAGTCTTAGAAAATAGAGTAGTCTAATCAATAGCTTCCTAGTTTCTCACCATCTAATGCCTAATCGAGGTGATAAGGGTATAACTTTCGATTGACTTTGTAACTAAAGAAAGCTGCACCCTAATTAACTACATTGTTTTCTTTATGAAAGGACAGAGGTGTTGAGTTCTGCATGAGGTCCCCCCAAAACTCTTGAAAAATAGTGAAAAGCCATAGAAAGTCTGAGTGGAGCCATACCATAATCAAATCACTGTTTTGAAAGCTAAATGGAAGTAGTAGGAAAAATAGACTGGAAAAATAAAAATTGGAGATGGGGAGGTAAATTAGAAGGCAATATTCTTAATATTCATGATAAACGGCTCAATTTGCAAATACACTTTGACATATAATTTGTTTGGAAAAATACAGTAAAATGTAACAGAAGTTTAATGACCAGTTTAGAACTTTAGTAATTCCATAGATCTCAGTTAGGTTCAGTTGAGTTCACTTGCGCAGGCGTGACCGACTCCAACCCCATGGACTGCAGCACGCCAAGCTTTCCTGCCCATCACCAACTCCCAGAGCTTGCTCAAACCCATGTCCATCGAGTCGGGGATGCCATACAACCATATCATCCTCTGTCGTCCCCTTCTCCTCCTGCCTTCAGTCATTCCCATCATCAGGGACTTTTCCAAGGAGTGAGTTCTTTGCATCAGGTGCCCTAAGTATTGGTTTCAGCTTTATCATCAGTCCTTCCAATGAAATTCAGGACTGATCTCCTTTAGGATGGACTGGTTTGATCTTGCAGTCCAAGGGACTCTCAAGAGTTTTCTCCAACACCACAGTGCAAAAGTATCAATTCTTCAGCACTCAGCTTTCTTTATAGTCCAACTCTCACATCCATACATGAATACTGGAAAAACCATAAACTTTGACTAGATGGACCTTTATCAACAAGATAATATCTCTGCTTTTTAATTTACCATCTAGGTTGGTCTTAGCTTTTCTTTCAAGGAGCAAGCATCTTTTAATTTCATGGCTGCAGTCACCATTTGCAGTGATTTTGGAGCCCAAGAAAATAAAGTCTGTCACTGTTTCTGTTCTTTGCCCATCTATTTGCCATGAAGTGATGGGACCAGATGCCATGATCTTAGTTTACTGAGTGTTGAGCTTTAAGCCAGCTTTTTCACTTTCCTCTTTCACTTATATTAAGAGGCTCTTTAGTTCCTCTTCACTTACTGCCATAGGGGTGGTGTCATCTGCATATCTGAGGTTATTGATATTTCTCCCAGCAATCTTGATTCCAGTTTGTGCTTCATCCAGCCAGGCATTTCACATGATGTGCTCTACAAATAAGTTAATTAAGCAGGGTGACAATGTACAGTCTTGTCGCACTTCTTTCCCAATTTGGAACAAGTCCTTTGTTCCATGTCTGATTCTAACTGTTGCCTCTTGACCTGCATACAAATTTCTCAGGAGGCAAATAAGGCGGTCTGGTATTCCCACCTCTTGACGATTTTCCACAGTTTGTTGTGATCCACATAGTCAAAGGCTTTGGCATAATCAATAAAGAAGAAGTAGATGTTTTTTTCTGGTATTCTCTTAATTTTTCAATGATCCAACAGATTTGGCACTGTGATCTCTGGTTCCTCTGCTTTTTCTAAATCCAGCTTGAACATCTGGAAGTTCATGATTAATGTACTGTTTAAGCCTGGCTTGGAGAATTTTGAAGATTACTTTGCTAGCGTGTGAGATGAGTGCAATCATGCAGTAGTCTGAAGAATCTTCGGCATTGCTTTTCTTTGAGATTGGAATGAAAACTGACCTTTTGCAGTCCTGTGGCCACTGCTGAGTTTTCCAAATTTGCTGGCATATTGAGTGAAGCACTTTCACAGCATCATCTTTTAGGATTTGAAATAGCTCAACTGGAATTCCATCACCTCCACTAGCTTTGTTCATAGTGATGCTTCCTAAGGCCCACTTGACTTCACATTCCAGGATATGTGGCTCTACATGAGTGATCACACAATTGTGGTTATGTGGGTCATGAAGATTTTCTTTTTTTGGTATCATTCTTCTGTATATTCTTTCCACCTCTTCTTAATATCTTCTTCTTCTGTTAGGTCCATACCATTTCTGTCCTTTATTGTGCTCATCTTTGCATGAAATGTTCCCTGGCATCTCTAATTTTCTTGAAGAGATCTCTAGTCTGTCCCATTCTATTGTTTTCCTCGCCTTGATCACTGAGGAAGGCTTTCTTATCTCTCCTTGCTGTTCTTTTTAACTCTGCATTCAGATGGGCATTTCTTTCCTTTTTTCCTTTGCCTTTAGCTTCTCTTCTTTTCTCAGCTATTTGTAAGGCCTCCTCAGATGATATTTGTGCCTTTTGCATTTCTTTTCTTGGGGATGGTATGATCACTGCCTCCTGTATAGTGTCATGAACCTCCTTCCACAATTCTTCAGGCACTCTATCAGATCTAATCCCTTGAATATATTTGTCACTTCCACTGTATAATTGTAAGGGATTTCATTTATGTCATACCTGAATGTTCTAGTGGTTTTCCCTATTTTCTGCAATTTAAGTCTAAATTTGGCAATAAGGAGTTTATGATCCTAGCCACAGTCAGCTCCCGGTATTGTATTTGCTGAGTGTATAGAGCTTCTCCATCTTTGGCTGTAAAGAATATAATCAATCTGATTTCAGTATTGACCATCTGGTGATGTGCATATGGAGTCATCTCTTGTGTTGTTTGAAGAGGGTGTTTGCTATGACTAGTGCGTTCTCTTGGGAAAACTGTTAGCCTTTGCCCTGCTTCATTCTGTACTCCAATGCCAAATTTGCCTGTTATTCCAGTTGTTTCTTGACTTCCTACTTTTGCATTCTAGTTCCCTATAATGAAAAGGACAACTTTTTGAGGTGTTAGTTTTAGAAGGTCTTATAAGTCTTCATAGAAATGTTCAATTTCAGCTTCTTCAGCATTACTGGTTGGAGCATAGACTTGGATTACTGTGATATTGAATGGTTTACCTTGTAAATGAACAGAGATCATTCCATGATTTTTGAGATTGCATTCAAGTGCTGCATTTTGAGCTCTTTTATTAACTCTGATGGCTACTCCATTTCTTCTAAGGGATTCTTGCCCACAGTAGTAGATATAACGGTCATCTGAATTAAATTCACCCATTCCAGTCCATTATAGTTAACTAATCCTGAAATGTAAATGTTCACTCTTGCCATCTCCTGTTTGACCACTTCTAATTTACCTTGATTCATGGACTTAACATTCCAGGTTCCTATGCAATATTGTTCTTTACAGCACTGGAGTTTACTTCCATCACCAGTCACATCCACAACTGGGCATTGTTTTCACTTTGGCTCTGCCTCTTCCTTCTTTCTGGAGTTATTTCTCCATTCTTCTCTAGTAGCATGTTGGGCACCTACTGACCTGGGAAGTTCGTCTTTCAGTGTCATTATCTTTTTGCCTTTTCATACTTTTCATGAGGTTCTCGAGGCAAGAATACTGATGTGGTTTGCCATTCCCTTCTCCAGTGGACCACGTTTTAGAACTCTCCACCATGACTCGTCCGTCTTTGGTGCCCTTACATGGCATGACTCATAGTTTCATTGATTTAGACAAGGCTGTGGTCCACATGATCAGTTTGATTAGTTTTCTGTGATTGTGATTTTCTTTCTGCCTGCCTGCTGATGGATAAGGATAAGCAGCTTATGGAAGCTTCCTGTTGGGAGAGACTGACTGTGGGGAAAACTGGGTCTTATTCTGATGGGCGGGGCCATGCTCAGTAAATCATTAATCCTATATTCTGTTGATGGGTGGGGCTGTGTTCCCTCCCTGTTGTTTAATCTATGGTGGAGGTAATGAAAATAATTACTTTCAAAAGGTCCTTCAAAAGAAAGTGAAAGTGAAATTGCTCAGTCATGTCCGACTCTTTGCGACCCCATGGACTGGGGCCTTCCAGGCTTCTCCAGCCATGGGATTTTCCAGGCAAGAATATTGGAGTGGGGTGCCATTTCCTTCTCCAGAAGATCTTCCCTACCCAGGGATTGAACCCGGGTCTCCCACATTGTAGGCAGATGCTTTACCGTCTGAGCCACCAGGGAAGTCTCCTTTAAAAGAAAGGGACCTTCAAAGGGTCCTTTCTGCTGAAAGGCCACCAGTTTAATTTATTTTATTTTTTTCATTTTTGTTTTGTGAATTAAAATGAGTATGCTCAATTGAGAAATAATTTTAAAATCAATAGCCAGGTACCCGCCATTCAGTTTAAAACCTAGAGTGTTAGTAGAACCTTAAAATCCCCTTTAGTGCCCTCTGCCCCAATTGTACCCATCCCCTGGAGATAACTACTACCCTGATTTATGCAAATTCTCTTGATTAGAATTATTGATTATAACTTCTATATGTCTGCATAAACAATATGTTACTTGTCCTATTTCAGTACTTTATATAAATGTAACTGTTGACTAAAAAAAGATGTACAACTTCAGAGTTGCGAGTTAAGTTTTATTTGGGGCAAAATGAGGACTGCAGCCTGGGAGGCAGCATCTAAGATAGCTCTGAGAGACTGCTCCAAAGCAGCAGTGGGGGAAAGACATTATATAAGGTTTTGATGAAGGGGGAGTTCAATACCATGAAGCATTCATTTTATAAAAGGTTTTTGTTGGTTATGAGGATCTGATATCACCCTGAAGGGATTTAGTGCTTCTCTAGATATGAGGAGATGCAAGGATTTCCTAAAGGAAATCCACCCTGAATATTCATTGGAAGGATTGATGCTGAAGCTCCAATACTTTGCACACTTGATGAGAATAGCCGACTCATTGGAAAAGGCCTTGATGCTGGGAAAGATTGAGGGCAAGAGGAGACGGGAGTGATAGAGGATGAGATGGTTGGATAGCATCATCGACTCAGTGAACATGAGTGTGAGCAAACTCTGGGAGATAGTGAAGGACAAGGAAGCCTGACTACTGCAGTCCATGGGGTTGCAATAAGTCAGACACAACTGAGCAACTGAGCAACAGCATCAAGAAGGGGGCTTGGGGTTTATGGTCATCATTTGCTCACTGGATCTGTAATTTTAAATCAGTCGTTAGATTTCTGAGTCTTGATTTCATTATCTATAGATAAGACCATTGTACTAGTTAATTTCTAGGAAAATTTCCAACTATAAAATTTAGAGGTTCTATGAATTAAGGATATTTATGTTTAGGAGATGAAATTGGAATTGGAGGTTAAGGGGTAGAGAAAAAGGAGTCAATACTTGGAAAGGAAGACAGTGTAAGCTCTGTCATCACAGGATGTATTTGAATGTTTACCATTTTCTGGAGAGCAGAGTTCTTGTTGGGAAGTAATGAGTGGCAAGTAAAGAAAATCAGGATGGGGTGATGATAATAGTAGCCTTTGAAATTTAGGCTGGACTTCCCTTGTGGCTCAGCTGGTAAAGAATCCACTTGCAATGTGGGAGACCTGGGTTCAATCCCTGGGCTGGGAAGATCCCCTGGAGATTGGAAATGTTACCCATTCCAGTATTCTGGCCTGGAGAATTCCACAGACTATACAGTCCATGGGGTTGCAAAGAGTTGGACACGACTGAGCAACTTTCACTTTTCACTTTTGAGATTTAGGCTAGCAAGGTGAATTTAATCCTGCAGATAATTGACTTGGCTTCTCACATGGACCACAGCCTTGTCTAACTCAATGAAATTAAGCCATGCTGGATAGGGCCACCCAAGATGGATGGATCATGGTGGAGAGGTCTGACAGAATGTGGTCCATTGGAGAAGGGAATGGCAAGCCAATTCAGTATACTTGCCTTGAGAACCCCATGAACAGTATGAAAAGGCAAAAATATAGGATACTGAAAGAGGAACTCCCCAGGTCGGTAGGTGCCCAATATGCTACTGGAGATCAGTAGAGAAATAACTCCAGAAAGAATGAAGGGACAGAGCCAAAGCAAAAATAACACCCAGTTGTGGATGAGACTGGTGGTAGAAGCAAGGTCTGATGCTGTAAAGAGCAATATTGCATAGGAACCTGGGATGTTAGGTCCACAAATCAAGGCAAATTGGAAAAGGTCAAATGAGATGGCAAGAGTGAACGTCAACATTCTAGGAATCAGCGAACTAAAATGAACTGGAATCTGTGAATTTAACTCAGATGACCACTATATCTACTACTGTGGGCAGGAATCCCTTAGACAAAATGAAGTAGCCATCATAGTCACCAAAGAGTCTGAAATGCAGTACTTGGATGCAATCTCAAAAACGACAGAATGATCTGTATTCATTTTCAAGGGAAACCATTCACTATCACGGTAATCCAAGTCTATGCTCCAACCAGTAATGCTGAAGAAGCTGAAGTTGAATGGCTCTATGAAGACCTAAAAGACCTTTTAGAACCAACACCCCAAAAAGATGTCCTTTTCATTATAAGGGACTGGAATGCAAAAGTAGGAAGTCAAGAAACACCTGGACTAACAGGCAAATTTGGGCTTGGAGTACAGAATGAAGCAGGGCAAAGGCTAATAGAGTTTTACCAAGAGAACACACTGGTCATAGCAAATATCCACTTCCAATAACACAAGGGATGACTCACCATATGGACATCACCAGATGGTCAATACCGAAATCAGATTGATTATATTCTTTGCAGCCAAAGATGGAGAAGCTCTATACAGCCAGCAAATACAATACTGGGGGCTGACTGTGGTTCAGATCATGAACTCCTTATTGCCAAATTCAGACTTAAATTGAAAAAGGGGGGAGAACCACTAAACCATTCATGTATGACCTAAATCAAATTCCTTATGATTATACACTGAAAGTGATAAATATATTTAAAGGATTAGACCTGATAGAGTGCCTAAAGAACTATGGACGGAGGTTCGTCACATTGAACAGAAGACAGGGATCAAGACCATTCACAAAGAAAAAAAAATGCAAAAAATCAAAATAGCTGTCTGAGGGGGCCTTACGAATAGCTGTGAAAAGAAGAGAAGTGTAAAGCAAAGGAGAGAAGGAAAGATATACCTATTTGAATGCAGAGTTCCAAAGAATAGCAAGGTGATAAAAAAGCCTTCCTCAGTGATCAGTGCAAAGAAGTAGAGGAAAACAATAGAATGGGAAAGACTAGAGATCTCTTCAAGAAAATTAGAGATACCAAGGGAACATTTCTTGCAAAGGTGGGCTCAATAAAGGACAGAAATGGTACGGACCTAACAGAAGCAGAAACTATTAAGAAGAGGTGGCAAGAATACACAGAAGAACTATACAAAAAAGATCTTCAGTACCTAGATAATCATGATGGTGTGATCCCTCACCTAGAGCCAGACATCCTGGAATGTGAAGTCAAGTGGGCCTGAGGAAGCATCACTATGAACAAAGCTAGTGGAGGTGATGGAATGGCAGTTGAGCTATTTCAAATCCTAAAAGATGATGCTGTGAAAGTGCTGCACAAAATATGCCAGGAAATTTGGAAAACTCCGCGGTGGCCACAGGACTGCAAAAGGTCAGTTTTCATTCCAATCCAAAGAAAGGCAATGCCAAAGAATGCTCAAACTACTGCACAATTTCACTCATCTCACACGCTAGTAAAGTAATGCTCAAAATTCTCCAAGCCAGGCCTCAGCAATACATGAACCATGAACTTCCAGATGTTCAAGTTTGTTTTAGAAAAGGCAGAGGAACCAGAGATCAAATTGCCAACATCTACTGGATCATCAAAAAATCAAGAGAGTTCCAGGAAAACATCCATTTCTGTTTTATTGACTATGCCAAAGCCTTTGACTGTGTGGATCACAATAAACTGTGGAAAATTCTGAAAGAGATGGGAATACCAGACCACCTGACCTGCCTCTTGAGAAATCTGTTTGCAGGTAAGAAAGCAACAGTTAGAACTGGATATGGAACAAGACACTGGTTCCAAATAGGGAAAGGAGTACATCAAGGTTGTATATTGTCACCCTGCTTATTTAACTTATATGCAGAGTACATCATGAGAAACGCTGGGCTGGAGGAAGCACAAGCTGGAATCAAGATTACTGGGAGAAATATCAATAACCTCATACATGCAGATGACACCACCGTTATTGCAGAAAGTGAAGAAGAACAAAAGGGCGTCTTGATGAAAGTGAAGGAGGAGAGTGAAAAGGTTGGCTTAAAGCTCAACATTCAGAAAACTAAGATCATGGCATCAGGTTCCATCACTTCATGGCAATTAGATGGGGAAACAGTGGAAACAGTGGCTGACTTTGTTTTTTTGGGCTCCAAAATCACTGCACATTGTGATTGCAGCCATGAAATTAAAATACACATACTCCTTGGAAGGAAAGTTATGAGCAACCTAGACAGCATATTAAAAAGCAGAGATATTACTTTGTCAACAAAGGTCCATCTACTCAAGGCTATGGTTTTTCTAGTGGTCATGTATGGATGTGAGAATTGGACTGTCAAGAAAGCTGAGCACTGAAGAATTGATGCTTTTGAGCTGTGGTGTTGGAGAAGACTCTTGAGAGTCCCTTGGACTGCAAGGTCCAACCAGTCCATCCTAAAGGAGAACAGTCCTGAGCGTTCATTGGAATGACTGATGTTGAAGCTGAAACTCCAGTACTTTGGCCACCTTATGGCAAGAACTGACTCATTTGAAAGACCCTGATGCTGGGAAAGCTTGAAGGTGGGTGGAAAAGGGGATGCCAGAGGATGAGATGGTTGGATGGCATCCCCAACTTGATGGACATGAGTTTGTGTAAACTCTGGGAGTTGGTGATGGACAGTGAGGCCTGGCGTACTGCAGTCCACCGGGTCGCAAAGAGTCGGACATGAGTGAGTGACAGAACTGAACTGAACTAAACTGCTTGACTTGGTCTGGTTTTAGAGTAGCTTCAAGGCTCTTCAAGGCTTCAGGGTTGCTTCACGGTTTCCTTGGTGGCTCAGACCGTAAACCATCTGCTGGCAATGCGGGAGACCCAGGTTCAATCCCTGTGTTAGGAAGATCCCCTGGAGAAGGAAATGGCAACCCACTCCAATACCTTGCCTGGAAAACTCCATGGATGGAGGAGCCTGGTGGCTACAGTCCATGGGTTGCAAAGAGTCATACAGGACTGAGGGACTTCACTTTCACTGCTTCAGGTGCTTCTCACTATGTTCCTCCCAGCAGATTAGGCAAGATAGGTCATCAACCCTTTGACACTATCTTTGGAACTTTTGACCTTTCTCTGTGGAGCAATGTTAGCTCTCATGTTATTTCCCTAGCCAATAGTGGCTCAAAGTGTATTCTACTGATAATAACTTCTAAATCTCCTAGGATGGTTGTTAAACATGCAGGCTCTCAGGTCGTACCCAGACAGGCTGATCTCTAAGGGGTGCTTTCTAAGAATCCACATTCAAAAACAAGTGAACCAGGCGAGTCTTTTGCAAAGAGCCAGCTTCCTGGAAGTGTGATCTGTGTAATTTCACTGGGCCTTGCACTCAGAAGGGTCCTGCACTTTATTTAATGCTTTGCTGTTGGTTTCTTGAGATTGTTAATCATTTTGAACAAGGTGCCCAAGTTTTCATTTTGCATGGGGCTCCACAAATTCTTTATACAGTTCCACTTATGAGAAGTGCTAAAGCTTGAGAACTAGCGGCCTAGTTCTGTCCTTAACATACTCCCAACTGCCTTCTCATTCTCAATGGCCTTTGCCATAGTTGGCCTAGCATGAATTTTACAAAACTGGTGGGGATTATCGCATTAGGTAATTGGAAATGTTGATATGGTTTTTGGTAGAAATTTAAATGACAAGAAGTATGGGTTTTTTGAAAAGTTTAATAGCATAGTGCATTGTGGTTTGTAGAAAATAAAGAAGGCAGGCGTAAGCTTTTATATATAAAATGAGTAATGAGCAAGCACCTACTGTATGGCACAGAGAACAATACTCCATATCCTGAGATACACCATAACGGAAAACAATGTAAAATTTTATATAGGTATAACTGAATCACTTTGCTGTGTAGCAGAAATTAGCACAGCTTCAATAAAAATTATTAAAACTGAAAAGAATAGACAGGAGTCAATTTAGGAGGCATTTGTAATAAATTATACCTGAAGTAATGAGAGTTTGAAAAACAATGGTAGTTGGAATAGAAAGGAAGCAATGAGTGCCAAAACCAAAGCAAAACAACTCATAGAACTTGGTAATTAATTAATTATATGCCCAGAAGAGTTTCCAAGCCTTGGGGCCTAGATGAATCAAATAGGTATGTTATGTGGGGTATTTGGGTGTGGAAGGAAAAAGATATTTAATTTTTGATAGCATTTGGTGGCAGGTAATCCAGGTAGAAATGCCCAGTTGGATGTTACAAATTAGAGTAAAGGGTTTGATGTAGAGATTAAAGCCTGGAGTGTCTTCAAAAAGGAGATAACACTTGAAGCTGTGAGAGTACACCTACTAGACTGGAAAGATGTTGAAGTGTAAAGAAAGTGAAAGACTGATATTTTTTTGCTATCCATGGGCAGGAGGTAGGAGAAGTGCTGTAAGGGGAAAGGAAAGAGTTGGCATGGATACTTTAGGAATCTTACATTTGTTTCAGCTCAGAGTCAGTGGAATAGATTGGATAACCACATGCTTGTCTTGGCTTCATAGCCTTGTGAGTCTATCACACTGCACAAGGATAATTGTTATTATATGGCTGAGTAAACTCAATTCCTTCAAGATGTTAATCTTTCTCTGGTCATCTCCAGTTACACATTGTGACATCATTTGTCAATATCTATTATTCTGCAGCCTGCCTTAAGAGACTGTTCAAAGGAGCAAGGGAAAAAAATGCACACGAGGAATGTAGAGATTACTACTTAAAAATAAGAGAATTTTGACTGGGTGATGCACTTGCTTTGATTATGTCATGATATAGGTTCAGATTTAAAAGAATGAATGTTCTTTTCATTAGAAGAAATAGGGTACAGGTTTCCTAATCCATTATGGTAGAGAGTTTCATCAGAAGTTTGTTTTGAAATTGCTGTCCACATTTAATTATTGGAATTCACAGAATCTCATGCTGCCTCACTCACCACCACTTTCGACAAGGTAAGCTTTTTTTTTTTTTTTTTTTTAATAATAGGATCATTGATCCTGTAGACAGCTTTGCATGTTAGCTTGAAAACGCTGGTCATGACAGAAAGACCGTCAGACTCAAAAATAAAATAATAAGTTTTCATTTATAAATTGAGCTATATCTATTGTAGAGAGAAACAGGTAAATTATATGAAACATTTTCTGTGATGAGACTAGATAGAGCACTTTAATAATACTTTGCAAATCTTGAAAAGAACTCCTGATAATAATACATCATCTTTGGAAAGTGTATGAAGCAAAAAATTAATGCCTGCCAAATCCATGCCAGTCTTCTGTCCCAAAGCTAAAATTAACAAAGCACATCCAACCCTTTACTATGTCCAAAAAGAAGAAAGCTCTAAGATGTGTTTTAATTAATGTTCAGTGTATGTATTTAATTATTGTTCAATGTATGCACAACAGATGATGATCTTACCTTCAGAAATAAAGAAAACTCCTGTCTTTGTCTCTTTATAAAATATCCCTAATATTTTTATTCATTACAAAGAATTATTTTCAGTGTAAGAAATCTAGTTTCCTGAAATATGAGAAATATGTTCTTTATTTAAGGAATAAAAAGCCTTTGAGAATTTATAGCTACTTTGAAAAAGCTACTGAACAGTGCACAGGGTAAAGTCTCAATTATTTTTAAGTCATGTGACAAAATGTATTGTTAAGCTGTAAACAAAGCTGTCAGCAGTCTCTTGATGCTTCAACACAATGGGCATCCACTTTAAAATTTTAATTTGCCTTGTTCTTATTAGAAGACATATGGCAGGTTTCTGTCTTGGCTGTGAAATGCTCTGATTTTAATTTTGGTAAAATTCTTAGCAGTTGTCTCATGCTATATTTGATGAGAGGCTAATTTCCAGCATTTCGTTAACAAGGTTTCTTCAATGAGTATGAGGTTTTAACATGAAATTTGCATATCTGCCATGCAATGATTCAACATTCAGTCTCATTGCTTCTTTGTTAGTGTGAAACACAGTGCAGATGAGTGAAAGCATTTGGTTCTGTACCTTTCTGGTTTCTCCACTGTTTGGATAGATTTGTTATTATGCTAATTTCCTCGTGTTATCTTTGGTTGCCTGGGATTGTGGGACCAAAAATTTCACAAATTTTGGAAAATAATAAAATAGTTCTCAGCAAGGCAATCACAGGGACACATTCAGCTGTGAAATTTGTCTTGAACTCTATAAATACTTCCATGCTGTCTAACATCGAGATCACTGAAAGCAGGGAGAATGAAAGATGTCTCTTTAATGATAATGTGGAATTTTTTCTATTTGAATAATACTACCTTATCCTTAAATTTGAGGGCTATAAGAGAAAATATGAGATGTTAACAAGAGGAAGGACAAGGAGGCCATCATACAGTTACAGCCGACTGATACGGACAAGTTAGGAGAAAGGAGGACGTGGCATTAACCTCAGAGTGGCGGGATGAGGGTTTAGATTAGAAAATGTAAAAATCAGTGGTAGGTCCAGGAAATACATAGAGGTAATTACAGAGATTTCAAAAATGATTCCCAGGCAACTAGTCAGTATCAGGAGTAATGCTGAGGGTGATGAGGAATTTGAGGGTTATGTGGAATCATTCTGATCACAACCTAATTTTAGGTTGCAGAAGACAATTCAGTGAAAGATCTTACAGATAATCAGAATCAAGGGGATAAAAATGGATGGAGAAGGTGAGATGCAGACTTACTGTATGCAGGTGAAACTAAAGCTATGAAAACAAAAATGCAGTTGATTGGAGTGAGTGTAAAGAGCCTAGATCACCTTCACCTCTTAAACTTTTTGAAGGAAGAATAATCTGTGTGGGAGGGAATATTCCTAGAAGAAGCGTTTGGGAGTGCCACTTCAACAGTTTCTTGTAGTGCCATCTGCTGTCCACAAAGAGCTCCATGCTGTGGTAACTATCACTTTGATTACTGTACTTTATTGATATATAGTGACTGAAATAAAATAATGGAGTACATTCATTCCCCGGCAACTAGGATGAAAGCTTTTATAAAGCTTGAAGGTACTCAGAAGTCCCTGACCAGTTATGTAGTTAATTCAAGCAACATGACTCTCATTTTGCTAAGCCATCACTCTCTCTGACAAAAAATCATTGGAATAAAAGTCTATCTTTCCAGGCAATGAAAATGAACAGGGCAGTTTTCATAATGGCTCCAGTAATAGCAGTGGACTACAGGATTTAAGCAGTCCTTTTAAAATGAATAACTAGGTAAAAAATGAATGAAAGTGATATATAAATGTGGCTTATGTATTTATTTATGTTTATGTGTATATCAATTACATTTTACTCTGTAGAAAGAGGAGAACCCTTTACAAATTGTTCATTGAATGATTGATGTAAATTTCCTGAACTCTCTCCTGTTTTGCTTTTACTATATAAGGCTATTGTAAAAGAATATGTTCCAGTAAGTCATGCTCTTTAAGGACAGCATGAGTAGGTTTGCTAATTTATATTTTAAATAAATGACTATGGAGAAAGAAAATGTCCTTGGATTTCTCATTGGTCCTATAAGAATCTCCAGTCCTCTGACACAAAATACATGTATATTATATAAAGATCAGGCATTGTTTGCTTTTACTTCTCCTAGGAGCATTTTACTGTTCACATATCATGAAAAGGAGATCTGTAGCCACTTGTATAATTAATTGTTCTTATTCAAGGGAGCAAATGATTACAGTCCAAATGAAGTCCATAGGTGAAGCCCCAAGGTGCCAGAAAGCCCGGAGCTTCATCTTCCTAGGCACTTCCCAGATGTTACCCTTGAAGACATCTTTAGAACTTAAAACCTGGAAATACCTAAGGTTTATCTGACTCTTGGAAAGATGTATTTATATTCCTAAAGTGTAAGGAAGAATCTAGGCTCATTTCCATTTCAGCTCAAAAGAGCAAAAGTTTTTTGTCCATTCTCTGTTTTCACAAGGAAAGGGGATAAACTTTCTTCTGTATATAAATGGAGAAAATCCATTGTCCACTATCATTCACCTGTGGAATATCTGCTGCTTGAGTAGGTTGTTTGACATGGCTCTCATGGTAATCACCCCAGGGATAATGCTGGTGTTAAGAAGGAGGAACATGCTTAGTATTGACTGTAAGGTAGTTAATGAGAAATCTCTCTCTCTGATTCAGAATAGCTCATTTGAACATTAATATAGATGAAAAGAAAAAAAAAAAAAAACAGAGTGCATGATCAAACTGACTTTTGTGAAAGAGATAACACCACAGAGACACACTTATGAGACTTTCCAGATTTAGTATGAGGCACTCTTCTAGGTATTATAGCATCCTGTGTAATTGTAGTGGTTTGTGAAGAGCTTCCATAAGGATAGAAATTGGTGGAACTTACTATGTACCACAGAAAGACAGACTTTATAGAGACTATGGTGTATCCTTTATCATTTTATTCACAAAGCTTCTGCTAAATTAAGAAATTTTTTTAAATAAAGAAAAAAATCAACTAGTTGATTGGACTGGACAACTAATCCAGAAATACCAGAGGCCATTTCCCCCCACATATAGAAAGATTGTTATGGATATGTTTTTACCTCAATTTTTTTTCAGTTAACTTCATTAAGCATGTACTCAACCTCAGTGTCTTAAAGCTTTGTGATGTAAATGTACTTCTGTTTTTATATAGACTCTATCATTTACTAGTTTGTACAATTATGTAGGGTCATAGAAAAAACAGGAGAGTTCCAGAAAAACATCTACTTCTACTTTGTTGACTATGCCAAAGCCTTTGACTGTGTGGGTCACAACAAACTGTGGAAAGTTCTAAAAGAGATGGGGATACCAGACCAGCTTACGTGCCTCGTGAGAAAATTATATGCAGGTCAGGAAGCAACAGTTAGAACAAGACATGGAACAATGGACTGGCTCCAAATTTGGAAAGAAGTACATCAAGGTTGTATATTGTCACCCTGCTTATTTAACTTATATGCAGAGCACATCATGAGAAACACTTAGCTGGAGGAAGCACAAGCTGGAATCAAGATTGCTGGGAGAAAATCAATAACCTAAGATACGCAGATGACACCACCCTTAATGGCAGAAAGCAAAGAGGAACTGAAGAGCCTCTTGATGAAAGTGAAAGATGAGAGTGAAAAAAGCTGGCTTAAAACTCAATATTCAAATAACGAAGATTATGGCATCTGGTCCCATCACTTCATGGTAAATAGATGGGGAAACAATGGAAATAGTGACAGACTTTATTTTCTTGGGCTCCAAAGTCACTGCAGATGGTGACTGCAGCCATGAAATTAAAAGACACTTACTCCTTGGAAGAAAAGCTATGACCACCCTAGACAGCATATTAAAAAGCAGAGACATTACTTTGTCAACAAAGGTCCATCTAGTCAAGGCTATGGTTTTTCCAGTAGTCATGTATGGATGTGAGAGTTGGACCATAAAGAAAGCTGAGCACCAAAGAATTGATGCTTTTGAGCTGTGGTGTTGGAGAGGACTCTTCAGAGTCCCTTGGACTGCAAGGAGATCAAATAAGTTAATCCTCAAGGAAATCAGTCCTGAATATTCGTTGGAAGAACTGATGCTGAAGCTGAAACTCCAACACTTTGGCCCCCTGATATGAAGAGCTGACTCATTTGAAAAGACCCTGATGCTGGAAAAGATTGAGGGTAGGAGGAGAAGGGGACGACAGAGGATGAGATGGTTGTATGGCATCATTGACTCAATGGACATGAGTTTGAGAAAGCTCTAGGAGCTGGTGATGGACAGGGAAGCCTGGTGTGCTGTAGTCCCTGTGGTTACAAAGAGTCAGACACAACTGAGCAACTGATCTGAACTGAACTGATAGATTATTAACACTTTACAGTTTATAAATTGCTTTAAAATTGATCATCACATTTTGTGTTTTGACAGATACAGGATGTGGATATCGATTCACATTTCAAAGATGGAGAAACTGAGCTAAGTGTGGTGACAAGGCTTACCAAAGAGACAAAATTTGAGAGCATGGCCTGAATCCAGAATTTCAGACTCCAAGTCTATATTTGTTTCAATGACAGAGCTTATCACTTTCTCAGAAAATTCTTAAATATTGTGGTAGCTTAGGGAAACTTTTTCTGAAGCATTTATATATGTAGACAGAAAATACACAATATATTTAAGATTCTGATTGGGAATGCATGGTTTAAAAAATGTTGAACAGTGCTTTTGGCACCGTGAGAATACCCTCGAATAAGCATTCCAATTAACTCATACTAAACTCTAATTAGTGCCTTCTGTTGATAGAAACCAGAAAATAAATTGACTTCAGATTTTGAGGTATTTCATTTTTCTCCTTTGATCATTGTTAAAATAAATAATTTGGCTCTTTCTCATGAGAAGTAATTTTCAGTGAAAGGAGTTACAAGTTCATGGCTTTTTGTAAACAAGTGAAAGATTGTTTACCTTGTTTTACACATAGACACATGTTTGATGTATTTCTGGGAAGTGGTTAACTCCATGTCCTTCTATTCCACCATCCTTATTCTCCTGTTTCACTTTACCTTACTTTTAAGTCCTATTTGATAGTTTCTATAGCATCAAGTGTCAGAGAATTTGTGGGATATGTAAGGGATACTGATCATGGTTAACCTGCCATCTATTTTCCATTCCAAGTTTCTGAAAAATCACATTTTGTTTAGATGTCCTCCTGAGGGACATGAAGTTGAAGAATCCTTCTACACTTCCCTCCCCACTTTATCCTTCACAGGGATTCTTCCACCAAATATCTTCCATGTACAATTCCATCTTGCTTTCTGTTTCTCAGAGGAGCCAAACTGACACAGACATGAATATAGAACCCTGTCATTCAAGTTGCTCTTGTAAGCTTTCCTAGAGCCATGGAAAACAAGCTGTAGGATAGAGTGGACATTTTGGGCAGCAGTGGAGAAATTTAAAGGATCCGGTGTCTTGAGGATGTCAGTAAAGGTTGAAGCAACCAACCTGAATCTGTCTTATTTCTGAACTAAGTCTTTTGTGAATTCTACTCCTTTCCTTATTGTTTAAGTGAGTTTAAATGTTTTAGGTGACTTTCAGCCAAAATAGGTGTTTGTAGAGTGCTTAGCTCAGTGTATGAACATAGTAATTGAGGAAGTTTAGTGTATGGTTCAAATAATGGACTCTAGACCCAGGCTTCTTTGGTTCAAACTCCAGATCCACCACTTACTAAGAATTTTATCTTGGGCAAGTAATTTAACATTATTTTTCTTATTTTTAAAATGGAGCTCATGATAGTATCTACTTTATATGGTCATTAGAAGGATTACATTAATGCTATACATAATGCTTTGAACAGTGTCAAGCACATAAGTATTATGTTTATTACTCATAGTAGTAGTAGTAATTGCTCAACTAATATTAATAGTAGTTGCTATATTTACAGTATTTCTATTATTATTATTCAAAATATACATGATTACAATTCTGTGGAATTATGCTGAAGGAAATAATAATTATGATTGTGATCTGGTCAGCAAAAGTAATATTATCATGTATATTGTATAATTAAAGCATATTCAAGCATACCAATTAATTGGTAAGCCATTTTTTTTAACATCAACAGAATAGCAAGTCTCAGGAATAAAATGATAAAATCACTTCCATTCAAATGATAGATTTTTACTATCACACGAAATCAAGCAGTTTCAGTCTCAACACATTTTGTTAGTCTTTCATTTATAATGGATGATTTCTGTCTATTAACAGCAGATCCATATGGGCAACATTTTCTCTAGTCCAGTTATATTTTCTGTTGGCTGTCTGAATCATAACCGTGGTGGATTAATAGCACTGTGTCTCCTTACTGGAGAAATATTGATTCACAGTAGTGGTGGAGAACACTATAGCCACTTTTTATTTAGCGTGAGTAAAAGTGAAGTCACTCAGTCATGTCCGACTCTTTGCGACCCTGTGGACTGTAGCCCACCAGACTCCTCTGTCCATGGGGTTCTCCTGGCAAGAATACTGGAGTGGGTTGCCATTTCCTTCTCCAGGGGATCTTCCCAACCCAGGGATCGAACCCAGGTCTCCCGCATTGCAGGTGGACGCTTTAACCTCTGAGCCATCTAGAACTACTGGAAACTCTAAGTTGTCACTAAAAAGGTTGATGATTTTGCCAAGTTAGTTCCTTTGTTTTTGGATAAATATTTCTCAGAGCTTTTTTTTTTTTCTTTTTAATGATGTCATTGAATTATGTACTCCTGCTTGCTTGCCACCATTAGACAATACAACTACTCTGACCACACATCTAGAAAAGTATCAGCTCTCTGAATATGAGCATAACCTATAATTAAGTCAGTCTGAATGATGAAATCATGTATATGAAGCTCTAGGCTAACATATTTTGATGTTTCTATATAGTCTGTAACTTTCTTCCTTTGTTCAGGTAATTTCTAGTTCATTACAGGTAAGTAATGCTGAATAGTGCAGAGTTAAAGAATTATGACTCAAAAAAAGTATAAGTGTGATTTAGTATCAATAAAATAAATACTCTCTACTCAGTGCATAACAGTGAAGAATTTATAAATTAGTAATATTTAGTTTCTCTGTATTTGTCTTAATTAGGAAAAGGTTATTTAGCCAAGAAAGTATCTGAGTAGCCAAAATACGTATCAGTGAAACCTTCTGGGGAAATGAAAGTATATACTTTATCATTACCTATTTTAAAATTTTAATTTGAAATAATTTCAGACTTACAGAATTACTTTAAGAATAGCAAAAAGAGCTCCAACTATCCTTCACACATATTCACCAGTTGTTAATATTTTGCCACTGTTCCTTAATCATAATTTCTCTTAGATAATACACATAATACTATTATCTAGCATATAGTTTATATTCAAATTTTACCCATTGCTCCAATAATGTCCCAATAACGTCATTTTTAACAGTGCAGGATCACACATTCATTCAGTTTGTCATTCAACTTTAGTCTATAATGTGAATGTTATTTCAGCCCTTCTTTGCCTTTTATTATATTGATATTTTTGAAGATTCAGTCAGCCAGTTCAGTCGCTCAGTCTTATCCAATTCTTTGCAACCCCATGGACTGTAGCAGGCCAGGCTTCCCTGTCTACCACCAACTACCAGAGCTTGCTCAAATTCATGTCCATTGAGTGGGTGATGTCATCCAACAATCTCATCCTCTGTCGTCCCCTTCTCCTCTTGCCTTCAATCTTTTCCAGCATCAGGGTCTTTTCAAATGAATCGGTTCTTCGCACCAGGTGGCCAAAGTGTTGGAGATTCAGCTTCAGCATCAGTCCTTCCAATGAATATTCAGGACTGATTTCCTTTAGGATTGACTCCTTTGATCTCCTTGCAGTCCAAGGGACTCTGAAGAGTCTTCTCGAACACCACAGTTCAAAAGCATCAATTGTTTGACACTAAACTATTTTTATGATCCAACTCTCATATCCATACATGACTACTGGTAAAACCATAGCTTTGACTAGATGGACCTTTGTTGGCAAAGTAATGTCTCTGTTTTTTAATATGCTGTCTAGGGTGGTCATAGCTTTTCTTCCAAGGAGCAAGCGTCTTTTAATTTCATGGCTTTAGTCACCATCTGCAGTGATTTTGGAGCCCGAGAAAATAAAGTCTGTCACTGTTTCCATTGTTCCCCCATCTATCTGCCATGAAGTGATGGGACCGGATGCCATGATCTTCATCTTTTGAATATGGAGTTTTAAGCTAGTATTTTTCACTCTCTTCTTTCACTTTCATCAAGAGGCTCTTTAGTTCTTCTTTGCCTTCTGCCATAAGGGTAATGTCATCTGCATATCTGAGGTTATTGGTATTTCTCCTGGCAGTCTTGATTCCAGCTTGTGCTTCATCCAGCCTGGCATTTCACATGATGTACTCTATATATAAGTTAAATAAGCAGGGTGACAATATACTGCCTTGATATACTCCTTTCCTGATTTGGAACCAGTGCTTTGTTCCATGTCTGGTTCTAACTGTTGCTTCTTGACCTGCATACATATTTCTCAGGAGGCGGTAAGGTGGGCTGGTATTCCCATCTCTTGAAGGATTTTCAACACATTGTTTTGACCCACACAGTCAAAAGCTTTATCATACTCAATAAAGCAGAAGTTGATGTCTTTCTGGAGCTCTCTTGCTTTTCCTATGGTCCAGGGGATGGTGGCAATTTGATCTCTGGTTCCTTTGACTTTTCTAAACCCAGCCGGAACATCTGGAAGTTCTTGGTTCGCTTACTGTTGAAGCCTGGCTTAGAGAATTTTATAGGCCATATATTTTGTAGAATATGACTCAGGTTGTATTCATCTTATATTTCCTTATGTTTAAATTCAGGTCATCAATTTGGGGCAGGAATATCATAGAAGTAATGTTGTGTCTTTTAAGCTACATTGCATTTCCCATCACCAGTGATGTTAAATTTTATTTTCACATGATGTCTGCTAGTTTGCTCTGCTGTTTCTAATTAACAGATAATTTGTGGAGAAGTGCTTTGATACTATGTAAATATAGTATATCATTCTTCAAATATCACTTAATAGTTTTAGTGGCTGATGGTGATTCTTAGAACAGATTATTAGTATAATGGTTGCAAAATGGTGATTTTCTAATGCCATCAGTTTTATCATCACTTTTTTTTTGTACTAAAGGCTTTCAGACATATTTGGCTATGTGATTTTCCAGTCTCTAGCAAATGCTAAGAAGCAAATTAGAAAACAGAATGTTCAGAAAAGGGGAAGACACACTGACAGCATAAGTGGCAGGCTGTAAAGGAAAAAGAAGAGGGAGAAAATATAATGATAAAATCTAAAAACTTAAAAAGCAGAGCAGTGTGTATGTGCATCTCAGTTGAACACTTTAGGTCATAGTTTATTTCTCATCCTGAGCCACAGAAGCATAAAAAGTCCCCATTGCAATGACAAATACTTGGCTTAGGAAATTACTCTAGACTGTTCCAACTCTTTGCTTTATATATTTACCCCACAGTTTTCATCGTGTTGATTTTATGCCCAGAATTTCTCTCTCTGTTTGGATTTGAATGGCTTGCATGACATACAGGTTTAGCTTGTTTCCAAGATGAAACATTTTGAATTTTACTGTGGCCTCCAGAAACTGTATCCCTTGGGTGAAAATGCCCAACTCTGCACTTAGAATAGGAATCTTCAGCCTAAACCTCTATTTTCTTTACTGCTGCCAGCCTGGAAGATGAGAGAGACACCTCTGATGTCATTTAGTGAGAGGTCATATAAAATTATACCCTTTAGTAGCCTCTAGGTCACCTAGAAGTCACTTTTTGTAGACCAGTGTGTGCTGTGCTTAGTCGTTCAGTCATGTCCAACTCTTTGGGATCCCATGGACTGTAGCCTGACAGATTCCTCTATCCATGGGGATTCTCTAGGCAAACTACTGGGGTGGGTTGCCATGCCCTCCTCCAGGGAATCTTCCCAACCCAGGGATCAAACCCAAGTCTCCTGCATTGCAGGTGGATTCTTTACTGCATTGCAGGGAAGCCCAAATTATGAGTTAGTTATCAATAACCAGCACATTAATATATATTCACTAATGATTAATGATCAGTGAATTAACAGAATATGACCCTGAGACATTGAGAAAAGATAAACACATGTTCAACATAGTTTATTTAATAAATAAGGAAAAAGTAAATATATGTATAAGCAAAAATAAAATTATTTTATATGCTTTTACATTTAAAGTATAATTAACACATCTGTCATTTCTAATGCCTGTGTTGTTGCTGTTTTAATTGTCAATTCGTGTCTGACTCTTTTGTGGCCCCCTGGACTATAGCTGGCCCAGCTCTTCTGCTCATGGGACTTCCCAGGCAAGAATATTAGAATGGATTGCCATTTCCTTCTCCAGAGGATCTTCCCAACTCAGGGATTGAACCCATGTCTCCTACTTGGCAGGTGGATTCTTTATTTACCATTAAGCCACCTGGAAGCCCAATTTGTGTAGTATTCATCAAAAAAATGAATAACTTATGTAGCTAATCATATATGCTTGAATGGCTTCCCAGGTGGTTCAGTGGTAAAAAATCTGCCTGCTAATATAGGAGATGCAGGAGATGTGACTTCAATCCCTGGATCAGGAAGGTGCCCTGGAGTAGGAAGTGGCAACCCACTTCAGTATTCTTGCCTGGAAAATCCCATGGGCAGAGGGGCCTGGAAGGCTGCAGTCCAATGGGTCCCAAAGAGTTGGACGTGACTGAGTGACTGAGCGTGCACATACACACACACACAAACATATAATGGAAAGTTCAGATTATTTTCAATTTTTCATAATTGCAAGTGATGTTGAAAAGAACAATTTATAGCAATGTACTTACATATAAATAAGATTATTTCATTGAAACCTGCAAATGTAATGTTTGAATTAAAGGGAATGAATAATTTGAACGACTTTGTCTTACACTTGTGAAGAACCCTTCAGAGACACACAGTCATTTGTGGCAACCCCAGCTCTGTGATTAGATCTGATAGAGTGCCTGAAGACCTATGGACGGAGGTCCATAACATTGTGCAGGAGACCGTGATCATGACCATCCCCCCAAAAAAGAAAGGAAAAAAGGCAAAATGGTTGTCTGAGGAGGTCTCACAAAAAGCTGAGTAAAGAAGAGAAGTGAAAACCAAAGGAGAAAAGGAAAGATATACCCATTTGAATGCAGAGTTCCAAAAAATAGCAAGGAGAGATAAGAAAGTCTTCCTCAATGATCAATGCAAAGAAATAGAAGAAAACAATAGAATGGGAAAGACTAGAGATCTCCTCATGAATATTAGAGATACCAAGGGAAAATTTCATGCAAAGATGAACACAATAAAGGACAGAGGTGGTAAGGACCTAACAGAAGCAGAAGATATTAAGAAGAGGTGGCAAGAATACACAGAAGAACTATACAAAAAAGATCTTCAGGATCAAGATAATCACTTTGGTATGATCATTCACCTAGAGTCAGACATCCTGGAATGTGAAGTCAAGTGGGCCTTAGAAAGCATCACTACAAAGTTAGTGGAGGTGATGGAATTCCAGTTGAGCTATTTTGAATACTAAAAGCTGATGCTGTGAAAGTGCTGCACTCAATATGCCAGCAAATTTGGAAAACTCAGCAGTGGCCACAAGACTGGAAAAGGTCAGTTTTCATTCCAATCCCAAAGAAAGACAATGCCAAAGAATGCTCAAACTACTGCACAATTGGTCTCATCTTACACACTAGTAAAGTAATGCTTAAAATTCTCTATGCAAGGCTTCAACTGTACATGAACCGTGAACTTACAGATGTTCAAGCTGGATTTAGAAAAGGCAGAGGAATCAGAAATCAAATTGCCAACATCCCTTTGATCATTGAAAAAGCAAGAGAGTTTCAGAAAAAAAATCTGCTTTATTGAGTATGACAAAACCTTTGACTATGTGGATTGCAACAAACTGTGGAAAATTCTTCAACAGATAGGAGTACCAGACTATCTGACTTGCCTCTTGAGAAATCTGTATGCAGGTCAGCAAGCAACAGTTAGAACTGGACATGGAAAAACCAACTGGTTCCAAATAGACAAAAGAGTATGTCAAGGCTGTATACAGTCACCCTGCTTATTTAACTTATGTGCAGAGTACATCATGAGAAACGCTGTGCTGGATGAAGCATAAGCTGGAATCAAGATTGCCGTGAGAAATATCAATAACCTCAGATATGGTGATGACACCACTCTCATGGCAGAAAGTGAAGAAGAACTAAAGAGCTTATTGATGAAAGTGAAAGAGGAGAGTGAAAAAGTTGGCTTAAAACTCAACATTCAGAAAACTAAGATCATGGCATCTGGTCCCATCACTTCATGGCAAATAGATGGGGAAACAGTGACAGACTATTTTGGGCGGCTCCAAAATCACTGCAGATGGTGACTGCAGCCATTAAATTAAAAGACACTTACTCCTTGGAAGAAAAGCTATGGCCAATATAGACAGCATGTTAAAATGCAGAGACATTACTTTGCCAATAAAAGTCCATCTAGTCAAGGCTATGGTTTTTCCAATAGTCATGTATGCATGTGGGAGTTGGACTATGAAGAAAGCTGAGCACCAAAGAATTGATGCTTTTGAACTGTGGTGTTGGAGAAAATTCTTGAGAGTCCCCTGAACTTCAAGGGCATCCAACCAGTCCACTCTAAAGGAAATAAACCCTGCATATTCACTGGAAAGACTGATGGTGAAGCTAAAACTTCAATACTTTGGTCACCTGATGTGAAGAACTTACTCATTTGAAAAGATCCTGATGCTGGGAAAGATTGAAGGCAGGAGGAGAAGGGGTCAGCCGAGGATGAGCTGGTTGGATGGCATCACTGACTCAATGGACATGAGTTTGAGTAAACTCTGGAAGTTGTTGATAGACAGGGAACCCTGGTGTGCTGCAGTCCATGGGGTCACAACGAGTCGGACGGACACGACTAAGCAACTGAACTGATACTGAAACAGCTCTGTTAGTGTTAACATGATTTTATATTTGTAATGTAGGATATATTTTCTGTCTATCATCAGTGAAGTTTTTCCAATTTTCTTTGGCATATACCTTTTCATTTCTCTATTTTTGTCTTTTTTTCAATTTTTGAATTCTTTTGTTCTTTTCCTTTATTGAGTTATGAGAGTCCATATTAAGGAGAAAATACATCCTTGCATCTGTCCACATATTCTTTTATATCTTATAGTAGAGTATTGAGTTCTACTTCCTGAATACTTCATAGTTCAACATTAAGTATTTTATAATATCTTGTTCCTGTTTTAAATAGCATATCTCCTTCCATTATGTTTTCATTCATTTTATGTATTTTTTATTGCTCTCACTATCACTGTTCTATCTCAAATTCGTTTTAATGGTTCACCAGTTGATTCTCATGAAATTTCTACTAGATAATCATACTAATTATGAAAAATAGTAAATACTTCTTTATTTTACAGTATATTTTCCCTTTATCCTATTAAATTGACTAATATTCCCAGAAAAAATATTAACTTATGGTAGTTATAATGGGCATCTTTTTTTTTGTTGTTACTTTTTTTTTAATTTGGCCACTCGCTGCTGCTTGTGGGGTCTTTCACTGACCAGGGATTGAACTCAGGCCCTTGGCAGGAAAAGTGCAGAATCCCTAACCACTGGAACACTAGGGAATTCCCTCTTATTTTTGTCATTATATAGGTTGAAATTTAACTCTGTTTTCATATTTGACATTATAGTTTAAATTATGTGGAAAATTCAGTTAGATAACATAGAGCATACTTCTTCAATGCAAAAAAAAAAAAAAAAGCCTCACTTTTAAGTAAATTTTTAGAGAAATAATCTAACTGAGCCATTCATAGATTTTGAATGGTGAGTAAAATGTGAAAAATCATTTTGCAAGATTCTCAAGGTTTTTGCATAACAAAATTTATATATACTTATGATTGATTTTTTCAATTAGAAATTGTGGGTTGGATTTGTTGAGTGTTTCCCATTCTTTTTCGATAATTAAAGCATTAAGCCTAGTGCTCAGTATTTTAAAGAATCTTGCACACTTTATTATTTGTTGACTGTTTATTTTTACAAAAGAAAGATAGTTCAAAGCTTTCAGTAGACTTTTTAAAATGGTTTATAACCATTCACACTTGCTTAATGCAAAATGGTTTGAATGAATATAATATAAAAAACAAAGCAAAACAAAAAGAGAAACAATTTTATTGAATTTAGTCAACTGACTTTTTCTTTGTAGTATGTATTGTTCTAAATACCTCTTTGGTTTAACTGCTCTTTGTTGCATCAATAGAGTTGACTTGTTCAACGCTGATCCCAGATGGAATGGAAATGTTCTTTTCACATTTTAAAAGATGTTTTGATTTTTTTATGTATTTTCCCTCCTTTTAATATAATCCATTTTGTTCTTCTGTAGGAACATTGAGTTTTTTCAAACATAATAAATATAGCCAAATGAAACTGATGATCAACAGATTTGGGTTCAAAGAGCTAGTTTCCAGTACTGCCATTTAGAGTGTATATTCGTGACTGTTATGACTACCCATACAATACAAATTAGGTTCTAAGGACAGTTCTTATTTGTATCATTCATGTTCTGTTTTTCTAAACATTTTAGTTGAGTAGCATAAGAAAAATCACTGAAATAATGCTTCTTGGGTTTTAAGCATCCAAATAGTAAAGGGTGTTTTGTTTATGAAAATGTCTCCACAGTTTTAACTGCTTTTCATTCTCAACTTAGATCTAGGAAATTTGTATCTGACTGTAATTTTCCCCTTTAAACTGCAGCAATCAACATTTTGGCAGAGTATTGGAAACCTGATTTGCAGTTCGTGTGCACTTTTAAGGCATTGCTTGCTTGATTTTCTTCCCACTCTCCTCCCTCTCTCCAGCTATCTTTGTTTCTTTTTTTCCCCCATCTTCCTTCTTTATTCTTTTGTTTCCCTTGCTCCAGACTTAAGCAATTTTAGAGACATAGTCTTAAAAGTAGCTAGGTACTATAATTATGTTAATTCTATGTTTTCTATTATTGTCATAAATTGATTCAAAACCTTGGCTATTGATAGCCAGTGTGATGCTGATGCAGAGTGACCTGGGATGATGAGAGGGGAAGAGGATGAGAGAGAGGGAGTGTGAAGGGGGAGAGAGAGAATGAAGAAGGGAGAGAGAGAAAGAGAGATTGGAAAGCAGTGGGTCTGATTATCTATTCTAATTTTCTTGAAACTTCTAAGCAGGCATGGCATAGTGGAAAGTGAAATATACTAAGGAACCTGAGTTCCAAGTTCAGCCCTATTACAAGTTCACTGTGTGACATAGGTCTAAGTTACTTCTACTGTTGGGGGATCAGTTTCCTTATCTATTTAAGAAACAGAGGGAACAAGGACCTACTGTATAGCATAAGGAACTGTATTCAATATCTTGTAATAACCTATAATGGAAAAGAACCTGAAAAAGAACACACATACATATATATATATACACACACACATATGATATGTATGTGTATGTATAACTGAATCACTTTGCTATACACCTGAAACTGACACAGCACAGTAAATCAACCCATATGTTAATAAAATTATTTTTGAAAAATGAAGGGGCTTGTCATCTCTAAGTTCACGAGAATGTACATTCTATGAGGACAAAGATTTTGTCTCTCTTGTCTTCCCATGTATCTCCAGCACCTAGAACCATGTCTGGCATAGTGTAGATGCTCAATAAACATTTGTTGAATGAGTGAGGTCCTTTCCAACTCTATTGTTCAATACTAATTTAATAATTTTTCAAGAAAAGACAGTAGCATGACAATGGTAAGTGTAAACTGGGGCTAATATAGGGTGTTTGCTTCCTCTTTTCTGACACACAGCTTTTAGCATCTCCAAAAATGGTAGCTAAAGTGGTGCCCTGATAGGTGCCTAAGATCTCCTCCTCTTATGTGCTTATAAAAGAAAACCTTAGGAAACCTCATTTCTAGTCCTAGATTTCCCACTGCTGTTGTTCGCTATTCAGTTGTTATGTCTTGTCTGATTCTTTGCAACCCCATGGGCTATAGCATGCCAGGCTCCATGGGGTTCTCCAAGCAAGAGGATTCCTGGAGTGGGTTGCCATTTTTTTCTCCAGGGGATCTTCCTGACTCAAGGATGGAACCTGCTTTTGCTGCTTTGGCAGGCAGATTCTTTACCACTGAGCCAACAGGGAAGCCCAGATTTCCCACTAGCAGAGTGATTTTGGTCAATTCTTTTCACTTTTTTGAAAAACATTTTTTCTTATATGAAAAATGTCATATTAGAGTACATTAACCACACATTTATTCATGCATTTATTCATTCAACAAACATTTATGGAATGCCAGTGTGTGTAAGGGATTGAGATGCTTAAAGCAACTGATTTATCAGATCATTAAATCTCTAAAATTATGTGACTGTACAAGTGTCTTTATAGGTAAAGGCATTAAAAAGGAATCACTAAATTATTTTGAGTTTTGCTTTATAATTTTCAATTATATTTTGTTCCAAAAGGAAAAATGAGTTATTATATTTATATCAGATACTTAGACTCCTACCTTTATTTTTTCATCAGAAGAACAAATTAATTAAGCTATTTCAGCTTTCTCCTTCAACAAAAACTAAGTCTTGATTCCAGTGCATATTAGATTTTTCTCTTGGATTTATTAGATGATGATTTTTAAATATCTGATTTTAATAAACCCCAATATTATGTATAAGCACACTGCTATAAGCAGAGCCTTTCATACATACCAGCATGTATTTCTTCAAGTTTTCTCTTTTCTCCAGGAAAGAAATCCTGGAATTTTCTAAAATGTTCTCCCCTGGCTGATTCTGTGTGAGCATAAAATGGTTATTATAATTTGCCATACTTTTCTGGTTTATAAAAGGGGGGGATATGACCTGATTTCTTGCAAGTGCATGTGGCTTCTATATGGATATTTTATGAGGATGGGAGAGATTGGCATGATCCATCTCTGACCCATGGACCCTGCCATTGTATCTGAATGGCTGTACCTTGATGTTCTTATCTTGTGTCACTTATTGCACTGTGTTCTTAGTCTCCCTCTTAACCTAACATGCATGAACTTTTAAGTTCATATTGAGTCATTATATTTTAAAATGTCACATCACAGCATGGTATTTCTGCAGCTGCAACTGCTGCTTCCTGTCTGTTGTCTGCAATACTATGGTGCTTGAGTTTGAACATCAGTGGGTTCTTGGTGTTTGTGTTACTGCCAGGGTGGGCCAGACATTCAGCAAATGATTTCATAATGAGATTGGATTCCTTTGCTTAAAGTTGTCCATACTTTGGACTTGTGACTTGTTTTTGTTTAAAGAAACAGCTATTGGTATTTAGACAAAGAGAAAGCATGTATTACTTTGGGTGTCTGACTTAGACATTCTCTCGGAAAGCCTAGGGATGGGCATGTGAACTAATGTTCATCATTGCCACTGACCAAGATTCAAGCAGGGAACACCTTGGTGCCTTCATTGACTGTATAAATATTTCTTTATTGTGCATTTCATGTCCAGAGCTATTCTAGTGGTGAGAGAGATAAATGAATGAATTTAACTAGGACCCAAATTTGACAAAGCAATTAACATAAAAGAAAATAAAGCATATATGTAATTGACTATAAATTAAGACTGAAAAATATAAGTGATAGAAGAGAGGTACGTGTAAGTGCTCAGGAAGCTAGAGGATGAAAAAATAAATTTCTAGTTAAGGGAGCAGAGGAAGCATAGAGGAAAGGGCACTAGAGTTTGATTTTGGACTTTAAGTAGGTGTTGAGGTACAATCCAGTTGGGGAAGAATGTGAGCAAAGGTACAGAAATTAGGAAATCCAGGGAATATACTGGGAACAGTGACTAAAAGTAAGGTAGCCTTACTACTAAATTATTGAATGTTGGAAAATAAGCCTTACTATTTTTGTAACTGTGTTTTGGCACTTCTTCATTTTAAGCATGTGCCACAACTCAGACAATGAAAACTTTCAACCTCTGAAATGCCAGACCTGAGCTAAAATTTTCCTTCAGTCCTAGAAAGAGCAGTTTCTTCTGTTCAAGTTTGAAATTTTTACTTGCCATCTTTCTCCTTTCTTTCTGCTTTCTCTGAAATTTAGCTTTATTCCATTGCCTGAACTATCTTTTTCTGTTTGTTTCTAATGGTTCATCTTCAGTATTCTATATACATAAACCTTTCCCAATGTAAAAATAGAAGACTCCTGTATCTATGGCTTTCATTTTCTCTTCTTCTTTAAAGGTAAATTTACCAAGAGTACTGTTTACTTGCTGTCTCCATTTTCTTCCCTATATTTACTTCTCAGCTCCCTGCAACCTGATTCCCTTACTAATGACTCCATTCAGACTTCTTGACCAGTGGAAATTAGGTAGGAATATTGTATGCAGTGCTCAGAAAGCACTCATAGGAAAAGAGCATTCCTTCTCTCTTTCCTTCATGCTTGCTGGAATGTAGGTATGATGGCTGGAACTCAAGCAGTTATCTTGATTCATGAAATAAAAGCCATGGCTTGAGAATGATGGGACAGCCCATGGAAGGAATCTATATTCCTAATGACTTTGAGAAGCCACTCTAGCTACCCTGAACTGTTTGCTTTTGGAAAGAGAAATAAACTATTTTTTTTATTTAAGCTGTTGTTATTTTTTATTTTCTGTCACTTTTAGCCAAATCAACTTCTAACTAATATAATGGGTAATATTAAGCATTCTTATAAGGCTTATAGCATAATCTGTGTATCAGTGATTCACAAATCCAGGTCACTGTCTTTCTTCTAAACTTTGGTTGATTTGGGATTCCTTGCTGAATTTATACTCATCTCAAATTCAGCATGTTTAAAGATGAAGTAATTTTTTCTATCTAATTCCCTTCCTACGTTTCCAATCTCAGTTAATGTGACCCAGAACAGATGTTAGATAGGAATTATGAACTTGAGCACCCTTTGAACTTTAACTGTCCTCTCTTCTTAATCTTTATTGTTACAGATTTAGTTTAGACCTTAATAATCATTCTCTTGTAATACTTAAATAATCTTTTAACTAATATTTCTACTTCAACTCTTTCCCCATCTCTAATCCATTTACTGATCTGTTACCACAGTTATATTTCTGAACAGAAGTCTGTTTTTCTCTGAAAGAAATACTATCTTGCTTAAATTCTTCAGTGGCAACTAGGTCAAGTAGAATCTTCCTAGCATGGCATGCAAGACCCTCCATGAACTGTCTCCTGCTTTCTTCTCCAGCTTTATCTCTACTGAATTGCCTTTCTGTTGCACATTATTCTTGCAATATATTTTCTCTGCCTTGATTACCTTTCTACCTTCAGTTCTATATTTAGACTTAAAAAATTATTTTATCAAAGTATTGTTGATTTACATGGTTGTATTAGTTTCTGGTGTACAACAAAATGATTTGGTTATATATATATATATTCTTTTAGAAATATTTTTCCATTATGGTTTATTACATGATACTGAAAATTGTTCAATATTTTATACGATAGGACCTTGTTTATCCATTCTGTATATAATAGTTTGCATCGGATAATCCCAAACTCCCAATCCTTCCCTCCCCAACCATCCTCCTCCTTGACAACCACAAGTCTGTTCTCTATGTCTGTGAGTCTATTTCTATTTCATGGATAAGTTCAATACGTCTTATTTTAGATTCCACATATAAGAGATATGTGGTATTTGTCTATATTTAAACTTTTAATTGAATAATAGTGTACATACTTAGTTTGATTTTTAGGTCCTCTCTGAAGTCTTTTCTCACTAACCCAAGGGAGATTTGATCATTCCCTCAGGTATGGCTCACTTCACTTTTAGATTTCTATACTAATATACATAGCTATGGAAGATAACTAAGAGTAGAGAGTAGGTAAAAATATATCTTGGCATCCTTAACCCTTACTAAAGTGCCTGACAAAAGTATGTACCTAATAAATATTTATTATATTAATTAATTGAGTAGATAGTAGTAGCATTAGAAATGAGAAGTAAATTTTAGTTAAAGAGCTATGAAAGAGGGAAAATCAGGAGGGCTTAGTCACTGATTGGATGAGGGAGGCAAGAGAAAGAGAAAAGCCCAAGATTACCCTGCTTTTTAAACCTCAGTAGTGATAGAATATGGTTTTTTAAATATGGAAAATATGAAGTACAGGGAGGGATAAGTTTGGGATGGAAACTGAGATCTGTTTGGGGCATTGTAAGTTTAATATGCTGGTGGTATATACACAGGTGAGAATTGGATGAAAATTTCCTGGAGTGTCATTAGATGTCCTGCACAACTGAAGCCTCCTATCACTGGATTATTTACAGACATCACAGGATGTAATTGGTCAGTTTAGCCTGAGAGAAAACACTAGGAAAATTCACAAGACTGAAAAAATACAAGGCAGGATTCAGGTATGGACCAGGAAACAGGCATCATTGGGAATAAGTAGGCTGCTTTCTTCCATCATGTAGGATTCTCTGCCACTCTGTCAGATTCCTGTGGGCAGCCACTATACTTCAGATGTTGATCTGTGTCAAAAGGGACTGTTGTAGTTTGGAATGATTGTGTATATCTGATTCTAAGGCACTTGATCACTAACCTCTAAACCTTTCTGTCAATAGCGAGAGTATGATGGATTTGTTAAAAGTCCCCCTCTCCCACTATGAATAAATTCATTTATCAAAAAATTATTACAAAAACTTGAAAATGTAATCATAAGATTAGAACCAGAAACATCAAGAAAACCACAGATTGCTGATTAGGGCTTCAGCTACACTTATTTCTGGCAAAAATGCTAAAATAAGTTAAAAAAAATGATCTTCATAGTAATATTACTCTCCAGTTTTTTTTTTTTTTCTCAAAGAAAGAAAGAAAACAAAGAAACAAACAATCCCAGTTTAGCTCCTAGCAATTATTCACAGAGACATTTCCAGCAACCTGCCAGGAAAATCTCTTCTCAGAATTATTGTCACTTTTTCATCAGAATATCAGAAAAATCAATCCCCAAGTCCAGCGAATTCAATAAATGAATTCAATAAATTAAATGTTTACTAAGTGTGCTAAATCTCAAGGATAAAAATGAAAAGAGACACATTCCTTGACCTCAGGGAACTCACAATTGAATGATGGAATTCTATGCCTAGGTTTAGAAATATTTTCAAAGCCAATCTTATCTTAAGAAGACACTTACAGAAGGGTGATTATGCACACACATAACAGGAATAATGAACTTTGTCTACAGAGCCCAGTAATTTCAGAGTACTTACTCTATCAAATAACATGAATACTCCTCTGATTCTTAAATCTTTTGGGAAATTCATTCATCCATATCCAAGGGCATCCCTGAGTTGAGATCCCAGCCTTGCTAGAGGATTAGCAAGAACAGCAGTTCCAAATAACTGAAGAAAGTCTAGACTCATGATACCAAATAGACTATGTGCTGTTGGTAGGACAGAATTCTGGATAGATTTTGAAACAAAGATAAATGTTCCAGGGAGCCAAAGTTTCTGAAGTTCATGGTCTAGTGATTTGTTAGGTATTTTGTGTTAACTGGATAAATGAACTGCGTATCTTGATTAGCTGGATAACTGCACCAGAAGTTAGATATACTTTTTGAGGTAATCATACTTTATTGCCATCCAATATGCTCAAAGAATTATTTCTTTTTTCTTTCTTTTTTTTTTTTTTCAACTGGTACTGAAGATATTTTATTTTGGCATGTGGCTAGAGCTTGATTTCATCTATTTTGTCACTTGATGAGGCAAGTTGCCTTTGCCCCCATGCATTGTAGCTGATGCAGTGTCTCTACTTGTAAGACATTCGAAGGTATGAGGGTATACTGAGTTGCTTCAGTTGTTTCCAACTCTTTGCGACTCTATGGACTGTAGACTGCCAGGTTTCTCTGTCCATGGGATTATCTGGGCAAGAATACCTGACTGGGTTGCCATGCCCTTCTCCAGGGCATCGTCCTGACCCAGGGATAAACCCATGTCCTTTACATCTCCTGCATTGGCAGGTAGATTCTTTACCGCTAGTGCCACCTGGAAACCCCATTAGAAGGTATGTATATCTCACTTCTTTTGAACTGTAGTACTGGAGAAGACTCCCGAGAGTCCCTTGGGCTGTAAGGAGATCAAACTAGCCAATCCTAAATGAAATCAGTCCTGAATATTCATTGGAAGGACTGATGCTGAAGCTCTAATACTTTGGCCATCTGATGCTAAGAGTTGACTCATTGGAAAAGACCCTGATGTTAGGAAGAATTGAGAGCAGGAAGAAAAGGGGATTGGATGGCATCACCAACTCAATGGACATGAATTTGAGTAAACTCCAGGAGATAGTGAAGGACAGGGAAGCCTGGTGTGCTGCAATCCATGGAGTCGCAAAGAGTCAGACATGACTGATCAACTGGATAGCAACAAGAACAACTCACTTTAAATATACTAAAATAAACCCTGATTATACAGTTTAAGATTTTTTAATATCATCCTTTGGTTAAATCTATTTGCTTAATGTTTTCTGGAGGTCAAAATAATGGTTAACTATCTATGTTAACTGCAGAGAAAGCTACCACTCATTCTAACCTATGTTTGTAGATTTTCAGGAAGGTATTCCTGCCAGTTGCTGCAGTTGGCTTCTTCAAATTTAAGTGGAAACCAAGATTCTGAAGTGGTTTTGAAAGACCTGTGGGGAGAGTCTGGGAAAAAAAAGGCCCTTGGTTAAGCTGAATCTGGCTTAGATACTTGAAAGCCTTGGGAACATATTTAGATAGGGATTATTTCTTAACTTATCAAGTCACTGTCAGAGGAGGAGGCCAGAATCAAAAAAGAGATTAGGATCAGAAAGGTCAGAGCAAATCAAGCGCAGAGAATTACTAGGTGTCAGGCAATTTGCTGGGCATAAAAAACAAGAATGAGGTTTGAGGAAAAGTTATGTACCATTTACTGAAGCATTTTTCTAAGTCCTGAACACATTGCCTCATTTACTTTCACTTTACCTCATTGAAAAAACAAAACAAAACACTTACTACTGATAAACAATTAGAGTGCTTAAATAATTTGCCCAAATTCTGTGACTAAAAATTGGTGTCAGTGAGATTCAAACCTAAATACGCCTTCCACCAGAGTCTTAACCAAGAACTGTGAACTGTCAGAAGCTCAAAGTGTGATCTGGAACACAGTAGATCAGAATCAGGCTGATGAAACCAATTCAAAGGTGTATGAGAATAGAGTTGGGAGGGGAAAGAGAAGCACCATGTATACTTCAGGCATAGAATCTGGGAGGGTAGAGGAGAGGCAAACTGTTAACATGGAGAGTTTCTGGCATATTAAATAGCTCTTCTTGCAGGTTAACATCTGCTAAGAATTTTTCTTTTTTATAGTCATGGTTTGAATTATTAATGTGATTCTGATACTGTGATTGGGAGTTATTGAAAATAGAATTTGGGAGTGTAGGAAAAATATAATCTTTACCTGAAAGGGAAATATCAAGGTAGCTTTATAGTAGCTATAAAGTTTTTTTGTCGTGGGGGGGGGAGAGGAGGAGGGAGATGGGGGGAGACTATAGCAAGGAATGGTATTGTAACTTCTGGATCTTAAGAAAGAATTTTTGTAGTCATCTGAAAAAGATTTCAAAATGAAACCTTTATGGATGGGATTGCATTCTGTACCTTCCCATTTTCATCAGATTCTGGTTTCATTTCTTATTTCTTTTGAAGAATGTGATGATGGGACAGTATCCATATTATCATGTGGATCTGTGCCTGGCCCATTAGAAATATTGTAATGATGAGACTCTCCAAAACTTATTTTATTGAATATAGAAATGCTTGCATGTTTCAATGTATATGATAAGTCAATGTAGGAAGAGATACATAGATGTCTTTCATAATGGGATTATGGTTTCATAGTGCTTACCCTGGATCAGTCCTAAGAAACTTCCATATGTTGTTTGTGTTGAAGTGCTTGTTTACATTCCATAGCAATGATTTTTGTTATTATTGCCTTTTAAAAACTCTGAAATATTCCAAGTTTTGGCATGATACTTCTTGCACTCCTAGGAGCACTATCTGGATTATTTACCTACGCACATCCCTGAATATTTTAGAGATGACAATTCTGCTACTGGTGATCACTGTCAGTACATTCTTGCAGTGAAGATATAAACTTCCCAATACTGTTCCAGTATTCTTGCCTGAAAAATTCCATGGATAGAGAAGCCTGGTGGACTATAGTCCAAAGGGTCAAAAAGTTGGATATGACTGAGTGACTAAGAGAAAGAGAGAGAGAGAGAGAGAGAGAGAGAGAGAGAGAGAGAGAGAGAGAGAGAGAGAGAGAGAGAATATATATATATAATCTCGTAACAACACTGATATAGGGTCTTTTTGTTGCTATTAGGAGAGGACCCTAAAGCACAGAGACATTAAGAAACTTTTAGAACCACAAGTGATCCTATTTGAATGGAGCAGAATATGCCACTCTAAAATATACCATTTTTGTGTATTGTTTATTTTGAATTAAAGTTACTTAAGAAGCAGCCATTGCAAGAGAGACACTATGACCCTGCTTTGTCCTTCTGAAAGCAGGAAATAAATCCCCCATGTGAAAGGTAGCTTCCCTGTACCAGGAGGGTAGAAGGCATTCTTCTCACCAGACACAGGAGACTCTATAAGCAAAAAACCATTGCTGTTTCATCACTAATATACTATCTGAAGCCCAAATTTGTTTGTCTTGGCAGTTCTTCACAGTTTCATTTTTGTCTTTGTCTGAAACGTGTAAAATCCACCTGCTTTGGGCAGTTCCTTGAATCACATATTTCTGTGAACTCTCTTGTACATGTGAAACTAAATTGGTTTTTCTCTTGTTTAATTTTGCCTGCACTGGGCCTTCATTGTGGTGCATGGCCTTTCTCTAGTTGCATCGTGCATGAACTTCTCTAGTTGTGGCACCACGGCTACTAGTTGCGGTGCACGGGCTTAGTTACCCTGTGGCATGTGGGATCTTAGTTCCATGACCAGGAATCAAACCTGCTTCTCCTGCATTGGAAGGTGGCTCCTCAACCATTTGACCACAGAGAAGTCCCAGACTGCCGATTCTTAACTCTTGATATTTTAAAGCAGTAGAGTGTAATAGAAGTGACACTTTATTCTGTAGCTCTGTTACCTTGGGAGGACAGTTGATTTGAGGATCAGAGATGAAATCACAGATGATATATGTGAGGCTGATCCTTATAGCTTAGGTCACTTTCTCAGTCCATCTGGATACAGCATGCAGGAGAGGAAGTGTTCAGAGTCTTTCCCTTTGCATACACAGAACACTAGTACAACATTTTAATGTGTCTTGTTAACAAAGAACACATGTTTAAATGGAAGCAGATTTGATGAAAAAATGGAAAGAATAGTCACTCAGTCATATCTGATGAAAGAATCATTACCATGCCTGCTAATCTCTCTCATAAGTGTAGAGTTCATTAAAGAGAAAGTCATGGAAAAAATAATTTTAAGGGTAATAAAATCATTTGATGATGTGTTCTTTATTTTGATTAATAACAGCTTTAATTGCCCCATTTGAATAAGAGTAGCTATAGTCTAGGTTCCTTGCACAATAAAGTGTGAATTGTTGAGTTGTCCCTTATTTATTCTTGTAGTATCTTCATAAAAATAATTCTCTGTGTGTGCTGATCAGATACTGGAATTCCTTACAAATGTTTTAGGATTTGCAATATGGATAATTATTTAATTTAGAAAGATTAAATCAAAAAGATTGTACTCTACCCAGATTGTTCAGTTCAGTTCAGTTGCTCAGTTGTGTCCGACTCTGCACAGCCCCATGAACTGCAGCAGGCCAAGCCTCCCTGTCCATCACCAACTCCCGGAGTCCACCCAAACCCATTTCCATTGAGCCGGTGATGCCATCCAACAATCTCATCCTCTGTCGTCCCTTTCTCCTCCTTGCCTTCAATCTTTCCCAGCATCAGGGTCTTTTCCAATGAGTCAGCTCTTCGCATGAGGTGGCCAAAGTATTGGAGTTTCAGCTTCAACATCAGTCCTTCCAATGAACACCCAGGACTGATCTCCTTTAGGATGGACTGGTTGGATCTCCTTGCAGTCCAAGGGACTCTCAAGAGTCTTCTCCAACACCACAGTTCAAAAGCATTAATTCTTCAGTGCTCAGCTTTCTTTATAGTCCAACTCTCACATCCATACATGACCACTGAAAAAACCATAGGCTTGACTAGATGGACCTTTGTTGGCAAAGTAATGTCTCTGCTTTTTAATATGCTCTCTAGGTTGGTCAGTGGCTGGGAAATTAGATGCACTAAGAAATGAAAGTCATTTTGTCTTAATAAGCATAACAGGTAAGAATCAATGACATAGTAGCATGAACTTCAAAAAAGAAAATGAAATATACTCAGTAGAAATAAAATCTATTTGCTGTGTATGAAAAGATTATTTTGATGAGTGATTCAACACGGTAGATTTTGGATGAGTGAAAATATTTAAGGGAGAGATATCCCTTATATACAATTAAAATTTTTATATAAACAATATCATATATAGGCACCACTTATGCATCAAAACCAGAGATTAGTTTTCCTTCTTGACAATTGGAATAGAATTGATTTATAGTAACTGTTATAAAGGAAACCGTCAGTTCAGTTCAGTCGCTCAGTTGTGTCCAACTCTTTGCAACACCAAGGACTGCAGCACGACAGGCCTCGCTGTCCATCACCAACTCCCAGAGTCCACCCGAACCCATTTCCATTGAGCCAGTGATGCCATCCAACAATCTCATCCTCTGTCGTCCCCTTCTCCTCCTGCCCTCAATCTTTCCCAGCATCAGGGTCTTTTCAAATGAGCCAGCTCTTCGCATCAGGTGGCCAAAGTATTGGAGTTTCAGCTTCAGCATCAGTCCTTCCAAAGACTATTCAGGACTGATTTACTTTAGGATGGACTGGTTGGATTTCCTTGCTGTCCAAGGGACTCTCAAGGTCTTCTCCAACACCACAGTTCAAAAGCATCAATTCTTGGGCGCTCAGCTTTCTTTATAGTCCAACTCTCACATCCGTGCATGACTACTGGAAAAACCATAGCTTTGACTAGACGGACCTATTTTGGCAAAGTAATGTCTCTGCTTTTTTTTTTTTTTTTGGTTTCTTATTATAATTTGGTTATCAATTTTATTTTTATTTTATTTTTATTTTTTATTTTTTTATTAGTTGGAGGCTAATTACTTCACAACATTTCAGTGGGTTTTGTCATACATTGATATGAATCAGCGATAGATTTACACGTATTCCCCTGTCTCTGCTTTTTAATATGCTGTCTAGGTTGGCCATAACTTTTCCTCCAAAGAGCAAGAATCTTTTAATTTCATGGCTGCAGTCACCATCTGCAGTGATTTTGGAGCTCCCAAAAATAAAGTCTGTCACTGTTTCTATTGTTTCCCCTCTATTTGTTATGAAGGGATGGGACCAGATGCCATGATCTTAGTTTTCTGAATGTTGAGTTTTAAGCCAACTTTTTCACTCTCCTCTTTCACTTTCATCAAGAGGCTCTTTAGTTCTGCTTCACTCTCTGCCATAAGTGTGGTGTCATCTGCATATCTGAGGTTATTGATCTTTCTGCTGGCAATCTTGACTCCAGCTTGTGCTTCATCCAGTCCAGCGTTTCTCATGATGTACTCTGCATAGAAGTTAAATAAGCAGGGTGAGAGTATACAGCCTTGACATACTCCTTTCCTGATTTGGAACCAGTCTGTTTTTCCACGTCCAGTTCTAACTGTTGCTTGCTGACCTGCATACAGATTTCTCAGGAGGCAGGTCAGATGGTTTGGAATTCCCAACTTTTAAATAATTTTCCACAGTTTGTTGTGATCCACACAGTCAAAGGCTTTGGTGTAGTAAATAAAGCAGAAGTAGATGTTTTTCTGAAACTCTCTTGCTTTCTCGCTAATCCAAGACATGTTGGCAATTTGATCTCTGGTTCCTCTGCCTTTTCTAAATCCAGCTTGAACATCTGGAAATTCATGGTTCACATATTGCTGAAGCCTGGCTTGGAGAATTTTGAGCATTACTTTGCTAGCATGTGAGATGAGTGCAATTGTGCAGTAGTTGAGCATTCTTTGGCATTACCTTTCTTTGGGATTGGAATAAACACTGACCTTTTCCAGTCCTGTGGCCACTGCTGAGTTTTCCAGATTTGCTGGCATATTGAGTGCAGCACTTTCACAGCATCATCTTTCAGAGTTTGAAATAGCTCAACTGGAATTCCATCACCTCTACTAGCTTTTTTCGTAGTGATGCTTCCTAAGGCCCTGTTGACTTCACATTCCAGGATATCTGACTCTAGGTGAGTGATCACACCATCGTGATTATCTGGGTCATGAAGATCTTTTTTGTATAACTCTTCTGTGTATTCTTGCCACCTCTTCTTAATATCTTCTGGAATGTTATGTCCATGAATCAAGGCAAATTGGAAGCGGTCAAACAGGAGATGGCAAGAGTGAATGTCAACATTCTATGAATCAGTGGACTAAAATGAACTGGAATGGGTGAATTTAACTCGGATGATCATTTTATCTACTACTGTGGGCAGGAATTCCTTAGAAGAAATGGAGTAGTCATCATGGTCAACAAAAGAGTCCGAAATTCAGTACTTGGATGCAATCTCAAAAATGACAAAATGATCTCTGTTTATTTCCAAGACAAACCGTTCAATATCATGGTAATCCAAGCCTATGCCCAACCAGTAACGCTGAAGAAGCTGAAGTTGAACGGTTCTATGAAGATCTACAGGACCTTTTAGAACTAACACTCAAAAAAGATGTCCTTTTCATTATAGGGGACTGGAATGCAAAAGTAGGAAATCAAGAAACACCTGGAGTAACAGGCAAATTTGGCCTTGGAGTATGGAATGAAGCAGGGCAAAGGCTAATAGAGTTTTGCCAAGAGAATGCACTGGTCATAGCAAACACCCTCTTCCAACAACACAAGAGAAGACTCTACACATGGACATCACCAGGTGGTCAACAGTGAAATGAGATTGGTTATATTCTTTGCAGCAACAGATGGAGAAGCTCTATACAGTTAGCAAAAACAAGACTAGGAGCTGACTGTGGCTCAGATCATGAACTCCTTATTGCCAAATTCAGACTTAAACTGAAGAAAGTAGAGGTAACCACTAGGCCATTCAGATATGACCTAAATCACATCCCTTATGATTATACAGTGGAAGTGAGAAATATATTTAAGGGGCTAGATCTGATAGACGGAGTGCCTGATGAACTATGGATCTAGGTTCATGACATTATACAGGAGATAGGGATCAAGACCATCCCAGTGGAAAAGAAATGTAAAAAAGCAAAATGGTTGTCTGAGGAGCCCTTACAAATAGCTGTGAAAAGAAGAGAAGTGAAAAGCAAAGGAGAAAAGGAAAGATATTCTCAGTTGAATTCAGAGTTCCAAAGGATAGCAAGGAGAGATAAGAAAGACTTCCTTAGTGATCAATACAAAGAAATAGAGGAAAACAACAGAATGGGAAAGACTAGAGATCTCTTCAAGAAAATTAGAGATACCAAGGGAACATTTCATGCAAAGATGGGCTCGATAAAGGGCAGACATGTTATGGACCTAACAGGAGCAGAAGATATTAAGAAGAGATATGCACATGATACCGCTCTAATTGCAGAAACCAAAGAGCCTTTTGACGAGAGTGAAAGAGGAGAGTGAAATAGCTGGCTTGAAGCTCAACATTCCAAAGACTAAGATCATGGCATCCAGTCCCATCATTTCCTGTCAAATAGAAGGGGAAAAGAGGAAGCAATGACAGATTTTATTTTCTTGGATTCCAAAATCCCTTCAGACTGTGGCTGCAGCCATGAAATTAAAATACACTTGCTCCTTGGAAGAAAAGCTATGACAAACCTAGACAGCATATAAAAAGCAGACACATCACTTTATCAACAAATGTCAGCATTGCTTTTGAACTGTGGTGCTGGAGAAGACTCTTAAGAGACATTTGACTGCAATGAGATCAAATAAGTCAATCATAAAGAAATCAACCCTGAATATTCATTGGAATAACTGATGCTGAAGCTGAAGCTTCAATACTTTGGCCACCTGATGTGATGAGCTGACTCTTTGGGAAAGACCTTGATGCTGGGAACAATTGAAGGCAGAAGGAAAGGGGATGACAGAGGATAAAATGGTTATATAGCATCACTGACTCAATAGACATTAATTTGAGCAAACTCTGGGAGATAGTGAAGGACGCGAGAGCCTGGAGTGCTGCAGTCTATGGTGTCGCAAAGAGTCAGACACAATTTAGCGACTGAACAACAACAACAACCTAGATGCTCTCCTTGACCAAAATTTCATCAGGTCCTCTAAGTCCTCTTCTCAGTGAGGCCTTGAACGTGGACTTCAGTGTCCCTTCTCATTGGGCTTGAATTGCCCAGTTTTAGAAAGAATCTTGCTAAGTCAATTTAGAGAGAATCCTCTACCACTGATATCTGATCAAATTTCTCATTTTCTGCCATACCCCAGGTTTTAACTTATCACCTTGGCCTGCCTTCACCGCAAATCTTATTAGGCCAGTATAGCAAGAATTCCCCCTACCCTTGCTGAATCATCTTATTAATTTTGTATCACCAAACCAGCTGCCACCCCACCCCCAGCCTACTCCTTACCTATAATTCCTCACTTGTCCTTGGTGTATTTGGATTTGAACTCAGTTCTATACTAAAGTTTCTTTTCTCTTATTGCAATAATCTTGAATAAAACCTGTGTTTACATCTTTAAGCCCTGTCAGATTCTAATTGTTTTTAGCAATAGTAGCTGGAGGGCATCATCAAATCCAGTAACAAACCTGAGTATAAATATTGGAGGGCTTCCCTGGTGTCTCAGCAGTAAAGAGTCCACCTGCCAAGCAGGAGATGAATGTTTAATCCCTGGTTCTGGAAGATCTCCTGGAGGAAGGAATGGCAACCCACTTCAGTATTCTTGACTGGGAAGTCCCTTGGACAGAGGAGTCTGGCAGGCTACAGTCCATGGGGTTGCAAAAGGGTCAAACATGACTTAGTGACTAAACAACAACTATATATGTTGGAACTGAATATTTGACAAATATTGTCTTTTTCTTCTGTATGGAAATGATGGTTTTCTGAAATAACGGTGTTGGCATAATTTCTTACACATATCAGTTCAGTTCAGTTCAGTCACTCAGTCATGTCCGACTCTTTGCGACCCCACGCCTCCCTGTCCATCACCAGCTCCCGGAGTTTACTCAAACTCATGTCCATTGAATCAGTGATGCCATCCAACCATCTCATCCTCTGTCGTCCCCTTCTCCTGTCCCCAATCCTTCCCAGCATCAGGGTCTTTTCCAATGAGTCAACTCTTCACATGAGGTGGCCAAAGTATTGGAGTTTCAGCTTCAGCATCAGTCCTTCCAATGAACACCCAGGACTGATCTTCATGATGGACTGGTTGGATCTCCTTGCAGTCCAAGGGACTCTCAAGAGTCTTCTCCAATACCACAGTTCAAAAGCATCAATTTTTTGGTGCTCAGCTTTCTTCACAGTCCAACTCTCACATCCATACATGACCACTGGAAAAACCATAACCTTGACTAGATGGACCTTTGTTGGCAAAGTAATGTCTCTGCTTTTTAATATGCTATCTAGGTTGGTCATAACTTTCCTTCCAAGGAGTAAGTGTCTTTTAATTTCATGGCTGCAATCACCATCTGCAGTGATTTTGGAGCCCATATAGATAAAAATAAATATATATCCTTATTTCACAACATATACAAAATTTACTTCCGTTTATTCAAAATGAAATGTTGAAATAAATGTCAAGAGATAGAATATGGTACTATTAGAGGGAAGTTTGCAAGCTATCTTGCTACAGTTGTGTCCAATTCTTTGCAACCCTATGGACAGTAGCCCACGAAGCTCTTTTGCCCAAGGGATTCTCTGGGCAAGGATATTGGAGTGGGTTACTGTGCCTTCCTCCAGGGAATCTTTCCGACTCAGTGATCGAACCTGAGTCTCTGGTGGCTCCTGCATGTAGGTAGATTCTTTAACAGTGAGCCACCAGGGAAACCCAGAGGGAAGTTTAGTGGTTTTCAAAAAAACTTTTAGGTGAGAGAGTATCTACAGATGTCATAAATGAATTTTTTACTGACTTTTTAAAGTAAACAATTAAAACTCATATCCTCCAAAAATAAAGTAAAATTAAAACCATGAACAGTTTCAAAAGAAAACTGAGAAAATATTTGCAGTTGTTTTAGCAGATTGCTCTCCTTAATAGATGGAGAGCTTAACAAAAAGAATAAAAAGCAAAAGTCAAATAATGTAAAAGAAAAATAGGCAAATAATATGAAGGAAAGAGTCATTGAACAGGAAATGATGTAATTCTTTGAATTGTTAAAACCACATATATGCATAACTTATGTATAAACCACAAAATGTTGTTTTTCTATCAAATTATTCCTGAATGGAAATATATGTATTTCAGATATGGCTTATATCAGATCTGATTCTTCATTTAAGCCTGATTTTATGAAAGGTGTAGGGAGAACTGGAAGAAGACCCGGATTAAATAGGGAGAAGATTTGAAGTTTTAATTTTTATATTTGAATTTATAACAATATGTCTACTATGAAGGTTTAGACATATGAATTTTTCTCAGTTATATTATTTTAAAGCTTCCCCAATGATATCAACTATTTATTCATCACTTATCATGTGTGGCTTATAGAACTGTACATTATCTCATTTAATCCTCAGAACAGCTTATAAGATAGGTACAATTATTCTTATTTTTAGAGATTAAGTAACTTGCCCGATATCACATAGTGGTGAAACAGGGCCTTGTACTCAGTTTCTCTGAAACTATATGCTCCTAACTTGTTAACTGCATGTGTTCTAAATGACAACCACATGGAAACCATACCATGTTCTCAGCCTGGATCTCCGAGCTATTTATACATCAGTGCTTCTTTACCTTTATTTTGGCCTCATGTATCTGTGGGAGAATTTGATGAAATATATGAATCTATTGTTGAAAAACCTGCAAATGTGTGTGCACACATGCATACATACACATACTCACACCTTTGCATACTATTTCCAGGAAATCATGGTCCTCCTGGAGCCTACTCTGGATCATCTGCATGTTGTCAACCTCTGTTCTAATTGAGGAATATCAGGAGATCGATTCATGCAAAAGTAGATTTTAGGGGCACTGTACTGACCTATTTTTTTAAACTTCATATCATGATTTATTTTATGCAGATATAGAATAAAATGGAAATTTGGGGTTGATTATTAAAGAAATTGGTTGAAGGATGACAAGCTAAAGAAGAAATAAAATTTACTCCTATGTGCTAGACCTTCATCTGCCCAGAGAATATATGGAGCAACTCATATGTTTGAGTTGTTTGTTAATAGTAATGTCAAGAACACAGAATACTCTTCTTATAACTGTATTGTTACATACACAGTTATGCACCAAATAGTCCTCTTTAAGAGGCTGACTTTACTTACCTTTCTTATGTTCAGTTTAACGAAGGATTTACTTGCCAATCCTTAATATGGGTCTTAAAACATCTAAGGGGTTCTTAAACTTCAGCCCAATGCTGAAATAATGTATTTTCCATGTGCACCATTTTGTTACCACTAGCGGACAGCTACTTCTGAATATCATTGGCCATTTCAGTAGAAAAACAATCCGTATGACCTCATAAGTTATGATGGTTCCATTACTGACAGCTGGGCATACAGGCAGTAATTGTGCAAACTATATGGCAAAGTTTGATTAACCAAAATGTCTTCTACACTGAACTCTAATACCCAGTTTGTCTTTAGTCATATAATTGGTAAGAAAATCTAGGACAGTGTGTTGTTCTTGTTGAGAGTGAATAAGGATAAAAGCTCCTCCAAACAGTACCAAGTGTGAGTTATAGAAAGTGATGGGATTTTAAGTGTGTAGGTAGGGATGGATCCCTTTGTGTTAACTGAGAATGAATGAAAATACAGCCTTGATGAATAGGCTGTATAGTCTGTTAATTATATAGTCTGTTAATTTTGATTGTACTCTTTTCTCCTTCACACCTGTGTATCTTGCCAAAAAAATTCAACCAGAAAATTTATCCAGCAATGCCACTATATATCAATGAGTTTCCTTTGAATGTGATTGCACAATGTTATTGAAGCATACAAAGAAGTAATGATAACCTCAGAATGAAGTATTCACTGTAAGATAATTAACTACATCTGGTAGGCTTCTTGGGCTTCCCAGGTGGTGCAGGGGTAAAGAATCCACCTGCCAATGCAGGAGACGATGAGATGCAGGTTCTATTCCTGGGTCAGGGAGATCCCCTGGAGTAGGAAATGGCAACTTATTCCAGTATTCTTGCCTGGAAAATACCATGGACAGAGGAGCCTGGTGGGCTACAGTCCACAGGGTCACAAAGAGTCGGACATGACTGAGTTCACAGACATGCATATGGTTACAAGCTTCTTACTGTGTGTGGCTGGGTCTGGTCCTGGATTGCTTGTGACATGAAAGTTGAACATGAAAGTGCTGTGTTTCTGTGTACTTAAGTGCACTAGAGGATTTCCTTTTGAAAATCTCAGTTTGCTATAATTTCAGTTTCACAAATTCGATTTTACCTTTACTTCAGTTCAGTTCAGTTGCACAGTTGTGTCTGACTCTTTGCAACCCCATGAATCGCATCACGCCAGGCCTCCCTGTCCATCACCAACTCCCGGAGTTTACTAAAACTCATGTCCATCAAGTCGGTGATGCCATCCAGCCATCTCATCCTCTGTCATCCCCATCTCCTCCTGCCCCCAATCCCTCCCAGCATCACGGTCTTTTCCAATGAGTCAACTCTTTACATGAGGTGGCCAAAGTATTGGAGTTTCAGCTTCAGCATCAGTCCTTCCAATGAACACCCAGGACTGATCTCCTTTAGGATGGACTGGTTGGATCTCCTTGCAGTCCAAGGGACTCTCAAGAGTCTTCTGCAATACCACAGTTCAAAAGCATCAAGTCGTCGGCGTTCAGCTTTCTTTATAGTCCAACTCTCACATCCTTACATGACCACTGGAAAAACCACAGCCTTAACTAGATGGACCTTTGTTGGCAAAGTAATGTCTCTGCTTTTTAATATACTATCTAGGTTGGTGATAACTTTCCTTCCAAGGAGTAAGCATCTTTTAATTTCATGGCTGCAGTCACCATCTGCAGTGATTTTGGAGCCCCCCAAAATAAAGTCAGCCACTGTTTCCACTGTTTCCCCATCTATTTTCCATGACGTGATGGGAGCAGATGCCATGGTCTTAGTTTTCTGAATGTTGAGCTTTAAGCCAACTTTTTCACTCTTCTCTTTCACTTTCATTAAGAGTCTTTCTAGTTTCTCTTAACTTTCTGCCATAAGGGTGGGGTCATCTGCATATCTGAGGTTATTGATATTTCTCCCGGCAATCTTGATTCCATCTTGTGCTTCCTCCAGCCCAGTGTTTTTCATGATGTACTCTGAATATAAGTTAAATAAGCAGGGTGATAATATACAGCCTTGACTTACTCCTTTTCATGTTTGGAGCCAGTCTGTTGTTCCATATCCAGTTCTAACTGTTGCTTCCTGACCTACATATAGGTTTACCTTTACTTAGGCTCTTGTAATTCTTTCACTGGTGAAACAGTCTCTAAATTCTTGAATTTTCCAATTAATTTCACATTTATTTTGGACCTAGAAAAAAAATCTCATCATATTTAGGAAATCTTGTCAGTGAGTGAAGTTGCTCAATCATGTCCAACTGTTTGCGACCCCATGGACTGTAGCCTATGAGGCTCCTGTGTCCATGGGATCTTCCAGGCAAGAGTACTGGAGTGGGTTGCCATTTCCTTCTCCAGGGGATCTTCCCAACCCAGGGACTGAACCTGGGTCTCCCACATTGCAGGCAGATGCTTTACCATCTGAGCTCCCATGGAAGTCCTTGGTATTAATATAAAATCTCATACTCAGTCTTTTTTCAATGAGTCATTATTCATAGTCACTAAAGCACCTCTTGTCATCTTAGGTTGGTGTCACTTAGTGGGTAGACTGAGCAGTGCATTTCTTTAGCCAAGATTGCATGATCAATGAGCACGTAAATGGAGGATTTTATAAAATAATCTTAAATTCTCATATTCCTATTCTGTTTTGTTTTTTTTTTTTAATGTGTAGAGCTTCCCAGTTTTTTGGAGAAGTTAGTTTTTTTGAAAGATTCTTGAATTTCTACATTAGATACATGCCTACACTGCATAGGCTGCAGGTCGCTGCTATTTTGATCACTGAACCTTACTTGGTTTTCCCTAATCAAAAGTTCCTGTATGATATTACTGCATGAATTGGTGGCTCATTTCATCTCAGCATCAGACAAACCAACCCAAGCTCTGATGCACTGATGTTAAGGGATAGCCTTTACTTTTGCTCTCCAAATTTTATCATAGGCAAATGCTATTGCTTTGAAGATTCACATTCACTCTATCACCTCTTTCAGTTATAATGTTGTCTTGCATAATACACTTATCGCACTAAGCAAAATCCAGTAAAAAGCAGCTTTCTAGTATTCTGGCTATTTAGATACATCTCCTTAATCCTTACCAGCATAAGATCAGACAATTGATATGAAAATTCCTTGCATATGTATGTGTCTTTGTGTATGTGTTTGTGTGTCTGTCTTTGTCTCTAGACTTGAGACCAGTAAAAGATCCTTTGCATCCTTAAGGTAAATTTTCTACAGTAAAGAAATAGTGAGCAGACACAACCAAATGAACCATGTGTTATATTTCTAAAGTTATGAAATGAGTCAAAATTTCTATTCTTCCCTGAAGCCTCAATGGACTTTTTCTTTGATGAAAGGCCTGTAAAACTGCTCAGGTTTGTTTCTAGTATTCTGGGAGGTAGATGGTTCCTTTAGTTTAAATTGGTGCTTGAACTCTATTCTGTATGCTGCATGAATTGAATTGAGTCTTGGATTATAATGAAGTTAAATGTCTGAAATGCAGTACTTCCAACAATGCATACTTGCTGCCCCCTTCACTCATTGAATTTCCAATAATAATAATAAATAGTTGTAACTATGAATAAGACATTTGTGAAAAGTGCACTAAACCAAGGATCAGGAAACTAATATTCTTATCAAAACTTTTCTATATGAATCATTTTCACTTTCCTTCACTGGACCCTACATTATCTTTTGAAAGGAAGATAGTTAGATGTTTAGTTTTGATTTAATATACAAAATTGACAAATAGACTCACAGGTGTAGAAAACAAGCATGGCTAACAGGAGGAAAGGGGAGGCAGAGGGATATTGGGATTGACATATATAAAGTAGATAACTAATAATGTCCTACTGTATAGTACAGGTAACCTTTCAATACTCTGTGATGACCTATATGGGAATAGAGTCTAAAAGAGTGGATATATGTATATGTATAACTGATTCACTTTGCTGTACACCTGAAACTAGTATATTTTAATTCAACTATATTGCAATAAAAGTTTTAAAATGGAATGAAATAAAGACATTTGTAGCAACATGAATGGATCTAGAGTTTATCATGTTAAGTGAAGTAAGTGAGACAGAGAAAGGCAAACACCATATGATGTCACTTATATGTGGAATTTAAAAAAAAAGGTATAAACGAATGTATATACAAAACAGAAATAGACCTACAGACATAGAACACAAACTAATGATTGCCAAAGGGGAAGGGCTGGGAGAGATAAATTAGGAGTTTGGGATTAACCTATATATAAAATAGATAACCAACAAGGACCTACTGTATAGTGCAGAGAACTATACTCAGTGTTTTGTAATAACCTATAAAGGAAAATAATCTGAAAAAAATACATATATATGTATGTATAACTGAATCACTTTGTTGTACACCTAAAACTAGCACAACCTTGAAAATCTACTACACTGTAATGAAAAAAAGATTGTAAAATTGGCAAACAGAAAAAAAGCAGACATATTACACACACACAAAGAGATTTAGAATTTTTTATGTCCTTTATTATCTCTGAATATCTGTGATCTATAGTTTTAAGACTACCTTTATCAGATAATAGCATTTGTTATTAGGTTCTGGTTTTCAACCTCTCTAGAAGAATATTTTTGATTTATTTACAGAGTTATAACAGCCATCTTAAAGCCCTCTGTTCTCTTTTGTCATCTTAAGAAACAAATCAGCCTCGAAGTATGATAATATCTATATTTTTTAAAATCTTGAAACTCTTCAGCAGTGCAGTAATAAACAAGCTGACAGAATTTATTGACAAAAGAACAACAGTTCATTTTTGTATGAGTTAATCTTCTTCCCTGTGATACATTAATGTCCTTCAATAAAGACCATCTAATTTTGTTCCCACACTTCAAGAGAGAGGTTTAGAATATGTTTCAGACAATAATGCTTGTGTTTAATGAGTCAGAATCAGAGGAATATATGGAACATCCCGGAAGAAAATGAAAAAAAAAAATCACTGTTCCAAAGGGAGAGTGCTGTGGTAGAGACACCAGATACTCAGTGCAAAAAGGCAAAGGATTCATTTTTCTTTCTTACTTTTGTTTCCAGATTTTTTCAATTAGAGTGCCTCCTAATGATATTGTTTATGCTAGCTGGCATTGGGATAACAAAAAGATTTGTTGGTGACAAAGGTAAGATAAATGGAATAAGTTTGATTTATATGGCTGAGTTTTATACGTTATTTCATTCACTCATTCATCAAATATCCAGTATATCTAAGTACCAAGTGGCATGCTTTGACATATACAGTTCATACCAATAACTTAGTGTGTTTTTCCCTCTTTTAAAAAATTCTGAGCTATATCTAACTGTTAGGAATAGATGACCACTAAATCAATAATTTTGTGCATGCCACTAAATCTTACCATTTTTTGGTATTTGATCCAGATATTTTCTGAAACAAGTAAAATAGAGATGTTTTTCCTGTTCCTATTACTTTCACCTATTCCCTAGAGGTAACCAGCAACCTTCATTTTTTATGTATTTTCATACATATGCATGTATCTATATCATTTATAAGATTGGTTTGCATATTTTAAAATTGCATATAAATTGCACATGAATAGTAACATTCCAGCTGTATCATTCTGTAACCTAGCTTTTTTTGCTCAAGCTTATGTTTTTGAGTTAAATCTATATTGATACAAGTAGCTCTACTTCTTACATTTTAATTACTATGTACTCTTCCATTGTTTGAATATTCCACAGTTCTCTTGATGGACTTTTAGGTTCTTTCATTTCTTTTTAAAAAGATATTTCTAATAGCTCTACAAGAAAAAGAAAAAAAAGTATTGTAGGGATATTCTTTACAAATGTAGGAAGTGTTTACCTGGTTTTATACCTAATACTGATATTGTTGAATCAAAGGTTATATCTGTCATTACATTTGCTAGATATTGCCAAGTTGCCATCCAGATAATGTACAGATATTCTTTGTTTTTTTGTTGGTTTGCATCCTGATAAATCCATCATAGGTTGAAAATATTGTATGTTGAAGATGCAGGTAATACACCTAACCTACCAAACATCATAGCTGACCTCATCTACCTTAAAAGTGCTCAGAAAACTTACATGAGCCTACAGTTGGGGAAAATCATCTAACATAAAGTCTGTTTTATAGTAATGTCTCATATAATTTGTTTATAGTAATGTCTCATGTAATTTGTTGAACACTCTACTGAAAGTGAAAAACAGAATGATTATATGGGTTCAAAATGTCCTAAGTGTATCAATTTATTTTTTCTTGTGGTCATGGGGCTGACTGGGAGCTGCTGCTCTCTGCTGTCACCCAGCATCACAAAAGAGTATGGTACTGCATATTGTTAGCCTGGGAAAAGATCAAAGTTCAAAGTACAGTTTCTACTGAATGCTTATCACTTTTGCACCATCATAAAGTCAAAATTCATAAGTTGAAGCATCATATGTTGGAAACTGTTGTACATGCAGTTATTTATATCCACATCAGGTTATGTAATTTTGTACAGTTCATGAAGTTCTCATGGCAAGTATACTGGGGTGGTTTGCCATTCCCTCCTCCGCAGGATCACGTTTTGTCAGAACTCTCCTCTATGACCCATCTGTCTTGGGTGGCCCTACATGGCATGTTTCATAGCTTCAGTGATTTACACAAGCCCCTTCACCACAACAAGGCAGTAATCCACAAAGTGCAGAAAACTAGAAGAAAACAACAGAAGGGGAAAGAATCTCTTCAGGAAAATTAGAAATATCAAGGGAACATTTTGTCTGAGGATGGGCACAATAAAAGTCACAAATGGTTAGAGTCTTAGTAGATGCTGAAGAGATCAAGAAGAGATGGAAAGAACACATAGAAGAACTGTACAAAAAAGATCTTATTGAACCAGATTACTATGGTGATGTGATTAGTCACCCAGAGCCAGACATTCTGGAGTGTGAAGACAAGTGGCCTTAGGAAGCATTGCTGTTAATAAAGCTAGTGGAGGTGATGGAATTCCAGTAGAGTTATTCAAAACCCTAAAGGATGATTCCATCAAGGTGTTCCATTCAATATGTCAGCAAGTCTGGGAGACCCACCAGTGGCTACAGGACTGGAAAAGGTCAATCTTTATCCCAATTCCCAAGAAAGGTAGTACTAAAGATGTACTAACCATCAAACAATTGCACTCATCTCCCATGCTAGTAAGGTCATGCTTAAAATCTTGCATTCTAGGCTTCAGCATCATGCAAACTAAGAACTTCTAGATGTCCAAGCTGGGTTTAGAAAAGGAAGAGGAAGCAGAGATCAAATTGCCAACATTTGCAGATCATAAAGAAAGCAAGTGAATTCCAGAGAAACATCTATCTCTGTTTCACTGACTATGCTAAAACCTTTGACTGTGTGGATCATGACAAGCTATGGAAGTCTCTTAAAGAGCTGGGAATACCATTCCATCTTACCTGTCTCCTGAGAAACCTATATGCGGGTCAAGAAGCAACAGTTAGGACCCTGTGTGGAACAACTGATTGGTTCAAGATTGAGAAAAGAGTATGACAGGGCTGTCTGCTGTCACCCTGTTTTACCAATACACTGAACACATCATGATGGTGACTGCAGCCATGAAATCAGAGACTATTGCTTCTTGGCAGGAAAGCTATGACAAACCTAGACAGTGTGTTGAAAAGCAGAGACGTTACTCTCCCAACAAGGCTCTGTGGTATTCCCAGTGGTCATGTACGGTTGTGAAAGCTGGGCCATAAAGAAGGCAAAACGCCAAAGAATTGATGCCTTCAAACTGTGGTGCTGGAGAAGACTCCTGAGAGTCTCTTGGACAGCAAAGAGATCAAACCAGTCAATCTTAAGAGAAATCAACTCTGAATACTTGTTGGACGGATTGATGCTGAAGCTAATGCTCCAGGATTTTGGTCATCTGATGTGAAGAGCCGACTCATTGGAAAAGTCCCTGATGCTGGGAAAGATTGAGAGCAGAAGGAGAAGAGGGCCTCAGAGGATGAGATGGCTGGATGGCATCATAGATGTGATGGACATGAACTTGGGCAAACTTCAGGAGATCGTGAGGGACAGGGAGGCCTGGCGTGATGCAGTCCATGGGGTTGCAAAGAGTCGGATATGACTGGGTGACTGAACAACAGCAACAGGTAGTGTATGCGTGTTCCTTTTGCTATACAACTTTACTAGCAAGTTGTGGCTTTTCTTTACTTCCTTGTTCCTGGAATATTTCACATAGAGATTCTTGTTCCTTTGATTTAAAAAAAAATGTGTCTTTATTTTTTTAATATCTAAGTAATTTATTTTTGACTGTGTTAGATCTTAGCTGAAGCACACGGGCTCTTCCTTGCAGTGCATGAGCTTCTCTCTAGTTGTGGCACATGGACTCCAGAGTGTGTGGGCTCCAGTTCTGGCATGCAGGGTCATAAGTTGTGGCACATGGGTTTAGTTGTGGCATGTGGGCCTAGTTGCCCTGTGGCATGTGGGATCTTAGTTCCCTAACCAGGAAATGAACCTGAGTCCCCTGCACTGGAATGCGGGCTCACTTCATTACTCTTCAGTTCTGTTTCTGGTGCATTACTGACCTCTTTTGTCTGTCTTAGCCGTATCTTTTTTATTTTCCATGTTTTCCTGTTAAAGATATATTTAATGGCTCTACTCCACCGTCTTCACTGGAGACCCCCTTCGCTCTCTTTAGCAGTACAGATTACTTTCATATCTGAGACTTTATTAAGATGAGCAATTAGAAAACACAGAATAGTCAATATCTACAGTCAAGACTCTGTAACAAGTTGATTAAAAGGAAGGTGAGGACTGAGTCAATTATGTAGTTAATTGATCTAAGCATTGGCAAATATGAGAATGGATTTAGGGAATGAAAGAGCAAAGATCATTTATGTTGTTAGTATAGTTAGGAGGTCCATGTCCCTATTTCCCAATAGAAATTAATATAAAGTCAATTCAGAATGATAGAGCTCTCCTAATCTCTGCATAGATGGTGATTCTACACATTCCCTTAGCCAGGCTTAAGGAATACAGCAACAGCCTGTAGAAGGACCATTCTGTCTGACCTACAGATAGGGACAGATGTGTGCAACTGAAATTCAGAATATATACCTAACAACTGATTGAAACATAGGCATCCATTTTTCTATGGTGATTTGATTTTTTCCCTTTGAAAAAGTAGATTTGTCTACTTTAGAGTCTCCTCACTTTAGAGTGGTCTGCTCTGTTGGTCAGTTTGGGAAGAAGTTCATCTTAATAATATTGCCCTTCAATATATAAACATGGTTTATCTTTTTTTTTTCTATCCCCATAGATTATTTTATAATTGCAAGTTTATACCTCTTAATCTCCCTCACTTATTTCACTCATCCCCTCACCCACCTTCCCTTTGGCAATCATCAGTTTGTTCTCTGTATCTGTTAGTCTGTTTCTGTTTTATTATATTTGTTTTGGTTTTTAGATTCCACATTATAAGTGAAATCGTACAGTGTTTGTCTTTTTCTGATTTATTTCACTTAGCATAATACCCTCGAGGTTCATTCATGTTTTGTAAATGGCCAGGTTTCATTCTATTTTATGGCTTCCATTTGTGTGTGTGTATGTTTGTGTGTACCACATCTTTGTTATCCATTCATCTACCAGTGAACACTTAGATTGCGTCCGTATCTTCTCTGTTGTAAATAATGCTGCAATGCACATAGGTTTAGCATATAATTTTCTGTATTATAGTTTTTTTTTCCTTTGGAAAAATATTCATAAGTGGAATTGCTGCATTATATGACAGTCCCTGTTAGCTCAGATGGTAAAGAATCCGCCTGCAAAGTGTGAGACCTGGATTTGATCCTTGGGTTGGAAAGATCCCCTGGAGAAGGGAATGGCTACACACTCCAGTATTCTTGCCTGGAGAATTCCATGGACAGAGGAGCCTAGTGGGTTACAGTCCATTGAGTTGCAAAGAGTCAGGTGTGACTGAATGACTAACAGTTTCCCTTTCACATGGTAGTCTTATTTTTAATTTTTTGAGGAGTCTTTTACTGTTTTCCGTATAGCTGCACTAATTTACACTCTGACCAATAATGCACAAAGGTTGCCTTTTCTCTATTGCTTCATCATCATGTGTCATTTATTGTCTTTTTGATGATAGTCATTATAACAGTTGTGAGGTAGTTTACATGACTTTGATATGAATTCATCTAATGATTAGTGATATTGATCATTTTTTCATGTGCCTGTTAGCTATCTTCATGTCTTCTTTGGAAAAATGTCTATCCTGTACGCTTTCCATTTTTAAACCCAATTGTGGTTGTTTGTTTTTTGATGTTGAGCTGTGTGAGTTCTTTGTATATTTGGGATATTAACCCTTATTCAGAGATGTATTGTTTTAGTTCAGTTCAATCACTTAGTTGTGTCTGACTCTTTGCGACCCCATGGACTGCAGCATGCCAAGCTTCCCTGTCCATCACCAACTCGCGGAGCCTACTCAAACCCTTGTCCGTTGAGTCAGCGATGCCATCCAACCATCTCATCCTCTGTTGTCCCCTTCTCCTCCCGCTTTCAATCTTTCCTAGCATCAGGGTCTTTTCTTTACAAATATATTATCCCGTTCAGTGGGTTCTCTTTTTGTTGATGGATGCTTTTTGTTTGACAAAGGTTCATTTGTTTATTTGCCTAAGAAGACATGTCCAAAAAAGCATTGCTAAGACTGATGTCAAATACCTTACTGCTTTCGTTCTTCTAAGAGTTTTATGGTTTCAGGTCTTATGTTTTGGTCTTTCATCCATTTGAGTTTATTTTCGTATATGGTATGAACGAGTAGACCAGGTTGATTCTTTTGCATGTAGCTGTCCAGTTTTTCCAACACTTGTTTACTGAAGAGGCTGTCTTTTCTCCATTCTATATTCTTGCCTTCTTTGTCTTAGACTAATAAGCCTCATAATTGTGGGTTATTTCTGGGCTTTCTCTTCTATTCCGTTGATCTGTACATCTGTTTTTGTGCCAACACCAGACTATTTTGATTATTATAGTTTTTTAAAAAATATAGTTTGAAATCAGCATGATTCTCTCAGCATTGTTCTTTCTCAAGATTCTTTTGGTTATTCAGTGTCATTTGTGTTTCCATACCATTTTAGAATTATTTGTTGTTCTAGTACTGTGAAAAATGTCCTTGGTATTTGAATAGGGATTGCATTGAACCTATAGACTGCCTTGGGTTATTGTTGTCTGTTGTTCAGTCATTAAGTCATGTCTGACTCTTTGTGACTTCATGGACTGCAGCACACCAGGCTCCTCTGGACTCCACTATCTCCCAGAGTTCACTCAAATTCATGTTCTTTGAGTCGGTGATGCTATCCTCTGCTGCCCCCTTCCCCATTTGCCTTTAATCTTTCCCAGAAACTTTTCCAGTCAGCTCTTTGCATCAGGTAGCCAAAGTATTGGAGTTTTAGCTTCAGCATCAGTCCTTCCAATGAATATTCGGGGTTGAATTCCTTTAGGATTGACTAGGTTTGATCTCCTTACAGTCCAAGGGACTTGCCTTGGGTAGTATTGTGATTTTAACAATATTAATTCTTTCAGTCCATGTGTATGTTAGGTTTCTTATCTCCACTTTTAGTTCTTTTTCTGATGTCATGTCTTGTTCCTTTGTTTGGAACATTTTCTTATGTCTTCTCATTTTGTCCAATTTTCTGCATTTATTTCTTTGTGTTAGTTAGGTTGGATTCATTTCCTAACCTTGAAGAAGTAGTTCCATGTAGAAGATAGCCTTTGAGTCCAGCAGCTCACTAACCTCTGGTCACCAGAGCTTTATGTTCCCAAAGTTCTCCCTATGCGGGCTGTATATGTCCTTTTATTGTTGTGGGGCTGACTAATATGGGCATTCTCATAAGCAGGACTGGCTCTGACCTAGTTGGCTACAAGATTGTGCCTCATGCAGTGGCTGCAGTCCTGTTAGAAGGCACAGTAGACTTCTCAGGTGGCTGTCTGTGTAGCTCAGGGAGACTTGGAGCTGGTGGCCACTGGGAGGTGGAGCTGGTTCCCCATGTGGCTGTTTGCATGACCCATGGGCCCAGGCTCAGAGCTGGATATGACCCCCTGCTTTATGGGCCTGGGTCCTGGGGGTGGCTGGCTGTAGGGGTTGGGTGAGCTGGGATTATGCTGGCACACTGCTGGGCAAAACTGGATCCCAACATCTCACTGGCTGCTGGGTTGGTGTGGAGGCTTGAACCTGGTGGTGGCCCACAAGTAGCTGGGGCCAGGTCCCCAGATGGCTGGCTACTTGAGCCCAGGCATCAAGTTGCCAGCTGTTGCTGGGAAGGTAAGCTCCAGTGCTAAAATGGTACAGGGAGGAATCCATTTGGTGCTTGCCAGCACCAGTGTCCTCTTGGTAGAACAAGCTCCTCCAAATGTCTGCTGATATGTCTGTCCCCAAGAGGGTTCCCAGTTGCCTCCTGATTGTTCAGAAGGCGCTACAAGATCAGCAAGTGAGTCTGACCAGGATCCTTTCAAATTATTGCCTCTGCACTGGGACTCAGGGTATGTGAGATTTTCTTGCCACTTTAAGATTAGCCTCTATGTCCTACAGACGTTTCACTCTTTTGTTTTCATGCCCCACTGGCCTTCAAAGCCAGACATTCTAGGGACAAATCTTCCTACTACAAGACCCGTGGGCTGGAGAGCCTGATATAGGGCTTAGACCCCTTACTTTTTCGGGAGAACCCTTGCAGTTGTGATTATCCTCCTATTTGTGAGTTGCCTACCTCGGGGTGTGAGGCTCAACTGTATTGCATCTCCATCTTTTTTACTAGCCTCACTGTGATTCCTTCTTTATATCTTTAGTTGTGGAAAATCTTTTTTGCTGGTTGTTTTCTTAGTTGCTCTGTTAATATCAATAGTTGTAATGTTGGTATGCCTGTGGGAAAAATTGAGCTCAGGACCTTCCTACTCAGCCATCTTGGCCACTACCCCCAGGTTGTCTTTCTTTTTATTTGTATCATTTTAAATGTCTTTCAGCAATATTTTGTAGTTTTCAGGGGACAATTCTTTTACCTTGTTGTTTAAATTTATTCAGAAATATTTTATTCCTATTGATTCTAGTGATTTTTAAAAATTTCCTTTTCAGACTTTTTCATTGTTAGTATGAGAAATGCAACTGATATTTGTCTTTTGACTTTGTATCTTGTAACTTTGCTGAATTTATTAGTTCTATTTGTGTGTGTGTGTGTATAATTTTTAGGAATTTTTCTACTTATAGGATCATGTCATCTGTAAACAGAGAAGTTTACTTTTTCCTTTCCAATTTGAATGTCTTTTTGTTCCTTTTCTTGGCTAGAAAGTCCATTACTACATTGAACAGAAGTGGCGAAAGTGGTCATCTTTGTCTTGCTCCTATTGTCAGAGGAAAAGCTTTCTTTCTTTCACCTTTGAGTATTTTGATAGCTTTGGGTTTTTCATATGTGGCCTTTATTATGTCGGGAAAGTTATATTCCTAGTTTATTGGTTATTTTTTAATCATGAATAGGTATTGGAAAGGAAAATGAAGTTCCTCAGTCGTGTCTGACTCTTTGTGACCCCATGGACTGTAGCCTACCAGGCTCCTCCATCCATGGAATTTTCCAGGCGAGAGTACTGGAGTGGGTTGCCATTTCCTTCTCCAGGGGATCTTCCGGACCCAGGGATTGAACCTGGGTCTCCTGCATTGCAGGAAGACACTTTACCATCTGAGCCACCAATGCTTTTTTTGCACCAATTGTGATAATCATGTTTTTTTTCTTGAATTTTCTTAATATAGTATTTTTGTATGTTGAATTATCCTTGCATTTCAACAATAATTCTCACTTGATCATGATATATAATCTTTTTAACATACTGCTTAATTATTTGCTAATATATAGTTGAGAAGTTTTATATAAATATTCGTGTGGGATGTTAGTCTGTGGTTTTCTTACACTGTGCCTGATTTTTGTATCAGGATATTGCTGTCCCCATGGAATGAATTAGGAAGTGTTCACTCCTCTTCAATTTTTGGAAGGATTTAGGAAAAATTGACATTATATCATTTTTAATATTTTCATAGAATTCACAAGTGAAGCCATCTGGACCTAGGCTTCTCTGTGTTAGAGGTTTTTGATTATGGAATCAAACTCCTTACTTGTTATGGATCTAGTAAAAATTTCTATTTGTTCTTGAGTCACTTATTGTAGTTTGTGTATTTCTAGGAATTTGTTCATTTCATCTAGGTTATATAATTTTTTGGTGTATAGTTATTCATAGTGTTCTTTCATAATTCTTTTTTTTTGTAATATTGTTAATAATATCCCCATTTTCATTTATGATTTTAGTAATTTGTCTTCTCTTTTTTCTTAGTAAATATAGCTAAATTTTGTCAATTTTGTTAATCTTTTCAAAGAACCACCTTTGGTTTTGTTGAATATCTTATTGTTTTCCTAGTCTTTATTTTATCCATTACCACTTAATCTTTATTATTTCTTTCCATCTGCTACCTTTGGGTTTAGTTTTTTTTTCTTTTCTGGTTATTTGAGGTGTATAGTTAGTTCTTGATTTGAGCTCTTTCTTTTCTTTCAATGTATGCATTTAAAACTGTAGATTTCTCTCATAGTACTACTTCCATTACATCTTATAACTCTTGATATGTTGTGTTTTTATTTGTCTCAAGGTATTTTCTAATTTCCTTTACAATTTTTTTTACTCATTGATTATTTATGAGTGTGTTGTTTAATTTCCATGTTTGTGGATATTTTTATTTCTTTCTGCTATTGATTTCTATTCTAGTATCATTTCATTGTTATCAGAAAAGATATTTTTTATGATTTCAAACAATTAAAATTTATTAATATTTAAGATTTATTAAGATTTTGTGGCCTAAATATTGTCTATCCTGGGGAATTTTTCATGTGCACTTAAAGGAGATGTGTATCTCTTTTTATTGGGTGAAGTGGTCTCTGTCAGCTCTAATCGGCTAATAGTGTAGTTAAAGTTTTGTATATTCTTATTGATTTTATGTATCATTGTTCTATACATTATTAAAAGTGGGAGTATTAAAATTTCAAGTTATTATGGACTTTTCTATTTTTCCCTTCAATTTTGCCCATTTTTCTTCATATATTTTGCAGCTTCTTTATTATTATTCAGTCGCTCTGTTGTGTCTGACTCTTTGCAATTCCATGGGCTGCAGCATGCCAGGTTTCCCTGTCCTTCACTATCTCCCAGAGTTTGCTCAAACTCATGTCCATTGAGTCAGTGATGCCTTCCAACCATCTCGTCCTCTATCGTCCCCGTCTCCTCCTGCCTTCAATCTTTCCCAGCATCAGGGTCTTTTCCAGTAAGTAGGGTTGTGCCTGTTTATAATTTTTAGATATCTTGTATTGACCTGTTCTTTTGTAATCTTTTCTGACTTAATGTCTGTTTTGTCTGAACAGTTCTCTTTTGGTTACTATTTGAATGGAATATCTTTTTCTTTGGGTTTTCCTGGTGGCTCAGTGGTAAAAATTCTGCCTGCCAATGCAGTAGATGTGGGTTCAATCCCTGGGTCGGGAAAATCCCCTAGAGAAGGAAATGGCAACAGTTTATGGGTTGCAAAAGAGTCAGACACGACTTAGTGACTAAACAACAATCTTTTTCTATGATTTTAATCAAATCTGCCAATCTCTATGTTTTAATGGAATAATGAAATCTATTTACTTTTAATGTGATTAACAATAAAGAAAAAATATTTCTTCAAATTTAGCTATATTTTCTGCACATCATATATTTTTGTTCTTCACTTCTTCCATTACTGACCTTGTAAAATTTACTTTTCATACCATTTTGGTTTCTGTCTTTTTTCCTTTTTTTTGTAAGTATTTTTTTTATTATTTTCTTATTGGTTAATTTGGGGATTAAAATTTACATCTTAAACTTACAGCATTCTAATTCAAATAATATCAACTTAATTTCAAAACTATAAAGATACTCTGTTCCCATATGCCTTATTTAGTTCAGACATTGTTTTCTCCATTTCCTTTCGTTCTTTTTTCATGATTTCTTTAGTTTATCAAATCTATTTAATGCAGTTGATTTAATATCTTTAACTAATATTTCCAATGTCTGGGCTTTCTGGGTGATGATCTCTGTTTAATTATTTTTTCCCTGTGAATAGGCCATTCTTTTATGTTTCTGTGTATGGTTTGCAAATTTTTATTGAGGTTTGGACATTCTGAGTACTATGTTGTGGTAACTCTGGAAATCTAATTTTCTCATTCCTCCTGGATTGCTGTTTTTTTGCTTGTTAAGAGCTGAAACTATCCTTTTATGATTTTCTGACCTATTTTTGTAAAGTGTGTATCTTTGTTTTTTGTGGTCACTGAAGTTTCTCTTTCATTTTTTTTTTCTCCTTCAGTCAACTGGTGACCTGGCAAGATTTCCTTAAATATCTGGCTCTCAATAGTGGATGAAGTAGTCTTGTGTCTTTTAGATCCCCTGTGGCTAGGAAGGCATGTTAGCCCTTTGGTGTTGAAACAGTGGCTGATCTCTATGCCAGTCCCTCAGTGATAAAAAGCAGCAATCAGCAATCAAATTTCAAAATCTGTATCCCTAGGGAACAAGTTTTTACTGCTCATCTATCTGGCTCTAGCAAGTAGTATCAGGATTATGGGGTGTATTCTGCATAGTTGCCTGCCATAGGATTAGTGGTTGGAGGATAGTAGCTAATAATTACAATGGCCAAAATTGACTGAAATTTACGATCCTCTTCATCACACTTTCACCAAGCCTTCCCCTAGATGCTGCAAGTGTTATAGTCAATTCAGAATTCCAAAATAGTTGCTTTATACAGCTCCTGACAGTTTGCTATTTCTGTGGAAGGTTGCATTTCTGAAATATCATACTCTACCATCTTCCCTCATGCCACTCATGAAGTGCTTTTTGTTCTTGTTTTTTTTTTTTTGTCCATTTTTAATTTGAGTGTTAGTAAGTTTATTATGATTTTTTTAAATGCTTACTATTTAAAGATTATGAGCTTTTGTCTGAAATATTTTTCTATTTTTGCCCTTTAAATTTTTTGCTATTAATGTTCATTTTATATGTTTTGATATCTGTTGATTTTTTTCTTTGAGAATTAGACGGTCCTTCCTTTTTCAAGATTGATTACATATTTACCAACATTTTCTTCTAGATGTCATTATTTCATTTTTAATAGTTCATTTTTTAAACCATGTGGAATTTATTTGGATGTATTATATGCGGTAAGGATCTAACCTGATATTTTTTATAAATTGTGAGCTAAAGTTCCCAACATCTTTTTTTTTTACTAACCTGTACTTTACTCACCTTGTTTTTTTTTTTTTTTTTTAATTTGTGTTAATAATTAATTTATTACTTTTGACTGTGCTGGGTCTTCGCTGCTGTGCTTGGGCCTCCTCTAGCTGTGGCGAGCGGGGCCACTCTCTAGTTGCATAGCACAGTCGGTGCTCAGACTTTAGCAGTTGTGGTACACAGGCCTAGCTGACCTCAGGCATGTGGGATCTTCCAGGACCAGGGATTGAACCAGTGTTCCATGCCCTGCAGGGTGGATTATCAACCACTGAACCACCAGGGAAGCCTCACTTTGGTTTTGAATAATGCTTTTTATTATACATTAAGTTGATATTCCTCTCTCTTAATTTGGCCTATAATTTTGTTCCAATGATATGCCTGCCTGTGCCTTCACCTATACAACTTACTTTTAAAACTTTATATTTGGGGTAGATTTTATTATTCCAAATCCTTTTTCTATCCTTTGTCATAAGATTATATAATCACATCTTTTGCCATGAACTTTGCAATGCACTCCCACTGTCATTCTGGGCTTGGCCATGACTTTGGCCCATCTGATTTTAGAAAATATGTTACAGAGAGGGACCTGAAAAGTGTTTCCAAATTTAGACTTGTTCTCCTTCTTCTCATAGAACTGCCATGAGAAAAGCATACCTTCCTAGATCCAAGAGGAGAATGAAAGACATATAGAAAGGAGCTGCCTTAGCTAAACTGCCCCAGCTAGGCTTAGACTAGGGTAAGTGAGCCTTAGTCAACTGAAAGATAATGAAGAAAGCCCAGCCAATTCCCAAAAAGCTGAATAGCGTGTACTATACTAGATTAGCCAGTTCCTAACTGATTCACAACCATCTGAAATAAATGAATGCCTGTAAGATTTTTGTGGTTGTTTATTATTCAGCAATAACTGACCAATTCAACAATGTATTTTAGGATATAGTAGAACTTCAACTCATTTTATTTATTTACTAATTTGCAAAAGTAGTTCATAACTATTCTTGACTATTTACCCTGGTTTTCTTACTAATATAATTATTGATTTGCATACCTTTTATTTCACCTTGAACCAGTCTAATTCTAAGAGATGTTTGACAGCAGACTAATTTATTCTTTCTTAGTAGTGTCCACCACAGTATCTATCTCAAACTGTCTTTGCTTATGATGATAATACTTACTCATTGTTGAATTAAACTGAATAACTAGAAATTAAATTCTCGAGGAATGTAGGAAATCCCTACATTACCATTTACTTTATTACCTATAATGAAATTTAGAATGTTTGGTGCCATATAGATGCAGCCTGTATTTAGATGGGTTTTATTTTATTCTGCAGTCTCTTCTCCATTGTAGCAATGGTAATTACAATTTATATCAAATGTCATATGTTACCTTGGGTAATGCTAGTATTTGTAATATAGGACCAACATAACTGGTTTTCATTTCTCTTTGTATTTCGATTTTGCTTTAGCTTAATCTCCTCAAGCTTACTCAGAAGGCTTCTTTAATTACCTTATTTTTATTTCAAGGACTATTTGGATTTATATGAAAGACTTTACAGTTTAGTTCATTTCAGTAGCTCAGTCGTGCCCAACTCTTTGTGACCCCATGAACTGTAGCACTCCAGGCTTCCCTGTCCATCACCAACTCCTGGCGTTTACTCAAACTCACATCCATAGAGTCGGTGATGCCATCCAACCGTCTCATCCTCTGTCATCCCCTTCTCCTCCCACCTTCAATCTTTCCCAGCATCAGGGTCTTTTCAAATGAGTCAGTTCTTCGCATCAGGTGGTCAAAGTTTCAGCTTCAGCATCATTCCTTCCAATAAGTATAAAAGATTGATTTCTTTTGGGATGGACTGGTTATATCTCCTTGCAGTCCAAGGGACTCTCAAGAATCTTCTCCAACACCACAGTTCAAAAGCATCAATTCCTCAGCACTCAGCCTTCTTTATAGTCCAACTCTCACATCCATACATGAACAATGGAAAAAATAATAGCTTTGACTAGACAGACCTTTGTTGGTAAAGTAATGTCTCTGCTTTTTAATATTCTGTCTAGGGTGGTCAAAACTATTCTTTCAAGGAGCAAGTGTCTTTTAATTTCATGGCTGCAGTCAATGTCTGCAGTGATTTTGGTGCCAAAAAAATAAAGTCTGTCACTGTTTCCATTGCTTCCCCATCTATTTGCCATGAAGTGATGGGACCAGATGCCATGATCTTAGTATTTTTAATGTTGAGTTTTAAGCCAACATTTTCACTCTCTTCTTTCACTTTCATCAAGAGCCTATTTAGTTCTTCTTCACTTTCTGCCGTAAGGGTGGTGTCATCAACTTATCTGAGGTTATTGATCTTTCTCCCAGCAATCTTGATTCCAGCTTTTGCTTCATCCAGTCCAGCGTTTCTCATGATATACTCTGCATATAAGTTAAAAAAGCAGTGTGACAATATACAGCCTTGATGCACTCCTTTCCCTATTTGGAACCAGTCTGTTGTTCCATGTCCAGTTCTAATTGTTGTTTGCTGACCTGCATACAGATTTCTCAGGAGGCAGATCAGGTAGTCTCGTATTCCCACCTCTTGAAGAATTTTCTATAGTGTGTTGTGATGCACACAATCAAAGGCTTTGGCATAGCAAATAAAGCATAAGTAGATATTTGTCTGGAACTCTCTTGCTTTTTCGATGATCCAAGGGATGTTGGCAATTTGATCTCTGGTTTCTCTGCTTTTTCTAAATTCAGCTTGAACATCTGGAAGTTCACGGTTCACGTATTGCTGAAGCCTGGCTTGGAGAATTTTGAGCATTAATGTACTAGCGTGTGAGATGAGTGCAATGGTGCAGTAGTATGAGCATTCTTTGGCATTACCTTTCTTTGGGATTGGAATGAAAACTGACCTTCTCCAGTTCTGTGACCACTGCTAAATTTTCCAAATTTATTGGCGTATTCAGTACAGCACTTTCATAGCATCATCTATTAGGATTTTGTTTTATTTATTTATTTTAATTGGAGACTAAATACTTTACAGTATTGTAGTGGTTTTTGCCATAAAATTGACATGAATCAACCACAGGTGTACATCTGTTCCCCATCCTGAACCCCCCTCCCACCTCCCTCCCCATCTTATCCCTCAGGGTCATCCCAGTGCACCGGCCCTGAGCACCCTGTTTCATGCATCGAAGCTGGACTGGCCATCTGTTTCACAGATGATAATATACATAATTCAATGCTATTCCCTCAAATCATCCCACCCTCTCCTTCTCCCAGAGTCCAAAAGACTGTTCTATACATTTGTATCTCTTTTGCTTTCTCACATATAGGGTCATCATTACCATCTTTCTAAATTCCATATATATGTGTTAGTATACTGTATTGGTGTTTTTCTTTCTGGCTTATTTCACTCTGTATAATAGGCTCCAGTTTCATCCACCTCATTAGAACTGATTCAAATTCCATCACCAGCACTAGTTTTGTTTATAGTGATGCTTCCTAAGGTCCACTTGACTTAGCATTCCAGGATGTCTGACTCTAGGTGACTGATCACAGTATCATGATTATCTGGGTCGTGAAGATCTTCTTTGTATAGGTCTTCTGTGAATTCTTGCCACCTCTTCTTAATATCTTCTGCTTTTGTTAGGTCCATACCATTTTTGTCCTTTATTGTGCCCATCTTTGCATGTGAAATATTCCCTTGGCATCTCTAATTTTCTTGAAGAGATCTCTAGTCTTTCCCATTCTACTGTTTTCCTCTATTTCTTTGCATTGACCACTGAGGAAGGATTTCTTATCTCTCCTTGCTATTCTTTGGAACTCTGCATTCAAATGGGTATATCTTTCTTTTTCTCCTTTGCCTTTTGTGTCTTTTCTTCTCTCAGATATTTGTAAGGCCTCCTCAGACAACCATTTTGCCTCTTTTCATTTCTTTTTCTTGGGGATGGTTTTGAACACTGCCTCCTGCACAGTGTCACGAACCTCTGTCTGTAGTTCTTCAGGCACTCTGTCAATCAGATCTAATCCCTTGAATCTATTTGTCACTTCCACTGTGTAATCGTAAGGGATTTGACTGAGGTCATTCCTGAATGGTCTAGTGGTTTCCCCCACTTTCTTCAATTTAAGTCTGAATTTGGTAATAAGGAGTTCATGATCTGAGCCACTGTCAGCTCCCAGTCTTGTTTTTTCTTGACTATATAGAGCTTCTCCATCTTTGGCTGCAAAGAATATAATCAATCTGTTTTTGGTATTGACCATCTCGTGATGTCCGTATTACAGTCTTCTCTTGTGTTGTTGGAAGAGTGGGTTTGCTTTGACCAGCATTTTCTCTTGGCAAAATTGTGTTAGCCTTTGCCCTGCTCGTTTTGTACTCCAAGGTCAAATTTGCCTGTTACTCCATGACTTCCTACTTTTGGACTCCAGTCCCCTATAATGAAAGAGTCATCTTTTTTGGGCGTTAGTTCTAGAAGGTCTTGTATGTCTTCATAGAACCATTCAACTTCTTCAGCATTACTGGTTGGGGCATAGACTAGGTTTACTGTATTTACTGTGTGTTAAGAGTTTACAGCAGGTGGAATATACTGACTCAGTCCAGTAGGTAAGAATGCTTGCAGATTTTCACGGGGTTTTAGTAACGTCATATGTAATGTTTTTGAAGATTGTCAGAATAGATTCAAGGGCTTCCCTCATAGGTCAGTTGGTAAAGAATCTGCCTGCAATTCAGGAGACCCTGGATCTATTCCTGGGTTGGAAAGATCCACTGGAGAAGTGATAGGCTACACACTTCAGTATTCTTGGAGTATTCTTCCCTTGTGGTTCATCTGGTAAAGAATCACCTGCAGTGAGGGAGACCTGGGTTTGATCCCTGGGTTGGGAAGATTCCCCTGGAGAAGGGACTCTTCCCCACTCCAGTATTCTGGCCTGGAGAATTCCATGGACTGTATAGTCATGGGGTCGCAAAGAATCAGACGGGACTGAGTGACTTTCACTTTCACTTCAGAATAGATTCATGATATGTACCTTATGTATTAAAAGTCAATATTTTCTGGCTTTGATTTTGCTAGAATTAAAAAAAAAAAGTGGGGCAGAATATGAGTCTGGTTATTATCTCACCAACATAATGAGATTATGTTCTTGAGTTTCAGTGTATTTTTAATCTTTCTATCAAGATTTGTTAGAACCATCTTCCCTTTATTATTTATCACACAAGGGATCTTATTAATGGTACTTTATCTTTTTGCTGCACCTTTCCATCTTTCCATCTGTTTGTGAGGCATTTTAATTGACTTTACAGTTCTCCACAATAATTAAATATTTTCCCAGGCAACCTATGATAGATGGTTCTCCTATTGTGTTTAATCATTCCCCTTAAATATTATACTAAAACTCACCAAAGAATAATATATTACATTAGTTTTCATTTAGTTGTGTCGTTGTGAAGTCACTCAGTTGTGTCCGAATTTTTGTGACCCCCGTGGACTGTAGCCTACCAGGCTTCTTCGTCCATGGGCTTTTCCAGGCAAGAATACTGGAGTGGGTTGCCATCTCATTTATGTTTGCATTTAATAAAGTTAGCCTACTAAATCATTTGTCCAAAGTTTCAAAAACATGGCTCCCAAAAACAAAGGAGTTATAAAAAGGTAACTAAATTACTAGTGTGATGACAGCATTTTCAAGGCAGTCTAGTCTTGTATTTTAGGATGTGCATAAAGCATGGAAGTCAATTCCCCAATTTTCATTCAGTGAAGCTATCTATTATCATGACCTTGTGCAGCACATATGACCTTGTCCAAGTCACTTAACATCTCTGAGCATCTGGTTTTTAAAGTTTTTATTTTCCAAACTATTTATCTTACTCTGTACATGGTAAAAGGAGGTAGCGATACTCTTTTAATAATGATTCTCCTGGGATATTTACAGTACAAAAATTATAAAAGTATATATTAAGATAGAGTCAATATACCACTCTCCTCCTGTCTCCTGAGCCATGCAAATATAGCTGACTTTGTGTAATGAATATAAATGACCTCTTGAAATTATCTACATCTGACTGGTATATGTGATGAAACATAGTTGTCTGGCCCACTTTGCCTATCATGTAAATAAACACTCCATGAATGTTTATTGTATTAAATTTTTACTTTCAGAAAAAGAATTCTCTGACCAGATGATTAAATATACCTGGTTACATATATGAGCATTGGCAGTGATATTTGCATAACTGATGCTAAAATTATCTCCAATCAGAAAGCATGTATCTCTTGTTTATTATTCATATAAATCTACTGAGGAAAAGACATCTCTAGGTAGAAATGATCTCATATTTCCACCTTGAGTTAAAAAGATAGTCTGTGAAGACAGGTACACACAGGCAAATACAATGATGATTATTGAAATAGTTGAAGGGAAATCCTGTTATTAAGGCTCTTATAAATTTTAGCTATTGACTTTAATTAAGAAAAGCAAACAGGATTCTCTTTTGTTTTTCTCTCTTCAAAATGGTTGCCATATTGAAAGCACAAGCAATGGCAGTTTCCTTTGGCTCCCCTTAATCTTCACATATACCCATATCTTCCAACCATTACTTTTTTCTTCTGTTTCCATTCTCAATGCAGAATAATATACCTTACCTACTTTTAAGATTTATCATGAAAGGAGAAAGTCTAACCTGCGGGGTAGGTGCTGATGTTTTGACAGAAAAAAAAAAAAAAGGTCAGAATCAAAAACTAGTCAATAAACTGCCACTATTTCAAAACCCAGTACCATGGAATGAAGAAGTAGAGTTCAAATCCAAAAGGAAAAGTAACAAGTCAAATCAAGGGACGAAATAACAGAGTTCACTATGGATATGAGAATAGGGAGAAACTTTGTCAGAGGAACACTTTCCTCACACTCTTAGTCTCGCTTTTTTTGTGAGCTTGAGGACAACTGACCCCACTTCTGAGTTGATGTTCAGAAGAAAGCAGATATGGTGCTCCGCATATGAGTCTACGGGGGATATTGTGTCTCTGATATTAAATGACAATCCTAGAGGCCTAGAGGAAAGTTACAGAGATCAACAGACTGTAAGAATGATCTATTCTAACTTCATACTTCCTAGGTTTCCTGCATGCATGCGTGCTAAGTCACTTCAGTCCTGTCTGACTTTCTGCGACCCTATGGACTGTAGCCTGCCAGGCTTCTCTGTCCATGGGATTCTCCAAGCAAGAATACTGGAGTGGGTTGCCATGCCCTCCTCCAGTGAATCTTCCTGACCCAGGGATCAAACCTGCATCTCCTGCTACTCCTGCATTGCAGGAGGATTCTTTACTGCTGAGCCACCAGGGAAGCCCTCTTAGGTTTCCTACTACCTCTATTTTCTCAGTTTAACACATTTGCTATGAAGAATGTGCAATATAGATTTTCAATGGTGGAAAAGGTTAAAGTTCTCTATACATTTGGACAGACAATCTGCATATGGGATACTCCATAATGACATGGCTAGAGTCAACCATGTATGTAAAAAGTTAAAATTCTTGTCCACTATCCAGTGTTCGGTCCATGTTACACCAGTTCTGCCAATACTTGACAGTACCAGGGAAATGTTCCACTGCCTTCCAGACTCTGTTCCTATTGGCCTCTGAGGCTGCTGGAACATTAGAATACCTCTGTTGATACTTTAACTCCCTGCCTTAGCAAGGGAACAAATGAGTGAGGGTGTTTGTCATAGGAACTCTTGAGGTCCCTCTGCTTAATCTGTGCTTCTTCCAAACACTCTATAAGTCACTTGGGGCAATGAAGAAAGACAACTACTTCATTAGATTATCTCTGAATCCATATGGGCCAGAATTTGGGCCATGTAAATGAATGAGAACATTTGAAAACGATAGATACATTTGCACAGATGGGACAAGCAATAAAGGGATTCAAGTGGCAGGCAAAAGTCCATTTAGATGGTATAGTCAGACAGAATCAGATGATCCAGGGTTTTAATAGGCTCTGATTACTAAGTCCTGTGACCTTGGGTGATGGCTTAACTTCTTTGAGTCTTATCTGTGTTAAGTGAGGATAATATGTAGCTCACAGGTTTCTGTACAAAAGAAATGATATAGAGCATATAGTAAGCATTAAAATAAATGACATTTAGTTTATCTTAGAACATAGTATCTGTAAGCTGTGAAAGATGCCAGAGCAAGGCAGCAGTCATCTTCAGGGTTATAGGGTGCCTCAACAGCCTGAATTGACTGAGCGGTTGAGAAAGAAGAGGACTTAAAGTTGGAAGGAACAGCACAAGCAAGGGAATAATGGTATAATAAAGCAAAACCTCTTAGATCAGATTTTTAAAAAAAACAGAGGAGCAGACAATTTCTGTCTTCTGCAGGCAAATCCCAAGAAAAATAAAGGAGCTGTTTTAAAATCAGCTCCAGACATTACTTTTTATGTTTACCATTCCTGTTGCTGGAAGCCTGATTAAGTTGGAAGTGCAATCAGTTTTCTCAGGAAATGGTATTAGTGTTAATTAGTATGGTGTGAAACTAGCAGGTTTCGCGTATCAGTGGGGTCAATGGAAATTTTAGTCACTGCAACTTTGGAGCATCTCTCAAACCATGAAGTTTGCAAACTTTTTCACATATCCCAAATTAAAAAAAAGAAAAAAAACAACAAAACAACAACAACAACAACTATTAAGCACAGAGCCAGCTATTAACAGGATTATTGTCCATGATGCTTTCAGAAGGTGGAGGGGAGGGGCAGAAATTGAGGTACAGAACTACTTAAAGACTACCACTGCTAACCCCAAAGAGAAGGAGAAAGAACATATGATATATTTCATTATTTGTATATAATCTATGCAGTGTTAGCTCAATTTTTTTCATTATATCCTTAACTGTGCTTTTAGTGTTTTAAAGGCCCTCTGGAATATATTGCTGTCCATATTGCTGTCGATAAAGGGATTGTAAGGATATTGTGTTCCTTACAATAATGGAATTGCATCCCCAAATAGCTCCCTATTGGTGCCTGCAATAATCGTTAATCACTCTTTGACTTGAAATTTTGATGGTTCCCGTTAAGTTGCTAATAACTTCGGGAGGGATACCGTGTTAAACTATGAAGTCTTGTTAAACCTTAAGTGAGAATTAATTGATCAGATCTTTCCAACAACAACAACAAAAAATCTGTTGAAAAGAGATTTTCTAAGAGAGTATATAGGGAATTATCTGGTGGGAGTGAATTTGATTAGAGATTGTTTGGGGCATGCAGAATAAAGACACTATGGGGATTCCTGGAGGATGGTGTAAAAGTATTTGTGAGTAGGAAAATAGCTGAAAGAAGAGTAATAACGTTTCTGGGGGAAATTTTAGCAAGAGTTTACCATGTCCTGAGCATTAGGTCAAGGACACTCACTTTTTTTTTTTTTTAATCTTATACACTCAAGTTTTATCTAGTGAGCTCTGCCTATAGATCTAGCGACTATTTTAAGAATTTGTATTCTTATAAATTTTGATTCAATTTCTCTTCATAGTTCTTATATTTGACCTTTCAAGTTTAAGGACCAGTAAAAATAAGACAAAATTCCCTAGTGAAAACTGTTAGCCTTCCTTCAGGGAAGGGCTTTAACACTATTTGATCAGTTGTATCCTGATGAAAGGGAAACATTGCACTGTAACTTTTTTCTGCTTATTCTAAAAAGATTTAGCAAACCCTTCATATACTCCTGCCTTATGCGTGAAGGTATGAAGATAATTATGGATGTTGCATTCCAGCCAAGGAATACATTTTAGTGAAAGCTTAGGTTCAGTAATGAGTTTTTAGAGCAGAAATACTTATCCTACTCTTTCAACCTGTGCTTATATATTTGGTGTTAGATAAACAAGAGAGGAATTTTTGGTTTTATAAAATGACACATGGCAAATCTTACTGTGGGTAAAGATTTCTTTTAAGCTTAGTGTTTTAATGATCAACAATGGGCTTAGAAGTGATTTTAATTTTATATCATTTTTCTCTAGAGCATTACATCCCAGTGAATAAAAATAACTAAGAAGATTTAGCTTTGTATGCATGAGAGTAAGACTTTAACCTTAGAATTTCAGTCTTCTGGGCTGTGTTTTCTCACCTGTGACTCTTATTTTTTTTTAAATTGAAGTATAGTTGATTTACAATGCTGTGTTAGTTTTCAGATGTATAGCACAGTGATTCAGTTATATGTACATACATATCTATTTTTTTTTCAAATGCTTTATCCTTATCATCTGTGACTCTTCTATGATTTGTGCTCTACTATACTGTAAGTTTCCCTATCCACAAGTCTTTGGATTAATTAGGATCTGCATATATGAGGTTATAGAAAATACAGCAAATACAGCAAAGTGTGCACTTACAGAGAACACATTAGCTAAATACACTCATAACTATGACCTCAGTTTGACTCTGGAAAAAAAAAATAATTCTGTGCCAATCAGCAACAAAAGAACTTTCCATTGTTTTTTAATGAATAAGGCGTTAGAAGAGTAAGCATGTTGATGTCAGGAATTATATGTGCCATCAAATTCATTTCCGCCAAGTACAGTTATGTATGATTTTAATCATTTGTTTTCAAGTAAATCAGCTTAAAGACTTAGTTGATCATGAGTAGTTTGGAATTCATAATTTTAAATGAAAATCATTGTTGAAATTGTGCTCTTGTTCAATTAAAATCTTCGTTAACTGGAAAAAAAGAACATTGTAAATAGATTGTGAAGAGAAAAAGAAGAGGAAATAAGGAAGTGAAAGAAAAAGACATGCCTCCTGCGGTGGTGTAATAGGGGTTGTCTTAGAAGTATATGCTTTGAGAAAAGAGCAAAAAGAACCCAGAGGGATAAAAATTTATAATTTTGATTCTATCACCCTCATTTTTCATTATGCAAGGTTAGCAGGGAGATGAGAATCCAAGACTAAAAAGGTAACAAATTATCATTAGCTTTCTGCACCATGTAAGATCTCAGGGGGAGATGCTAAGTAGTGAGGCTGCTTGTTGCACAGCTGAAATTGGGGGTCTCTTAGCTCACCAAAACAAAAGCACCTACATGAAAACTCAACTATTACTGTAATCAGAAGTAATGAACATACTTCTCCTTATCTGGATTTAAATATAATTCAACAAAATCACTTCATATTAAAAGATTTTCTTAAAAAGAATATTTGGGAAACCAAAGACAGCAATAGGGGATGAATGAATTGCATTGAATTTTGCCATGAGGTGATTTCTGTTCAGAGATAAAAATTTGTAATTTAGAATGTAGTAGCAGTTCTATACTGTTTTCTTAATGGTAGAATTTATAGTTCCATACTCTCAAAGACATGACATTATTTATAATAATAGAAAATTCCTTTGAGCACATGAAAGTGTTTTATAATAATAATAAGTAAAACTGAAGAATCCACCACTCCCTTGAAAAATGTGGAACTTGTTTTATTGGTTCTGCCACAAGGAAAAAAACATTTTCATAAGTATGGGAGAAATCAGAATTTATGCAACATAAAATATATGTCTTTTTTATAATCCTTCTAAATAACATTAGAGCACAGACTGGTAGGGCTGTGTAATTATTTTGCTGCCATAAGAAGATTAACATATAATCTTAACTATATTTCAACCTGATTATTTATTTGAGTGAGCACATATCTTTGGGAGAGGCATCTAGTGAAGTGAGGGGGGAGGTAGACACCTGCTTAGATAGTTATATGTCCAGATACAATCCTGATGACCAATGTGGTGAGAGCCAGATTTCATCTCATTCGTCTGACTATAAAATATGACAGTATTATTAGATGAATGTTATTCATGTACAAAATTGGGTATGATATGCATAATGATTTTATGTGCACCTGAGACTGCTTTCCTAAAATGATGTTTTGTATACATGTATTACCATTTTTGGGAGATCTCATGTAACTGAAATAGGGAAAATATCTCATTATCTCTATTTAATAAGATATTTTTAATATTAAAATGGAGAAACTTTATTTCTGACAAGTTACAGCATATCTATTTATGTGGTTCTAAATTCTATATTTTCAGCCTGGACCTCTCCCCAGAATTTCAGTTCGGTGTGGCCAAGTGTCTACTGGGTATCTCTGCATATCCCACTGGTCCTTTAAATCAACTAGTCCAAGTCCGATGTGGAAATCACGCTTCTTTACCCAAGCTTTGCCACGTCTCCCAGGTCTCTACATACCCTTTCCCTTAGGTCCACCTGTAGTGGAAATATAGACTTTCATATTCAATTTGAAACCACTTCCTAATAATCTTATCTCCTTAATAATAATAAGCATTTTTTATATATGGCATCTCCTTTACATCCTAAGTTCAGTCTCTGCTTAAAAAATCTTTTCCAGCTCGTCTACTTGTTTCAAATCTTGGCCTCTTCAAAACTATTCAGTCCACCCTACAGCCTGCGTTAACCTTTATGGAATGCATATCTGACCGTGTTACTCCCATAACTAAAGTACTTCAATGGGACTTCTAGATAAACACATCAGTTTATACGTGTGTTTATCTGAAACACTTCTTGAAACGCATAAAATCATGGATAGTAAAAGCAACTGAAAAAGTAGAGAATCACAAAGACAAAGAGAATGGGAAAGGAAACCCAGAAGACTAGACACATCCACAAATTTTGGGAGATGAAAGGCACATGGATGAGCAATAATTTATGTAACAGAATGACTACTTCCCTGGTGGCTCAGCTGATAAAGAATCCACTTGCAATGTGGGAGACCTGGGTTCAGTCCCTGGGTTGGGAAGATCCCGTGGAGAAGGGAACAGCTACCCACTCCAGTATTCTGGCCTGGAAAATCCCAAGTGGAACACAACTGAGCGACTTTCACATAACATAACATAATGTAATGTAATGTAACATAGCATAACATAACATAACATTTAAAGAGATAAAACTCAAACACCTGCACAGGGAGAAGTGAATTCTGTAATAAAATAGAAAAACTTGGAAACTAAATGCAGCAGTTAATTCTAGAGGCAGAAATTCTGGTTTTTAAATAGAAATAAGAAGATTGATTGAAAATTTGGGAAAGTAGTAAGATCCCAGATCTTCTTAAGAAACTCATGTCCCTTCTTTTAAGCAATAGATCTGGAGTTGAATATATATTTATTTTTCAAAAGTACTTTAATATCTTGAAATATACATAATACATGTGTGAAAATATTCATATAATTTCATTACAATGCACACAAAACCTATAATCAATTGATAGCCTGAGCAATTGTGATTCTCTTCTACTGTTGTTCTCTTGCAAGCTTTGTGTGGCCTTTCAGGCAGCACAGTTTTCAGAAAGTAGATTTTCAATAAATACTTCATTGACTTTCAATAAACTGTGTACAAGTTGGCTTTTTTGCTGAGCAAGGTTTAAGGGATTGGAGATTTCTAGAACCTTTAACTTGAAAAATCTTGGATAATCTTTGTTGATGTGGTATTTGAGATTCTATAATAGTGTCACAATTGGTATTTAGGAAGGAGTAGCAGATGGAAACCATACCTAAGTGGTGAGGATGCAGAGACTTGGGAGAGGTGACAAACTGTAGGTAATATACACTGCAGAATTACATGGCATGCCTTGTATTTTGACAGGTTGCAGAGATAGACTAGTGCAGCATGTAGATATGGTACAGAAAATCCAGTCTTTGGGAACCAGAAAGATAATAAGGCTGAGATAAAAGGTAGGTAGGTTATAAAATAGGATGGGATTTTGTTTCCTTCGAGTATGGTATGTGTTGTCATTTTGAAGCCTTTTCAATTTTCATATCTCTTTAGTGCCAACCTGGGAGACATATTATCATGAGTGAATTGGAGAACTGACAGCCTACCAGAAAGTGTCATTGTATCATTTGGGACTAGTGAAGATGGAAATAATATATATATATATATATATATATTTTTTTTTTGCACAAGCACCCCAGGAAATTAACCTCCAAATACAACTGAGGAGTAGGTACTGTTATGACTTCTTTATGGATCAGCAAGCAGATGAAATATGGTGAAGCTATATAAGTAGACCAAAGATGTACAAGAAGACATACATTGAGTAGAAAATAAATCTGAACCCTACTTATCAACTCTTGATTTGACCAGAGACAGTTTTATCACAAACATGAGATTCTATATAGAAGCATGAGGGAATTAGGAAGTAAAATCTGATGAGTATTTTTCCTGAAATATTACAGCTGTCATTCCCAGGGCCCTAGTCCTGAGATAGTGGCAGGTTAAGATATTAAATTTTTCTGGGAACTCTTCATGGACTGTTGCCATATCAATGACAATGCAGACAGGAACCCAGTGATTTTTTAAAGAGCATGCTGTTTGGTGTATCCTCTGTGTAGTACAGCTACACTCAGAGAAGCTAGCAATGTTCATCTGAATTCTTTATTATTTGTCAAAAGAAATACTGTTTTCTGACACAATCTTTCTTTTCTAAGAAAAGAAAATAATCAGTGGTGCTTATTGTAACTATGCTTTAACATCTGACCTTTTCTCCTAAAGACCAAAACATCAAAATGACCCCAAAAGAAAGAAAGTGATATGAATATATAAATCAAGTATTTTTAAATTTAAAAACCTGATACCCTGTTTCTCTCTTTCTTCTTTTAATGCATTAAGCATCATCTCATGCAGGCATGAACATGAACCATGACCAGTTTACTAAGTTAGGCTATAATCAAAAGAACATACAATGATATATTTGTCTTTCCTTTCTTGTCTTTGCATTTAATTTTCATATATATCTATGTTTGTGCAGGGACTTTGTCTCCTGGAGGCAGATACCCCTGCAAGTTTAACAGCGAAGACATTTGCGGGGAACACGTGACTGGCAAGCCTATGTTGGGTAGAGTGGATGGGGCCAGAGTGCATTGGATGAGCAGGGAAGCAGGGTTCTGATACCAAAGGGAGCCAGAGTTTGCACCTTTGTTTGCTGAGGAAACTAGCTCAGAGATAAGGAACTGTCTTTTGATGATCTCCTCTCTATATATGAAGGACATGCTTTCAAATGAATTCCTGTAAGGACTTTTCATTATAGTTTTGATAATGGTCATGGCGACATATTGTGTTTCAAGACTAGAAAAAAGACAAGTTTGTGAGACTATGTCCAATATTTGTGTCCGCTGCACCAGTCTCCTTCTGATGAGCTCTGGGGGTTGTTGTGTTGGGGGATGAGATACTCAAGATGATACTGGAGGTAAATATTTGCCCTAATACTTTTAAAAATTTTATTTTATTGACATGTAGTTGATTTACCATGTTGTGTTCATTTCTACTGTACAGCAGAGTGATTTAGTTATACACACACACATGCCCCCCCCGCCCCCACACACATCCTTTTTGTGCTCTAATACTTTTTGCACAGCAAAGCAATACAAGGTCTTTTTTAGTCTGTTAAATAAATTAGATGTGTACACTCATGACATCTATAATTATGTTAGGTAGTTAGAATAGGAAAAAGGAGTCCAGAATGGCAGTGGCTAAAAGACAAAGAAGGGAAAAGCCCACGAAAATAGAACAAAGGAAGGTCTGAGGACAGAATTGAGGACCTCAGGTAAAACAAACAGCCCTCCTGGCTAGCCCAGTTTACATAGGGCAGGCCCAGAGAGAGGAGAAAAAAACATATAAAAAGAGGAGTCAAAATTGAGTGAGGGGTGGGGTTGGGGGGGCACTTCTCTTTTCTTTGTGTCTTTTGGGTTGGTGGCCTGCCCTCACACCTCGAGGAAGTATTTTCCTTTGCTTGCAAATAAAACTGAGCTGTAACACAGAGGGGTAACACTGGTCCATCCACCGCTTCAAATTTTTGCTGTGGTGAGACAGAACCAAGGAAATTACACACTCCCCTGACAATTAGAAAAAAATAGACATGAAGAATAAAAGAAATGAGTTTAAAAAAATGTACTTGGTAATGCCAATACCCACATGACTGCCAAAATGTATAGCACTTCCTATGTGCCAGATACTTGTCTCACTACATTTATCATCTCATGTACGCATGAGGACAGAAAACTCTGTGAGCTAGGTACTGATATCATCATTTTGCAAAAGAGGCAGATTGGAGATTCAGTTCCAGGCAGGGTGGTTCCAGAGTGTGCACTCTTTAAATCTGTATAGTACTGCCACTTCTAAATCAAGGTTATTAAAAAAAAAAAATTATTGGAGTATAGTTGATTTACAATGTTGTGTTAGTTTTAGGTGTACAGCAAAGTGAATCAGTTATACATATATCCACTCTTTTTAGATTCTTTTCCCATATAGGTCATTACAGAGTACTGAGTAGAGTTCCCTGTGCCATACAGCAGGTTCTTATTAGTTATCTATGTCATTAATAGAAGTGGATATATGTCAGTCCCAATCTCCCAATTTATCGCTCCCCAAGGCCAAATTTTTTGACTTGGCTTTATGACAAGACCACGGCTTGGACATCTTTGTGAGCTAGTGGAGTTTGTGTCTGGCACAACTCAATCATCCTTTTCTCCACCCTTTCCTAACTTTTGTAGTGGATCTCCCACCCTGCAGTCTCGTGCTCTACCACTTCCCTACATTTTTGTTCTAATGGGAAAGCACATGATAAAATGTATTCTCTAAAAATGTTATGTTATCCCTCTCAAAAATATATTCCTTCAAGTATAGAACATGTAAACTCTTCCAGATATATTTGCATTTTCAAAGAGGATGGGTGGAGAGGACATTGGGAAAATATTAAGTAGGTATTGATGAGATTTCTAAATGCTCCTCAAATCTTAAAAAAAAAAAAAAAAAAGGATAATTACATACTTCCCTACCTTTATGGAAAGACTGGCATTATAATGCTATCAGTACTTCCTTGCCAGATGTGAAGGTCAAAAGAAATTGGATAGTTTTAATATCACTTCAGAGGCTCCTGCTTCCTCTACTCATCCTGAATTCATTACTACTCTCTGGATTTCTGTGAAAAGGAAAAATCCCTACTATTTGTAGTGTAATTTGGGATTAAATTCTGGCTTATTGTACTGCTAGGTTTAGCAAATATTATTACATGACTCCCATCCTAATTTGAATCTCATATAATGAATGATTTTTAGTGTAAATACATCCCATGCAATATTTGGGACTTATATGAAAATTGTTTGCTATTTATCTGAAAATTGAATTTAATTGGATACTTTGTATTTTTACCAGGTAATCATACTCAGAGTGGTTGTCTCTAGAGAGAAAAAAAAATTCTGCTTATGGATATCTTGTAGTAATTTAATTACTAAATGGTAAAAATATGAAACAGAGTGGTGGATATTGAAAAGGGACAAATCCATATATGCAATGGAAGAAGAACAAAAATGTGGTGAATACTTGCCTGAACTGTGCTGATGAGCCAAAATGTCTTTTAGAGAAGTTATGAATATAAGTAACAAAGGAAAAATCATTATAAAAGAGTAAATCCAGATATCCAGGGATTTTGGTTCAGTTTTTGGGTGAAAAGGGGGTGTATAAATTAATCAAAGCAAATAATAGGTTGAGTCCAGGAAGTTGAATAAAGTTGAGGATATTAAGCAAAACTTAAATGTTATTTCAGGCAATTATTCCAAAATCTCAAGGTCTGTTAATTTGATATTGAATATCTTATAACCAGAAATATCACACTAAAGAGAAAGTACTAATCTTTTGACATTACATAGTCATAATCCCGTTTCTCTCTTTCTTCTTTTAATGCATTAAGCATCACCTCATACAGACATAAACATAAACTGAACAGTTTGCTAAATTATGCTATAATCAAAAGAACATCTAATGATGTAGTTGTCTTTCCTTTCTTGTCTTTGCATTTGATTTTCACAATCACAGAAAACTAATCAAACTGATCACATGCACCACAGCCTTCTCTAACTCAGTGAAACTATGAGTCATGCCATGTAGGGCCACCTAAGATGAATGGCTCATGGTGAAGAGTTCTGACAAAATGTGGTTCACTGGAGAAGGGAAAGGCAAACCACTTCATTATTCTTGGCTTGAGAACCCCATGAACAGTATGAAAAGGCAAAAAGATATAACACTGAAAGATGAAATCCTCAGGTTGGTAGGTGCCCAATATGCTACTGGAGAAGAGTGGAGAAATAACTCCAGAGAGAATAAGGAGATGGAGCCAAAGCAAAAACAATACCCAGTTGTGGATGTGACTGGTGATGAAAGTAAAGTCTGATGCTGTAAAGAGCAATATTGCATAGGAACCTGGAATGTTAGGTCCATGAATCAAGGTAAATTAGAAGTGGTCAAACAGGAGATGGCAAGAGTGAACAGCAACAGTTTAGGAATCAGTGATCTAAAAAGGACTGGAATAGGTGAATTTAATTCAGATGACAATTATAACTATTACTGTGGGCAAGAATCCCTTAGAAGAAATGGAGTAGCCCTCATAGTCAACAAGAGAGTCCGAAATGCAGTACTTGAATGCAATCTCAAAAATGATAGAATGATCTCTGTTCATAACCAAGGCAAATCATTCAGTATCAGAGTAATACAAGTCTATGCCCCAAACAGTAATGTTGGAGAAACTTAAGTTGAACGGTTCTATGAAGACTTACAAGACCTTCTAGAACTAACACACAGAAAAGATGTCCTGCTCATCATAGGGGACTGGAATGCAAAAGTAGGAAGTCAAGAGATACCTGGAGTAACAGGCAAATTTGGCCTTGAAATACAAAATGGAGCAGGTCAAAGACTAACAAAGTTCTGCAAAGAGAAGGCACTGGTCATAGCAAACACTCTCTTCCAACAACACAAGAGAAGTCTCTACACATGGACATCACCAGATGGTCAAAATCGAAATCAGACTGATTATACTCTTTGCAGCCAAAGATGGAGAAGCTCTCTACAGTCAACAAAAGCAAGACCAGGAGCTGACTGGGGCTCAGATAATGAATTCCTTATTGCCAAATTCAGACTTAAATTGAAGAAAGTGGGGAAAACCTTTAGACCATGCAGGTACGACCTAAATCAAATCCCTTATGATTATACAGTGGAAGTGAGAAATAGATTCAAGGGATGAGATCTGATAGACACTGTTCCTGAAGAATTATGGACGGAGGTTGGTGACATTGTACAGGAGGCAGTGATCAAGATCATCTGCAAGAAAAAGAAATGCAAAAAGGCAAAATGGTTATCTGAGGAGGCCTTACAAATAGCTGAGAAAAGAAAAGACACAAAAGGCAAAGGACAAAAGGAAAGATATACCCATTTGAATGCAGAGTTCCAAAGAATAGCAAGGAGAGATAAGAAAGTCTTCCTCAGTGATCAATGCAAATAAATAGGGGAAAACAATAGAATGGAAAAGGCTAGAGGTCTCTTCAAGAAAATTAGAGATGCTAAGGGAACATGCAAAGATGGGCACAATAAAGGACAGATATGGTATTGACCTAACAGAAGCAGAAGATATTAAGAAGAGGTGGCAAGAATACACAGAAGATTTATACAAAAAAAGCTTCACAACCCAGATAACGACAATGTTGTGATCAGTCACGTAGAGCCAGACATCCTGGAATGTGAAGTCAAGTGGGCCTTAGAAAGCATCACTACGAACAAAGCTTGTGGAGGTCATGGAATTCCGGTTGAGCTATTTCAAATCCTAAGATGATGCTGTGAAGGTGTTGCACTCAATATGCCAGCAAATTTGGAAAACCCAGCAGTGGCCACAGGACTGGAAAAGGTTAGTTTACATTTCAGTCCCCCAAAAGGGCAATGTCAAAGAATGTTCAAACTACCGCACACTTTCACTCATCTCACATGCTAGCAAAGTAATGCTCAAAATTCTCCAAGTAAGGCTTCAACAGTACATGAACTATGAACTTCCAGATGTTCAAGTTGTATTTAGAAAAGGCAGAGGAACCAGAGATCAAGTTGCCAACATCTCTTGGATCATAGAAAAACCAAGAGAATTCCAGAAAAAACATCTACTTCTGCTTTATTGATAACACCAAAGACCTTGACAGTGTACATCACAAGAAACTGTGGAAAATTCTTCAAGAGATGGGAATACCAGACCATGTTAACTGCCTCCTGAGAAATCTGTATGCAGGGCTAGAAGCAACAGTTAGAACCGGACATGGAACTACAGACTGGCTTCAAATTGGGAAAGGAGTACATCAAGGCTGCATATCGTCACCCTGCTTATTTAACTTATATGCAGAGTACATCATGGGAAATGCAGGGCTGGATGAAGCACAAGCTGGAATCAAGATTGCCAGGAGAAATATCAATAACCTCAAATATGCAGATGATTCCACCCTTCAGGCAGAAAGTGAAGAAGAACTAAAGAGGCACTTGATGAAAGTGAAAGAGGACAGTGAAAAGGTTGGCTTAAAGCTCAACATTCAGAAAACTAAGATCATGGCATCCTGTCCTGTCACTTCATGACAAATAGATGGGGAAACATTGGAAACAGTGACAGACTTTATTTTCTTGGGCTCCAAAATCACTGAAGATGGTGACTTCATCAATGAAATTAAAAGACACTTACTCCTTGGAAGAAAAGCTATGACCAACCTAGACAGCATATTAAAAAGCAGAGACAGTACTTTTCCAACAAAGGTCCATCTAGTCACAGTTATGATTTTTCCAGGTGTCATGTATTGATGTGAGATTTGGACTATAAAGAAAGCTGAGTGCTGAAGAATTGATGCTTTTGAACTGTGGTGTTGGAAAAGACTTTTGAGAGTTCCTTGGACTGCAAGATCAAACCAGTCAATCCTAAAAGAAATCAGTCCCAAATATTCATAGGAAGGACTGTTGCTGATGCTGAAACTCCAATACTTTGGCCATGTGATGCGAAGAACTGACTCATTGGAAAAGACTCTGATGCTGGAAAAGATTGAAGGAAGGAGGAGAAGGGGACAACAGAGGAGGAAATTGTTGGATGATGTTTCCGACTTGATGGACATGAGTTGAAGCAGGCTACGGGGGCTGGTGATGAACAGGGAGTTCTGGCGTGCTGCAGTCCATAGGGTCGCAGAGTTGGACAAGATTGAGTGACTGAACTGAAGTGTCATACCTCTAATGAATAAATAATATACCTTATATTTAACATTTATTTAAGATGATTGGGCAAAGTGATTATTCACAACCAAAACTAAAATTGCAAATTACCACATACATAGTGTGTTCTGGAAAAATTCTAACCATTTAGTGCTGTTTTCTGATGTCATCAAATACTTCAAGTATAAAAGATAATCCAGTTTCATTTCCCATTGGATTATGAGTTTGCTCCCCCCTCAAGAGATGATTCTTCAAATAATAGACAACTAGAAGCTAAATTAGGAAATACAAGTTTGATTTACAGAATTGCCAATCACATGTATTTTATTTTCTGTTCTAGCTAGAGTGCCCATTAGCTATTTTGATTTGCTTAATTTTAGTTTGATTTTAAAACTTAAAATCATCATTCATATGGTAAGGTAAATACTTAATCTGACAGCTTTTGCAAGATCCTGAAACTAAGAATTGGAATACAATGTAAGAAAAACAAAACCCACTACAATATTGTAAAGTAATTAGCCTCCAATTAAAATAAATAAATTAATTAGAAAAAAAGAAAGACATTTTCAGTGTAGAGACAGGGATATAGGGCATACACAGGCAGAGAAGAACAGGGTTATTGTGGGAACTGTAATCCTGAATTTCATGATTTGTCTTGTGTGATTACAAATTTAATGCTGTAGGAGGATTGTGTGACTTTTTCCTTTATTTTTACTATGATTTATTTGTGAATAATCAGGGAAGGATCAGGCTTAGATGTGACCTGAATCTGCCCAAACTAGGAGGACCCTGCATCTTTTAGGAAGATAGAAAGGGGAAAAACAGTATGGGGAGGTGATCTCTTCCAAAGCACACAAGTTCAGCACGTTGTGAGCTTTCACTGTAGAAAATGACAGAAAGCGATTTTGCACTTTGACTTCATTTGTAGCTGAGGATTTCCAAAATGCTTTGCAATGGGCACAGATGCTTTACAGAGTTTGTTGAAACTCTGCAGGGCTAGTTGTGACAGTGAATGAATTTCACAGGATAGCTCGCAGCTGAAACTGGCAACAGAAGGCAAGAGAAGCTAGGGGAGCATACTGTTGCATGGATTTACTAAAGTATAGCTTACCACAGTGAAGCATGTGTACAGTTGTTTGAGAAATAGCAGAGAGGCAAAATGTATAGCAGTCAATGTATGAGTTGTTTTGTTTTTAGAAAAGGTTTGGAGACACATATGAGGATGAGATTGCATGTATACACAAAGATCTGTCAAGCTGATCACACATCAGCCTGATTCCTGTGTCGTCACATCATGCCTTTTGATGGAAAGGGAAATATACAGTCAATAAGGCCTTGTTACTCCAGTTCTGATAGAGTTGGGTGTTTGACATACTTTTTATATTGATTACCTTATTTTTCTTCGATATTGCCAGAGACAGTTTTCCAAGCTATGTCAATTTAGGCAATAAATATTCCAGATGATAACCTTTACTGTATTCAATGTGTACTAAACAACTGGTAAGACACAAAAGATCCATACATACACTCACACATTGGTGGAGGTCACGTAAATCTCAGGGTCCTTTTGGTTCCTTTTGAAGAAGGATTTAATGTAAGTCTTGCTGCCTAAACAAATTTAGCTGAAATTTATATGATAATTAGTATTAATACTAATACTTTCTGGTTTCATCTATTTTTAGCTTAAGATGTGTCATTCCTAAAGTCAATCAACCTAAGCCTCTGAAGCCTGCAAATGTAGTATGTATTCTATGGAAAAAAAATAATTATTGTTCTAAATGATAAATAAGGAAGCAAATGGTGAATGGAATCCAATCTTAGAGCAGCAAACATATAAATAAATAGAAAGAAATTAAAAGAAATTTTCCCTTCAAGTTATGGAGTATCAAGCATATCATCAGTGAAAAAAAACTTGCTTAATGGGGGAAAAAGCTATTAAAAGTTTGAAAGAGTGCTTAGCATCAGTATAAAGATGCAAACAATGGTGAATGAATTAAAATGTAGACTATCAGTCAAAAAGAATCATTCCAACCTTTTAAATGTAAATAGTCACAAATATGATCATCCTGATTTGGGTCAATTTATAATAAAAGCAGATTAACCTAGATGGGAAAAGAAAAGGAGAGACAAACAAAAAGTAACCAAGTTTTAGGTTTTCACTGAACACATCTAGATTGAAATGAATAATAAAAGAAACAAAGAGATGTAAGGCTGAAGCAAAAAACAACAAACTCAAAATATTTTGAGCGTAATACATGTTGTATAAATAGACTCTACTACCAATGAAATGCTAAAAGCATTTTTGCATGTAAGAAATAAAATGTCAGAAAACCAGAATTTGATTAATATTTGGCATAATGCAGTATAGTTACTTTGCCTGAGTTCTTGTTCACCATTTTCTCATGAAATTTCTTACCTTATAGTAGAAAAGCAGTGTTTTAGTAAGAGAGCCATGACTAGTTTCATAATTGAAACCCAAAAGATGAGCTCTATTTCATCATATTGATATAAATCAGAGCTCTATGAAATGAAAAAGGAAAGGAAAACATATTTCTCTGTATGGGAATGATTTAGAAATAAATGCACTATTAAAACTGATAAAAGGGGAAAATTTGCTTAAATATAAGTTCAAATGAAAGTAATATAAATGGAAGCAATAGGAAGAGGATAGTGAAACTGATTCATCTATAGGTGAAGTAAATGAGAGGAATGTGTATCAAAGTACATTGGTGCCCAGATAGTTTAAGGTTGTCAGAAATTCCTTGAACATCCTGATTTGCAGTGGGATTTATAACTTAAATATAATGTGTGGACTCTCTCTGTGCACAAAAGGGATTTTTATAGCTTATTCACAATTTAGGAAAAGACAATCAATTTGGCTGCTTTGGCTCTTTAAAGCAGTTTCTACAGAAGCTTTTGTATAGTTTAGATATTGCTTTTCTCACTTGTAAAAAACAAAACAAACTTTCTGATCACATTCAATTTATCCTGAATTTTGGAGCCTGCATTAAAAATTATGTGATGCATTCCTGAACTAAAAAAACTCTTTTGTTCTATCTATAAAACAGAACTGCAAAAAATATGAGTATCAGTAACATACATACATGTCTTTACTTGCCTAAAAATGAAACTGAATTTTTTATATATAATTTTTAATGACCTTAGAATAAACTCTAGAAATGAAGTCCAGAAAGATCTCTTACATTTTCCCCATTTTGCCCAGTATTTCTATTTTGTAATTCTGCTTGGCTGTCATATGAGATTAGAAAATTAGACACTTATAGTAAGATATACTTAAAAGAATATTTCAAAGAAATGTTTTGATCTCATTTTAAATGAACAGTTAGAGCAATGGAAGTTGATATGCTACCTAAAAGAGACTTCTGCCTTTATAAGCCTATAAGACCATTCCCATCATGCATGACAGACTTGTATCAAAAGCCTCCTCAATGACAGAGTATCAGTATGTCCATCACATGTGTGGAGTTTAGAACCTCTTCTGATATCACTTTCCCCACCTAGTGTGACCTCTATGCCTCTTATCAACTGTGTTTCAATTCTCAGTATTTTAGAGTATCATTTTATTACCTTTTATTGAACAGCTCATTATCCAGCTGGTGGATTACCTGTTAAAAAATGTTTTTCTTGTATTTCTCCTTCTAGATTACTATATTTTTAGTATTTTACTCCATTTCAAGTTGGTGGTGCTAGTGGTAAAGAATCCGCCTGCCAATGCAGGAGACACAAAAGATGTGGGGTTCTATCCCTGGGTCAGGAAAATCCCTTGGAGGAAGAAATGGCAACCCACTCCAGTATTCTTGCCTGGAAAATCCCATGGACAGAGGAGCCTAGTGGTCTACAGTCCATGGGATTGCAAAAGAGTTGGACACGACTTACTGACTAAATAACAACAAAGTTAATTAAACTAGTAACCGAAAAAGTTACTAAAAACAAGAGTCCCTGGTCTTACAGAATTAATATTCTATTGTAGGCATCCAAATAATGAATATTTATACCATTATATGGGCTTCCCTGGAGAAGACCCAGATTCGATCCCTGGGTTGGGAAGATCCCCTGGAGAAGGGAATGGCTACTGGCCCCAATATTCTTCCCTGGAGAGTCCTATGGACAGAGACTGACTACAGTCCATGAAGTTGCAAAGAGTTGGACATGACTGAGCACACACAGGCTTAGCTAGCTTGTTATCTATTTTAAAAATAATATTTATTTATTTATTTATTTATTTATGGCTGTGCCTGGTCTTTGTTGCTGTGTGGGCTACCCTCTAGTTGTAGTATGCAGGCTTCTCATTTCAGTGGCTTCTCTTGATGTGGACCATGGGCTCTAGGGCACATGGGATTCAGTAGTTGTGGCTCCTGGGTTCTAGAGCATGGGCTCAATAGTTGTGGTGCATGGGCCTAGTTGTTCCGTGGCATGTGGGATCTTCCTGGACCAGAGATTGAATTCCTGTCTCCTGCACTGGCAAGCTGATTTTTTACCACTGAACCACCAAGGAACCCCCTAAAGTTGTTATATTTTATTTTTAGCATTTTTTAAATCTAAATGATAATTCATAAAGGATATGAGATGGATGTAAGTGCAAATAAGAATATTATAAATATTTATCTATTGACCTCCAGTGTAGGACACTTATTCATAGGCATAGTATTTCCTCCTGTTGGCAGTGATAAATTATAAATAAGGCCAATGTACTGAGCTTTAAACAAAGCTTAAAATAATTTGATTTATATTCATTAAAATTACTTATATTTTGTCTCTAGCATTTGTTAAATGTTAAAGACAAAAATTTAATTTGAGATTACATTCCTCCTTTTTGTTCTCAAAATGTATTACTTTAGACATCAGTGAAAATGACAAAGTGGGTCGCTCCAAGGGCCTCCATAAAAATATCAAAAACTCAAGCAGTAATGATCAGAATAAACTATGGAGAACAGTCAAAATTTAGAACAACCAAGCAAATGCTGAATCAAGAATAAGGCAAATTAAAAATGGTAGGAAAGTTTTGAGGCTCTTTATTTGCCCTTACTTCATATTCTTTCTCTGTGCAGCAATAGTCACATTCTCAGTCTGAAAATGTGGTCTCTATTTTCAGAAGGATAAGAGCAAACCTCCTACTGATAGAATTGTATTTGTTCTAACTTGTCTGGGGGCTACCTGAAGGGCTGATGCAAGGCCTTTGTTCACCCACCTTGGTACTCAGGGCACCAAAATGGTGAGCATTTCTTAAAAATACTGCAAACCAAAAGAACAATATGGTTAAGTCTGAGGTGCTCCCAGTACCTCAGAATGTGACATTGTTTGAAAAGGGTCTCAACGAGTCAGATATGACTGAAGTGACTTAGCATTCATGCGTGCACAGGACCTTTGCAAAATAAATTAATTAAGATGAGGTTATAGTAGATTAGGGTTGGCCTTTAATCCATTATGACTGGTACCCTTTAAGAAAAGAAGAAACATAGAAATACAAAAGTAGAATGCCATGTGATGATGGATATGCAGGTTGGAAGTAAATCTACATGTCAAGGAGTGCAAAGATTGTCAGGACTTCCAGAAGCTGGAAGAGACAAGGAAGAAGTTTTCCACAGAGCCTTTGGGGAGGGCATGACCTTTGCAACACCTTGTTTTCAGATTTTTAGACTTCAGAACTATGAAAGAACAAATTTCTCTTGTTCTAAACCACCAAGTTAGTGGTAATTTGTTATGGCAGATCTAGAAATCTAATACAGATTATGGTATCAGGGAGAGAAGGTGCTGTTGTAACATATGCCTAAAAATGTGGAGTTGGTTTTGAAATTGAGTAATGAATAGAAACCAGAAGAATTTTGAGATGCTTGATATAAAAATCATAGGTTGCCTTGATGGTCAGTAGAAATATGAACATTAACTGTACTTCTGAAAAAAAAAAAAGTGTACTTCTGGTGACTCCTTACATATAAATGATAGACATGTTTTTGGACACTGGAGGAGATGTTATTCTGATATACAGTGGCAGAGCATTGAGTTATGTTCTATCATTGGGAAGAAAGTAGAACTTGTAAACAATGCACTTGAATATTTGGTCACGGAGATTTATAACCAAAGTGTGGAAAGTTCAGCCTGGTTTCTCCTTGCGGCTTACAGAAAATGCAAGAAGAAGGATAAATTAAGCACAAGGGCACCAGCACCTGGTGATATGGAAAATTCTCTGCCTGTCCAGACAGTGTGCTCTGGAAGGAGGGCCAAGTGTGTGGCTGGACAACTTGCTAAGAGATTAGACACGTGACTTATGAATTCAATCAACTATCTCAGCAGAAGCCAGAAACAAATATGTGGTTATCCAGGAAGTATCTGTGGAGTATCCTTGTCTAATGGTTTGGACCCCTGTACAATTAAATGGGACAAATAAGTTTTGGGAAATTATTTTACTCACAAAAGATGCTGCCAGCCTGGATTGAGAGGGACAGAGATGGGGGGAAAATGAAGGAAATATTACTGTAAGGGCAGAGCCATGGATGCAGAGGACAGAGTTTTGAGCCACAGAGAATTATTCTCAGAAATCAAATGGAATTTTCCCTGCTGAGTTTTGGGCTTGCTTGATTCCTATTTCTCCCTTTTGGAATGGAAATGTCTAGTCTATGCTTGTCTTACCATTGTATTTTGAAAGATAATGTGCTTCATGATTTCATAGGTCCACAAGTGGAAAAGAATATTACCCCAGGATTGACAGACCCAGAGTCTCATCCATGATGGATTTACTTATTTAGATAAGAATTTGGACTTATTTTAATGTAACAAAATTAAACACTTTGGTGAACAAAGGATTTATCAAGAAAGTTAAAAGGCATCCTACAAAATAGGAAAATATATTTATAAATCACCTATCTGATAGAGATCTAGTGGTGGTGGTTTAGTCACTAAGTTGTCTCTGATTATTGTGACCCCAAGGACTGTAGCCTGCCAGGCTCCTCTGTCCATGGGGAATCTCCAGACAAGAATATTGGAGTGGTTTGCCATTTCCTCCTCCAGGGGATCTTCCTGACCCAGGGATTGAGCCCATGTCTTCTGCATTGCAGGTGGATTCTTTAATGACTGAGCCACAGGGCAGTATTTTATAAAGATCTAGTAGCCAAGTAGCCAGATTATGTATATATATACAAACTATTACAACCAAGAGCAAAAGGACAAACAATCTAGTTAAAAAATTGGCAAAGAGATTGAATAGGCTAAAAACCACTGAACTGTACACTTTATATTGTTAACTGCAATCCTCAACTTAGTCATTGATTTATTAGATATGATAAGTGCAAGCAACATAATTAAAAAATGAATTGAACCTCATCAAAATTAAGTACTATTGTGTGAATGATACCATTAAGAAAATGAAAAGAAAACCCACAGGAGAAAATATTTGTAAATCATGTATCTGAAAAAGTATAATATCCAGAATATATAAAGAAATCTTAAAATTAAGTGATAAAAAGCAAACAACCCAATTGAAAAGTGGGCCAAGGATCTGAATGCATATTTCTCTGAAGATATACAAATGGCTAATAAGCACAAGAAAAGATGTTCAATACCATGAACCATCAGGGAAATTCAGTCAGTCACAAATCCAAATCACAGTAAGATACCACTTCACCCCGACTAGAATGCTTGTAATAAAAAAGAAAGATGACCACAAATGTCGAGGATGTGGAAAAATAGGGACCCTCAAACATTGCTGGTGGGAATGTGAAGTGGTACAGCCACTGTGGAAAACAGTTTGGCTGTTCCTCCAAAAATTAACATAAAATTATTATATGATCCAGCAATTCCCTTTCTAGGTATATACCCAAGAGAAATGACAACATATGTCCACACAAAAATGTGCACACGAATGTTCATTGCTGCATTTTTCATAATAGCCCCAAAGTGGAAACAACCCAAATAACCTTCAACTGATAAATGGATAAACAAAATATGGTGTATCCTTTTAATGGAATGTTATTGGGCAATAAAAAAGAATGAAATAGTGATACATGAAACAACACTGAAGATCCCCGAAAACATTATGCTAAGTGACAGAAGTCATTCACAAAGGAACACATAGTGAAGAATTCCATTTGTATGAAATGTCCAGAGTAGGCAGAGCTTTAGTAACTGATATGAGGTTGTTGACTGCTTAGAGCTGGGGTGTTGTGAGGCAATGGAGAATGTTTGCTAATAGATATGAGGTTTCTTTTAGGGGTGATGAAAATGTTTTAAAATTCAATTGTGATGATTTGCACAACTCTGTGAATATACTGAAATCCACTGCATTGTAGTTCAAAAGTATGTGAATTATATTGTCACAAAACTTCCTAAAAACCAGACTGTGATGATTTCAGGAGCTGTTTGTCAGTAATGAGGTCAAATTTGTGGTTATGATTCTAATTGAAAGTGAATAGAGACAAAACTGCTTTTAATCACTAAAAAAATAGAGAACTTATAAAACCTGGAAATGTTTTTATTTATTTACTTATTTCACTGAGGTATAGTTATTTTACCTCAGTGAAATAATATTGTGTTAATTGCTGGAAAAAAAAATTAACTAAAAATAGAAGATAGTCCTATACCATTTCTAGCACATTTCTAATATGTTTAATAAACACTTCAGGCATCATGGAAATACTATAGCAGCATCAACATTCCAGTGCTGATACATGCATACACACACTCACAGTGTATGCATTTTTCATGCTTGAGGGTGGTATCTGAAACTCATTTGAATAACTTCTCTGCAAGATATATTTAGTTTAGGTTATTTTTAACACAAATAAGATAGCTAAAAAGTCATTTTTAAATTCATATAATTATGTTATTTGAAAATCTGTGGGATAGGACAGGGGTTATTAGGCCCAATGAAATGTGTGGTTGCCCTGTACACAGTATAGTATAAGAAGTGTCTCATACCTTTGTCTCACTGGCTACTTCAGAGCCTTGAATTCCTGCTTTTAGTTGGAATTACTCTTTTGGGCTTGGAGAGAGCAATAATGCCCTATATCTATATAGTATATTACCATTTTTGAAATGCTTTTACATATATTATCTCATTGAATTCTCACAACTTTAGGTTAGAGGTACTGTTATATTATTTTTGTAGCTAGAGAAAACTGATACTCTGTAAGGTTACTTTACTCACCTGAGGGCAGACAAGTAAGTCGCAAGAAAGCTAAAGATTGAACATTGATGGTCCAGTTTTAAGTGCACTTTCCATGATATCCAAGCATTTTTAAAAGTTCAGTGCATCTAGAAACATCTATTCAAATGGGATTCCCATATGGGCAACAGAGGAGAGGGAAGTAACATAGGATCCAACTCATACTAGAAATCTATAGAGTGAATTACTTAGACTCACTAACTGTCATCCAGGTCAGAGTGGGGCCTTGAGTTATGGAAGTTTTTATGTGAGAGGGAGGAGACAAGGCTTGAGGAGCAGAGTCAAATAGAAACACAGTTTTAACTCAGAGTATAAAAACAAAGATTAAGAAAATACATTTTCATTAAATATTAGTATTCCTAGGATATTTTACTAGCACACAAAATAACTTTAAATTAGAAATACATGTTTTATTTATTTTATTTTGTTTCATTCAGTCATTTAGATGAGCCCTGGCTATACTGTGTATAAACGTGTTAGCAAGATGTGCTCTGTGACTGTGTATGTTTATCTTTGATTGTGTTTTGTTTGGGGAATTAAATTTAGAACCTTAGAGGGGTTATACAGTTTACATGTGCTGTCTTCTCAGGTAGAGCTCTAAATTTTCTGTCTTATCCTTACTACAAAGAATTTAGGCCTTTGAATTCTTCATTTCTGATTTTCTTTTGATAAAGCCCTGCTTTTCATTGCGTTTCCTTTATTTCTCCTTCCAAATAACCCTGTAATATGGCTTTGTAACATCTTCTTTATCCATTTCTGCAAATGAAATTAGTTTGCCTCAGGTCCCACATAAATAAGTCAGACACAATTGTGAATTGTGACTCTTTCTTCTCTCGGCTGCTTGTGTGGCTCATTGCTTTGGAATACTTTTTTTTTTTTCCTTTCTTTCTTTCTTCTTATTCTCTTTAAAGGTATTGTTCAGGAGTCACTTTAGTGTTCAAAGACTGATACTCAGCCAGTTCATTTCCTTCCAATGAAGAAGGACAATGCCCTCTTACTTATCTGGCCTCATTTCTTTTCTTAGGAGATATGTATTATAGAACGTATATTTTATTTTTTCACAGTTGCAGATAAACTAACCCTGCTTTTCAGTATATTGTACGTTCCCATTTTATTTCTTTCCTGGCAAGAAATGAGATTCAGTATACTTGTTAAAAGGACAGACGATCAATCTGTGCCTGAATTCTGATTCTAATTCTGTTTTCAATTCCATCTGGTCATACTTCAAGAGCGGATGAGTTGATTTTTTGTTGTTATTTTGGTAACCTCTATTTCTCCATTTGCAAAGTAGGTAGTATAATGTTACTGTATTTGTACTTCAGGGGTATATGAAAAATAGTGAGGATTGCTATTACTTAGCATAGCTACATTTTCATAAGTGTTAGAAGCAGTCCATATTGTTTATATTACTTATAAATTTGAAACTTTATATGTGTCTACATGTGCAAAATCAAGTGAATAAATAAGCCCAATTAAGTACTCATAAATTTAAAAGTAGCATTTTATAGTTAAAATCATCTTTGCATATATTATATAATAAAATTATTTTATTACTTTATGCATTTCACATGTGCCCATGTCCTTGCTCTCACAACATATCATATACAACTCACAAATTTTCATAATAGGCAAAGAAAATTCAAGCAAAAATGAACTGTTTGGGTAATTATCTCCATTTTCCATTTCAGATTGCATGAGCACACATAGATTTGAAGTACTGTTTTTCTTTTCGTTCAAGCTATGTTTATGTCAAACGGAGCCAATTTACATCCAGTCTTCTTTGAGTCTTTATAATGGTTTACCTTCCATTCTTAATTTGATGTGAATCAATAATTTTGTTTTGAGTTGCTATTTACTGTATGGAAAATGTCCAGCCACTGAGTTACCTAGTTATTCTTTAGTGAATTCCTTCCCAACGCTGCTATAGCAGTGCAGTTATCAATTTGAGTGCCTTCAGCTTTAAGTATTGAAAAAGCTAGACAAAAGTGGGCTAAATAATAAATCTACTTCCTCCATTAAAAGAAATTTGGAGTAGGTGTAGACTGTGTAGGTCATTACATTGGTTCAGTGACACCATCAAGGACTCTGGTCCTTTCCATTTTTTATTCCTGGTGTCTTCAGTGTGCTAGCTTTTTGTGTTCAAGCTATTTTTCCTCATGGTCACAACATGGCTGCCCCAGAAAGAACAATGTCCAATGAAATAATTTTCTTCCTTGGGTCTCTTTTTAAGAAGAAAGATTTCTATACCAAAAGAAGCCTCTCATCAGCCAAAATGAAATAACATGCTCACCTATGAATCAAACCTTGGCCAGAGTTAAGAGATCATTGGAATTAGATTAAGTATCTTAAGACTTGTCCCTGAGTCATATGGTGGAGGGGTAGGATTCCTGTATTAAATTCTGATTCTAACAGCAAGTAGGAAGGGAATGCTATTAGATAGGAGGACAACAGAGTCTGCTCTTTCTAGGAATCGTCAACTTCCCTCTCAGCTTCTTCCTGAGAATCTTCGTGAGGGTATTTTCCTGGCAACCTGCTTATTTAGTCTTTGCTAATGGAGTTTCCTTTGAGAATTTCCTATGTTTCTCTGAAAGTAAGCCTAAAAAAAGGTCCCCAAATTTTGTCTTCATGTCACTATATTAACTGACTTGTCTTAAAAGATGCTTACTCCTTGGAAGGAAAGTTATGAGCAACCTAGACAGCATATTAAAAAGCAGAGACATTTCTTTATCAACAAAGGTCCGTCTAGTCAAGGCTGTGGTTTTTCCAGTGGTCATGTATGGATGTGAGAGTTGGACTATAAAGAAAGCTGAGCGCCGAAGAATTGATGCTTTTGAACTGTGATGTTGGAGAAGACTCTTGAGAGTGCTTTGGACTACAAGGAGATCCAACCAGTCCATCCTAAAGGAGATCAGTCCTGGGTGTTCATTGGTAGGACTGATGTTAAAACTGAAACTCCAATAATTTGACCACCTCATGTGAAGAGCTGACTCATTTGAAAAGACCCTGATGCTGGGAAAGATTGAGGGCAGGAGGAGAAGGGGACGACAGAGGATGAGATGGTTGGATGGCATCACTGAGTCAATGGACATGGGTTTGGGTGGAATCCAGGAGTTGGTGATAGACAGGGAGGCCTGGCGTGCTGTGGTTCATGGGGTTGCAAAGAGTCGGACACGACTGAGCAACTGAACTGAACTGAATTGCTCATATGCATTTAAAAATTAAAAAAAAAAAGCTTATTGAGGTACACTTTGCATACAGTAATGTATGTTTTAAATGCCAGTTTGGTGAGTTTTGACATATGTGTACGCAAGATCAGACCAGTCAATCCTAAAGGAAATCAACCCTGAATATTCACTGGGAGGACTGATGCTGAAGCTGAAGCTCCAATACTTTGTTCACCTGATACAAAGAGCCGGCTCATGGGAATAGACCCTGGTACTGAGAAAGATTGAAGGCAATTGGAGAAGGGGATGACAGAGAATGAGATGGTTGGATGGTATCACCAACTCAATGGACATGAATTTCAGCGAACTGTGGGAGATGGTGAAGGACAGGGAAGCCTGGCGTGCTGCAGTTCATGGGGTTGCAAAGAGTCGGACACGAGCTAGAGACTGAACGACAGCAATGCTTGTGTAGTCATCACAATAATAAAAAAAATATATACAACATTCTCATAATTCAGAAATTCTCTTTTTACTCATATCTCTCCAAACCTGGCCATAGACATCCAGTGACTTTCTTTCTGTAACCATAGGTTAATTTTTTTTTTTTTTTATAATTTCATATAAATGAAATCGTTCAGTACTTACTATTTTTTATGCCTTATTTCACTAAACATATTTTTAGATTCATACACATTTACATTAGTAGTTTGGTCCTCTTTATTATGACTTGCATTCCAATTTATAGTTCTATGACAGTTTCTTTATCTATTTACCTGTTAATGGATTTTTAGATTATTTCCAGGTTTTAGCTATTAGAATGAAGCTGCTATGAACATTCACTTAGAAGTCTTTGTGTTGACAAGAGTTTTCCTTTAATTTAGCTAGTGTTAATATTTAGGAGTGGGATTGCTGCATCTTATGGTAAGCATGTATTTTACTTCATGTAATCCTGTCAAACTGTTATCAAAAGTTATACAATTTTACATTCCCAACAGCAATGTACACAGAGTTTCTTTGCTCCACATCCTTCTCAACATTTGGTATTGTCAATCTTTTGAAAATTTTAGCTGTTATAAATTCCATAACTTTATTGTATGTTTAATTTTCATATCCTGGATGACTAATGGTGTTTTTTATTTTCTCATGGACTTATTGTTTATGTACATATGTTCTATTGTTGAAGTCTTCTCAAAATGTCACAATTTATTGTGTTCTTTCTTTTTATTATTAAGTTGTATTTATACATTCTGGATATAAATCCCATGACAGATAAGTGAATTGTAAATCTTTTCCCCCAATATATGGCATGCTTTTTCATTTTCTGGACAGTATTTCAAAGAGTTGAAGTTTTTAATTTTTATGAGTTACAATTTGTTGATGTTTTCTTTTATGATTTGTGCTTTTTATATACTATATAAGAGTGCTTTGCCTATCTCTGAGTTGCAAAGAAATCCTCCTTTGTTGCCTTCTATAATATGCCAGGAAAACTTTCTCCTTAAAGGGTCAGATAACAAATATCTTAGGTGTCTGACTCTGTGCGATCCTATGGACCGTGGCTCACCATGTTCCTCTGTCTACAGGATTCTTCAGGCAAGAATACTGGAGTGGGTTGCCATGTCCTCCTCCAGGGGATCTTCCCCACCTGGGGATCAAACCTACGTCTCTTACATCTCCTGCATTGGCAGGTGAGTTTTTTTTTTTTTTTTTACCACTAGCACCACCTGGGATCCTCTCTTTTAGGTTTTTGCTTTTTCAGTGTTTGCTCTCTAATTTTGGGTTTTACTTTCCCATATGAATTTTAGTATCAACTTGACTCAAGGAAAGAAGAAAAATTTCCTGATATTTTTCTTGGGATTGCCCTCATTTTATAAATTAATATAGAGAGAATTGTTAAAACTATTAGAGATGTTCTAACCAAGAAAAAGGGTATTTTTTAACTTGCTTGAGCATACTTTGTTGAAGCTCTCTGGAGTGTTTTAAAATTTTCCTCATAGACATCTGAAAATTTCATGTTAATTTTATTCCTAAGTATTTCATCTTTTTTTTTCCTTTGGGAATATCTCTACCATTATCTTGTCTAGCTGTTATTGCTTATGTTTTTAAAGGCTATTGATCTCTATATGATGAATATTTATCTTGCAACTTTACTGAACTATTTTATTGGCTTTATTTGGTTTTAATGTTGAATCTCCAGGTTTTTCTATATATGCTATCATATCATCTGCAAATACAGGTAGTTTTCCTTCTTTTTTAAAATTGAAGTATAATTGACATACATTATATTAGTTTCAGATGTATAACATAATCATTTGATGTTTCCAGTGATATATATTGCAAAATGACCACCACAATACATCTAGTTAACATCTATCACTGACGCAGTTAATTTTTTTTTTTTTGTAATGAGAACTTTTAAAATTTACTCTTTTGGCAACTTCCAAATATGCAATACAGTATTATTAACTGTAGTCACCTATACATCACATTTATAGGACTTATTTATTTTATACCTGGAAGTTTCTACTTTTTGACTACCTTGGTGGTGGTGGTTTAGTCACTAAGTCGTGTCTGACTCTTGCGACCCATGGACTGTAACCCACCTGGCTCCCCGTCCATGGAATTCTCCAGGCAAGAAAACTGGAATGGGTTGCCATTTTCTTCTCCAGGAGATCTTCCTGACCCAAGAATCAAACCTGGGTCTCCTGCATTGTAGGCAGATTCTTCACCAACTGACCTACAAGGGGTTCTCTACCTTAAGGAGCTTGACCGCCTTAAAAAGTTCTTATATTTCAGTTATTTTTACCCCTAATTAATTTCTCTTTTCTTGTTACATTGAGTGATACCTCTGTACAGTGCTGAATAATAAAGGAAGTAGTGGGCATCTTTGCCTATTCCTGATTGTAGTTGAAATAGTTGTAGTGTTTCCTTATTAAATAAGATGCTAGCTTTAATGCTAAAAAAGTACAAGTGGAAGGAAAAAGACCAGTTATGAAGCTATGGCAGTAGAAAAGGTAGATGTCACCTAGTCAGGGTGATGGTAGTGGGGATGCAGAGCAGACAGATTTGAGATATATTTTAGGTAGCAGCAACTGTGTTTGCAAGTATTTGTGTCATAGAAGAGAAAAGGAAAACATTAATTTGAATATTTTTAGTTCAAACAACTGGTGCATATATTATCTCCTCATCTACATTGTAAGAACCTTTGATAGTAAGTAGTTATAATAGAGTGGTTAAAATTTTGTATTTTGCAAACTTACGGTAACCAGGGGGTAAGGGGGGAGAGAGAAAATCAGAAGATTGGGATTGACATATACACACTACTATATATGAAATAGGTAATAAGGACATACTGTAAAGTACAGGGAACTCTACTCAGTACTCTGTAATGATCCATATGGGAAAAGAATCTTAAAAAGCGTGGATGTATTTATATGCATAACTGACTCACTTTGCTGTACACCTGAAACTAACACAACATTGTAAATCAACTATGCGTGTGTGCATGCTTAATCGCTCAGTCGTGTCCAATTCTTTGCAGCTCCATGGACTGTAGCCCACCAAGCTCCTCTGCCCATGGAACTTTCCAGGCAAGAATACTGGAGTGGGGTACCATTTGCTACACCAGGGAATCTTCCCGACCCGGGGATCAAACCCACATCTCTTGTGTCTCCTGCATTGGCAGGTGGATTCTTTACCACTAGCACCACCTGAAAAGCCCGTAAATCAACTATACTCCAATAAAAATGATAAAGTAAAATAAAATAAAATTTTGTGTTTTGGAATCCAATTTCCTGGATTCAAAATCAGGCTTCAACATTTGATATATAGCCTTAAACAAGTTACTTAATCATTCTAAGACTCGATTTTCTTCCACATATATATATATATATATATAATAAGTGATAATAATACCTAGCTCACAAAGTGTTTATGGGAATTAAATGAAACAAGAAAAACATAAACACTAACAACAAGAATACATTTTAGCACAGTGTTTGTACATATAAGGGCTTAATAATTATTAATGGTAATGACAATGATGATAATGATAGTTGTGTATTATTGATACCACCTGATGTCTATCAGGTATTCCATAAATGCCATTCAATCAATGATTTGGCCTAAAAATACCTGTTGATGTAAGACATCCATTTTAGGTCAATGTCTTATGAATTCTGGTGAATATTCTGCTTTATGTTACATTAGTGTTTAGTTTTTAGAGTAATGGAATTTTTAAGACACAGTAAACTAAAGTTATCCTAAAATATCTTAGTCTGTTTCTCTGGTGAGACCAGATATTTGATAAATATACCTGGTAAAAGGTTATTAGTAAGACATAAGCAGGTCAATCAATTCAAAACCTGTATTTGTGCCAATGAACAGCATTTTGCCTGAGACAGATAGAACTTGTTATTTAAAAAATGGCAAAGTTTTCCCTGACACCAAATCAAAAAGGTGACTTACTGCCTTTTAATGTATTCTCATTTGTGTTGTTGACTGGGGGCTAAGAGTGGAAATGACCATTATGTACTTTTTGTGAACTTAAATAACAATTACATTTCTGAGTAATGGTTTACATTTTGTTCTTTACTTGGTTGAATTCCCATTAAACAAAGAAAAATTTACTGTTCATTATTCTGGATATTCTTATTGGGAATAATCTTAATCAAGAAATGCCATAAAAATATCCTTATTTTCAAAAAATAGCCCATTATAAAAAAAGAAGAAAAATGTAAGTAGATTATACTCATCAAATTTTGAATCTGAGTTTAATTCTCTTAGCAAGTTATTCTCTTAAAAGGTAGTGTTACTGAGGCCCTGCTAGCTCTGGAAAATAAGTCCATTCACAGTTATACTTAATGTTAATATTTGTACATTCTTATGTATAGAAATGAAAAGAAAGGATGCAAATTAATTTTAAAATTGACATATCTTTATAAATTGTCTATGTGATACAGTTCCATAAAAGTGTGATTTATTTACTGCCTTTGAGTTGATAGTTAAACCTACTGTCATTAAATTTACTGTCAAGAACAAAAAGAATGAGGGTCATATCCTGCTGTAGTTTTGACTATGATGATTCTAATTGAAGTCAGTGGTTGTTTGGTGTATGAAATGATGACAGTCTGTAAACTTTGATAATTTGATTCAACTGGAACCTTCAACTTTGTCTTCTGAAGCATACAGCAAGAGTGACATCTGAGTAAATTTTTCAGTGAAAAACTACATCTTTCAAATATATTTTGTCTTGTACATCCTTGTGACAAGATTACTACTCAATCAGTTTTCCTTTGATTGATCAGAAGTACATTAGTAATGGACATTGTTATTATTTTGCTTCTCATTATCATATTGTGCACGGATGTTGCATTTCATTCTGCTTGTAATATAAACAGTCATGTAAGTGTTGAAAGTATTATGTTTCAGAGTTTAGAGTGGTTATCTCTAGAAAACAGAAAGCTATTTCCCTAGCTATGATTATGCTTAATTGTTCATAAATGTCTGCATAATAATGCTCTTGTTTACTTATCCTCCTTGTTTATTTTCATCCCTGCTAGGCCCCTTGTATAATGCAAATTTGTCATTCTATATCCTTAAACCAGAGTGTTGAATTTACATTAGATTATCTTGCTGCCTTTACTCTAATCACTTTTCAGATACTTTGAAATAAACTGACCCAGTTTTGAAATGGATTCTAATATTGCAATTAAAAAAGATGCAAATGCATATTATTTTATCTACATCATTGTGATAATAAAAATACACCTATTGTTAAAATTAAGTAAAATTTTAACACCTATTGTTAACATTAAAAACACAAACAGATATAATAAAAATAAATAGAAAAGGCAGTGTTTCTACAAAGCACTGTTACAAAAGCTGCTGCTGCTAAGTCGCTTCAGTCGTGTCCGACTCTGTGCGACCCCATGGACTGCAGCCCACCAGGCTCCTCTGTCCCTGGGATACTCCAGGCAAGAATACTGGAGTTGGTTGCCATTTCCTTCTCCAATGCATGCATGCATGCTAAGTCACTTCAGTCGTGTCCGACTCCGTGTGACCCCATGGACAGCAGCCCACCAGGCTTCTCTGTCCACGGAATTCTCTAGGCAAGAATACTGGAGTGGGTTGCCATTTCCTTCTCCACTTACAAAAGCTACTTTTCACATTATTTTTAAATAAATATAGCAAATTTAATAGTTACCTTGCAATGAAAACCTTGTCTGTGTGTATGTTGACATTGCTATCGCAGAAAGTATTTAGAGAACAATTGTTTCTGGAAACAAACATTAGAGTTTTGACTTTGATTTCCTGGTGGAGGGGGAAGAGGATTTTTGTTTCTTTAGACAGATCATTGCAATAGCAGATAGATCCTAGTACAGACCTTGGAGGTTATAATCAAAGATCAAAGATCTGGGTACAAATTAAATCAAGAAGAAAGACTTATATTAAACCGACATCCCATACGAGGTTGATTTTGAAATCAGACAGCTCAAAAATATGGTTGAACACATTACTATGAAATATAAAGACACCCAATTTGAATCAATAAAGCAAGACTCAGAATCAAGATTTCTGACATGAAATTCTCCCCTGTGAAGCCTTTCTGCTTTCAGTAAAGCAGATCCCATTTCCAGTTTATACATATCGTAAGTTTTCTAGGGCTTCCCTGAGAGCTCAGTTGGTAAAGAAACTGCCTGCAATGCAGGAGACCCTGGTTCAATTTCTGGGTTGGGTAGATCCACTGGAGAAGGGATAGACTACCCACTCCAGTATTTTGGGCTTCCTTTGTGGCTCAGCTGGTAAAGAATCTGCCTGCAATGCAGGAGACCTGAGTTCAATCCCTGGGTTGGGAAGATTCCCTTCAGAAAGGAAAGGCTACCCACTCCAGTATTCTGGTCTGGAGAATTCCATGGAATGCATAGTCCATGGGGTCACAAAGAGTTGGACATGACTGAGTGACTTTCACTTTTTCACGTTCACCCTCTGTCCAGAATCCTTGGTTCAGGGCATGTAACCTAAGCTGGCTCAAGCAGGAGGAATTGCTGTGACAAAAGAATTTTGGGGGGAGGGGTCTGGAAAATATGTTATGTATTGTGAAGCTTGGAATTGCATTAGCTGTTTCACCATTATGAAATAAGCCAGCCTGAGGACAAAGCATACTTTAAAAGATCAGAACTGAGAGAATCACTGATCAAATCATACTTGAAGCCTTAAATCACATCTGAAGCCTACCTTACCTTTGAACTTTCAATTAAACAAGCTAGTGTGTGTGCATGCATGCTAAGTTGCTTCGGTCATGTACAACTCTTTGCGACCCTATGGACTGTAGCCCAGCAGGCTCCTCTGTCCATGCGATTTCCCAGGCAAGAGAACTGGAGTGGGTTGCCATTTCCTTCTCCAGGGGATCTTCCCAACCCAGGGATCAAACCCGGATCTCCTGCATTGCAGGCAGATTCTTTACCATCTGAGCCACTTGGGAAGCCCAATGTTTTTGAAATGTTTTTGAAACAAGAAATCAGATTTTAAAGTGAGAATCCCTGACCCCTCCCCCCAGTAGAAAGCGTCACCCATTTTGTGACCCTGTACAATTAGTATAATTGTCACAGCTACTACTACATCTTCTTGTTAGATTTTAGTCCTTTCACTTCTTCTTCTTCTTTTTTTTTTTTTTTTTTTGATACCAAGCAGCAATAATCATTACACACTATTTTAACAAATAACTTAAGGCACTCAGAAATAGTGTATAAGCAACTGCATATATGAGCCTGGAGCAACAGTTTTCAAACTCATAAGAATCACCTATGGAACTTTTAAAATCCAAGACCTCACATCTGCCACATCCAAGACCAGGCAAATCTGATGCAAGTAGTCATTTCATAGTTGAAAGAAGTGACTTAAATGTCAGCCAGTATTTCTTATATATTTTCATGGATCTAGATTCCCCAAGCTGGAACATGTTAGCTCTAATAATAAAGTATTTACAATCAATAATGATAGGAAATTGCCATTTATAATTTCTTGTAAGTCATTTGTGCAACTGATTATATTAATCCTTGATTCCATCAGCATAGCTTCAGTTCAGTTCAGTTGCTCAGTGGTGTCTGACTCTTTGTGACCCCATGGACTGCAGCACACCAGGCTTCCCTGTTCATCACCACTCCTGGAATTTGCTTAAACTCATGTCCATCGCTTCGGTGATGCCATCCAACCATCTCATTCTCTGTCGCTCCCTTCTCCTCCTGCCTTCAATCCTTCCCAGCATCAGGGTCTTTTCCAGTGAGTCAGTTCTTTGCATAAGTGGCCAAAGTATTGGAGTTTCAACTTCAGCATCAGTCCTTCCAATGAATATTCAGGACTGATTTCCTTTAGGGTGGACTGGTTGGATCTCCTTGCAGTCCAAGGGACTCTCAAGAGTCTTCTCCAATACCACAGTTCAAAATACCACTGCAAAGTGACATTTTAAATTAGTATCATGTATTAAAAGGGGCAGAATTTTGATTTAAGATAGATCTAGATTCTAAACCTGATTACTTAGACAGTATTTAACTAGATTCCACCTAATTTTTTTTCATTTCTAAAATGAAAATCATTAGGCTTCTTCAAAAGATTTTGAGGAGAAATAAAATAATGAAAGTACACACCTACTATAGAATTTTGTATAAAGTAGAAACTAGTACATTATAGTTGTTGTTACTTGAATTCCTTGGCTACTTAATTCTTTTACATATAATTTTAAAAATTTTATTTATTTAGAACGGTTATGGAAAATTACCAATTTGGGGAGACTTGGTATAGTAATGATAGACCCATCAGTTTAGTTCTTTGAGCCCCAGCTAGGTTGCTGGTGAAAGGAAACTAAAGGCTTAGTGCCTTAAACCTCCCAAGAGTAGCCTAGTGATCTTTAAAAATCTGTTGCCTGCTAGGATTTATATTTATCTTGAAACAGAAATTATGTGAAAATGAAAATAAGGGAAAAGGTCATAGTTGTGCATTATGTGTCTGTTGTTGACAAGGCACAACATTACTCACATTTAATGAAGTGATAAGACTGTGAAAATGGCAATGATTGATTAAATAACATTGTAAGCATCCATACAATAAGGGTCTAAAGATTGCAGGTAAAGTTATACAGTTAGATTTATTTGAATCTGTTGTATAGTATGTTATAACTATCATCCACCAGAAAATTGTGCCCTAGAGAACTTTAATTACAAAATAAATGATTAAATAGGAATGCAGTACTAGACAAAAGAAATATTATGCTGTAACAACTTTTCACCTCCTACATGATAATTTGAAAATAATTTGGATGAGAAATAAAGAGTATTATTCTCAGTGCAGTGTTATTTTCAACTTGTTTAAAAATACCATTACTATCTGTCTAGCATCTCCTAAGCATCCTGAAGGTTTATGAATTTTCTTAATATAGGAAAAGAAAGAATGTGGGACTCAAGAGGACTATGGCCAGGATCATAACATTTAATTCAAAACTAGTATAAATAAGGAGATATCATGTTTTACTGTCAGTGGTTGTTCCTGGTCATTATATGATTATTGAAAATTCAAAGTGGATAAAATAGATTTTCTTGGGACTTAAATTTTTACTTATGAGGTCATTATAACTAGAAATTTTTTTGACACAATTTAGTTGACTATTTCCACAAAAGATATGTTTTAAGCTCTGCTTTGTTATTTTCATCACTAACTTTTCTTTAGTTAGTGTTTTTAATAATGTCCAATACTGCCTATTATTTTGTGCTTTCTTATTGATGAACCCTTAAACATAATCCATTAAGATATTATGTTCACTTAAAGTTTATTTTCAGCATCTATTTATGAAATATATTTTGTCTCCTCCAACTTTTTCTTTTGTTCAAAACAATAAGGAACTTAAAACTAAAATTCATCACTATTCAATATGGAACACAGGAAATCACACTAGTTATATCAAGCAGAAAGAGATTTAGTACAAGGAATTAGGTGTACAAGGGAGAAGGGAATGGCAACACACTCTAGTATTCTTCCCTGGGAAATCCCGTGGACAGAGAAGCTTGGTGGACTATAGTCCATGAAGTCACAGAGTCGGACACAACTTAACAACTAAACCACTACCACATTAGGTGTACAAAATCGTCAGAAAAGTGGTGGACTGAATGTCAAGGGTGACGTTACTAGTGTTCATGCTCACTGCCACAAGGAATCAAGAGAGTTGCTACCGTGAAGAATTAGGAAACTAAATTCAAAGTAATTCTCTGAATACATCTCAGCTACTCTTCAATCTTGAGAATGATGAATGGGAGGGGAACACAAAAGTAGCTTCAAACAACGCGAATCTGTGAGGTCCAAACATCAGCCTGTCATTACTGTCAGTGGAATAATATGTTTTGTGTTTTCTTTCAAGTCTCACATGAAAGCATCTCATTTATAAAATATAAAACATGGATTGGTAAAATAGAAAATATTGATTGGTAATCTGGGAAATATTGCAGTGTTTCAAGCTCTTGTGATGGAGAGAGTAGCACAGGAGATGATGGAAAGGTTTCCACAAGTCAGCATACAATATCCATCACAGTCCTTTCTTTTGGCAAATAGCATCCATATCCATGCTTGTGTTTAAATTCTTAAGCACCAACAATAGCAAACATCTATTCCACCAAAGCGATTGCAGCTATCCCTCATACAAACAAAAGGAGACCCAAAATCTTATCAGTCACAATATCTGTTTCTATCCTATGTTAATTCCTCTTCTGGGAGAGTCACATGACACTTTTGATATCCTGCAGCCTAAAGACTGAACTATAAGGTAGTAGCCATTAATACTTCTTCACTTAATAGGGGAAGGAGAGGGACAAAACAAAATATTGATGTTTGCCAAATACACAAATATATGCAAAGAAAGGAAGGATGACTACATGTCTACTGCATCCCTCATGTCTTCAGTAGTTCAAATTAAGACCTTCTTTAGTACCCATTTCTTGTTCATTTGTAGTCAGCAAAATGTTTTTTTGATCATGGTTACTTGCTGGTCCTATGAGCCAAGACTTCATTCCTGAAGAGTCCCAGTTCTTAGTGATGCTGCTGGTGCTGAATATTTGGGCTTCTTCCATTAACTTATACTATTGGGCATGCAAGTATTCTGAAAAAGGGAATGACAACCCACTGCAGTATTCTTGCCCAGAGAATCCCATGGACAGAGGAACCTGGCAGTCTACACTCCATCGGGTCACAAACAGTTGGATACAACTGAATGACCAACACACACACATGCAAGTATTTACTCAGAGGCACTCTATGAAATCCTTTAATTTGCAGACATCTCTGTTTTGAGAAGCAGCAACTCTATTTCCCGTTGATAGCCAGAATCAATCATCCAAGTTATCACAATATTTCAATATAGTGATGCTAAATTTTAACAATAATTATCATACTACTTGTATTTCCTTTTTTTTTTTTTTCCCATGTTGAGTTTACATGATGCCAGTATATCCATATTGGATGTTGAGGTTTTCTGTTTTGATACAGGTGTAAGTCATTTTATACATTGACTTTATTTAATGATAGTTTTGTGGAAGTTTTCTGCTCGAACAGACAGGTTAGCAAATTCCAAACTAAGATAGATGTGTAGTTTTACCTGGGCAAATAAGGAAAAGCATTACTTGCTAATATGGCATCCTTTTTGCTGCTTTCTCTCTCGCATTGCTTTGCCAACAAAGGTCCGTCTAGTCAAAGCTCTGGTTTTTCCAGTAGTCATATATGGATGTGACAGTTGAACCACAAAGAAGGCTGAGCTCTGAAGAAGTGATGCTTTTGAACTGTGGTTCTGGAGAAGACTCAAGAGTCTCTTGGACATCAAGGAGATTAAATCAGTCAATTCTAAAGGAAACTAACCCTGAATATTCATTGGAAGGACTGATGCTGAAGCTGAAGCTCTAATACTTTGGCCACCTGATATGAAGAGCCAACTCATTTCTAATGCTGGGAAAGATTGAAGGCAGGATAAGAATGGGATGACAGTGAACGAGATGGTTGTATGGCATCACTAACTCAATGGACATGGGTTTGAGAAAGCTCTGGGAGATGGTGATGGACAGGGAAGCCTGGTGTGCTTCAGTCTATGGGGTTGCAAAGAGTCAGACACAACTGAGTGACTGAACAACAGCTCTCACACACACAAAAAGGTCTTCAGATATAAGAAAGTACCATAGAGTTAGATATTAACTCCTTGATTTGAATTCCACATTATAGAGAAGACATTTTGTAGATACACCAACATGAAGTAGTCTGAAAGAATATAATTTTGTTTTTCAAAGTGTGTTTTTGACATGTTATGACATACAAGGTAAAAAGTTATTCAGAATAAGATTTTTTAAATCTGACTTGGATATCAATTGGGCGTTAACTACAAGCCTGATGTTTCTGAATAGTCTCCTTTTTCTCTGAACTATTTTCTTACGAAGCTCTTATCTACATTAAAATGTTAAAAGCTAAAACTTTCATCCAGAAGTTTGGAAATACAAAATATTCAGGTATTAGTACACATGTGAAAAACTGACATGAAGGATGAATAGAATTCATCACATAAATAGATATACAGGGCTTGGAATTCAGGAAAGCATTCATGGAAAAGCTATGACTATAGGAATAAATGAAGGAAACTAAGTGTGTGTGGAAAGAGAGGAGAAGAGAACTTGTAAGATGTTGGGATAGTAAATCGGAGCAGCTTTTTAAGGTTCTTTTTAATAAAAAACAAAACAAAACAACAAGCAGTGAAGGGTTTGTATTGTGTCCAAAGAACATGGAGGATATATTGGAAGAAGTAAGCCTGGGGTAAGGCAGATCAGTTAGGTGGTTGTTAAGGAGTCCAGACAGGAGTTGAGAATGGCCCAGACTGGGATTTTGGAAGTGGAAATTGAAAAATATACAGATTTAAGAGTTCTTTTAGAAAGTAAAAGAGATAATATTTAGGACTAATTAAATGATTGAGTGGATGGAATTGTCAAGACATTCCTTTGGATAGTGATCAGTGCAATATATAGCACAAAATCATATTTATCTTTAACTTTGTTCTTTGGCCCATAAGGCTGGGTAACTACAATAAGAAAACAAAGGATATATATCATACACAAAATAAAATCTACTCTAGAAGAAAACAAAGAAACAAAGTATACAAGAAAACAGGGATATATGCCATATATTCTTTCTTTTAAAAAAATTGAAGTATTTACAATTTTGTGTTGATTTCAGTTGTACAGCAAAGTGATTCAGACTGTTTTCCTGCATATATATATATATCCCAACCCCCAAGTTACCCTTTGGTAACCGTAAGTTTGTTTTCTATGTCTGTGAGTCTGTTTCTATTTTGTAAATAAGCTCATTTGTGACCATTATATTCTTTTTCTCCCACTTCCTGACATGAGTACATGAACACATCCTGCCTTCATTCCCTTACTCAAAGCACACAGATATTTACCAGGAAATTTTAGCAGTGGTTTCCAAATGCAAGTCTATCTATAAATGGGCTGAATCAGAATAATTTTGGAGGAAGGTATGTACTGAAAATACAGATTCCTGGATACTGCATACTAAATAAGCAGTACTTATGTGGAGACCAGGAACCTACTTTTTAAACAAGTACCCCAGATATTTATGTATAAACAGGTTTCTGAACCAAGGTAGTGAACTCTGTATTGACCTTCGTCTTCTGATACCCACTTAGTATGTGACCGCAAGAGGAAAGCAGAAAAATGTCCTCACTGGTGACCTTGCAAAGGGTATGGGTTCCATTTCATTGATTTTCTCCTCCAATCAAGAATGAAGAAACTGGATAAAAAGGTTTCTCCCATTTATGGTTTTGCTGTATATAGCTGTGAGGAGAGACTCAAACAGAACCAAAAGCAGAGTACATCTAAAATTATGGCTTGATTTACAATTTTCCATTTTCTCTTAAAGCAACCTCAGCCCTTTTCTTCATTCTTTGTTTAGCTTTCTTTCAATGTTACTAACTGACTCCCCTCCCCATGAAATACTTTATGTAAGGTAATAATTGTATAATTAAATAATGTTTCATTGTTTATAGTAAGTAAAGCAAAAGAGGGAAGTTTTTTGAGGAAGTTCAGAACTCACCTGTTTTGTTCATAGGGCTTATTATGTTTATCAGTTATTTTAGTTATGTGTTGTTTATTATGATCAATATTTATAATTAATTATTAATGCTTCTCATCCTTTGTTTTCCTTATTAACTAAATTCATGTAATATAATAAAATATATTTAATACATAACACTTATTTTAAAATGTACAGAATTTGTTAATTGTTAAAATAATTCTTGCAATATTATCAGCACTCTGCATGGAGCATTATCATTTCATTAGTTACAGAACTTTTTGTAGCTCATTCTGTATATTTCCTCTATTATTTGAAATTTAAGAAATACATTTGCTGATTGCAGGATGGCCATGAATTGCAGTTCTTGAGAATGTGATGTGAAATGAGCTTGAGGATACAAATGTATATTTAATGACATGAAGCAAGAGTAAGATTTTTATACTGAGGGTATTTTTCTTGGCTTTTGAAGAACACTAGTCTGCTCCTACCTGTGTGAAGCTAAAGTTACGTGTTTTTAAAAATCTCTATCTTCATTCACTCATGTCGTTATGTAATTTTAAGTGCTAAGATTTTCTTTTGATTATTTAAAATAATATAGAACACCTCAAGTTGTTTTATATTTGGAAAGCACAAGTAAATTTTTATTGTTATCAACATGCCTTAATAGTATGGAAGAAGTTTGTATTTATTTTGGTCTTACTATGAATTTCTTCTTTATCCCCTTTTCTTGTAGTCTTAATGTATTTTTTATATAAGCTTTCAACTTTTGCTTTTCACATTTAGATCTACACTCTATCTGGAATTAATATTTGTGTGGGGTAGCAGTTTTGTGCTGGAATCAGCTTGCAAGAGATGATCAGATGCATCTGTTCCTAACTCTACATTCTGTGGCATCAGAGCAGTAGTTGGATTATCCATGGTGGAAGTCTTTAACCCCTCAGAAATTGGCACATGCAAAAAATCTGGCTCCAGATCCCCTTGCCCCAGAGAAGGGGTCTTTAAATGTTTCCTTTCACATCATTTGAAGGTAGGAATCTAGTTTGGTCTTATTTTCCATATGGAGAACCAGTCGTCACAGTATCATTTGGTGCAGCATCATCACACATCATCATCCTTTATTCATTGAGTTGTGATGCTCTCTCAATTATATACCAGAACTGTATTATGCACATATGTAAGTCTTGTCACAAGTTTAGCTGAACTGGAGAAAGCTGAGCTGCTAGGTGTTGGAGTAGCCAATTAAAACAACAATCCAAAATGGTAGTACAGTCAAGACTTTAATCACTTAGTGTGACATTATAAGCAAGAGGCTAAACCAGAGAAAGTGCAAACTCCCTTGTTCTCTTCCCCCACCATGAAAGGGTGAAGCAGTTGAGGGTTAGGTTTGGATTTGCGCAGACATGGAATTCATTTCACTATCAAGGAAGCCCTGAACAAAAATTCCTACAGTTTTCTGGGCCTGAGGACCGGGGAAGGGTGAGAGGAAAAGGCTAGGAATGGAAAAGTACTGGATATTGACTTAAAGTGGAGAAAATGTACCTCCACCTCCATTAAGAGCGTTCAGCAAAGACACCTGAGAAAGGATTCTGTTGAAAGTCCTCTAGAGAGAATCTTTGGAATGAAGACACCCAGGCTAGAAATGCAGGTATGTGTAAGGGGACGGTGGACCAGGGATTCTGAGTCTTCCTTCAGAGATAATGCAGTGACAGTGCATCAAGCCTGGGGTATGGGGGACAGCTTTCTCTGCATAAGGCCTGTCATATAAAGCCATTGCGGATGCCCATGGTTGGACCTGGAAAGAACCCCATAGGGTTTTTTTGTTGTTGTTGTTGTTGTGTGGCTAGGAGCCAGATTCCTGAAATCTGTTTCTTTACTATTATGCCACTTTGTTCTATTTTTCTATCCCTGGGTTGTTGCTAAAATTTTCAGATTTATATACATTTATATTTCTGGATATTTGGGAAGGTGGTTCAGTTTTCTTCTTCCTCTTTTTGTTCTTCTTCATTTACTTATAGACACATTGCTATTTGGATTATCTTCTGTAGGAAGGAGCTTCCCTGGTAGCTCAGTTGATAAAGAATCCCCCTGCAATGCAGGAGACCGAGGTTTGATTCTTGTCTTAGGAAGATCCCCTGGAGAAGAGATAGGTTACCCACTCCAGTAAGAATGTTGTGGGAAAAGTCCTTTACATAGCTTTATGCATTTATATTCACCATGTATTGTTACTTTTCTTTGTGTGCATGCTCAGTCATGTCTGATAATTTGTGACTCCCTAGACTGTACGCTCCAGACTCTTCTGTCCATGGTATTCTCCAGGCAAGAATACAGGAGTGGGTTCCTATTTCCTTCTCCAGGGGATCTTCCTGACCCAGGCATCGAACCTGAGTCTCCTGCTTGGCAGGTGGATTCTTCACCACTGTGCCACCTGGGAAGCCCGACTAGTTGATGACATCTTTGTTTTTATTAATCTGCTATTTATCCTTGCTCATTCTTAACATAAGATCAATACCTTGACTTTAAAATTCATTAAACCTGTGCTGCCAACTGAACTGAAAACCAAGCTCTGCCTGGAAAGAATCTTTTACTTAAATGTTCTAATCCAAAGTTTTTAAACGTAACAAGATCTATGTGTCAATACTCTGCCACACAAGTAAATTTAACAGAAATAAATGTTTTAAATAAAGAACTTTAATTTTTATACTGATTTTCTTTTATGCTATGAAAATATGGTTGACTATGTGGCTCAGATCATGAACTCCTTATTGCCAAATTCAGACTTAAAATGAAGAAAGTGGGGAAAACCACTAGACCATTCAGGTATGACCTAAATCAAATCCCTTATGATTATACAGTGAAAGTCAGAAATAGATTTAAGGGACTAGATCTGATAGAGTGCCTGAGAACTATGGACGGGGGTTCATAATATTGTACAGGAGACAGGGATCAAGACCATCCCCAAGAAAATGAAATGCAAAAAAGCGAAATGGCTGTCTGAGGAGGCCTTACAAATAGCTGTGAAAAGAAGAGAAGCAATAAGCAAAGGAGAAAAGGAAAGATATACCCATTTGAATGCAGAGTTCCAAAGAATAGCAAGGAGAGATAAGAAAGACTTCTTCAGTGATCAGCACAAAGAAATAGAGGAAAATAATAGAATGGGAAAGGCTAGAGATCTCTTCAAGAAAAATAGAGATACCAAGGGAACATTTCATGCAAAGGTGGGCTCAATAAAGGACAGAAATGGTATGAGCCTGAGAGAAACAGAAGATATTAAGAAAAAGGGGCAAGAATACACAGAAGAACTGTACAAAAAACATCACGACCCAGATAATCATGATGGTGTGATCACTCACCTAGAGTCAGACATCCTGGAATGTGAAATCAAGTGGGCCTTAGGAAGCATCACTACGAACAAAGCAAGTGGAGGTGATGGAATTGCAGTTGAGCTATTTCAAATCCTAAAAGATAATTCTGTGAAAGTGCTGCACTCAATATGCCAGCAAATTTGGGAAACTCAGCAGTGGCCACAGGACTGGAAAAGGTCAGTTTTCATTCCAATCCCAAAGAAAGGCAATGCTAAAGAATGCTCAAACTACCACACAATTGCACTCATCTCACACGATAGTAAAGTAATGCTCAAAATTCTCCAAGCCAAGCTTCAGCAATACGTGAACTGTGAACTTCCAGATGTTCAAGCTGGATTTAGAAAAGGCAGAGGAACCAGAGATCAAATTGCCAACATCTGCTGGATCAACAAAAAAGCAAGAGAGTTCCAGGAAAACATCCATTTCTGCTTTATTGATTATGCCAAAGCCTTTGACTGTGTGTATCACAATAAAATGTGGAAAATTCTGAAAGAGATGGGAATACCAGATCACCTGACGTGCCTCTTTAGAAACATGTATGCAGGTCAGGAAGCAACGGTTGGATATGGAACAACAGATTTGTTCCAAATAGGAGAAGGAGTACGTCAAGGCTGTATATTGTCACCCTGCTTATTTAACTTATATGCAGAGTATATCATGAGAAACGCTGGACTGGATAAACACAAGCTGGAATCAAGATTGCTGGGGGAAATATCAGTAACCTCAAATATGCAGATGACACCACCCTTCTGGCAGAAAGTGAAGAACTAAAGAGCCTCTTGATGAAAGTGAAAGAGGAGAGTGAAAAAGTTGGCTTAAAGCTGAACATTCAGAAAACTAAGATCATGGCATCTGGTCTCATCACTTCATGCCAAATAGATGGGGAAACAGTGGCTGGCTTTATTTTTTGGGGCTCCAAAAATCACTGCAGATGGTGATTGCCCATGAAATTAAAAGATACTTACTCCTTGGAAGGAAAGTTATGAGCAACTTAGACAGCATATTAAAAAGCAGAGACATTGCTTTGCCAACAAAGGTCCGTCTAGTCAAGGCTATGGTTTTTCCAGTAGTTGTGTATGGATGTGAGAGTTGGACTATAAAGAAAGCTGAGCGCTGAAGATTTGATGCTTTTCAACTGTGGCGTTGGAGAAGACTCTTGAGAGTCCTTTGGACTGCAAGGAGATCCAACCATTCCATCCTAAAGGAGATCAGTCCTGGGTGTTCATTGGAAGGACTGATGGTGAAGCTGAAACTCCAATACTTTGGCCACCTGAAGTGAAGAGCTGACTCATTTGAAAAGACCCTGGTGCTGGGAAAGATTGAGGGTAGGAGGAGAAGGGGATGACAGAGGATGAGATGGTTGGGTGGCATCACCAATCAATGGGCATGAGTTTGGGTACACTCCGGGAGTTCATGATGGACAGGGAGGCCTAGCGTGCTGCAGTTCATGGGGTCGCAAAGAGTTGGACACGACTGAGCGACTGAACTGAACTGATGTTTGTCTACAGAAGTTGTAAGCATTTATTCTTAACTGGTTTTACTCAGTTGGTAAATTAATTAATGATCAGTGAATATTTGAAATTATGTCCCATGCCCAGAATATTCTGAAATCACTCTTTCTTGGCAATTTAGGGACAAGGCCAACTTGTTGGTCATTAGAAAGTGTGACAGAAGTGTTTATAGAAAGTGAAAATTTTGAAAGCCATGAATTTAAAAGCAAAGGATGAGTTGACAAAAGGAGAAAATGTAAATTTTGAGATATATGTTCCATTTATAAAAATGATATATAATTTGTTTCAGGTCATAATCTAAATTTTGTAGTATCATCTTCTTCAGTTCAAGAATGATTATATCAGGCTACTAAGTTTGCATCATTAATGAGTGCTTTGCATAGGATATAGAACATGATTGTTAAAGTATCAGAGCAGTTAGTAATAATGAAATTTTTCTATTTACAAATTTCTCTTTCCTTAGATCTCAGCAAGATGAAATGGCTTAAACTGGAATATAAGTGTTTTCTTTAAAAATATTATTTAAATTTTATGAAATTTGTACAGTTAGTCCTCCATATCCACAGGCTCTGTTTCTGTGGATTCAATCAAGCACAGATAGAAAATATTTGGAACAAGTGCTCAGGGCTGGCACACTGGGAAGACCCAAAGGGATGGGATGGGGAGGAAGGTGGGAGGGGGATCAGGATGGGGAACAGATGTAAATCCATGGCTGATTCATGTCATTGTATGGCAAAAACCACTACGATATTGTAAAGTAATTAGCCTCCAACTAATAAAAATAAATTAAAAAAAGAAAATATTGGAACAAAAATCCCAGAAAGTTCCAAGAAGCAAAATTTGAATTTGTTGGATGATGGCAACTATTTACATAGCATTTACATTGTATTTACAACTATTTGCATTTCATTGTATTATTATTTAGTTGCTAAGTCATATCTGACTTTTTTGCAACTCCATAGACTGTAGCATGCCAGGTTCCTCTGTCTATGGGATTTCCCAGGCAAGAATACTAGAGTGAGTTGCCATTTTCTTCTCCAAGGGATCTTCCCAACCCAAGGATTGGACCCAGGTCTCCTGCATTGACAAGCAGATTCTTAACCACTAAGCCACCAGAGAAGACCTTCATTGTATAAGGTGATATAATTAACCTAGAGATGATTTAAAGTTGATGGGAGGGTGTGCATAAGTTATATGCAAATGTTATGTCATTTTATTTTATTATTTTGTCATGCAGCATGTAGGATCTTAGTCCCCTGATCAGGGCACAAATCTGTGCCCACTGCATTGAAAGCACTGGACTACCAGGGAAGTTCCAACTATTCATTTTACGTAAGGCACTTGAGCATCTGTAGATGTTGGTACCCACAGAGTCCTGGAACCAATGGATACTGAGGGACAACTGCTTTAAAGATTAGAGCATTTGGTGTAATTGTAATTTATGTTATGTATCTGTTCCTCTCTAACAGTGTAGCAAGATTCTATGAAGAATTTTAATCATTAAATTTTTCCAAGGGCAAAGTTTCACAAAATTATAGCAAAAATGTTTAATATGTGGCCAGGATAAGGTAATTTACAGACTATTCTAACCAAATTCAGTAACATTTCATGTGCCTGATCAGTGATGAAACTTTTAAATGAGATTCTTGGGTCTCTTGAATTAATAAAATATTTTGTGCAGTATTTTATTGAAATTCTGCCATTAGCTTTAGGACTCTTGTGTGGTAGAAAGAACATTTGACCAGCTCAGGAAAATCATTTCTAGTCCATACTTGATACTCATTAATTATGTTGCATTGGACAAAATACCTTGCCATGCCTCTCATCTGTAAGATGAAACATAAATTCCTTCTATGAACTATATCTCATCAGGAATAAAACTGCTACATAATATGCTCTATCGTCTATTATTCAAGCAATAAACCTTTATTTAGTGCGGGGGAGCCTGATGGGCTGCCGTCTATGGGGTCGCACAGGGTAGGAAATGACTGAAGCAACTTAGCAACAGCAGCATATAATAACTCATTCCATCCACCTTCTGGGAACCAAGGTATCATTCTCTTTCTTGGCTGTGTATTAGAACCACTGGTTAGCTGTTTTAAAACTAGACTCTTAAGCCCCACCCTAGACTTTTTAAAAAATATATTTATTCATTTATTTATTTGACTGTGCTGGGTCTTCGTTGAGGCATGTGGGATCTTTAGTCGTAGCGTGCAAACTCTTAGTTGTAGCAGGTGGGATCTATTCCCTAACCAGCGACCAACCCAGGCCCCCTGCATTGGGAGTGCTGAGTCTTAGCCACTGGACTGCCAGTGAAGTCCCTAGCCTTCTTGAGTTAGAAAATCTGGGTGTTACACTGTGGAATCTATATTAAAAAAAAAAAAAAAATACAACTTCCCAGATGCTTCATTCTTTTTTTTTTTTTTTAATTTATTTTGTTTATTTATTTATTTATTTTATTTTTGTCATACATTGATATGAATCAGCCATAGATTTACACGTATTCCCCATCCCAATCCCCCCTCCCACCTCCCTCTCCACCCGATTCCTCTGGGTCTTCCCAGTGCACCAGGCCCGAGCACTTGTCTCATGCATCCCACCTGGGCTGGTGATCTGTTTCACCATAGATAGTATACATGCTGTTCTTTTGAAATATCCCACCCTCACATTCTCCCACAGAGTCCAAAAGTCTGTTCTGTATTTCTGTGTCTCTTTTTCTGTTTTGCATATAGGGTTATCGTTACCATCTTTCTAAATTCCATATATATGTGTTAGTATGCTGTAATGTTCTTTATCTTTCTGGCTTACTTCACTCTGTATAATGGGCTCCAGTTTCATCCATCTCATTAGAACTGATTCAAATGAATTCTTTTTAATGGCTGAGTAATATTCCATGGTGTATATGTACCACAGCTTCCTTATCCATTCATCTGCTGATGGGCATCTAGGTTGCTTCCATGTCCTGGCTATTATAAACAGTGCTGTGATGAACATTGGGGTGCACGTGTCTCTTTCAGATCTGGTTTCCTCAGTGTGTATGCCCAGAAGTGGGATTGCTGGGTCATATGGCAGTTCTATTTCCAGTTTTTTAAGAAATCTCCACACTGTTTTCCATAGCGGCTGTACTAGTTTGCATTCCCACCAACAGTGTAAGAGGGTTCCCTTTTCTCCACACCCTCTCCAGCATTTATTGCTTGTAGACTTTTGGATAGCAGCCATCCTGACTGGTGTGTAATGGTACCTCATTGTGGCTTTGATTTGCATTTCTCTAATAATGAGTGATGTTGAGCATCTTTTCCTGTGTTTGTTAGCCAACAAACACAGGAAAAGATGCTTCATTCTTATCTGTAACTGAGTTAAGTATAACTTCCATAGGGCATGAAGAGTAATGAATAAATTATGCAAAACTTTTGTAACCTAGTTGGAGATATAAGTTCAGTACTGAATATAAAGCAAAGGCTAAAAAATATATAAATGTAAGTATTAAAGAAGGGTCACAATAAGTAAGTCGAGTAAGTAGGGGATGAAGGGTTTAAACTGAATTGAAGTTGGAAGAGGGAAGGAAAAAGAAAAATGATTTCCAGGAAGGAAAATTTGAGTAGTGATGGCATAAAGAGGAAACAAGTGTAGTTGGCTTTTACTACAGTGAAGTCTGACCAGATTAGAGAGAAAGACTGGTGAAAATAAAAATTGCTTTCTGGCTTCTTAGGGTCTTTGGTTGTTGTCTGATCAATTTTTTTTACTAAGTGTATTTAATTTGTTGTTACAATTACATATAATTATTTAATCATATATGTTTTAAATAATATATTAAGTTGTTCCCTTTTCTATTTCATTAATAATGTTATTTTAGTACTTTATATGCATCTTTGACACACCATACGAGCTCTTTTGTGTCTTGCTTTTTTGGCTCAATATTATGTTTATGAGTTTCATCCATGTTGCAAATAGCTGTGGTTAATTCATTATTATCATTAAATAACATTCAATTGGTTGAATAGTCCACAGATAATGCATCCATTCTACTGTTCATGGACATTTGACTTGTTTTCAATTATTGGCTATTTCAAACAATGCTGCTCTTTACCTGTGGCAGGAGGGGAATTGAATCACAGGAAATTAGTATCTTCAACTTCAATAGATAACAGCAGTCTAGATTCTAAAATGGTTTTCATATTACCACGAACAGTATGTGAAAATTCCACAACACCATGTGGAATCGTGTATCTTTTAATTTTTGCCAAGCAAATGTGTTTGTTATAGCATGAATCTGTTTCCTGTTGACTAATAATGTTGAGCAACTTTTCAAATGTTTATTGGTCATTCAGATATCCTCTTTCGAAAAGTGTCTGTTCAAGACTCTTACCCTTTTTTCTAGTATTTTTTATTTTTTGTAAGTATTTTTTAATATATCTTGAATATGAGTCTCTTGTTAGTTATATGTGTTGCAAATATCTTTTCTCACCATTAGTTTACTCCTTTACTCTCTTAATTGTGTCTTTTGATGAATAGAAATTCTTAGTTGTAATGTAATATACTTTATCCATTGAGCCTTTAAAGCTTTATGATTCCTGCTTAAGAAATTCTCTCCTACCCCAAGATCATGAAGATAATCTCATATGTTTATGATCTAGAAGCTTCATTGTTTTACTTCTCACATTTAGATATACAATTACTTCCCTGCTTTGATTATCATCATTGTTCTTACCTGTAGCTACTGAATTCTTCCTCTAATTATACTAAATGCTTACTTTTCTAGATACTCTTTCTGATTTTCTTGTATTATCTGCTTGTCTTCCTATTTTCCATCCTTTCTAAATCACTATGAGGAATTCAGTATAAAAATTATATTTACCTATTTCTTTAAATTGGCTAGCAAGTTCAAGTGAAATGTTTTATTTGGTATTTTCTATTTAGACCCAACTTGGATAAACTTGACCCAAGGCCTCTGAAAAATAATTAAATCTTCTCTTTCCTGATCATGAGGTAATTCCTTTTAATTTAATGAAAGAAATGGTGTTACTTAGTTAAGAGCACATATTTTAAATTCCACACAAGGGAAAATTTCATTCTAGTGCTAGGTATGATAGAATAATGGGGTTTCCCAGGTGGCGCTAGTGGTAAAGAACTCGCCTGCCAATACAGGAGACAAGAGACGCATGTTCGATCCCTGGGTCTGGAAGATTCCCTGGAGGAGGGCATGGCAACCCACTACGGTATTCTTGCCTAGAGAATCCCATGGATTGAGGAGCCTGAAGGGCTGTGATTCACAGGGTCACAAAGAGTAAGACACAACTGAAGTGACTTAGGGTGGACGATGACAGAATAATAGTATTTGGGATAGTTAATAAATCTGAGCTATCAGAAGTCAACATATCTGAATTTTAAGCAAAATTATCCTCTCAGCTATTATCCTAATAGCTTGTAGATTTTGTGAAAGTGTTTAGTGGATAAATGACCACATAAAAGCCCTCTGCATACTCCTACTCCCCTCCCCTACTCATTTAATTAATGGTCATAATACTAGCAACTTTCCCTTTGGCATGTCCTTAAACAGAGTTTATGAATATCTGAGAATATTAAAAGCGTGAAGAATTAGGGGGATGGATATGCCTTTCCAATTGAATACTTGGAGAGTGTTAGCTTGATTATCTTTTTTGCTGTAGCTGTTTTGTTTTGATTGTGTAAAAACTATCATCATCTAAATTTCTGTTCCATTTCATGAAGGGGCAGAGAGTCCCTGTAGCATCCTTCATGCCATTTGTGCATCCAATTGATTGCAGCTGTATCCAGAAGAAAGGGAACAAATGTTTTGCTGATTCTACTGCCAAGAAGTAGATTAAATTTGGAAACATATCATTGATGGATGATTAAAATTCAGAAACATAGGATTTGCTAACTTAAAGCCAGGAAGCAAAGATAAGAGATGTCACTGTGCTTTCAGACATGGTTCTGGTTTAGGTGACTATAGTCTGAATATTTAGACTTAACATTTAATGGAAAAGGTTTATTTCTAAATCATTTTTGTTCATTTTCTAGAGAACTGATTCCTTCCTGTAGTGGCATATTTAAATTCTCTTCTTTTTCAAAGCCATAGTTTATATACACTAAAAGCATGACTCATTCGTTTGCAAAAAGTTTACATCTGAAACCTACCTGTGTGCATGCCCTCCCCCACTACACACAAACACACATATACACAGAGTTGTATTTTAAGTGTGTTTTGTGAAATGACAGTAGAGAAGGGGGTTTTCTGAATCAGGTTTTATGAGATAAGAATAAAAATCCATTTTATTTGAAACATAGTGTGCCAGAGTAATTTCTCAAAACAAACAGAAAATGTAATCTGTTTACCTGTTAACTTTAAAACCCTGAATATCATTTGTTTTAGGATACCTAGGTCTCAGGCATGGGACAAGTCCCTAAACCTCTTTTCAAATGATGTCATTGCCTTGCTTTTTCTCTTCCTCTCTTGTTGGAGGTTTGGCCTAACTCTGCAGAGTGCTTGATTATCTCTATTTGAGGGGCTTCTCTGGTCAGAAGAAATGTGTTATAGATCATCATGCTGTCAGAAATCCATGCCTCTTCAATTTGATGAAGGCACTGGCAACATTTGAGGCTGGATGGATATCCTAAAGGTTTCTCAGAGAAATCTAACAAATACTTGGCACAGTGGTCACCATTTCTAACAGATTTTACCAGCACTGCTCTGTCAGATGGAGGAATGTTTAAACAGCAAAAGGTTATATGGAACACCAGAGCTGCAGAACTGGCAGCATCACGTACATCTGTGAGAGAACATTGGGATGAACTTGCAACAATCATCAAACAGCTTCAATCAACGCCCATGTCATGGGAACACATTTTTCTCCTTACTGCGACATGTCAAAACAAAAACCAATCATCAGAGGCCAATGGGAAAACTGTATGAATCCCAGGATTTAGATAATTGGGTGAGGTTTTGAGAGTCCATTTGAGAGTCCACATTTGAAAAAACTAATGTATTGAGTGTGAGACACGTGCATGCTTAAAATGCCCCCTCTTCTACTTTAGAGCTAGTAGATAGCTTTTCAGTAAATGCCAGCTTTTCTTCTCTTAATAGTTTACCTCTGATCTCTCCTTTCTTTCTCAATACTCTAGCTGTTTTTCAAGGCCTAGTTGGCAAAACAGAAGATAATTACATCTTTTCCCTGATACTTGTGTCATAATTTGACTTTTGTGGATGGATCCTCGTATCAGGGTTAAAGAATAGTGCTATAGGGCTCTGGAACTTTCTGTAACATAGACAGTAGTTCCTTTCTGGAATGAGCTGCTTATATCTGTTATATCATCCCTTAAAAATGTATATCAAAGTGACATGGAGAATTTAGGCGAATAGAAACATGTCTTCCCTGGTGGCTCAGTGGTAAAGAATCTGCCTGTGATGAAGGAGAACTGGGGTTTGATCCCTGAGTCAGGAAGATCCCCTGGAGAGGGGAATGGCAACCCGATCCAGTATTCTTGCCTGGAGAATCCCATGGACAGAGGAGCCTGGTGGGTACAGTCCATAGGGTCCCTAAGAGTCGGACATGACTGAACATGCACGCAAAGCAAAGTAATGATACATGATGAGTATAAATACACAAAGTTTATAAGAAATTACAATGTTCTTTACTGGAAAAAAATCACTTCCAAATATAAATGACGGTGAATGAGAGTTTAGGGTAATCTATTCGATGAGGATTTGCATTAGATTTCTTTAGCTCAAAGGAGATAATTAGAATTCCCTTCTTTGGTACATAAAAATAGAAATTACTTTGAAGAATTGAATTTTTGTTTATCAAAAAAAATGTTTTTGAAATATTTAGCAAAATAATTAAACCAAGACTAATCTTGTAGTTAATGACATTAGTGTGGTTGTTAGTGATTTGATATAATAGCATGCATGACCAATGGTGAGTGATAAGCAATAAAATCTGGAATGATGCTCCTCCTTCAAAATCAGGACTTTAAAGTAGATCACTGTTGACTAAAATTAAAGCTCTGTGAACAGTGAGCTGTTTTACAGCCTTTCCAAATATTTGGAAGAAAATGTTTGTTTGAAGGTAATCTCTAGATGAGATAAAGTCTACAACTTGCTAAGGCTATGAAACAGTAGAATTTCTTCATGCCATTTGATCTATAGAAATTCTAACTAACTGTCTTTTCCCTGATTGAGTGGTCTTGACATCCTTAGTGAAGATCACTTGACCAGAAAGTTAGGGTTTATTTCTGGGCTCTCTATTTTATTCCATTAGTCTATTTATCTGTCTTTATTCCAGCACTACAGAGTTTTGATTACTATAGTTTTGTAATATATTTTGAAATCAAGATGTGTGAGTCTTCCAACTTTGTTATTCTTTTTCAAATTATTTTTGTTATTTAGAGTCCCTTGAGGTTTCATATTAATTTTGAAATTTTAAAAATTTCTGTAAAAAATGCCATTGGGTTACTGATAAGGACTGCTTTGAATCTGTAGATTGCTTTGTGTAGTATGGATATTTTAACATTAGTCTCCCAATCTTTAAACATGAGGTATCTTTCTATTTCCTTTTTTCTTTTTCATTTATTTTTATTAGTTGGAGGCTAATTGCTTTACAATATTGTAGTGGTTTTTGCCATACATTGACATGAATCAGCCATGGATCTACATGTGTTCCCCATCCTGTTCCCCACCCCCCCGCCTCCCTGCCCATTCCATCTATTTACTTTTGTCTTCTTTAAATTTTTTCAGCATTATTTTGAGGTTTTCAGTGTACAAGTCTTTCACCCCCTTGGTAAGATTTACTGCTGAGTATTTTATTCTTTTTGATGCTATTGTGAGTAGAATTTATTTAATTTCTTTTTTGGATAGTTAATTGATAGTGTACAGCAACATAACTGATTTTCATATGTTGATTAGTTCTATTTTGTGTGTGTGTGTGTGGTGTCTTCAGAGTTTTTCTACATGTAAGATCATTCATCTGCAATCAGGGATAATTTTACTTCTTCTTTTCAGATTTGCATGCATGCCTAGTCGTTCAGTGATGTCTTACTCTTTGTGACCCCATGGACTATAGCCTGCCAGGCTCCTCTGTCCATGGGATTCTCCAGGCAAGAATACTAGAGTGGGTTGTCCTTTCCTCCTCCAGGGGATTTTCCAGACCCAGGGATCAAACTTGCATCTCCTGCATTGCAGGCATATTCTTTACCACTGTGCCACCTGGGAAGCCTTTTCAGATTTGGTTGCCTTTTATTTCTTTTCTTGCCTAATCACTCTGGCTAGGACAGTCAGTGCTATGTTCAATAGAAGTGGCAGGAGTAAGCATCTTTGCCTTGTTCCAGATCTTAGAGGAAAAGCTTTCAATTTCTCAGTATTGAGTGTATTACCTGTGGGTTTTTCATATGTGGTCTTTATAGTGTTGAGGTAAGTTCCTTCTATACACTTAATTTGTTGACAGTTTTTATCATGAAAATATGTTAAATTTTGTCACTTGCTGTCTCTGCATCTATTGAGATGACCTTATGATTTTATCTATCATTCTGTTGATGCAGCATATCACAATGATTGTTTTGTATATGTTGAAACATCCTTGAATCCCAGGATAAATCCCTTTTGGCCTTGGTGCATGATCCTTTTAATGTGCTGTTCAGTTTGGTTTGCTAATATTTTGTTGGAGATTTTGCATCCATGTTTATCAGAGATATTGATCTGTAGTGTTTTACTGGTATCTTTGCCTGGTTTGGTATCAGAGTGATGCTGGCCTCATAAAATGGGTTTTCAGTGTTCCCTCATCTTTTGTTTTTTGGAAGAGTATAAAGAAGATTGATACTAATTCTTTGCTTATTTGGTAGAATTCACCTGTGAAGGCATTTGGTCTTGGATTTTTCTTTGTTGGGAAATTTTTGATTACTGATTCAATCTCCTTTTTATTGGTCTCTTTGGGCTTTTTGTCTTTTTGTGATTCAGTCTTGATATGTTGTATGTGTCTAGGAATTTATCCATGTTATCTAGGCTGTCCAATTTGTTGGCATACAATTACTGCTTTTGATCTTTTATTTCTATGCTATCTGTTGCAGTGTTGTAAAGGTTGTAAAGCCTGTAGCTTCTTAGCCCACCAATTTGCTGATGTCTCCTTGTATTTACACATCATATACATGTGTGTGTATTTTTAGTATTGTTTTTATTTTGCATTTTAAATAAATAGTATATCATATACACATATGAACATATATCTTTCTGAAATTTGCCTTTTAAATATATAATGGTTTTGAGATTTATCCATGTAAAATATACAGCTCTAGTTCATTCATTATTTTTGTTTCACAGTATTCCATTATATGAATATGCTTCTCTTTATTCAATCAATTCCTGTTGCTGTGAGTTTAAGTTGTTGTCTGTCTGTCACTATTACAATGTTACAATGATAAAGGTTCACACTTGTGACAATTTTCTAGGTTTCACACCAAAAAGTAGACTTGCAGAGTTGCATACTATACATGTCCTCAAATATAGTAGATATTCCCAAATTTCTCCCCTAATGGATATACAATTTGCACTCCTGTAAGCAGAGTATGATAATTCCTCTTCTTCTGCATTCTCACTAATTGGTATTTTGCATTCAATTGTTATGAATCTGAGGAGTATAAAATCACATCTTAATTTGCATTTACATCATTAATAATGAGATTGAACCCATGTTACCTGGCTATTGGTATTTCCTATTCTATAAAATTCCTGTTAGCACAAATTTTATAAGCATAAATTTAGGTTATATTACTAAAATTTAGGGTTATCTTGCTTAAAACGTTATACTGGTGTTGCATGAGATGATACATAGGTAACCAAAATAGCTATAGGTTCTCCAGTTTTCTGGATTCACTTTTTCCTCTTATCCTTCCCTTTACTTCTGTGCTCAGGCAAATTAAATTTATTCCCACATTTCATATATTGTTGGACTATCATCGAGCTCCACAATATTTCTAAGCATTCATGAAAAGAGCAGATATGTGCATATATGTGTGTGTGTGTGGTTTGTATATGCAGAATAGTGTCCTGCTCTCCTATTACTCCCTCCAAATTGTTAGTGAACATTTGTTTCCAGATTCCTGGTGTCATTTTGCTTCCTATATCTGCTACACAGTGTCTGGTCTATATCATTCTAGTTAAGGAAATTAATCTAGTTAATCTCTTCTTTATTCTTCAAAAAGTGTTTATCAAAAGGCTGCTGTGTATAACCAAAATGCATGGGATGATTTACAGAAATCATAGGTAATTTTGCCCCAGAAGGGAAAGTATCTAATGAAAGTTAGATATCACTGTTCCAAAAATTTTATTGGCAGTTTCCTTTAACTGAGAAATGTAATGTGTCTGCCCTTAGGAACAGGTCTGCTGACATTTTGCTAGACTCCCAGAGCCACCTCTCATCTCTTTCCTTGATGATTTCTCTGATATTTGAATTTCACTTTCAACCCCCTGATAACAAATCCCAAGTTATTGTTCTGCAGTGCACAGATTATATATTTCTCTGTGTCTAAAAACTCTAAAATTATTGTGGGAAGAACATTCTGGGTCAGGAATGGCTTAGTTTCAACTGCAAGGGCCAATCATGAAGTGTTCTTAAAGAAAAATGTACAATCTAACCTGAATATATGCAGCCCCAAATCCCCAACATATTTCAAATTTACTGGAAAAAACAGAGGTAAAATATTTATTTATACTAGAGGGCCAAGCCAGTGTAATAAGGTCAGACATAAGTATTACAAAGCATAAAGATGTGAAAGGAAAAAGTAAAATAATTATTGACATACATTATTAATTTTAATGTAAAATATATCAAAATATAATGTTTAAAGCTAAAATCATGGCTCATGTTAATAATAAATACAAGTCAAACATTTGTTTGACTCATTAATTAAAGAGGGATCCAGCAAGTTTTTAACAGTGGTGCAAAAGGAAAATTGAGGGACAAAGATTTATATAGTCAAAGTCCTACTAAGACAAGTTTGCTAATAAATGCAAAATAGTTAATATCCCAAATAAAAATAAACTGTGTTTATCTTTTCTACTGGGTAGAAATGAATTGCATCTGGCTGGATAAAATTCATGTGCATGCCATGAACAGGAATCATTTGCATTATGCTCTGACAAGAATTATTTTGATTGTTATTATTTTTTCTACAAGGTAACTTCTACCTCTATAGAGATAAAAGATAACAATCAATAGAATCATTCAGAGGTACAGGCATACCTTGTTTTCTTATGCTTCACTGTATTCTACTTCACAGATACTGAATTTTTTACAAACTGAAATTTTCTGGCAATCCTGTATGTAGTTGAATAAGTCTATCAGTTAACCAAATTGTGAATACAAAGGAAAATATCTTAAAGAAAATTAAAAATGCTAGTCTAGTGAACACACAAATGAAAAGAAATTGAAATGGGCTTTTTGAAAATATGGAGAAAATTTTAATGATCTAGATAGTAGATCAAAACAGCCACAACATTCCCTTAAACCAAAGGCTAATCCAAAGCAAGGCCCTAACTCTCCTCAATTCTATGAAGGCTGAAAGAGATGAGGAAACTGAAGAGGGAAAGTTTGAAGCTAGTAGACATTGGTTCATGATGTTTAAGGAAAGAAGCTGGCTCCATAACATAAAAGTACAAGGAGAAGCAACAAATCCTGATGTTGAAGATGCAGCAAGTTTCTCAGAATATCTAGCTAATAGAGTGAAGGTGGCTACACTACATAACAGATTTTTGATGTAGATGAAAGAGCCTTCTTTTGCAAGTAGATCCCATCTAGGACTTTTGTAGCTAGAGAGAAGTCAATGCCTGACTTCAAAGCTTCAAAGGATTGTCTGACTCTCTTGTTAAGGGTTAACGCACCTGGTGACTTTAAGTTGAAGACAGTGTTCATTTACCATTCTAAAAATCCTAGGGCCCTTAAGAATTACACTAAATCTACTACTCTGACTGTACTCTCTAAATGGAACAACAGAGCCTGGATAACAGCACATATATGTTTATAACATATATTATAAACATTAATAAGTGACTATTTTAAGACCACAGTTGAGATCTACTGCTCATAAAAAAAGATTCCTTTCAAATTATTACTGCTCATTGACAATATATGTGGTCTCCCAAGATCTCTGATGGGGATGGACAAAGAGATTAATGTTGTTTTCATGCCTGCTAACATGGTATCCATTCTGCAGCCTATGGATCAACGAGTAATTTTTACTTTCAAGTCTTATTATTTCATAAGGCTATAGCTGCCATAGAGAGTAATTCCTCTGATGGATCTGGGCAACGTAAATTGAAAACTTTCTGGAAAGGATTCACCATACTAGATGCCATTAAGAACACTCATGATACATGGGAAGAAGTCAAAATACCAATGTTCACAGAATTTTGGAAGAAGCTGATTCTAACCCTCATGGATGACTTTGAGGGAGGCAGAACTTCAGCGGAGGAAGTCACTGTGTATGTGGAAATATAGAAAGAGAACTAGAATTCTAAGTGGAGCCTGAAGATGTGATTAAATTCCTGAAATATCATGATAAAACTTGAAAGAATAAGGAGTTCCTTCATATGGATGAGCAAAGGAAGTGGTTTCTTGACATGGAAACTGCTGGTGAAAGCACTGTGAAGATTTTTGAATGACAACAAATAATTCAGAATATCTCTTAAACTTAGCTGCTAAACCAGAAGTAGGGTTTTAGAGGATTGACTCCAGTTATGAAAGAAGTTCTACTGTGGGTAAGTGCTATCAAATAGCACTGCATGCTACAGAGGAATCATTCATAAGAAGAAGAGGAAATTGATGTGGCAAACTTTATTGTTGTTTTATAGGAATAATTTTCCCTAGCCACCCCAGTCTTCAGCAAAAACCACCCTCATCAGTGAGCAGCCATCAACATCAAGGCAAGAACCTTCACCAGCAAAATAATTATAATTTGCTGGAGGCTCAGATTTTGATTAGCATCTTTAATCAATAAAGTATTTTTAATGAAGATGTGCATTTTTTTTAGATATAATGCTATTGCACACTTAATATAGTATAGTGTAAACAAAACTTTTACATGACCTGGGAAATGAAAAAAAAAATTCACATGACTCATTTTATTGAGATATTTGTTGTATTGCTGTGGTTCTGGAGCTGAATCTACAGTATCTCTGAGGTCTATCTGTATATTCATACTTTAAACAGATAATCCCCAGAGGTTCTGCTAAACTAGGAATCTGAAATCTCTAGCTCTATAGCCAAATCTGTTTTTATATGTAAAGTGTTATTGTTACACAGCCACAGTCTGTGTTGTCCATAGTTGCTTTTGGAATATAGTGACAGATTTTAGCGGTTGTCACAGCGGTTGTATGCCCCTAAAACTAAAATATTTACTATTTTACCTTTTACAGAAAAAAGTTGCTAACCCTTGCACAAGACATTACACAGAACTCCATTGAAAAGGCACCCAGCCATCTCTTTTACCCATTTCCAAAATTTGGATGGATATTCTTTAAAATCCTATGGATATTGAAATAGAGTGAAATTAGCAATGTCACAACATACAAACCAAAATGGAAAAAGTGTATCTCTATATAGTAGCATAAAACAATTGGAAAATAAATATTAGGGACAGGAGGGTGAGTGTGGCTATAAAGGGGTAGCACAAAGGAGACTTATGGTGATGGAAGAGTTCTTGATCTTGACAGAGTTTATGGTTGCATGAATCAACACATGTGATAAGCCTGCATCAGACTACACACACACGTACAAGTGTTTGTAAAACTGGTGAAGTCTTAATAAGCTCTGTGGATTATACCAATGTCTCTTTCCTGGTTTTAATATTATTGTGCTATCATTATGCAAGATGTCACTTTTGCGGGAAGTTGTGAGAAGTATACACAGGATCATGCATTTATCTGAAAAGTCCTGTAAGTTTATATTTCAAGATAAAAACTACATATGTGCTCAAAAAAAATCATAGTTTTCACAAAGAGTTGTTCTAGAATGTTCGCACCAGCTTTATTAACAATAGTGAAAAACCTGGAAACAACTCAAATATCTATCAGCAGGAGAACGGATAAAGGGATTATAGTATATTCATTAATGGAATACTACTCAATAATGAAAAGAAATGAACTTATGATACATGGAATGACATCAATAAATCATATGGATATTATGTTCAGGAAAAGCTGAACTCAAATATATCCATACTGTGTGATGCATATGTAGTTCTAAAACAGGTTAGAAAAACAATATAAGAATTGACATATGGTTGTCTTTAGGTAAATGTGGGGTGGTGGGATTGATTTAGAAGGGGCAAAAAGGAACTCTCTCAGGATATAGAAATATTTTGTATCTTGCTAAAGAGTAGATTACATAGATGTAAATTTTACAAAAAAACATTCAAAAATAAGTATTAAGGTTAGCAATTTTTCATTGTTGGTGGTATATTTTATGCTTTTTTTTTTTTTTTCTCACTCAGTCATGTCTGACTCTTTGCAACCCCATGGACCATACAGTCCATGGAATTCTCCAGTACTGAATACTGGAGTGGGTAGCCTTTCACTTCTCCAGGGGATCTTCCCAACCCAGGGATCGAACCCAGGTCTCCCACATTGCAGGCAGATTCTTTACCAACTGAGCCACAAGGGAAGCCCAAGACTACTGGAGTGGGTAGCCTATCCCTTCTCCAGCAGATCTTCCCGACCCAGGAATCGAACCGGGGTCTCCTGCATTGCAGGTGGATTCTTTACCAACTGAGCTATGAGGGAAGTCCTGGTGGTATATTTTAAACTGGAGCCAATGAATAGATAATTTGAGCATAATGGAACCAGTGTTTTCACAGTAGAGAACAGAGGTACTAATAGGCAAAGGGGGGATATTAGGACATACTTTGTAATTTTTTATTGGGTTTCAACATATATATATATATATATATATATATATATATATATATATATACCTGTGTTACCTCTATGGGCCTGGAAGCAATTCCACACTTATAGCAATGAGCACAATTAGTTCTCAGATCTTTAGTTATAAATTCCAGACAGTACAAGATGACCCAGGAATACCTCATTGTTCCAAAAAGTAGGGAAGACCCCCAAGAATGATGGAGACAAATCAAAATGACACTGAAGCTAGCTGGGAGTGTTTTCACTAGCCAAATCTAGAATGATTTGAAAATCAAAACTAATAATGAGGTTACTGGTTTCTAGCCCATTGAGTAAAATAAGAATCTATGAATAAATACTGATAAAATTAGTCAGTTATTTAACAAGCCAGTGAATGAGAAGGAAAAACTCTTTCTTACAGTAGATTTCCATTAGAAAGAATGACTGAGTAGGAAATCATCAATAAATGTTAAAATTACTGGGCAGAACTTTGATGAAAAATGGGATATATGCATAATTTCAACAAATCTCTCCACAAATCATTAATTGCAAGTGAAAGATTAGTAAATTTATAGTGGAGAAACTTGGCATTCATTAAGTTAACTAATTGATCAAAGTTATTATCACCAATTATGGAGCATTTCAACATCATGTACTTCCTGATATGATGTGCTGAGAAGGGTATTAACACCTCTGCAGTATTTCTTCCAAAGTATATAGCTTGAATATATTCATGAGGACACATCCAACACATCTCAATTTAGAAATATCCTATAAAATAATTGTCCCATACTATTAAAAAACTAATTAATTACAAAAACATCAAGGTCAACAAAGGTAAAGAAATACTGGGAGACTGGTTTAGATGAAAGGATACAAGACAAATAAATACAATGTTTGATCTTAATTGGATCCTGGACTAGGAAAAATAGATAAAAATGTTACTTCACTGAGACAATTGACACAATATAGTTATGGACAAGAATTTTGTGTTTTTAGGAAAAACATACTAAAATGTTTAGGGATAAAGTGGTAAAACATATCCATAGTGACTCCAGCTTGCTCTCAAACAGTTAAAAAATTTAAAAAAAATGTGCATGTGTGCATATATGTGTGTGTGTGTTCATGTGTGTGTAGGGAGAGAGAGAGATTATAAACAATCAGTGAATTTGGATAAAGAATATACAGAAATTCCTAATACTGTGTTCAATGCTTCACTCTAAATGTGAAATTATATGAAAATAAACAGTTACAAAAATCAAATACTTGCTTAGCTCTTCACGGGTCCTTTTCTTAGGCATCAGATCTTCTGTACCAATAGGGAGAGAATATTAATAGATACTGATTTCCCTCTGCTAGAAAAGCCCTAGGAGGCATTTTGATGTCTTTCCCTGGTACATACATAAAGTATTTGGCACACAATAAGTACTTGAGGACATGTAAGCTGTTGATATTATTATGGATCTTCAGGTAGCAGATTTGTTTTCATCTCCTATACAGTGGGCCTAAAATAAGTGCTCTTTTTCTCTAGGCTCTTCATTTGTCTCTGTGGAGACACGGTCTTCTTAAGTTGTATCATCTCAGTGCTCCTACTGAGTAACTGTACTCAGTACTCCAGTAACAGTAACTTAGTTCTCCAGGCTGAGTAAGAAACTACCTCAAACATAATGATGTAAAACAATAAGCATTTTATATTTCATGGACACTGTTTGATCAAGTTACGAAAGGATGCAGGGAGAACAGCTTGTCTCAGCTGTATAATATTCAGGATCTCAAGTGGGAAGGCTGACAGGCTGGCTGTAACTTGATTTTGGGGATCAGGATCATTTGAGGATTAGGATGGTCAGTGGGAGCATCTACATGTGGTTTGTCTGTGTGGCTTGGTTTCCTCCCAGCATGGAGGACTCTGGGTAGTCAGACTGTCTGTGGTGCCTCAGGAATCCAGACAGGTGTCTTCTGAGAACAAGGTGGAGGCTGCATTGCCTTTGCTGACCCCGCCTCAAAGCTTAGGAACTCTTGTGGCTCCTCTTCTGCAACATTATTTTGAAGTTTGAACAAGGAAGTCAAAAGCCCACCTAGATTCAAGGGAGGTGTACATAGACCCCACCTCTCAATAGGAGGAGCATCAAGTTTATATCATAGAAAAGCAGGTGGGATGGGAATTATTATTTAAGTCATTTTGGGAAAATGCAATCAATCACACCGAGTATTTTTCATTTCAAGGAACCACTCATCTGCCTTAGACCATTTACCTTTCTCACCATTTGTTACAATTTCTTCTTTAATTTTACTTAAAGATTCCAGAAAAGCTGTTCTCTAAAGACTTTCTATACGATATCAATGGTAACTATATCAATCCTTCAAAAATCAATCTAAAAAAATTTTGGTAACAGAGAGTGACCAAAAGAATGTAGAATATATTATAGATGCATTCTTTTAAGTTGCAGACATATTCCCATTCTACTGATGTAAGAATCTATGGGATGGGACTTGTGAATCTATCATGTAATAGCCTTTCTAGCATCACTTGGGAGCTTATTAGAAATGCAGAATATTAGGCTCCCTCCCAGATATACTGAATCAGAATCTACATTTTAACAGGATCCTCAGGAATTTGGTATGCACTTGAAAGTTTGGGATGCTCTTGCTAAGTAGTTCTAATAATCTTCAAGGTAGGAAACCAATTTATTTAAAACCAGTGCTCATCAAAATGTGGTTTACTAGGACCACCTGCAGCAGAATCATTATAAGCTCTAGAAGTTGAGCCCTTGGAATCTAGCTCAGTCAGTTAAGAATCTGCCTGCAATAGGGGAGACCTGGGTTGAATCCCTGGGTGGGGAAGATCCTCTGGAGAAGGAAATGGCAACCAAACTCCAGTATTCTTGCCTGAGAAATCTCATGGACAGAGGAGCCTAAGAGGCTACAGTCTGTGGGGTTGCATACAGTCCATAGGGTTGCAAGAGTTGGACACAACTTAGTGACTAAGCCACCACCTCCACCCCAAGTGATTCTTATGCTAATTGAGGTTGGCAAACCACTTCTCTTAAGCAGTGCTCTCAGCTTGGGCATAACACAGCAGCATTAGTATCACCTGAGAACTGAGAAATTCATTCTGTTAAAAATTTTTATTGAAGTATAGTTGACTTACAATGCTGTATTAATTTCTGCTATACAGCAAAGTGATTCAGTTTATACACACACACACACACACACACACACACACATATATATATATATGTACTTTTTCATATTCTTTTCCATTATGGTTTATCACACGATATCGAATATAGTTCCCTGTGCTATACAGGGCTTGTGTGCTAAGTCATTCAGTTGTGTCCAACTCTGCAACCCTATGGACCATAGCCCACCAGGCTCTTCTGTACATGGGGGATTCTCCAGGCAAGAATACTGGGGTGGGATGCCATGCCCTCCTCCAGGGGATCTTCCCAACAGAGATCGACCCCACATCTCTTATATTTCCTTCATTAGCAGGTGGGTTCTTTACCAGTAGCGCCACCTGGGAAGCCAAGTGCTATACAGCAGGACCTTGTTGTTTATCCTTTCTATATATAATAGTTTACATCTGCTAATCCCAAACTTCCAGTCTTTCCCTCGCCCACCCCACCCACCCCTTGGCATCCATCAGTCTGTTCTCTGTGTCTGTGAGTTTGTTTCTGTTTCCTAAATACATTCATTTGTGTTGTACTTTAGATTGCACATATAAGCAATATCATATGATATTTGTCTTTCTTCATCTGACTGACTTACCTTAGTATGATATACTCTAGGGTCTTCCATGTTGCTGCAAATGACATTAAGAAATGGACATTCTTGAGAATGATTCCAGACCAACTGGATCAGAAACTCTAGGAGTGAGGCCCAGCAATCTGTGTTTTAACAAGCCTGCTGGATGAATCTCAGGTCCACTAATCTGACACAAGTCTAGGCAATGTACCCAGAAATGGCTAACATCAGATTATTAGTTTACCAGACCCCGGTTTGTGTTGCTGACACTGAAGGATTTCACTTAGTTTTCTCAACATTGTTCATTACTTTGGCTAAAAATTATGAAAAAATATTCTTTATCATGGCAGTGCTTTTATAGGAAAACCCATCTATTGTCATGATTACATCTTGGCTGAGTACTTTCATTTAAATTTTCATTCCAGGTATAGTTTTGCTCTTTCCAGTTTGTCATATGCACGTCATGAATATTGAATAGCATACAGTATTGGCATATAACCTGTTTTTGTCATATAATTTACTGTTACAGATGAGTGACAAGTGTAGCCCTTTAAAATCATATGCAAGTGAATGGAAGCCCACCTGTATGTGTTGTCTACCAACTGTTTAGTTGTCACAATATAACAGCGTGTTGGAAAGCCTGAATAGACCCAGTATTAATGAAAAGGAACACCTGAGCAGAGTCTCTGATCTTTACCCCATCAGTTAAAACAGCTGTGATCTACAGGCTGCCAAAAAAAGGTCAAGAAGGGCAAGCAAGATTTGTAAGAAAGAAAAACATAAATAAAAAGAGGACACAGCTTACACTCCTCTAAGTAAACTGGTCCCACTGAATATGAGAGAATGACTGTAAAATGTTCCAAGAGGTGTCTCTGGAGAATGGGTTTAAAAAGAAATGCAACACTCTGTAGACAGGAAATATATTTTTGAGGAGAGGAGATCCTACCTCTGTCCCCACTGCATATGCAGTTATGACATCATTATAATACTTGTGGTATACCACATTTCAAGGTTTTATAGAATTATCACTGTTTTGTGTTTCATGGTTTAGATAACCAGCTGCGAGGTTGCTGTGTGGCTTATAGCTGGTATTTTACCCAAAACCCTACATGGTGGATATGCCTGGGATGAAATACATTATTTGGATATGATAGAAAACTGAGTTGCAGCAGTGTGAGATAGTCTAGATATGGTTGTTAAAATGAAATGGATAGTAAGATATTCATTTTATAAAAATAGTTGTATGTGCCCTGAAAAAAGACTGGAAGGAAATAGAGCCAGATGTGAATTATAGTTATGTCTGAATGGTCAGATTATGTTAATTTAGTCTCTTGACTTATTTGGTTTTCTAAGTTATCCATAATAAAAAAAAAGTATGACTACTGCCACTTCTTTTTAATTTACTTTTTTACCGAAGGATAATTGTTTTTACAGAACTTTGTTGTTTTCTGTCAAACCTCAACATGAATCAGCCATAGGTGTACATATATCCCCTCCCTTTTGAATCTCCCTCCCATCTCCCACCCCATCCCACCCTTCTAGATTGATACAGAGCCCCCGTTTGAGTTTCCTGAGCCATACAGCAAATTCCCATCGGCTATCTATTTTACATATGGTAATGTAAGTTTCCATGTTACTCTCTCCATACATCTGACACTCTCCTCCCCTCTCCCCATGTTCATAAGTCTATTCTCTGTCCATAAGTCTATTCTCTATGTCTCTTTCTCAACTTCTCTCCTATAAATAAATTCCTCAGTACCGTTTTTCTAGATTCCATATATATGTGCTAGAATACGATAGTATAACTTTCTCATTCTGACTCACTTCACTCTGTATAGTAGGTTCTAGGTTCATCCATCTCTTCAGAACTGACTCAAAAGCATTCCTTTTTATGGATGGGTAATATTCCATTGTGTATATGTACCACAAGTTCTTTATCCATTTATCTGTAAGTGGACATCTAGGTTGTTTCCATGTTCTAGCTATTGTAAATAGTGCTGCAATGAACAATGGGGTACATGTGTCTTTTTCAATTTTGGTTTCCTCAGGTTATATATGCCTAAGAGTGAGATTGCTAACTCATATGGTGGTTTTATTGCTAGTTTTTTTAAAGGAATCTCCATACCGTCTTCCATAGTGGCTGTATCAATTTACATTCCCACCAATAGTGCAAGAGCATTCCCTTTTCTCCACACCCTCTCCAGCATTTATTGTTTGTAGACTTTTTGATGATGACCATTCTGACTGGTGTGAGGTGATATCTCATTGAGGTTTTGATTTGCATTTCTCTAATAATGAGCGATGTTGAGCATCTTTTTATGTGTTTGTTAGCCATCTGTATGTCTTCTTTGGAGAAATGTCTTTTTAGGTCTTTTTCCCACTTTGATTGGGTTGTTTTTCTGGTATTGAGTTGTATGAGCTGCTTGTATATGTTGGAAATTAATCCTTTGTCCATTGTTTCATTTGCTATTATTTCCCCCCATTCTGAGGGTTGTCTTTTCACCTTGCTAATAGTTTCCTTTTTCTGTGCATGAACTTTTAAGTTTAATCAGGTCCCACTTGTTTACTTTTGTTTTTATTTCTGTTACTCTAGGAGGTGGGTCATAGAGGATCTTGTTTTGATTTATGTCATTGAGTGTTCTTCCTATGTTTTCCTCTAAGAGTTTTATAGTTTCTGGTCTTACATTTAGGTCTTTAATCCATGTTGAGTTTATCTTTGTGTATGGTGTTAGGAAGTGTTCTAATTTCATTCTTTTACATGTAGCTCTCCAGTTTTCCCAGCACCATTTATTGAAGAGGCCGTCTTTGCCCCATTGTATCTTCTTGACTCCTTTGTCAAAAATAAGATACCCATAGGTGCATGGGTTTATCTCTGGGCTTTCTATCTTGTTCTTTTGGTCTATATTTCTGTTTTTGCACCAGTACCATACTGTCTTGATGACTGTAGCTTTGTAGTATTACCTGAAGTTAGGAAGGTTGATTCCTCCAGCTCCATTCTTCTTTCTCAGGGCTGCTTTGACTATTTGGGGTCTTTTGTGTTTCCACGTGCATTGTGAATTTTTTTGTTCTAGTTCTGTGAAAAAAATGCCATTGGTAATTTGGTAGGGATCGCATTGAACCTGTAGATTGCATTTGATAGTATAGTCATTTTCACAATATTGATTCTTCCTACCCAGGAACATGGGATAGCTCTCCATCTGTTTATGTCATCTTTGATTTCTTTCATTAGTGTCTTATAATTTTCTGTGTACAGTTCTTTTGTCTCATTAGGTAAGTTTATTCCTAGATATTTAATTCTTTTGTTGCAATGGTGAATGATTGATTCCTTAATTTCTCTTTCTGATTTTTCATTGTTACTATATAGAAATGCAAGTGATTTCTGTGCATTGATTTTGTATCCTGCAACTGTGCTAAATTCTCTGATTAGCTCTAGTAATTTTCTGATACTCTCTTTAGGGTTTTCTATGTATGGTATCATGTCATCTGCAAACACTGAGAGCTTTACTTCTTCTTTTCTGATCTGGATTCCTTTTGTTTCATTTTCTTTTCTGATTGCTATAGCTAGGACTTCCAGAACTATGTTGAATAATAGTGGTGAAAGTGGATACTCTTGTCTTGTTCCTGATCTTAGGGGGGGATTCTTTCCATTTTTCACCATTGAGAATAATGTTTGCTGTAGGCTTATCATATATTGCCTTTACTATGTTGAAGTAGGTTCCTTCTATGCCCGGTTTTTGAAGTTTTGATCATAAATGGGTGCTGAATTTTGTCAAAGGCTTTTTCTGCATCTATTGAGATGATCATATGGTTTTTATCTTTCAATTTGTTAATATATTGTATCACATTGATTGATTTGCATATATTGAAAAATCCTTGCATTTCTGGAGTAAACCCAACTTGATCATGGTATATGAGCTTTTGGATGTGTTGCTAAATTCTGTTTGCTAAAATTTTGTTGAGGATATTTGCATCTATGTTCATCAGTGAAACTGGCCTGTAGTTTTCCCTTTTTTTGTTGTCTTTGGTTTTTATATCAAGGTGATTGTGGCTTCATAGAATGAGTTTGAGTTTCTGCATTGTCTGTTGTAACCTTTCCTTTTTCATTTCTAATTTTGTTGATTTGATTCTTCTCTCTCTCTCTTTTTTTTTTTTTTTTGATGAGTCTGGCTAAAGGCTTGTCAATTTTGTTTATCTTTTCAAAGAATCAGCCTTTAGTTTTATTAATCTTTACTATTGTTTCTTTCATTACTTTTTCATTTATTTCTGCTAGGATCTTCATGATTTCTTTCCTCCTACTAATTTTGGGGTATTTTTTGTTCTTTTTTCCCAGTTGTTTTAGGTGTAAAGATAAGTTGCCTGGTTGATGTTTTTTTGTTTCTTCAGGTAGGATTATATTGCTATAAACTTCCCTCTTAGAACTGCTTTTGCTGCATCCCATAGGTTTTGAATCATCATGTTTCTGTTGTCATTTGTTTCTAGAAATTTTTTGATTTCCCTTTTTATTTCTTCAGTAACCTCTTGGTTATTATAGAAATGTGTTGTTTAATCTCCATGTGTTTGTGTTTCTTACAGATTTTTTTCCTTGTAATTGATATCTAGTCTCATAGCATTGTGATTGGAGAAGATACTTGATATGATTTCAATTTTCTTAAATTTACTGAGGTTCAATTTGTGACCCATGATGTGCTCTATCCTGGAGAATGTTCCATGTGCACTTGAGAAGAAGGTGTACTCTTTTGCATTTGGATTGAATGTCCTGAAGATATCAAAGAGATCCGTCTCATCTAATGGGTCATTTAAGACTTGTGTTTTCTTATTAATTTTCAGTTTTGATGATCTGTCCATTGGTGTTAGTGGGATGTTAAAGTCTCCCACTATTATTGTGTTACTTTCAATTTCTCCTTTTATGTCTGTTAGTGTTTGTCTTATGTATTGGGTGCATAGCTATTTACAATTGTTATGTCTTCCTCTTGGATTGATCCCTTGATCATTATGTAGTGTCCTTCCTTTTCTCTTGTAATCTATTTTAAGGTCTATTTTGTGTGAGATGAGGATTGCTAATCCAGCTTTCTGTTGTTTCCCATTTGCATGGAATATATTTTTCCATCCTTTCACTTTCAGTCTATATGTGTCTTTATGTCTGAAATGGGTTTCTTGTAGACAGCGTGTATATGGATATTGTTTTTGTATCCATTCAGCCAGTCTGTGTCTTTTGGTTGGAGAATTTAATCCATTTACATTTAAAGTAATTATTGATATATATGTTCCTATTGCCATTTTTTAATTGTTTGGGGTTGATTTTGTAGATATATACTTTCTTCTCATGTATTTCTTGAATATAAATCCCTTTAGCATTTGTTGTAAATCTGGTTTGGTGGTACTGAATTCTCTTAACTTTTGCTTATCTGAAAAGCTTTTTATTTCTCCATCAATGTTGAATGAGATCCTTGTCGAGTACTATAATCTTGGTTGTAGACTTTTCCCTTTCAGCACCTTAAATATATCTTGCCATTCCCTTCTGGCCTGCAGAGTTTCTGCTGAAAGATCAGCTGTTAAGCATATGGCGTTTCCCTTGTATGTTACTTGTTGCTTTTCCCTTACTGCTTTTAATATGCTTTCTTTGTGTTTATTCTTTGTTAGTTTGATTAGTATGTGTCTTGGCATGTTTCTCCTTGGGTTTATCCTGTGAGGGACTCTTTGTGCCTCTTGAACTTGATTGACTATTTCATTTTCCATATTGGGGAAATTTTCAACTATAATCTCTTCAAAATTTTTCTCATACCCTTTCTTTTTCTCTTCTTCTTCTGAGACCCCTATAATTCAAATGTTGGTGCATTTGATATTGTCCCAGAGGTCTCTGAGGCTATCCTCAGTTCTTTTCATTCCTTTTACTTTATTCTGTTCTTTGAAAGTTATTTCCACCATTTTATCTTCCAGCTCACTTATTTGTTCTTTTACTTCAAATATTCTACTATTGATTCCTTCTGGAGTGTTTTTAATTTCAATAATTGTTTTGTTTGTCTCTGTATGTTTATTATTTAATTCTTCTAGATCTTTGTTAATTGATTCTTGCATTTTCTCCATTTTGTTTTCAAGGTTTTTGATCATCTTTGCTATCATTATTCTGAATTCCTTTTCAGGTAGTTTGCCCATCTCCTCTTCATTCATTTGGACTTCTGTGTTTCTAGTTTGTTCCTTCATTTGTGTAGTATTTCTCTGCCTTTTTTTTCATTTTTTTTAACTTAATATGTTTGAGGTCTCCTTTTCCCAGGCTTCAAGGTTGAATTCTTTCTTCCTTTTGGTTTCTGTCCTTCTAAGGTTGGTCCAGTGGTTTATGTAAGCTTTGTATAGGGTGAGATTTGTGCTGAGTTTTTGTTTGTTTGTTTGCTTTTCCTCTGATGTGAAAGGCTGAGTGAGGTGATAATCCAGTCTGCTAGTGATTAGATTTGCATTTTTGTTTTGTTTGTTGTTTACAAAAGGAGTCCTGCACTGGGTGCTACTAGTGGTTGGGTGATGGCAGGTCTTGTAGTTAAGTGGTTTCCTTTGTGTGAGTTCTCACTATTTGATACTCCTTAGGGTTAGTTCTCTGGTAGTCTAAGGTCTTGGAGTCAGTGCTCCCTCCATAAAGGCTCAGGATTTGATCTCTAGTCAGGAGTGAAGATTCCACAAGTGGTTTGTTATGGCGTTAAGTGAGATTAAAACAAATATCCAAAATCGAGAAACCAAAGATGAACCCCAGACAAATGGCAGTTACAAAATCAGGCAAATAATAACTAAACTAATAGAATATACACATATATTCTATATAGAATATAGAATATTATATATATATAGAATATAGAATATATATATAGAATATAATATATAATAGAATATACACATATACCCATAAGCAAAGTCAAAACAGTCTGACAAAAATAAAGTATAATAGATTGACCAGTGAACAAAGGAAATAAAAAATTATACTTACCAATTAAGAACAAAACTAACTAAAGCACAAACTGGAAAACAAAACTAAAGCAAGGTTCCAAGTGGGGAATAAAGCAATGAAAACAAAACTAGCAAATATGTTGAAAGGAAAGGATAGAAAGAAAAAAGAAAGAATAAATATGCAAAGTTATATAGAGGTAGATGAAGAAGATTTATATACATTAAAGATTAACTTCAAGGGGAAAAGAACAGTAGGAAAGGCAAACAAAGGAATAAATGTAGAAAAAAATATAATAGGTTTTAAAAGTTAAAATTAAAAAAAAAAAAGATAAAAGGAAAACAAGCAAACAGAAGAAGAAAGAAAAAAGGAAAACTCCACAGAGCTGCAAAAGCCCAACGTGGAGGCAGAAGTTTATAGCAACAATAAAGAGTATGACTCAATATACACATATACATATACTCCCATAAGCAAAATCAAGACATTCCAACAAAAATAAAGTACAGTAGATTTACCCGGCTAACAAAGGAAACCAAAAATTATATCTGCCAGAACAAAACTAACTAAAGTACAAACTGGAAAACAAAACTAAAGCAAGGTGTCAATTGGGCAATGCAGCAATGAAAATAAAACTTAACAAAATGTTGAGAGGAAAGGAAAGAAATGAATGAAAGAATAGATATGCAGAGTTATATAGAGGTAGATGAAGATTTATATGCATTAAAGATTAACTGCAAGGGAGAAAAGAACAGTAGGAAAGGCAAACAAAGGAATAGATGTAGAAAAAAATAATAGATTTAAAAAATTAAGAAAAAGAGAAAAAGAAAAAAAAAAGAATACTCCACAGAACTTCAAAAGCCCAACGTAGAGGCAGAAGTTTATAACAACAATAAAGAATGTGACTGAGAAAAATTTTAAAAAGTAAAAGCTCAAAAGCTTAATTAGATTTCATAGTGTCAATAAAATTAACAACTACAGCAGAGAGGGGGGAATGAAAAAAAAAAAAAAAGGAAAAATCCAGAAGAATCTACAGAGCAAGTCAAAACATAAGAATAATAAATGTTTTTCTTGAGTCACTGCTGTCAGAGTCCTTTCCCTCGCTCGGAGTCACCGTCCACACCTCCCTAGGATGCCCTTCAACACTGTGCTGATCTCTGAACCTGCTGTGGGGGCAATTCGGATTCTAATCTGGTCCTACTCCTGTGTGTTCTTGCCTCCAATATCCACAGATATCAGAACTAGTGTGTTTTCTTTTGTGGGAGCTCTCAATGACCTTTTATATATTCCATAGACACACAATCTGCCTAGTTGATTGTGTGGATTTAATCTGTAGTTTATATAGCTGGTGGGAAGGTTTTTGGGTCATCATCCTTAGCCACACTGCCCCTGGGTTTCTTTCTTTCTTTTCTTTTTTCTTTTTCTTTTTTTTGCCCCTGGGTTTCAATTGTGGTTTTATTTCCACCTCTGCATGTGGATTGTCCACTGGGGTTTGCTCCTGAGGCTGCTCTGGAGGACTTGGGTTTGCCCCTGTGAAGGTCAGGTGTGGAGGTGGTGCAGCTGCTTGCCTTGTGGGGACCCTTGAAGCGTCAAGTGTGCAGGGACACGGATTGCCTCCACCATAGGAGTTATGGCCCTATCAGAGTCTTTTTTTGAGTCTCTTGTAGGTGGCAATCAGAAAGCCTCTTTGGCCAATCTTTCTCTGTAACTCTGCCTGTTCAGGCACTTAGAGGGCTCCCTTGCCTGGGGTCTTACTCTGTAGTTCGGTGCATCAGTCACTCAAAGGGGTACCCTGAGTGGAGTCCTGCTCTGTAGTTCAGTGTGTCAGGCGTTTGATGGGCCAGCCTCTCTATTGTTCAGCTGCCAATGCTGGCGAGTGGGGAGAAAGAGGCTATGGTGATGGCTCCACTCCCTACACATGACTCAGCAGTATCGCCTTGCTGCCATGGCTGCTCGACTTTCCCCCATAGGCATTTCCCACCAAGGTCTCCTCCTGCACTTTCCCTTGATTGGTCTCCCTGCAGTCAACAGCAGCCCTAGGTCTGGGATTGCTCAAAAATCCCTAAACTTCAGCTCCCAGCTGCTGCGCCTTCCAGGAGACTTGCATCCCTGTCCGGGGTATGTATGGCTGTGGCAAGGATTGTCTGATTCTCATTCCATTTAGGCTGCCACAGATCAGCTGTTTCACTCTCAGCCTTAAATGTTTCTCCTCTGACTCAGACAATTGCCCCAGTGTGGGGATCAGACCCCTATTTAAGTTCCCCTACCAGCTAAGGGCAGGTCCAGTCCTACCCTACTAATACTCCTGTTTTCCCCCCTCATTCCTTCATCCTATTGAGTTTTGCATGGTTCTATATCTTCTTTTCCTCTGTTCAGGTACTCCTGTCCACTCTCAGCTGGTGTTCTGCATGCACTTTTGTGTCTGAAGATGTATTCCTGATGTATCCGTGGAAAGAGTTGTATTCCACGTCCACCTACTCCTCCACCATCTTGTTCTCTGTCACTTTGACAGTATAATTTTATAAGATAACCTACTTTTGCTTAATGAAAAAAGGTACATGTTTCAAAACTGCTAAATTATATGTACTGCCTTCTCTGGTATAGTGAGATCTTGAGCCAGAAGCAATGACATCACTTGGAATGTTATCAGTAGAAATGCACCCAAGTCTAACTGAATTAGAATCTTAAGTTTTATGAGATTCCCAGGTGATGTCTGTGCACAAAAATTTTGGAGAAACATTGAGGCATTAGTCTCATTAGCTTTAGGAAAGAGAATCATCTTTGCTAAAATGTTTAATTCCTGTATCAGGTATTGCTTTCAGATAGACTCTAGTGAAAGTAGAATTTTCAAATTGAGTTAGTCTACTTAATTTAAATGTTACCTATACATAAGATGTATGCATGTGTTCTAGGTCGCTTCACTCATGTCTGACTTTTTGTGACCCTATGGACTATAGGCTGCCAGCTCCTCTGTCCATGGGATTCTCCAGGCAAGAATACTGGAGTGGGTTGCCATTCCCTCCTCCAGGGGATCTTCCTGACCCAGGAATGGAACCCATGTCTTTTATGTCTCCTACAATGACAGAAGGGTTCTTTACTACCAGCACCACCTGGGAAGCCCATAAGATGTTTAGGTAAAGGAAATTAAAGAATCTATAACAGAGAAAATGTATTAAGGAGGGAAAATGAGATAAAATGCAGCTTTTTTCTCATTTGATTTTCTTTCTCACTAACATCCCTTTGGATTGCAGTGGCTTAGCACCTGGAAATAAAGTTTACTGCCAACCAAAAGTAATGGTAAACTAATGTAAATATCAGGAATTCCCATGATGCCCTCGTTTCTGCAGTTTCAGGGAAAATAGCTTGTTCAAAAGCTTGGATTATAATTATTACAGCTGGTGGGTTTTCTAATGCCACAGCTATTTAAGAATCATTTGTAATTGCTAATGTACTTATTACCAAAGTGTGAAGCACAGTAAGTCCAGACTCTTGCTTTTTAAAATATGATTTATGCCTCTATTCTTTCTCTTTTTATGCTCTCCTATAAGCCAAATGTAATACATTCCATTTTCCCCCAAATATTTCCCTAATGTGTTATTTAGTAAACACTTCAGAATCTCAATATGTGATAGACTATATATCTATGCAGTTTTAAAGACCCAGTTTACAACTGCATCCAATATTTACATAGGTTGTTTGAAAAGAAAGGTGTATTGCTACTTCTGACTTTTTTAGTAGATAGATACTTGCACTGATTCCTCTCCCCTAACCCCTATTCTGTGCGTGAGTATGTTTGTGCGCTTGACTGAAACAGACAGAAACAGAAGGAGAGCAGCAATGTTGTGTAGCCTAATACAGTGCTTCTCCAATTTTATGTGCAAGGAAGCACCTGGGTATCATGTTAAAGTGCAGGTCCTGAATATTTCCTTAGCAAGATCAGAAAGGAAAGAACCCAGAACAATGAGGCAAGAGAAGACCAAAATCAATCAAACAAACAAACAAAAACCCTCAAAAAACAAACACCCCCCCCCACACACACACACACAACTTGGCCCAGGTAATTGATCTTGTGTAAGACCCTGATGCTGGGAAATATTGAAGGCAGGAGGAGAAGGGGATGACAGAGGATGAGATTGTTGGATGACAGCTCAGTGGACATGAGTTTGAGTAAGCTCCGGGAGTTGGTGATGGGCAGGGAAGCCTGGCGTGCTGCAGTCCATGGGATTGCATAGAGTTGGACATGACTGAGCAACTGAACAACAAACAGGAACAAAAGTTACTTCAATTCTCTAATTAACTCTTGGATTTCATCATCTGTAAAGCGGGGCTAAAAATTGTGAGGATTCAAAAAACAAAATACCATTTGTAAAGTGCCTGACACATGGGAGAAACACAGTAAATAGTCATTGTATTATTGCCATCAGATGAATGGTCTGGGATTTCCAGTAGGTTGAAGAGGGAAAAGTGCCAAATGAAACATCTAATGTATGTCATGATGTAAAATCTCAAACTTGCTTATATCTGATCCTTTTTGGCTCCATTAACTGCAAGAATTGCCCCCTGGGATATGAACTGACAGAGAAGAAAAATGGGACACTAATATCATTTCAGCATTCCCAACTTCAGTCCAGAGCCTGGATTGCACTGCTATCAGTTTCAGATGTCATTTTTTGAGGGATCTTAGTTCCCAGTACAGGGATCGAACCCATGCCCCCTGACGTGGAAGCACAGAGTCCTAAACACTGAACTTGTAGGGAAGTCACTCGAATATCATTTTTATTCTCCTTTAGCAGTAGTTTAATAGTAGTGTTGAGCTGTACTCCATGGGCCTAAAAGACTTGTGTTTGCCCAGCTTCAAGACCTAAAAAAGAGCCCAGAGTCAGTAAGAGACATCAACGTTTTAATGGATGGGGGAGCTTAAATGTCTGAAGCAAGGTCCAGGAGAGACACCCAACCCTGTGTAGTGAATAGCAGGCAGGACATGGTGGCAGTCTTCACTCCTGGAGAGAAGGGGAGACTACCATTTATAGGGGAATTGAAGTCAGGTGTGCTTATTTGTTACCAAGGAAACCAGTAGAGGAGCACTCCGCTCATCACCTCTTTGATAAAAGCAATCACTAGCTGGGGCCTGGGACAAGTATGTAGGAAGGTCAGTCATGTGAGTAGAGTATAGGTAAAGCAGGCACTGTTTGGACAGGAGATGTACAGAGAGCAAGAGAACAACCATCATGAATGGCCTGACCATACAAGTAACATCTAACCTTTTGGACTTCATAAACTTCTTATTTTCTTTATTATAACTTCATATCATTTTTGTTTTTAGTTTTTGTTCTTTTTGTTTCTTGGTTTTGGATAAGAATTAGAATTCTCCCTCTGGCTAAGTTGCCTTAGGCTTTCTTGCAATTCCAGAAATACTCCAGTTCCAACTCAGGCTGATCCTGTGACAGTCCTTGGGTTTACCCCAATCCTTGGAGACAATCAGATTGTTTTAGACCTGCCAGTTTGAGTAGATTTATTAGGCAACTATTTCAGCTTCTGGTTGCACATAGAAATCCCCACACAAAATTCCCTGCACATTTGCAAAATTATTCCCTCATGCATCCTGTTTGTATTATACTAGAATGGCACACTCAAAAGACAGGAAGGGCAAGAAAGTGAATTCCAGCCTTGTATGTTGGTGGTTTTCTTCCCAGGTGCTGTATTTCCTTGGATAGATTTTATACAATATAGGATTAGTACTCAGGTACCCTTCACACATCGAGATGTTTTGAGTTAAAACTGTACTTTTTTTCTTAGTCAGGGTTGAGTGTCTGATTTCTCCTTTGACATCTAACCTTCAGTGAATTGTTCTTAAATCTCATCAGTTGGGTATCTTATTAGGTCCAGAATGGTTAGTTGGATGCATTTTTTTGTGTGTGTGGCTCTCCTTGAACTTATTCATGTTAAGTAGTGTTGAAACTTTTCTCACACTTTTCCTATTTTTCTGGCAAACTGAAAGTCACATTTTTCATTTTCCATAGTCACACATATAACTTAGTTTTATTTTACTTCTGACTGACCTACTGGCATACAGTTATCACTCAATCTACAATTATTATGGTGCATCTATTGAAAATTTATTAAGGCTTAATACTAATATTAAACATCACATGCTGCAGTCCATGGGGTCACAAAGAGTCAGATATGACTGAGTGTCTGAACTGAACTGGACTGAATATTATCAATACTAATATAATTGGTATTGCATTATTGCTAGTCATGAACACTATTGTTTTTTAATGTTTATTTATTTATTTTCTGTGTTGGAACTTAGTTTTGGCATATGGGATCTTTCCTTGTGGCACATGGGAGTAGTTGCCACTTGGCATGTGTGATCTTATTAATAGTTCCCCAACCAGGGATTGAACCCATGTCTCCCGCCTTGCAAGGCAGATTCCAAACCACTGGACCACCAGGGAAGTCCCAAACACTATTATTAATATACAAGCATAACTTGTTTTATTGTACTTTGCTTTATCATGATTTGCAGATACTATAATTTTTATAGATTGAAGGTTTGTAGCAACCCAGTATCTTTCACAAGTCTATCAGTGCCACTTTTCCAAAAGCATTTGTTCACTTCATGTATATGTGTCACATTTTGCTAATTCTCACAATATTTCAAACTTTTTCATTATTATTGTATTTGTTATATTGATCTGTCATGTTACTATTGGAAAAAGATTATGACTTGCTGAACGCTCAGGGGATAGCATTTTTTAGCAATACTTATTTTTCAATTATAGTATGGAAATTTTTTAGACACTGTGCTATTGAACACTTAATAGACTCTAGTATAGTGTAAACATAGCTTTTGTATACACTGAGAAACCACAAAATTGCATCTACTATGTTACAGATCCAGAGTTAGAAGCCAAGGGTATGTAGAGATTTGAAAGTTTAGGCTTCTGAGAAGCTTATAGTCCAGGTGGGAAAACAAAGCACATCAAAAATCAGAAAATCCCTGGGTGGAAAAAGTCCCTGTCTTAGTCTGAACAAGTTGCTTTAATAAAATACCACAAAGTGAGTGACTAAACAACCTACATTTATTTCTCATTGTTCTGGAAGCTGAGAAGTCTGAGACCAAGGGCCAATAGATTTGGTGTCAGGTGGTAGCCCGGTTCCTGGTTTGTAGACAGCCAGCGTTCTCACTGGGGGTCAACATGATCTTTCCTGGATGTGTGCTCATGGGAAGGGGGTGGGAGGTGAGGGAGAGAGAGAAAATTGGTCTTCTTCTTCCTCTAACAGCACTAATCCCATTATGTGGTTCCCACACCCATGGCCTCAATCTTCTTTACATCCCAAAGGCCCCACAAAATACATTGGGGGATAGGCCTTCAACATATGAATTTTTTAAGGGACAAAAGTATTTAGCTCATAACAGTCCATAACGTTTATTTTGCTCATCTGATGCTTAAGACCTCTCTACAACCCCATAGAATAGTCACATCATCTCTTATTAAGTATTCCCAATAGCAGTTGTTCAGTCACTGAGATATGTCCGACTCTTTGTGTCCCCGTGGACTGCAGCATGCCAGCCTTCCATGTCCTTCACTATCTCCTGGAGTTTGCTCAAACTCATGTCCTTTGAGTCGATGATGCCATCAAACCATCTCATTCTCTGTTGTCCCTTTCTCCTCATGCCTTCAGTCTTTCCCAGCATGTGGGTCTTTTCCAATGAGTCAGCTCTTCACATTAGGTGGCCAAGTATTGGAGCTTCAGCTTCAGCATCAGTACAGCCATTGAATATTCAGGGTTGATTTCCTTTATGATTAACTGGTTTGATCTCCTTGCTATCCAAGGGACTCTCAAGTGTCCTCTTCAGCACCACAATTTGAAACCAACAATTCTTTGGCACTCAGATTTCTTTATGGTCCAACTCTCACATCCATACATGACTACTGGAAAAAATCATAGCTTTGACTATACAGATCTTTGTTGGCAAAGTGATGTCTCTGCTTTTTATTATGCTATCTAGGTTTGTCATAACTTTTCTTTCAAGGAGCAAGCATCTTTTGATTTCATGGCTGCAGTCCCTGTCCACACTGATTTTGGAGGCAAAGAAAATAAAGTTTGTCACTGTTTCCATTTTTCCCCCATCTATTTTCCATGAAGTGATGGGACTGGATGCTATGATCTTAGTTTGTTGAATATTGAGTTTTAAGTCATATTTTTCTCTCTTCTTTCACCCTCACCAAGAGGCCCTTTAATTTCTCTTAGCTTTCTGCCATTAGAGCGGTATCATTTGCATGTCTGAGGTCGCTGATATTTCTCCTGGAAATCTTGATTCCAGCTTGTGATTCATCCAGACCAGCATTTTGCATGATGTAGTATGCATATAAGTAAATAAGCAGGGTGACAATATACAACATTGTCATACTCCTTTCCCAATTTTAAACCAGTCCATTTTTCCATGTCTGGGTCTAACTGTTGCTTCTTGACCTGCATACAGGTTTCACAGGAGGCAGGTAGGGTGCTCTGATATTCCCATCTCTTTAAGAATTTTCCATACTTTGTTATGATCCACACAGTCAAAGGCTTTAGTGTAGTCAATGAAGAAGAAGTAGATGTTTTTCTGGAATTGTTTTGCTTTTTCTATGATCCAATGGGTGTTGGCAATTTGATCTCTGGTTCCTCTGCCTTTTCTAAATCTAGCTTTCCTCAATAGAAGGGACTTCATTATCTACTGAAGTAGTAGCCAATTCTGTGTTGAATCACTTCTGACTATTAGAAATTTCCTTTTTGACTTGAGTTGAAAGTGATCCCTAGTAGTTTTTCACCATTGGCCCTTGTTCTATCTTTTGGAGTCTTGAGAACAGTTGTATTTACCCCACATACAGGAGTACTTAGAGCAGTCAAAAATAATTAACATATTGCCCTTTGCAATAGCTTGTATTGCAAAGGGCAATACATATATATGTATATGTATATCTATGTATACATATATATGTATATATATAAATACACACACACACACATTCATACAATGAGATTTATGGGAATTCAAAGACAGAATATGAACTGAGTGCCAAGAGATTGGGCAGGGTTTAGTGGATGAAGTCATTCTTACACTGGTCCTTAGGCACATGAAAATAAGAGAGGGTAATGTGAAAAAAAAGCCCCAAAGCTACATTATATGTGTCTATTTCAGGAACCACATTCAGATCAATTTATCTCAATCGTGTACCAAGTATGGACATTGAATCTTTTCACTGAAATCCGTGTAAAAAAAAAATCTGTACCACAGAATTGAAAGAAACACATGTACCCCAATGTTCACTGTAGCACTCCAATGTTCACAATAGCTAGGTCATGGAAACAACCTATATGTCCATCAGGAGACAAATGGATAAGGAAGTTGTGGTACATGTACACAATGGGATATTACTCAGCTATAAAAAGGAAAGCATTTTAGTCAGTTCTAATGAGGTGGATGAAACTTGAGCCTATTAGACAGAGTGAAGTAAGTCAGAAGAAGAAACAAAAATACTGTATATTAACACATATATATGGAATTTGGAAAGACAGTAACGATGATCCTATATGAGGGTCAGCGAAAGAGACACAGATGTAAAGAACATAATTTTGGACTCTGCGGGAGAAGGAAAGAGTGAGATAATTTGAGAAAATAGCATTGAAACAGGTATATTACCATATATTAAACAGATGACCAGTGCAAGTTCGATGCATAAAGCAGAACACCCAGAGCTGGTGCTCTGAGACAACCCAGAGGGATGGAGTGGGGAAGAGGTGGGAGGCGGGTTCAGGGTGGGGAGACACATGTGTGTATGTGGCTGATTTATGTCGATGTATGGCAAAAACCATCACAATATTGTAAAGTAATTATCCTCTACTTGAAATTAATTAATTAAAAAGTTATAACAAAAAATTTGTATCAAAGTTTGATTAATTTTGTCCTATATTTTCCTTAACTAATAGTCAATTTATATGCATTTCTATGTAAAGAAAGAGGCAGATATATTTGAATTTCAGTGACTTATCTCAGTTTTAAGAACACCTCAGGAAAGTTTTAAATGGATTATTTTGAGTGGGGTGATTTCCTTGTCATGTGATTTCCTAGGTAGAGACCTTCCCTACCATGAATTAGATTAGGGCTTCTCTGGTGGCTCAGATGGTAAAGAATCCTTCTGCAATGCAGGCGATATATGTGGGTTCAATGCCTGTGTCAGGGAGATCCCTGGAGGAGGAAATGACCACTCACTCTAGTATTCTTGCCTGGGAAATCCCATGGACAGAGGAGCCTGGTGGGCTACAGTCCATGGGGTTGCAAAGAGTTGGATACAACTGAGGATTAAGCACATACAACATACAAAGCAGAAGGTTCTGATGAAAACAGCAAATTTTCTAAGCTTTGGTTTCAATGGAGTCCAGTCAACCCAAGACCCAAACATATATGACATATTATAGGAAACTTTCACTAGCTTTCACAGGCTGGAAGTAAAAAGTATTAAGGAAAGAAAGGAGAATATGGGGTCATGATGAGCAAGGGCACATTAGTGTACTTATGGGGTAAGATTTGGGTAGACTACATATAATGTGCTAGCACATATGGTCTTCAAAAGAGAGCTGGGTTGCATGTATCAACATGGGATAGTATTTTTATGATATGTGTTGTGTAGCCTGTGTGGTGGAGTTATGTATCTGGCAATGGCAACGCATATGTTAGTTTTATCTACTTAGGTCAGAGTATAGCTGTCTGTATTGGGATGGGTGAACTGTGTTTTTAACACTTTATTGAAGTATAGCTGATTTGCAAAGTTGTGTTAATTTCTACTGTATAGCAAAGTGACTCAATGATATACTTTTTTTTTTTTTTGGTACATATTTTTCCCATTTATTTTTTTATTATTTGGAGGCAAATTGCTTTACAATATTGTAGTGGTTTTTGCAATACATCCACATGAATCAGCCATGGATTTACATGTGTTCCCCATCCTGAACCCCCCTCCCACCTCCCTCCCCACCCCATCCCTCTGGGTCTTCCCAGTGCACCAGCCCTGAGCACTTGTTTCATGCAGCCAACCTGGACTGGCAATCTGTAGCACACTTGAAAATATACATGTTTCAATACTGTTCTCTCAGATCATCCCACCCTCGCCTTCTCCCATAGAGTCCAAAAGTCTGTCCTATATATCTGTATCTCTTTTTCTGTCTTGCATACAGGGTTATCGTTACCACCTTTCTAAATTCCATATATATGTGTTAGTATACTGTATTGGTCTTTATCTTTCTGGCTTACTTCACTCTGTATAATGGGCTCCAGTTTCATCCATCTCATTAGAACTGATTCAAATGAATTCTTTTTAATGGCTGAGTAATATTCCATGGTGTATATGTACCACAGCTTCCTTATCCATTCGTCTGCTGATGGTCATCTAGGTTGCTTCCATGTCCTGGCTGTTATAAACAGTGCTGCGATGAACATTGGGGTACACGTGTCTCTTTTAGTTCTGGTTTCCTCAGTGTGTATGTCCAGGAGTGGGATTGCTGGGTCATGTGGCAGTTCTATTTCCAGTTTTTTAAGAAATCTCCACACTGTTCTCCATAGTGGCTGTACTAGTTTGCATTGCTACCAAGAGTGTAAGAGGGTTCCCTTTTCTCCACACCCTCTCCAGCATTTATTGCTTGTAGACTTTGGGATAGCAGCGATTCTGACTGGCGTGTAATGGTACCTCATTGTGGTTTTGATGAATTTCTCTGATAATAAGTGATGTTGAGCATCTTTCCATGTATTTATTAGCCATCTGTATGTCTTCTTTGGAGAGATGTCTGTTTAGTTCTTTGGCCCATTTTTTGATTGGGTCGTTTATTTTTCTGGAATTGAGCTTCAGGAGTTGCTTGTATATTTTGAGATGAATCCTTTGTCTGTTGCTTCGTCTGCTATTATTTTCTCCCATTCTGAAGGCTGTCTTTTCACCTTGCTTAGAGTTTCCTTTGTTGTGCAAAAGCTTTTAAGTTTCACTAGGTCCCATTTGTTTATTTTCGCTTTTATTTCCAATATTCTGGGAGGTGGGTCATAGAGGATCCTGCTGTGATTTATGTCAGAGAGTGTTTTGCCTATGTTCTCCTCTAGGAGTTTTATAGTTTCTGGTCTCACATTTAGATCTTTAATCCATTTTGAGTTTATTTTTGTCTATCGTGTTAGAAAGGATTCTGATTCATTCTTTTACAAGTGGTTGACCAGTTCTCCCAGCACCACTTGTTAAAGAGGTTGTCTTTTTTCCATTGTATATCCTTGCCTCCTTTGTCGAAGATAAGGTATCCATAGGTATGTGGATTTATCTCTGGGCTTTCTATTCTGTTCCATTGATCTATATTTCTGTCTTTGTGCCAGTACCATAGTGTCTTGATGACTGTGGCTTTGTAGTAGAGCCTGAAGTCAGGCAGGTTGATTCTTCCAGTTCCATTCTTCTTTCTCAAGATTTCTTTGGCTATTTGAGGTTTTTTGTATTTCCAAACAAATTGTGAAATTATTTGTTCTAGTTTTGTGAAAAATACCGTTGGTAACTTGATAGGGATTGCGTTGAATCTATAGATTGCTTTGAATAGTATAGTCATTTTCACAATATTGATTCTTCCAATTCATGAACATGGTATATTTCTACATCTATTTGTGTCCTCTTTGATTTCTATCATCAGTGTTTTATAGTTTTCTATGTATAGGTCTTTTGTTTCTTTAGGTAATATACTCCTCAGTATTTTACTCTTTTTGTTGCAATGGTGAATGGTATTGTTTCCTTAGTTTCTCTTTCTGTTTTCTCATTGTTAGTGTATAGGAATGCAGGGGATTTCTCTGTTAATTTTATATCCTGCAAATTTACTATATTCATTGATTAGCTTTAGTAATTTTCTGGTGGAGGCTTTAGGGTTTTCTATATAGAGGATCATGCCATCTGCAAACAGTGAGAGTTTCAATTCTTCTTTTCCTATCTGGATTCCTTTTATTTCTTTTTCTGCTCTGATTGCTGTAGCCAAAACTTCCAACACTATGTTGAATAGTAGTGGTGAGAGTGGGCACCCTTGTCTTTTTCCTGATTGTAGGGGAAATGCTTTCAATTTTTCACCATTGAGGATAATGTTTGCTGTGGGTTTGTCATATATAGCTTTTATCATGTTGAGGTATGTTCCTTCTATGCCTGCTTTCTGGAGAGTTTTTATCATAAATGAATGTTGAACTTTTTCAAAGGCTTTTTCTGCATCTATTGAGATAATCATATTGTTTTTATCTTTCAATTTGTTAATGTGGTGTATTACATTGATTGATTTGCGGTTATTAAAGAATCCTTGCATTCCTGGGATAAAGCCCACTTGGTCATGATGTATGATCTTTTTGATATGTTGTTGGATTCTGTTTGCTAGAATTTTGTTAAGGATTTTTGCATGTATGTTCATCAGTGATATTGGCCTGTAGTTTTCTTTTTTTGTGGCATCTTTTTCTGGTTTTGGTTTTAGGGTGATTGTGGCCGCATAGAACGAGTTTGGAAGTTTACCTTTCTCTGCAATTTTCTGGACGTGTTTGAGTAGGATAGGTGTTAGCTCTTCTCTAAATTTTTGGTAGAATTCAGCTGTGAAGCCATCTGGTCCTGGGCTTTTGTTTGCTGGAAGATTTCTGATTACAGTTTCGATTTCTGGGGTTGCGATGTCTCTGTTAAGATCTTCTATTTCTTCCTGGTTCAGTTTTGGAAAGTTATACTTTTCTATGAATTTGTCCATTTCTTCCAAGTTGTCTGTTGTATTGCCATAGAGCTGCTGGTAGTAGTCTCTTATGATCCTTTGTATTTCAGTGTTGTCTGTTGTGATCTCTCCATTTTCATTTCTAATTTTGTTAATTTGGTTCTTCTCCCTTTGTTGCTTGAGTCTTGCTAATGGTTTGTCAATTTTGTTTATCTTTTCAGAAAACCAGCTTTTAGGTTTGTTGATTTTTGCTATTGTCTCTTTTGTTTCTTTTGCATTTATTTCTGCCCTAATTTTTTTTTTTTTTTAATTTTTTTATTAGTTGGAGGCTAATTACTTCACAACATTTCAGTGGGTTTTGTCATACATTGATATGAATCAGCCATAGATTTACACTTATTCCCCATCCCGATTCCCCCTCCCACCTCCCTCTTCACCCGACTCCTCTGGGTCTTCCCAGTGCACCAGGCCCGAGCACTTGTCTCATGCATCCCACCTGGGCTGGTGATCTGTTTCACCATAGATAGTATACATGCTGTTCTTTTGAAACATCCCACCCTCACATTCTCCCACAGAGTTCAAAAGTCTGTTCTGTATTTCTGTGTCTCTTTTTCTGTTTTGCATATAGGGTTATCGTTACCATCTTTCTAAATTCCATATATATGTGTTAGTATGCTGTAATGTTCTTTATCTTTCTGGCTTACTTCACTCTGTATAATGGGCTCCAGTTTCATCCATCTCATTAGGACTGATTCAAATGATTTCTTTTTGACAGCTGAGTAATATTCCATGGTGTATATGTACCACAGCTTCCTTATCCATTCATCTGCTGATGGGCATCTAGGTTGCTTCCATGTCCTGGCTATTATAAACAGTGCTGCAATGAACATTGGGGTGCACGTGTCTCTTTCAGATCTGGTTTCCTCAGTGTGTATGCCCAAAAGTGGGATTGCTGGGTCATATGGCAGTTCTATTTCCAGTTTTTTAAGGAATCTCCACACTGTTTTCCATAGTGGCTGTACTAGTTTGCATTCCCACCAACAGTGTAAGAGGGTTCCCTTTTCTCCACACCCTCTCCAGCATTTATTGCTTGTAGTCTTTTGGATAGCAGCCATCCTGACTGGCGTGTAATGGTACCTCATTGTGGTTTTGATTTGCATTTCTCTAATAATGAGTGATGTTGAGCACCTTTTCATGTGTTTGTTAGCCATCTGTATGTCTTCTTTGGAGAAATGTCTGTTTAGTTCTTTGGCCCATTTTTTGATTGGGTCATTTATTTTTCTGGAATTGGACATGGAAGATTTCTTTCCTTCTACTAACCCTGGGATTCTTCATTTCTTCCTTCTCTAGTTGCTTTAAGTATAGAGTTAGGTTATTTATTTGATTTTTTTCTTGTTTCTTGAGGTAAGAGTGTATTGATATGAACCTTCCCCTTACCACTGATTTTACAGTGTCCCATAAGTTTGGGGTTGTTGTGTTTTCATTTTCATTAGTTTCTATGCATATTTTGATTTCTTTTTTTATTTCTTCTATGATTTGTTGGTTATTCAGAAGCATGTTATTTAGCCTCCACATGTTTGAATTTTTAACAATTTTTTTCCACAATTGAGATCTAAGCTTACTGCATTGTGGTCAGAAAAGATGACTGGAATGATTTCAATGTTTTTGAATTTACCAATGCTAGACTTATGGCCCAGGCTGTGATCTACTCTGGAGAAGGTTCTGTGTGCACTTGAGAAAAAGGTGAAATTGATTGTTTTGGGGTGAAATGTCCTATAGATATCAATTAGGTCTAGCTGGTCCAGTGTGTCATTTAAAGTTTGTGTTTCCTTGTTAATTTTCTGAATAGTTGATCTATCTATAGGTGTGAGTGGGGTATTAAAGTCTCCCACAATTATTGTGTTATTGTTAATTTCCCCTTTCACACTAGTTAGCATTTGCCTTACATATTGCGATGCTCCTATGCTGGGTGCATATATATATTTATAATTGTTATATCTTCTTCTTGGATTGATCCTTTGATCATTATGTAGTGTCATTCTTCGTCTCTTTTCACAGCCTTTATTTTAAAGTCTATTTTATCTGATATGAGTATTGCGACTCCTGCTTTCTTTTGGTCTCCGTTTGTGTGAAATATTTTTTTCCAGCCCTTCACTTTTAGTCTGTATGTGTCTCTTGTTTTGAGGTGGGTCTCTTGTAGACAGCATATATGGGGGTCTTGTTTTTGTATCCATTCAGCCAGTCTTTGTCTTTTGGTTGGGGCATTCAACCCATTTATATTTAAGGTAATTATTAATAGGTATGGTCCCGTTGCCATTTCCTTTGTTGTTTTGGTTTCACGTTTATACACCCCTCTGTGTTTCCTGTCTAGAGAATATCCTTTAGCATTTGTTGAAGAGCTGGTTTGGTGGTGCTGAATTCTTTCAGTTTTTGCTTGTCTGTAAAGCTTTTGAATTCTCCTTCATATCTGAATGAGATCCTTGCTGGGTACAGTAATCTGGGTTGTAGGTTCTTCTCTTTCATTACTTTAAGTATGTCCTGCCATTCCTTTCTGGCCTGAAAAGTTTCTATTGATAGATCAGCTGTTATCCTTATGGGCATCCCTTTGTGTGTTATTTGATGTTTCTCCCTTGCTGCTTTTAATATTTGTTCTTTGTGTTTGATCTTTGTTAATTTGATTAATATGTGTCTTGGGGTGTTTCGCCTTGGGTTTATCCTGTTTGGGACTCTCTGGGTTTCTTGGATTTGGGTGGCTATTTCCTTCCCCATTTTAGGGAAGTTTTCAGCTATCATCTCCTCGAGTATTTTCTCATGGCCTTTCTTTTTGTCTTCTTCTTCTGGAACTCCTCTGATTTGAATGTTGGGGTATATCTCATTGTCCCAGAGGTCCCTGAGGTTGTCCTCATCTCTTTTGATTCTTTTTTTTTTCTTTTTTCCTCTCTGCTTAATTTATTTCCACCATTTTATCTTCTACCACGCTTATCCTATCTTCTGCCTTCTTTCTTCTACTCTTGATTTCCTCAGAGTGTTTTCAATCTCATTTATTGCAGTATTCATTTTTAATTGACTCTATTTTATTTCTTCTAGGTCCTTGTTAAACATTTCTTGCATCTTCTCAATCCTTGTCTCCAGGCTATTTATCTGTAACTCCATTTTGTTTTCAAGATTTTGGATCATTTTTATTATCATTATTCTAAATTCTTTTTCAGGTAGATTCCCTATCTTCTCCTCTCTTTTTTGGCTTTGTGGGCATTTTTCATGTTCCTTTACCTGCTGGGTATTTCTCTGCCTTTTCATCGTGTTTAGATTGCTGTTTGGGGTGGCATTTCTGTATTCTGGTGGTCTGTGGTTCCTTTTTATTGTGGAGGTTTCTCCAAGTGGGTGGGGTTGGACGATTGGCTTGTCAATGTTTCCTGGTTAGGGAAGCTTGCGTCAGTGTTCTGGTGCATGGAGCTGGATTTCTTCCCTCTGGTGTGCAATGGAGTGTCCAGTAGTGAGTTTTGAGATGGGTCTATGCGTTTGGTGTGACTTGGGGCAGCATGTATGTTGATGCTCAGGGCTATGTTCCTGTGTTGCTGGAGAATTTGTGTGGTATGTCTTGCTCTGGAACTTATTGGCTCTTGGGTGGTGGTTGGTTTCAGTGTAGGTATGGAGGCTTTTGGATGATCTCTGATTACTTAATGTTCCCTGTAGTCAGGAGTTCTCTGGTGTTCTCAGGTTTTGGGCTTAAGTCTTCTGTCTCTGGATTTCAGTCTTATGCTTCCAGTAGCCTCAAGACTTCTCCAACTACACAGCACTGATAATAAAACTTCTAGGTTAATGGTGAAAAGATTCTCCACAGTGAGGAACACCCAGAGAGGTTCACAGAGTTACATGAAGAAGAGGAGAGGGAGGAAGGAGATACAGATGAGCAGGAGGAGAAAATGCAGAACTCAAGAGGAGAGAGACAGATCTATGCAGTACTCTGTTCCCTAAGTGTTCTCCTTAGCCCAGAACAGCCACAGAGATTCACAGAATTGGATTGAGAAGAGAAGGGGGAGGGAGGAAATAGAGCTGATCTGGGGGAGAAAAAGGAGAGTCAAAAACGGGAGAGAGTTATCATCACACTCCTGAGTAAAAATAGGTACTGAATATTGGATTATTTAATGTCCAAAATTGATATCAAATACTAAAAAACAAAGATTAAAAATCTAGAGTAGAGGTTAGACTCTTAAAAATACAATATCAAAAGCAAAAACACAAAAATTTAAGAAATATATATGAAGTTTGCTTTAAAAATTTGGTCTTTTTTTTGTGCAAGGTTATAGTGGTTTATGAACTTGAAAATTAAGGAGTAATAGAGGAGTAATAGAGGACTTTTTAAAAAGTAAAAAGAATTTTTGAAAAAGGAAAAAAATAATTAAAAAATAATAACAATAGTTGTCAATGTATGACAAAAATCACTACAATATTGTAAAGTAATTAGCCTCCAACTAATAAAAATAAATGAAAAATATAATAAAAATTTATGTAGGAATTTCTCTGGAGCTGTTGCCGGCATTGTGGGTTTGGTTCAGTTTCAGATAGCTCCTTGTTCCAGCTTAAACTTCTCAATATCTATAGGCTCCTTCCAATGTAGTCGGTGTTAAGTACAGGGATTTTAATCTGTTGCACCTGTCACTTCTGAAGTGGTTCCCTTTATTTGGCTTCTGCTTGCATGTCTCTACAGTGTCTAATTTCTGACCTGACACAAGGGAGCTGAGGTGGTCTCGTTTAGGTTCACTTGTTTAGTCCTGCTGTGGGGAGTGAGGGGCACTGCAGACAAATGTCACTGGCGTGTGTGGGAGGACTCGCAGTGTTCCGGCCACACTGGGTTTGCCCCCACTCATGGCGTGTGTGCTTTCCCTGTCTACACTGCTTAGGCTCCAGGTTGCTCTACAGTTAGCGTGTGCTGAGTTGCATGCACCTCCCAGGCCTAAGCTGCTCAGGTTCAGGTTTTTGGGTACTTCACAAAGGCGCAGACGCGGTTGGGCCTGCATTTTGTGCCTTCCCCGCTGGAGCAGCTCAGGCAGCCAGGAGATTGATGAGCGCACTCTCTCTGGGTGCAGTGTGCCTTATCCCCTCAGCGGTCCCAGCCTCAGTTTCTGCGCGCACCGGGTACGATGCGCCTTGTGTCTCTTCTGAGGAGCTGGTCTCTAGCTGCGACCCTCCCAGCGGATGTCAACCATCCAAAATCTGAGGAAGTCTTTGGTTAGAGACGGGAAACCTGTTTGCAGTTTGGTAGGGGATGCTGTCTCTGGGGCCGCGTTTGCCCCTTTCCCCTCCCCCCTGCCTCCTGCCTCCTGCGGGGGATGGGCCGGTCTGTAGCTGGCTAGCTATTCTCTGGAATTGCTCAGTCCTTCCTTTGTTCTGCAAACAGGCCGGCAGTGTCTTTGGTTAGCACTTTTTGCAGGTTAATTTTTTTTCTCTCTCTCTTGCTATCCTACAGTTTAAGTTGCTATCTTACCTTAGCTCCCTCTGATTGCCCTCAGGGCATTCAGGCCCGGTCCTTACCCTAAGCAATGCCTCCCACTCCTCTCCGTTCAGCGTCCATTTGCTGATGGTGGATGTGAGCGTCTGGGGTACTTTTCTGCTGGGAGTTGCTTTTAGGCATGTAATCTGTGGGTTTTATTTATTTTTCCTCCTGGTTAGGTTGCCCTCCAAGATTCAAAAACTTCCCCCAGACCTGCCAGTGAGAGGGTTTCCTGGTGTTTGGAAACTTCCTCTATTAGGACTCCCTTCCCAGGACGGGCTCCATCCCTAACTCTTTTGTCTCTCTTTTTATCTTTTATATTTTGTCCTACCTCCTTTCAAAGACAATGGGCTGTTTTTCTGGGCGCCTGATGTCCTCTGCTAGCAATCAGAAGTTGTTTTGTGGAGTTTGCTCAGCATTTAAATGTTATTTTGATGAATTTGTAGGGGAGAAAGTGGTCTCCCTGTCCTATTCCTCTGCCATCTTAGCTCCTCCCCCAATGATATACTTATATATGTATATTTTTTCAGATTTTTTTTCCCTTATGGTTTATCACAGGATATTGAATATAGTTCCCTGAGCTATACAGTAGAAGCTTGTTTATTCAGCCTATATATACTAGTTTGTATCTGGTAATCCCTAACTCCCAGTCCTTCCCTCCCCCAGATCCCCCCTCCCTTGGCAACCACGTCTGTTCTCTATGTCTGTGTGTCTGTTTCATAAATATATTCATTTGTTTCATATTTTAGATTCCACATATAAGCAATATCATATGGTATTTGTCTTTTACTTAGTATGATAATCTCTAGTTCCTTGCATGTTGCTGCAAATGACATTATTTCATTCTTTTTTAGGACTGAGTAGTATTCCATTGTTCCACATCTTCTTTATACACTCATCTGTTGAGAAACATTTAGGTTGTTTCCATGTCTTGCTTGCTGTAATAGTGTTTCTGTGTACATCGGGGTGAACATCTTCTTGAATTGTAATTTTGTCTGAGTATATGCCCCATGAGTGGGATTGCTGAATCATAAAGTAACTTTATTTTTTGTTTTTTAAGGGACCTTTGTACTATTTTCCATAGTGGCTACATCAGTTTACACTTCCACCAACAGTGCAAGAGTGTTCCCTGGTAAACTATTTGAATGAAAATCTAAGAAGTAGTTCATCAGAAGGCCCAAGTTCTAGCTACTGATATTGTGTGAGGGTTGTCATAATAAATCTCTTCCTGTGGCTTGAAAGCATTTATTCATTACTTACCAAATAATAACTGACCGTTTCTTCTGTGTCAGCAACCTAGTAGACCCTGGAGATGGTGAACCAAAACAGACAAATCTCTCTCTTCAAGGTTCTCATCGTTGAGTGTGAGAGACAGACATTCATATAATAATCATATGCAGAACTATCTGTTAACCTAACTGTTCCAAAGAAAAAGAAAAGGTGTTATGAGAATAGCATGACTTGTGTTCTTTGTGTGTTCTGTGTATTCTCTACTGAGAGACACCAGCTAGTTGCTGCTGCAGACCTCAGTGGGGTGACCCTCAATTGGCTGCTTCTTTATTTGGGCCCTCACAATACTCAAGCCAAGTCATTCTTAATTTATGATACTGACTCGGATGTCAATGTAATTAGCCATTTACACATTGCCTCCCCAAGTAGAATGAGAGCACCTGTGAAGATGTTCATGTATCTCAGCCCTGTATTCCTAGCCCAATGCTTGGCACACAGTAAGGGTCCAATCAGTGTTAGCAGGATGACTAAATAAATTCTATTGCAATATTAACCAGCTTAAAATTATATCCCAAGCCAGCATTTTTTCAACAATAATGCAGAACCACCAGACCTTTTTACCTCAGTTATGTTCTCATTTTCCTGTATATCCAATGGTATTGTTTCTCTATAGAATGAAACTTCATAAGTGTCATTCTTTTTAACTCTATGCTCAATTTCAAAGTATGTGTTTGAAGCTCAGTTAGAGATCTATGCATCAAAAAATATTTAAAGATATCATTTAGAAAATCAGCACTTTTCATTAGAGAGTGAAGTTCACTTAATTACTGGTTTGGGAGCAAAGCTTTAAAATGCCAAATAAATCCCGAGTGTCTTCAGTGAATGTATTGGGCAGATTGTAATGTTGCTAAATCTAAACTTGATTGGGACTGTGATGATGGGTTTGAAAAATTTACGCCATGATTAATCTTTCTTTTTTTGGGGGGGTGGGGGAAGGGAGTTAATTGTTTTTAATAGACATCCAGTTTACTGCTTCATCAGCCCTTTTGCATCTCAGTTTTACTACTAACACTTCTCCTTCTAAAAGCCTTTCCAGAGGCTAAAATATGTCTGCATACATCCAGTATATTTAACTTATACCCCAAGATGAGACTGGGCTATTACAGAAGCGGGGCTGTGAAAAGAATTTAGAAAGGTACATTTTTTATGGTTGGCCTGCCATAATAAATATGGGTAGTTCAGTAGATGATTATACCGCAATAAGTGTGCTAAAAGACAACTCTGATTTAGACAGTGACACAGCCTGTGAAACTCTTGACCCTCATGATGGAGGCCTCAATTCAATAGCCAACTTGAGTTCAGTCAAGGAAAGAATAGACTCCCACAGAAGCGAAATTCTCCTTAATGAGCTGTTAATTGTTTACATGTAACGGAAGTTGCCTGATATTTCTTTTAATTTACTAATGTATTCCTGGCCCTGCTGCTCTGATGGCCTCAGGCAAACTCTTATCATAAAAATGCAGGTGTGCTTAGCAGGTATAATAAAAGTATAATAAAAGTGCAGATGTGCATAGCAGGTTTGTCAGTTGATATGCTCATATCAGCTTAAAAGAACTTCGCATTTCTATAAATTAAGAAATGAATCACTGCTGTGCTGATTCTCTGATTGCCCTCTCTTCATCATTTTCTCTGCAGGCCCAGACTGACTAGGCTATTTTACGGGAGCTGGAGATGACTCATTACCCCACATTACTTTGTCTCACAGATGGCATCATTTTATCTTAGGCACAAAGAGACTGACAAGTGACATTGTTGCAGTGATTTTATTGTATTAGGCTGTGGAGAGCACTGGATGTGATGAATATATAACGTGAGGCTGGAGTTTGCATTTGAGACTTGGGGCTTTGGTAGGATAGAGGGAGATAAAAAGGGAGATTTTCAAAAAGGGCATACAGAGGGTGGAAAGGAAGAAGTGTTGAGAGTGTGTATTCCCTCCATAAGCAAGATAGCATTTCCTATACATCAGGGAATAGTGAAGACCCACAGATAGTTCTCAGGCTAATCCAGTCATTTGGCATTAAAAAATGTTTTCTAAACCATGCTAAAACTGTTGACCCAAGGCTTTTTGATTCCTGCCCATAGTTACAGACTTGCTGGTAATTTTCATTAAACCAAGGAACCTAGGGATGCTATAGGGCTGAGCTAAAGGTTGGCTTCTTGCCAATGCTAAAATGATAGGGCAGTAATTTTCACCATTAAGTCAAATATAAGAATCCTTTAGAATGTGTAAGTGTATCTGTGGTTGTGTGAGTGTGTGTGTGTGTATGTGTTTACGTGCACACTTTTCTGATCGCACATGTGAAAGGAGTGGGAATATGTGGAAATTTAAAAGAAATACAAATTTTATCTGATCAGGTAGGAGGAGTCAAGAATAATTTTGTACTTTCTTCTGACATATTCAGGGGGGGAAACTGCCAACTGGGTAGAATACTCTGTCTAGTTCTTCTGTTGGAAAGCTATATTTTTTTGTTATAGGTACCTGCCATTGAGCAAATGGAATTGTCAAAGATCGCTGTTACACAAAAAGGGCCCATTACACTCAGCAAAGCATGCAAATACCAGCATAATTTACTATCATAGCCAATAACAAAGTGCTCTTTTAAGAACCTTAATGCCACCTGTTAAAACTCAGGTTTTCCAAATCAGAGCCTGAGATGCTTTCTTGCTAGTACATCAGGTATTAATTTTACTTTGTCACAAGATTTCTGGATACAAGAAATATCCTATTATTTTCTAAACCAAATTAAATCTGACATGAAGTCCCATTTATGGGGACTGTAGAATGATCTAATATCACTCATTATCGGATCTCCCGTCCCACCTCCCCAGGGTTATGGGAAAGCTATAGGGGATTATTCAATCCCGAGTCTGAGAAAGTCCCTGTGTTTCCCAAGTGGCTCAATGGTAAAGAATCTGCCTGCCAATGCAGGAGATGAAGGTGACATGGGTTCCATCCCTGGGTTCAGAAGATCCTCTGGAGAAGGGAATGGGTACCCACTCCAGTATTCTGGCCTGGAGAATCCTAAGGCAGAGGATCCTGGTGGGCTACAGTCCATGGGGTCACAAAAAATCCAACAACTGAGCATGCACGCAAACAGTGTCTTGGTCCACAAAGGTCCCAAGCCTTCATTTTCCAGGGGGACGGAGAGGTGGTGCCGCTTCTACTTTGACTGGGGCACAGGGTTTGGAACTGGGATGGAAGGACTAGTGTATTCGTTCTCTTGATGGAACTCACCTGAGGTTCCATCTCTTCTCTACTGACTTAGGTTTAAAAGCATATGTCCTTATCTTTCTGGCTTACTTCACAGCTCTTTGGGAACACAAGAAGCACAGTCACTTTCCAGTCTTGGAGACTCTCTCTTAGACCCAGAGTTGTCTATTTTGTCTGCCTGTCTCTACAAACACTTCTAATCCATCCTGTCTCTCTTTAGGATGATTTTTCATAATCCCTTCCCAGTGAGACAATTTGCCACTTTCTCCAGTGGGAGAGTGGGGCACGAAATATTGAAATCAGTCTGTTTCATTCAGATTATCTGATCCTGATAGCAGTAGTTACCTGAACTCAAAAACAGTGGCTCCTATCACTGCAAAGTGAATAATTGTTCATGACACAGAGACAGACAGTGTCTCAGACTAAAAGCTCTTCGAGAGTAATATTCCCAAGATATGGCACCTTTGCACCACTCCCCTCCTTTAAAAAATTAGTATTCAACTAAAACAGACCCAAAGACATAGAGAACAGACTTGTGGTTGCCAAGGGGGAAGGGTGTGGAGAAGGGATGGACTGGAGTTTGTGTTAGCAGATGCAAACTGTTATATATAGAATAGAAAAAATAACAAGGTCCTACTGTATAGAACAGGGAACTATATTCAATATTCTGTGATAAACCATAATGGAAAAGAATATGAAAAAGAATGTGTATATATATATTGGGCTTCCTTGGTGTGGCTCAGTAAAGAATCTGCCTGCCAATACTTGCCAGTGTAGGAGATGTGGGTTCATTCCTGGGATGGGAAGATACCCTGGAGAAGGGAGTAGCAACCCACTTAATTATTCTTGCTTGGAGAATTCCATGAATGGAGGAGCCTGGCGGGCTACAGTTCATTGGTTGCAAAGAGTCAGACACAACTTAGTAAATAAACAACAAGAGCTATATATATATATATATATTCAGTTACATATATATATATGTAACTGAATCATTTTTCTGTACAGTAGAAATTTGTACAGCATTGTGAATCAAGTATACTTCAAAAAACTAAATTTTTTAAAAATGAATTTTTCTCATTGACTATCAGAATGAAGCTTTTCTCACCTCTTCAGCATAGTTTCAACTTACCTTTACAGGTTTTTTTTTTTTTTTTAACAGTTTTAAAAAGAAAATTTTAAGTATAAATTTATTTATTTTAATTGGAGGCCAATTACTTTGCAATATTGTAGTGATTTTCCCATACATTGACATAAATTCATCACGTGTGCACATGTGTTCCCCATCGTGAACCCACCTCCCACCTCCCTCCCCATCCCATCCCTCTGGGTCATCCCAGTGCACTAGCCTCAAGGACCCTGTCTCATGCATTGAACCTGGACTGGTGATCCGTTTCACATACGATAATATATATGTTTCAATACCATTCTCCCAAAACATCCCACCCTTGCCCTCTCCCACAGAGTCCAAAAGACTGTTCTATACATCTGTGTCTCGTTTGCTGTCTCACATATAGGGTTACCATTTCGATCTTTCTAAATTCCATATATATGCGTTAGTATACTGTATTGGTGTTTTTCTTTCTGGCTTACTTCACTCTCTATAATAGGCTCCGGTTTCATCCACCTCATTAGAACTGATTAAAATGTATTCTTTTTAATGGCTGAGTAATATTCCATTGTGTATATGTACCACAGCTTTCTTATCCATTTGTCTGCCGATGGACATCTAGGTTGCTTCCATGCCCTGTCTATTATAAACAGTGGTGTGATGAACATTGGGGCACACGTGTCTCTTTAAATTCTGGTTTCCTCAGTGTGTATGCATAGCAGTGGGATTGCTGGGTCATATGGCAGTCGTAGTTCCAGTTTTTTTAAGGAATCTCCACACTGTTCTCCATAGTTGCAGCATTAGTTTGCATTCCCACCAACAGTGTAAGAGGGTTCCCTTTTCTCCACACCTTCTCCAGCATGTATTGCTTGTAGATTTTTGGATAGCAGCCATTCTGACCAGTGTGGGATGGTACCTTATAATGGTTTTGATTTGCATTTCTCTGATAATGAGCGATGTTGAGCATCTTTTCATGTGTTTGTTAGCCATCTGTATGTCTTCTTTGGAGAAATGTCTGTTTAAATCTTTGGCCCATTTTTTGATTGGGTCGTTTATTTTTCTGGAATTGAGCTTCAGGAGTTGCTTGTATGTTTTGGAGATTAATTCTTTGTCAGTTGCTTCATTTGCTATTATTTTCTCCCATTGTGAAGGCAGTCTTTTCACCTCGCTTATAGTTTCCTTTGTTGTGCAAAAGCTTTTAAGTTTCATTAGGTCCCATTTGTTTATTTTTGCTTTTATTTCCAATATTCTGGAAGGTGGATCATAGAGGATCCTGCTGTGATTTATGTCGAAGACTGTTTTGCCTATGTTTTCCTCTAGGAGTTTTATAGTTTCTGGTCTTACATTTAGATCTTTAATCCATTTTGAGTTTATTTTTGTGTATGGTGTTAGAAAGTGTTCTAGTTTAATTCTTTTTCAGGTGGTTGACCAGTTTTCCCAGCACCACTTGTTAAAGAGATTGTTTTTTCTCCATTGTACATTCTTGCCTCCTTTGTCAAAGATAAGGTGTCCATAGGTGCATGGATTTATCTTGGGGCTTTCTATTTTGTTCCTTTGATCTATATTTCTGTCTTTGTGCCAGCACCATACTGTCTTGATGACAGTAGCTTTGTAGTAGAGCCTGAAGTCAGGCAGGCTGATTCCTCCAGTTCCATTTTTCTTTCTCAAGATTTCTTTGGCTATTCGAGTTTTTTTGTATTTCCATAATTCCATACAAATTGTGAAATTATTTGTTCTAGTTCTGTGAAAAATACCGTTGGTAGCTTGATAGGGATTGAATTGAATTTATAGAGTGCTTTGGGTAGTAAACTCATTTTCACTATACTGATTCTTCCAATCCACGAACATGGTATATTTCTCCATCTATTTGTGTCCTCTTTGATTTCTTTCATCAGTGTTTTATAGTTTTCTATATATGGGTCTTTTGTTTCTTTAGGTAGATATATTACTATGTATTTTATTCTTTTCATTGCAATGGTAAATCGAATTGTTTCCTTAATTTCTCTTTCTAATTTCTCATTGTTTGTGTATAGAAATGCAAGAGATTTCTGTGTGTTAATTTTATATCTTGCAACTTTACTATATTCATTGATTAGCTCCAGTACTTTTCTGGTGGAGTCTTTAGGGTTTTCTATGTAGAGGATCATGTCATTTGCAAACAAAGGTTTACTTCTTCTTTTCCTACCTGGATTCCTTTTATTTCTTTTTCTGCTCTGATTGCTGTGGCCAAAACTTCCACAACTATATTGAATTGTAGTGGTGAGAGTGGGAGTCCTTGTCTTGCTCCTGACTTTAGGGGAAATGCTTTCAATTTTTCACCACTGAGGATAATGTTTGCTGTGGGTTTGTCATATACAGCTTTTATTATGTTGAGGTATGTTCCTTCTATGCCTGCTTTCTGCTTTTTTTTTTTTTAATAATAAATGGATGGGGAATTTTATCAAAGGATTTCTCTGCATCTATTGAGATAATCATGTGGTTTTTATCTTTCAATCTGTTAATGTGGTGTATTATGTTGATTCATTTGTGGGTATTGAAGAATCCTTGCATCCCTGGGATAAAGCCCACTTGGTCATGATGTATGATCTTTTTGATATGTTGTTGGATTCTGTTTGCTAGAATTTTGTTAAGGATTTTTGCATGTATGTTCATCAGTGATATTGGCCTGTAGTTTTCTTTTTTTGTGGCATCTTTTTCTGGTTTTGGTTTTAGGGTGATTGTGGCCGCATAGAACGAGTTTGGAAGTTTACCTTTCTCTGCAATTTTCTGGACGTGTTTGAGTAGGATAGGTGTTAGCTCTTCTCTAAATTTTTGGTAGAATTCAGCTGTGAAGCCATCTGGTCCTGGGCTTTTGTTTGCTGGAAGATTTCTGATTACAGTTTCGATTTCTGGGGTTGCGATGTCTCTGTTAAGATCTTCTATTTCTTCCTGGTTCAGTTTTGGAAAGTTATACTTTTCTATGAATTTGTCCATTTCTTCCAAGTTGTCCATTTTATTGGCATAAGTTGCTGGTAGTAGTCTCTTATGATCTTTTGTATTTCTGTGTTGTCTGTTGTGATCTCTCCATTTTCATTCCTAATTTTGTTGATTTCATTCTTCTCCCTTTGTTTCTTGATGAGTTTGACTAATGGTTTGCCAATTTTATTTATCTTCTCAAAGATCCAGATTTTAGCTTTGTTGATTTTTGCTATGGTCTCTATTGTTTCTTTTGCATTTATTTTTGCCTAATTTTTAAGATTTCTTTCCTTCTACTAACCCTGGGGTTTTTCATTTCTTCCTTTTCTAGTTTCTTTAAGTGTAAAGTTAGGTTATTTAGTTGACTTTTTTTCTTGTTTCTTGAGATAAGCCTGTATTGCTATGAACCTTCCCCTTAGCACTACTTTTACAGTGTCCCATAGGTTTTGGGTTGTTGCATTTTCATTTTCATTCATCTCTATGCATATTTTGATTTTTTAAAAATTTTTTCTGTGATTTGTTGTTTATTCATCAGCATGTTGTTCAGCCTCCATATGTTGGAATTTTTAATAGTTTTTCTCCTGTCACTGACATCTAATCTTACAGCATTGTGGTCAGAAAAGATGCTTGGCATGATTTCAATTTTTTTTGAATTTACCAAGGCTAGATTTATGGCCCAGGATGTGATCTTTCCTGGAGAAGTTTCCATGTGCACTTGAGAAAAAGGTGAAATTGATTGTTTTGGGGTGAAATGTCCTATAGATATCAATTAGGTCTAACTGGTCTATTGTTTCATTTAAAGTTTGTGTTTCCTTGTTAATTTTCTGTTTAGATGATCTATCCATAAGTATGAGTGGGGTATTAAAGTCTCCCACTATCGTTGTGTTACCTTTTCAGTTTTGTCTCATGTCCATACTCCATAATCAGGCAAAATGGACTCCTTTAATCTGAACATTCTGGTATCTGATCAGTATCACCTGCAGGCCTTTGTTCTTACCCTTTTGACACAAATGTCCTCCCTTTATATTTGCCTTTTCAGATCCTACTCATTACTCAAAGTTCAACCGAGATGCTATTTCCTTCAGGGATTCTTTCCTGATTCCTTTGATTTGACTTTCTTTCTCCTTTATAACTGAGATCATGAGGTGGGGAAGATGGAGGAGGAATAGGACGGGGAGACCACTTTCTCCCCTACAAACTCATCAAAAGAACATTTGAACACTGAGCAAACTGCACAAAACAACTTCTGATCTCTAGCAGTGGACATCAGGTGCCCAGAAAAGCAGCCCATTGTCTTCGAAAGGAGAACAAAAGAAAGACTGAGCAATTCCAGAGAAGAGCTAGCCGGCTGCGAACCAGCCTATCCCCCACCTGAGGCAGGAGGCAGGGGGGAGGGGAAAGCAGAAACTCGGCCCCAGAGACGGCATCCCCTACCAAACTGCAAACAGACTCCCAGTTTCTAACCAAAGACTTCCTGAGATTCTGGATGGTTGACATCTGCCGGGAGGGTCATGGCTAGAGATTAGCTCCCCAGAACAGACACAAGGCGCACCCGACCATCGCGCATGGAAAATGAGGCTGGGACCACAAGGGGATACGGTGCACCGCACCCGGGGAGAGTGTGCTTGTCAAGCTCCTGGCTGCCTGAGCTGCTTGGACGGGGAAGGCAGAAAACGCAGGCCCAACCGCGTCTGCGCTTTTGTGGAGTACCCGAAAACTGGAACCACACACAACTCAGGGCCCGCTCCCTATAGAGCAGCCTGGAGCCTGAGCAGTATAGACGGGGAAAGCACACGTGCTGTGAGCGGGGGCAAACAAAGTGTGGCCAGAACACTGCAAGTGCTCCCCACACAAGCCAGTAAGATTTGTCTGCAGTGCCCCTCCCTCCCCACAGCACGACTGAACAAGCGAACCTAAACAAGAGACCACCTCTGCCTGCCTGTGTCAGGGCGGAAATTAGACACTGAAGAGACCAGCAAACAGAAGCCAAATAAACAAAGGGAACCGCTTCAGAAGTGACCAGTTCAACAGATTAAAATCCCTGTAGTTAACACCAACTACACCAAAAGTGGCCTATAGATATTGAGAAGTGTAAGCTGGAACAAGGAGCTATCTGAAACTGAACTGAACCCACCCTGTCCACAACAGCTCCAGAGAAATTCCTAGATATATTTTTACTGTTATTTTGTTTTAATTTAATTTTTTTTCTTCTTTTTTAAAAATTATTTTATTTTATTTTAAAATTCCCTATTACTCCACAAGTTTCAATTTCATATATTTTTACTATTTTTTTAATTAAAAATTTTTTCCCCATTTTTTTCTATTATTTTCTTTTAAGGTCCTCTATTACTCCTCTATTACTCCTTAATTTTCATTTTCTTTCACTATAACCTTGCAAAATAAAAGACCCTATTTTTAAAGAAAACTTCATATATATTTCTTAATCTTTTGTATTTTTGTTTTTAATATTGTATTTTTAAGAGTCTAACCTCTACTCTAGATTTTTAATCTTTGTTTTTCAGTATTTGATATCAATTTTAGACATTTAAGAATCCAATATTCAGTACCTATTTTTACTCAGGAGTGTGATGATTACTCTCTCCCCCTTTTGACTCTCCTTTTTCTCCCCCAGATCACCTCTATTTCCTCCCTCCACCTTCTCTACACAATCCAATACTGTGAATCTCTGTGGGTTGTTCTGGGCTACGGAGAACACTAGGGAACAGAGTACTGCGTAGTCTCTCTCCTCTTGAGTGCCCCATTTTCTCCTCCTGCTCACCTCTATCTCCTTCCTCCCTCTCCTCTTCTTCATGTAACTCTGTGAATCTCTCTGGGTGTCCCTCACTGTGGAGAATTTTTTCACCATGAACCTAGAAGTTTTATTATCAGTGTTGTATAGTTGGAGAAGCCTTGAAGCTACTGGAAGAATAACACTGAAAACTAGAGGCAGGAGACTTAAGCCCAAAACCAGAGAACACCAGAAAACTCCTGATTACAGGGAACATTAAGTAATCAGAGATCATCCAAAAGCCTCCATACCTACACTGAAACCAACCACCACCCAAGAGCCAGTAAGTTCCAGAGCAAGACATACCACACAAGTTCTCTAGCAACGCAGGAACATAGCCCTGAGTGTCAACATACAGGCTGCCCAAAGTCACACCAAGCACATAGACCCATCTCAAAACTCACTACTGGACACTCCATTGCACACCAGAGGGAAGAAATCCAGTTCCACACACCAGAACATCAACGCAAGCTAACCAGGAAAGCTTCACAAGTCAATCGTCCAACCCCACCCACTGGAGAAACCTCCACAATAAAAAGGAACCACAGACCACCAGAATACAGAAAGACCACTCGAAACACAGCAATCTAAACAAGATGAAAAGGCAGAGAAATACCCAGCAGGTAAAGGAACATGAAAAATGCCCACCAAGCTAAACAAAAGAGGAGGAGATAGGGAATCTACCTGAAAAAGAATTTAGAATAATGATAATAAAAATGACCCAAAATCTTGAAAACAAAATGGAGTTACAGATAAATAGCCTGGAGACAAGAATTGAGAAGATGCAAGAAATGTTTAACAAGGACCTAGAAGAAATAAAAAAGAATCAATTAAAAATGAATACTGCAATAAATGAGATCAAAAACACTCTGGAGGGAATCAACAGTAGAATAAAAGAGGCAGAAGATAGAATAAGTGCGGTAGAAGATTAAATGGTGGAAATAAATGAAGCAGAGAGGAAAAAAGAAAAAAAGAATCAAAAGAGATGAGGACAACCTCAGGGACATCTGGGACAATGAGATATACCCCAACATTCGAATCACAGGAGTCCCAGAAGAAGAAGAAAAAAAGAAAGGCCATGAGAAAATAATCGAAGAGATGATAGCTGAAACCTTCCCTAAAATGGGGAAGGAAATAGTTACACAGGTCCAAGAAACCCAGAGAATCCAAAACAGGATAAACCCAAGGCGAAACACCCCAAGACACATATTAATCAAATTAACAAAGATCAAACACAAAGAACAAATATTAAAAGCAGCAAGGGAGAAACAACAAATAACACACAAAAGGATTCCCATAAGTATAACAGCTGATCTATCAATAGAAACTCCTCAGTCCAGAAAGGAATGGCAGGATATACTTAAAGTAATGAGAGAAAATAACCTACAACCCAGATTACTGTACCCAGCAAGGATCTCATTCAGATATGAAGGAGAATTCAAAAGCTTTACAGACAAGCAAAAGCTGAGAGAATTCAGCACCACCAAACCAGCTCTTCAACAAATGCTAAAGGACCTTCTCTAGACAGAAAACACAGAAGGTTGTATAAGCGCGAACCCAACACAACAAAGTAAATGGCAACGGAACCATACCATGTGGGTGGGATGTTCTGAGAGAATAGCATTGAAACATGTATATTATCAAGGGTGAAACAGATCACCAGCCCAGGTTGAATGCATGAGACAAGTGCTCACGCCTGGTGCACTGGGAAGACCCAGAGGGATCAGGTGGAGAGGGAGACGGGATGGGGGATCGGGTTGGGGAACACATGTAAATCCATGGCTGATTCATGTCAGTGTATATAAAAAACCACTACAATATTGTAAAGTAATTAGCCTCCAACTAATAAAAATAAATTGAAAAAAAAAGAAACAGATCATTTTGTTTGTCGTTTTCTTTTTATGATTCTCATATTCTTACTCTATAGACTGTAGTTGGTTGTATTTTTCACTCTAGCTTTTCAGTTGGATTGCACATTTCTTGATGGCAGACACTGTGACCAAGGGCTGACTGATTTCTTAGCATAATGCTTTGGGAGGCTAGATATTTGACAATTAATTTTGAAATTAGTTGATTATATCCCAAGCTATTTTTAGGTCAGACATTGTTTTCTCTTTCTTCTCATAGTGCCTCCAGATGTTTAGGGCTCTGTTTTTATACATGTGAATTTCTCCAACATTTTTTACACCTTGGCATCCTGTAGAGCAAACACATACCTAGCTGTTTGTTCCTGGTTGTTTTTGTTTGAGGTCTCCTTGTAGTTTCTGTTCTGATTTATTATTGACAAACCTTTTCTTTTCCCCTTTTACTATGTTTCTCTTGGATGTCATTCAGTTGTATTGGCATAGAAGAGGTAATTCTGGCCTCCACACTTATCTAACTTTTTAAAAAAGTTGATAGAAACTTCTAGGCATCACAAGAATAATTCTAAAACAAACAAGCAAACAAAATAACATTGTAGCTTTTTATTTAAAAGGGGGAAAGAGAACTGTTCCAAATTAGAAGGACCTTAATTTGTACCTTTGTGAATGCTGGCTCCCCTGCTTTTCCTACTATTCTTTACCACCTTGCAAACTCCTACACATGATCCAGTTCAAGTAACCTTTTTAGTAAAGTTAGTTCCATTTGGTGTGTGCTACTACTTTACCTCTATTAATACCAAATATAGCAAGTATCACATTGTACTGTCCCTTTAAAATACTTCTATTTTTTTTAAAAGAATATTTTATTCATATATAGTTAATTTACAATGTCGTGTTAATTTCTGATGCACAACAGAGTGATTCAGTTATACATGTGTTTATGTATGCTTTCTTTTTCATATTCTTTTCCATTATGGTTTATCACAGAATACTGAACATAGCTCCCTGTACTAGACAGTAGGACCTTGTTATTTATCCATTCTATATATAATAGTTGGCATCTGCTAATTCGAAACTCCCAATCCATCTCTCCTCCAGCCCCCTCTTGCCTGGCAACCAACAGTCCATTCTGTAGGTCTGTGAGTGTGTTTGATAGATAAGTTTACTTATGTCATATTTTGTATTCCATATATAAGTAGTATTATATGGTATTTGTCTTTTTCTTCACTTAGAATGATTATCTCTAGGTTTATTCATGTTGCTGCAAATACTCCTCACTGTTGTAATGAATTATTTTATGAATATATTTAAACATAGACATTGTCATTAGACTATGATTCCGTAAGGTAGGTAACACTTCTCTTTGTCAGTTAAAATCCCAAGTGCTTGCCATTTAATGGACTATTCGTAACAGTCTGTTGCATAGGATGTGCCAATATTTCTTTTGTTTACAAACTTTTCTTCCTTATTCAGCTTTACAGTGATTATCTTCATTTTTGTTGTACGTCGAGCACCTATGTTCAGCACCTAAAACATAGACACGACTTAGCATGTGTTTGATAAAATATATATTAGTGAATTATAGCTGTATCAGGTCTAAAATATTTCTTTCGCCAGAGTCTTTGCTCTTCAAAGATATGGTTGGACCCAACTCCTTTTTGTTTCTCTCCAGAACTTAACATAGTACCTAATGAATTGATGGTAATCAATAAAGATTAAAGAACCCCTAATTCTAAATTCTAATGCTAATCTGCTCTGTATCTGTACATAACAATTGAGAGTTTACTGGGTGGAAGGCTCTTTACTACCTTTTAAGTTTTCCTATGTTTCAGAAATGAAGAAAATATTTTCTGGATTTTGTATAGCCTGGGATATTAGGCAATATTGAAGATACTGCTAGCAATATTTTGAAAGTAGGGAAAGTGCAGTAAATAGTGAACTTGCAGTAACCTGAGTATTTTGGTTAATTTCACATTCATGATAGTTAAATGTTGCCATATACACAGTTTCCATTTCTCGAAGCATTGGAATAAAACATAACAGAACTTAACCCTAATACTATCATGAGTTCATTTTTTTTGCTTTTGATTTGGAAGGTTTTCTGAACACCTGCCAATGCTGGAGTCATAAGAGCCATGGATTCAATCCCTAGGTCAGGAAGATCCTCTGGAGAAGGGCTTGACAACACACTCCAGTATTGTTGCCTGGAAAATCCCATCGACAGAGGAGCCTAGCAGGCTACAGTCCATAGGGTTGCAAAGAGTTGGACATGACTGAAGTGAGTTAGCATGAATGCACTGGATCTTAGAGTACCTCTGAGGCATGTCAGAACTGGATGATTCCTCACTAGCTTGATTTTCAGTCTATAAACCTAGCATGTATAATCTTGGGAAGACATATCCTTGGTTTTTCTAAGCTAGAGCAATAATGCTTTAACCCCATGTACTGCCCCTATGTACTGCTGTGAGGCCCCCATGTAACAACCTTTGCCAAGTATGTTATCCAGAAGAAGCAAATCCATACTTTTGGCCAATGCATAGCCCTTGACTATGTGGGTAAATGGCTAACAATCTTAGATAAGCCTCTCTGTAATACAAAAGGAGAAAAGGGCTGGAAATATAGATATCCAAGCCCTTCTGTGTAAAGAGGTCTGTTGAGAAGTTTAAAACTCATGCTGTAAAAAGCCAAAGAACCAAAAATTGTGTAAAAAGAAAGCCCCCTCACATACCAAAACAAAAGAGTTCTGTTTGCACACTACAAAACTTCCAATGTTGTGCCATTAATCACTCCAACAGTTTGCTTTATTCAAAACTAAAAGTGACATGTCATGATCATAATAGCCTGAAGAGGGAGGGAGGAAGGGAGAGAACATTAAATATAACCATTATGCAAAAACTCACTTTATATAAGGGATAATGAACATTTATGATCATCCAGAGACAGAACCCCTGGTGAGAATGAGGCAGTGCTAAATGCATGCTAAACAAATGATAGGTGCAGAATCTTGATATAATATCATTTAAAAATATGCCTCTATGATGCCAAATGAGCATCTAACTATGAAATATTGTTAACATGTATCACAAAGAGTGAGAGGTTTGTTTGAAACCATATTTTCATTGCAAACACAGAGGCCCAGTATTTCAAGAATGAAAAACCAGTTTCCCTATCTGGCTAATATACCCATTTTAATTAATTTAATTGTATTTTATACATTTACTAATATCTATGTGGAAAAACGTTCAGGATTAGAAACATCTAATCACCAAATGAAACCATTACTGGTTTCATTTTACATTTTCTTGGTTTTCATATAATCCAAGGAGAGATTTTTTTTAATCTAAATTCCTTAAAAGTTGAAATAATGAAGTGTACAATATGTACTATTTCCATAAGTAATCCTTATGGATTACTTATGGATTACTGTTAACCTTATAATGGAAGTAGATTTAAAATGCAGACACTGTTACTGAGGAGATTAAATATGATTTTATTGTAAGACTATAGTGAAATTAATCAGAATTTGAATGTTATCCTGACCTTGATATAATGATAGTATATGAACACAATATAAGCCATCAACATGTTTTTCATCTTCTATTTTTAGTTTTTCTTTTTTTTTTTTATTTAAGAGAAATGAAATTTGAAGTTAAAATGGGATATTAGTAAAACTTGTTCATTCTGGTAAAAACCCCAAGCTATATAGGTCCTGTTTCTGTCATTAGCTAGTATATATGGCTTTGAATAAGTCCAATCTCATCCTAAGTCATTTTTTCATTTATAAGTTTATTTTTGAAATACCAATATTCCATAATTCTAAATACACGAAAAAACTAGGGCTTTTCTCTCCTAACAATACTTAAAGAGTGGTAGGAACATCTTATGGTAGGAACATCTGGGTAGGTATTTTACCTGACTGAATTTTTCTTCAAAGTCATGCTGAAATCTGAGTTTCTCTGTGCACCAGTGCCAAATCAAATCTGAGACTGAGTTTTGCATGAAGTAGAAGAGAATAGCTATTTGCTTTGCCAGGCAAAGAGGGACACAGTGGTCTCCTGACCCGAAAAACTGTGTGCCCCAACCAGGAAAGATTTGGTTAGGAGTTTTATAGCAATGGTTTTTGGGAGGGGTTGCTAATAAAGATTAGGATGTGTGCACTCCTATAATCTGGTCTCAGGTGGTCTCCTGATGAGCTTCTCTGGTTATCAAACTGATCTCTGGAATGAAGAATTCTAGCATCTTCCATTTGTTGGGGGAGTTTAGTTCTGTAAAGGCCTCAGATATTGTTATGTGTATCCCTTGAGGTAGAACCAGGATCTTGCCCCAAGACTACACTATTGTTTCTTAACTGCTCCCACCTTGTCTCTGTGTCCCCTCCCTTCCTTGATTAGCAACTGCTTAAAAGACTACCCTGCCCAGGAGCTCCACAGTATCCTGCTCAGTTTCACTGGGTCAGAGCTGTGTGCCCTTTTAATTTATTTTCTGAAATTGCCCTAATACCAATTTGGACCCCATATTCTTAATTTCGAACAAATGAGGTATTTTAAAGCTTGTTTTCAATGCTTAACAGCTTCAATGAATTAGGTTCCCTAGATAGCTCTCTTTATGGGGCCTGCAGCGATGAAATTAAAAGTCACTTGCTGTTTGGAAGGAAAGCTATGATAAACCTAGACAGCATATTGAAAAGCAGAGACATCATTTTGCTGACAAAAATCACTATAGTCAAAGCTATGGTTTTTCAAGTAGTCATATATGAATGTGAGAATTGGACCATAAAGAATGCTGAGCACTGAAGAATTGATGTTTTCAAATTCTGGTGTTGGAAAAGACTCTTGAGAGTCCCTTGCACTGCAAGGAGATCAAACCAATCAATCCAAAAGGAAATCAACCTTGACTATTCATTGGGAGGACTGATGCTGAAGCTCTAATACTTTGGCCACCTGATGCAAAGAGCTGACTGATCGGAAAAGACCCTGATGCTGGGAAAGATTGATGCAGGAAAAGGGGGCAACAGAGGATGAGATGGTTGGATGGCATCACTGACTCAATGGACATGAATTTGAGCAAACTCCAGGAGACAGTGAAGGACAGGAAAGCCTGGCAATGCTGCAGTCCATGGGGTCAATAAGAATCAGAAATGACTTAGTGACTGAACAGCAAAGAAATGGAATCTGAGAAGGCATTTGTGTCATTAGAGGGTCAATATCCAATATATAGGGACAGATTTCTGCTTTGGTGATGGAAGATGCATTTTTTTATGATAGCATTTAGGGTTTCTCATTGTGCCTGGGATACAACTTGATTACACTTCTTCCACTCCAACCTCCATCCCCACCACCACACAAACACATTCTTTTCAACCTGTTAGGTATCTGAAGCTATAAACTACAAATCAATATATAAAATAGAAATGTAAAAGTGAATATGTTACCTGAAGACACTGTCTTTCTAGATATGACTTTTAAATCTACTGGTCCTCAACTTCTAAAATGGTATTAATACTTCTTCTAAAGCATGGATCTCTTACATAAAGAAAATGTTTCCTTTGATTGCAATTAGAAACAAATATATTATAATTGAATGTAAATGCTTAAAATGGCCTTTTCCTTCATATATCTTAAGATGGTTTCTTCCATCTGAGAATCACTGGTTATCATCGTAAGAGTCATAAGGATATCACAAGGATAAATGGTAGTAGAGTTAGGAGGAAAAAGTCTAGAAAGAGAGAAATTATTTTCTGTAGACCTATTTTTTTTTTTTTTTGCACAGAAGTGCCATTTTATTACAGTCAGAGAGAAATAAAACTTTCCTCTACCTTTCTAGGTTCTTCAGGCTAGTTAAGTATTCAATTGACATGAGACAGATTAAAAGGAAAAATCAAATTTACTTTAATATATACAGAAACCCCACATATATGAGATGCTCAGAGATCCCACATTCATGAGAGGCTCAGAGACAGACAGGTAAAATTATACATACATATATATATATATATATATATATATATATATATATATGCCATCTTGAGCTGCAGAATAGGATAGGGGCCTGAGACTTTCAAGGACAGGTGGGTCATTCATAGGACCATGGCGTTAGCAAATAAAGTTCACATGTCCAATGCACTGTGAGGCCAAATAAACTGAAATACTGGAATCTGGAGCAGTGTGCTGTGTGCTAAGTTGCTTCAACCGTGTCTGACCCATGGACTATAGCCTGTCAGGCTCCTCTGTTCAAGGGATTCTCCAGGGAAGAATACTGAAGTGGATTGCCATGCCCTCCTCCAGGGAATCTTCCTGACTCAGGGATTGAACCTGCATCTCTTATGTCTCCTGCATTGTCAGGCAGGTTCTTTACCACTAGTGCCACCTGGGAAGCAGAGAAAGGTTTATTGCAGGGCCCTGCAAGGAGAACAGGTAGCTCATTCTCAAAACCCCCAAACTATGCAATGGATTTGGGGGAAAACTTTTTATAGGCAAAATTTGAGATGAGGGCTGCAGGTTGTGTGGCTTTCTTCTGATTGTTTGTTGGTAAAATAATAGGGTGGTCCTCTAGGAGTCTTGTGTTCAGTCTGAAGTTACCAGCCTCAACCTGGGTGGGAGTCTTAGTTCCTGCTGAAGAGCTCAAAGATATTATTATGTTTATTCCTTGAGGAGGAACCAGGACCGTGCCCTAAGGCTGTATCCCCACTTGACTGTTCCTCCCCTGTTTCTGCTTTCCCTCCCTTCCCTGATGAGCAGCTGTTTGAATCTGCCCTTTGGAACTCAAGGAAAGCCATGGAGGCTGAATAAAGCCTATTTCCTACAAACAAGAAGCAGGGCATACAGAAAGGATTTGTACCCAAGAGTTCTATTGGGTCATACTTGGCTTCAGTAAAACGAGCAGATGTTTTGGTGGTTAGATGTTTGCCTGGCTATACAGTTGGTAGATAAACTTTTTCTCTGGTAATAACTTTTTTTTTTTTCTGGGAAAAATCCCCAATTTAAATTCTTCTAGGTAGTTACATGCATACTAAGTCACTTCAGTTGTGTCCAACTCTTTGTGACCCTAGGGACTGTAACCCATCAGGCTCCTCTGTCCATGGGGATTCCCCAGGCAAGAATACTAGAGTGGGTTGTCATGCCTTCCTCCAGGGGATCTTCCTGACCTAGGGATTGAACCTGTGGCTCCTGCATTGCAGGAAATGTTTTTACCACTGAACCACAGGGGAAGCCCCAGTCAATATTCCTTCTTCCCCAAAACTTGCCTGATAGGGAGTGATACACAGTCCCATGTTTCAGAGTATAGTAGAGAAAACTCTTTTAACTAAAGTTTGGAAATACATTATTAGTTAGCTTTGACCTTGATTGGTACAAAATGAAGAGATTTGTAATTATTTATTTATTTGTAGTTATTTATTTATATTCTAGGCTGATTCCTTTAAAACTAATTTATTTATAAATATATTAATTATGATTACATTAATTTACTTTATTTATTTTACTCAGTAGTTGTGTTTAACTTCAGTTCTTAAAATAGCAATTTTATTAATTTTTAAAACTAATGTATGGAACATTTTTACTTCGGTTTAAACTTCTGTTAAATTTTATGCTTTGTAGTTCAAATGAAGACCTATATCATTCAGTTCAGTTCAGTCGTGCAGTAGTGTCCGACTCTGTGATCCCATGAATTGTACCACACCAGACCTCCCTGTCCATCACCAACTCCTGGAGGTTACTCAGACTCATGTCCATTGAGTCGGTGATGCCATCCAACCATCTTATCCTCTTTCGTCCCCTTCTCCTCCCACCTTCAATCTTTCCCAGCATCAGCGTCTTTTCAAATGAGTTAGCTCTTCACATTAGGTGGCCAAACTACTGGAGTTTCAGCTTCAGCACCAGTCCTTCCAATGAATATACAGGACTGATTTCCTTTAGGATGAACTGATTTGATCTCCTTGCTGTCCAAGGGACTGTCAAGAGTCTTCTCCAACACCACAGTTAAAAAGCATCACTTCTTTGGCGCTCAGTTTTCTTTATAGTCCAACTCTCATACCCTTACATGACTACTGGAAAAACCATAGCTTTGACTAGACGGACTTTTATTGGCAATGTAATGTCTCTGCTTTTTAATAAGCTGTCTAGGTTGGTCATAACTTTTCATCCAAGGAGCAAACTTCTAATTTCATGGCTGCAGTCACCATCTGCAGTGATTTTGGACCCCCCTCCCCCCAAAATAAGCTCTGTCACTGTTTCTATTGTTTCCTATATCACTATTGGTGGCAATATATTCTGAAGCTGGTGGAAAATCAAATTGGGAAAGAAAGATCTCATAAAAATTGAAAGTATATTCTAAAATTTTCAAGTGACAGCAACATTGCAGCATGCGTGAAAATGTATGTATACTTCAAAATCTGAGCTGAAGTAAATATAACGATGTTCCATGTGCTGTGATGTGCTGTGCTTAGTCACTCAGTGTGTTCAACTCTTCGTGACCCCATGGACTGTAGCCTGCCAGGCTGCTCTATCTATGGGGATTCTCCACACAAGTATACTGGAGTGGGTTGCCACATGCTTCTTCAGGAGATCTTCCCAACTCAGGGACCGAACCCAGGCCTCCCACATTACAAGCAGATTCTTTACTGTCTGAGCCACCAGGGAAGCCCATGTTCCATACTTGACTGAAATATATTGGTGGCCTTTGAGGGTAATAATTAACATTAGCAATCAACAAAAATATCACAATCTGTTTATGTAGTGAATATTAAAGTTTTTCACTGTGCATAATCAGCATGACATTTTGCAACTTTAATAATTAGCTCAAGTTCAAAGCCATATTCCTCCAAATTGTTGTCTGTCTTCAACTCCTAGTAGAGTTTTCCTGTGGAAAAAGATAGTCTTTGAAGTCTTTGATAGTCATCTGCAAGAATGATGATGAAAATTTAGTCATTTATATTTCACAAAACAGATATTTCCAGTGCCGCTATCTTTGCAAGCTTTATTGAAATCCTTAGACATCTTTTTCCCAAGTTCTAAAACAACAATAAGTTGGTTTCTAATGAAACCAACTTAACTAAGCAATAGGGTATGCTGTCATGAATTGTCAAATAGCTGAAGTACCTTTTTAGTGGAAAGTAAGTATTTTTCTTTTGCCTGTGCTAACTAAAGAGTGTGGTATACATAGCAAACATAGCCCCAGGGCTGGGACTAACTCACTGTGTGACTTCAGGAAAGCTGCCTTCTCAGGTTCTCTGGGTACCCATTTGTGAAATGAACAGGTTGGATAAGTCAATCATTTCAGTTCTCTTCAGTTCTAATATTTTATGACTATATTGTTCAGTGTTTCAGCTTGATAGGTGGCATTCAAGTAATAATGAGAATCTCTCTCAATTAAAAATTTCATGCTTTGATCACAAAATAAAAAACAGGAGCACCACATAAAACAAATGTATAGTTTAATGAATTATTGTAAGTGTAACCCGTGTGTAACCACCATCTGGTTCAAGAAATTAAACGTTGACAACCTCCCCCATGAACACTTTCATGTGCTGCATCCCAATGTAAGTTTCATCTTTCTTCCTCCTCAAAATAGCCACTATCTTCACTTTTCAAATACTTAGTCGTTCCCTTGCATTCATTCAATTCAATGGTTACCTATACTTTGTAAATCAACTTTATTGAGGTATGATTTGCAAATGATAAAATGCACTATCATAAGTGTTTGATTGTTTTAACGAATGTATGTACTCATGTAACCAGCAGCCAAATCCATATGTAGAACATTTATTTCAATTAAGCCTAAATGATTTCTTTTTACTCTTTTGCAGTCAGCTTACCTCCCTCCTCCATTCTCAGTCCCAGGCAATCTCTGTTATCTTTGAGCACATTCTATGCAAAAGTCACTGTTTCAGAAAGTAAAATAATGAATACATCCAGGCTTTTCCATCAAGAAACTTGTAAGACAATTGCCATTTCTATTTTTCTCACCAATGTATCACCTAACACCAAGTATTGTTTAGTTGCCAAGTTGTGTCTGACTCTTTTGTGACCCCATGGACTGTAGCCTGCCAGGCTTCTCTGTCCATGGGATTTCCCAGGCAAAAATACTGGAGAGGGTTGCGATTTCCTTCTCCAGGGAATCTTCCCGACCCGGGGACCAAATGTGCATCTCCTGCACTGGCAGGTGAATTCTTTACCACTGAGCCACCAGGGAAGCCCAACACCAAGTATTGTGCATGGCAATAACAACCACTTAATAAATATCTATCAAATGACATTTCAATTAGTCTACAGATAAATACACAGTAGAATGTTACAGAAACTATAAGAATGAAACAAACAAAAGTTTTACATTAGGTGGGACATAAAATACATGACAGAGTTTCCCTGGTGGCTCTGTGGTAAAGAATTTATCTGTCAATGCAGGAGACACAAGTTCTATCCCTGGGTTGGGAAGATCTTCTGAAATAGGAAGTGACACCCTCTCCAGTATTCTTGCCTGAAAAATTCCATGGACAGAGGAGGCTGGCAGGCTACAGTCCACGGGGTCACAAAGAGTTGGACGTGACTGGGCACACACACACAGTCACACACACATACACAAAATACGGGAAAGATTTGAGGTAAGGCTAGAAAAATAGACGGAAGCTTATATAATGAACAGCTTTGAAAAATTATACTCTTTTTCTTTATTTCTAAGTAGTGGGACAATCATTGGAATTTATGGACAGGGAAGTGATGTAATTACATTTATACTTCAGGAAGATTAAGTATGTGGCAGGGTATAGGATAAATCAGTGGCAAAGACTAGTAAGAAGATAATTATGGTCGCCCAGATGTGAGATAATGAGGGACCGAACTTTGTAGTAGGAGAGGATTTTGAGAAGATACACTCTATAGACCATTGTTCCTACCATACAGAAGTCTTCTCCATTGAGTGGCCATTTTTTTCTTCAACTAGAACACTGGGTAAAACTATGAAAATTTTGCTAATTCAATAGTTTTACATCCATGTTGTTGTTCAGTTGCTAAGTCTGGTCCAATTCTTTGTGACCCCATGAATTGCAGCACGCCAAGCCTCCCTGTCCTTCACTATCTCCTGCAGTTTACTCAGACTCATCTCCATTGAGTCAGTGATGCCATCCAACAATCTCATCCTCTGCCGCCCCCTACTCCTCCTGTCCTGAATCTTTCCCAGCATCAGGATATTTTCCAAAGAGTCAGTTCTTTGCATCAGGTGGTCAAAGTATTGGAACTTCAGCTTCAGCATCAGTCCTTCCAATGAATATTCAGGGTTGATTTGCTTTAGTATTGACTGATTTTATCTCCTTGCTGTCCAAGGGACTCCCAAGTGTCTTCTCCAGGACCACAATTTGAAAGCATCAATTCTTTGGTGCTCAGCCTTCTTTATGATTCAACTCTCATATCTGTACATGACTACTGGAAAAACCATAGCTTTGACTATACTGACCTTCGTCGGTGAAGTGATGTCTTTGCTTTTTAATATACTGTCGAGGATTGTCATGGCTTTTTTCCCAAGAAGCAAGCATCTTTTAATTTCATGGTTGCAGTCACCATCCACAGTGATTTTGGAGCCTAAGAAAATAAAATCTGCCACTGTTTCCACTTTTTCCCATTCTATTTGCCATAAATTTATGGGACCAGATAGCATGATCTTAGTTTTTTGAATGTTGAGTTTTAAAGCAGCTTTTTCATTCTCCTCTTTCAGCCTCGTCAAGAAGCTCTTCAGTTCCTCTTCACTTTTTGCCATTATGGTGATATCATCTGCATAACTGAAGTTATTGATATTTTTCCTGACAATCTTGATTCCAGCTTGTGATTCATCCAGCCCAGCATTTTGCATGATGTAATCTGCATACAAGTTAAATAAGCAGGGTGACAGTATTCAGCCTTGTCATACTCCTTTTCCAATTTTGAACCAGTCAGTTGTTCCATTTCTGGTTCTAACTGTTGCTTCTTGACATGCATACAGGTTTCTTTTTTATTTATTTTTTTCATTTATTTTTATTAGTTGGAGGCTAATTACTTTACAATATTGTAGTAGTTTTTGCCACACACTGACATGAATCAGCCATGGATTTACATGTGTTCCCCATCCCATCCCTCTGGGTCTTCCCAGTGAACCAGCCCTGAGCACCCGTCTCATGCATCCAACCTGGGCTGGTGGTCTGTTTCACCCTTGATAGTATACTTGTTTCAATGCTATCCTCTCAGAACATCCCACCCTCGCCTTCTCCCACAGAGTCCCAAAGTCTGTTCTGTACATCTGTGTCTCTTTTTCTGTTTTGCATATAGGGTTATCGTTACCATCTTTTTAAATTTCATATATATGCATTAGTATACTGTATTGGTCTTTATCTGCATACAGGCTTCTAAGGTAGGTAAGGTGGTCTGGTATTCCCATATCTTTAAGAATTATAGCTATAGTGCATATGTAATTTCTCAACGAAAATATTGGTGTCATTTTCTTTTCTAGCTATATAGGCCACAGATGTATACCATGACACCCTTGCAGAATCCCCAAGGATTTTCCCTTAAACACAGTAATGAATTCTGAAAATTCCTCCTGTGTTTGCCAAAATTTTACAGTGTGGCATTTCAGAAATTTGTCTCCCCTTCCTCCTGAAATAACCTCTTTTTTTCAATCTTGTGAAATTCAGGTAAGTTACTTAATCTATATGAGTCTCAGATTTTTTTTTTCTCTTTATAAAATGTAAATGATATTTTCTAACTTAGAGAGCTATTTACAGATTAAGTAAAATTATTCTTCTAAAGCGCTGAGCCTGCTGAGCAGCATGTTTTGCACATAGCAAAAGCTCAGGAAATCTTAAATACTATTGATATTGTTATTATTGTTTTTTCACTGTTAATCATGTAGTAAAAACAATTCACACAACTTCTATTAGTATGAGCACAGCAAGTAAAGAAATGAGCATTGGTAATCAAGTCTCTTTGGTCTTAAAATTAAAATTATCATCATCAGTGGAGCTAAAATATACCTTGTAATGATCACTGTCTTTTGTTTAGAGGAAATATATCAGGGTAATAGTCACAGTTATTTTTTAAAGTAACTTGGTTTACTTTTGGAAGATAGAGAAAATGAGAATATTTATGTTTTATCTCTTTTCCCTGCACTTCTAGTTCTCTGATTGTCATCTGTTCATTTCCCCCTTTTGTAACAAACAGGTTGGTGTCAAGTTTGAAAATCAGTTTTCTAGAGCTATTTCTTAAAACACAGATTTTTTTCATGACCTGGATAGTGGTGGGATAGTTCAATATCTCATGAAATCAATTGGAATTCTTCTGAATATAGCAATGTGTTTTTTTTTAATCTCTACTGCACTTTATTTTATTTTTTAATTAATTAATTTATTTTAATTGGAGGCTAATTACTTTGCAGTATTATAGTGTTTTTTTTTTTTTTGCCAAAGATTGACATGAACCACCCACAGGCACACATGTTTTCCCCATCCAGAAACCCCCTTCCCACCTCCCTCCCCATCCCATCCCCCAGGGTCATCCCAGTGCACCAGACCTGAGCACCGTCTCATGCATCGAACCTGGACTGGCGATCTGCTTCATATATGATAATATACATGTTTCAATGCTACCCTTTCAAATCATCCCATCCTCACCTTCTCCCACAGAGTCCAAAAGGCTGTTCTTTATATCTGTGTCTCTTTTGCTGTCTCGCATATAGGGTCATCATTACCATCTTTCTAAATTCCATATACATGCATTAGTATACTGTATTGGTGTTTTTCTGACTTAATTTACTCTGTATAATAGGCTCCAGTTTCATCCACCTCATTAGAATTGATTCAAATGCATTCTTTTTAATAGCTGAGTAATATTCCATTATTCCACGTCCAAGGTCATCGGTGGCGGCTAAGTGCAGCTACCCTACGTCCAAGGTAAGGGGCAGCAGCCGAGAAGCTACCTCACGTTCAAGGTCAGGAGCACTGGCTGCACTTTGCTGGAACAGCCGTGAAGAGATACCCTACGTCCAAGGTAAGAGAAACCCAAGTAAGACGGTAGGCGCTGAGAGAGGGCATCAGAGGGCAGACAGAATGAAATGACAATCACAGACAACTAGCCAATCTGATCACACTGACCACAGCTTGATTAACTCAATGAAACTAAGCCATGCTGTGTGGGGCCACCCAAGACAGACAGGTCATGGTGGAGAGGTCTGACAGAATGTGGTCCGCTGGAGAAGGGAATGGCAAATCACTTCAGTATTCTTGACTTGAAAATCCCATGAATAGTATGAAAAGGCAAAAAGATAGGACAATGAAAGAGGAACTCCCCAGGTCGGTAGGTGCCCAATATGCTACTGGAGATCAGTGGATAAATAACTCCAGAAAGAATGGAGGGATGGAGCCAAAACAAAAACAATACCCAGTTATGGATGAGACTGGTGATAGAAGCAAGGTCTGATGCTGCAAAGAGCAATATTGCATAAGAACCTGAAATGTTAGGTCCATGAATCAAGGCAAATTGGAAGTGGTCAAACAGGAGATGGCAACAGTGAACGTCAAAATTCTAGGAATCAGCAAACTAAGATGGACTGGAATGGGTGAATTTAACTCAGATGACCATAATATCTACTACTGTGGGTAGGAATCCCTTAGAAGAAATGGAGTAGCCATCATAGTCAACGAAAGAGTCCTAAATGCAGTACTTGGATGCAATTTCAAAAATGACACAATGATCTCTGTTCGTTTCCAAGGCAAACCATTCAATATCACAGTAATCCAAGCCTATGCCCCGACCAGTAACTCTGATGAAGCTGAAGTTGAATGGTTCTATGAAGACCTACAAGACCTTTTAGAACTAACACCCCCAAAAGATATCCTTTTCATTATAGGGGACTGGAAGACAAAAGTAGGAAGTCAAGAAACACTTGGAGTAACAGGCAAATTTGGCCTTGGAGTACAGAAAGAAGCAGGGCAAAGGCTAATAGAGTTTTGCCAAGAGAACGCACTGGTCATAGCAAACATCCTCTTCAAACAACACAAGAGAAGACTCTACATATGGGCATCACCAGATGGTCAACATCGAAATCAGACTGATTATATTCTTTGCAGCCAAAGATGGGGAAGCTCTATACAGTCAGCAAAAAAAGACCGGGAGCTGACTGTGGCTCAGATCATGAACTCCTTATTGCCAAATTTAGATGTAAATTGAAGAAGGTGGGGAAAACCACTAGACCATTCAGGTATGACTTAAATCAAATTTCTTATGATTATACAATGGAAGTGAGAAATAGATTTAAGGGACTAGATCTTATAGACAGAGTGCCTGATGAACTATGGATGGAGGTTCGTGACATTCTAAAGGAGAGAAGGATCAAGACCATCCCCAAGAAAAAGAAATATTAAAGGCAAAATGGCTGTCTGAGGAGGCCTTAAAATAGCTGTGAAAAGAAGAGAAATAAAAAGCAAAGGAGAAAAGGAAAGATATACGCACAAAGAATAGCAAGGAGAGATAATAAAGACTTCCTCAGTGATCAATGCAAAGAAATAGAGAAAAACAACAGAATGGGAAAGACCAGAGATGTCTTCAAGAAAATTAGAGATACCAAGGGAACAGTTCATGCAAAGGTGGGCTCAATAAAAGACAGAAATGATATGGACCTAACAGAAGCAGAAGATATTAAGAAGAGATGGCAAGAATACACAGAAGAACTGTACAAAAAAAGATCTTCACAACCCAGGGAGTCACGATGGTGTGATCACTCACTTGGAGTCAGACATCCAAGAATGTGAAGTCAAGTGGGTCATAGGAAGCATCACTATGAACAAAGCTAGTGGAGGTGATGGAATTCCACTTGAGCTATTTCAAATCCTAAAAGATCATGCTGTGAAAGTGTTGCACTCAATATGCCAGCAAATCTGGAAAACTCAGCAGTGGCCACAGGACTGGAAAAGGTCAGTTTTCACTTCAATCCCTAAGAAAGGCAATGCCAAAGAATGCTCAACCTACTGCGCAATTACATTCTTCTCACACACTAGTAAAGTAATGCTCAAAATTCTCCAAGCCAGGCCTCAGCAATATGTGAACCATGAACTTCCAGATGTTCGAGCTGGATTTAGAAAAGGCAGAGGAACCAGAGATCAAGTTGCCAGTATCTGCTGGATCATCGAAAAAGCAAGAGAGTTCCAGAAAACATCTATTTCTGCTTTATTGACTATGCCAAAGCCTTTGACTGTGTGGATCACGATAAACTGTGGAAAATTCTTCAAGAGATGGGAATACCAAACCACCTGACCTGTCTCTTGAGAAACCTGTATGCAGGTCAGGAAGCAACAGTTAGAACTGCACATGGCACTGGTTCCAAATAGGAAAAGGAGTACCTCAAGTCTGTATAATGTCACCCTGCTTATTTAACTTTTATGCAGAGTACATCATGAGAAACGCTAGCCTGGACGAAGCACAAGCTGGAATCAAGATTTCCGGGAGAAATATCAATAACCTCCGATATGGAGATGACACCACCCTTATGGCAGAAAGTGAAGAAGAACTGAAGAGCCTCTTGATGAAAGTGAAAGAAGAGAGTGAAAAAGTTGGCTTAAAGCTCAACATTCAGAAAACTAAGATCATACTATCCAGTCCCATCACTTCATGGCAAATAGATGGGGAAACAGTGGAAACAGTGGTTGACTTTAATTTTGGGGGCTCCAAAATCACTGCAGATGGTGACTGCAGCCATGACATTAAAAGACACTTATTCCTTAGAGTTAAAGTTATGACAAACCTAGACAGCATATTAAAAAGCAGAGACATTACTTTGTCAACAAAGGTCTGTCTAGTCAAGGCTATGTTTTTTCCAGTAGTCACATGAAGATGTGAGAGTTGGACTGTAAAGAAACCTGAGTGCTGAAGAATTGATGCTTTTGAACTGTGGTCTTGGAGAAGATTCTTGAGAGTCCCTTGGACTGCAAGGAGATCCAACCAGTCCATCCTAAAGATATTAGTCCTGAGTGTTCATTGGAAGGACTGATGTTGAAGCTGAAACTCCAATACTTTGGCCACCTTATGTGAAGGGCTGAGTCATTTGAAAAGACCCTGATGCTTGGAAAGATTGAGGTCAGGAGGAGAAGGGGTGATGGAGGATGAGATGGTTGGATGGCATCACCAACTCAGTAGACATGAGTTTGGGTAAACTCTGGGGGTTGGTGATGGACAGGGCTGCAATTCATGTTGTCGCAAAGAGTCAGACATGACTGAGCGACAGAACTGAACTGAATATTCCATTGTGTATATGTACCACAGCTTTCTTATCCATTCGTCTGCCAGTGGACATCTAGGTTGCTTCCATGTCCAGGCTATTATAAACAGTGCCGCGATTAACATTGGGGTACACATGTGTCTTTCATTTCTGGTTTCCTCAGTGTGTTTGCCCAGCACTGGGATTGCTGGGTCATATGGCAGTGCTATTTCCAGTTTTAAGGAATCTCCACACTGTTCTCCATAGTGGTTGTACTAGTTTTCATTTCCACCAACAGTGTAAGAGGGTTCCTTTTTCTCTGCACCCTCTCCATCATTTATTGCTTGTAGACATTTTGATAGCAGCCATTCTGACTGGTGTGAGTTGGTACCTCATTGTGGTTTTGATTTACATTTCTCTGGTAATGAGTGAAGTTAAGCTTCTTTTCATGTATTTGTTAGCCATCTGTATGCCTTCTTTGGAGAAATGTCTGTTTAGTTATTTGGTCCATATTTTGATTGGTTCATTTAATTTTCTGGAATTTAGCTATAGGAGTTGCTTATATATTTTTGAGATTAATTCTTTGTCAGTTGCTTCATTTGCTATTATTTTGTCCCATTCTGAAGGCTGTCTTTTCACAGCAATGCTTTTTGATGAATGAGTTATACTATTTTTTTCCAAACTATATATTTGTAATGCTGTTTATGAACCAGAGGTAGTTATCATTATTTGCTATAGAAAGTCATAGTTTGGGTTCATGTCATGTAAAAAAAAAAAAGACAAACAAAAGTGGAGGTGAATAACCCAGTTTGTACAGACAGTCATTAAGTTAACACTGTTAAGTTGTATTTGTTTCTTAAATGCTATTTTGGAGAATATCAGTTGTAGATAATTTAGAAACATTAAAGTGAGCTAATTATGCAAACTTTCATGGCCAATTTCAACTTGCATATGTTAATATTAAATACAATTTGATTTCTACACATTTATTATAATTTCCTATGATTTATCAGTGACAAAGTGAGTGATGATTATCCCAGCAAGAAATAATCAAAAATTTTAAAAAATGAAATATACATATTTAATATTCAAAGTTCATATTAACTCTAGTTTCCCTTTTGAGACTATATAAGAAAGGTTAAATGCTACAGTCAAAGCTTGGGGAACTAAATCATATTAGAGTAGTATATTTAAAGGATAAGTGAGCTCATTTTATAAGAATCTAATAAAATATCATAGTGGAAAGAAATGTTTCTTCCTCCCCATTGATGTCAATTGTCAGATTAGTTCGAGATTTTAAACTCAAATTTGTTCTTGCTGGTTTTGAAATTTTGTTTAAAGTTGAGTGTCTTTATCTTTTGTTGACCTATGCTGTCATAGATGGGATGCTTTTGATTTCGCTTCCAGCTTATATAATGGAGGTTTTCTTTTTGGAACCTGGTAATTTTAAGAAAGATTAGAATTCTTTGTTTGAAAGGAACCAACCATTGGCTGACCTCAAGCCTTTTCATTTTTGATCTCAGGTTCATCTAAACCCCATGATAGCACCAAGGTCCAAAGTTTTTAAAGATACACATTTCTTTTATTCTCTATTCTCCTTTAGAGAAAATAACATCAACTAAAAACTCCTTCTGTCTGAAATTCTTCCTTTTTGTGTTTGAGGAAAGTTAAAATGGCTCTTATATCTCTTTATGCAAAGGTGTTATTTCAGTGTCTTGACCCTCGAGTCTTCAGCTTCAGTTAGAGCAAGTGCTTTATTGTTGAAAGATGATTCATTCTTCAATACTAATTAATGTGGAAATTTAGTTAAAATATGTGAAATATTCCGTAATTAAAGGTAGAACTTCTAAAACAAAATTTCATGATGGTCTGTAATGTCTGGAAATTGATAAGAGCAAATCACATTACAAATACAGGGTTTAATCTTTTAAAAATAGTATTGTAAACATTTTTTTAAAATATCAAAGAACCTGCCAAATAGGAAAGCAGGAATGAATCAGTGCATCAGTAACCCACAGGACTGAAGCCCACAATTCACCTGAAATTCTGTCTATTGGAACAAAAGGAAGTATAAGAGAAAAATTAATATAGAACATAGATTCACAAGTTCCAAGATCACTATAAATGGCATTCTTTGCATATAAACAGAAAAGAAGAAATGAAGTAAAAAGTAATAAAGAATACATACATTAATTCCTTCATTTAAAAAATTAATACCATATCCTAAATACTGTTCCAGACTCAGGGAAACACTGATAATAATATTAAATAATCAGACAAAAATATCTGCATGTATAGTGTTTACATTCTCCTTGGAAAGACCTACACTAAGCAGGATAAATAAATAAAGCATAAGGTATTAGAGTATGAAATGGGACAAGAAGAAAAAAGTAAGTGAAGACTAAATTTGAGATAGTGAGGTAATTTTTTTGTTTTGTTTTGTTTTGTTTTGGGTATGATAGTCAAGAAATTCTCACTTACCCAGAGACACATGGGCATTGATGTCAAGTGAGGACAGGAACCATGCTGTGGTCTATAGGAAGGGCATCCCAGAGAGAGGTAATTATAAGTATAAAGACCCTTGACTCAAGAACTTATGAATTATGTTCAAGGAACAGAAAAGAGCTTCACTCTGGAGAGAACTAGGGAAGGGTAGTAGAAGATAAGGACTTTACCATCTGAGATGACTCAGATGGTAAAAAATCTGCCTGTAATGCAGGAGATGCAGGTTAGATTCCTGGGTTGAGAAGATCCCCTGGAGAATGGAATGGCAACCCACTCCAGTTTTCTTGCTTGGGAAATCCCATGGACAGAGGGGCCTGTCCCTTGGCAGGCTATAGTCCATGAGGTTGCAAACAGTCAGACACAACTGAGCGACTAAGTGCACACACACACACACACTCATACATATACAGTAGGTAGGAGGTAATGTCAGAGGAAAGGAAGGACAGCTTGTGTAGTTTTGATTGTCACAGTAGAACTTTGACTTACTATGGAAAGCCATGGTAGGTTTTTGAGAAGAGGTGTAACAGTATCTGGAAGGTGTTAACAAGATTATAGATCATAGCTCAACATAATAAAACCTATTTATGGCAAATCCACAGTCAACATAATACTCAGCAGTGAAAAGCTGAAAGCCTTCCCACTAAAATCTGGAACAAGACAAGGATTCATACTCTTACCACTTCTATTCAATATAGTTTTGGAAGTCCTAGTCATAGCAATCAGACAAGGAAAAGAAATAAAAGATATACATGTTGGAATGGAAGAAGTAAAATTGTCATTACATGCAGATGACATGATACTATATATGGGATCAGAGACAACTCTTTAATTTTTTTTTTTTTAATGAGAAAGAGGTGTAACCTGGTAGCTAGAGGGCAAATGGGTCAAAGATGTCTTGTGTGTGTAGAAGGAGAAGTAACAATTTGTGTACCAATGAGAATTATTCCATAAAGAAGGAAAAATTCATAATAAAAATGGGAGGATGTCCAGAGCAATGTTCTTGAATGGTGGAATGAAGATAGGGGCTTATTCACAGGGAGAGACATAGGCTAGGAGGATGTGTAGTCTATTCATAGAAATAGACATAGGCTAGAAGGATGTGTAGTCTATTCATAGAAATAGAAGGGAAGTAGAATATATGGGTAGAGATACCAGTAGGTAGGTAAATGTGGTGGTGAGAATATATAGAAGGCCTCATCTGATTATTTTCTCAAAGGAATAGTTAGTTTTCTCAATACAATAGGAAGCAAAGTCATCATCTGAGCATGAAGATGGGAGAACAGGCACTAAAGGTTTAAGAGCAGAGCAAATATATTAATAGAATAGTCAGCTAGAAGTGTTGGGAGTGAATGCAATAGGGGGAATATGGCATTATACCCATTCAGCATTAAGGGCTTTTGTGAGGTGGATAGTCATGAATTAAATGTGAGACCATTCTGTGTGATTATGTGTTTTCTATGGCCATGTCCAGCTGTAGAGGTTGCAAGTATAATAAGTAGCTGGAAAATTTGATTTCATCAAGGTTTTAGTCTCACCAGCTGAGTAAAATGAAGTGAGAAAGTGAGTCATGGGAGGTAAAGGGGAGACATAGAATATGCATAAGATTCATTATAGTAATTGACTTTGGAATTTAAGTTGCATCATGAGGGAAGGCAAGATATCAAGGGGGTGATGGCCAGTGACAAGGTTTGTGATTATTACTTCAGTGGAATGATTGTTGGAGTCAAGGTAGAAGAGGAAGTCAGGTGGAAAGATAAGAATTGGTGGCTAAATATTGGAATGTTTGAAATGAAAATTATGGAGTAATTTCAGTTATTTTAATTCTAAGATCAAAGTTATGACTATGGGATTAAAGTGATTGGATAGGATGGAGGAACAGATTCTGGGAGAGAAGGTCTGGGAACTGAGAGACTAATTTATTGGAACAATCTTCTAGGTGAAATTTTAAATCTCCAAGAATTATAACAATTAGTATTTGAAGATGGCAGTCAGGCAGGAGCTAAAGAAATGGGAATGAGTGAACTGGAGATCTGCAAACCACTAAAATAAGAGAGCAAGTAGGTGTTTCTATGGGGATAAAAAGAGTATGATCTCAAAGAGCCTAGATAATGGTAATGAGGAAGGAGTGCCACTGTCCCAAATTCAAGCCCTATGAAATGAGGATTATTGGAGCAAAACCATGTGTGTACTCTGCTTTTGTTTATTTCTGAAATAATAAAATTGTTTATTTATTTGTAGTTGAGTAGCTGAAATAGGGGGCTTCCCTGGTGGCTCAGATAATAAAGAAGAATCCGCCTGCAATGTGGGAGACCCGGGCTCATTCCCTGGGTTGGGAAGATCCCCTGGAGAAGGGAATGGCAACCCACTCGATTATTCTTGCCTGGAGAATTCCATGGACAGAGGATCCTGGGGTGCTACAGTCTATGGTGTTGCAAAGAGTCACAACAACCAAGCACAGCAGCTGAAATAATTCATAATCTGCAATGAAAGGACATTAAAAACACTGAGACTAAAAACTGAGAACCTGTCCCCAGAAATTAGACATGATATTTGCCTCATACAAGGCCAATTCATATACATGTGTGGAAATATGATTTATTGGGGAGTTTTCAGGGTTACTGATGAGGCAACTAAATGCTTGTAGGGAATCTGCCTAGGAGAAGAAGGCTCTGCTTTTCTTTATTTACAGTGGCTCCTGCCAAAACTGTTTGGCTAGCTTTGCACTCCTGTGACAAGGTTCTCCTGAGGGTGTAAGCTAATGAATTTTTTTGCCTTGTAGACAAATTTACCTGTGAGAACTTGACTGTGTCATTTAAATTTGAGAATATCTTAACTGCAGTGCTTCCCCGAGTAGCAATTCTTGTATAAACCTCACACTGGCTGCTCAAACCTCAATCCTGCCTACAGTTGAAGCTCTACTGTTTCTAGGTTGTTTTCTTTTTTTCTCCCTGGTTTTTAAATATTTCCACACTATTAAATATAGAATATTTGTGGACCTTTGTGGCAGCTCTCATGATTGTGGGTTTTTTGTTGCTATTATTACTATTAAAATGTTTTATGTCTTCATTTATTGAGTATATCTCATTTTATTTCCCCTTACTCTTTTAAACTTTTTAAAACATATTTTTATTGAGTTTTTATTGACATATAATTGACGTACTGGGGACTTCCCTAGTAGTCCAGTGATTAAGACTCGGTGTTGCTGACTCAAGGAGTGCACTCAATCAATCCCTCTTCAGGGAACTAAGATCCTGCATGCTGCAGGGCACAGCCAAAAAGATTTAAAAAAAATTAAAATGTGTATATATACAAAGAATTTACCAAAAAAATCTGTTAACTGACATATAGCACTGTGTAAGTTTATAAGGTGTACAGCATAATGACTTGACACATATATTATGAAGTGATTATCACAGTAAATTTAGTGAATATTTGCCATCTCATATAAATTCAAAATTAAAGTAATAGAAAAAAAATATTTTCCTTGTGATAAGAACGCTTAGGATTTGCTGTTTTAATAACTTTTCATTTATGTCATACAACAGTGTTAATTGTATTAATCATGCTGTACATTGCATCCCTAGTACTTATTTTATCTTGTAACTGGAAGTTTGTACCTTTTGACCACCTTCATCCAACTCGCCCTCCCTTCAAACTCCACCTCTGGTTACCACAAATCTGATCATTACTCTATTAATTTGTATGCTTTTGAACTATAATCGACCACTGTGTTGTGTAGGAGGCACTATGTTAGCTCCTGCTACACAACATAATGATTTAATATTTCTATGCATTTCAAAATAATCACTATGATAATGTGTCATTATCATATGATGTCACCACACAAAGATAGTCCATAGTTATTTATGATATTCTCCACACTGTGTATTTCATGCCCATGAGCCATTTATTCAACTGGAAGTTTGTACCTTTTAATCTCCCTTACCTATTTCTTTCCATTTCTTACCCCTCCACTCTGGAAACCACCTGTTTGTTCTTTGTATCTGTAACTCTGTTTTGTTATGTTTGTCTATTTATTTTTAAAATTCTACTTATGAATGAAATCATACAGTATTTATTTACCTTAGCATAATACTCTTCAAGTCCATTCATATTGTTGCAAATAGCATAATTCATTCTTTTCTATGTTCATAATTCATTCATTTTCATTTCTTATCTATATATCAATAAGATATATTGCACTGTGTGTGTGTGTGTGTGTATACACACCACATCTTTATTCATCCATCTATTGCTGGACACAGAAATTGCTGCCATATCTTGGCTACTGTAAATTATCTTGCAATGAACGTAGAAGTGCATATATCTTTTCAAATTAGTGTTTTCATTTTCTTTAGATAGATACCAGCAGTAGAATTGCTGGATCATATGGTAGTTCTATTTTTAATTTTTTGAGGAAACTTCACACTGTTTTCTATAATAGTTCTACCCATTTACATTATCACCAAAAGAGCACTGTGGTTCTCTTTTCTCCATATCTTTGCCAGCACTTGCTATTTGTTGTTGTTTATAATAGTCATTTTGACAGGTGAGAGCTGGTATCTCACTGTGGTTTTAATTTGCATTCCTTGATGATTAGTGATGTTAAGCATCTTTTCCTGTGCCTCTTGACCACCTGTATGTCTTCTATAGAAAAATATTCAGATTCTATGCCATTTTCTAATTGGGTTGTTTGGGTTTTTGATGGTAAGTTGAGTTCTTTGTATATTTTGAATATTAACCAACCCTTTATTGAATATATCACTTGCAAATATCTTCTCCCATTCAGTAGGTGGCCTTTATGCTTTATTTGCAGTTTCCTTTGCTGTGCAAAAGCTTTTTAGTTTGATGTTGACTCATTTGTTTATTTTTGCTTTTGTTTTCCTTGCCTGAGGAGACATAGCCAAAAAAATATTACTAACACCAACGTCAAAGAGTGTACTTCCTATGTCTTCTTCTAGAAGTTTTATGGTTTTAGATCTTACATTTAAGTCTTTAATGTATTTTGAATTTATTTTTGTGCATGGTGTGAGAGAGTAGTCCAGTTTGATTCTTTTACATGTAGCTGTCCAGTTTTCCCAACACCATTTATTTAAGTGACTGTGTTTTCTCTATTGTATAATCTTGCATCTTTTGTCATAGATTAATTGAACATAAGTGTGTGGGCTTATTTCTGGACTCTCTTTTCCTCACCATTGATTGATGTGCCTGATTTTGTGCCAGCTCCATACTCTTTTGATTACTATAGCCTTATAGTATGGTTTTAAATCAGGTAGTGTGATACCTCTAGCTCTGTCCTTCTTTCTCAAAACGTTTTGGGGTATTTTAGGTTTCTACAAAAAAATTAAAAATTACTTCTTCTAGTTATGTGAAAAATGCCATTAATATTTTGATAGAGATTACACTGAACTTGTAGATTGCCTTTTGTAGTATTGTCACTTTAACATTAATTATTTTAATCCATCAACGTGGTATGTCTTTCCATCTCTTTCTGTTATCTTCAGTTTTTTTCATCAGTGTCATAGCTTTCCAAGTATGAAACTTTTACCTCCTTAGTTAGATTTTTTCCTAGGTTTTTTATTATTTTTGATGAGATTATAAATGGGATTGCTTTTCCCATTTTCTCTAGTAGTTCATTATTAAGTGTCTAGAAATGAGAAAGATTGTGTATAGAAATGAGACAGATTTCTGTATACTAATTTTATATACTCAATTTAAGCAAATTCATTGATGAGTTCTATTAGGTCTTTAGTGGTGTTTTTTTTATTTTCTACATATAATATCATGCCATTTGCAAACAGTGACAGTTTTATCTATTTCTTTACAATTTGGATTCCTTTTATTTCTTTCTCTTGTCTTATTGCTGTGGCTAGAACTTCCAATTATATGTTGAATACAAGTGGTAAGAGTGGGAATCCTTGTCTTGTTTTTTACTTTAGAGGAAATGTGTTCAGCTTTTCAATGTTGAATGTGATGTTAGCTGTGGACTTGCCATTTGTTGTTTGTTTAGTTGCTCAGTCATGTCCAACTTTTTCATCACCCCATGAACTTTAGCCCATGAGGCTCCTCTGTCCATGGAATTTTCCAAGCAAGAATACTGGAGTGAGTTGCCATTTCCTACTCCAGGATATCTTCCTCACCCGAGGATCGAACCTGAGTCTCCTGCATTGGCAAGCAGATTCTTTACTGCTTTATGTTGATGCATGTTCCCTCTATATTTGCTTTGATGAGAGATTTTTCATCATAAATAGATGTTGAATTTTGTCTACCATTTCATCCTTGGGAAATATCCCACTTGATTATGGTATATGATCCCTTTAATGTATTGTTGAATTTGGTTTGCTAATATTTTATTGAGGGTTTTTGCATCTATGTTCATCACTGATATTGATTTGTAATTTGTGTGTGTGTGTGTGTGTGTGTGTGTGTGGTATCTTTGTCTGATTTTGGTATCAGGGTGATGTTTACCTCAAAGAATGAGTTTGGAAGCATTCCTTCCTCTGCAATTTTTCAGAATTGTTTGAGAAGTATAGGTGTTAACTCTTCTCTAAATGTTTGGTAGACTTCAACTGTGAAGCCACTTGGTCCTGGACTTTTGTTAGTTGGAAATCACTTTATTACTAAGTCAGTTTTATTACTGATATTAAACTGTTCATATTTTCAGTTTCATCTTGGTTATTTCCCCCTCACTCTTTTATCACTGTAAAATGGGGAATACAAAATGCAGTGCAGAGAGTCAAGGAAGGACAATTCATGACCAATAAATGGAAGTCACGTTTTTGTTTTTTTTTTTTTCCTCTGACTAGGTCTTCAAAGATTTTCCCTGAACTTCCAAAGAGACTTCCCTAGGTAAAGTTTATTTCTCTGTATAAGTTTACTTAGGAGCTTAGTAATAGCTAATCACATTATCTAGGTGAGTCAGAAGAACATCAGCCATAATAGCTGAAACAGTTCATTCCTTTTTAAAAGATATTCAGTATATCTATCTGTGAGGATATACACGAACTAAAAACCATGGAGTATCACACACACACACACACACACACACACACACACATATACATCTAGCTGATTCAGCAGAGAAGACAATGGCACCCCACTCCAGTACACTTGCCTGGAAAATTCCATGGCCAGAGAAGCCTGGTAGGCTGCAGTCCATGGGGTCGCTAAGAGTTGGACATGACTGAGCAACTTCACTTTCACTTTTCACTTTCGTGCATTAGGGAAGGAAATGGCAACCCACTCCAGCGTTCTTGCCTGGAGAATCTCAGGGACAGGGGACCCTGGTGGGCTGCCATCTATGGGGTCGCACAGAGTCAGACCTGACTGAAGTGACTTAGCAGCAGCAGCTGATTCAAATGGTTTTTCTAAGGAGTCTACAGCACAGATAGAGAAGGAAGTAAGAGAAAAAATTAGTGTAGAAGGATCCTGCAATGATACTACAACAGCCTTTATACAAGAGACGAGTCATGCCGTTTGAAACATCCTTTGAAACAAAACAATAGAAGATAAAATTGTATGACTATAACTAAGCTTTTGAAATTTCTTTTATGCTGGCCTGTCTTTGATAAAGTGAACTGAAAAGCAGAGATGTAAAAGAATTATACTTTTGTGTATTACTTTTCAATTCTTTTAATCATCTTAAATAAGAAGAGCCTAGGTATGGCTGAAACCATCTTCAGTAGAGATTTTTAGAAAGGTGGTTGTTTCTCAAGTTATGTCTCTCTGCCTCATGATAACTTTCTATGATTAAAATCTGAATAGAATGCTAGACTGAAAAATCAAGGTGCCTTTTGAATCTATGCTCATCTTCACCCTCTCAAAATGAAAAGAATAGGATATCCTAGAGGTCTACAAAAGATGATTAATCAAGGCTTTAAGCCTTGGCATTCATTCTCCCGATAAAAAGCCTTTTTACCCAAGTGAACTTGTCAAGCTTCAACTCAAATTTCTCTTCACTGCTCCATCTGGAACACTGTTTCATCTGTGAATTTTTTCAACTTGTTAGCTGTTAACATCTCAAAATATGATCACTATTTTTTCCCCAAGCTCTTTTTTGCTCAATCTTCTAGAAGTGAAGTGAAAGTGTTAGTTGCTCATTAGTGTCCTACTCTTTGTGATCCCAGGGACGGAAGCCCACCAGGCTCCTCTGTCCATGGAATTGTCCAGGTAAGCATACTGGAGTGGTTGCCATTTCCTACTCCAGGGAGTATTCCTGACTGAGGGATTGAACCCGGGTCTCCTGCATTGCAGACAGATTCTTTACTGTCTGAATCACCAGGGAAATGCTTGAAGCTATTAACATTTCACTTCCTCATCAGTTTTCACTCTGAGAATTATAAAATCTCAGTCTGCAGAGCCTATTGACTACAAATTATCTTCCTTTGTTCCTTCAATAGACTGATTCAAATGGTTACCACTTTGACAAAGACTGGTAAATGACCTACATATATTCAGAAATATTTTCCAGCAATAACATACTCATAGTATCATCTGTTTTCAAAGATCTATATATCTGACATATAAATTATTTCATCTTAATATCCTTAGACTTTTAAACAATCTAACCAGTTGACAAAGTAATATGGCAGACTGATAAGTTGACATCTATAATGCTAAATGGGTAATTTCTAAGTTATCTAGTATTTACAATAATAACAGTTCATTTTCATTTAGACTCTACTCACTGATAAAATAGACATGACAGATCTTAACTTACATATGAATATCTGTGTATCAAGATGGATTCATATATAGCCCAGTTATCTGTCCACATGAAACTGTTTTAGTTTTCTATACCTAATATTTTGGGTGTTGAGAGCAGGAGGAGAAGGCGGTGACAGAGGATGAGATGGTTGGATGGCATCACAGACTCAATGGACATGAGTTTGAGCAAACTCAGGGAGATAGTAAAGGACAGGGAAGCCAAGTGTTCAGCAATCCATGGGGTCGCTGATAGTCAGACAAGACTGAGTGGCTGAATTACAACAGCAACTGATGAGAAGCAACACGATGCTAAGCAATGTGCAGTCACAATCTTCTCGTATATTCATTGTGCTACTGTGTAAGCTATGAGGTAGGTAATTTTATAGAAGGAGCAGCTAAGGCTCAGAGAAATTAAATATCTTATGGAAGGTCACATAGCTATTCACTGGAAAATCTCAAATAGGAAATGAGTCCCGAATTTGTCTTGTTTAAATCCATGCTTAAACTGACAAAGAATTAATCTCAAAAATATACAAGCAACTCCTGTAGCACAATTCCAGAAAAATAAACGACCCAATCAAAAAATGGGCCAAAGATCTAAACAGACATTTCTCCAAAGAAGACATACAGATGGCTAACAAACACATGAAAAGATGCTCAACATCACTCATTATTAGAGAAATGCAAATCAAAACCACAATGAGATACCATTTCATGCCAGTCAGAATGGCTGCTATCCAAAAGTCTACTAGCAATAAATGCTGGAGAGGGTGTGGAGAAAAGGGAACCCTCTTACACTGTTGGTGGGAATGCAAACTAGAACAGCCACTATAGAGAACAATGTAGAGATTCCTTAAAAAACTGGAAATAGAACGGCCATATGACCCAGCAATCCCACTGAGGGCATGCACACCGAGGAAACCAGAATTGAAAGAGACACGTGTACACCAATGTTCATCGCAGCACTGTTTATAATAATCAGGACATGGAAGCAACCAAGATGTCCATCAGCAGACGAATGGATAAGAAAGCTGTGGTACATATACACCATGGAATATTACTCAGCCATTAAAAAGAATTCATTTGAATCAGTTCTAATGAGGTGGATGAAACTGGAGCCTATTATACAGAGTGAAGCAAGCCAGAAAGAAAAACACCAATACAGTATACTAACACATATATATGGAATTTAGAAAGATGGCAACAATAACCCTGTATGTGAGACAGCAAAAGATACACAGATGTATTGAACAGAGTCTTTTGGACTCTGTGGGAGAGGGCGAGGGTGGGATGATTTGAGAGAATGGCATTGAAACATATGTATTATCATATGTGAAACAGATCACCAGTCCAGGTTTGATGCATGAGACAGGTGCTCGGGGCTGGTGCACTGGGATGACCCAGAGGGATTGGATGGGGAGGGAGGCGGGAGGGGGGTCCAGGTTGGGGAACACATGTACACCCATGGCGGATTCATGTCAATGTATGGCAAAGCCAGTACAATATTGTAAAGTAATTAGCCTCCAAAAAAAAAAAAAATTCTTAAGGAAAAAATAAAATCCATGCTTATTGCACTACATCTTCCTCTCACCTACTTGATAATTCTTTGGTGGCTCATTTGGTAAAGAATCTCCCTGCAATGCAGGAGACTTGGGTTTGATCCCTGAGTTGGGAAGATCCCATGGAGAAAGGAATGGCTACCCACTCCAGTTTTCTGGCCTGGAGAATCCCAAGGACTGTATAGTCCATGGGGTCGCAAAGAGTCAGATATGACTGAGCTACTTTCACTTTCAGGTTTCTAACCAAGGATGATACTGCTAAAATTCCAAGTATAATACACATGAACTGGAAAGATGACTCAGTTGAAGGCCATATTTCTACAGACACCCATCAAAGAAAGAGGATACATTTATTAAATTCAGTCTATGTGAAGTAGCAGTGATTCAGTAGAGTTTCTAGATAAAATACACCCAGTTAAATTTGAATTTCAGATAAATGAGTACTTTTTTTTAGTATAACTATGGCCCATGCAATATTTAGGAAATGCTTGTATTTTCAAACATTATCCCTTGCTTATATGAAATAAAAATTTAACTGTACATCCTGTATTTCTAATTGCTAAATATTGTAATCCTATAAATAAAGCAGTTGTAGTTAGAGCTTCCAATTTCAAGGAACCATTTAGTTTTGTTTTTCTTGAGCCTTTTAGAAAATAAAAAAAACCTTGATATAGTGCATGGTGATTGGATAATGGCATCAATACTGTGCTCTGAAACAGGGAAAGGGCTTTGTTTGAGGCACAGGGCAATAAATTTAATGATATCCTGAAATTTTGTTCCATGCTGAATTATTTGAAAACTTCCTGCACACAGCTTCTGGAATTGATATCTTGTATATTATGGCATATACAAGATAGCACTCATTGCACCTGAATTTTAGAATGACATTCACTGATGAAACTGAACTATTGGAAAAAGAAAATAGCCTTTTATAGGCCATGTCTTTTTTGCTCCATAATTATGCAGTATAGTAGAAAAAAGCACTGATCTTGAGTTAGATGGAGTTTCCATCATAGTCAACAAAAGAGTCCAAAATACAGTACTTAGATTCAATCTCAAAAATGACAGAAAGATCTCTGTTCATTCCCAAGGCAAACAATTCAATATCACAATAATTCAAATTATGCCCCAAACTATAATGTTGAAGAAGCTGAATTTGAACAGTTCTGTGAAGACCTACAAGACCTTCTAGAACTAACACCCAAAAAAGACTTCCTTTTCATTTTATGGGACCAGAATGCAAAAGTAGGAAGTCAAGAAACACCTGGAGTAACAGGCAAATTTGGACTTGAGTACAGAATGAAGCAGAGCAAAAGCTAACAGAGTTCTGCCAAGAGAACACACTGGTCATAGCAAACACCCTCTTCCAAAAACAGAAGAGAGGACTCTGCACATGGACATCACCAGATGGTCAATACCAGAATCAGATTGATTATATTCTTTGCAGCCAAAGATGGGGAAGCTCTATAGAGTCAGCAAAAACAAGACCGGGAGCTGACTGTGGCTCAGATCATGAACTCCTTATTGCCAAATTCAGACTTAAATTGAAGAAAGTAGGGAAAACCACTAGATCATTCAGGTATGACCTGAATCAAAGTCCTTAAGATTATACAGTGGAAGTGAGAAATAGATTCAAGGGATTAGATTTGATAGAGAGAGTGCCTGAAGAACTATGGATGGAGGTTCATGATACTGTACAGGAGGCAGTGGTCAAGACTATTCCCAAGGAAAAGAAACACAAATAGGCAAAAACAGCTACGAAAAGAGGAGAAGTGAAAGACTAAGGAGAAAAGGAAAGATATACCCACTTGAATTCAGAGTTCCAAAGAATAGCAAGGAGAGATAAGAAAGTCTTCCTCAGTGATCAGTGCAAAGAAACAGAGGAAAATGATAGAATGGGAAAGATTAGAGATCTTGTCTAGAAAATTAGAGATACCAAGGGAACAGTTCATGCAAAGGTGGGCACAATAAAGAACAGAAATGTTATGGACCTAACCGCAGCAGAAGATATTAAGAAGAGGTGGAAAGAATACACAGAAGAACTATACAAAAAAGATCTTCACGACACAGATAACCATGATGGTGTGATCACTCACCTAGAGCCAGACATCCTGGAATGTGAAGTCAAATGGGCCTTAGGAAGCACCACTACAAAAAGAGCTAGTAGAGGTGATGGAATTGCAGTTGAGCTATTTCAAATCCTAAAAGATGATTCTGTGAAAGTGCTTCACTCAATATGTCAGCAAATTTGGAAAACTCAACAGTGGCCACAGGACTGGAAAAGGTCAGTTTTCATTCCAATCCCAAAGAAAGGCAATGTCAAAGAATGTTCAAACTACCACACAATTACACTCATCTTACATGCTAGCAAATAATACTCAAAATTCTCCAAGCCAGGCTTCAACAGTATGTGAACTGTGAACTTCCTGATGTTCAAGCTGGATTTAGAAAAGACAGAGGAACCAGAGATCAAATTGCCAACATCAGTTGGATCGCAGAAAAAGCAAGAGAGTTCCAGAAAAACATGTACTTCTCCTTTATTAACTACGCCAAAGCCTTTGATTATGTGGATCACAACAACCTGTGGAAATTCTTCAAGAGATGGGAATACCAGACCACCTGACCTGTCTCCTGAGACACCTGTATGCAGGTCAGGAAGCAACAGTTAGAACTGGAAATGGAACAACAGACTGGTTCCAAATAGGAAAAGGAGTATGTCAAGGCTGTATATTATCACCCTGCTTATTTAACTTATATGCAGAGTACATCATGAGAAACACTGGGCTGGAGGAAGCACAAGCTGGAATTAAGATTGTTGGGAGAAATATCAATAACCTCAGATATGCAGATGACAGCACCCTTATGGCAGAAAGCGAAGAACTGAAAAGCCTCTTGATAAAAGTGAAAGAGGGAGTGAAAAAGTTGGCTTAGAACTCAACATTCAGAAAACTAAGATCATGACATCTGGCCCCATCATTTCATGGCAAATAGATACGGAAACAGTGACAGACTTTATTTTGGGGGGCTCCAAAATCACTACAGATGGTGACTGCAGCCGTGAAATTAAAAGACAATTGCTCTGTGGAAGGAAATTTATGAGCAACCTAGACAGCATATTAAAAAGCAGAGACATTACTTTGCCAACAAAGGTCCATCCAGTCAAGGCTGTGGTTTTTCCAGTAGTCATATATGGATGTGAGAGTTGGTCTATAAAGAAAGCTGAGCGCCGAAGAATTGATGCTCTTGAACTGCAGTGTTGGAGATGACTCTTGAGATTCCCTTGGACAGATCCAACCAGTCCACCCTAAAGGAAATCAGTCCTGCATATTCATTGGAAGGACTGGTGATGAAGCTCCAATGCTTCGGCCACCTGATGTGACGAACCGACTCATTGGTAAAGACCCTGATGCTGGGAAAGATTGAAGGTGGGAGGAGAAGGGGACAACAGAGTATGAGATGGTTTGATGGCATCACCTACTCAATGGACTTGAGTTTGAGTAAACTCTGGGAGTTGGTGATGGACAGGGAGGCTTGGTGTGCTGCAGTTTATGGGTTCAGAAAGAGTGAGCACTGACTGAGTGACTGCACTGAACTAAACTGAGTTAGAAAAGCTGAGTCCTGCTTCCATCTGTCACATATTAGGCAAGAAGACCCAGCACAGCCAAAAATAAACAAACAAAATTATTAAAAAAATAAAAAAACAGGTTCTTACTCTATAGCACAAGGAACTATATTCAATATCTCGTAATAAAGTGTTAGTCGCTCAGTCATGTCCTACTTCTTGCGACCCCATGGATTGTAACCTGCCAGGCTCCTCTGTTCATGGGATTTCCCAGGCAAGAATACTGGAGTGGGTTGTCATTTCCTTCTACAGTGATAATGGAGAAGAATATGAAAAAGAATATTTTCCACTGTTCCACATAATTGCAAAATTCATACATTATAAGTTCTGTTTTCTGAATGGCTTCTTAAAGAGTATGACTGCAATTTAGAACAGTATTGGTCATCTGCAGATACTGATCTGGGCAATGATAAGGTAAAAAGGCTTTATTCTTCATCACCAAGTACTGCCTCCCTTCCCTTTTGTTCAAGACATCTGCTCCCCTTTCCTTTGCCTGACTTAGTAAGCTGGTCTTATTTTTTCCCTATTACTATTTACTGTCAAAAGGGTCATATGATGATCTTCCCAGGATTATTTGCCTTTTAGAGTCAGACACTGGGAGAAGAGCTCAAGAGTCACACAGTGTTTTCACACACACACACACACACACACACACACACACATGCACATATACGGGGAGAGAGAGAGAGAGAGAGAGAGAGAGATTAGGTAAGGGCCAGGAGAATAAAAAACTGAAAGATCAAGTGGTTGTGAGAACCCTTCCCCTTCCCCCATTCTATTCTACTGAATCAAGACCTAACTTCGTTTTAGGCTACTCTTGCTCAGTCCTTCCTTTTCAGTAGACTTTAAGTTTCATGAAAGCAGATAAATTTTGCATTTCTAGTGCCTGTAAAAATACTGATGTACACTTGTTTGAAATAATAATATGAGAACTTTTAAATTTCATAAATAACCTCATCAGCTGGAAGTAGATGCTATTAACATTTTTAGTGCATGCCTTTCCAATCATTTCCCTGTGTCACTTCCCTCTCTCTCCCACTGGTTCTCTCTACCTCATTTAATGTTAGCTGTCATTTTTACCGAGCCTCCAAGATCCATCCCAGTAATGTATTAGAACCACTAACCAGGGTCCTTGCAACAAAAATGTGTCACAATATAACAGACTTTCATCTATCCATTTTTATTTTGTGACCATCTATACAACACCCTGAAGTTCTAGTCCCAGATATTCTCTCCCAGTTCCTCCTAGTCCATATTAGCCAGGTCCCTCACCTCATTTGGTGTACAAACCATCTACTCCCTTGATAGACGTAGCACTTCCCCAGTAGGCGGAGCTCTGACTCTGGTTGTTGGTCTGGAGTCCAGGAGTGGAGAGAGGCCTAGATCCTGAGAGGAACCAGCATTGTCTTATAATACATTTTACTCATTTGAGCCTTCTGCATAGTCTTCAATCAAGAGAACTTCTCTCTTCTAACAGCAAAGAGTGAGGGCATTTTTCAGGTCCAGATGGTTAAGGGGAATCTGGGAGTTCAAGTTGATCAGGTGAATCTACCCAGATATTCTCATTCAAAATTTGTTAAAGACCCATTCCTTCTCTATGACGATCCTGACTTTTGCATAGGAGACTTCTCTAAGCTGAGAATTCAGCCTCCTCTGATCCTCAGTCTCTTATGATCAGATCTTGTGTCAGTCTGCATTTCAAAATATGAGATTATCGGTTCAGTTCAGTTGCTCAGTCGTGTCCAACTCTTTGCTACCCCATGAACTGCAGCACACGAGGCCTCCCTGTCATTCACCAACTGCCGGAGTCTACCCAAACCAATGTTCATTGAGTCAGAGATGCCATCCAACCATCTCATCCCCTGTCATCCCCTTCTCCTCCTGACCTCAATCTTTCCCAGCATAAGGGTCTTTTCAAATGAGTCAGCTCTTCGCATCAGGTGGTCAAAGTATTGGAGTTTCAGCTTCAACATCAGTCCTTCCAATGAACACCCAGGACTGATCTCCTTTAGGATGGACTGGTTCGCTCTCCTTGCAGTCCAAGGGACTCTCAAGAGTCTTCTCCAACACCACAGTTCAAAAGCATCAATTTTTCGGTGCTCAGCTTTCTTCACCGTCCAACTCTCACATCCATACATGACTACTGGAAAAACCATAGCCTTGCCTTTTTTGGCAAAGTAGTGTCTCTGCTTTTTAATATACTGTCTAGGTTGCTCATAACTTTCCTTCCAAGGAGTAAGCATCTTTTAATTTCATGGCTACAATCACCATCTGCAGTGATTTTGGAGCCCAAAAAATTAAAGTCAGTCACTGTTTCCACTGTTTCCCCATCTATTTGCCATGAAGTGATGGGACTGAATGCTATGATCTTAGTTTTCTGAATATTGAGCTTTAAGCCAATTTTTTCACTATTCTTTTTCACTTTCGTCAAGAAGCTATTTAGTTCTTCTTTACTTTCTGCCATAAAGGTGGTGTCATCTTCATATCTGAGGTTATTGGTATTTCTCCCAGCAATCTTAATTCCACCTTGTGCTTCCTCCAGTCCAGCGTTTCTGATGATGTACTATGCATATAAGTTAAATAAGCAGGGTGACAACATACAGCCTTGACATAGTCCTTTCCCTATTTGGACCCAGTCTGTTGTTCCATGTCTGGTTCTAAATGTTGCTTCCTGACCTGCATACAGGTTTCTCAAGAGGCAGGTCAGGTGGTCTGGTATTCCCATCTCTTTCAGAATTTTCCACAGTTTATTGTGATCCCCACAGTCAAAGGCTTTGGCATAGTCAATAAAGCAGAAGCAGATGTTCTTCTGGAACTCTCTTGCTTTTTTGATGATCCAGCGAATGTTGGCAATTTGATCTCTGGTTCCTCTGATTTTCCAAAAACCAGCTTGAACATCTGGAAGTTCACAGTTCACGTATTGCTGAGGCCTGGCTTGAAGAATTTTGAGCATTAGTTTACTTGCATGTGAGATGAGTGTATTTGTGCAGTCGTTCGAGCATTCTTTGGCATTGCCTTTCTTTGGGATTGAAATGAAAACTGACCTTTTCCAGTCCTGTGGCCACTGCTGAGTTTTCCAAATTTGCTGGCATATTGAGTGCAACACTTTCACAAAATCATCTTTTAGGATTTGAAATAGCTCAACTGCAATTCCATCACCTCCACTAGCTTTCTTCATACTGATGCTTCCTAAGGCCCACTTGACTTCACATTCCAGGATGTCTGGCTCTAGGTGAGTGTGAGTGATCACACCATCATAATTATCTGGGTCGTGAAGATCTTTTTTGTACTTTTCTGTGTATTCTTTCCACCTCTTCTTAATATCTTCTGCTGCGGTTAGGTCCATACCATTTCTGTCCTTTATTGTGCCCATCTTTGCATGAAATGTTCCCTTGGTATCTCTAATTTTCTTGAAGAGATCTCTAGTCTTTCCCATTCTATTGTTTTCCTCTATTTCTTTGCATTGATCACTGAGGAAGTCTTTCTTATGTCTCCTTGCTATTCTTTGGAACACTGCATTCAAATGGGTATATCTTTCCTTTACTCCTTTACTTTTGGCTTCTCTTCTTTTCACAGCTATTTGTAAGGCCTCTTCAGACAGCCATTTTGCTTTTTTGCATTTCATTTTCTTGGGGATGGTCTTGATCCTTGTCTCCTGTACAATGTCCCGAACTTCCATCCACAGTTCATCAGGCACTCTATCAGATCTAGTCCCTTAAATCTATTTCTCACTTCCATTGTATAATCATAAGAAATTTGATTTAGGTCATACCTGAATGGTCTAGTGGTTTTCCCCACTTTCTTCAATTTATGTCTGAATTTGGCAATAAGGGGTTCATGATCTGAGCCACAGTCAGCTCCCGGTCTTGTTTTTGCTGAGTGTATGGAGTTTCTCCATCTTTGGCTACAAAGAATATAATCAATCTGATTTCGGTGTTGACCATCCCGTGATGTCCATGTGTAGAGTATTCCCTTGTGTTGTTGGAAGAGGGTGTTTGCTATGACCAGTGCATTCTCTTTGTATAACTCTATTAGCCTTTGCCCTGCTTCATTCTGTACTCCAAAGCCAAATTTTCCTGTTACTCCAGGTGTTTCTTGGCTTCCTACTTTTGCATTCCAGTCCTCTATAATGAAAAGGACATCTTTTTGGGGTGTTAGTTCTAGAAGGTCTTTTAGGTCTTCATAGAACCAATCAACTTCAGCTTCTTCAGCGTTACTGGTCGATGCATAGATTTGGATTACCATGATATTGAATTCTTTGCCTTGGAAACGAACAGAAATCATTCTGTTGTTTCAGAGATTGCATCCAAGTGCTGCATTTCAGACTCTTTTGTTGACTATGATGGCTACTCCATTTCTTCTAAGGGGATTAAGGTCTTTTCAAAATGCTTCTCAGGAGGCCCTCTGATTGTCAGATATTGCTTGACATTGGTAATTAAGTGATCTTAGCCTGTCATTTGCTTTCTTCAAAGCATTGGTGGTGCTTAGCAACAGCCATTCAAAACCAGTCTGAATAGTTACTAAGCTCTCTATATTTTGCAAACACCAGAGATTTTACAAAAGCTAGTGCATTTCTGCATTCCCCCTACCACTACTAAGGGATACTACTAGCCATTTAGCCACTGAGATGCTTTTCTACAGCCTCTTGTGATACAAACTGTATTAGTTCTTATTTCATAGAAGAAGACCTGAAATGTGATTTTTGGAAAAATTGATTTATTGAGGGATCACTTGCCAGTAAATCCTTTAAGGGGGTGAGGAAAATGGGTTTCAGTGGAGGAAGATCCATGACAAAGATATGTAGTCTAGCTTGTTCCAAGTGGAAATCCCAGGAACACAAATGACACCACAGAGTTATTCCACCTTGAGACAGTGGTCTGACATTGTGCACTATAAACTCCCAGGCATTTCCAGGAAAGAGCTTCTTGCTGCTAAGGCAGATTCTCAAGAGGAGACAGATACATAAAACAAAAGGTACAATACATTATGACTTATTTAAGATAGATTGAGAACATAATAGATATTATTGTCAATTTTACCTAGTTTGGTGGGAAATTCTTTTTCTGAGGTTATGAAGGAGATAACACTGAAGATGAATCTTCAGATTTGCATGCATGTTTGGCAGGCAAGCAAGAAAAAACCCTTGCAGGCAGAAAGAGCAGCATGAGCTCATCTCTCTGTAGGTGTGAAATGTCCTAGTGTATTTGAAGCTTAGTGATATTTCAATATTGCTGTCCTTGATGGTTTAAGCATCAAAGAGCCAGAACATTCAAATCAAAATATAATATTAATTGTGTTTGTATTAATTTCCACTTTTAATTATTTGATTCTCCTTTCCTTCCAGGTTTTAGTGTAAATCATGAAGAAATGACTAAAGTGAGGCTAAAGTAAGATAATTGAAAGAACTCAGAAAAAAGTGCTATATAACTGAAATGAATTATTGGCTTAATATTAATTTTCATTGTCCCAACTAGTACAGTGGTGGAGATTGATAACTGACCCCTGAATATTCATTCTCACTTTCATATATAGGAATCGTTGAGCACACGATCAACATAAATGTCAAAGACTACATTTCACGGACTCTGCGATAGTTATGTAAGGCTAGCCATGTGACCAGATTTTGGCCAATGGAATGTGAACAGATAAGTCACATCCAGAAGTCACATCCAGGACAGAAGTGATGTGTCTCATGTCTAGACCATTCATTTAAAAGACAGGGACATTTCCTGTCTTGTGTGTTTATGTCCTTCCTTTAGGTTGGAATGTAAGCACGATACCAGGAGCTATAAGACTTTCTTGAACAAGGAGATGGTAGCTATGTATTGATGATATCTGATCAGTATGCTTGGAAGAACCAGGATCCCTGCTGATTTTGAAACTGCCTACTCAAGTTCTGATGTGAAAGAAAAATAAATCCCTCTTATTTAAGCAGCTAGTATTCAAGGTTTTACTTTATAACAGCCAACTCTGTATTTAACATAACATAGGCACTATTTCTAGAAAAGGATTAGAAGAAATTCTTAGTGATTGTGGACTTGTCAATAAGTGAACCAACTGATCAAAATGAGATTTCTGCATTGGTAAACTTGGCGAAGGCTCATAAAACAGAGAACTCTGCTGTAACATCTCTCTCCATGTAAAATGGAGAAATACTTAAAGCAAATTTTATTTTCATAGTTTAAATTTGTTAAATTACACAGGAAATATTTTTCATGTATTGACAGAATTAACACTAAAATAAATGTAGTAGTCACTGTTAGGGAATTTTCCCAATGTGGCATGAAATAATTTATAAAATTAAACATATGCATTGATTAATCTACTTCTGACCTATTGTTCTTCACAAAGAGTAAAAAGAAAAATAATCATCTTGATTAATCCAGAAGCTAAGTGCCATTCTAAGCCCTTAGAAGGATGTCTTCATACCTGCAATGGGCAGAGGACTTTGTGCCTGATAATTTTGCTCAGAATGATCAGTAGGAGAAAACTGAGGTTGTGAATTTAACAGATGGCTTTAAAATTTCTCCTTTTGACAAGGAAAGCAAAGCAAGCTGAAAATTTATCAACAGAAATGTTGATCTGTAAAAGTAGTACAGCTGGTGAACTACTATCAGATGAATCAATAATTAAAGGATGATCTCTATTTTTCTGTGGTACACAATGCAATAATTGCCTGTTGAGATTAATTAATAATTAAATTGAAATGAAAGGCTTTAATCTATCCTGAAAGCTGCTTACTGTAAGCATACCACAACCAAACACACATATCAAAACAGAGAAAATTCTATTCAATTAGCAGGTTTGGAAAACATCATACTTACTTTCTGGAAAGTATCCCAGAGAGATTAGTCAAAAAAAAAAAAAAAAAAAAAGAAAAGAAAAGAAAAAGAAAAAGACTGATCAAAGGTATAGTTAAAAATGGAACACTTTTTAAAAATATCAGCTCAAAAGACTGAATTATGTTTGATAAAGGATTTGGAGTGAGTGATTATTTTAGCAATGATGTTATTTAGGTCTTTTGTATAATTGGTGATTTAAAATATCTATTGCAACCAATTGAATCAAATTAGATTTCTTTGAGCCTTTGATGCTGCAAATAAATCATTGGTTATATGGAGAAATAGTGCTCAGCATTAGTTGTTGTTTTTTTAGCTTTTAAGTTGTGTCTGACTCTTTTGCAACCCCATGGACTGCAGCCCACCAGGCTCCTCTGTCCGTGGGATTTCCCAAGCAAGAATACTGGAGTGGGTTGCCATTTCCTTCTCCAGGGGATCTTCCCAGCCTAGGGATCAAACCTGCATCTCCTGCTTTGGCAGGTGGATTCTTTACCACTGAGTCAGTGGGGAAGACCTTCAGCAGTAGAGTAAACACTAAAATGGGAAAATAGGAAACCTAGGGTCTTGTCCTAGCTCTGCCAATAACTCAGTGTTGCCAAAGGTCTCTTCTAGTTTTGAATTTCCAAAAGAAATCTCAATCTTGCCACTGATAAAATTTTGTTATATATATTCCTGAATTTGAAATTTGCATGGAAAAGGATTTAGAAAATTTACTTCACTACCCATTGTGATTCAGATCTTAAAATTCAGACCTCAACTAATGAATGAGAGAATAATTTTTCTGATTAAGGTTGATAAAGAGCCAATTAAAACTGTATTTACCTGATTGGGACCATTCATAAACACAAACAACTCTATTTTAGGAGAGCAAAAGAGGTTACATCTGCTAATTATAGGTGCAAATGACTTGTGTTTTATTAAAAACAACTGCTTGCTCATAAGTTTTATGAATAGCATACATGGGTTTGTTTTTCTCAGATATTTAAGAGTGAAATGATACTTAAAACACTGGAATGGTGAAAAAGCATTTGATTTTGCAGAAAGGAATTTTTATGTTTCAGGTTTTCCGGGCTTTTGGTTTTTAGGAGAATTTCATTAAATGGACTGTAACCATATATTCTCAACTCACAGCCCACATAATAAGTAATTCCATAAAGTCACCTTTCTTTATATGAGGATAAAGTAGTAAACAGAGTGGTGGCCTGGTATCATTACTATTATCTATTTGTGATCATTGAAGAATCATTGAAGAACTGAAGAACTCTCATTACCTTACCACAGAACACTACTTAAGAAAGATAAGAGGATACCATGAATTATACTTTTATTTACATGAGCTAATGATTTTCTTAAAACAAGGGCTGAAAGGTATTTGCTTAGAACTAGCCCCAGTAATTGAGTGACAACTCCATATATTCCTTCTAGACTCTTTATTTTATAAAGATACTAACTTTATTTTATCAGCATAGAAGAATACCCTAAAAGTTGCCTCAGTACTTGGCAACGTTCAAAGTGGCAGCAATCAGTGGCAACTATTTCTGTCAATCTTTAGAAGCAATAATTAAGTTAAAATGAATTTTACTCCTCAAATCTCATATTCTATGTCAGTAGTATTCTTTATGTGCCAAGATACTTTTTAACTGAGTTAGACAGATGGTTGTCTCTCTTTGAAATACAAGGCAAAAAGCCAAAATAAAAATTACCAAAATAGCATGCTTCTATTAGAAATAGGAATTTCGGGATTTTCTATGTTTGAAATATATTATCTGGAGGCTTAAAATATCCTTTTTAAAGAAAAACAAGCTTATAAATCCAAACGTATAAGATCCAGACTCATACCTTGTTAAACCTGAAGCTTAGGGTGATGGTGAAAAGTCGCTCAGTCGTGTCCGACTCTTTGCAACCCCATGGACTGTAGCCAACCCGATTTTCCCCCATGGGATTTTCCAGACAAGAATACTGGAGTGAGTTGCCATTTCCTTCTCCAGGAGATCTTCCCAACCCAGGGATTGAACCCTGGTCTCCCGCATTGTAGGCTTTACCACTTTACCGTCTGAGCCACCAGGGAAGTCTCGGGTACTTGGGGTACTATATGCATAATAATAGTGTGAATTATAAGCTACTGTAACAGAGCTAAATCAGAGTGTTATGGGTTCAGGTAACCCCTCTCCCCTAAAAAAGAATAATGAAGTTCTAACTCGTAGTACCTGTAATGTGACTTTATTTGGAAATAGGATGTTTGTAGATTTAATCAAGATAAGATGAGGTCATACTGGATTAGAGTGAGACCTGAACCCCATGACTAGTGCCTTTGTAGTGGGAGAGAGATTTAAAGACTGACATGCAAACAGGGGAGAAGGCTATGTGTGGACAGAGGAAGAGATTGGAGTGATGCAACTATAAGTCAAGAAATGCCAAGGATTGCATTAACCACCAGAAACTAGGAGAGGAGTGTGGGACAGATTCTCCCTCAGAGCCCCTAGAAAGAACCAGTCTTGCCCACAACTTGGTCATATTTCTGAACTCCTGAAAAGTAAGAGACTACTCTTTTGTTGTTTTAAGCCACCCGGTTTGGGGCACTTTGTTGAGGCAGCCCTACCAAACTAATACTGAAGATATTTAGCTAAAGAATACTTAGGGAATAGGGGCTTCCCCAGTGGCTCAGCAGTAAAGAATCTACTTGCAGTGCAGAAACCACTGGAGACGTGGATTTGATCCCTGCATCTGGAAGATCCCCTGGAAGAGGGCATGACAGCGCACTCCAGTAGTCTTGTCTGGGAAATCCTATTGACAGAGGAGCCTGACGGGCTGTAGTCCATGGGGTCACAAAGAGTCGGACAGGACTGCAGCGACTAAGCGTGCATGCACTTAGGAAGTCAGTGGGGAAAAGGAAGGAGAGAATTTAAAGATTGTATGCCTATAGTATTTGACTTTCTGTTACTGGCTTATTTCACTTAACATGATGTCTCCCAGAATTATCCATGTTGTCACAACTGGCAGGATATCTTTATTTTTCAAGGCTACATAATGTTCTATTGTATGTATATAGCATACTTTTTTGATCCATTCACCTCTCAGTGGACATTTAAGTTGTTTACATATCGTGGTTGTTGCCAATTTGGCAATAAACATGGGAAAGCAACTATTTCTTTGATATCCTGACTTCGATTCTTCTGGCTATATACGTAGAGGTGGGTATACAGCTGGATTGTATTTTTAATTTTTAGAGGAACCTACTTTTACTGTTTTCTATAGCTGGTCTAGCATTTTACATGCATACCAATAGAGTACAAGAGTTGCAAGTTCTCTACATCTTTGCCAGCACTTACTTTTCGTTTTTATTTAGCATAGCCATCCTAAGAGGTGTGAGGTTTTGACTGGCATTTCCCTGATGATTGGTGATGGTGCACACCTTTTCATGTACCTGTTAGCCATCTGTATATCTTCTTTGGAGAAATGCCTATTCAAGTCCTTTGCCCCATTTTTAGTCGAGTTATTTGGACTTTTGAATTATAGGAGTTTATTTCAGACATTAACTCCTTATCATTTATATGGCTTGCAGATGTTTTCTCTCATTCCACAGATTGCCTTTTCATTTTGTTGATTAGTTCTTTTGCTGTGCAGAAACCTTTTAGTTTGATATAGTTCCTTTTGTCTATTTTTTGTTTTACTGCCTGTGCTTTTGGTGTCATAGTTAAGAAGTTATTGCCAAGACTAATGGTTCCATTTGTACGAACTTGTTGCTGTTGTTCAGACACTAAGTTATATTCTACTCTTTGTGACTCCATGGACTGTAGCACGCCAGGCTCCTCTGTGTTTCACTATCTCCCAGAGTTTGCCTATATTCATATCCATTGAGTCAGTGATTCTATGTAACCATCTCATACTCTGCCACCCCCTTCTCCTTTTGCCTTCAGTCTTTCCCAGCCTCAGGGTCTTTTCCAATGAGTCAACTCTCTGCATCACATGGCCACAGTATTGGAGCTTCAGCTTCAGCAACAGAACTTCCAATGAATATTCAGGGTTGATTTCCTTTAGTACTGATGTGGTTTGATCTCTTTGCAAGGGACATTCAAGATGCTTCTCCAGCACCACAATTCAAAAGCATCAATTTTTCAGCACTCAGCCTTCTTTATGTTCCAACTCTTACATCCATATATGACTACTGGAAAAACCATAGCTTTTACTATACAGACCTTTGTCAGCAAAGTGATGTCTCTGTTTTTTAATATGCTGTCTAGATATGTTGTAGCACTCCTTCCAAGGAGCAAGCATCTTTTAATTTCATGGCTGCAGGCATGGTCTGCAGTGATTTTGGAGCCCAAGAAAGGAAAATCTATCACTGCTTACACTTTATCCTTTTCTAATATTTGCCATGAAGTGATGGGGCCAGATACCATGTTCTAAGTTTTTTGAATATTAAGTTTTAAGTCAGCTTTTTCACTCTACTCTTTGACCCTCATCAAGAGACTCTTTGTTCCTCTTCACTTTATGCCATTACACTGGTATCATCTGCATATCTGAAGTTGTTGATATTTCTCCTGGCAATCTTGATTTCAGTTTGTGATTCATCCAATCAGGCATTTCACATGATGTATCCTTCATAGAAGTTAAATAAGCAGGGTGACAGTATACAGCCTCGTTGTGCTTCTTTCCCAATTTAGAACCAGTCTGTTGTTCCATGTCTGGTTCTAGCTGTTGCTTCTTGACCTGCATAAGTTTCTCAGGAGACAGGTAAAGTGGTCTGGGTACTCCAGTCTCTTTAAGAATTTTCTACAATTTGTTGTGATCCACACAGTCAAAAGCTTTAGCATAGTCAATGAAGCAGAAGTAAATTGTTTTCTGAAATTATCTTTCTTTCTCCATGATAAAACCAGTATTGGCAATTTGATTTCTGGTTCCTCTGCCTTTCCTAAATGCAGCTTGTGCATCTGGAAGTTCTCGGTTCATGTACTGCTGAAACTTAGCTTGGATTTTGAGCATAACTTTGCTAGCATGTGAAATGAATACAATTGTCCAGTAGTTTGAACTTGCTTTGGCATTGCCTTTCTTTGGGATTGGAATGAAAGCTGACCTTTTCTAGTCCTGTGGCCACTGCTGAGTTTTCCAGATTTGCTGACATATTCAATGCAGCACTTTAACAGCATTACCTTTTAGGATTTTAAATAGCTCATCTGAAATTTCATCACCTCTACTAGCTTTTTTCATAGCAATGCTTCCTAAAGCCCACTTGACTTCACACTCCAAGATATCTAGTCCTAGGTGAGTGACCACACCATCATGGTTCAGTTCAGTTCAGTTGCTCAGTCATGTCTGACTCTTTGCAACCCCATGGACTGTAGCATGCCAGGCTACTCTGTCCATCACCAACTCCTGGAGCTTACTTAAACTTATGTCCATCAAGTCGGTGATGCCATCCAACCATCGCATCCTCTGTCATCCCCTTCTCCTCCTTCCTTCAGTCTTTCCCAGCATCAGGGTCTTTTCCAATGAGTCAATTCTTCCTGTCAGGTGGCCAAAGTGTTAGAGATTCAGCTTCAGCATCAGTCCTTCCAATGAATATTCAGGACTGATTTCCTGAATATTAACCATCATGATTATCTGAGTCATTAAAACTTTTCTTATATAGTTCTTCTGTGTATTCTTGTCACCTATTCTAATCTCTTCTACTTCTATTAGGTTCTTACCATTTCTGTCCTTTATTTTGCCCATTTTTGCATGAAATGTTTCCTTGATAGCTCCAGTTTTCTTGAAGAGATCTCTAGCCTTTTCCAAATATCTTGCTTTCTTCTATTTCTTTACATTGTTCATTTAAGAAAGTCTTCTTATCACTTCTTGCTATTCTCTAGAACTCTGCATTCATTTGGGTATATCTTTCCTTTTCTCCCTTGCCTTTCATTTCTTTTCTTTCTTGAGCTATTTGTAAAGCCTCCGCAAAAAACCACTTTGACTTCTTGCATTTTTTTTCTTTCCTTTGAGATGGTTTGGTCACTGCCTCCTATACAATGTTATGAACCTCTGTCCATACTTCTTCAGGCACTCTGTCTACCAGCTCTGATCCCTTGAATCTATTTGTCAACTGCATTATATAATCATAAAGGATTTGATTTAGGTCATACCTCAATGGCCTAGTGGTTTTCCCTATTGTCTTCAATTTAAACCTGACTTTTCCAATAAAGAGCTAATGATCTGAGCCACAGTCAGCTCCAGGTCTTGTTTTTACTGACTGCATCGATATCTAAAATTGTCAACTCAGAGAAGCTGAGAATACAAAGATGCTTGCCAGCAGCTGGAGGGATAGGGAAATGGGGAGTTGTTGTTTAATGGGTATAAAGTTTCACTTATATAAGATGAATAAATTCTAGAGACCTATTGTACAAGAATGTCCCTATAGCTAACAATACTGTATGGTGGGAGTGGTGGAGGAAATAAATAGGTTAGATTAAGAGGTACAAATTTCCACTTGCAAAATAAATGACACACAGATATAAAAAATATAGTGTGGGAGATATACTAAATAACTATGTCATATGTTTGCATGGTGACAGGTCATAAGTATACTTGTGATCATTTTGAAATGTATAGAAATATTGAATCACTGTATTGTGTAATGGGAACTAACATAGTGCTGTAGGTCAATTATACTTACAAACAATTAAACAAGCTCATAGAGAAAGAGTTCAGATTTGTAGTTACCAGAGACAAAGATTGGGAGAAGAAGGAATTGGATGAATGCAGTCAAAAGGTACAAACTTCCAGTTAAAAGATACATAAGTACAAAGGATGTAATGTACAACATGCTAAAGATAATTTACACTGCTGTATCTACATATAAAAGTTGTTAAGAGAGAAAATCCTAAGAGTTCTCATCAGAAGGAATTTTTTTTCTCATTTCTTTAATTTTGAATCTATATGAGATGATGGATGTTCAGTAAATTTAATATGATCATCTTCGTGATGTATGTAAGTCAAGTCATTATGCTATACACTCTAAACAGATACAAAACTTTATGTCAATTATATCTCAATAAAATTAGAAGGAAAAAACATGGAATATAAAAAAAAATGAACACGAACAAAAACCCCAATACTATATAATGAAATCAAGAAAGTCTTGAGAGGGTAGATCTCATGTAAGGGACACAAGGAACCTTTTGGAGAGGATACATATGTCTGCTACTTTGATTCATGGTGATGGTTTCATGGGTGTATGCAAAAGTCCAAACTCATCATATTGTGTACATTAAATATGTGCAGTTTCTTATATATCAGTTATGGTTTTAAAAGCTATCAAAAAGAGATCATATACTTTATAATTCAGTTCATATAACAGTCTCTGTTTTGGGGATGTGTACATCCAATTTCACCAGCCTATGGTTGAAAGAGGAGGTGGTTTATTTTATATTTTATATAGATATATTTTTATTTTGGGAAGACTCTTTGCCCTATAAACATCTACTTCACGCTTGTTAAGAACTTTGGCAAACTTAAATTCATAGTAATCTACTAAGCCTTTCTTACTTCCAAGGATCTTATATCACTTCTAAGTGGAAATATTATCACATTGGCCTGGAAAATTCAAGCCACAAAATGGTGTGTCTGTCTGTCTATCTGTCAGTCTATGATTTTGGATTTTTTAAATGTAGATTACTCTTTAATTGGAATAAGGCCCTTAATTGTGTTTCCTGTTCCACTTTTGGTGGCCTCATGTAACCACTCTCCATATTTACCATGTGTTTGAATTTGTATTCATAGACATAAGAGTATCATAGTGAGCCTGTTAAAAATCTTTATTGAGCACCTGTCATGGTACAGATGCTTTCTAGGTACTAAAGATCCTATGCTAAGGATTCTAGATGGACTTGGTCCCTGTCCTCAAGAAACTTACATTTCAGTGGGAAAGACAGAGCATAAAATGCAAATAAATGAGAAGATTTCTAGCACGTAAAATAATAAAAACTGTCATACTTTCGCAGAGGGTGGCCAATTTAGTCAAGGTGGTTGGGAAAACCCTTTGTGGAGAAATGGTGTTTGACTTGAGACTGGAAAGATGAGACAGAGGCAGCTGTGTAAATATTTGAGGGAAAAAGCATCCAAGCATAAGTATTTCTTTCTATATATCAAAAAATATATATTTGATATATATTTCAAAGGCAGGTGGCGCTAGTGGTAAAGAACTCACCTGCCAATGCAGAAGACATAAGAGATACAGTTCAGTCCTGGGTCAGGAAGATCCCGTGGAGAAGGGCATGGCAACCCACTCCAGTATTCTTGCCTGGAGAACTCCATGAACAGAGGAACCTGGCATGCTACATTCCATAGGGTCATGCAGAGTCTGACATGACTGAAGTGACTTAGCACGCACAGTGCATTTCGTATATATTTATTTATTCTATTTCCAAGTCCCTGAAACATAAATAAACTTACTATGTAAGAAGAACCAATCTAACTGGGACATAATTAATGAGGAGGAGGGAGGGTAGATACAGGAAGAAGCTATATCGTATACAAGTTGTAGTCCAAGATAAAGAGTTTGTATTTTATGTTAGGTTTCATGGAGAGACACTAGAAGGTCTTAACCTGTGAAGTGCCATAGTTTTCACAAAATAATGGGAGGTATTATAAAGAAGATAAGTTGTATGGGGAAATGAGTAGAAATAGGGAGACAAATTAGGGGACTGTTTCAGTAGTCCAGATGAGAGATGATAGTGCCTTGGACTGGTATTTTAAAATCCAGTGGAAACAAATTTGAAACATTTCAAGGGTAGAAATACCTTTGGAAATTGATTTTTGGAGATATGACAGGACTTACTGATGGATAGACCTGAAATCTGAAGGAAAAAGAAAGAATCAAGGAAGACTCCTACCTTTTGTTTTTAGTCTCAAGAACTGGGTGTTTACTCAAAAGGAGATGGGTTAGCCAGGAAGAGATACAGAAGTAAAACTCTGTAACCCTATTTGCATTTTATTAAGGTTGAGAGGTCTATTAGACTTTTCAAGTGGCAATGTGGAGTAGGGAGTTGTATATATGATATGATTTCTAAAGTTCAGAAGAGCAGTGCAGGCTGGAGCTATAGATTTGAGAGACATCGGTGTATAGACTTGAACTCTTGGTACTGGATGAAATAGCTTAGGGAGAGTGCATATAGAGGAAATGAGGGGTAAGGAAAGACTCCTGGGGTACTCCAACTTCTAAACGTTTTATCCAGAAGGAGACTGAGAAAAAGTATCTAGTGAGATAGAAAACTAGACAATGATTCAAAATAAGCCAACTGCTAATCATGGGTCAATAAAATTAGTCAGAGATCTCTGCATTGGCTTGGGCAAAATGTAAGTCATTGATTTCTTTGGTGAGAGCTCAACAGAAGGAGTTGAGTTACTGAGTATAGATAAATATGTGGAAGAGCATTTCAATGCCATGTTTTGAAAAATAAATGAAGAAATTGAATTAGTGAGTAGAGACAAATATTTGGAGAATTTGTACCATAGAAGGAGAGATTTAGAGATTTTTGTTTGTCATGTTTTTAAACTGCATGATAGTGATGCATATTTGAGTGACAATGAGAGGAAGAAACTGATAATTGAGTAGAGGTAGGGAACATCCCCTGGAGAAGGGAATGGCAACCCACTCCAGTATTCTTGCCTGGAGAATCCCTTGGGCAGAGGAGTCTGGCAGGTTACAGTCCATTGCATCACAAAGAGTTGGACATGACTGAAGCGACTTAGCATGCACTCGACATAATTACAGGAGTAAAGTCTCTCAGAAGGTGAGAGGGATTGGGATTCAAGGAAGACACAAGGGAGCATACTCCTAGAGGACTCTTCTGTAATAGCAGCAAGGCAATTTAGTATGGAGTTGAGTCAGTCTGGAGGCAGACTTTCTGGGTTCAGATCCTGTGTTTGCCACCTGTGGTTTGTCTGTTTGTTTGTTTTTGGTAAACCTAGACGAATGCTTTCATTTCCTCATCTCTAAAATGGGATGTTTCAAAAGAACAGCATGTATACTATCTATGGTGAAACAGATCACCAGCCCAGGTGGGATGCATGAGACAAGTGCTCGGGCCTGGTGCACTGGGAAGACCCAGAGGAATCGGGTGGAGAGGGAGGTGGGAGGGGGGATCGGGATGGGGAATACGTGTGACTCTATGGCTGATTCATATCAATGTATGACAAAACCCACTGAAATGTTGTGAAGTAATTAACCTCCAACTAATAAAAAAATTAAAAAAAATAAATAAAAATAAAATGGGGGTGATATATGGTATCTGAAAAAAACAAACATATCAAAACAGAGTTAGGGTTAGATTGGTGGTTGCACAAGACAGTGGGTGGGGGAACTGGGTGAAGGTGGTCAAAAGGTATGCATTTCTAGTTAAAAGATAAATAAGTACTAGATATGTAATGTACAGCATCGTGACTATAGTTAACAGTCATATATATATTTGAAATTTCTAAGAGAGTAAATCTTTAAAGTTCTTATCACAAAGAAAGAAACTCTTTTTAACTATGTGAAGTGATGGATATTAACTAAACATATTGTATCACCATTTCACAATATATACATATATCAATCATTTTGTTGTAAATCTTAATCTTAAAATGTTATATGTCAATTGTATCTCAATAAAAGTTGAAAAATTAAATACGGAGGATATTATAGCACAACCTCATAGAGTTGTCATAAATATTGAATAGGTCAAATTGGATGAAGTGCATGGGCTTCCCAGGTGGCACTAATGGTAAAGAACCCTCTTTCCCCCTGGAGAAGGAAATGGCAACCCACTCCAGTATCCTTGCCTGGAGAATTCCATGGACGGAGGAGCCTGGTAGACTACAGTCCACACAGTCACAAAGAGTTGGACATGACTGCGCGACTTAAAAAAAAAAAAAAAAAAAAGTTGAAGAAAAAAAGAACTCTCTTTCCAATGCAGGAGACATAAGAGATGTGGGTTCTATCCCTGGGTCAAAAAGATCCCCTAGAAGAGGGCACAGCAACCCACTCCAGTAACCTTGACTGGAGAATCCCATGGACAGAGGAGCCTGGTGGACAATAGTCCATAGGGTCAAAAAGAGTTGGATACTATGGAGCACAACACAGGGATGGATGAAGTGCATAAAGTAGTACTCGGCAAATGGCAAGTTCTCAGTAAAACCCAGCTATTGTTGTTGTTGCTGCTGCTGTTATATGGGAACAGATTCAAGTGTGTAGGTAAAATTGTTGATGGGAAGACAAGGCAGTTATCAGCTGATTGTACTCATTATGTCTAAGGAGAATGCCATGGGATTGTCAGATGAATCAGTGGAGAAAAAGTTGAAAATTTAAGGAGAAAGGAGAAGGTATTAAATGGTTATTATTATTTTTTTTCAAAATTAGTAATTCTAGTATCAATGGGACTAATCTAGTACTAGGAACTCTATATCATTGAATTGCTATGAGGAGTAATAGTGTTTAAAAATACTTAAAAAGCACCATAGAAGTGAAATTATTATTTTGTCAACATAGGTAGTTGTAAAGTGAAATGTCTCCTCAAACAATATGGGGTAAGGACATGGTAAGGGGTATTGTGTAATTGGTTTGATTTTGCTCCCTGATTCATCAAACTAATTTTTAACATTTCATAGACATTGACTATATTCAGTTCAGTTCAGTCGCTCAGTTGTGTCCGACTCTTTGTGACCCCATGAATCGCAGCACGCCAGGCCTCCCTGTCCATCACCAACTCCCGGGGTCAACCCAAACTCATGTCCATCGAGTTGGTGATGCCATCCAGCCATCTCATCCCCTGTCATCCCCTTATCCTCCTGCCCCCAATCCCTTCCAGCATCAGCGTCTTTTCCAATGAGTCAACTGTTTGCATGAGGTGGCCAAAGTATTGGAGTTTCAGCTTCAGCATCAGTCCTTCCAATGAACACCCAGGACTGATTTCCTGGGTTAGATCTCCTTACAGTCCAAGGGACTCTCAAGAGTCTTCTCCAACACCACAGTTCAAAAGCATCAAGTCGTCGGCGCTCAGTTTTCTTCACCATCCAAGAGATGTGAGAACATCCATACATGACCACTGGAAAAACCATAGCCTTGACTAAACAGACCTTTGTTGGCAAAGTAATGGCTCTGCTTTTTAATATGCTGCCTAGGTTGGTCATAACTTTCCTTCCAAGAAGTAAGCGTCTTTTAATTTCATGGCTGCAATCACCATCTGCAGTGATTTTGGAGCCCAAAATATAAAGTCTGACATTGCTTCCACTGTTTCCCCATCTATTTGCCATGAAGTGATGGGACCAGATGCCATGATCTTAGTTTTCTGAATGTTGAGCTTTAAGACAACTTTTTCACTCTCCTCTTTCACTTTCATCAAGAGGCTTTCTAGTTCCTCTTCACTTTCTGCCACAAGGGTGGTGCCATCTGCATATCTGAGGTTATTGATATTTCTCCCAGCAATCTTTATTCCAGCTTGTGCTTCTTCCAGCCCAGCGTTTCTCATCATGTACTCTGCATAGAAGTTAAATAAGCAGGGTGACAATATACAGCCTTGACATACTCCTTTTCCTATTTGGAACCAGTGAGTTGTTCCATATCCAGTTCTAACTGTTGCTTCCTGACCTGCATACAGGTTTCTCAAGAGGCAGGTCAGGTGGTCTGGTATTCCCATCTCTTGAAGAATTTTCCACAGTTTATTGTGATCCACACAGTCAAAGGCTTTGGCATAGTCAATAAAGCAGAAATAGATGTTTTTGTGGAACTCTCTTGCTTTTTTGATGATTCAGCGGATGTTGGCTATTTGGTCTCTGGTTCCTCTGACTATAAGAGGATACCTTTTCTTATTCATATAGATTTCACTTTTACTAAGTTTGAGGAAAAAAATAAAGTCCATAAATTCAACATTTATTTAGGTAATAAAGGATTACAGTCTCAAAATATAGAATATGCTACTTAGCATTTGCAGTTCTTTTATACTCCAAATGTAACAGGCTAAGTTTATTTTAAAACAAGACTTAGGTATTCATGGTTGTAGCAGATAAAAGGCATCTAAAACTCCTGGCAAAATTAACATTTTGACAACATGAAATTTTCCCATCCAGCTGGTCATTAGGCCTTTCCAACTGTCAATGTCTTTTGCAATCTGCTTTAATAGTAGCATATAATTAGCTTTATACAGATCAGAGACATTGGGGGGTAATATTCCAATGCAAATATCAAAATCCCAAGAAAGCTAACTCAAAGAGACATATGTCCCCACCATCCTTCATGACAGTCTTTAGCTCTGAAGGCTGTAGCAGTTGATTTGTGTAAGGTACTTTGAATCATAATTTGGAAATATTCTAATTAAATACCTATTGGAGTTCTGGAAAATATATTCAGGAGAGTGATATAAGTAGCAATATGTCACTAATGTACATTGTGTTTGCATATATAGTTCAGTAATCACTTCAAAGAAATGTGCCAGATAATTGGGAAAAAATTATTTTTAATGCTAGAGTGAATTTTTCAAGGTTTGATTATATGGGGAGTTTAAAATCAGCACAACTTTATTTGTAAGGTAATGTGTTGTCTGACTGATTTAAAATTAATCTAATTTTAATGTATCACAGTGAGTTCTGTGTACATTTCCACACCTATACACTTAGACACATGAAGGCTCTCTAGGTTCAAAATATGTCACTTTAAAGGGAACAACATTGTTATGCTCAAATAGAATTTGAGACATCTTTTTATCTCTTGAGTTAAGGAATTCCATTTTGTAACTTTAAGATTTCTACACCTAATGTCTTTAATTCTCCTTTAATAAGAATGTCTTCATCCTTGAGTAGTTTTTCAGTTCCAAGAAAGGTTTCTGACTTTATGAGATTAATCTTTAGAGTGTCTAGTAGATAGAAGTAGTCAGCAGCTGCTCTCCAGACTGTTTAGGTTGAAGTATTCACAATAGTTCTTTGTGAAAGTGTTGTCTAAGCAGAGCACTAATGGCAAAACTGAATAAGACATATCATATGTGTGCAGAATATGACTTTTCACTAGCACAGAAAAGAGAGAGAACCCTATGTAAGAGTTTCAGTTGCTTTGTAAGAAATTAATTTGAGGACTATCAATAATTAAATATTCTTGTTCAGTGATAAATGGAATCTACCAGACTTCAAACCTTCCCATAGGAAACTTGCTGTCTGGCAGAACAAGTCCAAGACACCAACCGTGTGTCTCAACTTATTACTTGGACAGGTCCATGATGCTAACTCACATGAGAGTAGTGAGTTTACCATCTACTGAAGACTAGCATTGGCTTTATTACAGCTGCTAATGATGAATTGGGCAATAACCAGAACCCATTGACAGTAAGAAGGAAACTGCAGTCTGGAATTTACATGTGAATACCGTAAGTGAAAAATGTTCACTAATAAAGTCTGAACTAAATGTCAGATGGGATTTCTTTATTCCTTTTGAGTTTTTCATAAGCCCATTGCCTGCACCCCAGAGAGATGACAAGAAATTCCTGATTCGAGTTTCTCATTCTCCATCTATTTATTTGTGTCCCTTGATGCGTATACTCTTGTCATAAAACCATGCTCATTTTCTGGCTAGGATCTTTAAATTTGTTTACAAATTTATTTGTGTTTCTGTATAGTCCACATATTCTAGTTCCTGGTAAGTACTATAGTGGACTAAGGACGTGAAGGACAAGCATTCTCATTCATCTTTGGTACTTGATGGTAGCTCAATAGATGCTCAAGTGATTGAGATTTTAGACAAGTTAGGACAGGCAAGGGCAGAGCAGGGATCTTATATTAATATCCCCACTTGATGGCTGAAAACTGGGAAATACAGAAAAGATAAGTGATTTGTCAGAGGTAAACTACTAGTTGCATTCAAACACTCATTAGGAAATCATAGGTCCTAGTTTTGATTATTTTCCATCACTTTATTCTGACCTTTAATATCGTATGGCAACATATAGCGAGCCTACTGGACTACATACAGTTCATAGGGTTTCAAAGAGTCGGACATGACTGAAGCGCCTTAGCGCACACAAAAGCACAGCTTATTTCCACCCCTGATTTCTCAGTCACAATTCAAGAGTGTATTCTATGTAGAAAATAGATCGCCCTAGTTTCAGTGAGTTATAGAATATGATGATTGCTTTGCAGTAAATGGGCTTCCGTGATAGCTTAGCTAGTAAATAATCCATCTGCAATGCAGGAGACCCTGGTTCAATTCCTGGGTTGGGAAGATCCGCTGGAGAAGGGATAGGCTACCCACTCCAGTATTCTTGGGCTTCCCTTGTGGCTCACCTGGTAAAGAATCCACCTGCAATGCAGGAGACCTGGGTTCGATCCCTGGGTTGGGAAGATCCCCTGGAGATGGGAAAGGCTACCCACTCCAGTATTCTGGCCTAGAGAATTCCATGGACTGTATAGTCCATGGGGTCACAAAGAGTCGGACATGACCAAGAGACTTTCACAACTGCAGTAAATAAACCCTAATATAAATTCCACAAATACTGCAACATGTGAATATATTAATGAATGATTTAAAATCCTCTACTAAAAACGTTATTTTTATGAATATTTCTGTTACCTGGCCATGACATATGCCACCTAATTGATAATTCAGCTGATATGGCTGTTAAGCTGTATATCCTTCTGCTTCCCTTAGGATTCCTGCTGAAGCCACATACACTTCCTAGTGTTGCGTTTTGGTCATAGTTTCATATACCTTGAGCAAGTGATAAGCATATATAAATATTGAGAAGACTGCAGACCTTCCAATTGCATAGCACCTATAGTCTCCCAGAGATCAGGGCAATTCACTAACTTCACCTCCAAAGGACACAATTATACAGTGGTTAAGTGCATAACTTCCAGAGTCGAATGGCCCTGGGTTTGAATCTGAACATAAGTTGATCTCTTTATTAGCTGTCTGACTTTGAGCAAGTTACTTAATCTCTCTTGTTCTTCTTTTTCTTCATCTGCAAAAAGGGAAAAAGATTCGTAGCTGCCTCCAAGCATTGAGGAAAGAGGTAGCAAATCGATTATTGTAAGGGTTGAGCAAAATGTTAAGTACGTATTATGTAGTCAATATATAAATGATAGCTGTTGTTGCCACCACCACTGCTGCAGTTGTTCTTGTGGTTATCAGAGCATCATTAGAAATCCCACAGAAGCAAATTGGGAAGGGAAAAGGACAGGCAGAGAATAAGGAATAAGTATAACAGAATAATGGCTTATTAGCTAATTTCTTGAACTTTACTACTTCATTCTGAAGACAATAAAGTGCCCTTTCTGGGATTCGGCAAGCATTTTTGCTTTCCTTTTAAAGTATATGCTACATGCTTAGAAGAAATTTAATCAATTGATGATGAGTCACATATTCTTAAATCTTCGCGACTGAATATGGGAAAGTCTTTTGATAGTCAAGAGAGCTTTCTTCTCTTGTTATAATCAGACAATCTCTCCTATGGAGAAGTAGGTTATATTTCTTAAATAAGTGTATTTAACATGAATGATTCAGCTTCAAACTCTGAATTTATTGATTAGGGGGTATAGGGGACACGGGTGAGTTTTGAGCATTGTAGAATGAGCATTTCTATCCACAAGAAAGAATTCTGATAGACTGCTTGAGTATGATTGCCTGTCTCTTTATTCTCCTGAACACCCACAGAATACTCAGAAACATCCATCTGAAGGTATTTTAACTAACATAGTGGCACAGAATGTCACAAACATCTGAGTGACAAAGTAATTGTAAATGGACAAGACTGGTATAAACATGTAAAAAAGCAGGAATAATGGTGCTTATGCCAAGCCACTGATACTTAAGATCATAGAGGAAGTTGAAGAACAAGTTAAAATCTATATAATTATGATGTTTTGTCATGGATAGTGGGGCTTCCCAGGTAGTGCTAGTGGGAAAGAACCCGCCTGCCAGTGCAAGAGATGTAATAGCCTGGGATTTGATCCCTGGGTCGGGAAGATCCCTGGAGGAAGGCATGGCAACCCATTCCAATATTCTTGCCTGGAGAATCCCATGGATAGACAGAGCCTGGCAGGTTACAGTCCATAGGGCTGCAAAGAGTCGGAGACGACTGAAGTGACTTAGCATGCACGTCATGGACAGAATAATACCTTAAAAAAAGGAGCTTTTGACTGCAGAAATACTCTTTGTATGGTATGGGGGGACATTTATTATTTGACATAACTCCAAACACCATTAAGTGACCACAAAGTGATAGGTCTAGTCCATTTATTTCCTGGGCAAATTAGGTAGGGTCTTTTACCTTCTGTGAAGTCTTTACCAAGATTTTGTTCCAAGGTCCTGCCAAGAAACATGGTTGGCATAAAATTGCTTCCCCTAGTCTAGCAACCCATATTCTTCTAAGTATTCCTCAACACATTAGGTATTGTAGTATAGAATTTCAAAATAGCAAAAACAAATCACAAGCTACAGGTGGTTCAAGGCCTTGCCTCCAGAATCTTGATGTTAATAACACACTTAAAGAAGACAAATCTCTCAAGAAAGCACTTGTATTTAACCAAGTCATAATAGCAAAAACATAATGGCTATTTATTAGTTTGTAGTGATTAAAAAATGATCACAGTTACTGGAATATTTGAAGTCTGTGTATTCCCTCTTGTTAGCACTTATATGGAACCCAAGTTATAGTCAGAAAGTTGCTTGGCAAGAATGGAATTAAAACAAGACATCAGATTAAAGTTTTAATGTTATCAAGCTGAAATAGATAATCACAGTAAAATGGATCTTACCAATAGAATTAAAATTATTGACTCTGGGGCCAGCAATATTCTGTCTCAATTTTCACACTGGAAATAGCTGTAAATATGAAAAAGTTATGATTAAAGACCCTTTATCTATTGGCCAGTGCTTGTACAGTCACTGCCCACCTTTGTAACTGTGGTGCTCCCTTTCCATTTCAGTGACTCACCTTTCCTTACCACCTTCTCATTTTCCTTCGATTTGACAATAACTTCAAGCAAATTAGAATAAATCCTGTGGGCTCTGGAGTTGTATCAGTCAAAGTTGCAAAAAATAAGACCACACCTTAGATGGTTCAAAAGAAAAAAAAACATTAATGGATGGATGTAAATTACCCAGAAACTACCACTAGTTAAAGGGCTTCCCAGGTGGCACTAGTGGTAGAGTCTGCCTAATGACACAAGAGATGTGGGTTCAATTCCTGGGTCGGGAAGATCCCCTGGAGGAGGAAATGGCAACACACTCCAGTATTCTTAACCAGAGAATCCTATCGACAGAGGAGGCTGGAAGGCTACAGTCCATGGAGTCACAAAGAGTTGCACACAACTGAGCAACTGAGCACACACCACTAATTAAAAGTTGTTGAAATGTGAAAAAAGTGAAAGTGTTAGTCCCTCAGTCATGTTCAACTCTTTGCAACCCCATGGATTGTAGCCAACCAGGCTCCTCCGTCCATGGAATTCTCCAGGCAAGAATCCTATAATGTGTAGCCATTCCCTTCTCCAGGGGATCTGCTTGACCCAAGGATTGAACCCATGTCTTTTGCATTGCAAACAGATGCTTTACCATCTGAGCCACTAAGGAAGCCCTAAAAGTTGTTACAACCACTAATCTTAAAGGTACTGAAGGTAGCTGAATAAAAGTAGGAACCATGGAGAAAACTCTTAAAGGCATGAGGTGAAATCACTGAGGGGGCTTTAGTACCTCTAGTGACAAGGAGCTGAAGTAAGAAGGTTTGAGGGAAGGATTCTGACATTTTACTTCTCCTACCCTAACGTTTCCTGCTAGTGCCTCCTGTTTGCCTAACCTTATGGAAAGGTAGCTGGCAAGGGAGCATGAGCAATTTAGTTCATAGAACTCAACCTCCCAGGAAACAGAGCAGGAAAGAAAAGGGTGGAAGTGGATATTGCTGGTGATTGTGAGAGGGGAACAAGACATAACCAGCATAGGAGACATTGTCCATCTCTCTAGAGACCTTTTTGTCTTAGTTTGCTATGGCTTCTCTAAAAATCTGGGTATTATAACATAGACTAGGTGACTTATAGATAGTAAAAATTTATTGTTCCTAGTTTTGGAGGCTAGAAGTGCAAGATCAAGGTGCCAACATGCTCCGGTTCTGGTGGGTGCTCTCTTCTGAGATGTAGGCTGCCACCTTCTTATTGCATCCTCACTTGGTGAAAAGGGACAAGGGCACCTTAGGGGTTAGGATTTCAACATGTGAATTTAAAAGTGCACTTTTTTATGATTATCTGGCTCACTGTGTCCTGATCTTATGTTATCTCAAAGGAAGTCTTGTTTATCTCATATCTGATGTCTTTATCACAAAATGTTTACTGTCGTCCCTCAAGCACTGAAATCATAATCTATAAAAATATAACTGGTTCATAACTGAGAACCATAAAACATAGAACTAGTGAACATTGGGAGCATATCTAAAAACCAAAGCTAAATTTGCTTATTTTCTAATCTAGAACAGAGTAGAAGAATTAGAATGATAGAAAGGAAGAAGATGGGCATAGTGGTTAGAATACATGTGTGATGGGGATGAATGTGATCCATGAGCCTGAATCATCATTGCCCACCAAGACAAAGGAGTTTTTGTCTGCTTTAACTGTGAGGTAACTAGTACTCTGCAGTCCTACATACTCAGAGACTCTCAAGCAGAGGAAAGAAGAGAGAGAAAAATGATAGGGTTTGTTGGAAAGACAAAACCACTGAGTGAATTCTAGGGAGAAAAAAGAGAAACATTGACTTTGACATTGCTTTCAAATATGCAATGATCAAGGCAGGGAATGTTTCATATTTTTAACTTCTTTCAAGCATAATCATATCCTCCTACATAAAATATAATCTAACCAAGCTGGATGTTTTTGTCATTTCCTTGCTTTTCCACTCCAGTACATTTTACTCATTTTGTTTCTTCATCTTTACCTATTGAAATTTTGCCCATCCTTCAAGATTTATTTCAATATTACTTCTGATCTTTGGTGAAACCTCTTCTTGATCAACTTGTATTACTATTCTTGTATGTACTTGTATATACTTGTATTCTTGTGTATACTTGTATATACTTGCATTTTTCCCATGTAATTGATCACTTTTTCATTATTTTAAAGTTTACTGTAAGATCTTTGAGAGTGGAGGCAGTATCAAATTAATCTTTGTTTTCTCTGCAACCAGTAGCATAGTGCCTAGGATACCCATCTTTGGTGTAAAGAGCCTTTGGATTCCTTGTTGTTCCTATTGTTCAGTTGCTAAGTCCTCTCTGACTCTTTGCGAACCAATGGACTGCAGCACGGCAGGCTCCTGTGTCCTCCACTATCTCCCAGAGTTAGCTCAAACTCATGACCATTGAGTCAGTGATGCCATTCAACCATCTCATCCTCTGTTGCCCCCTTCTCCTCTTGCCCTCAATCTTTCCCAGCATCAGGGTCTTTTCAAATGAGTTGGCTCTTCACATCAGGTGGCCAAAGTATTGGATCTTCAGCTTCAGCATCAGTCCTTCCAACATAGTGGGTGTAGCTTTTTGTTAGTGTGATTGACAACTGTGGAATCATTATTATGTATGTTAATAGAAGCTATGGAAGATGTTCTTAGGAGTAAGGATTTAAAATGTCAGTGGATATGGATGCTGATGATTTGAAAACGTCTGTCTTCATAATACTGAGTTTCCCTCACAGAATGCTAATAATTCTGTTACTTTTTTTTTTTTTTTTTAGTTGGAGGCTAATTACTTCACAACATTTCAGTGGGTTTTGTCATACATTGATATGAATCAGCCATAGAGTCACACGTATTCCCCATCCCGATCCCCCCTCCCACCTCCCTCTCCACCCGATTCCTCTGGGTCTTCCCAGTGCACCAGGCCCGAGCACTTATCTCATGCATCCCACCTGGGCTGGTGATCAGTTTCACCATAGATAATACACATGCTGTTCTTTCAAAACATCCCACCCTCACCTTCTCCCACAGAGTTCAAAAGTCTGTTCTGTATTTCTGTGTCTCTTTTTCTGTTTTGCATATAGGGTTATCGTTACCATCTTTCTAAATTCCATATATATGTGTTAGTATGCTGTAATGTTCTTTATCTTTCTGGCTTACTTCACTCTGTATAATGGGCTCCAGTTTCATCCATCTCATTAGGACTGATTCAAATGAATTCTTTTTAACGGCTGAGTAATATTCCATGGTGTATATGTACCACAGCTTCCTTATCCATTCATCTGCTGATGGGCATCTAGGTTGCTTCCATGTCCTGGCTATTATAAACAGTGCTGTGATGAACATTGGGGTGCACGTGTCTCTTTCAGATCTGGTTTCCTCAGTGTGTATGCCCAGAAGTGGGATTGCTGGGTCATATGGCAGTTCTATTTCCAGTTTTTTAAGAAATCTCCACACTGTTTTCCATAGCGGCTGTACTAGTTTGCATTGCCACCAACAGTGTAAGAGGGTTCCCTTTTCTCCACACCCTCTCCAGCATTTATTGCTTGTAGACTTTTGGATAGCAGCCATCCTGACTGGCGTGTAATGGTACCTCATTGTGGTTTTGATTTGCATTTCTCTAATAATGAGTGATGTTGAGCATCTTTTCATGTGTTTGTTAGCCATCTGTATGTCTTCTTTGGAGAAATGTCTGTTTAGTTCTTTGGCCCATTTTTTGATTGGGTCATTTATTTTTCTGGAATTGAGCTTCAGGAGTTGCTTGTATATTTTTGAGATTAATCCTTTGTCTGTTGCTCCATTTGCTATTATTTTCTCCCAATCTGAGGGCTGTCTTTTCACCTTACTTATAGTTTCCTTTGTAGTGCAAAAGCTTTTAAGTTTCATTAGGTCCCATTTGTTTAGTTTTGCTTTTATTTCCAATATTCTGGGAGGTGGGTCATAGAGGATCTTGCTGTGATTTATGTCGGAGAGTGTTTTGCCTATGTTCTCCTCTAGGAGTTTTATAGTTTCTGGTCTTACATTTAGATCTTTAATCCATTTTGAGTTTATTTTTGTGTATGGTATTAGAAAGTGTTCTAGTTTCATTCTTTTACAAGCAGTTGACCAGTTTTCCAAGCGCCACTTGTTAAAGAGGTTGTCTTTTTTCCATTGTATAACCTTGCCTCCTTTGTCGAAGATAAGGTGTCCATAGGTTCGTGGATTTATCTCTGGGCTTTCTATTTTGTTCCATTGATCTATATTTCTGTCTTTGTGCCAGTACCATACTGTCTTGATGACTGTGGCTTTGTAGTAGAGTCTGAAGTCAGGCAGGTTGATTCCTCCAGTTCCATTCTTCTTTCTCAAGATTACTTTGGCTATTCGAGGTTTTTTGTATTTCCATACAAATTGTGAAATTATTTTTTCTAGTTCTGTGAAAAATACCATTGGTAGCTTGATAGGGATTGCATTGAATCTATAGATTGCTTTGGGTAGGATAGCCATTTTCAGAATATTGATTCTTCCAATCCATGAACACGGTATGTTTCTCCATCTGTTTTGTCCTCTTTGATTTCTTTCATCAGTGTTTTATAGTTTTCTATGTATAGGTCTTTTTTTCTTTAGATAGATATACTCCTAAGTATTTTATTCTTTTTGTTGCAATGGTGAATGGTATTGTTTCCTTAATTTCTATTTCTGTTTTTTCATTGTTAGTATATAGGAATGCAAGGGATTTCTGTGTGTTAATTTTATATCCTGCAACTTTACTATATTCATTGATTAGCTCTAGTAATTTTCTGGTAGAGTCTTTAGGGTTTTCTATGTAGAGGATCATGTCATCTGCAAACAGTGAGAGTTTCACTTCTTCTTTTCCTATCTGGATTCCTTTTATTTCTTTTTCTGCTCTGATTGCTGTGGCCAAAACTTCCAACACTATGTTGAATAGTAGTGGTGAGAGTGGGCACCCTTGTCTTGTTCCTGATTTCAGGGGAAATGCTTTCAATTTTTCACCATTGAGGGTGATGCTTGCTGTGGGTTTGTCATATATAGCTTTTATTATGTTGAGGTATGTTCCTTCTATTCCTGCTTTTTGGAGAGTTTTAATCATAAATGAGTGTTGAATTTTGTCAAAGGCTTTCTCTGCATCTATTGAGATAATCATATGGTTTTTATCTTTCAATTTGTTAATGTGGTGTCTTACATTGATTGATTTGCAGATATTAAAGAATCCTTGCATTCCTGGGATAAAGCCCACTTGGTCGTGGTGTATGATTTTTTTAATATGTTGTTGGATTCTGTTTGCTAGAATTTTGTTAAGGATTTTTGCATCTATGTTCATCAGTGATATTGGCCTGTAGTTTTCTTTTTTTGTGGCATCTTTGTCTGGTTTTGGAATTAGGGTGATGGTGGCCTCATAGAATGAGTTTGTAAGCTTACCTTCCTCTGCAATTTTCTGGAAGAGTTTGAGTAAGATAGGTGTTAGCTCTTCTCTAAATTTTTGGTAGAATCCAGCTGTGAAGCCATCTGGTCCTGGGCTTTTGTTTGCTGGAAGATTTTTGATTACAGTTTCGATTTCCGTGCTTGTGATGGGTCTGTTAAGATCTTCTATTTCTTCCTGGTTCAGTTTTGGAAAGTTATACTTTTCTAAGAATTTGTCCATTTCATCCAAGTTGTCCATTTTATTGGCCTAGAGCTGCTGGTAGTAGTCTCTTATGATCCTTTGTATTTCAGTGTTGTCTGTTGTGATCTCTCCATTTTCATTTCTAATTTTGTTAATTTGGTTCTTCTCTCTTTGTTTCTTCATGAGTCTTGCTAATGGTTTGTCAATTTTGTTTATTTTTTCAAAAAACCAGCTTTTAGCTTTGTTGATTTTTTCTATGGTCTCTTTAGTTTCTTTTGCATTTATTTCTGCCCTGATTTTTAAGATTTCTTTCCTTCTGCTAACCCTGGGGTTCTTCATTTCTTCCTTCTCTAATTGCTTTAGGTGTAGAGTTAGGTTATTTATTTGGTTTTTTTCTTGTTTCTTGATGTAAGCCTGTAATGCTATGAACCTTCCCTTTAGCACTGCTTTTACAGTGTCCCATAGGTTTTGGGTTGTTGTGTTTTCATTTTCATTCATTTCTATACATATTTTGATTTCTTTTTTGATTTCTTCTATGATTTGTTGGTTATTCAGAAGCGTGTTATTTAGCCTCCATATGTTTGAATTTTTAACAATTTTTTTCCTGTAATTGAGATCTAATCTTACTGCACTGTGGTCAGAAAAGATGACTGGAATGATTTCGATTTTTTTTAATTTTCCAAGACCAGATTTATGGCCCAGGATGTGATCTAGTCTGGAGAAGGTTCCGTGTGCACTTGAGAAAAAGGTGAAGTTGATTGTTTTGGGGTGAAATGTCCTAGAGATATCAATTAGGTCAAGCTGGTCCATTGTGTCATTTAAGGTTTGTGTTTCCTTGTTAATTTTCTGTTTAGTTGATCTATCCATAGTTGTGAGTGGGGTATTAAAGTCTCCCACTATTATTGTGTTACTATTAATTTCCTCTTTCATACTCGTTAGCGTTTGCCGTACATATTGCAGTGCTCCTATGTTGGGTGCATATATATTTATAATTGTTATATCTTCTTCTTGGATTGATCCTTTGATCATTATGTAGTGTCCTTCTTTGTCTCTTTTCACATCCTTTATTTGAAAGTCTATTTTATCTGATATGAGTATTGCGACTCCTGCTTTCTTTTGGTCTCCGTTTGTATGAAATATTTTTTTCCAGCCCTTCACTTTTAGTCTGTATGTGTCTCTTGTTTTGAGGTGGGTCTCTTGTAGACAGCATATATAGGGGTCTTGTTTTTGTATCCATTCAGCCAATCTTTGTCTTTTGGTTGGGGCATTCAACCCATTTACATTTAGGGTAATTATTGATAGGTGTGGTCCCGTTGCCATTTACTTTGTTGTTTTGGGTTCACGTTTATACAACCTTTCTGCATTTCCTGTCTAGAGAAGATCCTTTAGCATTTGTTGAAGAGCTGGTTTGGTGGTGCTGAATTCTCTCAGCTTTTGCTTATCTGTAAAGCTTTTGAATTCTCCTTCATATCTGAACGAGATCCTTGCTGGGTACAGTAATCTAGGTTGTAGGTTATTCTCTTTCATTACTTTCAGTACGTCCTGCCATTCCCTTCTGGCCTGGAGGGTTTCTATTGATAGATCAGCTGTTGTCCTTATGGGGATCCCTTTGGGTGTTATTTGATGTTTATCCCTTGCTGCTTTTAATATTTGTTCTTTGTGTTTGATCTTTGTTAATTTGATTAATATGTGTCTTGGGGTGTTTCGCCTTGGGTTTATCCTGTTTGGGACTCTCTGGGTTTCTTGGACTTGGGTGGCTATTTCCTTCCCCATTTTAGGGAAGTTTTCAGCTCCTCGAGTATTTTCTCATGGCCTTTCTTTTTGTCTTCTTCTTCTGGAACTCCGATGATTCGATTGTTGGGGCGTTTCAGTGTCCCAGAGGTCCCTGAGGTTGTCATCATTTCTTTTGATCCTTTTTTCTTTTTTCCTCTCTGCTTCATTTATTTCCACCATTTTATCTTCTACCTCACTTATCCTGTCTTCTGCCTCCGTTATTCTACTCTTGGTTCCCTCCAAAGTGTTTTTGATCTCATTCATTGCATTGTTCATTTTTAATTGACTCTTTTTTATTTCTTCTAGGTCTTTATTAAACATTTATTGTATCTTTTCAATCTTTGTCTCCAGGCTATTTATCTGTAACTCCATTTTGTTTTCAAGATTTTGGATCATTTTTATTATCATTATTCTAAATTCTTTTTCAGGTAGATTCCCTATCTCCTCCTCTTTTGTTTGACTTGGTGGGCATTTTTCATGTTCCTTTACTTGTTGGGTATTTCTTTGCCTTTTCATTTTGTTTAGATTGCTGTGTCTGGAGTGGGCTTTCTGTATTCTGGAGGTCTGTGGTTCCTTTCTATTGTGGAGGATTTACCCAGTGGGTGGGGTTAGACAATTGGCTTGTCAAGGTTTCCTGGTTAGGGAAGCTTGCGTCAGTGTTCTGGTGCGTGGAACTTGATTTCTTCTCTTTGGAGAGCAATGGAATGTCCAGTAATGAGTTTTGAGATGGGTCTATGTGTTAGGTGTGACCTTGGGCAGCCTGTATGTTGACACTCAGGGCTATGTTCTGTGTTGCTGGAGAATTTGCGTGGTATGTCTTGCTCTAAAACTTACTGGCTCTTGGGTGGTGGTTGGTTTCAGTGTAGGTATGGAGGCTTTTGGACGGTCATTTATTACTTAAAGTTCCATGTAGTCAGGAGTTTTCTGGTGTTCTCAGGTTTTGAGCTTAAGTCTCCTGCCTCTGGATTTCAGTTTTCTTCTTCCTGTAGTCTCAGGACTTCTCCAACTATACAGCACTGATAAGAAAACTTCTAGGTTAATGGTGAAAAGATTCTCCCCCGTTAGGGACACCCAGAGAGGTTCACAGAGTTACATGAAGAAGAGGAGAGGGAGAAGGGTGATAGAGATGAGCAGGAGGAGAAGAAGGGGGACTCAAGAGGAGAGAGACAGATCTACGCAGCTGTCTGTTCCCAGAGTGTTCTCCGTATCCCAGACACCTACAAAGATTCACAGAATTGGATTGGGAAGAGAAGGGGAAAGGAGGAAATAGAGGTGTTCTGAGGTAGGAAACAGAGAGTCAAGATTGGGAGAGAATAATCTTCGGTTTAAAAATAGGGCTTCTCTTCTTTTTTTTTTTTTTTTTGTAAGGTTATAGTGTATTGAAAATGAAAATTAAGGAGTAGTAGAGGAGTACCAGAGGACTTTAAAAGAAAAAAAAAAAAAAGAAAAAAAAAAAATAGAAGAAAAAAAGAAAAGAAAAAAAGAAGAAAAAAGAAAAAAAAAGAAAAAAAAAAAAGAAAGAAAAAATTTTTTTTCCCTAATTAAAAAAATCGTAAAAATCTATGGAAATGAAAGTTAAGGAGTAATGGGGGAGTAGTAGGGAATTTTAAAGGAAAATAAAAGAGAAAAAATAAAAAAGAAAAAAGAAAAAAAGAAAAAAAAGTAAAAATATATCTAGGAGTTTCTCTGGAGCTGTTGCGGTCAGTGTGGGTTCGGCTCAGTTTCAGATAGCTCCTCGTTCCAGCTTACACTTCTCGATATCTACAGGCCTCTTCCGGTGTAGTCGGTGTTTTCTACAGGGATTATAATCTGTTGCACCAGTCCCTTCTGAAGCGGTTCCCTTTGTTTATTTGGCTTCTGTTTGCCGGTCTCTTCAGAGCCTCATTTCTGCCCTGACACAGGGGGGCGGAGGTGGACTCTTATTCAGGTAGCTAGTTCCATTGCTCTGCGGGAAGGGGCTGGCGCTGCAGGGACGGACTGGCGCTGCAGGGAGGGGCTGGCATTGCGGGGAGGGGCTGGCGCTGCAGGGAGGGGCTGGCGCTGCGGGGAGGGGCTGGCATTGCGGGGAGGGGCTGGCGCTGCAGGGAGGGGCTGGCGCTGCGGGGAGGGGCTGGCGCTGCGGGGAGGGGCTGGCGCTGTGGGGAGGGGCTGGCGCTGCAGGGAGGGCCTGGTGCTGTGGGGAGGGGCTGGCGCTGCTTTCTCCGTCTGCGCTGCTCAGGCTCCCGGCTGTTCTATATGGAGCGCGCCCCGCGCTGCGCGAGGTTCCAGCCCTCGGGTGTTCCACAAAAGCGCGGAACGAAAAGCTGCGCCTGCTCTCTGTGCCTTCCCCATCAGAGTGGTCCAGGCAGCCAGGGGCTTGGTGGGCGCACTCTCCCCAGGTGTGGCGCGCCCACTCCCTTCCACGGACCCAGTTTCAGTTTCCGCTGGCGCCAGTCAGGTGTGTGCGCCTTCTGCCTTCTGCGTCCCCAGCCCCAGTCCTTGCCCGCGCAGGTCGGGTGCCTGCGCCCTGTGTCTCGCCGCGACCTTCCCCTCCCCCCTGCCTACTGCCTCCGGCGGGGCTGGGCCGGTCCGCAGCCTGCGAGCTCTTCTCTGGACTTTCTCGGTCTCTTTGTTCTGCGAACGGCCGGCAGTGTGTTCGGGCCGGTTAATTTTCTCTCTCTCTTTTGGTCTCCCACAGTTCAAGTTGGCAACTCACAGAAGCTCCCTCCGATTGTCCTCAGGGCACTCGGGCCCAGACCCTACCCCAAGCAATGCTGCCTAAGACTCCTTTCCCGGACGGATCTCCGTCCTTAGCTCTTTTGTCTCACTTTTTATCTTTTATATTTTGTCCTACCTCCTTTCGAAGACAATGGGCTGCTTTTCTGGGTGCCTGATGACCTCAGCTAGCGATCAGAAGTTGTTTTGTGAAGTTTGCTCTGCATTCAGTTATTCTTTTGATGAATTTGTAGGAGAGAAAGTGGTTTCCCCGTCCTACTCCTCCGCCATCTTGGCTCCTCCTCCAATTCTGTTACTTTTATGAACACTTTTTTTTCCTCATAAGTCACCTATTTCATAAAACTTTTTAAAAAGTTATCCTCAAGTTCTATAAAGAATGAAAAATGAAGATGCTGTTCTTTTCTAATTTGGACTGTTCACCAGCATGACTCCCAGTACATTACTTACACCCTAGCAGGTATTCTCTATCCCAGGATCTATTTCCAAATTACAAGAGGTAATATACATTCTAACTGGATCCTTGTTATCTATCTAAAAACTGCAAATGAAATAATTACTTAATATTCTGCCTTCAAGATTTTATCCATTTTTAATGACTAAATTGTTTCACGTTAAAAAAGTTCAGCACTTATCAGCAATTATGAATATGAAAATAAAGTCTAATGATGTAATAAAATACAGTGCATAAAATGGTGCAGAAATGTACCAATTAACTGGTGGTTAATTAAGAGATAATGCCTGTAGTACTGAATAGTGTCATCCTATGGCACAAATGTTAAGGTGAAAGAAAGTCATTATTTTAAGAGCAGGAAAGTAATTTACAAACATATTTATACTGCAGCCTGATTTAAGAATACCACTGGGTGACAAAGACAAGGAGGATTATGTAGAAGAATGGTGTTCTTGTGCCCATCTACTCTGCAACAGAATGCTTTTCTGTTCTTATACAAAGTGTTCTATCTTGACTTTAATTTTCTTCTTTGTAAAATGTAGAACACATCTCTGCTTTAATTACTTCATATGAATTTTATGATTTCAAACTAAAGAAAAAGATGAGAGAATATTGACAAGTTAAGCAATGTTATATAAATGTGAGAGAAGGCACATGCACACACACACACAAACACAGAACAGATGTAAGCTGCACTGGTATTGGTTTTTCCTTTTTTTTGAATTGAAGTATAGCTGATTTACAATGTTGTGATAGTTTCAGGTTTATAGCAAAGTGATTCAATTATACATATATATCTATTTTTTTCAGTTTCTTTTCCATTATAGGTTATTAAAAGATATTGAATATAGTTCCCTGTGCTATATGGTAGGTTCTTACTGTTTATCTGTTTTATATTTAGTAATGTGCATCTGTTAATTCCAAGCTCCTAATTCATTCCTCCCCTGCTTTTCCCCTTTGGTAACCATAAGTTTGCTTTCTATGTCTGATTCTTTTTCTATTTTGAAAGTAAGTTCATTTTTATCATTGTAAGATTCCACATATGAGATATCATATATTTGTCCTCCATCTGACTTACTTCACTTAGTATGATAATCTTTAGATTTGGTTTGTAAAAGGGCTGTTTTAGTCATTTAGAAGGCAGTGTATGCTTCACAATAATTTTCTTAACTATTCCCCAGTATATGCTCTGGGATGCATATATGACTAAGAATTAAGGTAAAACAGAGAGCACTTAAAGTTACCCATTCCTGGAAAAAAAAAATGAACTCACTAGGGACTTGAATGATATATTTCCTAGGTCACTTGTAAAATGGACTCCTCAGATCATCTCTAAGATTTAAAATCCCTAATTTTAGTTAAAAATAATATTTGAAATAATTTTAGCACAGGATTATAAAGAATATAAAATTACATAACAAATATTAATATATAAGATCAAGCCAATAAGGTGACCAAATATAGAGCAATTAAAAATGTCCTTTAAGTGATTTTCAAAAACACTGTAGTGAGTCAAAGGCCAGTTTAAGAAAGCCTTTCTCTGTGTGAGTTGAAATTTTATTTCTATATCTATTACAGATTGAAATGTTATGATTTCAGGGGAAAAATATGTATATATATTTGGTCATTCAGATGACCAAAATGTATTTCTCATATATATTTGGTCTTCATTCATATTTCCAGGCTTACAGCTCCCAAAACCCTTAGAATTTCCTGAGCAATAAGACCCAAGGGAGCATCTCTTGTTATAATATTTGGTATCTTGCTCTCAGTTCTTGAAATCACTTCAGAGCCATAAAGCTGAAATGGGTATCATGTTATTTTTACAAGTCCCTTTCCACCACAACTGGGTTTGTGTTTATGAAGATAACTTTTGGAAAGCAACTAAGGATGGGGACTGGTTGCCAGGGTAACTAATCATGAATAAAGGGTTGAAACTTTCAGTCCCATCCCCTGATTTCCAGAGAGGGGCAAGGAGCTGCAGGTTGAATCAATCAGCAATGGACAATGAGTTCATCAACTATGCCTATGTAGTGCTGCTGCTGCTGCTGCTGCTAAGTCACTTCAGTCGTGTCTGACTCTGTGTGACCCCATAGATGGCAGCCCACCAGGCTCCACTGTCCCTGGGATTCTCCAGGCAAGAGCACTGGAGTGGGTTGCCATTTCCTTCTCCAATGCATGAAAGTGAAAAGTGAAAGTGGAGTCGCTCAGTCATGTCCGACTCTTTGGGACCCCATGGACTGCAGCGCCCCAGGCTCCTCCGTCCATAGGATTTTCTAAGCAAGAGTATTGGAGTGGGTTGCCATTGCCTTCTCCGATGCCTGTGTAGTGAAGCCTCCATAAAAATACAAAAGCAGGGGATTTGGAATGCTTCTAGATCAGGGAACCAGAATGCTTTCATGCGCCATTGTGCTGGACCCAAAACTCCACTAGGACAGAAGGTGCTTTGTTTGGGACTTCACCCTATGTATCTCTTTATCTGGCTGTTGATTTGTATCCTTTAATACCCTTTGTAATGAATCGGTAATCTTGTGAGTAATAGAGTTTCCAGGGTTTCCCCCATGGCTCAGCAGTAAAGAATATGCCTTCAATGCAGGAGATGCAGGAGACCTGGGTTTGAACCTGCAATTCAGGAGATGCAGGAGACCTGGGTTTGAACCCTGAGTCAGGAATATCCCCTGGAGGAGGGCATGGCAGTAGTTAGTTATCAACATGGAATCGTGACTGGCATCCTAAGTTGGAGGAAGTCATTGAAAGCTCCAATTTGTTGCTGGTAGGTCAGGTAATATCCTGGGCTTACAATTGGTGTTTGAGGTGGAGGGCAATCTTATGGGACTAAGACCTTTACCTGTGGAATCTGAGTCTATTTCTGGGTAGATAGTTTCAGAATTGACTTGAATTCTCTGATATCTTGAATTCAGTGTCCAAGAATTGCTTGTTGGTGCGAGCAAGGCTCCCTACACATGTTGGAATTGGGTCCAGGAACCCCCCCCAAAATAGTCATTTAAATCAAATAAACATCTAGTATTTATAATAATACTAGTTTTGATATATTAGTCGGTGATTAACCTGTTGTTTGACAATCAGTTATAACAACAATAAAGAATCAACAATGATAATGATCAGTGAATGTGTATAGATACAGCACTTGGAAGTCTGTAATGTGTTATAATCAGATACCACATGATGAGGTTTAATGTTTTTTGAATGAATAAATAAACATTAGAAATTCTCATCACTCATTCAGCAATTTTGTTTCTGTCTTCATGTGTTATACTTCCTTGCAATAAATAGTGTACATATAAATACATATGTGCACAGGTATACAATCTCATGGGAGTATACGTATTTTAGAATTCAGAAGTTTATTTTATTTTTTTTTTCAGTTAATACTTTTTAATTTTTTTATTTTTCATTTATTTTTATTAGTTGGAGGCTAATTACTTTACAATACTGTAATGGGTTTTGTCATACATTGACATGAATCAGCCATGGAGTTACATGTATTCCCCATCCCGATCCCCCCTCCCACCTCCCTCTCCACCCGATTCCTCTGGGTCAGAAGTTTATTTTAGAAAAGTAATATGGAGTATATTGATTTGGGGTGACAGCTCAAGTGGGTCTGAATCAGCACCTCATCCAAATATTTACAGTATATGGAAAACATAAAGTTTATTAAATACAAACCTCAGTCAGTATAAGTTCAAATTCTGGTGAACTGAATAAGTTGGGCACCAAATTTGGAGAAACTCTCTTTCCAGAGCATTTTAGATTTTGGAATTACAGATGAGGTATAGTGCCCTGTATGGTAATGAATCTACCTGGAAATGCTGGAAAGGAAGGAGCTGTGGGGTCAATCCCTGGGTCGGGAAGATCACCTGGAGGAGGAAATGGCAATCCACTCCAGTATTCTTGCCTGGATAATCCCATGGACAGAGGATCCTGGCAGGCTACCATCCATGGGGTCGCAAAGAGTCGGACATGACCGAGAACACACACAGAGAGAGGGTAGCTTGTGAGTGCTGCGCTATGTCACTTCAGTCATGTCTGACTCTTTGTGACCCTGTGGACTATAGCCCACCAGGCTCTTCTGCCTATGGAACTCTCCAAGCAAGAATACTGGAGTGGGTAGCCATTTCCTACTCCAGGGGATCGTCCCAACCCAGGAATCGAACCCACGTCTCTTATGTCCACTGCATTGGCAGGCGGGTTCTTTACCACTAGCACCACCTGGGAAGCCCAGTAGTTCTTGCCAAGTCTAATTGAAATGATAAGTATGATTATGTTGGCTTCCTTTCAATCTGTGAAGTTTTGTTAACCCCTTTTTTAGCTGAAGGAGAAGGGCTTTGAGTTGACTTGAGGTTCCTTTGGAATATGGAGGGGACGGTTTGAAGTCCTTCTGATGGAGCCGAAGGCAGAATCAGAGGCAACTCTCCATGAGGGGATCTCAGTGAACTAGGTAAACACCAGCTTGAGAATGCCACAGAGTAGGAGAAAGGCAATTTCTCCATTTTTGCTTGGAACGCACCGTGGCTCAGACCTCAGAGTCCTGAAGCCTGAATATGGAACAGTGCTATTTCTGCACCTCAAAATGTTGTGCTGCTTTAAGACACAGGGAGGCAGCACTGCAGTGGTGAGACCACTCTCAAGTGGATTTGACCAGTAGTGCACAGGGACCAAAAAAAAAAAAAAACCCTTAAATCACCATGAGAAAAGATTTTCTTTGCAGTTGGAGTAGGGATGGGGAGCTCTCAGGAATTTCCAGAAGTGAGTGAATTTGGTGGGAGCTTGAGATCTAATTGTGGTTTGGTGAATGTAAAAAGCTAGTAAGATTTGAGCATTAATGTTATTATGACTCTTTAATACAGTATAAACTGGAAAATCCTGAGGAAGCTTTGGTTACACATACATTTCCAAGAATTGCATGTTTAGGCTTAAAATGCAACTTTTATACCATCATAAACTAAAGCTATTGACAATATATGATTATTTAGCAAATGTGGTGGCAGAGGCGTGGGTGGGTTGCAGAACCATTTGTTGTTGTTGTTCAGTCTTTCAGTCATGTCCAACTCTTTACAACCCCATGGACTGTAGCACACCAGGCTTCCCTGTCCTTCACTGTATCCCAGAGTTTGCCCAAACTCACGTCCATTGAGTCGGTGATGCCATCTAACCATCTCATCCTCTGTTTCCCCCTTCTCCCCCTGCCTTCAATCTTTCCCAGCATCACGGTCTTTTCCAGTGAGTTGGCTCTTCCCATCACATGGCCAAAGTATTGGAGCTGTGGCTTCACCATCATTCATACAATGAATACTCAGGGTTGATTTCCTTTAGGATTGACTAATTTGATCTCCTTACTGTCCAAGGCAGAGAAGGCAATGACAACCCACTCCAGTACTCTTGCCTGGAAAATCCTATGGCTGGAGGATCCTGGTAGGCTGCAGTCCATGGGGTCGCAAGGAGTCAGACATGACTGAGCGACTTTACTTTCACTTTTCACTTTCATGCATTGGAGAAGGAAATGGCAACCCACTCCAGTATTCTTGCCTGGAGAATCCCAGGGACGGGGGAGCCTGGTGGGCTACTGTCTATGGGGTTGCACAGAGTTGGACATGACTGAAGTGACTTAGCAGCAGCAGCAGCTGTCCAAGGGACTCTCCAGCACCACAATTCAAAAGCATCAATTCTTCAGTGCTCAGCCTTCTCTATGGTCCAACTCTCACATCCTTACATGACTACTGGAAAAAACATACTGGAAAAAACTATACAGACGTTTGTCAGCAAAGTGATATCTCTGCTTTTTAATACGCTGACTAGGTTTGTCATGGCTTTTCTTTCAAGGAGCAGGAATCTTTTAATTTCATGACTGCAGTCACCATTCACAGTGATTTTGGAACCCAAGAAAATAAAATCTGTCACTGTTTTCATTGTTTCCCCATATATTTGCCGTGAAGTGATGGGACTGGATGCCATGATCTTAGTTTTCTGAATGTTGACCTTTAAGCCAGCTTTTTCACTCTCCTCTTTCCCTTTCATCAAGAGGCTCTTTAGTTCCTCTTCACTTTCTGCCATAAGGGTGGTGTCATCTGCATATCTGAGGCTGTTGATATTTCTCTTGGCAGTCTTGATTCCAGCTTGGGCTTCATTCAGCCCAGAACTTCGCATGATGTATTGTGCGTAATAAGTTAAGTAAGCAGGGTGACAAGATACAACCTTGACAAACTCATTTCCGTTTTGAAAAGGAGTTCAAAACTCCTTTCCATTTTGAAAAGGAGTTCATTTTTCCATGTTCGGTTCTAACTGTTGCTTCTTGACCTGCATACAGGTTTCTCAGGAGGCAGGTAAGGTGGTCTGATATTCCCATCTCATTTAAGAATTTTCTGCAGTTTTTTGTGAGCCACACAGTCAAAAACTTTATCATAGTCAATGAAGCAGAAGCAGATGTTTTTCTCGAATTCTCTTGCTTTTTTCTATGATCCAACAGATGTTGTCAATTTGACCTTTGCAGAACCATACTGCCACTTAAATGAGAACTTTCACTTGGTTAATAATTATCTTAGAATAAAAATTCTAGGGGGCCAAAGAAAATGCTACACTTCTCCCATCCCCAAACTAACCAAACAGAAAAACAGTCAAAAATACTGTCAGTGTGTTATGTAAGTCAAGAAGGAGGGATGGACTTGTGCTTGGCCAGTGACCATCCAAATGTTAGTCTGGTGTTTAAGACAATCATTTTGTTTGTTATTCCATCAGTATTCACTCTCTAAAAAATATTTATCCTTTTAAGAATCATGATTGACCCATTTTGTTTTGTGGGGCATTTTTACCTCATTCAGTTCAGTTCAGTCGCTCAGTCGTGTCCGATTCTTCGCGCCCCCATGAACCACAGTATGCCAGGCCTCCCTGTCCATCACCAACTCCCAGAGTCCACCCAAACCCATGTCCATTGTGTCGGTGATGCCATCCAACCATCTTTACCTCATTATTGAGTACATTTAAGAAAAAAGAAACATATTCAGAGGGAATGATCAGGGCCATTTCCATGATATCCTAAGTAATACAAATGAGTAATAAAAGACATTGATTAAAATCTTTTAAGACAAATTAATAGAATAATTTGGAATTTTAATTTCAGAAAGTTATTGAAGCAATATAAAAATCACTGTGTTCATTTGTATTTAGCTGAATGTGAAGTGGTAATGTATATTTATTTTATTCCCTGTAAAAGATTTTTAATGCCAGCAATTATAATCTTAGAGATATGGAATTCAATTAAGAACCAAATTTTTCCTCTAAGTATAAAAGTCATTTTCAAGTTTTCAGTGTATAAGAAATGTTTTCAAATTGGATGCAACTGTTTATATTAAGAGAACAAGCTAAACCCCCAAAACATGCAAAGACATTTATATTTTAATTTGAAAAAAATGTCAATGGAAACAACCTTATAAAGATATATCAGTTTACAGCCACAAAAGCCAACTGTGATGTCAGGAAAATAAATTGCCACAATAAGAATTTATTAAGGAATGAGTGGCGTCACCTTTAAAATTTCAATTACATATTCACTGAATGCAATCATTTGTTAAAAATATAGTCTGTTTGTTCTAATTTGTTTTTGATAAGCCACTAATATGGTTCCTATCACTTCTCTTCAAAGCTCTTTTTATGGGGTTTCCTCTTTGTTCTAAGGCATTGCCATTGGTAAGAGATTTCAATTGTGTAAAAGAAAGAATGGCTAAAAATTCTGTTGATTCATTGTTAACCAGAGAGCACTGAAGAGTCACTTGAAAGTTATATGGAATGGTAACAGATTTGAGCATGGAATGGTAACAGATTTGAGACTGAAAAGAAAGAAAGAAAATAAATGTAAATATTAGTGAACTCATTTTCCCTGTAGGAGTATTGATTTCATTCATCTTGCTTGATAAATGGGATAACTAAGCAAAAATCCAAATCTAAAGCCATCAATTGAGCAGGAATCAGGAGTGGAGTAGAGGAAGGGTGAAATGATGAATGTTACTTTGTTAAAAGAAGAAAAATTGCAATCCTTCTTGATGAGGGACTCATCATTTTTCTTGTTTTCAAGCCATCTTAATAAGTATTTGATAAATGCCCATTTAGGTATAAGAGAAAAATTATGTTTAAAACTTAGTTCATGGGTCATATTTCAAATATTTCATTATAATAAATAAAACAACTTTATCACATTACCTGTATGATTATTTAATTCCTTGGCTTTAACTTTTCTAATAGTAATAGAGAAATACTAAAAAATTTCATCATGAACAATAGCAAATTTATGATAACATAGTGTATAATATATATTTCCTCAGCAACATTGAGAACAGTTTATATGAAAATTTCACCACAGATATTGGTCTCAGTAGATAGCACATTATTCCAGCTGCATATATGCAGAGTTAAGATGAAGCTATTCTCACAGGAATTCTATAATATTAAAATGTGGGGGCTTGGGGAAATTATAAAAACTGTGGAATGAAGTTTGAGAATACAAATATTTGCAACTGCTAGTGTGCATGCCAGCTATCATACATATACATATGGAAGTTTCATAAAGAATTGGAAGGGATAAAAGAACAATCACGGTTTCTCTCATTTCATATAGAAAGCTAGTCTTTCCATTTATCTCCATTGAGTACGTTGTCTATTCCAGATAGTTGTGCTAGAAGGCATTTGTCTAGCAAAATTATATTATATTCAGCATGAAAATAAAAGGAAAAACAAAGATCTATTGAATTTTTTATTGGCCAGATTGGGAAGATAGAATCTATTTGAAAAAAAATACATGTAAAGGTAAAATATTATGTGCACAACCTAAAAGTCTTCAGTGGTATCTAAACATTTGTTCCACTGATTGCAACAGTAAACATTTAATGTCTTAGCAAATAACCAATATTTTGTATGGCTTTACTGTGAAAAAAAACAGCATTTGATTTGACCACATCCCTAATAAGTAAAAATATGAGGGAGTGAGAAATGAATAATCTGTTTGCAAAGGCATCTTTGTTAAGTAGGAAAAGAAATATAATTTGGATGACATTCCAGGCAACAGCTACTCTGAATTTAGTTCCTATTCTGTGGCAGGAAGTTTACAGTATTAGAATATGTAATTATCAAAATATGCCAGCAAGGTATTATGGGTACCCCTGCTTTTTGAAAGTTTGCTTTAAGTAATTTCACTTTACTTAAAACCTAATACCAGTTTTCTTTAATGGAAAGAAATCCAAACAAGATTTTCACTCTTATGGGAAAAAAGTGAAAAGCAAAAATAGTGCTCAGTATTTGTTTTCTAGCAAGCTAAAGCAGCGCACACCCTGAGCAAGAGAAGTGGCACTGCCAAGTTCCTTCTTAGACAGCTACACTTGGCCTCTCAGCATCAAGTCACCAGAGCTTTGAACTGTGTCTGTGAGCGTTTGTGTTTTATCTTGATTTATTTTGTGTATCTGTTAGTAAGATGTGATAAGATCATTGCTTTTTTGCTTTATGCCATTTTGGAGTAGGGGATGGGAGAACCTGTGTTATTGTTATCAATGTTGCCTCCAAATTACAAATCTGCTACAGAAGCTCAGAGAGAGCACATGACTTGCCCATGTTTGCATAGCTAGTCAATGACAGAGTTGGAATTCAGACCCAGATGTTATTCAACTAAGTTTGCCTGAAAGGAAGTACCTTAGGCTCTTAACAATGAGACATCAATCTTGGGGAATGGGTATAATGCAGGGTTATTTCACCGAGAGCAGGGAGAGAGCATGAAGTCTGCAGTATTTTGAATTTTCCCATTGTTTAAGGGAAATAGAGTAAAAATGTCAGCCTTCTTACCTGGAAATGTTTATCTGAAATGAAGTAAAACTAGCTGAAATTCCTGCATGGGTCTTTGCCATGTAAGCAAACACAGATGACAAACGAAAAGTCATTCTGGGATTGCAGAGCATCATCAAATATTTTGCAAAAGGTGGAAAATATAGTAATAATACTTTTTCCAAGATAGAGTTAGGTGGTCAGACATAATTTGTTCATCAAGTTAGAGAGTCACCTATTATCTCTAGTGGGTTTTAGCAGCTGGACATATTTAACTTGTGTCATCTAGACATGACTTTCTCAGTAAACTTACAGACAAATAAAACTACTCTTTAATGCTGTGCATGATCATTAATTACAAAAGGCAGCTGATGTTCCAAGAATGTTATATGTATTTCACCTCACTTAATGAAACCATAGTATTGTTTCCTTTGTATTTCTCATTCAAAATTACAAACACCAGGTCTGGATATGCATCTGCAGTGTTGTATGCAGAATAATTTGCATCAGATAATGTGGGTGTTTGACTACTTTATTTAGTTGAATTTGATCTAGTTAATTAGTACTGTTGTACCACTCTGCTTCATATGGAAAATAATTCATTGGGGCGGGGCGAGCTAACATGGGGGGCTGTTGCTCACCCTTGGATCTCTTGCTAATATTTTTGATTGAAGAGAGATTCTACTGATTTTGGAAAATCCCTTACACATTTACTCTAATATGATGAGCACTTTTAAAATTAGACTGAGGAAATCTTACAAAAGCAAAATTGACCACCTGTGGCTATCTCCTTATCAATACTTCTTAGATGAATTACTCTTACTGGTAAGTTAGGATGCCCTAGAATTCCTAGCTCTCACCCTAATAAGTTCATGAGGTAAATATGACCAAATGGCAGGATCCAACTTTAATCATGTGTTTGTGTGCCAATCTATTTGTAAAATGTGTAATGTGTTCATTACAGCACGTTGGTACTGGGAAGCATCTTTAAGGTAACTTAATTAGAGGAAAATGAGGGCCACAGAAGCTGGTTTGTGACAGAATTAAGACCAGAATCAACAATTTCTCTCTCCCCATCCAGAATGTATTCTATGTTGCACCTTTTAAATTTTATTTGCAGATATGGGAAACATAATTATCTATTTTCTTTGTACTATTTATTCATTTAAGAAATGTGGTCATGTAAAATGTTTCCTGAAAAATGTGATTTAAGAGACAGTTTCTGAGGACAATTTAGGTTTTATTATAAGCATCCTTTTTATTGTAATACTCTTCTGCATCCTAGGGAACACTTCTATATGTTAATTATTGAAATTCATTTCTTACACTTAACATTCAGGTGCTTATTCCATAATTTAGAAACATTCATTGAAAGAAATATTTATTTATTTTTTTTAATCTATGGAACAAAGAAAATGATCATCAAGCAAAATCCTAAAATATTTATGGAGCATAGTGTCCCCTTTTGGAAAGGATTAAGGACAATGGAAAAAGGAAGGGAAAAACCCTTTTGTTTTCTGATATTGAATGGAAATACTAAATGATAATGCTTGCTTTGCTTAACCTCATGTCATTTCATGTATGCTTCACAGTATTACTGTACACTGACATTAAATGCCTCAGGATGCCATCCCCAATTGAATGTTTCTTATATAAGTAAAAACAATTCATAACTTTATGAATATGGATGATTGGTGTAGAAAATGTGCAGCTTAGAATTTGGCATTTGGGGTTTTATAACATTCTAAACAAACATATTTCAGGCTCTTTCTAAACGCTCTTTTGCTGAATTCCATCAACGCTGTTCTTTGAAATACTCATTTCTTATCTTCTCTCTCTTCCTTTCTCCCTTCTCACATCTCCTATATATGCTAGTGTTTCCATCAATCAGTCCTATTAGATTCCCTTTACTTCCTTCCTTTGATATTTTCTTATTGAAGGTCCTAGATGCTGTGGTGATTAAGGGCTCTGAATTCACAGGATGGCTAAGATAGATAGGTTTATCACAGATTAGCAGTGGAGCCAGTTACACATTCTTAGTGCCTCTGAAGTGGAAATGGCTTCATAGTATAGTAGCCCAAGTCATCGTTTGAAACAGGTGCCCTTAATTTTTCTTCAACTAAATGCAGTATGGCTTTATTGATATGGCTTAAATTTCTTTGATTCAGGTTTCTGACAGGCACATCCCAGGGGTTTCTGGATTCAAAGGGGAAAGCGGCTAAGGAGATAGATGATTAAGATCTTTAAAGAAGCATTGGCAGATACACAAAATAGAACCTCTCTATCAACCAAAAAGAGTCTCTGAACCAGTTAGATGACAGACCAATAAACAGAGGTTAGAGAAATTTTAAGTAAGACATGTAGACATGTATTTTGATGGTCCAGGCTTATAACATTACCACTCACTTCAGACCCCTTGGCCTTATAAATAATAGAATCCAAAATTAAAGGTTGACTGACCTGATTGTTATCAGTAGGAATGAGTTTAATAATACATCTGTAGGCATTTTACTCTGAATCCTCAGTATCTAGAAGAGGCCGAAGCCTTTTCCCAACCAACCACTGGATATTCTCAGACAGAGCTCCTTTCTCTTAAAGAAAAATATTATGGTACTTTTGTTTCAACAATTATAGAAGTGACACTTATTAACATAGGAAATTGTCCAGAAAGGGTTGTGGGTAGCCTTTAAGTATTCATTCCTTTGCTCCTTGTAAATAAAGTTTGTGTTAGCAGAAGCCCTTTCTTTTTAGACTCTTGTGTTCTTCAAAATGTGACCTGATTGATTAAAGTAAATCATCATCAAAAACGTTTCGGGTTGAGTGGCATTTAAAAATACTCATAAACACTGTACTGCATTGTTCTTTTAGAAATAGAAATGAGCCAATAATGGGCTTGTGGAAAATAATAAAGCCATACTTGATTTATCTCACCTTAAGACTCAGATGCCAACATATGGGAACATAGAAGCTAAGATATTCTTGTTCCTTTGTTTATATACAGTATTAACTTACTGTTTATTGACCATACTTTGTGTATCATCTTCTTAGCAATTATATTACTAAGCTTATTGTGTTTTATACAGTAGAACTGACCTATTCACAAGCACATTTTCAGGAAAATTAAGACAACTTCCATGATCAGTTCAGTTCAGTTCAGTTCAGTTGCTCAATCCTGTCCGACTCTTTGCGACCCCCATGAACTGGAGCACACCAGGCACAATTGCACTCATCTCACGCGCTGGTAAAATAATGCTCAAAATTCTCGAAGCCAGGCTTCAACAATACATGAACCATGAACTTCCAGATGTTCAAGATGGTTTTAGAAAAGGCAGAGGAGCCAGAGATCAAATTGCCAACATCTACTAGATCATCGAAAAAGCAAGAGTTCCAAAAAAGCATCTATTTCTGCTTTACTGACTATGACAAAACCTTTGACTGTGTGGATCACAACTAACTGTGGATAATTCTGAAAAAGATGGGAATACCAGACCACCTGACCTGTCTCTTGAGAAACCTGTATGCAGGTCAGGAAGCAACACTTAGAACTGGACATGGAACAATGGACTGGTTCCAAATAGGAAAAGGAGTATGTCAAGTCTGTATATTGTCACTCTGCTTATTTAACTTATATGCAGAGTACATCATGAGAAATGCTGGCTTGGAAGAAGCACAAACTGGAATCAAGATTGCCAGGAGAAATATCAATAACCTCAGATATGCAGATGACACCACCCTTCTGGCAGAAAGTGAAGAAGAACTAAAGAGCCTCTTGATGAAAGTGAAAGGAGAGTGAAAAAGTTGGCTTAAAGCTCAACATTTGGAAAGCTAAGATCATGTCATTTAGTCCCATCACTTCATGGCAAATAAATGGGGAAACAGTGGGAAAAGTGGCTGACTTTATTTTTTTGGGCTCCAAAATCACTTCAGATGGTAACTGCAGCCATAAAATTAAAAGATGCTTACTCCTTGGAAGGAAAGTTATGTGCAACCTAGACAGCATATTAAAAAGCAGAGACATTCTTTTGCCAGCAAAGGTCCGTCTAGTCAACGCTATGTTTTTTCCAGTAGTCATGTATGGATGTGAGAGTTGGACTATAAAGAAAGCTGAGCACCGAAGAATTGATGCTTTTCAACTGTGGTGTTGGAGAAGACTCTTAAGAGTCCCTTGGACTGCAAGGAGATCCAACCAGTTCATTGGAAGGACTGATGTTGAAGCTGAAACTCCAATAATTTGACCACCTGATGTGAAGAGCTGACTCATTTGAAAAGACCCTTATGCTGGGAAAGATTGAGGGCAGGACGAGAAGGGGACGACAGAAGATGAGATGGTTGGATTGCATCACTGACTCAATGGACATGAATTTGGGTAAACTCCCGAAGTTGGAGTCAGGGAGGCCTGACTTCCATGATAGTTAGATCTATATAAGCTTAATTGAAACTATTTAGACCTAATTTGCCTTCAAATTGCCATGAATTATATACACTCTATTGTTACTAACTGAAAATATAACTCATAAATGGCCTTCACACCTCTAAATTGCCATAGTCAACTTTACGACTGCTTGTGATAGTTTGTAATTTCTCTTTGAATACTGCTTGCCTTTATAGTAGAAGTGAAATTGAATGGAAACCATGAAAGTAAATAAATGAAGTGAGTAAAATATATCTTTCTAATATATATTCTCAGTTATCTAGAACAGCTTGCTAATTTAATTTTCTTTGGTCCTTTTGAATAAAGGTTACTTTTGGGTCATCTTTTCTTCTCTCTTTGTATGGTGTCTCTAGTTAAGAGATTACATCTATCACGCAGCATTATCACTTGCTGCATGCCTGCCCCTCCAAGTATACTGTGTCATCTAGTTTACTGTCACATCTTGTTCTGGATATTTATTGCTTTATAAAAAATACTCTAAAACTTGATGGTTTAAAGTGGCTAGAAACAACAACATTCTTCTTCTCTTCTTCTGCCATTTCTTAATACTAGTGGTAGTAAGAGTTGTAGTAGTAATAGTGTTATATTTTATGAATTTGTGGGTGAGAAATTTGGCAAGAGCTTGGCTGGGTAGTTCAACTCTGACCTACATGGCATAAGTCCAGGCAGTTGGTGCTGGAGTACCTATGTACAATATGATTTCTTGACACAAATATCCTCTGATATCTTGGTGCTCCTTGACTTCTCCCTCTTTCTTCAACTGGTGTCTCATTTATTCAGGACTTCTTTGTGTGACCTGGGCTTCTCAGAGCATGGTAGTCTAAGAGTGATCAGGCTTCTTATATGGTAGCTGGCTTTCCCCAGAGCAAGTGTTCCCAGAGGCCCAGGCAGAAGTGGCAAGACTTGCTGTGACCTAGCTTCAAAACTCTTAGAACATCACTTCTCCCACACTGAATCAGTAAAATGTATTTTTAAGCCAGCCTTCATTCAAGAAAAGGGGAAAAATAGATTCTTCCTCTCCATAAAGGGATGGTGGATGGGCTTCCCAGGTGGCGCTAGTGGTAAAGAACCTGCCTGCCAATGCAGTAGACATAAGACATGCAGGTTCAGTCCCTTGGTTGGGAAGATCCCCTGGATGAGGGCACGGCAATCCACTCCAGTATTCTTGCTTGAAGAATCCCATGGACAGAGGAGCCTGGTGAGCTACAGCCCATAGGATTGCAAAGAGTTGGACATGACTGAAGCGACTTCGCACACACATGAAGGGATGGTATACACATATAAGGGAGGGAAGGAATTCATGATGGCCATCTTGAAGACAAGCTCCCACACATCTCCAGCTTTTTGAAGGCAAAATGCTGTGTTATTATTCATCTTTATTTCTTCAGTGCCTTGTAGAATGCTGGTATATCCTTGGGTTCAGTAAATGAATAAGTGACTATAGTTCTCAGAAAATTCAATATCCCTCCCAAAAAGAGTTACTGAATTTATGATGCCTACTAAATACCTCTATCTGGCATCTCTTTCTGGTGTCTAAAATTCTACAGGCCCAAAATGGAGCTCATGAAAATAGCTTCTCTTATCTCACCATTTTCCCAGTCATGCTGGCTCAATAGCTAAAAATCTGGGAGTACACCATTCTTACAGCGTTTCACATTCATCGGCTTCTTTTCTCTCCTCTGTCCCCTCCTTTCCAGTCCTTTGGCTACTGAAGCATCTCACACCCTGCTAACTTCTCTTTTCAACTGTTATGATAGCCTTCTATTTTTTTTTCTCTCCACCCTGACCTCTACAATTTATCCTGTACTGCCAATTAAATTTTTGTAATCCATAGCTCTGATCACGTCACTTCTCAACTCTATGTTATTGTGGGTTACAGTACTCAGTCATGCATGATCATGCTTTGTGTTTGTGTGAAAGTCCTGTTCACTGCCCATTGGTAGATGAACGCTGAAGCCCTCAATCTTGTTATATAGCAAATGAGCCTTCTAGAGGTTCCCATAGCAAGCTGCACTGTGTTTTGTAGTGCCATTTTGTTTCTGTGTCCCTTTATCTCTATGTCTCTCACTGTCTCTTTCTTTCTCTGGATCTCTCTGCCTTTGTTTCTCACTCTATATATGCATGTGTGTGTATGTGTGTGCGTGTGTGTGTGTGTGTGTGTGTAGGTGTATGTGTGTGATTTCTTCACTGAACATTAAGGGAGGGACTATATTGTGTGTGTTTATGTTTCAAGAGCCCAACACAGTACCTTACACATAATAGGTATCTAAAAATGTGATAGAAAAATAAAAAAATAATGAATGGTGGCATATTATTACCTATGCCTGGATAAATCATGTGCAATGGATAGGCATCAGGGAAAACTGCATTGGGAGAGAGGTGCTTTTGAAAGCTTCCATGCTCATCTTTCAGTGCCATAGTCCATGGACCTTACCCTGGCTTCTCAGGATCCTCATTAGTGTGTGCCAATTGATGGATTTCTTGGAGGTAGCCATGAATACATTAAACTATATTTAAGATTGTGTGTACTCATATCTCTTGGCTAGAGATGAGCATCATCATGAGACAGGGGGCACCAGGATTCTCCCAGTTTTGAGACTGTGTGGCAAAAAAGGGGTGGCATTTGGATGGTGAGAAATACCTGGCAAAGTTTCTCCTTTCCTTACCCAGAGTCCACCTTCTTCTCCTGATTTGCAACCCAGAATCTTTTAGATGCCAAATTGCCTGCATTCAAACATCTCCACCATTTCTCCATGCATAAATTTTCACTCCTGCTCTGCCTTCCCTTTCCTCTTTTTCTAAATCCTTTATTACTAAAAGTGTCACATTTCACTTCAAAACCAGAGTAACAATATCAATAAATGGTCATTCACTCTGGAGAGTTGGCTGTTGTTATTATTTTAACATTTAACAAAGTTTATATACTTTCAGAAAATTTAGTGTATTGTGTGTGTTTCTAGTATATAGCATAATAATTTGATATTTGTATATATTGTATTATGAAAATCTCCACAATTAGTTTAGCTATCACCCATCACCACACAGTTTCAATTTTTTTTCTTGCAGTGAGAATTTTTAATATTTACTCGTTTAGCAATTTTCAGATATTCAATACAGTATTATTATCTATAGTTACTATGTTGTATATTACATCCCCAGGACTTATTTATTTTATAACTGGAAGTTTATACCTTTTGACTCACTTCACACCTTTCCCCCACCCTCATCCCCACCTCTAGCAACCATCAATTTGTTGTCTATATCTATTAGTTTTTTTTTTTATATTTTAGATCTTACATATAATTGAAATCATATGGTATTTGTCTTTGTCTGTATGACTTATTTCACTTAGCATAATGCCCTTGAGAAGGTTTATCCATGTTGTCACAAATGCAAGGGTGCTTTCTTTTTATTGCTGCATAACATTTAATTGCATATGCATATATATATATATATATATTTATATATGTCTGTGTATGTGTGTGTATGACACATGTTTATCCATTCATCTTTCAACAAGTTGTTTCCATGTCTTGGCTATTGTAAACAATGCTACAACAAACATGGGGGTACAGGTATCTTTTCAAATTAGTTCATTATATTATTATGTTAATATTGTAAATATCACCCTTGTTATGTGGGAAAGACATGACCTAAAAGGGTATATATTTATCTATTGCAATTTGCAATGTCTGGTAGTGTGTTATATACAGGTAGATTTTATTTGAATCTCAGCAATATCATATATTAGTTATCACTTTGTATCTCTGAATCTCAGTTTTCATATCTGAAAAAAATGGGGACAATAATACGAACTACAAAATGTTTATATGGAGAGTAAATTAGGTAATATACATAAACCACTTTGCAGAGTTACAAACAAGTTCAAGAAACTTGTTCATTTCTATTAAGTGCTAGTTCTCACTCAGACTAGTTGAAAATTTATTTATTTAACTGTTCTGTGCCTTTAGGTCTTCATCTGTACAATGTGAAACATGAATGAGAAAACAGATATAAAGACCTTAGAATAGTGCCTTGCAAATTATATTGTCTTGCAAACTCAACAAATGTTAGGTATTGGTATCAGTGTTAAGGCAGGTGGGACTTTGCACATTTTGTCAGCCTTCTGTTTGTGTTTTTTTCTTTATTATGCATTCTTTGTAGTTTATCATAAAGATCAAAATCTCTTACATTTTTATCAGTGTCTTATAAAGATTTTGTCACAGTGAGGGAATGACTACCGATGATGAAAAGTGTCACTTCTACATGCATATGCTTTTATATTTTATCAGAAATAGCAAATGTAGTATTTTATTTGCCTTATATTGATACTTAAATTAGAAATCTTATACACTTTAATGTAATGTTGACTCCTATTTACTCTTGTCTTTGTGAGAACAGACATTTAAGAAGAAATGACTAGAGGTGAAAGCAGGTGTACTCATGGTAACACAGAATTGTAAAAGAAACCTCTTTTTAAATTTGTATAGAGAAGGGGAAAAAATCTTAACACTTGTAGTTTGTTTCCTCCTGCTGCTTAAGAGAGAGATAAAAAATGTCTGACACGGGAGGAGCCAAGATGGCGGAGGAGTAGGACGGGGAGACCACTTTCTCGCCTACAAATTCATCAAAAGAATAACTGAACGCAGAGCAAACTTCGCAAAACAACTTCAGATCGCTAGCTGAGGTCATCAGGCACCCAGAAAAGCAGCCCATTGTCTTCGAAAGGAGGTAGGACAAAATATAAAAGATAAAAAGTGAGACAAAAGAGCTAAGGACGGAGATCCGTCCGGGAAAGGAGTCTTAGGCGGCATTGCTTGGGGTAGGGTCCGGCCCGAGTGCCCTGAGGACAATCGGAGGGAACTTCTGTGAGTTGCCAACTTGAACTGTGGGAGACCAAAAGAGAGAGAGTAAATTAACCGGCCCGAACACACTGCCGGCCGTTCGCAGAACAAAGAGACCGAGAGGGTCCAGAGAGGAGCTCGCAGGCTGCGGACCGGCCCAGCCCCGCCGGAGGCAGGAGGCAGGGGGGAGGGGAAGGTCGCGGTGAGACACAGGGAGTAGGCAGCCGACCGGCGCGGGCGGGGACTGGGGCTGGGGACGCGGAGGGCGGAAGGCGCGTGCGCCCGACTGGCGCCAGCGGAAACTAAGACTGGGTCTGCGGAAGGGAGGGGGCGCGCCACACCTGGGTAGAGTGCGCCCACCAAGCCCCTGGCTGCCTGGACCGCTCTGACGGGGAAGGCACAGAGAGCAGGCGCAGCTTTTCCTTCCGCGCTTTTGTGGAACACCCGAGGGCTGGAACCTCGCGCAGCGTGGGGCGCGCTCCATATAGAACAGCCAGGAGCCTGAGCAGCACAGACGGAGAAAGCAGCGTCAGCCCCTCCCGGCAGCCCCAGCCCATCCCCGCGGCGCAAGCCCGTCCCCATAGCACCAGCCACTCCCGGCAGCGCAAGCCCCTCCCTGCCCCGCAGAGCGACAGAACTAGCTACCTGAATAAGAGTCCACCTCCGCCCGCCTGTGTCAGGGCGGAAATGAGGCTCTGAAGAGACCGGCAAACAGAAGCCAAATAAACAAAGGGAACCGCTTCAGAAGGGACTGGTGCAACAGATTAAAATCCCTCTAGGAAACACTGACTACACCGGAGGGGCCTGTAGATATCGAGAAACGTAAGCTGGAACGAGGAGCTATCTGAAACTGAGCCGAACCCACACTGACCGCAACAACTCCAGAGAAACTCCTAGATATAATTTTACTTTTTTCTCTTTTTTTATTTTTTTTCTTTTTTTCTTTTTTTTCTTTTTTCTTTCTTCTCTTTTATTTTCCTTTAAAATCCCCTATTACTCCCCCATTACTCCTTAACTTTCATTTCCACAGACTTTTACGATTTTTTTAATTAGGGGGAAAAAAAAATTTTTTTTTCTTTTTTTTTCTTTTTCTTTCTTTTTTTTTCTTTTTTTTCTTTCCTTTTTCTCTTCTGTTTTCTATTTTTCTTTTTCTCTTATTTCTTTTAAAGTCCTCTAGTACTCCTCTACTACTCCTTAATTTTCATTTTCAATACACTATAACCTTACAAAAAAAAAAAAAAAAAAAAGAAGAGAAGCCCTATTTTTAAACCGAAGATTATTCTCTCCCAATCTTGACTCTTTGTTTTCTACCTCAGAACACCTCTATTTCCTCCTTTCCCCTTCTCTTCCCAATCCAATTCTGTGAATCCTTGTAGGTGACTGGGCTACGGAGAACACTCTGGGAACAGACAGCTGTGTAGATCTGTCTCTCTCCTCTTGAGTCCCCCTTTTTCTCCTCCTGTTCATCTCTATCTCCCTCCTCCCTCTCCTCTTCTTCATGTAACTCTGTGAACCTCTCTGGGTGTCCCTAACGGGGGAGAATCTTTTAGCCATTAACATAGAAGTTTTCTTATCAGTGCTGTGTAGTTGGAGAAGTCCTGAGACTACAGGAAGAAGAAAACTGAAATCCAGAGGCAGGAGACTTAAGCCCAAAACCTGAGAACACCAGAAAACTCCTGACTACATGGAACTTTAAGTAATAAGTGACCATCCAAAAGCCTCCATACCTACACTGAAACCAACCACCACCCAAGAGCCAATAAGTTTTAGAGCAAGACATACCACGCAAATTCTCCAGCAACGCAGGAACATAGCCCTGAGTGTCAACATACAGGCTGCCCAAGGACACACCTAACACATAGACCCATCTCAAAACTCATTACTGGACACTCCATTGCTCTCCAAAAAGAAGAAATCAAGTTCCACGCACCAGAACACTGACGCAAGCTTCCCTAACCAGGAAATCTTGACAAGCCAATCGTCTAACCCCACCCACTGGGTTAATCCTCCACAATAAAAAGGAACCACAGACCTCCAGAATACAGAAAGCCCACTCCAGATACAGCAATCTAAACAAGATGAAAAGGCAAAGAAATACCCAACAGGTAAAGGAACATGAAAAATGCCCACCAAGTCAAACAAAAGAGGAGGAGATAGGGAATCTACCTGAAAAAGAATTTAGAATAATGATAATAAAAATGATCCAAAATCTTGAAAACAAAATGGAGTTACAGATAAATAGCCTGGAAACAAAGATTGAAAAGATTCAAGAACTGTTTAATAAAGACCTAGAAGAAATAAAAAAGAGTCATTTAAAAATGAATAATGCAATGAATGAGATCAAAAACACTTTGGAGGGAACCAAGAGTAGAATAACGGAGGCAGAAGATAGGATAAGTGAGGTAGAAGATAAAATGGTGGAAATAAATGAAGCAGAGAGGAAAAAAGAAAAAAGGATCAAAAGAAATGAGGACAACCTCAGGGACCTCTGGGACACTGTGAAACGCCCCAACATTCGAATCATCGGAGTTCCAGAAGAAGAAGACAAAAAGAAAGGCCATGAGAAAATACTCGAGGAGATAATAGCTGAAAACTTCCCTAAAATGGGGAAGGAAATAGCCACCCAAATCCAAGAAACCCAGAGAGTCCCAAACAGGATAAACCCAAGGCGAAACACCCCAAGACACATATTAATCAAATTAACAAAGATCAAACACAAAGAACAAATATTAAAAGCAGCAAGGGAAAAACAACAAATAACACACAAAGGGATTCCCATAAGGATAACAGCTGATCTATCAATAGAAACCCTCCAGGCCAGAAGGGAATGGCAGGACGTACTGAAAGTAATGAAAGAGAATAACCTACAACCTAGATTACTGTATCCAGCAAGGATCTCGTTCAGATATGAAGGAGAATTCAAAAGCTTTACAGATAAGCAAAAGCTGAGAGAATTCAGCACCACCAAACCAGCTCTTCAACAAATGCTAAAGGATCTTCTCTAGACAGGAAATACAGAAAGGTTGTATAAACGTGAACCCAAAACAACAAAGTAAATGGCAACAGGACCACACCTATCAATAATTACCCTAAATGTAAATGGGTTGAATGCCCCAACCAAAAGACAAAGATTGGCTGAATGGATACAAAAACAAGACCCCTATATATGCTGTCTACAAGAGACCCACCTCAAAACAAGAGACACATACAGACTAAAAGTGAAGGGCTGGAAAAAAATATTTCATGCAAACGGAGACCAAAAGAAAGCAGGAGTCGCAATACTCATATCAGATGAAATAGACTTTCAAATAAAGGTTGTGAAAAGAGACAAAGAAGGACACTACATAATGATCAAAGGATCAATCCAAGAAGAAGATATAACAATTATAAATATATATGCACCCAACATAGGAGCACCACAATATATACGGCAAACGCTAACGAGTATGAAAGAGGAAATTAATAGTAACACAATAATAGTGGGAGACTTTAATACCCCACTCACAACTATGGATAGATCAACTAAACAGAAAATTAACAAGGAAACACAAACCTTAAATGACACAATGGACCAGCTAGACCTAATTGATATCTCTAGGACATTTCACCCCAAAACAATCAACTTCACCTTTTTCTCAAGTGCACACGGAACCTTCTCCAGAATAGATCACATCCTGGGCCATAAATCTGGTCTTGGAAAATTAAAAAAAATCGAAATCATTCCAGTCATCTTTTCTGACCACAGTGCAGTAAGATTAGATCTCAATTACAGGAAAAAAATTGTTAAAAATTCAAACATATGGAGGCTAAATAACACGCTTCTGAATAACCAACAAATCATAGAAGAAATCAAAAAAGAAATCAAAATATGTATAGAAATGAATGAAAATGAAAACACAACAACCCAAAACCTATGGGACACTGTAAAAGCAGTGCTAAGGGGAAGGTTCATAGCATTACAGGCTTACATCAAGAAACAAGAAAAAAACCAAATAAATAACCTAACTCTACACCTAAAGCAATTAGAGAAGGAAGAAATGAAGAATCCCAGCGTTAGCAGAAGGAAAGAAATCTTAAAAATCAGGGCAGAAATAAATGCAAAAGAAACTAAAGAGACCATAGCAAAAATCAACAAAGCTAAAAGCTGGTTTTTTGAAAAAATAAACAAAATTGACAAACCATTAGCAAGACTCATGAAGAAGCAAAGAGAGAAGAACCAAATTAACAAAATTAGAAATGAAAATGGAGAGATCACAACAGACAACACTGAAATACAAAGGATCATAAGAGACTACTACCAGCAGCTCTATGCCAATAAAATGGACAACTTGGATGAAATGGACAAATTCTTAGAAAAGTATAACTTTCCAAAACTGAACCAAGAAGAAATAGAAGATCTTAACAGACCCATCACAAGCAAGGAAATCGAAACTGTAATCAAAAATCTTCCAGCAAACAAAAGCCCAGGACCAGATGGCTTCACAGCTGAATTCTACCAAAAATTTAGAGAAGAGCTAACACCTATCTTACTCAAACTCTTCCAGAAAATTGCAGAGGAAGGTAAGCTTCCAAACTCATTCTATGAGGCCACCATCAACCTAATTCCAAAACCAGACAAAGATGCCACAAAAAAAGAAAACTACAGGCCAATATCACTGATGAACATAGATGCAAAAATCCTTAACAAAATTCTAGCAAACAGAATCCAACAACATATTAAAAAAATCATACACCATGACCAAGTGGGCTTTATCCCAGGAATGCAAGGATTCTTTAATATCCACAAATCAATCAATGTAATACACCACATTAACAAATTGAAAGATAAAAACCATATGATTATCTCAATAGATGCAGAGAAAGCCTTTGACAAAATTCAACACTCATTTATGATTAAAACTCTCCAAAAAGCAGGAATAGAAGGAACATACCTCAACATAATAAAAGCTATATATGACAAACCCACAGCAAGCATCACCCTCAATGGTGAAAAATTCCTGAAATCAGGAACAAGACAAGGGTGCCCACTCTCACCACTACTATTCAACATAGTGTTGGAAGTTTTGGCCACAGCAATCAGAGCAGAAAAAGAAGTAAAATGAATCCAGATAGGAAAAGAAGAAGTAAAACTCTCACTGTTTGCAGATGACATGATCCTCTATATAGAAAACCCTAAAGACTCTACCAGAAAATTACTAGAGCTAATCAATGAATATAGTAAAGTTGCAGGATATAAAATTAACACACAGAAATCCCTTGCATTCTTATATACTAACAATGAAAAAACAGAAAGAGAAATTAAGGAAACAATACCATTCACCATTGCAACAAAAAGAATAAAATACTTAGGAGTATATCTATCTAAAGAAACAAAGGACCTATACATAGAAAACTATAAAACACTGATGAAAGAAATCAAAGAGGACACAAACAGATGGAGAAACATACCGTGTTCATGGATTGGAAGAATCAATATTGTCAAAATGGCTATTCTACCCAAAGCAATCTATAGATTCAATGCAATCCCTATCAAGCTACCAACGGTATTTTTCACAGAACTAGACCAAAGAATTTCACAATTTGTATGGAAATACAAAAAACCTCGAATAGCCAAAATAATCTTGAGAAAGAAGAATGGAACTGGAGGAATCAACCTGCCTGACTTCAGACTCTACTACAAAGCCACAGTCATCAAGACAGTATGGTACTGGCACAAAGACAGAAACATAGATCAATGGAACAGAATAGAAAGCCCAGAGATAAATCCACAAACCTATGGACACCTTATCTTTGACAAAGGAGGCAAGGATATACAATGGAAAAAAGACAACCTCTTTAACAAGTGGTGCTGGGAAAACTGGTCAACCACTTGTAAAAGAATGAAACTAGAACACTTTCTAACACCATACACAAAAATAAACTCAAAATGGATTAAAGATCTAAATGTAAGACCAGAAACTATAAAACTCCTAGAGGAGAACATAGGCAAAACACTCTCCGACATAAATCACAGCAAGATCCTCTATGACCCACCTCCCAGAATATTGGAAATAAAAACAAAACTAAACAAATGGGACCTAATGAAACTTAAAAGCTTTTGCACAACAAAGGAAACTATAAGTAAGGTGAAAAGACAGCCCTCAGATTAGGAGAAAATAATAGCAAATGAAGAAATGGACAAAGGATTAATCTCAAAAATATACAAGCAACTCCTGAAGCTCAATTCCAGAAAAATAAATGACCCAATCAAAAAATGGGCCAAAGAACTAAACAGACATTTCTCCAAAGAAGACATACAGATGGCTAACAAACACATGAAAAGATGCTCAACATCACTCATTATTAGAGAAATGCAAATCAAAACCACAATGAGGTACCATTACACGCCAGTCAGGATGGCTGCTATCCAAAAGTCTACAAGCAATAAATGCTGGAGAGGGTGTGGAGAAAAGGGAACCCTCTTACACTGTTGGTGGCAATGCAAACTAGTACAGCCGCTATGGAAAACAGTGTGGAGATTTCTTAAAAAACTGGAAATAGAACTGCCATATGACCCAGCAATCCCACTTCTGGGCATACACACTGAGGAAACCAGATCTGAAAGAGACACGTGCACCCCAATGTTCATCACAGCACTGTTTATAATAGCCAGGACATGGAAGCAACCTAGATGCCCATCAGCAGATGAATGGATAAGGAAGCTGTGGTACATATACACCATGGAATATTACTCAGCCATTAAAAAGAATTCATTTGAACCAGTCCTAATGAGATGGATGAAACTGGAGCCCATTATACAGAGTGAAGTAAGCCAGAAAGATAAAGAACATTACAGCATACTAACACATATATATGGAATTTAGAAAGGTGATAACGATAACCCTATATGCAAAACAGAAAAAGAGACACAGAAATACAGAACAGACTTTTGAACTCTGTGGGAGAATGTGAGTGTGGGATATTTCAAAAGAACAGCATGTGTATTATCTATGGTGAAACAGATCACCAGCCCAGGTGGGATGCATGAGACAAGTGCTCCGGCCTGGTGCGCTGGGAAGACCCAGAGGAATCGGGTGGAGAGGGAGGTGGGAGGGGGGATCGGGATTGGGAATACGTGTAAATCCATGGCTGATTCATATCAATGTATGACAAAACCCACTGGAAAAAAAAATAATAAAAAAAAAAATAAAAAAAATAAAAAAAATAAAAGATGAGAAGTTGAAAAAAAAAAAAAAAGAAGAAATGACTAAAGGGAATGGGAAAGGAGCCATGGAGGAAAGTCAGAATTTTCAAGACTTGCTATAATCCCAGGAAAGTTCCCTGAATTTTTTAGTTCAGTAGTACTACTTTTAAAATCAGCCACCTTCTTTAGCCAGGCTGCTTTGCAAAATCTCAGAGAGAGTGCCATTTTGCTTTTCTCACCTTTTTTTTTTTTTAAATGAAAGTTGTATATATTTAATGTTTAAAACATGATGTTATTTTTATATAAATGCATACAGTGAAATGATTGTTACAGTAAGGCTAATTAGTATATACATCCCTCACATGGTTACCATTTTGTGTGTATGTGTGGTAAGAATAACTGACATCTACTTTTATTTTTTAATTTTATTGAAGTATAGTTGATTTACAATGTTGTTTTAATTTTTTCTGTACAGTAGAGTGATTGAGTAATATGGATATTTATTATTTTTTGTATTATTTTCCATTATAATATACCACAGGATATTCCCTGGTGGCTTAGACAGTAAAGAATCTGCCTGCAATGTGGGATACCCAGGTTTGATCCATGGGTTGGGAAGATCCCCTGGAGAAGGGATGGCAACACACTCCACTATTCTTGCCTGAAGAATTCCATGGACAGAGGAGCCTGGTGGGTTATAGTCCATAGGGTCGCAAAGAGTCAGACATGATTAAATGATTAACACTTTCACTTTCATTGAATGTAGTTCCCTGTGCTATACAATAGGATCTTGTTGTTTATCGATCCTATATAAAATGAGTCTGCTAATTCCAAACTTCCAATTCTTCCCTCCCTCACCCTACTCCCCCTTGGCAACCAGAAGTCTGTTTTCTATGTATCTGACTCTGTTTTTTCTTTTGCAGGTATGTTCATTTTTGTCATATTTATGATTTCATATATAAGTGATATCATATGGTATTTGGCTTTCTCTTTCTTACTTTGTATGATAATCTCTAGATCCATCCATGCTGCTGTAAGTGCAATATTCCATTCTTTTTATGGCTGAGTAGTATTCCCCTGTGTATGTGAGTTTATATGTTGTTGTTTTTCAGTCACCAAGTCGTGTCTAACTCTTAATGACCCCACAGACTGCAGCACACCAAGCCTCCCTGTCCCTCACCATCTCCCAGAGTTTGCCCAAGTTCTTGTCCATTGCATCAGTGATGTCATCCAACCATCTCATCCTCTGTCATCCCCTTCTCCTCCTATCTTCAATATTTCCCATCACCAGGGTCTTTTCCAGTGAGTCAGCTATTCACATCAGGTGGCCAAAGTATTGGAGATTCAGCTTCAGCATCAGTCCTTCCAAAGAGTATTCAGGGTTGATTTCCTTTAAGATTGACGGGCTTGATCTCCTTGCTGTCCAATGGACTCTCCAGCAAGAGTATTCTCCAGCACCACAGTTATTTATTTTTTTATTACAAATAGAAATATGTAATTTTTATTTACATATAAATCCAGCTTTGTCTGGATATATGCCCAAGCGTTTTTGGATATATGCCCAGCAATGCTGGATCACATAGTAATTCAATTGTTAGTTTTTTTTTTTTCTTTTTGAAGAACCTCCATACTGTTTCCATAGTGGGTGCAATAATTTACATTACTACCAATAGTGTAAGAGGGTTCCCTTTTCTCTACACCCTGTCCTGCATTTATTATTTGTAGACTTTTTAATGATGGCCAATCCAACTGGTGTGAAGTGGTACTTCATAATAGTATTGATTTATGTTCCGGGTTCGATCCCTGAGTTGGGAAGATCCCTGGAGAAGGAAATGGCAACCCACTCCAGTATTCTTGCCTGGAGAATCCCATGGATGGAGGAGCCTGGTAGGCTACAGCCCATGGGGTCGCAAAGAGTCGGACACAACTGAGCGACTTCACTTCTTCACTTCACTTCAATAATTAGTGATGTTGAGTATTTTTTATGTGCTTGTTGGCCAGTTGTACTGAAGTCTACTCTTTTACTAATAGCAAATTTCTCAGCTTTCTTTTGAGGTTTCCATGATGATAACAAGATTTCATTGTTGTGGTTGTTACCATCCCTTATTAGTATCCATTTCTACTTTTCTAGATAATACACAGAATAATACTCATGGGAGCCAATGAAATGTACCTCACAGTGATGTGTTACAGGAGGTTGCATTTCCATGGTAACAATACAGGGTTTTTTCTTCATTTTTGTAAAAGACACAGTGAACTAGATTTGTCTTTAATTATGAAAATACCCATCCATAGTTCTTCAGGCCCTCTGTCTACCAGATCTAATCCCTTAAATCTATCCCTCACCTCCAGTGAATAACCCTAAGGGATTTGATTTGGGTCATATCTGAATGGCCTAGATATTTTCCCTAGTTTCTTCATTTTAAGCCTGAATTCTACAATAAGGAGCTAGTGATCTGTGTCACAGTCAGCTCCAGGTCTTGTTTTGCCAACTGTATAAAGCTTCTCCATCTTTGGCTGCAAAGAACATAGTCAACAGGATTTCAGTATTGATCATCTGGTTATGTCCATGTGTAGAGTTATCTCTTGGGTTGTTGGAAAAGAGTATTTGCTATAACTAGTGTATTCTCTTGACAAAACTCTGTTAGCCTTTGCTGTGCTTCATTTTTTACTCTAAGGGCAAACTTGCCTGTGACTCCAGGTATCTCTTGATCTCCTACTTTTGCATTCCATCCCCCTATGATGAAAAAGACATCTTTCTTGGTGTCATTTCTAGAAGGTCTTGTAGGTCTTCATAGAACTGGTCAACTTTAGCTTCTTCAGCATCAGTGGTTGGGGAATAGCCTTGGATTACTATAGTGTTGAATGGTTTGCCTTGGAAATGAACCGAGATCATTCTGTCATTTTTGTGGTTACACCCAAGTACTGTGTTTTGAACTATTTTGTTGACTCTGAGGGCTTCTCCATTTCTTCTAATGGATTCTTGCCCACAGTAGTAGATATAATGGTTGTCTGAACAAAATTTGCCCATTCCCATCCATTTTAATTAATTGATTCCTAAGATGTTGATGTTCAGTCTTGCTATCTCATGCTGACCATGTCCAATTTACCTTGATTAGTGGACCTAACATTTCAGGTTCCTATGCAATATTCTTTACATCATTGGACTTTACTTTCATCATCAGGTACATCCATAACTGAGTGTCATTTCTGTTTTGGGCCAGCCTCTTCATTATTTCTAGAGCTGTTAATAATTGCCCTCCACTCTTCCCCAGTAGCATATTGGACACCTTCTAACTTAAGGGGCTCATCTTCTGGTGTCATATTTTTTGCCTTTTTGTACTGTCCATTGGGTTCTCTATGCAAGAATGCTGGAGTGGGTTGCCATTTCCTCCTCCAAACAAAGCTAATAGAGGTGATGGAATTCCAGTTGAACTATTTAAAATCCCCAAAGAGATGTTGTTATAATGCTGCACTTAATATGTCAGCAAATTTGGAAAACTCAGCAATGGTCACAGGCCTGGTAAAAGTCAGTTTTCATTCCAATCCCAAAGAAAGGCAATGCTAAAGAATGTTCAAGCTACCATATGATTGCACTTATTTCACATACCAGCAACATAATGCTTAAAATCCTTCAAGCTAGGTTTCAGTAGTACATGAGCTAAGAATTCCAGAAATACAAGCTGGGTTTTGAAGAGGCAGAGAAACCAGAGATCAAATTGCCAACTTTTGTTGGCTCATGGAGAAAGCAAGGGAGTTCCAGAAAAACATCTGCTTCATTGACTATGCTAAAGCCTTTAACTGTGTGGATCACAAAAAGCTGTGGAAAATTCTTAAAGAGATGGGAGTACCAGACAACCTTTCCTACTTCCTGAGAAACTTGTAATGAGGGTCAAGAAGCAACATTTATAACCAGACATGAAACAATATACTGGTTCAAAATTGGAAAAGGAGTACGACAAGTCTGTATATAGTCACCTTATTTAACTTCTGTGCAGGGTACATCATGTGAAATGCGAGGCTGGATGAATCACAGATTCAAATCAAGATTGCTGAGAGAACTATCAACCACCTCAAATATGCAGAGGATACCACTCTAATGGCAAAAAGTGAAGGGGACCAAAGAGCATCTTGATGAAGGTGAAAAAGGAGAGTGAAAAAGCGGGCTTAAAGTTCAACATTCAGGAAACTAAGATCATGGCATCAGTTTCCATCATTTCATTGCAATAGAATGGGAAAAATTAGAACCAGTGAACAGATTTTATTTTCTTGGGCTCTGAAATCACTGCAGATGGTGACTGCCACCATGAAATTAAAAAACACTTGCTCCTTGGAAGTAAAGCTATGACAAACCTTGATAGCACATTAAAAAGCCAAGACATCCCTTTGCTGATCAAGATCTGTATAGTCAAAGCTATAGTTTTTCCAGTAGTCATGTATGAATGTGAGAGTTGGACCATAAAGAAGGCTGAGCACCAAATAATTGATGTGTTCAAACTGTTGTCCTGGAGAAGATTCTTGAGAGTCTCTTGGACTGCAAGGAGATCGAACCAGTCAATCCTAAAGGAAATCAACCCTGAATATTCATTGGAAGGACTGATGCTGAAGCTGAAACTCCAGCACTTTGGCCACCTGATGTGAAGAGCTGACTCATTGTGAAAAGACCCTGATCCTGGACAATTTGAGGGCAGGAGGAGAAGGAGGTGACAGAAGATGAGATATTTAGATAGCATCACCAACACAATGACATGAGTTTAAGCAAACTCTGGGACTTCCCAGGTGGCACAGTAGTAAAGAATCTGCCTGCAAATGAAGGAGACTTGGGAAACTTGAGTTCAATCCCTGGGTCAAAAAGATCCTCTGGAGTAGGAAATGGCAACCCACTCCAGTATTCTTGCCTGTAAAACTCTATGGACGGAAGAGCCTGGCAGGCTACAGTCCATGGGGTTGCAAAGAATCAGATACGACTAAGAGACTGAGCATGCATGCACTGGGAGATAGTGGAGGACAGAAAAGTCTGGTGTGCTGCAGTCCATGGTGTCACAAAGAGTTGGATATGACTTAGTGACTAAACAATAGCAATGAAAATATCACAATAGCATTTGCCTCAAAAGTAATCTGGGTTATATCTTTCTTTCTGATTCGTCTTCCTCACCTATAAGGTCCTGTATGCCTGGCCTATGCCACTCTCCTCACATTTATCTCCTTACTCCTCCTGAGAGCCTCCCTGACCATCCTCTGTCTTTCCAGTTCCCTGGGCACCTTGCTCCCTTATGACCATTGTAGATGCGATTCCCTCTCCCTGAAAAGCTCTTTCCTTCTTTATTTGGCTAAAATCTTTTTTTTTTTTTAACTCAAGAAAACCATCTGTTCCAGGCTTTTAAATTGTGCAATTGTTAGTTTCTAAGTAATTATTTTTTTTTAATTGAAGTATATTTAATTTACAATGTTGTGTTAGTTTCAAGTATACAGCACAGTGATTCATTCATGTGTGTGTGTGTGTATTCTTTTTAAGATTCTTTCCCATTATAGGTCATTAAAGAAGGTCCTTGTTGTTACCTATTTTATATACAGTAGTATGTATATGTTAATCCCAAACTCCTAATTTGTTCTCCCTCACCCCCTGCTATCCCTGTGATAGCCATAAGTTTTTTTTTTCTATGTCTATAAATGTATTTTTATTTTGTAAATAATTTAATTTGTATCAAATTTTTTTAGATTCCACATCTTAACTTCATTTTTGTTTTAACTTAAATGCTGCTTTCTTCAGAAGGTCTTTCTTGGTCTCACAGAATAGAAAAAACTTCCCCAGTTATCTGCTCACCCAGGTTGTTTTGCTTTCCCTCATAGAGCTAACACAAATTGTAACTCTTCTGCTGTTTGTGCAAATAATTGTCTAATGTCTTTCTTCCTCATTAAATTCTGAATTTCAGGAAGGCAGAGACTCTCCTTGTCTTGTTCATAGTGCTACCCCTGGAAACTCCCACGAGGCCTAGCATTGTGGCAGTGTTCAATAGGTATTTGTTGTGTGAATGAAAGAGATCTTGGAAGAATTGCAGTCTATTCCACTGTGCTTGGGTTTATACTCACGGCATCTGCTGCTTTCAAAGGTATTAATATAATTTACACTAAGCGTAATGAGAGATTTTCTGTCATTCTCTGAGTTCAGGTGGAAAAGCCCTCATTTCACATTCATATGATACAGGCAGATGTAAGTAAGTAGGATGAATAATATACTTAATTTATAACAGGACCAATTTTATGAAGGTATTTAAAACACTTAAGACCTTTTGTTTCCTTTTAGCTTAAGCCCAGTTCCCATCTAATATAATTCATTCACTTATTACATTAATTAAATTGATAACAACAGGAAGTGGAAGACATCTTAGTTTGTTTTTTTTAAGGCACTTGTGTCATCACTAGGTGTTCCTTCAGCATGGCCCTTCAGTGCCATTGAAAACTGCCAGGCCTAAGGTATTAGCAAATAATAAGAAAAAATAGAAATGGTTAAGTTATGAGAAATGAAAGAATAGATTTGGGAGTCAGATCTGAGTACAAACTACAGATCCTCCATTACTTGTTGTGTGACTTGGGAAAGTAACTCAACTTTTCTAAACCTTGGTTTTTACATTTATAAAATGGGCTTACTAAAATTTTCCTTCTCTGCTTATTGTGAAAAGCATAAAAGATTATATGAAAGATTAGGGAGCCTAGCATTTTATATAATAGTAACTCTTTAGCACTTGTGTTTGTTTTTGTTTAATTTGTGGACAAAGACTTACAGACAAGTGCGAAAGTAAGTCCTCTTTTGCAACCCACAACCCATTGTTCAGTATGAGTTTTGATACAGATAAGAAGGAACATGATCCATAAAATGGGTGTGTATTGATGAGCATAAAGATTGCTTCCAGGGCTATAAAGTTAAATAAGCTTTTAAATTAACAGCTGTATTGATCCTAGTACTCAGTTTTAATGTTGACATAAAACAAACAAAGATGGGCTCCTTTTTTTAGACTTTTATCTTCGGAATACAGTGTCTGGATTTTCCAAAGGTATTGTCATATCCCAATGATCTCTGTCAAGTTTTAGGGTGTGATAACTTAGGAATTAATATGATTTGAACTTGATAAGCTTTTAGAGAACTAGACATCCCATTTTCTGACCCTAAACAGGATCCTATAGTGTACTGCTTGAGGAAATTGGATCTTAAAGATTACAGATGGCAAACTTTGAAGTGCACTCCATTGAAGATCAAAGAGGCCCAACTAAAACAGCTGTGCTGTGGATTGAGCAGAACCTTTTGTAAGGGCTGCCTTGAAGATGACAACTTTGGAGGAACTATGGTGACTGGCAGTGGAAAGAATCAGGACGTGTGAAAATCCTTAAAAATTTATCGACTTAAATAACTTTGCCTATGTTATGAATAAAAAGAAACCTTTGTGCAGAAAGTCAGCATGTAAAAAACAAATAGTAACTCTTATTACAAATGAAATAAAGCCTACCTCGGCGATCAATGCAAAGAAATAGAGGAAAACAACAGAATGGGAAAGACTAGAGATCTCAAGAAAATTAGAGATACCAAGGGGATATTTCATGCAAAGATGGGCTCAATAAAGGAAAGAAATGGTAGGGACCTAACAGAAGAAGAAGATATTAAGAAGAGGTGGAAAGAATACACAGAAGAACTGTACAAAAAAGATCTTCATGACCCAGATAATCACAATGGTGTGATCACTCACCTAGAGCCAGACTTCGTGGAATGTGAAGTCAAGTGGGCCTTAGAAAGCATCACTACGAACAAAGCTAGTGGAGGTGATGGAATTGCAGTTGAGCTATTTCAAATCCTGAAAGATGATGCTGTGAAAGTGCTGCACTCAATATGCCAGCAAATTTGGAAAACTCAGCAGTGGCCACAGGACTGGAAAAGGTCCATTTTCATTCCAATCCCTAAGAAAGGCAATCCCAAAGAATGCTCAAACTACCGCACAATTACACTCATCTCACATGCTAGTAAAGTAATGCTCAAAATTCTCCAAGCCAGACTTCAGCAATACGTGAACCGAGAACTTCCAGATGTTAAAGCTGGTTTTAGAAAAGGCAGAGAAAACAGAGATCAAATTGCCAGTATCCGCTGGATCATCGCAAAAGCAAGAGAGTTCCAGAAAAACATCTATTTCTGCTTTATTGACTATGCCAAAGCCTTTGACTGTGTGGATCACAATAAACTGTAGAAAATTCTGAAAGAGATGGGAATACCAGACCACCTGACCTGCCTCTTGAGAAACCTGTATGCAGGTCAGGAAGCAACACTTAGAACTGGACATGGAACTACAGACAGATTCCAAATAGGAAAAGGGGTACGTCAAGGCTGTATGTTGTCACCCTGCTTATTTAACTTCTATGCAGGGTACATCATGAGAAACGCTGGGTTGGAAGAAGCACAAGCTGGAATTAAGATTGTCGGGAGAAATATCAATAACCTCAGATATGCAGATGACACCACCCTTATGGCAGAAAGTGAAGAGGAACTAAAAAGCGTTTTGATGAAAGTGAAAGAGGAGAGTGAAAAAGTTGGCTTAAAGCTCAACATTCAGAAAACTAAGATCACAGCATCTGGTCCCCATCACCTCATGGGAAATAGAAGGGGAGACAGTGGAAACAGTGTCAGACTTTACTTTTTTTGGGCTCCAAAATCACTACAGATGGTGACTGCAGCCATGAAATTAAAAGACGCTTACTCCTTGGAAGGAAAGTTATGACCAACCTAGATAGCATATTAAAAAGCAGAGACATTACTTTGCCAACAAAGGTCCATCTGGTCAAGGCTATGGTTTTTCCAGTGGTCATGTATGGATGTGAGAGTTGGGCTGTGAAGAAAGTTGAGCACTGAAAAATTGATGCTTTTGAACTGTGGTGTTGGAGACGACTCTTGGGAGTCCCTTGGACTGCAAGGAGATCCAACCAATCCATCCTGAAGGAGATCAGTCCTGGATGTTCATTGGAAGGACTGATGCTGAAGCAAAAACTCCAATACTTTGGCCACTTCATGCGAAGAGTTGACTCATTGGAAAAGACCCTGATTCTGGGAGGGATTGGGGCCAGGAGGAGAAGGGGATGGCAGAGGATGAGATGGCTGGATGGCATCACCGACTCGATTGACATGAGTTTGAGTAAACTCTGGGAGTTTGTGATGGACAGGGAGGCCTGGCGTGCTGAGATTCATGGGGTCTCAAAGAGTCGGACACAACTGAGCGACTGAACTGAACTGAACTGAGAGGAAAAGGAAAAAAATTCAGAAGCATTTAGCAAAAGGAAAAGATGAAAGAAAATGGTGCATTTGGTTTGGAGCAGGATTAGTTTGAAGTGAGTAAGTAGTTACTGAAGTGGGAGGAGACAGCAGGTTAAGGTTTTACAAGTTCAATTATAACAAGTTATGCTAGAGTGAGGTAGAAACCATTGTCATGGACTCAGTTGTGTCTACCTTCAAAGTACCAATATTGTTGACTCAAAAAAAAAAAAAAAAAAAAAAAGATGCACAACGTGAGATTTGCGAGTTAAGTTTTATTTGGGGCAAAATGAGGACTGCATCCCTGGAGATAGCATTTCAGATAGCTCTGAGAAATTACTCCACAAAAGGCAGGGGAGGTCAGTATATATGTGATTTTGGCGGTGGGAAAATACATACAGTCAAGCCCATATTTTTCCAGAAAATTTCTCCTAGTCTGATGTAGCCTTCTGCTGGTTATGAGAAACAGTCATCACTATGAAGGATTTTAGTGCTTTTCTAAATATCAGGAGATACAAGAATTGGGCTCGTAAAATCAGCTACTGAAAATTAACTATCTGAAGACCTGTCCTGCCAGTCCCCCTCTCCACCCCCAGCACAGAGTGACTCATTCCTTCTCTCCACCTTGAACTCCTTTCAGGGGACATTGAAAATCAGCAGCTGCTACCATCCAGTATCTCAGAATGTGACTGTATTTGGAGATCCGGCTTCTAATGAGTAATTAAGGTAACATGATGTCATAGGTTGTTGTTCAGTCACTAAATCATGTCCAATTCTTTGTGACCCCATGGACTGCAGCATGTCAGGCTTCCCTGTCCTTCACCATCTCCCACAGTTTGCTCAAACTCATGTCCATTGAGTCGGTGATGCCATCTAACCATGTCATCCTCTGCTGCCCCCTTCTCCTCTTGCCCTCAATCTTTCTCAGCATCAAGGTCTTTTCCGATGAGTCGGCTATTGTATTGGAGCTTCAGATTTGGCATCAGTCTTTCCAATGAATATTCAAGGTTAATTTCCTTTAGAATTGACTGGTTTGATCTCCTGCTGTCCAAGGGACTCTTAAGAGTCTTCTCCAGCACCACAGTTCAAAAGTATCAATTCTTTCGCACTCAGCCTTCTTTATGGTCCAACTCTCACATCCTTATATGACTACTGGAAAAGCCATAGCTTTACCTACATGGACCTTGACTGGCAAAGTGATGTCTCTGCTTTTTAATATGCTGTCTAGGTTTGTCATAGCTTTCCTTCCAAGGAACAAGCATCTTTTAATTTCATATGAGTGGTCCCTAATCCATTAGGATTGTGTCCCTATAAGAAGAGGAGATTAAGGTACAGACAGCACAAGAGATGGGTTATCATATGAGGACACAGGGAGAAGGCGGCCATTTGCAAGCCAAGGACAGGGGCCTCAGAATGGAACTAATCCTATGAACACCTGGACCTTGGAGTTTCAGCCTCTGGAAATGCAAGGAAATTAATTTCTATTCTTTAAGTCATCCATCCTGTGGTATTTGGTTCTGGCAACCATAACAAACTAATATAATCACAGAGCTTGCTTAATTTTTAAAAGGATCCCGTGAGAGATAGGGCTTCCCTGGTGACTTAGATGGTAAAGAATCTGCCTGTACTGCAGGAAACCTGTGTTCAATCCCTGGGTCCAGAAGATCCCCTGGAAAATAAAATGCAGCCTGGCAAGGTATAGTTCATGGGATTGCAAAGAGTCTGACACCACTGAGCAACTAACATTTTCACTTTTCATGAGAGATAACACATGTGAAAATATCTACTACAGTGCTTATTTTATAGGAAATGCTCCATAAATACTGATTGAATCTGTTAGTAAGCAGAATGTTCTAAAGGAAAGGTTGTATGTTGGTGTCAGGAGTAATGACACTTTATTCCCTGTTGTGTTGCTAACTAGCCTTAGGATCTTTATTTCCCTGGACCTCAGAACTTTCACCTGCAAAAAGAATGAAAGTGAAAGGGTTAGTTGCTCAGTCATGTCTGACTCTTTGTGATCTTATGGGCTGTAGCCCACCAGGCTCCTCTGTCTAAGGACTTCTCCAGGCAAGAATACTGGAGTGGGTAGCCATTCCCTTCTCCAGGGGATCTTCATGACCCAGGGATCAAACCTGGGTCTCCTGCACTGCAGGCAGATTCTTTACCATATGAGCTACCAGGGGAGTCCATAGAAAGAAGTTTAGAGCAAACAGGTTTTACTTTTCTGTAGAATTTTAGAATCAAATTGTTGGAAAATCCAGATTTCCTACATGTGTTACCAGTAGAGATGAAACTTGAAACAGATCTTCAGATTCTCATAGCAGTGTTCTTTCTTGCTATAAATTTTATGCAACCATGAAATGTACTTTTTAGACTTAGATGTTAGAGGGGGATACTCCTGCTTTTGTTTTTTAAGATTAAAAATTTTTCAATACCAGAAAGTTGCCATTGTGTTTGCTGTGGAAATCTTCTGATTTCAATAAATATGGTGTTGAAATATTCATTTACTGTGCTGCATTAAAGATTGCTTTCAAGAGGGCTAATTTAAATGAAATCAACATGCAGAAGAAGAAGTCACAAGTGTGTCTGCTTTTTGATTAAGAAATTTACTTCTGTAATTGCATAGCCAAAAGAAAGAAGGGAAAACCCACTGCTGTAACCTACTTCTGCCTTGGTCAGAAGCAGCTGTTTATATTTTGAATTGATGTTATCTTGGTGATAAGGCCTCAAGGTCCAACCATGTGCTATTGCAAGATAAATTAGTGACAACTGTCAGATTGTCCAAGAAAAAGTAATATTCAACTCCTCGATTTCATCATATAAAATAGTTTAGTGCTCTACAGTAATGTCAAAGTTTGTGTTTATTCCTAAGTGGTGACTGCAGCCATGAAATTAAAAGATGCTTACTCCTTGAAAGGAAAGTTATGACCAGCCTAGACAGCATATTAAAAAGGAGAGACGTTAGTTTGCCAACAAAGGTCCATCTAGTTAAGGCTATTATTTTTCCAGTAGTCATGTATAGGTATGAGAGTTGGACTATAAAGAAATCTGAGCACCGAAGAATTGATGCTTTTGACCTGTGGTGTTGGAGAAGACTCTTGAGAGTCCCTTGGACTGCAAGGAAACCCAGCAAGTCCTTCCTAAAGGAGATGTTGAAGCTGAAACTCCAATACTTTGACCACCTGATGCGAAGAGCTGACTCATGTGAAAAGACCCTGATGCTGGGAAAGATTGAGGGCAGGAGGAGAAGGGGACGACAGAGGATGAGATGGTTGGATGACATCACTGACTCAATGGACATGAGTTTGGGTAAACTCTGGGAGTTGGTGATGGACAGGGAGGTCTGGCATGCTGCGGTCCATGGGGTCGCAAAGAGTCGGACACAACTTAGCTACTGAACTGAACTGAAGTTGTATTAGTTGTTAACCTCTGGTTTTGAAACTTACAAAAGGTAAACCCTACATATACAGGGATGAAATTTACTCACTTGATCTTAAACTGGAAACACGAAATGATCTTACAGGCTTTATAACTTACTCTGCATTGTGTGAGTTTGATTAAGTTTGAACTGCATGTATTCAGGATGGCAAGAACCACAGGGCTCCTTGCTTTGATTATATTACTTTTTAAAAGTCAAAATAGGGAAGCGGGGGAGGCGGTCCTAAGATGGAGGAAGAATAGGATGGGGAGACCACTTTCTGCCCCACAAATTCATTGAAAGAACATTTGAACGCTGAGCAAATTCCACGAAACAACTTCTGAATGCTGACAGAGGACATCAGGCACCCAGAAAGGCAGCCCATTGTCTTAAAGGAGGTAGGGCAAAATATAAGATAAAAAGAGAGACAAAAGAGGTAGGGACAGAGATCCTTCCTTGGAAGGGAGTCTTAAAAGATAAGTTTCAAAACACCAGGAAACACTTTCACCAGTGGGTCTGTGGGGAATATTGGAATCTCAGAGGGCAACATAACTGGGAGGAAAAATAAATAAATAAATAATTGAAACCCACAGATTGCATGTCTAACAGCAACTCCCAGCACTTGCAGCCGCCACCAGCAAGTGGGGGCTGAACAGGGAGGTGCCAGCTGCATTACTTAGGGTAAGGACCAGGCCTGAATGCCCCGAGGGCAATCTGAGGGAACTAACTTGAGATAGCAACCTATACTTTGGGATAGCCAGAGAGAGAGAGAGACAGAGAGAGAGAGCTATCCTGTGATAAGCCCTAACTTGAGGCACTGCCAGGCCCACTCACAGAAAAAAGGACTGAGCGAATACCAGAAAAGAGCTAGCAGGCTACGGACTGACCCATCCCCTGCAGGAGACAAGCAGGCAGGGGGCAGCCAGAGCCAGAAAGGGGCAATTGCAGCCCCAGAGAGGCATCCGCTACCAAAGTGCAAACAGGTTCCATTGCTAATCAAGAGTTCTTGGGATTCTGGATGGTTGACATCCACTGGGATGGTCACAGCCAGAGATGAGCTCCCCAGAAGAGACACATGGCACACCTGAGAAGGTGTGACCGTTGTACACCCAGAAAACCGAGTGGCTGGGACGGGGGAAGCAATAAGATGCAGTGCCCACCTGGGAGTGACTGCGCTCACCAAGTATCTGGTCATCTAAATTGCTCGGACCTGGAAAGGGCACAAGACTCAGGCCCAACCAAGTCTGCACCTTTGTGCAGTACCTGATAACCTGAACCTGAGCGGCTTAGACCTGGGAAGTGCACACACCCCAGGGCCCACCTCAGACAGTTCCCAGCAGAGCAACCTAGAGCCTGAGAAGTGTAGACCATGAAAGCACACATATCCGCCGTGAGCGGGAGCAAATCCAGTATGGCTGAAACACTGCCAGCACTCCCCACACACGCCAGTGATATTTGGTTGCAGTGTTCCTTCCTCCCCACAGCACGACTGAACAAGTGAGCCTAAATAAGTGACCACCTTCGCCCCCTTGTGTCAGGGCAGAAATTAAACACTGAAGAGACCAGCAAACAAAAGAAGCTAAAATAAACAGAGGGAACCGCTTTGGAAGTGACAGATGCAACAGATTAAAACCCTGTAGTTAGCACCGACTACATTGGAAGGGGCCTATAGATCTTGAGAAGTATAAGCCGGATCAAGGAACTATCTGAAACTGAACTGAGCCCACACTGTCTGCAACAGCTCCAGAGAAATTCCTAGATATATTTTTACTATTGTCATTTTTTAAATTTATTTTTTTTAATTTTAAGTCCTTTATTACTCCTTTAATTTTCATTTTTATAATCTATTACCTTGCAAAAAAGGATGTTATTTTTAAAGCAAATTTCATATATATGTTTTATAATTTTTGTGACTGTTTTGTTCTTTTAATATTGGATTTTTTAGAATCTAACCCCTACTCTAGATTTTTCATCTTTGCTTTTTGGTATTTGTTATCAATTTTGTACCTTTAAGAACGCAATCTTAGTACCCATTTTTATTTGGGAGTGTGATTCCTGGCTTGACTGCTCTCTCCCCCTTTTTACTCTCCTTTTTCTCCACCAGGTCACCTCTATCTCCTTCCTCCCCCTTCTCTTCTCTACCTAATTCTGTGAATCTCTTTGTGTGTTCCAGGCTGTGGAGAACACTTAGGGAACTGATTACTGGCTGGATCTGCCTCTCTCCTTTTGATTCCCCCTTTTCTCCTCTTGGTCACTTCTGTCTCCTTCTTCCCTCTTCTCTTCTCTGTGTAACTCCGTGAACATCTCTGAGGGGTCCAGACTGTGGAGAGCACATAAGGAATTGATTACTGGCTAGGTTTCTCTCTCCACTTTTCATTCCCCCTCGTCTCCTTCTGTGGAAAATTCTGAGAGAGATGGGAATACCAGATAACCTGACCCACCTCTTGAGAAATCTATATGCAGGTAGGGAAGCAACAATTAGAACTGGACATGGACCAACAGACTGGTTCCAAATAGGAAAAGGAGTACATCAAGGCTGTATCTTGTCACCCTCCTTATTTAAATTATATGCAAAGTACATCATGAGAAACACTGGGCTGGAAGAAGCACAAACTGGAATCAAGATTGCCAGGAGAAATATGAATAACCTCAGATAAGCAGATGACACCACCCTTATGGCAGAAAGTGAAGAGGAACTAAAAAGCCTCTTGGTGAAAGTGAAAGAGGAGAGTGAAAAAGTTGGCTTAAGGTTCAACGTTCAGAAAACTAAGATTATCACATCCGGTCCCATCACTTCATGGCAAACAGATGGGGAAACAGTGGCTGACTATTTTTCTGGGCTCCAAAATCACTGCAGATGGTGATGGCAGCCATGAAATTAAAAGACGCTTACTTCTTGGAAGGAAAATTATGAACAACCTAGATAGAATATTAAAAAGCAGATACATTACTTTGCCAACAAAGGTCCATTTAGTCAAGGCTATGGTTTTTCCAGTGGTCATGTATGGATGTGAGAGTTGGAATGTGAAGAAAGTTGAGCACTGAAAAATTGATGCTTTTGAACTGTGGTGTTGGAGAAGACTCTTGAGAGTCCCTTGGACTACAAAGATATTCAACCAATCCATCCTAAAGGAGATCAGTCCTGGGTGTTCATCGGAAGGACTGATGCTGACGCTGAAACTCCAATACTTTGGCAACCGCATGTGAAGAGTTGACTCATTGGAAAAGACCCTGATGCTCGGAAGAATTGGGGGCAGGAAGACACGGGGATGACAGAGGATGAGACGTCTGGATGGCATCACTGACTCGATAGACATGAGTTTGAGAAAACTCTGGGAGTTGGTGATGGACAGGGAGGCCTCGCGTGCTGCGATTCATGGGGTCGCAAAGAGTCAGACACGACCGAGCGACTAAACTGAACTGAACTGAACATCTCCTTCTACTCACGTCTATCTCCCTCCTCTCTCTTCTCTTCTCCATGTAACTCTGTGAACCTCTCCGGGTGTCACTCACTGTGGAAAAACTTTTCATCATTAACCTAGATGTTTTATTATCAGTGCTGTATAAATGGACAAGTCTTGAGGCTACTGTAAGAAAAAGACTGAAATCCAGAGGCAGGAGGCTTAAGTTCAAAACCTGAGAACACCAGAGAACTCCTGACTCCAGGGAATATTAATCGAAAAGAGCTGACCCAAAAGCCTCCATACCTACACTGAAACCAAGCACCACCCAAGAGCCAACAAGTTCCAGAGCAAGACATACCATGCAAATTCTCCAGCAACACAGGAACATAGCCCTGAGCTTCAATATACAGGCAGCCCAAAGTCACACCAAACCCACTGACATCTCAAAACTCATCACTGGGCACTTCATTGCACTCCAGAGAGAAGAAATTGAGCTCCACCCACCAGAACACTGATGCAAGCTTCCCTAACCAGGGAACCCTGACAAGCCACCCATCCATCCCCAACCACAGTGAGGAACCTCCACAATAAGGAGGAACCACAATCTGTCAAAATATAAAAAGGCCACCCCAAACACAGAAATCTAAACAAGATGAAAAGGCATAGAAATACTCAGCAGGTAAAGGAACAGGATAAAAATGCCCACCAAACCAAACAAAAGAGGAAGAGATAGGGAATCTACCTGATAAAGAATTCAGAATAATGATAGTGAAAATGATCCAAAATCTTGAAAGCAAAATGGAGTTACAGATAAATAGCCTGGAGACAAGGATCAAGAAGATGCAAGAAATGTTTAACAAGGATCTAGAAGAAATAAAAAAGAGTCAATATATAATCAATAATGCAACAAATGACATCAAAAACACTCTGGAGGGAACCAATAATCAAGGCAGAATAACGGAGACAGAAGATAGGATAAGTGAGGTAGAAGATAGAATGGTAGAAATAAATAAAGCAAAGAGAAAAAAAGAAAAAAGAATTGAAAGAAATGAGGACAACCTCAGAGACATCTGGGACGATGTTAAACGCCCCAACATTCGAATCACAGTAGTCCCAGAAGAAGAAGACAAAAAAAAAAAAAAAAAAAAAGACCATGAGAAAATACTTCAGGAGATAATAGTTGAAAAATTCCCTAACATGGGGAAGGAAATAGTCACCCAAGTTCAAGAAACCCAGAGAGTCTGAAACAGGATAAACCCAAGGCAAAACACGCCAAGACACATATTAATCAAATTAACAAAGATCAAACACAAAGAACCAATATTAAAAGCAGCAAGGGATAAACATCAAATAACACACAAGGGGATTCCCATAAGGATAACAGCTGATCTATCAATAGAAACTCTTCAGGCCAGAAAGGAATGTCAGGACATACTTAAAGTAATGAAAGAGAATAATGTACAACCCAGATTACTGTACCCAGCAAGGATCTCATTCAGATATGAAGGAGAATTCAAAAGCTTTACAGAGAAGCAAAAGCTGAAAGAATTCAGCACAACCAAACCAGCTCTTCAACAAATGCTAAAGGATATTCTCTAGACAGGAAACACAGAGGGGTGTATAAACGCGAACCCAAAACAACAAAGTACATGGCAATGGGACCATACCTATTAATAATTACCTTAAATGTAAATGGGTTGAATGCCCCCACCAAAAGACAAAGACTGGCTGAATGGATACAAAAACAAGACCCCCTATATGTTGTCTACAAGAGACCCACCTCAAAACAAGGGATACATACAGACTGAAAGTGAAGGGCTAGAAAAAGATATTCCATGCAAATAGAGACCAAAAGAAAGCAGGAGTCGCAATACTCATATCAGATAATATAGACTTTAAAATAAAGGCTGTGAAAAGAGTCAAAGAAGGACACTACATAAGATCAAAGGATGAATCCAAGAAGAAGATATAATAATTATAAATATATATGCACCCAGCATAGGAGCACAGCATTATGTAAGGCAAATGCTAACAAGTATGAAAGGGGAAATTAACAATAACACAATAATAGTGGGAGACTTTAATACCCCACTCACACCCATGGATAGATCAACTAAACAGAAAATTAGCAAGGAAACACAAACTTTAAATGATACAATAGACCAGCTAGACCTAATTGATATCTATAGTACATTTCACTCCAAAACAATGAGTTTCAACTTTTTCTCAAGTGCACATGGAACTTTCTCCAGGAAAGATCACATCCTGGGCCCTAAATATAGCCTTGGTAAATTTAAAAAAAAATTGAAATCATTCCAAGCATCTTTTCTGACCACAATGCAGTAAGATTAGATGTCAGTGACAGGAGAAAATCTATTAAAAATTCCAACATATGGAGGCTGAACAACACACTGCTGAATAACCAACAAATCACAGAAGAAATAAAAAAGAAACAGAAATATGCATAGAAACGAATGAAAATGAAAACACAACAACCCAAAACCTATGGGACACTGTAAAAGCAGTGCGAAAGAGAAGGTGCATAGCAATACAGGCTTACCTCAAGAAATAAGAAAAAAGTCAAATAAATAACCTAACTCTACACCTAAAGCAACTAGAAAAGGAAGAAATGTTAGTAGAAGGAAAGAAATCTTAAAAAATATAGCAGAAATAAATGCAAAAGTAACAAATGAGACCATAGCAAAAATCAACAAAGCTAAAAGCTGATTCTTTGAGAAGATAAATAAAATTGACAAACCATTAGCCAGACTCATTAAGAAACAAAGGGAAAAGAATGGAATCAACAAAATTAGAAATGAAAATAGAGAACTCACAACAGACAACACAGAAATACAAAGGATCATAAGAGACTACTATCAGAAAATTATGCCAATAAAATGGACAACTTGGAAGGAATGGAAAATTCTTATAAATGTACAACTTTCCAAAACTGAACCAGGAAGAAATAGAAGATCTTAACAGACCCATCACAAGCCCAGAAATCGAAACTGTAATCAGAAATCTTCCAGAAAACAAAAGCCCACCAGACGGCTTCACAGCTGAATTCTACCAAAAATTTAGAGAAGAGCTAACACCTATCCTACTCAAACTCTTCCAGAAAATTGCAGAGGAAGGTAAACTTCCTAACTCATTCTATGAGACCACCATCACCCTAATACCAAAACCAGAAAAAGATGCCACAAAAAAAGAAAACTACAGGCCAATACCACTGATGAACATAGATGCAAAAATCCTTAACAAAATTCTAGCAAACGGAATCCAACAACATATTAAAAAGATCATACATCATGACCAAGTGGGCTTTATCCCAGGGATGCAAGGATTCTTCAATATCCACAAATCAATCAACATAATACACCACATTGACATATTAAAAGATAAAAACCCCATGATTATCTCAATAGATGCAGAAAAAGCCTTTGAAAAAATTCAACATCTATTTATGATAAAAACCCTCCAGAAAGCAGGAATAGAAGGGACATACCTCAACATAATAAAAGCTATATATGACAAACCCACAGCAAACATTATCCTCAATGGTGAAAAATTGAAAGCATTTCCCCTAAATTCAGGAACAAAACAAGGGCACCCACTCTCAGCACTACTATTCAACATAGTTTTGAAGTTTTGGCCAGACCCGTCAGAGCAGAAAAAGAAATAGAAGGAAGCTGGATTGGAAAAGAAGAAGTAAAACTCTCTCTGTTTGCAGATGACATGATCCTCTACATAGAAAACCCAAAAAATTCTACCAGAAAATTACTAGAGCTAATCAATGAATATAGTAAAGTTGCAGGATATAAAATTAACACACAGAAATCCCTTGCATTCCTATACACTAACAATGAGAAAACAGAAAGATAAATTAAGGAAATAATTCCATTTACCATTGCAACGAAAAGAATAAAATACTTAGGAATATATCTACCTAAAGAAACAAAAGGCCTATATATATAGAAGACTATAAAACACTGGTGAAAGAAATCAAAGAGGACCCAAGTAGATGGAAAAATATACTGTGTTCATGGATTGGAATAATCAATATTGTGAAAATGAGTATACTACCCAAAGCAATCTATAGATCCAATGCAATCCCTATCAAGCTACCAACGGTGTTTTCACAGAACTAGAACAAATAATTTCACAATTTGTATGGAAATACAAAAAACCTCGAATAGCGAAAGCAATCTTGAGAAAGAAGAATGGAACTGGAGGAATCAACCTGCCTGACTTCAGGCTCAACTACAAAGATACAGTCATCAAGACAATGTGGTACTGGCACAAAGACAGAAATATATATCAATGGAGCAAAATAGAAAGCCCAGAAATAAGTCCACGCACCTATGGACAACTTATCTTTGCCAAAGGAGGCAAGGATATACAATGGAAAAAAGACAACCTCTTGAACAAGTGGTGCTGGGAAAACTGGTCAACCACTTGTAAAAGAATGAAACTATAGGAGAAGGCAATAGCAACCCACTCCAGTACTCTTGCCTGGAGAACCCCATGGACGGAGGAGCCTGCTGGGCTGCAGTCCATGGGGTCGCTAAGAGTCGGACACGACTAAGCGGCTTCACTTTCATGCATCGGAGAAGGAAATGGCAACCCACTCTAGTGTTCTTGCCTGGAGACTCCCAGGGACAGGGGAGCCTGGTGGGCTGCCATCTATGGGGTCGCACAGAGTCAGACACGACTGAAGCGACTTAGCAGCAGCAGCAGCAGCAGCAGGGGGGCCCTCTTTCTGCCCCCTTCCGATGTCTGTGTCAGAAGCTGTCTCTCTCTCTTTCATACTTTAATAAATCTTTATCACACAAAAGCTTTGAGCCATCAAAAAAAAAAAAAAAAGAATGAAACTATAACACTTTCTAACACCATATACAAAAATAAACTCAAAATGGATTAAAGATCTAAATGTAAGACTAGAAACTATAAAACTCCTAGGGGAAAACATAGGCAAAACTCTGACATAAAGCACAGCAGGATCCTATATGACCCACCTCCCAGAGTAATGGAGATAAAAGCAAAAATAAGCAAATGGGACCTGATTAAACTTAAAAACTTTTGCACAATGAAGGAAACTATAAGCAAGGTGAAAAGACAGTTTTCAGAATGGGAGAAAATACTAGCAAATGAATCAACTGACAAAGAATCAATCTCAAAAATACACAAGCAACTCCTGCAGCTCAATTCCAGATAAATAAATGACCCAATAAAAAAATGGGCTAAAGAACTGAACAGACATTTCTCCAAAGAAGACATACAGATGGCTAACAAACACATGAAAAGATGCTCAACATCACTCATTATCAGAGAAATGCAAATCAAAACCACAATGAGGTACCATTTATGCCAGTCAGGATGGCTGCTATCCAAAAGTCTATAAGCAATAAATGCTGGAGAGGGTGTGGAGAAAAGGCAAATCTCCTATACTGTTGGTGGGAATGCAAACTAGAACAGCCACTATGAAGAACAGTGTGGAGATTCCTTAAAACACTGGAAATAGAACTCCCATATGACCTAGCAATCCCACTGAGGGCATACACACCAAAGAAGCCAGAATTGAAAGAGACACGCGTACACCAATGTTCATTGCAGCACTGTTTATAATAGCCAGGACATGGAAGCAACCTAGATGCCCATCAGCAGACCAATGGATAAGAAAGCTATGGTACATATACACAATGGAATATTACTCAGCCATTAAAAAGAATACATTTGAATCAGTTCTAATGAGATGGATGAAACTGCAGCCTGTTATACAGAGTGAAGTAAGCCAGAAAGAAAAACACCAATATAGTATACTAACACACATATATGGAATTTAGAAAGATGGTAACGTTAACCCTGTATGTGAGACAGCAAAAGAGACACAGATGTATAGAACAGTCTTTTGGACTCTGTGGGAAAAGGCGAGGGTGGAATGATTTGGCAGAATGGCATTGAAACATGTATATTATCACATGTGAAGCAGATCACCAGTCCAGGTTTGATGCATGTGATAGGGTGCTCGTGGTTGGTGCACTGGGATGACCCAGAGTGATGAGATGGGGAGGGCGGTGGGAGGGCAGTTCAGGATGGAGAACAGATGTACGTCCATGGTGGATTCATGTCAATATATGGCAAAACCACTACAATATTGTAAAGTAATTAGCCTCCAATTAAAATGAATAAATTTATTAAAAAACAATAAATAAATACTTTGAAAAAAAGTATTTTTCTGAAGAAAAATAATAAATAAAAGTCAAAATAATAATTGCTCATGTTTGTATTTCACTAATCATCATCTTGATACTTCTCTACCAGGTGGTGCTAGTTGTAAAGAATCAGCCTGCTAATGGAGGAAATGGGCTAAATTGATGTGCTAAATGAAATTTGCTTTATCATAAACTTCTCAGGGCCTTTAATACACTTAAGACATGGTACAAATCTCCATGAAGGGAGCTTCCTCAATGGCTCAGCAGCAGACTCTGCCTGCCAGTGCAGGAGATGCAAGAGACATGTTCAATCCCTTGGTCGGGAAGATCCACTGGAGAAGGGCATGGGAACCCACTCCAGTATTCTTGCCTGGGAAATCCCATGGACAGAGAAGCTTGGTGGGGTCCAGTTCATGGGGTCACAAAGAGTTGAATACGACTGGGCACAGCTTTACATGTTTTAACTGTGTTAACTCATTCATTCTTCACAGTAAATCATTTAACCCTCACAAATGTGAAATAAGAGGTATGTGAATAGCTCAAGGTCTCAAAGCTGGCAGTGGCAGAATTGAAATCCAGGCAGTTTGACTCGAGTCCGGGATTAGAGAATTAGTTTGTGAGCTGTTTTCCCAAAGGCAACACTCTTCGGTTACCAATATCCCACATACAGTAGCTCAGTCGTTTGCTGATCTCTTTCATTTTACTTCTTTCAGTTCAGTTCAGTTACTCAGTCCTGTCTGACTCTTTGCAACCCCATGAATTGCAGCACACGAGGCCTCCCTGTCCATCACAAACTCCCAGAGTTTACTCAAACACATGTCCATTGAGTCGGTGATGCCATCCAGCCATCTCATCCTCTGTCGTCTCCTTCTCCTCCTGCCCCCAATCCCTCCCAGCATCAGGGTCTTTTCGAATGAGTCAATTCTTCTCATGAGGTGGCCAAAGTATTGGAGTTTCAGCTTCAGCATCAGTCCTTCCAATGAACATCCAGGACTGATCTGCTTTAGGATGGACTGGTTGGATTTCCTTGCAGTCCTTTCTTTAAGACTTGATAATCCTCAGACAAGGTATGTATTCAGAGTTATCTTTGAAGAATAAAGTATGAAATAGAAAGGAACATTTGTTCCTTACTAATAACTTGAAATTGATTCTACAAAGCTGATATTTGGGCATCCAAATATGAATTGCCAATACTTCCAATCAGCCTCAGCTCCAGCTGGTCTGCTATAATTCACAAATTAGGATCTGAGCCCAGATTGCATGAAAGAGAAGATTTGAGATGATGTCCATTTTAACTGCCACGCAGGCTCTACATCTGATTAGCAGAGGGTGGCTATCTTATTACATTTTTTTTTCTCCTGTTAGAAATAACCTTAACACACATCTTTGAAAATTTGAAGTTAGAAAAGTCACACGTATCAAAATTTAGATTGTTGGCTTCATTAGATATATGGCATTTTCTTTCTAAACTCATTTTACTGAATGTTTGAATTTATTTTTACAAAAAAATTTCTATCAGCAGAATGTTATGAAAATGTTAAATATTTTATAAAGCATTTATATGCTTTATTGATTTTATGTACTTGTCTTTTGTTATTTAAACCTTCTGTTTCAAAAATGTAAAACTAGAATGAATCTATAAAATATATGAATATTTCAACAAAGTTGGAAGATTTCATATATGTATGTGTGGGCTTCTGTCATGGCTCAGATGGCAAAAAAAATCTGCCTGCAGTGCAGGAAACCCAGGTTTGATCCCTGGGCCAGGAAGATCCCCTGGAGAAGGGAATGGCTACCCACTCCAGTATTCTTGCCTGGAGAGTTCCATTGTCAGAGGAGCCTGGTGGGCTACAGTCCATGGGGTAGCAAAGAGTCAGATATGACTGAGAGACTAACACACGTGTGTATATAATATATATATATGTAATGCAAGAATTAACTATAAATAATTAAATATATATTTTTCCCTTTTGATATTTGAGCAATCACCAAATTTCAGTATGAGCTACTCTAGTCAATTAGATACTTTGTGCTTGCTCAGTCCCTTTGGGGCAAACATTTGGATTTCTGGAGCAAGTGAATGACTATCCTGTTATTTAGGATCACTCTTTAGATAGATCTCTTGCCTCTATGAGCTGTACACTGGCACCTTCTAACTAGTAGCTTCCTGGTTAAAAGCATCCTCTCCATACAGTCTTTCAATCCCCACTAATTTCATATTCTTATCAGCCCCAGCCACTTTGAGGATACCGGGAGAGCTGTATATATTGATTTGGTGCCAGAGGCCCCAGGCCTACTCCAGATCTGAAGTCCAGACTTGACTGAGGCAGAGAATATTACAAAGGCTTTGTTGTTGTTCAGTCACTAAGTTGTGTCTGACTCTTTGCAACTCAATGGACTGTAGCATGCCAGGCTTCCCTGTCCTTCACTATCTCCCGAAGTTTGCTCAAACTTGTATCCGTTGAGTCGGTGATGCCATCCAAGCATCTCATCCTCTCCTACCTGCTTCTCCTGTTGTCTTTAATCTTTCCCAGCATCAGTGTCTTTTCCAATGAGTCGGCTCTTTGCATCAGGTGGCTAAAGCATTGGAGCTTCAGCTTCAGCACCAGTCCTTGCAATGAATATTCAGGACTGATTTCCTTTAGGATGGACTGGTTGGATCTCCTTGCAGTCCAAGGGACTCTCAAGAGTCTTCTCCAGCACCACAGTTTGAAAGCATCAATTCTTCATCTCTCAGCCTTCTTGATTGCCCAGCTCTCACATCTGTACTTGACTACTTGAAAAAACATAACTTTGACTACCCAGATGTCTCTGCTTTTTAATATGCTTGCTAGGTTTTTACAGTTTTTTTTTTTTTTTTTTCCCAAGGAGCAAACATCTTTTAATTTCATGGCTTCAGTTACTGTTCACAGTGATTTTGGAGCTCAAGAAAATAAAATCTAACACTGTTTACACTTTTCTCCTTTTCCCTCATCTATTTGCCATGAAGTGATGGGATCAGATGCCATGATCTTAATTTTTTTCAATGTTGCGTTTTAGCTTGGGACTTAAAATCATGTTTCACTAAATGGAGTTTCTGCTGTGATCTGGGGTATGTAGCCTCCAATCCTGTTTAATGCCAGTACTCACTGACACCAATGCCTAGCTTCTCATTTGGTTCAATATATATAGTTGAACTTCAATTTCAGTTTTCCTGTCTACCATTCAACTTGTCTGTTAGAATAAGCCTATTTTAAGTCACAGTCCAACTATCTGGTGACTTAATGCTCTTGAAATTTCACCTACCACTATCATGAAAAGTAGACTCAATTGTCCATATCATGAGTTTTTGGTGGAATCCTACCTTGAATTGACCCAGTACTGGCACCTTAATGATACCCCACATATCATTAATAATTACTTTAAAATTTTCCCCCCATTGGCCCACTTTTAAGGCAAGATAATTTCCTCAGCCTCAGAACTATCACCAGCTCCAAGCAAGTGTAAACCTAGAGCCCCTAACTATTGTGCTATGAAAGATTATTTTTTCCTGCTAAAATATGCGTGACATAAAATTTATAATTTTAACCACTTTAAGTGTAATTAAGTGGCATTAAGTACATTTACATTGTTGTGCAACCATCAGCACATTCCTGTTCCAGAATCCCAAACTGAAACCCTGTACCCCCTGAATAATAACTTCCCATTCTTTCTTCTCCATGGGTCTCTGGTTACCACTATTGTACTTTCTGTTTCTATAAATTTGATTATCCTTAGTACCTCATCTAGGTAGAATCATAATATTTTTACTTTTGTGACTAGCTTATTTCACTTAACATCATGTCTTCAAAGTTCAACCATGTTGTAGTATATCAGAATCTCATTCATTTTTAAAGCTAAATGGGCTTCCATTGTGGCTCAGCTGGTAAATAATATGCCTTCAGTGTAGGAGACCTGGGTTCAATCCCTGGGTTGGGAAGATCCCCTGGAGAAGGGAAAGGCTACCCACTCCAGTATTCTGGCCTGGAGAATTCCATGTATAGTCCATGGGATTACAAAGAGTCGGACATGACTGAGTGACTTTCACTTTCACTTTCAACATTCTAAGCAAGTGCTACATTTTCTTTATCCATTTATCCATAAATGTATATTTGGGTTGTTACCACCATTCTTATTGAAGAATAGTTGATTTACAGGGTTTTATTAATTTCAGGTATACAACATAGTGATTCAATAATCTTATAGATTATGCTTTATTAAAGGTTATTACAAGGACTTGGCTGGTGGTCCAGTGCTTAAGAATCTGCCTGATAATTTTGGGGACACAGGTTTGATCCCTGGCTCAGGAAGATTCTACAAGCCATAGGGCAACAAAGCCCATGAGACAGAATTACTGAAGCCCACACATGCTAGAGCCCATCCTCTGCAACAAGAGAAGCCACTGGATTGAGAAGCCTGCACACCACAACAAGAGAATAGCCCCTGCTTGCTACAACTAGAGAAAGCTCACATGCAGTGACAAAGACCCAGTGCAGCCAAAAATAAATAAATATTTTTAAAAAGTTATTACAAGATAATGTCTAATAATTCCTGTGCTATGCAATACAACCTTGTTGTTTATGTATTTTACACATAGTAATCCCCCTTCCCTCTCCCCACTAGTAACCACTAGTTTGCTTTCTGTATCTGTGTGTTTCAGTTTTGCTATATAAATTTGTTTGTATTATTTTTTTGATTCCACATACAAATGGAATCATACAGTATTTGTCTTTCTCTGCCCTACTTATTTCACTAAGCATAGTATTCTCTGGGTCTATTCATGCCATGTCACTGCAAATGGCAGAATTTCATTCTTTTTATGGCTGAGTAATGGATGGTATCACAGACTCGATGGGCATGAGTTTGAGTAAACTCCGGGAGTTGGTGATGGACAGGGAGGCCTGGCGTGCTGCAATTCATGGGGTCGCAAAGAGTCAGACACGACTGAGCGACTGAACTGAACTGAACTGAATGATCTATTGTGTGTACAGACACACACATATATACATATATACCATATCTTCTATATGCATTTGTCTGCTGATAAACACTTATGTTGCTTCCATATCTTTAATTTTTTGTAATTGGAGGATAATTGCATTACAATGGTATGTGGTTTCTTCTATACAACAATGTGAATCATAAATATACATATATCTTCTCCCTCTTGAACTTCTATCCTGACCCCCACCCTATCACACCCCTCTAGGTTGTCAGAGAGCACCAGGTTGAGCCTTCTGTGTTATACAGCAATTTCCCACTAGCTATCTGTTTTACATGTAGTAAAATATATGTTTCAATCTACTCTCTCAATTCGTCCTTCCCTTTCCTTCCCCCGCTGTGTCCAGAAATCTGTTCTCTTATGTCTGCATCTCTATTCCTATGCCACAAATAGGTTCATCAGTACCATCTTTCTAGATTCCATATATATATGTGTTAATATATGATATTTGTTTTTCTCTTTCTGACTTCACTCTGCATAACAGGCTCACATTCATCCACCTCAGTAGAACTGACTTAAATTTATTACTGTTTATGGCTGAGTAATAATCCATTGTATATATGTACCACAACTTCTGCTTCTCCATCTTGAATGGCTAATTATTAGAGAAATGCAAATCAAAAGAAGATTGAAAATCACACCTGTCAGAATGGCTATCATCAAAAAGTCTACAAATGTTGGCGAGGATGTGGATAAAAATCTACCCATGTGCACTATTGGTGGGAATGTAAATTGGTGCAGCCACTATGGAAAACATATGAAGATTCCTCAAAAACAAACAAACAAACAAAAATAAAGCTAACATATGATCCAGCAATTCCACCTCTGATATTTATCTGAATAAAACAAAAACACTAATTTGAAAAGATACATGCACCCCAATGTTGACAATAGTACCATTTACCATAGCTAAGATATGGAAACAACCCAGGTGTTCCATACCTGGGATACCTTTTGAATATTGTGAATAATGATGCTATGAACATGGGTGTACAAATGTCTGTTTGAGTCCCTGATTTAAATTCTTTTGGGTATATAACCAAAAGTGGAATTTTTCAATCATATGATAGTTCTGTTTAAGTTTTTGAAACTGCAATGTTTTCTACTGAGGCTGTAATATTTTATATCCCCACCAGCAATTTACAAGGTTTCCTGTTTCTCCACATCCTATCTTATGCTTGTTATTTCTATCTTGTTTTTGTTTTTATTAAAACAAATTTTGTAATAGCCATCCTAATGGAATTGAGATGGTACTTCCTTGTAGTTTTCATTTGAATTTATCTAATGATTAGTGATGTTGAGCATCTTCTCAAGTGCTTATTGGACATCTGTATATATTTGGAGAAATATCTATTCAAGGTCTTTGCCCATTTTTCTGTTAGGTTGCTTGTTTTCCCTTTGTTCTTGAATTGTGGTAGATCTTTTAATATTCTTCCCTGGTGGCTCAGACAGTAAAGAACAAAGAATGTGCCTGCAATGTGGGAAAAATGGGTTCTATCCCTAGGTTGAGAAGATCTCATGGAGAAGGGAATGGCTACCCACTCCACTATTCTTGTTTGGAAAATTCCATGGACAGAGGAGCCTCTCAGGCTACAGTCCATGGGATTGAGTGGATATGACTGAACGACTAACACTTTCACTGTTTCTTCTGTATATTCTAGATAGTAATCCCTGATCAGATGTATGATTTTAGGATATTTTCACCCATTCTGTGGGTTGCTCTTTCACTTGTGGATAGTGTCATTTTGATGCAGAAAAGTTTTTAATTTTGATGAAATATAATTTGTCTATGCTTTAACTATCATACCAAAAAATCACTACCAAATATAATGTTATGAAACTTTCCTTCCATGTTTTCCTCTGAACTTTTTTTTATCTTTGGGTGTTATGTTTAACTCTTTGATCTACTTTCTTTCTATATTAGATTAGGATTCAGCTTCATTCTTTTGCACGTGGATATCCCATTTTCCCAGCACAATTTGTTGAAAAGGCTGTCCTTTCACCATTCAGTTGTCTTGGTACTTTTATTAAAAAAATAAAAATAAAAATCATTTCACCATATACATATATGTATGTGTGAGGGAGTGGGTTCATTTCTGGGTTCTCTATTCTGTTCCAATGATCTGTATCTCTGTTTTTATGCCAGTGTTACATTGTGTTGATTACTGTAGACTTGTAGTAAGTTTTGAAATTGAAAATCGTGTCTCCCGACTTTGTCTTTTTTAAAGAATTTTTGGCTGTTGTGGTCCCCTGAAATTCCATATACACTTTAGTATGGATCTTTTTATTTCTGAGTGTCATTGATATTTTGATAGTATTTCATTAAATCTGTAGATTTCTTTCAGTAGTTCAGTCAGTTCAGTTCAGTCATTCAGTTGTGTCCGACTCTTTGCGACCCCATGAACTGCAGCACACCAGGCCTCCCTGTCCATCACCAACTCCCGGAGTTCACCCAAACTCATGTGTATTGTCATGTTAATGTTAAGTCTACCAAGCCCATTACCATGGAATATCTTTCCATTTATACATGTCTTTTAAAATTTCTCTTAGCAGTGTTAGTAGTTTTTAGTGTACAAAATTTTCAACTCCTTTGTTATGCTTATTCCTAAGTATTTTTGATGCTGTTGTGAATGGAATTGTTTATTTTCAGTTAGTTTAAGTGTACAGAAGAACAGTGATTTTGTATCTTATAACTTTGCTGGATACGCTTATTAGTTTTAACAGGTGTGTGTTTGTGTGTGTGTGTGCTATTTAGGGTTTTATATGTAGAAGTGGTGAAAACGGGCTTTCTTGTCTTATTCATGATCTTAGAGGAAAAGCTTTCAGTTTTGTTCACTATGGAGTATGATTTTTGCTGTAGGTTTTTTAATATATGGCCTTTATTATGTTGAGGCAGTTTCCTTTTATTCCATTTGTTGAAAAGTTTTATCATGAAAGGATGTTGAATTTTGTCAGAAGTTTTTTTTTTCTTTCTGTATTATTTAAAGCACCATGTTTTCTTTTTTTCTTCATTCTGTTAGTGTAGTGTATGACATTGATTGATTTACATATGTTCAAACATCCCTGAATTCCAGAAATAAATCTCACTTGGTCATGGTGTATAATCCTTTTAATATGCTTCTGAATCTAGTGTGCTAATATTGTGCTGAATTTTTTACATCAGTATTCATCATGAATAATGGTCTGTAGTTTTCTGTAGGATATTTTTCTGGCTTTGGTTTCAGGGTAAAGCTGGCCTCATAGAACCAGTTAAGGAGTATTTTTTACTTTACCCATGTATTTACCTTTGCTTGAGATTGTTATATCTCTATAGTGAGTTTCTGTGTGTTATTTCATTTCAACCTGAAGGACTCCTTTAGGCATTTCTTATTAGGCAGGGTTAGTGGTAATGAATTCCCTAAGCTTTTGTTTTTCTGGGGATGTCTTATTTTCAAACTCATCTTTAAAAAACAGTTTTGTTGGGTATATTATTCTTAGTTGACAGATTCTTTTTCTTTTGGTACTCTTAAAAATATCATCCTGCTGCCTCTGGCCTCCAAGGTTTTGGGGAATCCAAACCAGCCACCTCTTCCAGTTTATGTGGATTGGCTCTGTACTAGAGCAGTCGAGTACTTATTAGCTGGATATGTTTTCAGTTTTAGGAAAAGCCCCAGGTGAAGGCTTAAGCTATTCTCAAGTCTTTTCTTATCTTGCCTGGGCCTGTATATGTTTTTTTTTTTTTTTTTTATTCCTTTATGTATATGTATGCATGTGTGTGTATATGTGTGTGTGTGTATGTGTGTGTGTGTATGTGTGTATACATAAAGTATGCTTTTGAAAGTCTAAATTTCCCAAAGAGGTCCCCTCCCCATCATCCCCTAATGAGCTTAAATGGCTTATTGTATGCCTCCACCTGTGTTCTGTTGCCCTAGACTTCTTCAGGTCTGTTGCTCCCTTGCAGCTTTTGAGACCAATGCCTAACACTTTGTCTCTTTTTCCACTCTGAGATCCAAGTTATCCTGCTTTACCCTGTCTGAACTATGTGTTAGGTAAAACAGAGACTAGTTCATCAGGCAACTCTCAGACAGGTTAGAAGATTACAGATAAAGTACGTTCTGCCTCCTCTGGTTTGAGACTAATTTAAAACCAGATTTCCACCTTTTCCATAGAAGATTGTGCCATACCAGGGAGGGGCTGGGACCAAGGCAAGTGAAAATGCCACAACTATTCTACCAGTTTGAACATGGCTTTCTCTTAATTGGGCATTTGCTTGATTGCTGAGAACTTTGACTATCTTCAAGAGTGCTTATAAAACAAGCCTTTCTCTCCTCTCTCTCTGATAAAATATAAATTAAAACCACAGTATGACTCAGCACATACCCACCAGAATGGCTAAAATAAAAAAGATGGAGGATACCAAGTACTGGAAAGGATATGGGACAACCAGAACTCACATACTGCTGAGGTGGACGTGTAATTTATTATAAACTGTTTCATTAGTATACAATAAAATTAAACATAGGCATAACTAAGACCCAGAAATTCTATTGTTAGGCATATACCCAAAACAAAGTCATACCTATGTACCAAAAGGTACACACTAGAATTTTCAAAACAGCTCTATTTGTTATATATAAAAACTGGAAAGTGACCCAACATCCCTGAATGTAGAATGGGTCAATTGGTTGTGGTCTGGCCAAACAATGCAATGCTCTACAACAATAAGAATAAAGGATTTCTGACTACACTAAATAATATGGATGAACATCAGAACCTTGAAAACAGCAAGACACAAAAGAGTAAATACTATATAACTTTATCTGCATTAAGTTCAAGAAAAGCAAAACTAGCCTCTGTTTTAGACTCAACACTGTGTTTGTGCTAAGAGGAGGAAATGACTGGACAGAACATGAGAAGGATGGGTTTTCAGTTCCCAATACTTAAGTTTGTCAACCAGACTTGTGAAAAAACATGTATCTGTATACTTTTTATCTTTCCATTTTCCTATAAGTGTATTTTTATTTCAATAAAAACAAAGTTATAAAGTATAATTTAAAATAACCTAAATTTAAACTCCAACCATACCACTTGCTAATTTTATGAGTCTGATAACATTTCTTAATTCCTCTACAATTCACAATATCCTTACCTATATGATGTTGTTGACAGTGATGACAATAAAAAGAGATACAATCACTTTGTGTCAATTTCATTCCCACAATAACCCTGTTAAGTAAATAATAGGCAATAATGTTATTTCCATGTAACAAATGAGGAAAGCTGGGCATACAAATGTTAAAAAAAAAATAAAATAAGCCATTGCATCCTGATCCAGAATTCAGATCTAGGCACTCTTGCTCAAGAGTCCATACTCATATCCCCTATATCCTTCTCTAAGTAAGGCTTATATATATATATATATGATTATTTAGAAAACTGTCACCTAATAAAAATAGATTAGGCCTCCTTAATTTCCATTAATGATAAAACATTTCTTCTATCTCTCTTTCTCATGCCCACTTTTCATAGCCGTACTTCACTGTATCCCACAGATAGCCGGTCCAGCATTCCTTTGACCACAGTTCTGGAATCCCCTCTTTATGGTAGTGAATTGTTCCTCAAATGCCCTTTGAGGAAGCATGGTGAAGAGGTTATACTTTCCTACTTAATGCCAGTTACTTTCCACAGTTACATATGGACATTTTTTATCTACTCCACAATCATATGTTTAAGGGCAGAAAACCTTTAAATCTATATTTTCAGTTCCTAGCTGGTGGTTTAGAATATATTAGGTGCTCAGTAAATGTTTGTTGATTTTTTTAATTCAAATTAAATAACTACTCCTTGGTGACTTGTGATTATATATATATGAGTGTGTATGTATTGATTTTCTAATGCTATTAAACTCAAATAATTGAAGGTGACTGGAAGGCAATGTTTTCGGTTCTTTGGAGCAGACAGGTTTTTTTTTTTTTTTTTTACTTCTAAATCATACTGTTTTGGTAACAACGTATTTAGTCTCTAAACATAGTACTAACTCAGCTAGTCACCAAAACTTTTGAATTTAGTCTGTTAAAATATCTTTTTGCTGGGGACTCATCTCAAATTTTATAATGGAAACCAATGGAAATGTAAGATTTGTTTTACATAAATTAGTTTTACAGCCACATTTTTGGAAACACATCTGTTTCACAAAGAAAAAGAGCTTTACTTATTGCAATAACTTGCTTTATGCAATGTGAATGACATTGTTTCTCTTGTGTTTAATGAACTTTCCCATTAAGTACTTGTCAGTTGGATATAGATATTAGCAATTTTGGATCATGTCTCCAAATCTGGTATCATTCCTATACTATGAAATCCTTGACTGAACATCATGTTACAGTGCAACTTATTGCATTCCTTGTCAGCAAAGATAACCACAGAGCCATTCTAAATTTTGCAATTGCTAAATTTCCTCTCAAAGTTTTGGTAGACTGACTGGGAGCCATCTGTAGTGTGTTTTCCTGACTACTATCAAGTTTTCCATTTGCCAGTATTTCACACTGCCTAGGTATAAACTCATAAGCTAAATAGCTCTCTCAACTTTATAACTATATTATAGGGGCAAAACCCTGAAATGATTCATGTTTTAATTAAATTAAGAAAGAAAATAAATGGAGGAAATTGAAATTATTTCCCTGCCTTATCTCTGAGATTTACTAGCACTTCAATAATAATTTGAGTTCTGAGAGGAAGCTTCTTTTTCTGGCCTTGGAAGAAAGCCACTTGAAAAATTAGAGTGATGACACAGGAAAAGCTATGTTTTAACTCATGAATATTCAGCTGAAGTGATTGGGGTTCTGTTTGTCATTTATAAATGTCAGGGTGTGTGTGTTGGGGGTTGGTTTTTGCTTCTTGGGGTAAGGTTGTAGTTTTTCCTGGGGAAAACCGTGGATGTTACAACTGAATGACAGTGGCCATGGAAGCTATGGCTTTTAGAAATTTACCAATTACTATGGTTTAGAACAATGCTTTTCAAACTACAGTTTGAGAACTTTTAGAGGATTATAAAATCTATTTAGTAGGTTACAACTAGCATATTTAAAAAGTAGAATAGAATAAAACATATCAGTGTGCATCACATATAAAGTTCTGATTTCTAAAACCTGATTTCAGGGCTACATGCAAATGTATGCAGATACACATGCATGTGTATTAATTCACAATGTAAAACAGTCTTTTCATGATAAAGTAAAAAAGTTTGAGGTCTTCAGATTTAGAAATTAAGAGCCTCTGTCCACCTTTCACACTCTTGTCAGAATAATAGATGACACAATTTGTCCTGAGTTGAAAGGGTTGAAAAAAACACTAGTATTAACTTGTTAAAATGGATTACACATTTTCTTTTGGTGCTGAAAAATATCAAGATAATCTAAGATTTCTCTAAATTAATTCATGAGTTATATATTGAATATATATTGATGTTTCAAATCCTCTTTTAGAAAAACTCTATTTTGAGCACAAACAATAATCTGGGTAAATTAAAATTTCTGGGAGTTCTTCAGAACCCCGGGGATTTTCCAATTTCAGGAGCCTGCCTGAAAGAGAAATAGAGTTCTCCTCCTGGTGCCCATCCCCCACCCCAATGCCTGTGCCTGTGCACACACACACACACACAAATTGTTGGCTGCGGTCACCATGAAGTTGCCTGTCTAAACCCACAGTTCCAGCAGGGTTTGAACTTTTCCTTGGGCTCCTGTGATGTTCCTTTGAGGTCTTTTCAATGTAATGCTGGTACAACTACTCATAGCATACTTCAAGCTATTTTAGTCTTCAGTTATTTTCATTTCAATGAGAAAATTGAGTAGACTATTTGATGATTCATTCATTTTCGACATCCATGGTCTGAAACCAATCAGGTTTTTCTAGTCTGCAGCGCCTGTGCTAGTGTCCATTTATCTATGAGCTGTCTTCTCTAACCCTCCATTCAAGTATATGTACTCCCTGACTTCCAGATGCAGACAACTTCTAAACCTACAACTGCTTTCACCTGAATTAAGAAAAAAAAATGCTTTGATTCTATCTACATGATGTCAGATTAGAATCGTGAGTAACATTTCCTTTTTTTCTTTTCAGCTAGGCTTGCTGTTTTATAGAAACAGTCTGAGATATTTCAGTATAGTTATACTTATGTGGCAACTGCTCTGTCTGGCATTGACAAAGTGAAGTAGCATTTTGAATGCCAAAACCATTTGTTTGCTAGCCTTGTTTATCCAGAGGATCAAAGAGAGTATGACTCTGCCAGTAGCTACAAAATAAATGGTGTATGGAAATAAAAATGGATTCATTTTATATTGCCTCAGTGATCAATGAAGATCACCACTTGATTGATCCAGGTGTGGTGATCAGAATTAATCAGGAAAATGGCTGAAATTAATGGACTGACAGTGCTATGGTATGAATTTGCCACTACCTAAAGCTACTCCTAAATAATTCAAAGAATACCCCATTTATTGTTTATTTTACTTTATTGATATTTTTACTCAATTTTACCATTAAAATGAGCATGTATTTTATAGTGACAATAAGCCCATTAGTGTGATAAATATAATAATGTAAAAATCTCTGATTGCATTTGTAATGACCATCAGTTTTCCTCTCTAATTACATTAATTGTAGCATTACATATCTTTGAAATTTGTACAGGGTTGTACTCAATTAGGTTCATGTTGTATTTCAATAAAGCATATTTGCCACCATCATAAATCTTTGGAACACTAAGTCATGGAGATAGTAGCAACCGAAGATTGATCTGCAGTGTTGGAATTCAGTGGGAAATCATGTCTTGTTATTGATTACTAAAAGAGTCATTAATTTATGGAAGCTGGTTGGAGGTTTTGGCAAGTTTAGAACTTATTTCAAAATCATTCCCAATTCAAGCCACAGCTTTTCTCAGAGAGAGTGAGGAAGGGAGGGAGGAGGAGGGAAAGGTAGAGGGCAAGGGAGGTGAGAAAGGAGAGAGAAAGAGAGAATATAAATTAAAATTTTAAAATTACAAAAATGATTCTGTGTTACATTTTGTTAAACAGAGTAGGGTAAAGTGTGTGTATGTAGTCATATCAAGGTCAATAGCAACCTGATATTACCAGGCCACAATCAAGTTGAGTAATTGGTTTCTGACAGTAATCTTTTTTCTCTCAGAAATGTAACTGACAGAAAATACCTGGCTATTCAGTCTAAAAGCACATGGCTTGCTGTAAGAATTAAAGTAGAAGGTGAAAAACAGCCCAGAGTAACCTCTTTTCTTGCTTTCAAAATGGAAATATTCTAAAGGTACAGTCCAGTTTTCAGACACTAGTTAGAATAGTATAGAAAAGAATCTAGAATGAGTTTGTAAAAGGAAGGCAGACTTCACACCTAGGGATTTTATAATTTGTCATTTAGCTTATGATACAGTTTTTTATTTTGGTCATGAATACCACGTAATAGAAGTCTTGTTTATCTCCAGGTTTCAAGTGTATGTTTTATTTACCTTATCTTCATTTAGGGCTTTGAAGTACCTGTGACTAATTATGTAAGTTGACAGATTGGGTATAAGTAATCTTCGCTCCTTTTTTTTCCTTCTTGTTCTCATTTCTAAATTCTGAAAATGTGTTTGGAGTAGTATAGGTTATGTAATGACAGGGAGCTTCTGAGCTTTTATCCTCAGGTGGAAGATTTGAACACCAGCAATGCAGCATGGCTGATAAAGAAAGAAACCTAGTATTGTTGCTAGATTTTTATTTCTATGGTAACCGTGATGTCACTGGTGCCTGCAATGCTTAAACCTTCCATCTCTAATAACTTGAGCTGATCTGGTAGGACAGAAATGTAAAAATGAAAAAAAAAATTCTAATTAATAGAATGTAATCACCAGATGCAATGATACAAAAAATGTTTGGGAATGTAAAAGCTGAATCTTGGCTGGGACCGAGAGAAAAATGTAGCATAGGGTTTTTGTGTTTTTTTTTTTTTTTTTTTTTAAGAAAAAGCGTTTTTTTTTTTTAATATAATGACTATGACATAAGTGTAAAGGAGATTAAAAAATACAGAGAAGGAGCTATCCATATGCTCTAGGCTTTATTATTTGTATCTAGAGAAGAAGACAGACTCGGGGAGGGGGTGGATCATGTGTTGGGGATTAATGTTTAATTCCTGTTAAGAAATGCAGAAAATAAGTGACATGCATATAATACAACAGTAATATTGCTGAGAAGCATATTAATGATTTTATTATATTGCAGATGATTGTTTTCTATTTATATTCCTTTTCTTAAACTACCTTCATTCTCTCCCCAGTGCTACAGGAAGCTTCTTTTTTACTCTTACTATCTTTGTCAAAGAATAAGCAGTCGTTTGCTTGCTGAGCTCTAATCTATCCTCTCAGGGAGGAGTGAACTTAACTGCATGGGCTTGGAAAGAAGAAAAGATATTCCATGCCCACATTTTAAGGGAGAAAAAAATAATATTGGTGGTACTAATAATAACCAGAAATCTCCCAGAAGGTTTATGAGGGAGACAGCTGAGTGACTAGGAGTGGGGCTTGAACTCCATTGTTTTCAGAGTGATCTTTCTTATTCCTCAGCAAAGGAGTTTTTTCTAGTCAAGCCAAGATAATAGGTGAAAAAAATCACAAGTCTGCTTTGTCTGCCTTCCTCACTCTGGCTCCTGCCCTGCTTTATTCTCATGGCCAGGAAACTTGGTTCTCAAGTCCAGAAGAATAGGGGTGTCACACGGTACTGCCTCACCTACTTCATCTATTCATGGTAATTGTGGTTAAGATGGAGCCGAGTAGGAGTGGCATGCCAGGGGACTGGCCTTCCATTACCTTTTAACTAGCCTCATACTGGTGGAGGGTTTGAGCAAAGTCCAGGAGATAGTGAAGGACAGGGAAGCCTGGCGTGCTGCACGCAGCCCATGAGGTCACAAGGAGTCAGCACTAATGAGTGACTGAACATACTGGTGGAGGATAGGGAGGGGATGGGTTCTAGGTGGGTCAAAGTTTGACACTCTCTTCTGGGTTGTTTTTGTGAAACCACTCTACTGCAGTACTGACTGGATTCCCAAACTAATGAAATTCCTTATTTTGGGTCTAACATTTTAAATACTCACAGTGGACAATTCTTCCCCATTGCTGCTGCTGCTGCTGCTGCTAAGTCGCTTCAGTCGTGTCTGACTCTGTGCGACCCCACAGACAGCAGCCCACCAGGCTCTACCGTCCCTGGGATTCTCCAGGCAAGCACACTGGAGTGGGTTGCCATTTCCTTCTCCATTCTTCCCCATGAGAGAGAAAGAACTGACTTAACTTGATCATATGCCTGATAGCGCTGTTACTATTCTATTGTTATCTGATTGCAGCTATGTAGACACTAGAGTGATAGGGGGCTTCCTAGGTGGCGCTAGTGCTAAAGAACCTGCCTGCCAATGCAGGAGACATAAGAGACATGGGTTCAATCCCTGGGTGGGGAAGATCCCCTGGAGGAGGGCATGTCAACCCACTTCAGTGTTCTGGTCTGGAGAATCCCCATAGACAGAGCAGCCTGGTGGGCTACGGTCCATAGGGTCGCAAAGAGTCAGACACTACCGAAACGACTTAGCAAGCGGAGTGATAAAAATGAATCTGGTTGACATACAAGCTGAAATTCTCATGGACAAGATGCAACATTTCTGTAAAGAAAATATGGACTTGTCTTTCCGGGTTTAACTGTACCATGACTTAAAATTGCCTCTTGCTTATCATTTATAAATCTATGTATCCTAACAGTAGAGACATAAAGAAACTATTTTACACGTAAAGAGATCAGTAATTGTACAATGAAAACTACCCTATATTAATAATACTGATTATAGCTGACATCTATTTAGCCTTGTAAAATTGTACTTTTCAAACACCAGGTGTCTGAGATTACATACTAGGCAGAGGACAGAGAAAATGACATGGACTTAATCTGTGCCCACACTGAGAAAGGAACTAAAAAATTTCTAGCATGGTTTGCATGCAGTGTCATCCAGAAAGGAAAATTAAAGACTCTGTCTCTTTCACAATGCTCTCTAATGATACTAACACTCAGCCATGCACTTTAAATAAGTCGATGTGGTACAGGGTAGAGATTAAGAGGATACCCTTTAGAGACAGACTTCTGAGTTCCAACCCCACCAAGTACCCAAGTACCAAGGACAGTTTAACACTGGGCAACATTTTCAACCTCTTCATGCCCCTGTTCTCTTAGCTGTAAAAGGAAGACCTACTTCAGAATATTGTTATGTGGGTTAAATAATGAATGCAAAGTTCTTACGCAAGTGCCTGGTCCAGTTTGTGTTCAACAAATGTTAGCTACTTTTATTAACTTTTTGTTTCATTGGATCAAAATTGCCCAAGTTTGAAAAACTGGTGGGAGGAGAGGAAGGCAAAGAAAAAAAAAAGTACTTCATATTTCAAAAATATTAAACTGCTATATATGTGCTGAGTATACTAATAGGGTTTTGAAAAAGTTTCTGATCTTTGCCCTGTCTTTTCCCTTGCCTTTAACTTCTCAAATTATTATTATTATTATTTACCATCCACAACCTTAAAATATCAGCTTGTTGCCACATATGGCCATCTATTTCCTATCATAGAGGTCAGAATGGCCGATTTCACATTGTTCCCATTGCCCAATGATGGACTTAGTGAAAATTTTTTCTAGCATCTCATCCTTTGACCTAGAATCTTCTCCATGTAATTCTGCCTGTGCCTGACAGACATATCACCATATAATTATGCTATTATTGCTAGTTGAATGATTTGTCAAGAGTGATATTCTCTGTTGGTGTTGTGTCATTGCCATTTTTTGCTAACTGTGTCTTTCATATAGTGTCACATGTTTCTAGCCTCTTATTAGATTATTAGCAGTCTGATGGAAAAGCCCTTTTTCCGTGTATCAAGCAGACTCCAGAATGCCAGTAACTGTTTTGGGAATAAAAGTAAAGGAAGCCCATAGAAGTGACCACCAAATATGAGACCAACTCGTTCTAGGGAAGAAAATAAAACCTAAGAGGAATCCTATGTATTGTCACACATAATAAAGATCAGTATGTAGAGTCCATATTTGACTGTATCACTTAATATTTGAGTGATTTTGTACAAATTAGCTAACTTCTCTGAACCTTGATTGTCTATTCTATAAAAGGAGTCAGTGATTCTACCTTTTTTTTTTTTTTCTTTTCTATTTGGCATTTTATTTTTTATTTTTTTTCCATTTATTTTTATTAGTTGGAGGCTAATTACTTTACAATATTGTAGTGGTTTTTGTCATACATTGACATGAGGGTGGGATGTTTCGAGAGAACAGCATCAAAACATGTATATTATCTAGGGTGAAACAGATCACCAGCCCAGGCTGGATGCATGAGACAAGTGCTCGGGCCTGGTGCACCGGGAAGACCCAGAGGAATCGGGTGGAGAGGGAGGTGGGAGGGGGGATCAGGATGGGGAATACATGTAAATCTACCTGTCTTTTAGAGTTGTTGTAGGGCATCAAGTGAGATGACAGTTAAGAAACTGCTTTGTAAACTATGACGTGAAGTGAAAGTCATTCAGTCGTGTCTGACTCTTTGTGACCCCATGGCCTATATGGATCCCATGGAATTCTCCAGGTCAGAATACTGGAGTGAGTAGCCTTTCCCATTTCCAGGGGATCTTCACAACCCAGGGATCGAACCCAGGTCTCCCACATTGCAGTCAGATTCTTTACCAGCTGAGCCACAAGGGAAGCCCTTGTAAACTATACATTTGTCAACTAACATTTGCTGTGGTGGTGGTGGTACTTCATGCCTTAGCCTACAATGGAAGTGACACTTCTGTCAGATTTTGGTGACTAAGTCCCCATGTTCCTTCAATGATGTAGCACTTCTCTGTTGCTGTATAACAAACCAGCCCTGAACTTCGTGGCCTGAATCAACAGCAAGAATCTGTGATTTGGGCAGAGTTGGTGAGGACAGCTAATCTCTGTTTTGCTTGATATCAGCTTGGGGAGGTTTGAAAGCTGGCATCACCTGAAAACTCACTCACATGTCTGACAGTTGCTGCTGGCTGTAGGTTAGAACTTTTCACGGGTACATGAACTGGAACACCTACATACGCACTGATAGAGAGGAAGAGAGTGAACACATGAGGAAGAAGCGATATACGCTCACTCATATTCAGGGAAGGATTCATTTTCCACGTCTTTGTGGGAGGAATGTCAAATAATATGTGGACCACCATAGATATTACCTCCCCTCCCACCACTACTAGCTAGCATTTTTTGAGTATTTAATACATGCCAGATACATTGCTGCATTATATTATTTAATTCCTACCAAATATCTATGAGGCTAACACCATTGTACCCATTTTAATGATGACAAAAATGACCTTTAGAATGTTAAAAAGCTTCCCAAAGTTACATAGGGAAGGTCTTAGGACTAAATTTGAAGTCATGTCATTAATCACTACAAAGCATATCCTTTCACTTTGACATTACACTTGTGTGATGATAGGAATGCATTTGTTTTGTGGAATAGGAACTGACTGCTACGTGATAAGTTAGTGAATAAAATTCATTTGGCTTTATTGCTCAGATAGAGGAACACATTTGGCACATTTAAATGATGCTGCATTAAAATAAGAACCTGCCAGTAGCTTTCTCTGGTCAGTAGAAAACAGTTGAAAATTCTTACAATTAGTACCCTTTGAATAATAAGCTCTCAAGAATTTATAAGATACTTAGTGTTAGAGAAGCTATCCAAAATGTGTCTAACTCTGTCACCAGTCAGAAAGCCTTGGGAGTAAGTGGTTTAAAAATATAGAGAAAATGAAATTTAATGACTCAGCTTCTTGGTTACTTGAGTTGTGTGCTTTAGTAACTACAGCAAGTAGGACCCTTCACTGGATGATGGCCAGAGACGTTGAATACAGTGACTGTGATGGTTTGTTTCTATTACCAATACTGAGGATTGCTTTGTGATTACAGTAATCATTGCCAGTGCCATTCAACTTATGAACTCTGCCCAGCCTTGTTTATAGAGCTAACATGTTGCACACTTATTTGTTGGCTTTGAAAAATCCCAACATGTTGCCCCTGCCTGTATTGCCTTGATTGACAGTAGGGATGTGATTAATTTAGCTAAATAAGTGCGAGGCCCTTTGCTTTTCTTGGCTCTGTCAGCATAGCCTCATGGAAGGTGGTAATTATATGTGGTAGGCAAGCAGCTGTATATGGTTGTCCTTGAATGTGGAATAAATTTGGAAGGAGAAAGAGACCCACAAAGGAGAGAGAGATGAATTTCAAAGGATGCTGTCTGTAATACACAGTGTCAAATGAAACGGGTGAAATGAGATTGATAGCATCATTAGTTTGCCTTGCCTTTTGGGACATTCGGATTCAAAAATGCAAAAAATGCAAAAAAAAATGTTGTACATGTAGAGTCATACATTTGTATTCATATTCTTGCTTTACTCAAATTCAGCTGTACTGTCACTGCAAGGAATATTCCCTTTTTAAAAATTCATGTATTAAAATAAGTGAACATTTAAGCCATGGTCCAGATCTCAGTCTTTTAGTTTTGCTTTGGTTATGGCGAAATTCAAGTGAAGCAAAGTAATACTCTTTCATACATGAGCTAAGCATTTTTGAACCATCAAGTCAACTAGTAAAGACCGTTTCTATAGGACTATGGTTTGTCTTAATGGAATGCTTGTTCCAGGTTGGACAAAAAAATATATTCTAGAATAAAATATTTGGGGAGAAAAACATCAGTGCATGAAGATGCTATAGTATCTGTCACTTTTTCCTCTTGCTCAAACCTTTGTTTCTTGAAAGAGGAAACAAACAGAAAGGATAAGTCCATTGTAGGCCTATGTAGCTTGCTATCTTTTTTTTGCCTGCTAAGCATGAAATAGTTTGTAACTGTTAAGTGAAGTTTAAAATGGGCAGTTATCCATGAGAATGACACATGTTTTTACTCCACAGAGGCAGATATTTAATGAACATATGGGCATTTGATGAACACATAATTATCTTCTAAATATTTGTTTTGTAATGTTTTCAACAAAAATGCTACTTTTAAAGAGAGCAGGAGAAGTGCATGTGTTGGTTTGTCACTAAAAGTGTATTATTTCATGCCAAGATTAAAGAGGCAAAAGCTGATGCTGTACCTATCTGCCAAGCCATAGCTGTTTATTTCCAGATGACTTCGTTTTGATAGATCTCTCAAGAAACTGCATTCAATTTTTCACTGTATCCATATAACTCCAAATATCTAAGCACTTAAGTTTCAGAAGTCAGGGCCTGGGAATCTAGACTACAGGTTTAATATCGTGGAAAATTTTAGATGTTATTAAATAGCAAGCAGCTCTTAAATTTTCTCAAGGTTTATGACTATAGCAAATGAAAAATGGAGCACAGATGAGATGTTTAGTGGTATATACTCTGTACACAAAATCAGCCAAGGTGTGCATCATCGTTAACTATTTCATCCCACAAAATGGCTATACTCAAAAGCCTATATTATTTTGATTGATTCAGAGCTGTCTTAAGAATTCATGGCATTAAGTTTGTACTTCTCTCAAATCTAATAAGATTTCCATATAAATATTTTATTACTGCTTTATCTATGTATACTCTAACTAGAAGATTTGCTTTTATGTGCTAAGGCAGTGAATTTCTCTGTATATTTGGAGGAGAGGATGGGTATATGGAATGTTTTATGTTCACAGCCCAAATCTAAGTTTTCCAGTTGGATGTCCATACCTGCCCGCAGGGGCTTCCCTGGTGGCTCAGTGGTAAAGAATCCACCTGCCAATGCAGGAGACATGAGTTCGATCCCTGGGTTGAGAAGATCCCTTGAAGGAGGGCATGGCAACCCACTCCAGTATTCTTGCCTGGAGAATCCCATGGACAGAGGAGCCTAGAGACCATGGAGTTGCAAAAGAGTTGGACACGACTTAGTGACTAAACAATAACAACCTGCCCCCAGAGAGTTTAAGATAATTACTATATAATATTTGGCTAAAAATAATCAACTCATAGCCTTTCAGTTCCCACAAAATGGTAGGAATTAGCATGGCTATAGGAATACTTCAAGTACATGCTTTCCTTTAGTTATTTTGAAAATAGAAGAATAATGCATTTGGGCCACAAATATTTTTGGTTGTCTAACCTGTGCCACTTTTGAGTAGTTCATTGCACTGACTTATAATTATTGTTTACCTTTTTCCCTGTGTTCTTTAGGAGAGGAGAGATTATGCCTTAATCATCTCTATACTCCCCTTACTGAGCACAGTGAATGACACATTGAATTGAATTTTTGAATTGTGAAGTCGCTCAGTCGTGTCCAACTCTTTGCGACCCCATGGACTGTAGCCTACCAGACTCCTCAGTCCATGGAATTTTCCAGGCAAGAGTACTGGAGGGGGTTGCCATTTCCTTCTCCAGGGGATCTTCCCAACCCAGGGATCGAACCCGGGTCTCCCACATTGCAGGCAGACGCTTTACCATCTGAGCCACCAGGGAAGCATGGCACATTATGTGTTCAATAAATGAATGGTAAATGTGACTATGTAAATAAAGGCATAATCACATGACTGAAAAATCTGATCATCCTTGTAGCAATGGGTACAGGGACGTAGAGTAGGGAAATATTACTTCTAGCTTGGAGAAGGGAAAGGTAGGAATACCAGGAAAAACATTGGGAATGGGGTGACACTTGTACTGGACCTTAAAGAATGGATAGGAGGCCATTAGATTTGGTTACCAGTTCTTGGTTACTTTAGTTTCAGTGAAATGTTGAGAACAAACAGTGGTTTGAAAGAGGCTAAAATTGGGATAGGTATGAAAAAATAGAGATATAACCTCACCGTTTAAATAATTTTATGATGAGTATCAGGTGAATACTTATCTCTGAAATGAAGATGATGCTATCTTTGTAAGTATCAAATGAGAAACTAGGTAGGCAAGTATAGCGTTTGGTGTAAATACTCAGTAATTATGCTACAAAACGAACAAGGGAAAGGATGGTAGCAGGAGGGAATAGCAGATTAGAAAAAGGAAACATCTCTTTTACCAAGAATTTTGAGATTTCAAATGAGTGACAGTGATTTTCTCATAGTAAAATCTTACATAAGATTCCTCAATATTTCCTAAATCAAGTTCTAGCAGTCAAGCAAATGACTTTATTTGACTTTGGTGTCCCTCCTGTTCTTGTCTGTTTACCTTTTCCCAGTGCCTTTAAACTGTTGAGTCTCTTTCCTAATGAGTTTTTATACTTCCAGTGCTTTTCATATCTGTTCAACCTCCTTTGAAATGTATCTGTGATATATCTTTAGGATCATACTATAAGAATTACAAGGTGGGTTTCTCTATTGGCTCAGTGGCCTGACAATGCAGGAGACACAGGTTCAATTCCTGATCCAGGAAGAGCCCACATACTGTAGAGCAACTCAGTCCCTGCTCTACAACTACTGAGTCTATGCGCTGGAACCTGAGAGCTGCAACCCCTGAGCCCACGTGCCGCAGCTACTGAAGCCCCTGTGCCCTAGAGCCAGTGCTCGACCATAAGAGAAGTCATGGCAATGAGAAGCCCACATACCTCAACTAGAGAGTAGCTCCCACTCACCACAACTAGAGAAAAGCCCCTGCAGCAACGAAGACCTAGCAGAGTCAAAACTAAATAAATAAACTTAATTTTTTTTAATTTTCAAAAAAAAAAAAAGAATTACAAGGTAACAAAATCATACTAATGTCACTTTTTCAAATACTATTTTTGAATTTCAGAAGTAGTTTTAGAGAGGCCCAAAGAGTTGGACACGACTGAGTGTCTAACACTTGAATGGCTTAAGCCATTTGCCTGTCAATAATTTATATTTTACCAGTTTCCAAAAGGGATATGTCATGTCACAATAAGCTAAACCAGTGACTTTGATTAGTGATGATAATTTTAGATGTGATTTTACTCATTAGTTTTAGTAGGAGCTCCTTGGATAGATTTGCTAGGAATCTGATTCAAGCCTACAAGAGAGCCATTTGTTGGAAAATAAGTGTCTCAGTGAGTTTCAAAATATATCCTACTCAGGTTTTCCCAGTGGATTATCTTTGGACCCCAAATGAAAGGTCTACATTCTGTTTGAAAATTTGTTGCTTCTAAGTTTCAGTATTTTTGTATCAATATTATTGGGGTGGCTTATGTACAATCAGATGCATCTATTTAAAATGTAAATTTTGATGAATTTTGGCAGATGTCTACCGCTGTGAAACCATTACCTCAAACAAGATATAGAACAATTCTAACACCCCAAAAGGTTCCTCATACCACTTTGCATTCTACCCCTACCTCTGTCGCTGATCCCAAGGTCACACTGATCTGCCTTCTGTCATCATAGATTAGTTAGCATCTTCTAGAGTTTTATATTAATAGACTCATACCTATGTATTCTTTTGTGTCTGACTTCAATCAGCATAATTATTTTGAGATCTATGCTTGGTGTTACATGTTCCAGTTATTCATTCATTTTATTGATGAGTAAGTACTACCATTGGTTATTCATCTTCTTATTATAGGTATTTGGATTGTTTCCAGTTTTAGGCACTCTGAATAAAGCTGCTATGTACATGCATGCACAAGTGTTTTTGTGGACATATATCTTGATTTTTCTGGGATAAATATCATTCATGGAATGTGGGTAGGATATATGATAGGTGTATGTTCAGTTTTTTAAAGTAATTGCTGACCAGTTTTCTAAACTATTATAATATCCATTCCCACATGGACATTCCAATAGCTCCATTTGATCCACATCTTTGCTACAACAGTGCTATTCAATCCATATCTTTGCTAATTTGTGATATTTTTCTTTTTTTTTTTTAAATAGAATTAGACTTCTAAAAGGTTTATAGTGGTATGTTGTTCTCTTAATCTGCATTTCTCTGATGTCATGTATCTCTTCATATGCTTACTGGCTATTTATGTATTTTGTGAAGAGCCTGTTTAAACTTTTTATTCATGTTTTTATTGTTTTTGTCTTGTGATTATTTAATTATGAGTCATTTTATATCCTAATGTAAATAATTTCTCAGAAAACTGTAATGAAAACATTATCTCCCATTTTGCATCATTTTTTTTTTGGTATCTTTTGAAGATCAACATTTTTAAATTTTTAAAGGGTAGAATTTATCAATTCTTTATTTTACCATTTGTGCTTTTCGTTTGTATCTTTAAGAAGCCTAACCTAAATGTCAGAGATTTTCTCCTATGTTTTCTTCTAGAATAAAATTGTTCAACAGAACTTTCTGATTGATGGAAATACTCAATAGCTGCACTGTCCAACATGGGAATCACTAGCTAATTTTGACTACCAAGTGCTTGAGATATGATTAGTGATGCTGAAGAGCTTATTTTTAAATTTTACTTTAGTTTTAACATTAAATATAAATTGAGATATATGATTGTCTGTTGTATTAAGTACTGTCATTATAAAGGTTTTATAGATTTAACTTGTATATTTAGATGCCTGAACCACACATTAATTATGGTATATTGTATAAGGTGAAGTTCTATGGTAATTACTTTCCATTTGAATATCCATTTTTCCTAGCACCATTTGTTGAAAAGACTTTCCCTTCTCTGTTGAAACAGTTTGACACTTTTATTGAAAATTAATTGACCATATATTTATAAATCAATTTCTGGATTCTGTATTATGTCCTGAATTCCGTATTATGTGGATCTGCCTGAAAGCTAGGAGTGTCATTACTGGATTATTCAGTAAGATGATATTTAACCTTGTGAAAGTGAAAGTCACTCAGTCATGTCCCCGACTCTTTGAGACCCCATGGACTTTGTGAAGTCCATGGAATTCTCCAGGCCAGAATGCTGGAGTGGGTAACCTTTCCCTTCTCTGGGGGATCTTCCCAACCCAGGGATTGAACCCAGGTCTCCCACATTGCAGGCGGATTCTTTACCCAACTGAGCCATAAGGAATGCCCAAGAATACTGTAGTGGGTAGCCTATCCCTTCGCCAGCGGATCTATCTGACCCAGGAATCGAACTGGGGTCTCCTGCATTGCAGGCGTTTTCTTTACCAACTGAGCTATCAGGGAAGCCCTTTAACTATGCAGGAAACTGCAAAGTTTTCTTCCAAAATGCCTGTATCTTTGCGCTTTCCCACCAACAATGAATGAGATCTCCTATTGCCCCATATCCCTGTCAGCATTTGATATTGTCAGTTTTTTATGATTTTAGTCATTCTAATGAGTGAAGAAAGCTGAACACTGAAGAATTGATGCTTTTGAACTGTGGTGTTGGAGAAGACTCTTGAGAGTCCCTTGAACTGCAAGAAGATCCAATCAGTCCATCCTAAAGGAGATCAGTCCTGGGTGTTCATCGGAAGGACTGATACTGAAGCTGAAACTCCAATACTTTGGCCACCTCATGCGAAGAGTTGGATCATTGGAAAAGACCCTAATGCTTGGAAGGATTGGGGGCAGGAGGAGAAGGGGACGATGGAGGATGAGATGGTTGGATGGTATCACCGACTCAATGGACATGGGTTTGGGTAGACTTCAGAAGTTGGTGATGGACAGGGAGCCCTGGCGTGCTGCGATTCACGGGGTTGCAAGGAGTCAGACACGACTGAGCAACTGAACTGAACTGAACTGAATGAGTATGTAGTAGTATCTCATTATTTTAATTTACAATTTTCTAATGTCATATTATGTTGAGCATCTTTTCATATGTTTATTTGCAATCCTATTTGTAGAAATACCTATTCACATCTTTTGTCCATTTTTTATGTGAGTTACTTGTTTTCTCTTTGTTGAGTTTTAAGTTTTCTTTTCATATTTAGGATATAAGTTATTTATCAGATATATATTGATGGAATATTTTCGCAGTTTTTTTAACCATTATCTTATGGTGTCTTTTATAGAACACATATTTTTAATTTTCATGAAGTTCACATCAGTTTTTCCTTTCATGAGTCATACATTTTTTTTTAATCTAAAAAGACTTATGGTTCAAAATGACAAAGTAGAAGGACATGCACGCATGTCCAGTGAGAGCACCAAAATCACAACTAGCTACTGCACAACCATTGGCAAGAGGATGAAGAAACTTACAAACAAACAAACATACCCCACATCCAGAGTCAAAGGAGAAGCCACAACAAGATGGTAGGATGAGTGCAATCATGATAAAATCAAATCCCATACTGGCCAGGGGGGCGACACACAAACTGGAGAATAATAATACCAAAGAAGTTCATCCACTGTTGTGAAGATTCTGCACCCCACATCAGGCTTCCCAGCCTGGGGATCCAGCAAAAGGACTAGGGATCCCCAGGGAATAAGACTTTGAAATCCAGCAGGATTTGATTGCAGGACTTCAAAAGGACTGGGGGAAACTCTGTTTCCAAGAAACAGAGACCCCAATCTTGTGAACAAAATCTTACATACACCAGGGCCCAGGGGAAAGGAGCCATGACCCCACAGGAAACTGAATCAGACCTACCTGCTAGTGTTGGAGGGTCTCCTGTGCAGGCATGGGTCAGCAGTGGCTCACTGAAGGGATGGAAGCCCTGGTAGCAGCAGTCCTGAGAGGTTCCCCTCAGAGTGAGCCCTCTACTGTGGGCAAGAATCCCTTAGAAGAAATGGAGTAGCCATCACAGTCAAAAAAAGAGTGCAAAATGCAGTATTTGGATGCAATCTCAAAAATGACAGAATGATCTCTGTTCGTTTCCAAGGCAAACTATTCAATATCACAGTAATCCAAGTCTGTGCCCCCACCAGTAATGCTGAAGAAGCTGAAGTTGAACAGTTCTTTGAAGACCTACAAGACATTCTAGAACTAACACCCAAAAAAGATGTCCTTTTCATTATAGGGGACTGGAATGCAAAAGTAGGAAGTCAAGAAACACCTGGAGTAACAGGGAAATTTGGCCTTGGAGTACAGAATAAAGCAGGACAAAAGCTAATAGGGTATTGCCAAGAGAACGCACTGGTCATAGCAATCACCGTCTTCCAACAATACAAGAGAAGACTCTACACATATACATCACCAAATGGTAAACACTGATATCAGATTGATCATATTCTTTGCAGCCAAAGATGGAGAAGCTCTATACAGTCAGCAAAAACAAGACTGGGAGCACACTGTGGCCCAGATCATAAAATCATTATTGCCAAATTCAGACTTAAATTGAAGAAAGTAGGGAAAACCACTAGACCTATCAAGTATGACCTAAATCAAATCCCTAACGATTACACAGTGGAAGTGAGAAATACATTTAAAGGACTAGATATGGTAGAGTTCCTGATGAACTATGGATGGAGGTTCAAGACATTGTAAGGGAGACAGGGATCAAGACCATCCCCAAGAAAAAGAAATGCAAAAAAGCAAAATGTCTGTCTGAGGAGGCTTTAAAAACAGCTGTCAAAAGAAGAGAAGCAAAAAGCAAAGGAGAAAAGGAAAGATATATCCATTTGAATGCAGAATTCCAAAGAATAGCAAGGAGACATAAGAAAGCCTTCCTCAGTGATCAGTGCAAAGAAATAGAGGAAAAAAATAGAATGGGAAAGACCAGAGATCTCTTCACGAAAACTAGAGATACCAAGGGAACACTTCATACAAAGATGGGCTCAATAATGGACAGAAACGGTATGGACCTAACAGAAGCAGAAGATATTAAGAAGAAGTGGCAAAAATACACAGAAAAACTGTACAAAAAAGATCTTCATGACCCATATAATCACAATGGTATGGTCACTCACTTAGAACCAGACATCCTGGAATGTGAAGTCTAGTGGGCCTTAGGAGGCATTACCACGAACAAACCTAGTGGAGGTGATGGAATTCCAGTTGAACTATTTCAAAACCCAAAAGATTATGCTGTGACAGTGCTGCAGTCAATATGTCAGCAAATTTGGAAAACTCAACAGTGGCCACAGGACTGGAAAAGGTCAGTTTTCATTCCAGTCCCTAAGAAAGGCAATGCTAAAGAATGTTCAAACTACTGCACAATTGCACTCATCTCACACGCTAATAAAGTAATGCTCAAAATTCTCCAAACCAGGCTTCAACAGTACTTGAACCATGAACTTCCAGATGTTCAAGTTGCACTTAGAAAAGGCAGAGGGAACAGAGATCAAAATGCCAACATCTGCTGGATCATCAAAAAAGCAAGAGAGTTCCAGAAAAAACATTTACTTCTGCTTTATTGACTATAAAGTCAATAAAGTCAAAGCCTTTGACTGTGTGTATCACAGTAAACTGTGAAAAATTCTGAAAGAGATGGAAATATCAGACCACCTGACCTGCCTCTTGAGAAATCTGTATGCAGGTCAGGAAGCAAAAGTTAGAACTGGACATGGAACACCAGACTGGTTCCAAATAGCAAAAGGAGTATATCAAGGCTGTATATTGTCATCCTGCTTATTTAACTTATATGCAGAGTACATCATGAGTAATGCTGGGCTAGATGAAGCACAAGCTGGAATCAAGATTGCTGGGAGAAATATCAATAACCTCAGATATGCAGATGACACCACCCTTACAGCAGAAATTATAAAAGAATTGAAGAGCCTCTTGTGTTTTTTTTTTAATTTCTATTTTTTTAATTATTATTATTTATTTATTTATTTTTTTTATTAGTTGGAGGCTAATCACTTCACAACATTTCAGTGGGTTTTGTCATACATTGATATGAATCAGCCATAGATTTACACGTATTCCCCATCCCGATCCCCCCTCCCACCTCCCTCGCCACTCGATTCCTCTGGGTCTTCCCAGTGCACCAGGCCCGAGCACTTGTCTCATGCATCCCACCTGGGCTGGTGATCTGTTTCACCATAGATAATATACATGCTGTTCTTTCAAAACATCCCACCCTCACCTTCTCCTACAGAGTTCAAAAGTCTGTTCTGTACTTCTGTGTCTCTTTTTCTGTTTTGCATATAGGGTTATCTTTACCATCTTTCTAAATTCCATATATATGTGTTAGTATGCTGTAATGTTCTTTATCTTTCTGGCTTACTTCACTCTGTATAAGGGGCTCCAGTTTCATCCATCTCATTAGAACTGATTCAAATGAATTCTTTTTAATGGCTGAGTAATATTCCATGGTGTATATGTACCAGAGCTTCCTTATCCATTCATCTGCTGATGGGCATCTAGGTTGCTTCCATGTCCTGACTATTATAAACAGTGCTGTGATGAACATTGGGGTGCACGTGTCTCTTTCAGATCTGGTTTCCTCAGTGTGTATGCCCAGAAGTGGGATTGCTGGGTCATATGGCAGTTCTATTTCCAGTTTTTTAAGAAATCGCCACACTGTTTTCCATAGTGGCTGTACTAGTTTGCATTGCCACCAACAGTGTAAGAGGGTTCCCTTTTCTCCACACCCTCTCCAGCATTTATTGCTTGTAGACTTTTGGATAGTAGCCATCCTGACTGGCGTGTAATGGTACCTCATTGTGGCTTTGATTTGCATTTCTCTAATAATGAGTGATGTTGAGCATCTTTTCATGTGTTTGTTAGCCATCTGTATGTCTTCTTTGGAGAAATGTCTGTTTAGTTCTTTGGCCCATTTTTTGATTGGGTCATTTATTTTTCTGGAATTGAGCTTCAGGAGTTGCTTGTATATTTTTGAGATTAATCCTTTGTCTGTTTCTTCATTTGCTATTATTTTCTCCCAATCTGAGGGCTGTCTTTTCACCTTACTTATAGTTTCCTTTGTAGTGCAAAAGCTTTTAAGTTTCATTAGGTCCCATTTGTTTAGTTTTGCTTTTATTTCCAATATTCTGGGAGGTGGGTCATAGAGGATCTTGCTGTGATTTATGTCGGAGAGTGTTTTGCCTATGTTCTCCTCTAGGATTTTTATAGTTTCTGGTCTTACATTTAGATCTTTAATCCATTTTGAGTTTATTTTTGTGTATGGTGTTAGAAAGTGTTCTAGTTTCATTCTTTTACAAGCAGTTGACCAGTTTTCCCAGCACCACTTGTTAAAGAGGTTGTCTTTTTTCCATTGTGTTTCCTTGCCTCCTTTGTCAAAGATAAGGTGTCCATAGGTTCGTGGATTTATCTCTGGGCTTTCTATTCTGTTCCATTGATCTATGTTTCTGTCTTTGTGCCAGTACCATACTGTCCTGATGACTGTGGCTTTGTAGTAGAGTCTGAAGTCAGGCAGGTTGATTCCTCCAGTTCCATTCTTCTTTCTCAAGATTACTTTGGCTATTCGAGGTTTTTTGTATTTCCATACAAATTGTGAAATTATTTGTTCTAGTTCTGTGAAAAATACCGTTGGTAACTTGATAGGGATTGCATTGAATCTATAGATTGCTTTGGGTACAATAGCCATTTTGAGAATATTGATTCTTCCAATCCATGAACACGGTATGTTTCTCCATCTGTTTGTGTCCTCTTTGATTTCTTTCATCAGTGTTTTATAGTTTTCTATGTATAGGTCTTTTGTTTCTTTAGATAGATATACTCCTAAGTATTTTATTCTTTTTGTTGCAATGGTGAATGGTATTGTTTCTTTAGTTTCTCTTTCTGTTTTTTCATTGTTAGTATATAGGAATGCAAGGGATTTCTGTGTGTTAATTTTATATCCTGCAACTTTACTATATTCTTCAATTAGCTCTGTAATTTTCTGGAAGAGTCTTTAAGGTTTTCTATGTAGAGGATCATGTCATCTGCAAACAGCGAGAGTTTCACTTCTTTAAAGAGCCTCTTGTTGAAAGTGAAAGAGGGGAGTGAAAAAGTTGGCTTCAAGCTCAACATTCAGAAAACTAAGACATTAGCATCCAGTCCCATAACTTCATGGCAAATAGATGGAGAAACAGTGGAAACAGTGACAGACATTACTTTTTTGGGCTCCAAATCACTGCAGATGGTGCTTGCAGCCATGAAATTAAAAGATGCTTACTCCTTGGGAGAAAAGTTATGACCAAGCTAGGCAGCATATTAAAAAGCAGAGACGTTACTTTGCCAACAAGGTCCATCTAGTCAAGTCTATGCTTTTTCCAATAGGCATGTATGGATGTGAAAGCTGGACTATAAAGAAAGCTGAGCACTGAAGAATTGATGCTTTTGAACTATGCTATTGGAGAAGCCTCTTCAGAATCCCTTGGACTGCATCGAGATTCACCCAGTCAATCCTGAAGGAAATCAGTCATGAATATTCATTGGAAGAACTGATGTTGAAGCTGAAACTCCAATACTTTGGCCACCTGATGCGAAGAGCTGACTCATTGGAGAATACCCTGATACAGGGAAAGATTGAAGGCAAGAGGAGAAGGGGACCACAGAGGATGAGGTGTTTGGATGACATCACTGACTCAATGGACATGAGTTTGAGTGAACTCCGGGAGTTGGTGATCAACAGGGAGGCCTGGTGTGCTGCAGTCCATGGGGTCCAAAGAGTTGGATATGACTGAGAGACTGAATTGAACTGAACTGATAGCCTGTAGAATGGGTTGCCTCAGGTAAAACAGCTACCTTGGATGGCGCACAACCCCACCCATCAGCAGACAACTGAATCGTCATTTTACTTAGCATGGCCCTGCCCAACAAAATAAGATCCTGTTTTTCCCATCACCAGTCCCTCCCATCAGGAAGCCTCTTAACCTCATCCACCAGAGGGCAGGTAGGAGAAGCAAGAAGAACTACAGTCTGACAGCCACCAGCATGAAAACTACATCACAGAAAGTTATTAAAAAAAATGCATATAGGGTCATCATTACCATCTTTCTAAATTCCATATATATGTGTTAATATACTCTATTGGTGTTTTTCTTTCTGACTTACTTCACTCTGTGATGCATGAAACAGGGCACTCAAAGCCAGTGCACTGGGACAACCCAGAGAGATGGGAGGGGGTGGGAGGTGGAAGAAGGGTTTGGAATGAGGGGACACATGTACACCCATGGCTAATTAATATCAATGTATGGCAAAAACCTCCACAATATTGTAAAGTAATTTGCCTCCAATTAAAATAAATAATTTTTTTTTAAATGAAGAGAATTATGTCCCAGATGAAAGGACAAGATAAAACCCCAGAAAAACAACTAAATGAAGTGGAAATAGGAAAGATTCCAGAAAAAGAATTCAGAATAACCATAGTGAAGATGATCCAGGATCTCAGAAAAAGAATGGAAAAGATGTAAGAAATGTTTACTAAAGACTTACAAGAGCTAAAGAACAAACAGAAATGAATGCTACACTAGAAGGAATAGAAAGCAGAATAACTGAGACAGAAGAACAGATAAGTGACCTGGAAGACAGAATGGTGGAAATCACAGCTACAAAACAGAATATGGATAAAAGAATGAAAATTAATGAAGAGAGACTAAGAGACCTCTGGCACAACATGAACCACACCAACATTCACGTTATAGGGATCCCAGAAAGAGAGAAAGAATCTGAGAAAATATTTGAAGAGATAATAGCTGAAAACTTCCCTAACATGGGAAAGGAAATAGTTAAACAAATCCAAGAATCAGAGTCCCAAGCAGGATAAACCCAAGGAGAAACACATTGAGACACACAGTAATCAAACTGATGAAGAAAATTAAAGACAAAGATAGAATATTAAACCTAACAAGGGAAAAACAACAAATAATATACAAGGGAACTCCCATAAGGTTATCAGCTGATTTCTTGACAGAAGCTCTGTAAGCCAGAAGGGAATGGTATTATATATTTAAAGTGATGAAGGGAAGAGCCTATACAAGAATATTCTATCCAGCAGCCTTTCTCTGATTTGATGGAGAAATCAAAAGCTTTCCAGACAAGCAAAAGTTAAGAAAATTCATCACTACCAAACCAGTTTTACAACAAATGCTAAAGGGATTTCTCTCGGCAGGAGACACAAGAGAAGAAAAAGACCTAAACAAAACAAAGCCAAAACATTTTAAAAAATGATAATAGGATCGTACATCTTGATAATTACCTTAAATGCAAATGGATGAAATGCACCAACCAAAAGACATAGACTGCCCAGGCAGATGAAAACATGTAGATGTATGCACTTCCACTTATCACATCACTCTACTTAACCCCCAAATTGTATGTAATTATTTTATATTGTTAGGTTAATCATGCTTCCATTATGGTTTGGGACTGTAATTATTTTTTGTCTGACTGTTGGCTGTGAAAACTGATAAACATCTTTTGCTATTGTGAAAAAAAGCCATAGGCAAACCAAATGAATAGGAGTTTCCCCCACACCACCAAGCCGTTCTTCAGCATCGTCTGGATGTACTACAATTAAATCAATTCTGACAAAAAGGGTTCAGTCCTATAAGAATGTCCCCCTACTCCCTGCCCTTCATATATGAAATGCAAGTCCAGGTTATTGCCTGAGCTTCTATCCAGTTGACTGTACATCAGAGGTGCAAACCCAGGACATTTTCCTCAGGTTCGACTGATTTGCTAGAGCAGTTCACAGAACTCAGAAACATTTAACTTACTAGATCACCAATTTATTACAAAAAGATGAAACTCAGGAACAGCCAGATGATAGAGATGCATAGGGCAAGGGTGGGAAGGAGCAAGGAATTTCCATCCCTCTCCAGGCATGTCACTCACTGTCCCAGCACTTCCATGTGTTCATCAACCCAGAAACACTGTTCTTTTGAGTTTTAGTGGAAATTTCCCATGTGAGCTGTTGGAGCTGTTGTTCAAACCTCTAGCCACCGTTTGGTGGAAGAGAGGGGCAAGCAATCAGTACTCATCCCTAGGTGGGGTCCAAGTTACCTCATTAACATGGAAAAGACACCTTTTAGCACTCCAACTACTTAGGAAATTTTTAAAAAGTTTTAGGAGTTATGTGCCAGAAACAGAGATGAAATCCAAATATATATATTTCTTACTATAAACCATAATATCACAATTACCTCCTAGAAATTTTATATTTTGCATTTTACATTTAAGTTTATACTTCATTTTGAGTTAATTTTTGATAAGTGGTCTGTATGTAGATTCATTTTTTTGTATGTGAGAGTTGTTATTCCATCATTATTTATTGAAAAGACCATCTTTTCTTCATTGAATTGCATTTGCTCTTTTGTTAAAGTTTGGTTATCTATATTTGTGTGAGTCCATTTCTGGACTTTCTGTTTTGTTCCATTGATCTATTTGTCTATTCTTCACCAATATCACACTCACTCAATAATTGTGGCTTTACAGTAACTCTTGAAATTGAATAGTGTCAATTTTCTGACTTTATTCTTCTTAAGTCTTGTGTTAGCTATCTGCATTTTGTGCCTTTGCATATAAACTCGATAACCTGTTTGTCAGTATCCATAAAATTAATAATTGAGCTTTTGTTTAAGTTAATACTGAATATTGGGAAGAATCAACATTATAATAATACTGAGTCTTCCTATCCATGAACATGGAATACTTCCTCATCTGCTTAAGTCTTCTATGATTTATGTCAATAAGATTTATATTTTTTCTCATATAGATATTGCATATATTTTGTTAGACTTATTCCTAAATCATTTTTTGAGGTGCTAATCAAATGGTATTGTTTTTTAAATTTCAAATTCCAATTATTCATTACTAGTATATAGGAAAGCCACTGATTTTGTATATCAGTCATGTAGCCTATAAACTTGTTGTAATTACTTATTAGTTCTGGAAGTTTTTTGTTGTTGATTCTTTAGGATTTTCTACAAAATTGTGTCATCTGTAAACAGTTTTATTTTTTTCATTCCCTCTCTGTATATCTTTTATTCTCTTTTCTTGTCTTGTTACACTAGTTAAGAGTTCCAGAACAATGTAGAATAGGTATAATGAGAAGGCACTTCCCTGTCTTGTTCCTGATCTTAATGAGAAAGCATTTAGTTTTTCACCATGATATTAACTTTAGTGTTTTTTTTTTGTTGTTGTTTTTTTTGGGGTAGATTTTAAGAAATCAACTTGAAGAAGTTCCTCTCTTTTTAATTTGCTGAGAGTTTTTATCATGAATGACTGTTGGGTTTTTTTTTTTTTTTTTTTTATTTAGTGTTAACATCAGGTGATTTTTCTTCTATTGCCTGGTAATATGATGGATTAAATTAATTGAAATTTAAATGTTGAATTAACCTTGAACACTTTGAATAAATCCCATTCAGTTATGGTGCATAATTCTTTTATGCATTGTTGGATATGATTTACTAAATTTTGTTGAGTTTTGAAGCTATGTTTATGAGAGAGATTGATTTATTGTTTTCCTTTCTTATAAGGTGTTTTTTCAGTATTAACCAGACCTCATAGAATGAGTTGGGAGTTGTTCACTGTGCTGCTATTTTTCAGAAGAGGTGTACAGAACTGATACGTTTTTTCCCTTAAATATTTGGTAGAAGTTACTAATGAAACTATCTGAGCTTAGTGTGTTCTTCTGAAAGGTTGTTAATTACTGATTGAATTTCTTTAATAGATATGGTTAAAACAGATTAGCCATTTTTCCTTCTGGGTTTTGGTCGATTTTGTCTGCTACTAACGTTTGTATCTCATCAAAATTCAGACGTTGAAATTTATTTTCCAATGTTTTGTTGTTCGGAGGTAGGGCCATTTAGGAGATTACTAGTTCATGAAGACAAAGCCTCGATAAATGGGATTAGTGAGCTTATAAAGAGACCCCAGAAAGCCCCCTTGCCCCTTCTGCTGTGTGAACACACAGTGAGAACACAGACATTCATCTATGAACCATGAAGTCCTCACTAAACACTGAATCTGTTGGCACCTTATTCTTGGACTGCCCAGCCTCCAAAACTTTGAGAAATTTTTGATGTTTAAAAGTCACCCAGTTTATGGAAGTTTGTTACAGCAGCTCAAATGGATTAAGACAATGTCTTTCACTGTCTTTCCAATTTCAACTGAAATTCAACTAAGTTGTCGAACATATGGACATAATATTCCTTAACGTCTATGTGATCAGTAGCGATGATCTCTCTTCACTTCTGATATTAGTAACTAGTGCAATCTCTTTGTTCTTGATTATAATATAATAGACTTTAGCCAAGGTGGTTTGTTAGTCACTCAGTCGTGTCTGACTCTTTGTGACCCCGTGAACTGTCATATTCCTCCATCCATGGGATTTTCCAGTCAAGAATACTGGAGTGGGTAGCCATTCCCTTCTCCAGGACATCCTCCCAACTCAGGGATTGAACCCAGGTCTCCTGCATTGCAGGCAGATTCTTTACCATCTGAGCCACCAGGGAAGCCCAGCCAGGCTAAAATCGGATCAATTGTTTTATTTATCTTGTCAGAGAACTTTTAGTTTTGTTGATTTTTCTCTATTGTTTTCTTTACATTTTATCATTTTTATTATTTATTTTCCTCTTCTTGCTTTAGATTTTCTTTTCTTTCTCTTGTTTCTAAGGCGTATACTTAGATTATTGATTTCAGATCTTTTTTCCTAATATATACATACACACAGGCACACACATGTGTGCGTGTATATCTATATAATTATCTATCTCTCTCTCTCTCTCTCTCTCTATATATATATATATATATATATATATAGTGCTATAGATTTCCATCCATCTAAGCACTGGTTTCACTGTATCCTACACATTTTAATAAGCTGTGTTTCCATTTTCACTTAATTCAAAATATTTTAAAACTATGTAGTATATACACATTCATAGTATGTATTTGTGTGTAGGTGATTTACTGTATATCCTTACTGATTTCCTTCCTGCTGAATTGGTCAATTACTTATAGAAGTGTGTTGACATCTCCCAACTCTAATAGTGGATTTGTGTATTTTCCCTTGCAGTTCTATCAACATTTGCCTCACATATTCTCATGTTCTATATCTAGGTACATACACATCCAGGACTGTTAAGCCTTTCTGGAGAATTTACCCCTTTATCATTATGTAATACCCCCATTTAGTCTTGATGATTTTCTTACCTCTGAAATATTTTTTTTGCATAAAATTAATATAGCTACTCCATCTTTCATTTGATTATGTTACCTTGGTATATATTTCTCTCTTAACTTTTATTCTATCTGGTTAGAATGCAACACTACTAAACTGATAATAAAGAAAAGCAGGTTGAACTATTTTGAAAATAAAGTATACTATGATAGATTTTGGAAAATTAGCTGCTATAATTTATCTATCCCATATGTATGTACTTTTGTAATTTGACTCTGCTCCTCCTCCGAAGAGATAGACTCTATATCCATTTCCCTATGAATCTAGGCTAAAATTTTGACTTGCTTAGATTCATAAAATGTGGTGGAAGTCAGTTTTGGAGTTCTAACCTTAACCCTATAAACTTCTGCTCTCACTATAGTGCTGCCCGGAGACTTTCCTGTCAATAAAGTCTGGGATGGTCTCTGAGGATGAGATCACATAGTCCATTTTTACAGCTCATATCAGCTTCCAGACAAATGAGTGAGGCCATATGGAATGATTCATTCTCAGCTGAGTCAATAGGAAGCTGAAGTTGATAGCATCAGAGGGATCACCTAACAGACGATTCTATGGAATCATAAATATATAAAATAGTTGTTTTGTTAAGCTTCTCAATTTGGGGATGCTTTATTATACACCAATGAAAATTGATATTCCTTTTCTATGAGCAACAAATTTCTCTTTTCTCAGTTTGTTTTCTTCACTTCTTTATCTTAACTAAAACCAGGCTCTTTGCAGTTTTCTCAAATTCAAAGAAACTGTTCTTATACCACATAAACCTTAGATAAAATATATTGAATAATTATATTCCTTGATCCCCATTGTTCTTTATAGATCATTATTCCTCCATTCTCCTATTTAATACTCTCTGCATTTTTTATCTTCATGCTATAATGCTGTCACTTACTGTCATCTGCTAATCCTTCTTCTTCTTGTCATCTACATCCAATATGCTACTGGGGAAAAGCAGAGGGCAATCACTAATAGCTGCAGGAAGAATGAAGCAGCTGAAAGAAAGTGGAAACAATGCTCAGTTGTGGATGTGTCTGGGGGTAAAAGTAAAGCCTGAAGCTGTAAGGAGCAATACTACATAGGAACCTGGAATGTCAGGTAAATCATGGTAAATTGGATGTGATCAAGCAGGAGATGGCAAGAGTGAACATCGAAATTTTAAGAATCAGTGAACTAAAATGAACAGGAATGGGCAGATGTAATTCAGATGACCATTATGCATACTACTGTGGGAAATAATCCCTTAGAAGAAATAGACTAGCTCTCATAGTCAACAAGACAGTCCAAAATGCAGTACTTGAGTGCAGTCTCAAAATGACAGAATGATCTTTGTTCACTTCCAAGGCAAATCATTCAACATCCCAGTAATCCAAGTCTATGCCCCAGTCACTAATGCTGAAGAAGTTGAAGTTGAATGGTTCTGTGAAGACCTATAAAGCCTTCCTTATAGACCTTATAGAGCCAACTCATTGGAAAAGGCCCTGATGCTGGGAAATATTGAGGGCAGGAAGAGAAGTGGGCAACAGAGGATGAGCTGATTGGATGGCATCACCGACTCAATGGACATGAGTTTGAGCAATCTCCAGGAGATAGTGAAGGACAGGAAAGCCTAGAGTACTGCAGCCCATGGGGTCGCAGAGAGATGGAGGGGACTTACTGACTGAACAACAACAACCACCGACATCCTAGTCAGACTCCCTGAATCATGCATCTTGCTCACTTTCTTCCTCCTCATACATAAACTTTTTAGGATTCCTAGTTTTACATACCTTTCTGAATCATTCAGCGGCTTGGTAACTCAATCCCTTGATCTCACTCTCTTCCAGAAATCTTTTCATACACTTTATCAAAGTTACTGTTTGCAGTGATCATAACCTGGATCTTATATCCATTCATTCTTGCTGAATTTTACTCCTCTACAAATCCTCTAAATGTTAGAATAACTTAGGATATGTTCTTAGGTACTTTTAAAACCCATGTTGGTTTAAAACCCAAGTTGGTCTTATTGATTTTTATTTATTAATTAAATGCTACACTGGATGTATATTCCCTACTCATATATCTTCCTGAACCACTGCCTACTTGACATTTCCTCTTGCATGTCTTGAAAACATCTTAAATGTGCTGTCCAAAGTAGACTCTGTTTTTCCCATTTAAGCTGATCTCCCGAATCAGTAAATCTATGGTACTCATCTCTACAAGGCAGAGACTAAAGTGTTCTTTATTGCCTCATTCTCCTCATATTTATATATAATTCTTCATAAGTATGATATAAACTTCTTTTGGAATATATTTTATTAAGTCTGTATTGAATTTATTACAACATTGCTTCTATTTTATTTATTTATTTGCTTATGAGGCATGTTGGATCTTAGTTTAGTAACCAGGGATCAAACCCACAAACCCTGCATTGGAAGGTGGGGTCTTAACCACTGGACCACCAGGGAAGTCCCTGTAATATATCGTGTATGCATGTTAAGTCGCTTCAGTCGTGTCCGACTCTTTGTGACTCTGTGGACTGTAATCCGCCAGGGTCCTCTGTCCATGGGATTCTCCAGGCAAGAATACTGGAATAGATTGCCATGCCCTCCTCCAGGGGCTCTTCCCAACCCAGGGACTGAACATTTCCTGTATTGGCAGGCGGGTTCTTTACAACCAGTGCCACCTGGGAAGTCCAGAATATATTTTAAATCCATACAATTATCTACATTTATAGTTCAAACCAAGAACCCCTTACCTGGACTATTGCAACAGCCATCTAACTGATTATCTGTTTCACTTTTTTATAACTCTATAGTTTATTCTATGCAGAGAAAGCAGATACTTCTTTTTCTAAAAATTTGAATGAAATCACACCACATCACTATTTTAACTCTTCAATGGCTACACATTGAATTTACAATAGATGCTGTGGTCTGTAATGTGGCCTAAAAAGGTCCTCTAGAATATGGCCTCTGTCTACCTCTCTGACCTTATCCATCATGATTTCCCTCATTTGCAATGTTCTGATCACAGCAGCTCTCTTTCTGTTCCTGAAACTTATAAAGTTTTGCCAGGCGTAGATCATTTTTACTAACTACTGTTACTGGACATGGAACAACAGACTGGTTTCAAATAGGAAAATGAGTACATCAAGGCTGTATATTGTCACCCTGCTTATTTAACTTCTATGCAGAGTATATCAGGAGAAACGCTGGGCTGGAAGAAGCACAAGCTGGAATCAAGACTGCCGGGAGAAATATCAGTAACCTCAGATATGCAGATGATACCACCCTTATGGCAGAAAGTGAAGAGGAACTAAAAAGCCTCTTGATGAAAGTGAAAGAGGAGAGTGAAAAAGTTGGCTTAAAGCTCAACATTTAGAAAACTAAGATCATGGCATCAGGTCCCATCACCTCATGAAAGATAGATGGGGAAACAGTAGAAACAGTGTCAGACTATTTTTTTGGGCTCCAAAATCACTGCAGATGGTTATTGCAGCCATGAAATTAAAAGACGTTTGCTTCTTGGAAGGAAAGTTATGACCAACCTAGATAGCATACTTAAAAAAGCAGAGACATTACTTTGCCAACAAAGGTCTGTCTATTCAAGGCTATGGTTTTTCCAGTGGTCATGTATGGATGTGAGAGTTGGACTGTGAAGAAAGCTGAGCACCGAAAAATTGATGCTTTTGAACTGTGGTGTTGGAGAAGACTCTTGAGAGTCCCTTGGACTGCAAGAAGATCCAACCAGTCCATCCTAAAGGAGATCTCTCCTGGGTGTTCATTGGAAGGACTGATGCTGAAGCTGAAACTCCAATACTTTGGCCACCTCATGCGAACAGTTGACTCATTGGAAAAGACCCTGATGCTGGAAGGGATTGGGGGCAGGAGGAGAAGGGGACGACAGATGATGAGATGTTGGATGGCATCACCGACTCAATGGACATGAGTTTGAGTAAACTCCCGGAGTTGGTGATGGACGGGGAGGCCTGGCATGCTGCAATTCATGGGGTCACAAAGAGTCAGACACGACTGAGCGACTGAACTGAACTGAACTGTTACTTCATGCAGTCATCTGCCCCAAATCTTCTATCCTAAATCATCACATGGCTTTCATTACCACAAATTTCAACTAGATTTCCCCCTTCACTCCCTGTTTTAGACTACTTTATTTCTTTCACAACTTTACTATTTTAATTATGTACTGTAACAACATTTTCTTGTTTTTGTTATTTTCCTTCATGATAATATAAACTCCATAAGAGCAGGCACTGTGTGTCTCATGTTTAGTGCTGTATCCTCGGTGCTTAGCCAACTAGCACAGTGTTTTTCACATAATAAGTGCTCAGAAAGTACATAATGAATGCATTAATAAATTGAGTGACTGTGGTATTGACTGTATTGGTTGCTTCAGCATTACCTCCTAGATAGATCTTAGGATTGTGGGGTTAGAAAACAATCTGTGCCATCATTAATAATTACTGAATAGAAGCTGTAGGAGATGTGGGAGGATTTAATGTGTCTAATAAATATAGAATAAGTGATATTTAGTATGTACGAAGGATTTTGCTAAATATTGTGCATTCAGTGGTAAATATAAGAAATGAGATTTATGACCTTATGAAAACGGTAGTCTTGGAAGCATTTCAGGGCATTCGGTAATCTTTTTGTGCATAGCCCTGTTCTGTATACAGGTATGAGAGGGAGCGTTGATTTGTGGGGCTGGTGGCTCAGCAGGAAAGAATCTTCCTGCATTGGAGGAAGCACAGGAGGCGCAAGTTCGATCCCTGTGTTGGGAAGATTCCCTGGAGGAGGAAAGTGGCACCTCACTCCAGTATTCTTGCCTGGGAAATCCCATGGATAGAGGAGCCTAGCAAGCTATAGTCCATAGGATTGCAAAGAGTTTTACATGACCGAAGCATCTTAGTGTGCACATAAGAAATAGGAGTTGGTGTAAGATTTGAGAAACGGAGAAAAATGAGCTACTAAGAGAGGTAGGACAAAAACATCATTTATTCATTCCCTGAATCTCTCAACCTATATTCTCCCAGCACACACACACACCACACACACATAACACAAATACACACACAATTTACCTTTCCCTCTATATGCTAGGTTGCACAGTGTGAAGAGAAAGAGTCGATACTTAAAGTAGTTTAGTGAATTGCCTACAGATTTCCGAAAGCTCAGGTACTGGGACATTGGAGTTACTATTGGAAAAGTAACTAAGTATGTGCTCAGAATATACAACCATAGGGTCAAGAAAGGGCTGGGGAAAGGTGAGTGATATCTGATGGTAAAACTTGAGGGAAAAAGCAGAACTAAGTTTTTAGGTGGAGAGGTTAAAGGATCAAGAGAAGTAGATGCTCATGGAACTAAAAATGATTTTTGTGATGAGTGTCTTTTGTTTGCTGAAAAAGAGAATCATATCAAGGATGAAAAATTTGGTTAAAAGGAGAAAAGTAGCATTATTTGTAGAAAGTATAATTATACACCTAAAAACCCATGAAAATAAAGTGTAAAATTGAGAGTGACATTGCAGTAAATGACCCATTACAAGAATATATATATATATATTTATATAAATAAATCAATATCATTCCTATATACTGATAATAGTAGCTCTAGTGGGGATAACCTTATATTTACAAAAACACAATATGCCTAGGAATACCCCCAAAACAGTAAGAAAATGAAAAATAAAATTCATAGCTGAAATACATTTAAATTTTTTTGAGAAAAAGAAATATGTCATGTTCTTGGATGGGAATATTAAATATAATAAGTAAATCAATTTGTAGGATGTATAGAATTAGCACAATTCCTGAAATTGTTCTAAAGTCAATCTTGAAGAATACCTAAAGGAATTTTGAAAAATAAGTTATAAAGAAAGGTACTTATCTTACAACAAAATATGACTTTTTCTTAAATATAATAATTAAAATCATAGCACAATAATGCTGCAATCTATAGTCAGATAAAAGGAATACAATAAATTGCCATGTAAGAGTAGAATAGACAGGAATTTAATATACGACAATGGAAGCATTATAAACCAATAGTAAAGGTTAGTTGAGAGTGGAAATTTGTCCATGTAATTGGCCAAAAAATATCCAGTAAGATTTTCACTTCTACCATATATTGCCTCAAAATAAATTCCCAAAAGATAACATTTTGAAAATTAGTTAAATATAGGTCAGTCTAGAAAGGATAGGAACTTTTTAGAACCTAAGTCATGAAAAAAAATACAGATCGTGTGATAGAGTGAACTATGTGAAATATTGCAAGTTTCTGCACATTGAAAAACACCACGAATCAACTCAAAAGGCAGGGGACAAATTAAGAACATAAATGAGGCAGATGAAAGGTTAATAGCTATAACATAGACAAAGTGCATACAGTTTAAAGGGGAAAAAAAACCTTTAATACTCACATAGAAAAGGTAGGCAAGGAGCACAAATGGCTAATAAACATGGATAAACAAATTCCATGTCACTAGTAGTAGTTAAAAAAATACAAATTAGAACAGTAAAGTGTCATTTTCTTGACCAGCATATTGGATTGTTTTTGTTTCTTGTATTAGTGTTCAGTAGTACCGAGGATAATAATGGAGAGTTTAAATAGATAGTTTCTAAAATATCAAAGAAAAATACGTGTCAAGAATTTCAAAAAGATTTGTGCCATTTAACCAAGCATTCTACTTGCATGAATATGTTCTAAGGAAATACATTAAAGATGTGGATAATTATATGTGTGTATACATATATATATATATGTATATGTATATATGTATATATATGTATGTATATATACAGAGACACTGCATTTAAATTGCACAAAAATTTAAAACCATTAAATAATTGAAAACAGTTTGATTAAATAAATATGGTAGATCCATATTTTCAAATTATAAGCATCATATTTTTAAAATTTTAAAGGATGAGGACAAATGCTCTTTAAGATATACTATCCAGGCAATGTCCTGTAAAGCATCTAACATAGTGCCATGAAAATTAGGATACTCAGTAGATAAATGTGATAATGATGGTAAAAGCAACTTACTGACAATTATAACCTATTTTTTCTAAATAATCAACAATTCTGCTTTGAAAATGGAAGGTCATAAATAACATTTTTTTAAAACTCTTTAATTTACATCTTCAGAAATGACAGCTGAAAGTATAATTAAGTTCTACACTTAATATTTTATTGTTTTATTTGTTTGTTTGTTTTCTTTATCAAGGAAGCATGCTATTTTGACACATTTTACTTTTGTAACCAGGTCCCAGTGGAGTTTTGTTAAACCTCATATCATGATAGCATTTATAACAGTCTCTACAGATTTCTATTTAAATTGTCATGAAACTTTTATGCATTATTTATATCAAATATCTGTTAAAAGCTTATGCTTTTGAAAAAATGTTACACACTTTTCATAATTCAATGCAATTATTTCCTACAAAACAAAAAACATTTCATAGCAAAGTTTTAAGCCATTTAATAGAGGTAAATTACTTGGATGATTATTCAAAGAGGAATATTGCAGTGAGGAAAGCAGTATGCCAATATTTTAGCATAATACCAGAAAGCACATATTACAGCAGTAATAATACTCTCATACAGGATGTTATAAACAGAAGTGTGTCCCTTTAAAATATATATATTGAAACCATTAACCCCAGTGTGACTATATTTGGAAACAGGGCCTTTAAGGAGATAATTACGGCTAAATTTGGTCATAATGGTGGGGCCCTAATCTGTTAGGACTGATGTCCTTATAAGAAGAGGAAAAGATGCCAGTGCTCCCTGGCTTGCCCTTGCTCAAGCTCATGCTTGTGCTTATTCTCACTTTCCCTGTGTGCACAAAAGGCCATGTAAAAATACAATAAGGCAGTTATCTGCAAGCCAGCAGAGAAGCCTCACCAGAAACCAAGCCTGTTGGCACCTTGATCTTGAAATTCCAGCTTCCAGAACTGTGAGAAAATTGGTCTCTATTGTTGAAGCCAGCTATTCTATGGCATCTTGTTATGATGGCCCAAGCTGGTTAATATTACAGGACTTGTGATATGAATATTACATATAATAGTACAGGACTGTAATACTACAGGACTTCTTCAACTACCTGCTTAAAATCAGAGTTTTTACCCAAACTAAGGATCACATTTCTTAAAGATGGGTGGAAACATGCCAGAACAGGTCTCCAGAAATTATTTCCAAGAGAACCATAAAATACAATATTTTGCTATTGATCCTGAGAAAGTGTTAGTTGCTCAGTAATGCCCAACTCTTTGCAACCCCATGGACTGCAGCCCACCAGTTTCCTCTGTCCATAGGATTTTGATCCTACTAAGGTGAAAAAGTAAGAAATGATATAACTTCACAAGAAATCTTCCAATGAGCTCAAATTGAGATATCTTCTTAAAAAAGAAGATGTTCATTTATAAGGACAAAAATTTTATATTGTTAAGTGTGGAAAACACTATTTTTGTGTATTTTAGTTGTAGTGAGAGTGAGGCTGATGTTAAGCTGTGCTGGAGTAATCATTTGATTTATAGCAACCTTTCTAACTATTCAATGTCAGTATCATACGAGCTGTTAACTTTTCAACTGTAATTGATGTTTAGAGCAAGAACAAAAAGATGAAGATTTGCTGAATAGCTATGTAGATACCTCAATACAGAAAGCTGACCTGGTCGACTCCTTTTTTGGTCCAGTCTTCCTTGTCAAAATAAATGATTATGGATAGGAAAAAAGTCAGAAAAACTTTGATGTAAGAGAAATGATTCTCATTCTGGTGAAAGATGCTCAACCTTATGAAGAAGAACTGATTTTTAAGAGCTTTCTTAATCTAACCTTCAAGTTCACAGTTTTGCCGCTATTGAGAATACCCATGATAACGCTACTCAACGTTAATTGAGTGATACTATATGTAAGATATTAGGTTAAGCATCTGATGATAGATCAGACTCAATACCTACACTAAAGGAATTTATATTTTGTATAATGATGATTAAAGTATTATGATTCACTAGCTACTGAGCAAAGTAGCTAGTGAATACTGCAAAAGCATGCCTAGAATTTATTTTCAGAGTTAATATTAGGGATACAAATCTAAACTTCCCTTAGCCTTAGAGGTCAGGAAAAGAAACTCTAATCCAGCAGTGTTCAAGAGAAACATAATATAAGCCACAATTGCAATTAAACATGTGTAGTTTTAACTTTTCTAGTAACCACATTAAATAAAATAAAATGCTTAAATATTTATTTGAATATTTTATTTATTCTCTATACACAGAATATTTCAACATGTCAGTATTAATAATGAAATGTCTTGTATTTTTTGAACTCTTTGAAATCTTATGAATATTTTACACTTACTGAATGTTGTCATGTCAATTAGGTGCTTACAAGGCACAAATAGCTAGTGGCTATCATATTAAAGTTTACAAGTCTAATCCATATGATCCTGAACTGCTCTGGGAGTTTGCACCTATTGTATTTTCTCAAGCTTGTCTTCAGATGACTGCAATGATGAACTTTTTCTGAGATGCCAGTGTCAGTTTATTAACTTAGTTGGATAATGTCTACAGATTTGATCCTAATAAGGGCTCCCTATAAAGAAGTGTTATTCCAGTTCTTTACAGTCTCTTGAAACCACAAACAGTCATCTTTTGAATGCTTTATTTTATGATTTACTGGACATACTTCTATTATAACATTCATAAAACCTCAGGGCATCTGTTGAATAAATATGTATTTTTCTATATAGCACAATATAAAAAGGTGTAAGGTTTTCAGTCACGCTGACCTGGATTCTGATCCCAGATCTGCCATGTGGCAAATTTCCTAACCTCTTTAAACCCTCCTAGTCTTTAAAGTAATAATACTTATTTATTATTGTAGAAGATACATGAGATAATGTTTAGAATTTTACATAAAACACTTAGCACATTGAGTATCACTAGTAAACATTCCATAAATAGTATCCTCTATTATTGTTAATGATATTAATAAAACAATGCCCTTTTAATTTTTGTATTTTTATGCCTAGCATAACAACCTTTTAATATGTTTTATTGAATTAATTAGTCAAGGTGCACCAGCTAAGATAATGGATAAATTTGCTCAACTTTTTAACTTTCCAAAAAATGGAAACCTTAGAATTATTACTGCTAAGCAATTCAATTGAACAGTCGTGGCTTAAAGTTTAGGAAATTAGCTCATAGATTATATTATTTCTCTAACACTTCAGGAAAAAATTTTTGAACTTACTTATTCAGAGAAAGTAACTAAAGCAGCCAAAATTCTGTGGGCATACCATGGCCTTAGTGTGTATTCAGGAGCATATGTAGTTCTTGATCTATTCCTATTGTCTATTGGAAATAGGGAAGATTCTTTAGTAACCTCTTACAAAGTGAAGTGAAAGTCGCTCAGTCGTGTCTGACTCTTTGCAACCCCATGGACTATACAATCCATGGAATTCTCCAGGCCAGAATACTGGAGTGGGTAGCCTTTCCCTTCTCCAGGGGATCTTCCCAACCCAGGGATCGGACCCAGGTCTTGATTCTTTACCAGCTGAGCCACAAGGGAAGCCCTTGTGATAAAACACTTGATCAAAGCAAAAAGAAACAATGGAAAAATCAAAGATGAATAGTCTGACTTTAAAAAGAGTGTTCTCCTCCGACATAAATCACAGCAAGATCCTCTATGACCCACCTCCCAGAATATTGGAAATAAAAGCAAAACTAAACAAATGGGACCTAATGAAACTTAAAAGCTTTTGCACTACAAAGGAAACTATAAGTAAGGTGAAAAGACAGCCCTCAGATTGGGAGAAAATAATAGCAAATGAAGCAACAGAAAAAGGATTAATCTCAAAAATATACAAGCAACTCCTGCAGCTCAATTCCAGAAAAATAAATGAGCCAATCAAAAAATGGGCCAGAGAACTAAACAGACATTTCTCCAAAGAAGACATACAGATGGCTAACAAACACATGAAAAGATGCTCAACATCACTCATTATTAGAGAAATGCAAATCAAAACCACAATGAGGTACCATTACACGCCAGTCAGGATGGCTGCTATCCAAAAGTCTACAAGCAATAAATGCTGGAGAGGGTGTGCAGAAAAGGGAACCCTCTTACACTGTTGGTGGCAATGCAAACTAGTACAGCCGCTATGGAAAACAGTGTGGAGATTCCTTAAAAAACTGGAAATAGAACTGTCATATGACCCAGCAATCCCACTTCTGGGCATACACACTGAGGAAACCAGATCTGAAAGAGACACGTGCACCCCAATGTTCATCACAACACTGTTTATAATAGCCAGGACATGGAAGCAACCTAGATGCCCATCAGCAGATGAATGGATAAGGAAGCTGTGGTACATATACACCATGGAATATTACTCAGCCGTTAAAAAGAATTCATTTGAATCAGTCCTAATGAGATGGATGAAACTGGAGCCCATTATACAGAGTGAAGTAAGCCAGAAAGATAAAGAACATTACAGCATACTAACACATATATATGGAATTTAGAAAGATGATAACGATAACCCTATATGCAAAACAGAAAAAGAGACACAGAAATACAGAACAGACTTTTGAACTCTGTGGGAGAAGGTGAGGGTGGGATGTTTCAAAAGAACAGCATGTATACTATCTATGGTGAAACAGATCACCAGCCCAGGTGGGATGCATGAGACAAGTGCTCGGGCCTGGTGCACTGGGAAGACCCAGAGGAATCGAGTGGAGAGGGAGGTGGGAGGGGGGATCGGGACAGGGAATAAGTGTAAATCTATGGCTGATTCATATCAATGTATGACAAAACCCACTGAAATGTTGTGAAGTAATTAGCCTCCAACTGATAAAAAAATTAAAAAAAAAAAAAAAAAAAAGAGTGTTCTCATTTCTTAGAAATAAAGTCTTGCTGGGAGAATAGTGTTACTGTTTAGAACCAAGGAAGGCTGAGATCTTGTTAGGAGCAGACATACTATACTCATCATATATCAATACACTCACATCCATTCAAAGACATGTACAGTGTACACAGAAGCACACAGACACACAGACACACAAGCGCACAGGCTGACACCTACTGGAATTATCTTATATTTTCAAGAATCATTAAGCAATCTGGCAGGAACTTCTTTGACTATTCCAATGTTTTAGTGGTGAACTTACAGGTTGAGTCACTGAAAAGTTTATTTCATTTTACCCTCATTACTTTGGCTGTTCTGCAGCAATGTCTAGTACAGTAGCAAACTCTGAACTACTGTTGTCACAGGAAATGATGTGGTGGTAGGTAGACTGGAGCCACTCTCAAAGACTTGCTCATTTAGATAAGCCTTATCTGGAAATAGGCACTTAAACATTAAAAAAGGCCCATAATCATACTAGTTTCCCTCCACCCCAAATGCAAATGTTTCAATTTTGCAGATTAAAAAGGACATCATCCTGAAGAATAAACACAAAATTTCCTCAGCCACAGCTGCATTCTTTGCTACTTATTTATGTTCTCAGAATGTAAAGCTGGTGGCTCAGAGGTTAAAGCGTCTGCCTGCAATGCAGGAGACCGGGTTCGATCCCTGAGTTGGGAAGATCCCCTGGAGAAGGAAATGGCAACCCACTCCAGTATTCTTGCCTGGAGAATCCCATGGAGGGAGGAGCTTGGTAGGCTACAGTCCATGGAGTCGCAAAGAGTCGGACACGACTGAGCAACTTCACTTCACTATGTATATGGATGAAATTCCCAAAGTAAAGGGCTAACCCACTGGGGATCAGATAGACTAAGGAAAATGAATCTCCTTATTACATTTGATAAGGGGAGGTATTCAATAATGTTTTTGAACACTAGCTGTAGGATCAGGTTTTTATAATTATTTGATGTGCACATTACAATTATCATTAACGTTATCATTCTATATAAATCAGCTCTGTCATTAATAATTAGGTATTATATTACAATAAATTACAGCTTTAGGCAATTAGTAAAGCCTGGAATGACATTTCCACAGGTGCCCTGCAGGATAAAACACATGTAGCAAATGTTGACAATTCATTACTCTGGGTGATGGGTATATGGGAATTTCTTATACTATTCTTGCAGTTTTTCTGTAAGTTTATAATTGAATCAAAAATATTAAAAAGTTACAAATCTGTCTAAATATGTAACACCTTTGAATTCCCGTAGTGTGTTTGCCTCTAGGCAACAACCCAGAAACCAGAAACCAGAAGGTTATGGTGACCATAAGAATTTGCAATTCATTTGGTTATAAATAGTTTTGAGTACAGCACCTTTATTGTGTTTTATGCTTGTCAATACATTTGTTTTATTGCTATCATTTCTCTAACACTGAGGGAGTGGAGTATTATCCCAATATTAATGATGTTCTCATTTTAAGCAAGTTTGCATCAATGCCTCAGGGTAAAATAATGACCTCAGCTGGTGGTTTTCTCTGTGGTGGGTGGCCTTTCTGAAGTCTGGGACTCTTTTCTGCCCTGGAAATCCCTCTAGTTGATTCCCCACCCTATCCCCATAGTTTGACCAAGGTTCTAAATAAAAAGACTGCTCATTGCAGTGTCCTTTTTCCAGCCTCCCTATCAGCTAGAAAAACACCGAAGCATTTGAATAAATTCTCTTCCAGCCTGGAACTCTTTACTTAGGAAAGTTTTTTAATCTATTATAGAGTTTTCAAGAATAAATCTAAAATAACTATGAAAGGGCCTTTACATTGCAAAGAAAGCCTTGGGTAAACTTTTCATGTGCTTCCAAATTCCCTTTCCTCAATAAATCAGACAAGGGCTGTGAAGGTTCACAAACATGTCAAGGCAAACTATGCTGGTTTGATTTCACTTTTGAATTTAAAGTGGGATCATCCTTGGCCATGAAGGTCAAATTCCAGACATGAAGCCCTTTGGAATATCTCCAGAAAGGCAATGTTATGTAGTACTTGGTTACAAGAAAAAGAACTGACTTGCTTCTGTCTGTGTCAGTTTCTGTGAAAAAGCCACTTGGTTGAATCATTTCTATCTGGGAGAGATAATCAGACTTGTCCTTTGCCTGTTTGGAAATAGTTTGTGAGGACAAAAGCTATAAAAAAATGTTTGGGTATTTGCTTTCAGAAATACATAATGTAATTTTTTTTTTTTTTACAACACCAGAAATTTTTTTTTCATTTATTTTTATTAGTTGGAGGCTAATTACTTTACAATATTGTAGTGGTTTTTGTCATACACTGACATGAATCAGCCATGGATTTACATGTATTCCCCATCCTGATCCCCCCTCCCACCTCCCTCTCTACCCGATCCCTCTGGGTCTTCCCAGTGCACCAGGCCTGAGCACTTGTCTCATGCATCGAACCTAGATGCCCATCAGCAGACGAATGGATAAGGAAGCTGTGGTACATACACACCATGGAATATTACTCAGCCATTAAAAAGAAATCATTTGAATCAGTTCTAATGAGATGGATGAAACTGGAGCCCCATTATACAGAGTGAAGTAACACCAGAAATTTTTGAAGTCTCTGTGGAAGTCCGTTCAAGGAAAGTCGATACAAAAGTTGTCCAAAGTTTTCATCACATGGGGTGTCTCTTCTTGATAAAGAAATTTCTTGTGTTTTTATCAGGAGCTTCACAATCCTGATTATTATTATACTTTTGTTGTGAACCGGGGGTAGAAAGAAATTCCTTAGTGTTATTTATTTGAGAAAAAGAGCTAGCTACCTTTAATAAATCTTTGAACCCCTCTGGCCACATAACACCTAGGACAGAGTAAGTCCTACTAAATAAACTAAACCTTTATTAAATGTCCATACAAATTAGCATTGTAAAAGCATCTGGGATTTCTTTCAAAGGTGTGTGGTCATCATGCAATATTGATAGGGAGTACAACTTAAAATTTGGTTTTGAGCCTCTGGGTTCTAAACAATTTTCTTTACCTCTAATTTGGGGCAGAAGATGGCACCTCAATCCTCAATTCTATAGTGTTCTCAGTGAACATAATGTACATTCTATTTTAATAGCTTTTTATAGTTGCCATTTTTTGTTAATACATCCTGAATATACTGTGCTTTTTATTGTGAATAACAATAAAAGATGGCTGTAAAAATAGTCATAACACTATTTTCTTTCATACTTTTATCTCTGACTATAAACTTAGATGCTGCTCAGAAATGCAATTAAAGTAAAATGAACTCACAAAGAAAAAGATTAAGGGCTACAAGAACAACTCATTCAGCTCCCCATGGCTTCTTTCGCTGGACATATTCATAATAGCACAATGTTTGCTTGCCTTATTTCTATATATAATCTTCCTGATTTATAATGTTCTAATATCAATTATTACAAATTACTTATAGAAACTGGAGACAGGCATTTCATAGATGTCTTAACTCCTGGGATCCTGGTGAATAGTAGTTACTTGTAGTGAGGGGAAAATGTTACTCTGAGATAAAAATATTTCTGAAGGGTGATTCAGTCCCTTGGAATTCAGGAGAACTTTAAATGATTCCTGTCTATTAAGTTACACTACCCCTTAAATATGTTATCAGCGAATACTAAATAATCACTTATTATGTGCAAGGTATTTTTTTTTCATGGTACAGCCCTGGTCTTCAGGCAAGGTATAATCTGAGGGAAAATAGTTAAGTAAGCAATTAATATGCATAAGCAATAATTAGTTTAAAACTCACAGAAGAGAAATAATCTTATTTGGCTTATTTTCCAAGGAAGGTTTCACTATTAAAGTGGAATTTGGGCCAAATCTGGGTCAATTCATAGGGGTCAGCTAGATGTAGAGTGGTAAAATAACCTTGCATGTTCCAAAAGTAGGAAGGCAGGACTGTGTCTAGGAGGACCAAAAGGAAAATATTTTTCCTTTTTTTTTTTTTTTTTTCAGGAATAGAGACACATGCACCATGAAATCAAAGAGAAGGCTGGAAAAGAGAGGTCAGGCTAGAAATTTTTGAATGCAAGGCTGACAAATTTAGACTTAATCCTATAGCTTGTAGAAATCCCACGGAGGGTTTCTAAGCAGAAGAGAAAGGTGATTTAAGAGCAGCACATAGTGATGTGTCGAGGAGAAGGCAATGGCACCCCACTCCAGTACTCTTGCCTGGAGCGACTTAGCAGCAGCGGCAGCATAGTGACGTGTCAGATTGGGGGAAGGGAAGAAACTGAAAGCAGGGAGGCTAGCAAGGGTTGTATTATCATCTTTGGATCAAGCAGGAGGGCACCCAGAAACTTGGAAGGGTGATATACTGAAGAATATAGTGGTGTCACTGGCACTTGGGATCCAGTTCTCAGTGCTGAATGCCTCCTTCCATGACCAAATAGCTATTTGTTTCTTTTCTTATTTGTTATTTTGGTTTTATACCCAAAAAATAATCAGCTAACCCAAGGTCATGTAAATTCAATCCCTATTTTCTTCTAAGAGTTTTGTAGTTTTAACTAATATATAGGTTTTCAATTCATTTTGAGTCATGCCATTTGCTTTTCAGTTGTACCACTTTTACTTTGTCTCATATGTATGTATATATGTGTGTTTGTGTGCATATGTATATGTACTTTTAGACATAGACACATATTAATATATACATACTTATAAACATGTATTAATGTATACATACATGTACATAGACATATGTTAATATGTATCTATGTATATATATATATATATATATATACATACACACACACATATATAGACATGTTGTTGCTTAGTCACTAAGTCATGTCCAACTCTTTTGCAACTCCATGGACTGTAGCCCTCCAGGCTTCTCTGTCCACGGAATTCTTCAGGCAAGAATACTGGAGTGGGTTGCCATTTCCTTCTGCAAGGGATTTTCCCAACTCAGGGATTGAACCCAAGTCTCCTGCATTACAGGTGGATTCTTTACCACTGAGCCACCAGGGAAGCCCAATACATATACATGTTCAGTTCAGTCAGTTCAGTAGCTCAGTCGTGTCCGACTCTTTGCGACCCCATGAATCGCAGCATGCCAGGCCTCCCCGTCCATCACCAACTCCGGGAGTTTACTCAAACCCATGTCCATTGAGTCGGTGATGCCATCCAACCATCTCATCATCTGTCCTCCCCTTCTCCTCCTGCCCCCAATCCCTTCCAGCATCAGGGTCTTTTCCAATGAGTCAACTGTTCGCATGAGGTGGCCAAAGTACTTGTGTTTCAGCTTCCGCATCAGTCCTTCCAATGAACACCCAGGACGGATCTCCTTTAGGATGGACTGGTTGGATTTCCTTGCAGTCCAAGGGACTCTCAAGAGTCTTCTCCAACACCATAGTTCAAAAGCATCAGTTCTTGGGTGCTCAGCTTTCTTCACAGTCCAACTCTCACATCCATACATGACCACTGGAAAAACCATAGCCTTGACCAGATGGACCTTTGTTGGCAAAGTAATGTCTCTGCTTTTTAATATGCAGTATGCACATATTAATGTATGTATACACACATGTAAATATTAATGATTACATATATACCTATGCACATTTACATGTATGTATACAGTTATATAATTTTTTGCTAGTATTTCTGCACATATGCTGCTGTAGGACTCTGTTTGATTAGCCTTGGAAATATTTTGCTGTATTTCACACAGAAGATCTCTGCACCAATCTGAGCTGTGTTTTGCAGGCATTATGTTTTCATTTGTAGTTTATAGCCAAGGCTTGTTTTCAATGAAGCATGATTTGTGTGGTTTTATACATTCATTTTTTTGCATTATTTTTATATTCAGGAGGAAAAAAGGAAAATTTTTATACTGCCCTAAACATACTGAAAAATATCTTCTCTTGATTTTTCCAGTCTTCTACCACCCCTGCCTTATTCCTCATTTATAATAAAGAGTAGCTTTCTTTTTTTATTTTTTAAGCAAACATCAAAGATACAAGTTTCTTCATAAATCTTACAACAAGCTTATCAAGTCTTTTGTCTACAATTTAGCCATAGTTGTGAGCAATATATCAAGTTGCAATATCCAGCAGTCTGGTAGTTCAGCTGGTTAGGAATCGGCCTGCAATGCAGGAGACCCTGGTTCAATTCCTGGGTCAGGAAGATCCTCTGGAGAAGGGATAGGCTACCTACTCTAGTATTCTTGGGCTTCCCTGGTGGCTCAGATGGCAATATCCAGCAAACAATTAGAGATAATGACTTAGGACTTGGCAAAAGGCCAAGGTTAGGGATATATCCATAACTGTTAATAATAAGAGTAAGAAGAATCACTCCTGGAACTTTTGTGGAGTAGTACTTATGCTCAGACTAGTTAGCGTGTCTAACCTTACGTATAAGTGAAATAGTTGATCACCTCTCTACATGGGATTATTTTCTTCCACAATGATTTCTCCTTAAGATCTGTGATAATATCTTAAACCATATGTTTAGGATTTATTCCATTTGATTAGATATTGTCTCTTGTTAAAATGTAATCTCTGTATCACAGGCAACATAATCCTCTATGTCCCAAAGTGTGTTGTTTGGAACACTATATCCAAAAGCTGTTGATTGTTTTCCTATGACAAATAAATTTGGAGAAACTATAAATAAAATTAAGCACGTTTCTTTTTGGGGGAGACTTCTTAGATCTTGTAGTCAGTGTACTGTGATATGTCAAATAAGGTAAAATATTGATATGTAGCATCTCCAAAGCCTATGTGATCATGAAGACTTTTAAAAATAAATGATCTATTATACTTTTGTTCTTCTTGATATAGTTTTAGAAATTCTTTACAGTATAAAGTCATTTTTCACTGACAGAATTCTGAGATAAGGCTGCTAAATGGAATATAAAACATTTATGTTTTGATATATGGGTCAGAGGATAAGAGTAGAGGAGAGAGATTGGGATCTCTATGATCCAATCATGCAGCAGGGTTGGACCTGGCTTAGGTCTGTACCATTGTCCTATTTTGAGTGGCCAGTAGGGAAGAGGGACACTGGAGACCACATGGGAAAATATCAGTTACACCTTTTGGAACTATCATTTTCATGCTATCAGGCAACTATTAATAGTATGGATGACAGATTAATAGCCTTTGGATTTATGTAAATCTTCTGCAACTCTTCAACGTGGAAGTCATTTAGAAATATCTCTTGTTATGGTGACATTCACCAAGTATATTCTTTCTAATTGGTAAAATTGACAGGGAAATAATTCATATTAGGGAACATGATTTCTATTTTTAGTCAATGAAACCATCATTGAGTTACCATCATCACTGAGTTACCATCATTATCCCAGTAACTCAGCCTTAAAAATTTGAAATCATCTATGACATTTATGTCTCCCTTGCCCCCATATTAAATCTGTCACTGAGTCCTGCTTCAATAATTTTCTTACATTCTTTCCACAGTTCTTACAGAGAACTCTCATCTCCCCGTTGAAAATCATTCTTCATATTACGGTCAGCTTCATCTTCACGAAAAACCTCCCCCACACCCCTCCCCACTGCCATTTTTAACAGTCTCTTGTTCAAGCATCTTCATGGATACATTATCCAAGTTCTTTCAGATAGCATTTAAGGACTTTCATTTCTTAGCCCATGCATATTTTCCAATACTATATTCCACTGTCCTTTAATAGGATTTCTTTGCTCCTGTCAGTAATCTAAGCATTCTTTTCCTACTCATTTCCTCCTTTTTCTTACTTCTTCCCCTAAAGTTGACCCATTCTTCAACACTCAGAACCAACACTATAGCTGGGAAGACTTTCACAATAACATCGGTACTTAGTGATATCTACCCCTTCTGTATTAAATGAGCATTTCCCACTTCTACCAGTGATTTGGGACCAAGTCCCTTATGTCTTGGATTATTTGTACCTTATCTAAAGTAGATGACAAGTTCCTTGAAGGAAATAATTCTACCTTATACTTCTTTAAATCCTCTAAAATATAGAAAATGTTTTGAAGAATTCTCCTAAAACAAATACAAGTTTTCATAAGTAAAAATGCTTTAAGTGACAGTATCGATCTCTGAACACAAACTTGAGAATAATAAAAAGAACTCCACTTTTTTATTTCCTGAAAAATTAAGCATTTCTCTGTATTCTGGTTTTATATTAGTTCTTGAAATTGCATCTATTCTACCCGGAAATATTATTTACATGTGTGATGTTGCTTCCATGCTAAAGCCTCTGATTAATAATTGATGACATTCCCATTTTTATCAGTGATTTTTGTTAAAGAAAAAGACTAGAGAAATGCATTTTTTCTGTTGAATTTTAAAAGAGAATGTGATGCTTTTATGACATAGAATCTCCCAAACTTAGCACTTCTCTGTCTCAGAGAACTTCCTATTTCCCTAACTGCCAAATGAATAATTCATATTTGTCATAAGCAAAGATGTTATTCTTTTTTGGGAGAGAGAGGAACTCATTTTTGATGATCTTAAATTGTTTATCAAAATCACCTTGAAAGTGTTGCCTTGATTTCCTTATTGACTAATTATAATTTGAACGTGTTTTGGCACAGCTTACTGTACATGGTCTGACTGCAGATGTCTAGTATAGCACACTTGTCTTTTCTTTCCCATTTTTTAAAAAGTAAAATCTCTTGGAAAATGCCAGCAGTTGAAGTACTAATATGAAATATGTGTATCCCAGCAAAATTTCAAGGAAAATTAGAAGGCAGCTAGTGTGTGTGTGTTTGTGTGTGTGTGAGCGTAGGTGAAGGAGAGTGCTGTGAAGGAAGAAGGCTAGAACCAGAGCTTCCTTTAAAAAGCACACAAACAGTTCGTTATCAATATGCATATGAGACAACATCATGGTAGTTGCCTGGAAACAAGTAACAGAGAGTCAAATAATGAAAAGGACTCTGATGTCACAGTGAATCAAATTGAACTTTAAAACTACTAGGAAAGGGGTGGTGACCAAATTAGCTTACACAATTCGGTGCTTGAAAATGTGCTTTAAAAAAAAAAAAAACCTTGCATTTAATTTGCCTGTCATCTTATCAGACTTTTTCCACATGGAATACTTAAAGGCAGTACTAATTGGCCACTCAAAGAGTTTAGGGAAATAAAATGGTAAAAAAGGAAGTAAATAGTTTACATGGACATTTAAAATCTTGTAAATTATAGGGTATTTCTGAGGGCAACCCCTTACATTACACATTTATTACCCCATCCCTAAATATTCTGTCCTATTGAAGGAAGTGCCTGTTCATTTGACAGTTTATGGCAGTGCTTAAAAATTCCCTGTAATGACCATTCAGAATGGCCATTGTTAAAAAATCTACAAATAACAAATATTGCAGAGGTTATAGAGAAAAGGAAACCCTCCTACACTGTTGGTGGGAATGTAAGTTGGTGCAGCCAATATGGAAAACAGTGTGTAGGTTCCTCAGAAAACAAAGCAGAGGACTGCCACATGATCCAGCATTCCTACTCCTGCAGCATATACCCAGACAGAACTGTGATTCAAAAAGATACATGCACCCCTATTTTCACAGCAGAACTGTTCACAATAGCCAAGTCATGGAAACAACTTAAATGTCTATCAACAGGTGAATGGATAAAGACAGTGTGGTACATATATACAGTGCAATACTACTCAGCCATAAAAATAAGACCAAAATAATGCCATTTACAGTGACATGGATGCAACTAGAGATTATCATACTAAGTGAAGTAAGTCAGAAAGAGAAAGACAAATGCCATATCACTTGTACGTGGAATCTAAAATATGGCACAAAGCAACCTATCTACAAAAGAAAAAAGACTTGTTGTTGCCAAGGGGGAGGGGTGTAGGGGGAGGGGAGAACTGGGAGTTCAGGATTAACAGTTGCAAGCTATTATATATAAGGTGGATAAATGATAAGGTCTTACTGTATAGCACAGGGAACTATATTCAATATCCTGTGATAAACCATAATGGAAAGTAATATTAAAAAAAGAACATATGTGTATAACTGAGTCACTTTGCTGTACAATAGAGATTGACACAACATTGTAAATCAACTATGGTTTAATAAAAACAATTACTGTAATGACAATATGAGACAAATGGCCTCAGAAAGTTTGGGGTGACTTCTACAATTCTGCTCTGTGATTTTCAATGAAGGATACAGAGTATCACCCAGAGGGTTGAGAAGGTCCCTCTGGCTAAATGCCTCCCCTGATAGCACACAGGATAATCTATATATCAAACTTGACAGGGGTAAGAAAGAAAAATGCATATGCTTTTATAGAAACACCAGATCATTTAAGAGTGAGAAAAAAAAAGCTTAATGGAAAAAATTGACTCAGGAGTTCTTAACATTTTAGTGCTCAAAAGTGAAACTTATGCATGGCATTATGTTTTTTTCATGCTATTAAATATCTCTTTTTAAAGTACTGGAAATGTATTAAGACTAATACTGTTTTTGCTTATTATCATTATGATAGAGTATCAATTCTCATCTCTTCAATAAGTAATATTATCAGTTATGTACTGAGAATCTGTTGTGTCCAGGGTACTGGTCAGGGAGAGATATAAAGATGACGTAAGCTTCAGTGCCTAAAAGCTGGAATTCTTAGACTACACTGGAGGAGAAGTTATATAAGTAGATAACTATAATAATGTAACAAGTGCTAAAATGGAATGTTGCACCAAGTTGTTTCAAAACACAGAGGAAATAAATTATTTTCTCAGGAAGAATTAGGAAATTTCACAGAACAAGATATTTGAGTTGGAGCTTAAATAATGAATAAGAGATTTTGCCTAGAGAGAAAAGGGGAAAGGTTGCCTAAGCAAGATACTATCACATAAAATAAAAATCACAGAAGTCTGAAAAAAATGAGATAAAAAAGGAAGGATGAAAAAGATTTGACTGAAGTGGTGGAAATCTCTGGTTGCAACTATTGAAGAGTTTTAGTAATCAGTGGAACCCAAAGCTTACTAATTATAGTAAAGTCTTCTGAGAGCTTTGTAATACATATGTATTACATGTTAACACTCATGTTAACATTCTCCCAAATCTTAACCCATTCTAGCATCTACTCTCCCAAATCTTAACCCATTCTAGTATCTACTCTGGGCTTCCCAGGTGGCCCTAGTGGTAAAGAACCTGCTAACCAATGCAGAAGACGTCAGACATGTGAGTTCAATCCCTGGGCTGGGAAGAGCCTCTGGAGGAGGGCATGGCAGTTGATTCCAGTAGTCTTGCCTTGGGAGTCCCATGGACAGAGGAGCCTGGAGAGCTATGGTCCATAGGGTGGCAAAGAGTCAGACATGACTGAAGTGACTTAGCAGCAGCAGCATGCACTCTAAGTCCAAAAGTGAAAACTGAAAGCGTTAGTCACTCAGTCGTGTCTGACTCTTTGCAACCCCATGGACTGTATCTCACCAGGCTCCTCTGTCTATGGAATTCTCCAGGCAAGAATACTGGAGTAGGTAGCCATTCCTTTCTCCAGGGGATCTTCCCAACCCAGGGATCGAACCCTATATCCTGCATTGCAGGCAGATTCTTTGTTCAAATAGTAAGTCCAAAAATTGCATCTAAATATAATCAGCTCAGAAAATGCCAACTATCATATTCCAATCACAGCAACCTTCTTTGTGAAGTACTATTACTATCTCTATTTTATTTTTGTAAGTCCTATCTTTTTTATTGAGGTATAGTTGATTTATAAAAATTATATTAGATTCAGGTATACAGCAGAGACATTCAATATTTTTATGGATTCTACTCCATTTAACATAATTACAGAATAGCAGCTGTAATTCCCTGTGCTGTACCATATATTCTTGCTGCTTATTTATTTCATACATAGTATTTTTTATCTTATAATCCCATACACTTAATTTGTTCCTTCCCCTTTCCCTCTCCTCACTGGTGTCCACTAGTTTGTTATCTATATCTGCAAGTCTATTTCTGTTTTGTTATATACATTTGTTTATTTATTTATTTATTTTAGATTATACATATAAGTGATAACACAGAGTATTTTTTTCTCTGCGTGTGACTTATCAATAAGCATAACACCCTCTAGGTCCATCTGCATTGTTGTAAATGGCAGAATTTCATTCTTTTTAATGGCTGAATAATATTCCATTATACATATACCACAACTTCTTTATCCATTCATCTGTCGATCGGCACTTAGATTGCTTCCATATCTCAGCTAACATAATATCTAAATAATACTGCTATGAACATTGAGGTACATGTAATTGGCACACAGGAAGAATATGAATTTTGGGGGACCAGAAGGCAGACTGTTGTGGGTGAAATTGTGTCTCTCAAAAGAAATGTTCAGGTTCTAATGTCAAGTACCTGTGAATGTAATTTTATTTAGAAATAGAGCCTAAGTGAGAAAACCATGGTGCTGTTTAATTGTAAATAGATCGATATAAGTTTGGACCAATACTTGATGTGTACAATTTTAGTATGCAGGATTTTTGTGCTTTAAAAAAAGTTCAAAAAAAAAAAAGAAAAAAAAAGTTCAAAAAACAAACAAAAGAGGAATAGAGCCTTTGCAAATATAATTAACATGAGGTCATATTGGACTAGAGAAAGACTTGTTTACTTAAAATGACTTGTGTACTTAAAAGAAGAGGGGGATTTGGATACAGCCAGATAAGAAAGAAAAATGGCCATGAGAAGACAAAGGCAGAGGTTGGAATTATGTTTCCGTAAACCAAGGAATGCCAAAGATTGTGAAGGGTTAGCTGTAACCAGGGAAGGATCCTCCACTAGAGAGAATATGGTCCTGGCAAAATCTTGATATTTTATTTCAAACCTCCAGCACTATTAGAGGATACAATTTATGTTTTAAGCCACCCAATATGTGGTACTTTGTTACAGTAGTGCTAAGAAACTAGAACAGTTCACATCCCTTACTGAAAAAGCTTCAATGATTTCCCATTATTCTCAAGATGAAGGCAAAAACCTTTAGCAATTTTTGTCAGATTCTGCATTTTTACCTTGTCTACCTGAGTTTGATCCTGCCTACCTCTGCAACTTCATCTCACACAACTGTATCCTTCACTTCAGACACTCTGGTAACACTAGCCTTTCCAATGGTCAGATAAACCATGGCTAGCTCAGTGATATGTCTTATTGTTATCTCCCCTCATGGCACTTTCCCATATATGAATTTACATTTTTATGTGATCTTATAATTAGCATGTCTTTTTTCCACTAGTAGATGGTAAGCTGCATAAAGGCTGAGGATCATGCCTGTTTTTGCTCACAACTGGTGTTCCAGTGTCTAGCATAGTGTCTAACTTACTGTAGAATTTTAGTACATATTTATTAAATAATTTACTAGATGAATGAATAATAAGTAGATAGAATTATCTTGCAGGGCATTTTCCATAGTGCAATAGTTTTAAAGAGGTCACTGCACCCATCAATTATGACATCTTTGGTGACCTTAGAAATAGCAGTTTAAATAGGACTGATTACATTAGACTGGGGAAAAGATGGAAATTAAGGACATATGTATATAATTCATTTTAGCAATATTGAAAGAACCACGAAAAGAGGTCAGTAAGTTGAGGAGGTCAAAGGCTAACAGAAGCAGGTCAAAGGCTAACAGAGTTTTGCCAAGAGAATGCACTGGCCATAGCAAATATCCTCTTCCAACAACACAAGAGAAGACTCTACATATGGATATCACCAGATGGTCAACACCAAAATCAGATTGATCATATTCTGTGCAGCCAAAGATGAAGTTCTATACAGAGAGCAAAAATGAGACTGACGTTGTAATAGAGGCAGTGATCAAGATAATCCCCAAGAAAAAGAAATGCAAAAAGGCAAAATGGTTGTCTGATGAGGCATTACAAAGAGCTGAGAAAACAAGAGAAGTGAAAGGCAAAGGAGAAAAGGAAAGACATACCCATTTGAATGCAGAGTTCCAAAGAAGAGCAAGGAGAGATAAGAAAGCCTTCCTTGGTGATCAATGCAAAGAAATAGAGGAAAACCATAGAATGGCAAAGACTAGAGATCTCTTTGAGAAAATTAAAGACACCAATGGAGCATTTCATGCAAAGATGAGCACAATAAAGGACAGAAATGGTATGGACCTAACAGAAGCAGAAGATACTAAGAAAAGGTGGCAAGAATACACAGAACTATACAAAAAAGGTCTTCATGAACCAGATAACATGATGGTGTGCTTATTCACCTAGAGTCAGACATCCCGGAATGCAAAGTCAAGTGGGCCTTAGGAAGCATCACTACAAACAAAGCTAGTGGAGGTGATGGAATTCCAGTTGAGCTCTTTCAAATCCTAAAAGATGATGGTGTGAAAGTGCTGCACTCAATATGCCAGCAAATCTGGAAAACTGAGCACTGGTCACAGGACTGGAAAAGGTCCGTTTTCATTGCAATCCCAAATAGAGGCAATGCCAAAGAATGCTCAAACTACTGCACAGTTGAGCTCATCTCACACACTAGCAAAGTAATGCTCAAAATTATCCAAGCCAGGCTTCAACAGTACATGAACCGTGAACTTCCAGATGCTCAAGCTGGATTTAGAAAAGGCAGAGGAACCAGAGATCAAGTTGCCAACATCTGCTGGAACATAGAAAAAGCAAGAGAGTTCCAGAAAAATGTCTACTTCTGCATTATTGACTACACCAAAGCCTTTGTGTAGATCACAACAAACTGTGGAAAATTCTGAAAGAGATGGGAATACCAGACCACCTTACCTGCCTCCTAAGAAATCTATATACAAGTCAAGAAGCAATAGTTAGAACTGGACATGGAACACAAGACCTGTTCCAAATCAGGAAAGGACTATGTCAAGGCTGTATAATGTCACCCTGCTTATTTAAATTATATGCAAAGTACAGGCTGGATGAAGCACAAGCTGGAATGAAGATTTCTGGGAGAAATATCAATAACCTCAGATACACAGATAACAGCACCCTTATGGCAGAAAGCAAAGAAGAAATAAAGAATCTCTTGATGTAAGTGAAAGAGGAGAGTAGGAAAGTTGGCTTAAAACTCAACATTCAGAAAACTAAGATCATGGCATCTGGTCCCATCACTTCATGGCAAATAGATGGGAAAACAATGAAAACGGCGAGAGACTTTATTATTTTGGGCTTAAAATCACTGCATATGTTGAGTCATGAAATTAAGACACTTGCTCCTTGGAAGAAAAGCTATGACCAACATAGAGAGCATATTAAAAAAGAAGATACATTATTTTACCAACAAAGGTCCATCTAGTCAAAGCTATGGTTTTTCCAGTAGTCACTTATGGATGTTAGAGTTGGAGTATAAAGAAAGCTGAGCGCCGAAGAATTGATGCTTTTAAGCTGTGGCATTGGAAAGATGCTTGAAAGTCCCTTGGACTGAAAGGAGATCAAACCAGTCCATCTTAAAGGAAATCAGTCCTGAATGAATATTTATTGGAAGGATTGATGTTGAAACTGAAACTCCAATATTTTGGCCACCGGATGCAAAGAACTGACTCATTGGAAAATACCCTGATGTTGGGAAAGATTGAAGGCAGGAGGAGAAGGGGACAAGAGAGCGAGATGGTTGGATGGCATCACTGATATGATGGACATGAGTTTGAGTTGGCTCCTGGAGTTGGTGATGCACTGGGAAGCCTGATCTGCTGCAGTCCATGGGATTGCAAAGAGTCTGACACAACTGAGTAACTGAACTGAACTGAAGTAGAGGAGAATGTAGCATCTAGGTACGAATGGAGACTGGTTCCTAGAATAAGCAGAAGGAACCAATAAGGAGGGCATATGAATGGTAGAAGAAAGGAAGAATCCAGAAGCAGTAGGAAGATAGGAATAAAGACCACAAATAAATGATTTTTCAAAGAAGGGAACCTCATCATCCAGCAAACAAGCAGGAAGCAAAGACAGGTGAGTAACACTTCCAAACTCATTCTATGGGGCCACCATCACCCTGATACCAAAAACAAAGACAACACACAAAAAGAAAACTACATGCCAATATCACTGATGAATATAGATGCAAAAATCCTCAACAAAATTTTAGCAAACAGAATTCAGCAACACATCAGAAGCTCATACACCATGATCAAGTTGGGTTTATTCCAAAATGCAAGGATTCTTCAATTTATGCAAATCAATCTATGTGATACATTATAATAGCAAATTGAAAGATAAAAACCACATGATCATCTCAACAGATGCAGAAAAAGCCTCTGACAAAATCCAGCAGCCATTTATGATTAAAACTCTTCAAAAAATGGGCATAGAGGGAACCTACCTCAACATAGTAAAGGCCATATATGATAAGCCTACAGAAAACATTATTCTAAATGGTGAAAAATGGAAAGCATCCCCCCTAAAATCAGGAACAAAACAAGGGTGTCCAATTTCACCATTATTCAACATAGTTCTAGAAGTTCTAGCTACAGCAATCAGAGAAGAAAAAGAAATAAAAGGAATCCAGATTGGAAAAGAAGAAGTAAAGCTCTCACTGTTTGCAGATGACATGATACTGGACATAGAAAACCGTAAAGATAGTATCAGAAAATTACTAGAGCTAATCAGAAAATTTAGCAAAGTTTCAGGATACAAAATCAATACACAGAAATCACTTGCATTTCTATATACTGACAATGAAAGATCAGCGTGAGAAATTAAGGAATCCCATTCATCACTGCAACAAGAAGAATTAAATATCTAGGAATAAACTTACCTAAGGAGACAAAAGAACTGTGCACAGAAAATTATAAGACTAATGAAAGAAATCAAAGATGACATAAACAGATGGAGAGATATTCCGTGTTCCTGGGTAGGAAGAATCAATATTGTGAAAATGACTATACTGCCAAATGTAATCTGCATATTTAATGTGATCCTTATCAAGTTACCAATGGCATTTTCCACAGAACTAGAACAAAAATTTTCACAATTCATATGGAAACACAAAAGACCCTGAAAAGCCAAAGCAGTCTTGAGAAAGAAGAATGGAGCTAGATGAATCAACCTTCCAGACTTCAGATTATACTACAAAGCTACAGTCATCAGGGCAGTATGGTACTAGCACAAAAACAGAAATATAGACAAAAGGAACAAGATAGAAAGCCCAGAGATAAACCCATGCACCTGCGGGTACCTTATTTTTGACAAAGGAGGCAAGACGATACAATGAGGCAAAGACAGCCTCTTCAATAAAGAGTGCTGGGAAAACTGGACAGCTACATGTAAAAGAATAAAATTAGAACACTTCTTAACACCATACACAAAGATAAACTCAAAATGGATTAAAGACATAAATGTAAGACCAGAAACTATAAAACTCTTAGAGGAAAACATAGGCAGAACACTCGATGACATAAATCAATGCAAAATCCTCTATGACCCACCTCCTAGAGTAAGGGAAATAAAAACTAAATAAATAAGTGGGACTTGATTAAACTTAAAAGCTTTTGCACAGCAAAGGAAACTATAAGCAAGGTGAAAAGATAACCCTCAGAATGGGAGAAAATAATAGCAAATGAAACAACTGACAAAGGATTAACTTCCAACATATACAAGCAGCTCATACAACTCAATGCCAGAAAAGCAAACAACCCAATCAAAAGTGGGAAAATGACTTAAACAGACATTTCTCCAAAGAAGACATACAGATGACTAACAAACACATGAAAAGATGCCCAACATCACTCATTATTACAGAAATGCAAATCAAAACTACAGTGAGATATCACCTCACACCAGTCAAAATGGCCATCATCAAAAAGTCTACAAAGAATAAATGCTGGAGAGGGTGTGGAGAAAAGGGAATGCTCTTGCATTATTGGTGGGAATGTAAATTGATACAGCCACTATGGAAGACAGTATGGAGATTCCTTAAAAACTATGACCCAGCAATCTCACTCCTATGCATATACCCTGAGGAAACCAAAATTGAAAAAGACACATGAATCCCATTGTTCATTGCAGAGTTATTTACAATAGCTAGAACGTGGAAGCAACCTAGATGTCCATCAACAGATGAATGGATAAAGAAGTTTTGGTACATATACACAATGGAACTCATCCATAAAAAAGAACACATTTGAGTCAGTTCTGATGAGGTGGATGAACCTGGAACCTATTATACAGAGTGAAGTGAGTCAGAAAGAAAAAGACAAATATCATATTCTAACACATATATATGGAATCTAGACAAATGGTACTGAAGGATTTATTTTCAGGGCAGCAATGGAGAAACAGACATAGAGAATAGACTTAAGGACATGGGGAAAGGGGAGGAGAGGATGCGAGGCATGGAAAGAATTACATGGAAACTTACATTACCATATGTAAAATAGATAGCCAACGGGAATATGCTGTATGGCTCAAGAAACTCAAACAGGGGCTCTGTATCAACCTAGAGGGGTGGGATGGGGAGGGAGATGGGAGGGAGTTTCAAAAGGGAGGAGATATATGTATACCTATGGCTGATTCATGTTGAGGTTTGACAGAAAACAACAAAATTTTGTAAAGCAATTATCCTTCAATGAAAAATAAATTAAAAAAAGATAAGTGCATAAATATATACATATACACATACAAGTAGGAGAGAGGCATGTTGAGAAAATTGATCACTTACAGTCTCATTTTCTTTTCACAAAATAGATGCTAGCTCACAAGCTCTGGAGAGGAGTTATGCAATTTTCCTTAGTAACTCTTTAACAATTCTGTAGCGAGAGATAGAAAAGCAAATGTTAGTGTTAATTTAGGATTAGAGAGTGGTAGGGCTGGTGGGATAGAAAGACAAAGTACTAAATATATCTACTTTGAGTTGATATTTGTATTAATATAATTGTCATAAATATAATTATCATATATATCATGTAATTGCTAAAGTAATTGGCCAAGGGCTCCCATATGATATATTTTACATTCTGACATTATTGTATATGATTGATTTTTAAAATATTCTGAACACTGGGTAACCCTTAGAAAATGACTGCCACACAAGTTTGTGTTTTTCTAGACATTTTCCATTAAAATATATCAACAAAAGAATCAAATAAAATCCCAAATAAGTCAAACCTTTAGAATAGCTAGAAGACAGAGAATACTCTGCACTTCAAATTACTTGAAAATAGAAAAATATTTAGTCAGCAAACCTCTCTCAAGCTCCTACTGAAAGTCTTTTCAGAGAGTAAGGGGGGTATGGAAAAATTATACTAAACAGATAAATGGAGTGCTAGACTCACTCCCAGAATTAGAAAGCCCACCAAATGTGTGAAAATTCTCAAAATACAGTAGGTAAGCAAAGTAACTGACCTTGGAATTGTGTAGGACTCATATCTCAGCAGGCCTTACCTCTGAGCATAAAGAGATTAAAATAAAAGGGAAGGTACTCTTATAAGACAGGACATTAAAGGGGAGAAAATAGAAGGGGAAAATTTAGAATCCTGAAAACAAAACAAACGAATAATTATAGAACATAACTTATTCCCTCATCACTGTCACCACCACCACCAACAGAAGACCAAAGCTATTTACTAAAGAATTTATACTTGCTGTACAGGGCTTCCCAAGTAGCTTGGTGGTAATGAATCTACCTGCTGACGCAGGAGACACAGGAGACATGAGTTCGATCACTGGTTCAGGAAGCTTCCCTGGAGAAGGAAATGGCATCCCACTCCAGTATTCTTGCCTGGAAAATTCCATGCATAGAGGAGCCTGGTAGGCTACAGCCTATGGGGTGGCAAAGAGTTGGATACAACAGAACAACTGAGCATGCACGCACACATGCATGCTTAACGAGAGGGACACTTTTGAATTAGAAATCTTGTAAACCACCCTAGACATCCACCCCTGCCTATAAAATGAATATGTGAAATCTATTTGCATCTATAAAAAATTTACTGTAATAATAAACAAGAAACTGAGTCAAAACATTTCAGGTGCTAACCCTGCCTCCTCCAGCTAAAAAGTAAAAGGAATTTATCTAAAAATACTTCAGACTAGACTGAATTAAATATCCTCAATCACTTGGAGAAATGAAAATTCACCTAGAATCTAAATTCAAAAGCTGCAAATAGAAATGGATAAGCAATAAGAAGAAATGAAATTATGGTTGAACTCATGAAAGAAATCAAAGAGAAGGATAAAATCTCAGAAATTAAGATTATATTTCAAGCTATTGTGCTCAAAGCATTCTGAATGTCCAGTAATATGGTGTTTAAAAGTAAAATAAATAATGGCTATCTATTTAATAGAAACTATGTGGCCCCTAGATATAATGTGGCAGGAAAGTGTTTTCAATCTGCTCTCTGAAGACTTAGTGATTACTCAGTGTGATATAAAAGGTTCCAAAAAAGGGGGTGAAGACAGGTTGTCAGGTCCTTTAGACCCCTATGCAGCGGTCCAAATACATCACTCTTGTTTTAATCTACTTTACAGATGGGTTCATTCTGAGAATTTTTTAATAGAGAAATGTTTTCAAAGCAAGAACATTAAACATCACTGAAAGTTTTTCATAATATATTGACACAAAGCAGGATGTAAAACAGTATGTATTTGCTATCTGTCTGACTTTGACCAGGCATTTGACCTCTCTTTTCCTCATAGTCATTATTTGAAAATGGGGTTAATAATAGTACTTATCTTTTAGTATTATTTTGAAGATTAAACTATCTAATTAGCACCTGGAATTTAACAAGTGTTATATAGTAGAAAAGTTTCTCAAAGGAATATATCAAATGAATACAGTGATTAACTCAAATTATGAGATTGCACATAATTACTTCCTCCATTGGCTTATCTCAATTTTATCATTTTTTTTTTTCTACAGTGGTCACAACAAAAGCATAATAGATGTTGTTGAAAGGAATAAAGACACCTCCATGAGCAGGCAGCACTATCTATGCTGTACACTGACAATGACTGTCTATGGCTTTCGTTACCATCAACAGAACCCGTCACTGAATGAAGCTGTTTCTTTGCCTGGTAGACTTGACAATACCAACTTCCTCTGTGATTGAAATCAACCAAAAATGGCCTGCCACACTGAATGATCATGTTTTCAAGTTGTGTTTGAGAGTTTGTTTGGACTCTTTCTTTACCTCACACTCAATCATGACTTCACAGTGTAACATTTAACATCGGTATGTAAAGTACTGTGACAGCATTGTTTATAGCTTACTTGAGTCAAGGATCTTATTATTATTGAAATAGATCACATGGTTATGGAAAAGAAGAAAGTCCCCCTTCAAATGTTCAATATTTTCATGACTTTTTTTTATGACACTTTTAGCTCTCATTTTCTCTTTTCCATCTGTGTACTGAAATTCAGTTTAACCCACTTGTACACTCTCAATTCTCTTGCACAAGACTGCTGGAAAAAGGAATCACATTTATTTCATGCATGGTTACCACATAATTCTATGGTAAGAAATAGGTAAACAGGCATACAAACTAGGTTAATTTCTAAACCCAGAAACATTTTTAATTCCCCCCCCCCCAGGTATAGACTTCTATGTTGAAAAATGTTTGTTTTCTTTCATTACTTTAAACATATTGCTCCACTATCATCTCACTTTCATTGTTGCTGATGAGTAATCTGCTGTAATTTTTATCTTTTATCCTCTCTACATAATGTGTGCCCTCCTCCCCAGCTAATTATTATTTTTTTCTTTGTCACTGGTTTTGAGTAGTTTGATTATGATATGCCTTAGTGTAGTTTTTTTACAATGAGGTAATGATGGTTTCTCCAGCATCCAACTGTTTGTCAGGTGCTGTTTCTCCATGATGGGAGGGAGGAAGTGATAAGAAGGCATGGAGACAGGCAGTGTTTTTGCCAAAGCAGAAGTCCATCCTTTCTACTGATGACTCTTGACCCTTGGGTGTTGGCTCAGTGCTAACATTGTACTAATTGTTCATAGGCTTATTGTGAAAATTAAATTGGTTAATACATGTTGAGTGTTTAAAAGGTCTTCTTATTTGATACCACAAAATTTATTTTCTGTGTGAAATAGACATTATCTTGAATGACAGATTATTCATTTTGCCTTGATACTATAGACCTCCAACATTTTGCTGTTATGTGGTTTCTGCCAAACTCTTTTTCTTATCAGATATCAGGGTTACACTAAGTGTAGGCACCCTGAAGCAAGAGAGTGTAGGTATTCTAGCAAAACCAAAGAGGCTAGTGTGGATGGTGTATGGTAAGCTTAGAGCACTGTGGAAGGAAATTAGTCCACACAGGTAGTTCTGGGGCTATAGATAGTATGGTTCACTCATAAAGCTATTAAAGCCATATTAAGAAGTTTGGTTTTTACAGTGAGGTAAGAAATCATTGGAAGATTTCAAAAGTGAAGAGACATGATATGATTTATGATATTTTAAATAATTACTCTGACTACACTGTGAAGAAAATAGTATATGAGGACTAAGAATGAAAGCATAAAATGTTTTCGGAGCTATTGAAGATATTGAACTGTTAGGTCTTAATTGTTTGGTCCATGGTGTTGGTATTGAGAGCAATAAGTGGTCAGAGTCTTGATATATTTTGAAGATAGAGCCAGTGGGATTTGTTAATGGATTAAATATGAAATGTGATGGAAAGAGAGGAGTCGGAACGACTACAAGATTGTTTGTTTTTAAATTGGACAAATGGAATATAATTTACTATGATAGGGAAGAGGGAGAGACAGTCATGTAATAAGGTGTTATACTGAGATGCTTAGAAGACAACCAAGTGGAAATATATCATAAGCATTTGGCTGCATAAGTCAGGACATCAGGAGAACAAAGAAGGAAAATTTGGTAAAATAGAAGAATTAAGAGAGGAGGCTCAGAACCAAATGAAAAAACTGTTCAATAAGAAGGGAGTGTCAAACTATACTGCCAGGCTGATATTACAAGACAAATATTATAAGAACTAGGAAATAACCATTGTATTTGTCAAAATACTGCTCATTGGTGACCCTAAAATAGGTGAATAGGATGGTGAAAGCCTGATTGAAATAGAGAGAAAATGAGACTTCATAGTAAACTGCATAAATTCAAACGCATTCACACATGCCCAAAGTAACTCTAAAGATCAACAGAACAAATTAAGCCACACATAACTCATTTCCATCACAACAAGAAGACAAATAATACTACAAATAGCAGATTATGAAGCGAAAAGGAATGGTATGTATTAGAAATGTGCCAGACACAACCTTAGCCAAGAGTGGTAGTATTAGGGATAAATTAAGAGCTTGGGATAAAAATATACACACTGCTATATATAAAATAGCTAATAAGTGCCTACTTTACAGCAAAGGGAACTCTACTCAATATCTTGTAATATCCTATAATGGAAAAGAGTCTAAAAAAGAATAGATACATTTATACATATGTATAACTGAATCACTTTGCTGAAACTAGCAGAACATTATAAATCAACTTTATCTCAATACAAACTAAAAAAAAAACAGTTGAAGAATATAAGCAAAAGAATAAATGAAGGTTAAAAAAAAAAGTAATATTATTGCCAACATTGCATAACATGGATTTTGTCATAAGGGATCATCAAAAAACCTGAAACGAAGCAAATTTTATAAAATAGCTGGCCTATATTCTTTAAATATATGAAGGTGAATAAAAATTAAATGAGACTGAAGAACTATTCAAGATTAAAGAAGATTAAAAGACATAACTAAATGCAATGCATGATCCAGATTTGGATCTTGACTGGAAAAAACAATCGATAAAAGATATTAGTGAGTCAATTGGCAAAATTTGCATTAGAATATAATGTTTCATAAAGTTAAACTTAATTTTTCTGAAAAAGAACATAGTGTTGATAACTTACTCTTAAGAGGTTGTTTGGGGAAAATATGTATTTATGCATATGCATATAAATTCTTATTTTTAGCCACTAAGTCATGTCCATCTCTTTTGCAACCCCATGACTGTCGCTCGCCAGTCTCCTCTGGCCATGGAATTTCCCAGGCAAGAATACTGGAGTGGGTTACCATTTCCTCCTCCAGGGAATCTTCCTGACCCAGAGATCAAACCTGGGTCTCCTGCATTGGCACGCGGATTCTTTACCACTGAGCCACCTGGGAAGCCACATGTGCATATATATTGTGTGTTGAAAAAGAATGATAAAGCAAATGTGGAAAAATGGTAGCAACTGGTGAATCTGGGTAAGGGTGGAAGAGACAAAGGGCTTCTTTGTAGTAATCTTGGAATTTTCTGGTAAGTCTTTTTTTTTTTCCCATTTATTTTTATTAGTTGGAGGCTAATTACTTTACAATATTGTACTGGTTTTTGCTATACATTGATATGAATCAGCCATGGATTTACATGTGTTCCCCATCTTGAACCCCCCACCCACCTCCCTCTCCATCCCATCTCTCTGGGTCATTCCAGTGCACCAGCCCCGAGCACTTGTCTCATGCATCCAACCTGGACTGGCGATCGGTTTCACACTTGATAATATACATGTTTTGATGTTATTCTCTCAGATCATCCCACCCTCGCCTTCTCCCATGGAGTCCAAAAGTTTGTTCTATATATCTGTGTCTTTTTTTCTGTCTTAAATATAGGGTTATCATTACCATCTTTCTAAATTTCATATATATGCGTTAGTATACTGTATTGGTCTTTATCTTTCTGGCTTACTTCACTCTGTATAAAGGGCTCCAGTTTTATCCATCTCATTATAACTGATTCAAATGAATTCTTTTTAATGGCTGAGTAATATTCCATTGTGTATATGTACCACAGCTTTCTTATCTATTCATCTGCTGATGGGCATCTAGGTTGCTTCCATGTCCTGGCTATTATAAATAGTGCTGCGATGAACATTGGGGTACACGTGTCTATTTCAGTTCTGGTTTCCTCAGTGTGTATGCCCAGGAGTGGGATTGCTGGGTCATATGGCAGTTCTATTTCCAGTTTTTTAAGGAATCTCCACACTCTTCTCCATAGTGGCTGTACTAGTTTGCATTCCCACCAACAGTGTAAGAGGGTTCCCTTTTCTCCACACCCTCTCCAGCATTTATTGCTTGTAGACTTTTGGTTGGCAGCCATTCTGACTGGCGTGTAATGGTACCTCATTGTGGTTTTGATTTGCATTTCTCTGATAATGAGTGATATTGAGCATCTTTTCATGTGTTTGTTAGTCATCTGTATGTCTTCTTTGGGGAAATGTCTGTTTAGTTCTTTGGCCACATTTTTGATTGGGTCATTTATTTTTCTGGAATTGAGCTTCAGGAGTTGCTTGCATATTTTTGAGATTAATCCTTTGTCTGTTGCTTCGTTTGCTATTTTTTTCTCCCATTCTGAAGGCTGTCTTTTCACCTTGCTTATAGTTTCCTTTGTTGTGCAAAAGCTTTTAAATTTCATTAGGTCCCATTTGTTTATTTTTGCTTTTATTTCCAATATTCTGGGAGGTGGGTCATAGAGGATCTTGCTGTGATTTATGTCAGAGAGTGTTTCTGGTAAGTTTTATATCAGCATAAAAAGTGAAAATGGGAGGAGAGGAAGTAAAGGTAGCAAGTATTGGTAAATTAAGAATTTGTTGTGAGGAGGAGCAGACAAAGGGAGCATTTGGGAGCATGAAGGGGAATGTGACATCAAATGGGACTTTAAAAAATAGTAATAGGTAGAATAATAATACTGAAACAGCCCTTACCCAGCCCCAAGTATAGTTCTAAATGCTTCACATATCTGATTCATTTAATTCACCCCCCCCCACACACACATACACACAGAGATGTGTACTAATAAGGAAACAGAGGAACAGAGCGGTAAAATAACTTGCTAAAGGCCATACTGCAGTATGTGGTTGCAACTGGATATTGAAGAATTTTGTGTACTGATGAGAATGAGCCAAAGAGAGAAATAAGAGACAAGGCCATCAGCTGAGAGTTAAGGATGGGAAAAGAGATATTAGAGGTTTTAAAAGAGAAAGCACAAAATGTGATTTAATCTTCATGGAGGGTGGAAGAGTGAACTGATCAGCAAAATGTAGTAAAATTGCAAAGCAGCTCTAATGGCTGACTTGAGGCTATATATATATATATATACCCACGACATTGAAAATGAGATGAACTGTCATGGTTGTAATTTTCTCCAGCCATTTGCAATTGCTGGTATAGCACAGAGTAGGTACAAAATTATGTTTTTTTCCCCCACATGACGGTAGAGAGAGAAGGAAACAAGGGATTTGAGAGTATGAGCAATGGATTTGGAATGCACTAGTATTTAAATGGAATTTAAATGGGATGAGGAGGAAAATGAGGATTTGATGGTGAGAGATTTTGAAGAGATAATAAGATACATACATTTTGGGCCCTAGAAAGATACAATACTTGTTATTATTGAAGAGCTAGTGGGAATAAGTTGGAAAGATAGAAGATAGTGGTTAGAGATGTGGATATGTGGATTTGAGATTACAGAGGCATTGTTGCTGTTGTTTAGTCGCCAAGTTGTGTCTGACTCTTTTGTGACCCCCTGAACTGTAACTCACCAGGCTCCTCTATCCATGGAATTTCCCAGGCAATAATACTAGAGTGGGTTGTCATTTTCTTCTCCAGGTGATATTCCTGACCCAGGGCTCTAACCCGGTCTCTTGCTTAGCAGGCAGATTCTTTACTACTGTGACACCTGGGAAACCCATGGAGGCATTGTAGTTAGTGGTAATGACAAGATCTAGGGTTATATCCATGGGAAAGGACAGCTGAATTAGGTTACAAGACAAGCTAATTGGAGGAAAGATAAGAAATAGGGAAGCCATGATATTAGAAGGATCATCCGTGTGTATATTGAAATCACTGAGAATATGAGTCAAAACCAAGTACTCATTCTTTTGGTCATTAATTCATTTACTCAGTAAATTCTCACTGAATGCTTTTTAATACATTAGGCACATTACCAGGTGCTAGCAATAGAGTGAAGAAAAAAAAAGTCCAGTGCTCTAAGGAGCTTATATTTTTGTTGGATAAATAATAAATATGTAATGTGAGGTAATGATAATGCTGTGAAGAAAAAAATCTAGAATAAGTGGATTTTTTAATAGATGTGGTGGCTCACACGGTGAAGAATCTGCCAGTGCAGGAGATATCTGGTTTAATCCCTGGGTTGGGAAAATCCCCTGGAGAAGGGAATGGCTACCCACTCCAGTATTCTTGCCTGGGAGATCTCATGGATAGAGGGTCCTGGCAGGCTACAGCCCATGGGGTCACAAAGAGTTGGACACAACTTAGAGACTAACATTTTCATTTTTACTTTAATAGATATAAGCATGGATTAATACATTATTTTAGATAGGATTTGTGTCAACAAGCAACTCAAGCAAAAATCAGTGAAAATGCCTTTAGGCAGAGGAAAGAACAAGTACAATGATCACGGAGGTGAGAATGAGCTTGACCTAGTCAAGGCTACTGTAACTAGAGTAAAGCGAGCAAGTAGCAGAGCACTAGGAGACAGTGTTGGAAAGAAAGATAGGGCACAGCTATTTGGCCATTTGACCAGGACAATCATGTAATCTGAGTAATGTTTTTTAAAAAAGATTTACTTTTGTTGTTGTGTGAAGAACAGTTTAAGGGACGGTACAAGTAGAAACAGAGAGATGGTTTATTTAGGAGACCATTTTATAGTCTAGGTGAGGGATGATGAGGAGGACGATGTTGATGATGCTTTACCAGAATATTTTAAGTTAGTTCAAAAATACTTAGTCTCTAATGTAGGGAAATAAAAGGCCAACTCTGTTAAGTAGAGAGCTGCCTTATCTGAAAAATGTGTCAAAAGTACTGGGGTCACCAGTTTTACTGTTGAAATCCAAATCTATATAAATTGTTCATCCAAAAATTGAGGTTTGTGACATTGTACATGAGGCAGTAATCAAGACCATTGCCAAGAAAAAGAAATGCAAAAAGGCAAAATGGTTGTGTGATGAGGCCTTACTAAGAGCTGAGAAAAGAGAAACTGAAGGCAAAGGAGAAAAGGAAAGATACATCCATTTGAATACAGAGTTCCAAAGAATAGCAAGGAGAGATAAGAAAGCCTTCCTTGCTGATCAATGCAAAGAAATAGAGGAAAACAATAGAATGGCAAAGACTAGAGATCTCTTTGAGAAAATTAAAGACACCAATGGAGCATTTCATGCAAAGATGAGCACAATAAAGGACAGAAATGGTATGCACCTAACAGAAGCAGAAGATACTAAGAAAAGGTGGCAAGAATACACAGAAGAACTATACAAAAAAGATCTTCATGAACCAGATAACCATGATGATGTGCTCATTCACCTAGAGTCAGACATCCTGGAATGCAAAGTCAAGTGGGCCTTATGAAGCATCACTACAAACAAAGCTAGTGGAGGTGATGGAATTCCAGTTGAGCTCTTTCAAATCCTAAAAGATGATGGTGTGAAAGTGATGCACTCAATATGCCAGCAAATCTGGAAAACTGAGCACTGGTCACAGGACTGGAAAAGGTCCGTTTTCATTGCAATCCCAAATAGAGGCAATGCCAAAGAATGCTCAAACTACTGCACAATTGCACTCATCTCACATGCTAGCAAAGTAATGCTCAAAATTCTCCAAGCCAGGTTTCAACAGTACATGAACCGTGAACTTCCAGATGCTCAAGCTGGATTTAGAAAAGGCAGAGGAACCAGAGATCAAATGGCCAACATCTGCTGGAATATAGAAAAAGCAAGAGAGTTCCAGAAAAGATCTGCTTTATTGACTATACCAAAGCCTTTGACTGTGTAGATCACAACAAACTGTGGAAAATTCTGAAAGAGATGGGAATACCAGACCACCTTACTTGCCTCCTGAGAAATCTGTACGCAGGTCAAGAAGCAACAGTTAGAACTAAACATGGAATAATGGACTTGTTCCAAATCGGGAAAGGAGTATGTCGAGGCTGTATATTGTCACCCTGCTTATTTAACTTATATGCAGAGTACAGCATGGGAAATGCCAGACTGGATGAAGCACAAGCTGGAATGAAGATTTCTGGGTGAAATATCAATAAACTCAGAAACACAGATGACACCACCCTTAAGGCAGAAAGCAAAGAAGAACTAAAGAATTTCTAAATGAAAGTGAAAGAGAGTGAAAAAGTTGGCTTAAAACTCAGCATTCAAAAGACTAAGAGCGTGGCATCCAGTACCATCACTTCATGACAAATAGATGGGGAAATAATAGAAACAATGAGAGACTGCTTTTTTGGACTCCAAAATCATTGCAGATGGTGACTGCAGCTGTGAAATTAAAAGGTGCTTGCTCCTTAGGAGAAAACTATGACCAACCTAGACAACATATTAAAAATCAGAGACAGTACTTTGCCAACAAATGTCCCTCTAGTTAAGGCTATGATTTTTCCAGTAGTCATGTATGGATGTGAAATTTGGTCTATAAAGAAAGTTGAGTGCTGAAGAATTGATGCTTTCAAGCTGTGGTGCTGGAGAAGACTCTTGAGAATCCCTTGGACAGCAAGGGGATCTAACCAGTCCATCCCAAAGGAAATCAATCCTGAACATTCTTTGGAAGGACTGATGCTGAAGCTGAAGCTCCAATACTTTGGCCACCTGATGCGAAGAACTGACTCATTGGAAAACACCCTGATGCTGGAAAAGACTGAGGAGAGAGGAGAAGGGGGTGACAGGGGATGAGATGATTGAATGGCATCACCGAAGCAATGGATATGTGTTTGAGTAGGCTCTGGGAGTTGGTAATGGACATGGAAGCCTGGTGTGCTGCAGCCCGTGGGGTCGCAAAGAGTCAGACACGACTGAGCGACTGAACTGAGAAACTGTAGAGCAAGAAGTCTAAAATAAATAATAACATTAGCTAAAATATGGAGAAGGTAATGGCACCCCACTCCAGTACTCTTGCCTGGAAAATCCCATGGACAGAGAAGCCTGGTAGGCTGCAGCCCATGGGGTCGCTAAGAGTCGGACATGACTGAGCGGCTTCACTTTCACTTTTCACTTTCATGCATTGGAGAAGGAAATGGCAACCCAGTCCAGTGTTCTTGACTGGAGAATCCCAGGGACGGGGGAGCTTGATGGGCTGCCGTCTATGGGGTCGCACAGAGTCAGACACGATTGAAGTGAATTAGCAGCAGCAGCAGTAGGTGTAATCTTTGCTGTATTAAGAGGGACATACCAGGGGAGTTGGAAGGTTCTTATCACATTGTCTTGAAAGATTAATTGTATCATACTTTTAAAATCCTGAAGTGCTATTTAAATGTTAATATGTATCATCCTTATCTTGTTAATTGAAGTATAGTTGATTTAAAATATAGTTTCAGGTATACAGCAAAGTGATTCAGCTATGCATATGTGTGTGTGTGTCTCTGTGTGTGTATACACAGATTATTTTCCATTATAGATTGTTACAAGATATTCAATATAGTTCCATGTGCTTAATAATAGGTCTTTGTTGTTTATCTATTTTTTTAAAATATATAGTTGTATTTGTTCATCAGAAACACACCCTCCATTTCCATTTGGTAAGGATAAGTTTATTTTTTATATCTGTGAGTTGATTTCTGTTTCATAAATAAGTTCATTTGTATCATTTTTTAAAGACTTGATATATAAGTGATATAACATATTTGTATTTCTATGATATCACTTACTATGATGATTTCTAGACTCATTCATGTTGCTGCAAATGATATTATTTCATTATTATGCATGAGTCATATTCCATTGTGTACATATACATCATATCTTCTTTATCCATTCACCTGTCAATGGACATTTAGGCTGCTTCCATGCCTTGGCTATTGTAAATAGTGCTCCTATGAACAATGAGGTGCATATATCTTTTTGAATTCATCTTTTCTGGATATATGCACAGGAGTGGGATTATGCAGTCATGTGGTCACTCTATTTTTAGTTTTTTAAGGAACCTCCATACTGGTCTCCATAGTAGCTTCATCAGTTTTCATCCCCACCAGCAGTGTAGGGGGTTTTGCTCTTCTCCACACCCTCTACGGCATTTATTATTGGTAGATTTTTTGATGCTGGCCATTCTGACCAGTGTGAGGTGATACATCACTGTAGCTTTGATTTGCATTTCTCTAATATTTTGTGATGTTCAGCACATTTTCAGGGCTTCCCTGGTGGCTCAGAAGTTAAAGAGTCTGCCTGCAATGTGGGAGACCTGGGTTTGATCCCTGGGTCGGGAAGATCCCCTGGAGAAGGAAATGGCAACCCACTCCAGTATTCTTGCCTGGAGAATCCCATGGACGGAGGAGCCTGCTACAGTCCACAGGGTAGCAAAGAGTCGGACATGACTGAGCGACTTCACTTTCACTTTCAGCACATTTTCATGTGTCTCAAGGCCATCTGTATGTTTGTTTGTTTGTTTTTGAAGAAATGTCTATTTAGGTCTCACGCCCAGTTTTTGATTGGGTTGTTTGCTTTTTTGATATTGAGCTATTAGAGCTGTTTGTATATTTTAGAAATTAAGCCCTTATTGGTCACATCATTTGCAAATATTTTCTCTCATTCTGTAAGTTATTTTTTGTTTATGGTTTCCTTTACTGTGCAAAAGCTTTTAATTTTAATTTTTTAAAAAAAAATTTCCATTACTCTAGGAAATGGATTAAAAAAATATTGCTGCAATTTATATCAGAGGGTTCTGCCTATGTTTTCCTGTAGGAGTTTTATAGTATCTGGTCTTACATTTAGGTCTTTAATCCATTTTGAGTTTATTTTTATTTGTGGTGTTAGAGACTGTTCTAATTTCATTCTTTTATGTAGGTGTGCTAAGTTGCTTCAGTTGTGTCTGACTCTTTGCAACCCTATGGACTTCACCCTGCCAGGCTCCACTGTCCATGGGACTCTCAAGGCAAGAATATTGCAGTGAGTTGCCATGCCCTTCTCCAGGGAATCTTCCCGACTCAGGCATTGAACCCCACATCTCTTATGTCTCCTGCATTGACAGGCAGGTTCTTTACTACTAGTGCCACCTGGGAAGCCCTGTTTTGCATAAAGCTGTCCCATTTTCCCAGCAGTACTTATTGAAGAGACAATTTCTCCTTCATTGTATATTGTTGTCTCCTTTGTCACAGGTTAATTAACAATAAGTGCATGAGTTTATATCTGAAAGCTTGAAATGAAAAAGGAGAAACTGGAAGTAAATTTACTACTGTCTAAAGCAGCAGAAAATGACTCTTCTACAGATCTATATGCATCTGTTTTTGTGCCAGTATGATGTTGTTTGGATTACTGTAGCTTTGTTGTACAGTCTGAAGTCAAGGAAGATAATTCCTCTAGTTCCATTCTTCTTTCTTGAGACTGTTTTGTCTGTTGCAGTGTTTCTTGTGTTTACATATAAATTTAAAAATTTTTATAGCTCTGTGAAAAATGTTCTTGGTAATTTGATAGGGACTGCATTGAATCTATAGATTGCCTTGGGCCATATGATCATTTTAACAGTATTATGATTTTTCCAAACCAAGAACATGGTGCATCTTTCCATCTACTTGTGTCTTCAGTTTCTTTCATCAACATCTTACAGTTTTCAAAGTACAAGTCCTTTGCCTCTTTATTCCTACATATTTTACTCTTTTTGATTTGATGATAAATGGGAAATGTCTCCTTAAATTCTCTTTCTGATGTTTTATTGTTAGTGTACAGAAATGAAACAGATTTCTGTGTATCAATTTGCCATCCTGCAACTTTACCAAAGTCATTAATGAGCTCTAATAATTTTCTGGTGGTGTCTTTAGGATTGCCTTTACATAGTATCATATCATCTGCAAATAGTTTTCTTCCTCTCTAATTTGGACTCCTTTTATGTCCTTACTATCTAAGGATCTGATTTGAAAAGAGAAAAGTTCATTTCTGATAAATAAATACAACAATATGATTTTTCTGCCTTTGGATTTTCTGGTATTAGATAAGGACAGTGTTGGATAAAGAGTGTAATTGTTCCAATGGACAAATTCTTAGAAAAGTATAACTTTCCAAAACTGAACCAGGAAGAAATAGAAAATCTTAACAGACCCATCATAAGCAAGGAAATCAAAACTGTAATCAGAAATCTTCCAACAAACAAAAGCCCAGGACCAGATGGCTTCACTGGTGAATTCTACCAAAAATTTAGAGAAAAGGTAACACATGTCCTACTCAAACACTTCCATAAAATTGCAGAGGAAGGTAAACTGCCAAACACATTCTATGAGGCCACCATCACCCTAATGCCAAAACCAGAAAAAGATGCCACAAAAAAAGAAAAATACAGGCCAGTATCACTGATGAACATAGATGCAAAAATCCTCAACAAAATTCTAGCAAACAGAATCCAACAATATATTAAAAAAAATCATACATCATGACCAAGTGGGCTTTATCCCAGGAATGCAAGGATTCTTCAATATTCGCAAATCAATCAATGTGATACAACACATTGACAAATTGAAAGATAAAAAACCATATGATTATCTCAATAGATGCAGAAAAAGACTTTGACAAAATTCAACATCCAGTCGTGATAAAAACTCTCCAGAAAGCAGGCATAGAAGGAACATACTTCAATGTCACAAAAGGCATATTTGATAAAACCACAGAAAACATTATCCGCAATGGTAAAAAATTGAAAGCGTTTCCCCTAAAGTCAGAAACAAGACAAGGGTGCCCATTCTCACCATTACTATTCAGCATAGTTTTGGAACTTTTAGTTACAGCAATCAGAAAAGAACAAAGAAATAAAGGGAATCCAGATTGGAAAAGAAGAAGTAAAACTCTCACTGTTTGCAGATGACATGATCCTCTACATAGAAAACCCTAAAGACACCACTAGAAAATTACCAGAGCTAATCAATGAATATAGTAAAGTTACAGGATATAAAATTAATACACAGAAATCCCTTGCATTCCTATACACTAACAATGAGAAAACAGAAAGAGAAATTAAGGAAACAATTCAATTCACCATTGCAACAAAAAGAATAAAATACTTAGGAATAAATCTACCTAAAGAAACAAAAGACTTATAAATAGAAAACTATAAAACACTGATAAAAGAAATCAAAGCTGACACAAATAGATGGAGAAATATACCATGTTCATGGATCGGAAGAATCAATATAGTGAAAATGACTATACTACCCAAAGCAATCTATAGATTCAATGCAATTCCTACCAAGTTACCAACGGTATTTTTCACAGAACTAGGACAAATAATTTCACAATTTTCATGGAATTACAAAAAACCTCCAATAGTCAAAGAAATCTTGAGAAAGAAAACTGGAACTGGAGGAATCAACCTACTTGACTTCAGAGTATACTACAAAGTCACAGTCATCAAGACAGTATGGTACTGGCACAAAGACAGAAATATAGATCAATGGAACAAAAGAGAAAGCCCAGAGATAAATCCATGCACCTATGGACAACTTATCTTTGACAAACGAAGCAAGAATATACAATGGAGAAAAGACAATCTCTTTAACAAGTGGTGCTGGGAAAACTGGTCAACCACTTGTAAAAGAATGAAACTAGAACACTTTCTAATATGATACACCAAAATAAACTCAAAACGGATTAAAGATCTAAATGTAAGACCAGAAACTATAAAGCTCCTAGAGGAAAACATAGGCAAAACTCTCTGACATAAATCACAGCAGGATCCTCTATGACCCACCACCCAGAGTAATGGAAATAAAAGCAAAAATAAGCAAATGGGACCTAATGAAACTTAAAAGCTTTTGCACAACAAAGGAAACTATAAGCGAGGTGAAAAGACAGCCTTCAGAATGGGAGAAAATACTACCAAACAAAGCAACTGACAAAGAATTAATCTCAAAAATACACAAGCAACTCCTACAGCTCAATTCCAGAAAAATAAACAATCCAATCAAAAAAGGGGCCAAAGAACTAAACAGACATTTCTCCAAAGAAGACATACAGATGGCTAACAAACACATGAAAAGATGCTCAACATCACTCAGTATCAGAGAAATGCAAATCAAAACCACAATGTGGTACCATTACATGCCAGTCCGAATGGCTGCTATCCAAAAGTCTACAAGCAATAAATGCTGGAGAGGGTGTGGAGAAAAGGGAACCCTCTTACACTGTTGGTGGGAATGCAAACTAGTACAGCCACTATGGAGAAGAGTGTGGAGATTCCTTTAAAAACTGGAAATAGAACCACCATACAACCCAGCGATCCCAGTGCTGGGCATATACACCAAGGAAACCAGAATTGAAAGATACACATGTACCCAAATGTTCATCGCAGCACTGTTTATAATAACCAGGACATGGAATTAACCTAGATGTCCATTGGCAGATGAATGGATAAGAAAGCTGTGGTACATATACCCAATGGGATATTACTCAGCTATTAAAAAGAATGTGTTTGAATCAGTTTTAATGAGGTGAATGAAACTGGAGCCTATTATACAGAGTGAAGTAAGCCAGAAAGAAAAACACCAATATAGAATATTAATGCAGATATATGAAATTTAGAAAGATGGTAATGATGACCCTATACACAAGACAGCAAAAGAGACACAGTTGTAAAGAACAGACTTTTGGACTCTGTGGGGGAAGGTAAAGGTGGGATGATTTGAGAGAATATCATTGAAACATGTATATTATCATATGTGAAATAGATCACCAGTCCAGATTCCATGCATGAGAACAAGGTGCTCAGGGCTGGTGTACTGGGACAACCCTGAGGGATGGGATTGAGAGGGAGGTGGGAGGGGCGTTTAGGATGGGGGACACACGTGCACCCATGGCTGATTCATGTCAATATATGGCAAAAACCACTATAATATTTTAAAGTAATTAGTTTCAAATTAAATAAATTAATTTTAAAAATAATAGCATAGTTGCTCTGGAGAGGAAAGCCTGAAATAAAAAAGACAAAACTGGAAGTAAATATACTGTTGTCTCAAGGAGCAGAAGCTGGCTATTACCAGCTGATTTGGGTACAAAAGCTTTTATAATGCCAGAGCCATAGAAGTAGAAAACAAGGGTTTATTATTTTCCAACAAAAGAAAGATTTTCAACTGAGCTGTTGTAGCAATGGAAAGTGTCAGTACAGTTCTGATTTTTTTTTTTAGTATTTTTTAGTATTTCCCTATTCTTACTTTCAATTACTTTCAATTATCCTTAATTACTGCATCTCTTTAATCACATATGTGTTTAATGTCAAGTAACATTTTATTTTTTTTAAGTAATATTTTAATTGCCAATTTGTCCAATAAAAAGCAATGTTAAGTATATACCATGGTGAAGTGAGGAAGGATTTGAAAAGGGATGGGATGGGGAGGGAGGTGGGAGGGGGATTCAGGATGGGAAACACATATAAATCCATGGCTGATTCATATCAATGTATGTCAAAAACCACTACAATATTGTAAAGTAATTAGCCTCCAATGAATATAAATAAATGAAAAAAATAAAAAAATAAAAAAAAGAAGTTAAAATAAGATCTCTGTCCTCTGGGACCTCAAAATTAAGAGTACTGTGGTCATTTCTAGAGATCCTAGTGAAATGGAAACTTTTACTTATATAGACCAAAATATGTGGTAATGTCTAAAGATAATTGCCCTAAACTCTTCAATCAAGAGCCTAGAGGTCTTAGGGTCATGCTTGCTTGATTTAGTTATATACAGTGACTCAGACTTTAAGACCTCAGAATGTTGTGTGTTTCACTTGCCTGGAAAAAAGTAATTGCCAATTTTTCTCATAGTGCTTCTTTTTACTTCTTCTGAGTGCCTCAGGGAACTATATTTTTAAGAGAAATACCCTTTTTTTTAATGGTTACAAGCTGGTTCAATAAACAGGAGTATGCTAGATAACACTGAAGAGCAAATAAAAATGAAAATCTATGGAATGCCTATTGATAATAATCTATATTGCAACTTATATATTTACATTATATTTCAAGGAATATTTGCATATATCTTGCCACCATTTTACAGAAAGAACTGAAAACTTTGACCAAAACTAAGATTTAAGCCAGCCATTATAGCTAAAATGCAATGGAAATTAAAAATTAACACCTTAGTAAATGAAAATGTAGAGCCAGATTTACTGATTCAAGAAGGTCTAATTTGAGGCTGTCTTTTCTTTTTATCTTCATTCATGGGGTGATTTGCTAGATCCTGTCACACTGAATTATAGATTTACCATTTCCCCCTAAAATAAATTTTACTAAATTACTTTTGACAAACACACACTAATGAAGAAAAACGTGGGGGACGATAATGCTCCCTATTTTTATGGGAAAAAAATAATGATATAACCACGCATTGCTGCTTGATTACTTCAATGCCAGAAGTCACCCAAGTTGAAACAAAATAAACAACAAATTCCTATTGACTTTCCACTGGGTGTGACCAAATCCCATCTCTCTCCAGCCTGAGGTTTTGAATAAAGACATTAAAAAAGAGGAATTTGGTTAATCCTTTGAAAACAGCTATGGAATGTAAAAAAAAAAAAATAAAATAAAATAAACATGTAGCCCATCTTCTTGATATGAACAGGAAATGTCTAGGGTACAGAAATAGTCTGTCTTGCAACATTGTATAATGCCTTAACCTACTTGTTTTATATTTCTCATTTTAATTTTCATATGAGGGTGTAGTATTTTCTAGTTTTTTGAAAACTGACAAATGAGGGGATATGTTACATGTTAATAATTGATTTTTGTGCTTATTTATATAATTCAGCACAAGGACTACATGAAACTGCTCAAGTTTTGAGATACCATTAAAATTTCCTTCTTTCAATGTCTTCTCTAAGGCTTTCCTGGTTACAGAAAAATGTCTGGTCACTCTGGAGAAGGAAATGGCAACCCACTCCAGTACTCTTGCCTGGAAAATTCCATGGATGGAGGAGACATGGGGTCGCAAAGAGACAGACATGACTGAGCGACTTCACTTCACTTTCTGCCTAAGAAGGCTCCTTTCAACCATACCCTTTAATAACAAGTATCATGTGCTTGTCTGTAATGTTTTATTTGCTATTTTTTTTTAATTCATCTGAGTTGCAGATGTTTAAAATCCCAATTTCCTATCTTCAGTTTCTTTCTTTCCTTTCTTCTTCCCACAAGCCTGTATAGCTCAGTATTTTAAGTCACAAACAAAGTACACTTCTGCTTAATTTTCATCCTTTACTTTCAGTCAAGACTCTCTTTGTATATTTTGAGTACTTATGTGTGCTCAGTCGTGTCCAACTCCTTGCAACCCCATGGACTGTAGCCCACCAGGCTCCTCTGTCCATGGGATTTCCCAGGCAAGAATACTGGAGTGGCTTGCCATTTCCTCCTCTAGGGAATCTTCCTGACCCACGGGTCGAACCCGTGTCTCTTGAATCTCCTGTATTGGCCTACAGATTCTTTATCACTTGAGCCACCTGGGTCTTATATCCTTCTAAAGCTATTGTTTATAACTTGAAAACCTTTCAAGGTATGGTGCCTGCATTGGTGGAAGGGCCATACAACGAGAGGAGTCATCATGCATATCATGGTCAGAGTTAGTTTTCAGTTTCCCAAGGACAGTAATTCAGTCCTAGGCATATCCCTGCCAGTTGTTTATAGTGTAAATGTTTGCTGACCACATAGTGCCTTTGTATTAGGCTTCTCCAGAGGAACAGAACCAGTAAATGTATACATCCTATTGGTTCTGCTTCTCCAGAGAACCCAATGATAAATCACAGTCTTTATAATAAATAAACAAATAAATTTCAGAGTTACATATCATAGTCCTTATAATAAATATATATATTTATCAATAAATAAGGTTTTGTATCTAATATATTTTTATCCTAACAACTATGATTTATTATATGGAATAAGTCTCAATATTTGGTGAAAGAAAAAACAAACTGGAGAGGTGGGAGAATCTGACAGTTTAGTTCTAGTTCCACTCTGAAGGCCTGAAAACCAGGAAAGCTAAAAGTGGAGTTCTGGTCTCCACTTCCACAGGCCTGAGTCTCAGGAAGAGCCAATATTTCAATTTGACTCTGAAGGCTGATAAAAAGCCAGTGTCCCAATTTGAAGCCAGTCAGCCAGGAAGAATTTTTTTTTACTCAGAGAAGCATAAGACTTATTTTTCTATTTAGGACTTCAGCTAAATAGTGTGAGGCCCACTCATATTGGGGATGGAAATCACTTTATTCAATCTACAGATGCAAGTGTTAATCTTATCCCAAAACACTCTCACTGACATAGAATAACATTGGACCATATATCTGGGCATCCCATGGCCCAATCAAGTTGACATATAAAATTAGCCATCACATAGCCCTAGTAAACTGATTTTAACTGATCCTGGCCATCAAGGAGAAAGTGAATTGTTATTCCATAATGGAAATAAGAAATAGTATGTATGAATGGAATAAAGGAGATCCCTTAATATCTCTTAATATCATCATGCCCTGTGATTACGGTCAATGGAAAACTATAACAATGCGATTTTGGCTGGATTACTAATGGCTGAGATCCAGGTCTCCTGAATTGCAGACAGACGCTTTACCCTCTGAGCCACCAGGGAAGCCCAAAAACCTTTAAAAATTGTGAATCACTATGTTGTACACCTGTAACTTATGTAATATTGTACATCAGCTATGTCTAAATTTTTAAAAATTAACTTGAAAAAATTGCCACAAGTTTTGCTTGCCAAGCTTGTTTAATCTGTGGTAGGCGCTTCCTTCTCAGGCTACTCAAAGATCTGGTGTTTACTATTGCTTTATCTAGTTTATTGCCATTGTAGCAACCTCAACTCAAATTAAAAAACTCCAGTGTCAGAGATTAGGCGGATTCCTAAAAGAGTGTCTGGGGACCATCTGCATGGAAATCATATAAAATATTTGTTAAATATTTCAATTCTGGGCCCCATCCTCAGTTCTGCCCAACTGGTCTCTGGGAGTACCATTCAGAGATTTGCCTTTAACAAGTTCTCAGATGGTTTTATTATACCCTGAAGCTTAAGAATCACTGATTGGGAATGATTCTATAACTTGAAAAATATATACTTCTAAAAGAAAGGAAATAATTATGGGCCAACACTGTAGAACTCCAGGGATATGGACACTGAAATAACAAATCAGAATTCTGGGGTTTAGTGTAATTTCAGTTTTGCCACATCAAAATATGTTTAGTCATTTCCCATTATGGAACTCAACTTGCTAAATGTGTTAAAAGAGTAAGTCAAAGAAAATGTATTGCTGTGCACCAGATTTTTTTTTTTTAATTATTATTTTTATTTTATTTTTAAATTAATTTCTTTATTTTAATTGGAAGATAATTACTTTACAATATTGTAATAGTTTTTGCCATACATCAACATGAATCAGCCATAGGTATACATTTGTCCCCCCCATCCTGAACCTCCCTCACACCTCCCTCCTCACCCTTTCCCTCTAGGTTGTCCCAGTATATATTTTATCTCATCTGTTCCTCAAAACATCCTGTGAGCTAGGTACCATTTTACAGATGTGAAAACTGACTCTCAGGAACATGGAGTAACTTTCCCAAGGTTGCATAATCTAATGAGTGGCAGAGATATGTTTCAAATATAAGTGGGCCTGACTCCAAAGCCAGTCTTCCCTCCACTATGCATGGCTACTTTTTTTAAAACTTGAATTGGTTTAAGTTGGTCTCTTCCACTTCGTAACATTCTGTGCTGTTATGCAATAGTTCTGTGACCAATGCTGATACAATTCAGATAATAATGTATTTATTAGTTTTACTATAAATATGAATTTTATATTAGATCATTTTAAAGATTAAATTCATCAGAAAACTATGAAATAGTGGTCAAATTCCCAGTCAAATAAGGCAGCAAGTAATGGGTGAGGAAAGTACTGATGACCATAAACCAAGTTTACCTAAGCAATTAGCTATTTTTGCCTTTGTTTATCTCAGAAACTGAGGTATGGCAAGCAAATTAAACTACTTCTTTTGAATACTCAATATAATTCATATTCACTTTTAGTATAGTGCATCTTAAGTGATAGATATTTGCATTTTCTCTAATAATAACTTATACAGATGCTCCACCCTCAAGGAAGTGGAACCCAACTCCCCATTCCTCTAGTGTGGGCTGTGCATAGTCATTTCCTGATGTCAATATGAAAAGGGTCAAAAAAGCACACCTTTATAGTGAATAATGCTGAGCAGCACTACCTCACCAGGTGATCATGGTTAGCATTATTACTGACACGTTGTGTTGATGGTGTGTGCTCTTGCTGTGTGATGGGAATGGCACTTTACCTATGTGAGCTTCCTCCCCCAAATCCATAACCTTAATCTAATAATGAGAAAACCATCAGACAAACCCCAGTTTAGGGATATTCTACAAAATATCTGACAGGTACTCCATAAAGCTCTCAAGTTCATTCAAAATAAGGAAAATCTGAGATTCTGTTACAGACAAAAAGTACCTGAGGAGACATGATAGCTAAATATAATATGATACCCTGGATGGAATCTTGGAATGGAAAAAGACAGTAGGCAAAAGCTAAGAAAATATAAAGTGAGGACTTTAGTTAGTTATAATATATCAGTATTGGTTCAATGATTGTAACAGGTGTACCATACTAATATATGATATTGATAATAGGGCAGATTGGTTGCAGGGAATGTGGTAACTCTCTGTACTAGTCTGTCATAATTTTTCTGTAAATCTAAAACAGTTAAAAAATACTTATTTAAAAATTCAGCTGGCCAAAGCAAAAAAGAGTTGCTGTATGATTAAGCAATCCCACTCCTGGGCATATATCAAAACAAAACTATAATTCAAAAAGATACATGCACCCCTATGTTCATAGCAGCACTATTCACAATAGCCAAATCATGGAAATAACCTAAACACCTATTGACATTGATAGTTGTTTATTGAATGGATAAAGAAAATGTGATATGTGTATATAATGAAATACTACTCAGCCATAGAAGAAAATGACATAATGTCATTTGCAGCAACACGGATGAACTTAGAGATTATTATACTAAGTGAAAGTGAAGTAAGTCAGAAAGAGAAAGACAAATGCCATATGATATCACTTATATGTGAAATCTAAAATATGACATAAATGAACTCATCCCTGAAACAGAAACAGACTCACAGACATAGAGAAGAGATTTGTGATTGCCAAGGGTGAGTGAGGGGAAAGGATGGAGTAGGAGTTTGGTGTTAGCAGATGTAAGCCATTATATATAAAATGGGTAAACAACAAGATCCTACTGTATAGCACAGGGGACTGTATTCAATATCTTCTGCTAAACCATCATGGATAAGAATAAACACACACACACACACATATATATTCCCTATATATATATATATAGAGAGAGAGAGATACACACACACACACACACACACACACACACACACACACACACACACACATGTATATACACACATATATGGGCTTCCCTGGTGGCTCAGATAGTGAAGAATCAGCCTGCAACGCAGGAGACCTGGGTCCGATCCCTGGGTCGGAGGTACCCTGGAGAAGGGAATGGCAGTTCATTCCAGTATTCTTGCCTGGAGAATTCCATGGACAGAGGAGCCTGGTAGGCTACAGTTCATGGGGTCACAAAGGATTGGACATGACTGAGTGACTAACACTTGCACTACTTTTCACTATATATATATGTGTATATATATACACACATATATATATGTGTGTGTATGTGTATATATATATACATATATATAATATATATACATACATTACATAATATAATTACATATATTATATATACTATACTTACATATATAATATATATATATACACATATATAGAGGGCTTCCCAGGTGGTGCTGGTGGTAAAGAGCTCACCTGCCAATGCAGGAGACATAAGAGACATGGGTCCAACCCCTGGGTTGGGAAGATCCCCTGGAGGTGGGCATGGCAACCCACTCCAGTCTTCTTGCCTGGAGAATCCCATGGACAGAGGAGCCTTCCATGCTACAGTCCAGAGGGTCACAAAGAATCAGACATGACTGAAGTGACTTAGCATGCATGCATGCATATATATATATATATATATATATATATTTATATATATATATGTATATTTATATTTATATACATATACATATAACCAAATCACTTTGCTGTATGGCAGAAATTAAGACAATATTGTAAATCAACTATACTTCAATAAAATATTCAGTTGACCATAAAAAAGTTTTTAGAAAATAGACTAAGGTTGTTCATACTACATCAATTTTATGCCATAAGAGTCATTATCATGAAGAGAATTGTTTGTCTAGAACCTTAGTAAGCAATTCTTAATTTGAGCTGCCATGAAAAAATTGAAGAAGCATAATCCTGTAATTCCTAACATCTGATAATTTTAACTCAACTAAAAATGAACTTCTGGTAATAATTAAGCAGCCTGCCTCTTCTGTCAACTTTCATTGTGAGCAATCCAAAGTGCACATAGAATCCAGACCATATGCATTGCTTGTAATTTTTTCTCCTAGACATGTAGTGCTGAATGCAGTCTAAGTGTGCTACATCCAATGACCTTGTATATATTGTAGCTATCTTACTCTGGCTAGCCATAGGAAAGCATTTCTACTTAAAAAAAATTGATGAAAAAGTTATTCAGAATCTTCTAGGAAAACATCATCTCTTTGATACACTGTTGTGTAGAACTCTTAAACTTGGAGTATGTGAGTGGATCCAATGTCGCTTTTTGTGAAAAGCCTTGGTCTTACCATCATATATTCCTACAGCCTTTTTCTGAGATGAAAAGATATGATCCTACAAATAGGCTAGAAGACAAATCAGATACGTCTGTTTTCAGAACAAAGCATCAAATAATCACAAAATTCTCCTATTAAAATACACTTATTTTAACAAAATTGTTCAGCAGTGGAAGTTGTAGTGAATTCTGACAGACTGCTCTCAGCTCTCCAGAGATTTATTGTACCTCCATTTATATTATGAGGTAGTTGGATTAAGATTGGTCAAGTCCTTAGAACAGTGTCTGACATATTATAAATGCTAAATGAGTGTTCACCATTACCAGTGTTGTTGCCATTAATGCATCTTAAGCATATTTATTGCACATACAGAAGAGATAACTGTCATTAGCTACAAGCAGTTGTTCCTTTTGGGAGAGAGTGCTAGGGGTAGGCCTTATTCTCAGTGATCTTGAAGGGTAAGTGGGAGGTGACTAGTAGCAGGAATTTCAAAAGATGATTCCATAAAACAAATGCCAGGACATTGATCCTCATGATTAAGGATCTCTGATTAAGTAATTTTTAACATAATTAGCCCCCAAATTTCAGCAATCAGTTTCCTTTTGAGCATGAGTCATAACACTAAACCTCCTCAAGACAGTTTCCAGGAATGTCTCCTGTATTTTTTCATTTGATAATCACAACAAACATATGCAGCTAGTAGGAAACCAATATAGAGCAAACTATTGGTGCAGTTGTGTGAAATATATTCAGTTCAGTTCAGGTCAGTTGCTTAGTCATGTCTGACTCTTTGCGACCCCATGGACTGCAGCACACCAGGCTTCACTGTCCATTACCAACCCCAGGAGCTTGGTCAAGTTCCTGTCCAGCAAGTCAGTGATGCCATCCGACCATCTCATCTTCTGTTGTCCCCTTCTCTTCCCTCCTTCAATCTTTCCCAGCATCAGAGTCTCTTCCAGTGACTCAGTTCTTTGCATTGGGTGGCCAAAGTTTTAGAGCTTCAGCACCAGTCCTTCCAATGAGTATTCAGGACAGATTTCCTTTAGGATTGACTGGTTTCATCTCCTTGCAGTCCAAGGGATTCTCAAGAGTCTTTTCCAGCACCACAGTTCAAAAGCATCAATCCTTAAGTCCTCAGCTTCTTTATAATCCAACTCTCACATCCATACATGACTACTGGAAAAACCATAGCTTTGACTAAATGGACTTTGTCAGCAAAGTAACATTGCTGCTTTTTAGTATGCTGTCTAGGTTGGTCATAGCTTTTCTTCCAAGGAGGAAGTGTCTTTTAATTTCATGGTTACAGTCACCATCTGCAGTGATTTTGGAGCCCAAGAAAATAAAGTTTCTTGGCTGTTTCCATTGTTTCTCCTCTATTTGCCATGAAGTGATGGGACTGGTGGTCTGGTATTCCCATCTCTTTCAGATTTTTCTGCAGTTTATTGTGATCCACAAATTTGAAGGCTTTGGCGTAGTCAATAAAGCAGAAATAGATGCTTTTCTGGAACTCTTTTGCCTTTTCAATGATCCAGTGGATATTGGCAATTTGACCTCTGGTTCCTCTGCCTTTTCTAAAACCAGCTTTAACAGCTGTACTGAACATGGAACAACAGACTGGTTCCAAATAGGAAAAGGAGTATGTCAAGGCTGTATATTGTCACCCTGCTTATTTAACTTATATGCAGAGTACATCATGAGAAATACTGGGCTGGAAGAAGCACAAGCTGGAATCAAGATTTCTGGGAGAAATATCAATAACTTCAGATATGCAGATGACACCACCCTTATGGCAGAAAGTGAAGAGAAACTAAAAAGCCTCTTGATGAAAGTGAAAGAGGAGTGAAAAAGTTGGCTTAAAGCTCAACATTCAGAAAACTAAGATCATGGCATCTGGTCCCATCACCTCATGGGAAATGGATGGGGAGACAGTGGAAACAGTGTCAGACTTCATTTTTTTTTTGGCTTCAAAATCACTGCAGATGGTGAATGCAGCCATGAAATTAAAAGATGCTTACTCCTTGGGAAGTAACTTATGACCAACCTAGATAGCATATTAAAAAGCAGAGACATTACTTTGCCAACAAATGTCCATCTGGTCAAGGCCATGGTTTTTCCAGTGGTCATGTATGGATGTCAGAGTTGGGCTGTGAAGAAAGCTGAGTGCTGAAAAATTGATGCTTTTGAACTGTGGTGTTGGAGAAGACTCTTGAGAGTTCCTCGGATTGCAAGAAGATCCAACCAGTCCATCCTAAAGGAGATAAGTCCTGGGTGTTCATTGGAAGGACTGATGCTGAAGCTGAAACTCCAGTACTTTCGCCTCTTCATGAGAAGAGTTGACTCATTGGAAAAGACCCTGATGCTGGGAGGGATTGGGGGCAGAAGAAGAAAGGGACGACAGAGGATGAGATGGCTGGATGGCATCACTGACTCGATAGGCATAAGTTTGAGTAAACTCTGGGAGTTGTTGATGGACAGGGAGGCCTGGCGTGTTGCGATTCATGGGGTCACAAAGAGCGACTGAACTGAACTGATGGGACTGGATGCCATAATCTTAGTTTTTTGAATATTGAGTTTTAAGCCAGCTTTTTTACTCTCCTCTTTCACTCTCATCAAGAGGCTTTTTAGTTCCTCTTCACTTTCTGCCATAAGGCTGGCATCATCTGCATATCTGAGGTTACTGATATTTCTCCCAGCAGTCTTGATTCCAGCTTGTGCTTCGTTCAATCCAGCATTTTGCATGATGTATTCTGCGTATACGTTAAGAAGGCAAGGTGACAATATATAGCCTTGACATACTCCTTCCCCAATATGGAACCGTACTTTGTTCCATGTCCGGTTCTCATTGTTGCTTCTTGACCTGCATACAGATTTCTCAGGAGGCAGGTAAGGTGGTCTGGTATTTCCATGTCTTTAAAAGTTTTCTACAGTTTGTTGTGATCCACACAAAGACTGGTGTAGCCAATAAAACAGATGTTTTTCTGGAACTGTCTTGCTTTTTCTATGATCCAACAGATGTTGGCCATTTGATCTCTGGTTCCTCTGCCTTTTCTAAATCCAGCTTGAACATCTGGAAGTTCTCGGTGAAATATATTTCCTGTGTTATAACTTCTGCCTTTACATTTTGTGAAAATTTAAGACTAGAATTAATTTTTTCCTTACATGTTATGTAAGCATTTTGTGACAAGTCATTACTTGAAAATAACATGCTGGTTCTGAATGTAATCCAGTTGAAGTCCTGAGACTTTAGAAAATATTTCTGAATGCTTAGTTTTCATCATTTTACTATTTATAAGAGCATTTTCTACAATTGTGAATAAAAGTGATCTTCCTATAATAAAAATGTCATAATATACCATGGTCTAGGTCAAAACCCAAAGCCCAGACCTTCAAAAGCATAGTGAAGCGGAACTGGATGTATCAGATAATATTTATCAAATAATGCAGAATCCTTTACTCTCACCTTCATACTTATTTGCTATATTGGGAAAAATGACTGATTTAATCTTCTGCCTCACCTCACCTGAGGAAATATCAGTTCCCAAATACCTTTTTTGCCCAAATGTGTAGTATCTAGCAGATTCTCTGGCTAAATTTAAGTGCTCAGTATTTGTTGCATGTGTTAGATGATATCAGCCCATGACGACTTGAACTACAGATTGTGAAGAAGATTCTTTAATCCTAAAGAATATGTTAATGATATCCCTTGAAATTGTAAATTTTTGTTACATCTGCAGTGCCTGGACATCTATAGATTTCATTAGATCCTTCAAAGAGATCTTCTATTAAAATTTTGCTAAGAAGAATAAGAAACAGCACAATAGACCTAATTCCAGATCATCTCCATTTTGCACTGATACATACCAGGTAGTTAGAAGGAAACCAGTGCTATCCTGGTAGCATCTTTCATAGTTAAATAACATAGTGTTACTTTCTAGTCTATACTCAGATATTGCCTTATGAAAGAAATCTCTCCTGACCAACCTTCATTAAACAATAACTGCTTTCATCTCTTATTTTCACCCCAGTTTATTTTTTTAAAGAATATAGTAGAAACTGAAAATACATATTTTTGTTTGTGTCTCCAAATTGCCCCCTTTATTAGAATGTACGAGTTGCCCTAATAGAGACTGCATTGCTCATTCTCTTATCTTTAGAACCCAAAACTCTGTCTGGGAAAGTACCAGATGATCAATAAATATACATTGATGAATATATGAATTGATGCTTGGGGAAAAAAAACAAAAACAAAAAAAACTGTCAACTCTTGAGAAACCAAATGTGTATGAAGCTGAATAATCATGAAGTTAATCATGAAGCGACCAGTAAAATTTTGAGCTTTACTTTGCTAATGTTTGAGATGAGTGCAATTGTACAGTAGTTTGATCATTCTTTGGCATTGTCCTTCTTTGGGACTGGGATGAAAACTGACCTTTTTCAGTCCTGTGGCCACTGCTGAGTTTTCCAAATTTGCTGACATATTGAGTGCAGCACTTACACAGCATCATCTTTTAGAATTTGAAATAGTTCAATTGGAATTCCATCACCTTCACTAGCTTTGTTCATAGTGATGCTTCCTAAGGTCCACTTGACTTTGCATTCCAGGATGTTTGGCTCTAGGTGAGTGACTACACCATTGTTGTTATCTGAGTCATGAAGATCTTTTTTGTACAGTTGTTCTGTGTATTCTTGCCAGCTCTTCTTAATATCTTCTGCTTCTGTTAGGTCCATACCATTTCTTTCCTTTATTGTGCCCATCTTTGCATGAAATGTTCCCTTGCTATCGCTAAGAGATCTCTAGTCTTTCCCATTCTATTGGTTTCCTCCATTTCTTTGCATTGATCACTGAGGAATGCTTTCTTATCTCTCCTTGCTATTCTTTGGAACTCTGCATTCAGATGGGTATATCTTTCTGTTTGTCCTTTGCCTTTAGCCTCTCTTCTTCTCTCAGCTATCTACAAGGCCTCCTCAAACAATCATTTTGCTTTTTTGCATTTCTTTTTCTTAGGGATGATCTTGATCACTGCCTCCTGTATAATGCCACAACCTCCGTCCATAGTTCTATCAGATCTAATCCCTTGAATATATTAGTCACTTCCATGGTATAATCATAAGGGATTTATTTAGGTCATACATGCCTGAAAGGTCTAGTGGTTTTCCCTACTTTCCTCAATTTATGTCTGATTTTGGCAGTAAGGAGTTCATGATTTGAGCCACAGTCAGTTCCTGGTCTTGTCTCTGCTGACTGTATATGTGTACTATACACTGTGTACGTGTATAGAGCACAATTGCTCTCATCTCACATGCTAGCAAAATAATGCTCAAAATTCTCCAAGCCAGGCTTCAGCAGTACATGAACCATGAACTTCCAGATGTTCAAGCTGGATTTAGAAAAGACAGAGAAACCAAGGATCAAATTGCCACTAACTGGTGGATTATAAAAAATGCAAGAGAATTCCAGAAAAACAACTATTTCTGCTTTATATGCCAAAGCCTTTACTGTGTAGGTCACAACATCTGTGGAAAATTCTTAAAGTCCTGGGAATATCTGACCACCTTACCTGCCTCATGAGAAATCTGTACGCAGGTCAAGAAACAGCAGTTAGAACCGGACATGCAACACGGACTGGCTCCAAATTGGGAAAGGAGTGCATCAATGCTGTATGTTGTTACCCTGCTTATTTAACTTATATGCAGAGAACATCATGAGAAATGCTGGAATGGATGAAGCACAAGCTGGAATCAAGATTGCCAGAAGAAATATCAGTAACCTCAAATATGCAGATGATACCACGCTTATGGCAGAAAGCAAAGAGAAACTAAAGAACCTCTTGATGAAAGTGAAAGAGGAGAGTGAAAAAGCTGGCTTAAAACTCAACATTCATAACACTAAGATCTTGGAATCCAATCCCATCACTTCATGGAAAATAGATGGGAAACAATGAAAACAGTGACAGACTTTATTTTCTTGGGCTCCAAAATCACTGTACATGGTGACTGCAGCAATGAAATTAAAAGACACTTACTCCTTGGAAGGAAAGCTATGACCAACCTAGACAGCATACTAAAAAGCAGAGACATTACTTTGCCAAAGAAGGCCCATCTAATCAAATCTATGGTTTTTCCAGTAGTCATGTATGGATGTGAAAGTTGGACTATAAAGATAGCCGAGAGCCAAAGTAATGATGCTTTTGGACTGTGGTGCTGGAGAAGAGTCTTGAGAGTCCCTTGAACTGCAAGGAGATGACACCAGTCAATCCTAAAGGAAATCAGTCCTAAATATTCATAGGAAGGACTGATGCTGAAGCTGAAGCTCCAGTACTTTGGCCACCCAATGCAAAGTACTGAGTCACTGGTGAAGACCCTGATGCTGGGAAAGATTGAAGGCGGAAGGAGAAGGAGATGACAGAAGATGAGATGGTTGGATGGCATCACTGACTGGATAGACATGGATTTGCGCAAGTTACAGGAGTTGGTGATGGACAGGGAAGGCTTGTGTGCTGCAGTCCATGGGGTTGCAAAGAGTTAGACACGACTGAGTGACTAAACTTAACTGACCAGCAAAATACTATAATTCATCTAAAACAATGTCAGGAATAAGTATCATCTGTTTCAAAATGGGTCTAAAATGATATGACAACCCTAGGTTCTTTTGCAATGTAGATTTTGGTGTGGCTCATTGTGGGAGACCTTGACAGCTCTTTCCAAGGTAAAATATGTTTTAAAAATTAGAAGAAAGTGGCTTCAGTGGAAATTCTTGTATTGATTTAGTAGAGTCAGAAAAAATGCAGAATTGAATAGAAAGACACATCAAGAATATATGACTCAAAGAGCACTCTGACTTGAAGGGGTGCATTACTGCCTGAATGTGATTCCTAGGCTGAAAGTTATCTGTAGCAGAAATTTTGTAAAGTGCATTAAAGTAGAACAAACATTCAGAAATTTCACAGCAGAATGGATCTTGGCAGTTACTATGGCTAGAAATATGTTAAGAGCATACTAGAAGTCTAAATTCTGAATCACTCCATATCAAAAAAATTACAGGAAAATATGAAGTACATAGGCATAAATTTAACAGAAAATATAGAGTCTATATGATAAGAGCTATAAAACTTTCTTCAGAAAAACATAATAAAAGTTTAAGAAATGATAAACCTTATTTTCACTGCAGTTTTATCAGTTTTTGCTTTCTATATTTTGGAGTTTTATTATTAGATGCCTAAACATTTAGAATTGTTTTGTTTTCCTGTTGAATAAAACCCCTTTATTACTGTAAAATGAACTTCTTCATCCTTAGTAATCTTCTTTGCTCTGGAATAGACTCAGTCTCTCCAGTTTTATTTTAATTCATGTTAGCAAGGCATATTTTTTTCCCCATTCTTTTGTGATTATTTGTGTGTTAATACCTAGTGTGATTTTTTTTTGATGGTAGAATATAGTTGGGTCTTGCTTTTTATCCAATCGGAAAATGTCTGCCTTTTAAGTGGGATGTTTAGACAATTTGTGTGTGTTAGTCACTCAGTCATGTATGACTCTTTGTGACCCCATGGACTGTAGCCCACCAGGCTCCTCTGTCCATGGAATTCTCCAGGTGAGAATACAGGAGTGGGTTGCCATTTCCTTCTCCAGGTTAGACAATTTAGATTCAATGCAATTATTAACATATGTTTAAATTGACCATCTTATTATTTATTTATTATTTATTTAGTGTCTTTCTGCCTTTTTTCAGCTAATTGATTTCCTTTTATGATTTATTTTATCTTCTTGTTGGCTTATTAGCTAAAACTTTTTGTTTTGTTACTTTAGTGGTTGCCTCTGGATTGATAGTATGTCCATCTTTAACTTGTCACAGCCAAGCTTCAAATGATATACCACTTAGCAAGTACAATTATGTATAGAATATGTAAAAACTTTTAGAATTTGTAATTTTTTTTGTCAGTCAGTTATCTTTGGAAGAGATTTAAACATAAGGATAAAAAAGAAAAAAATCCGTACTATCTACCCAAGTTGTTGCCATTTCTAGTATTCTCCTTTTCTTTGTATAGATCCAGATTGTCTCCTGGTATGTTTCCCTTCTTCCTGAAGGACTCCCTTTGATATTTCTTATAGTATGGGTCTGCTGCGTCTAAATTCTTTGAGCCTTTGTCTTTGTTTTTGTCTATGTCTGAAGTAGAATTTTTTTTTTCACCTTTATTTTTGCAAGATAAATTCCTGGAGTACAGAATTCTAGTTTGATTTTTTTTTCTCTGCCTTTTAGTATTTTAAAGATGTAGCCCTACTGTCTTTCTTCTCACTTGCATTGTTTCTAGCAAGAAATTTTCCATCATCCGACTGCTTTTGACATTTTCTCTATTTCAGTGGTTTTGAGTAATTTGTTTATTACATGCCATGTTGTGGCTTTCTTCATGTGTTTATGCTCTTGGTACATTGTGCTTTTTGCATCTATAGAATTATGAAAAAGTTAAAGTGCTAGTCACTCAGTGGTATCTGATTCTTTGTGACCACATGGACTGTAGCCTACCAGATCCTTCTGTCCATTGAATTCTCCATGCAAGAATACTGGAGTAGATAGGCATTCCTTTCTCTAGGGGATCTTCCCAACCCAGGGATCGAACCTTGGTCTCCTGCATTGCAGGCAGATTCTTTACCATCTGAACAACCAGATAGATTTCACCAAATATGGGAAATTTATAGTCATTATTTCTTCAAATATTTTTCTGTCTTCCCTTTGACAGCTCCATTACATATATATTATACTGCTTTAACATGTTCTACAAATCACTGATTGTTTATTTTTTTTTTTTGAAATTCTATTTTCCCTCTGTTTCATTTTAGATAGTTTTTATTGCTATATCTTCAAGTTTGTCACTTTTGTCTATAAGATCTAACCGGTCATGTATTAATCTAATATATTTATTATATCAAATAATATAGTTTTCATCACTAGAAATCTAATTTGGGTCTGTTAAAATATCTTCTATGTTTCTACTAAACTTTTGAACACGTGGAATGCAGTTATAATAATTATTTTTAAGTCCTTATCTGCTAATTCTAATACCTGTGTCAGTTCTGGTCTGCTTTTCATGAACAAATTTTTGTTTTCATTATTGGTTTTATTTTATTTTTTCTTTTCATACCTGGTAATATTTGAATGGATGTCAGACATTATCCATTTTATCTTTTTGGATGCTAGATATTTTTGCATTCCTATAAATGTTCTTGAGCTTTGTTGTGGATAGCAGTTAAGATAATTGGAAACAGTTTGATCTTTGGGGCATGTGCTTTTAAGATTTTTCAGTCAGGACAAGAGTAATATTCAGTCTGGGGCTAATTATTCCACACTACAGAGGGAAGGTACTTACTACGATTCTCAACACATCATGCATCATGAGGTTATCCTGTCTGGCTGGTAGCTGCAGGCTCTATTCTCAGCCCTGTGTGAGTACAGCATACCATTACTCCAAATCCTTTATGGTGGTTCTCTTCCTATTCTTGTGTAGTTTCCTAACATACTGAAAAGTAGCCGCTGAATACTTGAGCAAGATCTTTTGTGGATCTCTGAATTTTTCTCTCTGTGCAGTGCTCTCATCTCTATTGCTCTGTTCTGCAAATTCAAGCTGCTTGGATCCCTTCAGACTCTCAGCTCTGTTTTGTCAACTTACAGAGTTTGCCAGTCTTCACCTGTGTTCTCCCTCCATGTTGAAATCTGGAACTATCTCAACAGAGTAATCTTGAGAAGTCATAGACCTCAATTAGTTTAATTTCTATCTCACAAGAATTATTACATTTCATTATAAGGATTATTATATTTCCTTGTCTGTATATGGTGTCCTGACAACCATTGTTCCATATATTGTCATGTTTTTTTTTGCCACAACTGTTTCAAGAGGATAAGTATATCCAGTCTTTGTTATACCATGTTGGTTGGAAGCAAGCATCTGAATCCTTTAGTTTCACTTTGTAATGACTATTAAATGCTTATTTTATTGACCGTTTTTTTCTCACTGAAAGTGAACATTAAGGTTATGTATTTGTTTCTGTATATAGTTTTCACTAAATCTCAATTTATTTTGTGTTTTTATTATTTTATTTGAGATTGTTTTTCAAATATTGATGTTTGATGAGTCTTCAAATATTCTTAGTTTTATTGATTTTTGATCAAATAATGTGACTTGAATTTTTTTTTTCTCTTTGACTTTTTAGATAGGCTTTTTGTTGTTTAATGTAAGATCAAGCCTTCTTAGCATATATCAATCTTTACACTGAGTATACACATTAGTTTTGTTAACATTGGTCAAGTCCAAGCTAAAAATTACTGTATATATATATATATATATAATTTAATACTTTATCTTCAGAGCCTCTCTACATGTTGTAATAAATAAGTTTCTGAAGCTCCTCATGGAAATTATTGTTTCCCCTCACATAAAAAATAACTTCATCCATTATAGGGCAAGTGATTTATATATGATCACCTCATTCAAAGCTCTGATTGGCTTACCATGCAATCCCCCATGCAACAGTGATTGGTTTAAGGGCAGTTAATTTAGGTCATTTGGAAGTAGTACAATTTCGACCACAAAGGACTTTGTTATTCCCTTTGACAGCGTGAGACAAGAATATGAGACTTGCAGTTGCTAAAGCAATTTTATAGCTATAAGGCAGGAGTCTGGATTTGACAGATACAGAAATTTCACTGTAGAACCTGAGCATCAAAAACACTAAGAATCGAGTTTTGCCTGAAGGTAGCCCAACTCTGTTTTCATTAATTAGAAACAATAGATTTCTTTCCTTTCCCCCTTCCCCCCTAATTGTATTTTATTTTGTTGTTGTTGTTACTTGTAATCAAAGCATACAGATACAGATCTTGACTGATGTTTTCAATCAAGATGATCATGTTCAGAGTGGGCAAAACAGGTGAGCAGTACCCATTACAGACGAATTATGGCTTCCTGGGGTTTGTGATATATTACATGTACTCTAATACTTATGAATTTTATAAATAACACAATTTCTTCAGGCCCTGGTTCAGAGTCTTTTGCCTTCTCTTCAAATGACACAAAGGCTTTATTTGGTTTCTAAAACCATTAGCAGAAGAGAAGCTGCAAATGAAGAAAGGGAAATGCTACTATTATAGGCAGGCTCCCTGATGACAGGGAAATCACAGTGCATTTTCTTATATTCAGGAGGAGATGAACAAAATGCACAAATCATAGTAGTCTAATGGGGACACAGACTCCTACTACATACACCTTGAATTCATTAAGGTGATCCTTAATCATCAGGAACAGTAGAATTGTATTTATGAACTTCTAAAAATTATCTATATTTAGTATATTAGTTTTAAACATTTATTTAGTAATAATAAGAGTTTGAAACCTAATGATGATTCTAGGTAATCAATTTTACTAATTATGAAATTTTTAAAACTATGAGTTTTTTCTGTAAACTCTTTAGAGGGTAAAAATAAAAAAGGAAGGTCCTTAGTCACATGACTGTGAGTAGGCATTTTTCTTAAATAATTTTTGTAACATCACCATTCTATTTGCTTATAACTTAGCCTTTGTTCCATTTTCTCTTTAGATTTGCAAGAAATATACTAATAGGCTTCCTTTACTTCACGAAAAGAAAAAAGACAAAAAAACAAAAACAAAAACAAAACATAAAACATACTGATTGAACTGTTTCCCAGAGGAAAAAAGAACGGGCATATTTTGCCTTGAAAATACTTAAGGAAGTACATTATAGTCGAAATTAAAAGACACTTTTAAAGTTGTGGTGTGATAGCTGGTTGCATGAGTTTTTGTTTGTTTTTTGTTGTTGTTTTGGGGTCAATCCTACTTAGAACACTGTAGCAGCTGAATAATCTATTGAATATTCATTACTTCACAAGTAGCCTGGCTTTTGCTGAATCCTAAGAGAAAATTAGGCTTGCTGGCATACTGCAGTCCATGGGGTCACAAAGAGTCAGACACGACTGAATGACTGAACTGACTAACTGAAGAGAAAATTATCTGAGATAAAAGATAACCATTTATATTTTCTTTTATCTTCTTAGGTTTGTTTGTATCTCCCATGGAGAAGGTTGTATTCTTTCCCAAAGAGCTAACCTCGAAGAGAGAAGATGCAGATATCAGTTATAATTTCAAGTATCATTCAGATACTTGGCATTTCTAACATAAGAACAGGCTCAATGGTAAAGAAACATTTCAAATATAAGTTGTAAAAAGCATGTGCATATGTTTAAATGATTAAATGGAAGTAAACATTTCAGTGATAAAACTGTCTTAGAATGCCCATCAAATGTTTAAAGAGAGGGAAATAGGCAAATTGGGTTTCCATTTAATCTCTTAAGGACACAATTGATTACACTATTTGACTGCAGTATCTGTTCAAAAAGACGGTAAATTCCTTAATCAAATAATCATTTTTATTTTAACAGTGACCTATAAAGAGAATCTTATTGATGTAATGTTTTTTCTTTCTCCACCAAATATATCTGATTTATATATCCATGGTTGAAAGAACTGTCAATTTTCACAAGAAGTTGGATGGCTTTGTTTTGGATCAGGGTAGTTGTTTTCTTTTTCTTTTCCAATTATATTTTATTAGTTGGAGGCTAATTACTTTACAATATTGTAGTGGTTTTTGCCATACATTGACATGAATCAGTCAAGGATTTACATGTGTTTCCCATCCTGAACCCTCCTCCCACCTCTCTCCCCATCCCATCCCTCTGGGTCATTCCAGTGCACCAGCCCCGGGCACTTGTCTCATGCATCCAACCTGGACTGGCGATCTGTTTCACACTTGATAATATACATGTTTCGATGCTGTTCTCTCAGATCATCCTACCCTCGCCTCCTCCCATAGAGCCCAAAAGTCTGTTCTATACATCTGTGTCTCTTATTCTGTCTTCATATAGGGTTACCGTTACCATCTTTCTAAATTCCATATAAATGCATTAGTATACTGTATTGGTCTTTATCTTTCTGGCTTACTTCACTCTGTAAAATGGGCTCCAGTTTTATCCATCTCATTAAAACTGATTCAAATGTATTCTTTTTAATGGCTGAGTAATATTCTGTTGTGTATATGTACCACAGCTTTCTTATCCATTCGCCTGATGATGAGCATCTAGGTTGCTTCCATATCCTGGCTTTTATAAAGAGTGCTGCGATGAACATTGGGGTACACGTGTCTCTTTCAGATCTGGTTTCCTTGGTGTGTATGCCCAGGAGTGGGATTGCTGGGTTATATGGCCATTCTATTTCCAGTGTTTTAAGGAATCTCCACACTGTTCTCCATAGCGGCTGTACTAGTTTGCATTCCCACCAACAGTGTAAGAGGGTTCCCTTCTCTCTGAACCCTCTCCAGCATTTATTGCTTGTAGACTTTTGGATAGCAGCCATTCTGACTGGTGTGTAATGGTACCTCATTGAGGTTTTGATTTGCATTTCTCTGATAATGAGTGATGTTGAGCATCTTTTCATGTGTTTGTTAGCCATCTGTATGTCTTCTTTGGAGAAATGTCTGTTTAGTTCTTTGGCCCATTTTTTGATTGGGTCATTTAATTTTCTGGAATTGAGCTGCAGGAGTTGCTTGTATATCTTTGAGATTAATCCTTTGTCTGTTTCTTCTTTTGCTATTATTTTCTCCCATTCTGAAGGCTGCCTTTTCACCTTGTTTACAGTTTCCTTTGTTGTGCAAAAGTTTTTAAGTTTAATTAGGTCCCATTTGTTTATTTCTGCTTTTATTTCCAATATTCTGGGAGGTGGGTCATAGAGGATCCTGCTGTGATTTATGTCAGAGAGTGTTTTGCCTATGTTCTCCTCTAGGAGTTTTATAGTTTCTGGTCTTACATGTAGATCTTTAATCCATTTTGAGTTTATTTATTAATTTATTTTTTATGGTGTTAGAAAGTGTTCTAGTTTCATTCTTTTACAAGTGTTTGACCAGTTTTCCCAGCACCACTTGTTAAAGAGGCTGTCTTTTTTCCATTGTATATTTTTGCCTCCTTTGTCGAAGATAAGGTGTCCATAGGTTCGTGGATTTATCTCTGGGCTTTCTATTTTGTTCCATTGATCTATATTTCTGTCTTTGTGCCAGTACCATACTGTCTTGATGACTGTGGCTTTGTAGTAGAGCCTGAAGTGAGGCAGGTTGATTCTTCCAGTTCCATTCTTCTTTCTCAAGATTGCTTTGGCTATTCGAGGTTTTTTTGTATTTCCATACAAATTGTGAAATTATTTGTTCTAGGTCTGTGAAGAATACCGTTGGTAGCTTGATAGGGATTGCATTGAATCTATAGATTGCTTTGGATAGTATAGTCATTTTCACAATACTGATTCTTCCAATCCATGAACATGGTATATTTCTGCATCTATTTGTGTCCTTTTGATTTCTTTCATCAGTGTTTTATAGTTTTCTATACATAGGTCTTTTGTTTCTTTATGTAGATATACCTCTAAGTATTTTATTCTTTTTGTTACAATGTTGAATGGTATTGTTTCCTTAATTTCTCTTTCTGTTTTCTCATTGTTAGTGCAATGACTTCTGTGCAAGGGACTTCTGTGTGTCAATTTTATATCCTGCAACTTTACTATATTCATTGATTAGCTCTAGTAATTTTCTGGTAGAGTCTTTAGGGTTTCCTATGTAGAGGATCATGTCATCTGCAAACAGTGAGAGTTTCACTCCTTTTTTTCCTATCTGGATTCCTTTTATTTCTTTTTCTGCTCTGATCGCTGTGGCCAAAACTTCCGAAACTATGTTGAATAGTAGTGGTGAGAGTGGGCACCCTTGTCTTGTTCCTGATTTTAGGGGAAATGCTTTCAATTTTTCAACACTGAGGGTAATGCTTGCTGTGGGTTTGTCATATATAGCTTTTATTATGTTGAGGTATGTTCTTTCTATTCCTGCTTTCTGGAGAGTTTTATCAAAACTGGATGTTGAATTTTCTCAAAGGCTTTTTCTGCATCTATTGTGATAATCATATGGCTTTTATTTTTCAGTTTGTCAATGTGGTGTATTACATTAATTGATTTGCAGATATTAAAGAATCCTTGCCTTCTTGGGATAAAGCCCACTTGATCATGATGTATGATCTTTTTAATATGTTGTTGGATTCTGTTTGCTAGAATTTTGTTAAGCATTTTTGCATCTATGTTCATCAGTGATATTGGCCTGTAGTTTTCTGTTTTTTTGGCATCTTTGTCTGGTTTTGGAATTAGGGTGATGGTGGCCTCATAGAGTGAGTTTGGAAGTTTACCTTCTTCTGCAATTTTCTGGAAGAGTTTGAGTAAGATAGGTGTTAGCTCTTCTCTAAATTTTTGGTAGAATTCAGCTGTGAAGCCGTCTGGTCCTGGGCTTTTGTTTGCTGGAAAATTTCTGATTACAGTTTCGATCTCCATGCTTGTGATGGGTCTGTTAAGATCTTCTCTTTCTTCCTGGTTCAGTTTTGTAAAGTTATACTTTTCTAAGAATTTGTCCATTTCTTCCAAGTTGTCCATTTTATTGACATAGAGCTGCTGGTAGTAATCTCTTATGATCCTTTGTATTCCAGTGTTGTCTGTTGTGATCTCTCCATTTTCATTTCTAATTTTGTTGATTTGGTTCTTCTCCCATTGTTTCTTAATGAGTCTTGCTAACGGTTTATCAATTTTGTTTATCTTTTCAAAAAACCCAGCTTTTAGCTTTGTTGATTTTTGCTATGGTCTCTTTTATTTCTTTTGCATTTATTTCTGCCCTAATTTTTAAGATTTCTTTCCTTCTACTAACCCTGGGCTTCTTCATTTATTCCTTCTCTAGTTGTTTTAGGTATAGGGCTAGGTTATTTATTTGACTTTTTTCTTGTTTCTTGAGGTAAGCCTGTAATGCTATGACCCTTCCCCTTAGCACTCATTTACAGTGGCCCATTGGTTTTGGGTTGTTGTGTTTTCATGTTCATTCGTTTCTATGCATATTTTGATTTCTTTTTTGATTTATTCTATGATTTGTTGGTTATTCAGAAGTGTGTTATTTCACCTCCATGTGTTTGAATTTTTAATAGTTTTTTTCCCTGTTATTGAGATCTAATCTTATTGCATTGTGGTCAGAAAAGATAACTCGAATGATTTCAATGTTTCTGAATTTACCAAAGCTAGATTTATGACCCAGGATGTAATCTGTTCTGGAGAAGGTTCCGTGTGTACTTGAGAAAAAGGTGAAATTGATTGTTTTGGAGTGAAATGTCCTATAGATATCAATTAGGTCAAGCTGGTCCATTGTGTCATTTAAAGTTTGATTTTCCTTGTTAATTTTCTGATTAGTTGGTCTATCCATAAGTGTGAGTGGGGAATTAAAGTCTCCCACAATTATTGTGTTATTGTTAATTTCCCCTTTCATACTCATTAGCATTTGCCTTACATATTGCGGTGCTCCTATGTTGGGTGCATATATATTTATAATTGTTATACCTTCTTCTTGGATTGATCCTTTGATTATTATGTAGTGTCATTCTTTGTCCTTTTCACAACCTTTATTTTAAAGTCTATTTTATCTCATATGAGTATTGCGACTCCTGCTTTCTTTTGTTCTCCGTTTGCGTGAAATATTTTTTTCTAGCCCTTCACTTTCAGTCTGTATCTGTCCCTTGTTTTGAGGTGGGTCTCTTGTAGACAGCATATATAGGGGTCTTATTTTTGTATCCATTTAGCCAGTCTTTGTCTTTTGGTTGGGGCATTCAACCCATTTACATTTAAGGTAATTATTGATTGGTATGGTCCCGTTGCCATTTACCTTGTTGTTTTGGGTTCACGTTTATACAACCTTTCTGTGTTTCCTGACTACAAAAGATCCTTTAGCATTTGTTGGATAGCTGGTTTGGTGGTACTGAATTCTCTCAGCTTTTGCTTGTCTGTAAAGCTTTTGAATTCTCCTTCATATCTGAATGAGATCCTTGCTGGGTACAGTAATCTGGGTTGTAGGTTATTCTCTTTCATTACTTTAAGTATGTCCTGCCATTCCCTTCTGGCCTGAAGAGTTTCTATTGATAGATCAGCTGTTATCTTTATGGGCATCCCCCTGTGTGTTATTTGTTTTTTCTCCCTTGCTGCTTTTAATATTAGTTCTTTGTGTTTGATCTTTGTTAATTTCATTAATATGTGTCTTGGGGTGTTTCGCCTTGGGTTAATCCTGTTTGGGACTCTCTGGGTTTCTTGGACTTATGTAACCATTTCCTTCCCCATTTTAGGGAAGTTTTCAACTATTATGTCCTCGAGTATTTTCTGATGGCCTTTCTTTTTATCTTCTTCTTTTGGGACTCCCATGATTCGAATGTTGGGGCATTTCCCATTGTCCCAGAGGTCCCTGAAGTTGTCCTCATTTCTTTTGATTATTTTTTCTTTTTTCCTCTCTGTTTCATTTATTTCCACCATTTTATCTTCTACCTCACTTATCCTATCTTCTTCCTCTGTTATTCTACTGTTTGTTCTCTTCATAGTGTTTTTGATCTCATTTATTGCATTATTCATTTTTAATTGACTCTTTTATATTTCTTCTAGGTCCTTGTTAAACATTTCTTGCATCTTCTTGATCCTTGTCTCCAGGCTATTTATGTGTAACTCCATTTTGTTTTCACGATTTTGAATCATTTTTATTATCATTATTCTAAATTCTTTTTCAGGTAGATTCCCTATCTCTTCCTCTTTTGTTTGGCTTGGTGGGCATTTTTCATGTTCCTTTACCTGCTGGGTATTTCTCTGCCTTTTCATCGTGTTTAGATTGCTGTGTTTGGAGTGGCCTTTCTGTATTCTGGTGGTCTGTGGTTCCTGTTTACTGTGGAGGTTTCTTCCAGTGGGTCAGGTTGGACGATTGATTTGTCAAGCTTTCCTGGTTAGGGAAGCTTGCGTTGGTGTTCTGGAGTGTGGAACTGAATTTCTTCTCTCTGGAGTGCAATGCAGTGTCGAGTAGTGAGTTTTGAGATGGGTCTATGTGTTAGGTTTGACTTTGGGCAGCCTGTATGTTGACGCTCAGGGCTATGTTCCTGCGTTGCTGGAGAATTTGCGTCTTGCTCTGGAACTTATTGGCTCTTGGGTGGTGGTTGGTTTCAGTGTAGGTATGGAGGCTTTTGGATGATCTCTGATTACTTAATGATCCAGGTAGTCAGGAGTTCTCTGGTGTTCTCAGGTTTGGGGCTTAAGTCTCCTGCCTCTGGATTTCAGTCTTATTCTTCCAGTAGCCTCAAGACTTCTCCAACTACACAGCACTGATAATAAAACTTCTAGGTTAATGGTGAAAAGATTCTCCACAGTGAGGGACACCCAGAGAGGTTCACAGAGTTACATGAAGAAGAGGAGAGGGAGGCAGGAAATAGAGATGAGCAGGAGGAGGAAAAGGCGGACTCAAGAGGAGAGAGACAGATCTATGCAGTACTCTGTCCCCTAAGTGTTCTCCATAACCCAGAACACCCACAGAGATTCACAGAATTGGATTGAGAAGAGAAGGGGGAGGGAGGAAACAGAAGTGATCTGGGGGAGAAAAAGGAGAGTCAAAAGGGGGAGAAAGTAATTAACACATTCCTGAGTAAAAATGGGTACTGAATATTGGATTCTTAAATGTCTAAAATTGATATCAAATACTGAAAAACAAAGATTAAAAATCTAGAGTAGAGGTTAGACTCTTAAAAATATTAAAAACAAAAACAAAAATTTAAGAAATATACATGAAGTTCACTTTAAAAATAGGGTCTTTTTTTTTCAAGGTTATAGTGAAAAAAAATGAAAATTAAGGAGTAATATAGGTGTAATAGTGGACTTTAAAAGAAAATAAAGGAAAAAATTTAAAAAAGAAAAAATAATTAAAAAATAGTAAAAATATATGAAAATGAAAATGAAAATTAAGGAGTAATAGAGGATAATAGGGAATTTTAAAGGAAAGTAAAAGAAAGAAAATATAAAAAGAAAAATAAATTTAATAAAAAAATAGTAAAAATATATCTAGGAATTTCTCTGGAGCTGTTGCAGGCAGTGTGGGTTCAGTTCAGTTTCAGATGGGTCCTTGTTCCAGCTTACACTTCTCGATATCTATCAGCCCCTTCTGGTGTAGTTGATGTTAACTACAGGGATTTTAATCTGTTGCACCTGTCACTTCTGAAGCGGTTCCCTTTGTTTATTTGGCTTTTGTTTGCTGGTCTTTTCAGTGTCTAATTTCCGCCCTGATACAAGAGGGTGGAGGTGGTCTCTTGTTTAGGTTCGCTTGTTCAGTCGTGCTGTGGGGAGGGAGGGGCACTGCAGACAAGTATCACTGGCCTGTGTGGGGAGCACTCACAGTGTTCCGGCCACACTGGGTTTGCCCCCGCTCTCATCGTGTGTGCTTTCCCCTTCTACACTGCTCAGGCTCCAGGCTGCTCTATAGGGTGCGGACCCTGAGTTGCGTGTGGTTCCAGTTTTTGGGTACTCCACAAAAGTGCAGACTCTGTTGGGCCTGCGTTTTGTGCCTTCCCCGTCCCGAGCAGCTCAGGCAGCCAGGAGCTTGACAAGCGCACTCTCCCTGGGTGCAGCATGACTTCTCCCCTCTGCGGTCCCAGCCTTAGTTACCGTGCACGCGGGTTGGATGCTCCTTATGTCTCTTCTGGGAAGCTGGTCTCTAGCTGCGACCCTTCCGGCGAATGTCAGCCATCCAGAATGTCAGGAGGTCTCTGGTTAGAAACTGGAAGCCTGTTTGCAGTTTGGTAAGGGATGCCTTCTCTGGGGCCGAGTTTGCCCTTTTCCCCTCCCCCCTGCCTCCTGCCTCCTGTGGGGGATGGGCCGTTCCACATCTGACTAGCTCTTCTCTGGAACTGCTCAGTCCTTCCTTTGTTTTGTGAACAGGCCAGCAGGGTTTTCAGTTAGTGCTTTTCACAGGTTAATTTTCTCTCTCTCTCTTGGTATTCTACAGTTTAAGTTGCTATCTCACGTTAGCTCCCTCTGATTGCTCTCAGGGCATTCAGGCCTGGTCCTTACCTTACACAATGCCGCCTGCTCCTCTCTGCTCAGCCCTCATTTGCTGGTGGTGGATGCGAGCATCTGGGGTACTTTCCTGCTGGGAGTTGTTTTTAGGCATGTAATCTGTGGGTTTTATTTATTTTTCCTCCCCGTTAGGTTGCCCTCTGAGATTTGAAAACTTCCCCCAGACCCGCCCTTGAGAGGGTTTCCTGGTGTTTGGAAACTTCCTCTGTTATGACTCCCTTCCCGGGATGGGTCTCCGTCCCCAACTCTTTTGTCTCTCTTTTTATCTTTTATATTTTGTCCTACCTCCTTTTGGAGACAATGCACTGCTTTTCTGGGTGCCTGATGTCCTCTGCTAGTGATCAGAAGTTGTTTTGTGGAGTTTGCTCAGCGTTCAAGTGTTCTTTTGATGAATTTGTAGAGGAGAAAGTGGTCTCCCCGTCCTGTTCTTCCGCCATCTTAGCTCCTCCCTCAGGGTAGTTGTTTTCTGATTTTTTTTCATGGTCTTGTTCTTAAAGAACCTAAGGAGATGTGAAGTAAGTCATTCAATTATTTTGATGCTTCAGTAGTATAAAGATACTGATGAAGTCACTCACAAAATTGTTTGTTCCTTAGGTTGATCTGTTTGTTTGGCTCTGTGTAAATAATTGTGAAACCATTATTTTAAAACAAAAAATCCAGTTTGCCTGGAAATAGAACTGCCATATGACCCAGCAATACCACTTCTGGGCATACACACTGATGAAACCAGATCTGAAAGAGACACGTGCACCCCAATGTTCATTGCAGCACTGTTTATAATAGCCAGGACATGGAAGCAACCTAGATGCCCATCAGCAGATGAATGGATAAGGAAGCTGTGGTACATAGACACCATGGAATATTACTCAGCTGTTAAAAAGAATTCATTTGAATCAGTTCTAATGAGATGGATGAAACTGGAGCCCATTATACAGAGTGAAGTAAGCCAGAAAGATAAAGAACATTACAGCATACTAACACATATATATGGAATTTAGAAAGATGGTAATGATAACCCTATATGCAAAACAGAAAAAGAGACACAGATATACAGAACAGACTTTTGGACTCTGTAGGAGAAGGCGAGGGTGGGATGTTTCGAGAGAACAGCATGTATATTATCTATAGTGAAACAGATCACCAGCCCAGGCTGGATGCATGAGACAAGTGCTCGGGCCTGGTGCACTGGGAAGACCCAGAGGAATCGGGTGGAGAGGGAGGTGGGAGGGGGAATCGGAATGGGGAATACATGTAACTCCATGGCTGATTCATGTCAATGTATGACAAAACCCACTGAAATGTTGTGAAGTAATTAGCCTCCAACTAATAAAAATAAATGAAAAAAAAATCCAGTTTGCTTTAATTCAGTGTCATGTTGAGATGTGACCTCATCTAAATTTTGACCTCTATATTCTGAGCGATGTTGTGAAATACAAGACATAAGTTGTAGGTATGGATAGTGCATTGTTTCAATTAGCAGATAACTCAAAAATAAGAATCTGTGTCATTTTCCATTGTGAAGGTGTTTTAAAAACTGTGTGTGCCTTAAAAAAAAAAAAAAAAAAACAAAACTGTGTGTGCTTGTGAGTATGTGCATATATCTGTATCAGTTAGGGTTCTCCAGAGAAAGAAACTAAACCATGAAGAGATTGTGTGTGTTTGTGTGTGTGTGTGTGTGTGTGTGCGGAGGGAGAGAGAGAGAGTATGTGTGTGTAAGAGAGAGAGAGAGAAAAAAAAAAGAAAACCTTAAATAATTGGCTCACATAATTGTGGTGGCTGGCAAGCCTGAAATTTGAATGGAAAGCTAGCAGGCTGAAAACGCAAAGTGTGTCTGCAGTCTTGAGACAGAATTTCTTCTTGCTGGGAAACCTCACTTTTTGCTCTTAAGGTCTTTCAACTGATTGGATGAAGCCCACCTACATTATTGAGGGTAGTCATCTTTACTTGAAATCAACTGATTGTAGAGGTTAACCATATCTGCAAAGTACCTTAACAGCACCACCTAGATTTTGATTAAATATCTAGGTATTGCAGCCTAGTCAAGTTGACACATAAAACTAGCCATCACAATATTGAAGAGGTGGAAAAAATTTCCCTTCTTTCCTTCTAGATTCTTTTTTTCTTTTTAAATTCAGGTATAGTTGCTTTACAACGTTGGGTTAGTTTCTGCCATACAAGGAAATAATCAGGTTTATGTATACATATATCCCCCTCAGTCTTGGATCTCCCTTGCCCAACCTCAGTCTCATCCATCTAGGTCACCACAGAGCACCAAGCTGAGTTCCTTGCACTATACAACAGCTTCCCACTAACTGTCTGTTTTACACATGGCAGTGTCTTTTTTTTTTTTTTTTTTACACATGGCAGTGTCTTTTGATGGTCTAATAATCAAATTGACATAAGACAGATTAACAGGATAAAAACAAAAGTTAATAACATGTGTACTTCTTGTATAGGTGAGATAGACCCTGGAAAATGAGGTAATTCTCTGAAATAGTCAAAGCCATCACCTTAAATACCATCTTCAGCTAAAGACAAAAGAAAATGTTTTGGGTGGTGAGTCAGTTATGGAAAGTGATCAGGAAAAGCATAGTAAGCAAGGTTATGATTTTTGTGCAGATTTAGGTCCTTGCCTTCTTCATTGCTAAGAGTTTCTTCCTGGTACAGAGAGGGAGGCATCCTTACAAATGGAGATTTCCCTTATAAATGTAAATGTTGATTATAAAACGATAATTTTAAGAGCTTCTTTTATGTCTGCTGTTCATTTTTGTTTGTTTGTTTGTTTGTTTTAATAAATCTACCAAAGAGGCATATTTTGGAGCTGCAAAATCTGCTCCCCTTCAATATCTTACAGGAACATACAATTCTTAGTTTCAGGTTGTTGAAAGTGATTAGTTTCTTAAGCAATTGTTTATTACATAGGGAAATTATCCTTATTTTATTCTCTAAATCACTGAGTGAATATTCTTCATAGAAATTAGATTTATTATCTCTAACATTTTTCTTCCTGGGAAGAAGCACCATCACACTACTACTGTCTTTCACTTGGTAAGTCAATGTGACCTGTTTCTGATCATATTCATGTTTTTGCAAGATTTTGGTGGGTGGACTTAGGTCACTTCGGTGTAGCTATCACTTCACTGTCTCCAAACTGGAGAAACAACAGCTTACTAGAGCCTCATGGGCAAAGGGCTATTTAGAAAAAGTCCATCTTTCTTTTATGAAACAGTTATCACAGAAGAAAACACATCCCACTTTCAAGCAGGTTTATTCTCTGTTCCTTTTATTGCTGCTTTTGGTCCTAAGAGCCTATCATAATCCATAATAAGCATATGATTTTTAACATGTGTGTGTGTTGTGTGTTAAGTCGCTTCAGTCGTGTCTGCCTCTTTGTGAACCCTTGGACTGTAGCCCAGACTCCTCTGTCCATGGGATTTTCCAGGCAAGAATACTGGAGTGGGTTGCCATGCCCTCCTCCAGGGGACCTTCCCAACCCAGGGAACCCTGGTCTCTTATGTCTCCTGCGTTGGCAGGCAGATTCTTTACCACTAGCACCACCTGGGAAGCTGTTTAACACCATGGTCATTAACTTACTCAGTATTCTGTTCTTTTACTTTCCACATTTGTGAAAAACTGTCTCCTGTTGCTTTGATAATGACAGTGACAAAAGTAACTTTATTCATAACTTTATTCATTTTATAAAACTCTTGATATTGAAAAGTCATTCTCTTGAAGATATGTTATTTTGGACTGTGAGTTGTCCAATAGATTGTGCCACTTTATTATGACCAAAGATAAAATTAAGTAATATCTAGCAGGTTTGGATAATCTTAGGCTGTTTATAGCTAGATGAAAATAATGAATTTTTCATTCTCTGATTACACTGGATAAGTAATGTAAATGCAAATATAGATGTTATTCCAAAACATAACGTATCCCTTTCTTCTCCTTAACCAACATAGCCTTCAAAATGGGCCAGACATACTTTCTCATAAGATTGATTTATGAGATTTGAAGGAAAAAAGAAAAGAATCCAGTAACAATGTTAAGTACATACTGTTGCCTTCAAGAAAGATGCACCAAATTGTCCCAAGCATTTACAAGCTTTACATTTTAAGAGCTTTAAGGAAAAATCACCTTCACTAATCCATTTTAATGTTTAAATGCCCTAAAAATGCAGGTACACAGCAGACACCTGTTGTTATCAATTAGCTCTGATGATATTATACCAGAAATTGCTTGCTTTCATGAATAATCAACAGATCTAGCAATACTTTTCTTTGAACTTGTTAAGCTGTGCCCCATTTTTAAAGTTAGTATTTCAGAAGATTATGCTATAGGCATTCTGAAGTTTCAAATCTAATGCTGTGGTTGTTAGATTGACTCTATAGGGCATCTCGATTCAATAGTGACCTTTAGTAAAATTTCATACAATCTAAGCAAGGAAACAATTTTTACCTAAGTTATTGGCAAGGTGTCTGGTTAAATTTGTGTACTTTGTCTTTTAGGTAGTATATCCTTTAGTAGATGTTTTGTAACACAGATACCTTTATAACAATGCATGATGGAGTAAAATTTTGTGTAGTATGATTTCATCATAGATCCTGATTTCAAAAAGAAAAGATTAGGCCATAAGAGTTAGTTTCATCTTTAATATCTCAATTCACACTTGATTTCATTCATGTGTGTGCTAAGTCCCTCAGCTGTGTCCAACTCTTTGCAACCCCATGGACTGTAGACTGCCAGTCTACTCTGTCCATGGGATTCTCCAAGCAAGAAAACTGCAGTAGGTTGCCATTTTGTCCTCCAGGGGATCTTTCCAACCCAGGAATAGAACTCATATCTCTTATGTCTCCTGCATTGACAGATTGACAGGTGGGTTTTTTTTTTTTTTTTAACCACTAGTGCCACCTAGGATATCATTCATAGCACCCATAGAAAGGTTGTATTGAGGATTCAGAATCCAGGATGTTAATGACTGTATTTATCAATACAGATCTAGAAGTGGCAGTAGGAGAATTAAAATACTTTTAGAAAACTGTACAACTGTATTTAAGAAAAGAAAAATAAAATCATCAACATAGGTCAGTCAAGGTGCTGTGTTTGAGTTGTGTACCTCTATGCAACTTTGACCTATGCTACTTAAAAGATTAATGCATTAAATGTATCTTTGCCTTTTAACACAGTAAGAGAAACTTGCTCAAGCTTTTGTTACACACATGTACACAAAATATTCTGCAAAATAAGGAAGAAAGTAATTTTCAATTCATTTCAAAGTCTTTGTATAGATAATGGAAGAAAAGATGATTGCCAAGTTATGGACTTGATATGCTATAATTAGAAATAAGACCTAAATTATTTATTAACTAGAAATACATTCAGGATCATAAAGCTTGAATGTAATGTATTTTCCTGTGTGATGAAAATAAACATTCTGGTAAGCTGCCTTCTGTATTTAATATAAGTGGTGACAAAATAAAATAATTCCGACAAAGTAGCTGAAAAAAAAAAATAAAATAATTCCAAATCACATAAATGCTCCAGAGATTTTTAAGCAGATAGCAAGGTGGGTTTGTTCATTTTCAAGCATACCATTCTATGGCACTGAGAGGAATCCAAATGAGTTTGCCTCATTCTTTGATATGGATTATGTTGACTATTGTGCTGATTGCATTTTGATCTTTGCAACAGAATGCTATATTTTACACAGTTAGTAATAAAGCTGTTCTGAATTGATTCATAAAACAGCAGCAATTCATTAAATTCTTATACTACTTAATGATTCACTCTCCCACCCAATGAACTGGGCTTTTCCTGACTACACCACAGAGAGCAGCACTGTCCACTGTTTGATGTCACTTGGGAGATCAATTTGACTTTCAAGGTCACTAAGTTCAAAGCCACTCAGTTATATGAACTGAAATGACATCATTCTGAATTTGTACTGTATGTACCAGAATTGAAATACATCAAAATTATAAAGTGTATGAGGTTAATCTGTAGTTACCTGTTAACTCCACATTTAGAACCCCTTTCTGCTTTTCTGGTAGTAGTCTAAGACTCAAAGGACAGCCTGTCTCATGGTGGAGTGTATATCTTTGGGCTTTACAGGTTCTCATGTTATACTTCTACGTCACTGAGAAAAGCTCACTGCTTCTAGAAAATTCCCTGAGAAAAATCATTAAAGGTAATCTTGCTATGAAGTAATATTCACTATTATTATTTGTAGAATTTGCTCTAGCACAGTGGATAAATTTACAAAATTCACACTTATTGTCAGCATGTAAATAAGGCAAGACAACCACTTAAAGAGATGCACCCATTATGTGACTGGTGTAACTGGGTTAAGGACACAGATAAGATCATCAGCAAAGGCCGGCACTCCCAAATATACAACTTTCTGTGTGGTTAAGCAATGACTTTCATTATTTGTCTTTAGAAATAAAGCTATGAGGCCACTATCACCCTAATACCAAAACCAGACAAAGATGCCATAAAAAAAGAAAACTACAGGCCAATATCACTGATGAATATAGATGCAAAAATTCTTAATAAAATTCTAGCAAACAGAATCCAACAACATATTAAAAAGATCATACATCATGACCAAGTGGGCTTTATCCCAGGAATGCAAGGATTGTTTAATATTCATAAATCAATCAATGTGGTACACCACATTAACAAATTGAAAGATAAAAACCATATGATTATCTCAATAGATGCAGAAAAAGCCTTTGACAAAATTCAACATCCAGTCATGATAAAAACTCTCCAGAAAGCAGACATAGAAGGAACATACCTCAACATAATAAAAAAACATATATGATAAACTAACAGGAAACATTATCCTCAATGGTGAAAAATTGAAAGCTTTTTCCATAAAATCAGGAACAAGACAAGGATGCCCACTCTCACCACTACTATTCAACATAGTTTTGGAAGTTTTAGCCACAGCAACCAGAGAAGAAAAAGGAATAAAGGGAATCCAAATTGGAAAAGAAAAAGTAAAACTCTCACTGTTTGCAGATGACATGGTCCTCTACATAGAAAATTCTAATGACACAACCAAAAATTACTAGAGCTAATCAATGAATATAGTAAAGTTACAGGATATGAAATTAACACACAGAAATCCCTTGCATTCCTAAACACTAACAATGAGAAAACAGAAAGAGAAATTAAGGAAACAATTCCATTCACCATTGCAACAAAGAGGATAAAATACTTAGAGGTATATCTGCATAAAGAAACAAAAGACCTATATATAGAAAACTATAAAACACTGATGAAAGAAATCAAAGCTGACACAAATAGATGGAAAAATATACCATGTTCATGGATCAGAAGAATCAATACAGTGAAAATAAGTATACTACCCAAAGCAATCTATAGATTAAATGCAGTTCCTATCAAGCTACCAATGGTATTTTTCACAGAACTAGAACAAATAATTTCACAATTTGTATGGAAATATAAAAAACTTTGAATAGCCAAATAAATCCTGAGAAAGAAGAGTGGAACTGAAGGGATTAACTTGCCTGACTTCAGAGTATATTACAAAGCTACAATAATCAGGACAGTATGGTACTGGCACAAAGACAGACATATAGATCAATGGAACAAAATAGAAAGCCCAGAGATAAATCCACACACCTATGGGCACCTTATTTTTGACATAGGAGGCAAGAGTATACAATGGAGAAAAGACAACCTCTTTAACAAGTGGTGCTGGGAAAACTGGTCAACCACTTGTGAAAGAATGAAACTAGAACATTTTCTAACATCATACACAAAAATAAACTCAAAATAGATTAAAGATCTAAATGTAAGACCAGAAACTATAAAACTCCTGGAGGAAAACATAGGTAAAACTCTCTCTGGCATAAATCACAGCAGTATCCTCTATGACCCACCTCCCAGAGTAATGGAAATAAAAACAAGAATCAGCAAATGGGACCTAATTAAACTTAAAAGCTTCTGCACAAAGAAGGAAACTATAAACAAGGTGAAAAAACAGCCTTCAGAATGGGAGAAAATAATAGCAAATGAAGCTACTGACAAATAATCAATCTCAAAAATATACAAGCAGATCCTGAAGCTTAATTCCAGAAAAATAAACGACCCAATCAAAAAATGAGCCAAATAGCTAAGCAGACATTTCTCCAAGGAAGACATACAGATGGCTAACAAACACATAAAAAGATGCTTAACCTCACTGATTATCAGAGAAACACAAATTTAAACCACAATGAGGTACCATCTCACGCTGATCAGAACGGCTGCTATCAAAAAGTCTACAAAGAATAAATGCTGAAAACAGTGTGGAGAAACAGGAACCCTCTTACACTGTTGGTTGGAATGCAAACTAGTACAGCCAATATGGAGAACAGTGTGGAGATTCCTTAAAAAACCAGAAATAGAACTGCCATATGACTCAGCAATGCCACTGCTGGGCATATAAACAGAGGAAACCAGAGTTGAAAGAGACGTGTGTACCCAAATGTTTATCACAACACTGTTTACAATAGCTAGGACATGGAAGCAACCTAGATATTCATTGGCAGATGAATTGAAAGAAAGCTGTGGAACATACACACAATGGAATATCACTTAACTATTAAAAAGAACACATTTGAATCAGTTCTAGTGAGGTGGATGAAACTGGAGCCTATTATACAGATTGAAGTAAGTCAGAAAGAAAAACACAAATATAGTATATTAATACATATATACTTATTAATAGTATGAATAACAAGGAAATATAAGAAAGCCTTCATCAGCGATCAATGCAAAGAAATAGAGGAAAACAACAGAATGGGAAAGACTAGAGATCTCTTCAAGAAAATTAGAGATACCAAGGGAACATTTCATACAAAGATGAGCACAAAAAAGGGCAGAAATGATATGGACCTAACTGAAGCAGAAGATATTAAGAAGAGGCAGCAAGAATACACAGAAGAACTGTACAAAAAAAGATCTTCATGACCCAGATAATCACGATGGTGTGATCACTCACCTAGAGCCATACATCCTGGAATATGAAGTCAAGTGGGCCTTAGAAAGCATCATTACAAACAAAGCTAGCTGAGGTGATGGAATTCCAGTTGAGCTATTTCAAATCCTGAAAAATGATGGTGTGAAAGTGCTGCACTCAATATGCCAGCAAATTTGGAAAACTCAGCAGTGGCCACAAGACTGGAAAATGTCAGATTTCATTCCAATCCCAAAGAAAGGCAATCCCAAAGAATGCTCAAAGTACTGCACAATTGCACTCATCTCACAAGCTAGTAAAGTAATGCTCAAAATTCTCCAAGTCAGGCTTTAGCGATATGTGAACCATGAACTTCCAGATGTTCAAGCTGGTTTTAGAAAAGGCAGAGGAACCAGAGAACAAGTTGCTAGTATCTGCTGGATCTTCGAAAAAGCAAAAGAGTTCCAGAAAAACATCTATTTCTGCTTTATTGACTATGCCAAAGCCTTAGACTGTGTGAATCATGATAAACTGTGGAAAATTCTGAAAGAGATGGGAATACCAGACCACCTGACATGCCTCTTGAGAAACCTATGTGCAGGTCAGGAAGCAACAGTTAGAACTGGGCATGGAACAACAGACTGGTTCCAAATAGGAAAGGGAGTATGTCAAGGCTGTATATTGTCACCCTGCTTATTTAACTTATATGCAGAGTACATCATGTGAAACACTGGGCTGGAAGAAGCACAAGCTGGAATCAAGATTGCTGGGAAAAATATCAATAACCTCAGATATGCAGATGACACCACTCTTATGGCAGAAAGTGAAGAGGAACTAAAAAGCCCCTTGATGAAAGTGAAAGGAGAGTGAAAATGTTGGCTTAAAGCTCAACATTCAGAAAACTAAGATCATGGCATCTGGTCCCATCACTTCATGGCAAATAGATGGGGAAACAGTGGAAACAGTGGCTGACTTTATTTTGCCGGGTGGGGAGTGGGGGACGACTCCAAAATCACTGCAGATGGTGATTGTTGCCATGAAATTAAAAGACACTTACTCATTGGAAGGAAAGTTATGACCAACCTAGATAGCATATTAAAAAAGCAGAGCCATTACTTTGCCAACAAAGGTCCGTCTAGTCAAGGCTATGCTTTTTTTTTTCCCAGTGGTTATCTATGGATGTTGAGAGTTGAACTGTGAAGAAAGCTGAGCGCCGAAAAATTCATACTTTTGAACTATGGTGCTGGAGAAGACTCTTGAGAGTCCCTTGGACTGCAAGGAGATCCAACCAGTCCATCCTAAAGGAGATCAGTCCTGGGTGTTCATTGGAAGGACTGATGCTGAAGCTGAAAATCCTATACTTTGGCCACCTCATGCGAAGAGTCGACTCATTGAAAAAGACTCTGATGCTGGGAGGGATTGGGGCAGGAGGCGAAGGGGATGACAGAGGATGAGATGGCTGGATGGAAACAGCGACTCAATGGACATTAGTTTGAGTAATCTCTGGAAGGCCTGTCGTGCTGCGATTCATGAGGTCACAAAGAGTCAGACACGACTGAGTGACTGAGCTAAACTGAACTGAACTGAATGCATATATACTTTATATATATATATATATATATATATATATATATATATATATATATATACAAATTTATTTATTTATTTATTTTAAAATTAGTGTAGTGGTTTTGCCATACATTGACATGAATCAGTCATGGGTATATATGTGTTCCCCATCCTGAACCCCCTCCCACTTCCCTCTGCATCCCATCCCTCTGGGTCATCCCAGTGCACCAGCCCTGAGCACCCTGTCTCATGCATCGAACCTGGACTGGCGATCTGTTTCACATATGATAATATACACTTTTCAATGCTATTCTCTCAAATCATCCCACCCTCGCCTTCTCCCACAGCATCCAAAAGACTGGAATTTAGAAAGATGGTAACAATACCCTATATGTGAGACAGCAAAGAGACAGAGATATAAAGAACACACTTTTGGACTCTGTGGGAGAAGGCAAGGGTGGGATGATTTGAGAGAATAGCATTGAAACATGTATATTACCATATGTGAAATAGATAACCAGTCTAAGTTCAATACATGAAACAGGGCACTCAAAGCCATTGCACTGGGACAACCCTGAAGGATGGGATGGGAAGGGAAGTGGGAGAGGGGTTCAGGATGGGGGGCACATGTACACCCGTGGCTGATTCATGTCAATGTATGGCAAAAACCACCACAATATTGTAAAGTAATTAGCCTCCAGTTAAAATAAATTAATTAACTAAAAAAATAAAGTGAGAAGAAAAGCATATTGCAAATATAAAATTCTTAAGGAAACAAACAAAAAGAAGAAATCAAGCTTATATAGACTTGAAAAATACAAAAATGGGTTACAAGATGATTGCAAACTTAAAAACATAGTGGGTCTTTAAAATCTATACCGTAAATTAACACAGGTGTCAGCACTGCTATGACTACATTTCTTGAAGCCATAGGAAAAGTATCCTTTTTACAATGCTTGACTGTTTAGCAGAGCCATGGTAAATCTAACTGCATTTAATAAGGCTTCTGCTACTACTCTAAGCAGTTAAAACATTTTGGCGTATCTCCTATTCAGTTTTGGTCCTAAAGGCATCTCCCATTCGCAGAGGTTTTTCCATATTAATATCCATGCCTTCTACCGGCTTTCCTTGTTCTTTCAACTGATGTCTTATTAGTTGACAAAATTTAAAGAACAAATTGCCTAATCAATCTTTTTATAGTACTAAGCACTGGGGAAAGATTTTTTTTAATTATATGCATATAATGCATGTCATCAAAATCAGCAACATTGTTAATAAGAATGAGCTCACCACACCATCACTTGAAGAGAGGAACTATTTCTGCCTTCCCTTTATGATCATCATACCGAAAGGAGAAACAAACACAGAGAGACAGACTGTCAACATCTGTTAAGTGAAATTTCCAAATTTATAATGGAATTGATACTTTTAAAGCTATAAATATCAAAATGTGGCTCTGCATCTGGTAACATGCTTTTTTACAACAAGCTGTGCTGAAAGGCAGTCCGTTGGTGTTGCAGGTGAGCACCTTGGGCTGTGGGTTGCTTGTTTATTGTTTCCTTATGCACATCCATGGGCCATATGGCCAGGGTCTTCATGGAAACAAATTGTCCATAATTGTCTTCCAGCATGAGGATAGGATAAAGTCTTTCAGAGCTGTAGAACGACCTCAACAAACCTGTTAATTATACAGATTTTTTTAAGAGTGGACATGATCTATCACTCACCTCATCCTAACTGTCTGCATATAATTCAGAGTCAGGAATGCATACTATTGCAACTAGTATATCAGAGATAGTTTGTGCCATCTTCTCCAGGATTTAGATGTTTTTCTTTCTATCAAGGCAAGAGCTGAGTAGCGTACCTCCTGATCTTTCCCAGAGCCCAGGAAAACTAGCTTAGAAGAATAATCAAACTCATCATAGTTGTTTAAAACTAGTTTAAAACTGTAATAGAGTTGTTACAAGGACTCAGAATATATATGTTTTCCTACCACAATGGATTTATGTCTTTCCCTTTTCTTTTTTTTTTTTTTTTATTTTGTAGTTGAATGTTGCTAGTATCACCGATTCAGAGTACTACCCTGGAAACTGCTCTCAGTAGCATTTCATTTAAAAAAGTATTTTCTAATTCAATAACTAAGTGTATATCATTATAACAGAAGTCAATAAGAAAAGTTAGGACAGATAGAGTAAATATCAAAGCACCATGTGCTTTGCACGTTGTTAAAAAGGTATATATTATGGAAATCAAGTGGTTTTATAAGAAATGAGATATCTTTACTTTTCATAAATAATAGTGATGAACAGTATAGGTACTGAGCTTTGAGTTGTTTAGTCAAAAGCATGATGATGCTGTGTGCAAAATAATTTTCATTTCTTTTGTCTTATGATTTGTGGCACGCAGTTGCAATCTAGCCAACTAACTGGGGGTGGCTTCTCTAATCAGAATGTGAATGAAACCTACTGGCCTATGTGGGAATTTGCTCCATAATGTGGATCTTTTTTATACTATGCTGTAACCAATGCCACAAATAAGTTCTAGTTCAAAGCAGAAATAAAGATTATCTATTGTCCAAAATGCCCATAATTATTTCTATGATTGCAATTCTAAAATTCTGGTTCTAGTGACTGAAAAAATAAAGGGATTACACATTATAGGAGAGGCAAAGAGTTTTTGTTCCATGTAAAATGAAAAGTAAAACAACATGGTGACATCCTTTATTTTATGGTACTTGAGAAATTATTTGAAGTGAAAATTATTAAATTGCCTGAAAATGAATCTGACTGAATTGTCTATAAATGCAAAGTGTTGGGACAGTTGCTTTTACATCTTCTGACTTGAGTAACATTAAGTTAAATGCACCTTCAAGTTTTTGTGCTGCAGCAGAAATTCTAAGGCTTTGTAATCACTGCTGCCATTCCCTCTGAAAGACCACCCACCTTGGTAACAGCAAGTGCTCCACAGTGAAAAGATATGTGGATTTTCCCCTTTATTTAACTTTGTCTTAAAAGGATTTGAATGGTAATTTTAACTAGTAAGTTGTTACAACACATATTATATCACCAGTCACATTCATGTGCTATTTAAATTTGTGATGAAAAAATATGCATATACTTGGATTTGGCTGAAAATGATATTATGCTTATCCAGATCACTTAGGTTTGATAACATGAGCTTAATAGCTCAGTCTCACAAGAACAATTTCCCATGAGATTTCCAGATTGTACACCTGTGCTCTTAGCTGTGTATCCTGTAAGAACTGTCTGGATTGTGCATTTCATCTTGGGTTTACTTGGCATAAACACACACTTTCTAAAACTGTTTTTAGTCTCCACCTCTGATATGCACATATCTTTTTGTCTGTACTTCATGTTAACAGTTGATAAGTTGTTAGTTAACTAGTTAATAGTTTGTACGTTGGGAAGTTCATTTTCTTTTTAGAGAGGGTGGTTGTATCACCATATTTATCCTAGATGTTTGTTAGAATCCTGGAGAGCAAATATCAAGTGAGTTGAAAGCTGTAGTAACCAAAAGCTTATTAAAATGCTACTGTGTATAAATGTATAAAGCACTATTACTGCACTTTACTGCTGGCAATACAGAGATATATGTGATATTTGTGGGAAGGGGTTATAAATATCTAGATATGGATTAGTGAGGCCTGTAAAAATATCACATAGAGGTTGGAGATTAAATTAGAAATTGCAGAAAAACAGACCTAGGCAAGCAGCAGAGAATGATGGGAGAGAATGAAAGGCAGAGTATTTGAGTCCAGAAAATGACAGGAGCAAAGTGTGAGGTTATTGCGAGCATCACATGGCACCTCACACAGGTATTAACAAAGGCTCTTTTATGTTAATCTTGCTGTTAGTTGCATGTGTGTATACAATTCCATAAAAGCTATGGTGGATTGACTGCAAAGTGGTGTCATTATTATTGTTGTTATTTCTGACAGAATTCTCTTTAGATGAGAATTAGTATTTCAGGCAAATTTTGGTTCACATGACTATCAATGCATGAAAAGTGCCCACATATGTGTTTTGCATTGTTTGCTTCCTGGTGGGAGAAGGGAGAGGAGGTAGCTAAGGGGTCGCTGTGGTCAGTCCAGTAGCTGTTACTGACCCCTCCTTTTGCGTCTTCTCAAACAGTTCCAATACCTACTACTCCCTGAAACTAAGAGGTTGTAAAATCTTCCATGCCTCCTACTAACACAAAGTGTACACAAAACAGCATGTTCCAACAGACCTGCAAGTTCAAAAAGAAGGAGTAAGACATTGGGATGAGGTAGCTTATAGGTGTGTACACGAAACCATCCTTGTTACCTCTTATTGCCACCCTCCAGGAGTATTTGCGCCCTCTTTGTTTTCCTCCATCAATGTCTAAAATACTGCTTTTCACTTGTTAATTTAAAGAGAGAGATTAGGCATCAGCTCCTGTGGATGTTAAGAAAATAGCACAGAACAAAAATGAATTCTGAAGTCTCATTTTCATAATAGTGAGATTTCTACCTGTTCCCTAATGAGTGTAATTGTAATCTCCCTGACATGGGATTTCAGAAAGCATCCTCCTTTTTGGTCACTGAATCAATAGTGCCCTGGCTACTCAGTGTATTAGATGGTCAACAGAGGGTCATTCAGTAAAGTCTGTGCTGGGCAGGCTGGAGGGTAGGCAGGTACTCTGCTATAGGGTTCAGTAATTAGAGAACTCTGTCATTTGAATTTAACTGGTCTCTCTTTCATTCCTGACAACTTGAGCCATTTCAACTGTGCTATGCCATTGCATTAAAAGATCACGTTTCCACTGCCAGAGTGAAAAGTGAAGAATTGAAGAATTCAATTACACAAATGATCCAGACTTTGGCTTTTATTTTTCATTTTTGCCTAAAATTGCCCAAGTATTTATTCCATTGTGTTTTGAACTCAGAATATATTTACCAACAAGAAAACAAAGATTAAATAAATCTTAATGATATACACAACTCTTGTCATCCTTTGTTACAACGAGCTTGAAAATGTGAAATGGAACTATGCCATGGGGAAAATCTAACCAATACAAGCTGTAATGTAATGCAATTATATTTAGTATTCTGTTTGTATTTGATGGAATATAATATTTTCGGAGCTACATCTTACTTCTTCATTCATGGCCATCATATTTCTACAAAAAAGAAGAGGCATTTAAGCAGTTCCTATCTCTATTCCCTGTGGCTGACTGTGTAGGTGATGAGAAATTTTCACTGATCTCTTTTGCATGTGTCTCAGGATCTTCTTTTTCTTGTTTGATTTAAGCCCTAAGGAGCTGTTGTTGAATGCTGATGAGACATTGGATAAAGCCTCCAGCCAATTTTTTTGTTTTGACGTGTTTATTTATTTATTTCTTTTTCTTTACTTCAATTTTGGCAAATTTGTTTCAGAAAGTTAGACACCCATCTTGCTCTTAATCGGGCACCTCTAAGGTCAGTCATGGGGTCGCAGAGTCGGACACGACTGAGGGACTTCACTTTCACTTCACTTAAGATCAGTTAAAACCATTTCCCATAGCTGTTTAAAATGTGCTTGTGACTGCCTGACCAGGTGAATAGGTAAACATTTCAGTCATTGCTTTGGAAGAATAAATCACCTTGCTTGGAAGGGGCTTGGAGAGAAAAATGAACCAAATGCCACAGAATCTTAGCTGTAGCTGTCTGTGCTTGGCGGAATGCTTCCATCTTTTGTGATGCAAATAGTAATTTATTTTTGCCCAACAGCAGGTCAGCCACAAGGATTTAGCCTCCTTCCAAGGTGGGGGAGCTGATTTGACCTGCCGTTATGCTTTTCTACAAGATTCTTATTTAGAACAGTTTCTTAATGAGTTATGTCACAGTAGCTGCTGGTATGATCCTCTTGATATCAGGACCTGTGAAGCAGAATGGTTAATGATGCACACCTTGCTAGTTTCAGTGGAGAACATTACCGAATGACTGTAGTGCCGTAGACTACGCCAAGCTCATAATAAATGGAACAGTGCCACCTTTTGGTCATAAAATAGGAAAACAAGTTAGTATAGCTGGGATTCTGCATGTCAAAGAGATGGTTTCGAACTGTTTGTGACTGATCTGGTGGTCAAGCAATCTATACAAGTAATAGTAACCTAATTCTTTTCTCTCTTTTCTTTTGTCCTTTTATTCCTCTTTGTGACAGCACCTATGGTTTGACTGTATGCATTTCATATAATGACCTTGGGATGCTTCGGGAGAAACTGAAGTACACTACATTCTAATTATGTTTTGCACAGGAATGAATTACACATGCAATATGCAGATAATGTGAAGGATTCCATGGTTACCCCACTGTACACATGGCACCTTCTTTTATACAGTGACAATTAATCTGAGGAAATATTTGAGAAGAATTTTGAAAGAAGGAAATTTAATTGAGCATTGCAGTATTTATTTAGGATTGTAATTTGGACACTGATTTTAATTAAAGACTTTTTGAGGGAGTCTGCTTTGTTCACTCCTTACATAGCCTCTTTCATGATGCAATAAAATGCCAATTAATTGAATCATAATCATTCAAATATTGACATTCACTTTTTAAATCAATTTTTTAGAAGAAAGAGGCAAATTATTATACTAGAAAGCAGGGACTTAATAAAAAAAGGAAAGTCCTAGGGTACATCCTGATAGATATCTATAAACAATCAACCCAGTCTCTTATACAGGTCAGTGCAATGGTGATTGATATCAAGAATATGCAAGATCCAAATTCTAAAAGAAACATAAAAATATATTCCTTGGGTACCAACTCTCCTGGTAGCTCAGCTGGTAAAGAATCTGCCTGCAATTCAGGAGACCTGGGCTTGACCCCTGGATTGGGAAGATCCATTGGAGGAGGGCATGGCAACTCACTCCAGTGTTCTTGCCTGGAGAATCCCCATGGACAGAGGAGCATGGTGGGCTACAGTCCATGGGGTTGCAAAGAGTTGGACAGGACTGAGCGACTAAGCACAGCAGCACCAACTAGAACATTTTTTTTTTTAGATTAAAATTAGTGTCCACATCAGAAGCCTTAAAAAGTAGTGCAGTACTGATTTAGAATTTCCTTCTTTTAAAATTGTTCCCAAATATTTCATATTAATTATACTAAAAGAAGTTTCTGTGTATATACAAATGTTATCAAAAGAATTTTCAGCTTTTATTAAATGAGAGATTTAATCTGCATCTTAATGATGAATTACTGGAGATAGTTTTTCTCAACATGAAGGAAAAAACAGTGTAACTTTAAGCATATCATCAAGCTTGGTAAAAAAAAGGGAACAAAAGATATTATTAAACAGTTGGGACTCCCCAGCAGTGAAAGTTGATGCTTATTCCACTGGGCCTAGGATTACCATTTCCAAAGTGAGGGAAGATGAAGACTGTTTCATTGGTGAAAGGTTTGCCTTATGGGCTATTATTCAAATGCTATGCCCTATTTAGGTCTTCTTTGGCACTGAAACATTCACTGAGGATCCTTGGGTTGGCTCCTGGAGCATTTCCATACAGATTCTTTGTTTTGGTTGTTATCTTTCCTTACAAAGGTTGAAAACAGCCACAATATTTGCTTTAAAAAATTACAAAAAATAATCAATACTATATAATTCAGCATGTTTCCTGCTGTGCCTTACCTGCTAGAAAACAGAAAGAATTTCAGTCCCAAACAGTAGTAATTAGCATATCTCAGGTACCTAAAGACTTCCTGGTGGCTCAGTTGGTAAAGAATCTGCCTGTAATGCAAGAGACTGCCTGCAATGCAGGAGACCCGGGTTCAACCCCTGGTTCAGGAAAATCCCCTGGAGAAGGAAATGGCCACCCACTGCAGTATCCTTGCCTAGGAAACCCCATGGATAGAGGAGCCTGGTGGGCTATAGTCCACGGGGTTGCAAGAGTGGGACACGACTTAGCAAGACTGAGTGGCTTAAACAACAAATTTATTTCTCAAAATTTTGGAGGTCAAGAAGTTTAAGATTGAGGTGCCATCAAGGTAGGTTTTATTCTGAGATCTCTTCTCTTGGCTTGTGATCTCTTCTCTCATATCATTGTGCGCTCATATGACCTTTTCTTTGTGTATACTGGGAGACAGGGAGAAAGAGAGCTTCCTGGTGTCTCTTAGAAGGGCACAAGTCCTATAATGAGGACCCCACCCTCATGCCCTCATCTAACCCTAAGAGGTCCCATCTCCAAATACCATCATATTGGGATTTAGGATTTCAACATATGGATTTTGGAGGGATACAAACATTCAGTTTATAACAAATAGCTTCTTCAAATCTTTTAGGAAAGAAAACCATAAATGGTTTTAACTATAAAACCATAAATATCACATATGTAACACACTATATTAGGGACTAGAGAGGATAGAAATACATTTAATAATGACTCTACATTTGAAGAATTTTTGTCATTAAAGCAAATGCAAATAAGTATAGTTCAGTTTGCTTTGTGAATTAAACTTACTTTTCAGAAGTAACATTTTTACATCATATAAAGTATCTAATATTAAAGCCAATGAAACATATTTCAAATGTAATTTTTATCTTCTATTTGCATAAAGTGTTCAATTTAATATGTTTGGATATAGAAATGTTCTTATTGTTGCAGGAAGCTGAATATATTTAATTTTCTCCCTTCTATTTTGATTGAAAATACTACAAATTAGTTCCATTCATTATCTTGATGTAGTTGGAACATATTTGATATACTTTGTGCATAGACATAATATGCTATGTGATATATCAAAGATAATGAATTTTTACTCCTGTGGAAAATGTACCAAGTTGGATGGAAATTAGAAAATTTAAATATACACTCCTGTTCAAGTCAACATATATTTAATTAAATGTAATATTCTACTTAAGGAAGCTCTCCGAGTTGAGGAACCATAAGTGTTGAGTTTGTTTCCTTTCTTAAATGTGTTGAAAATTCTTATAATTTTATTTTTCTGCATATATTTCTTTTCCTTCCTGAGGAACTTATTTTAAACCTTCTTAAAAACCTCCTTTACTGCTTCCTAATGTGTCATAAACAAAGAGAATGTCCTTTCCTCAAATAATCTGGGCTTCTAGGAAATAGTGAAGTGAAGTGAAAACGCTTCAGTCATGTCCGACTCTTTGCGACCCCATGGACTGTAGCCTGCCAGGCTCCTCTGTTCATGGGATTTTCCAGGCAAGAATACTGGAGTGGGTTGACTGGTGAACAAAACAAAAATCAAGAATATGCTCTTTCATTAACATTTTCAAGCCCCATCCAGTAGTAAAAGACTTGTAGCAAAGGCATATGATAGGCCAGCATTTAGACTTAGTTTCCCTGACTCACTCCTCTCAGATTGCAATGCGCCAGCAGAAACCAAGTCTCCCTCTGCTTTGATCTTATTTCCTCTTCTTGAGCCATGGTTTCTCCCATCTTTGGATAGATATTTGCTGAGTCATAAAATGTTGCCAGTTGTTATGGTTCATTAGATAGGGTCAGTGCATGGTCAGAAATTTATACTATCTTCTTGACTCCAAATTAACTCCCCCAACTGGTCTGACTGAGTTCCTACCTAGAAAGACCCTCCAAGACTTAGTTGGCCATTGAAAAGTAAAGTTTAATATTCTTTGACAGTCATTAATGCATTCAGGTTTTCAGATGTGATATATTTAAAAATTAAAAAGAGAACACAGCTAAGAAGAGAATTGGAAAGAAAACTTTCCATAGTGGAGGTTGATGACTTGGTTCATAAAGGCTGAATCTAGGAAGGTATTCTATAGGAGTTATTTTGGAGTAAGTGTATATGTGTGGGTCCAGACCCTGGGTAAGGTGGTAGAAAGGGTAAGAGGAGAGAGATAGTTTTACAAAATATCAATGAGCCTTCTTCACAGTTTTGCCCAGGATTGAATTTGCTCTATATCTGTCAGTAAATCATAAACTGAAGGACTGGCTCTTGGAAAACTATAAGCAGAAAGGGAATAGTGGGGAACCAGGTTTTATGGGACCCCTATAACACATTCTCAAATGATCTGGAAGTTGACAGATTTATTCCCTAAATATACTAAAGTGTGTGCTGAAAGAGTTTGGCCAACCAGTTATTTCTTCCAGTATGCATATTTATATAAAAATTACATTATGTTCTTTGGTTTTAAATTTTATTTTTCTTTAGGATAATTAATGCACATGCAATTATTGTACTAGTCAAAAAGTTCAATGGTGGCAAGTATGTCTTGCATACCTAATCCTCGTGCTTTCAGTTCCCTGTTCCCCAGAGAAAGTCTATATTACCAATTCCCTGGATATTCTTCCAGAGATATTCTATGAATATGTAATCATATCTATGTGCATGTATCTTCATTTGTTTTAACAATAATGGGAGCTCACTCTTCACTCTGTTGTGCATCTTTATTTTTAATTAAAAGTGTATGTTGACCATAATTCTATTTTCGTATAAATGGAGTTTTCTGTTCTTAGTAGCAGTTGTATGGTATTCCATCTTATGGATGTACTATAATTTATGTAACCTATCACCTATTGAAGGACTACTTAGGGTTTTTTCAATCTTTCTGTACTATAGAAAACTTTGCAATGAATCTTCTTGCATGTCTGCTTTTATGTGCATATGCAAGCATATGTCTAGGTAAATTCTTAGAAATTATTCAAAAGGCATCAGTTAGTCAGTTCAGTCGCTCAGTCGTGTCTGACTCTGTGCAACCCCATGGACTGCAGCAAGCCAGGCCTCCCTGTCCATCACCAACTCCTGGAGTTTACTCAAACTCATGTTCCGTTGAGTCAGTGATGCCATCCAACCATCTCATCCTCTGTCATCCTCTTCTCCTCCCGCCTTCAATCTTTCCCACCATCAGGGTCTTTTCAAATGAGTCAGTTCTTCACATCAGGTGGCCAAAGTATATGCATTTTAAATTTCAATAAACATAAATCACAATTAGGTACCAATATTATGTGTATTAGATAACATGGTGGACATCCAACATTGAAGGATAACTACAAAAATCTGTTGCTTTACGCTCTAATTTGTTCCACATTTATTAAGAAAATGTTTATTAAGCATATACTATATATCAGACAGTAATCTAAGTACCAGTTGGGCAGAACATTCTTTTCCCTCAGTTGCATTGTAGTAGGGAGTTTACATGGATGATATGAGGGCACTTTACACAGTTACTCTCATTTATTCAGGCACAGAGCTTAGTGAAATCTAGACCTAGCTTCCTGCATTGCTCCTATTTTGCATTTTCTTTTTTCCCAGTGCTACTGTTGGGCTTCCCAGGTGGTGCTAGTGGTAAAGAACCCATCTCCGAATGCAGGAGACATAAGAGATGTGGGTTCAATCCCTGGGTCGGGAAGATCCCCTGGAGGATGTCATGGCAAGCCACTCCAGTATTCTTGTGTGGAGAATCCCAAGGACAGAGGAGCCTTGTGGGCTAAAGTCCATGGGGTCACAAAGAGTTGGACATGACTGAAGCAACTTAGCATACATGCACACTGTTACAGGAATTAGTCTTGAGGCTAAAGAGGAGTATCCAGAAAATCCCCAAGGACATCACTGTAAATGTCACACTTCTCTCAGCAAGCTGCATCCCCAGATCGGTGGCAATAAAAAGCAATACATGTAACTCCATGGCTGATTCATGTCAATGTATGACAAAACCCACTTCAATATTGTAAAGTAATTAGCCTCCAACTAATAAAAATAAATGAAAAAAAATAACACTTAGACTTGGAAAAAAAAAAAAGCAATTGTAAAACTATACCTTCCCAATATAAATAATCACTCTTAATCTGGGCACTTTTGCTGGGTAGTGGACCTCCTAGGGTATTCACTACCTTTCACATTTGTCAGCTCTTAATATTTACCTCCATATTGCAGATACATGTTCTATGTGTAAGCAAATGTGTTGTTCCCATTGAGTTTTCAGGGAGTACAGCTGCTTCTAGTCAGCCGTAATAAAGTAATCCTACACCCAATTATATGACCAAACAATTAGCATCAGCCTGTGTACTCAATAAATTGTTGGTTAGTTGCTGGCTCTATCGAGAAGCTGAGAATGGTAATTATGGCAGAAGCATATTTCAGCTAGTGATATAACAGGCAAGATGAGGAAGGCATTTGTTTAGAGCAGCTGGTTCTTTGGATGGACAGAAACACAGATGGAGTAGTTACGAGTGACTGAGCATTAGCAAGGTTATGTAGCATTCTGGCACACAGCCATCTCTGCTTTGGGAAGATTTCAGTGGGGCCTTCACAGTTAAGAACTTGGAACAAGAAGCTAGAACATAAAGAAGATACTTTGAGTGAAAAAAAAAAAAGTGATTTAAAAACTGAATGAATAGCCTATTTATCCCGTCATGGCTTAATGTTTTTAGGCACACACTTAGCTGTTAGAAAGTATAAGCAAAACTGCGAGGGTGGGATGTTTCGAGAGAACAGCATGTATATTATCTATGGTGAAACAGATCACCAGCCCAGGTGGGATGCATGAGACAAGTGCTCGGGCCTGGTGCACCGGGAAGACCCAGAGGAATCGGGTGGAGAGGGAGGTGGGAGGGGGGATCGGGATGGGGAATACATGTAACTCCATGGCTGATTCATGTCAATGTATGACAAAACCCACTGAAATGTTGTGAAGTAATTAGCCTCCAACTAATAAAAATAAATGAAAAAAAAAAGAAAGTATAAGCAAAACTAATTATAGATTAGATTGATAATGAAATTTATGTAATTAAAATACATTTTACAAACCATTATATATAGAATGGATAAATGAAAATGTCCTACTCTATAGCACAGGGAACTATATTCAACATCCCGTGATAAACTATAATGGAAAAGAATATGAAATAGAATGTGTGTGTATATGTATATATATATATATGTGTATATATATATACATATATACATATGTATATATACATACATATATACACATAAAAATATGTAAAACTGAGTCACTTTGCTTTATAGCAGAAGTTAACACAACATTGTAAACAGTTATATTTCAATTAAATACATTTTATTTTACTCTGGATATAAATAAGACCATATTGACTTTTATTTTGAATGAAATAGGGTGAAAACCAAATTGAAATTTGTACAATGTATATTCTTAAGTATAAATAGAGAGTTGGGAAATAAAGATAGTTGGCATAGCCTGGTGGTCCCTCTATTCAGGTTTCTAGATGTATTTTGGGGAGAGTTTCTCTGGTATGAGGTATGTTGCTCAGAGGAGTCAGCAAACAACTTTTGTGCATCAAGACCTAGCTGTCTATTAATCAGTAAAGATTTCATATAAAATAGGGTTTTCTGAGAGAATGTAAAAATTCTCCAGAAATTATATATTCCTATAAAAAGAAACAAGTGGCTATCATAATTTTGGATTTCTCTTGTGGAATATCATTCCCTGAATATATTGAGAATTTGGATATATTTTGTTATATTTATTGATTTATTTGCATTTATTGATGACTTATCTGGGCATCAGTTAAGTACTATTAATATGATTTCAGTAGCCAGAAATATTTATGGTCCTTTTGTTTTTTAACTGGTAAATTGGTGCAACTACTTGACCATGCAGTCCATTGCTTGGTGCTGAAGCACTGTGATAATTAAAACACTGTGCTTGAAATTCATTACCATGAAGTCTGTGTTCTACCCATGCAGTCTCTTAAAAAATCATTTGCAAAAGGTTACATAAACAAGTGATGTAAAAAGTGAATCTCTCATTTAATAAAGAGTTTCCTTATTTTAAGCCATGAGATAGTATAAACAAAAATGAAATGAGATAAAATTCATTAGGTTAAAAGGCCATGTAAAATTTAAAAAATTGTCTCAGAGGTGCAAATTTGCTGTTAGCTTCTCCATCTCCTTCCATATACCTGGCCAAATCTAGAAGTTGCCACATTTACTTATTTTCCTTTCTCTTATATAGACCCACATTTTTCATTTCTCCTGCATAGTACTGATACTGAAGATAGTTTGGGTAACAATCTTTTTACAATTACATAAATATGTAATCTTTTACAATTACATAAATTCTGTATTTCTGTAAAATTAGGAGGTAAAATCTTGTTTGAAGTTTCTCTCTGGCCTAGTTTTGGAGGGCGGTGGTCTGTCTCTCCCAGTTTCCACACATAGTGTATTCCCAGCAATCAACATGGTACCACCCTGTTCTGCTGGTTTTCTTGAAGATAGTTGTAATTTGTGGAATATTTTTCTCTTACATTTCTCCAGCATTTCTCAAGGGAGTTTAGTATGCCAACGAGTAAGTAACACTTAGAGAACTCTCTAAATTCCCGATTTTCCAGAGGACTTCTGATTCTTGTGACCATAAAGCCTGACGTTAGAATTTATGCTAAAAACTGTTTGATTGCCAAAATAAACCCTGTCAAAGCAGTATATTTGTATAATTCTACTGTTAAAATCTCAGGGTTAATGGCAAAGTTTTTAAGGGTAAACTATGGTAACAGGAGCTTTTATTAATATTGCTTGAAATATTACCTGTAAATTTTTCTTTCAAGTCATTATGCCACCACATGCATGCTAAATTGCTTCAATCCTGTCTGATTCTTTGTGACCCTATGGACTGTAGCCTGCCAGGCTCCTCTGTCTATGGGATTCTCCAGGCAAGACTACTGGAGTGGGTGGCCATTCCCTTCTCCCAATCCAGGGATCGAACCTACATCTGATCTGGGGTTGGAATCTTCCCAACCCAGGGATAGAACCTACATTTCTTATGTCTCCTGCATTGGGAGGCCAGTTCTTTACCACCAGCACCACCTGAGAAACCTACTAGTAGTTGTTAAATATTTTGATAACCCAAAATAATTATTATCCTTTTACCCAAATTATTACTTATCAAGCATATTTTTCTTCCCGTAAATCCAGTTGAAGTCTAGAGCAGTAGTTTCTAAAAAACAAAGTATTTTCTAGGTGTTCCTAGACTCTTTCAAAGTTGTCACTATTTGAATATAACATATATGTCACAGATGAGATATAACAATTAGAATAGGTTTGAGACAGCTATATTATCAGAACACTGAAAATTATTTCTAGAAATGAGAATGACAGTAAAATCCATAACTCCAGACTCCAACTACTGTATCCTCTCCACTAGAAAAACTGCACAGAACTTCAAGGTTGACAATGAACTTTATTGGTGTATATAGGCAAATATCTAATAATCTTATACATGCCTAATCCTTCTAATCCTCCCGTTTGAGCCCTGATATGAAGTCGTGGACATTAGGAAGCATTATTACAAATAAAACTAGAAGTGATGGAATTCCAGCTGAGCTATTTCAAATCCTAAAAGATGATGCTATTAAAGTGCTGCACTCAATATGCCAGCAAATTTGGAAAATGCAGCAGTGACCACAGGACTGGTCAGTTTTCATTCTAATCCCAAACAAGAGCAATGTAAAAAAATGTTCAAACTACCATACAATTGTGCTTATTTCATATGCAAGCAAGGTAATGCTCAAAATCCTTCAAGCTAGGCTTTAACAGTACATGAACTGATAACTTCAAGATGTTCAAGCTGGGTTTAGAAAAGGCAGAGGAACCAGAGATCAAATTGCCAACATGTGTTGGCTCATAGAAAAAGCAAGAGAATTCCAGAAAAACATCTACTTCTGCTTCATTGACTACACTAGTGGAAAATTCTTAAAGATACGGGAATACCAGACCACCTTACCTGCTGCTTGAGAAGCTTGTATGCAGGTCAAGAAGGAACAGTTAGAACCGGATATGGAACAATGGACTGGTTCCAAATTGGGAAAGGAGTATGTGAAGGCTGTGTATTGTCACCCTGCTTATTTCTGCTAATCCAAATTTTATTCAGAGTACATCAGGTGAAGTGCCAGGCTGGATGAATCACAAGCTGGAATCAAGATACTGGGAGAAATGTGAACAACTTCAGATATGCAGATGATACCACCCTAATGGCAGAAAACAAAAAGTAACTAAAAAGCCTCTTGATGAAGGTGAAAGAAGAGAGTGATAAAGCTGGTTTAAAACTCAGCATTCAAGAAACTAGGATCATGGCATCCGATGGTAAATAAATGGGGAAACTATAGAAACAGTGACAGATTTTATTTTCCTGGGCTCCAAAATGAGTGCAGATTGTGACTGCAGCCATGAAATTAAAAGATGCTTTCTCCTTGGAAGAAAAGCTGTGACAAACCTAGACAGCACATTAAAAAAGCAGAGACATCACTTTGCCAACCAAGGTCTGTCTAGTCAAAGCTATGGTTTTTCCAGTAGTCATGTATGGATGTGGGAGTTGGACCGTAAAAAAGTTGAGTGCCAAAGAATTGATGCTTTCAAACTGTGGTCCTGGAGAAGACTCTTGAGAGTCCCTTGGACAGCAAGGATATCAAATCAGTCAATCCTAAAGGAAATCAGTCCTGAATATTCATTGGAAGAACTGATGCTGAAACTGAAGCTCCAGTACTTTGGCCACCTGATGCAAAGAGCTGTCTCTTTGGAAAAGTCCCTGATGCTGAGAAAGATTGAAGGCTGGAGGAGAAGGGGGTGACAGAGGATGAGATGACTGGATGGCATCACTGGCTCAATGGACATGAGTTTGAACAAACTCTGGAAGATGGTAAAGAACAGGGAAGCCTGGCACGCTGCAGTCTGTGGGGTCACAAAGAGTCAGACAGACACGACTGAGTGACTGAACAACAAATCTTCCATATGAGGCTGCATAGGTGGTGCTGGTGGTAAAGAACTCACCTGCCAATGCAAGAGATGAATGAGATATGGGTTCGATCCCTGGTTTGGGAAGATCCCTTGGAGGAGATCATGGCAACCCACTCCAGTATTCTTGTCTGGAGCATCCCATGGACAGAGGAGCCTGGTGGGCTACAGTCCATAGAGTTACAAAGAGTTGGACTCTACTGAAATGACTTAACATGCATGCATGCATCTTTCATGTACTATGGAGAGGGAGAACTTCAGATATACTTTTAGCCTACATAACAATTTGATTATAAAAGTATTCCAGAGAATTCCCCATCGATTACAAGTTATATGTGAATTTCAATAATTGTCCTTCCCTGCAGCAGAACTCCTATGTTTGCTTTTTTTTTTTTTTTTTTTAATCCTCAGAGGTACTGCTCTCATATTTGCAACAACTGACCGTAAACTCTAAGATTCTGTTCGGTAAAGTTCAGTGCTTCTGTGGTTATACTGTCTGCTGCCTGTTATTTCCTTATTAGTGAAACAACACCACAAGATTTTTAAACTACATGGGAAGGGCAAATTCAATTGATTCCTAGTTTCGTGCCAAGATTATACTGCTTTTCTTAGGTTGACAGTCGGCTTTGGCATTTGGCTGTTCTCCAGGTGTGTTTTTGATAGACACTGCTTCACACAAAAGAGAAAGGATATCATTACACTACATCAGTACAAGATGGCAAACTGCCCCTAGAAATTGTGTTTCAGCTGCTAAGCTGGAGTTTGATCTTGCTTACCACATTCACTGTTCTTCAAAAAATTGTAACAACTATTTTTCATCAAAGTCCCTGATGCTGGGAAAGATTGAAGGCAGGAGGAGAAGGGGATGACAGAGGATGAGATGATTCGATGGCTTCACCGACTCAATGGACATGAGTTTGAACAAACTCTGGGAGATGGTAAAGGACAGGGAAGCCTGGCATGCTGCAACCTGTGGGATTGTAAAGAGTCAGACATGACTGAGCGACTGAACAACAAATCTTCCATATGGGGCTTCCCAGGTGGTGCTGGTGGTAAAGAACTCACATGCCAATGCAGGGACAAATGAAATATGGGTTTGTCTATTTAAAAAATTGTGAGAAATTCTATTCTTTAAAACATTGTATTCAACATTGAGAATATACAAAAGAATGCATTATTTATAAATTATATGTAAGATACAATGCACTATAATGAACACTTTTTTCTCACCCAGTTTAGGAATAATAATATTATCATTTCTTTCAAGTTCTCTGAGTGCCCCACCCATCCCTCCTTTTATTGACGTTCTCCATCCTAAATTTTTTATTTATCATTTTCTTACTTTCTACTCTTACTGTACATTTGCACCACTATGCAATCTTTTTAGTTTTACACAGTTTAATTTTTATATACAAGAAATCCTATGGTAGGCATTTTTCTGTGACTGGTTTTTAAGACAAATAATGTGTTCCTAAGACTCATTCTTGTTTCATGACGTTTTAACTCATTACTATTTGCTGCTGTATAGAAAATTCTCATGTGTGACTACTCAAGAATATATTTATTAATTCTACTACTGTGGACAGTTGAGTTATTTACCTTTTTTTTTTTTTTTTTTTTTACTATTACAAACAGTGCTGTTATGAACATTCCTGCAGCTAGCTCCTGGTGCACATCTGCATGAGTTTATCCACTGTACTAGGAGTGCGTTACTGGGTCATAAGATATGTGTGACTTCAATGTCACTAAATAATGCCAGTTTATTTTTCAAAATGGTTATGCATAAGTGCTCCAGTTATTCTGCGTCTTTTACAACACTTAATATTGTCAAATTTAAAGGTTGAGCTTCTTCCATATGCTTTGTGGCCTTTTGTATTTATATTAATATAAAGTGACTGGCCAAGGTTTTTGCTCATTTGTCTACTAGAGTTTTGTAGTTTTCTTATTGTTTTTTAAAAATACACTCTAGATCCTATTCCTTTGTCAATTATATGTTGCAGATATCATCTCTCAGTTTGTGGTTTGTCTTTTCATTTTGATGGCATGTTTCAATAAACAAGTTTTAAATGTAGGCATAATCAAATTTGATAATCTTTTTCTTTCTGTCTTTTCTTTGTCTGGTTTTATAAATTCTTCTCTACCTTAAGTTCATAAAGATATTTTCCTACATTGTTTGTGTTATTGCTTTTTACATTTAACTTTCTAAATCATTCAAGATACAACTTGAATACTTTGTATTCAAAGTATTTGGATACTTTGTTTGTTTGTTTATGGTGTTAGGTAGGGATTCAGTTCCCAAAAGCAGAGCAAGTTGTTCCAGAATTGTTATTGAGGTGGTCATCCTCTCCTCATTGATCTGCAATGCCAAATTCTTATATATGTATGGGTCTCTCTCTGGACTCATAATTATATTTCATGAATTGATTTGTCTACCCCTCTACTAATACTAAATTATCTTAATTATTATAGTTTTATAAAAATTCTTGATCATTGCTTTTTCTACTTATGGATTATTATGACTATTCTTGATCTTTTTGTTCTTCCTTATAAATTTTTGAATCATATTTCTAAATTATACATTCGTGCAAACACACATACACGCACACACACACACACCTGTTAGGGTTTGATTTGGTATGGTGTGAAATCTCTATTTTAATCTCAAGTGGATTGACATTACTATAATATTGAGTCTTCCAATTCATAGCTACAATGTATCTCAATTTATTTAAGTGTTTAAGTTTTTTTCTAAAATGTTAAGATTATCTCCATAAAGTGTTTGCAATTTATTTGGTTTTATTCTTAAGTATTTGATATTCTTTATACTTTCTTTTAAGGTAGTTATTTTTACATTTTCAAACAATTTGTTACTAGGATATAGAAATGCAGTTGATTTGGGTATTTGATTTTCAGCTATCTTGCTAAACTCTTATTCTAGATATTTATCTGTAGATTACAGATAATACAATCTTTAAACACAATCTGATCACCTGTAAATAATGGCAATTTTATTTCTTTATTCCTGATTATTACTCTGCACCACTCCTTTTTGCTTGTCTCATGTACTAGCAAGAATTTCCTGTGAAATATTGGAGAGAATTTTTGAAAGCAGTTTTCACTTCTAGTTCCTGATCTTAAAATGAATAATTTTAATATTTTACCATCGAATATCATGTTTGTTGAAGGAATTCTTTAAAATATTCTTTATAAGGTTAGAGAAGTTTTCTTTGGTTTTTAATTTGTTGAGTTGTATCTTGAATGACATTGAATTTTATTGTAAACTTTTTTTCTAAAGCTCTTTAAATGATTTTTCCCTTTTACTTGTTACTGTGATGAATTATCATATTGTATAGCACTTAGCCATTGTATACCACACATCCATATCTTTTAGTCGACTTTTTACTTTACTTTTTACTCCACTTTACTCCACTTTTTTTACTCCACTTTTTACTTTTTACTTTACTTTCTACTCCACTCCTTGTGGTGACAGGCAGAGAAACCAGTTTTGTGCAAGTGTAACCTGGCAGCACTCACTTCTGCTGTACTTCTTTTTTCTTTAATATTCTTTAATTTAATAGTTGATATACAATATTGTGTTTGTTTCAGGTATACAGCAAAGTGATTCAGTTATATATATATATATGTATATATATATATATATTTACACACATGTTTTTTTTTCAGATTCTTTTCCATTATAGGTCATTACAAGATATTGAGTATAGTTCCCTGTGCTAAGCAGTAAATCCTTGTTGTGTATCTACTTTATGTATTGTAGTTGGTATCTGTTAACACCATACTTCTAATTTATCCATCTCTCCCCTTTCCCTTTAGCAACCCCCTTTGATGTATTTCTTATCTCTCACCCTTTACCCTGGGGACTTCTCAGTGCCATGGTATAGAAAGCTGTGAGTACCTTCTTGGAGATTATGTACAGAATAAGAAAAAGTTAAAGCCCCTTGAGGTAACTGAAGCCAGTGAAGATGTATTTTCATCTTCTTTGGAATGGATAATTCTAAGATGCTTTCTTTGTGGCTTCACAATAGTCAAAACCAAGTTGCCCACAGTTGACAATGCTCCATTATACTGTCTGTCCATCTTTTTCATGTTCAGTTTCCCCAAATAATTACTTGCATGCAAATGTTTGTGCGTGGGTGGAGGATGGGGCCAAATGAGGAGTCAAGTTAAGATAATTATTGTTTATTGAGTGTTGATCAACTTTAAATTCCAGGATAAGCCCAACTTGGTCATGGTATCTAATGTTTTGTGCAGTGAATTTGAGTTACTGATGATTTGCTTATTTTGTTGTTGTTTGGTCTCTAAGTCATGTCTGACTCTTTGTGACCCTATGGACTGTAGCCTGCCAGGCTCTTCTGTCTATGGGATTTTTCAGGCAAGAAGACTGCAGTGGGTTGCCATTTCCTTCTCTAGTGGATCTTCCCAACCTAGAAATCAAACCCCGTCTCATTAATTGACAGGCAGATTCTTTATCACTGAGGCACCAAGGAGGCCCCCAATTATTATTTTGAATCAATTTCATGAGGCATATTGGCTTACAAATTTCCTTTTCCTTCTAGGTCTCATATTATGGTTGTGCTAATCTCAGGGAAATGAGCCAGGGGTGTTTCCTCTTTTTTATACTCTGAAATAGTTTGTGAAATATTGAGGTTATTTGTTTCTTGATTCTTGGGAGTTTCCTGGACAGCAAGGAGATCAAACCAGTCAATCCTAAAGGAATTCAACCCTGAATATTCATTGGAAGGCTTGATGATGAAGCTGAAGCTCCAATACTTTGGCCACCTGATACAAGGAGCTGACTCATTGGAAAAGACCCTGATGCTGGGAAAGACTGAGGGCAGGAGGAGAAGGAGGCAACAGAGGATGAGATGGTTGGATGGCATCACTGACTCAATGGACATGAATTTCAACAAATTCTAGGAGATAGTGAAGGACAGGGAAGCCTGGTGTGCTACAGTTCATGGGTCACACAGTCAGACATGACTGAGTGACTGAACAACTGATTGCTTGAGAGATCTCACTAGTACAACCATCTGGTCCTGAAATTTTCATTGTGAGACTATTTTAAACTACCGATTCCATTTCTTTAATATTTGGATATTTTATTTTTTCTCCAAGATGCCTTTATTAAGTCTTTTTATCTAAGCCTTTTAATTTATGAAGATAGTTATTTCCAAAATCTTATTTCTGTCTTTTTTATTCTATATGCTTTTTATTTGTAACTTTCTTTTTTACTCCCTCCTTTTTTTTTCTCTTTGGCCATTTTAGGTTTTTATTTATCTATTTTGGGTCAGACTTATTGGTCTCTTCAAAAAAACATTCTTTTTTACCTTCTTTATTCTAAGTTTGCTTTCTTAGAATAAAGTTCATTTCTGAGTTTCCTTAGAATAAAGTTAATTTCTGCTCCTATATTTTTCCTTGTATTTTATTTGGGTTTGTTTTTCTAATCTCTTTCTCATTTCTTAAACTTTCTCATTTCTTATTCAACCCATTGATTTTCAGCTTTTATTCTTTTCTAATGTCATCATTTAAGATAATAAATTTCCTTCTAAGTACTGCTTTAGATATAGTCATTCTTGTTCTCTCTCTCTCCCTCCCTCTGTATTTGTCCATACTGCCTTTCAAAGTACCCCTTTTTAGGGATTTTTCAATGTATAGTAGCAATAGGACAGTTAGACTTATTATGTGTTTGCTCAGGAGTTCAACAGACTGAAACAAGGTTTCCAATTCCTAAAGATGAAGTCTGGAACTGACAAAACTGCACTTCCATCCTATTCTATTGGCCAAAGCAATCCTAGTCCATCCCAGATTCAAGACGAGGGGAAAATATAGGGAATGAGGCCCATTATCTCAATGGGAAGACGGTCAAAAATTCTGAAGCCAATTTTAATGTGATATAAGTTCTGTCTCTGAAATTTTAATGTGTAGTATTTCATTATTTAACTTAGTACATTTTCTAATTTTAACTGTAATTTCTTCTTTGGCCTAAGAGTTACTTAATTTTTAAAGAAACATATGGTTATTTTCTAGTATATCTTCATGTCACTGATTTATAATTTAACTGTATTTATTGTCAGTGAATTTCCTCTGTAGAATGCTAATATATAATGTGTTTATTGAGACTTGGGTTTTTCCTCAGAATTTACATTATTTTTTTTCCTAAGTGTGTTTAAAGTAACTGGTACTCTCAGATGTTCTATATTCATTTATTAGATCAGATTTTATAATTAAATTGTTCTATACTATTCTATACCTTTCTGAATTCTTTGACTTTTTACTCTTCCAAATAATGAGAAAGAGGTTAATTTAAAATATCCTACCATAATTGTGGATTTTAAAATTTCTCCTGTAAGTCTGTCAGTTTTTGCTTTATATAATTTGATGTTATGTTTTTGATACATGCATATTTTTTTTTGATACACACATATTTAGAATTGTTATATCTTCTTGGTGAAGTGACCGTTTATCATTATATAGTTGCCTTTTTTATCACTTTATCATAAAACGTATTTTGTTTGATATCAATATAGGTAAACTAGTTATATTCAAAATAGTATTTGTTATACATTTTGTCATAATTTTACTTTCATTCTATTTGTCCTATATTTTTAGTTGAATCTCTTATGAACAACATATAGCTCCATGGAGAAAAGTCCAATGATCTTTAATAGGACTTTTTATATTTTTTCATTTATATTTATTATAAATATTGGTATATTTAGATATTTTTCTACTAACTTATTTTATGCCTTCTATTTGCTCCAACTTTTCTATACTTGTTTTTTCTCTCCTTTCTTGACTTCTTTCAGGTTTTTTTTCCCACCCCCTTTTTCTCCATTTTAGAATGTATATGCTCTGCACCCATTCCTTAAATGAGAACCACAGGAAATTTAACATGACTAAATTTATGAATTCCTAAATTAATATCTTTAAATTCCTCCAATCAGTTAAGAATTTTAGAGTACATTAAGGGCAACCTTCCCTACCCACTCATATGTCATTGTTGTGTTTTTTATTTCTATATTATGACTCTATATTATTTTTATAGAATCAATATTTACCACTATCTTTGTTATTCTTTCTTTCTTTATCTCAGACATTCCATGAGGGATAATTTTTCTTCTGCTTAAAATACTTCCTTTGGCATTTGTTTTAGTGATGGTCTGGTAGTATAAATCTCAGTACATTTAGGTTAGCTTTAAATTGTCTCTATTTTGCCCTCATTCTTAAAATGTATTTCTCCAGGAAACAGAGTTCTTGGTTGACATCCATTTTTCCTCAGCACAAAGAAGATACAAATCCACTGTCTTCTGGTTTTTACTTTTGCTTTTGAAAAGCCAGCCATTAGTATAACTACGTTTTTTGTATGTGATTTTTCTTTTCTTTTACAGTGGCTTTAAAAATCTTCACTTGCACTCTGATGTGCATGAAAGTGGGTCTCTTTTTATATAAACTCTGAGAATTATTATGCTTGTTGAACTCATAGATTACTATCTTTTTAAGTTCTGGAAACTTCTTAACCATTCAATCTTCAAATATTACCTCTATCCTTTTCTCTCCCTCCTCTACTTTTGGAACTTCAATTACATGGCTGTTAAAATTTTTCTTCCATGTTCCGTGTCTCTTAAATCCTTTTTGTGTATTTTGCATCTCTGTCTTTCCATATGGCATACTAATGATTTATTTAGGTCTATCTTCCAGCTTTCTATGTTGTTAGGTGCATTTAAGGGGACTTCCCTGGTGACTCAGTGGTAAAGAATCTTCCTGTCAATGCAGGAGACCCTGGTTCAATCCCTAGATTAGGAAGATCCTCTGGAGAAGGAAATGGCAATCCATTCCAGTCTTCTTGCCTGGAAAATCTCATGGACAGAGAAGCCTGGTGGGCTACAGTCCATGGGGTAGCAAAAGAGTTGGATACAACTTAATGACTAAACAACAACAAGGTCCCTTTAATGATTTTGCTCATGGTTGAGAATTTTTAATTATTAAATTATGAAATATAAATTAAATAGCTTGAAATTTTTTCATATTTAGATATTCTTGCCATTATTCTTGTTTTCAAGCCTCTCCTTTGTTTTTTGAAACTTTAAACACAATTATTTAATATCACGTGTCTTGTAGTTCCAATTCCTTAATTCTTATTGGATTACTATTCTATTGTCTATTTCTGTTGGTTCTCAGTCATATCATTTTGTTCTTTGGTTTTCTTTCTTTTTTTTTTTAATCATCATAGCTCTGGAAATGAAAGTCCCATAAAGTCTATTGATGTTTTACAGGAATTCATCAGTATGTAAAGAGAATTAGATTCCTTGATAAATAGGGATAACTGTCTATGTAAAGATGTACCTCTAGGGAGTTCCCTGGTGGTCTAGTGGTTATGATTATGGACTCTCAATAACGTGTCCTGGGTTCAATTCCTGGTTGAAAAATGCTCAGTTGATTTTGAATATCTCAGAAATTGATGTGCTATAAAGTTGGACTTTCCATTGGGTTTAAAATTTGGGGGTTAAAATAAAATACTCCTCCCCAAACTTTGAGGAACAAGTTAGGCTGCCAACTTTTGATTTTGCTAAGAAAGTATAGTGTTTAATACACATGCTATCATACACATTTCATATAAGAAAGGACATATTAACATCAAAAAAAAGGTAGAAAAAAATGAGCAATCCTTTTAAAAAAGTGACAGTGGGTGATTAAATTGACTATATATAAAATTTTGCTTTTTGCAATTTCACTACAGATCAGTAAAAAAAGAGACCTTAACCAGCACTATGGTCCATCAATTAGCATTTGAAAACCATTATGTTAGAAACCAAACCTGGAAATTTGAAATTTAAGAATTAAATCTCCATGGAGATCAGTTACCTTTCTCCATTCAAATAATATAGACTTTATCTCTGACTCCATCTGTATGTCTCCTAAGGCATGTTACTGACTGTGGAAGATTACTAGTGACAAAATGTGGCTAGATTGGAGATAATCTATCCTTCTACCTAAATATATATATATATATATATATATATATATATATATATATAAATCAATTGAAAATTGTACTATAATACATATAGATTATCAGTACCCTTTCCTGTCAGAAAAGTAACTCTTATTTACTACCATCTTTTCTTTTTACTTTTAGTTTTGGATACTTAGGAGCCTAGGTGTGCTGATTATAACATAAATGTATTGCCCTTATTGCATAGTGCAAGCTCTGGGAAATAGGACCCAGTCACTTCTAACAGTTCTTTACCATCCCTTGAAAAAGCAGAATATCTAAAGTTCTTTCTGTAGTTGTGCCAATCCTAGCATTAAAGTGGAAAAATACTCTTTCTTTCTTTCACAATCTTTCCTTCCTTCTGTACCAACAGAGAGTTGAAACCCCTCATCACTGCTTTATCTTATCTCTTCATCAAACACATTTCTCCTGAGATGCTGAAACTGCTCAGCTTTCTTATTTGTGGGATGACAAATCAGGGAGATTGTTCATTTTTTTGCTTCTTATTTTCCAGTAGTCTGAGAAGGAGCACCCGAAGTATGATAATAGTGATTGTTTCTTTGTTCTCACTATCCATAACCCTCTGGCTTGGCTACCTCCAGCTCCACCTACCCTCACTCCAGGCAGCTGGAAGGAAATTTGTTATGTACTAGACTTTGAAGAGAGCCTTTGCTGACATTTGTTTTGCCTTTGTAATACAATAAAAAGTACCCTTCTACCTCCTGGCAAGTAAAGACCTCATTAACTTTAATTGTACAAGTTTACTTCAAATATGCTGAAATAAATGGGAATAATAAGAGCAGGTCCAGCTGTACTGTACTGCAGCACTTATTTAAGATCACAGTTGTATCATTTAAATTCTTCTAAGAGTTAATCAAGCTTTTCTAGGTGTGAAGTTATAAAAACTTATGTCAACATAATAGGAAAGAAAAAAGTGATAATATTTATATGCTGGAGACCATAAGTCTTAAATCATAAGTAAAGACTGAGTCATATTGCTTCACCCTTTTACTTAACTAAGCTCACTAATTAACTAAGCTGCCTGGCTTAGTTCTTTCTGTAGGTAACTTAATCATAACATACTTTATTGAATTAATACAATTAGAATATGTTTGCTTAACATAACCTCTGCCTCCTCTTGCACTGCTTCTTTTTAAGCATACAAATCTAACACAATTTATAAATTGATCAGTCTGATAAGTTCAAAGAATCTTTGAAAATAATTGAAATAATGTTTTTATATTGACTAAACATTAATTGGAACATTTCATTGTCTTTCTTTTTTTTCTCAGTTATAACACTAATAATTCTCCAGATGTCTTAGATATTCTACCAACTAGACTATTTCATTCTTCTTAAGCCTTTGGCAATGTTCTCTTTTTTCAGATATTAGCCTGAATCAGAATTTCCAAAAGGTGTTTGTTCTGTAGAACATTGGTTCCTTTAGATATTTAATGTGTTTCATAAGAAAAGAATAAGAAAAGTGTGAAGGAACACTTGGTTAAGCAAATGTGAAGAGGGTTATTTATTCATTCATTAATTCAATGAATATTTATGCTCCAGGTATTGTTTAATCAGTGTTCAACAAGACAGAATAAGGCCTTGCCATCATGACACTGAGACTTTAGGGAAAGACGTAAATGAACAACAAATATGTTAATACTTGTTATGCTATGTTAATGCTAGATAGATAAAACTGCTGTGAAGGATATTAAGGCAGGATAGATGATGAAGAGTCATGGAGTTTTGAGGTTCATTTTAGACAGGAGGTAAATAAAGACCTCTCAAAGAAGCTGTTATCTGAGCAGAAACTTGAATTTCTTGGAGAAACTTGGAGCCAATTGTGCTATGTTTGGTTGTGGGGTGGGGGGAGTTTTCAAAATAGTGTGTGTGTGCGCTCAGTCATGTCTGACTCTTTGGGACCCTATGAACTGTAGCCCACCAGGCTCCTCTGTCCATGGGATTTTCCAGGAGAGAATACTGGAGTGGGTTGAAATTTCCTACTTCAGTTTCAAAGTAGAGGAAAAAACAAATTCAAAGGCTCTTTTATGGGAATTTGCTCGATGTATTTGGGGACCAAAATAAGGCCAGTGTGACTGGAGCATAATTGTAAGGTGGATTGTGGTGGGGAACAAGGTGCAGTGAAGGTCTAGATTACATACAGCCTGTTAAACCGTAGTAAATATTTTAGATTTTATTACTAGGAGACTTCTCAGGACTTTCAAAGCATTAATATGCCATGGTATACTGTGAAGCAACAGTTGGGTATTATGTATGCTTTCCCAAAGTTATATAGCCATGGATACCTCTTTTAATTGGATATATCTCAGGATTAGGCATTAAGTATGATCTTTGAAACACACTTTGAGAAAGACTAGACTAGGTGCTTCTGAACCACTGGTTTTAGGTAGAATATATGAGGCAGTGCGATTGACCAAAGTGTAAAGTACAAAGAATTCAATTCATATTCATACTTATATTCTTACATCCCTTCATAAGTATGAACTTCATTTCAGTCCAGTTTTCAAACTTAATTCACTTTAAATTTCCTTTGAAACAAATGAGCCAATTCATCTTAATGAGAATTTTTGGAGGAAGAGAGACTTTGGGAAGGTAGTCTATTTAAATATTGAAAAACTTGCTATTTTTATTGAAATGCTTTTTTCCTTGCTCTTTCCACAGGCGTTTTAGATTAAAGAACCACATAAAGTCTTATTTTTATATTATGAAGTAAGAACTGGTGCACTCTAGAATAACTTCATCTTCCTTCTGTTTCTTGTAAAACACTTTTAATCATGGGACAAGTGAGATTTATACATTAGAATAATTATCTCCCATATTCTTTCATATCTCTTATTTACCTGGGCCTAAAGTCATGAATTGATGTATTTACTCAGTACTTTCATGTATATGGTACTGTATAAGGCATTAGAGAGTACAGCTCAATAAGTCACAGGTCTTTTTATCTGTTTCTTGTTGAAGATGGGCTACACTGGATGTAAGCATACATTTATAGAATATTTAATACATGAAAGGTGGTCTCTTAGAAGTGTATAGTTACAGGAAACAGATGCTAAAATTAGTAAAGATATTTTTGTACCTATATATGTATTGTTTTTGACTAAAGATGTTAGCCTCCTCCCTAACTGTGAAAAAAGAGTGAATTTCTACTATTTGCAATTTGGGAAAGGTAGAAGGGAAGACAAGGGGTCAATTAGTCTCCCATAAATCCATGCTCCCAGGAGCCCCTAGAACTTGGAAATCAGAGGCTCACATCTGCTTACAGATCTTTTAGAAGTTTAATAGTTTAATTTTAGTCCTGCAAAATCTGGTCAGTGTGGGAAACGCTACGGCATTTGTGTTCTGGTCTGAGGCAGCCACCACTTCTGCATAGTATAAATGAAAATTGGTCTCCCTGCTAGGAACAGAGATGAAAAAGTTCATCCAGGAGCTGATCTTGGCCTGTTCTCTGAGCTACAGATGCATATATTAAGTTGTTTACTTGACATTGCCACTTTGAATAAATCAAAAGTACTACCTCAAACTCAATACAGTATGCCCAAACTAGAATACGTAGGATCTTCACAACATGTTCTAAATATGGTTCTCTTCACATTTCCCTAGTTTTCTGTATGAAACTACTGTGAATGTAGTTGCATAAGCCAAAAAAGATGGAGTTACTCTCAATCTCTCTTATCACTTTTACCTCTACTTCCAATCTGTCATTAAATCCCATTTTACCTCTTCCATTTGCTTCTGTCTCCAATTAAACAAACCATTCAAACTATTTAAAATTTTACTTTTGTGAATGAAAAGCATCACCTGCCGTATCAGTAATCAAAGGATGTTGTGGTGATTGAGACATTGGCTACTGAAGATGCCCCTGAATGTGTACCCTGGGGGGATTCAGCATGGAGAAAAACAGGATACTGGCATTAAGTAGTTAAGATGCATATCAGCAGCATGGTTTCAATAAGCCCAGACTCTTGCATCTTCCCATGCATAGAAAAGTACCAAATTCATTAACTTCAGATGTCTGTTTTTTCTTTAATTAATAACAATCTTTTTATGCTCTGACTACCTGTTTTTTTGTTTGTTTGTTTGCAAAAATTGCAATATATTCTGGCTCCTCCATACCTCTTCAGAACAGTCCCTCAGAGTTATCTGAGAGCCTGTCTCCTGGGCTTAAGTCCTCAGTGTGTCTGCTGAATAAAACATAATTCTCAACTTTTAGGTTGTGCATTTTTTTTTCTCAGTCGACACCTACTACGTAAAGTAAGGACCTTCTAAAAGAATCTTTGAGTCTCACTTTCTTTCTCATTCATTCTTAACAGCCTAATAAACAGGAGAACGGATAAATAAACTAATATGTACAACAACATTGCTGTTGTTTTTCAGTTCCTAATGTGTCCAACTCTTTGTGACCCCATGGACTGCACCACGTCAGGCTTCCCTGTCCTTCACTATCTTCCAGAGTTTACTCAAACTCATATCCATTGAGTCGGTGATGCTATCTAACCATCTCATCGTCTGTCACCCCCTTCTCCTCCTACCCTCAATCTTTCCCAGCATCAGGGTCTTTTCCAATGAGTTGGCTCTTTGCATCAGATGTCCAAAGTATTGGAGCTTCAGCTTCATCATCATTCCTTCCAATAGCTATTCGGGGTTGTAGATGAGACATATTATGAACACTTCTCTTCTAAGTGTATAGTTAGAGAAAATAGATGCTAAAATTAATATGGTGAGTGAAAGAAGCTTCTTTGAAGATTATGTATTGCATGATTCCACTTACATGAAGTACTGAGGTAGGCAAAACTAACCTAAAATAATAGATTAGCGGTTGGGCTTCCCTGGTGGCTCAGTTGGTAAAGAATCCATCTGCAATGCGGGAGACCTGGGTTCAATTCCTGGGTTTGGAAGATTCCCTGGAGAAGGGAAAGGCTACCAACTCCAGTATTCTGGCCAGGAGAATTCCAAGAACTGTATAGTCCATGGGGTTGCAAAGAGTCGGACACGACTGAGCAACTTTCACTTCACTTTGCTTCTGAGATTTAAGGATTGACTGGTAAGGAGCACAGGGAATTTTCTGGCATGATGGAGCAATTCTGTGACTTGATATGCATTCATCAGAACCCTTAAAATATGAGTATTTCATTGTGTGAAATGAAAAATAATACATATCTGATCATTTACCATCCTGCCCCCACACTCAAATTCAGTGTTTTCTTTTGTTGTTGTTCAGTCACTAAGTTGCGCCCAACTCTTTGTGACCCCATGGACTGTAGCTCACCAGGCTCCTCTGTCCATGGGGTTCTCCAGACAGGAATATTGGAGTGGGTTGACATTTCCTTCTCCAGGTTTCTCTTGTTATTAAGATACAATTAAAATCATTTATAATGGTTTATAGTCTTTGGCTCTTGCTTTCCTCTGCCCTAAACTCCCACCATACTTCCTGTATTCCAGTCACTCTAATTTTATTTTTTTTTTCAGTTTATCAAAATGTCCTTGTGTTCCCTGGCTCCAGATCCCTGAGTAGCCTTTTCTTTCTACTGGCCTTTCCTTTAACTCCCTATGTTTTGCTTACTTTACTGATATTCATTCCTCATATTTCTGTTTAAATATCACTTTGTCAGAGAAGCCTTCTCAGACCTCCCTAACTAGAACAGCACCTTCTATTAAATGCTGCTCAATGCTCCTCTCCTTCAAAGCCTTAGCATTCTTGCAGTTTTTTTTTTCTTTAAATAATAACTTTTTAATAAGATCTGTTTTGGTGATGACACAGTGATCTTCATTCTATCATAGTCCATGTCTATTTTTGTTTACATTTTTCCCCCCAGAGTCCAACACAGTGCTTGGCATATAATAAACACTTTATATTTATTGAAAGGATGGTTGGATTAATGAGCTTGAAGATTGAGTTCCTGATCTCTGGCATACTTGATAGGATGAAGGAGCCCAATACTAAATGAAGCAATAATCATAAAGAAATGCACAATGAAGATCATCCTAAGAAGACAGGGCACTGAAATCATTATCAATATAATGGTGAGTCTGGTGTGACAGAGAGGAGAAAGTGGAGCAGAAAGTCAGCAGCACTCGAGTTATGTCATGGATCTACTTTTGATGAAGCAGTATTGTTCCCCATGATGGGAACAATAACTGAAAAAAAGAAAAATTCTTAGGAAACACAGGCTACCAATTAGAAAAGTAAGACTATGTAGAAGTCATGGAGAAATCTGTTTTATTTTACTAGTTGGAAGAAATTTTCCATCATTAAATGTTCCTATCCATCAGATAGGCTGCCTCATAAGAAAGAAATTATTTGAGCATTGTTTATAGTATTATCTGTGAGTAATATTTAGGGGGAAAAAACAGCTTCCTCTATTATATGGGAAATAGTACAAGATGAGTTCTCTTCTGTATCAAAATTCTATGGTTTTTAAGACATGATGTTTTCTCCTTCAGACAATAATTAGCCAGTGAGGAGATATAGTGAAAATATAAAGAGGCATATGATAAATGATCTAAAGACATAAGTGAGATACTATCGAACTTGTGAAGACCAAAGATTTTTTCTGGATGGGGAGACCAAATCATTTTTATTGGAGAAGGTGGAATTTGAGCAAGGCCTTAAAAATGGATGAAGTATTCAATAGACATAAAAAGAAAGAAATTAAAGGTAAAATGCATAGTCATGACAAAGGGATGATGGTGGGAATGCACACACTCAAAAAATAATAAGCTTTAGAATTGTTAAAGTGTAGAACATGTATTATGAGATTCCTGAGAGATAAGCTTAGAAAGTAAAACCAAAGTTATATGAAATTAAATTTAGAAGGATCCTCAGAAATCTTCTAGTTTAAAACCATTCATTTTATAGAAATCAATGGAGATCCCAAAACATTAATTGACTTATTCAGTATTATTTTGCTATTATGTAACTAAACATAGCCTTGTACCCAAATCTGTTTGATTTTAAACTAATAGTTTAAGAATCTCTCTCTCTACTATACCTAACTACCAGACTTGGGGTAACTATAAGAGCCAGATGAAGGCATTTAACCTTTTACCTGACACACAACGGGAGCTATGGGAAAATTTGAGCCATGTATAAGTAATATGAATAGACTTGTGTTTTAGAAATATTCATCTTATGGTTGGAGGAAGAAATAGTGAAAACCAAAGAAGAAACTTAGATTTGCTTTTTTTTTTTTTCCCCCATCTATTTTTATTAGTTGGAGGCTAAATACTTTACAATATTGTAGTGGTTATATTTTTACTTTTTTTTCTTTTTTAAATTTTTTTATCTTTTATTTTTTTTAAATTCCCTATTACTACTCTATTACTCCTTAACTTTCATTTTCATTTTCATATACTTTTACTATTTTTTAATTAAAATTTTGCTTTTTTCTTTTTTCTTTAGTTTTATTTTATTTTTTAATTTTATTTATTTTATTTATTTTATTTATATTTATTTATTTTATTTTATTTCTTACTTTCTTTTAAAGTCCTCTATTACTCCTCTATTACTCCTTAATTTTCATTTTCATTTCACTATAACCTTGCAAAAAAAGAAAAAAAAAAAGAGACCCTATTTTTAAACTGAACTTCACATATAATTCTTAAATTTGTTGTGTTTTTGTTTTTGTTTTTAATATTGTATTTTTAAGAGTCTAACCTCTACTCAACATTTGTAATCTTTGTTTTTCAGTATTTGATATCAGTTTTGGACATTTAAGAATCCAATATTCAGTACCCATTTTTACTCAGGAGGGTGTTGATTACTCTCTCCCCCTTTTGACTCTCCGTTTTCTCCCTCAGATCACCTCTATTTCCTCCCTCCCCCTTCTCTTCCCAATCCAATTCTGTGAATCTCTGTGGGTGTCTGGGCTACGGAGAACACTTAGGGAACAGAGAACTGTGTAGACCTGTCTCTCTCCTCTTGAGTCCCCCTTTTTCTCCTCCTGCTCATCTCTATCTCCCTCCTCCCTCTCCTCTTCTTCATGTAACTCTGTGAACCTCTCTGGGTGTCCCACACTGTGGAGAATCTTTTCACCATTAACCTAGAAGTTTTATTATCAGTGCTGTATAGTTAGAGAAGTCTTGAGGCTACTGTAAGAATAAGATTGAAATCCAGAGGCAGGAGAAACTTAGATTTGGAAGGGAAGCAATGTTCAGCATGGCTTGCTACCAAAAACAGCTATCACTAGAATTACACTGTAGACAACATGAAATATGGGACTAAAGATCAGAGTTGTTAGTTTTGGAGAAAAATCTGGGGGTCATCCAAATAAAAATGATAGAAAGTTTAAGGCACAAGTAAATGGCGTTTAGAAAGAAAGGTATGATAAATAAAATTTAGAAAAGTCAAAAGATAGATCCTTGAGTAGTATTCATATTTCTGTGTGGGAGGAGGAAAGGAAATCTGTGATGGAGATAGAGAAAGTATAGATAACAGAGAGGAAAGAGGAGGTATATAACTTGCCACACAAAGCCAAGTTTTAAGAAAGGTGAACTTGTTGGTCTGAAATGAATAGACAGCCAAATATTTCACCAGTGAAGATAGGTTTATTTGTGATCAGAAGGTAATTGAAGTTTGGGCTCTGAAATAATGGTGAGCTACATGCAAGACCCTATCTGGCAAGGGAAAGAGAATGCTTTCATAGAAAGGAAAATAAAGTTAGGAGGTCTACAGTAAACAAAGAGTCCATGGTTTTAATTGGCTGAGCCCTTGCCAGGAAAGGAGTCTTTCCTCTTCCTGTTGTGCTCTATTATCATTTCAAGCTGTTTGAGTTCTCCCATCTGGTCTCTCAATCCTAAGTTTCAGTTTATTAATTTGTTAGAGACTTGTAGGACAGTTTTCTATGGTGCAAAAAGATGGAGGAATATGAATGCTGAATAAAGACTGTTGATGAGACATCCACAAGCACTTTTAACAATGATTCCATATTCACAGAATACTCTGACCCAGGCAGAGGGAGAAGCATTTGTGCTTCAATGGGACTTGAGCCTGTTTAAGTAGAGAATTGCTCAACTGTCATCAGGGGCCACCAGCTAACACAGGGTACTAGATATGTCCAAAAGCTGTTTAGGAGACTGTTGTGTCTGAATCTTAGTGGCAGCAGATGCATGTGTCACAAGGAAATGTGTGTTTCATTTTAGTGCACTGACTGTACTCGTCCCTATATAGAGGGCAAATTGAATGATATGCTTCCATGAGATTCTCTGACTTTCTGGATTGGATTTCTCTGGCAGTTATCCTCCTCTTCATTCAATTTTTTTAATTATCAGGGTGTAGAAATCATAGTCTTAAAAGGTCCCCTTTGCTATTTCCCTCTTTCTTTCCCATTCTACTATTTCTTTCTTTGTTTTATAACAAAACAGGTGAAAGCATTTCCACTGTAACTCAGAGTATGATTAAGAGAAGACAATGTGATTATGGCTAATTCTTTCATTTTATTTTATTTGGTTATCATTAAGTTTCCTTTCCACCCCTCTGAATTGTTTTCTTGTATATACCTCTTATGAAAACTTGACATTTATTAAAGATATATGATTATTATAATGGAAATAAAGTGCCTTCCTTTTATACTATAGTGGATCCACTCCTGTATTTTAACTTCAATTGTCTCATTGTTTGAATCAAAATGCAACATCTATAGGTCATAGATGCTTTTCCAAATGGGCTTTTTCTCAAATTTCAATTTTTTCAAATGGGGTTTGTACATGCATAAATTTACACCAAATTATCTATGCAACAGTAGTTATAAAATAGCTAACTAGAATAAGAGTATAGCAAATAGAGAACAAAGCAAAGTTGTATGACTTAGAATTACATTTTTTAAGAGTTAATTTTCTAGTCAGAAAAGCACTTCATTTCATTAACTATAATGTGTCAAAGTCTTTTTAGAGTCATTAAATCATATGCACATACAGGTATATGATTTAGTTCAGTGGGTTAATCAATGGCAATCATGAGATTAACATCTCTGCTCCAATATTAGCTTAAGTCAGTGGTTTTAATCAGAGGGTTTTTGCCCTGACAGGGACATTTGACAATATCTAGAGACAATTTTGGCTATTAAAACAGGGGCATGAATGGGCCATACTTCTGGAATCTAGTGGGTAGAGATGCTACTAAACATCTTCCACAACAAAGAATTATCCAGCCCAAAATGTCAACAATCCTGAGGCTGAGAAACCTTGGGTAAAGCCCAGTTCTCTAGACAGATTCCTCATTCTTTTCACTGTAGCCAGTCTTTTCACAAATATATGGTATAAATTATTGGGACACCTTAAGATGTTAGTGCAAATATCTCCTTGTAAATCTTTCCCACTAGAGAAAGGATAGGGGTTATGGAGAGGCAATTCTAGAAAATAGGGCACTTATAAGAGCTCCCATATACCAGATACTCTTATTAGGTGCCTTGCATATATTGTTTGACTTAATCCTCACACAGATACCTTATGAGATAGGCCTCATTTTTGTAAGCCCCATTTTTATAGGTGTTCAAAGTTATGAGTCTCAGAAAAGTGAGAATAACTTCCCAAGGTCATACTGTACATCAGAAGAATTGAAATTTGCCACACCACAGTGCTTGTTCTCCCACTAGCTGGAAAGGCCATGCAAAGTACTTACTATAGATAGTACAGCAAAGGTATAATATTCCTAAAAGGAAGTCCTCTCATTTTTATTCAGTAAGAGTACCGAGACACTGAAAAAATTTTGCTTGCAAAAACTGATGCAAGAACATATCAAATTCTGTCCTGCCTTTGACACAAAAGGAAGAGAAGCTGACAATCTTGCCTTTATAATAGAAAATTCATTGTTCAGTGAAAGTGAAGGTCTTTCCAAAGCACAATTTGTTTCATCTTACTAGATGTGAACAAATTAGATAATCTCTCTAGGTCTTTTTCAGTCTTAAGATAGTATGGTCACCCAAACTTTCTTTGTCCCTCCAGTCTCTGTGCTTAAGCCTGGACTTGCTATTTCATAAACAAGCAACTATTCAGGAGTAGGCACTAAAAGAAAGACAAAGAGAGAGACACAGGGGTGGAAAGGGGAAACATGCATGTGTCTAAGAGTGTGATTTGGGGATACTTCAATACCAAGGTGTGGCTATATTGGACTTATAATGAAAATAAACTGACAATGTTTTTGAAATAGCATTCAGAGGCAGTCTCCATGATAGGACCAGCTAGATTAAATGACAAAACCCTACTATATATCCCAGGGAACTGTACTCATTATCCTGTGATAAACTATAATGGGAAAGAATATGAAAAAAGATTGTGCGTGTGTGTATACATATATAAAACTGAGTCACTTTGCTGTAGAGTAGAAATTGACACAACATTGTAAATTAACTATACTTCAATAACATAAATTTTAAATAATTTAAAAAATTCCTATATCCTACCATCTTGGAGATTGATAACAAGAACAACCACAAAAGCCTAGTCGATGGAATCATTTTTGCCATAAAGTGTGCAGATATCTGGCATTTAGCAAGGATGCCCATAATAGAAATACATCCTCATATTTAATACACACACTGTAGTTTGAAAATGTCTAAACAGCATTCTTATGGCATCTATTTCATTGAACTGATTTGCCAACTATTTTGTGGGAGAATGGGCTTGTTCCCAACCCTGCTCAGAGCTGATGTGGGAAGGAGCTATCTGCCCTGCCTTCCTCAAGGACTTCACTCAGATATCTAAGATTAGTGATTAGTGACTGTTTTTGATGAACAGAGATATTCTATCAGATTCACTATTTTATGACCCATACATACCCTGGTCTTAATTTTTGAAATACTTTCTACACATCATACAGCATAATTAGAAAATGCTTACATTGAAAGTCTCTCGGGCTGAAAGTGGAGTGATTGAGGTGAGAGCTATGCATATCACAGAACATTATTTCTCCTCTCTGTAGCTCCAGAGGACAAAATAGAGATGCTGCAGTGTGGTGGGTTTTCTCTATTCCTTTACAGGGGAGCATTTGCAAAGAAGACTTAGGGGAGGGGCTAGTTTTGGCAACATGTTCTTACACTGGATATTTTAAGTCCACCAGGGATTCATAAATAAGAAGCTTTAACTCCAAGACTACTTTTAACGAAGACGCCCTAGGAAACAAAGCACCCTTGTATGCAGAAGGCTGGTCAGGACAGAGAAAGAAATGTTCATGTAATGCTGGCATTTGGGTTCTTGAAATGACTTTTTCATCTTGCTCTCAATTCATGCTGTGATAAAGCAAAAATAAAAACAGCATTGAAATTGGAATGTAAGAGATTGCATAGAGACGGCTGTTTATATTTTAGAGTTAATCTAATCTAGAGTCAGAGAGAGGAAAAGCAACTCTTTATCACTGAAACACCCTAAAGTTAAACAAAAAATCAAATGTTTGAGTTCAGTTTCAAACACAGGGACAAAAATACATAGATTTAAGAAATGTGGTATCTTACTGTCCTATGAAGCACTGCACTAACACTTCCTTATAGCCATAAGGTTGGCCATTTATAAGGTGCAAATGCACAGCCCATTAGGATCTTGTTTAAGTCCTTTATGGTCTCCCTTTCCATTTGCATCCAGTTTTACAGTTTTAAATCCATCATATATATCAGTGACTTGAATTTGAAATTCAGTAGAACTACTTTAAATTTTATTGGAATGAGCCTTTATTAAAGGCAGAAATTAGAACTTTGGTATTCTTTATATTGACCTCTAAAATCTAGGTAAGTTTTAGTGAGAGAAAGATGGGGAAAAATGACTCATCCCAAGTATTTACAAGATGAAAAAAGATGATCACGAAATTCACTGATGTAAAATGCAGAAATGTCTTTGCATTTTGTATTAATGTCATCTCCTCCTACTTTCCAGGGCATCTCTATTGCTCTCAAGAGACCCATCTTTAACTAAGGCTACACTGTGTCTGCAGAGTAATCTACAGTAAGCTGACAGCCTATTGAGGAAATCCTGCACTGTGAATATTTATGACACCTCTGATTATTTAAAAATGTATTGACTTTTAACTTTTATTATAATCCATGAAATGCAGGCTATGTTCCTGCATATGAATGGTGTGGGCATATACATGTCCTTGTATATCATGTCACTTCAGTTAGAAACAGAAAGTTCTATCTTTATTAAGAACAGTGTAGTAGATTATTTCTTGAAGCTCACCAGTAGTAGTTTTGTGAAGTGGAAATTATCATCTAAATGACTAAAACTCCCACAGAGATGATGTAAGATATTTGTTATGCCTTTGGCAGGTTAATTATAAACATGAGGATGATAATGGTAACTCTATTTGTCAATGTAAAATACAGGTATTAAACAAATAGAGAGGATGTAATTAAAATTTGAAAAAATAGGCAATTAATGACCACTAATGGTAATCAAAACAGGTAAGAATTAAAGTGTTAAACCTTACAAAATTCGACCTGTAGACTGATTTTTGAATATACACTTTCTTATACTCAGTGTTCAAAACCTGTTGAAGCAAAAAACAGTCACAAACAGAATTCATAACATCAAAATGCATAATATCCATGCAGAATACTTGGCTAATAAAGAAAATTAAATGTGCAAAGGACTTGAACATAAGGAATCAAATGATCCTTTAAAAAGTATCCCAGCACATCATCATATGTGACCATGAGGGATGCTTGAGTTGCTCGTGTTACCATAAAAAGATTAGAATATAGGCATTTGAAAGTGTTCTTTTTTCCAGATGAGACTATTCTCAAAAATCTGAATTCCCACAGATCAAATTCACATCAAAGGAAATAAAAGGTGTTTCAAAAAGCAGGGTCTGCGGTCCCTCTAACAGCATAATCCTGTGACAAAGAATGTAGCAATTCCAGCAGCATCCAGACAGCTGCACACAGTCCCAATATGCCTAATGGTCTGTCAGCTCCCAGTGCTGCAAAGCTCTCACACATTTTGACACTGAACTTTACCAAGGCCAATCCAGGCTGGCTGCATGACCACCAGGTCTAGTCTGTGCTTTTGGGGCTAAGGGAAATGGAATCTAAAACTGCAGGGAAGGATATGTGCCTTATTTTAAAAAGTTATCTTAAACCAATTCTGTTTTTGACTAATTTGAGAACTTATCACATGATTGCCTTTGAGGCATAAAGTATTTTAGCATTCTTATAAGGAGGTTGAATATTAAAGTATTCAGTGCTTTTCTCTTTATGGCTATAAGTGCATAAAGGCATAATTCTCCATGGTTTGAAACAGAGGTGTATTTTGCAGTGATAATGGTCAGTCTTTGCTAAGATAGAGGATGTTGTCTGAAACACTGATAAACCACCTAATTGACTCTTTGATATATTGTGGAATAGGTTGTGGAATGTAGGTGAGGGAGAAAAGAAACCAAATAGTATGAATCTAGATACTGAAAATGATATCTACATTTAAAAAAAAAAGAAGCATTATGTATTTGGTTACCATTAGAAAATCAAGAAAAACTTAATGTGAAGGTACTTTGTTAAAATAGGTAAATTTGACAGAAATGTTTGGTTGTTTTATCTACGTTACCCAGGGAATTGATGAAAGTGTGCCAATTTCCATAGTAATCTATATCTATCCTAAGTTCAGACAAGCACTGGAATATATAAGGCCCATGTCAATGCCACTAAGCCCCGGAAAAGCATGAGTGAACTATTCTAATAATTTAGACCCCTTCTTTCTCCAAATTCTTTGCAGAAAACAATAGGGATTATTAACAAATATATTTTGTTATAATGTGCTAATGATAAAATGTATATTTAAATATATACGTATATTTGTTGTTGTTTAGTCTCTAATTCAGGTCTGACTCTTTGCAACCCCATGGACTGACTGCAGCGCGCCAGGTTTTCCTGTCCTTCATCATCTCCAGGAGTTTGCTCAAATTCATGTCCTTTGTCAGTGATGCTATCTAACCATCTCATCCTCTACTGCACCCTTCTCCTTTTGCCTTCAATCTTTCCCAGCATCAGGGTCTTTTCCAATGAGTCAGCTGGCTCTTCACATCAGGTGGCCAAAGTACTGGAGTTTCAGCGTCACATATATTTATACATACATGTATACAGACATATATGTAATCATGCCTGCCTAAAGGACCAGCAATTGCACCTGACCCTTAGAGGATATGGCAATCTCCTCACTTCTAGATAAGGTGAGTTTCCGATAAAATAGTATTTCCTGCAGTTGGGAAGGGACCTTTTAGGATTAGAGCTGTAACTCGTCATTCCTCTTTCCCTTTTCTGGTTGCAAACTTGACTTTCTGGTTTTGGTACTAAGTATGTTCTCAATTATTTTACATCCATGCCTCATTGAAAATGCCAATTTAGAGGATAAGTGTTTGGAGTACGAAAACCATGTTTTACTCTGAGTATTTGTGCAACTTTATACTGTGTATTAATGATCACTTAATATTTTTGGATAAAGTGATCAACATATATTGAATATTAATGAGCCCTACTAAGAAGCAGATACTATGCTAGAAACTGGGAATAGATGGGTGAACAGATAACATCCCAGCTTTTATATTATAGGGTGGGGAAAGACAAATAATAAACCAGTAATGTTCTGATAAGTGACATGGTTGAACTAAGACTGATTTGTCTAATTTGTGGCATTCTTCTTACTTGCATTTTGATCTTGTCCCTATAACTAGATTTTTTTTTTTTTTTAATTTTTTTATTAGTTGGAGGCTAATTACTTCACAACATTTCAGTGGGTTTTGTCATACATTGATATGAATCAGCCATAGATTTACACTTATTCCCCATCCCGAGCCCCCCTCCCACCTCCTTCTCCACCCGATTCCTCTGGGTCTTCCCAGTGCACCAGGCCGGAGCACTTGTCTCATGCATCCCACCTGGGCTGGTGATCTGTTTCACCATAGATAGTATACATGCTGTTCTTTTGAAACATCCCACCCTCACCTTCTCCCACAGAGTTCAAAAGTCTGTTCTGTATTTCTGTGTCTCTTTTTCTGTTTTGCATATAGGGTTATCGTTACCATCTTTCTAAATTCCATATATATGTGTTAGTATGCTGTAATGTTCTTTATCTTTCTGGCTTACTTCACTCTGTATAATGGGCTCCAGTTTCATCCATCTCATTAGGACTGGTTCAAATGAATTCCTTTTGACGGCTGAGTAAAATTCCATGGTGTATATGTACCACAGCTTCCTTATCCATTCATCTGCTGATGGGCATCTAGGTTGCTTCCATGTCCTGGCTATTATAAACAGTGCTGTGATGAACATTGGGGTGCATGTGTCTCTTTCAGATCTGGTTTCCTCAGTGTGTATGCCCAGAAGTGGTATTGCTGGGTCATATGGCAGTTCTATTTCCAGTTTTTTAAGGAATCTCCACACTGTTTTCCATAGTGGCTGTACTAGTTTGCATTCCCACCAACAGGCTATTCTACCCAAAGCAATCTATAGATTCAATGCAATCCCTATCAAGCTACCAACGGTATTTTTCACAGAACTAGACCAAAGAATTTCACAATTTGTATGGAAATACAAAAAACCTCGAATAGCCAAAGTAATCTTGAAAAAGAAGAATGGAACTGGAGGAATCAACCTGCCTGACTTCAGACTCTACTACAAAGCCACAGTCATCAAGACAGTGTGGTACTGGCACAAAGACAGAAATATAGACCAATGGAACAGAATAGAAAGCCCAGAGATAAATCCACGAACCTATGGACACCTTATCTTCGACAAAGGAGGCAAGGATATACAATGGAAAAAAGACAACCTCTTTAACAAGTGGTGCTGGGAAAACTGGTCAACCACTTGCAAAAGAATGAAACTAGAACACTTTCTAACACCATACACAAAAATAAACTCAAAATGGATTAAAGATCTAAATGTAAGACCAGAAACTATAAAACTCCTAGAGGAGAACATAGGCAAAACACTCTCCGACATAAATCACAGCAAGATCCTCTATGACCCACCTCCCAGAATATTGGAAATAAAAGCAAAACTAAACAAATGGGATCTAATGAAACTTAAAAGCTTTTGCACTACAAAAGAAACTATAAGTAAGGTGAAAAGACAGCCGTCAGATTGGGAGAAAATAATAGCAAATGAAGAAACAGACAAAGGATTAATCTCAAAAATATACAAGCAACTCCTGCAGCTCAATTCCAGAAAAATAAATGACCCAATCAAAAAGTGGGCCAAAGAACTAAACAGACATTTCTCCAAAGAAGACATACAGATGGCTAACAAACACATGAAAAGGTGCTCAACATCACTCATTATTAGAGAAATGCAAATCAAAACCACAATGAGGTACCATTACACACCAGTCAGGATGGCTGCTATCCAAAAGTCTACAAGCAATAAATGCTGGAGAGGCTGTGGAGAAAAGGGAACCCTATAACTAGATTTTTAAGCAGAAACACATTTGCTTTTTTTTTTTTTCTTTTCTTTAAATGTAACATTAATCATGGCTTATAATTTTGCTTTAGATTAAGGAGGAAATAAGCAAGTTTGGTCTTTCTGATGCTTCGGAAAAGTTATAAAAATACAAAAAAGAAAAATGACCATGTTGTTAAGGTTAGTAAACTTATATGAACTATGTTTTAAATAAAATGCTTGGTTCAAGGCTTGGATGAAGGTTCATGGCAGGTCTTATTTTATTTGAACAAGTTTGCTGCCTCTAATCATATCCCTACAGTACTTGATGCATACCAATAAAATATATTTAAAGATCTTTCTCACTGTTCCCTAGGCAAACAGTACTATATATCTCTTTCTAGAGCTCTGGAAAACTTTTTTTTTTTGGTCTTAGAATGCACAGTCAGCTTCGATTTGCTTCAGAAAGATGCTAGATTTTACATTCAAATTGGTATCTCCTATTAAGCTTGAAAGTTCTTATAAATTCTAAAATGATAATATCATTTTCCTGATTAAAATCCACTAATGGATCCTCACTGTCATTAGAATTAAATCTTAAATCCTAACTGTGGTTTACAAGATTTTACAACTTCCTGCCCCTCTGGTTTCATGCTGTCCCCTTCTCTCACTCCTTCCCTTTGTTAGAACCACCCTGGCCTGCTTTCTGCTCCTTGAACAGGCTAAACTTTTTCCTACTTTAGTGTATGTGCACGTGGTACTTTAGGTCCCAGTGTAAATGTCACCCATCTGTAAAGTTGTGTATCCACTCTCACCCAGTATCAAATTGGGATATTTTAATTTCTTATTAATGTTTACCAGTATAATCTTTTGGAATTAACAGATACATACTTTTATATATAAAATAAACAACAAGGTCTTACTGTATAGTACAGGGAATTATTTTCAGTATCTTATAATAAACTATAATGGAAAAGAATCTGAAAAAAAATATATATATATGTAACTGGATCATTTTGCTGTACACCTGAAATTACAAACAAAATATGATGCTATTTTTTCTTTTTTAAAATATTGAAGTATAGTTGATTTACAATGTCATGTTAATTTCAGGTGTACAGCAAAGTGATCCAGTTACATATATATTTTTTCAGATTCTTTTCCATTGTAGTTTATTATAAGATACTGAAAATAGTTCCCTGTGCTATACAGTAGGGCCTTGTTGTTTATCTATTTTATATATAGAAGTTTGTATCTGTTAATTCCAAACTATTAATTTATCCCTCCCTCCTTTCTCCTTTGGTAACCATAAGTTTGTTTTCTCTGTGAGTCTATTTTTCAACAAATGTTTCTTGAATGAATCCAAGAATGAACAAGTTTGCTTGTTGCTTTGGATCAGTGTGTTGCTACACCACCAAATGTCATCTGTCTTTGTCCCCAAAATGATAAACCTTCACAGTTGTTTTTTCACTTTCAATTTCTTGAAAATCTGCCATGAGAAATCAACTCCAGGAGCCCACAAATCTGTAAACTTCCTTTCAAACACAGATTCATACTGTGAAACATACTTTAAGATAGATTGTTCATTGCCCTGCAACTAAGGTATCTTTATGAATATAGCTATACCAATTTAGAAGGTCTCCTGACTGATTTCCCTATGAAAATGATATTTTCAGCATTGCATTTGCTTATTGTTTGGTTGTCTCAGTAGCATTAATTCAGTATTGAATTATATGTTGAGGATCTTAGTAGATCTGTGACTCAAAGATTAATAAGTACTCTTTTCTCTTGAAGACCTCACAGTCTAGTGTAATGGAGATTAGTGCAAAATAATGTTTCAGTACTACAGTAGCATGGGTAATCTTGCACTTTCTTAACTAGGACCCTCAAATAATTTTAATTATTTTAGATACTAGTGTGAAACTATTTACTCTGGAGTCTGCCTATTATTTAAAATTTACCTCTGCTCCTTGTCATCAGTGAACCTTGGGCAAATTGCTGAACTTTCATTTGTTATATTTTCCTCATCTGTAAAATTGGGGATAATAACAGTACCTATCTCATAGATAATTTAATGAGATAATTCATGCAAAACACTTTAATTAGCACAGAGCCTAACACATATGTTCTCAGTAAGTGATGATGATTACTATTTTAGAAGTTCTGTCATCCAGACAGTCTGATTCATTTGACTGGGGAAAAAAAAATTCCATCTAAACACCTGATACAGTCTGCATTGATTACAATCATCATGTTTTTGTTTATTCCATTTTCCTTAGCATCTTTAATATCATAATTCATCAAGTAGAAAGGGACATTGAAGTGATATTCATATATCAGCTTTTTGTAATTTTTTCTTATTTTTTGTTTCCAAGTTGTTTACCTTGATGGAATTAAATTCAACTGTGTCTTGAAGACAGTTTAGCAGTGTTACAAGATAAATTAGCATCGTGAAGTTGTCTAATCTAATTCTGAAATTTTTTTTCGACATGGGTTTGAACTGGGAGGGTTGGCTTACATATGTATTTTGTTTTCACTAAATGCATACTACAGTACTACACAGGCCATGATTGGTTGACTCTCTTAATGTGGAATCTCTGATGTGGTGAGTCTACTGTATTTAGAGATTTTTTACTACACAAAGAGTTGGTGGCCCTAATCCCACCTTGTTCAAGGGTCAACTGTACTTGTCAACCATGTAGTTCACAAATGGTCTGTGGGGCAGAGATCTGGAGTCTTGGAACAATAATGGTGGGTTTGTTTGCTTTAATATTTTAAATACTTAGTATTTTAGGAAGTTAAAAAGTAGAGAAAGGAAATTTCAGAGTCTGATACAGAATCGTGTTAAATATGTTCTAAGGATTTGTAAATATAGTTATTTATAAAATTCTTCCTTTTTATTTAGCTTAGAGTTGGAAAGTTTGGGGCAGAAATCTAAAATCTAGAAAAAGAAAGAGCTGGGAGGGAGGAACGTTACTTATAGCAATACTTTACTAAGACAATGTGAGGGAATTTGGTATATTTTGACATAAGATCATTTTTACCATTTACCTGTAGTCATAACAAGTCACAAATGGCTTATTTGACCAAATATCACATTTCCTCAAGCATTATGATCAAAAAGATGTTTTACTTTATATCAATTTCAAGTAATAATGTTCATAGATATTTCTTAAATGAATAAAATGCTTAGTGAAATATTAGGTAGTTGCTATAGAAGACCACAACATATAAAAGAAAGCATCTGATTAGCTTAGGAGCTAGCACAGAGTAATAATTCAAACCTTGTTAGCTAGTATGAAAAATTATAGTGATGGCACTCTTGTCTTTAAGGAAATTTTCTTGAAAAGAACAGCCACAAAGACAGATATACCTACATAGAATTAATTTATTCACTAAGCCTTAATTATTTTTCAGTTTTTTTTATTTTAAATTTGCTTTTTAATTGAAGCATAATTGCTTTACAGAATTGTGTTGGTTTCTGCCAAACATCAACATGAATCAGCCATAGGTGTACATATGTCCTCTCTCTTGAACCTACCTCCCCATCCCATCCCTCTATGTTGTTACAGAATGTATGCCATGTTTAAATTACTGGCTGAGAGGAAATGAAGAAGTAAAGATCAATTAAAGAAATACAATGGACAAAAATCTCACAGTCTACTTGGTGATGTGTGAGGGACTAAAAAAAAAAATATTTATTGACCAGCTTACATGCTCATCTCATTTAATTCTTAAAATTTTATCAGCTAAGCATAGCTATACCTATTTGACACATGCTGAAATTGAGGCTCAGAGAGGTTAAAGAGCTTAACCAAAGTCACATAAGTAGTTGAATGGTAGAATCTGAATTCCAACTCATATCTGTCTCAATCTAAGTATGGTATTCTCTTCACTATGCAGTAGGTGCCTTCATGGCAGAGACTATGAAAACAAAAAATTAATATGATGCAGAACAAAATATGTTATAAGAGCCTTTAAAATGTTTAAAGTTCAATCCTCCTATGAGGATCCAGAGTGAGGGCAAGATGAAAAGATAGTGAGTATATTTTGGGCCTCTTATTAATTACCCAATTTATTGTATACTCCTGGAGGAAGGCATGGCAACACATTCCAGTAGTCTTGCCTGGAGAATCCCCATGGGCAGAGGAACCTGGTAGGCTATGGTCTATGGGGTCCCATGACTAAAACAACTTAGCATGCACACATGCACTATGCTAAGCACAAAATGCAACTCCAATGTACTATTCTCTGGACTTCCCTGGTGCCTTAGTAGCAAAGAAGTACCTGCCAATGCAGGATATGTGGACTCAAATCCTGGGTTGGGAAGATCCCTTGAAGGAGGAAATGGAAACCCACTCCAGTTTTCTTGCCTGGGAAATGCCATGGACAGAGGAGCCTGTGGGCTACAGTCCATAGGGTCGCAAAGAGTCAGATATGACTTAGTGACTAAACAACAACAAGATTTTAATACTATGTATTTAGTTTTGAGTTAATTAAAAACATTTTGATGCAGTGGTATTTTCTGTGTGTGTGTGTGTGTGTGTGTGTGTGTGTGTGTGTGTTAAGCTTTATTAAAAGCAAAAAGAATGCAGTTTGAAGAGAATGGGTAACTGAGATTATATATATTTTTTTCCATGAAAATATACCAAGAAACCCAGTTTTCTCACCTTGAAGATTATTGGCTTCTGGGTGTGATCAGGGAGGGAAAATACTAGATGTAGGGAAGAATCAGCTGAGAATATTTTGAAGTGACTTATTGAAAGTATTTATTTATTCTGGAAATAAGAAACCAGGAAAAGAAAAATGACCATCTTGTCTCAGGAACATAAAAGATTATCTGTGTTTACCCTAAGCAAAGAAGACAATCATGAGTGGTGCAGAGACTCCTTTTGGAAACTAATGATAGAGACTTATATATGACAAATAATACACAAGTGGCTTTTTATTTTTCAAAATACAAATTTATGAACTTCACTAGAATTAAGGATATTGATTGTTTAACATTCTTAAATGGTTGGCTAATCTCCATGTACCACATACTTGGAACCGTAGCCCTGTTCTTTCTGACACATCACTCAATCAGTATAATTTATAGGACAAGAGCAGCAAACAGCAGCTGCTATAGTTTTGGGAGGTGGATATTTCAGATGGAAATGCCTAAGTGCAGGTGACTTTTAAAATTTTATCTCAAATATGATTTGTGTTGGGGCTTCCCTGGTGGCTCAGTGGTAAAGAATCTGCCTGCAGTGCAGCAGACCAGGGTTTGATCCCTGGGTCGGAAAGATCCCCTGGAGAAGGAAATGACAACCCACCCCAGTATTCTTGCATGGAGAATTTTATGGACAGAGGAGCCTGGTGGGTTACAATCCGTGGGGTCTCAAGGAGTCAGACTTGATTTAGCAACTCAACAACAATGATTGCAAACCTCATTAAACAAAATCAAAATATTCAAGTCTTTCACTTCAGAGCATTTGAGGACCAGTAGAATTCCTACCTATTCTCTTCTTAGCTAAATGCATTTTAATTTTCTTTCTAATGGAAAATAGAACCCTCTCTTGTAAATTTCGCATTTGGATTCCTTGTCAATTCAAGAATATATGTAAAGAGAAGACTATTTTCATAACAACACTCCTCCTCCCCCAGCAGTCTTTTCATTATTGAAGAGTTTCTAATGTGATTCTAATAATATTTTCCAGAAGCAAAACTGAATAAGGAAATGCAAATTTCCAGAATTTCATTAGGGAAACAACATTATCTCATTTGTTTTTCAGAAATCTTTTGATGTACAAGATAGCATATTTGATACTGATAATAATTTTACTATGATGATCTCTCTACTAATAGAACATGTTGCATTAATAAAATTTCATGGGTATTATATTCAATGAGAATTATTAGGGAAGAACTACTCTGAGGTATTTGATTATTATATAATAATTTATGTTTTAGAAAGTGAGTATAATGTTGACTGTGATTATATATTTCAAATTTATTATCACTATTATTTTTTGAAAATATATTATGTTAAATTCTCAAGCATTTTAAATTCACATTTAATACTAACATAAAATGATACTTTTCATTATTATACATTTTACAATTATATGTATTTTCCACATAGCTACAGTTATACTATCCTTATTGCTTATTTTCTTCTCACTCTTAATATTGTTCAGTGTTTCTACAGTTTTTAAAAATTATTAGAATTTTAATGCAGACTTAGTAGCTTGCATTGCTGATATGCCATGATTTATTAAGCTGTTTTCCTAGTCATGTAGGTTGCATCATAATTTTTACTGACTTAAATAATACTGTAGACCAGCAGTCCCCAAATTTTTGGGCACCAGGGGCCAGTTTTGTGGAAGATAATTTTTCCATGAACAGAGGGGTGGATGGTTTGGGGATGATTCAAGCATTTTACATTTTTTGTGCACTTTATTATTATTACATCAGCTCCACCTTAGATCATCAGACATTAAATCCCAGAGGTTGGGGACCCTTGCTATGGAGAATTTTGCTGTTTCTTTTTTGTTTTTAAGATTTTTTCTCTTTTTTTTGAGAAGAAACAGAAGTAACTTTATGTCTTTCATCTGTAGGAAATTATATTTAAATAGGTGGAAAAACTATAAAACTTGTAATTAGCAAAATGGCGGACAATACCATTCAACAGTTTTAATTTTACAGAATGTGTCTCACTTTACCAGTCCTCTTACTTTTACCCTTCCTTGTAAGTATCTGAAGTGATAGAGGACACCGTCTCATATAAATGCCTCGTATTTGATACATTCAAAATTTATTTTTGTTTTTTTAAAAGCAGAGTTCATGTGTAAACATAGTACATAGTACAGACTTCCATGACAGCAATTGGTCTGCATCAGTTTAACTCCCCACAAAGAATTGATCAGTAGGGGTGATTCCTCACCAATTTAATTCCTTTGCATTCTGAAACAAATGAACTTGATATCTTTTTGTCACCTCCTCTCTCAGCCTCCAAAGTCTTTTCCACTTCTTGTAAATCATAATCATATTCTGGTGTGTGTACTTCAAAAAAATAAACCACCATCATCTAGGTCATCTTTACTTATTCTACCCACAGGTAATTCTTGGAGATGTCATCATACATAAGGAACTTGACTTTCTTCTTTCTCTTTTTCATCTGTGTCATCAACTTAGTCAACTGTCCCTGTTCTTGTTTTGGACACACTGGGCTCAAATTTCAAGTCTTTTGAGGCCTTCTTCATTAGGAATTCCAATTTGGTTCGTTTGTAAGTAAAGTGAGATCCCAAGGAAGGATATTCATATCAATTTTTCCTCCTGAGACAAATTTCTTGAACAAGCTGTTTCTTTGGGATAAAGAGAAACCCAGTGTCAACCTTTCAGCAGTGCCAAGAACTCTGCTCAGGGTCCCTTAACACTGTGGGTAGGTGCCCACAGGACTATCAAGATGCCACCTCCTTACTGCCATCTACATGCCACCTACATGCCATCTAGATGCCACCTTTTCTAGGGCCAGGATGCTGGAGTCATCTGTAGCAGTGTGGAGCAGTATTCAGAGTGGATGAAGCATAGCAGAAAAATTATTTCTTGAGGAGTGGGAATACTAAGTCAATTTTAACATAATCATGGCCCTTGCTTCAAAGGTGTTACTACATACATTAGTCAACAGAAGTAAGTTGCTACATCAATTTCATTTCATTCTTGTCAAAATCAGGCATTTTTTAAATTACTTTTCTAGCTGTTTCTATTTTAGTTTTTGTAGTTCACTTTATGTAAATTTACTGAGCTTTCATATGGATTTAGAAAAGGCCAAGGAACCAGAGATCAATTGCCAACATCTGTTGGATCATAGAGAAAGCAAGGGAATTCCAGAAAAACTTCTACTTCTGCTTCATTGACTACACTAAAGCCTTTGTGTGGATCACAACAAACTGGGGAAAATTCTTAAACAGATGGGAATACCAGACCACCTTATCTGCCTCTTGAGAAACCTGTATGCAAGCCAAAAAACAACAGTTAGAACCCGACATGAAACAATGAACTGGTTCAAAATTGAGAAAGGAGTTTACCACCCTGCTTATTTAATTTCCATGCAGATTATATCATGTGAAATGCCGGGCTGGATGAAGCACAAGGTGAAATCAAGATTGCTGGGAGAAATATCAATAACTTCAGATATGCAGATGATGCCACTCTAATGGCAGAAAGTGAAGAGGAGCTAAAGAACCTCTTGAGGAGAGTGAAGGAGGAGAGTGAAAAAGCTGGCTTAAAACTCAACATTCAAAAACTAAGCTTATGGCATCCAGTCCCATCACTACATGGCAAATTGATGAAGAAAAAGTGGAAACAATGGCAGATTTTATTTTATTTTCTTGGGCTCCAAAATCACTGTGGATGGTGACTACAGTCACAAAATTAAAAGATCTTGTTCCTTGGAAGGAAAGCTATGACAAAACTAGACAGCATATTAGAAAGCAAAGACATTACTTTGCCGACAAAGACTGTATAGTCAAAGCTATGATTTTCCCAGTGGTCATGTACAGATATGAGAATTGGACAACCATAAAGAAGTCTGAGCACTGAAGAACTGATGCCTTGGAACTGTGGTGCTGGAAAAGACTTGGACTGCAAAGAGATCAAACCAGTCAATCCTAAAGGAAATCAATCCTGAATATTCATTGGAAGGACTGATGCTAAAGCAGAAGCTCCAATATTTTGGCCACCTGATGCAGAGTGGACTCATTGGAAAAAACCCTGATGCTAGGAAAGATTGAGGGCAGGAAGAGAAGGCGGACAAAGGATGAGATGGTTGGATGGCATCATCTACTCAATAAATATGAGTTTGAGCAAACTCCAGGAAATAGAGAAGGACAGGGAAGTCTGGTGTGCTGTATGCAGTCTATGGGGTCACAAAGAGTCGGACATGACTTAGCACCTGAACAACAACAACAACAAACACAATATTGTTTTATTAGAAAGATTCAATGTCCTCTGTAAGAAAGACGAACAGGAGTGGAAAAAGACTTGTTTAAGGAAGATTATGAGTGTTCCCAACTAAGTAAAACTTGAGGATTGACAGAAAAGGCTGGATTTGAAATGTTTGTCATGTAGAATCAGAAAGATCTTGTGATCAATTGGTTTGGGAGTAGAAGCAGATTTTACACAAGTTTCTGGCTTGGAAGCCTGAGTGAATAGGGATACCATTAAACTGAGAACAATAATAGAATAGACAGGAGACGTATGACTCCAAATATGATGGAGCAATTTGTAGCAGACTAATATTCCTGCTTTGAAAAAAATAGAAAACTGAATACAATAACAAACCATCTGTTTAAAAACATCAGAGAGCATCTAAGGCAACTTGAGATGAGAAAAGGAACCTCAGAGAGGGAAGTATACATTCTTAGTCACTTTTTTTCTCAGGGCATTTTTCAAATCTTGATGTAAAGAAAAGGTTGAGAATTAGAACAGAGGGATACACCTAAGTGGTAGAGAAGGTAAATGAACTTTCAGGTAATCTTATTGAACTGGAGAGAGTAAGATTTTAGAGTTCAGGGATGCCAAGTCAGCCAGAACTTGAGGGGCCCAGAATCCAGAGAGAAGGGTAAGAACAGAAAGGTGAGTCTGACAGTCTAGGATTTCCCTTTGAGGTGTAAATTCTTAAGCTATGTATGCATAGTCAGAGGCTGAAAAATTAAACAGAAAACCTCTGAAAAGCAGAGTGAAGTTTTTGATATTCTTACTGAACTGAAAGTGAAAGTCACTCAGTCGTGTCCGACTTTTGCGACCCCATGGACAATACAGTCCATGGAATTCTCCAAGCCAGAATACTGGAGTGGATAGCCTTTTCCTTCTCCAGGGGGTCTTTCCAACCAAGGGACTGAACCCAGGTCTCCTGCATTACAGGCAGAGTCTTTACCAGCTGAGCCACAAGGGAAGCCCAAGAATACTGGAGTGCGTAGCTTATCCCTTTTCCAACAGATCTTCCCAACACAGGAATCAAACTGGAGTTTCCTGCATTGCAGGCAGATTCTTTAATAACTGAGCTATCAGGGAATCCCACTGAACTGAAGTGACCAAAAATAATTCAGAACTTAAGTAGGAAAGACCTTAGTAAACACTCCAGGCTTTCCTTTGGGACCTCTGGAGGATTATTCCTTGGGAATGAAAGTAAAACTCAGGTTGTTGTTGTGTTGTGCACAGCCATGTCTGGCATTGGCAGGTGAATTCTTTACCACTGTGCCACGTGGGAAACCCCTTCTAAACTTATAAAAACTGTCACCCCAATATCAAGGTGGCTTGATACCTAATTTGATTAATATCTTCTTTTCAGTCCAGTTCAGTTACTCAGCTCTTTTCCGACTGTTTGCAAACCCATGGACTGAAGCACCCCAGGCATCCCTGTCAATCTTCACCTCCCGGAGTTTACTCAAACTCATGCCCATTGAGTCAGTGATGCCATCCAACCATCTTATCCTCTGTCAACCCCTTCTCCATCTGCCCTCAATCTTTCCCACCATCAGGGTCTTTTCCAATGAGTCAGTTCTTCGCATCAAGTTACCAAAGTATTAGAGTTTCAGCTTCAGCATCAGTCTTTCCAATGAATATTCAGGACTGATTTCCTTTAGGATGGAATGGTTGGATCTCCTTACAGTCCAAGGGACTCTCAAGCGTCTTCTCCAACACCACAGTTCAAAAGCATCAATTCTTTGGTAATCCACTTTCTTTATAGTCCAACTCTCACATCCATACATGACTACTGGAAAAGCCATAGCTTTGACTAGACAGATTTTTGCTAGCAAAGTGATGTCTCTATTTTTTAATATGCTGTCTAGATTGGTCATAACTTTTCTTCCAAGGAGTAAGTGTCTTTTAATTTCATGGCTGCAATCACCATCTGCAGTGATTTTGGAGCCCAAGAAAATAAAGTCTGTCACTTTTTCACTGTTTCCCCATCTATTTGCCATGAAGTGATGGGACTGGATGGCATGATCTTAGTTTTCTGAATGTTGAGCTTTAAGCCATCTTTTTTTCTTTATCAAGAGGCTCTTTAGTTCTTCTTCACTTTCTGCCATAAGGGTGGTGTCATCTGTGTATCTGAGGTTATTGATATTTCTCCCAGCAATCTTGATTCCAGCTTGTGCTTCTTCCAGCCCAACGTTTCTCATGATGTACTGTACATCTAAGTTAAATAAGCAGGGTGACAATATACAGCCTTGTCGTACTCCTTTTCCTATTTGGAACCAGCCTGTTGTTCCATGTCCAGATCTAACTGTTGCTTCCTGACCTGCATACAGGTTTCTCAAGAGGCAGGTCAGGTGGTCAGGTATTCCCATCTCTTTCAGAATTTTCCACAGTTCATTGTGATCCACATAGTCAAAGGCTTTGGCATAGTCAATAAAGCAAAAATAGATGTTTTTCTGGAACTCTCTTGCTTTTGCGATGATCCAGCAGATGTTGGCAATTTGATCTCTGGTTCCTCTGCCTTTTCTAAAACCAGCTTGAACTTCTGGAAGTTCATGGTTCACATATTGTTGAAGGCTAGCTTGAAGAATTTTGAGCATTACTTTACTAGCATATGAGATGAGTGCAATTGTGCAATAGTTTGAGCATTATTTGGCATTGCTTTTCTTTGGGATTGGAATGAAAACTGACCTTTTCCAGTCCTGTGGCCACTGCTGAGTTTTCCAGATTTGCTGGCATATTGATTGCAACACTTTCACAGCATCATCTTTTAGGATTTGATATAGCTCAACTGGAACTCCATCACCTCCACTAGCTTTGTTCGTAGTGATGCTTCCTAAGGCCCACTTGACTTCACATTCCAGGATGTCTGGTTCTAGATGAGTGATCACACCATTGTGATTATCTGGGTCTTGAAGATCTTTTTTGTACAGTTCTTCTGTGTATTCTTGCCACCTCTTCTTAATATCTTCTGCTTCAGTTAGGTCCATACCATTTCTGTCCTTTTTTGTGCTCATCTTTATATGAATTGTTCCCTTGGTATCTCTAATTTTTTTAAAGAGATCTTTAGTCTTTCTGATTTTATTGCTTTCCTCTATTTCATTGAACTGATCAGTGAGGAAAGCTTTATCTCTCCTTGCTATTCTGACTTGCCTCCATTTTGTCTGCCTAGCAATATATAATATAAATTTTCTCTGAAAAAATAAAACAGGATCCAGAGTCTCTGTAATTTTTCATTTACAATATCTGGCATTTGACCCAAAATTGCTAAATACATGCCAAGATATAGAATGGAGAGGAAAAAACTAGAAATGAATTCATTAATGTCCTCATTTTGGAAGCTATCAGACATGGACATGGAAATAATTGTGCTTAGTATGTTTCAGAGTATAAATAAAAAGATGGAAACTTTTATCAGAGAAAAGGTATCATTAAAAGAATAAAATGGTAATTATAGATCTAAAAATTATTAAATAACTAAAAAGATAAGGTTAATAGCAGATTGGATTCGACACAACATAGAATTAGTGAAATAGAGGATAATCATATGAAATACACAGAATGAAACACAGAGCAAAAGGTGAAACATAGAAATGTGTATAAGAGATTTATGGGACATGGTAAAGTGCATAATATACTTGCAGTTGGAAATCTATTGTAGAAGGGAAAGAGAGAACAGGTCAGAAGTAATATTTGAAGAAATAATGGCTAAGAATTTTCCAAAATCAATAGAAGTTATCACCACACAGATTTAATAAACATTACAAAACCCCAAGCAGATAGATTAGAAAGAAAACCACATGTAGACATGTACTGTAATGAAATTGCTAAGAAATAAAAGCAAAGATAAAAACGTCAAAATATCCAGGAAAATTATCTTTAAAATAAAAAACCTTAATCCTGACAAGTGGCTTAAAATAAGGAAGCCAGATTACAGGAAAATGACATAATTAAAGTGTTCAAAAGAAAATAATGGCCATGCTAGAATCCTATATTTAGCAAATATGTCCTTAAAATATGTGGAAAAATACATGTTTAGACAAACAATAAGATTGTTTATTATCAAATGACTCTCACTAAAAGAAATATCAAGGAGATTTTTTTCAGGTGAAATGAAAATTATCCCAGATAAAAAATACAATGCAGTTAAAAAAAGAAGAGTAACAAAAAGTATAAGTGGATGGATAATTATCAGTGAATATTAACTGTAGAGAACAGTAAGAATAATGTCTTTTTGAAAAAAGAATTCAACACACTGGAAGGGAATTGAAATCTGCTACTCAGGGGTAAGCAGGAACTATGCATGGTGATTTGATAAAAAGAGCTGTGAACTTAGTAAGGTATGGGATTTGACACTCGAAGCCCTCCCATTTTACCCCATGTCAAAGCAGCACATAATATTGGTCCTTTGATTTAGGCCACATACTACAATTCACCTCTGAATACCTTCTTATCAATTTAAACTTTGTTGATGACTAAAACTTTGAGGAGTAGGATGAAGAAATTAAGTAGGCACTTGACCCAGGAGAGGTTACAATGTAGGCTGGTCATCAAAAAATGAATTTCATGGTCAATGAAAGCAATTGAGGGCCATGTGTGACATTGGTGTAGGCAGCTGTAAATTTAGACTAATCAATGCCTGTGGCAATAGTGACACCCAGCAGGAAAACATAGCCATTATTTTATAATAACTTTAAATGGAGTACAATCTATAAAATATCACTATGTTGTACACCTGAAACTTATATAGTATTGTAAATCAACTATACTTTAATAAAAAATTGAAAATAAAATAAATAGTAATAATGACAACCAGTTAAGGGTTTATTTGCAACTTTGTAACTTAAACATGAGTGCTTTGAGGAGTTCATTATACCAACTCCTGGGTCCTGCATGAGAAGCAGAAGTTCCATTGAACCCCTTCTTCAAGAGCACAGTACTGTGTGCTCTGAGAATTGAAATGAGTGCCTTGGTCATTGTGAGTAATCACTGTAACTTCATAGCGAATAAGGAGTATCCTGGTGAGGTTTTGTATTGTGGCCTTATTATTTATAGAAGCATCTGTTAGCTTGATTTATATTTTGGGTATCTGCGAGGCAAGAAATTTCTGGAGTTATCGAGTCCAAATGGGATATATCAATTTCTCAGAAGGTCATAATGAACTACCACACACTGGATGGCTTAAAACAACAGAAATATATTCTTCTACATAGAAGCCTGAAATCAAAGCTGGGCTATGCTCTATCTGAAACCTCCAGGGGAACAATTGCTCCTTACCTCTTCCTACTCTGGTGGTCCCAGGTTTCCTTGGCTTATGGCAACATATCTCCAATCTCTGCCTGTATCTTCACACTGCAATTTTCCACCAAGTTCCATTATGCAAAATGGTGGCTATGTCATCTGTAAAGTATACCACTGCTTACTCAGTTGATCTCAGGGTTTTTTTCAGGTATCCAAGGAATCTAGAAGAGGGGTGAATTCCTCTGGCACCAAGGAAAGGGACTGAGGACAGGGGAGATCACTACATCCTGCATTTGGGGTACTCCAGAAGGCCCAGGTTTGATTCAGTTCTGTAGAAAGGAGGCCTCCACAGCAATGTCAAGCTTACAGGGTGCTGCTTCTGTGATCCAAGATGTAATGGAGAGCTGAACACCGAGGGTCACAAGATAATGCTCTGTGAGATCCTCTTATTTCCAGGAAGGCCAAGTATGTGGCCACTACTTACTGCTGTAATTATGTACAGGATACGGCTGAAGAGAGCAATCTTTTGCATCAGAAGCCCAAGGGCCACTCACAAAACTTGAGAGGAGGTTGCTAAAGCCTCTATAGTGAGCATCTACAGCAGCTTCTGAGGGCACTAATGGGGATGCCTGTTATACTGTAATTTGAACAGATTCTAAAGCCTTTTGTTAGAGGAGGCACCATTAAAGAGGGGATGATTTGCAGGTAACACTATAAATGCATGTAAGTAAAATTTGTAAATGAAGAATAGTAAGTTGCTTCCAGATCTCAAAAGACCTAAAAGTGATTGGGTTTGTGTTAATATTGTGGGCACTGAGCTGGCTGCGACGGACCGCACAGAAGTGTGGCCGTGAAGAGCTACCCTTCGCCCAAGGTCAGGGGTAGTGACTGAGAGTGCCAGGCTGCGACAGCACAGGAGTGGCGGCCAAGAGGAGTTTCCCCACGTATGAGGTGAGGGGCGGCGGGCGAGAGGAACTACCCCACCCTGGAGGTAAGGGGCCCCGCCCGAGAGGAGCTACCCCACATCCAAGGAGCAGCTGCTGCCCGGGGGCAGCAGGACGGCCGAGAGGAGCTACTCCACGTTCAAGGTCAGGAGGGGCGGCTGTGAGAAGATACCACTCATCCAAGGTAAGGAGCAGCGAATGCACTTTGCTGGAACAGCAGTGAAGAGATACCCCACGTCCAAGGTAAGAGAAACCCAAGTAAGATGGTAGGTGTTGCGAGAGGGCATCAGAGGGCAGACACACTAAAATCATAATCACAGAAAATTAGCAAATCTGATCAAAGGACCACAGTCTTGTCTAACTCAGTGAAACTAAGCCATGCCGTGTGGGGCCACCCAAGATGGTCGGTCATGGTGGAGAGGTCTGACAGAATGTGGTCCACTGGAGAAGGGAATGGCAAACCACTTCAGTATTCTTGCCTTGAAACCCCCATGAACAGTATGAGAAGGCAAAAAGATAGGATACTGAAAGAGGAACTCCCTAGGTTGGTAGGTGCCTAATATGCTACTGGAGATCAGTGGAGAAATAACTCCAGAAAGAAGGAAGGGATAGAGCCAAAGCAAAAACAATGCCCAATTGTGGATGAGACTGGTGATAGAAGCAAGGTCCAATGCTGTAAAGAGCAATATTGCATAAGAACCTGGAATATTAGGTCCATGAATCAAGGCAAATTGGAAGTGGTCAAACAGGAGATGGCAAGAGTGAATGTCGACATTCTAGGAATCAGCAAACTAAAATGGACTGGAATGGGTGAATTTAACTCTGATGATCATTTTATCTACTACTGTGGGCAGGAATCCCTTAGAAGAAATGGAGTAGCCATCATGGTCGACAAAAGAGTCCGAAATACAGTACTTGGATGCAATCTCAAAAACGAAAGTATGATCTTTGTTCATTTCCAAGGCAAACCATTCAATATCACGGTAATCCAAGCTTATACTCCAACCAGTAATGCCGAAGAAGCTGAAGTTGAACGGTTCTATGAAGACCTACAAGACCTTTTAGAACTAACAACCAAAAAAGATGTCCTTTTCATTATAGGTGACTGGAATACAAAAGTAGGAAGTCAAGAAATACTTGGAGTAACAGGCAAATTTGGCCTTGGAGTACAGAATGAAGCAGGACAAAGACTAATAGAGTTCTGCCAAGAGAACACACTGGTCATAGCAAACACCCTCTTCCAAAAACACAAGAGAAGACTCTACACATGGACATTACCAGATGGTCAACACTGAAATCAGATTGATTATATTCTTTGCAGCCAAAGATGGAGAAGTTCTATACAGTCAGTAAAAACAAGACTGGGAGCTGACTGTAGTATACAGATGAGGAATGCCTTATTGCCAAATTCAGACTTAAACTAAAGAAATTAGGGATAACCACTAGACCATTCAGGTATGACTTAAATCAAATCCCTTATGTCTATACAGTGGAAGTGAGAAATAGATTTAAGGGACTAGATCTGATAGATAGAGTGCCTGATGAACTACGGACGGAGGTTTGTAACACTGTACAGGAGACAGGGATCAAGACCATCCCCATGGAAAAGAAATGTAAAAAGACAAAATGGTTGTCTGAGGAGGCCTTACAAATAGCTGCGAAACTAAGAGAAGTGAAAAGCAAAGAAGAAAAGGAAAGATATTCCCATTGGAATGCAGAGTTCCAAAGAATAGCCAGGAGAGATAAGAAAGCCTTCCTCAGTGATCAATGCAAAGAAATAGAAGAAAACAACAGAATGGGAAAGACTAGAGATCTCTTCAAGAAAATTAGAGATACCAAAGGAATATTTCATGCAAAGATGGGCTAAATAAAGGACAGAAATGGTATGGACCTAACAGAAGCAGAAGATATTAAGAAGAGGCAGCAAGAATACACAGAAGAACTGTACAAAAAAGATCTTCATGACCCAGATAATCACACTGGTGTGATCCCTCACTTAGAGCCAGACATCCTGGAATGTGAAGTCAATTGGACCCTAGAAAGCATCACTACGAACAAAGCTAGTGGTGGTGATGGAATTCCAGTTGAGCTATTTCAAATCCTGAAAAATGATGCTGTGAAAGTGTTGCACTCAATATGCCAGCAAATTTGGAAAACTCAGCAGTGGCCACAGGACTGGAAAAGGTCAGTTTTCATTACAATCCCTAAAAAAGGCAATCGCAAAGAATGCTCAAACTACTGCACAATTGCACTCATCTCACAAGCTAGTAAGGCAATGCTCAAAATTCTCCAAGCCAGGCCTCAGCAATACGTGAACCGTGAACTTCCAGATGTTTAAGCTGGTTTTAAAAAAGCCAGAGGAACCAGAGATCAAATAGCCAATATCCGCTGGATCATCGCAAAAGCAAGAGAGTTCCAGAAAAACATCTATTTCTGCTTTAGTGACTGCGACAAAGCCTTCAACTGTGTGGATCACAATAAACTGTGGAAAATTCTGAAGGAGATGGGGATACCAGACCACCTGACCTGCCTCTTGAGAAACCTGTATGCAGGTCAGGAAGCAACAGTTAGAACTGGACACGGAACAACAGATTGATTCCAAATAGGAAAAGGAGTATGCCAAGGCTGTATATTGTCACCCTGCTTACTTAACTTATATGAAGAATACATCATGAGAAACGCTGGGCTGGAAGAAGCACAAGCTGGAATCAAGATTGCTGAGAGCAATATCAATAACCTCAGCTATGCAGATGACACCACCCTTATGGCAGAGAGTGAAGAGGAACTAAAAAGCCTCTTGATGAAAGTGAAAGAGGAGAGTGAAAAAGTTGGCTTAAAGCTCAACATTCAGAAAACTAAGATCATGGCATCTGGTCCTATCACTTCATGGGAAATAGATGGGGAGACGGTGGAAACAGTGTCAGACTTTATTTTTTGGGGCTCCAAAATCACTGCAGATGGTGACTGCAGCCATGAAATTAAAAGACACTTACTCCTTGGAAGGAAAGTTATGACCAACTTAGATAGCATATTAAAAAGCAGGGACATTTCTTTGCCAACAAAGGTCCGTCTGGTCAAGGCTATGGTTTTTCCAGTGGTCATGTATGGATGTGAGAATTGGCCTGTGAAGAAAGCTGAGCGCTGAAAAATTGATGCTTTTGAACTGTGGTGTTGGAAAAGACTCTTGAGAGTCCCTTGGACTGCAAGGAGATCCATCCAGTCCATCCTGAAGGAGATCAGTCCTGGGTGTTCATTGGAAGGACTGATGTTGAAGCTGAAACTCCAATATTTTTGACACGTCATGCGAAGAGTTGACTCATTGGAAAAGACCCTGATTCTGGGAGAGATTGGCAGCAGGAGGAGAAGGGGACGACAGTATGAGATGGCTGGATGGCATCACCGACTCGATGTACATGAGTTTGTGTAAACTCTGGGAGTTTGTGATGGACAGGGAAGCCTGGCGTGCTGCGATCCATGGGGTCACAAAGAGTCGGACATGACTGAGCAACTGAACTGAACTGACGAGGTTCAATAAGTTGTTTCCAGATAGAAGCCACCCTTGGTTTACTGAATAAGTTTCAGGAATTTAATGGATAGAGTCAGTTATTTCAATAATATTGTATATGCGAGACATAAAAGATGTGACCTTAACAGAATCAGGTTGGAGTAATCCACTTTGAGGCACTATTCAATCTTTCCAGATTTCTGAACAGCACAAATTGGGATATTAAATGGAGAAGCAGTACTGATAATCATTCCTTCATTAGGTATGTCTTTTATAAGTTTCAATCCTTAAAGGTTCTTTTATAATTTACTTTGGGCCATATTAACTATTTTAACTGCAGGGTGGGGTGTCAGTTAGTGTCCCATTTTGTCAAGCAGATTTGTACACGCCAGTTATTTAATTTTCATTTATTAGTCATTGGGTCAGAGTGATCATGCCTACTGTAGGATTTTTTTTTTTTTTTTTTTTTTTTTTTTTTTGGTTAATGGGTTCTATGACATTGGGGCTTTGGGGAAGAAAATAATTGATAGTTAAGATAAGGCATAACTACTTGTCCTCTATTTTATAGTTGATATTCCCCTAAGGTTATAGGGGATGACATGTTTAAGTTTAGTCATGAAGGTTTGCCAATTAACACATTTTAGCAGTTGTTAAAGTTAATTCAGAACCTATGTTGCAGAAGTACAAAAGCCATTCAGTGCCCTTTTATCTTTTTTATGAATAATTAATGTTTGTAAATTTTAGGTTGCCAATTGGTGAAACTGTAGATCTTTATTTCAGGGATTTTTGTTTGCTTGTTTCTTGTCCTTGAACCCAGACCTCTTTTTTCTGTGATACAGAAAGCCTTAAACAATCTTTGTCCCTGGTTTCTGGCACACAACTAACATCCTTGGAATCTCCGGAGTGATAAATGGGTCTTTTGTATGCTAATAAGATGACTGGTGGTTGGGGCCCTTTATCACTTCAGGATTAAGGTTGATTGCCAGAAAGACCAAAGCATGTTAGAGGATTGAAGCTTGGAGCCACACTCCATGACCTTGGGGCTTCCCAAGTGATGCAGTGCTAAAGAATCCGCCCGCTAATGCAAGAGACACAGGAGATGTAGCTTTGATCCCTGGGTCAGGAAGATCCCCTAGAGGAGGAAATGGCAACTCACTACAGTATTCTTGCCTGAAAATTCCATGGACAGAGGAGCCCCTACATGGTGTGGCAAAGAGTTGGACAGCACTGAGATACCAAGCATGCATGCCATGACCTTGACAGAGGGGCTGAAGTTTATTAATCACCAACAGCCAATGATTTAATCAATCATGTCTATATAATAAAGCCTCCAGTTCAGTTCAGTTGCTCAGTCATGTCTGACTCTTTGTGACCCCATACAGCACGCCTGGCCTCCCTGTCCATCACCAAATCCCGGAGTCCACCCAAACCCATGTCCATTGAGTCTGTGATGCCATCAAACCATCTCATCCTCTGTCCTCTCCTTCTCCTCCTGCCCTCAATCTTTCCCAGCATCAGGGTCATTTCAAATGAGTCAGCTCTTCACATAAGGTGGCCAAAGTGTTGGATTTTCAGCTTCAACATCAGTCCTTCCAATGAACACCCAGGAATGATTTCCTTTAGGATGGACTGGTTGGATCTCCTTGCAGTCCAAGGGACTCTCAAGAGTCTTCTCCAGCACCACAGTTGAAAAGCATCAATTCTTCGGCACTCAGCTTTCTTTATAGTCCAACTCTCATATCCATACATGACCACTGGTAAAACCATAGCCTTGACCAGATAGAACTTTGTGGACAAAGTTATGTCTCTGCTTTTCAATATGCTATCTAGGTTGGCCATAAAGCATCTTTTAATTTCATGGCTGCAGTTGAAGAAGGAATTCATAGGGCCTGAACTCCATCTCAGGCCTGTCCATGCTGATTGTGCTCGGCCGCCTCTCCAGTGGACTCTGAACTCTCTGCTTAGTGCCTGTGGGAACGATAATGGAAGGATAAGACCCCCTCCGGACAGGGGAACCTTGAAGATCATATCCAGGTTACTCATCACCTAAGAGAGAACATACTCTGGACAGTATCTATCGGAATGCAACCACAGGCTTATCGGTTATTAACTGGTTGGAATGTTACCACGGGCTTATTGATTATTAACTGTTTGAACACATAACACGTGAATGATGGGGTTATTGTGATTGTATTTACCCTTCCTTTGTAAGCCTCAAGGGATTTGGGGTGGTGGGTTTGGACACGTACACATTGGGTATAAAAGATTTTCACAAATGCTGGTCGGGGTCCTTGGCTAAGGGGAGACTCTGCCTTGGGTCCGCCAGTGTAATAAACTGCACTCCACTATCTGTATTGCCCTTCTTAGTGAGTTTGTTTCCTGGAAAGCGTGGCTATAGCACAGTCACCATCTGCAGTGATTTTGGAGCCCAGAAAAATAAAGTCTGAAACTGTTTCCACTGTTTCCCCATCTATTTGCCATGAAGTGATGGGACCGGATGCCATGATCTTAGTTTTCTGAATGTTGAGCTTTAAGCCAACTTTTTCACACCCCTCTTTCACTTTCATCAAGAGGCTCTTTAGTTCTTCTTCACTTTCTGCCATAAGGGTGGTGTCATCTGCATAGCTGAGGCTATTGGTATTTCTCTGAGCAATCTTGATTCCAGCTTGTGCTCCTTCCAGCCCAGCATTTCTCATGATGTACTCTGTATAGAAGTTAAATAAGCAAGGTGACACTATACAGACTTGATGTATTCCTTTTCCTATTTGGATCCAGTCTGTAGTTCCATATCCAGTTCTAACTGTTGCTTCCTGACCTGCATACAGGTTTCTCAAGAGGCAGGTCAGGTGGTCTGGTATCCCCATCTCTTTAAGAATTTTCTACAGTTTATTGTGATCCACACAGTGAAAGGCTTTGCCATAGTTAATAAAACATAAATAGATGTTTTCCTGGAACTCTCTGGTTTTTTTGATGATCCATTAGATGTTGTCAATTGATCTCTGCCTTTTCTACAACCAGCTTGAACATCTGGAAGTTCACGGTTCGAATATTGCTGAAGCCTGGCTTCGAGAATTTTGAGCATTACTTTACTAGCATGTGAGATGAGTGCAATTGTGTGGTAGTTTGAACATTATTTGGCATTGCTTTTATTTGGGATTAGAATGAAAACTGACCTTTTCCAGTCCTGTGGCCACTGCTGAGTTTTCCAAATTTGCTGACATATTGAGTGCAGCACTTTCACAGCATCATCCTTTAGGATTTGAAATAGCTCAACTGGAATTCCATCACCACCACTAGCTTTGTTCGTAGTGATGCTTCCTAAGGCCCACTGAACTTTACATTCCAGGATGTCTGACTCTAGGTGAGTGATCACACCTTCGTGATTATCTGGGTGGCGAAGATCTTTTCTGTAAGTTCCTCTGTGTATTCTTGCCACCTCTTTAATATCTTCTGCTTCTGTTAGGTCCCTACCATTTCTGTCCTTTATTGAGCCCATCTTTGCATGAAATTTTCCCTTTGTATCTCTAATTTTCTTGAAGAGATCTCTAGTCTTTCCCATTCTGTTGTTTTCCTCTATTTCTTTGCATTGATCGCTGAGGAAAGCTTGCTTATTTCTCCTTGCTATTCTCTGGAAATCTGCATTCATATGGGTATATTTTTCCTTTTCTCCTTTGCTTTTCACTTCTGTTCTTTTCAGAGCTATTTGTAAGGCCTCTCCAGACAGCCATTTTGCTTTTTTGCATTTCTTTTTCTTGGGCATGGTCTTGATTCCTGCCTCCTGTACAGTGTCACAAACCTCCGTCCATAGTTCATCAGGCACTCTGTTTATCAGATCTAGTCCCTTATATCTATTTCTCACTTCTACTGTATAGTCATAAGGGATTTGATTTAGGTCATACCTGAATGTTGCAGTGGTTTTCTCCACTTTCTTCAATTTCAGTCTGAATCTGGAAATAAGGAGTTCATGATCTGAGCCACAGTCAGCTCCTGGTCTTGTTTTTGCTGACTGTATAGACCTTCTTCATCTTTGGCTGCAAAGAATATAATAAATCTGATTTCGGTGTTGACCATCTGGTAATGTCCATGTGTAGAGTCTTCTCTTGTGTTTTTGGAAGAGGGTGTTTGCTATTACCAGTGTGTTTTCTTGGCAGAACTCTATTAGCATTTACCCTGCTTCATTCTGTACTCCAAGGCCAAATTTGCTTGTTACTCCAGGTGTTTCTTGACTTCCTACTTTTGCATTCCAGTCACCTATAATGAAAAGGACATCTTTTTTGGGTGTTAGTTCTGGAAGGTCTTGTAGGTCTTCGAAGAACTGTTCAACTTCAGCTTTTTCAGCAGTTCTGGTTGGGGCATAGACTTGGCTTATGGTGATATTGAATGGTTTGTCTTGGAAATGGACAGAGATCATTCTGTCGTTTTTGAGATTGCATCCAAGTACTATATTTCGGACTCTTTTGTTGAGTATGATGGCTACTCCATTTCTTCTAAGGGATTCCTGCCCACAGTAGTAGATATAATGATCATCTGAGTTAAATTCACCCATTCCAGTCCATCTTTGTTCCCTGATTCCTAAAATGTTGTTGTTTACTCTTGTCATCTCCTGTTTGACCACTTCTAATTTGCCTTGATTCATGGACCTAACATTCTAGGTTCTTATGCAATATTGCTCTTTACAGCATCCAACCTTGCTTCTATCACCAGTCACATCCACAACTGTGTGTTGTTTTTGCTTTGGCTCCATACCTTCATTATTTCTATAAAGCCTCCATAAAACCCTAAATGATAGGGTTTGGAGAGCTTCCAGATTGGTGAACAAATCAAAGTGCTGGGAAAATGACAAGCTTAGAGAAGGAATGGAAGCTCTATACCCCTTCTCTCATACCTTGTCCTATGTATCCCTTCTATCTTTCTGTTTCTGAGTTGTATCCTTCATAATAAATTAGTATCAGCAAGTAAAATGTTTTGCTTAATCTTTTGAGCTATTCTACCAAATTATCAAACCTGAGGAAGGTGTTGTGGGAATCTGCAATATATGTTTGTTTGGTCAGAAATACAAATGGCAACCTGGGACTTATGACTGGCCTCTAAAGCAAGGGAAATCTTGTGGGATAGAGCCCTTAACCTTTGGAGTCTGTGCTAACTATAGATAGTTAGTGTCAGAATTGAATTGAACTATAAGACACCCCATTGGTGTCAGAATTAGTTTATGTGGGGGAAAAATCCTCACATATTTGGTGCCAGAAATGTTATGAAGTAAAAAACATTCCCCCTCCCTCCCTCCTTCCTTCCTTCTTTTCCTCCCAGGTGTGAGAGCCCAGTGGCCTGTCTCTTAGGTGGCTACCTCTTCTTGCAGGGAATAGCCAGTCAATCTCTCCAGAGGTGGGGGTCTATATCCAATGAGTTAATTTTGTCTCTCTTCCAAATGAGGCCATCAAGTCCCATCTCCTCTTCTCCTTCTGCAATACCCATTATCCTTATGTTCCCTTTTCTAATAGATAGTTCTCAGAGTTTCTTTATTTAAAAAAAACAAAAAACAAAAAACAGTTCACCCTCCCTTTATACCCAAATCCTTTCTAGACTTCTGTCTTTAAGCTTGCTAATTCTCTCTTCCATATGGTCAGTTCCATTTCTGTTGCTTTCTGATGCTTTCTTTCATTATTGAGTTCTTCAGCTCCAGAATTTCTCTTTGGTTCTTTTCTAGTTTCAGTCTCTTTGGTAAAATTTCCTTCTGTTCATTAATTTTATTCCTAAGCTCATTAAACTGCCTTTCTGAGTCTTCCTGTAGATCATTGTGTTTTTTCATGGCAGCAGATTTGAATTATCAATCAGATCACAATCTTCTATGACTTTAAGTTTGATTTCTGCAATATTCTCATTTTTTCTTTGTGATACTGAATTACCGTGGGTTTTTTTAAACATGCATATTTTTTATTTTGTGTAGAAGGAAATGGCAACCCACTCCAGTATTCTTGCCTGGAGAATCCCATGGATGGAGGAACCTTGTAGGCTACAGTCCATGGGGTCACAAAGAGTTGGACACGACTTTAATTTCAGAACATATTTAAAAAAATGATACACAACATTCAAACCTCTGGCAAATGTGGAAAGGGATAGGGCCTGAGGCCCTTATACCCTGCCTTAGACAGAAGGACAGAAATAAATTCACTAGACATCAGTAGTGGGGACCTGGTAGGCCAGGGCCACTGCGGCTGCTGCTGGGGAGCCATGGGGATACTATACAGAGGGAACAAAGTTTGTAGGCAGAAACTCCTAATCTACTTCTATTCAAGAGGTTTCCTCATCACAGTCAAGGGAGGAATCTCATCAGGAACAGCAGCACGGGCTCCTCTGCTGTCACTTCCTCTTCATCAATGCCCAGGCCCAGCTTGATTATGCCATAGATGAAGTTGGAGTGGGTCTAGGGAGCTACCATGGTTTTTACTGGTGTTTGATGAGTTGTTTCTCTGAAGTAGTGAACACTTTTCTTATTTAGGTAAAATCGTTTTTATTTATGTTGATTCTAACAGTTCAACAAGTTGGTAATTAGAGGCTCTTTTTAAATTTTTCGATAGGTGGCACCATAGCTGAAGTTTTTGTTTTTTCTTACCTGAGCTGCCTCTGGCTATATTTGAGAATGGGCGCTTTCCATCCTCTACTGCCTCTGCAAGAGGTGTCACTGGTGCCCTCTTCATCACTGCCTGCGACTCCAGTGTTACTCGTGCCTTGCTATAGCCAGTGTTGGTGGTGTTGCTACCCTGGGTATTGGGATGGCTGGTGCCTCCACCGTGTCTGGGTTTGCCTGGGTCACAGGCACCAATGTTGTGGTGGAGGGGGAGGAGATGGGTGGGAGTGGGAGTCATGGGTGTCACCACAGTCTGGGGTTTGTGGGCCCCATCATATTGCTGCCTAAATCCCTATGGCCATGAGTACCATTGTAGCCTGGAGGCCAGAGGGTTATGTACACCCCCTCTGTTGCTGCGATTATGTGAAAAGCTGCCAAGGCCAGGGGATGGACATTATAAGTGCCAATTCTGCTGTTCTCTCAGTTCTGCCTCCTCTATGTGTTTCAATCCAGCGACTTTCAGATATACATACAAATGTGTGGGTGTCTAGTATCCTGGTATATTGGGCAGTGGAACAATTTTTGAGTTATGAATGCTTTGCTAGTTGTAGATTGATACACGTGTGCATGCTTAGTTGCTCAGTCATGTCTGACTCTTTGCGACCCCATGGACTATAGCCCGCCAGGCTCATCTGTCCATGAGATTCTCTCCGCAGATATACTGGAGTGGCTTGCCATTTCCTCCTCCATGGGATCTTCCTGACCCAGAGATTGAACCTGCGTCTCTTGCTGCTCTTGCATTGGCAGACAGATTCTTTACCACTGAGCCTCCTGGGAAGTCCATAGATTGATAGGGAGAGACAAAAGGAATACCTCATGCCACCATGATGCTGATGTCAGTTCCTATTGGACTTTTTAACCAAGAAAATGTTTTAATTAAAAAATATATATTTATAAACTAAAATTTGAAACTATATACATGCATAGAACTTCGTGCATGCTTAGTGGTTTTGCAACCCCATGGACTGTAGACTGCCAAACTCCTCTGTCCATGGAATTTTCCAGGCAAAAATACTGCAGTGAGTTGCCATTTCCTTCTCCAGGGGATCATCCTGATCCAGAGATTGAACCCAAGTCTACTGCATTGCAGGTGGATTCTTTACTGTCTGAGCCACCAGGGAAGTCCTCACCCGCTGTTTCAATTCTGCAGTTCACCCCTGTCAAAGTCCTGTGCATACCAACTTCTACAAGGTTCTATCCTTAGTTTTTCAATATATATCCCTTGCTAAGTCCACCTGACACACTCTCTTTCTTCAGTTATCATCTATAATATGTCTCCTCAGCCAGATATTTTTCCTGAACTCTAGATCCATACTTCTCAAATGAACATTGAGCATCTCCACTTGGAAGTTCCACAGGCACCCCAAACTCAAATTGTTCAAACCAAGATTCTTGCCTTTCCTCTATCAAAACTAGTTTTTCATGCTTAAAAAATAGAAGGTTAAGGTGGGCTGCCATCTATGGGGTCGCACAGAGTTAGACACGACTGAAGCAGCAACAAGAGTAATTTTAATACTGTTTCCCCTTCATCCCTTACTCCAGATGGCATTTTTCCATTATGCACACTGCCTTTAGGGCAAATCAGTTCAAATAGAGTAAAAAAAAGCATGAAGAGACAGGGGTGAAAGAGGGGTGGGCTGACTTTTTCATAGGCCTTGTAGGTCTCTTTGACTTTAGAAATATGTATCTTGATTATATATGGTTTCATTTTTTTAAAATGGAATGAAATACAATGTAAAGACTATAAAAGTTTTCTTTGGACATGTCACACACATTGTATAAAATATTAAGAGTAATGAAATTTATCCTGAAGCTTATAATGGAATAAATTTAAGGTTCTAGGTTGAGGGTGATGGAGTCAGATTTACATATTAGTAACAAAACTCTGATGAGTTGGCAGGATTGTGGAAAGTGACAGGCAAGGCTAGAATCAAGCAGTATAAGTAAGGGCATTCCTACAACATGGAGGCGGAAGAGATTGAGGGCCTTACCTGGAGTAGAAAAGTTGAGATGCAGCAAAATTGGAGTGCATATATTTTTCTTAAAAATTTGAATTGGAGTCAATACAATTTAGAGATTTTTTAGGGTTGAAGGCAGTTATCAACCATGGGTATGTTACTCTTTGTGTTCCCCTCTTGTGAATTGTCACTATATATTCATTTTCCTTTTAATCATTAAGAACTGAAAGCTTCTCTTACAGTTATAAATTACCATGTTATATTTTACATTACTCCTTTGTCATACTTGATATAAATAATTCTCTACTCTGCTGTTCACTTGATTTATTTTTGATTTTCTATTAATATAGACTGTTTACACTTTAATTTTAGATTCTTAATTCTCATTCATTTATATGTCCTTTTGTTTCAAAACAGAAAACTCAGCTCTCCACAGAGGTAGTAGTGAACATTCTGTCCTGTCTTTGCTAGTCTTTCTATATTTTAACTTTTCCATATTTCACTTCTTTAATACATAATTTACTTTCTTATGTGGTATAAGGATGAGTATAATTCATTTTTGGCTGGCCTAATAATTAAATTGACACAAAACAGATTAACGGGAGGAAAACAGGCCAAATTAATTTTATTCATAGAGGAACCCCAAGGATATGAGATTCTACAACAGTCAGGCATTTGAGGCTTATATGCCATCTTAAGCTAAGGAGAAGAGGGTAGGGGTCTAAGACTTCAAATGAAAGGAAAACAATTGGAAGAAGGAAAGAGCAGATGTTTGGTAAACAAATATTTGCTGTGCCATACAGATAACTTTTTTAATGTAAAAAGTTGGTAATAGTTTTCTTTCTAGTAACTACAGGCTTCCCATCCAAATTATTTTATGCATTTATGAGACATATTAAAAGAAGAAAAAAAAAAAAAGCTATTCCTGACTCTGTTAGGCCTTGATTGCCTTCAGGTTGGAATAATACACATGTCAAAGTGGCATATTTTGGGGTCACACATTCTGCAACCCCTCACTGTTCAGTTATCTCAATACCATTTATTGAATAATCTCCAAATAACCCTTATTTTGTAAAGCATACTTTATCATGTTATATTATGACTTATAATACAAAATATACATATTTGGTCTTCCTCCCTACTTCTGGCACATAGATAGGATTGTAAAATCCTTGGAATTTCCTAAATGATGAGAGCCAGGAAGATGTCTTTCATTATGTTAATGAGGTAACTTTTTGAAAGCATCTAAATATGGAGGCTGATTGCCAGGAGAATGAACCAAGTGATTAGAGGTTTGGAACTTTCAGTCCCAGCTCACTCCTCTGACTTCCTGGGAGGAAGGAGGGCCTGGAATCTGAGTTCAGTAGTCAATGGTCAAGGGTTAAACCAATCATGACTATGTAATGAAGCCTGCATAGAAACTCAGAAGGAGGAGGTTCAGAGAGCTTTTGGGTTTATGAACAAATGGGGATTTAGGGAGAATAATGTGCTCAGATAGGGCAGACAAGCTCCATGCCCTTTCCCCATACCTTGCCCTATACATCTCTTTCATCTGACTATTGCTGAATAATAAGCCACTAATCTAGTAAGTAAAATATTTCTCTGAGTTTTGTGAGCCATTCTAGCAAATTAATCTAACCCAAGGAGGGAGTTGTTATAACCTGGACTTGCAGCTGGCATCTGATGTGGTGGAGGGCAGCTTTGTAGGACTGAGAATTTAACCTGCGATAGTGTCAGAATTGAGTTGAATTGTAGGATACCCAGTTGGTGTCAGATAATTGCTTGGAATTGGGTGCAGAACCTTTAATCATATATTGCTTTTATATGATTGCATCTATTTATGGGCTTTTAATTCTGTTCCACTGAACTGTATCTCTTTCTGCCCCAGGATGAATTTTATTTCTTGATATTTTTAAAAATGTAAAAGAAATGTTTTAAAATACAAAAAGGCTGTAATGCCAGTCCTCCCTTCTACCACAGTGCTTTTTATTTTTAATGTCTTAGTATATTCTTATCGTACATTTTTCCATGTAATTTTGAAAATCATTTCACGGACTTAACCTGTCTCTGGATCTGACCATGGTATGATTTTTATGGTAATTATATTAAACATATAAAATAATTTGTAGTATATAACATTTTTGCTTCATCTTCTCACTCAAGACACTCCTTTTATGAATTTATAAGGTTTTACATTACATTTGAAATTACATTTTATAAAGCTCTAATACATATCTCTTTAAGTTTATTCCTAAGAATAGTTGTCATTATTAGTAAAGTCTCATGGATCTGGATGCTTTTTAGCTGGGTAGTGCTGATAGACAAGAATTGCTTGACTTTTCAACATTTATCTTATACATGACTACATTAAAAAAAATTTCATTTTAAAGAGTAGTTTTAAGTTTACAACAAATTTGAGAGGGAGGTACAGAGATTTTCTGTATATTCCCTGGCCTCACATATGTTATAGCTGCCCCCATTATCAACATCACTAAGCATAAGGTACATTTTTTCATTAAGGATTGATACACTGTAATCACCTAAAGTCCATAAAGGATTCACTCTTGATGTTGTACTTTCTATGGGTTTGGACAAATGTAAAACGGCATATAATCATCATTATAATATCATACAGAATATCTTCATTGCCCTAAAAGTCCTCTGTGCTCTGCCTATTCATCTCTCTCCTCTACCCACCCATGACAACCATTGATCTTTTTTATTGTCCCCATAATTTTGCTTTCCCCAAAATGTCATAGGATTGGACTCATGCAGTATGTAGTCTTTTAAATTGGTTTCTCTCACTTAGGAATATGCATTTAAGGTTCATTCATCTTTTCATGACTTGAGAGTAAATTTAATTTAGTGCTGAATGATATTCCATTCCATTGCCTGGATGTACTACAGTCAAATTATCCATTCACCTACTGATGGATATCTTGGTTGCTTCCACATTTTGGCAATAAGGAATAAAGCTGCTGTAAAAGTCCATGGGCAGGTTTTTGTGTGAACATACATTTTCTGCTTCTTTGGGTAAATACCAAGGGGCACGATTGCTGGATCTTGTGGTAAGAGTATATTGACTTTTGGAAGAAACCACCAAACTGTCTTCCAAAGTATCTGTGTGTTAGTCACTCAGTCGTGTCTGACTCTTTGCAACCCCATGAACTGTAGCCCACCAGGTCCCTCTGTCCATGAGGATTCTCCAGGCAAGAATACTGGAATGGGTAGCTATTCCCTTCTCCAGGGGATCTTCCTGATCCAAGGGCTGAACCCAAGTCTCCCACATTGCAGGCAGATTCTTTACTGTTTGAACCACCAGGGAATTCATTATGCATTTTCACTAGCAATGAATGATAGTTCCTGTTGCTCCATGGATTTAGCATTTAGTACTGGCAATGTTTCAAGTTTTTGCCATTCTAATTGGTATGTAGTGATATCTCATTGCTTTAATTTCCCTCATGACATATGATGTGGCAACTTTTGATATGCTTATTTGCTGTCTGCACATCTTCTTCCATGAAGTGTCTGTTAAAATCTTTGGCTCACTTTTTAATCGAGTTGGTTATTTTCTTATTGTTGACTTTTAGGATTTCTTTGTATATTTTGAATAACAGCACTTTCTCAGATGTGACTTTTGCAAATATTTTCTCCCAGTGTGTGGCTTGTCTTATTCTCTTGTCTTTGTCCTTTGCAAAGCAGAGGTTTTAATTTTAATGAAGTCTACCTTATCAATTATTTCCTTCATGGATTGCATCTTTGGTGATATAAAAAGGCATTAGCATCCCTAAGGTTATCTAGATTTTCTCTTAAGTTATATTCTAGGATTCTATTGTTTTTCATTTTACATTAAGATATATGACCCATTTGAGGTTCATTTTTTTGGAAGGATGCATGTGCAGTTGTTTCAGCACTATTTATAGAAGAGACTGTCTTTGCTCCACTGTATTGCTTTTGCTCCTTTGACAAAGATCAGTTGACTGCGTTTATGGGGGTCTATTTCTGGGCTCTCTTCTGAACTATTGATCTGTTTGTCTATCTTTTCACCAATACCACACTGTATTGATTACTGAAACTTTATATTAAGTCTTAAAGTTGTATAGCATCAGTCCACAAGTTTTGTTCTTCTCATTCAATATGTCAACTAAAAAATATGCACAACCTAAAAGTCGAGAGTTAGATTTTATTCAGTGAGAATGTTAAGACTTGAGCCCAGGAAACATTATCCCAGTTGACCCTGAGAAAGCTGACTCTGAGGAGGCAGGGGAGGAGTTAGGCTATATACAAGTTTGCAGCAAGGGGCAGGTAATCTGAATATGAAAAGATTACTGTTAATAAAGAGAAAATTAAATCTCACACATGAAGAGTTTTAATGACCTTCTATGTATGGGAAGATGCAAACATCCAGGCTTGCTGAAATCATGTCTTTCATATGTGTCTAGCTATCTGGGGCCAATCCTGCTTTCTCTATTGTTCACATACTAATTCCTCACTTACCCTAAGAGATGGTGAATGTGGCAGATGGCCTCCTCTCACATCCCCCCACAACTCCTCAGCACTTACCAGGGAGGAAGTAGCTGATGGCTTCCAAATAGTTGACTTTGTTTCACTTGGGCTCAGATATTTGCATTTGGGAAAGTCTTGTCCACTGGTAGAGCCTAAAGCAGAAAACATTTCATTTCACAGTTGCTCCCCTTGGTTGGAAATTTGACCATATTGGGAGACATTTCATGACCATTGTTTCTTTTTGTCCCACTGTGCTGTGAGGCTCATCCCAGATCAAGCAAAAAGTTCTTCATTGATAAATCACTCTAGGTGTTAATTTCTGGATTAGGCCCATTGATAGATAATAAAAGATTCTCTGGATCCTCTATCTTCTAATCTAATAGGATCCAGGAGATATTCCCCTGTTGCTTCTTCTCATACCTAGAATCACACTATTACAATTATTTTGCATTATAAATGCAATCTATTTCTTCAAGATGTTTAGTTATCATTAATTTGTCTGGGGGCCTGGTTATACATCGTGTAATACAAGAAACAACAATCTTATAAAAATAAACAGATTATAAACAATGCAGCTAATAATGTTGTTAAAGTTACAAGTAGGGATTTAAGCCATGAGCTCCCAGAACCAAACCATATTCCTAGTGAAGAGGAAAAGTTAAAATTTTACATAACCTCCTGCTCCTTCTGCCTCTGTAACCCAGCTTGCTCTGTGCAAAGTCTGGATCACATAGGTCACGTAGTCTCAGAAACTGGGGACTCACAATACTAGGAACTGGAGCTTATCTCACTCACTCTTGTCCTGTTCTTTGCAATCGCCCAGCCCCTGCAAACCTGCTTAATCATGCCTGTCCATGTATAAAAACTCTGTAAACTCTTTGTTTGGGGCTCGGAGCTCAGAGCAACTCCTGTGGGCCCACCGGCATAATAAACATGAGTTCTTCAACTCTCTGAACGTGGTGCTTGGTCTTTCCAGTACTGGTTTCTGCAACATTTCTGGAGGCCCCAGTGAGATTCCAACCACGCCAGTCCCTTAATAAGCCACCGGACTGGTGGCTCGGCCGGGTCGGAGTGGAGGAGCCCTAAGATGAACAAGGAGGTGCACCACCTGATGGTATTCTGGGTTCTCTTTCAGACCGGTGTTCTGACTCTCTGGGCAGCTGAGCCCCGACCAGACTCATTGGAGGGATGGACCAGGAATGGCCACAGGATCAGGTAAGGCCTCTGGGCCAGTCCCCAGTCAGGTCCTACCCCAACAGGTAGAGGAGGAGGCTGATCACTTCCTTGGAGCTCCCAGGAAGGGAGCGTCAGGTAGGGAGGCCTAGGGACTTGTGAAAAGGGAGGTATTGTTATAACTTTTGAGTGATTGTGTATGCATGATTGCTGATTGAAGGAAGTGAAAGTGAGCACCACAGTCCTCGGACAACAGAGCCTGAGAGGATCCAAAGCCTGCGGTTCCTTGACGACATCATAAGGCTGAAAAGCAGTGCCAGTATCTGGGGGATTTGATCCCTCCCTGCAAGGCTGGTCCAGGTCAGTGGTTTATACCAACCTGTCAATGCTAACAGGCATCTTAAATCTCCCTCAGGAGAGCAGGCAGGTGGGCAAAAAATGAATGTGAACGAGTGTGCAGTCTGATTCGCTTGCTCTTCAGGCTTGATTGTGTGGCTTCACAGCCTTCGTGGCTACAGAGTCCGAGTGGGCCCTAACTTGCAATTCCGTGGTGATCTCATATGGCTCAAGGCAGTGTCTGCCTCTCAGGGACCCAGTCCCTTCCTGCGAGACAGATCCGGATCAGGGGTTTATACTGATCTGCCAATGCTAAGAGGCACCTAAGTTCTCCCTGGGGACATGGCCAAGCAGACATCCGAATGGTCTCCTTTTTTGAGGGGGCACCCACCCTTGTTTGTCTTTGCACCACCAACTCAGGGCAGGATACACAGGGAGGGATAAATTATTGGTTACTGGTTATTTTTCTGTTGACTGACTCCTTGAGCTGACATCTAAGAGATTAGATTTTCCTCAAAATCCTGCCAGGTAGGGTTTGTCAACATGGGTGGAAGTTCCTCTAAGCCAACAGTATTAGATTGCATGATAAAGGACTTTAAGAAGGGCTTTGCAGGAGGTTATGGGGTCAAAATGACCCCCAGGAAGCTTCGTAACTTATGTGAGCTCGATTGACCATCCTTTGATGTTGGATGGCCACCAGAGGACATTCTCGACCTGCCCACTGTCCAATCAGTGCACCAGGTAGTCCCTGGGACTCCAGAACATCCAGATCAGTTTCCATACATAGGCTCCTGGCTTCTAATAGCACAGACCCTGCTCCCATTGGCAAGATTTTGTAGGAACGGACAGGGACAGAATAGGGTATCTATGGCCCAACTACTCAGAAAAAAGAAAGAAGGTGAAAAAAACCTGTATTCCAGGGAGATCCAGTGGAAGACCCACTGCTGCCCCCGCCATACACTCCTATGACTCCACAAGCCCCAGCACAGCCAAAGCTGTACCCATTGCCAGGCAGTCCACCTCCTTCCATGTTCCCCTCACCACCTGATGAGCAAGACTCCAGCCCCGAGCCAGTAGGGAAGCGGCTCTATTCAGCCAAACAGTCTAACCAGCTGGCCACAGCCTGTCAGATGCCACTGGGAGAAACTCAAGGTCCTCAACAAGTGAACGAGGATGGCTCAGTCCAGCCTGATCGCTCCATTCTCTATTATCAGCCCTTTAGCACTACTGATCTAAACTGGAAACACCATAACCCAGTGTACTCTGATAAACCACAGGCTATGATTGACCTCCTAGAGTCCATTTTCCACACCCACCAGCCTACATGGGATGACTCTCTCCAGCTCCTATGTATCTCTTCACCACTGAAGAAAGGCAACACATCTTGACAGAAGCCCTGAAATGGCTCAGAGGACAAGCCCCTGCAGAGGTCTTAGATGTAGAAGGATGGGCATGAGAAGCAGTGCCAGAGACGAGACCTAATTGGGATTTCAATACCAGAGAAGGACAAGAAACCCTGGGTCGGTACCATGATGCCCTTCTACATGGACTTCGAGCGGGAGCCAAAAAGCCCACCAATATGTCCAAAACAACAACGGTAATCCAAAAAAGCAGATGAGACCCCCACCGATTTCTATGAAAGACTGTGTGAAGCATTCCGGACATACACTCCATTTGACCCTGAGACACCTGAGAATCATCAGATGATTAACGCTGCCTTTGTGGCTCAATCATATGAAGACATCCAATGAAAGCTCCAAAAGTTGGAAGGCTTCGCTGGGATGAATGTCACACAGCCACTGGAGGTGGCAAATAAAGTCGTTGTGAACCGAGACCGTGAAGCCCAATGAGAAGCAGATTTTAAAAAAAAAAAAAAGGAGAAAAGAAAAAGAACCAGAAAGCAGCCCTGCTAGCAGCGGCATTGAGGAGCTCAGATCAAATTAAGCAGAGTGTTCCCTCGTGGAAAGGGGAAGCTAAGAAGAGACCACCACCACGCCACAACCAGTGCACCCATTGCAAAGAGATGGGACACTGGAGGAATGAGTGCCCCCATCACAGAGGAACATCTAAAGGGTCAAAGAAGGTCAGTTGACACAACAAAGAAAGGTACCAGCCTGAGCTGGCCATCTAAAACCTTATCGGCCTGGCTGGAACAGAATCAGTCTAGGGAAGACCGGGCTCCCTGATCCTGGGCCTCCAGGAGCCCATGGTCATGCTGAAAGTAGGTGGCCTATCAATGAATTTTATGGTGGATGCCAAAGCTGAACACTCCGTGGTAACCACACCTGTGACTCCCCTCACAGGCTGAACAGCAACTATTGTTGGGACCAGAGGGGACATGGCAGCCTGCTCATTTTACACAAAGCCTGTTCATGTCAGCTAGGGGGTCATCTGGTGACTCATGAATTTCTCTACTTACCGGAATGCCCCATTCCCCTAATGGGTAGAGACTTACTGACAAAACTGGAGGCACAAATCACTTTTGCCCCTGGAAAGTCTGCAGGCCTCACCCTGGGGAGCCAATCAGCTCTCATGATGGCTGTGACCATGCCCAGGTAAGATTAATGGTGTCTCTATTCCTCTGGGAGGAAACAAATACCCCCCTCCCCAGACTGCTAAAAGAGTTCCCTGATGTCTGGGCAGAGAAAGAGCCCCAAGGTTTGGCCAAAAACCATGCCCCCATTGTAGTGGACCTGAGGCCTGGAGCTACTCCTATTACACAGAAACAATATCCAGTACCATGGGAGTCATGCCTGGGAATTTGAGACCACATCCAGTGCCTATGACATGCCAAGATCTTAATTGGATGTGACTCTCCCTGGAACACTCCACTCTTGCCAGTCAAAAAGTCTGAAGGGAATGACTACCCCCCCCCCCCCCCCACCCCCGTCCAGGACCTCTGCACCCTCAACAGTGTAATGATCACTATCCATCCAGAGGTCCCAAATCTCTACACTTTCTTGAGTCTCTTCAGACAAGCTGGTTCACCTGCCTCGACCTCAAGGATGCATTCTTCTGCCTCTGGCTGTCACCAGCCAACCAGCTCTTGCTTGCCTTTGAATGGAAAGACCCGCACACCAGGAGAAAGACACAGCTGACTTAGACCCGACTGCCATAAGGCTTCAAAAACTTACCTTACCCTGTTTGGTGAAGCTCTGACTGTGGACCCTGCTGCCTTTCCCAGAGAAACTTTCAACTGCACCCTACTCTAATACATGGATGACTTGTTGCTAGCCAATCCCACCCAAGGGGACTGCTGGAGCGGTACCAAAGCTTTGTTGGCTCTACTCTTCACCACAGGGTACAAGGTGTCATGGAAAAAGGCTCAGATCTGCAGACAAGGGGTCAAGTACCTTGGGTCTGTCATCTCAAAAGGACATTGGGCGCTTGGACATGAGAGGAAGCAAGCCATCTGTTCAATACCTTGGCTGAACACCAAGAAAGAAGTCTTTGAGAGTTCCTCAGGGCTGCCAGATTCTGCTGGATCTGGATACTGGGTTTCTCTGAAATTGCCAAATCTTTGTTTAAAGCCACAGCAGGGTCTGGTAAAGACCCCTTGGAGTAGGGACCTGAACAGGAAAAGGCCTTCAAGGAGATAAAGAGACTCTTGACCAGTGCTACAGCATTAGGGCTTCCAGATGTGACACGGGACTTTAACCTCTTTGTACATGAGAAAAATCACACTGCACTGGGTGTCCTCACACAAACAGTTGGGCCATGGCAGCGCCCAGTCACATACCTGTCCAAACGACTAGATCCAGTGGCCGTGGGATGGCTGCCACACCTCCGGGCACTAGCTGCTACTGTGGTTTTGGTCAGAGAAGCAGATAAGCTTACCCTAGGACAAAATATATCTTTAAAGGTTTCCCATGCTGTTACTGCCCTGATGAACAGCCAGGAGCATAAGAGGCTGACCAACTCCAGGATGATTCACTATCAAGGACTGCTTTGCAAAAACCCATGGATCCAACGCGAGACTGTGTGGATGCTGAACCCTGCCACCTTTTTAACCTACAAAAGTGGGAACCCCTGATCATAGTGGTGAGGATGTCATAGATGAAATTTACTCAAACAGGCCGGACCTGACAGACATTCCCCTTCAGAACCCAGAACTGGAACTGTTCACTGACGGAAGCAGTTTAATCCAAGATAGGCAGCACAAAGCAGGTTGTGCCATAGCAACAACTGATGAGATAATGAAGGCTAAGACCTTGCCACAAGGATGGTCAGCACAATGGGGTGAGCTATGGGCACTCACCCAGGCACCAAGGCATGCCAAAGGGAAATGAGTCAACATCTACACTGATTCAAAGTATGCCTTTGCTACTTTACATGTTCATGGAGTCATTTATAAAGAAAGGGGACTATTGACAGCAGGGGGAAAGGAGATTAAAAACAAAAAAGAAATCCTTCAGCTGTTAGAAGCAGTCTGGAAGCCTTCCCAAGTGGCAGCCATCCATTGTAAAGGCCATTAGAGAGGAACAGATCCAATCAGCAAAGGAAATTGGTTGGCTGACCAGGCTGCCAAGGAGGCAGCGACCCAACCAAGCCCCACAGTGGGCCCCGAGTCAATCTTTAAGGTCCTCTTGGCCCCAGAATTGCCTCTGTCCCTGAGATGTAACAAGGAAAAAGATCAATGGGCTCTAAATGAGGGAGGAATAAAAGGAAGGAGGCCTGGTGGAAGCTCCCAGACCAAAGACTCTTTGTCCCCAGCAATATAGCAGTCTAGCTGGTAAAACAACATCATGAGACAACTCATTTAGGAAAAACTGTGCTGGAGAGCTTATTGAGCTGCTACTATTTCATTCCTAAGCTCCCAACCCCTTGTGCCCACCCAAATCAGTGCTAGATGTGTGACTTGTGTGCAAAACAATGCCAGCCAAGGACCAAGACCCAACCCAGGAATGCAGACAGTTGGGACACTGCCCTTTGAAGATCTAGACGTGGACTTTAATGAAGTCAAGTCCTATAGGGTCTATAAGTATTTACTTGTGGTAGTCTGCACCTACTCGGGATGGGCTGAAGCCTACCCCGCATGCACTGAACAGACACGAGAAGTGGCCAAGGCCCTACTAAGAGACATAATTCTGAGATATGGGCTGCCTCTCTCCATAGGTCTGACAATGGGCCAGATTTTGTGTCTGAGATAATCCAAACTTTATCCAGGACACTGGGAATCAAATTGAAGCTTCACACTGCTTATAGGCCACAGAGCTCAGGGAAAGTTGAATGCATGAATTGGGCCCTCAAGACTATATTAGCTAAACTCTATCAGGACACTCAGTTATCTTGGTTTAACATGTTACCCCAGCCTTACTCCGAGCCCAATGCACCCCAAGGTCCTCAGGCTATTCTCCCTTTGAGATCTTATATGGGAGAACACCCCCGGTGATAGAAAATCTCAAGGGAAACCCCCGAAAACTAGCTGACCTGGAGATGTCCCAACACCTTCAGGCCCTGGGAAAAGCATTTCACCATATTGCCCGGGAAACCTTAGAAAGGACATCCATTCCTTTCGGCAATTGGGTTCATCCCTATCAGCCAAGAGATGAGGTATGGGTTAAATATTGGAAAAAAGAACCACTTCAACCAGTTTGGACAGATCCTCACATGGTCATCCTGTCAACCCCTACTGCTGTTAAAGTTACAGGCACATCCCTTGGATCCACAACACCAGAGTCAAGAAGGCAGTGGCTTCCTGTGATGAGAACACCTGGAAAGTTATTTGGGACCCCGAAAATCCCAAGGTCTGGTTCCAAAAACAACGGCCCTCACTCACAAAGGACGCTGAGCCCTGCTCTAGTCACTTCGGAAGCTGACCACACTCTGGCAGCTGGCTGGTCAATGCAGGGCAGAAGCTTGAGGATCTGGCTATCAAAATATCAAAGGATTTTCATCGTCAACGCTGGCCTCTATCCCTAATTGGCATTATTGCTGTGCTCTTCACTACAGGGCTAGCTTCAATTGCACCCCAGGACTGGGATTTAGGTCAGAAGCTGCGGTTAGCTGTCTGTTATCTCACCGTAGTGGGAAGCCTCATTCTTACTAGATGTCTCATAATCGATTCTCCCTACTAACTAAATTGCTCACAGTATAACTGACCCACCTTCATGACAGGCTCAGTTTCTATAGCCGTGACAACCCAAAGATGGGGAGAAAACCTTTTGCTAGTGTTCAGTTATCTGTAATGTGCAGGCTGCTTTGCAGCCTTTTGGTGTCCCTTGCTGTAACAGATGGTGCCATTTCTCATCCATCATGCGCCTGTCAAAATTACAGTCAACCCTTAGAAAATCACTTAATTAACCATCAGCTAGAACAATGTATAGATAGCCAATCCTATAGGCCGATCACCTACTGCCTTCATAACCATGTGATGTATATCCAGGAGCCTGGGTGCCGAAAATGTTTTCCAGTTATGTCCCTCGCTGCCGCTACATTTTCCCCACCAGAGGATCCAAACCCCGGGCAGTATCCCAACACTACGGCATTGCCATCATGTCCCTGTGCCTCCATCTACCCCCAAATGCCATGCAGATGTTACAACCCAGAAGAGTTGTCTGTCTGCCAAATAAATGGAAAAAACTACTGGACAGGGACAATAATGCAGACAAAGGAAATCATGGACCAACTTTGCCCTAAAAAATCAGGCTCGGCTTATTGGCAGTATGACCCAGGTTACAGAGTTAACTTCACTTTAGACCCTTGTCTGTACCAGGTTCCCAATGCAACTCATCGCCTTCTTTTTATTTATTTATTTTTTTTAATTTTTTCATTTATTTTTATTCAGTTCAGTTCAGTTCAGTCGCTCAGTCGTGTCCCACTCTATGCGACCGCATGAATTGCAGCACGCCAGGCCTTCCTGTCCATCACAAACTCCCAGAGTTTACACAAAACTCATGCCCATTGAGTTGCTGACGCCACCCAGCCATCTCAACCTCTGTCGTCTCCTTCCCCTCCTGCCCCCAATCCCTCCCAGCATCAGGGTCTTTTCCAATGAGTCAACTCTTCGCATGAGGTGGCCAAAGGATTGGAGTTTCAGCTTCAGCATCAGTCCTTCCAATGAACACCCAGGACTGATGTCCTTGAGGATGGACTGGTTGGATCTCCTTGCAGTCCAAGGGACTCTCAAGAATCTTCTCCAACATCAGAGTTCAAAAGCATCAATTTTTTGGTGCTCAGCTTTCTTCACAGGCCTACTCTCACATCCACACATGACCACTGGAAAAACCATAGCCTTGACCAGACGGACCTTTGTTGGCAAAGTAATATCTCTGCTTTTTAATATGCTATCTAGGTTGGTCATAACTTTCCTTCCAAGGAGTAAGTGTCTTTTAATTTCATGGCTGCAATCACCATCTGCAGTGATTTTGGAGCCCAAAAAAATGAAGTCTGACACTGTTTCCACTGTCTTCCCATCTATTTCCCATAAGGTGACGGGACCAGATGCCATAATCTTAGTTTTCTGAATGTTAAGCTTTAAGCCAACTTTTTCACTCTCCTCTTTCACTTTCATCAAGAGGCTTTTTAGTTCTTCTTCACTCTCTGCCATAAGGGTGGTGTCATCTGCATATCTGAGGTTATTGATATTTCTCCTGGCAATCTTGATTCCAGCTTGTGCTTCTTCCAGCCCAGCATTTCTCATGATGTACTCTGCATAGAAGTTAAATAAGCAGGGTGACAATATACAGCCTTGACATACTCCTTTTCCTATTTGGAACCAGTCTGTTGTTCCGTGTCCAGTTCTAACTGTTGCTTCCTGACCTGCATACAGGTTTCTCAAGAGGCAGGTCAGGTGGTCTGGTATCCCCATCTCCTTCAGAATTTTCCACAGTTCATTGTGATCCACACAGTCGAAGGCTTTGGTGTAGTCAGTAAAGCAGAAATAGATGTTTTTCTGGAACTCTCTTGCTTTTTCAATAATCCAGCAGATATTGGCAATTTGATCTCTGGTTCCTCTGCCTTTTCTAAAACGAGCTTGAACATCTGGAAGTTCTCGGTTCACGTATTGCTGAAGCCTGCCTTGGATAATTTTTGAGCATTACTTTACTAGCGTGTGAGATGATTGCAATTGTGTGGTAGTTTGAGCATTCTTTGGGATTGCCTTTCTTAGGGATTGTAATGAAAACTGACCTTTTCCAGTCCTGTGGCCACTGCTGAGTTTTCCAAATTTGCTGGCATATTGAGTGCAGCACTTTCACAGCATCATCTTTCAGGATTTGAAATAGCTCAACTGTAATCACATCCACTAGCTTTATTCCTAGTGATGCTTTCTAAGGCCCACTGGACTTCACATTCCAGAATGTCTGGCTTTAGGTCAGTGGTCATACCATTGTGATTATTGGGGTCATGAAGATCTTTTTTGTACAGTTCTTCTGTGTATTCTTGCCATCTCTTCTTAATATCTTCTGCTTCTGTTAGGTCCATACCATTTTGGTTCTTTATCCAACCCATCTTTGCCTGAAATGTTCTCTTGATATTTTTATTATTTGAAGACTAATTACTTTACAATATTGTAGTTGTTTTCTCATCACCTTCTTAATGATACCAACCCCCAACTGTCCAGGGATTGCTGCCTTTGCTTATCCTTAGGAGCTCCATGGTATTTAGCTACACCAGTACCATGAAATAATGCAACAGCCATGGGAATTACAATAGATCCATGCTTACAAGGGTCAGTCTTAAAGAGAATTGGGTTAACTCAAAATGCTCCAGAATGCTTTACAAATGATGAAGAACTAAACCTGTAGGCAATTCAGTCAGGGACAAATGTAATCAGATTTTAAAAGGTGAGTGGCCCACTCATCCAACTACAAACACAATATGGTGACACCCCCATCAAGGCCTTTTCTTTATTTGTGGGACAGATGCTTAATTTTGCCTACTAGTCAATTGGATGGGTATCTGCAACTTAGCTTTCCTCACTCCCCAGATGAATATTGTCCCTAACAAACAGACTCTCACTGTACCTCTGGCAGCACATACACGGTCAAAAAGAGTGATCCAGTTTACATGCCTACTAGTTGGTCTGGGATGACTAGACTAGTTGATCTAGTCAGCTGGGATAGGTATGGGGATAGGAGGAATTGCTTCATCAACCACCTTCTACTATACACTATTCAAGGACTTCACAGACTACATTGAGAGAGTAGCCAAGTCCTCTATCCTTAATTGGTATTATTGCTGGGCTCTTCGTTACAAGACCAACTAGATTCCCTGGCTGAGGTGGAGGTGGTTTTACAGAATAGGAGAGGGTTAGACCTACTGATAGCTGAAAAGGACTGTCAGACGTGAAGGACTTTGCCTCTTCTTGAATGAAGAATGCTGCTTTTATGTAAACCAATCAGGAATAGTCAGGGACATGGCCCAACATCTAAGGGAATGAATCATGAAAAAGAGAGAGGAGCTAGCAAATTCCTGGGGTAACTGGAAAAATATCTGGAGCTGGGCATCGTGGATTCTGCCTTTAACAGGTCCTCTCTTCATGCTCTTTGCAGTGCTCTTGTTTGGCCCTTGTATTCTCAATGCAGTTACCCAGTTCATAACCTCTTGGATTGAATCCATAAAGTTACAAATGGTAACAGCTCAATATAGCCCCCTAAACAATGGAGATGTCCTACCAAAACATGAGATGATGCTTTCTACAATGAGTGATAGAAACATCAAGAGGGGAATGAAGAGGAAAAGTTACAATTTAACATAACCTCCTGCTCCTTCTGCCTCTGTAACTCAGCTTGCTCCTTGCAAAGCCTGGATCATGTAGGTCACATAGTCTCAGAAAGTGGGGACTTAGTGATACTAGGAACTGGAGCTTATCTCACTCACCCTTGTACTGCTCTTTGCAACTGCCAGCTCCTGCAACCCTGCTTAATCATGCCTGTCCGTTTAAAGGTTAGGGATCCCTCTCCTTGTCTTGACTGCTGTTCCCACGCACGAAAAACCTCTTGGTTTAAATCAGCCTATTAGCAGCTACTGTTGCCCACTATAGTCTGTCTAAAAACTCTGTAACCCCTTTGTTCTGGGCTCAGAGCTTGGAGTGTTAACTCCTCTGGGCATGCCAGCATAATAAACCTAAATTCTCCAATTCTTTGAGTGCGGTGCTTGGTTTCTCGATTACTGGTTTCTGCAACACAAGTACACCATCCTAGTCATCCTGGTGGAAGCCAGGGCCATAAATTGGACCCAGAAAGTCGTTGAGTCTTATTAGGTGCCAGCCAGTATATTTCCGGATGCGTGACCCAGTCTGTTCCATACCAGTCACAGTTTTTAAAAGAAATCGTACTTTGGCAGTTTTGATAGGACATCCAGCCTACTTTTCTAGTGTTATTTGTTTGATTATCTTTGGTATGATTTAATTTTCCCAGCAAAGGGGGGACTTCAGGTTTACATGACCAGAGCCTGGTGTTAGCCAGATAAATCTGAGAGAGTCAATTCTCAGGCAGGTTGATAAGAAGTCTGGGGTCCCTGAGGAGAAAGGGGACTGGGACTCTCGAGGAGGAGATATGGGGTCTGAAATTCTCAAGGAGGAGGAAAAGACAAATGTCTTTTCTTCTCTACATTCCTTAGCCTTAGTCACATAAAACATTTTTTTTTCTTTAAGCTGTGAACTGATGATTACACAACAAACAACTCAGTTTAAACTCTGTACTAAGGATTATATAACAACAATGTATCCTGCTTGAGGACAGTTTCCTCTTCTTGAAAACCTTCTGATTAATCCTGTTATTTTAGAATGTATATTATGGGAGTGGATCTGGTAAGATCTTTCAATTGTTAGTTCTAATCCTGTCATTTTAAAATGTAAATTGTGGGAGTAGGTCTAGTAAGAGCTTTGCAAACTTGAGACATTCTTTTGATTTATTGTAGTAACCAATTTAAAAAGTATATAATTCCCTTGCTAAGGCTAGTGAGTGGGGGCACTCTCCATCCCCATTCTGATGTCCATGTCAGAAGCTTTCTCTGTCCTTTTTCACTTTAATAAAACTCTGCTACACGAAAGCTCTTGAGTGATCAAGCCTGGTCCCGGGTCTTGAAACTAAATCTTCTTCGGAGATCACGAATCAGACATCATTCATCGTAAGCTATCAAATCCATCCCATAACAGAGGAAGCATCCCTCTTAATAGTGTAGAGTTTATTTATTTATTTATTTTTTGGACTGGAATTTATGTTCCAATTGAGCTATAGTACCTTAAGAGAAAATTCATATTTATGGCCAGGGTTAGAATATTTGATTGGCCAAGTGAGTGGGTCTTATCTAGCAATATAAGTAATAGCCCAGACAGAACTATAATTCCTTTCTTCTAAAATAAACTTCCTAACAGTCATCCAGTCAGAACCCTAGTGGAAAGATACCCATCAAGGTAAACCAGAGGTACTGGATGCAGGTAACTGACCATAACCTAACAATTTGATTGATTTCTAAAATTTGCAAAAATTGTGTCCATGATAGAAAAACATTTATGTGCTAGTGTCCAAGAGACCAAGGATAAAACTTTATGAACAATTATACAAGTCAGGTCCAGCATCTTGGGTCAGCTGTCTACTTCTGATGTCTTCTTCTTGTCCTGGCGTTGGTGTTTCCTTATTATCAGGGCATTGCTTTAAGGTGAGTGTGAGGTCAGCAGTTCTTTCTATAGACCAGTCTGTTGCAAGAGCCATTTTTAGGTGGGAAAGATAGACCCAAGAGTCAATTCCTTTCAGTTTTGCTGTGCATGAGCTAGTCAAAATAACCTATTAAGGGCCCTTCCATCTAGGTTGGAGGGAGTCCTTTAAATTATGTCAGGCTTGAGGGAATCCTTTAAATGATGTATTTTCTAATATACATAATCGCCTGGTTGTAAGTCATGGGACATTTGATCTTCATTTGAGGATAGATTACTATGATAAGCGTCAGAAACAAGTTTAGATGACTTGTCAATAATTTGATTAAACCTTTAAAAATAATTTATATCCCTTAAGTAATACAGGATCATATAGTCTTTTATCCAATCTCATTGGTCTCCCTATAATAATCTCAAAGGAGACAAATGATGTTTGTCAAAAGGAGTGGATCTGCGGTTGAGGAGAACCAGTGGAAGGGCCTTAGGCCAAGGTAAGGAATAAGCATCAATAATGTTAGCCAACTGAGTTTTAATTGTCTGATTTGATTTTTCCACTAACCCAGAAGACTGGGGGTGATAGGCACAATGGAAATATTGCATAATAGGCCAAATTTCCTCAACAATTTGTCCAGTAAAATGGATACCTCTGTCACTATGTAGTTCAGAGGGGATTTCCCAGATGGGACTCACTCTTTCTAAAAGCAGCCTCCCTATACACTTTGCCATGGCCTTTCTGCATGGTTAAATATTTGAGTACTATGCAGTTAGGGAACTTGGATATTTTGCAACATAAAACATTTTAGTATAATCATTAGAATTATGACTGATAACATTATATCAAGATATATTAGATGTTAGGGATTCCATATAAATCTTGGAATATCTGTATTAGTGATATTTATCTGTATATTACAGCCTAAAGTTCACTTTCAATCACTTGACAATGTTTTTTAATTAAAAATACCAAATAAACTTAGCTTAACATCTGGTTCTGAGGTTCCTCAGACATGTTTCTTTGATGCATCCATCCCAGACTCAACTGGAGGCTAAAAAGCTTAGTTAGATTTTGATTTGGGGAAGTTTGTTAGAAATACCAAAAATATTTTATTCCCCCCCCCCCAAAATATTTTAAAACACAGGATCATGGGTCATTGAAACAATACCTATTCATTTAATCAAGGTCACAAAGAAAATTAACACAGATCATTTAAGGGCACAGAAGCTCACACAATCAATTATCAGAAGGAGCATTTATAACAGACAGAAACACAATTTCCAGTCTTGTACTACCTCACTTAACAAAATCCATTCACTTTAGTTAACTTAAATCTAAATTTAGTTAATCCTGAGGAGTGAAAGTGAAAGTCGCTCAGTCATGTCTGACTATTTGTGACCCCATCGACTGTCCATGAAATTCTCCAGGCAGAATACTGGTGGGGGTAGCTTTTCCTTTCTCCATGGGATCTTCCCAAACCAGGGATAGAACCCAGGTCTTCCACATTGCAGGTGGATTCATTACCAGCTGAGCCACAAGCGAAGCCCTTAGTTGATCCTGACTATGTATAAAACTTTTTCCACAGGATTCCTCCTCATAATCTCTTATTACTTTTTGGATCCAGCCTAGCTCTCATTTTTCATACAAATAAAATTAACAAGCTCACTTTTTTTTTTTGCTAAAATGTAATTTCATTTCTCATATTTTCTTTACTGAAAACATACATTTTATTTCTTTCTGTATTCAGAAAATTTACTATATTATTTCCAATAGCTTTAATTATGTTTAAATTAGAATCCTCAACTCTTAAAAATCTTAATTTTAGAAAAACTATGAAGTATGAAATGAAAATATCTCCTGCCATATTAATAAACAAGATATGTCACACCATCAGTGATTTCTGGCCTCCAAATGTGAATGAGAGCCCCATCCAAAGGATGCTGCCACCCCCCATGGTGACTGCTGAGGAGCTAGGGGAATACAAGAAGCAAGGTGAATAAGGAAACAGGTTTGGCCCAAATAGCTGAGGTGCATATGAAAGGAATGAATTCAGTGAGCCCAGAGTGCTAAATTCCTTAACTTGATACCTGATCTTTAATGTTCAGATTGCCTGCTCCCTTTGTTGCAAACTTGTATAAGGCCTGACTTGCCCTCCTACCTCCTTGGAGCAGTTTGTTTCAGAACTACTGAGATACTCCCTCCTGGACTCAGAGTCCTAAACATTCCCACCAAATAAAATAATGTGGCAGGGAGGCAGCCAATTCTGATTCCATGTTGGAAACTGTTTTTTTGACTTGCTTTTATTATTTTTATTATTTAATTTTTTTTTAATTGGAGGCTAATTACTTTACAATATTGTGGTTGTTTTTGCCATACAGTCACATGAATTAGCCATGGGTGCACACGTGTTCCCCATCCAGACCCTCCCGCTCACCTCCCTCCCCATCCCATCTCTCAGGGTTATCCCAGTGCACCAGCCCTGAGCACCCTGCCTCCTGCATCAAACCTGGACTGGCAATCTATTTCACATATGATAATATACATGTTTCAATGCTATTCTCTCAAATCAGCCCACCCTCACCCTCTCCCACAGAGTCCAAAAGTCTGTTCTTTACATCTGTGTCTCTTTGGCTGTCTCGCATATAGGGTCATCGTTACCATCTTTCTAAATTCCATATATATATGCTGCTGCTGCTGCTGCTAAGCCACTTTAGTCATGTCCGACTCTGTGTGACCCCATAGATGGCAGCCCACCAGGCTCCACCATCCCTGGGACTCTCCAGGCAAGAGTACTGGAGTGGGTTGCCATTCCCCTCTTGGATATGTGTTAATATACTGTATTGGTGTTTTTCTTTCTGACTTACTTCTCTCTGTATCATAGGCTCCAGTTTCATCCACCTCATTGGAAAATGATTCAAATGCATTATTTTCAATAACTGAGTAATATTCTATTGTGTATAAGTACCACAGCTTTCTTGTCCATTCGACTGCTGATGGACTTCTAGGTTGCTTCCATGTCCTGGCTATTGTAAACAGTGCTGCAATGAACATTGGGATACATGTGTCTCTTTCAATTCTGGTTTCCTCGGTGTGTATGCCCAGCAGTGGGGTTGCTGGGTCATATGACAGTTCTATTTCCAGCTTTATAAGGAATCTCCACAATGTTCTGCATAGTGGCTGTTCTAGTTTGCATTCCCACCAACAGTGTAAGAGGGTTCCTGTTTCTCCACACTCTCTCCAGCATTTATTGTTTCTTTGATAGTAGCCATTCTGACTGGTGTGAGATGGTACCTCATTGTGGTTTTGATTTTCATTTCTCTGATAATGAGTGATGTTGACCATCTTTTCATGTGTTTGTTAGCCATTTGTATATCTTCTTTGGAGAAATGTCTTTTAGTTCTTGGACCCATTTTTTGATTGGGTCGTTTATTTTTATGGAATTTAGCTGCAGGAGTTGCTTATATATTTTTGAGATTAATCCTTTGTCAATTGCTTATTTTGCTATTATTGGCTCCCATTCTGAAGGCTATCTTTTCACCTTGCTTATAGTTTCCTTCATTGTGCAAAAGCTTTTTTTTTTTTTTTTTAATTTTTTTATTTTTTTTAATTTTTTTATTAGTTGGAGGCTAATTACTTCACAACATTTCAGTGGGTTTTGTCATACATTGATATGAATCAGCCATAGATTTACACTTATTCCCCATCCCGATCCCCCCTCCCACCTCCCTCTTCACCCGACTCCTCTGGGTCTTCCCAGTGCACCAGGCCCGAGCACTTGTCTCATGCATCCCACCTGGGCTGGTGATCTGTTTCACCATAGATAGTATACATGCTGTTCTTTTGAAACATCCCACCCTCACATTCTCCCACAGAGTTCAAAAGTCTGTTCTGTATTTCTGTGTCTCTTTTTCTGTTTTGCATATAGGGTTATCGTTACCATCTTTCTAAATTCCATATATATGTGTTAGTATGCTGTAATGTTCTTTATCTTTCTGGCTTACTTCACTCTGTATAATGGGCTCCAGTTTAATCCATCTCATTAGGACTGATTCAAATGAATTCTTTTTGACAGCTGAGTAATATTCCATGGTGTATATGTACCACAGCTTCCTTATCCATTCATCTGCTGAATGTAAGACCAGAAACTATAAAACTATAAAACTATAAAACTCCTAGAGGAGAACATAGGCAAAACACTCTCTGACATAAATCACAGCAAGATCCTCTATGACCCACCTCCCAGAATATTGGAAATAAAAGCAAAACTAAACAAATGGGATCTAATGTGCAAAAGCTTTTAAGTTTAATTAGGTTCCATCTGTTTATTTTTGCTTTTATTTCCATTACTCTGGGTGGTGGGTCATAGAGGATCCTGCTATGACTTATGTCAGAGAGTGTTTTGCCTATGTTTTCCTCTAGGAGTTTTATGGTTTCTGGTCTTACATTTAGATCTTTAACCCATTTTCAGCTTATTTTTGTGTATGGTGTTAGAAAGTGTTCTAGTTTCATTCTTTTACAAGTGGTTGACCAGTTTTCCCAGCACCACTTGTTAAAGAGGTTGTCTTTTCTCCATTGTATATTCTTGCCTGCTTTGTCATGGATAAGGTGTCTCTAGGCGAGTGGATTTATCTCTGGGCTTTCTACTTTGTTCCATTGGTCTACATTTCTGTCTTGGTGCCAGTACCATACTGTCTTGATGACTGTTGCTATGTAGTATAGCCTGAAGTCAGGCAGGTTGATTCCACTAGTTCCATTCTTCTTTCTCAAGATTTCTTTGGCTATTTTAGTTTTTTTATAATTCCATACAAATTGAGAAGTTATTTGTTCTAATTCACTGAAAAATACCGTTGGTAGCTTCATAGGGATTGCACTGAATCTATAGATTGCTTTCAATAGTATACTCATTTTCACTATGTTGATTCTTCCAGTCCTTGAACATGGTATATCTTTCCATCTATTTGTGTCATCTTTGATTTCTTTCATCAGTGTTTTATAGTTTTCTATATATAGGTCTTTTGTTTCTTTAGGTACATTTATTCCTACGTATTTTATTCATTTCGTTGCAATGGTGAATGGGATTGTTTCCTTAATTTCTCTTTCTGTTTTCTCAATGTTAGTGTATAGGAATGCACAGGATTTCTGTGTGTTAATTTTATATCCTGCAACGTTACTGTATTCATTAATTAGCTCTAGTAATTTTCTGGTGGAATCTTTAGGGTTTTCTATGTAGAGGATCATGTCTCACTGCAAACAGTGAAAGTGTTACTTCTTCTTTTTTGATCTGGATTCATTTTATTTATTTTTCTGCTCTGATTGCTGTGGCCAAAACTTCCAAAACTATGTTGAACAGTAGTGGTGAGAGTTCTCACCCTTGTCTTATTCCTGACTTTAGGGGAAATGCTTTCATTTTTTCACCACTGCGGATAATGTTTGCTGTGGGTTTATAATATATGGCTTCTATTATGTTAAGGTATGTTCCTTCTATGCCTACTTTCTAGAGGGTTTTTGTCATAAATTTTGAATTTTGTCATGACAAATCATGAATTTTGTCAAAGGCTTTCTCTGCATCTATTGAGGTAATCATATGGTCTTTATCTTTCGATTTGTTAATGTGGTGTATCACATTGATTGATTTGAGAATATTGAAGAATCCTTGCATCCCTGGGATAAAGTTCACTTGGTTATGATGTATGATGTTTTTAAAATGTTGTTGGGTTCTGTTTGATAGAATTTTGTTGAGGATTTTTGCATCTATGTTCATCACTGATATTGGCCTGTAGTTTTCTTTTTTTGTGGCATCTTTGTCTGGTTTGGGAATTAGGGTGATGGTGGCCTCATAGAATGAGTTTAGAAGTTTACCTTCCTCTGCAATTTTCTGGAAGAGTTTGAGTAGGATAGGTGTTAGCTCTTCTCTAGATTTTTAGTGGAATTCAGCTGTGAAGCCATGTGGTCCTAGGGTTTTGTTTGTTGGAAGATTTCTGATTACAATTTCGAATTCTGTGCTTCTGATGGGTCTGTTAAGATGTTCTATTTCTTTCTGGTTCAGTTTCGGAAAGTTATACTTTTCTAAGAATTTGTCCATTTCTTCCAAGTTGTCCATTTTATTGGCATATAGTTGCTGATAGTAGTCTCTTATGATCCTTTTTATTTCTGTGTTGTCTGTTGTGACTTTTACATTTTCATTTATAAGTTTGTTGATTTGATTCTTCTCCATCTGTTTCTTGATGAGCCTGGCTAATGGTTTGTCTATTTTATTTATCTTCTTGAAGAACCAGCTTTTAGCTTTGTTAATTTTTGCTATGGTCTCTTTTGTTTCTTTTGCAGTTATTTCTACCCTAATTTTTGTGATTTCTTTCCTTCTACTAATGCTGGGGTTCTTAATTTCTTCCTTTTCTAGTTGCTTTTTGTGTAGAGTTAGGTTACTTATTTGATTTCTCTCTGTTTCTTGAGGTAGGCTCATAGTGCTATGAAACTTCCCCTTTGCATTGCTTTTACTGAATCCCATAGGTTTTGGGTTGCTTGTTTTCATTTTCATTCGTTTCTATGCATATTTTGATTTCTTTTTTGATTTCTTCTGTGATTTGTTGGTTATTTAGAAGTGTGTTGTTTAGCCTCCATATGTTTGTATTTTTCATAGTTTTTTTTTTGTGTAGTTGATGTCTAGTCTTACTGCATTGTGATCAGAAAAGATGCTTGAGATGATTTCGAGTTTTTGAATTTACGAAGGCTTGATTTATGGCCTAAGATGTGATCTATCCTGGAGAAGGTTCCACGTACGCTTGAGAAAAAGGTGAAATTCATTGTTTTAGGGTGAAATGTCCTATAGATATCAATTAGGTCTAACTTGTCCATTGTATCATTTGAAGTTTTTGTTGCCTTGCTAATTTTCTGATTAGTTGATGTATTCATTGGTGTGAGTGGGGTATTAAAGTCTCCCACTATTATTGTGTTAATGTTAATTTCCCCTTTCATATTTGTTAGCATTTACCTTACATATTGCAATATTCCTATGTTGGGTGCATATATATTTATAATTGTCATATCTTCTTGGATTGATCCTTTGATCATTATGTAGTGTCCTTCATTGTCTGTTTTCATGGCCTTTATTTCAAAGTCCATTTTATCTGATATGAGTATTGCTTATTGCTACTCCTGCTTTCTTTTGGTCTCCGTTTGCGTGAAATACCTTTTTCCAGCCCTTCACTTTCAGTCTGTATGTGTCCCTAGGTTTGAGGTGGGTCTCTTGTTGACAGCACATATAGGGGTTTTAATTTTTTATCCATTCAGCCAGTCTTTGTCTTTTGGTTGGGGCATTCAACCCATTGACATTTAAGGTAATTATTGATAAGTATGATCCCATTGTCATTTAGTTTCTTGTTTTGAGTTCATGTTTATAATCCTTTTCTGTTTCCTGTCTAGAGAAGATCCTTTAGCATTTGTTGGATAGCTGGTTTGGTGGTACTGAATTCTCTCAGCTTTTGCTTGTCTTTAGCTTTTGATTTCTCCTTCATATTTGAATGGTATCCTTGCTGGGTATCATAATCTGGGTTGTAGGTTTTTCTCTTGCATCACTTTAAGTATGCCCTGCCATTCCCTTCTGGTTTGAAGAGTTTCTATTGAAATATCAGCTGTTATCCTTACGGGGATCCCTTTGTGGGTTAATTATTGTTTTTCTCTTGTTGCTTTTAATATTTGTTCTTTGTGTTTGATATTCACTAATTTGATTAATATGTGTCTTGGGGTGTTTCACCTTGGGTTTATTCTGTTTCAGACTCTCTGGGTTTCTTGAACTTGGATGGCTATTTCCTTCCCCATTTTAGGGAAGGAAATATCTCCTCGAGTATTTTCTCATGGCCTTTCTTTTTGTCTTCTTCTTCTGGGACTCCTATGATTCGAATGTTGGGGCATTTCACATTGTCCCAGAGGTCTCTGAGGTTGTCCACATTTCTTTTAATTCTTTTTTTCTTTTTTCCTCTCTGCTTCATATATTTCCACCATTCTATCTGCCACCTCACTTATCCTATCTTCTTCCTCATTTATTCTACTCGTGGTTCCCTCCAGAGTGCTTTTGATCTCAGCTATTGCATTATTCATTATTGATTGAGTCTTTTTTTTTTTTTTTCCTAGGTCCTTGTTAAACTTTTCTTGCAACTTCTCAATCCTTGTCTCCAGACTATTAATCTGTAACTCCATTTTGTTTTCAAGATTTTGGATCATTTTTACTATCATTATTCTAAATTCTTTTTCAGGTAGACTCCCTATCTCCTCCTCTTTTGTTTGATTTGGTGGGCTTTTATCATGTTCCTTTACCTGCTGAATATTTCTCTGCCTTTTAGGTTGCTGTGTTTGTGGTGGCCTTTCTGTATTCTGGAAGTTTGTGGTTCCTCTTTATTGTGGAGGTTCCTCCCTGTGTGTCGGGTTGGACGAGTGGCTTGTCAAGGTTTCCTGTTTAGGGAAGCTTGCGTCTGTGTTCTGGTGAGTGAAGCTGTATCTCTTCTCTCTGGAGTGCAATGAAGTGTCCAGTAGTGAGTTTTGAGGTGTCTGTCATTTGGAATGACTTTTGGCCGCCTGTGTTCTTGAGCTCAGGTTTATGTTCCTGCTTTGTTGGATAATTAGCTTGCTATTTCTTGCTCTGAATCTTGTTGGCTTTTGGGTGGAGCTTGGTTTCAGGGTAGGTATGGAGGCTTTTGGATGAGCTTTTGTCGATTAATGATCCCTGGAGTCAGGAGATTTCTGGTGATCTCAAGGTTTGGTTTTAGGCCTCCTGCCTCTGTCTTTCAGTCTTATTCTTGTAGTAGCCTCAAGATTTCTGCATCCATACAGCACTGATGACAAAACATGTAGGTTAGTGGTGAAAAGATTCTCCACAGTGAGGGGTACCCAGAGAGGTTCACAGAGTTACATGAAGAAGAGAAGAGGGATGAAGGAGATAGAGGTGACCAGGAGGAGAAAGGGGGAGTCAAAAGGGGAGAGAGCAGTCTAGCCAGTAATCAATTGGCTATTTTCTCTCCACAGTCTGGAACACTCAGAGAGGTTCATGGAGTTCCATAGAGAAGAGAAAAAAGGAGGCAGGAGACAGAGGTGACCAGGAGGAGAGGAGGGGGAGTCAAAAGGAGAGAGACCAGTCTAGCCTGTGATCAGTTCCCTAAGTTTTCTCTACAGCCCGGAACACCCAAAGAGATTCAGAGTTAAGTAGAGAAGAGAAGGGGAAGCGATGGGATAGAGGTGACCTGGGGGAGAAAAAGGTGCGTCAAAAGGGGAGAGAGCAATCAAGCCAGTAATCACACTCCTAAGTAAAAATGGGTACTGAAGATTAGATTCTTAAAGGTACAAAATTGATAACAATTACCAAAAAGCAAAGATTAAAACTCTAGAGTAGAGGTCAGTTAGCCTCTCATAAATACAGTATTAAGAAAACAAACAAAAAAAAAAGAAAACAAAACAAAATTGCAAAAGTTATATAAAAAATATGAAATTTGCTTTAAAAATAGGGTATGTTTTCAAGGTAATAGTAGGTTTTAAAAGTGAAAATTAAAGGATTAATAAAGAACTTATAAATTAAAAAAATAAAAAGAAATTAAAAATGATGATAGTAAAATACATCTAGGAATTTCTCTGGAGCTGTTGAGGCCAGTGTGTGGTCAGTTCAGTTTCAGATAGTTCCTTGTTCCACCTTATACTTCTTCTCAAGGTCTATAGGTCCCTTCCAATGTAATTAAGAATCAATGTAACTACAGGGTTTTAATCTGTTGCACCTGTCACTTCCAGAGCCAGTCCCTCTTCTTTGTTTATTTTGGCTTCCTCTGTTTGCAAGTCTTTTCAGTATCTAACTTCCACCCTGACACAAGGGGCATAGGTGGTCATTTATTTAAGCTCACTTGTTCAATTGTGCTGTGGGGAGGAGGAACACTGCATACGAATATCACTGACATGTGTGGGGAGTGCTCGCTGTGTCTGGGTCACACTGGGTTTGCCCCCGCTCACGGTGTGTGTGCTTTCCTGATCTACACTGCTTAGGTTTCAGGTTGCTCCGCTGGGAACTGTCTGAAGTGGGCCCTGGGTTGCATGCACTTCCCATATCTATGCTGTTCAGGTTCAGGTTCTTGGGTACTCTACAAAGGCACAGGCTCAGTTGGGCCTGATTTTTGTGTCCACGTTTTGTGCCCTTCCCAGGTCCGAGCAGCTCAGGTGACTAGGTGCTTAGCAAGTGCACACTCCCCAGGTGTGGTGCATCTTATCACCTCCCCAGTCCCAGCCGCTCAGTTTCCTGGGTGTGCAGCTGCATCTCAGGTGTGCCATGTGTCTCTTCTGGGGAGCTGATCCCTGGCTACAACAGATGTCAGCCGTCCAGGATCCCAGGAAGACTTGGTTAGAGACTGAGAGCCTGCTTGTTGTTTAGTAGGGTATGATGTCTCTGGGGCCGAGTGTGCCCCTTTCCTTCTGACTCTGGCTGGTGCCCGCCTGCCTCCCTGCCTCTGGTGGGGGATGGGCCAGTCCACAGCCAGCTAGCTCTCCTCTGGTACTTGCTCAGTCTTTTGTTCTGTGATCGGGCCCAGCAGTGCCTTAGGTTAGAGCTTTTCACGGGAAAGTTCTCTCTCCCTCTCTCTCTTTCCTCTACCACTGCCTCCACCGCCCTGCCCCTGGCTATCCTATGGTTTGGGTTGCTATCTCACGTTAGCTCCCTCAGATTGCCCTCAGGGCATTCAGGCCTGGTCCTTACCCTAAGGAGTGCAGCCCGCGCCTCCCTGTTCAGCCCCCACTTGCTTGTGGCAGACATGAGCGTCTGGGTTACTTCTGTGCTAGGAGTTGTAGATGGACCCATAATTTGTGGGTTTTATTTATTTATTCCCTCCCCCCCCCATTATGTTGCCCTCTGAGATTCCAAAACTCCCCACAGACCCACTGGTGAGAGAGTCTCCTGGTGTTTGGAAACTTTTCTTTTAAGTCTCTCTCCTCAGGATGGTTCTCTGTCCCTAACTCTTTTGTCTCTCTTTTTATCTTTTATATTTTGTCCTACCTCCTTTTGAAGACAATGGGCTGCCTTTTCTGGGTGCCTGGTGTCCTCTGCCAGCATTCAGAAGTTGTTTTGTGGTATTTGCTCAGCGTTCAAATGATCTTTTGATGAGTTTGTGGGGGAGAAAGTGGTCTCCCCGTCATATTCCTCTGCCATCTTAGGGCCACCTCCCTAAATATGTAAAACTTTTAAAATTTACATTCAATAAAGCTGAAAAGGAAAGGAAAGAGGAAGGGAAGGATGGAGGAAGGGAGGAAGAGAAAAACCACCAGACACACAGGAGTTCTCACTCATGGATTTCATAAAAGGTTTCAAAGACAAGACAAAAGGCCAATATCTCTGACTTGCTTTTATTATTATAATCATACTCAATGGCTTGCCTGGAGGACCCTGCCCCTCTGCTTGACTATAGACTAAAGTGCCTTTGTTCAACTTGAGAGTTTAGAGTTAAGCTTTATTTGGAGCAAAATGAGGACTGCAGCCTGGGAGGCATCATCTCAGATAGCTCTGAAAGATTGTTCCAAAGCAGCAGTGGGGAAAGTCGATATATAAGGTTTTGCTGAAGAGGGAGTTCAATACCATGAAGCACTCATTTTACAAAAGGTTTTTTGTTAGTCATGAGGATCTGATGTCACCATGAAGGGAATGGTGCTTCTTTAGATATGAGGAGATACAAAGATTGAGATCATAAAATCTGTTCCTAAAAGCATCCAACTATCTAAAGACCTGTCTCATCAGATTCCCTGGAGCACAGAGTGCCTCACTCCACCTTGAATTTCCTCAGGGATTGTTGAAAGTCAACAGCTATAGCAGCTTGGGGTTCAATCTCCATGGCAGATGGCAAATACCTTTGTTGTTCAGTCGTTGACTGTGCTTTTGGTAAGTGCCAATTTGTAGTTGACATAACCCCTTTGTGGTCATAAATCTGACAATACTTTGGAGGGCATTTCATGACCATTTTGTCTGGCGTCGCTGGGAAGGCTTGTTCCCAGTTCTGAAGAAGGTTTTTGCTGATAGGCCACTCAATGTGCTATTAATGGACTAGATCTTAGTCAAAGATCTCTGGACACCTGTCTTCTAGTTATGATCCAGGAAAGTATTCCCTTTCATTGCATCTTCCCATATCTAGAGTTATGCTACTAAAATCATTGATCATATATTGAGCTATACATTTGATTAGCTGCTTCAAGTCTAGTCATCATTATTTTCATTGGCGCATCAGTCATACACTTGGTAATACAAGAAACAATAATCTTGTGACACAAATATACAAATAGTGTATTTTGTTATATTACTATACAAATATTTGTAATATTACTATACAAATAGTAATCTTGTGATACAAATATAGAAATAGTATAGTTAATAACATTAACTATACTGGAATTAAAAGGTAATATTTTAGCCATGAACTTCCCTCACCAAGCAAGGTTTCTAAAAGATCGTCAAGACTAGGGAATGGGTCACTTAAAGCAGAAATCTGATTTTTAATATGGTTCATCAAATGTGTTACATTAAAGGATTTATCAGGAATGAAAATATAGCATTCACTTTGAAGTATAGTGCAAATATCTCCCTGAGATTCTGTAAGGGGTCAAGGGCCTTGCAGATTTGTAGCACTGCCTTTCTCATCATAGAGCTCTCAGAATTCAATGGGCTAATAGCCCAGTAACTATCATTTAAAGCTTATGAAAGTTGTTAAGGCTTCAAATGCAAAAAGGCAAAATGGTTGTCTGAGAAGGCCTTAAAAATAGCTGTGAAAAAAAGAGTAGCGAAAAGCAAAGGAGCAATAAGAAAAGAGAGATAAGAAAGCCTTCCTCAGTGATCGATGCAAAGAAATAAAGGAAAACAACAGAATGGGAAAGACTAGAGATGTCTTCAAGAAAATTAGAGATACCAAGGGAACATTTCATGCAAAGATGGGTTCGATAAAGTACAGAAATGGTATGGACCTAAAAGAAGCAGAAGATATAAAGAAGAGGTGGCAAGAATACACAGAAGAACTGTACAAAAAAAGATCTTCACGACCCAGATAATCACGATGGTGTGATCACTTACCTAGAGACAGACATCATGGAATGTGAAGTCAAGTGGGCCTTAGAAACCATCACTATGAACAAAGCTAGTGGATGTGATGGAATTCCAGTCGAGCTATTTCAAATTCTGAAAGATGATGCTGTGAAGGTACTGCACTCAATATGCCAGCAAATTTGGAAAACTCAGAAGTGGCCACAGGACTGGAAAAGGTGTTTTCATTCCAATCCCAAAGAAAGGCAATCCCAAAGAATGCTCAAATTACCACACAATTGCACTCATCTCACACACTAGTAAAGTAATGCTCAAAATTCTCCAAGTCAGGCTTCAGCAATACGTGAACCATGAACTTCCAGATGTTCAAGCTGGTTTTAGAAAAGGCAGAGAACCAGAGATCATATTGCCAACATTCGCTGGATCATCAAAAAAGCAAGAGAGTCCCAGAAAAACATCACTTTCTGCTTTATTGACTATGGCAAAGCCTTTGACTTGTGTGGATCACAATAAACTGTGGAAAATTCTGAAAGTGATGGGAATATCAGACCACCTGACCTACCTCTTGAGAAACCCATATACAGGTCAGGAAGCAACAGTTAGATCTGGACATGGAACAACAGACTGGTTCCAAATAGGAAAAGGAGTACGTCAAGGCTGTATATTGTCACCCTGCTTATTTAACTTCTATGCAGAGTATATCATGAGAAACGCTGGGCTGGGAGAAGCACAAGCTGTATTCAAAATTGCTGGGAGAAATATCAACAACCTCAGATATGCAGATGACACCACCCTTATGGCAGAAAGTGAAGAGGAAATAAAATGCCTCTTGATGAAAGTGAAAGAGGAGAGTGAAAAAGTTGGCTTAAAGCTCAACATTCAGAAAACTAAGATCAAGGCATCTGGTCCCATCACTTCATGTGAAATAGATAGGGAAACTGTGGAAACAGTGTCAAGCTTTATTTTTTTTTTTTTGGGGGGGGGGCTCCAAAATCACTGCAGATGGTGATTGTAGCCATGAAATTAAAAGACGCTTACTCCTTGGAGGGAAAGTTATGACCAATCTAGAAAGCATATTAAAAAGCAGAGATATTACTTTGCCAACAAAGGTCTGTTTAGCCAAGGTTATGGTTTTTCTAGTGGTCATGTATGGATGTGAGAGTTGGACTGTGAAGAAAGCTGAGTGCCAAAAAATTGATGCTTTTGAACTGGTGTGTTGGAGAAGACTCTTGAGAGTCCCTTGGACTGCAAGGAGATCCAACCAGTCCATCCTCAAGAACATCAGTCCTGGGTGTTCATTGGAAGGACTGATGCTGAAGCTGAAACTCCAGTACTTTGGCCACCTCATGCGAAGAGTTGACTCATTGGAAAAGACCCTGATGCTGGGAGGGATTGGGAGCAGGAGGAGAAGGGGACAACAGAGGTTGAGATGGCTGGATGGCATCACTGACTCGATGGACATGAGTTTGAGTAAACTCTGGGAGTTTGTGATTGACAGGGAGGCCTGGCGTGCTGCGATTCATGGGGTCGTAAAGAGTGGGACACGACTGAGCGACTGAACTGAACTGAAGGCTTCAACATGGCGAATTACATCCTCCAACCCCAGTGAAGGCACAGGCGCACGTGCACACACACACACACACGAAGCTGTTAAATGGTCATATCAGAATACAGATCTTTGACCCATTGGGATCATACCAGTCATAGATTGTTTGAGGTTACCTCTAATTTTTTAACATGTATGACATTAAATTTATGGGAATACCAGGATACACCTTTGTATCCATCCCTGTAGATATCAAGACCATAAAAGTGCCACAAATCCAGTGAGTTCCATGCCAATCACTCTCTCTAAGGGTCATCATAGGCATAGTTCATAAAGCACCCAGCCTTGTCTCATAATTAACAGGTTGATCATTTTTAGTATGATTTACCTGTTCCAAACATAGAGAAGCTTTTAAACTTAAATGACCATAGCTTGGTGTTAACCATATAGATCCACGCCATAATTGTGGGATTTTTCCTTTTAGTAAATGAGGGGTTAATTTTTTTTTTTTTTTTTTTTTTTTTTTTTACCAAGACTTAGCTTGTCACTCTGATTGAGTTTGAACGACCCTAAGAGGAAACTTAAATTTATGGCCAGAATCAGAGCAGGTATTTTTAATTCGCCAGGTGAGAGGATTCCCATCTAGTAATATCATTAATAGACAGAACAGGACTGAACTCTCATCTAAAATAAATTTCCTAGGGGATATCCAATCAGAGCCCTGAAGGAGAGATATCCACCAAGGCAACCCAGAAGTACCAGACACAGGAAATTGGCCACAACCCAACAATTGGATTGAGATTTAAACTAGCATAGAATTGTGTTCATGATAGAAAACATTTGATGGATAGGCACAGGTCCAAGGAATCAAGAAAACATTATAAAGGATCATAACGAATCAGGTCCAGCATCTTGGACAAGCTGTCTACTTCTGATGTCATCATCTTCTCATCCTAGGATAGTGCAGCTTCCTCTTTGAGACCCGTAAAGTTATAAGGTGAGTTTGAGGTCAGCAAGCCTCTCTATAGACCAGTCCAGCTTAGGGGCCTTTGGAAGGGGGAGTTACTTCAAGTTACTTCAAGTCAATTTCCCTTCACTTTCACTGTGCATGAGATGGTTAAGAGTAGCTGACAGAAAGGTCCTTACAACCAGGTTGGAGACAGTTTCTTAAATTATGTCTTTTTCCAGTCTTGGTTGCAGGTCATGTGTGAAGCATCTAATCTTCATCCAAAGATAGATTACTGAGATAAGCTTCAGAAGCAAACCTAAAGTGCCCTTTAATAATTTAATTAAATTTTACATTAATATACCCTAACAGCAAAACTCTATCCAGGAAATGAGTCTTAGTAGTTACAGATCTCCATTAACAAAGTGGGATTTAACATTCATTGAAACATCATTTTCTCCCTAAAATCACTGTTGTTTTTACCAACTATTAGCCAAATTAAGAGTTGTTTGTGATATAGTTCTGGTCTCAATAGACTTGGCGTGATGATTTATATAACCATAATTAATCATAGACCTTTTTGCTTTGCTGAAACTTTTAAAATAAAACGTTTTAGGGCTAGGAAAGTCATGCCAAAGGCTTGTCACAGATTTGCCTAACAGATCTGAGTTCCTCCCTTCTCAAGGTCTCCAAAGTTCCTTGAGATTTCTGTACCTGTTAATGAGATAAACTTCCTAACTTACCTTAATAAGTTAGGAATAAATAAAGTTGCTGGAAATTAAAAGATTCCAATCTCTGGAGGGTTCAGATAGAAAAGATTAAATGTTTTAATTTGTTTATAAAACATAATTTTACCAAATTACTATCATAATTAGTTTGAGGGGAAGGTTTTTCTTATACCTGAAAAACACAGATTCACATCAGCAATTTTTCAGATAGAAACCTTAAAAGTTATGAGCATATTCACCAGTTTAATCAGTCATTTTGTTAACCTTTGTTAAGTCATCAGGTTTTCCACTAGAATCCTTACCCGGTTGAGAATCTTGTATTTTTCCAAAAGTCCTTTCTATAAATCTTTTTGAAGAGGAAGCATTTTTTTTGAAACTTGGTTAGTGCTGTGACAATATTTTGAGATACTAACTAGAATTATGACTAATAACATTTTACCCAAACCTATCAGAATTTTGAGAACACCGTATAGTTTTTAGGATATCTATATTAGTAACATTTACCATACAACATAACCCGAGATGTATTACTCACTTGACAATACTTTCCATGTAATACTGTATACAGTTCAGTACATTTCAGTCTATCATTCATGCCCTACTCTTTTTGACCCTATGGATGGCAGTATGCCATGCCTCCCTGTCCATCACTAACTCCTGGAGGTTACCCAAACTCATGTCCATTGAGTCAGTGATGCCCTCCAACAATGTCATCCTCTGAGGTCCACTTCTCTTCCCTCCCTCAACCTTTCCCAGCATTAGGGTTTTCAAATGAGCCAGTTCTTCACATCAGGTGGCAAAAGTATTGGAGTTTCAGTTTCAGCATCAGTCCTTCCAGTGAATGTTCAGGACTTATTTCCATTAGGATGGATTGGTTAGATGGAGGGATTCTAAAGAGTCTTCTCCAACATCACAGTTCAGAAGCATCAATTCTTCAGTGCTTAGATTTCTTTATAGTTCAAATCTCACATCCGTACATGACCACTGGGAAAATCGTAGTTTTGACTAGATGGACCTTTGTTGGCAAAGTAAGGTCTCTGCTTTGTGATAAGCTATCTAGATTGGTCATAACTTTTCTTCCAAGGAGCAAGCACTTTTAATGTCATGGCTGCAGTCACCATCTGCAGTGATTTTGGAGCCTCCCAAAATAAAGTCTGTCACTATTTCCATTCTTTTCCCATCTATTTGCCATGAATTAGTGGGACCAGATGCCATGATCTTAGTTTTCTGAATGTTGAGTTTTAAGCCAACTTTTTCCACTCTGCTCTTTCACTTTCATCAAGAGGCTCTTTAGTTCTTCTTTACTTTTGGCCATAAGGGTGATGTCATATGTATATCTGAGGATATTGATATTTCTCTCAGAAATCTTGATTCCATCTTATGCTTCATCCAGTCCAGCGTTTCTCATGCTGTAAACTGCATATGTTAAATAAGCAGAGTAACAGTATACAGCCTTGATGTACTCCTTTCCCGATTTGGAACCACTCTGTCGTTCCATGTCCAGTTCTAACTGTTGCTTCTTGACTTGAATACACATTTCTCAAGAGGCAGATCAGGTGGTCTGGTATTCCCATCTCTTGAAGAATTTTCCACAATTTGTAGTGATCCACACAGTCAAAGGCTTTGGCATAGTCAATAAAGCAGATGCTTTTCTGGAATGCTCTTGCTTGTTTCAATGATCCAATGGATGTTGGCAACTTGATCTCTCGTTCCTCTGCCTTTTCTAAATCCAGCTTGAACATCTGGAAGTTCATGGGTCATGTACTGTTGAAACCTGGCTTGGAGAATTTTAAACATTACTTTACTAGCATGTGAGATGAGTGCAATTGTGTGGTAGTTTGAGCATTCTCTGGGGTTGCCTTTCTTTGGGATTGGAATGAAAACTGACCTTTTCCAGTCCTGTGGCCACTGCTGAGTTTTCCAGATTTACTGGCATATTGCAGCACTTTCATAGCATCATCTTTTAAGATTTGAAATAGCTCAACTAGGATTCCATCACCTCTTCTAGCTTTGTTCATAGTGATGCTTTGTAAGGCCCCCTTGACTTTGAATTCCAGGATGCCTGGCTCTAGGTGAGTGATCACACCATCATGAATATCTGGGTCATGAAGATCTTTTTTGTACAGTGTATTCTTTCCATCTCTTCTTAATATCTTCTGCTTCTGTTAGGTCCATACCATTTCTGTCCTTTATTGAGCCCATCTTTGCATGAAATGTTCCCTTGGTATCTCTAATTTTCTTGAAGAGATCTCTAGTCTTTCTCATTCTATTGTTTTCCTCTATTTCTTTGCATTGATCACTGAGGAAGGCTTTCTTACCTCTCCTTGCTATTCTTTGGAACTCTGCATTCAAATCGGTATATCTTTCCTTTTCTCCTTTGCCTTTTGCTTCTCTTCTTTTCACTGCTATTTGTAAGGTCTCCTCTGGCAACCATTTTATCTTTTTGCATTTATTTTTCTTGGGAATGGTATTGATCCTTGTCTCCTGTACACAAAGCTCCATCCATAGTTCTTCAGGCACTCTGTGTATCAGATCTAATCCCTTGAATCTGTTTGTCACTTCCAGCGTGTAATCCTAAGGGATTTGATTTAAGTCATACCTGAATGTTCTAGTGGTTTTCCCTACTTTCTTCAATTTAAGTGTGAATTTGGCAATAAGAAGTTCATGATCTGAGCCACAGTCAGCTCCTGGTCTTTTTTTTTTTTTTTTTTTTTTTTTTTGCTGACTGCAGAGAGCTCTCCATCTTTGACTGCAAAGAATATGATCAGTATTGACCATCTGGTGGTGTCCATATGTAGAGTCTTCTCTTGTGTTGTTGGAAGGTGTTTGCTATGACCAGTGCATTCTCTTGGCAAAACTCTATTAGCCTTTGTCCTGCTTCATTCTGTACTCCAAGGCCAAATACTCCAGGTGTTTCTTGACTTCCTACTTTTGCATCCCAGTCCCCTATAATGAAAAGCACATTTTTTTTTTTTGAGTGCTAGTTGTAGAAGGTCTTGTATGTCTTCATAGAACCGTTCAACTCCAGTTTCTTCAGCATCACTGGTCGGGGCATAGACTTGGATTACTGTGGATGGTTTGCCTTGGAAACAAACAGAGATCAGTCTGTCATTTTTGAGACAGCATTTAAGTATTTCATTTCAGACTCTTTTGTTGACTAGGATGGCTGCTCCATTTCTTCTAACGGATTCTTGCCCACAGTGATAGATACAACACTCATCTGAGTTAAATTCACCCATTCCAGTCCATATTAATTCACCGATTCCTAAAATGTCGACATTCACTCTTGCCATCCCCTGTTTATCCACTTCCAACTTGCCTTGATTCATGAACCTAACATTCCAGGGTTCCTATGCAGTATTGCTCTTTATAGCATCAGACTTTGGTTCCATCACCAGTCACATCCACAACTAGGTGTCGTTTTTGCTTTGTCTCTGTCTCTTCATTCTTTCTGGAGATATTTCTACATTCATCTCCAGTAGCATGTTGGGCACCTACCGACCTGGGGAGTTCATCTTTCAGTGTCGTATCTTTTTGCCTTTTCCTACTGTTCATGGGGTTCTCAAGGCAGTTGCTATTCCTTTCTCCAGTGGACCACGTTTTGTCAGAACTCTCCACTGTGACCCGTCCATCTTGAGTGGCCCTACATGGCATGGTGCAAAGTTTCATTGAGTTAGACAAGGCTGTGGTCCCTGTGATCAGATTGGTTAGTTTTCTGTGATTGTGGTTTTCATTCTGTCTACCCTCTCATGGAGAAGAATGAGGCTTATGGAAGCTTCCTGATGGGAGAGACTGACTGAGTAGGAAACTAGGTCTTGTTTTGATGGGTGGGGACATGCTCAGTAAATATTTAATCCAATTTTCTGTTGATGGTTGGGACTGCGTTCCCTCCCTGTTATTTGACCTGAGGCCAAACTATGGTGGAGGTAATGAAGATACTGGCAATCTCCTTCAAAAGTCCCATGCAGGCACTTCTGTACTCAGTGCCCCCAAGCCTGCAGCAGGCCACGGCCGACCCATGCCTCCACCGGACACTCTTGGACACTCCCGGGCAAGTCTGGGTCAGTCTCTTGTGGGGTCACTGCTCCTTTCTCCTGGGTCCTGGTGCACACAAGGCTTTGTTTGTGCCCTCAAAGAGTCTGTTTCCCCAGTCCTGTGTACGTTCTGATGGCTCTATGGTGGGGTTAATGGTAACCTCCTGCAAAAGGGCTTATGCCATACCCAGGTCTACTGCACCCAGAGCCCCTGCCCCTGCAGCAGCCCACTGCTGACCTGTACCTCCACAGGAGACACTTAAACACAGTTCTGTCTCCGTCTCTGTGTGGTCTCTGGGTCCTGGTGCACACAGGTTTGTTTGAGCCCTCTTAGTGTCTCTGGCAGGTATGGAGTTTCATTCAATTCTAAACGTGTTTTCGCCCCTCCTACTGTCTTGCTGGGACTTCTCCTTTACTCTTGGTCATGAGGTATCCCCTCAAAGTCACTTCAGCACTGTGCAGCCACTGCTCTAGCACTGCACAGCCAATTTTGTATACAAAATGAACCTAATTAGTGTAATATTTCTCTTTGGGATATTTCAGAGGCCCTCTGAAGCATCCCAAAGTTTACTAGAAATCAAGTTCTTCATTAGAATGATTTGGGAAGCTTTGTTAACAAATATCAAAAAGGTTTAGAACACTCAGTCAAATAAGATTATAGCTTATTTTGAAACAATAGCTATTCACTTAGCCAAAGTTATAATAAAGGATTTCAGAACAGATCATTTAAGAGGTAAAGAAACTTAAATCTATTATCAAAGGCAGCTTAATATCTGTAGAAAAGGTGTCTTCTTAACAGAAAGAAAAGCTAAATTCAAGTTTTTTCACCAGCTTACTTTACTTAAAAGGTAAACTTAATTATTTTAAACTTAGTCCTGACTATGTACAAAACTCTTTCCTCATGGTTCACTTTCCACAAAACTTATCAATTTCTGTATCCATTACTCTGTTCTTTCATCCTAAAAAGCCACCTGTAAGGCTTACTTCCTTTTCCCTCCACAAAATACAATTCCATTCCTCATACCTTCTTTACTGAAAAAGCATTTCCTACTTTCCTCAAGCAACCAAGAACTGTCTTTTATTAGCATTTTATAGATTGGTGAGAATAAATAAGAGTGATGATTTCTAAAACAAAACAAAACAAAAATTTGCTTTCTTATAGAGAACATCTCAGGATGGCACCAAACACTATTCATTAATGGTGTTTATTCCAAAATCTCTAGTTTCTCTGTAAAAGGAAGTTAGTGTTCAGTAATGAATGTTTCAGAATCTTATTTTATTTGGAAATGAACTAGCTATTCAATAGACTTCCAACACTTAGTTAGCACAACCCTTAGAAATTGAAGTTACCCCAATCTGGAGAGACTATTTTAGACAGACATTCCTAAAGCATAATTATTCTTAATAGAGTTTATCTAAAGCTCATATTCCATTTACATTTTTTAGAAATTTCTTCACTCGAGGTAATTTCCTTGTTGACAAAGTTGTAACAGATATAATAATATTTAACTTCTATTAAACCTAGGTACAATGAAAATATTCTGCTTAATGTTAATTACTCTAAGACATGTATATATTAGTTAGATCAACAAACAAACATTAATATAAGGTATTTAATACTGAATATTTCCCAGTTCACATGAGCCTGAAATTCATTTAGGTTAATTTATCTTCTATTTAGAATTATTTGGTTTATAAGCACTTACTTTTTTTTTTTTTAAGGCCAACTAGGTTAGAGCTCATTTACAAACTGATCTCAGCCATCAGCAATATTATCCAAAAAATCAAAGACACACACTGAGACATACATATATCCAAATAGACATAACAAAAGATCCTATAACTTTGTTTCTCAAACTTAATTATGAATCAGATATAGTAATATGAAACTCACTAGTTGTAAACAAATGGTTGGAATAAGATTTTAAAAGGTTTTGTTCCTCCCTTTTTTTCCTTTTGGTTTCAGGAATTAGAGATGGTCTAGATAAGTGATCCAGAGAACGCTGTCTAAAGGTATAGGAAGAATTATTTCCTCAGGGAAAGAATTCTTAAAGAGATAATTTTTTGTCTTCAGACTTTCTCTGGAGTCTAAAGAATATTGTGACAACATTGTCAAAAATCGTATTTTTCTGTGGTCACAGTTTTATAGCCAGAATTTAGACCAGATAGTGTTCAAATTGGCCCTGATTACAAGGGCAGATTGATCCCAGCAGGGACTGTCCCTCTGGGGAATTGGGGGTCTTGATTTGATCAGCCCTGGGCTGTTGATTATAGAAGAAAGTCTTGGACATAACGTCAGTCCATTTTCCTATGTCAATAAAGATCTAATATTTTTAGCCATTTTTCTTGTCATTGGATCAAAGCTATAGATTGGCCAGTCCAAAAAAAAAAAAAAAAAATCCCCCCCCCCCCCTTCAAGGAATTCCCAGGTGGAGTGTGGAACCTTAGAGTGAGCAATTCCCATATCAGCTCAAGCAGTTTGGACGAGATGTCTGTGCACTCAAACCAAACTAACAATGCCAAACTGAACCAGAACTTCACCAGACAGGAGTCACACTCCAAATGAAACAAAAGGCAAAGAGATGCCCAGAAATCAAAAGCCAGATGGCATAAATGCCAAACATGACTTTCCAGTTCCAATAGATCTGCAACCTGGCAGAGTCAGTGTTAGCAGCCTTTTTAGTTCTGACATAGTTTCAAGCAATTTCTTATTGGCTTCCTGCGAAGAAGTTACTCTATCATTTCCTCATTTAGAAGTTTCTAGACACCAGTCAAGGGAAGCATGACGACCTTTTCTAATTGTGTGTGCAAAAATACCAATTTTGGAATATCAAAAGAACCCCAATTTGGCCATTTTAGGTTGATATCTCTTTCAGTATAATTTGTTCAATTAACTAGGTACTTGCAAGTATGAGCTCTGTACATATTGTACATAAATCTGGCTGGAGTGTTAGTCAGATGCTGGCTTTCTGACACCCCTTTGTTTCTGTTTTTGAGAGTTTCTGTTTCCCATTTTAAGTTGAATTTGTCAGGGATAAAAATCACTAGTGAACTTCTGTAGTGGGCCCGTGTGCTGCTTGTGAGCTTAACTCCTCCAGGAGTCACACCAGAGTCATTTTAGCTTGTCTTACACGTCTCAGATTCTGCCTCCAGCAATCTAAGACCACCATGGCTGCTCAGGTCGCTAAATGCCTAGTTCTTATGTGCAACCCTGGGACAAACAAGTATTTTAATTAATGAGACCACTGCACGGTATGAGGACTAGGCCTCCACCACTCCTGAAAATGTTTCAGTCACCTGAGAAAACCAAAACCGGCCAGAAGGAGTCTTGTCCTTTTCCTTTGGACCAAAGCTCTTCTATATTCTCCTCACTTTTATCCTGACAAATTCTATAATGGCAGTAGAATTGAGGAAAAATGTCAGATCAGCCTCTTACTTAACCACTCAGCCAAGACCATTCAGTCCACTACAATGGAGTGACCTTGGCATCTTTCAGCCGAACTCTGGGTATTCCTCGATTTTTTCCCCCTAATTAACCCCCCCCCCCACCCAGTACCTTTCCACTGAGTGGGTAATTCCCCTGTTGTCTTTCAGCCAGCCCCCCACCCAGTATCTTTTGCCTGGGTGGGAATTTCTCAGTATCTGTCAAGCAAGCCCCACTCAGTGTTTAGACCATGAGTGGGTATTCCCCGGATGTTTCATCCCCCACCCCCACACCACCACACCATATCTTTCCCATTAGGAGGGGACAGGTAACCTGCTCCATTGCCAAATAAAATTCAGAATCTCAACCAGTATGGGAAATTAAAAAACCAGGAGAGACTTACTCAAATTCGTTTCCACTCCCCAAGGAGGCGGATGGGCACAAGGGGTCACTGCTGGTACCAGAGTTCCAGTTCCTTGTGGAGTCCAGTCGAAGTAAAGAAGTCCACTCTGGGTCCCTTTGTGATCACCATAACTGTCAACTAAAAAAGATGTGTAACTTAGGAGTTGCAAGTTAAGTTTTATTTTGGGCAAAATGAGGACTGCAACCTGGGAGGCTGCATCTCAGATAGCTCTGAGAGACTGCTCCAAAGCGGCAGTGGGGGAAGGTCAATATATAAGGTTTTGGTGAAGAGGGAGTTCAATACCTTGAAGCATTCATTTTAACAAAAGGTTTTTTGTTAGTCATGAGGATCTGATGTCACCATGAAGGCATTTAGTGCTTCTCTAGATATGAGGAGATGCAAAGATTGAGATCATAAAATCTGTTCCTAAAAGCATCCAACTATCTAAAGACCTGTCTCACCAGATTCCCTGTAGCACAGAGTGCCTCACTCCACCTTGAATTCCCTCAGGGGTTGTTGAAGGTCAACAGCTATAACAGCATGGGGTTCAATCTCCATGGCAGATGGCAAATGCCTTTGTTGTTCAGTCATTGTCAATGCTCTTGGTAAGTGCCAATTTGTAGTTGACATATGTTAATTTAGATCCACAGACTTAAATATCAGATATCAACTTAATAGTGAATATTCCCAGTTCACTTGAACCTGAAAGTCATCTTGGCCAGTTTTCTTAAAATGTAAGTGCTTTTTATTAAAATTAAATAGAGCCCTTTATAAATCTGATTTTAATAATACCTTTCAGAAGTAGAGATATCTCATATGTATAATGTGTACACAGACATAAACAAACTAGAGATCTCATAGCTTCACTAAAAGCTTAGATATGAACCAGATATTACAATACTGATATCAACTTACAAACAGTTAAACAGTTGGAATAACTTAAAGTTAATTGTTCAGATGATTAAGACTTATTATCTGTAAGGTTTGGCTGAGGAACATACTCAGCAGTTTCAATTTGAAACTGCTGCTTTACCCCCCTTTATTTCCCAGGTCTTGACTGCTTAATTGGACTTATTCTTAGCTCCTAGATGCCTGTATTCATAGTCTGATTTAGACATATGTGAGACAAAGGCAGTTTTCCAAATAACCTTTCTACCATCTAAAGTTACTAAAATCAGAGGTAAGATTTTTAATCAAACTGAATTTTAATTTATGAAGTTCTATGTTTTATAACTTTTAAAACTTTCATAACTTTTTTTAGAGGCTTCCCAGGTGGCGCTGGTGGTAAAGAACCCACCTACCAATGCAGGAGATTTATTAAAAGATGCGGATTCAATCCCTGGGTTGGGAAGATTCCCTGGAAAAGGGCATGGCAACCCACTCCAGTATTCTTGTTGGAGAATCCTACCCACAGAGGAGCCTGGCAGGCTGCAGTCCGTGGGGTAACAAAGAGTCAGACATGACTGAAGCAACTTAGCACAAAGGCACATGTTTTATAACTTTAGAGTTTTAATTTAGCATGTCTTCAAAGGTTTGTATAAGGCATTTAACAAAGATCTCTCTGAGTTTATAAATTAAATCAATGCAAAATCACTATTTTTTTTTAAATATTAACCCTTACATGTTAGTTCTCAGTTTACTTACTTTGTATTACTCAGGTAATTGGTTTCCTCGGTATGGTTAGTTAATAGTTCCTTAGTGGCAATCTATATGCCTTGTTTATTCCATGATATAATTAAATAAGAGCTGTAACGAATTTATGTCAAGCCCCTTTAAATATACCAATTTATACACCTTTACCTAAATTCTACCAACTTCTATACCTTTAACTTTAGTTTTCATAAGGATCCAGTCAACAAGCTTTATTTGATCTTAGAAGAGAGTTTAGAAAGCTTTTTTTTTTTTTGTTGTTGTTATTCCCTATTTTACCTACTTTTACATAGAAAGCTCTGGGATCCCCAGAGTAGCATAGAGCAAAGGAAGTCAGGCCCTTTGGCCTAACTATCCCCAAATAATTGTTGGTCAGATATCTCAGTGTAAATTTTTCTAGCCCCTTAAATATATAACTTTAAACTGGGTAAATAGAACAGACTTTTTGTTTTTTAATGTTGGGGATGAATAGGGGGGATCTCTCTTGGCTCATTAACTTTAGGTAGTGCAGTAATATCAAATCTTAATCACATAAGTGTCTATTTTATTTATACCATTCTAAATACCATCCAAAGGATGTTTTAAAATTCATTTTAGATAACTCTTTTTAAATTTTTTTTAATATCATTGAAATAATAACTAAACTTTCCCCCTCCCAAGTTTTTTTGTTGATATTCTTAATTGCTATTATTAACATCTGTAAGGCACATTGAGGAGAAGGCCTCAATGAATCTTCTTAAACCAGTTTCTCATTCTAAAATAAAAGGTTCTTAGGTTAATATGCCTTTTGTTTATACATTCAAACAAAATAATTGTTTACAATGAGAGCACTCTGGATTTAACAATTTGTTAGTTTCTCAATTTTCAAAGGATCCCATTTGGCCCCCAATAAATTATATCTCCAGAGAGATGCAAATGATTAAGAATGCAAAAAGACCTCTTATAGGCCTAACACAAACACACAATACAACAACCTAGGAAGATCAGACAGAACATTTACATCTCAAAGACACAGAGAAATCTGAGCTTCCCCTTAGAATGCCTTGTTTAAGGTTTTACTAAGCCAGCTTTTTAAGTTTTTACTGCTGCTGCTGCTGCTGCTAAGTTGATTCAGTCGTGTCCGACTCTGTGAGACCCCATAAATGGCAGCCCACCAGGCTCCTCCATCCCTGGGATTCTCCAGGCAAGAATACTGGAGTGGGGTGCCATTTCCCTCTCCAATGCATGAAAGTGAAAAGTGAAAGTGAAGTCATTCAGTCATGCCTTAAGTTTTTACTACTTACACACTAAAGAGCCCCCTCAATACTTAGGGCGAGATTTAATTTCTCCAGTTAACTAGGTACTTGCAAGCATGAGCTCTGTTCCTCATTTCTTTCTAGAACAGAACCACCTCTGTGTTTCTCAGCAGAGCCCCAGGTATTTCTTCTTAACATCCGACTGAGCCTGCCTTCACCAGTGCCTTTCCACTGGGTGGGTATTTTCTCAGTATCCTTCAACTGAGCCCCACCCAGTATCTAGATCCCAGGTGGGTATGTCCTGGTGGTCTTTCAGCTGGGCCCCCTACAGTTCTTCAACTGAGAGGTGGACAGGTACCTGCTATACTCCACTAAATAAAAATTCAAGATCTCAACAAATATGGGAGATCCGAGGATCAGGAGAGACTTCTCAAACCCATTCTAAACTCCAAAGGAAGTGGATGGGCCCAAGGGGCCTCTGCTGGTACCATGGCTCTGGTTTCTCGTAGAGTTCAGGTGGAGGAGAGAGAGCTACTCTGGGTGCCTTCATGTTGGTTGCCAAAACTGTCAAATAAAAAAATACTCACAGCCTAAAAGTTGAGAGTTAGATTTTATTCAGTGCGAATGTTAAGATTTGAGCCCAGCAAAAGTATCTCAGGTGACACGGAGAGCTGACTCTGAGGGGGCAGGGGAGGAGCCAGGCTATATACAAGTTTGCAGCAAGGGGCAGGTAGACTGAATGTGAAAAGATTACTGTTAATAAAGAGAAAACTAAATCTCACACATAAAGAGTTTTAGTGATCTTCTATGCATTGGAAGGAAAGTTATGACCAACCTAGATAGCATATTAAAAAGCAGAGACATTTCTTTGCCAACAAAAGTCCGTCTGGCCAAGGCTATGGTTTTTTCCAGTGGTCATGTATGGATGTGAGAGTTGGTCTGTAAAGAAAGCTGAGCGCCAAAGAATTGATGCTTTTGAACTGTGGTATTGGAGAAGACTCTTGAGACTCCCTTGGACTGCAAGGAGATCCAACCAGTCCATCCTAAAGGAGATCAGTCCTGGGTGTTCACTGGAAGGACTGATGCTGAAGCTGAAACTCCAGTACTTTGGCCACCTCATGGGAAGAGTTGACTCATTGGAAAAGACCCTGATACTGGGAGGGATTGAGGGCAGGAGGAGAAGGGGACGACAGAGGATGAGATCGCTGGATGGCATCACCGACTCGATGGACATGTGTTTGAGTAAACTCTAGGAGTTTGCTATGGACAGGGAGGCCTGGCATGCTGCAATTCATGGGGTCGCAAAGAGTCAGACACGACTGAGTGACTGAACTGAACTGAACTGAACTGAACTGATGTATGGGAAGATGCAAGCATCCAGGTTTGCTGAAATCATGACTTTCATATGGGTCTAGCTATCTGGGGCCAATCCTGCTTTCTTTATTGTTCACATACTAATTCCTCATTTACCCTAAGAGATGGTGAATGTGACAGATGGCCTCCTCTCACATCCTCCACAGCTCCTCAGCACTTACCAGGGAGGAAGAAACTGATAGCTTCCAAATAGTTGACTTTGTTTCACTTGGGCTCATATATTTTCATTTGGGAAAGGCTTGTCCACTGGTAGAGCCTAAAGCAGAAAACATTTCATTTCACATATACTCTTGTGGGTGTTTTGCCTCTCCATGTAAACTTTAGAATCAATTTGTTGATATCCATAAAATAACTTGTTAGAATTTTCATTGGGATTTCATTGAATCTATAGATCAATTTGCAAAGAATTGACATCCTCACAATATTGATTTTTTTCCTATCCATGAATATGGACTATCTTTAAATTTATTTAGTTCTTTTTTGATTCTTTTCATCATAACTTTGTATTAGTTTTCCTTATATAAATCTTGTATATATTTTATTAGATTTACACCTAAGTTTTTCGCTTTTTTGGATGCTAATATAAATGGTATTGTGTTTCAATTTCAAACTCCACTTGTTCATTGTTGATATATAGGAAAGCAATTGATTTTTGTATGCATGCATTAATCTTTCAAAATTGTTATAATTGCTTACTGGTTCCAGGATTTTTTTGTCAATACTTAAGAATTTTTTTTAATGTAGATGATCATGTCATCAGCAAACATAGACAGTTTTATATCTTCTTTGCAAATTTGTATACCTTTTATTTTCTTTTCTTGCTATGTTGCTTTGGCAAGGACATCTAGTACAATATTGAAAAGGAGTAGAGAAGAGAGGGGACATCCTTGCCTTCCTCCTGATCTTAGTGGGAGAGTATTAAGCTTCTTATTATTGCATATGTTAGCAATAAGATTTTGTAGATAGTCTCTATCAAACTGAGAAAGTTCTCTCCAATTTTTAATTTGCTGAGAGGTTTTATCATGAATGACAGATTTTGTTAAGTGCTTTTCCTGCATCTATTGATATGATGATGTTATTTCTCCTTTTTAATCAGTTGATATGGTAGATTATATTACTTGATTTTCAAATATTGAACCAGCCTTCTATACCTAGGGTAAGTCTCACTTAGTCACTGTGGGGTTTCTTATACCTTTTTTTACTTCTTATACTTTTTTGTATTTGATTTGTAATATTTCATTGGGGAGATTTCCAACTGTGTACATAATACATTGGTTTGTAGTACTCTTTTCTTGTAATGTCTTGTTTGGTTTTATATTAAGGTAAAACTGGCCTTGGGAAATGAGTTGGGAATTATTCCCTATGCTTTTATCCTCTGAAAAAGGTTGTAGCTAATTGGCAAAATTTCTTATTTAACTGTTTGGTACAATTCAATAGTAAATCTGTCTGGGTCTGACACTTTCTGTCTGGGAAGGTTATTATTTATTGGTTCAGTTTTATTAATGGGTATAAGCTTAGTCTGATTATCTCTTTTTGTGTGAGTTTTGGCACATTGTGACTTTCATGGTATTACTAAATTTCATCTAGGTTATCAGATTTGTGGGCATAGTCTTGTTTGAACTATTATTATTGTTTTGATATCCATGGAATTTGTAGTTAGTCATTTCATTTATGTTATTGGAATTTGTGTCTTATCTCTTTTCTTATCCTGGCTAAAGGCTTATTGATTTACTGATCTTTTCAAATTACCAATTTTTGGTTCTGTTAATTTTTTTCCATTGTTTTTCTGTTTTCAATTTCATTGATTTCTGCTCTGATTCTTATTATTGCTTTTCTTCTGCTTGCTTTGGGGATTTAATTTGACTGTTTTCTAGTGGAAACAGATGATTGATTTTAGACCTTCCTTCTTTTCTAATGTATATATTCAGTGCTATACAACTTTTTCTAAATGCTGCTCTCACTGCATTCTACAAATTTTGATAAATTGTATTTTAATTGAGTTGAAAATACTTTTAAATGTCAACTGAGATGTCTTCTCTGAATTATGTGTTATTTCAAAGTATTTTGTTTAATATTGACATATTTGGCGCTTTTCAAGTTATATTTTTGTTAATGATTTCTAGTTTAATTCCACTGTGGTGTGAGGGAAGACATTGTATGATTTATCTTCTTTTAATTTGTTCAGTTGTGTTTTATGACTCAGAATGTAGTTTATCTTAGTGTATATCCCATGTGAACTTGAGAAAAATGTATATTCTGCTGTTGTTGGATGAAGCAGTCTATAGTTATTGATTATATCTAGTTGGTTGATGGTGTTTTTGTGTTCAATGACGTACTTATTGATTTTCTATCCACTGGATCTGTCCATTTCTGAGAGGGGTGTTGAGTTTCCAACTCTGACAGTAGAGTCATTTATTTCTCCCTGCAGTTCTATCAGTTTGTGTATTACATGGTTTGATGCTCTGCTGTTATACACATTAAGAATTTTTATGTATTTTTAAATAACATGATCCTTTTCTCACTATATAATGGCCTTTATCCCTGATGACTTTCCTTACTTTGAAGTCTACTTTGTCTGAAATTAATATAGCTATTCTTGCTTTGATTGCTTAGGATGATATACTTTTCTCCATTCATTTCCCTTTAATCTATATGTGTCTTTATATTTAAAGTGGGTTTATTGTAGATGACACATTTTGCATTATGCTTTTTAATCAACTCATAATAGTGCCATTTAATTTGTACATTTAGACCACTGACATTCAAAGTGTGTGTGTATGTTAGTCGCTCAGTCATGTCTGACTCTTTGTGACCTCATGGACTGTAGCCCCTCAGGCTCCTCTGTCCATGGGATTATCCAGGAAAGAATGCTGGAATGGATTGCCATTCCCTTCTCCAGAGGATCTGCCTGACCCAGGGATCGAACCCTGGTCTCCTGCATTGCAGGCAGATTCTTTATCATGAGCTACAAGGAAGTCCTGACATTCAAAGTGATTATTGATATATTTGGATTAATATCTACCATATTCATTACTAGGCTTCCCTGATGGCTCAATGATAAAGAATCTGCCTGCAATGCAGGAGACATGTGTTCAATCCCTGGGTTGGGAAGACCCCCATAGAAGGGAATGGCAACCCACTCCTGTATTCTTGCCTAGAGAATTCCATGGACAAAGGAGCCTGGCAGGCTGTAGTCCATAGAGTGGCAAAGAGTTGAACATGACTGAGTGACTAATACTCAAATTCACTACTCTTTTCTATTTGTTGCCCTTATTCTTTGTCCCTAATTTTATCTTCCACTTTTTTCTGTCTTTTGTTTTATTAATTGAGAATTTCATAGGATTCTATCTTTTCTTAGTATATCATATACACTTTTATTTTTAAACTTGTTTGGAATATCTGGTCCGATAATTATAACATCAATGCCTTGTCTGTTTTTTGGTGCTTGCTGGAGCTTCCTTGGTGGCTCAAATGGTAAAGAATATGGCTACCAATGCAGGAGAGGTGAGTTCAATTCCTGGGTCAGGAAGATCCGCTGGAGAAGGAAATGGAAATCCACTCCAGTATTCTTGTCTAGAGATCCCATGGAGAGAGGAGCCTGGTGGTCACAAAGCATCCATGGGGTCCATGGCGTTGTAAAGAGTAGGACACAACTGAGCAAGTAACACTTTCACTGTCTCTTCAATATATTGTTTGCCTTTTGTGTATGCCTTGTATCTTTTTATTGATGGTTGGGCATGAAGAATAGGATGAAAGGAGCTAATGTTCAGGGTAGAGGAAGTTTCTGTAGCCCTATGGTTAGGTCTTAGTCTTTCAGCGAGCTAATGCCTCTGGACTGTGAACTAAACAAATATTTCTGTTTTTTTTCTCCTCCCTTAAGTGGGAGAGGATGGCTAGTGTGGGCTGGAATTGGGTATTTTCCTTCTTCCATGTGAAAGTCTAGAGCTGGCTAGAGTTGGGTGTTTCCTTTCCTCCAGGTTAGTTAGGTTCTGATAATACCCAAGCAGGTTAAGCTCTGGTTAACTAGTTTCTCCTGAGGGCAGACCTGATTAAGAGGAAGAGAGAGCTCTGAAGTATTTAAAAATCATTCCTTTTCCATTCCCACTGCTGAAAACCTGAGGAGATTTTTCTCAAGCATTTACTATGGGATCTAACTGAGCTCCTGGTGTTATATCTCACAATATTGTGTGATCCCCTATGAGTGAATCCCTCTGTTTTCTAAGCCACCCTGAAATATTTAGCTCACATGTTATGTCTTAGTAGAAAGAAGAAATTATTAGTATGTGCATGTTTATGTGTGTATGCATGTGAACTTGTGTGTACCTCTTTTTCTTCTTCCATCCTCTGCCATCTTTCCTCTCTCTGTTGTGTTGTTTCAGCGGTATTGCTGCTTGTTTTTAACCCTTCTCTTTCTCTTTGCCCAGCAAGTCATTTCTGGTCCCCCCTGTAGTCACTTCCCAATCAATCTTACACACTCCAATCCCATTCTCCATTAAATTCCTGTTAAAAAATAGTTTACTGATTTTGTCTGCTGGTAGTCATAAGTCATATTGCATGTTAGATGAATTTTTAGATTGTTATTGACATTAAATGTATGTCAATGTATCTTTTGATGAGTGCAAGTACAGTAAAATGTTAAGTTCCAGAATTGAATGATTTTTATTTAGTAAAAAATAAGAACATTATTATTAAACAGTTGAGGTAAACCCATGATAGCAGAACAATGGACTCAAAGAAAAAGCTTTTTTCCTCTTCAAAGCTTGATGGTCCATATTACACTATGTGAGATTCAGGTTAATTGAATATAAATATGAAAGGTATAACTGAATAACAACATATATAGATCACCACATGTATTTTGATAATCATCTGTTTCAGATTGCTCAGAGTTCTTACAATGAATATCTGATTTATATTCTCATCAGAGATGTCCAGAAATTAAAGTGAATGTCAAATGTCAGTGGCGTTGGTAAATCAACATATACTAGTTGTCAACCCTAATATATTACTGTATTATATGACTTCCATATTAGAGCTTTTTGTGATTTCACTTTAAGTAAAGCATCTTCATCTTGTAGAGTTAGAAACAAACTAGGCTTTAAATCAGTCAACAAAGGAACTTAAAATTAAAATCACACTATTCTGCATAACTTTATCTATTCCCCTTGCAAAAATTTATCATGAAATACTGGGATTCTTTTTAACATAAACTTGATATTGTGCTCATCAGAATTCAATAGTTTAGATTCAGAAGTATATTTCTTATTCTCTTAGATTTTATGCTATCATGTGTCTAATTGGTATACAGAGTATTGAGCACCACTGACAATTTCTAACGTATTCTCCCCCCTAGTTTCAGTAGTGTAGAAAGTGACAATTAGCTGTATATCACCTTTGTTATTTCCTGTTTCAATTAGATGGAATAGTAGAGCCATCACTTGGGTAGTTGGACATTTTAAGATTGTGTCCCACTGATAAACATCAAAGACTTCTAATTACATGTGCTACAGAAAACTAAGATCATGGCATCCGGTCCCATCACTTCATGGCAAATAGATGGGGAAACAGTGGAAACAGTGGTTGACTTTATTTTTCTCCAAAATCACTGCAGATGGTGATTGCAGCCATGAAATTAAAAGACACTTCCTCCTTGGAAGGAAAGTTATGACCAACCTAGATAGCATATTAAAAAGCAGAGACATTACTTTGCCAACAAAGGTCCGTCTAGTCAAGGCTATGGTTTTTCCAGTGGTTGTGTATGGATGTGAGAGTTGGACTGTAAAGAAAGCTGAGCCCTGAAGAATTGATCCTTTTGAACTGTGGTGTTGGAGAAGACTCTTGAGAGTCCCTTGGACTGAAAGGAGATCCAACCAGCCCATCCTAAAGGAGATCAGTCCTGGGTGTTCATTGGAAGGACTGATGTTGAAACTGAAACACCAATACTTTGGCCACCTGATGTGAGGCGCTGACTCATTGGAAAAGACCCTGATGCTGGGAAAGATTGAGGGCGGGAGGAGAAGGGGACAACAGAGGATGAGATGGTTGGATGGCATCACCGACTCAATGGACATGGGCTTGGGTGGACTCCGGAAGTTGGTGATGGACAGGGAGGCCTGGTGTGCTGCAGTTCATGGGGTCATAAAGAGTCAGACACGGCAGAGCGACTCAACTGAACTGAACTAATGCTTTATAGTGCTGTTAGGGGTTTAATTTAATGGAGCTTTCAGAATCAAATGAGTCTTGTGTTGATGCCTTAAGTACTTGAAAAGGAACTATCATCAGTTTATAGTACCTTATTAACCAGATCAAGAAATCCCTCAGACTAGCAGAGAAGAGGTAAAAATGGATATTACAAGCATTTTATACAGTATGGCAAGAAGGAAGTCTTAAAATGTGTCTATTGATTAATTTCATAAAACTCGTGAGTAAGACAACCAGAATAACCTGTACTATTGCTCTGCAATATTACTGTATATTTGAAATCACTTACTTTCTTCTTTCTCAAATTCTATGTTACTACTGAGGCTTGAAGTAGTAAATCCATGAATGGATTTTAACTGGAGATGGAGAATTTTTAGTAAAACATTTTCTAACAGAATCTAAATTCCTTAACCTGACATTCAAAACCATCACAAATTAGCCCTTACCAACCATCCCAGATTTTTTTCATTTATTCTTGTATATGAACCTGCCATTTTAACATAACTTTTACTCACTCCACTTCAGATATGCTTGTGAAATTTCATATTTGTACCCTTGTTTGTAACAATAACAACTACCACTTATTAAGTATTTATCACATGTCATGCATGTACAAAGTGCTTTTCATGCATTATAACCCAATGCCCTAAGCCTTCATTTAAATATCATCTCTTCTGTAAAACCAGACACAATTTATTCTGTATGCTTCTATAGCACTTTGCTCATGCATCAATCATGTATTTTTCACACTCCATTATAAATAAACTATTGTGACTAGAATACTATCCCCTTGAGAGGAAGCTGCATGTTATATTTGGCTTCAATTGCCCCTACCTAGTACCTAACAAAAAGAAGTAGGACAGACTAGGTGTTCAATCAACATATGTAGACAAGTTATCATTAGTGAGCCACTGTGGATGATTGCTAAGGGAACATGAGCAATACTCAAAGAGTTTATGTTATGGTACAGAAAACATGACAAATGCAAAATAACTATACTACTAGACCAGATGTAGTAAAAACCTTCAGAGATGACAAACTATTTGACAAGATTAGAAAAGAAAGATATGACTTCTGATTTGGTGTGGTTAGGAGATAAAAATACTAGGAAATAGCTTAATGTTCATAGATTTTGAAGTTATTTTGGTCATCATTCAACAAACATTTCCTGAGGGACAGCTGTTTGTCAGACACTGTGCTAGACCCACTAGACAATAAATATAAGACAGAGCTTTGTTTTCTCAGAATACAAAGTCTGGTGTGGGAGAAACATGTGCAAAATGACAATTAAAAAACAACCTGGAAACACAGAAAGGAGCACAGCATACTTTAACACCAATGGGGTTTTTCTAAAAAAAAACAGACACAGTAGTAGCAGGTATTTCAGTGTTAAGAAAGAATTTCTGAAGGAAGTAATGATTGAGCTAAATGGAACAGGGCTGAATTTGAGCAAGGTGTTAGTACTTAATGGCTGTATAACTTCAAAACCAGCTGAGGGATGTATGTGAGTACTAATAACTGAGTTGGCCAAAAAGTTTGTTTCAGCTTTTCCAAAAGAAGTTATGGAAAACCCAATTGAATTTTGGGTCAACTGAATATAATTGCAGGATGCTTATGAAAGTTAAAATGGGTAAAGCACTTAAAGTAGGATGCACTTAGAAGATCCTGTTCAATAATGGTTCTTTTCCTATCCTCTTTCCCTTTTGTGAACTAAAATATTGACTGCCATATCAATAAACAAAGGATGTGCAGCCATCAAGCCACCACATTATAGCCGCGCAGATGGTGAGCCCTGAGGGAACTCAGGAAGGAAAGAAAGAGTGCCAGCCATCTAGCAGTCTACTGCTGTAGCCAACCCCTGATGGTGTACCCTGAGGAGACAGGGTGAGAAAGCACAGGATGCTGGCCCCAGATAGCTGAGATAGCAAAGGAATGATCTCAGTGAGCCTTCTGTCCATGGGATTCTCCAGGCCAGAATACTGCAGTGGGTAGCCGTTCCCTTCTCCAGGGGAGCTTCCCAACGCAGGGATTGAACCCAGGTCTCCCGCATTGCAGGCGGATTCTTTACAGTCTGAGACACCAGGGAAGCCCTCAGTGAGCCCAGACTCTTGCATCTGCCTATATGTAGAAAAGTATTGAATTCTTCAAATTGAGATATTTGGTTTTCTTTTATCAACAATAATCTTTTGCTGTTTCTACTATCTAGTCTTTTGTTGCAAAAACTCTAATATATCCTGGCTCCCTGCTTGCCTCTTTGGAACCATTTCTCAGAGTTAACAGAGATGCTGTGTTCCAGGGTTGAAGTCCTCAAAACGTCCACTGAATAAAACATAACTCTCAGCTTTTAGAGTGTGCTTTTTTTTTTTCAGTCGACATTTTCTTCAGCTCTACTTGTTGCTTTCATATGTGCACATTTACATTTAGGTGCAGCAAGAATGAGACATCAGTCCTCCAAGCTGAAACATACACATGATAAATTTCCTGTTTGGTAAATCATGTACTTTGAAAAACCCTGTCAGTGAAAGCTCTAGCTATTCCTAGATTGAAATTATTTAAAAAGGAAATGTATTAGCTGGTGTACAGAATCTACAAGTAGCATCTGAGTGACCACATTGTTCATTTTTTTAGACTAGATATCTCTTTTTTGTTCAATTCTTCAAAGACTCGTGGCTCCCTTGAATCATCTTACACTGTTATGACTGAATGAATCTCTGTGCAAAGTTCAAAGATTAATTGACCCCAGGGGTGTGTAGTCTGTATGTAAATTGAAATTTTCTATTGGATTTCACTTCTAACAGAGCATGACTGTGATGTTAAGTGGAGCTGGTGTTAAAAGGTAGTAATCTTTTTTACTGAGAAGATACTGAAAAGGAAAAGAAATAATTCCCTGATCAAGCACTTCAACCAGTCGATTAGTGTTGAGGCAGAGATGTTAACCTCTTGTTCTCTAACTACAAAATGGTAGACTGACAATATTCATTAGTGCTTTTCCTTGAAGAAAGCTGCAAAAAAGCATTCTCACCCTGGACATAAGCAATAAAGTCTGAAGCCTCCGAATGCCCAGTGTTCATTGTAAGCTTTGTGAAATCTTGGTCACTGGGTCACCACAGCCCAGTTTCCTGACAACTTAATTTGCAAGTCATTACCACCTGCAAATCAGTCAGAAAGAATCATTCAAATTGAAATAATGCAATGCAATGGAAATCTTAGCCTTTTTATTCCAGTTATTTATCATAAATGGCTTTGTTTTAAATTTTTGTTTGAAACTAAGCAGTATATTGATTAGTTTTCAACAATTCATGAATCACAGTTCAACACAAAGTACTTTAAACTGAGGCAGTCAGAAAATACAGCAGACCAATTTTAGCTTAGCTGCATATATTATAGGGAATAATGATATAAAAATTCTTGTCTTTATCTAAATGCTTCTGATTTTTCCCAAGACAAATGCCTTGTGCCTGTGATAGTCAAAGATGAAAACAGAGATAAAAGTTAAGGGCTAGATTTCGGTGATCTGAGTGGAAGCTTTGGCAAATGAGCAGAGTAATGAGTCTGTGTTTGGTCCACAATAAATAAACTTATTCTCTGGACTAGTTTGTTTATTTATTTATTTATTTTTAATATAAATTTATTTATTTGAATTGGAGGCTAATTACTTTACAATATTGTAGTGGTTTTGCCATACACTGACATGGATCCACCACGGGTGTACATGTGTTCCCATCCTGAACCCCCACTCACCTCCATCCCCATCCCATCCCTCTGGGTCATCCCAGTGCACCAACCACTAGCACCCTGTCTCATGCATCAAACCCAGACTGGCGATCCATTTCATATATGATAGTATACATGTTTCAATGCCATTCTCCCAAATCATCCCACCCTCGCCCTCTCCCACAGAGTCCAAAAGACTGTTCTATACATCTGTGTCTCTTTTGCTGTCTCGAATATAGGGTTATCATTACCACCTTTCTAAATTCCATATAAATGCATTAGTATATTGTATTGGTGTTTTTCTTTCTGGCTTACTTCACTCTGTATAATAGGCTCCAGTTTCATCCATCTCATTAGAAATGATTCAAATATATTCTTTTTAATGGCTGGGTAATATTCTGTTGTGTATATGTACGACAGCTTTCTTATCCATTCATCTGCTGATGGACATCTAGGTTGCTTCCATGTCCTGTCTATTATAAACAGGGCTGCGATGAACATTGGGGTACATGTGTCTCTTTCAATTCTGTTTTTTCTTCAGTGTGTATGCCCAGCAGTGGGATTGCTGGCTCGTATGGCAGTTCTATTTCCAGTTTTTTAAGGAATCTCCACACTGTTCTCCATAGTGGCTGTTCTAGCTTGCATTCCCACCAAGAGTGTAAGAGGGTTCCCTTTTCTCCACACCCTCTCCAGCATTTATTGCTTGTAGACTTTTGGATAGCAGCCATCCTGACTGGTGTGTAATGGCACCTCATTGTGGTTTGATTTGCATTTTTCTGATAATGAGTGATGTTGACCATCTTTTCATTGTTTTTTAGCTATTTGTATGTCTTCTTGGAGAAATGTCTGTTTAATCTTTGGCCAATTTTTTTTTTTAATTGGGTCATTTATTTTTCTGGAATTGAGCTGCAAGAGTTGTTTGTATATTTTTGAGATTAATTCTTTGTCAGTTGCATCGTTTGCTATTATTTTCTCCCATTCTGAAGGCTGCTTTTCACCTTGCTTATAGTTTCCTTCGTTGTGCAAAAGCTTTTAAGTTTAATTAGGTCCCTTTTGTTTATTTTCACTTTTATTTCCAATACTCTGGGAGGTGGGTCATAGAGGATCCTGCTGTGATTTATGTCGGAGAGTGTTTTGCCTATGTTTTACTCTAGGAGTTTTATCATTTCTGGTCTTACATTTAGATCTTTAATCCAGTTTGAATTTATTTTTGTGTATGGTGATAGAAAGTGTTCTAGTTTCATTCTTTTACAAGTGATTGGAGCCTGGTGGGCTGCCGTTTATGGGGTCACACAAAGTTGAACATGACTGACGTGACTTAGCAGCAGTAGTAGACCAGTTTTCCCAGCACCACTTGTTAACGAAAATGTCTTTTCTCCATTGTGTATTCTTGCCTCCTTTGCTGAAGATAAGGTGTCCGGAGGTGTGTGGATTTATCTCTGGGCTTTCTATTTTGTTCCATTGATCTATATTTTTTTCTTTGTGCCAGTCCCATACTGTCTTGATGACTGTAGCTTTGTAGCAGAGCCTGGAGTCAGGCAGGTTGATTCCTGCAGTTCCATTCTTCTTTCTCATGATTGCTTTGGCTATTTGAGGTTTTTCTGTATTTCCATACAAATTGTGAAATTATTTGTTCTAGTTCTGTGAAAAATACCGTTGGTAGCTGGATAGGGATTATATTGAATCTATAGATTGCGTTGGGTAGTATACTCATTTTCACTATATTGATCCTTCCAGTCCTTGAACATGGTACATTTCTTCATCTATTTGTGTCCTCTTTGATTTTTCTCATTAGTGTTTTATAGTTTTCTATATGTAGGTTTTTTGTTTCTTTAGGTAGATATATTCCTAAGTATTTTATTCTTTTCGTTGCAATGTTAAATTGAATTGTTTCCCTAATTTCTCTTTCTGTTTTCCCATTGTTAGTGTATAGGAATGCAAGGGATTTTTTTTGTGTTAATTTTATATCATGCATCTTTACTATGTTCATTGATTAACTCTAGTAATTCTTTGGTGGAGTCTTTAGGGTTTTCTCTGTAGAGGATCAACCCCAAAGAATGCTCAAACTACCACACAATTGCACTCATCTCACACGCTAGTAAAGTAATGCTCAAAATTCTCCAAGCCAGGCTTCAGCAATACATGAACCGAGAACTTCCAGATGTTCAAACTGGTTTTAGAAAAGGCAGAGGAACCAGAGATCAAATTGCCAATATCCGCTGGATCACTGAAAAAGCAAGAGAGTTCCAGAAGAACATCTATTTCTGCTTTATTGACTACACCAAAGCCTTCGACTGTGTGGATCACAATGAACTGTGGAAAATTCTGAAAGAGATGGGAATACCAGACCACCTGACCTGCCTCTTGAGAAACCTGTATGTAGGTCAGGAAGCAACAGTTAGAACTGGACATGGAACAACAGACTGGTTCCAAATAGGACAAGGAGTACGTCAAGGCTGTATGTTGCCACCCTGCTTATTTAACTTATATGCAGAGTATATAATGAGAAACGCTGGGCTGGAAGAAGCACAAGCTGGAATCAAGATTGCTGGGAGAAATATCAATAACCTCAGATATGCAGATGACACCACCCTTATGGCAGAGAATGAAGAGGAACTGAAACGCTTCTTGATGAAAGTGAATGAGGAGAGTGAAAAAGTTGGCTTAAAGCTCAACATTCAGAAAACTAAGATCATGGCTTCTGGTCCCATCATTTCATGGCAAGTAGATGGGGAAAGAATGGAAACAGTGTCAGACTTTATTTTTTGGGGCTCCAAAATCACTGCAGATGGTGATTGCAGCCATGAAATTAAAAGACACTTACTCCCTGGAAGGAAAGTTATGACCAAACTAGATAGCATATTAAAAAGCAGAGACATTACTTTGCCAACAAAAGTCTGTCTGGTCAAGGCTATGGTTTTTCCAGTGGTCATGTATGGATGTGAGAGTTGGACTGTGAAGAAAGCTGAGCGCCAAAAAATTGATGCTTTTGAACTGTGGTATTGGAGAAGACTCTTGAGAGTCCCTTGGACTGCAAGGAGATCCAACCAGTCCATCCTAAAGGAGATCAGTCCTGGGTGTTCATTGGAAGGACTGATACTGAAGCTGAAACTCCAGTACTTTGGCAGCCTCATGGGAAGAGTTGACTCATTGGAAAAGACCCTGATGCTGGGAGGGATTGGGGGCAGGAGGAGAAGGGGGCAACAGAGGATGAGATCGCTGGATGGCATTACCGACTCCATGGGCATGAGTTTGAGTAAACTCCGGGAGCTGGTGATGGACAGGGAGGCCTGGCGTGCTACAATTCATGGGGTCGCAACGAGTCGGATATGACTGAGCAAGTGAACTGAACTGAACTGAACTGAATGTAAAGGATCATGTCTTCTGCAAACAGTGAGAATTTTACTTCTTCTTTACCAATCTGGATTCATTTTATTTCTTTTTCTGCTATTCTGGGCTTGTTCAGAAATGAAAATTTTTATGCTTATGACAATGATAATATATACCTTAATATTCCTTTGCTGTGAATTCTGATTGAAAGTCAGATTATCTTATATGAGAACAGACTAATATCCAAAAATTCAATTTGTTTTGTTAATGCCAGTTCCTTAAATGGTACTCATATAGGAGTAAGTGTAAATCCACAAAAAATAAATGCGTATGTGTTACTATTCTTGAAACACATTCCTATTTGTATGTCTAATTCCTTTTAATTCATAACCAAAAAAGCATGCTGACTCCTTTGGAGACAGAAGAGAGTGATGTTGTACTCCTGTTTTCTAAAATTTGCTACGGCCAAGGTGGTGTTGCTTTTCTACTTGTATTCTCTCTTTACTTTGGAAAATATTCCTTAGTTGATCTTATGACATTTTTCTCCAACCATAGGAATACAGCACAGTTCTCATTAAGTCAACAGCTAGAGTTGACCATAGAGATTGGTTTTTAGCCTGAGAGTACAGTGCCATGAGGTCTGTGGTTCTTCAGCAAGCATTTATTGTTTGCCTTCACGGTCAGCCAAGCACCCTCCTTCTCTCCTTAAATTTTTAAAATTCCTACTACAGCAATAAGTTATCTCAACTAGCAATACGTTTTTAATCCTTGAAATATACAGTTATCTCTGTATTATATTTTTTTCTCTCTGACTCTGGCACTAGTCATTATGCTCTGGTAGTGTTAATTGTCTTTTGTGTACTGGGTCATATTAAATTCCTTAGCTGTTTTTGTGGGCTTCCTTGGTAGCTCAGCTGGTAGAGAATCTGCATGCAATGCAGGAGACCCCAGTTCAATTCTTGGGTCGGGAAGATCTCCTGGAGAAAGGATAGGCTACCCACACCAGTATTCATGGCTTTCCTTTGTGGCTCGGCTGGTAAAGAGTCTGCCTAAAATGCGGGAAACCTGGGTTCAATCCCTGGGTTGGGAAGATCTCCTTGAGGAGGGCATGGTAACCCATTCCAGTATTCTTTCCTGGAGAATCCCCATGGACAGAGGGGCCTGGTGGGCTACAGTCCATGGGGTCACAAAGAGTCGGACAAGACTGAACAACTAAGCAGAGCACAGCTTTTGTAGCAGTTTTAAAACTACTACAGTCCTTACTACAATCAATCCTTTGACTGCAGTCTACAATGCCAGATAACACATTCTTCTAGGATGGTAGTATTGAGATGTTTTCTTTATTCTTTTCAAGTTAGACATATTGATCTCAGGTGGCCTCAGCCGCAATAGCTTGGACCGGGGCTTGGATTCCCAGCCAGAGACTGGGGCTGGCTTACAGTGGTGACAGCACCAGATCCTAGCCGCTAGACCACTGGTCAGTGACAAGAGCCCTGACCCTTTAACTTTCCAGAAAAGAATTTCTACGAAGGCAGAAAGTAGTGAAGCAAGTAAAGTATTTACTAGGAGGAGAAAGAGTACAATACATGTGGAAAGACACACAGGCAGACTCAGAGGGAGAGTCTGAGTCGCCCGACATAGTAGTTTAAATAAATTATATGGGGCATTTGTTCTGGGTTTCCTTTGGTCAGTCATTTGAATTTGCCTGGTGCACAGTCCATATTTGGTATATCTCAGGTTACTTCCATGTATGCACAGGTATCTCTTAGCCAAGATGGATCCTACCAAAAAGATGTCTGGGTAGAACATCCCTTAACATGACTCCCCTTTGGCCTCCAAGAAGCCTTTTCTGTGCATGTGTGGTCAGGGAGGTCTCCTAACTTTGGGAATGAGAAATATGTGGTCTATGCAAGGTCCAGCCTCCTCCCTTAATTGCCCTGCTATCCTTATCTTGGAGTTTTGATCACTAGAGAATAAATCTCCAATTACATTACCCTGGATAACTCATGGGGCTTCCCTCACCTGCCTCCTGACTCAATATGGATTAGACCCTTGCTACTCAAAGTACAGTTGGTATAATCTGGTTTGTTAGCAGCACAGAATCTGCATTTTAGAGTTTATGCATATGTATATTAAAATTTGAAGAGTATAGATGGATCAGTGTCTGGCATACAGTAGATGATAAAATAAATGCTTAATGGAATGAATGAATATAATAAAAATTACAAATGGGTGTTAGAAATTATACTATATTATTGGTTTCAAATTAACTTAAACAACAAATAAGTATTGGTTTTTTTTTAATTCCAAACAAACTTTGAACATTGAAATGTGGAAATAAATTATCAGAAAGAGGATTGATTATTTCCGGAGACAGAAGCTTTACTTTTGTATAAGAAAATTGAAAGAATTATATTATCAGAGAAATGCAAATCAAAACCTCAATGAGGTACCATTACATGCCAGTTAGAATGGCTGCTATTCAAAAGTCTACAAGCAATAAATGCTGGAGAGGGTGTGGAGAAAAGGGAACCCTCTTACACTCTTAGTGGGAATGCAAACTAGTACAACCACTATGGAGAACAGTGTGGAAATTCCTTAAAAAACTGGAAATAGAACTGCCATATGACCCAGCAATCCCACTCCTGGGCATACACACCAAGGAAACCAGATCTGAAAGAAACATGTGCACCTCAATGTTCATCACAGCACTGTTTATAATAGCCAGGACATGGAAGCAACCTAGATGCCCATCAGCAGACGAATGGATAAGGAAGCATGGTACATATACACAATAGAATATTACTCAGCCATTAAAAAGAATTTGAATCAGTTCTAATGAGATGGATGAAACTGGAGACCATTATATAGAGTGAAGTAAGCCAGAAAGATAAAGACCAATACAGTATACTAACACACATATATGAAATTTAAAAAGATGGTAGCGATAACCCTATATGCAAAACAGAAAAAAAGACACAGATGTACAGAACAGACTTTGGGACTCTGTGGGAGAAGGCGAGGGTGGGATGATCTGAACAAGTATACTATCAAGGGTGAAAGATCACCAGCCCAGGTTGGATGCATGAAGCAAGTGCTCAGGGCTGGTGCACTGGGAAGACCCAGAGGGATGGGATGGGGAGGGAGGTGGGAGGGGGGTTCAGGATGGGGAACACATATAAATCCATGGCTGATTCATGTCAATGTATGGCAAAAACCACTACAATATTGTAATTGGCCTCCAACTAATAAAAATAAATGGATAAAAAATGAATGAATTATAAATGTAGTCACAGAGTTTAGATATGAGATAATGTGTCCAGCTCCGGTTTATAAATTATATTACCAAATGACATAGTTTTATTAACTTTTTTAAAAATGGCACAACTATAGAATTAATCATTATAAGGAAGGTTTCTCTTTAAATGAAGCAATGATCATTTTAATACACCATGTTTTCCACTCCAGTATGTGACCAAATAGTGTCTCTGCTTTTTCTGTTGTACTCTGTATCTACTTCCACATTCTGGCTCTGTCCTTGGTCCATAGGGATCAAAATGTATAGCATGACATTATGACACAGAAGGGGAAGAGGACAAGCTTTTTACAAATAAAGATTGATTTGGAGAATTAAGTAGGTGATGAAATGGAATAACAAATGGCAAAAATTGATTGAGCCATCAACAAAATGATTTATTATCAGTTTAAAAAATACACAGATAAATCTGATCAATCTGAAACCCTTAATGAATTAAGTGTGGGCATCTGCTCTACTGTAAATAAATAAGCAAACAAAAATAGTATGTCAAAATTGCATAAAATATTACTTGTATTAGCAAGGGACATTGAAAATAAACAAATTTTTAAAAACTTCAAACTGTCATGTCTCCTGTCCAACATTCTTTTACAGAACTCTTTTTCAAAATTTAATAACTTTGATAAGCAAAGAACAAAATGCAATATATTGTTATGACATGTTTATGTACTTAAAAAACATTTACAGCTCCTTTTTTTTTTTCTCTCCACACAGCTTGGAGAACCTTAGTTCCCCAACCAGGTATTAAATCCATGCCACCTGCAGTGGGAATGCATAGTTTTAACCACTGGTTCACCAGGAAAATCCTTTACAGCTTCCTCTTTTAAAGTAACTGGCACAAACTGGTAAGGTCTTGTGGATTTGCTTTGAGCCTTCAAAGACAATTAGAGTTCAAATCAGTCTTTTCTGTTTTATCAATAATATGCTAATCTTGGATTAAAATCAGTGTTTATGCCTTATGGGTCTCCTTAGGGATACTTAATTGTGTCCCTGGTAGCTCAGAGGTAAAGAATCTGTCTGCAATGCAGGAGACACCAGTTTGATCCCTGGGTTGGGAAGGCCCCCTGGAGAAGGAAATAGCAACCCACTCCAGTATTCTTGCCTGGAAAATCCCATGGACAGAGGAACCTGGCAGGCTACAGTCCATGGGATCACAAGAGTCAGACACAACTTAGCACTATCTTTAGGCAAATTGTGATGCTTCATATGATCTTTTGAAAAGCATTTCTCTAAGACATTAATACCATTTTACTTCCCCCAGATAAAAGACTAAATTAAGGACTCTTTTCCAAAACTCTATTGAATTGCCTTGGATTCTAAAAATACATGGGGATGTTTATGCTTTAGATGTTATTGGACTTACTGAAATATATTTTATTTAAGCTCATCATATTCATTTCATAAGGCAATCAGTATTACAACAAGCATTTCTACTGATTTCAAAAAAGTAAAAAAAATACATGAGTTCTTGCTAATTTTTACAGAAGGCATTCTAATTTGTTTATAGTCTGTAAAACAGTATTAGCAGTTTCAGGACTTTGTATTTTGTATCTGCAAAAAAAAAAAAAAAATGGCCAAAGGCAATTTAATCACTCAAGAATTCTTGACAATATTTTTTTCTGATAAAATTGATGTCTTTAATAGGTTTCATGATGCTAATTGTGAGCTAGTTTTTTTGAACTAAGAATTCTCCACTAGTGGATTAGTGTAAAATACATATTAATTGTCCAGGAAAAAAATAGGAGGAATAGTTAAGCATTTTAAATCTACCCTTATATGCTCTGATTTTTAAATGGCTAAGCAATAAGGATTTTATGACTTCTTAGAAATGGTTCCACACAAAACACACATATTAGCTGTTTTGGAAATGTCCTTGTACAGTTTCACATCATTACTCCTTTTGGACTCTTTTATCCTTGCTGGTTGGTTAACCTTTACAAATAAATGTGGCCTGCTTGTCTTTATTTGGTCAGCACTTCCATCGACAGTTACACATGTTTACTAAACGTTTTAAAACCTTAATTGCCTAGAATGTCCAGAGCTAAACATTCTGTTTACTTTGTTTCTGGGAAAGCTAGGGGTTATATAAAAATAAAACATTTTATTTTATAACTTGTTATTGAAAATATTTGTAAGATATATTAATTGGATTTCTGGTTCTAGAGAGCTCTGTATGCTGAAGATAATTGCATATGTCTTCCTATGCTGGTTGAATGACTTGTAGGGACATATGAACATCAATGATTCATGTGTAACACTCAAACTGTTTACCTCAGATTAGGATTTGAACCTACGTACCTGTCCTCAAACCTAGTCAAAACCCTGCTTGGTACTTGAACCCACGTGGCCAAAACTCAAACCCAGCCAAAACCCACATTCTTCTAACTGAGATCAAATACCTGGTTTCAGGACCTAATGTAGCTCTTGTTCTTGATGTCTCATCACAGAAAGAATTCAGTGAGAGACAAAGTGACAGGTAAGAAGTGGATTTATTTAGACAGAAACGCACTCCATAGACAGAGTGTGGGCCATCACAGAAGGCGAGAGCAGCCTTGGGAGAAACATACTCCACAGACAAGAGTGTGGGCCATCACAGAGGGTGAGTGTGGCCTTAAAATGTAGTGTGGTTAGCTTTTATGGGTTGGGTAATATCATAGGCTAATGAGTAGGAGGATTATTCCAAATATTTTGGGGAAAGGGCAGAAATTTCCAGGAATTGGACCACTTTTTCAACTTTGATGGTTGGCCTTGGAACAGTCATGGTGCTTCTGAGTGTATCATTTAGCTTGCTGATATGTTACAATGAGCTTATACTGAGGTCTTGTTGAAGCTAACTTTTCTGCCATCTTGGATCCATTTGATTCTAACAAGTTTATGTTGTGTTCTCAAGCATGTCATTCTTTGAAAGGTTGTGTCCTGCCCCCTTCCCTCATGTTTCAATCCTATATATTTTGAGGGATTAAAGGATTGAGCTAAATTTTTACTGACTCTGGAGCTCCAGAGCTTTGACCAAGTTGTGTGTGTGTGTGTGTGTGTGTGTGTGTGTTACTGGTTTGCTCAAAATTTTGAGTATTTGAATTATGGCCTATCATATTTTATTTGACATGCAATAAGAAAAGACTGTGAGAGAGAGAGAGAGAGAGATTGAGCTCTAAACATTCTTTTCCAAGACTTGAATAGGACCTTTCACTTATCTGTGGATATTTTTAAGGAAAATAGATCCAAGACTAAATACTTTGTGAAAAATGAAAGCCATCCCTTTGGGAAGATCTAAAGGTTAACTTTTTAAAAATATATATTTATTCATTTCTTTGGCTGCATCAGGTCTTGGTTGCAGTGTATGATATCTTCATTATGGCATGCAGAGTCTTTCATTGAGGCCCACAGTCTTCTCTAGTTGTGGCATGCAGGCTTAGTTGCCCTGTGGCATTTGGGATCTTAGTTCCCTGACCAGGTATCAAATCTGCATCCCCTGCATTGGAAGGTAGATTCTTAACCACTGGACAACTAGGAAAGTCCCTAAAGTTTAACTTTTTAAAAAATGCAAGAACGAAGAAAATAATCTTGCTTGAAACCTTATCAAAAATAATAAAATACCAAGGAGCAGACTTAACCAAAGAGTTGAAAGACTTATACTCTGAAAACTATAAAACGTTGATGAAGGAAGTTGAAGAAAATACAAAGAAATGGAAAGACGTCTTATGTTCATTGATTGGGAGAACTAATATTGCTAAAATGTCCATACCACCCAAGTAAGCTACAGATTTAATGCAATTCTTATCAGAATACTTATGACATTTTTCACAGAACTAGAACAAATAATCCTACAGTTTATATGAAACCACAAAAGACCACAAGTAGACAAAGCAATCACAAGCAAAAAGAACAAAGCCGGAGGTATCATGCTTCTTGAATTCAGACTATACTACAAAGCTACAGTGATCAAAACAGTGTTGTACTGGCACAAAAACAGACCCATACATCAATGGAACAAGATAGAGGGCCCAGAAATAAATTAATGCACATTTAGTTAATTAATCTATGACAAAGGAGGCCATAATATACAATAGGAGATAAAAACAAAAACAAAAACAAAAACACCTCTTCAGTAAACAATGCTCAGGAACAGGACAGCTATATTTAAAACAATGAGATTAGAACATTATTGAATACCATATACAAAAATAAAATCAAAATGGATAAAATACCTAAATATAAGACTGAAATCCATAAAACTCCTAGAGGAAAACATAGGCAGAAATTGCTTTGACATAACTTGTAGCAATAATTTTTTGGATCTGTCTCTTCAGACAAAGGGAGCACAAACAAAAATCAACAAATGAGACCTAACTAAACTTGAAAGCTTTTTCACACCAAGGGAAACCATTGAGAAAGTGAAAATACAACCTAATGAATAATATTTGCTAATGATATGGCTGATAAGCAGTTAATATCCAAAATATATAAACAACTAATACAACCTAATAGCAAAAAGAAAAAAAAAAAACTGATTACAAAAGTGGGAAGGAAATATGAATAGACTTTTTTTCCAAAGAAAACATACAGATAGCCAAGAGGCATATGAAAAGATGCTCGACATCACTAATCATCAGAGAAATGCAAATCAGAACCTCAATGAGATATCACCACATGCCTGTTGGAATGGTATAAAAAGAGCAAAATAACAAATGTTTGCAAGGATGTGGAGAAAAGTGAACCCTAGTACACTGATGGTGGAAATGTAAATTGGTATAGCCACTATGAAAAACAATATGGAGTTTCCTCAAAAAAGTAAAAATAAAAATACCATATGATCCAAACTGCAAGGAGATTAAACCAGTCAATCCTATAGAAAATCAACCCTGAATAGTCATTGGAAGAACTGTTGCTGAAGCTGAAGATCCAATACTTTGGCCACCTGATGCGAAGAGTCCATTCATTGGGATAAAAAAAAAAAAAAAAAAAAAACCACACAAACAACCCTGATGCTGGGGAAGATAGAAGATAAAAGGAAAAGCAGGCAACAGAAGTTGACATAGTTAGATAGCATCACCAACTCAATGGACATGAATTTGAGCAAACTCTGGGAGACAGTGGAGGACAGAGGAGACTGGCATGCTACAGTCCATGGGGTTGCAGAGTTAGACAAGACTTAGTGATTAAACAACAATATGATCCAGCAATTCCACTCTTGGTTATATATCAGAAGAAAAAGAAAGCACTAACTTGAAAAAAATACATGCATCCCAATGTTTATAGCAGTATTATTTACAATAGCCAAGTTATGGAAACAACATAAATGCCCATCAACAAACAGATAAAGAATACATACACACACACTCACAGTGGAATACTACTTAGCCATGAAATAGAATGGAATCTTGCCATTTGCAACAATATGGCTGGACTTGGACAGTAAAATGCTTAGTGAAGTTTGCATACAGAGAAAGACACATACAGTATGGTATCACATGCAGAATCTAAACAATAAGACAAGCAAGTGAGTTTGGTAAAATAGAAGCAGGCTCATAGATACAGAGAACAAACAAATGGTTACCAGTGGGGAAAGGGAAAAGAGGAAGGTCAAAACAGGGGTCGGGGATTAAGAGGTACAAACTACAGTATATAAAATAGATATAATGATCTACTGTACAGCACAGGGAATATGGCCAATGTTTTATAACTTTAAACGGAGTATAACCTATAAAAATAGTGATTCACTATGTGTATACCTGAAACTATATAATACAGTAGACAAGCTATATGTCAATTAAAACAATGGAAGAACCATTATTGAGTTCTAGTTCTCAAAAAAAGTCCATAAAAAAGTTTTACCAAAGCTAAATGGTAAAACTCAACATTCAAAAATCTCAGATCATGGCATCTCGTCCCATCACTTCATGGCAAACAGATGGGGAAACAATGGAAACAGTGACCAATTTTATTTTCTTGGGCTCCAAAATCACCGTGGACTGCAGCCATGAAATTAAAAGATGCTTACTCCTTGGAAGAAAAGCTATGACCAACCTAGACAGCATATTAAAAAGTAGAGACATCCCTTTGCCAACAAAGGTCCGTCTAGTCAAGGCTATGGCTTTTCCAGTAGTCATGTATGGATGTGAGAGTTGGACTATAAAGAAAGCTGAGTGCAGAAGAGTTGATGCTTTTGAACTGTAGTGTTGAAGAAGACTCTTGAGAGTCCCTTGGACTGCAAGGAGATCCAACCAGTCCATCCTAAAGGAGATCAGTCCTGGGTGTTCATTGGAAGGACTGATGTTGAAGCTGAAACTCCAACACTTTGGCCACCTTATGTGAAGAGCTGGCTCATTGGAAAAGACCCTGATGCTGGGAAAGATTGAGGGTGGGAGGAGAAGGGGACGACAGAGGATGAGATGGTTGGATGGCATCACTGACTCAATGGACATGAATTTGGGTAAACTCCGGGAGTTGGACAAGGAGGCCTGGCCCACTGCGGTTCAGGCAGGTGGCAAAAAGTCGGACACAACTGAGCAACTGAACTGAAGGAAACTGACTCTGCCCATTATTATCTGTATATATGACTATTCAGTTTCATGCTCTAATATCCTTATGTATTGAATATTGTCTAGCAATAACTTGCTTCAACTATTTTTCCCCATTTGGAGTTGGTCTAGTCCTATTTTGGCTTCATTGCTTTCTTAAAATTATTTGTTGCTTTAGGTTCATTAGGTAAACTTCTTTTCCCTCCTTGGCTTTGTTTTTCATTTGAAAAAAAAATGTTTTAGGTTATTTTATATTCAAAAATTTTCAGCATATGCATAATGTATGTATCTGAAATAGTGAAAGTTGTATTGCATCATAATGTTGGTGCTTAATATTTAAGAATACTGATCTATAATTTGATATAGGCAATTTATGAAAGGGAGATTAGTCAGTTTAGCTTTTTTTCTTTTCCTATTTAAATATTCATTGGCCTGCTTTTTCTTTAGAATTTCTAGTCTATTTGCAAAAATCCATTTTTATATCCTTTATAGGACTACTGACTAAATGAATTCCTTTTCTTTTTTTCCATCTTTACCCCTTTCTAGGCAAGCCCTGACAAATTGATATTTATGTTCTGTCTTCTCCGCACTCTCTGCTTTCAGTAAGAATCCTCTTTAAATTGCTACAGTGTGGCCAGGCTCAATCTCTGTTTTATTCCATTCCATTTATAGAACTAGTAGCAATGTCTCATGAAACCTGAATGATTCTTACCTTCTTTTATTTTCTTTTAAGTCGGTGACTAATTACCACATTTTATATGATTCTTTATTTTTAGTCAGTTTAATTTTCCAAACTCTTTCTTTTAGATTTCCTCATTTCTCAAAATACTTTTATGTCCTTGTTTTGTTGTGCTTTATCAACTAGTAGTTTATAAACCAGATGTAGTTATAAACCAGGTAGTCAGGGATCACTGAGTCTGAGCTTCCTTCTCTATACACTCAATTGCTTTTCTCTTTCAATGAAGAAATAAATCCAAGTTTTATTTCCTTTGATCCTTAATACTCCATTTATATATAGTTGCTGTCTTAGCCTTTTCTCATAAATTCTGCATTGAGTCAGTCATTTCAAGCACCTTAGTACATTATCTGGATAGTACTTTCTACTCCCACCACCAGGTTGTCAATGACACAGAGAATTCCTAAACTTTATATTGGCCATATAAAGAGTATCATAATAGTTTTGAACCTGAACACTTATAATATTTATGAGGTAAGGTAGCCTACAATGTCAACCATATCATCATTGTATGGTTCAGGTAAGTATGCCCATGACTGAACTGTGTCAGTACATATCCATTTCAAACCACTGTCACAGTCATGCTTTTTAAAACATTATAATTTAGTAAAGGCAAATGTGAGCTGTATAAGGGCAAATTGAAAGTTAGCGATATCTGGAAAAAACCACTGAATTCCCGATTCTCCATCTAGGTGTCTATTATCATCAATAGAGACAGCAAAAATAGACAATAAAGTAGAAAGTGCCCTACATTGAGACCCCAGCTGCCCTTACTCTATAGTCCTAACTTGATTACTTAATTGCTATGTTTTGAGTAAGCTGTGTTATCCATTTGTACTTTAATTGGTACTAGGTATTGAAATAGGCAATTTTGTAAGTACATTCTAGCTTTAAATTTTTGTTTTCTTTAAGAAGCGGGAATTGGATGGGTCTTAGGATCAACCCTGGTCTCTGATTGAATAAATAGCTCTTAAAATTTCTTAAAGAACTATTGTTGGACTGAGGGTTCTGGGAGAGGTATAAGAATGAGTCATCCTCTTTAGATAAGTATTTTGGATTCAAATATTTGTTAGTAGGCAGCTATACACTCTTATCAGATAAATGTTTGCCTTCTCAATTTCAATTGACTGGGCATATACCCTTCACTCTGGAATCTTTTTGTCATAATTTGTCACTTTCTTAAAAGTTAACTTATCCTACTTATGGTTTGTGAGACATTAGATGTCACTGGCTCCTTCACAATTCAGGTCTAACAGCTGTAATTCCTTCTAGGGTCTCAATTAGATATTCTTAACTTCATAATGTTGCTGGGTGCTGCTTCACAGATGTTATTATTTAGCCTGAGGATAGATACATTTTAGTGTTAAATGATCTGATCCCTTTAAATGATGAAATTTGGGGACTTCTCGGGTCTGTTAGATGTGTTTCTGTGACTGTGATTTATTAGCCAAATTTGCTTACTATGTCTCTCTGTCTCAAGACATTTGAAAAATAATATGGCTACCAATTATTAAAATTTGTTAGACTTTGCTGCCATATTTATTATAATCCAAGGAAAAAAGGATCAGAAATGAAATGCATGTTGTGCTTGCTGATCTTTTATAAAAAGGGTATTTGCCTTACAGTGTACCAACCAGCCCATCACTTCAGTTCAGTCACTTAGTCGTGTCTGACTCTTTATGACCCTATAGACTGCAACATGCCAGGACTCCCTGTCCATCAGCAACTCCCAGAGTTTACTCAAACTCATGTCCATTGAGTCCGTGATGTCATTCAACCATCTCATCCTCTGTCATCTGCTTCTCCTCCCGTCCTCAATCTTTTACAGCATCAGGGTCTTCTCAAATGAGTCAGTTTTTCCCATCAGATGGCCAAAATATTGGCGTTTCAGCTTCAGTATCAGTCCTTCCAATGAATAGTCAGGACTGATTTCCTTTAGGATGGATTGGTTGGATCTCCTCACAGTCCAACAGACTCTCAAAAATCTTCTTCAACACCACAGTTCAAAAGCATCAATTCTTCTGTGCTCAGCTTTCTTTATAGTCCACTCTCATATCTGCACATGACTATTGGAAAAACCATAGCTTTGAATAGACCCACCTTTGTTGGCAAAATAATGTCTCTGCTTTTTAACATGCTGTGTAGGTTGGTCATAGCTTTTCTTCCAAGGAGTAAGTATCTTTTAATTTCAGTCAACATCTGCAGTGATTTTGGAGCCCAAGATAATAAAATAAATAATAAAATAATAAGATAAGATAATAAAATCTGTCACTGTTTCCACTTTTTCCCCATATATTTGCCATGAAGTGATGGGACTGGATGCCATGATCTTAGTTTTCTGAATGTTGAGCTTTAAGCCAACTTTTTCACTCTCATCTTTCACTTTCATCAAGAGGCTCTTTAGTTCTTTGCTTTCTGCCATAAGGGTGGTGTCATCTGCATATCTAAGGTTATTGATGTTTCACCTGGCAATCTTCACTCCAACTTGTGTTTCATCCAGTCCATCATTTCTTATGATGTACTCCTCATATAAGTTAAATAAACAGGGTGGCAATATACAGCCTTGACATACTCCTTTCCCAATTTGGTACCAGTCTGTTGTTCCATGTCCAGTTCTAACTGTTGCTTCCTGACCCACATACAGATTTCTCAAGAGACAGGTTAGGTGGTCTGGTATTCCTATCTCTTTAATTATTTTCCACAGCTTGTGGTAATCCACATAGTCAAAGGCTTTGACATAGTCAATAAGCAGAAGTACATGTTTTTCTGGAACTCGCTTCCTTTTTCGATAATCCAAGACATGTTGGCAATTTTATCCCTGGTTCCTCTAACTTTTCTAAATCCAGCTTGAACATATGGAAGTTCACAGTTCACATACTGTTGAAGCCTGACTTGGAGAATTTTGAGCATTACTTTACTGTGTGTGAGATGAGCGCAATTGTGTGGTAGTTTGTGCATTCTTTGGCATTGGCTTTCTTTGGGATTGGAATGAAAACTGACCTTTTCCAGTCTTGTGGCCACTGCTGAGTTTTCCAAATTTCCTGGCATATTTTGTGCAGCACTTTCACAGCATCATCTTTTAGGATTTGAAATAGTTCAACTGGAATTCCATCACCTCCACTAGCTTTGTTCATAGTGATGCTTCCTAAGGCCCACTTGACTTTGCATTCCAGGATGTTTGAATCTAGGTGAGTGACCATACCATCATGATTAATGGCAGTATTGGTTGCATCAAAGACATTCTCAGAGTCCACTAGAATCATTCCCACAGTCTTGCTAGTTTTGACAGCACTGTTGGAGAAAATTCCTGAATTGAACACTCCTATCTATTAAGACACAAGTCATCTAATAGGTCGTTGGAGTATTGAGTACTTGGATACAAATTTCAAATCATGTTGTGATTCTTACTAATTGAGTATCAAAAAGTTGACCTTCCATGGTGGCTCTTTACCTAGAAAAATAAACTTCTTGTAAAACATGATCGACTCTATTGTGTTTAGCATACCCCAAATTAATGAAATGCTTGGCAGTGTCTTGAGAAATTATAGTGTAGTTGACTTTGATAAATGTGTGGCTTCCCTGGAAAGACCTCCAAAGTTGCAGGCAAGTTATACAGTGACTTGATGACATGAGTAGAACTGTGACAGAAATCCATAATGCAAAGTTCAAGATAGCTACAAGAAAAAAATAAAGGATAAAGTCATATTACCGAAGGATTTCAATAGTAATAGCAATAATAATATCTGGAGGTATAGCTGATTGTTTAAAAAATACGTTCATAGGAAATGATAGCATTCCCTTTCTGTATTTATAGAGAGGAAATATTGAATAGCTCAGTAACCACATATCTGATATTAGTTAGAAAGGATTTTGAATAAAGAATTGAATAAGCATTGTGTGCTGTGTGCACGCATGCTGTGTGCTAAGTCACTTCAGTTGTGTCAGACCCTTTGTGACCCTGTGAACTGTAACCCACCAGGCTCCTCTGTCCATGGGATTCTCCAGGCAAGAATACCGGAGTGGATTTCTATGTCTTCCTCCAGGGGATCTTACCTACCCAGGGATTGAACCGGCATCTCTTACATTTCCTGCATTGGCAGGTAGGTTCTTTACCACTGGTGCCACCTGGGAAGCCCAAATAAGCATTAGGAAAATATTATTTTTAGTAAAATCAGTTAGGTGAAAAATCACACTTTGTAAAAATCTAAGCAAGGTGTTGCAATTAAGAAATGGGAGCTAGTTTCAGAGAAAACTAATTTTGGTTACAAATTGTAATTTATATATTTGTATTTTGCATGTTTGATTACTGTGAAATGTTAGACAACTGAAAATTATAATTGAAGTATTAGAATATCTGTGGGGAAGATGTTTGTATTGCCTAACTGTGCTTAGCAGAAGAAGATAGTAGAATCGTGTGAGGTAGGTTGTTAATAATTAAATTTATATTTACATTGCATTTGCTTGACTAGTGGATACTGTTTTGTTTGGTATCTAAGTTTAGATACTTATTTGAATTTAATGGTCAAACTCAAACCTTTGGAAACATCAAATTTTAAGTCATGATGTGTGTAAAGAATCTTTGTTTCTAATTCCTACAAACAAACCCAAATGTTGAATCTTGTACTTTTATTTTCTTGTAAAGACCTTAAATTTTAGAGTGGTTTTAAGTTTACAACAAACTTGAGATGAAGGTATAGAGCATTCTTGTGTACCCTCTACCTCCTCACATATATAGCTTCCCCCATTACCAACACTGCACACCAGAATGACACATTCTTTCATCAAGGGTGAACCTACATTGACCTACATAGTCACCTAAAGTCCATAGTTTACCTTAGAGTTTATTCTTGGTGTTGTATTTTCTACAGTTTTAGATAGATGTATAATGACATATAACCATCATTATAATATCACACATAATATTTTTAATTCCTTAAAAATACTCTCTGCTCTGATTATTCATTTCTCTGTGCTATCCACCCTTGGCAATCATTGATCTTTTTATTGTCCCCAGAGTTTTGCTTTTTCCAGAATGTTATGCAGTTGGAATTGTACATTATGCAGTCTTTTCAGATTGGCTTCTTTCACTGAGTAATACACATTTAAGTTTCTTCCGTGTCTTTTCATGGATTGGTAGCTCATTTCTTTTTCAGTTCAGTCACTCAGTTGTGTCCAACTCTTTGCGACCCCATGAATTTCTTTTTAGTGCTTAATAATATTCCATTGTCTCGATGTACCACTGTTCATTTATCCCTCTGCCTCTTGAAGGATATTCGGTTGTTTTGCAGTTTGGGCTGTTATCAATAAAGCTGCTATTAACATCTCTGTGCAGGTTTTTGTGTGGACATAAGTTTTCAACTCCTTTGGGTAAAAGACCAAGGAACACGATTGCTAAATACTATGGTAAGAGTATGTTTAGCTCTGTAAGAAACTGCCAAACTGTTTTTCAGAACGTGGCTGTTTTTTTCAGAATGTGACCATTTTGCAGTCCCACCAGCAGTGAATGAGAATTCCTATTGCTCCATTTTCTCACCAGCATTTAGTGGTTTCAGTGTTCTGCATATTGTCCATTCCAGTAGATATGTACAGGTATCTTCTTCCTGTTCCAATTAGTATTTCTTTGTATGCATATGATGTGGCATCTTTTCATATGCTTATTTGCTATTTATATATCTTCTTTGACAGGCTTTCCTGGTAGCTCAGTTGGTAAAGAATCTGCCTGCAATGCAATAGACCCCAATCCAATTCCTGGGTGGGGAAGATCCACTGGAGAAGGGATAGGCTACCCACTCCAATATTCTTGGGCTTCCCTTGTGGCTCAGCTGGTAAAGAATCCACCTGTAATGCAAAAGACCTGGGTTTGATGAAGTGTCTGTTATGGTCTTTGGCCCATTTTTAAAATTGGGTGACTCATTTTCTTATTGTTGAGTTTTAAGTGTTCTTTGTATATTTTGAATGACAGTACTTTACCATGTATCTTTTGCAAATATTTTCTCCTAGTCTATGACTTGTCTTCTAATTCTCTTGCTATTACCTTTCACAGAGCAGAAGTATTTTTTTTTTTTTTTAATGAAGTCCAACTTAACCATTATTTCTGAGAACCACAAGTGCCAAGGGAAGGAGTGAGAAGATTGATGCCTCATCTCAAGAAATAAGGCAGGAATGGCTGAGGCTGACTTCTTCCTTCCTTTGTCTTTTTGAAATATGTAGGCCCTCAACATTGGATGATGCCTACCTATGCTGAGGATAGCACACTGCTTAACTGTGTTCCCCAATCCACACGCCAGCTTCACCTGGAAATTCTATTACAGACACACTGAGAAATAATGTTTAGCCAAGTATTTGGGTACCCTGTCATCCAATCAAATGGACACATAAAATTAACACTATCTGGGTAAGTTGGTTAACTGGAAACATTTACATTTGACTTTTGAATTAAAAATTAGATTTGATTTTGAATCAAAAATCCATGGGACTAGTGAAATTCTTAGTGTTTAATAGTCAAGGAAGTTATGCTTTTATGTGCTAGTATATATGCCATCATCAGATGTGAAAAGGAAACTATACAATATCAAGGGATGTAGATGGGATATTTTAGTTACAGAAAACATACTAATATTTTGTATGTTTGTTACATACTTTGTACAGTTTTCAGCATAAATGTACATGTCTTCACATTACTTTTACATACATTTTCTTCTTTTTTAAAAATTAGTTTATTTGTCTGTGCCAGGTCTTAGTTGTGGCACGTGGGATCTTTAGTTGCAGCGTTTGAACTCTTAGTCATGGTATCTAGTTCCCTGATCAGTGATGTAACCCAGGGCCCAGCATTGGGAGCACAGAGTCTTAGCCACTGGACCACCAGGGAATTCCCTACATTTTCTTCTTATGGGATAGTGTGTTAGCACCTATGGTTGCTATAACATAGTGTCACAGACTTGGGGGCTTAAAACAACAGTATTTGTCATCTTACAGTTCTGAAAGTCAAGTGGGTTTCACTGAGCTTAAATCAAGATGTTGGCAGGGCTGTGTTCTTTTCTTTGTTTTTAGGAGAGAATCCATTTTCTTGACTTTGGCAGCTTCTAGAGGCTATTTGCATTTATCAACTCAGTATTCCTTCCTCCATCTTCAAAGCCTACAGTGGCTGGTTAGGTCTTTCTTATGATACCATCTATCTGGTTTTGATTGTTCTGCCTCCTTTTATTTATTTATTTTTCCATTTAAGGGCCCTTATGATTACTTTGAGCTTATTTGGATAATCAAGGATAATCTCCTTATTTTAAGGTCAGCTGATTAGGAATCTTAATTCCATCTACAACCTTAGTTCCCCTTTGCTATGTAATATAACATATTCATGTGTTCTGGGAATTAGGATGTGGACATCTTTAGTAGTAGGGTGTGGAGGGGGCATCAATCTGCTTTAACAAATTATCGCAATTTTAGTGACTTTTAAGAAGAGAAATTTATTCTGTCACTAAAATCAGAAATCTGAAATCAATATTACTGGGCTGAAATCAAGCTGTCAGCAAGTCTGACCTCAAGGAGAAAAACTATTTCCTTGCCTCTTCCAGCTACTTGTAGCTGTTGGTATTCCTTGTTTTTCTTGCCTTGTGGCTGTATCACTCCAAGTTTCCACCTCCATTATTACATCACCTTTTCCTCTTCCATATGTGTAAAAACTCCCTTCTGCCTCTCTCACTGGTGCTTTGTTATAGAGCCCACGTGGAGAGTCCAAAATAATCTCTTCATTTCAAGATCCTTAATTTAGTCCCCATTTGCAAAGACTCCTTTTTCTTATAAGATAACATTCATAGATTCCACGGATGAGAACCAGATATCCCTGTGTGGCCATTATTCAGCCTACTACACAGTCTTTGAATGTGTGGAATTTGTAGAATCCAGTAGAGAAATGAGAAAATCTGCTTTAGAATGCTCTGTTTCCTCAATTTCAGGATCCGTGGGAAGCTTTCGACACATAAGGATAATGGACACAAAATAACAATATAAGAAATTACTGACATGAAATTTTAATATAGGATACTTCTATACATCAAATATACAGGTTAATTCAAGGCATTTGCTGACTTTTACAATGTTCCTATAGTAAATTTGAAAAATTTGAAAAATTTCAAATGCTATGAACTCCACCCTATCTTAAATGTCATGAAAAAAAGAAGTTGGGATTGTATTCTCACACTGTCATTACTCTTCCTGACCTCAATGTTTGGATCAGTGTTTCCATCTTTCTCTGACCCTTTCCAGCTCTTCCAGCTCAGGACAAGGGACAATGTGCCCATAATATATGGGAATTTGGTCTATCTATCACTCTCCCATAAGCCTGAAACAAAATTGGATTCTCAAAACACTCTATGCTTATTGAGGCATAGTCCTTCTTGAGGTCCTACAAAAATTATTAACAAAATTCTCTACCTTTAGAACCATCTACATGTTGGCATGGTGGTGGTGTCTTATCATCATTATTTCTCAATTCCAGCTGAAGATTAACAGAACCCCCAATACCTTAGACATGACCACTGTTCTATTCCTAATATGAATATAGCTAAGATCATGTCCCCCCAACCTATCAGTATAAGTTAAATCCTTTTTTTTTAACTTGGAAGAATAAAGGAAGAAATCTAGGATTCTAGCTACTTTTATATTTTCTACCTTATTTAGCTCTTTGCCTCACTATCTCAGCTTATCTTTAATGACTTCAGTTACTCCCCTCGAAAGGAACAAAGTCTCTCTGGTCTCCTACAATGCTGTTAACATCAGGAAGAGTTATGTTCCTTGTCAGAAAACAAACACAAAGGGAATGGAATCCTAACAGAGTAATAGGAGCCATGATACATTGAGTAAGTGCACATCTGAAATGAATGGTAACCTCTGGATATTTATATGAACCAAATTACAGACAAAAACTTGTACATCTAGTAATAACAAGGATTGAATAAATCACAAATTGAAACTTTATGATAATTAATGTAAATCTGATCTAAAGTTTTATCAGAAAGTCTCAAATGTAATAAAGCATATTTGCATTGGATTCTATAACCTCAAATTTTGTAGAAGTTATGATCCAAAAAACAATTAAGATTTCCTGAAGATATTTAAAAACATGTCTAGAAATATGTCTATATGTCTAGTAGTTCTTATAAACATTGAGATCACTTATTTTATTTTTATATTCAATTAACATTTTTTTTGTTTTTTTTTTAACATTTTTATTTTAACTTCTTGAAAAATTTTACCTCTTTTGTCATTGATGCAGTACATTTAAATGCCACTCTCCTATTTTATGACACTCTTTGATTAATTGCATTGATTTTAGTTTTAACATACTTTTATCATTATCCACTTGAAAAATCCCAGAATGAATAAATTTATTTTTTAACTTTACAGATTTTAAACAAAGGGCGAAAGTGAAAGTCTCTCAGTCGTGTCCAACTCTTTGCCACCCCATGAACTGTACAGCCCATGGAATTCTCCAGGCCAGAATACTGGAGTGGGTAGCCCTTCCCTTCTCCAGGAGATCTTTCCAACCCAGGTCTCCAGCATTGCAGGCGGATTCTTTACCAGCTGAGCCACAAAAGAAGCCCAAACAAAGGGCAGCTTATAGTAAAGCTTGTTAAGAGTATCTCTACTTTGCATTTCAATGAGAAAAATGGGGCTACTAAAATTTATTTGTTAGTCTCAGTATGGCTTTTAAAAAGTAAGCACTAATACTATTTTAAGTAAAATATTCAAAAATAAGAGCATAAGAGTAAAAAGCTATGTTCAAAATTGCTCCTAAACAAATGGACCTCTTAATAAATTACAGTTCTATTTTGTAAGGAACTGTATGACTTAAGAACCATGAGAAAGCAGTCTTAAAGCAAATGTTTTCTTTGAATTTTTTTTTTTTTTTACTTCTGTATGATAACAAGATATGTGAAATATAAAATAAAAATGATGATCCTAGGAGTTTGCACTTTAGAAAACATATCCATTCTAATGCTGAGGATTCACTATCCTAGATTCATTAAGCTTTCTTTCTTTCTTTTTTTTTTTTTTTATGTTGAAGTATTCCGTGGTCGCTTAGTGGTAAAGAATCCGCCTGCCAAGCAGGAGTTGGATCCCTGGATCTGGAAGATCCCCTGATGAAGGAAATGTCAACCCATTCCAGTGTTCTTGCCTGGGAAATCCCATTGACAGAGGAACCTCGCAGGCTATATAGTCTATGGGGTCACAAAAGAGTAAGACAGAACTTAGCGACTAAAACAGAAACAACAATAGTTGAATTACAATGTTGTGCTAGTTTCTGCTGTACAGCAAAGTGATTCAGGTATACATATACATACATCCATTCTTTTTCAAATTCTTTTCCCATATATGTTATTCCAGAATATTGAGTAAGGTTCCCTGTGCTATACAGTAGGTCCCTGTTGATTATCTATCTTTTAGTAGTATTTATATGTTAATCCCAAAATCCCAATCCATCCTTCCCCCGACATTACCCTCTTGGTAACCATAAATTCAATTTCGAAGTCTGTTTCTATTTCCTAACTAAGTTAATTTGTATCATGTTTTTAGATTCCACATATAAGTGATATATTTGTTTTTGTCTGGCTTGCTTCACTCTGTATAATTTCCGGGTCCATCTATGTTGCTGCAAATGGCATTATTTCATTCTTTTTATGGCTGAGTAATATTCCATTGTACATACATACCACTTCTTCTTTATTCATTCCTCTGTGGATGGACTTTAGGTTGCTTTCATATCTTGACTATTGTAAATAGCACTGCAATGAGCATTGGGGTACATGTATACTTTTGAATCATGTTTTTCTCCAGATACATGCCCAGGAATGGGATTACTGGATCATATGGTAGCTCTATTTTTAGTTTTTAAGGAACCTCCATACTGTTCTCCATAGTAGTTGTACCAATTTGCAATCCCACCAACAGTATGAGAGGGTTCCCTTTTTCCACACCCTCTCGAGCATTTGTTGTCTGTAGGCTTTTTGATGATGACCATTCTGACTGGTGACTCGTAGTTTTGATATACAATTCTCTGATAATTAGTGACGTTGAACATGTTTTCATGTACTTTCCAGCCATCTCTATGTATTCTTTGGAGAAATGTCTATTTAGATACTATGGCCATATTTTGATTGGGTTGTTGAAAAAAAAAGGTGAAAACTGAAAGTGTTAGTTGTTCAGTCTTGTCCAACTCTTTGCGACCCCATGAACTGTAGACCACCAAGCTCCTCTGTCCATGGAATTCTCCAAGCAAGAATATTGGAATGCATTGCCATTTCCTTCTCCAGGGGATTTTACCAATCCAGAGATGAAACCTGGGTCTCTCACATTGCAGGCAGATTCTTCACCATCTGAACCACCAGGGAAGCTGATTGGTTTGTTAGTTTTTTGATATTGAAATGCACGAGCTGTTTGTATATTTTAGATAAATCCCTTGCCAATTTCTTCATTTGCAAATATTTTCTCCTGTTCTGAGGGCTGTCTTTTCTTTTTGCTTACGGTTTCTTTTGCTGTACAAAACCCTTTAAGTTTACTTAGGTCTCATTTTTAAATTTTTATTTTCACTACCCTTAGAGTTGGATCAAAAAACAGGTTGGTGCAATTTATGACAAAGTGTTCTGCCTATACTTTCCTCTAAGAATATTATAGCATCTAGCATATCTTATACAATCAGGTAGGTGTAAATGTTTCATACTTGCTATGTTGCATATTTTTTGACCAATATATATTTTAGTCATCAGCAAAAAATGTTCAAGATGGGTTCCCAGATGCACATGATTTTACATCGTTTCCTCCCTCCTTACTGTTGTCACAAGTTGTTTCTCTTTTCCTATTATTTTTGGAAAGATTAATTATTTGCAACATCAATGATTAAAAACCACCTATCCAGTCTAGGTACTTAGTGGAACATTTAGTTGAATGCTGCAAATGCCAAAAATAATAGTAGAAAATGAAATCATCTGAGAGAGAAGAGAAAATAGGGAGAGATTTTGGGGGGAGGGATCAAATTAAAAATATATATTTGGAAGTAAACACAAAGTATTTTGTGGGTCTTTTAATTTTTAAATGAAAACTGCAAAATAATTTAAGACCTAAATATTACTTACTGTTGCTAAGAAATATCCATTTAATATTTAGAAGAAAGATCTTGTAAAGAAAAGAAGATAAGCTCTGAAATTTAAAAGAAGACTTCTATTCATTGCTTAAATGTTTTGAAATTGAAAAATGGTAGGTTTCAGCAAGGTAAAGCAGATGATCCTCTGTGTTTTTGATTTACAAAAATATGAATGTCTGTGATGCTTTTAATATAATTGTGAAACTAGATATAAAGTATTCACTACTTTCACTGATGTGGGGGATTATAAAGATTTTATTACAGAGTTCTTAAAAAGATGGATTAATCTTTTCTTCACAAGTAGATGTTCCTACTGTAGGGCATTTGTTTAGTCAAATGAAGCAAGAAAGAAATGAGGTAGTAAGACAATTTGTCATCAAAGCTTAAACAGAATTGAAATTGTGAATTTTTATGCTACTGAAGATGAATTTTATTAACAAAATGTAAGCTTTCAGATAATTTACAAGAAGAGGAAAAGTTATGACTTTTGTAAATGCCAAATATATTTGACTTTTAAAGCATCTACATGGAAGAAAAAATATCAAATTACCAGATTTCAAATGGTTGAAAGAAGTTATATAAGAGCTAAGGAGACTAACTATATCTCTGTGGCACCAAAATAAGACTACAGTAAAAGAAAATGTGTGATATTAAGTAGCATAGAACTTTGCTATGGAACTAATTATTACATGTACAGAATCTATTTTTTTTTATTAATTTCTTTATTAGGTTGGTCATATTCCAAGACCTTAAATTTTGCTTACAAAAATAATAATAATAATGAACTTTAAAGAATATACTGTTGAAAGGGAAAGTGAAAATCACTCAGTCATGTCCGACTGTTTGTGACTCCATGGACTATGCAGTCCATGGAATTCTCTAGGCCAGAATATTGGAGTAGGTAGCCATTCCCTTCTCCAAGGGATTCTCCCAACCCAGGGATTGAACCCAGGTCTCCAGCATTGCAGGCAGATTCTTTACCAACTGAGCCACCAGGGAAGCCCAAGAATATTGGAGTGGGTAGCCTATCCCTTCTCCAGAGGATCTTCCTGACCCAGGAATCGAACTGGGGTCTCCTGCATTGCAAGTGGATTCTTTACCAGCTGAGCTACGAGGGAAGTCCCCATACTGTTTGTAAGTCCTCTGATTGCAATCATTTAATACATGTAGCATTAAGATTCTGAGATGATATTGAATAAAGCTTAAGAATTTCCCAATATACAGCATGAGGGTATCTATTATGTAAATTAGTCCATCATTAAATGAATTGGGGGGAGAAAATTTTCTTAAATGAAAAGTATTTTTTTTTTTTTACTGTAGTACGAAAGCTGTTTTCTAGTTGGTGGACACACACACACACACACACACAGTCTTTCACTATGGTTAGAAGCCTAGTGTCTCATGTGTATTAAGGCTTGGATGGGATGGGTGGGGTGTAGGAACACAAACCCTAGCAAATGCTGAACATGAAAGTATGCCATTCATTCTAACATGACATAAACTATCAATTCTATCAGTTTAAGACATAGGTGTTTTACTTAGCTATGGTTGGTCACTTATGAACTATGAAAATAGCTTCTTCTAGCAAATACTGGTGGTATGCATGGTGTTAATTCAAAGTTGAGTGTTTATGCTCCTTACGTTTTACTCACAGAACTTCAAGAATGGCCTAAAAAGAGTCAATATTCTACTGGCAAACCTTTGTTACCAGTAAATAACCAGATGCTGATGATGAATAATCCAGTGGCAAACAAGTATAGGAAACACCTTTGTCAATGTATAATTTGCTTTACTGATGACTTCAAATATGACCTTTCCAAAAGAATCTTGACAACAATTTGAGACTGTTGTTCAACACAGAAATAATAATCAACTTAAGCCTACTTCTTAGGGACGGGTTCATTCCTGCTAGGCATAGATCATATACCTTGGTCATTCATGAGGCAAGTGCTGCTATCTATTATGGAAGCCAAGGGACAGCTGGTATATCATCCTAGTGTACGGCAACTGAAAGCTTCAGAATATTTGGAAGATGAGTCCATCATCATGGAAACAAACCAGAGGAAGCCCAGTCATGTTTTTTCTTCTAAGATTAAACAAAAATATAAATAAAATCAATATTACCTATTAATTAATATTGGTTTCAAGTTACTGTGAATATATATTTCATTCACTTACTCAAAAGGTATTTTTGAATGTCTATTTGGTGCCAAATACTCTGCTATGATTTGAGTATGCACCAGTGAATATGATAGACAAGGTCCCTACCCTCACATAACTTATAGTTTCGGGGGAAAGACTTATGTTAAACGAATAAAGAAAACATTTAATTACAGGTTATAATGAGCTATTAGTACTAGGAAGGAATTAAATAGGGAATCATTAGAGAATAATATGGTGGTGATAAAAGGTAGTAGGAAAATATTTAGATAGGATAAAAAGGGATTCCCTCTAAGGAAGTGACAGCTAAGTTGAAAGCTTTAGGGTAAAGTCAAAACTGGCTATTGAGATTCTGAAGGATGCTTCAAGGTCTCTGCTTGTGCTTAGTCGCTTAGTCATATCTAACTCTTTGCAATACCATGGACTGTAACCCTCCAGACTCTTCTGCCCATGGGATTCTCCAAGCAAGAAAACTGGAGTGGGTTGCCATGCCCTCCTCCAGGGGATCTTCCCAACCCAGGGATCAAACTCCCGTCTCCTGCATTGCAGGCAGATTCTTTCCCATCTGAGCCACCAGGGAAGCCCAAGAATACTGGAGTGGCTAACCTGCCCCTTCTCCAGGGGATCTTCCCAACCCAGGAATCTAACCAGGTCTCCTGTACTGCAGGCAGATTCTTTACCAGCTGAGCTCCAGATCTCTAGGAAGAAAAAAAAAAAAAAAAAAAGCTATGTAAAGACTGAGATGGTAGAGAGTTTGGGCCTGTTCCAGAAGCTGAAATGAGTCCAGTAGTCTTGTGATAGGGCCAGCCAGGTAAAGAATAGCAGGGGATACTTTTGGGCAGGTAGATGGGGCTCAGATGCAGCTTGACATTATAGGACATGCATTTGGGGGCATTAGTGATTTGGGGGATTGTCAGAGCAGTAGTTTTTAAAAATAAATGTCTTTTTTCCCTCACTATTTAGAAATATTTCCCATCAATTTGTTAAGGCAGACCAAGATTTTACCTACTGTTATTTTACTAATCTACCAGTGAGAAAAGTGAAAGGTTTTTCTCTCCATGGCTACTCTCTGCAGTCCCTATAGCTTCTTTCTGTTCTCATAGGAAACTTTTTGAGATACAAAGTAGATTACTACATGGTTAAGACATATGTAAATTATTTTCTCCATGAACACCATCTGATGGTCTTTTTTCCTTATTGGAGAAAACTTTTCTTCATAATCGGCATACAAACGTTTAAGAAAATCCATTTGGCAGGTGAAAAAGAACATTATCTTATCATCTTTCTACTGCTGGAACTCTGAAGATTTAGAATCTATCAATCTGAACTATCAGTAGACAATGTATTTATTTCTTACTAGCATGTAAACTCCTTAAGAGGAGATATCAGGGCTTTATTTTACTTTGTTGTTCTTCACTCTCTCAGTCCTCTCCGACTCTTTGCGACCTCTTGGACTGTAGCATGCCAGGTTTCTTGTGCTTCACCATCTCCCGGAGTTTGCTCAAACTCATGTCCATTGAGTCGATGATGCCATCCAACCATCACATCCTCTGTCGTCCCCTTCTCCTGCTGCCTTCAATCTTTCCCAACATCAAGGTCTTTTCCAATGAGTTGGCTTTTCGCATCAGGTGGCCAAAGTATTGGAGCTTCAGCTTCATCATCAATCCTTCCAATGAATATTCAGGGTTGATTTCCTTTAGGATTTATTGGTTTGATCTCCTTGCAGTCCAAGGAATTCTCAAGTGTCTTTTCCAACACCACAGTTCAAAAGCATCAATTCTGGCACTCAGCTTTCTTTATGGTCCAACTCTCACGTCCATACATGACTACTGGAAAAACCATAACTTTGACTATATTGACCTTTGTCTGCGAAGTAATGTCTCTGCTTTTTAATATGCTGCCTAGGTTTGCAATAGCTTTTCTTCCAATGAGCAAGCATCTTTTAATTTCATGGCTGCAGTCCACGGTGATTTTGGAGCCCAAGGAAATAAAGTCTGTCATTGTTTCCATTGTTTCCCCATTTATTTGCCATGAAGTGATGGGACAGGATGTCATGATGTTAGTTTTTTTAATGTTTAATATTCAGCCAGCTTTTTCACTCCTTCTTTCACCTATTTTACTTTACCACTATACCAAATACAGTACCTTACATAGAATGGGGCTTTCCCAGTGGCTCAGCGGTAAAGAATCCACCTGCAATGCAAGAGACGTGGCAGGAACCGCAGGCTCGATCCCTGGGTCAGGAAAATCCCCTGATGAGGAAAATAGCAACCCACTTCAGTATTCTTGCCTGAGAAACCCCATGGACAGAGGAGCCTGGTGGGCTACAGTACATGGGGTTGCAAAGAGTCAGACACAACTGAAGTACTAAACACAGACACATACAAACACAGAGAGAATGAACTCTCACATATTAGGAGACTTACATAGACAAGTTAGACTGTCCAGCTATGTTTTTAGGTCACACGCATTGTGACCTACTCATTCACTTCCTTTACAGCTATCTGTTTTCAGTGAGTAAGAAATGGGAAGAAAAGTGATGGCTTAGCACTGTGATTACTTTCTGCAATTATATTTAAATGTTGTATGTCTTCACTAAATTTTAAGCTCTAGTGAGGGCAGACACCAAGGTTGTCTTCGTCACCACTGTGGCTACCACCCCAGCCTGCACCCCACCTCCCATGGAATCACTTGACTAATTATTAGGGATGGTGATTTGTTTTAAAGGGGATAGGCCTACCTAAGGCACAACTCTTCTACTAACTGAAGGTTGTTCAAATACTTGAGAAAAAAACTAAATACTCAGGATCCAAAGAGGGAGATTTACTTCAGAATCAAAAAGCTTAAAGTTCAAAGCCCAGTGGAAATGGAATTAGGAAACAGGTAGATTAGGAATAAGTAAGAAGGTGGGAGAGAACTCTGGGGTAAATATTTAAAATACTACTTGCTAAAAAATGGTAGGACTGACTAAAAGCCCAGAGCTAGAATGAACAGTCATTACCTTTCTGAGCAACATTGAAATTTAGTTTAGAACTATAGGTTTTATATCTCAAAGTACTGAGAATCACTTAGTTTTTCATATAACACTCCCATCTGTGAAATGTTTATGAATTCCTCAAGGTAATTAGTTTTGTGGAACATTTCCAGGTGGTATATTCCTCTTTTCTATGACTTCTGGGAATACATAAAATACAGGACAAACACTTTTGCCACAGAGTTATATTAGGAAATTCTCAGCAACTGCTATTATAATTATAACTCATAGATATTTCACCCCCAAACACATTTGCTTTACAAATGAAATAAGGAAGGAGAATAGGAAGGATGCAAGTAAGGCCTGTACTAATATAAAGGTTAAAGCTCCTTTCAGTCTATTTTTTTTAAGGCCTTTGACTTTTTTTTTTTTTTTTGGACTTATGAAGTCATGTCTCTGTGCCTGCCTTTTTGGTGGTGTCTTTTCCAGACTGACTCTGCTCTTGGCTATGTGACTTGCTTTGGCCAATGAGATGTTAGCAAGATTAATGTAAGCAGAGACTTTCAAAGTTCAAGTGCATTTTTGTTTCCTTTCTTTGACCTTTGCCAACGTCATGACAAGATGTCTGGGCAGGCTTGCTGGAAAGAAGTCAGAAGCAAATGGAGGGAAGTTAAGTTATCTGAGAAGGTTCCATGCTGCACAAACTAGTCCCCAGTTGACCCATCAGCTGACTATACAGACATGAACGATCCCAGTGGCAGTCAGCCAAGGTCGGCCTAGATCAGCAGAACCACGCAGTGACCCATAGACTGATAAAGAGTTGTTCTTTATTTATTTTAAGGGGTGGTAAGCGGTATATAACCAACATTCCCACTGTATTTGGAGTCATTTTCTGTCTTTATCTTCAAGAACTTCCATCCCTGCAAACCTTGCTTAGTTCCTTAGAATTGATAAGTTGCTCTTACCTGTAAGAACTTCAGATGTTCCAGTTATCTGGGCTCCTCATCTGTCCCCTGCCTACCTATAGCTATGTTTGAGGTTTCAGAGTCTCTGTCTTAACCCTGCCTAAATACTGAGCTGTGTTTTTCTTAAGTTTTCCTTTTGGAAGTTTATCTATGGAGACAGAATTGAGAACCTTCATAAGTGGGGAAGACTTTCTATTTGATATGTTAGGAAATAGATTCTTAGGTAGAGTAGTGACATGACAAAGGGTTATTTAAGTAAAATCTGTCTGGAAGCTGTAAGCCTGATGAATTTGAGTGTGAAAAGACTAGAGTTAATATCTCTAGTTGATAGTTTAGTTCAGATAGAAGAGGGAATGATTGCACATCTGTGTCGTGGAGAGGTTGGAAAAGTGAAACTGAATGAATGTATAGATCTTTGCTGGGGAAGCAAATGAGTACACTGTTTTGTTAATATTCTAATATGAAGAACTTTTTCAGAATTGTTGCTGAATTTTTCTCTGAACTCTGAAATACAGTATATATTGTTTGTAGTTTTCTAACTAGATCCTAGCCCTGGGGTTTCCATTATAAACTTTATTTATTTATTTTGGCTAAACATAAAGAGTTTTTATTTATTTATTTATTTTCATTTATTTTTACTAGTTGGAGGCTAATTACTTTACAATATTGTAGTGGTTTTTGCCATACATTGACATGAATCAGCCATGGATTTACATGTGTTCCCCATCCCGATCTCTCCTCCCACCTCCCTCCCCATCCCATCCCTCTGGGCATTATAAACTTTAAAATAGACTAGGCTGAAATCACATAAGATTAAAACACCAACATTCATGTGTGTAATGAATGTCAAGAAAAAGCCTTCAAACTGGAATTATTGTGATAATTTAAAACCAATCCAGCCAGCATCCTGAGATGTTAGATATAATGTTGAGGCCTTCCAACACAGGAATTTGCTCTACATTTGGTAGCAAAGAGTTTCACATATTCTGAAATAGATATAACCTGAAAGTATTAAGATTTTGACAGTATAGCTTCAAAATTAACTAAACATGATAATAATGATGACAACTTCTAAACTTAGTCTACGTGATTAGCAGCCTCTCTCAGAAATAGCAAATAATAAAGAAAAGGAAGTGATGGGGCAAGATATTTGGTCTGCCATTCACTACCTTGAACAGACTGAGAAATAACTGGCTTATTTGCATAGTGAAGTTCCCTTCTCTTTTCTATAAATAGACTTTTCCCCCCCCCCCACTAATTCTTCCAAGTGAATGAATTACATTTAGAGATATTGCTGAATATTCATCCCCAGAGTTCTGTCTTGTGCTTGATATTTTATAGGCAAGTCACATCTTTTAATTGTTTTTTGTAGTTTGTTTTGATAAATAAAAGGTTGAATTGAAGACCTCTCTAGGAAGAAGAGACGATATCCAAGTTTTACAAGTATATATATACATATGTATAAATATATATATGAGCATGGTTGAAGGTTTCCTAAACAAAAATGAAACCCAAAAGATATTCAAGCATGAACTGCCCAAATAAGTCATTCCTGCTATTAAAACTTCTTTGAACAATGTACCATACTTTTAGAAAATTTTTATTGTATTGATGTATAGTTGATTTACAGTGTTGTGTTAATTTGTGCTCTATAGCAAAGTGTCAGCTACACACACACATATATATGTATACATATATATATATATATAATTTTTCATATTCTTTTCCATTATGGTTAACTGCAAAATATTAAATATAGTTCCTTGTGCTATACAGTATAACCTTATTTTTTTATTGATCCTATATATAATTGCTTGCATCTGCTGATCTCAAATTCTCAATTCATCCCTCCCCCATACCCTGTCCCACTTGGCAACCACAAGTCTGTTTTCTATGTCTGTGAGTCAATAAGATACTACACTTTTGTCACCCTTTCTAAATGGCCAAGGTATATTTGGCAGGTAGTAAAAACAATAGATTTAGATAAGAATTTTTCTAGTCTAATATACTGCAGTGATATATTTAATAGACATATTGAATATTGTGAGTATAAAAGTAACCAGAAAATGAAAGAGCCAATGTAGACTAATATTAGCAAATTAAGCATAGACTTATTGACATGATTCCCAAATCCTCTAGAATTGATTTGGTTAATTTGGCTAAATGTCCTTAAAGGGACTTGTTAAGACCCGAGAAAGTATTTTATTGTATTAATAGCTTGAGTCCCAGAGATAAGGCAAGAGCAAATGAAGGACATTTTAATGTAGTTATATTAAACTGCCTTATTATTTGAATACATGATCACTTCTCATCTGATTTGTTCTATTTGACAAGAAATTGAGTGCTGTGAAAATTTGCAATTGAATATAAATTTTAGAAACAGAATATGACACAGATTCAGGGAATGAGAAAAGAAATTGGGCATATGGAGAAATATCACGCTATCTAATGATGACCATATAGGTTTTATATTTTTATATATCTTCATACAAATTTTTGCAAACCAACTATTTATTAGGGACATATTCACTCTTACAAAGTAACTCATAAATAATCTTCATGCATTGTGAGGGAGCTTCAAAGTTACCCACATCATTTTGTTTTTCTAATATTGATAGGTGATATTCATTTATTTATTATTTTTTAATTGGAGGATAATTCCTTTACCATGTTGCATTGGTTTCTGCCATACAACAATGTGAATCAGCCATAAGTATATGTATGTCCTCTCCCTACTGTTGCCAAAATTATTTTATTTTGAATTTGAAAGTTTAATAATTTAAAAAACAACAAAGACAACTGGTTGAAGAAAGTGAAAGTGTTATTTGCTCAGTTGTGTCCATCTCTTTGGGGCCACATAGACTGCAACTTGCCAAGCTCCTCTGTACATGGAATTTTCCAGATAAGAATCCTGGAATGGGTTGCCCTGCCCTCCTCCAGGGTATCTTCCTGACACAGGGATCAAACCTGGGCCTCTTGCAATAGACAGATTCTTTATCATCTGAGACATCAGGGGAACCCATATAAATGGCACTGTCTCACTATTGGTGTCAAATACCTCAAGATATTGAAGATCTAATACAATTTAATTATTTATTGAATGCCAGTAAGTATGTGGGGTGGAGTATGACAGCGAAAAGGACAGCATCCCAACCCCTCAAGATGTTGCAATTCAGTTTTGGATGAAGACAATCAAGGAGCAATTTCAGTAAAATTCTATTTTGGTCATTTATGAGAAATAATTAAAAATTCTGGTGAATATCTCTTTTTAATTTCCTTAATTGGCCAAATACACCAAACTTTGCAGTTCCCTGAAAGGTGAAAGTATTATTTGCTCAATCGTGTCTGACTCTTGGTGAACCCATAGACTGTAGCCTGCCAGACTCCTCTGTCTATGGGGTTTTCCAGGCAAGAATACTGGAGTGGGTAGCCATCCCCTTCTCCAGGGTGTCTTCCCATCCCAGAGATTGAGCCTGGGTGTCCTGCATTACAGGCAGATTCTGTACCACCTGAGGCACCAGGGAAGCCCTAGACTTAAGCTAAACTACTGCAGAGCTTATTATTAACTAGGATGTAGGAGTTATGGGTAGTATTTATACTGAGTCCCTTTAAACTGATCATATTCGATCCAGAGGCTGCTCCAATTTCCAAGATCATTGCAACTTTCAGCTTGACTGAAACAAATAAATGAAAAATAAATCACCTGCCTGGTTATTGTTGTAAAATTGATTCTAGATACATGACAGAATATGAAAGCTATAACTTAGGCACATTAATACAGATAGGCTGTGTTGCCTGTTTACTTCCTAAAAACTGTATTTCTTTTCATATCAAAAGAAATAATACTTAACCCCTAAATATTGTTTAGGAATTTTCATTAATATTGAGGCAGAGTGAGCTACCTGATGAATCTGTTGTGATCACTTGGATAAGAAGTTAACAGTAAAGATTAGAATGTGAAAAGCATAGGTAGCACTTATAATTCAAGAATGAGTAAAAATGCCAGCATACCTAGGGTTATCAATCATTAAGATTAGAAAATCTATGAGGTAGGTACTTCAAAAGTGCTTCAATATCTGGATTCACTTCAATCCTTGCCAAGTCACTTATAACTCCTAAACAAAGGACCATTTAACCAGCTTTGCATTTGACTGGACTGAGATTGCATAGCTTGGATGTAATTTTCAGTTTGGCTGAACACCAATAGAGATTCATTCATTCTAGCTCATACACTGTGTGATGCATTCAACTTCTTTACCATTCACTCAAAGAAAAGAAAGGAGAGGGCAAATATCCAGACCTCAGCAGATTTTGTGGTGGTGTAGATGGTGGTGGTGGTTGTTACTGTTGTTATTTTACCCTTAAGTGGCAACTGTGTTCTCATTTAATGGAAATAGTGGCAAAATGCTTTTGTGAGGTATAATATGTCTTTGTGAACTATGACAGGAATTTTCTGCAATTGTTTCAGTTGCTTTAAGAAGATACACATTCTACAGACTTCCCTGGTGGTCCAGTGGTCAAGAATCCACCATCCAATGCAGGGATACGGGTTTGGTCCCTGGTCAGGGAACTAAGATTCCACATGTCACAAGGCAACTAAGCTCTTGAGCTGCAAGTACTGAGCTTGTGCTCTAGAGCCCCCAGACCACAACTAGAGAAGCCCGTGTGCTGCAACAAAGAGCCCACAGGCCCCCATCTTCCCCCACTCCCAAAAAACAAGAAGATGCACCTTCTAGTCTATTTGTAAAAACCTATTATGTCCTGGCCACTTTCAGTAGATGTGTATGTGTATAAGAAAGATGAGCCTGAACTCCCTGAAGGCCTAAGAAAGTCAGATAAGTGAACAGTTTTGTTTTTAATCTAAACTTCAGGTTTTTTAGGTGTTGTGGCATTTTTCCCCGGGCTATCTGGTACCAGCTTTCAAAGCTGTGAGATATTTATCCCACTCTAAAACCAACAATTTAATTCAAGCCATGTTTCCTTCATATTTCCATGTTAAAATAATGCATGCATAGGTATATACATGTAATACACATATATGTACATTTATCAGATCACCACAATAACTCAAATAACATTTAAAAAGCAAAGAAGGAATATTAAAATATAAATGATGAAAGTCACAATTTTCAGAGAATTCTAGATGGAGCTTATGAAGCATTCTTAGCTGAGTATAGAACTTGGCAGTGTTTGGAGACAGTAGCAATAATTATAGACTAAAGGTCCCTGAAGTTTGCTTCATCTGCACAAGGCTCCTGAGCAGCTTCCTGGGAGTCCAGCAGTGAGCTAGATGCTAAGGGGAACAGAGAAAAGAACATAGTGTAGTGATAAGAACAGGAATTGGAAGTCAAGAGATCTAGATTCTAATCTTGTTACAGTCTTCCCTGAATCTCAATTGTCTCAGCATGTGTACAACGAGGAAAGGGCACAGGATGAACGCCCTTTGGATTTTTACAGACCTAAGGTCATATGATCTGATTCAAGAGAAATAGAAGTCATTGGTTCCTAACCCAGGCACGTAAAGCTACTTTAGAGAGGTTAGACTAGCAAACATGAAGCTATTAGTGAAGTGTTTAAAAGATAGCATGAACAAATGCTGGGTAATATAGAATATGATGTAGGATGTCAGGTAAGATTTATACCCGTGCTGTGGAAAAGAAGGTTTTTTGGAGGATGCAGGCTATACTTTGGGTCTTGCAGGTTGAGTAGAAAATAGCAGAAAATATTATTGGCTTAAAAAGCCGTGGAACAACATAGTTGCACTTCAACCTTAATATTTAAACTATAATTAAAATGACCTAGTCACTTATATTGATCTACAAGAAAGGAAGGCAATGTTCAGTATTTTAAAAGTGAACTAAATGTTTTTAGAACTTTGTGTAACATCCCTTGCTATTACCTTGGCATTTCTCTCTTTTTAAAAATTTTGTTAATGCTTACAATGTTGTGTTAATTTCTGCTGTACATCAAAGTGGTTCATATATGTATATATTCTTTTTGATTATGGTTTATCACAGGCTATTGAATATAGTTCTGTGTGCTATACAATAGGATCTTTTTATTTATCCACTCTATATATAATCATTTGTATCTGCTAACCTCAAACTCCAAATCCTTCCTTCCCTGACTCCCCCTTCCTTAGCAACCACAAGTCTGTTCCCTATATCTCTGAATCTATTTCTGTTTCATAGATATGTTCATTTGTGTTGCATTTGAGATTCCACATAGATGTTACATCATATTTGCCTTTCTCTGTTTGACTTACTTCATTTAGTATGATAATCTCATCAATCCAACCATGTCACTGCAAGTGACATTACTTCATTCTTTTTTATGGCTGAGTAGTATTTCATTGTATATATACACCACATCTTCTTTATCTGTTCATCTGTTAATGAACATTTAGATTGTTTCCATGTCTTGGTTATTGTGAATAGTGCTGCTAAGATATGTTCTTAGGGGTGCATGTATCTTTTCAAATTATAGTTTTGTCTGGATATATGCCCAGAGGTAGGATTGCTGGATCATATGGCAACTCAATGTTTAGTTTTTTGAAGAACCACCATACTTTTTTCCCATAGTGACTACACTGATTTGCATTCCCACCTTGGTGATTCTCTTTAACACAAGTAGCAATTATGCTTGGCCTTCCAGAATATATTCTCTAATAGTTCTCAAAGTTATAAGTAATTACTCCTTTTGGTGAAAATAGAACCCAAAAAGTACTTACTAGGTTACTGATGCAAAGTGATGATACTAAATGTTAAGGGAAAAATGAATTATAGCTTCAACACATATAATGTGATTCTTAAGTGTAAGTGTGCATGATATTTTTTGCATGAATGATTTAATTTTATGAAGTCATTTAATACAATTGGTAGAGATCAACAAAAGCATGGCAAATAGCTAGAGTGAAACTTTTTATGTTAGGTGCAATTTAAGAGTATATTTGACATGTTTATCATTTTAAATTGTTCAGTCAAAATAAATAAATAAAATTTTCAGTCATTATTTCCAGCCAGAAATGCAACCATCCACTGCCCTTTTATGCTGTTTCATAATTAGAATAATTGTTTGTATTTTTTTCTGGATATTTCTTAACTTTTTGAATAGAAATATGCCTTTTCTTTTTGATGAAATGCATTCCCTAGGAAGTCAGTAAGTAAAAATATGAAAAAATGAGTTAAAATATGAATATGGTAACTTCTTTTTGTAATTAAAGCCATGACAGAGATGACTAGTTTCATGATACATAGTCACGTGGTACTTCAAATTAACTTTTACTGATTCAACATGATTTTGTGTATAGTGATAACTGTTGATTCAGTTACTAAGGAAGGAGAGGAAAATAGAGACATTTTTCAATTTTTTGAAGAACCTCCATACTGTTTTCCATAAGGGTTGGACCAATTTATATTCCCACCGACGATGTATAAGGGTTCCCTTTTCACCACATCCTCAACAATACTTTTTGTCTTGTCTTCTCCATAAGAGCCATTCTAACAGGTGTGAGATGACATCTCACTGTGGTTTTGATTTGCATTTTCCCGATGATTAGCATCTTTTCATGTGCCTTTTGGCCATTTTGATGTCCCTCTTTGGGAAAAAAAACTAGTCCTTCTGCCCATTTTAATTGGATTGCTTGCATTTTTATTAAGTTGTTTGAGTTCATTCTATATTTTTTAATATTAACTCCTTTTCTGAGATATGTTTTTTTTTTTTTTTTTTACCATTCTGTAGATTATCTTTTCATTGTGTTGTTTCTTTTGCTGTGCAGAAGCTTTTGAGTAGTCCTACTGGTTGATTTTGCCATTTCTTGATATGGAATAATTAAAATAATACTTATGTGATTTTCACATAAGGCTTTGTTTGCCAAGAATAAAAACCAGGGGGGAGGAGCCAAGATGGCGGAGGAGTAGGACCGGGAGACCACTTTCTCTCCTACAAATTCATCAAAAGAATAACCGAATGCAGAGCAAACTTCACAAAACAACTTCTGATCGCTAGCTGAGGTCATCAGGCGCCCAGAAAAGCAGACCATTGTCTTCGAAAGGAGGTAGGACAAAATATAAAAGATAAAAAGTGAGACAAAAGAGCTAAGGACGGAGACCCGTCCCGGGAAGGGAGTCTTAGGCGGCCTTGCTTGGGCTAGGGTCCGGGCCTGAGTGCCCTGAGGACAATCGGGGGGAGCTTCTGTGAGGTGCCAACTTGAACTGTGGGAGACCAAAGGAGAGAGAGAAAATTGACCGGCCGGAACACACTGCCGGCCGTTCGCAGAACAAAGGGACGGGGAAAGTCCCGAGAAGAGCTCCCAGGCTGCGGACCGGCCCAGCCCCGCCGGAGGCAGGAGGCAGGGGGGAGGGGAAGGTCGCGGCGAGACACAGGGCGCAGGCACCCGACCGGCGCGGGGCGGGGACTGGGGCTGGGGACGCGGAGGGCGGAAGGCGCGCGCACCCGCCTGGCGCCAGCGGAAACTGAGACTGGGTCCGCGGAAGGGAGTGGGTGCGCCACACCTGGGGATAGCGCGCCCACCAAGCCCCTGGCTGCCTGGACCGCTCTGACGGGGAAGGCACAGAGAGCAGGCGCAGCTTTTCCTTCCGCGCTTTTGTGTAACACCCGAGGGCTGGAACCTCGCGCAGCGCGGGGCGTGCTCCATATAGAACAGCCGGGAGCCTGAGCAGCGCAGACGGAGAAAGCAGCGTCAGCCCCTTCCGGCAGCGCCAGCCCGCCCCCGCAGGGCCAGCCCCTCCCCGCAGCGTCAGCCCCGCCCCCGCAGGGCCAGCCCCTCCCCGCAGCGTCAGCCCCGCCCCGCAGCGTCAGCCCCTCCCAGCAGCGCAACGGAACTAGCTACCTGAATAAGAGTCCGCCTCCGGCCGCCTGTGTCAGGGCGGAAATGAGCCTCTGAAGAGACCGGCAAACAGAAGCCAAATAAACAAAGGGAACCGCTTCAGAAGGGACTGGTGCAACAGATTAAAATCCCTGAAGAAAACACCGACTTCACCGGAAGGGCCCTGTAGATATCGAGAAGTGCAAGCTGGAACGAGGAGCTATCTGAAACTGAGCCGAACCCACACTGACCGCAACAGCTCCAGAGAAATTCCTAGACATATTTTTACTTTTTTTTTATTTTTCTGTTTTTTCTAAGTAAGGAAAAAAAAAAATTTTTTTTCTTTTTATATTTTTCTTTTTTATTTTTTCTCTTTTATTTTCCTTTAAAATTCCCTATTACTCCCCCATTACTCCTTAACTTTCATTTTCATAGATTTTTACGATTTTTTTAATTAGGGGAAAAAAAAATTGTTTTTTTCTTTCTTTCTTTTTTTCTTTTTCTTTTTTTTTCTTCTCCTTTTTCTTCTTTTTTTTTTCTTTCCTTTTTCTCTTCTATTTTCTATTTTTCTTTTTCTCTTATTTCTTTTAAAGTCCTCTAGTACTCCTCTACTACTCTTCATTTTCATCTTCACTACACTATAACCTTACAAAAAAAAAAAAGAGAAGCCCTATCTTAAAACCGAATATTATTCCCTCCCAATCTTGACTCTCTGTTTTCTACCTCAGAACACCTCTATTTCCTCTTTTCCCCTTCTCTTCCCCATCCAATTCTGTGAATCCTTGTAGGTGTCTGAGATACGAGAACACTCTGGGAACAGACAGCTGCGTAGATCTGTCTCTCTCCTCTTGAGTCCCCCTTTTTCTCCTCCTACTCATCTCTATCTCCCTCCTCCCTTTTCTCCTGTTCATGTAACTCTGTGAACCTCTCTGGGTGTCCCTAACGGGGGAGAATCTTTTCGCCATTAACCTAGAAGTTTAATTATCAGAGCTGTATAGTTGGAGAAGTCCTGAGACTACAGGAAGAATAAAACTGAAATCCAGAGGCAGGAAACTTAAGCCCAAAACCTGAGAACACCAGAAAACTCCTGACTACATGGAACTTTAAGTGATAAGTGACCGTCCAAAAGCCTCCATACCTACACTGAAACCAACCACCACCCAAGAGCCAATAAGTTTTAGAGCAAGACATACCACGCAAATTCTCCAGCAACACAGGAACATAGCCCTGAATGTCAACATACAGGCTACCCAAGGTCACACCTAACACATAGACCCAACTCAAAACTCATTACTGGGCACTCCATTGCTCTCCAAAGAGAAGAAATCAAGTTCCACGCACCAGTACACTGACGCAAGCTTCCCTAACCAGGAAACCTTGACAAGCCAAACGTCCAACCCCACCCACTGGGTAAATCCTCCACAATAAAAAGGAACCACAGACCTCCAGAATACAGAAAGTCCACTCCAGACACAACAATCTAAACAAGATCAAAAGGCAAAGAAATACCCAACAGGTAAAGGAACAAGAAAAATGCCCACCAAGTCAAACAAAAGAGGAGGAGATAGGGAATCTACCTGAAAAAGAATTTAGAATAATGATAATAAAAATGATCCAAAATCTTGAAAACAAAATGGAGTTACAGATAAATAGCTTGGAAACAAAGATTGAAAAGATACAAGAATTGTTTAATAAAGACCTAGAAGAAATAAAAAAGAGTCAATTAAAAATGAATAATGCAATGAATGAGATCAAAAACACTTTGGAGGGAACCAAGAGTAGAATAACGGAGGCAGAAGATAGGATAAGTGAGATAGAAGATAAAATGGTGGAAATAAATGAAGCAGAGAGGAAAAAAGAAAAAAGGATCAAAAGAAATGAGGACAACCTCAGGGACCTCTGGGACAATGTGAAACGCCCCAACATCCGAATCATAGGAGTTCCAGAAGAAGAAGACAAAAAGAAAGGCCATGAGAAAATACTCGAGGAGATAATAGCTGAAAACTTCCCTAAAATGGGGAAGGAAATAGCCACCCAAGTCCAAGAAACCCAGAGAGTTCCAAACAGGATAAACCCAAGGCGAAACACCCCAAGACACATATTAATCAAACTAACAAAGATCAAACACAAAGAACAAATATTAAAAGCAGCAAGGGAAAAACAACAAATAACACACAAAGGGATTCCCATAAGGATAACAGCTGATCTATCAATAGAAACCCTCCAGGCCAGAAGGGAATGGCAGGACGTCCTGAAAGTAATGAAAGAGAATAACCTACAACCTAGATTACTGTATCCAGCAAGGATCTCATTCAGATATGAAGGAGAACTCAAAAGCTTTACAGATAAGCAAAAGCTGAGAGAATTCAGCACCACCAAACCAGCTCTTCAACAAATGCTAAAGGATCTTCTCTAGACAGGAAATGCAGAAAGGTTGTATAAACGTGAACCCAAAACAACAAAGTAAATGGCAACGGGACCACACCTATCAATAATTACCTTAAATGTAAATGGGTTGAATGCCCCAACCAAAAGACAAAGATTGGCTGAATGGATACAAAAACAAGACCCCTATATATGCTGTCTACAAGAGACCCACCTCAAAACAAGAGACACATACAGACTGAAAGTGAAGGGCTGGAAAAAAATATTTCATGCAAACGGAGACCAAAAGAAAGCAGGAGTCGCAATACTCATATCAGATAAAATAGACTTTCAAATAAAAGCTGTGAAAAGAGACAAAGAAGGACACTACATAATGATCAAAGGATCAATCCAAGAAGAAGATATAACAATTATAAATATATATGCACCCAACATAGGAGCACCGCAATATGTACGGCAAACACTAACGAGTATGAAAGAGGAAATTAATAGTAACACAATAATAGTGGGAGACTTTAATACCCCACTCACAACTATGGATAGATCAACTACACAGAAAATTAACAAGGAAACACAAACTTTAAATGACACAATGGACCAGCTAGACCTAATTGATATCTATAGGACATTTCACCCCAAAACAATCAACTTCACCTTTTTCTCAAGTGCACACGGAACCTTCTCCAGAATAGATCACATCCTGGGCCATAAATCTGGTCTTGGAAAATTCAAAAAAATTGAAATCATTCCAGTCATCTTTTCTGACCACAGTGCAGTAAGATTAGATCTCAATTACAGGAAAAAAATTGTTAAAAATTCAAACACATGGAGGCTAAATAACACACTTCTGAATAACCAACAAATCATAGAAGAAATCAAAAAAGAAATCAAAATATGTATAGAAATGAATGAAAATGAAAACACAACAACCCAAAACCTATGGGACACTGTAAAAGCAGTGCTAAGGGGAAAGTTCATAGCATTACAGGCTTACATCAAGAAACAAGAAAAAAGCCAAATAAATAACCTAACTCTACACCTAAAGCAATTAGAGAAGGAAGAAATGAAGAACCCCAGGGTTAGCAGAAGGAAAGAAATCTTAAAAATCAGGGCAGAAATAAATGCAAAAGAAACTAAAGAGACCATAGCAAAAATCAACAAAGCTAAAAGCTTGTTTTTTGAAAAAATAAACAAAACTGACAAACCATTAGCAAGACTCATTAAGAAGCAAAGAGAGAAGAACCAAATTAACAAAATTAGAAATGAAAATGGAGAGATCACAACAGACAACACTGAAATACAAAGGATCATAAGAGACTACTACCAGCAGCTCTATGCCAATAAAATGGACAACTTGGATGAAATGGACAAATTCTTAGAAAAGTATAACTTTCCAAAACTGAACCAGGAAGAAATAGAAGATCTTAACAGACCCATCACAGGCAAGGAAATCGAAAGTGTAATCAAAAATCTTCCAGCAAACAAAAGCCCAGGACCAGATGGCTTCACAGCTGAATTCTACCAAAAATTTAGAGAAGAGCTAACACCTACCTTACTCAAACTCTTCCAGAAAATTGCAGAAGAAGGTAAACTTCCAAACTCATTCTATGAGGCCACCATCACCCTAATTCCAAAACCAGACAAAGATGCCACAAAAAAAGAAAACTACAGGCCAATATCACTGATGAACATAGATGCAAAAATCCTTAACAAAATTCTAGCAAACAGAATCCAACAACATATTAAAAAAATCATACACCACGACCAAGTGGGCTTTATCCCAGGAATGCAAGGATTCTTCAATATCCGCAAATCAATCAACGTAATACACCACATTAACAAATTGAAAGATAAAAACCATATGATTATCTCAATAGATGCAGAGAAACCCTTTGACAAAATTCAACACTCATTTATGATTAAAACTCTCCAAAAAGCAGGAATAGAAGGAACATACCTCAACATTATAAAAGCCATATATGACAAACCCACAGCAAGCATCACCCTCAATGGTGAAAAATTGAAAGCATTCCCCCTGAAATCAGGAACAAGACAAGGGTGCCCACTGTCACCACTACTGTTCAACATAGTGTTGGAAGTTTTGGCCACAGCAATCAGAGCAGAAAAAGAAGTAAAAGGAATCCAGATAGGAAAAGAAGAAGTGAAACTCTCACTGTTTGCAGATGACATGATCCTCTACATGGAAAACCCTAAAGACTCTACCAGAAAATTACTAGAACTAATCAATGAATATAGTAAAGTTGCAGGATATAAAATTAACACACAGAAATCCCTTGCATTCCTATATACTAACAATGAAAAAACAGAAAGAGAAATTAAGGAAACAATACCATTCACCATTGCAACAAAAAGAATAAAATACTTAGGAGTATATCTACCTAAAGAAACAAAAGACCTATACATAGAAAACTATAAAACACTGATGAAAGAAATCAAAGAGGACACAAACAGATGGAGAAACATACCGTGTTCATGGATTGGAAGAATCAATATTGTCAAAATGGCTATTCTACCCAAAGCAATCTATAGATTCAATGCAATCCCTATCAAGCTACCAACGGTATTTTTCACAGAACTAGACCAAAGAATTTCACAATTTGTATGGAAATACAAAAAACCTCGAATAGCCAAAGTAATCTTGAGAAAGAAGAATGGAACTGGAGGAATCAACCTGCCTGACTTCAGACTCTACTACAAAGCCACAGTCATCAAGACAGTATGGTACTGGCACAAAGACAGAAATATAGATCAATGGAACAGAATAGAAAGCCCAGAGATAAATCCACGAACCTATGGACACCTTATCTTTGACAAAGGAGGCAAGGATATACAATGGAAAAAAGACAACCTCTTTGACAAGTGGTGCTGGGAAAACTGGTCAACCACTTGTAAAAGAATGAAACTAGAACACTTTCTAACACCATACACAAAAATAAACTCAAAATGGATTAAAGATCTAAATGTAAGACCAGAAACTATAAAACTCCTAGAGGAGAACATAGGCAAAACACTCTCTGACATAAATCACAGCAAGATCCTCTATGACCCACCTCCCAGAATATTGGAAATAAAAGCAAAACTAAACAAATGGGATCTAATGAAACTTAAAAGCTTTTGCACTACAAAGGAAACTATAAGTAAGGTGAAAAGACAGCCCTCAGATTGGGAGAAAATAATAGCAAATGAAGAAACAGACAAAGGATTAATCTCAAAAATATACAAGCAACTCCTGAAGCTCAATTCCAGAAAAATAAATGACCCAATCAAAAAATGGGCCAAAGAACTAAACAGACATTTCTCCAAAGAAGACATACAGATGGCTAACAAACACATGAAAAGGTGCTCAACATCACTCATTATTAGAGAAATGCAAATCAAAACCACAATGAGGTACCATTACACGCCAGTCAGGATGGCTGCTATCCAAAAGACTACAAGCAATAAATGCTGGAGAGGGTGTGGAGAAAAGGGAACCCTCTTACACTGTTGGTGGGAATGCAAACTAGTACAGCCACTATGGAAAACAATGTGGAGATTCCTTAAAAAACTGGAAATAGAACTGCCATATGACCCAGCAATCCCACTTTTGGGCATACACACTGAGGAAACCAGATCTGAAAGAGACACGTGCACCCCAATGTTCATTGCAGCACTGTTTATAATAGCCAGGACATGGAAGCAACCTAGATGCCCATCAGCAGATGAATGGATAAGGAAGCTGTGGTACATATACACCATGGAATATTACTCAGCTGTCAAAAAGAATTCATTTGAATCAGTCCTAATGAGATGGATGAAACTGGAGCCCATTATACAGAGTGAAGTAAGCCAGAAAGATAAAGAACATTACAGCATACTAACACATATATATGGAATTTAGAAAGATGGTAATGATAACCCTATATGCAAAACAGAAAAAGAGACACAGAAATACAGAACAGACTTTTGAACTCTGTGGGAGAATGTGAGGGTGGGATGTTTCAAAAGAACAGCATGTATACTATCTATGGTGAAACAGATCACCAGCCCAGGTGGGATGCATGAGACAAGTGCTCGGGCCTGGTGCACTGGGAAGACCCAGAGGAGTCGGGTGAAGAGGGAGGTGGGAGGGGGGATCGGGATGGGGAATAAGTGTAAATCTATGGCTGATTCATATCAATGTATGACAAAACCCACTGAAATGTTGTGAAGTAATTAGCCTCCAACTAAAAAAAAATTAAAAAAAAAAAAAAAAAAAAAAAAAAGAATAAAAACCAAACAAACCATTTTCAGTCTACGCAAACTGAGATATATAGAATTTGACTAGAATGGATTTGAAGCAGTGGTCAATGGTTTAATGTGTGAATGTATGACCAATTTCAAAATTTTAATAAAAACTCTTATGCTAGAAGAAGTCTACTGGAAACCCTCTGTATATTAGCTATGTTAAGCCTGTTTAGTTTTTGAGATAAAAGGGGTTACCTTAGGTTCTAAGTAGGAACTATGGAACATTGTGACATGCCTTATAAGAAACAAACCAAAACAAAAAGTCAAATTTTGAATATGGCATCAGTCTCAAATGAAGACTTTTTTTTCCCCTAATACATTTCCTTAGACAATAGGAATTGGACTTAGGAGTAACTAGACTAGGAATGGGCTTTAAGGGGATACTGCCCTCAAATAAATAATCCACCCTTAAGATATCCCTAGAGTCTACCACACTGAAGGCTTTAGCTATTTTAATGCAATTATTCCATCAGAGGGCTCATGACTTAACTTGCTTCCAATAAAATCCTAGCTAAATCGATAGAAACATCATCTAACATAGGGACTTGGAATGTATAGAAGGAGAGAGGATGCAATGAATACTGGTAATGGGGAAATGAGAGGGTGCCAGGCTGGCCCTGTCACACTTTTCTAGAATTAACTACACATGTGCATGAATAACTCGGTGTACCTAGGATGGAGAGCTTTGTGGCCTCCTTAGATACGGAAGTCCTCTTGAGGATCTAAGGGATCATCTCCATGTCACCTCAACTTGCAGTATAATAAAAAAAGAAAGTATCCTGCTAAAATTTTTATTTAACTAGCTTCAATTCACAATAGTGTTAAGTTTAGCAGATCCTTGTGACACCTGCTCTGCCTTTGCCAAATTTTAATTACATGCAGCTCTGCTCAGTGAAAGACAAGTATTTTTCTGCATTTGGTGGTGGGAGAAACACTGACTGCCTGGGGACTAGAGTGAGCTCAGCAAACATATATCTTTGCTTCTTAAAAAATGCTAGCGGAAAGTCACCAATAAAAAGCAGCATACAAAACAGAAACAAAACAGAGATATAATCTCTTAAAGAAGTGTGGCATGAAATATTTGCTGAAATTCAAATACTTCTCTTCTTCATCTGTACTAGGTTAATTTCCTTTGAGCAGAAAAAGATGCTACTCTGTTAGTGAAATTTATTTAATGTGACATATTACATCTTTTGGGGAACAGTAGAAAAGGAACTTAAAGCATTCTTAGGTCATTACCACTGGCTGTGCAATCCTGAAGCCCTGGCAGAATGAGAGTGAATCTCCAAAAGAAAATAGAAATAAAGGATTGTAGGTCAAAGTTTTAATGGAACAAATCCTGAATCTGAGTACTTAAAAATTGAATGACATGCAGTTTCATTTAGTTTTAGTTCAAAAGGAAACAAAAATTTTATAGTCATTTTAGCAGTTACCTTTATTATGTAGTTTTCTTTTTTGTGTATAAGGATAATAAACTAGAAGATGGTAGGTTGTTTCTCTAACAAAAATGCCATTTAAAATAAATCTTGTATCAGAAGAAGTAGACAAGTTTAAACAGCACTTCTCCTCTCCCTAGGAAGGCAGTAAATAATAAAGCTTCAGAAGATTTGAGAAGAGAATGTGCTTTGGAGGAGGAACTGGTTAATCTATGTCTTTTAATTTGTTACTCCTTATTTTCCTATTGTAAACAGTAGTGAAAATAATTTTAACAGGGGGCTCTGAACATGCATTTCTGATTATGGAAACTGCATTGTACTCCACAGTTAGACTGGGGGGTTAAAGATCCAAGAAATACTGTGGCTGGTGGCAGCCTTAAAAAATAAAATAAAATGGGATACTGGCAGAGCATGTATATGAGAAGCATAGTGCAAGACCATTGTTGAGTGATGGGGCCGATGACAACCTGGGGAGTGAAATGTATGTTTGAAGGCAGTCAAATTCAGATCCTTAAGAAAATAATGTATTGGCCAAACAAGTGAATCTGTGGGCTAATGACCACCAACAGTTGCTGTTTCACCTGTGCCCTGGGACCTGACAAATAAATAAATGAATAAATGTTTCATTTATAAAAAGGACTTTGAAAATCCTATGCAGGGCAGGAATGTGACCCTGAATTTTAACTTTAGGAGGCTCCTGAGTAGTTCTCTATTATGAGTTGGCAAAGGTTTCATAAAGGAGTTGACATTTAACTTAGAAATTGAGGGATGTCTTTTTACAGATAATGAATTGGATTTTGAATCAGGGCTTGAGTAAAGGCAAAGAGGCAAGGAATATGTTTCAGTTCAGTTCAGTTCAGTTGCTCAGTCGTGTCTGACTCTTTGTGACCCCATGAATCACAGCACGCCAGGCCTCCCTGTCCATCACCAACTCCTGGAGTCCACCCAAACCCATGTCCATTGAGTCAGTGATGCCATCCAACCATCCCATCCTCTGTTGTCCCCTTCTCCTCCTGCCCTCAATCTTTCCCAGCATCAGGGTCTTTTCCAATGAGTCAGCTCTTCGCATCAGGTGGCCGAAGTATTGGAGTTTCAGCTTCAACATCAATCCTTCAAATGAATATCCAGGACTGATTTCCATTAGGATGGACTGGTTGGATCTCCTTGCAGTCCAAGGGACTCTCAAGAGTCTTCTCCAACACCACAGTTCAAAAGCATCAATTCTTCGGCGCTAAGCTTAAATTATAGTCTAACTCTCACGTTCATACATGACTACTGGAAAAAACGTAGTCTATATGTTTAGGAAACAGCAAATAGTTTGGTGCAACAATGGCGATAAAAGAGGCTGTGAATATAGGTTGGGGCATTGTGAAAAAATTGAACGCCATGTTAAGATGTTAAGATGATATGTAGCCAAGTGGGAAGATTTATCAGATGGATTCTCAACCACCCATCCATCAGAATGAGTATCTGTGGGGGAAAAAAATTTCTGGAACATTTGACGGGCAGTGGATTCTAAGGTCTACTGTCCTTCCAAACATTGTTAATCAATTATACTCCAATATAAAACAAAACATTAAAAAATCAAGATAGGAAATAAAGTAACTGTAACATAAGGATCATAAAAAAAAAAAAAGTATCAGAGTGAAGAGAACACTTTTATATTATCTACTTCAGCTTCCTTTTATTTCACTGATGGGGAAACCAGGATTAGGGAAGTGATATAGTATGATTAAGGTTACACAGATATAAGAGCTAGAATATTCTTTCTACTATCCCAAACTATCTCATTAAGTTTCAGGTCAATTTCTCTTTGTATGGTTCTTACATTTTGCTTTTATTTTTGCTGATCTGCGAATTGTTGGAGTTAGGCAAGGCTGCATATCACTTCCAAAGAGCTATGAGATTTTCTGCCAGTGAAATCAATAGTACTTGATACTCTGCAGGCTCCAGATGTGAAGAAAGATTCTTTCATGGGATTCTGGCTAGCCTCTGCTATTTTAGGTGAGCTGTGCAAATAATTTGAAATGCATTGTAAATTAACTGTGGCATGTCTGTTACCACAGTCTTGGGCATGTTGATTTACAAGTAGTCATTCTCTTCTCAGTGCTGATTCATTTTCTAATCATGAGTTGTCTCCCCAATTTGCATCTAGGCAAGACTGACCTTATTCAAATGTAGAAGAGATAGATGTTTATGTGATGTGATTTGAAGTCTAATCCCTATGTAAAGTTTCTAATTCACATGCTTAGGCTCATTCTTTAGGGATTTGCTTTAGGCATATACATTTTAATAATGTCATATCTTCATTATTGATTATAGCTCATATCACTAGAAAATGACCCTCCTTATCTCCTTTAATACATTTTGCTCTAAATTTTACTTTTATTATATTCATAATGCCATTCCTAACACTTTACTTTTGAGTTTGATTAATGTATCTTTGCAACATATGAATTTTAAGTGTTTTTAGACATTCTGTTTCTTAGAGAGATCACACATTAACCAGGTAGCATATTTAGTGAAGATGCATTTATCTAATTTACCCATTGTATTAGTGTTGTATTGCTACATTAAAAATATCATAAATATTATAGTTGAAGTAAGTAAGTGAAGTCGCTCAGTCGTGTCCGACTCTTTGCGACCCCGTAAACTGTAGCCCACCAGGCTTCTCCATCCATGGGATTCTCCAGGCAAGAATACTGGGGTGGGTTGCCATTTCCTTCTCCATTATAATTGAAAGCAGCACACAAATTTATTAGCTCATAGTTCTATAGGTCAGAAGTTCAGCAAAGCTCAACCTATTCTCTGCTGAGGGCCTCACAAGACTAAAATCCAAGTGTCTGCTGGGTTGAGTTCTTATCTGGATGTTCTGGGGAAAAGTCTACTTCCAGGGTTTTTCCAAGTTGTTGGTCACATTCATTTTCCTTCAGTTGTAGGACTGAGGTCCCCATTCTCTTTCCAGTTGTCAATTGGGATCCTCTGTTAGTGCCTGAAAGTTCACGTTTCTTCTCCATAACCCCTTCGATCTTGAACCCAACAATGGCCAAGTCCTTCTCCTGGTTCAAAGTCCACATACTTTTCTCTTACTCTCCTGCTGTCAGCTGGAGAAAGTTCTCAGCTTTTTTTTTTTTAATTTTTATTTTTTAAATTTTTTTCATTTATTTTTATTAGTTGGAGGCTAATTACTTTACAGTATTGTAGTGGCTTTTGTCATACATTGACATGAATCAGCCATGGATTTACATGTATTCCCCATCCCGATCCCCCCTCCCACCTCCCTCTCCACCCGATTCCTCTGGGTCTTCCCAGTGCACCAGGCCCGAGCACTTGTCTCATGCATCCAGCCTGGACTGGTGATCTGTTTCACCTTAGATAATATACATGTTTTGATGCTGTTCTCTCGAAATATCCCACCCTCGCCTTCTCCCACAGAGTCCAAAATTCTGTTCTGTACATCTGTGTCTCTTTTTCTCTTTTGCATATAGGGTTATCATTACCATCTTTCTAAATTCCATATATATGCGTTAGTATACTGTATTGGTCTTTATCTTTCTGGCTTACTTCACTCTGTATAATGGGCTCCAGTTTCATCCATCTCACCCTAGTTAAACTTAAAAGCTTTTGCACAACAAAGGAAACTATAAGCAAGGTGAAAAGTTCTCAGCTTTTAAGAGTGCCTATGATTAGGATAGGCCCATTCAGATAGTATCAACTTTTTAAGAAGTAAGGCTCCTGCTAAAAGAATGTGGAATTCTCTATATATTGTAGGGGATAGGAATTATGAATATTCCTGGGATGAAACAGGACAACAAGCAGGGATGGTGGTGAGGGAGAGAGAGCAACATGAGGACACAGTGTGGTTGTCAGGCAGAGAGAATGAAGGGTGAAGGGAAGCAAGTTGGAAAGTATGTAGGGGAAGAGCTTCTACTTTCCACTTTTGTTTTCTGCCCTGGTCCAGAGGACAATGTAAACTTGCCTCAAAACCCCAGAGCACCTCATATGGGTGATCCTTTCTTCAGACATGCATTCAAATTGCTATGGAAAGACTGGTACTATTTTTCCCTATAGAATCTTACAGTGCCTTTTAACCACTGCTAGGAAGAAGTAGAAGAGATGGTCATTCTTCCAGCTTCATGTAATAATAGAGGTAGATCTTCAAAGTAATACTAGCATCATTTATTGTCATGGCAAGTTCCATTAGGCAAAATACATGTAATTAGATGGCAGCAAAGATCCCAAAGCAGTTTAGCTATTGTGAGCATGTTGTTGTTCAGTAGCTAAGTTGTGTCTGACTCTTTGCAACCCCATGGACTGCAGCACACCAGGTTTCCTGTCCTTCACTATCTCCTGGAGTTTGCTCATACTCATGTCCATTGAGTCAGTGATGCCAAATAGGGTAATTGCAAAAGTACCCTCAAACTTCTTGACAATAACTTCAAACTATTAGGGTGATGTGTAGACATTAGAGAAGCAGCAGCAGACTGATGGACTTGGTGTCCAGCAATTGAGGATGGGGCAGTCATCTTTAAAACAGTATCAGAATTCCCCCAAACAGAGTCTTCAACTAAAAGTGAAATGGAAGATTTATATTCATCTTCCAAATTGGATTGGACATCCTTCATTTGTCTCCTCAGCTCTATAATTTATAAGCAGTAATGACATCATCTTTGAATCATAACAGTTAATAGGAAAAAATTGTCAAAGAAAAAAGAGGGTTTATTTTTTTAGTGGAAATGGGTTATATAATCCAAGATTAAATTGGACTGTGTCCTATGACTTTGGTATCTTCAATCCTGTCATTTACTAAATACCTTCAGAGTTGAATCAATTGATGTAGCTTCCAGTATGCCATGAATAAAGTGATTTAGTCATATCCCATAGATATGACTTCTTTTTCTGTTTTCGGTTTTTACTTGCCTCCAAGTAACATCATTCCAGTAAATGCTGAGGTGTTTGTTTTTACCAACATTATTTTCTGTGGAGTTTCATTGTTTATGGATATGAAAAATCAGAGTGTGCAGTAACTATAAATAGGAAGGTGTCTTTCTGTGAATAAAGACAGCAATATAAATTTGAACTCTGACCTTCAGATTTTAAAACTTTTCTCTGATGCCTTGCTAAATTATTTTTTGTTCTTAAAAAGAGAAAAAGGGGGTTAAGTTATTATAAAATGCTTTACTATTTAGGCCATATTGAAGTGACATTTTATGACTTTTAGGAGTGGCAGTAAACCACATTTCACTGATCTTATTTTATAAGTCACAATGCATTTTTAAAGATGGGATACCAATTCATTCTACTGAGTGTAGTTGGTTCTGTAGATGATAAATATCACACAGGAGAGAGCAGGTTTTATAACTATAAAACCGTTCTCACCTTGTTTCAGGAGAATTAAAGAATAAATAACTCATGAAAAAGTAAAACCAGGAGGGTGTATGTTTGTATTCTGTGTGAGATTAAAAGCACCTAGCTTTAACTATAATATCGTAGTAGCAATCAAGTAACTTATTACCTATTTTTCCATGCAATCAAAGTAAATTCTCCAAAATATGCTTCCCTTTCTATATTCTTCATTTTTTATTACTTCCTCTTTGACTAGGACTTATTTGCTATAAGTGCATAGTGGTTAAGTGGTATGTGGACTACTTTCATGGACTAGAAATGTGCTATATATGCTCCCTAAAGGAGGTTCACATATCACTTAACCACTTTCAAGAAAAGCTTCAAAATATTATCTAGACAACCATCCTGTTATCAGGGTAATCTTCTGTACTTTCTCAGATACTTGTCTGTCACCTTGACTTTAGAATTATCCCCAATAAATCCTTGTGTTCTAAATTCCACACACAAAATTTCATTGGGGCAAAATGAAACATACAATCATTTGCCCATTTTACATATACTGGGCTTGATCCTTTATTATGCCTGAATTAAGGAGAGGGAGGGTGCCTTTTAAGGCACTCATGATAACCCAAACTCAGGCAGCACAACTTTCAGGACAAACAAGCACAGGTCACTAAGAATACTATTTTTGCCCCTGACTAGGCATACAATGTTGGCTTCCCTGGTGGCTCAGACAGTAAAGAATCCACCTGCAATGCAGGAGACCTGGGTTTGATCCCTGGGTTGGAAAGATCCCCTGGAGGAGGGCATGGCAACCCACTCTAGTATTCTTCCCTGGAGAATCCCCATGGACAAAGGAGGCTGGTGGGCTACAGCCCATGGAGTCACAAAGAATTTGACACAACTAAGCAATTAAACACAGCACAGCACAGGCATAAGATGTATCATTTCTTTTTGTAGTTAATTCCATTAAACCCCTGGTGTTATTGTTAGGCCTGGTCCATATAGGTCAGGTGTGTATAATTGTACTTATTGGGAGTATAGGCCCTTGTTATCTTTTCCCTTAGTCATACAGTGGAGATCTGAATGCACTTTTATAAAAAATTGTGTCCCTGTTATTGGGGATAGGGCAGAGATTTATCCCCATAAGGGAATATTTCAAATGCAGATACCCTTTTTGATATAATGGATATGTGACTCACTCATGTAAAAATTTGTATTCATTTGGAACTGAGATGCAGTTTCTACCTGTATCAGAGCATAGGAAAGCCCTCAAATCTATTTCACAAGATGCAAGAATGGTAAATATTAACTAATATGGAAAGAAACACATCTTCATGACAATAATTCCAATGTGCAAAAAACCCTGAGAAGTAATGTTAAATCACCTAATGGAATATAGCTGAAGTAAGGCATAGAGTTTTTGTTTCACCACCATTGTATCAAGTTTTCATGGATGGTTTTCAAAAAAATGAATGAAAATGAACCATTCACATTTTAAGGCTTATACATGATGTATTTGTAAATGACATCAAATCATTACATTATACAGACTAGGACTACAAATTAAGCTTTGGGAGAAATAAACAGAACATTTCTGCAGGAACTGATATTAGTTTTCACCCCCTATAAACTGATAAAGTAAGTAAAAAGAAGTAGTAATTGGAAGAATGGCAAGACTTTTATTAAACATAAGAAAAAAAGTAAAATACATATTTCTCAAGGGCTATCCCATGTTTATCCATGGAGAATTTGTGTGATAGATACTTGTAATTCACAAACCTTAGGCCTTGGTTAAAGTATCACTCCTCTTCTCCGATAGTAATTGCCATGAATTCATCTCCAAGAAAGTGCAAAGAAAGTTGGATTCAGACCAGGGCAAGGAAGGTGTCTGACCTCCAGCAAGTAGTCATGCTGTTGAAAACATTGCTAGGAAGTGGACACATTAGTCCAAGTATAGGAGACCAGACTAAGATAAAAAGCTAAAGAAAATTTCCTATCTTCCAAAGCCAAATTTCCATCAGAGTAAGGAGTTTGCTTAGGTGAATTGTCTTCAAGCAAAGATTAGGATCAAATTGTTAGAAAACAGTGGTAGGTGTGATTGAGACTTTAGCAACAGCGAAATGTAATAAAATGATTGGGAACTTGAAGAAGATCTATGCACATAGTAGAATACAAACTGAACCATTTAACTGAATGCTGGTTTCTTCTTGGTCTAATGCAATGAACTGCTGCAGATTGAGGGCAAAAATGGGGGAAATTATATATATATATACAAAAATGAATCCTATTATTTACAAGTAAAACCTTTAGGAAAAAGAAAGGTGAGATAAACCAGGTATAGCTTAATTTAAAAGGAAACCATCATCAAAGAACATGTGAAAGTTTACATTCTTGTGGATTTTATTAAAGACGTAGGATCTTATCCTTGATTTGGGAGCCTGATCTCAAGCAACTCCAAAGCTAAGAAGGCAATGTCAAAGGCATACTAACAAATGAACATATTGATAAATTTCATATACCTGTTTAATTTGTTTACTTCCCACAGTAGAAGTACATCTTATTTTCCACTCACATAACTCTGTAGCTCATTCCTAACAGATTACCTAGGTTGAATCCACCCAGCTTACCCCTTATGAATATGACTGCCCCTACCTACCCCCACACCACCCTCCCCCCATTAAAAGCACCTTGGGCAAACACTGCATGAAGTAAAATCTTTAATAATTTAGATGTCCTTATAACAGGAAATGGATGGGAAATGTTAAGAGGAAGAACTATGTATTTGAAGAGAATAAAATTAGTATGGTGTATAAATGGGGTACAGAGGGAGACTTAAGAAGACAGAAAAGATGTAAGAGGAGCAATAAGGATAGAGTCAAAGGAATATAACAGCAATTCTAGCTTGTCTTCTCTGTTCTATTTTCCCGAGGGTACTTTCTCTATATCAGTCTATATCCTGAGGGCTTAGTTTTCCTTTTTCTCTTTAGCACAAACTCTTAGGTGAAAGAGAAGTCGATCTACCTGATATTTATGTAAACATTGCCTAGATTCATTATGATCAAAGGGCTCCAATACACCTATTAAAGCAGTAATTTTCAACTGTGGCTCCTCAAAGAAGCACATGTTAGGAGATTTTACATCTGCCTATGCCTATTCCCAATAAGAGTGTATATGTGTTTGTGTCTGTGACTGTGTCTGTGTCTGTGTGTGTGCTCAGTTGCTCTTTGCAACCCCATGGACTATATAGCCTGCCAGGCTCCTCTATCCATGAACTCTTCTAGGCAAGAATACTGGAGTGGGTTGCCATTTCCTACTCCAAGGGATCTTCCTGACCCAGGGATTCATCTCACATCTCTTGCATCTCCTGGACTGGCAGGTGGATTCTTTACCACATCACTTTGCCAACAAAGGTCTGTCTAGACAAAGCTATGCTTTTTCCAGTGGTCATTTACAGATGTGAAGGCTGGACCATAAAGAAGGCGGAGCATTGAAGAACTGATGCTTTTGAACTGTGGTGCTGGAGAAAATTCTTGAGCGTCTCTTGGATAACAATATCAAACCAGTCAATTCTAAAGGAAATCAACTTCGAATATTCATTGGAAGAAATGAAACTAAAGTTGAAGCTCCAGTACTTTGGCCACCTGATAGGAAGAGCCAACTCATTGGAAAAGACCCTGATGCTGGGAAAGATTGAGGGCATGAGGAGAAGGAGGCAACAGAGAATGAGATGGTTGGATGGCATCATCAATTCAATGGACATGAGTTTGAGCGAACTCCAGGAAACAGTGAAGGACAGGGAAGCCTGGAGTGTTGCAGTCCATGGGGTCACAAGGAGTTGGACATGACTGAGCTACTGAACAAAAACAACAGCACCTGGGAGCCCCCAGTACAACAGAGTCTCTATTAATTGAGTGGAGCTTAGGGACTGGTATTTTTTTAAAGTTCTTTAGGTATAACTAATGGAGAGCTAGTGTTATAAACCATTGCTAACTCATTCGTTCTAAAAATTTTATGCAGAAATAATTCTCTGGGGAGCTAGTTAAAAAGGTAGATGTCTAAGCCCCAGAATTTTACATTTAATTGGTATGAGAAAGGGCCTAGGACTTCACATTTTAAAAAGGACACTACATAATGATCAAGCGATCAATCCAAGAGGAAGACATAACAATTGTATATTGCTATGTTCCCAACATAGGGCACCTCAATACATAAGACAAACACTAACAGACACAAAAGGGGAAATTGACAGTAACACAATAATAGTAGGAAACTTTAATATCCCACTCACGCCAATGGACAGATCATCAAAACAGAAAATTAAAAAGGAAGCACAAGTCTTAAATGATACATTAGGTGAAATGGATCTCATTGATACTTTCAAGACATTCCATCTAAATGCAGAAAAATACACCTTCTTCTCAAGTGCACATGGAACATTCTCCAGGATAGACCACAACCTGGGTCACAAATCAAACCTCAGTAAATTTAATAAAATTGAAACCATATCAAGCATTTTCTCTGACCACAACACTATGAGACTAGATATCAATTAACAAGGAACACACTGTAAGAAACACAAACACATTGAGATTAACCAACACCTTTCTAAATAACCAACAGGTTACTGAAGAAATCAAAAGGGAAATCAATAAATTTCTAGAAATAAATGACAATGGAAACATGACAACTTTAAACCTATGAGATGCAGCAAAAGCAGTTCTAAGAGGGAAGTTTATACTAATACAATCCTACCTCAAGAAACAAGAAAACAATCGAGCAGACAACCTAACTTTACACCTAAAACAACTGGAAAAAGAGGAATAAAACACCCCAAAATTAGTAGAGGGAAAGAAATCCTAAAGATCTGAGCAGAAATATAGGAGGAAAAAAAGAAAGAAACAATAGTAAAGATTAATAAAACTAAAAGCTGGTCCTTTGAGGAGACAAACTAAATTGACAAACCCTAAGCCAGACTCATTAAGAAAAAAGAGAGGAATCAAATAAACAAAATTAGAAATGAAAAAGGAGAGGTTACAACAGACAATGCAGAAATACAAAGGATTATAAGAGACGATTATGAACAACTATACGGCAATAAAATGGATAACTTGGAAAAAATGGGCAGATTCTTAGAAAAGTTCAATCTTCCAAGACTGAACCAGGAAGAAGTAGAAATTATGAACAACCCAATTACATGCACTGAAATTGAAGCTGTGATCAGAAATCTCCCATAAAAAAGCCCAGGACCAGGTGGCTTCACAGGAGAATTCTATCAAACATTTAGACAAGAGCTAATGCCTATCCTTCTAAAACTCTTTCAAAATATTGCAGAAGAAGGAACACTTCCAAATTTATTCTATGAGGCTACCATCACCTTGATACCAAAACCAGACAAAGAAAACGCACACACAAAAGAAAATTACAGGCCAATATCACTGATGAACATAGATGCAAAAATCCTCAGCAAAATTTTAGCACACAGAATTCAGCAACACATCAAAAAGCTCATACACCGTGACCAAGTTGGGTTTATTCTAGGGATGTAAGGGTTCTTCAATATACAGAAATCAATCAATGTGAAACACCATATTACAAAATTGAAAGATATAAATCATATGATCATCTCAATAGATGCAGAGAAAGCCTTTGATAAAATTTAGCACCCATTTATGATTAAAACTCTCCAAAAAAATGGGTATAGAAGGAACCTACCTCAACATAGTAAAGGCCATATATGATAAGCCCACAGCAAACATTATCAATGGTGAAAAGCTGAGAACATTCCCCCTAAGGTCAGGAACAAGACAAGGGTGTTCACTTTCACCACCATTATTCAACATAGTTCTGGAAGTCCTAGCTATAGCAATTAGGGAAGAAAAAGACATAAAATGAATCCAGATTGGAAAAGAAGTAAATCTCTCACTGCTTGCAGATAACATGACACTGGACTTAGAAAACCCTAAAGATAGTATCAGAAAATTACTAGAGATAATCAGTGAATTTAGCAAAGTTGCAGGATACAAAATCAATGCACAGAAATCACTTGCATTTCTAAATACTAATAATGAAAACTCAGAAAGAGAAATTAAGGTATCAATCCCATTCACCATTGCAACAAAAAGAATTAAATATCTAGGAATAAACTTACCTAAGGAGACAAAAGAACTGTACACAGAAAATTATAAGACACTAATGAAAGAAATCAAAGATAACATAAACAGGTGGAGAGATATTCCATGTTCCTGGGTAGGAAGAATCAATATTTTGAAAATGACTCTACTACAAATGCAATCTATAGATTCAATGCAATCCTTATCAAATTACCAATATTTTCACAGAACTAGAGCAAAAATATTTCACAATTCATATGGAAACATAAAAGACCCCAAATAGCCAAAGCAGTCTTGATAAAGAAGAATGGAGCTGGAGGAATCAACCTTCCTGACTTCAGGTTATACTATAAAACTACAGTCACCAAAACAGTATGGTACTGGCACAAAAACAGAAATATAGACCAACGGAACAAGATAGAAAGCCCAGAAATAACCCGTGCACCTACAAGTCCCTTATTTTTGACAAAGGAGGCAAGAATATACAATGGGACAAAGACAGCCTCTTCAATAAATGCTGCTGGGAAAACTGGACAGCTCCATGAAAAGAATGAAATTAGAACACTTCCTAACACTATACACCTAGATAAGCTCAAAATGGGTTAAATACATAATTGTAAGACCAGAAACTAAAACTGTTAGAGGAAACATCAGCTGAACACTCGATGACATAAATCAAAGCAAGATCCTCTATGACCCACCTCCTAGAGTAACGGAAATAAAAACAAACATAAACAAATGGGACCTAATGAAAGTTCAAAGCTTTTGCACAGCAAAGGAAACTATAAGCAAGGTGAAAGTCAACCCTCAGAATCGGAGAAAATGATAACAAATGAAACAACTGACAAAGGATTAATTTACAAAATATACAATCAGCTCATATAACTTAATACCAGGAAAACAAACAACCCAATCAAAAAGTGGGGAAAAGACCTAAACAGGCATTTCTCCAAAGAAGACATACAGATGGCTAACAAGCACATGAAAAGATGCTCAACTTTGCTCACTATTAGAAAAATGCAAATCAAAACTACAATGAGTTATCACCTCACACTGGTCAGAATGGCCCTCATCAAAATGTCTACAAACAATAAATGCTGGAGAGGGTGTGGAGAAAAGGGAAAACTCTTACACTGTTGGTGGGAATGTAAATTGATACAGCCACTATGGAAGCTGGTGTGGAGATTCCTTGGAAACTAGAAATGAAAGCACCATATGACCCAGCAATCCCACTCCTAGGCATATACCTTGAGGAAACCAAAATTGAAAGAGACACATGTATCTGTTTGTTTGTTGCAGCACTATTTACAGTATGTAAATCTCATGTAAACAACCTAGATGTCCATTGACAGATGAATGGATAAAGAAGTTGTGATACATATATAATGGAATATTACTCAGCCATAAAAAGGAACGCCTTTGAGTCAGTTTTAATGAGGTGGATGAACCTAGAACATTAGGTTCATTATAGAGAGTGAAGTGAGTCAGAAAGAGAAAGTTAAATACCATATTCTAACACATATATACAGAATCTAGAAAAATGGTACTAAAGAATTTATTTACAGGGCAACAGTGGAGAAACAGACATAGAGAATAGACTTATGAACATGGGAAGAGGGGAGGAGAGGGTGAGATGTATGGAAAGAGTAACATGGAATCTTACATTACCATATGTAAAATAGATAGCCAATGGGAATGTGCTGTATGGCTCAGGAAACTCAAACAGGGGCTCTGTATCAACCTAGAGGGGTGGGATGGGGAGAGGGATGGGAGGGAGGTTCAAAAGGGAGGGGATATATGTATACCTATGGCTGATTCATGTTGAGGTTTGACAGAAAACAGAAAAATTCTATAAAGCAATTTCCATTCAATAAAAAAATCAATTAAAAATAATATAAAAAAACTCTCAAGAACAGGAGGCTAAAAATTCCTCAAAATGAATTTCAAAAAGCATTATTCAAAGGCCAGCTGAATCATAGCTGGATGAAAAATGTTAAACATGTATATAATTCTCTAATGTGGCATTATTACCTTTGGGAATTTTTTTTTTTTTGACTGTATATAACATGTTACTATATTCTTTAAATTTTGTAATGTTGGAAGATGACCTGTTGTGTGAAAACTGAGAAAATTCCCTTTGATGATTTGTATTACTGATGCTTTTCATTTCATAAGTACTTAAATTTGGGGAAGATGTAATTTTCTTTATATAAAAATATATGTTAACAATTTAAAGCAGTAGGAGTTAAAAACTGCACTTCATTTCCGAGGAAGGTTTTTCTGCTTCACTGATTATCAAAGGGTAGGTCCCTAATAATAACTACTGGTCATAGAATAGACCCAACCTTGAGTCTTTTCCCATTCAGCAACACCAATGCATTTCATATATGATCTCCAGATTTTATGGGCTGAGATGATTGAACCAGTGACACTCGCTACTATTATCTAGATACTGTATCTACTGGAAAGACAATATTAAGCTTGAAAAGTATGTTATCTAAACTTGAATTCGCATGCTCTGATGTGAAATACAGAATGTCAATCACCCAGGTCGTATTGTTTAGGTGATTGACACCTTTGCAGTTGATTAAGCTCTCAGTTCAGTTCAGTCACTCAGTCGTGTCCGACTCTTTGCGACCCCACCGAATCTCAGCACGCCAGGCCTCCCTGTCCATCACCAACTCCCAGAGTTTACTAAACTCATGTCCATCGAGTCGGTGATGCCATCCAGCCATCTCATCCTCTATCGTCCCCTTCTCCTCCTGCCCCCAAACCCTCCCAGCATCAGGGCCTTTTCCAATGAGTCAACACTTCGCATGAGGCGGCCAAAGTATAGGAGTTTCAGCTTCAGCATCAGCCCTTCCAATGAACACCCAGGACTGATCTCCTATAACCTAAGGTTAGTCATATAATCATATAATTAGCGTTTCTAATATTTTCCACTGGCATCCCTTAGGCTGTCCGTTATATGGTTTGTCTATCCTCTTAACCCAAAGCACCTTCTATAAAGTAACTATAAGAGAAAAAAATAAACTTTTTGCATATATAAATGACATGTGATATATATTATAATGAATTTAAGCGGTTAGTCTGTTGGCTTCCACACCTTTTCTACCTGTAAATGTCTCACAGATGTCTTAAAGGGTTATGGACATTCAAGGATTCCTAAGCATCAGATGTATTGTGATTTTAATGGGATGCTGTTAGAGAATTTATATTCCATATAACATGATTAAAACCCCCTTCCTTTGTTTGGGCTTAGGGAAAGTAAAAATCAAAGTTAGATTCCTTTTGATGACTCTTGTATTGAATATATTGAAACCAACTGCTAGATGCACTTTGCAATATGACCCTGAATGTGCAGCCACTAGTTTCTTCTTGTACAATCTGGTTTGATTTCAGAGCAGAGTTACACATGGAAAGAGTTGGCTACTGTCTCACTCTGGCACAATTACAAATTCAGTAACTTTAACATAATGAGTGTTTTGTTTTTGTTTGATTTTTTACACTTAATTAATTTAATTCTGTGAAAAGATTCACATGGCTCAACAATGAACAACTATAAACAGAGTGAAAAGTCTCCTGTTAACTCCTGTACCTAGGTCCTACCTCACATTTTACATTTAACTGTTCCTCATTTGTTTATTCTGTATTTTTCCATGCCACTATTCATTGGCTCAGTTTCTGCACTTCTTTTCTGTTGCCTTGATCTGTATATCAATTCATGCAACTACAAGACTGTGTTTTACTTTAGGGCTTTATATTAAATTTTAATACTTAGAAGGGTTGATTTCTCCTGCTTGCCCTTCTGTTTTCAATTTTTCATGATTATTTTTTGCTTATTTTTCCATATGAACTCAAGAATCAGCATGTCTAGTTAAAAAACCTGTTGGTATTTTAAGTGGTTTACATATTTATAAGTTGATTTAGGGAACACTGACATTTTGATGATATTGTCGTTGTCTAGAGAAGCATGCTAAAGTCTCTGGATGATAGATTTGCTAATAATACTAAAGGGCAAGTGAAATAAAATTTCCAAATTTCTGGCTTAGGTTTCTGGGTGGATGTGGACTTGCAACCAAACAAGTTACAGAGTATAAAATAAGTTGAAATCAACACTTTGTATGTATGTTACATGTGTATGTTGGAGAGGGGAAAAAGTGAAGTACTAAATTCTCTCAGTTTTTACTTTTATTTGAAAATAATTTCAAACACTGAGACAAGTTATAAGAATATCCCTATCAAGCTACCAACGGTATTTTTCACAGAACTAGACCAAAGAATTTCACAATTTGTATGGAAATACAAAAAACCTCGAATAGCCAAAGTAATCTTGAGAAAGAAGAACGGAACTGGAGGAATCAACCTGCCTGACTTCAGACTCTACTACAAAGCCACAGTCATCAAGACAGTGTGGTACTGGCACAAAGACAGAAATATAGACCAATGGAACAGAATAGAAAGCCCAGAGATAAATCCACGAACCTATGGACACCTTATCTTTGACAAAGGAGGCAAGGATATACAATGGAAAAAAGACAACCTCTTTAACAAGTGGTGCTGGGAAAACTGGTCAACCACTTGTAAAAGAATGAAACTAGAACACTTTCTAACACCATACACAAAAATAAACTCAAAATGGATTAAAGATCTAAATGTAAGACCAGAAACTATAAAACTCCTAGAGGAGAACATAGCCAAAACACTCTCTGACATAAATCACAGCAAGATCCTCTATGACCCACCTCCCAGAATATTGGAAATAAAAGCAAAACTAAACAAATGGGATCTAATGAAACTTAAAAGCTTTTGCACTACAAAGGAAACTATAAGTAAGGTGAAAAGACAGCCCTCAGATTGGGAGAAAATAATAGCAAATGAAGAAACAGACAAAGGATTAATCTCAAAAATATACAAGCAACTCCTGCAGCTCAATTCCAGAAAAATAAATGACCCAATCAAAAAATGGGCCAGAGAACTAAACAGACATTTCTCCAAAGAAGACATACAGATGGCTAACAAACACATGAAAAGGTGCTCAACATCACTCATTATTAGAGAAATGCAAATCAAAACCACAATGAGGTACCATTACACACCAGTCAGGATGGCTGCTATCCAAAAGTCTACAAGCAATAAATGCTGGAGAGGCTGTGGAGAAAAGGGAACCCTCTTACACTGTTGGTGGCAATGCAAACTAGTACAGCCACTGTGGAAAACAGTGTGGAGATTCCTTAAAAAACTGGAAATAGAACTGCCATATGACCCAGCAATACCCCTTCTGGGCATACACACTGAGGAAACCAGATCTGAAAGAGACACGTGCACCCCAATGTTCATTGCAGCACTGTTTATAATAGCCAGGACATGAAAGCAACCTAGATGCCCATCAGCAGATGAATGGATAAGGAAGCTGTGGTACATATACACCATGGAATATTACTCAGCCGTCAAAGAGAATTCATTTGAACCAGTCCTAATGAGATGGATGAAACTGGAGCCCCTTATACAGAGTGAAGTAAGCCAGAAAGATAAAGAACATTACAGCATACTAACACATATATATGGAATTTAGAAAGATGGTAATGATAACCCTATATGCAAAACAGAAAAAGAGACACAGAAATACAGAACAGACTTTTGAACTCTGTGGGAGAAGGTGAGGGTGGGATGTTTCAAAAGAACAGCATGTATACTATCTATGGTGAAACAGATCACCAGCCCAGGTGGGATGCATGAGACAAGTGCTCGGGCCTGGTACACTGGGAAGACCCAGAGGAATCGGGTGGAGAGGGAGGTGGGAGGGGGGATCGGGATGGGGAATAAGTGTAAATCTATGGCTGATTCATATCAATGTATGACAAAACCCACTGAAATGTTGTGAAGTAATTAGCCTCCAACTAATAAAAAAAATTAAAAAAAATTAAAAAAAAAAAGAATAGTATAATGAATACCTGCATCTCCTTTACTGAATTTGACTATTAACAGTTTGACTCATTTGCTTTGCCTCATTTGCTTCCCCTACTCTCTCTCTCTCATGCACATGCACACACACACACACACACACACACACACATACACACACACTTTTTCTGAACCACTGAAAGTAAATACTTCAGTCTGCATTGTAAGAACCACTGTAAGAATGAGGATGTCCATCTGTGTTCTGAATTTTTTCAGTTTACCCAATCATGCATTTTTAGTTGAGAATAATTCCTCAGCTTTTCTTTGTCTTTTAAGATGTTTACAGCTTTGAAGAAGACAGGGCTTTAAAAATAGCAATAGTCACTTTGAGTTTACATCTTGTTTCCTGATGATTAGATTCAGATTATACAACCTGGGGTTAAATGCTACATAAGTGATGTGTCCTTCTTAGAGTGTGACATCCCTAGACATACAATGTACCTCTGCGCATTAATGGTGTTGTTAATTTTATCATTTAGACAAAGTGTTGCTAATTTCTCAATGGTATACTTCTTTTTTTTTTTTTTTGCAAATAATAGGTAATCTGTGGGAAGACATTTTAAGACTGTAAAAATGTTCTACTCCTGCCTGATCATGTTGGCTCTTTCAGATTTAGTATTCACTGATAATCTTTGTATGTATCAATCTTTACTATGACAGCTGCAAATGATTATTTTTCTGGCTGTAGCAATCCCTATAACTTTGTCATGGATTATCCCACTCTTCATCTGTTTATGTATTTATTTAGCTATTTATTATTATGATAATGGATAATTATTTCTTCAGTGATTTGTAATCCAGTGATGAGTTTACTCTAGTCATAATGTCAGGATGCCCATGTGGCCGTGTTTTCTCTCCAGTTAAATTATAATCTTCCCAACAATGGGAACTGTACTTCTGTCTCCTTCCTATTAACTTTCTTTCTTCACCCCCGCCCCACCCCCCACACAATCTCCTAGTCCAGAACTGTTTAGAGAAGTCATTTACTAATGACTAAATAACTGACCAAATGTCTTGAGGGTGTTGGCAAGGACATTTGTAGCTTCAAGCCACAGGCATGGTGCAGGATCTCTCTGTGAATCACTGTAGTTACCACCAAATAAAATATTGGAAGTTTAAAATGGAGCCCTGTGATAACTGTTTGGGATAGTTTATTTTTCCATATGAACTCAAGAATCAGCATCAGAATAGTTTAATTGAGAAGCAATCTTTTAAAGTATACTTCAAAGGCTATCTTTATATGAGATCCAGACTATAGCATGTAACTAATTGTGCATTTCCTTAAAACCTCAAAATTGAATCTTAGTTCATATTATGTATGAAATGTCACATGGCTAAGTTTGATTGCAATTTTGTTTACTAATCTAGTGTCTAATGCTTCTTGTATTGCAATAAAGTTTTTTAATGTAAAACGTCCTCCGATTCTCATTTCCCATCTGAATCTCCCTGGTTTGTTTCTGCAGAGTACTCTCTAAAGCAAGAGAAACAAATAATACTTTTCCTGGTAACCTCAAAGTGTATATAAGACTTTGGATATAGCATATTGTCTGTGGATTTAAAACAAGTCTATCTTTTCAATTCATTTTCAAGAACATGAGTTTTTCCCATATTATAGACATTACTTCCACAGGCTATTGAAAGTTCAGAAGTCTTTTAGGAAAATTTGTGTTTGTGAATATGTATATACAAACACACATCTTTCTGTGCCCTGCCATATATCTGTTCACATAGGATACACACAGATATGTTTTTTCCCTCCATCTACTTCATTTGTTATTTCCAAGGTGACTCAGTGGCAGAAGGAGTACTTCAGCTTCAATAAGTGTCCCCTGCCTTTTTCCTTTTTGGTTATAGCATCTCCCTCTTCTATCCTACCATAGCTTGTGGAGGAAGGTGTTTTCTCTGAAGACATTAGCTGTTGGTAGTTGTTGTTTTAAGAGACTTCTGAGTCCATGTTCAGGAATTTTAATTCACTCTGTCCCTATCTTCTAAAACTAGCCTCTCCTGATATTTTTTTTTTTTTTTGTGTGTGTGTGTGTACTGTATTTCACCAAGGAAACTTCATCTAATCTAATTTTTGCTGCAAACTTCAGATTTGGAATAAAGTTTTTTATACATACATACATGCACATGTGCACACACAAGTGGAGGTAGTTTTAAAGGAAGTCACTGGCCAAAAGAAAAAAAAAAAAGTTCTCTAGTTTTGGGTGCAGCTTGGTATAATTTGGCCTTGGAGTACAGAATGAAGCAGGGCAAAGGCTAATAGAGTTTTGCCAAGAGAACTCACTGATCATAGCAAAGCAAACACCCTCTTCCAACAACACAAGAGAAGACTCTACACATGGACATTACCATATGGTCAACACCAAAATCATATTGATTATATTCTTTGCAGCCAAAGATGGAGAAGCTCTACACAGTAAGCAAAAATAAGACTGGGAGCTGACTGTGGCTCAGATCATGGAATCCTTACTGCCAAATTCAGACTGAAATTGAAGAAAGTGGGGAAAACCACTAGACCATTCAGGTATGACCTAAATAAAACTCCTTATGTCTATACAGTGGAAGTGAGAAGTAGATTTAAGGGACTAGATCTGATAGACAGAGTGCCTGATGAACTCTGTCCATGGAGGTTCATGACATTGTACAGGGATAGGGATCAAGACCATCCCCAAGAAAAAGAAATGCAAAAAAAGCAAAATGGCTATCTGAGGAGGTCTTACAAATAGCTGTGAAAAGAAGAGAAGCAAAAAACAAAGGAGAAAAGGAAAGCTATACCCATTTGAATGCAGTGTTCCAAAGAATAGCAAGAGATAAGAAAGCCTTCCTCAGCGATCAGTGCAAAGAAATAGAGGAAAACAATAGAATGGGAAATACTAGAGATCTCTTCAAGAAAATTAGAGATACCAAGGGAACACTTCATGCAAAGATGGGCTCAGTAAAGGACAAAAATGGTATGGACCTAACAGAAGCAAAATATATGAAGAAGAGGTGGCAATAATACACAGAAGAACTGAACAAAAGATTTTCATGACCCAAATAATCATGATGGTGCGATCACTCATCTACAGCCAGACATTTTGGAATGTGAAGTCAAATGGACCTTAGGAACCATCACTACAAACAAAGCTAGTGGAGGTGATGGAATTCCAGTTGAGCTATTTCAAATCCTGAAAGATGATGCTGTGAAAGTGCTGCACTCAATATGCCAGCAAATTTGGAAAACTCAGCAGTGGCCACAGGACTGGAAAAGGTCCATTTTCATTCCAATCCCTAAGAAAGGCAATCCCAAAGAATGCTCAAACTACCACACAATTTCACTCATCTCACACGCTAGCAAAGTAATGCTTAATATTCTCCAAGTCAGGCTTCAGCAATATGTGAACCGTGAACTTCCAGATGTTCAAGCTGGTTTTAGAAAAGGCAGAGGAACCAGAGATCAAATTGCCAACATTTGCTGGATCATTAAAAAAGCAAGAGAGTTCCAGAAAAACATCTATTTCTGCTTTATTGACTATGGCAAAGCCTTTGACTGTGTGGATCACAACAAACTGGAAAAGTCTGAAGGAGATGGGAATACCAAACCAACTGATATGCCTCTTGAGAAACCCGTATGCAGGCCAGGAAGCAACAGTTACAACTGAACATGGAACAACAAACTGGTTCCAAATAAGAAAAGGAGTACGTCAAGGTTGTATATTGTCACCCTGCTTATTTAACTTCTATGCAGAGTACATAATGAGAAACGCTGGGCTGGGGGAAGTACAAGCTGGAATCAAGATTGCCGGGAGAAATATCAGTAACCTCAGATATGCAGATAACACCACTCTTATGGTAGAAAGTGAAGAAGAACTAAAGAGCCTCTTGATGAAAGTGAAAGAAGAGAGTGAAAAAGTAGGCTTAAAGTTCAACATTCAGAAAACGAAGATCATGGCATCCAGTCCCACCACTTTATGGTAAATAGATGGGGAAACATTGGAAACAGTGGCTGACCTTATTTTTTGGGGCTCCAAAATCACTGCAGATGGTGATTGCAGCCATGAAATTTATGACCAACCTAGACAATATATTAAAAAAAAAACATAGACATTACTTTGTCAATGAAGGTCTTTCTAGTTAAGTCTATGGTTTTTCCAGTAGTCATGTATGGATGTGAGAGTTGGATTATAAAGAAAGCTGAGCATCGAAGAATTGATGCTCTTGAACTGTGGTGTTGGAGAAGACTCTTGAGAGTCCCTTGGACTACAAGGAGATCCAACCAGTCCATCCTAAAGGGGATCAGTCCTGGGTGTTCATTAGAATGATTGATGTTGAAGCTGAAACTCCAATACTTTGGCCACCTGATGCAAAGAGCTGACTCATTGGAAAAGACCCTGATTCTGGGAAAGATTGAGGGCAGGAGGAGAAGGAGACGACAGAGTATGAGATGGTTGGATGGCATCAACTCAATGGACATGAGTTTGGGTGGACTCCGGGAGTTGGTGATAGACAGGGAGGCCTTGCGTGCTGCAGTTCATGGGGTCGCAAAGAGTCAGACATGCCTGAGCAATTGAACTGAACTGAGTTGAACTGATATAAGCACAGATTAATGTGATTTAAGAGTCATCTCTTTATACATAGGTGGGGATACCAGCTAGTAATAACATATAAGCTGGTATAGTTTGTGATGACGTTATTATTCTAGACAGTTTTTTAACATCGTTACTTTAAAGTATAGCCAAAATGTAAAGATAATCCAATGAAGAGGCTAGCATATCAGAATTAGGAATGTTTCCTCAGTGCAATATCAAGAAATGAGTTCAACGTGCTGTCTCCCTCTAACTTTGCACAAATTTGCTCTCCATTTTCCATTTATATTTTGGGAATATTTGAAAATATTATTTGATGAAATTTTAAAGATGAAGGTTCCTAATACCAGACAAAAGGATTAGTCTCTTTAAACCTAATTTTGGTGCTCTGCCCTCCCCTCTGTTTTTTTTTTTTTTCTTTGTACCAAAGCAACGTGTTTTTTTTTGTTTTGTTTTGTTTTTTTATATTTTTGGTCAGTTGAATATTCAGGATGAAGCATCAAAAGTATCATCTTTTTTTCTTGAAACTTAGTTCTTTTTTATGGGCTTCCCTGGTGGCTCAGCTGGTAAAGAATCTGCCTGCAATGCGGGAGAACTGGGTTCGGTCTCTGGGTTGAGAAGGTCCCCTGGAGAAGGGAACGGCTACCCACTTCAGTACTCTGGCCTGGAGAATTCCATGGGGTCACAAAGAGTCAGACACGACTAAGTGACTTTCACTTTAATTCTTTTTATAGAAAAATTTACTTTCTTGGCAGTTTCACAATTTGAAAATATATCCTTTATCTACATTTCAGAGTGGTCTCTTGCTCCCCAATTTATTTTTACTTTTGTTACCACTGCCATCTCACCTCCTGTCCTAACCACTTTATATTTAATCTATATGTTTCTGGACTTCCTTGGTGGCTCAGATGGTTAAGCATCTGCCTACAATGTGGGAGACTCGGGTTTAGTCCCTGGGTCTGGAAGATCTCCTGCAGAAGGAAATGGCAACCTACTCCAGTATTCTTGCCTGGAAAATCCCATGGACAGAAGAGCCTGGTAGGCTACAGTCCATGGGGTCGCAAAGAGTCAGACACGACTGAGCAACTTCACTTACCCTTATACATTTCTGGACCTTATGTTTACCTGACTACTGTTTTCTTAGAAAACCTTGAAAGTGTTAGTCTGACTAAGTTTGCACGTGATGTTATGCTGAGAGAGTAAATGTCATTCAGGAAGAAGCATACAAGCCCTGGGGAATTAGAAACAGCTGCATTCATAGCCAGAGTCTGCCACTGACTACATGTGGGTTTATACACCAATAACTGTGGCTTCCTCATTTACATAATGTAAAAATTATTTCATCTATTTCTTCAAATAGTCATTGTGTAGGTTAAATTAAATAAAATAACAGATATAAACATCTAGTTCAGGTCTGGCAAATAGGTGGTACTTGGAATATGGTAGTTACTATTATTGCCATTGTGTTTTGTTTGGGGTGGGGGTTCTTCTTTGTTGTTGTTTTAGATTGAGAGACCAGGAAGAGCTAAGCAGCCTGCTCTACTGATTGATATAAGAAGTTGGAAATAGATTTCAATATTATCCTTGATTGCCTCCAAGGGCTAGGAAAGTTACTCAAATTTTCTCTATATATATATGGAAGAAATAAATCATCTATGTACGGAATAGTGATGACTATTAGCTGATTAGTTTTCTCCAAAGATGTTGACCATATAGAAATCTGTAAGTACTAGGTAGTAGTGATGGTTATTTATTGTTTTCAAATGAAACCTTTATTATGGTTTTAATGAATCAGTTTAGAAGTCCTATATGTTCATGTGACTGTATAAATGCAATTACAAAAGTGAATTTCAGCTGAGAAATCTTGGAGACAGCTACCATGTGTCTTTTCCCTATAAGCAATATCTGCTTATGGTTTTATTTTTTGTAGGTGCCTTTTAGCACTTCTGTGACAACCCTTCCCCCAGGCAAATCAGGGAGTATCAAAGAACAGTGGGGGCTATTAAAAATGGTATGCTGGAACATCATTTTGATTTCCCTTAAGGAACCATTTTGACATTTTATCAGACTGTGTCTAGTAGTCCACAGAGCTTTTACTTATATATAAGGCTCAAAATCCATAAACGTCAATTGTGTTTTTTGTTACATTTGCATTTATATATAACCTTTGACATATTTTATATCATAGTTCTTTTGCAGACCAGTGAATTATATAGTTTTATGGCAAGGACTATGGCTAGCAAAATTGACAGCTATTACTTATGAAAGTCCCCCTTTTACATATTTCTGTATGTGAGAAAGAATGTTGCGGATTATGGAAAAGTGTAAATGGAGAGGAATTAATTAACACCTACCAGTTACTGTCTTTCAAGTGAGTACAGTGATTGTAAAACATATTACACTGAATAAGTGGATATTAAGGGATTTTTATCAGCTCAGGAAACCAACTACATTCATCACAAGTATCATCACATCAGAGCTCTTTTCCATAGTATGAGGATAGGCTTTGGCTAGGACATATTTTTAGAGGTGGCAAACATTTATTTACACGTGTTCTTGGACTCTTGGCTATAGAAGAATGTTTTAAAGCTATGTACCACTAAAAAGGACTCCAAACAATCATTAACATAAATTATAGAATCTTGTCTGCACTTCAGGGCTAGTTTCCTACCAGACCATTGGGAAGATTTGCCATGTATTTGTAAGACTACAGATTGTAGAATTAGCAAGTGAGAAATCTAATGGATTGGGGAAAGGGAAAAAAAAAAATATATATATATATATATATATATATATATATATATATATAATTTACAGAAAATGTCATTTATTCCATAAATTAGAAATTTTACTATTTTCTAAACTCAATTTCTTCTCCAAGGTCCATCTTTTAAAAAAGAAAATATTTCATGCCTTACAATACTAATGTATCATAGTGTGTTAATTAGCAGAAACCCTGCTAGTTTACACAGTGGGGGAGGGGTTCTCCTCTGCTTCTCTGAAAAGAGATGTTTGATTTTTCATATAACTGAAATTCAATCAAAATATGCTTCAAGGACTACTATAAAATTTTTAAACTGATGCTGTCTTACATAATTGAGGATCTTTAGGGTATATATGAAATAAAAACTGACTGGTTCATGTGAATATTAACACTATAATCATAAAGCCCTAGAGTTGAATGTGGTCTTCATAAAACACTTATCACAGAATTAAGAATCTGAGGGTTAAAATGTTTTTGCCATAAACTGAATGTGTTCCCCTTCAAATTCATTTGTTGAAACTTGATCCTCAGTGTTGATGGAATCTGAAGGTGGGGACTTTAGGAGATGATTAGGTCATGGGTACAGAGACCTCAGGAGTGGGAGCCCTCTCCTTTATAAAAGAGACCTAACAAAGATCCCTTAAGCCTTCTACCTTGTGAGAAGAGTTAAAAGAGAGTCAGCTTTGAACCAGGAAGCCATTGCCAGACACCAAATCTGCCAACATCTTGATCTTGGACTTCTATTTAATGTCTTCATTGGTCTTATATATGGTTCATCATTACCATCTATGTGAGGAGCTTTACAAAACAGATTCCTGGTTCCAAAACAAACCTACTCAGTAAAAATTTCCAGGAGTTGTAGAGTGCAGGTAATTTTTTCCAGTGCCTTTAAGGAATTTTAATGACAAACCAAGTTTGAAAACCATGAATTTAGGCCAAAGACAGTGGAGTTTATCTCTAACTGTACTCCAAAATGGGAATTCCACTAAGTCCATAGATAATATGTATCTGGAATTAGTTACACATTTATGACATAATTTTAAAATGTATTTTTCCTGCAAGACAAAACTAATAGCCTCTAGTGACACACCTGAGAAACAGCCATTCAGCTTTGCTTATTTTTCTTTAGAAGGTACTAAAAATATTAAAGGGTTGTATTTAATTATCCCTCAGGCACATTTTCTCTATAATAAACCAGTCCCCTTAAAATTTTTTCTTATAGGTCCAATTTTTTAACTCTTTAATAGCATTTGCTTTTCTCAAAAATCTAGTTTCTTCAAATATGGAGATATAAACACCAGTAGCGTACAAACTTTGAGAAGAATAAAGTTAACTAATAACTAGTCTTACTAGAATATTCATTTCTAATGTCAGATAATTAAAATTGGCAGTTTCAATTTGGGTCAGCCATTAGGGCTTATAAGTATCATTATATAAGCATTTCTACAGAGTTTACAAGCTGAAATCAAGATTGCTGGGGAAAATATCAATAACCTCAGATATGCAGATGACACCATGCTTATGACAGAAAGCTAAGAGGAACTAAGAGCCTCTTGGTGAAAGTGAAAGAGGAGAGTGAAAAAGCTGGCTTAAAACTTAACATTCAAAAGACTAAGATCACGGCATCCAGTCCCATCACTTCATGGTAAATAGATGGGGAAATCATGGAAACAGTGAAAGACTTTGTTTCCTTGGGCTCCAAAATCACTGCAGATGGTGACTGCAGCTATGAAATTAAAAGATGCTTGCTCCTTGGAAGAAAAGATATGATCAACCTAAACAGCATATTAAAAAAAGCAGAGGCATTACTTTACCAACAAAGGTCCATCTAGTCAAAGCTATCATTTATCCAGTAGTTATGTACGGATGTGAGAGTTGGACTATAAAGAAAGCTGAGCACTGAAGAATTGATACTTTTGAACTGTGGTGTTGGAGAGGACCCTTGAGAGTTCCTTGGACTGCAAGGAAATCAAACCAGTCCATTCTAAAGGAAATCAGTCCTTAATATTCATTGGACAGACTGATGCTGAAGCTGAAACTCCAATTCTTTGGCCACCTGATGTGAAGAACTGACTCATTAGAAAAGACCCTGATGCTGGGAAAGATTGAGGGCAGGAGGAGAAGGGGATGACAGAGGATGAGATGGTTGGATGGCATCACTGACGTGATGGACATGAGTTTGAGCAAGCAGGTAATTGGTGATGGACAGGGAAGCCTGGCATGCTGCAGCCATGGGGTCACAAAGAGTAGGACACGACTGATCGACTGAACTAAACTGACAGTCAATCCAGACCCAATGAAAATATGACTTAGCCATTACCTAAGAATAGCAATAAACTCTTGAACTGGGGCTTTCACATCATATATTTTTAGATAGCATCTAAATGCATACATATACATAAACACATATATTGCTGTCTGAGGGTTAATTGGGGTCACTGTGATCAGAAACAGTTGTTTTTGACATAACTGCCAAATAATTGCATAACCTAGTTTCTAACAACTAAAATAACATCCTGGAACTAAGCATGAACTGCACCCCCCCATTAAAAAATAATAAATTTATGCTAATTTGCTGAGCTTATATAATATACTGAAATCTGAACCAATCCATACTTTTTTCTACTGAGATTTTTAACCTAAATTAACAAATGAACCAGCTGGAACTGGAAATAAAAATTATATAACTTCTAAAAATGAAATATCAATGCAGGGCAAAACTGAAATATCAAAACATCTGCTACACTGATTCTGAATTGGTTGAAACTTTAGTTTAATTTTTTAGTTCAAACAACCAAATGTGGATATAGCTATATTTTGTCTGGTTCGATAGACAAGTTAATTCTCAGAGGGACCAGGAAAAAAAGCTCTTAATCAAAAATCACGTAGCTTCATTGAGTTAACTCTGGTAAATTAAAGCTGGTTCCTCCTGAACATTTCCTGTTGGAACAATATGTATATTTGTCCTTGGTCTTGAATATATACAGAGAGACATTCATGATTTCAAATATTATAAAATACCAATTAGTTTTATGAATTTTTAAAATTAATCTACCCAGGAATTCTCTTTTATTTTGTGTCAACACAACATGCCTGATTTTATAGATTTTTCTAAAAAGCATTATGTGGAAAAATATTTCAGTTAATTCAGTTGGTTGATCTTGAATTTTCAAACTGCAGTTTGGTATTTGGTATAACTTTTAATACCAAAGGGCAGTAAGCATCAAAATCACCATTGCAAGCCTATTCTGGTGTGTGTGTGTGTATAACACCTGATTTTGGTACAGTTATTTCAATATTTCAAAGCAGTTTCACATCTATTATTCCATTTAATCTCCATCTCCATTTATTTAACAAAGTGTAATTATTACATAGTACATATTTGAAATTTTTCCACCATCAAAGTGATAGCACTTGCTTAGATATTTAAATAAACATTTCCTACTAAAAATGAAATAATTACCTCATATTTTCTTTATGTTGCCTCCTCCTGTTTCTTTCTCTTATTCATGATGGTGTATCTGCTCCTGGGTTTTGCTCCTGTGTTATTATGCAGTATTTGTTTTTAAGTTCCTACTTTGTGCAAGAGGTATTGTTTGCTTTTGCTATAGAGCTATCTAGCTTGCTACAGGTTAAGGAAAAAACAAGAGTGCAATATATTTGGCCTCAGGATATTTGTGTTCTAATAGGAAAGTAAAGGCATTATGATTCTTTCTAAGTAAAATTGACTTCTTCCTCACCTTTTAAATTTAGTCCCACCAGAATCTTGGTTTCATGTCTGTCTTTCCTTCTTGACAATTAATTACCTGAAGGCAGAATTGAGTCTTATTGATTTTCGAATCCTAGTGTGGAGCTCAGTGTTACTCATGTACTAGAAGTTTGCTGTTTTATGTCACTCCCTGTTTTAAATCCTTTAATTTCTCATTGACTTAAAGGTAGAATTCAGTCCCTCAGCATACAAACTGCTAAGTCACTTCAGTCGTGTCCGACTCTGTGCGACCCCATAGACAGCAGCCCACCAGGCTCCCTCGTCTCTGGGATTCTCCAGGCAAGAACACTGGAATGGGTTGCCATTTCCTTCTCCAATGCAAAGTGAAAAGTGAAAGTGAAGTCGCTCAGTCGTGTCCAACTCTTAGCGACCCCGTGGACTGCAGCCTATCAGGTCCCTCCGTCCATGGGAATTTTCCAGGTGAGAGTACTGGAGTGGGGTGCCATTGCCTTCTCTGAGCATACACGCTAGGCCTTTTGTAATTTAAGCCACTAGTTACATGTATTGAGCACTTGAAGTATGGCTAGTCTGAACTGAGATGTGCTGTAAAATACACATTAGATTTCGATAACTCAGTACCAAAACTATGCTGTAAAAGGTCTCATGAATAATTACCTTGAAAAAAAATTTCATCTTTTTTTGCTTTTAAAAATACAACGGAAAGTGAAAGTGAAGTCGCTCAATCGTGTCCAACTCTGCGATAAATTACATATGTAGCTTACCTTTGATACTGGTGAACATGCTCAAGCCCCTGCCCACCCCCTTTCCCTTATTTTCCACATGAACTTTGTTTCTACCCTTAAAAAATGTTTTTGCCCTCTTCCAAAAGTGTGTGCTAAGTTCCTACTTTGATTCCTTTGCGTGTCTTCTTGGTATTCTCTCTCGTCTTAGTACATTGGCAAAGGCCTACCCACTGCACTCCACCTTGGACCACTCTGAAGACCTCTTTTAGATGCCCTGTGTCTGTAATACCACATCATCCTTCACAAAGCCTTATCTAGGACTTACCACACTGTATTGTGTTTCTTGTTTGCTTCTGCTTCTTTTAAGCCGGGGGCTGCTTCTCTGAATTTCCTACTTTGTACATCTTTCTGGCTTAGAATAATTCTTAATGTTTGTTGAATGAATGCAAGAAATGCCTGGTTGAATAGCCAGTCTAAAGAGAAACTTTAAGGTCTGAATGTAGATGATAGCTCTTACTCCAACCAACCACCCTAGACGAAAAAACAAAAAACAAACAAACAAAAAACCCCCACATTCCCCCCATCCCCCTTGCTGGGAAAACAAAAACAAAACAAACAAACCAAAAAACAACAAAAACAGGAAACAAGCCAGTATCAAGTTGCATATAAAACCAGTAAACATTTATTTTTGAGAAAACAACTTTCATAAAATAAAAGTCTCAAATCCTTGTGTTATCTTCTTGTCACTCACTACATTGTCAAAAGGTTATGGGGCGGGGGGGAAACTAGTTCTTAAAAGCAGCTGAAAATAGAGAAAGTTAGTAACAACGTCCTAGTAAACTCAGTAAATTCAGTCATTCCTTATTTCAGTAACGTAACATTTCATTCGAGGACAGGGTGGCTCTGAGGTGGCTTCTTTCTTCATCTTCAGAAAGGCTGGCAAAGTCCCTGGAAACCATTACCAGCTGGCAAAGTCCTTGGAATCTATTACCGTAAGGAGCTGCTTCATTTATTTGTGCATTGCAATTAGTAAACAGAGCTCTGAACCCTTGAAGCCCATAGTTATAGCCAACAGAACAATCTCCACCATAGGTATTAAAACTTGACTGATCATTGTAGTCATTGTGGAATTGCCATACATTTGATCAGGAAAATTAAACCCTTCATTACTGGCTTAGAAGGAAACAGGTAGAAACACGGTAGGAGGGTTTCTGCTGCTGGCGTCTCCAACTGCCACCCCATAAACACTTGGATTTGCACCAAAGATATTTGGGTTTGCCCCGCCAGACATCTGGTTTGCATTGAAAAGCCTCAGGTTTGTTCCTCGGAGGAAAGGCGTCGGGCTTGCGCTGCAAGGCATCAGGTTTGATCTGCAAGGCATGGGGTTTGTGTCACATGGCATCGGGTTTGGGCTTCAAGGAATCAGGTTTGCCTGGGAGCCTATATCTCTCCAGGGGTTACCTTGCCTGGCAAATGGAATCTCTCTTACTCCCCTAGGTTGTGACTTCGTACATTCTTTCAGGAGTGCAATTTTAATTTCACGCTGCCCAAAGCCAATCAGGTGGTATCTGGTTTCTAACAGCTTCCTCACGTTTTTCATCAGTGTACGTGATAAAACAGAAAGCTTGTCTTTGGTTTGTTCTTGGACACAGTGGAAGCTCAATATTATGAATCATGCCCCAAAATACTCTCTGACTTTTTTCTTCAGGTGTTCGAGGATTCAACGCCCCCCACAAAATTTTTTTCTTGAGGGGAATTACGAGTCCAAGGCTTTAGCCCTTTTAAGATTGATCACTTTGTCATCCAGTTTGTGCTTTTTAACTTGGAGCACGTTTTCAATGGCGGCCTTATTTTTGAAAAGCACAAAGGCAAAGACTCTGGAAAGTCCAGTGTCTGGATGGGTTTTAAGAGTAAAGTCTATGATCTCACCAAATTGGGTCAAGTTTGGAGAATAGCTTGCTTAGTGATATTAAACATTTTACGGGCATCGTTCTGATTCTTGGTGACTTTGACTTAGGATCCCTCAAGGAACTGTTTCTCATTGATTTTGCTAATCATGAGGCTCATGGCATCTCTGAAGAGAGGCTGGCGGTGGCAGAGCTGTGTCCCTGACTAAAAGCTGACTGAGGCTCAACTGACAGAGAAGGGGAATATGGGAATTGGTGGGAAGATGATGAAACAGGGATGTGGTGATGCGAGATCTTGGGAGTGAGTGGTTTGAACTTTGAAATGAGCTCTGAGGAGAGTGCCTGGTTGTACGTAAGAGTGAGAGGGATTTGCCTGGCGGAATTTGGTTTGCTTTGGGCATGTGGAGTTTCTGTCCTTAAGACAAAAAATAATAACCCAATAAAAAAGAAAGTTTATCAGGAGCCACAGTGACTCCTCATCTTGTTCTCTTCAGATGGCATCTCTTAAGTTTTGTTAAAACTTGTTAGTTTTTTCAAGATGAAGCCTGCGCCTCTCAATGACCACTTGATCATTGCTCTCCTTCCCCTCCTCTTTCTGTCTGCGGCAATATTTGGGGTCAGGGATGGGAATGGAGGTGAGGCAGGTAGACTGGAAAGTAGACTACAGGGAAAGCACAATGCCTGCAGGTTATGCTGAAAAGTGAAAGTGAAAGGCGCCCAGTCGTGTCCGACTCTGTGACCCATGTATAGTCCATGGAATTCTCCAGGCCAGAATACTGGAGTAGGTAGTTGTTCCCTTTGCCAGGGGATCTTCCTAACCCTGGGATCGAACCCCAGGTCTCCAGCATTGCTGGTGGATTCTTTATCAGATAAGCCACCAGGGAAGCCCAAGAATACTGAAGTGGGTAGCCTATCCCTTCTCCAGCAGATCTTCCTGACCCAGGAATCAAACCGGGGTCTCCTGCATTGCAGGCGGATTCTTTACCAGCTGAGCTCAGGGAAGCACAGGTTATGCTGAAGGGATCTAAAAATCACATTAAAAAAAAAAAAAAAAAAGCTTTGTTTTGATGTAATTTACATACCATTGGATTCACCGTTCTGACCTCTTTAGTATATTTGTGTAGTTGTGCAGATCATTACCACTAGCTAATTTTAGAAACTGTTTATACCCTGAGAAGAAATTCTGTACCCCATTAATTAGTCACTCCTCATTTTCCCCTCAACCCTCCCAAATCATACAGTTATGACCTTTTGTGTCTGGTTTCTTTCACTTAGCCCAGTGTTTTCAAGGGTCATCCATGTCGGGGCATGTTTCAGTATTTTAATCTTTTTCATGGCTGAATAATATTACATTGCATGGATATATATTTTGTTTATCTCTCTAGAATAATATTTGAAAGCATTGGTATTGTTATATTATTCCATATCTGCATCAAGGTTAAAATAAGTATAAGGTGTTTTTCTGTTGGTCATTTGCATTTCTGATTTCTAGCATGGTGAGTCAGTGTAGATAAATTCATCACAACTGTCTAGATAACTGAATATTGAGTATTAACTTTTCCTTCCATTTGAAGACAAAAACTTAATATTTTGAATGCTTAGTTTAGCTACTTTTTCCCTTATGTTGCCTATCAAAAATACTGGAGTGGGTAGCCATTCCGTTCTCCAGGGGAGCTTCCTGACTCAGGGATTAAACCCAGGTCTCCTGCATTGCAGATAGATCCTTTACTATCTGAGCCACCAGGGAAGACCTGCCTATCCAATATAATTGAGTAACTTGTGTTTGTCTTCTTTCAAATATTTGATTTTTTGAGGGGAGGGTTTTTAAATTCCTCCATGGCACCACACCACAGATTCTGTCTCTACATACTTGTTCTCAGTTAATTTCTGCAATTACTTATTTAAAAAAAAAATCATATTGTTAATAATAATACCTGCTTGTTTCTCTCTGCAAATATGTGTATTTGCCATCATTTGGAGATAAGAGAAAGGGAACTGTATTTTAAAAACTCCCTCTATGAAATTAAACCATAGTGAAAATGAATTATTTCACAACAAAGGTAAAACTTAAAACTCTAGGGGAAAAAAAAAATCCCTGGCTCACACTTTAATTATAAACTATTTGAAGCCCCAGCTGCTCCCACATCTCAGATATTCCACACACCTGTGCTTTTGTTCATTCTGAACATTCTTCCTCAAATGCCTTTCTTTTCTCCTCAGCCAACCACTCTATCCCCATCCTGCAGGCCTAATCTTTATAGCTTCCCTCTGTGAACCTCTTACAACCCTCTTTTACATTTTCATCAAGGTGCATATATATGTGTCTGTTTGTGATCTTCTCATAGACACAGTGCTATACTTAACCTAAAGGTTTCAACACAAAGCATAATATATATAATATCTGGCACAGCTTGTGTGTGTGTGTGTGTGTGTGTGTGTGTGCTTAAGGAACTCACTAAATGCTTGTTGAAATAAACAAAACATTAGAATTCTGAGGACTGCATTTTTAATAAATACTTGGTTTAACTGGCCTCTGGGAGGATGAACCTGTTGTAGATTACTTCCTGAATGCTTATTTGCCACAGTTTTGGAGATCTGCTTCCCTGGTAGCTCAGCTGGTAAAGAATCTGCCTGCAGTGCAGGAGACCCCAGTTTGATTACTGGGTCGGGAAGATCTGCTGGAGAAGAGATAGGCTACCCACTCCAGTATTCTCAGGCTTCCCTGGTGGCTCAGCTGGTAAAGAATCCACCTGCAATGTGGGAGACCTGGGTTTGATCCCAGGGTTAGGAAGATCCCCTGGAGAAGGAAACGGCTACCCACTCCAGTATTCTGGCCTAGAGAATTCCATGGATTGTATAGTCTGTGGGATCACAAAGAGTCGGACACAACCGAGCGACTTTCAGTTTTCCTTTGGAGATCTGACCTATCTTCTCATGGAAGAGGCTGTGCTATTAAAATTTTCTTATTTTGGGGTCATTTGTAAACCAATTGAAATAACCACAAAGAAGCCAAAGCCCCATTTAGCTCCTGCTTTCACTTGAATGATAATCTTAGGGACATTTTACCCTCTGTGTTTCTAAATTAATGAGGCACACTGATGGTTTATTTACCTGTGGCTATTTTTCTAATTAGGCTATGGCTGATGTCATAGTTTTGACCCCTTTGTGGGCTGGTTAGCTTTATTCAATTACATGGCTACAGGCTGCACTCATGACCCTAGTTCTTGGCCTTGCAAATGCTTGTTCTTGGGGATACTGGGTTGGAGGGCTACATGTAAATGAACCAGTGAAAAGACAGTCCTCATTTCTGGATACACAATTCAAAGCATTTAACCTACTGATCTTGGGTCAATAGTGTCATCTTGGTTCCCAAAAGACAACACATCATTACTGTGATTACTTCTGAGGCAGTAAAAAATAATATTTTTAAAAAGATTGTATCTACTCCTTGTCCCCTAATGAAAATGATTATGCTCACTGAGGTACTCTCCTCCCACACAACATGATCCATGATCTTTAACTGTCTAAAATGCTTTAAAATGACTCCTTTCCACTGCCATGCCTAAAGAAATTAAAATCTATACTGTTTAGCTTTAGTTTCCCATGGCAATGATGCCACACAACTTAATATATTTTAGGTACTGAAATATTGGCATCAGATTCCTAATGTTAACTTTCCTTATGAGCAGTACAGTATCCATAATTCTGACTAGTAATTTATTCTTATTCCACATTAAATCAAAATAAGTATATTGGAGAATTGAAGGAACTGGAGATTTCTTTGTCAGGAAGTGAATAAATGAATGAATAAATGTTAGGCATACAGACAGTCATCAAAGGTATTTTTACAAACGTGGACTGTTTGTAAAAGCAAACAACATAAATCAAAAAACAAGTGACACAGAAGCTAGAGATATAAAGTCAGGATTTGCTGCTTTGAAGGTAGGGGGACCAAGTGCTATAACACATGCAGACTTTCATAATATTTGTATTTTTGGGAGCATGGGACACCCGACTTAGGTTTACTGAGATCTAGACCATGCCTGCAGTATTTATAGCTCTTAATTTGATCATCCCTTAGACCTTAGTATCTCATTTATAATTGTTGGAGAATGGGGGAAAAATGAAAGAACTGTGACATGTACCTTTAGAGTTAATCTGCCTCTGTTCTCATGGGACTCAACCTTGGCAGAAGGATGCTGTGGGACCCATAAATCAGGAAGGTATCCTGATTTGATATGCTGGCATAGACCTGTCTCTGTGGTAATATGTTCTTTAATGCTCTGTTGAATCTGTTCTCTTTAGTGAAATGAAAATGCATGTGTTTGACATACTTGGTCTAGTTGGTTTTTTGATAAAGTGAGATTTCCCTTATTCTTTTTCCTCTTCATTTTCCACAGAGACTGCCGGTGCCCGTTACTTCAATTAAGTTGAGAGGGCTAGCAGATAGTTTGAAAAATGATCATTTAGGATATACTGTTCTCTACTAACTTTGAGTACATCGAAATAGTGATCCAGCTAAATGTAGTCCACTGGACATAGAATAAAGTTAATTTGACATCAAAAGTTTTTAATAACTGAATCCAGCTTCCAGACTTTTAACTACATGAGAGCTATTTAAAAAGAACTTTTTGCCATCTGCATAAGAAGAGACAAACGTGTCAGGTTGTAGGAAGACTGCATAAACATGGCAGTTTCAAGAACTGCTTGACATGGCATGTGTAGGTATTAAAATATGCCTTTCTCTTGATAATACCACTTAAACAGGCAGTTCAATCATGCAAATCTCAGATATACATATTTAAAGTTTTTTTAAAAGAAGGAGGATTGGTAGAGAGGAAGATTCATCCTCTATCACCATGCACTGAACAACATGCAGTATATAGTAAAGGGGAGTCTACTGAGATGCCCTCTGTGTCTCCTGGTCTTTCTTAGGAGAATTCTGAGAGCCTCAAAGACTTCCTGGTTGCAGGTTTGAGTTGGATCTACCACAGAAAGAATGAGAGTCCACTCCCCAAACACCTATACATAACCTGAAGAATACTGGAACAATAGCATATGACCTTGTATTTCTTTTTTCCTCTTAACCTTCCAATTAGCCAGTGCCATGTCAAAGAAAAGGAGTACCTTAGGGATGTACAGATAAAAATATTCCAAAATTGTTTTTTTTTTTTTTTTTTGATGTAGGTCAGAGCTGCCCATACCTCTTGAGTTGAATTAAAATCTTTGAAGCTTGTAGCTTATTTTGATATTTTGCTTCATTGAATTATAATCAATACTAATTGAAGTTGTATTGAGAATCATCTGACAGAGATGGACAAAGGAAGGCTAATGCTGCTCCAGTGAAACTCTTGAGTCAGGTTCTAAGACAAGGGAGGGTTTAGGTATATCTAGAAGTAGAGGAATCAGAGATAAGAAGAAAAATACAAACTCACATGGATGTCTTCTGGACCAAAAAGAAAAAGATGAGCACTGTGTTGGTTAGTGAGAAATGGAATATGGTGAATCAGTAGTCAGTTGTAAACTAATTTTAGACTTTTCATTGTTTCCTTCAGCAGTGATTTGCTTCTGTACAGAAGTATTATCTGCTTTAAGTGACAGTAGCTAAAGAATCCAAATACCAAGGATTTATGTCCATCTAGTTGCTTTTTGCTTTTTCTTTGTTCATGTAAATGGCAGGCTTTAGTATCTTGAACCATATAGTTCCCAGTACTTTTGTGAATGTGAGGAGTGATAATCCTTAACCGGCAGTTCTTTATTTATTTATTCTATCTGCCAATGTCCATTTTAGTCTTTTGCCAGTGCAGACTCTCTGCCTGCAATCAACTACACGGATTTGTTTTACTTTGTTTTTTCCAACCTCTAGTAATCAAGGCTTCATTTTATCCCCTGACAATATAATATCCGAATTATCTGTGCCTTCTCTCTGTAGATATTGCTTCCTAATAGATTGTCTGTTTCAGCCTTAATAAGCATTTCTAGGCTTGTCAGAGAGGAAACTTAAGAAAGAGGGTAGCACTTGTATAAATTCAATGTTTTCAAACAGTCAGCCAAAACATGTAATGAACATTAGACAGAGAAAGGGGAATAATGGTATCTCAGGCAGAGAAAGCAGTATGCACAAAGATTAAATGTGTTCTTTGAGCAACAGTAGTGTAGCTGGGGAACTGTTTATATGGAAACATGATAGGAGATGAGGCTGGAAATATGGGCCCCTTTTGAGTATGTAATAAATATTTTTGAACCTTTATGTGTCAGGCACTATACACAGATTTGTCTGTACAAGGATGAATAGAGTATTTTTATGAACTAACAGTAAGATGGTGATAGGTTTTGTGATGCAAGCTCTATTATAATGTAAATACAGTCAGAGGTAAACAAAGGCTGTTTAGGCAGTTGAAGAGGTGAGTACCAAGCTTAGCCTGGATGCAGGCAGGGGTAAAATATCATGAAGAAAGAAAACAAAATGAAAAAAAAAAAAAAAGAAAACAAAATGAGGAGCCAAGGGAGTCCAGCACTAAATCCTGAGATGTTCCAGCATTTAAAGACCAGGAAGTTTCACAGTCTATGGAGTTTATGGCAATTTAAAGTTGAAAACTATTTGGTGTTTAGAATGCCTTAGAAAAGTGCTTTCTCTCGAAGATTCAGAAAGTGATTAAACTACAGTCCTCATATTCAGTTGATTTCCCTTACAGAGAATGATATATTGGCATAACAACCTATGTGTATCTTTGTGGTCACATATGAATGAGCCAAAAGTATATGGTAGCACTTGAATTCACAGTCATTTATTTAAAAAGACAACACCAAAAACAGGAGTACTAAAAGAAAATTTTGTTATATTAAACTTCATCAAAATTAAAACTTTTGCATTTCAAAAGACACCATTGAGAAAACAAGAAGGATGATCACAAACTGGGAGAAAATATTTTCAAATAATATAACATCCAGTAGTGAACTTGCAGTCAGAATACATGAAGAATATTTACTGTTTAATTATAAGAAAGCAAGTAACCCAATTAAAAATGAGGAAAGATATGAATAGCAATTTCATCAAAAAATATATTGAAATGGTCAATAAGCACAGGCAAAGATGCATAACATGATTATGACATTAATCATGAGGGGAATGCACATTAAAGCCACAATAGAGTATTACTTCAAACCCACCTGAATAGCTATAATAAACATACATATATAATCATATGTGTTGGTGAGAATATGGAGAAATGAGACTTTTCATATATTAATAATGGGTATGTAAAATTCAAGATGCTTTAGAAAAGTTTGATGTTTCTTCCAAAGATTAACATATATTCACACTATTACCTAGCAAATCCACCCCTAGGATCTACCCAAGAAAAATGAAAGCCTGTGTCTTGTACACAAATATTTATAGCTGAATTCTTCATAATAGCTCAAAAGTGAGAAAAATGTCTATCAACTTGTGAATATAAACAAATGGTGTATATCCGTGTGTGTGTGTGTGTGTGTGCGCAGATGGATGGAATTCCCAAAAATTCTCTAGGCTATCTTAGAAAACATCTCAAAATATCTCAAGTTTGATTTGTGCAGGAATGTTAGCATTTATATTCTGGAATGTTTCCTGGTACAACTAGAAAACTGCAATGGAAATTTGTGTTGACACTTCTATATTTAAAATGGATAGCCAATAAGGCCCTACTATATAGCACAGGAAATTTTGCTCAATGTTATGTGGCAGCCTGGATAGGAGGGGAGTTTTGGGGAGAATGGATACATACATATGTATGACTGAGTCCCTTTGCTGTCCACCTGAAACTATTACAGCATTGTTAATCAGCTATACGCCAATATAAAATAGAAAGTTTTTTTTTTTTTTTTAATGTGTTGAAATGCAAGGATTGTGACGTTTTAAAGTACTGATCTCTACGTATGCTGTGAGTTGACTGGTTGACTTTTTTTTAAATAACAACTTAATTACATACAGAAAAGTATACAATGCCCATAATATGTGTATAGGCTCTATTTTGACAAACTGAACATCTGATTTTTTAATTACAAATCTCAGGTAAAAGATGAATTTAGAAATATTCAGTAAGCACCAAAAAGAAAAAAATAAAATAAAACAAAACTTAATTTAAATATTATAAAATAATTATGACATTTTGTTACTCTGAAGACTATTATATTCTTTCACCACACTAATGTCAATCACATTCAGTCTTCCAAGATAGAGTTTCTGAATCAGTCCACAATGGTGATGCATTTTTCTTACTTTATTGTATCATTTTTACACAAGAGCACACCCGGCAGCAGTAAAATCCTCTTAGAGGATTTGTGAACACTTAAAGATTTTCTCTAAGAATATATATAGAAAACAAATTTCTTCAAACAGTTATAAGTTCAAAAATTGTCACCTATGGCAATATAAAGCAAGAAACAAATGCCTTAGTTTAGTTTTCTATTAGAGCAATATGTGTAAAATAATACCTAAAATGGCTGCCAAATAATTTATTGAATTACCTGCTGCTTCTCATTTTGTTTTCTGAGGTTCCATAGTAAACCTTATGCTGCTGCTGCTGCTACTGCTAAGTCGCTTCAGTCATGTCCGACTCTGTGTGACCCCATAGATGGCAGGCCACAAGGCTCTGTCATCCCTTGGATTCTCCATGCAAGAACACTGGAGTGGGTTGCCATTTCCTTCTCCAATGCATGAAAGTGAAAAGTGAAGGTGAAGTCACTCAGTCCTGTCTGACTCTTCGCGACCCCTCGTGTCTGACTCTTCGCTACCCCATGGACCCCTACCAGACTCCTCCGTCCATGGGATTTTCCAGGCAAGAATACTGGAGTGGGTTGCCAAATCTTCTGAAGACTCTCAAAAGAGAAACCATTCCACTTCCCAATGTCTAAGGAAGTGAGTAGAAACAGACAGAAGGCTGATTTTTCTACACTTAAGGTAGAGGGGAGAAATTTCCTGGATCAGGTTTCTATCTTGGTTTGTTGAATTAGCTATCTGCTAGATGATTCATCTATATTCCAAGAGAATCTCAAAAAATGTTTTTATCTATAGTGGACAGTCTGGAAAGCAAGGAAGGGAGGGAGGGATGAAGAAAAGTTATACAGTTATATATGGTTATCAGTTCAGTTCAGTTGTTCAGTCGTGTCTGACTTTTTCCAACCACATGGACTGCAGCACATTGGGTTTCCCTGTCCCTCACCATCTCCTGGAGCTTGCTCAAAATCATGCCCATCGAGTTGGTGATACCATCAAGCCATCTCATCCTCTGTTGTCTCCTTCTCTTCCTGCCTTGAATCTTTCTCAGCATCAGGGCCTTTTCCAATGAGTCAGTTCTTCGACTCAAGTGGCCACAGTATTGGAGCTTCAGCTTCAGCACCAGTCCTTCCAATCAATATTCAGGACTGATTTCCTTTAAGATAGACTGGTTGGATCTCCTTGCAGTTCAAGGTCAAGGGCCTTTTCCAACACTATCATTTGAAAGCATCAGTTCTCCAGTGCTCAGCTTTCTTTATGGTCCTACTCTCACATCCGTACATGACCACTGGATAAACGATAGCTTTGACTAGATGGACCTTTGTCAGCAAAGTAACGTCTCTGGTTTTAAATATGCTGTCAAGGTTCGTCATAACTTTTCTTCCAATGAGAAAGTGTCTATTAATTTCATGGCTGCAATCACCATCCACAGTGATTTTGGAGCCCAAGAAAATAAAGTCTGTCCCTGTTTCCATTGTTTCCCCATCTATTTGCCATGAAGTGATGGAATAAGATGCCATCATCTTTCTTTTTTAAATTCTAAGTTTTAAGATAGCCTTTTCACTCTCCTCTTTCAGTTTCATCAAGAGGTTGTTTTTTATTTTTTAATTAAATGATTTATTTTCATTGGAGGCTAATTACTTTAAAATGTTGTAGTGGTTTTTGCCACATTGACATGAATCAGCCATGGGTGTACATGTGTCCCCCATCCTGAACCGCCCTCCCACCTCCCTCCCTATCCCATCCCTCAGGGTCATTCCAGTTCACCAGTCCAGAGTGCCCTGTCTCATGCATTGAGCCTGGATTGATGATCTATTTCACATATGGTAATATACATGTTTCAATGCTGTAATGCTATTCTCTCAAATAATACCACCCTCGTCTTCTCCCACAGAGTCCAAAAGTCTGTTCTTTACATCTGTGTCTCTTTTGCTGTCTCGCACATAGGGTCATCATTACCATCTTTCTAAATTCCATATATATGCATTAATATACTGTATTGGTGTTTTTCTGTCTGGCTTCACTCTGTATAATAGGCTCCAGTTTCATCCACCTCATTAGGACTGCATTCTGTTTGATAGCTGAGTAATATTCCATTGTGTATATTGACCAAAGCATTCTTATTCATTTGTCTCCCAGTGGACATCTAGGTTGCTTCCATGTCCTGGCTATTGTAAACAGTGCTGCGATGAACACCAGGGTACATGTCTCTTTCAATTCTGGTTTCCTCAGTGTGTATGCCCAGCAGTGGGATTGCTGGATCATATGGCAGTTCTATTTCCAGTTTTTTTTTTTTTTTTTTTTTTTTTTTTTTTTTTTTTTTTTAGGAATCTCCACACTGTTCTCCATAGTGGCTGTTCTAGTTTGCATTCTCACCAACAGTGTAAGAGGGTTCCTTTTTCTCCACACCCTCTCTAGCATTTATTGTTTGTAGACTTTTTGAGAGCAGCCATTCTGATGGCATGAGATGGTACCTCACTGTGGTTTGGATTTGCATTTCTCTGATAACGAGTGATGTTGAGCATCTTTTAATGTGGTTGTTAGCCATCTGTATGTCTTCTTTGCAGAAATGTCTGTTTAGTTCTTTGGCCTATGTTTTCCTCTTGGAGTTTTATATTTTCTGGTCTTACATATAGATCTTTATTCCATTTTGAGTTTATTTTTGTGTTTGGTGTTAGAAAGTGTTCGAGTTTCATTTTTTTTACAAGTGGTTAACAAGTTTTCCCAGCACCACTTGGTTAAAGAGATTGTCTTCTCTCCATTGTATATACCTGCCTCCTTTTTCAAAGATAAGTTGTCCATAGGTGCGTGGATTTATCTCTGGGCTTTCTATTTTGCTCCAATGATCTATGTTTCTGTCTTTGTGCCAGTACCATACTGTCTTGATAACTGTAGCTTTGTAGTAGAGACTGAAGTCAGGCAGATTGATTCCTCCAGTTCCATTCTTCTTTCTCAAGATTGCTTTGCCTATTCTATTTTTTTTTTTATTTCCATACAAATTGTGAAATTATTTGTTCTAGTTCTGTAAAAAATACTGTTGGTAGCTTGATAGGGATTGCATTGAATCTATAGATTGCTTTGGATAGTATACTCATTTTCACTATATTGATTGTTCCAATCCATGAACATGGTATATTTCCCCATTTATTTTTGTCAGCTTTGATTTCTTTTGTCAGTGCTTTATAGTTTTCTATATACAGGTATTTTGTTTCTTTAGGTAGATTTATTCCAAGTATTTCATTATTTTCTTGCAATGGTGAATGGAATTATTTCCTTAATTTCTCTTTCTGTTTTCTCAGTGTACAGGAATGTAAGGGATTTCTGTGTGTTAATTTTATATCCTAAAACTTTACTCTATTCATTGATTGTCTCTAATAATTTTCTGGTGGAGTCTTTAGGGTTTTCTATGTAGAGGATCATGTCCTCTGCAAACAGTGAGAGTTTACTTCTTCTTTTCCAATCTGGATTCCATTTATTTCTTTTTCTTCTCTGATTGCTGTGGCTATAACTTCCAAAGCTATGTTGAATAGTAGTGGTGAAAGTGGGCATCCTTATGCTGTTCTTGACTTTAGAGGAAATGCTTTAAATTTTTCACCATTGAGAATAATATTTGCTGTGGGTTTTTCATATATAGCTTTTATTATGTTTAGGTATGTTCCTTCTATGCCTACTTTCTAGAGGGTTTTTATCATAAATGGATGTTGAATTTTGTCAAAGTATTCCTCTGTGTCAGTTGCGATAAACATATGGTTTTTATATTTCAATTTGTTAATGTGGTGTATTGCATTGATTATTTTGTGGATATTGAGAATCCTTGCATCCCTGGGATAAAGCCCACTTGGTCATGATGTATGATCTTTTCAATATGTTGTTGGATTCTGTTTGCTAGAATTTTGTTAAGGATTTTTGCATCTATGTTCATCAGTGATATTGGCCTGTAGTTTTCTTTCTTTTTTTGTGGTATCTTTGTCTGTTTTTGGTATTAGGGTGATGGTGGCCTTAAAGAATGAGTTAGGAAGCTTACCTTCCTCTGCAGTTTTCTGGAAGAATTTGAGTAGGATAGGTATTAGTTCTTCTCTAAATTTTTGGTAGAACTCAGTTGTGAAGCTCTCTGGTTCTGGGCTTTTGTTTGCTGGAAGATTTCTCATTACAGTTTCGATTTCCGTGCTTGTGATGGGTTTGTTAAAATATTCTCTTTCTTCCTGGTTCAGTTTTTGGAGTTGTACTTTCCTAAGAATTTGTCCATTTCTTCCAAGTTGTCCATTTTATTGGCATATAGTTGCTGATAGTAGTCTCTTATGATCCTTTGTATTTCTGTGTTGTCTGTTGTGATTTCTCCATTTTCATTTCTAAGTTTTTTGATTTGATTCTTCTCCCTTTGTTTCTTGATGAGTCTGACTAATTGTTTGTCAATTTTATTTATTTTCTCAAAGAACCAGCTTTTAGCTTTGTTGATTTTTGCTATGGTCTCCTTTGCTTCTTTTGCATTTATTTCTGCTCTATTTTTTATTATTTCTTTCCTTTTACTAACCCTGAGGTGCTTAGTTTCTTCTTTTTCTAGTGGTTTTAGGTGTAGAGTTAGGTTATTTATTTGATTTCTCTCCTGTTTCTTGAGGGAGGCTTGTATTGCTATGAACCTTCCCCTATCACTGCTTTTACTGAATCCCATAGGTTTTGAGTTGTTGTGTTTTCATTTTCATTTGTTTCTATGCATACTTTGATTTCTTTTTCGATTTTTTCTGTGATTTGTTGGTTATTCAGAATGTGTTGTTTAGCCTCCATATGCTTGCATGAACAAACAAAATTCATGTGTTTACTGTCAGCTGCCTGCCTCTCTGCCTCCAGCAGGGGGATGGGCCAGTCTGCAGCCAGCTAGCTCTCCTTGGGTATTTTCTGAATCATTTGTTCTGTGAGCAGGCCTGGCAGTGCCTTAGGTTAGAGCCTTTCATGGGAAAGTTCTCTCTCTTTCCTCTTTTCTTTCTTTCTCTCTCTCTCTCTCTCTGGCTATCCCATGGTTTGGATTTCCATCTCACCTTAGCTCCCTCAGATTGCCCTCAGGGCATTCAGGCCAGGTCCTTACCCTAAGCAATGCAGCCGTTGCCTCCCTGTTCAGCCCCCACTTGCTGGTGGTGGATACGAGCGTCTGGGCTACTTCCCTGCTGGGAGTTGTAATTAGGCGAGTAATCTGTGGGTTTTATTTATTAATTTTTTCCTCCTGGGTATATTGCCTTCTGAAATTCCAAAATTCCCCACAAACCCGCTGGTGAGAGGGTTCCTTGTGTTTGGAAACTTCTTTTTTATGACTCCCTCCCCAGGATGGGTCTCCATCCCTAACTCTTTCATCTCTCTTTTTGTCTTTTATATGTTGTCCTACCTCCTTTTGAAGACAATGGGTTGCCTTTCTGGGTGCCTGATGTCCTCTGCCAGAGTTCAGAAGCTGTTTTGTGGAAGTTGCTCAGCATTCAAATGATCTTTTGATGAATTTGTGGGGGAGAACATGGTCTCCCCGTTCTATTCACTGCCCCCTCTGTCTATTTTATTTATCTTCTCAAAGAACCAGCTTTTTTTGTTGTTGTTGATTTTTGCTATAGGCTACTTTGTTTCATTTTCATTTATTTCTGCCCTAATTTTTATGGTTTTTTTTCCTTCTACTAACCCTGGGGTTCTTCATTTCTCCTTTTTCTAGTTGCTTTAGGTGTAGAGTTAGGTCATTTATTTGATTTTTCTCTTGTTTCTTGAGGAAAGCTTGTATTGCTATAAACCTTCCCCTTAGCACTGCTTTTACTGAATCCCATAGGTTTTGGGTTTTCGTGTTTTCATTTTCATTCATTGTTATGCATATTTTGATTCACTTCTTTTATTACTTCTGTGATTTCTTGGTTATTCAGAATGTGTTGTTTAGCCTCCATATGTTTGTATTTTAATAGTTTTTTTCCTGTAGTTGACATCTGATCTTACTGCATTGTGATCAGAAAAGATGCTTGAGATGATTTCATTTTTTTTTTTTTTTTTTTTTTTTTTTTACTTTACCATGGCTAGATTTATGGCCCAAGACGTGATCTATCTTGGAGAATGTTCCGTGTGCACTTGAGAAAAAGGTGAAAATCATTGTTTTAGGGTGAAATGTCCTATAGATACCGATTAGGTCTAACTGGTCCATTTTATCATTTAAAGTTTGTGTTTCCTTGTTAACTTTCTTTTTAGTTGATCTATCCATAGGTGTGAGTGCGGTATTAAAGTTTCCCACTCTTATTGTGTTATTGTTAATTTCCCCTTTCATATTTGTTAACATTTGGCTTACATATTGCAGTGCTCCTATGTTGGGTGAACATATATTTATAACTGTTATATCTCCCTCTTAGATGGATCCTTTGATCATTAGGTAGTGTCCTTCTTTGTCTCTTTTCACAGCCTTTATTTCAAAGTCTATTTTATCTGATATGAGTATTGCTACTCCTGCTTTCTTTTGGTCTCTATTTGCAGGAATTATCTTTTTCCAGCCCTTCACTTTCAGTCTGTATGTGTCCATAAGTTTGAGGTGGATCTCTTGCAGACAGCATATATAGGGGTCTTGTTTTTGTATCCATTCAGCCAGTATCTTTTGGTTGGGACATTCAACCCATTTACATTTAAAGTAACTATTGATAAGTATGATCCTGCTGCTATTTACTTTGTTGTTTTGGGTTCGAGTTTATGCACCTTTTCTGTGTTTCCTGTCTAGAGAAGATCCTTTAGCATTTGTTGAAGAGCTGGTTTGGTGGTGCTGAATTCTCTCAGCTTTTGCTTCTCTGTAAAACTTTTGATTTCTCCCTCATATTTGAATGAGATCCTCGCTGGATATCATAATCTGGGTTGTAGGCTTTTCTCTTTCACGACTTTAAGTATGTCCTGCCATTCCCTTCTAGCCTGAGGAGTTTCTAGTGAAAGATCAGCTGTTATCCTTATGGGGATCCCCTTGTGTGTTATTTGTTGCTTTTCCCTTGCTGCTTTTAATATGCTCTTTGTATTTGATCTTTGTGAATTTGATTAATATGTGCCCTGGGGTGTTTCACCTTGGGTTTATCCTGATTTGGCCCCTCTGGGTTTTTTGGACTTGGGTCACTATTTTCTTCCCCACTTTAGGAAAGTTTTCAACTATTATCTCCTCAAGTATTTTCTCATGGCCTTCCTTTGGTCTTCTTCTTCTGGGACTCCTATGATTTGAATGTTGGGGCATTTAGCATTGTGCCAGAGGTCTCTGAAGTTGTCCTCATTTCTTTTAATTCTTTTTTTCTTTTTTCCTCTCTACTTCATTTATTTCCACCATTATATCTTCCACCGTACTTATCTTATCTGCTGCCTCAGTTATTTTACTGTTGGTTCCCTCCAGAGTGCTTTTGATCTCAGTTATTGCATTATTCATTAATGAATGACTCTTTTATTTCTTCTAGGTCTTCATTAAACTTTTCTTGCATCTTCTCAATCCTTGTCTCCAGACTATTTATCTGTAACTCCATTTTGTTTTCAAGATTTTGAATCATCTTTACTATCATTATTCTGAATTCTTTTTCAGGTAGACTCCTTATCTCCTCCTCTTTTGTTTTGTCTGGTGGGCATTTATCATGTTCCTTTACCTGCTGAATATTTCTCTGCCTTTTCATTTTGTTTAGATTGCTGTGTTTGGGGTGGCCTTTCTCTATTCTGGGAGTTTGTGGTTCCTCTTTATTGTGGAGGTTCCTCCCTGTGGGTGTGGTTGGACTAGTGGCTTGTCAAGGTTTCCTGGTTAGGGAAGCTTGTGTCAGTGTTCTGGTGTGTGGGGCTGAATCTTTTCTCTCTGGAGTTCAATGAAGTGTCCAGTAGTGAGTTTAGTGGTGTCTGCTGGTTTTGTGTGACTTTGGGCAGAGTGTATTTTAATGCTCAGGGCTATGTTCCTGTGTTGCTGGAGAATCAGTGTGGTATGTTTTGATCAAGAACTTGTTGACTGTTGGGTGGAGCTTGGTTTCAGTGCAGGTATGGGGGCTTTTGGATGAGCTCTTGTTGATTAATGTTCCCTGAACTCAGGAGTTCTCTGGTGTTCTCAAGTTTTGGATTTAAGCTTCCTGCCTCTGGCTTTCAGTCTTATTCTTACAGTAGCTTCAAGACTTCTCCATCCATACAGCACTGATGATAAAACATCTAGGTAATGGTGAACAGATTATCCCAAATGAGGAACACTTAGAGAGGTTCACAGAGTTGCATGGAGAAGAGAAGAGGGATGAGGGAGATAGGGGTGAACAGGAGGGCAACAGGGGAAATCAAAAGGGGAGAGAGCAATCTAGACTAATAAATTCCCTATATGCTCTTCACAGTCTGGAACACCCAGAGAGGTTCACAGAGTTCCATAGAGAAGAGAAGAGGGAGAAGGGAGATAGAGATGACCAGGAGGAGAAGAGGGGGAGTCAAAAGGGGAGAGACCAATCTAGCCAGTAATCAATTCCCTAAGTGTTCTCCACAGCCCAGAACACCCAGCAAGATTCATAGAGTTAAGAAGAAAGGAGAAAGATGAGGGAGGAGACAGAGGTGATCTGGGGAGAGAAAAGGGATAGTCAAAAAGGGAGTGAGCAGTCAAGCCAGTAATCACACACCTAAGTAAAAATGGGTACTGAAGATTAGGTTCTTAAAGGTACAAAAGTGATAACAAATACCAAAAGGCAAAGATTAAAAATATAGAGTAGAGTTTAGACTCTGAAAAATGCAATATTAAAAGTACAAAGCAAAATTTAAAAATTAAAAATATATATGTGAAATCTGCCTTAAAAATATTTTTTCAAGGTAATAGTAGGTTATAAAAGTGAAAATTAAAGGGGTAATAAGAACTGAAAAATAACAAAAAAAAAAAAAAAGAAAAAGATAATAGTAAAAATATGTCTATGAATTTCTCTGGAGCTGTTGTGGGCAGTGTGGGGTCAGTTCAGTTTCAGATAGTTCCTTGTTCCAGCTTACACTTCTTCTCAAGGTCTATAGGCCCCTTCCAATGCTAAGTCAATGCTAACTACAGGGTTTTAATCTGTTGCACCTGTCACTTCCAGAGTGACTCCCTCTTCTTTGTTTATTTTGGTTTCCTCTGTTTGCAAGTCTCTTCAGTGTCTATGTTTCACCCTAACACAAGGGGGTGAAGGTGGTCACTTATTTAGGCTCACTTGTTCAGTTGTGCTGTGGGGAGGGAGGAACACTACAAACAATATCACTGGTATGTGTGGGGAGTGCTTGCAGTGTATGGACCACACCGGATTTGCCCCAACTCACAGAGAATGTGCTTTCCCTGTCTACAGTGCTCAGGCTCCAGGTTGCTCTGCAGGGGAACTGTCTAAAGTGGGCCCTGGGTATGTGCACGTCCCAGGTCTAAGCTGATCAGGTTCAGGTTATCCGGTACTCCACAATGGCACAGACTCGTTTGGGCCTTTGTTTTGTGCCCTTCCCAGATCCAAGGAGCTCAGGTGAACAGTTGCTTGGCAAGCACACTATCCCAGGTGTGCGGGTCATCTTATCACCTCTCTGGTCCCAGCCGCTCGGTTTCCTGGGTGTACTGCAAGAGCACGGTCTCAGGTGTGCCATGTGTCTCCTCTGGAGGGCTGATTTCAGGCTGTGACCCTCCTGGCATTTGTCAACCATCCAGGATCCCAGGAAAACTTTGTTAGCAACTGAGAGCCTGCTCAGTTTGGCAGAGGATGCCATCTCTGGGGCCAAGATTGCCTCTCATCTTCCGACTTTGGGTGTCACCCGTCTGCCTCTCTACCTCCAGCAGGGGAATGGGCTGGTCAGCAGCCAGCTAGCTCTCTTTGAGTATTCACTCAATCTTTTCTTCTGTGAGCCGGCCAACCTGTGCCTTTTAGAACTTCTCTCAGGAAAGTTCTCTCTCTCTCCCCACCCCCCTTTTTTTCTCTCTCTCTTGCTATCCCACAGTTTGGGTTACTATCTCACGTTAGCTCCTTCAGATTGTCCTTAGAGCATTCAGGCCTGGTCCCTAAGCATGCAACCCACGCCTCACGACAGATGTGAATGCCTGGCCTATTTATCCGCTCGGAATTGTGGTTAAGGCATATATTCTGTGTTTTTTTTTTTTTTTTCCCCCCTCTCCCAGTTATGTTGCTCTCTGAGATTCCAGAACTCCCCACAAACCCGCTGGTGAGAGGGTTTCCTGGTGTTTTGAAACTTCTCCTTCTTCACGACTCCCTCCCCAAGATGGGTCTCTGTCCCTAACTCTTTTGTCTCTCTTTTTGTCTTTTATATTTTGTCCTACCTCCTTTCAAAGACAATGGGCTGCCTTTCTGGGTGCCTGGTGTCCTCCACCAGTGTTCAGAAGTTGTTTTCTGGAAGTTGCTCAGCGTTCAAATGGCCTTTCGATGAATTTGTGGGGGAGAAAGTGGTCTCTGCCATCTTAGGACTCCGCCCCTGAGAGCCTCTTTAGTTCCTCTTCACTTTCTGCCATAAGGGTGGTGTCATTTGCATATCTGAGGTTGTTGATATTTCTCCCAGCAATCTTGATTCTGGGTTGTGCTTCATTCAGAACGGCATTTCGCATGATATACTCTGCATACAAGGTAAATAAGCAGGGTGACAATATACAGCCTTGACGTATTCTTCTCCAATTTCAAATCAGCCCATTGTTCTATGTCCGGTTCTAACTGTTGCTTCTTGACCTGTATACAGGTTTCTCAGGAAGCAGGTAAGGTGGTCTGGTATTCCCATCTATTTAAGAATTTTCAACAGTTTGTGGTGATCCACACAGTCAAAGGCTTTGGCATAATCAATAAAGCAGAAATAGATATTTTTCTGGAACTCTCTTGCTTTTTTGATGATCCAGTGGATGTTGGAAATTTGATCTCTGGTTCCACTGCCTTTTCTAAATCCAGCTTGAACATCTGGAAGTCCATGGTTCATGCATTGTTGAATCCTGGCTAGGATAATTTTTATCATTACCTTGCTAGCATGTGAGATGAGTGCAATCCTGTGGTAGTTTGGGCATTCTTTTCCCAAGGCTACCATATGACCCAGCAATACCACTTCTTGGCATATACCCTGAAGAAATAAAAACTGAAACAAGACACATGTACCCCAATGTTCATTACAGCACTATTTACAATAACTAAGACATGGAAGCAACCTAGATGCCCATCAACAGATGAATGGATAAATAAGCTGTGGTACATATATACTGTGGCATTCTACTCAGCCATAAAAAGGAACACGTTTGAGTCAGTTCCAATGAGGTAGAGGAACCTAGATCCTATTATATAGAGTGAAGTAAGTCAGAAAGAAAAAAATGAATATCATATATCAACACATATATATGGATTCTAGAAGGATGATGCTGATGAACCTGTTTGCAGAGCAGCAATGGAGACAGATATGGAGAACAGACTTATGGACAAAGGTAGGGGGGAAGAGAGAAGGGATGAAATGAATGGAGAGAGTAGCATGGTAGTATATACAATACCACATGTAAATAGATGGCCAATGGTAATTTGCTGTATAATTCAGGTAACTCAAACTGGGACTCTGTAATAACCTAGCAGGGTAGGAATGGGCAGGAGCTGAGAGGGAGATTCAACAAGGAGGGGACAGATGTACACTTATGGCTAATTCATGCTGATGTATGATAGAAATCAAACAAATATTGTAAAGCAATCATCAATTAAAAAATAAACATTAAAAAAAAAAAAAAGGCCGAGGGCTGAAGAATTTATACTTTTTAACTGTGGTGCTGGAGAAGACTCTTGAGAGTCCCTTGGACTGCAAGGAGATCAAACCAGTCAATCCTAGAGGAAATCGACCCTGAATATTCATTGGAAGGACTGATTCCGAAGACAAAGCTCCAACACTTTGGCCACCTGATATGAAGAGCCTACTCACTGGAGAAGACCCTGATGCTGGGAAAGACTGAAGGCAAAAGAAGAGGGTGGCAGAGGATGAGATGGTTAGATAGCATCAACTGAGTCAATGGACATGAATTTGAGCAAACTCCAGGAGACAGAGAAAACAGAGGAACCTGGCATGTTGCAATCCATGGGGTCACACAGAGTCAGATATGATTTAGTGAATGAACAACAACAACAGGTCCAAGGTGGAGCCACATCTCTTCAGGACATTAAACCAAGATTTAATTGCTGTTTCAACTTCTCCTAGGAAAAGAGAATCTGACATTTTTAGGTTGGCACTAGGGAGTAACATTGCTTGAACCAATATTTCTTTTACTTTCCTAATAACCTCTTTGTCTCACCCTGTTTCTAGAAAATCCTTCCATTTTGTCCACCTTCTTAGAGCATCCTTCTATTTACTACATGGATGCTGCCCAATCCATGAATCATTGAACAGAATCACTTAGATCTTCAAGTTCACTTGAATGTTGTTCTTGAACATGGCTAATGTATTAAGATAGAGAAAATAGGCTGTAGAGTGAGGATGGATGTACTGCAGGAAACATTGATACTCCAAAGGCCTCCTCTGACCCACCTTCCCTTAAACTGATAGACATTGAATACAGGTGTAGGGACACAGGAGAGCCACTTGAACTCTCATCTATAAATGGCTGTAAGCTCTAGAAAACATTATTAATGAACTGGACACTTCACTTATGTTTTTTCACTGAAAATGGGTAAAGCAAAGACAAAGCAGAGTGGCTTTTGCAAAGTGGCTCCATGGAAAGTAAAATTGCCATTAGTAAACCTACCATGCATTCCAGAAAATCTTCTACAACTCACTTTTTCTACATAAATTCCAGACAAAGGACAGGTAGAACATCCGAAGTGAATTGAGTATTAGCTTTGAAATTAGCAGTATACCAACTTAGAATGCTCAGCCTCAATTTCACTGATGCCTTTAAAAATAAACTTGCAAGATACTTTTAGCTGAAACTTATAAACTATTTTTACAGTCAATCTCTTGCCAAGAAAAAACTCATGTATTAATAATATTTTGGATCTTTTACCATCCTAAGTCAGCATGCAATTTACCTTTTCTTGGCCTGAGTTATATGTCTTTAGTTTGCATACAGCAGTTTTTGGCCCACTTGTCACTGCATGTAACACTGAGTGACTGAACTGAACTGAACTGATAATACAATCTAGAGGCAAACTGAAAAAGTAGAAAGAGCTTTGAAAATGACACCTGAATTCCAAGGCAAACCTCATGGGATTACTGTAGATCCTACTGAAGCCTTTAGCTGAGTCTCCAATGATCCCATTAGGGTGAAAGTTAGAAGCAATTTTAAAGCTACCAATTGATAGTTGTCACAGAGCAGTCCCCCCATTATCCAGGTTTTATTTTCGTCATATTGTCTGCAAGAGTGTAGAAAAAGTGGTTTGGAGGACCGTTCTCATCTTGGTACTTTCAGGTCAGTTTTGCATTCTGGACAGATGGATAATTATTTAATTCTTAAAGATGTTGGATGAAATTGAGTGTGGTAAACCATTCTGAGTTTTAGTAATAGCTAGGCACTGCTTCTCATTGTTATGATTTTTAGGTCCCTGACATATAAGGACCATTTTTATCCTCCACTAAACTGGAGCCACACAGCCACAATTACAATAGTCACTCAGGCCAAAAATGTGCTTTTACTTGAATTATGGAGCCAATTACACCTACTCCTAGAGTGGCAGATAACTGAAAAGTGTAAGAGCTTGATTACAGCAAAGCTCTGCAGTTCTTCGTCTTCATTTTCTTCCAGGATATGTTTTCTTGATTTTTACAAGACAAGAAAACAGAATATTCCAGAACCTCAGTATTGTGAGGACAATAGAGGGTTTATATACAAACTGCGAACAACAAAGAGTCATGAGAGAAACAGAAGAGAGGAGAGGAACAACAGTTTGGAAGACGTGTCATCCTATTTTAATCTCTTGGAAATTGTGTGATATTATACTCTACTTGTGAAATCTACTACTGTGTTGAGGATGAAAAGAGATAATCCACAAGGAGGAGAGGAGGGGGAAAAGATTTGTGTTATTAATGGTTTAAATGCATCATGGTCTCTGTTTAAATACAATCCTGATGAATTGTTCTTAAAAATGGTATTGATCTAGGTAATCAATCTTGGAGCTTTTGTCAAAAAGGATTTTTTCACCAAAACTACAGTATTGATTACTTGCATCAAAGCAAGCTTAAAAAAAGATAGAAATGCATTGAAGTCAAAGCTATTGCTGATGCACCTAAAAATAGCCAAGTTGCACATCGACCCCCATTAAAAAAAAAAAAAAAAGTGATTCCAATAACAATCACTAGCAGTTCTTTGCTTCATCCTCTATCTGTCCTCGGACAAATACTGTTAATCTTGTAGCCTCCTGCTACCTACCCCTCACTTTAACAAGCCAAGTTGCACTAACTGAGCTTTAGCCTTGCCAAACAAAGGCAAGAACAACAAAATTATAAAGGTGTTTAACAGTTAAAATAAAGGCTTCACTAGCTAACTCCAGGATCAGTAAAGCTAATCTGAGTGAAGTCTTGCAGTTTCAAAATCTCGAGTGATTCCTGTATTAGCATTAAACCCCAGAGAAGCAGAGAAAACACTGAAATCCTGCACACTATAGTCAGTCATCTGAAAGATTTATTTGGTAGGTTAAGGATGAACTTAGCAATCCTGGTGGGCCTGTATTTTTGATAGTTAATGCATTACAGATTCTCTACTTACATGCCTTGTGGTGCAAAAGAGTGTACTCATCAGCTGTAAAAGGATTATTGCTATTTATATTAATAAGTCAAATCACTGCCCTAACCTTAAAACAGGGAAGTACATCTAGGTACTGGGCCATTGTGGAGATTCCAGGAAGAAAGATTCAATTGAGATAATCCCAGTCAGTCACCTGGGAGGAGGCACTACACAGACACGAGACCATATATTCTCCAAGGGATCACCTTCCAGTTCTATGTCATGCGGCAGGAGCAGCAATAGCATTGTCCTTCAGTGCCTTCTTTAGGCCAAAAAACTCTATCAGAGACCTACAGTAACAGCCAAAATATAAAGTCCAGGGATAGCAGTATCTTTAAAGAATGAGTAAGTTTATAACCATATGCTGCTATATCATGAAAAGAAATAATAAAATGACATAAAAATATTCATGTTGAGAATCAATAAAGTCATAATTGTATCTTGACTCTTCTTTTAAGAGACAAGCAATATTGTCTCACACAAAGAACATATTAAGTAAATGGTTAGATATTTCCAACTAGATCAGAAAAAGATGTTATTCTTAGACAAAAAAAAAAAAAAAAGATAAAATAGAATGTCATTCTAAGGCTGCTCCATAAAGGACATACTTTTAAATGACTAGACCATGAGAGGATAGAGTATGGAATGGGAGAAAAAGTAATTTACATTGGAGTAATCTGGCAACCACTACTGCTATCGAGTGATCTAGGTGATTACCAGTGACAAGTCATGTTCATTGCATATACCCACGATCTGATGTCTGATGAAAATGACACTTTACCTCTGTTGTTTTTTCTCCCAAGAGCCCATAGCACCATTCTAGCCATTAGAAAAAATCAGAAACATCCCTACTGAGGGATGTTTCACAGAATACGGACCAGTAATCTTCAAAACTTTCAACGTTATCAAAAACAAGGAAAGTCTGAGAAACTATCACTGCCCAGAAGAGACTAGATGACATGACAAGTAAATGTAACAGAGAAAACATATTAAGGATAAACGAGTGAAACCTGAAGAAACTGTGGAGTTTAGTTAATCATAATGTACAGATGGTTCTTTATTTTTGACAAAATACCACAGTACTATTAGGGGATTTGAGAGGTGGGTGTTTGGAAACTTCCTACTGTCTTAGCATTTTTTCTGGAAACCTACTACTCTAATTTTTTTTTAAATTTATTTAAAAAATAAAACCAACTAAATCTGTCTTAAAAAAAAAAAAAAAAAAAAAAACTATGAAATCTTCTTAACATTTTTCCATACTACCTTTTCTGAATCAAAACATGTTTGAAGAAACACCTTTAAAGTTACTTGTTATCAACTTTTACATTCTAGAATCCAGATTTTTTTTTCTGTGACTAGATATTAGAGTATGAAAAGACAAAAAGATAAGACACTGAAAGATGAACTCCCCAGGTCAGTAGGTGCCCAATGTGCTACTGGAGATCAGTGGAGAAATACGTCAAGAAAGGATGAACTGGCTAGGCCAAAATGAAAATGCCACTCAGCTGTGGATGTGTCTGGTGGTAAAAGTAATGTCTGATGCTGTAAAGAACAGTTTTGCATAGGAACCTGGAATGTTAGGTCCATGAATCAAGGTAAAAAGGAAGTGGTCAAAGAAGAGATGGCAAGAGTGAACATTGGCATTTTAGGAATTAGTGACCTAAAACAGACCGGAATGGGTGAATTTAATTCAGATAACCATTGCATCTACTACTGTGGACAGGAATCCCTTGGAAGAAATGGAGTAGCTGTCACAGTTAACAAGAGAATCTGAAATGTAGTACTTTCGTGCAATCTCAAAAACAACAGACTGATTTCAGTTCATTTCCATGGCAAACCATTATTAAATATCATAATAATCCAAGTTTATGCCCCAATCACTAATGCCAAAGAAGTTGAAGTTGAATAGTTCTGTGAAGACCTACAAAACATTCTAGAACAAACAACAAAAAAGATGTCCTTTTTATCACAGGGACTGGAATGCAAAAGTAGGAAGTGAAGAGATACCTGGAGTAACAGGCAAGTTTGGCCTTGGAGTACAAAATGAAGCAGAGCAAAGGCTAACAGAGCTTTGCCAAGAGAATGCACTGGTCATAGCAAACACCCTCTCCCAACAACACAAGAGATGACTCTATACATGAACACCACCAGATGGTCAGTACTGAAATCAGATTGATTGCATTCTTTGCAGCTGAAGATGGAAAAGCTATGTACAGTCAGCAAAATCAAGACCAGGAGCTGACTGTGCCTCCGATCATGAAATCCTTGTTGTGAAATTCAGACTTAAATTGAAAAAAGTAGAGAAAACCACTAGACCATTCAGATATGATCTAAATCAAATCCCTTATGATTATGCAGTTGAAGTGACAAATAGATTCAAGAGATTAGATCTGATAGACAGAGTGCCCGAAGAACTATGGACGGAGGTTCGTAACATTGTGCAGGAGACCATGATCAAAACCATCCCCAAGAAAAGAAAATGCAAAAAGGCAAAATGGTTTCCTGAGGAAGCCCTACAAATAGCTGAGAAAAGAAGAGAAACTAAAGGCAAAGAAGAAAAGGAAATATACACCCATCTCAATGGAGAGTTCCAACGTATAGGAAGGAGAGAGAAGATAGCTTTCCTAAGTGGTCAATGCAAAGAAATAGAGGAAAACAATAGAATGGGAAAGACTAGAGATCTCTGCAAGAAAATTAGAGATACCAAAGGATCATTTCATGCAAATATGGGCACAATAAAGGAAAGAAACATTATGGAGCTAACAGAAGCAGAAGATATTAAGAAGAGGTGGCAAGAACTATACAAAACACTGAAGAACTATACAAAAAAGATCTTAATGACTCAGATAACCATGATGGTGTGATCACTCTCCTAGAGCCAGACATCCTGGAGTGTGAAGTCAAGTGGACCTTAGGAAGCATCACTATATACAAAGCTACTGGAGGTAATGAAATTCCAGTTGAGTTATTTCAAATCCTAAGAAATGATTCTGTGAAAGAGCTGTACTCAATATGCCAGCAAATTTGGAAAACTCAGCATTGGCTACAGGACTGGAAAAGGCCAGTTTTCATTCCAATCCCAAAGAAAGGCAATGCCAAAGAATGTTCAAACTACTGCACCATTTACTCTTCTCACATGCTAGCAATGTAATGCTCAAAATTCTCCAAGCTAGGCTTCACTAATACATGAGCCAAGAAATTCCAGATGTTCAATCTGGATTTAGAAAAGGCAGATAAACCAGAGGTCATATTGCCAACATTGACTGGATCATAGAAAAAGCAAGAGAATTCCAGAAAAAGATCAACTTCTGCTTCATTGACTATGTTAAACCCTTTGTGTGCATTGCAACAAACCATGGAAAATTATTTTAAAAATGGGAATACCAAACCACCTTACCTGCCTCCTGATAAATCTGTATGCAGGTCAAAAAGCAACAGTTAGAACTGGACATGGAACAATGGGCTGATTCCCAAATTGGGAAAGGAGTAGGTCAAGGTTGTATACTGTAACCCTGCTTATTTAATCTATATGCAGAGTACATCATGTGAAATGTTGGGTTGGATGAAGCACGAGCTGGAATCAAGATTGCTGGGAGAAATATAAATAACCTCAGATATGCAGATGACACCACCTTTAAGGCAGAAAGCAAAGCGGAACTGAAAAGTCTGTTGATGAAAGTGAAAGAGGAGAGTGGAAAAACAGGCTTAAAACTCAACATTCAAAAAAAAACTAAAATCATGGCATCCGGTCGCATCACTTCATGGCAAATAGGTGGGAAAACAACCAAAACAGTGAGAGACTTTATTTTCTTGGGCTCCATAGTTTTTGATGATGAGGAATGGGATCTGAAACTGACTGTTAATGGCCTATGGGGCAATGAGATGCACAGGAGAGGTACCCTCAGAACACTTTGAGTTCACTTGTTCTTCTCTTTGTTACCAAGGGTCATAGGTAACTCACTCCTGGATTTGAGCTTCATTCACCTTTGTACAGCTCTCTGAGCCAAACAAACCTTATTTTAAAAATACTGTTCCCAGAAAGGTTATCATTCCCCGAAAAGCTTCTGGGATGCTTATACTGAGAGTCCATGATGGGTGACAACACACACAAGGGCACTCACAAAGCCTTGTGGTAAGTTCACAGCTTAAAGTGTTGAGGAAAATAAATTTGGGAAAATAAATGAAGACAAAAGATTCAGAATGTTCTGGCCTCAAAATCACAATCTGAGGTCGCATAGGTCACACTATGAAAAAGCTATCAAGGGTGTCTCTCTCTACAGTCAACCCTCAGTACCTGTGGGGGATTGGTTCTAAGATCCCTTGCAGATGCCAAAATCAATGGATCTTCAAGTCCCTTCTATAAAATGTCATCATACATTTTGGCCCTCTGTATCTGTGGGCTCCACAGCCACGGATACGGAGGGCCAACTATATGAAGAAATCTAGTGAAGGGAATCATAGATCTATTGCTAATGGAAATCTTGGAAACCAAAGATGTGAAAATAGTAGACATGGGTCGAACACTTAAAAGCTGTTACAGTACTCATCACTTAACTGTAAGACTTCCATGTTAGGATAAGTTGGTCACCAAACAGGTTATATTGACACTAGGTCACCCACCAGCCTCAAGAAAGTTTCTGTGCAATGAGGTATGCTGTAGAACACCACAAAATCTTCAAACCAGAAGCACATACCTTTTAGGAATTAATTTGGCTCCAAGAAACCCATGGCTTAACTGAAGAAGAGGGATCCTCAAGTTTCAAAGAATAAAGTACATCCCCTTATGACACAACTGCTTATTTTATATCTAAGAACTGTGGTCCCAGAAGCTGTATATATCTATAAAATAGCAAAATCTTACAAACCCTAGAATTACAATGACCTTTATGGGGAACATTCAAATTAGATAAGGTCATTCAAAAAGTGCATTTGAAAGCAAGGGCTTCCAAATCAACAAACACAATAGGATAACTATTTTAATAGGCAGGCTGAAGAGTTCAACAGTCTTCAAATTTCCATGATAGTCCACTGCAAAAGGTTAATGAAAAATTAAAGACACAAGAGGTACCTAAAACAAAAGACTGTAAGGCTGCCATGATTTGTACTATTCCCCTCTAGTCTCCTTTACTTCAGTATTCATTCTACTAATCCTCTATCTGAATTGTCTTTTCATTGTGAAGAGATCACAGGCTGTAAACAAAAGTCCACCAAATTAGTGGTCTTTCAACTTCAACAGCTCCAAGGCCAGAAGTCTAAAATACTGTGAGCTTCCCCTGTTGGACGATTCAAGAGATGGGAATACCAGACCACCTTACCTGCCTCCTGAGAAACCTGTATGCAGGTCAAGAAGCAACAGTTAGAACCGGACATAGAACAATGGGCTGATTCAAAATTGGAAAAGGAATGCATCAAGGCTCTATATTATCACCCTGCTTATTTACCTTGTATGCAGAGTACATCATGTGAAATGCCATTCTGGATGAAGCACAACCCAGAATCAAGATTGCTGGGAGAAATATCAACAAGCTCAGGTATGCAGATGACATCACCCTTATGGCAGAAAGTGAAGAGGAACTAAAGAACCTCTTGATGAAAGTGAAAGAGGAGAGTGAAAAACCTGGCTTAAAACTTAACATCCAGAAAACAAAGATCATGGCAACTGGTTCCATCACTTTGGAGAAGGCAATGGCAACCCACTCCAGTACTCTTGCCTGGAAAATCCCATGGATGGAGGAGCCTGGTAGGCTGCAGTCCACGGGGTCGTGAAGAGTCGGACACGACTGTGCAACTTCACTTTCACTTTTCACTTTCATGCATTGGAGAAGGAAATGGCAACCCATTCCATTGTTCTTGCCTGGAGAACCCCAGGGACGGGAGAGCCTGGTGGGATGCCGTCTATGGGGTCGCACAGAATCGGATACGACTGAAGTGACTTAGCAGCATGTACGGATGTGAGAGTTGGGCCAAAAGAAAAGCTGAGCACCAAAGAATTGATGCTTTCAAATTGTGGTGTTGGAAAAGACCCTTGACCTTGGACTGCAAGGGGATCAAACCAATCAATCCTAAAGGAAATCAGTCCTGAATATTGATTGGAAGGACCGATGTTGAAGCTGAAGCTCCAATACTGTGGTCACTTGATTAGAAGAACTGACTCACTGGAAAAGATCCCGATGCTGAGAAAGGTTGAAGGCAGGAGGAGAAGGGAAAGACAGAGAATGAGATGGTTTAATGGCATCACCGACTTAGCAGACATGAGTTTGAACAAACTTCAGGAGATGGTGAAGCTTGGTGCGTTGCAATCCATGAGGTCACAAAGATTCAGACATGACTGAGTGACCAAACAACAGCAACAAATCAAAGCACTGGCCCCGTTATTGGTGTCTCATTTGCAATCCTCTGAGACATTAGAAAAAAAGGTTGTCCTTAAAAGTTTTTTTTTTTTTTTTTTTTTTTTTTAATCCATCTACACCAAATTGAATGTCCCCATACCTAATCCCCGGATATGCCCTTTCACATATAGGACTCAGAGGAATTCTTCAGTAAACTGCTACCCATCATTCACTTAAACAGCCAAGGGGAAACTAAAATTAAAAATAGTGGAAAATTTTGCCAAATTCTGGTAGACACCAGGGCTACAGCTTCTACTTTAACCCCTACTGGCTCTGGAGACTGCAGAGGGCATCCTGGGAAAACTGGCAGAAGCCAGCCAAAGGTAAGAATTCTTTTCAGTTTCAGATCTCCTGAATCTGTCTGTAGTAACTGGTCAAGAAAGGAAGATAAAATTTCCTGTTGTTTTTTCCTTTCCAAATATAAAATTTTGTGAATTTGATTTTGGGGTGCCCATTGGTTATCAACCCTTTCTCTTCCAGGGATAACTATTTTGTTTGTCTCATTTTGTGTCCTGAGAATTTGGCTTGGCTTTCTGCCTGCTGGGGGCATACAGGTTGTTGGTTCATTGTGGCATGTGGTATCTAGTTACCTGACAAGGAATCAAACCTGGGCCCCCTGCAATGGGAGCATGGAGCCTTAGCCACTGGACTAATAGGGAAGTCCGTTTGTTCTTGCATATGCAGGCAATTCAACTGACAAGTTACCATACAGAAATTGGGTTGCATTCCATTTTCAGCTAGGAATCAGCTAACTGATTCCAGCTCACAGGGATATTGTTTAAGTCTTTCTTTCTTTCAGCTATCTTTGGGAATGGCTCTGAATCTTTGGAGGGTTATATCTTTTGTGTCTTCTTTGAGGATGTCAATTTCATCCATGGTGTAATTCAGTACTGCCAGGAATATTTACTGTTTGTACCAACTAAAGCCAAACAAGAAATATGAAAGGATTTTTTTTTTCCAAGTAGCTCTGTGGTCAGAAGTTGGACAGATTGTAAGCTGATATTCAGAGCCTGATGGGAATTTTTTTAGCCTTCTCCCATAAGCTTAATGAAACTATGTACCCAGACAGAAAGAAAAACATTCCAAAGATTAATAGCTCTAAATCTTGAACATAGGAATCTTCTGATTTCTATCTTAGTTCAAGAATTATCTGATATAAAGAAACAAGTTAAAGATAATGAAGTTGGATGGGTGGGTCAATGCCTTAATATCATTCAGGTTACAGCCCACTTTTTTGAGGAATTAAAAACTATCCTACCAATTGAGGACAACTTGCCTCAAAAATTGAGTCTTCACAAAAACAGAAAAAGGCCACATATTATTTTACCAATCCCCAAAGTTCCCCTATTTATCTCAAAAGTCTATGTCTATTGTAAAAATTCTGGCCTTAGGAAACGAAAGTCCTTCTTGGAGGAATTTGCATTTTTTCTATGTACTTTTAAGATGTAAATGTTCTACCTGGTCTTTTTTAGTAATCAAGGTAATTCTTTTCAAAAAGAAACAAAAATAAAAGGGAAAGGCTCTTCAGAAACTAGATGAATAAAAAAAAATCTTCTCTACAAATATTAACAAAATGTGTAAGTCATTTAAACAGGTGATCTTATCCCTTCTATCAGAAATCACATTTTGCAACCAACTGTTCTTTTATAAACTAGAGAACTTTCCATTATTATACCCATCTCATGGCTAAGTTTTTATTCACAGTTTTTCTTTTTTTAAGAATTTGCATATTGTTTTCCATAGTGACTATATCATTTTATATTCCTACAAACAGTGCAATAATTTGTTTTCTTCACATTTTCTCCACATCCTCTCCAGCATTTATTGTTTGTAGATTTTTTTATGACAGTCATTCTTACTGATGTGCGGTGATACCTCATTGTATTAAAGTTTTGATTTGCATTTCTCTAATAATGAGCCATAAGAAAGGCAGAGCTTCGGAGAACTGATGCCTTCAAACTATGGTACTGGAGAAGACTCCTGAGAGTCCCTTGGACAGAAAGATCAAACCAGTCAGTCTTTAGGGAAATCAACCTTGAATACTGAATCTGAAACTCCAGTATTTTGGTTATCTGATGTGAACAGTTGACTCATTGGAAAAGTCCCTGATGCTGGGAAACATTGAGGACAGAAGAAGAGGGCAACAGAAGATGAGATGGCTGGATGCCATCACTGATGCAGTGGACATGAACTTGGGCAAACTTTGATTGGGTTGTTCATTTTTCTGATATTGATCTGTATAAGCTGCTTATATATTTTGGAGATTAATTCTTTATCAGTTGCTTTGTTTGTAATTATTTTCTCCTATTTTGAGAGTTGTCTTTTCACCTTATCAGTTCCTTTGCTGTGAAAAAGCTTTTAACTTTAATTAGGTCCCATATGTTTATTTTTGTTTTTATTTCCATTACTCTAGGAGGTGGGTCAAAGAGGATCTTGTTGTTACTTGTGTCAAAGAGTGCTCTGACTTTGTTTTCCTATAATAATTTTATACTGTCTGGCCTTACATTTAGATCTTTAATTCATTTCAACTTTATTTTTGTGTATGGTACTAGGAAGTGTTCTAATTTCATTCTCTTACATTCAGCTGTCCAGTTTTCTCAGCACCACTTATTGAAGAGGTTGTCTTTTCTCTGTTGTATGTTCTTGCTTCATTTGTCAAAGACAAGGTACCAATGGGTGTGTGAGTTTATCTCTGGGCTTTCTATCTTGTTTCATTGATCTGTGTTTCTGTTTTTGTGCCATACCATACTGTCTTGATAGTCTGACGTCAGGAAGGTTGATTCCTCCAGCTTTGTATTTCTTCCTCAAGGTTGCTTTGTCTATTCGGGGTCTTTTGTGTTTTCATGTAAATTGTGACTTTTTTGTTATAGTTCTTTGAAAAATGCCATTGGTAATTTGATAGGGATTGCATTGAGTCTATAGATTGCTTTGGGTGAAAGTGAAAGTGTTATTCAGTCAGTTGTGTGGACTATAACCCGCCAGGCTCTTCTGTCCATTGAATTCTCCAGGCAAGAATACTGGAATGGGTAGCCATTCCCTTCTTCAGGGGATCTTCCCAACCCAAGATTGAACCTGGGACTCCTGTATTACAGGCGGACTCTTTACTGTCTGGGCCACCACATTGAATCTGTAAATTGCTTTAGATAATATAGTCATTTCCATAATACTGATTCTTCCAATCAAGCAGAATGGTATATCTCTCCATGTGTATGCATCATCTTTGATTTCTTTCTTCAGTGTCTTATAGTTTTCTGCATACAGGTCCTTTGTCTCCTTTGGTAGACTTCTTCATAGGTATTTTATTTTTTTTTTCTTGCAATGGTGAATGGAATTGTTTCCTTAATTTCTCTTTCTGATTTTTTGTTATTAGTGTATAAGGATCCCAGAGATTTCGGTGTATTAATTTTGTATCCTGACTCTACTAATATCATTGATTAGGTCTAATAATTTTCTGGTGGCATCTCTAAGGTTTTCTATGTGTAGTATCATGTCACCTCCAATCAGTGAGAGTTTTCCATCTTCTTTTCTGATCTAAATTACTTTTATTTATTTATTTTTTTCTTCTCTGATTGCCATTGCTAGGACCTCCAGAACTATATTAAATAATATTAGCAAGAATGGGCACCCTTGTCTTGCTCCTGATCTTAGAGGAAATGCTTTAGGTTTTTTGCTATTGAGAATAATGCTTGTGGCGTATTTGTCATGCATGGCCTTTATTATGTTGAGGTAGTTTCCTTCTATACCCACTTATTGTAGTTTGTTTTTTTTTTTTATCATAAATGGGTATTGAATTTTGTTGAAAGTTTTTCTGCATCTATTGAAATTATCATGCTTTTTAAAAATCTTTCAGTTTATTAATATGGCGTATCACATTGATTGATTTGCATATATTGAAAAATCCTTACACCACTGGGATAAATCCCACTTGATCATGGTGTATGATCCTTTTAATTTGTTCTTAGATTGTGTCTGCTAGTATTTTGTTGAGGATTTCTGAATCTATGTTCATCAGTAATATAGGCCTGTAAATTTCTCTTTTTGTGCTATATTTGCTGGTTTTCATATCAGGTTAATGATGGCTTTGTAGAATGAATTTGGGAGTGTTCCTCCCTCTGCAGTTTTTTTGGAAGAGTTCAAGAGTGTTAGCTCTTCTCTAAACATTTGATAGAATTCACCTATGAAGCCATCTGGCCCCGGGATTTTATTTGTTGGAAGATTTTTGATCACAGTTTCATTTCTAATGCTTGTGATTCACCTGTTCACATTTTCTATTTCTTCCTTGTTCAGGCTTGGAAAGTTTTACTTTTATAAGAATTTGTCCATTTCTTCCAGGTTGTCCATTTTATTGAACTCATCACTTTCACTGCAGAGACTGAGGACTGACTTCCAGTCAGGGAGCCAAGACTCCACAAGCTGGTTATTATGACAATAAATGGAATAAAACAAAACAATAATACAGGAAAAAAAATGAAACAGAGACAAATGGTAAAAGCAAAATAAGTCTAATAAAAACAAAAACAAAGGAACACACACACACAAGAAACCAAAATCAAAGAAAACAAATTACAAGAGAACAACCCAGTGAACAAAAGAAACCAAAATGAAATCAATCAATTAAAACATAACTAAGTAAAATACAAACCAGAAAGTAAAACAAAAGCAGAGTGCCAACTGAGGAATAAAACAAATAAAATAAGACAAACAGACAAAAATGATAAAAGAAATAAAAATAGGAAAGCAAAGTTGGAATTACATGATAAAAAGCTATATATATATATATGTATATGTTAAATGTTAAAACAACCACCACAACAAAATGAATCCAAAAAAGAGACACAGAACAGTATAAATCCAAAAGAGAAGAAATATATAAAAGAAATAAAAAGTATTATTAAAAAAAAAAACCCAAAAGCCTGAATAGTAATAGCAATAATAAAAACAACAACCACAACAGAGAAAAAAGAAAGCCAGAACCCACAATAGGACAAATCAAAACATAAAAATAATAATAAATGCTTTCCTAGGGTCTTAGCTGTCAGTATTCTTGTCCTTGCTGTGAGCCACAGCCCACCTCCACTTCCCTAGGGGGCCCTTCAGTGCTGGGAAGAGCTGGTTTCTAGATCTGCTGAGGGGACAGTTCAGACTCTAATCTGGCCCTCCTCCCACATGTGCTTGCCTTCTGCCTCCACAGTTGCCAGAGCTAGAGAATTTTCCTTTGTGGGAACTTTCATTGTCCTTTTACATATTCCATAGACACAGTCTATCTAGTTGATGGTGCTGACTTAATCTGTAACTTGTGTAGCTAATGGAAAGGTTTTTGATCCTCTTCCTTACCCACTTTGCCCCTGGAGTTCAACTGTGGTTTTATCCCCACTTCTGCATGTGGACCATCCATAGGAGTTTGCTGAAGGATTTGGGTCTGCTGTAGAGAGTGAGGACAGGGTGTGAGATGGTGCAGCTGCTTGGATTGCAGGGACTCTGGAGGCACCATGTGCACAGGGAAGCTGGCAGCTATGGGTGTAAGAGATATGGCTTATAATAGAAGACTTTTCTAGCCTCTGCAGCAGGCACTCAAAGGGCTGCCCTGGATGGTCCTTCTTTATTGCTTGGCCCAGCAGGCACTTACTAGACAGCCCTAGCTGATCCTTTTCTATTCTTCAGTGTAACAGGCACTCAAAGGGCAGCTCAAGCTGCTCCTTCTGTATTGATCAGCTGCTGATGCTGGCATGTGGTGAGAGAGAGGCTACAGTGGTGGCTCCACCCCGTTTGTGTGACTCAGCAGTAACACCCTGTTTCTGATGGCCACCTGGTTTTTCTCCAAAGGCATTCCTGGTGCAGATTTCCTCCCTCCATCCCCTCAGTTGTCTCCCTGCCATCAACAGCAGTCCTTTCTCTGAGATTGGTCTCCAATCCCCATTCTCCAGCTGCCAGCAGCCATGCACACCAGTGGACCCACACCCCAATTCAGGGTATGTAGGGCCATGGCACCAATTGTTTATGTGGTTCTCATTCCCCTCAGACGGTCACAGATCAGCTTCTTTACCCTCCAACATCCTCAATTCTTCCCCTCTGTCCCAACCGATTTCCCTGGATGCAAGAATCTCTCCCCTGCTTCAGCCCTCCTACCCTGAAGTGCAGGTTTGGTCCTTCTTGCTCTCCTCCTTCTCCCTTCTTTCTTTCATCCTACCCAGTCACCTGATCTGCCTTCTGAGAAATCTGTATGTAGGTCAAGAAGCAACAGTTAGAACTGAACATGGGATAACAGACTGGTTCCAAATTGGGAAATGAGTATGTCAAAGCTATATATTGTCATCCCATGTATTTAACATAAATGCAGAGTACATCACACGAAATGCCAGGCTAGGTGAAGCAAAAGCTGGAATCAAGATTGCCGGGAGAAATATCAATAACCTCAGATACACAAATGTCACCACCCTTATGCCAGAAAGCAAAGAAGAACCAAAGAGCCTCTTGATGAAGATCAAAGAGGAGAGTGAAAACATTGGCTTAAAACTCAACATTCAGTATGCTGTAATGTTCTTTATCTTTCTGGCTTACTTCACTCTGTATAATGGGCTCCAGTTTCATCCATCTCATTAGGACTGATTCAAATGAATTCTTTTTAATGGCTGAGTAATATTCCATGGTGTATACATACCACAGCTTCTTTATCCATTCATCTGCTGATGGGCATCTAGGTTGCTTCCATGTCCTGGCTATTATAAACAGTGCTGCGATGAACATTGGGGTGCACGTGTCTCTTTCAGATCTGGTTTCCTCAGTGTGTATGCCCAGAAGTGGGATTGCTGGGTCATATGGCAGTTCTATTTCCAGGCAAACTGGATTTTTTGTTTTAAAATAATGGTTTCTATTTCCAGTTTTTTAAGAAATCTCTACACTGTTCTCCATAGTGGCTGTACTAGTTTGCATTCCCACCAACAGTGAACATTACAGCATACTAACACATATATATGGAATTTAGAAAGATGGTAACGATAACCCTATATGCAAAACAGAAAAAGAGACACAGAAATACAGAACAGACTTTTGAACTCTGTGGGAGAAGGTGAGGGTGGGATGTTTCAAAAGAACAGCATGTATACTATCTATGGTGAAACAGATCACCAGCCCAGGTGGGATGCATGAGACAAGTGCTCGGGCCTGGTGCACTGGGAAGACCCAGAGGAATCAGGTGGAGAGGGAGGTGGGAGGGGGGATCGGGATGGCGAATACGTGTAAATCTATGGCTGATTCATATCAATGTATGACAAAACCCACTGAAATGTTGTGAAGTAATTAGCCTCCAACTAATAAAAAAAAAAATAAAAAATAAAAAACAAACAAACAAAAAAAAACCTCAACATTCAGAAAACTAAGATCATGGCATCCAGTCCCATCACTTCATGACAAATAGACAGGGAAACAATGGAAACAGTGACATACTTTATTTATTTGGGCTCCGAAATCACTGTAGATGGTGACTGCAGCCATGAAATTAAAAGATGATTGCTCCTTGGAAGAAAAGCTATGACCAACCTAGACAGCATATTAAAAAACAAAGACATTACCAACAAGTCCGTCTAGTCAAAGCTATGGCTTTTCCAGTAGTCATGTATGGATGTGAGAGTTGCACTATAAAGAAAGCTGAGCACCGAAGAATTAATGCTTTTGAAATATGGTGTTGGAGAAGACCCTTGAGAGTCCTTTGGATTGCAAGGAGAACCAACCAATCCATCCTAAAGGAAATCAGTCTTGAATATTCATTGGAAGGACTGATGCTGAAGCGAAACTCCAATACTTTGGCCACCTGATGTGAAGAACCGATTCATTTGAAAAGACCCTGATGCTAGGAAAGATTGAAGGTGGGAGGAGAAAGGGATGACAGAGGATGAGATATTTGGGTGGCATTACCGATATGATGGACATGAGTTTGAGTAGGCTCTGGGAGTTGGTGACGGACAGGGAAGCCTGGTGTGCTCCAGTCCATGGGGTCTCAAGGAGTCGGACACGACTGAGCGACTGAACTGAACTGAATCCAGTTATGCGTGGATATGGTCAAGGACTCCTGCTAGTGTTCAGCCGGTGTTCTGTGAGAAGTGTTGCATCTGTGTTTGTATTCTTGGTGCATTCATAGAGAGAGATGCACTCCATAACCCCCTACTCCTCTGCCATCTTGAAAATTCACGACTAAAGTTATAAAATAAAAGTTATAAGGTCTGTGTGTCTGTCTCTATGTTTATCTGCATATATATGTTATAGATGTGTGATATCATTTTACCTTTGGATAGTGTCACCAAATTAAATTGTACAAAGTTCTATTTAACTAGCCTTAAGAAAACTAAACATTTTATAAAGCAATCATACCTTCAGAAATATAAAATTAACTCAAATATTTTTTTAAGTTCACATGATGGAGGATAATATTCAGTAAATAAAACTAGTTGAAGTTTCTTGGTTTAATTAAAACAGGCATATATTTAGATCTGTCAAAATAAAATATAATGCAGACAAACAATATTATTCTACCTAATTTTACTAAAAGTCAAATAAGATATTACAGAGATAATTTTTATAGAAATTGTCAACAAGAAAGATAACCTAAGATGATGATTAGCTGCTGAATGTCTCATGAAGTTTTCATAAGTAATCTAACATAATTGTTAGGAACAAGTAAATTAAATAGATATAAAGTAAAAGCTAATAAGTAACTTTTCAACAATAATTATGCTTTATGGTATTTCTACCTAAAAATAGTTTCCAAAGTCTTGAAACCTTAGTTTTATAAGTTAAAAGATGGATATTCATAGACTATCTAGATCTTTTCTAAGTAAAATAAAATACTGAAACAATTACTGAATTCAGGTTCATTGGCTTTTGGCTTCATTTCACAAAGGAACTAAAGTCGTTTGGCTCTATTAGCAATGTTTTGTGCCACACTGAAAGATTTACTATAAGGGAGGATATATTTCTGAAATTATGAAATGTATTTATACATTTGCCAATCCACAGAGTGCTGGTGTAACAGTCAGATTACCATTGCCTACTTCTTAGTTTTCACTAGGAATTAAGGATACTTAAAAAAATCTCATTGAAGATTTTTGGAAATGGAATCTTAGGGAAGGAATTTTATATGTGTTCATACTGGCTAAGAAAGGAATGGATTTATTCAAGCTTTTAAAAATGAGTTTTAATATCAAAAGTACATTGGTGCAAAATTAGAATTTGGTTTTCTGTCTGTTAAAAGGATAGCATTTTCTTAGAATGTTGGTGTACTCTTAATAAGAAATTTTAAACAAAGTTTTCTTTATTTTTTAAGTAGTCTGCCTATAATTTAGCCGCTGACACTGTTGCCAAATTACAAGGTGCCTAAACTAGGATTGTGTATTTCAAAACTGAAGAAGGCTCCACCTGACATCTGGTCCTGTGTAAACGCCAGAGACCGCAAAATCAAATTGGCCAGGAGGAGAAGTGGTTGACACTGAGATACACTGCTTCTTCCCAAGATGTCAGACCAAGAACATTTCTTTCTATTCTTCCTTGCCTCTCTGACCATCCTTTTCCTAATTCTTAAACCATGAAAGTATTTATGATTATTTAACCTATCTTTTCCTTTGTTCTGGTCTGAACAGATAATGCCATTTTCCCCATTTCTCAGACCATTGCAAAAGAGGGTAATTCAAACTCTAACTGACTGTTAAATTTGCTAAGATGCTGCTGGTCCTGTAGGTCTTTCTGCCCATTGCAAACATATCCCTGATTTCTAATGCCTGAGTTTCTCTAAAACAACTTCCTTGGATAAACACTTCTGGGGAAGGGGAGACACAATTATATGAAATACATAAAGAGACCAACTGACTTAAAGAAGTATCACCCTCTTTGGGTTTATTTCTTGACTTGATTCTAACTGGTTTGAGTCATGAGGATCCTGGCCCAGGAACACTCACAATTATTACTGCCTCCCTAATTCTTTTCATTCTCTCAAAATTTATAAATGCATGTGGGCAGCCATTGATCAGCCAACATATGGTTTCTCTCTGACTGGAACAACAAAAGGAAACAGAAGAATGTAATCAGCTCCAAGAATAGGACCCTACACCTCCTCTTGTGAATATTACACTGATACATGGAGAGGTAATGGCAACTGAGAGTCATGCAAAGACCAATTTCTTCCTTCCAATTTTACTGAGGTATAATTGACATACAGGACTGTATAAGTTTAAGGTATAAAGCATAATAATTTGGCTTATATCCATCATGAAATTATTTTTAATAAGCATCCATCATCTCATACAGATGCAAAATTAAAGAAAAAGGAAACAAGTATATTCCTTGTAATGAGAACTCTTAGGATTTATTCTCTTAACAACTTTCATATGTAACAGGTGAAGTGAAAGTTGCTCAGTCCTGTCCGACTCTTTACGACCTCAGTTCATGGAATTCTCCAGGCCAGAATACTGGAGTGGGTAGCTGTTCCTTTCTTCAGGGGATCTTCCCAAAACAGGGATCAAACCCAGGTCTCCCACATTGCAGGCAGATTCTTTAACAGCTGAACCACAAGGGAAGCCCTTCATATGTAGCAAACAGCAGTGTTAATTTTATTTATCATGTTGAACATTACATTCCTAGCATTTATCTTGTAACTGGAAGTTTGTACCATTTGGCTGCCTTTATCTAACTCCCCTTCCCCCAGCTCCACCTTTGGTAATGATAAATCTGATCTATTTTTATAGGAGTTTGTTTATGAAGTATAATTGGTGTATAACACTGTGTTAATCCTGTTACACTACATAGTGACTCAACATTTCTATACTTTTCAAAATAATAACTGTGCTAAATCTAGTTATAACATATCACCATACAAAGATAGGACTTCCCTGGTGGCTCAGACTGTAAAGAATCCACCTGCATTGCAGGAGACCCAGGTTCTATCCCTGGGCTGGGAAGATCCTCTGGAAAAGGGAATGGCTACCCTCTCCAGTATTCTTGCCCAGAGAATCCCATGGACAGAGGAGCCTAGTGGGCTACAGCACATGGGGTAGCAAAGAGTTAGACACAACCAAGTGACTAAAACACATATTTCCCATACTCTACATTTCATACACATGACATATACTTTGCAACTGGAAGTTTGTATCTCTTAATCTCCCTATTTCTCTCCTATCTCCACACCACTCCCCTCTGGCAAAAACCTGTTTCTTCTCTGAAGCTATAACTCACTTTCTGTTTTATTGTTCGTTTGTACTGTTTTCTAGATTCCACATATAAGTGAAATCATATAATATTTGTCTTTCTTTGAATGACATCTAATTTAGCATAATACCATATAGGCCCATCTATGTTACCACAAATGGTAGGATGTCATCTTTTTATGGCTGAATACTATTCCACTGTGTGCCTCTGTGTGTGTGTATGTTTGTGTGTGTATACATACATACATACCACATCTTTATTCATTCATCTATTCATGATCACTTAAGTTTCTTTTATATATTGACTATTGTAAATAATGCTGTGATGAACATAGAGATGTATGTACCTTTACAAAGTGTTTTCTTTTCTTTTTTTTTTTCATTTATTTTCATTAGTTGGAGGCTAATTACAATATTGCAGTGGGTTTTGTCATACATTGACATGAATCAGCCATGGATTTACATGTATTCCCCATCCCGATCCCCCCTCCCACCTCCCTCTCTACCCGCTCCCTCTGGGTCTTCCCAGTGCACCAGGCCCGAGCACTTGTCTCATGCATCCAACCTAGGCTGGTGATCTGTTTCACCCTAGATAATATACATGTTTCAATGCTGTTCTCTCGAAACATCCCACCCTCGCCTTCTCCCACAGAGTCCAAAATTCTGTTCTGTACATCTGTGTCTCTTTTTCTGTTTTGCATATAGGGTTATCATTACCATCTTTCTAAATCCCATATATATGTGTTAGTATGCTGTAATGTTCTTTATCCTTATCTTTTGTACCTTTCTTTTGTTCTCATTTTTCCTTGGATAAATACCAAGAAATGGAGTTGCTTGATCATATAGTAGTTCTATTTTTAATTTTTTGAGCAATCTCCATACTGTTTTCCATACTGGCTCCACCAATTTACATTCCCACCAACAGTGAATGAGGGTTCCCATTTCTTCAAATCCTCACAAGCACTTATTGTTTGTTGTTCTTTTGGATAATAGCCTTTCTCGCAAGTGTGAGGTGACATCTTATTGTGGTTTTCATTTGCATTTCCCTGATGTTGACCATCTTTTCAGGTACCTGTTGGTCATCTGTATGTCTTCTTTGGAAAAATGCCTTTTCAGATCCTCTGCCCATTTTTTAATCAGATTTTTGTTTTTAAATGTTGAGTTGTATGAGTTCTCTGTATATTTTGTATACTAATCTTTGTCAGATACATTGTTTGTAAATACCTTCTTCCATTTAATAGTGACTGTTTCATTTTGTTAATAGTTTCCTTTGGTGTGTGAAAGTTTTTAGCTTGATGTAGTCCCATGTGTTTATTTTTGCTTTTGGTTCCCTTGCCTAAAGAAACATAGCCCCAAAATATTAAGAAGACTGATGTTAAAGAGTGTTCTGCCTATGCTTTCTTCTAGAAGTTTTATGATTTCTGATATAAGATTTAAGTTTTTAACCCATTTTGAGCTATTTTTGTATATGGTCTGAGAGAGTAGTCCAGTTTGTATTCTTTTGCATACAAATTTCCCAACACCATTTATTGAAGATACTATCTTTTCCTCATTGTAGATTAAGACACTTTTGTCATAGATCAATTACCCAAATAAGTGTGGGTGCATTTCTAGGTTCTCTATTCTGTTCCATTGATCTATATGTCTGTTTTTGTGCCAGTAACATACTGTTTTGACTAGTGTAACTTTGTAGTATAGTTTGAAATGAGGGTACATGATACCCCTAGCTTTGTTCTTCTTTCTCAAGTTTCCTTTGGCTATTCAGGGTCTTTTGTGCTTCCATACAAATTATAGTATCATTCTAGTTTTGTGAAAAAAGTGCCATTGGTATTCTGATAAATATTGCATTGAATCTGTAGATTGTCTTGGGTAGTACGTTCATTTTAACAATATTAATTCTTCTAATCCATCAACAAGGTATGTCTTTCCATGTTTTAGTATCTTTAGTTTTTTTCATCAGTATCTTGTAGTTTTCTGAGTACAATCTTCCTTAGTTATATTATTTCAAGATATTTTATTATTTTGATGTGATTGTAAATAAGATTGTTCTTTCTTTTTTCACATGTAAGATATATCCTTATTTGCTTCCTTTTAAGTTATAGTTGATTTACAATATTATATTGATGTTGTTCTGAGTCAGACCTGCCTATGAGTGTTTGCAGGTCTCTTGAAGAGGCATGGGTCAAGAGTGGCCTGCCACAGGGATAGGGGCACTGGCATCAGCATTCCTGAGAGGTGGGCCATGTGGCATAAGTCCTCTTGGAGGAGGTCACCATTAGCTCTACCAAAGAGCCTGTAGCCCTCCCATAGAGCTGCTGGTAGGCAACCCACAAATGAAGAACAATTATATCAGAGAAGTCCTTGCACTGTTGAGAACGTTCTAGGCTCCACATCAGACTTCCCAACCTAAGGATCTGGCAAAGGAACTGGGAATCCCCAGGGAATCTGACTTTGAAGGTCAGAGGGATTTGATTACAGAGCTTCCACAGGGCTGGAGGAAACAGAGAGTTTTGGAGGGCACAAACAAAACCTTGTGTGCACCAGAACCCAGGGGAAAGGAGCAGTGACTCCACAAGAGACTGAGCCAGACCTGCCTGTGAGTGTTTGGGAGTCTTGTGGAGGCATGGGTCAACAGTGGCCCACTGTAGGGTCAGGGGTACTGGCAGCAGCAGTCCTAAGAGACATGGTGTGTTGGCATAAGTCCTCTTGGAGGAGGTCACCACTAGCCCTACCATAGATCCTTAGTTATACCACAGAGACTGCAGGCTCCAGGACTGGGCTGCCTCAGGCCAAACAACTAAGAGTGAGGAAGCATAGTCCCACCCATCAGCAGAAAATTGGATTAAATATTTACTGAGCATGGCTTTGCCCACCAGAGCAAGACTTAGTTTTCCCCACAGCCAGTCCCTCCCATCAGGAAGCTTGTACAAGCCTCTTACTCTCATTCATCAGAAGGCAGACAGAAGTAAGAACTGTAATCCCATGGCCTCCAGAACGAAAACCACAATCACAGAAAACTAACCAAAATGATCACATGGATCACAGCCTTGTGTAACTCAATGAAACTATGAGTCATGCTGTGCAGGGCCATCCAAGATGGACAGGTCATACTGGAGAGTTCTAACAAAAGGTGATCCACTGCAGAAGGGAATGGCAAACCACTTCAGTATTCTGCCTTGAAAATCCCACAAACAGTATGAAAATGCAAAAAGATATGATACAATATTATATTAGTTTCAAGTATAAAGCATAATGATTCAATATTTTCATAGGTTATACTCTTGTTAAATTATTTACAAGACAATGACTATATTTACCTGTGTCATATAATGCATCCTAGTTGCTTTTCTATTTTACACATAGTAGTTGTATATATTAATCCCATTCCCCTGTTTTCCCCCTCACCCCTCTCCAATCCCCACTGGTAATTACTTTGTTCTCTGTATCGTAAGTCTCTTTCATACTCTTTCAGTTTTCTTATATACATTCATTTGTTTTAATTTTGAAGGTCTACATATAAATAATACTATGGAGTATTTCTCTTTCTCTGCCTGTATTATTTCACTAAGTATAGTAATCACTACATCCATCCACATTGTTGCAAGTGGCAGGATTTTATTCTTTTTTATGGCTGAGTAATATTCCTCTGTGTTTGTGTGTGTGTTTATATACACCACTTCTTTATCCATTCACCTGTTGATGGACATTCAGGTTGTTTCCACGTCTTGGTTATAATAAATAATGATACTAGGATCATGGATAGGGCATATCTATGCCCCTGAGATTGTGATTATGTTCTCATCAGATATATACCCAGAAGTGGAAATACTAGTTCATATAGTAGCTATACTTTTAATTTTTTGAAGAATATCCACGGTGGCTGCACCAACTTGCATTCCTGCCAACATTGTGCAAGGATTCCTTCTTCTCCACATCATTTGATATCTGTAGCCAACATTTGTTATTTGCTCCCCTGATGGCTCAGATGGTAAAGAATCCACCTGCAATGCGGGAGACCTGAGTTCAATCCCTGGGTTGGGAAGATTCTCTGGAGGAGTGCATGGCAACCCACTCCAGTATTCTTGTCTGGAGAATCCCCATTGACAGAGGAGTCTGGCGGGCTACAGTCCATGGGGTCACAAAAGAGTTGGACATAACTGAGCGACTAAGCACAGCACATTTGTTATTTGCAATTTTTTGATGATAACTATTTGGACAGGTGTGAGGTGATATTTTTGTTGTTTTTATTTTCATTTCTCTGCTAACTAGTGGTGTTTAATACCTTTTCATGTGCCTTTTAGCCATCTATATGTCTTGGAAAAATGTCTATTCAGGTCTTCTGTTCATTTTTTGATTGGGTTATTTGGAGTTTTTTGATACTGAGTTTTATTAGCTATTTATATATTTTTCATATTAACCTCTTCTGTGTCATATCATTTGCAAATATTTTATCCCAATCAGTAGGTTGTGTTTTCATTTTGTCAATGGTTTCCTTTGCTTTGCAAGCTCTTTTAAGTTGAATTGGGTCTCATTTGTTTACCTTTACCTTAAGAGACAGATTCCAAAAATATTGCTACAATTTATATGAAAGATTGAAGATATTTCATATAAAGATATGAAAGATATATTTATATGAAAGACATATATATTATATGAAGATCCTGCCTCTGTTCTCTTCTAAGAGTTTTATGGTTTCAGACCTTATTTTAAGTCTTTAAAGCATTGTTAGCTATTTTTATATAGTGGGTGGGGAAATGTTCTATCATTGCTTTACATGTACCTGTCCAGTTTTTCCATCACCTAAATGAAGAAGCTGTCTTTTTCCCACTGTACAGTCTTACTTACTTTGTTATAGATTAATCGACCATAGGTGTGTGTATTTTTTTCTAGGCTTTCTATTCTGTTCCACTGATACATGTGTTTGTTTTTGTGCCAGTGCCAAAATGTTTTGATTATTGTAGCTTTGTAGTATAGCTTGAAATAAAGAAGCATAATACCTCCAACTTTGTTCATTTTCCTCAAGATTGCTTTTAGAATTCAGGGTCTTTTGTAGTTCCATATAAATTGTAGAGTTATTCTAGTTCTGTGAAAAATTGCATGGGTATTTTGACTGGGATTGCATTAAGTCTGTATTCACTTTGGGTAGTATGGACTTTATAACAACATCAATTCTTCCACTCTGAAAATGTGGAATATCTTTCCATTTCTTTGTGTCACCTTTAGTTTCCTTCATAAACATTGTATACTTTTCAGAGTGCAGGTCTTTCATTTCCTTGGCTGAATTTACTTCTAGATATACATATTTTTATATGATTTTAAATGGGATCATGTTTTTTCTTTCTCTTACTAATAGTTCATTATTAGCAATAATTTACTGCCTTACTGTATATTTACCTTTACCAGAGATCTTTTGGGCTTCCTGGGTGGTGCTACTGATAAAGAACTTGCCTGTAAATGCAAGAGACATAAAAGATGCAGGTTCAATCCTTGGGTCAGGAAGATTCCCTGGATAAGGGTATGGCAACCCACTCAAGTATTCTTATCTGGAGAATCCCATGGACAGAGGAGCCAAAGGGCTACAGTTCATAGGGTCTCATAAGGTTGGACATGACTGAAGTGACTTAGCACAGCACAGCATAGAGATATTTTTCCCTTGTAATTTTCATATATGTAGTGGTGATCTTTTATTTATCTCTTAGGTTCTCTTAAAGCTTCTTATAAAGTTGGTTTGGTAGTGCTGATCTCTTTCTGGTTCTGCTTTTCTGTAAAACTTTTCATTTCTCTATCAAATCTGAATGAAAGCCTTTCCTGGTAGAGTAATCTTGGTTGTAGGTTTTTCCCTTTTATCACTTCAAACATATCATACCACTCCCTACTGGCCTATAGAGTCAGCTAATAGCCTTACAGAAGTTCACTTATATATAACTTGTTGTTTTTCCCTTGTTTCTTTTAATGTTATCTCTTTATCCTTAATTTTTACTATTTTAATTATGTTGTGTCTTGGTGTGGTCCTCTTTGGGTTGATCCTGTTTGGGATTCTCTGTGTTTCTAGACCTGGATATCTTTTTCCTTTTTCAGGTTAGGAACATATAAACTACTATGTTTTCAAATATGTTCTTTTTCTTTCTCTCTTCTCTGGTATCCTATAATGTGAATGTTAATATTCTTGATGTTGTCCTAGAGTTCTCTTGCACTATTCTCTCTCTCTCTCTTTTTTCTGTTCAATTTCAGTGATTTCCACTACTCTGTCTTCCAGCTTGCTGACCTGTTCCTCTGTATTCTCTTATCTACTGTTGATCCCTTCTGGTGTATTTTTATTTCAGGTATTATATTCTTCATCTCTGTTTGTTCTTCTTTATACTTTCTGTTTGTTAAAAGCTTCCAAATTCTCACTCTGTTCATTGAATCTTTACTCAAGTTCTTTGAACATCTTTGCAGTCATTACCTTGAGTATTTTAATGGATAGATCACTTGTCTCTGATTTAGTTCTTCTTTGGGGTTTTATCTTGTTGTTTCATTTGGACCACATTCATCTATCACATCATTTTGTCTAATTTGATGTTTTTATTTTTACATATGTAGTAGGTTATGTTCCTGACCTTGAACTAATGGCTTTTATATGAGACATCCTTTTTTTTTTAATTTTGATATTATATATTTATGTCATCTGCTTTTGAACTTTATTTACATAGAAAAAATCACACAGTGTGTACTTGGCTTTTTTTTTTATTCAGCTTTATGCTTATGAAATACATCCATGTTGCTCCAATAGCCATATTTTATTTATTTTCATTGTCATAGGGTGTAGTCTTCCACAGTATGAATTTATCACAATAAATTAATCCACTTGATTGAAGATATACATTTTTGATATTTCTAATTGGGGCTATTACAGAGAGTAATAGACATTCTTGTAGACATCTTTTGGGAGCATAAGCATGCATTTCTCTTAAGGAAACAACTGTGAGTGCAATTGCTAGGTCATAGGTTTTATCTTTGGTTCATACTGCGATCAGTCTTCCAAAATGGACTTTATTAGGTTCTAATTCCTTGGCAGTGTATGAAACGTCTAGTCGATCCACATATTCATCAATACTTTACATATTGTCTTTCTACTTTGATTTAGCTGTTCTGGGACTGTATAGTGGTTGTCATACTGTGGTATTAATTTTCATATTCTGTATGCACTTTTTCATGTGTTTATCAGCATTTGGATATTCTTGTCTGTGAAGGATCTGTTCAAGTCTTTCCCCAGTTTATAAAACGTCTGTCATTTGCTTATTGATTTTTATCATCTTGTCATCCAAATCTATTAGGTTCTTGAATCTGGGAAGTATGTGGCAAAATCTTGTACAGAGTGGGAATTCTAGTAATTAAATCTATTTGGTTTCTGGAATTCAAAATAAGAATGTAGATAATGAAGGATACCTGAAGCTACTGTAGATGTGTTTCTGCTGATTCTGGCTTCTGGTGTCTCATTTCCTGATGAGCTCGTTAGTATGTTAACCGCTCATATTTCTGAGGCTCTCTGTTGCCTAGGATGATGAAGCCTTCCTCCAGAGAGGATCTGTATTTGGGCCGGGCACTTAGAGTCAGTCCAGGAACTCTTTAGACCAGTTTACAGCATGACGCTTTTTGGAACAAACCAGGAAAGGTGAATCAGGTTACATACTCACAATTTCTGCAAGCATTTTTTTTTTTAAACTAATTTATATGTTTTAATTGGGGGCTAATTACTTTACAATACTGTGGTGGTTTTCCCCATATATTGACATGAATCAGCCGTGGGTGTACATGTGTCCCCCTGTCATAAAACCCCCTCCCACCTCCCTCCCCATCCCATCCCTCTGTGTCATCTCAGTTCACTGGCTTTGAGCACCCTGTTCATTCATCAAAAGTAGACTGGTGATCTGTTTCAAAAATGGTAATCTAGATGTTTCAACGCTATTCTCTCAAATCATCCCACCCTTGCCTTCACCCACAGAGTCCAAAAATTTGTTCTTTATATCTGTGTCTCTTTTGCTGTCTTGAACATAGGGTCATCGTTACCATCTTTCTAAATTTCATATGTATGCATTAATATACTGTATTCGTGTTTTTCTTTCTGACTTACTTCACTCTGTATAATAGGCTCCAGTTTCATCCACCTCATTAGAACTGACTCAAATGTGTTCTTTTTAATAGCTGAGTAATATTCTATTGTGTATATATGCCACCACTTTCTTATCTATTCATCTGCCAATGAACATCTAGGTTGCTTCCATGTCCTGGCTCTTGTAAACAGTGCTGTAGTGAATATTGGGGTACACGTGTCTCTTTCAATTCTGGTTTCCTCAGTGTGTATGCCCAGCAGTAGGATTGCTGGGCCATATGGCAGTTCTATTTCCAGTTTTTTAAGGAATCTCCACGTTGTTCTGTAAGGTATAGTTCAGGTGAGGCAGAAAAGGAAAGACGACCTCAACAGAAGTAGGTTACATTTATTCAGGCAAGGAAGGGCGACAGTCAGCCTAACGACCAGGCTGAGCACCGAGAGGGATCAGGGAGGCTTCATACTTATAGGGAGGTTTGTGGAAGTGATAAGGGAAACGTTAATCAGGCAGGATATTTTGAGTATTCTTTTGTTGAGATGGAATTTGTAGTTGGGCAGGGGGTGATAAGTCTTCTGGGCAGGTGTAGGGGGTGAAAGGTTTCTGGACAGGGGTTGATAAGTCCCAGATAGATGCAACCGGCCTGGAGCATCAGGGTGGAACTAAAGTTCTGTTTTGTTTTCTCCGAAGTTAGATGATTCAGCAAGGGACCTTTGAGACTGTTGTTCTCTTTTCTATGCCCAAAAGACTCCTTCATTCCAGACCCTGAAATCATAAAAAAAAAAAAAAAAAAAAAAAAAAAATGGGGAAAAAGGCACTGTATCTCTCTGGCTACTTTCTGCTGGATAAGGGTGATGGTTTTGGGTTTGGAATAGAGGATCATCCTAGGGCCCAGGGTCTCCTTTTTCTGAGCTTGGGGTGAGGCTCTCAAGAAGAAGAATGGTCTTGACCTGATCTCAAGAGGTGGCTCGAATCAGTTCTTGGAGAAACCTTTGAAAGAGATTGAAGAGACAGGGTCCAAATAAGAGGAATAGAATGATAAGTACCAATGGTCTCAGAAAAGGGAGCAACCAAGGGAGGATCTGTCGGAACAGGTTTTGGGGAGTATAAAGGTTTTGTAACTCTTTTCTGCAGCGTTCAATTCTGTCTCTAAGTTCTTTGACTCTGCCCTGGACTATGCCCACTTCATTAACAAAATAGCAGCAGTCCTCTCCTAGGAAAAGGCAGGTCCCTCCCTTTTCTGCAGTGAGAAGGTCCATGGCTCGCCTATTTTGTAGGACCACAGAAGCTAATGAGTTAATTTGTCTTTGGATTGAAACGATGGACTCCACTACCTGCTCCATGTCCTCATTAAGTTCTTGGGACAGCTTGTAGTAGAAATGGGCAGAGGTCAAGATGCCTCCAATCCCAGAGCCTAGGGCTGCTGCTATGCCAGTCCCAATCAGGAGGGAGGCTGTGGCAATTTGTCTTTTCTTATGGGAAAGTTCCCCTTGGGGGTAGACTATTTGTTCTATCTCTTCTTCTTTGAGGAATTTTAGGCCTGGGGTCAGGAAGACCAAGATGCAGGATCCAGGGGGGTCTAAGGGGAGGCAGGAATATGCATAGGACCCGCAGAGAATGAAGATTCCCGGATTGGTACAATTATTTGTGCTGTTCCAGAGAACCCAAGTGGAACAGAAGGAGGGAGCAGAGTTTGTAAGACAAGTGTAGTTGAGACTAGAGTAGTTAATACAGGTTAGGTTTGAAGAGGCTGAGAGTAGGACATTGTCAGAGACTGGCCCAATGAGTTATGTAGTTTTCTGTTGGGAAGGGGAGGTATAGTTGCCCTGTAACAGCCAGGTTGAAAGTAAGGGAATTGCTATGTGAGGTGAGGGAGACAGTGACATGCATATCCAACGCTGGGATGTGTGTTGTGTGTACTGGAAGAATTGGAAGGAAGAATTGAGAAGGAGAGTAAGGTGTTGGTTGCCAGAGGGAGATTTTAGGAAAGGCCGTAACTGGGAAAGGAGGTCTAGGCATTTATAAGGCTAAGGGGTTGCCTGTAACTGGGAAATTATGTTCTTTTTGACTTGTTCTTGTTCCTTTTCCCGATTTTGATCTAGTACCCCGTCCCCGTCTGAGTACTCCCAGTGGGTAATGGGATAGAAACATATGTTTTTTCCATTTGGCTTATGGCAGATACTCACGAAACTCCCTCTCCTTTGTACTTTAACAGTGAGTAGGGATTTGGACTTCCCACCCCCGAGATTCATGGTGCATGGTTTTGGAGCTGTATTATAACATGAGGAATGTACATAGGAATAAATGTCTGAGCAGGGGCAGGGAGTAGCCAGAAGGCTGGGGAGTGCAGCAAGGATAAAGAACAGAGGAGTCATGGGGCTGTTAGTTAGGCAGTGCAGAGGAAATAGCACCCTAGGAGCAGAACACAACTAGCAACACAAGTGATACCCACAGAAAGATGAAGGATAGGTGGCCAGTCTTGAGGGGAGACAGTTACTAGGCCTATAGCAAGGATTAAGATTAAGAGTACAGTTATAGTTAGACAGGGAGAGGCTAGTCAGGGCGAGGGGCAGAAGGCCCCAAGTTGGTGGTTGTTTGAATCTGAGGAGGAACAGTGCTCATTAGGATGTAGAATGATGTAGAGAATGAGAGTAAAGAAATCAATTTCATCTGGAGTCAGGTTGTAGAAGGTTCCCTGGAGCCACAGTTGAGACACCAGTGTAGTCAGGTCTTTGAAGGAGGTTCCTGTCAGGCTGCTGGTCCAGAGGTCTTGTAGTAGTTGGGTCAGGAACAGTTGTAGGTTGAAGAGAGTCCAGGTCATTCAGTGTCCTCTCGGATGGTTGACAGGTTGTCGCTGGATGAATTTTAAGGAGGTGGGTCCTGTGAGGGAGATGTGATAGGTGTAATTTAAGGAGGGCAACGCAGGATTCTAGGTGACCCGTTTTAGGCAAGAGAGGTGTACCCAGGAGGTGACCTTCTTGAGTTTAGCTGCAGTTGGGGTAAGGAGGATGATTTTGAATGGTCCCTGCCACTTTGGGGTTAGGTCACCCTGGGGACTATCAGACAGATAGACCATGTCCCCAATTGGTAAAGGGGGCAGGGAGGCTTGGGGGTCAGGGGCAGGCAAGTTGTGGTTGATGTATTTCCAGAGGGCATTGCTGAGTTCTGCCAGCAGAGGGGAGTGTAGGAAGCTTGGTATGGGAGGAGGTTCAGCGGGGAGTCCAGGAGGGAGCATGGGCTTTCCATACATCACCTCAAGGCGGCTCAGCCCCAGGAGCTTTCTGTGCAAGCCCGTATTCTGAGGAGAACAAATGGCAAAAGTTTAGACCAGTCCAGATGTACCTCGAGGGTTAGTTTGGTAAGGGTTTCTTTGATTATTCTATTCATTCTTTCTACCTTTACTGAGGACTGGGAACGGTATGCAATGTGAAATTTCCAGGGTATCTGTAAGAATTGGACAAGTTGTTGGGTGACCTTGGATGTAAATTCCAGGCCATTATCAGACTGTAGGGATGAAGGCAGGCCAAACCTGGGGATAATTTCTGTGAGGAGGATTTGGGCCATGGTGTGGGCTCTTTTGTTTTTAGTGGGAAACGCTTCTACCCATCCTAAAAAGGTGTCCGCAAGACTAGAAGGTATCTGACTCTCCAGACTCGGGGCATATGAGTAAAGTCTATCTGCCAACCCTGTGCTGGGAGGCTGCCTCGCATTTGGGTTGGAAAGGATGTCGGTTTAAGGTTGGAATTGGGGTTAGTATGTTGACATGTTTGACAGGAGCAGGTAAGGTTATCTAAATATTGTTGGTCAGCATTGGATATGGGGAAGTGGTTATGGAGGAACTGTTGGAGTGTCTTGGATGAGGGATGAAAAAGTGAGTGTAGATAAGAGAGGATTTCTCTGGTGGTGGGAGGGTCGGGTGGAGTCAGAGCTAAGATAACAGGGGACTGGAGGGATGGATGGGACAGTGCTATCTCCTTTGCATTCTGGTCTGCAGCATTGTTGTAGGCTGATATGAGATTTCCCTTTTGATGTCCCCTAGAGTGGAGGATGGTGGCTTTGTTTGGTAAAAGTGCTGCCTCTAGAAGTTTGTGGATCATGTCTGAATTAATAATGGGGGATCCCTTTTGGGTTAGGAAACCTCTTTCTCTCCATATTAGGATGTTTGAGTGAAGTATGTTATAGGCATATTTGGAGTCTGTGTGGATGTTAACCCTTAGATTTTTAGCCAGAGTTAAGGCTCTGGTGAGAGCTATCAGTTCTGCCTGTTGGGGGGTGGTGTGAGGTGGCTGTGGTGAAGCTTCAGTTGTCTGGGTTCTGTGATTCTGATGAAGGTCCCCCTGGATGATGGCATATCCTGCTGCAAAGGGTGGGGATTTTTGACAGCTGCCATCAATGAACCAGTGTGGGGTGTCTGGGTCTAGGATGGCTGATCTGTTACATGCTGGAAGGGTTTTTGGGTGAGATCTACTGTTAGGCTGCAGCTATGTAGGAGGGGTCTGTTGTAGAGGACATGGGTAATAAGCTGGCGGGGTTAAGGGGAGAGCAGGGGGAGAATGAGAGCTGAGGGTCGAGGAGAAAGGCATGTAGGACCTGTACCCTGGAAGGGGGAAGGGAGAGGAAAGCCCGATGTGATAGTAAGTCTTGGAAGGTGTGCGGAGAACAGACTGCTAAAGGGGCATGTCTAGAGAGTTTATTTGCTTTGGGTACGAGAGCTGCAATAGCAGCCATGGCCTGTATGCAGGGAGACCACCCCTTGGTCACCACGTCCAGCTGTTTTGATAGATAGGCTATGGGAGCCCAGGTGTCTCCAGCCCGCTGACATAGAAGCCCCAGGGCCTGTCTTTGGTTGGAATGTGCAAAGAGAAAGAATAGTCTGGTGTGATCTGGAAGGTGGAGAGTTGGCACTCGGAGGAGGCTCTGGGTGAGCTGGCGAAGAGGATTGGCCAGCGAGGAGGGATTAAAGAGGGGCTCATCCAGACATCCTTTAGCTGCCTCATAGAGCGGCTTTGCAATGAGGGAGAATTTGGGGATCCAGATACGGAAACAAATGTAGGAGGCCAAGGATAGACAGGAGTTCCTTTTTTGTTTTTGGAAGTGGACAGTTAATTAAGGCCTGGGTTCTATCTGGGGGAATAGTTCTTTGTTGATGGGATATGGACAGCCTCAGGTGGGTGACTGTTGTCTGGACTATTTAGGCCTTAGATTGGGATACCCTATAACCCCAGGATCCCAGGGCCTCAAGGAGTTTGGCAGTATGTTGGAGGCAGAGTTTTCGGGTTGGGCTACAAAGGAGGAGGTCATCTACACATGGGAGGAGATGACTCGGGGCTAGGTCGAGTGTCTGTAGGTCCTTTTGTAAAGCCTGTCTAAAAAAGTGGGGACTGTCTCTGAACCCCTGGGGGAGGACTGTTCATATTAGCTGTTGGGAAACATGAGTCTCAGGGACTTGCCAGGTGAAGGTGAAAAGGGGTCGGGAGAGGGGGCGGAGGAGGATGCTGAAAAAAGCATCTTTGAGATATAATACTGTGAAGTGGGTTGCAGTCAGGTGTATGGTAGACAGAAAGGTGTAAGGGTTAGGGACTACTGGGAATGTCGGCATAATAGCCTCATTGATTTTTCTCAGGTCCTGGACCAGTCTTCAAGAGTTTGGTCCCTTTCTTACTGCCAGAATAGGGGTGTTGTGTGGTGAATGGGTAGGAATTAGGATAGAGGCTTGAAGAAGATGGTCTATGATAGGCTTAAGTCCCTTGTGGGCCTTCGGGGTGATGGAGTACTGTTGTTAGGTGATTATAGTTGAGGGATCTTTTAGGATAATGTGGACTGGGGGATGACATTTGGCTATGGATGGGTGATCAGTGTCCCAGACTTGGGGGTCTAAGGCAGGTAGATCCAAGGGAAGGTCAGGGGTGAGGGACAGGGACTGTCCAGGTGCCATCTGCAGGCAGAATATAGAGACTGTATCTAGGTGGTGTATGGTAATAAAGACCCCCAATTTGGATAATAAATCTCTCCCTAGGAGTGCCATTGGGCACTCAGGCATTATGAGGAATGAGTGTATAAGGGTCGATTTTCCAAATTGACAGCATAATGGAGGGCTGATTTTTGGCCTTAGGGGAACTCCAGAGACCCCCTTGATTGTGAGTTCTGAGTCTTGAGTTCGGCTAGAGTAGGAAGTTAAGAGAAAGAAAGTGGCTCCAGTGTCTACTATAAAATAGGTCTTTTTTTCTGGCTGCTACCCCGCCTACCTTAAGTTCCGAGCTCATGTTCAGGACACAGGCCAGGGGACTGGAACTCAGGCCTCATCATTGAAACAACTCTCATAGAGTTGGACTGGCATTCTGGGGAGAAGTGGGGATCTCCTCAGATGTGCCAGGGTGTCCCTGTGGACATTCCATTCTCCAGGTCTGGGAGGTGGGGACCTCCCCAGGGGTGCCAGGGCGTCCCTGGGGACAGTCCATCTTCCAGTGTCCCCATTGGCCACAAGTTGGGCATGCTTTTGTGGGGGGCCACAGGTTTGGGCATGCCTTTGCCCAGTGTCCTGACTGGTTGCATTGGAAGTAGGGTCCGGGGGGGGGAATCTTAAGCCTCGTTCTGGGATGACTTGGGTCAGGCTGATCTCTTCCCTTAATTGCTGCTGCCAAAAAAGCGTGTTTAGCTTTTTTCTCATGTTCTTTTTCTCTCTTAGCCTCTTCTTCTCTATTATTGAACACCTTGAAGGCTACTTCTAGAAGGTCTCTTTGGGGGGGGGCCTCAGGGCCCTTTTCTAGTTGTCAAAGCTTGCGTCTGATGTCAGGGGCAGATTGGCTGATGAACTCAATGTAAACGTAGAGTAACCCAGCAGGGGTAGTGATATATAGGTTGGTATACTTCTGGACTGCCTCTGTGAGGTGTGACAAGAATAAGGCTGGATATTCATCTGCCCCTTGGGTAATTTCTCTGACTTTATCATAATTGACATGGATATGAGTATTTTTCTGCATTCCTTCCAGAATGCAGGTGATCATATGATTGAGTCTCCTGAAACCTGGGTCACCGGCTGGTAAGTCCTGTGGGGATCTAACTGAGGCACCTCCTCATCAGCAACTGGGCTGATGTCCCAGTCTTGGTTATGTAAATGATCAGCATGGGATTTTGCTGCTTGCCAGATATGGTCTTTTTCATCTGGGGTGAGAGTGGCATTTAGGATATAATATACATCACTCCAGGAGCCAAGATGGCGGAGGAATAGGATGGGGAGACCGCTTTCTCCCCTACAAATTCATCTAAAGAACATTTGAACTCTGAGCAAACTCCACAAAACAACTTCTGATCACTCGCAGAGAACATCAGGCACCCAGAAAAACAGCTCATCGTCTTTGAAAGGAGGTAGGACAAAATATAAAAGATAAAAAGAGAGACAAAAGAGCCAGGGACAGAGACCCGTCCCAGGAAGGGAGTCATAATAGAGGAAGTTTCCAAACACCAGGAAACCCTCTCACTAGCGGGTCTGGGGGAAGTTTTCGAATCTTGGAGGGCAACCTAACTGGGAGGAAAAATAAATAAAACCCTCAGATTACATGCCTAAAGGAAACTCCCAGCAGAAAAGTACCCCAGATGCCCACATCCGCCACCAGCAAGTGGAGGCAGAACAGAGAGGAGCGGGTGGCATTGCTTAGGGTAAGGACCAGGCCCGAATGCCCTGAGGGCAATCAGAGGGAGCTAACTTGAGATAGCAACTTAAACTGGGGGATAGCAAGAGAGAGAGAGAAAATTAACTGGCCCGAACACACTGCCGTCCATTCGCAGAACAAAGGGACTGAGCAATTCCGGAGAAGAGCTAGCCGGCTGTGGACTGGCCCATCCCCGCTGGAGGCAGGAGACAGGGGGAAGGGGAAAGGGGCAAACTCGGCCCCAGAGATGGCACCCCCTACCAAATTGAAAACAGGCTTCCAGTTTCTTTTTTTCTTTTTCTTTTTTTTTTTTTATTAGTTGGAGGCTAATTACTTCACAACATTTCAGTGGGTTTTGTCATACATTGACATGAATCAGCCATGGAGTTACATGTATAAATCCAAGGCTTCCAGTTTCGAACCAAAGACTTCCTGAGATTCTGGATGGTCGACATCCCCCGGGAGGGTCGCAGCTAGAGGCCAGCTCCCAAGAATAGACACAAGGTGCACGTACCCAACTGGCGCACGAGGAAACTGAGGCTGGGACCGAGGAGGGGAGAAGGCGCACCTCACCAGGGAAGAGTGCGCCCATCAAGCTCCTGGCTGCCTGAGCTGCTCGGGCCGGGAAAGGCACAAAATGCAAGCCCAACCCAGTCCGTGCTTTTCTGGAATAACCAAAAACCGGAACCGCACACCACGCAGGGTCCGCTCCATATAGAGCAGCCGGGAGCCTGAGCAGTGTAGACAGGGAAAGCACACACCCATGAGCGGGGCAAACCCAGTGTGGCTGGAACAGTGTGAGTGCTACCCACACACACCAGTGATATCTGTCTGCAGCGCCCCTCCATCCCCACAGCACGACTGAACAAGTGAACTTAAACAAGAGAACACCTCTGCCCGCCTGTGTTAGGGTGGAAATTAGACACTGAAGAGACTGGCAAAGAGAAGCCACATAAACGAAGGGAACCACTTCAGAAGGGACCAGTGCAACAGATTAAAATCCCTGTAGATAACACTGACTACACCAGAAGGGGCCTATAGATATCGAGAAGTGTAAGCTGGAACGAGGAGCTATCTGAAACTGAATCAAACCCAAACTGACCACAAAAGCTCCAGAGAAATTCTTAGATATATTTTTACTTTTTTTTTTAATTAAATTTTTTTTTCTTTTCTTTTCTTTTTTAATTTTTCCTCTTTTGTTTTCTTTTAAAATTCACTATCACTTTCCCATTACTCCTTAACTTTCATTTTCATTTTCATATATTTTTACTATTTTTTTTTAATCAGGAACATTTTTTTTTTCTTGTTCTATTTTTTTCTCTTATTTTCTGTTAAAGTCCTCGATTACTCCTCTATTACTCCTTAATTCATTTGAATTTCACTATAACCTTTCAAAAAAAGAAAAAAAGGAGAAGCCATATTTTTAAACTGATCTTCGTATATATTTATAAAATTTTTTGTGTTTTTGTTTTTAATATTGTACTTTTAAGAGTCTAACCTCTACCCTAGATTTTTAATCTTTGTTTTTAAGTATTTGATATCAATTTTGGACATTTAAGAATCCAATATTCAGTACCCATTTTTACTCAGAAATGTGTTGATTACTCTCTCCCACTATTGACTCTCCATTTTCTACCTCAGAACACCTCTTTTTCCTCCCTTCCCCTTCTCTTCCCAATCCAATTCTGTGAATCTCTGTGGGTATCTGGGCTATGGAGAACACTTTGGGAACAGAGAACTGCATAGATCTGTCTCTCTCCTCTTGAGTCCCCCTTTTTCTCCTCCTGCACATTTCTATCTCCCTCCTCCCTCTCCTCTTCTTCATGTAACTCTGTGAACCTCTCTGGGTGTCCCTCACGGTAGAGAATCTTTTCACCATTAACTTAGAAGTTTTATTATCAGTGCTGTATAGTTGGAGAAGTCTTGAGACTACTTGAAGAATAAAACTGAAATCCAGAGGCAGGAGACTTAAGCCCAAAACATGAGAACACCAGAAAACTCCTGACTACACAGAACATTAGGTAATAAGAGACCATTCAAAAGCCTCCATACCTACACTGAAACCAACCACCACCCAAGAGCCAATAAGTTCCAGAGCAAAACATACCATGCAAATTCCCCAGCAACTCAGGAACATAGCCATGAGGGTCAACATACAGGCTGCCCAAAGTCACACCTAACACATAGACCCTTCTCAAAACTCATTAATGGAAACTCCATTGCACTCCAGAGAGAAGAAATCCAGTTCCACGCACCAGAACACCGACGCAAGCTTCCCTAACCAGGAAACCTTGACAAGCCAATCGTCCAACCCCACTCACTGGGTGAAACCTCCACATTAAAAAGGAACCATAGACCACCAGAATACAGAAAGTCCACTCCAGACACAGCAATCTAAACAAGATGAAAAGGCAGAGAAATTCCCAACAGGTAAAGGAACATGAAAAATGCCCACCAAGTCAAACAAAAGAGGAGGAGATAGGGAGTCTACCTGAAAAAGAATTTAGAATAATGATAATAAAAATGATCCAAAATCTTGAAAACAAAATGGAGTTACAGATAAATAGCCTGGAGACAAAGATTGAAAAGATACAAGAAATGTTTAATAAAGACCTAGAAGAAATAAAAAAGAGTCAATTAAAAATGAATAATGCAATGAATGAGATCAAAAACACTTTGGAGGGAACCAACAGTAAAATAATGGAGACAGAAGATAGGATGAGTGAGGTAGAAGATAAAATGGTGGAAGTAAATGAAGCAGAGAGGAAAAAAAGAAAAAAGAATTAAAAGAAATGAGGACAACCTCAGGGACCTCTGGGACAATGTGAAACACCCCAACATTCGAATCATAGGGGTCCCAGAAGAAGAAGACAAAAAGAAAGGCTATGAGAAAATACTCGAGGAGATAATAGCTGAAAACTTCCCTAAAATGGGGAAGGAAATAGCCACCCAAGTCCAAGAAACCCAGAGAGTCCCAAGTAGGATAAACCCAAGTCAAAACACCCCAAGACACATATTAATCAAATGAACAAAGATCAAACACAAAGAACAAATATTAAAAGCAGCAAGGGAGAAACAACAAATAGCACCCAAAGGGATTCCCATAAGGATAACAGCTGATCTATAAATAGAAACCCTTCAGGCCAGAAGGGAATGGCAGGACATACTTCAAGTAATGAAAGAGAATAACCTACAACCTAGATTACTGTACCCAGCAATGATGTCATTCAGATATGAAGGAGAATTCAAAGCTTTACAGACAAGCAAAAGCTGAGAGAATTCAGCACCACCAAACCAGCTCTTCAACAAATGCTAAAGGATCTTCTCTAGACAGGAAACACAGAAAAGTTGTATAAAAGCGAACCCCCCCCCCCAAAAAAAAAAAAACAACAAAACAAAACAAAACAAAACAAAAAAAGCGAACCCAAAACAACAAAGTAAATGGCAACGGGACCATACCTATCAATAATTACCTTAAATGTAAATGAGTTGAATGCCCCAACCAAAAGACGAAGACTGGCTGAATGGATACAAAAACAAGACCCGTATATATGCTGTCTACAAGAGACCCACCTCAAAACAAGGGACACATACAGACTGAAAGCGAAGGGCTGGAAAAAAATATTTCACACAAACGGAGACCAAAAGAAAGCAGGAGTTACAATACTCATATCAGATAAAATAGACTTTAAAATAAAGGCTATGAAAAGAGACAAAGAAGGACACTACATAATGATCAAAGGATCAATCCAAGAAGAAGATATAACAATTATAAATATATATGCACCCAACATAGGAGCACCATAATATGTAAGGCAAACACTAATGACTATGAAAGAGGAAATTAATAGTAACACAATAATAGTGGGAGACTTTAATACCCCACTCACAACTATGGATAGATCAACTAAACAGAAAATTAACAAGGAAACACAAACCTTAAATGACACAATGGACCAGCTAGACCTAATTGATATCTATAGGACATTTCACCCCAAAACAATCAACTTCACCTTTTTCTCAAGTGCACATGGAACCTTCTCCAGAATAGATCACATCCTGGGCCATAAATCTAGCCTTGGTAAATTCAAAAAAAATGAGGAGGAGGAGCCAAGATGGTGGAGGAGTAGGACGGGGAGACCACTTTCTCTCCTACAAATTCATCAAAAGAATAACTGAATGCAGAGCAAACCCCACAAAACAACTTCTGATCGCTACCTGAGGTCATCAGGCGCCCAGAAAAGCAGACCATTGCCTTCGAAAGGAGGTAGGACAAAATATAAAAGATAAAAAGTGAGACAAAAGAGCTAAGGACGGAGACCCGTCCCGGGAAGGGAGTCTTAGGCGGCCTTGCTTGGGCTAGGGTCCGGGCCTGAGTGCCCTGAGGACAATCGGAGGGAGCTTCTGTGAGGTGCCAACTTGAACTGTGGGAGACCAAAAGAGAGAAAATTAACCGGCCGGAACACACTGCCGGCCGTTCGCAGAACAAAGGGACGGAGAAAGTCCCAAGAAGAGGTCGCAGGCTGCGGACCCGCCCAGCCCCGCCGGAGGCAGGAGGCAGGGGGGAGGGGAAGGTCGCGGCGAGACACAGGGCGCAGGCACCCGACCGGTGCGGGCGGGGACTGGGGCTGGGGACGCAGAGGGCGGAAGGCGCGCGCACCCGACTGGCGTCAGCGGAAACTGAGACTGGGTCCGCGGAAGGGAGTGAGTGTGCCACACCTGGGGATAGTGCGCCCATCAAGCCCCTCGCTGCCTGGACCGCTCTGACGGGGAAGGCACAGAGAGCAGGCGCAGCTTTTCCTTCCGCGCTTTTGTGTAACACCCGAGGGCTGGAACCTAGCGCAGCGCGGGGCGCGCTCCATATAGAACAGCCGGGAGCCTGAGCAGCGGCAGACAGAGAAAGCAGCGTCAGCCCCTCCCGGCAGCGCCAGTCCGCCCCCGCAGGGCCAGCCCCTCCCCGCAGCATCAGCCCCGCCCCGCAGCGCCAGCCCATCCCCGCAGCGTCAGCCCCTCCCAGCAGCGCAACGGAACTAGCTAACTGAATAAGAGCCCACCTCCGCCCGCCTGTGTCAGGGCGGAAATGAGGCTTTGAAGAGACCGGCAAACAGAAGCCAAATAAACAAAGGGAACCGCTTCAGAAGGGACTGGTGCAACAGATTAAAATCCCTGTAGAAAACACCGACTTCACCGGAAGGGCCCTGTAGATATCGAGAAGTGTAAGCTGGAATGAGGAGCTATCTGAAACTGAGCCGAACCCACACTGACCACAGCAGCTCCAGAGAAACTCCTAGATATATTTTTACTTTTTTTTTTCTAAGTAAGAAAAAAAAAAATTTTTTTTTCTTTTTATATTTTTTCTTTTTTATTTTTTCTCTTTTATTTTCCTTTAAAATTCCCTATTACTCCCCCATTACTCCTTAACTTTCATTTACATAGATTTTTACGATTTTTTTAATTAGGGGAAAAAAATTTTTTTTTCTTTCTTTCTTTTTTTTTTTTTTGTTTTTTTTTTCTTTTTCTTTTTTTTCTTTTTTCTTTTTTTTCCTTTCCGTTTTCTCTTTTATTTTCTATTTTTCTTTTTCTCTTATTTCTTTTAAAGTCCTCTAGTACTCCTCTACTACTCTTCATTTTCATTTTCACTACACTATAACCTTACCAAAAAAAAAAAAAAAAAAGAGAGAAGCCCTATCTTTAAACCGAAGATTATTCTCTCCCAATCTTGACTCTCTGTTTTCTACCTCAGAACACCTCTATTTCCTCCTTTCCCCTTCTCTTCCCAATCCAATTCTGTGAATCCTTGTAGGTGTCTGAGATACGGAGAACACTGGGAACAGACAGCTGCGTAGATCTGTCTCTCTCCTCTTGAGTCCCCCTTTTTCTCCTCCTGCTCATCTCTATCTCCCTCCTCCCTTTTCTCCTGTTCATGTAACTCTGTGAACCTCTCTGGGTGTCCCTAACAGGGGAGAATCTTTTCGCCATTAACCTAGAAGTTTTATTATCAGTGCTGTATAGTTGGAGAAGTCCTGAGACTACAGGAAGAATAAAACTGAAATCCAGAGGCAGGAAACTTAAGCCCAAAACCTGAGAACACCAGAAAACTCCTGACTACATGGAACTTTAAGCAATAAGTGACCGTCCAAAAGCCTCCATACCTACACTGAAACCAACCACCACCCAAGAGCCAGTAAGTTTTAGAGCAAGACATACCACGCAAATTCTCCAGCAACACAGGAACATAGCCCCAAATGTCAACATACAGACTGCCCAAGGTGACACCTAACACATAGACCCATCTCAAAACTCATTACTGGGCACTCCATTGCTCTCCAAAAAGAAGAAATCAAGTTCCACGCACCAGTACACTGACACAAGCTTCCCTAACCGGGAAACCTTGACAAGCCAATCGTCTAACCCCACCCACTGGGTAAATCCTCCACAATAAAAAGGAACCACAGACCTCCAGAATACAGAAAGTCCACTCCAGACACAGCAATCTAAACAAGATGAAAAGGCAAAGAAGTACCCAACAGGTAAAGGAACATGAAAAATGCCCACCAAGTCAAACAAAAGAGGAGGAGATAGGGAATCTACCTGAAAAAGAATTTAGAATAATGATAATAAAAATGATCCAAAATCTTGAAAACAAAATGGAGTTACAGATAAATAGCCTGGAGACAAAGATTGAAAAGATACAAGAATTGTTTAATAAAGACCTAGAAGAAATAAAAAAGAGTCAATTAAAAATGAACAATGCAATGAATGAGATCAAAAACACTTTGGAGGGAACCAAGAGTAGAATAACGGAGGCAGAAGAGAGGATAAGTGAGGTAGAAGATAAAATTGTGGAAATAAATGAAGCAGAGAGGAAAAAAGCAAAAAGGATCAAAAGAAATGAGGACAACCTCAGGGACCTCTGGGACACTGTGAAACGCCCCAACATTCGAATCATAGGAGTTCCAGAAGAAGAAGACAAAAAGAAAGGCCATGAGAAAATACTCGAGGAGATAATAGCTGAAAACTTCCCTAAAATGGGGAAGGAAATAGCCACTCAAATCCAAGAAACCCAGAGAGTCCCAAGTAGGATAAACCCAAGGCGAAACACCCCAAGACACATATTAATCAAACTAACAAAGATCAAACACAAAGAACAAATATTAAAAGCAGCAAGGGAAAAACAACAAATAACACACAAAGGGATTCCCATAAAGATAACAGCTGACCTATCAATAGAAACCCTCCAGGCCAGAAGGGAATGGCAGGACGTCCTGAAAGTAATGAAAGAGAATAACCTACAACCTAGATTACTGTATCCAGCAAGGATCTCATTCAGATATGAAGGAGAACTCAAAAGCTTTACAGATAAGCAAAAGCTGAGAGAATTCAGCACCACCAAACCAGCTCTTCAACAAATGCTAAAGGATCTTCTCTAGACAGGAAATGCAGGAAGGTTGTATAAACGTGAACCCAAAACAACAAAGTAAATGGCAACGGGACCACACCTATCAATAATTACCTTAAATGTAAATGGGTTGAATGCCCCAACCAAAAGACAAAGATTGGCTGAATGGATACAAAAACAAGACCCCCATATATGCTGTCTACAAGAGACCCACCTCAAAACAAGAGACACATACAGACTAAAAGTGAAGGGATGGAAAAAAATATTTCATGCAAATGGAGACCAAAAGAAAGCAGGAGTCGCAATACTCATATCAGATAAAATAGACTTTCAAATAAAGGATGTGAAAAGAGACAAAGAAGGACACTACATAATGATCAAAGGATCAATCCAAGAAGAAGATATAACAATTATAAATATATATGCACCCAACATAGGAGCACCGCAATATGTACGGCAAACACTAACGAGTATGAAAGAGGAAATTAATAGTAACACAATAATAGTGGGAGACTTTAATACCCCACTCACAACTATGGATAGATCAACTAAACAGAAAATTAACAAGGAAACACAAACTTTAAATGACACAATGGACCAGCTAGACCTAATTGATATCTATAGGACATTTCACCCCAAAACAATCAACTTCACCTTTTTCTCAAGTGCACACGGAACCTTCTCCAGAATAGATCACATCCTGGGCCATAAATCTAGTCTTGGAAAATTCAAAAAAATTGAAATCATTCCAGTCATCTTTTCTGACCACAGTGCAGTAAGATTAGATCTCAATTACAGGAAAAAAAATTGTTAAAAATTCAAACACCTGGAGGCTAAATAACACGCTTCTGAATAACCAACAAATCATAGAAGAAATCAAAAAAGAAATCAAAATATGTATAGAAATGAATGAAAATGAAAACACAACAACCCAAAACCTATGGGACACTGTAAAAGCAGTGCTAAGGGGAAGGTTCATAGCATTATAGGCTTACATCAAGAAACAAGAAAAAAGCCAAATAAATAACCTAACTCTACACCTAAAGCAATTAGAGAAGGAAGAAATGAAGAACCCCAGAGTTAGCAGAAGGAAAGAAATCTTAAAAATTAAGGCAGAAATAAATGCAATAGAAACTAAAGAGACCATAGCAAAAATCAACAAAGCTAAAAGCTGGTTTTTTGAAAAAATAAACAAAATTGACAAACCATTAGCAAGACTCATTAAGAAACAAAGAGAGAAGAACCAAATTAACAAAATTAGAAATGAAAATGGAGAGATCACAACAGACAACACTGAAATACAAAGGATCATAAGAGACTACTACCAGCAGCTCTATGCCAATAAAATGGACAACTTGGATGAAATGGACAAATTCTTAGAAAAGTATAACTTTCCAAAACTGAACCAGGAAGAAATAGAAGATCTTAACAGACCCATCACAAGCAAGGAAATCGAAACTCTAATAAGAAATTTTCTAGGAAACAAAAGCCCAGGACTAGATGGCTTCACAGCTGAATTCTACCAAAAATTTAGAGAAGAGCTAACACCTATTTACTCAAACTCTTCCAGAAAATTGCAGAAGAAGGTAAACTTCCAAACTCATTCTATGAGGCCACCATCACCCCAATTCCAAAACCAGACAAAGATGCCACAAAGAAAACGACAGGCCAATAACACTGATGAACATAGATGCAAAAATCCTTAACAAAATTCTAGCAAACAGAATCCAACAACATCTTAAAAAAATCATCCATCATGACCAAGTGGGCTTTATCCCAGGAATGCAAGGATTCTTTAATATCCGCAAATCAATCAATGTCAAACACCACATTAACAAATTGAAAGATAAAAACCATATGATTATATCAATAGATGCAGAAAAAAGCCTTTGACAAAATTCAACATCCTTTTATGATTAAAACATTCCAGAAAGCAGCAATAGAAGGAACATACGTCAACATAATAAAAGCTGTATATGACAAACCCACAGCAAGCATTACCCTCAATGGTGAAAAATTGAAAGCATTTCCCTTAAAATTAGGAAGAAGACAATGGTGCCCACACTAACCGCTACTATTCAACATAGTTTTGGAAGTTTTGGCCACAGCAATCAGAGCAGAAAAAGAAGTTAAAGGAATCCAGATAGGAAAAGAAGAAGTGAAAATCTCGCTGTTTGCAGATGACATGATCCTCTACATAGAAAACCCTAAAGATTCTACCAGAAAATTACTACAGCTAATCAATGAATGTAGTAAAGTTGCAGGATATAAAATTAACACACAGAAATCCCTTGCATTCCTATACACTAACAATGAGAAAACAGAAAGAGAAATTAAGGAAACAATATCATTCACCATTGCAACAAAAAGAACAAATTACTTAGGAGTATATCTACCTAAAGAAACTAAAGACCTATGCATAGAAAACTATAAAACACTGATCAAAGAAATCAAAGAGGACACAAACAGTGGAGAAATATACAGTGCTCATGGATTGGAAGAATCAATATTGTCAAAATGGCCATACTACCCAAAGCAATCTATAGATTCAATGTAATCCCTATCAAGCTCCCAATGGTATTTTTCACAGAACGAGAACAAATAATTTCACAATTTGTATGGAAATACAAAAATCCTCGAATAGCCAAAGTAATCTGGAGAAAGATAAATGGAACTGGAGGAATCAACCTGCCTGACTTCAGACTATACTACAAAGCCACAGTCATCAAGACAGTATGGTACTGGCACAAAGACAGAAATATAGATCAATGGAACAGAATAGAAAGCCCAGAGATAAATCCACGAACCTATGGACACCTTATCTTTGACAAAGGAGGCAAGGATATACAATGGAAAAAAGACAACCTCTTTAACAAGTGGTGCTGGGAAAACTGGTCAACCACTTGTAAAAGAATGAAACTAGAACACTTTCTAACACCATACACAAAAATAAACTCAAAATGGATTAAAGATCTAAATGTAAGACCAGAAACTATAAAACTCCTAGAGGAGAACATAGGCAAAACACTCTCTGACATGAATCACAGCAGGATCCCCTATGACCCACCTCCCAGAATATTGGAAATAAAAGCAAAACTAAACAAATGGGATCTAATGAAACTTAAAAGCTTTTGCACAACAAAGGAAACTATAAGCAAGGTGAAAAGACAGCCCTCAGATTGGGAGAACATAATAGCAAATGAAGCAACACACAAGGGATTAATCTCAAAAATATATAAGCATCTCCTGCAGCTCAATTCCAGAAAAATAAATGACCCAATCAAAAAATGGGCCAAAGAACTAAACAGACATTTCTCCAAAGAAGACATACAGATTGCTAACAAACACATGAAAAGATGCTCAACATCACTCATTATCAGAGAAATGCAAATCAAAACCACAATGAGGTACCATTACACGCCAGTCAAGATGGCCGCTATCCAAAAGACTACAAGCAATAAATGCTGGAGAGGGTGTGGAGAAAAGGGAACCCTCTTACACTGTTGGTGGCAATGCAAACTAGTACAGCCGCTATGGAAAACAGTGTGGAGATTTCTTAAAAAACTGGAATTAGAACTTCCATATGACCCAGCAATCCCACCTCTGTGCATACACACTGAGGAAACCAGATCTGAAAGAGACACATGCACCCCAATGTTCATCACAGCACTGTTTATAATAGCCAGGACATGGAAGCAACCTAGATGCCCATCAGCAGATGAACGGGTAAGGAAGCTGTGGTACATATACACCATGGAATATTACTCAGCCATTAAAAAGAATTCATTTGAATCAGTTCTAATGAGATGGATGAAACTGGAGCCCATCATACAGAGTGAAGTAAGCCAGAAAGATAAAGACCAATACAGTATACTAATGCATATATGTGGAATTTAGAAAGATGGTAGCAATAACCCTATATGCAAAACTGAAAAAGAGACACAGATGTACAGAACAGACTTTTGGACTCTGTGGGAGAAGGCGAGGGTGGGATGTTTCAGGAGAACAGCAATGAAACATGTATATTATCTGGGGTGAAACATATCACCAGCCCAGGCTGGATGCATGAGACAAGTGCTCGGGCCTGGTGCACTGGGAAGACCCAAAGGAATCGGTTGGAGAGGGAGGTGGGAGGGGGGATCAGGATGGGGAATACATGGAAATTCATGGCTGATTCATGTCAGTGTATGACAAAAAACACTACAATATTGTAAAATAGTAAGTCTCTAACTTATAAAAATAAATGGAAAAAAAATACCAACAGTAGAAAAAAAAATATATATATATATATATACATCACTCCATGTGAGGTTATAGGCCTGTGAGTGTCTCAGGAATTCTTTTCTGTATCTGGTAGGATTTTCAGAAAATGATTCTAACTTTTCTTCTATCTGGCTCATATCTGACAATGAAAATGGCACATGAACTCAGGTGGGGCCCTCTAGTCCTGCCACCTCTCTAAGGGGAAACATATGTTGGGTACATGACTGTGTGGCAGGGCACAAGGAAGGGGGAGGGGGAATCAGGGAGATGGGGTAGTGGGGCCGAGGGGGAATCAGGAGAGCTTTCGGTGCCAGTAGGTGAGTTGGATGAAGGGGAAGGAGAGGGTTGGCGGGGTGGTGGGTAGGGAGGGCGCTCGTCCACAGGGCTGAACTCCGGGGGTGCAGAAGGTTGCAGTCTGCGGTTAGTTGAGGAAGAAGAGCCCTTTGGTTTGGGAGGCAAGGTGCATAGAAGGACCTTGTGGGTGGAACAGGCCTGGCATAGGGAGGGCCTGCTCTGAAGGGCCCAGAAGGCTTGGGCATAGGGGATCTCCAGCCACTTGCCATTCTGTTTAAGGACGTCAGTGAGATTTTGGAGAATGTTAAAGTCACATATGCTGACTTCAGGCCAGCGGTCTTGATTGTCTAACTGTTATTGAGGCCAAATCTTTGTACAGAGTTGTTTTAGGTGGTTAGCTTTGAATTCAGTGATTGAGAGTGGTTTGAGATTTTTGAGAACATAGGTCAGAGGGGAGTCTTTTGGGACAGATTGGCCAGGCCCCATAATTGAAAGGCAAGCAGAGGCTCCTATTGAGAACTCGAGTGGTCACCAGTAGTCGCAATAGGAGTTATGAGAAGAGAGCTCTGTGTCGAGGTGGAGTGTCCCCCACCGTCGTCTACAGAGTGACCCTGGGCCGGGGGTTCCCCAGGACCTGGAGAAGACGGAGTTCTAGGGTGCCTCTAGAACTCCGTCTGGATCAGATCTTACCTTAATCTAGGGGCTGGCTTGAGTGGAGTGTTGCATGTAGAGTGGTCGAATGGCAAGAGGTCCCTATTCTGGAGGTCGTGAGAAAGAGAGAGAAAAGGGGGTAAAGCTGAGGCCTGGGGGTACGCAAAGCATCAATAAAGCCTTAGCACAAGGCTTGCACTGCTCATGAAGGCACTAGGCGTCCACAAGGGGAACTTAAGAGCCCTGGCAGAAAATTTCAAGCTCCCAGACTCTGGGGAAAAGGGGAAAACAATGAGAGGGAGGGAGAGTGAGAGAGTGAGAGAGAGTGAGATGAGTGCCTCGCCCCCTCCCAGGTTTCGGCACCAAGAATGTAAGGTATAGTTCGGGCGAGGCAGAAAAGGAAAGACGACCTCAACAGAAATAGGTTACATTTATTCAGGCAAGGAGGGGCGACAGTCAGCCTAACAACCAGACTGAGCACTGAGAGGGATCAGGGAGGCTTCATACTTATAGGGAGGTTTGTGGAAGCGATAAGGGAAATGTTAATCAGGAGGGATATTTTGAGCATTCTTTTATTGAGATGACATTTGTAGTTGGGCAGGGGGTGATAAGTCTTCTGGGCAGGTGTAGGGGGTGGAAGGTTTCTGGACAGGGGTTGATAAGTCCCAGATAGATGCAACTGGCCTGGAGCATCAGGGTGGAACTAAAGTTCTGTTTTGTTTTCTCTGAAGTTAGATGATTCAGCAAGGGACCTTTGAGACTGTTGTTTTCTTTTCTAGGCCCAAAAGACTCCTTCATGTTCTCCATAGTGGCTGCATTAGTTTGCATTCCCACCAACAGTGTAAGAGGGTTCCCTTTTCTCTGCACCCTCTCCAGCATTTATTGTTTGTAGAATTTTTGATGGCAGCCATTCTGACCAGTGTGAGATTGTACCTCATTGTGGTTTTGATTTGCATTTCTCTGATAATGAATGATGTTGAGCATCTTTTCATGTGTTTGTTAGCCATCTGTATGTCTTCTTTCGAGAAATGTCTGTTTAGTTCTCTGGCCCATTTTTTGATTGGGTCATTTATTTTTCTGGTATTGAGCTGCATGAGCTGCTTGCATATTTTGGAGATTAATTCTTTGTCCATTGTTTCATTTGCCATTATTTTCTCCCATTCTGAAGGCTGCCTTTTCACCTTGCTTATAGTTTCCTTCATTGTGCAAAAGTGGTTAAGTTTAATTAGGCTCCATCTGTTTAGTTTTGCTTTTATTCCCATTACTCTGAAAGGTGCGTCATAGAGGATTCTGCTGTGATTTATGTCAGTGAGTGGTCTGCCTCTGTTTTCCTCTAAGAGCTTTATAGTTTCTGGTCTTACATTTAGATCTTTAATGCATTTTGTGTTTATTTTTGTGTATCATATTAGAAAGTGTTCTAGTTTCATTCTTTTACAAGTGGTTAACCTGTTTTCCCAGCACCACTTGTTAAAGAGATTGTCTTTCCTCCATTGTATATTCTTGCCTCCTTTGTCAAAGATAAGGTGTCCGTAAGTACGTGGATTTATCTCTGGGCTTTCTATTTTGTTCCATTGATCTATATTTCTGTCTTTGTGCCAGTAGCATACTGTCTTGATGACTGTAGCTTTGTAGTACAGCCTGAAGTCAGGCAGGTTCATTCCTTCGGTTCCATTCTTCTTTCTCAAGATTGCTTTGGGTATTTGAGGCTTTCTGTGTTTCTATACAAATTTTGAAATTATTTTTTTTTTAGTTCTCTGAAAAGTACTGTTGGTAGCTTGATAGGGATTGCATTGGATCTATAGATTGCTTTGGGTAGTATACTCATTTTCACTATATTGATTCTTCCAATCCATGAACATGCTATGTTTCTCCATCTTTTTGTGTCATCTTTGATTTCTTTCATCAGTTTTATAGTTTTATATATATAGGTCTTTTGTTTCTTTAGGTAAATTTATTCCTAAGTATTTCATTCTTTTCATTACAATGGTGAATGTGATTGTTTCCTTCATTTCTCTTTCTGTTTTCTCATTGTTAGTGTATAGGAATTCAAGGGATTTCTCTGTATTAATTTTATATCCTGCAACTTTACTACATTCATTGACTGGCTCTATTAATTTTCTGTTGGTGTCTTCAGAGTTTTCTATGTAGGGGATCATGTCATCTGCAAACAGTGAGAGTTTTACTTCTTTTCCAATCTGGATTCTGTTTTTTTTTTTTTTTCCCCCCCTCTGATTACTGTGGTTAAGACTTCCAAAACTATGTTGAATAGTATTGGTGAGAGTGGGGACCCTTGTCTTCTTTCTGACTTTAGAGGAAATGCTTTCAATTTTTTGCCATTGAGGATAATGTTTGCTGTAGGTTTATTGTAGATGGCTTTTATTATGTTGAGGCATGTTCCTTCTATGCCTGCTTTCTGGAGATTTTTTTTTAATAAATGGATGTTGAATTTTGTCAAAGGCTTTCTCTGCATCTATTAAGATAATCATATGGCTTTTATCTTGCAATTTTTTAATGTGGTGTATTGCATTGATTGACTTGCACGTATTGAAGAATCTTTGCATCTCCGGGATAAAGCCTGCTTGGTCATGATGTATGATCTTTTTAGTATGTTATTGGATTCTGTTTGCTAGAATTTTGTTGAGAATTTTTGCATCTATATTAATCAGTAATATTGGCCTGTAGTTTTCTTGTTTTGTGGCCTTTGTATGGTTTTGGTATTAGGGTGATGGTGGCCTCATAGAATGAGCTTTGGAATTTTCTGCAATTTTCTGGAAGAGTTTGAGCAGGATAGGTGTTAGCTCTTTAAATTTTTGGTAGAATTCACCTCTGAAGCCATCTGGCCCTGGGCTTTTGTTTACTGGAAGATTATTTTTATTACAGTTTCAATTTCCATGCTTGTGATGGGTCTTTTAAGATTTTCTATTTCTTCCTGTTCAGTTTTGGAAGGTTATACTTTTCTAAGAATTGGTCCATCTCTTCCAAATTGCCCATTTTATTGGCATATAGTTGCTGATTGTAGTCTCTTATGATCCTTTGTATTTCTGTGTTGTCTGTTGTAGCATCCATTTTCATTTCTAATTTTATCGATTTGATTCTTCTTCCCCCTTTTTTTTTCTTGATGAGTCTGGTTAATGGTTTGTCTTTTTTATTTATCTTATCAAAGTACCAAGTTTTAGTTTTGTTGAATTTTGCTATATTCTCCTCTGTTTCTTTTCATTTAGTTCTGCTCTGATTTTTATGATTTGTTTTCTTCTACTAATTTAGGGGCTCTTCATTTCTTCTTTTTCTAGTTGCCTTAGGTGTAAAGTTGGTTATCTATTTGATATTTCTCTTGTTTCTTGAGGTAAGTTTGTATTGCTATGATCTTATATGTTCTATCCCTCTGATCCCCAGGAGTATATGTTCTAAGGGTGACACCTATGTGGGATTTGTGGGTCCTTGTGTTGTTGTGGGCTCACTACTTCGGGCAGTTTGATAGATGTGAATGTTCCCTGTCGAGTTTGTTGCCGGGTCTTGCCTTGCATGGAGGCTGCTGATATCTCATAAGTGGGACCTGGCCATGCAGTAGCTGGCTGTGGAGTCCCTGGGGATAAGGTCCTAAATCTAGTGTTGATCTGCTGGTATATGGGACAAGTTTCTGACATTGCTAGCTAGAGTGTCTGATATATCTCAGAGCTGGTCCCCTACCCTGGGGGCCCTTGGGGCTAGTGCTCACCTATAGGTGGGCAGAGCTAGGGCCCTGGATGAAGGGCCTTGCATAAAGGGCCCTGTGGGATGCAAAATTTGTGTTGGTCTACTTGGGAATGGGTCTAGTTTCTGCCACTGCTGGGTGCAGGGCACATAGTGTTCCAGAGATAATGTTCATGTGCTGGTTTATAAGGCCTGTGCTCAAGGCGTCCAGGAGCTGATGCCTGCCTGCTGTTGGGTGGGTTGGGTCCCAACACGACACAGTTCACGGCTGTACTCATCCTGGGGCTGGTGTACAAAGCCATGTCCTGGGCCCTCTGTAGACTGGACTGGGTCCCAGGGTGGCTATTGGCTCAGGAGTTCTTAAAGCAGCTGGCTTCACCTGAAGCCATTTGCTTCACCTGAGGCTTCCTAGTATTAGTTCCCACAGGCTAGTGTACACAGCCAGGTCCCAGAGCTCATAAGATAGAAGGAGGATTCCACAGTGCCGTTTACCAACATTAGTGTCCTCTTGGTAGTATGAGCTCTCAAAAATGGTTGCTTCCATTGTCTATGTCCCTAGCATGAAATCTAGTTTCTTGATTCTCTCCCAGTTCAGCAGATGGGTCTGACTAAGCTCCTTGCAAATTGTTGCTTCTGCCTTTGCTCCAGGAACTTGTGAAATTTCGTGTGCTCCCTTTAAGAGTTGAGTCTCTATTTCCTACAGTCTCCTGGGTCTCCTGAATATAAGTTCCACTGGCCTTCAAAGCCAAATGTCCTGGGGTCTTGTCCTCCTTGTGCAGTACCTCCCCAGGCTCAGGAGCCCAATGTGAGGCTCAGACCACCCACTCTTTAGGGAGAACCCCTGCAATTGTAATTATCTTCCTGTTTGTGTGTTTCCTACTCCAGGGTATGTATGAGTCTTTACTGTGACTCTGTCACTTCTACCAGTCTCATTGTGGTTTCTTACTTATGTCTTTTTCTGTGGAAGGTCTTTTCTTCTCATCTTCCAGTCTTTCTCATCAATAGTTTCTCTGCTAGTAGTTGTAATTTTGGTGCCTGTGGGAGGCGGTGAACTTCTCCTATTCTCTTATCTTGGCCACTACTCTTAAACTAATACTTTTCATCAAAACTTTTGAATGGTCAAGAGGATGATCAAAAGGAGGAAATAAGGATTGTTGAAATAAATTTCTAGGCTCAAGCTGGAACCACTCCTGCTTGGGATTCCACATCAGGAAAATGAAAGTTTGATAACTTATAGAAGTAAATGCTCTGCTTGACCAGAAATGCAACATATGCAGTCAACTAAACCCCCAATGCCAAGTTAAATCTGAGGCTTCTCACCACAAAAAGGTTGACTATGTGGTGTCAACTAAAGATGCACAACTTAAGAGTTTTGAGTTGTGTTTTATTTGGGGAAAAATGAGGACTGCAGTCCAGGAGACAGCACCTCAGTTAGTTCTGAGAGACTGCTCCAAAGAAATAGTAGGGGAAGGTCAACATATAAGATTTTGGTAAAGGGAGAGTTCAGTGCAATTAAGCACTTACTAGCAGAGGTTTTCTGCTAGTTTTGAGGAGCTGATGTTATTATGAAACGCTTTAGTGCTTTTCTAGATATGAAGAGATGCAAGGATTGGGATCATGAAATCAGTTCCTGAGAATAACTAACTATCCAAAGACATGTTCCGCCAGACTCCCTGGAGCACAGGGTGCCTCATTCCACCCTGAACTCCCTCAAGGGCTGTTGAAGGTCAACAGCTGCAGCATAGGGTTCATTCTCTGCAGAGGTAGATGACAAATGCCCTTGTTGTTGTTGTTGAGTCACTGGGAAATGGTCTTGGCAAGGGCCAGTTTGTAGTTGACAGTGGCCCCAGCCAATTAGATATTTTCTACCTGTCTCTCCCTAGTTCTTTATTAGTTATTCTATAAAACTTTACAGCAGCATTGTGTTTGACTACTTTGTATATATTCACATTTTCAACTAGTCTTGTATCATGTGAATATACCTCTTCAGAGAATAATTTCATAGCTTTTTATTTACTTTGCCCATAGTCACAAAGTTCAACTGATTTGTTATTAAGATTACAGAGCTATATATGTAGTTTAACTTTCTTTTCTCCTAGTTTGACCCTGAATATTTTTAATAAAAAGTAGTAAAAAAATCAATAAAGGTATCAAAACATGTTTTTTCCTATTGAAAAAGGAGAAAAATGAGAGAAGAAAAAAATATATATATACACACACACACATAAATACACATTATTTTAACAAAGGCATTTAGTACATAGACAGGTATATAGATAGATATGGATAGATCTATCATTATATAGGCAGGTAGTAGGTAGACAGATTGGTAGAGATATAAATATGTATTAATAGTATAATAATATATAGTAATATATTATTTATATATTAATATGTATTAATAGTATAATAATATATAGTAATATATTATTTATATATTAATATAAATAATATTAATAGTATAATAATATAAATATGTATTAATTTGCTATCTACTTATCTTTACCCATCTATCAGTCATCTATCCCAAAATCTAATGAGGTAGTTTGGTTATAATTTTAGGACCTTGTCCTGAGATGAATCTTATGAAGGATGAAAAACACATTTATAATTTTATTCCCGAGATGACTAGGTAGACTCTCTTGCCTTTTCAGTTCAGTTTCTCATATCCTTATTTCCAAAATTAAAACAGGAAAAAAAAGTATATCATCTATAAGGAGCTTAACCCACATGAATGAAAATATGTATAATGTACACACATACTTACCTTATCCCAGACTAGCTCTTCTGAGGAGAAAGAAAAAGTCTCTAGAAAACAATGTTCCTTTTAAGGTTCAGAGATTTACTTACTAGGTTTAATGGATTGTCTTCTTTTTTTTTTTTAACAGACTACTGAGTGACCTGTTTCACAGTTTGTAAATGTAGTCATTCTTCTCCACTGTTGTGTCTTTTGCATCTAGAGGAGTACCTGGAATGTGGGAGACACTCAATAAACAATTGTTCAGTGAATGAATAAATGCTGAACTTATTTAAAAGATAGCAAATGCTGGCATAAGTTTGTTGATCTATTTATTTACAGAACCAATTTACCATCCAAGAACTTAGAATGTTTCATTTCAGATCTCTTTTCAGAGGGGAAAAAAAAAAAAAAAAACTATTCTTACTATATTTGCCTTAGGAAATACCTAAATTGTGATAGTTGAAAGCAATTATGAGCACATTCTATTTCTCAATTCCATCTCTCAAAATTAGCTATTCATATATCATTATCCTAAACTTTTCTGCAATGTCAGAAAAATTGCCTCTCCAAAAAGTAAGAAAGTCTCTTTAAAATATTTTTTAATTGTTGTAGGTAAACCAATTATAGTCACCATGAACTATGATTAGGTTATATACTTTATTTGGGACCATTTAACTAAAATAGTTACTACTTAGTTACTAGTTACTAAGTTACTAATTGCTAGTTACTAAGTAATTACTAATAATAACTAATAGTTATTAATAGTAGTTATTAAGCAATTACTAATAGTAACTAATAGTTACTTAGTAACTAAGTAATAACTACTACTACTAACTAGTAGGCCTTTTCTGTCTGTGATTCCCCCAGTTGAACCCTATAGAGATAAAAGAAAGTGAGAAGTAGAGTTGTGCAATTATACCTATTATTTTTATTACCCAAATCCATGCATCCCTAAATATAAGCAGACTAGGAATCATGTTTTTTGTTTATTTTGTTTTGTATTAGGCTTTCGATAAGATCTCCAATTCCCAAAACCAGCTACATATGTCATAGCCTATACTGGGTCTCTAGGGAGCTCTAGCTTAAAATAAGAGTGCACTCAAAGAAATGAAACATATTAAGCTCTCATCCTTTAAGGTTCAAACTTGAAATGTTTATCAGACACATTCTCCTATATGTCAAGACTTTTAGGCAGGCCAGGTAAAGTTTTAATGAAAACTTTGTAAAAGTTTCAGAATAGAAAATGCTTCTAGAAATGTCTTGGGAAGCCTGGAGCAGCATTAACGGATTGTGCATGTGTTGGGCAGCAGCAACCAGGAAAAGGGGAAGGGTTTGTATAACAAATTATGAGGGTTAGGAAGACCAGCTTAGTCGCCTTTTACAATTTTGCCTGGCATTTATCCCTGGTTTGTCTTCAAATATTAATTGGTAGCTCTGTGATTGAAAATTAGAATGAAATGGGGGGGGGAGGGAAATTTTCTAAAGAAAATATTTGGTTTTGAAAATTAAAGAGATTTCCCTGTGGCTTGAACAGATCTCACTTCCTCATATTCAAATAGCTGTCAGAGATTTTACGGCAAATTTTAAGGGGAACCAAAAAACACTCAAACTCTAGAAACATTTCACAGATTAGAAATAATTGTAGTCATAACTAGGTCATTTAACTTACTTGATGTTTATGATTTTATTACTTTATGGGAAAAAATAAATCAGTTCCTTTTGTCATCTTCTGTAACACAGAATCTAGGGAAGTGTTCATCAAGGAACTATTAATTTTATTTTCTGTTTATATCTGCTCACTGAACCTATGGCATGACCACATTTCCATCACTGTCCTGATTTAAAAACATCATTACCCTCTCTTCAACAAGTAAGAGGTATCTTTATTTGCAAGCATATATTTTAAATTTCTAAAGAATACTTTATTCAACTGTTCCTTAGGAAGTAATATTTGCGTGTAGTTGTAGTTTCAACCAGCACTTTCTAATTAGGGTGATGATTATTTCCAAATTTGATGCCCAGTACTTCTCCAGCTCAATTTTTATCCTCTCCCATGTCTCCTACCCTGCCGTCAAAGCTTATTTTATAAATGATAGATTTCTTTTATACTGTATTATACTTTTAGTTGTTCATATGGTTCCTCAACACTCAGTTCCCAGTCGTGTCCGACTCTTTGTGACCCCATGAAATGTAGCCCACCAGGCTCCTCTGTCCATGGGATTCTCCAGGCAAGAACACTGGAGTGGGTTGCTATTTCCTTCTCCAGGGTTTCTTCCGACCCAGGGAGTGAACCCAGGTCTCCTGCAAGGCAGGCAGATTCTTGCTGTTAGAGCCAGCAGGGAAGGGGCTGCAATCACTTTGTACAGGCTAATGTTAGGATCATTCTTACATGTCAGAGCCCAGATGTTGAGGTCTGCCCCACAAAACTATGATACACTGATCTAAAAATGTCTGTTTTGAATTGAAATTATTTTAAGTGACTCAGTTCGGTTTAGTCACTCTGTCATGTATTACTTTTTGTGACCCCATGGACTGCAGCATGCCAGGCTTCCCTGTCCATCACCAACTCCTGGAACCTACTCACACTCATGTCCATCGAGTCAATGATGCCATCCAACCATCTCATCCTCTGTCATCCCTTTCTCCTCCTGCCTTCAATCTTTCATAGCATCAGGGTATTTGCCAATGAGTCGGTTCTTTGCATCAGGTGGTCAAACTATTGGCATTTCAACATCAGCATCAGTCCTTCCAATGAATATTCAAGACTGATTTCTTTTAGGATTGACTGGTTTGATCTCCATGCAGTCGAAGGGACTCTCAAGAGTCTTCTCCAACACCACAGTTCAAAAGCATAAATTCTTCAGTGCTAAGCTTTCTTTATAGTCCAACTTTCACATCCATATATGACTACTGGAAAAACCATAGCTTTGACTAGACTGACCTTTGATGACAAAGTAATGTCTCTGCTTTTTAATATGCTGTCTATGTTGGTCATAGCTTTTCTTCCAAGGAGCAAGTGTCTTTTTATTTCATGGCTGCAGTCACCATCTGCAGTGATTTTGGAGCCCCCCAAAATAAAGTCTATCACTGTTTCCCCACCTATTTGCCATGAAATTATGGGACCAGATGCCATGATCTTAGTTTTATGAATGTTGAATTTTAAGCCAACTTTTTCACTCTCCTCTTTCACCTTCATCAAGATGCTCTTTAGTTCTTCTTTGCTTTCTGGCATAAGGGTAGTATCATCTGCATGTATGAGGTTATTGATATTTCTCCTGGGATCTTGATTTCAGCTTGTGCGTCATCCAGCCTGGTTTTTCACATGATGTACTGTGATATAAGTTAAATAAGCAGGGTGGCAATATAGAGCCTTGACATACTCCTTTCCTGATTTGGAACCAGTCTGTTGTTCAATGTCCAGGTCTAACTGTTGCTTCTTGGCCTGTGTAAAAATTTATCAGGAAGCAGGTTAGGTGGTCTGGTATTCCCATCTCTTGAGGAATTTTCCGGTTTGTTTTGATCCACACAGTCAAAGGCTTTGATGTAGTCACTTTGGCATAAGTGACTACATACTCTAATAAATTTTAATCCCCTTAAGAATTATATATCTCTTTTATTTTTGTATTTTCTTTGCTTCCTAGGATAACACATTAAACATTTTAGTTAGCTTGATATTTACAGGATGAAAACATGGATAGCATGCATCATTTCAGACCAATATACTGAAATCAGTTGTAATCCTATAATTTGCAATGAACAATCTCAAAATAAAATTAAGAGAACAATTTCATTTAAATATAGCATTAAAGCAAATGAAATAAATAGGAATAGATTAAAATAGCATCAAAGCAAATGAAATAATTAGGAATAAATTAAAATAGCATCAAAGCAAATGAAATAATTAGGAATAAATTTAATGAATGAATGTAAAATTTATAGTCTGAAAACTGAAAAAATTGTTGAGAGAAATTAAAGATCTAAGTAAATAAAACAACACTTTATGTTCATGGATTAGAACATTCATAATACTAAGATGGCAACATTTCTCAAAATAAACTACAGATATAACTCAATCCCTATCAGAATCCCAGTTGACTGCAAAATTGGCAACCTGATTGCAAAATTCATACAGAGTTTTAATGGACCAATAATAGCCAAAGCAATCTTGACAACGAGGAGTAGGAGGATTCAAAGTTCTTGATTTCAAAAGTAACTGCAAAGAAATTGTAAACATGACTATGACACTAGCACAAGGATATACATATCGATCAATGAAATAGAATCAAGTCCAAAAGTAAATCCATACATCTATGATCAACTGATCTTCTGTAAGTGTGCCAAGACCACTCAATGGGGGAAAGGATAGTCTTTTCAACAAATGGTGCTGAGACAACAATATCCATGTGCAAATGAATGAAGTTGGACCCCTACTTCATGCTACATATAAAAATCAATTTGAAATGGATCAAAGATCTAAATGTAAAAGCTAAAATCATAAAACTCTTAGAAAACTATTTTTATGGCCCTGCATTTGGCAAAGGATTCTTAGCTATGACACCAAAAGCATGGGCTACAATGATACAAAACTAAATCTATTAAATTTCATCAAAATAAAAACTTATGGGCTTCAAAGGATATCATCAAGAAAGTGAAAAGACAACCCACAGAATAGCACAAGCTATCTGCAAATCACATATGTGTAAAAGGATCGGTATCTAGAATATATAACAAACACTAACTCATTAATAAAAATACAACAGAATTTAAAAATGAGGAAAGGATATGAATATACATTTCTCCAAGGAAGATGGACAATAAACACATGGAAAATCCTTAACCCCATTAGTTATTGGGGGAATGCAAACCAAAATCACACTGAGTTATCACTTTACACTTTACACTAGGATAGCTACTATTTAAAAAGTCAGATTATAACAAATGTTGTCAAGGATGTAGAGAAACTACAACCCTCATATGCTGCTATTGGGAATGTAACATGGGGTAGCCATCTTAGAAAAGTCTGATTGGTCTTCAAATGATTAAACATAGAGTTACCATATTACTAAGCAATTCCACTCCTAGGTATATATCACAAAGAAATGAAAACATATATCCATAAAACTTGTAGATAATTGTTTTTAGCAGCATTATTCATCATAGCCAAAAGATAGAAACAATTCAAATGTTCATCAACTGATGAATGGATAAAATGTAGTATATCCATATAGTGAAGTATTATTTAGCCCTAAAAATGAATGAAATACTGATATATGGTGTTACATGGATGGACCTTGAAAGCATTATGCTGAATAAAAGAAGCTAGTCACAAGAGACCACATTATTATGCTATATTAATATTATTCTTGTGGAGATCCAGAAGAGAAAAATGTATAGAAACAGAAAATTAAAACAACAACAACAACAACAAAACAACAACAACAACAACAACAAAAACAGTGGTAACAGTAAAAAAGAAAAATACTGGTTGCTTAGTTAGGTATGGGGTGCTTCCCTGGTGACTCAGATGGTAAAGTATCTGCCTGCAATGCAGGAGACCCAGCTTTGAACCCTGGGTCATGAAGATCCCTGAAGAAGGGAATGGCTACCCACTCCAGTATTCTTGCCTGGAGAATCCCATGGACAGAAGAGCCTGACAGGCTATAATCCATGGGGTCACAAAGATTCAGACATGAGCAACGAACACTTTCTTTCTTCTTTAATTAGGTATGGGAGAGGAATGGGAAGTAGACACTGATAGTTAAAGGTTCAGGGTTTCATTTTAAATCGATGAAAATGTTTTAAAACCAACTGTGGTGAGGAACCTCCCTGGTGGCCTAGAGGCTAGGACTCTGGGCTTTCACTGCTGTGGCTTGGATTCAAACCCTGATCAGGGAAGATCTTGCCAGCTGTGCCATGTGGCCAAAGCAATAAAATAAAATTAAGTGTGATAATAGTTACACATAGGCAAGTCTATGCTAAAAACCATTGGACCATATACTTTAAAAGGGTGAATTTATGGTGTATGAATTATATCTTAATAAAGCTGTTAAAATATGGTAATTTGTCTTAAGCTAAATTTCTTATCATATCATCTGCTACTAAAATAAATTGTTACTGAATACCATTAATAAAAGTATAATTATCAGAAAATACTGTTTGAAAGGGAAGTCGTATTGCCAATCCAGTTCTGCATGTTTGGGCTTAAAAGAACTTACTAATATTCTCAAACTTAAAATAATTCATGGACTTTCCTTTTGTTCTCTTTGGAGAAAGATTTCCATTGGAATTGGAAGAAATTTATACTTTTTTTTTTTCACAGTTTTCTGGTACAACAGGTTTTCTTAACCAGAATCCATAAGTCACAGAGTGTCTGTGAACATCCCTGAACCTGTAGAAAAACTGTCTACTTGCATTTTGCAGGGGAGATAGTTCTTGTTTTTTAGCTCCCGCAAGTGGCCTATGATCTCTCCTTGCCCCCTCTAAAAGGCTAAAAAGCATTAAATAAGGGAATATGAAAGCATTATCCCAGGAAGCCCTTCTAGGTGTTTCTAATTTTAGGGCTAAAGAATACCAGACTCAAAAAAAAAAAAAAAAAAGAATACCAGACTCTTAGTTTAAAGAATGGAAATGAAAATTTAATGTGGTTATTATATAGAGATGAGAAAATAACAATGGTATCTACATTTCTTGTATAAATCTGTTTGAATTTCATCTTATATAGTGTTTGTATAGAACACATAGAGATATGTGTGTGTTTAGTGCATAATACATTTTAAAGCCTTTATAATGTTTTAATATTTTGTTTCAGTTCAGTGTGATTGTTATAAATCTCAAAATTCTCTGTTGAAAGAAGTTATTATATTCTAATGGAAAATGTCTATATTTTAAAAAATATTTCCTAGGTTCTAAGTAGAATGAAAGCATTTTTGAACGTTTTTAGAGTATGAGGGTAAGAATTTCCTTTGTGATTTACAATGGTATTAAGCATGCAAAGAGTCAGACACGACTTAGCTACTGAACAACAATAACAAAAACATGCTGAGTCTGATCTTACCGGCCGCAATCACTTTTCACACTTGAGACATAACCGTGGCAGGACTGTCATGGAGAGTTCTAAACACACCTAACCTTTGGAGAGAGTTGCTAACCCAGTGATCCACAAATTTCATTGTGCATAAGAGCTATTTGCAATAACGGGGGAGACGTGCTTGTGAGAGGTGGCTGAAGGAGGTTAAAAATTACAGATTTCTGCCCTTCCCACAAGTATTCATTAGCTTTGTCATGGATCCTAAGAATCTGAATTTTTATGCTTCTTCAGGTGATTCTAATGAAGCTGATGCTGACTGTGTTTGACGCACACTGTTCTAACCACTACCACTACTTGATTCAAACAGCATAGTTACATGAAATGAAAGAAAAATAATTAGAATTATAGCCAATCCCTCAAATCAGTTCATCTTTCTACTACCTCCCTTTTACCTCAAAGCTCAACTTCCTAAACTGTGATTTTTTTAAGACAGTTTTTTTTTTCTTCTTCCCTAAGAATGTTGTTTTAACCCTATGAAAAATGGTTTTGATGAGATGTGGATATGTTATCCATGTGAATCTTCCAATGTAGCATGACTCCCTATAATACTTAAATGATATAATAAAACCTTAAATTCAGTTCACTGCCTCATCCATCTTTATAATAGAAATCGGCTTATATCCTATTCTATTAACATAAACTTTGCTTACAGGCTGATTACCAGTGTGGAATGCCAATTCCTGTACCACAACAATTAATAGTCTTGTGATCTACCATAAATATGGAGAATTAGGAATCTTTCTTCAGCAACACTAAAATGCAAACTAAGGTAAGAAATTTTCTAGTCATAATTCTGATGATAAGTTGACTTTAGTCAGGTCATCTGACAGATGGCCATATGGTCCTGACATTTTCAAGCCTATTGTAGCTCCCGCTATGTGCTTGGAAATGGTTACATGTGCTTAACTCACAACAGTGTGATTTAGATATCCTTATTTTCATCACTGAGCATATAAGGGAACTGAGGCAGAGAGAATCCAATTTACCCAGTGATGAACTTTTAGAACCTGGATTCATAACCTGGCAGTCCAAATACAGCTCCTCATCACTACACCATATCACCTTTCAGGACAGATTGTTTTAAGGAAACAATTACCTGAATGTTGGTTTTCTGTCTTTTCTATGAATTGGGTTAAGTAGCATTAAATGGTTTTCAGGGCACCAGGGATGACCCTTGCTTAGACCCTGGGTAGCGACAGGCCCACAGCTAATGACAAAGGCTTAATCTTTAGTCAGTGCACCCAGAAAGAACTCAAGCTTATATGACTGACAACAGATAGACTCAAAAGTCAGGGTTCTGATCTTAGTTAGGTCCCAGAGGGTATCAGTAATGTCTCAAGGTTACCAGATCACTTATAAGTACCAAAAGGAAAAATAATTATCAACCATTAGGGAGTCTCATATCAAAGGTCAATAACAGATATTAACCATGGAGAGATTATCTTAATGAGTCTCACTTCTAAAAAATATCAGGTTCATCAGTTCAGCTCAGTCGCTGAGTCGTGTCCGACTCTTCGCGACCCCATGAATCACAGCACGCCAGGTCTCCCAGTCCATCACCAACACCCGGAGTTTACGCAAACTCATGTCCATTGAGTCGGTGATATGATCCAGCCATCTCATCCTCTGTCGTCCCCTTCTCTTCCAGCCCCCAATCCCTCCCGGTATCAGGGTCTTTTCCAATGAGTCAAATCTTCGCATGAGGTGGCCAAAGGATTGGAGTTTCAGCTTTAGCATCAGTCCCTCCAATGAACACCCAGGACTGATCTCCTTCAGGATGGACTGGTTGGATCTCCTTGCAGTCCAAGGGACTCTCAAGAGTCTTCTCCAACACCACAGTTCAAAAGCATCAAGTTTTCGGTGCTCAGCTTTCTTCACAGTTCAACTCTCACATCTATACATGACCACTGGAAAAACCATAGCCTTGACTAGACAGATCTTTGTTGGCAAAGTAATGTCTCTGCTTTTTAACATGCTATCTCCTTCCAAGGAGTAAGCGTCTTTTAATTTCATGGCTGCAGTCACCATCTGCAGTGATTTTGGAGCCCCCCAAAATAAAGTCTGACACTGTTTCCACTGTCTCCCCATCTATTTCCCATGAGGTGATGGGACCAGATGCCATGATCTTAGTTTTCTGAATGTTGAGCTTTAAGCCAACTTTTTCACTCTCCTCTTTCACTTTCATCAATAGGCTTTTTAGTTCCTCTTCACTTTCTGCCATAAGGGTGGTGTCATCTGCATATCTGAGGTTATTGATATTTCTCCGGCAATCTTGATTCCAGCTTGTGCTTCTTCCAGCCAAGCGTTTCTCATGATGTACTCTGCATATAAGTTAAATAAGCAGGGTGACAATATACAGCCTTGACATACTCCTTTTCCTATTTGGAACCAGTCTGTTGTTCCATGTCCAGTTCTAACTGTTGCTTCCTTATCTGCATATAGGTTTCTCAAGAGGTGGGTCTGGTGCTCTGGTATTCCCATCTCTTTCAGAATTTTCCACACTTTATTGTGATCCACACAGTTGAAGGCTTTGGCGTAGTCAATAAAGCAGAAATAGATGTTTTTCTGGAACTCTCTAGCTTTTTCGATGATCCAGCAGATGTCGACAATTTGATCTCAGGTTCTGCTGCCTTTTCTGAAACCAGCTTGAAGATCTGGAAGTTCACGGTTCACGTATTGCTGAAGCCTGGCTTGCAGAATTTTAAGCATTACTTTACTAGTGTGTGAGATGAGTGCAACTGTGTGGTAGTTTCAGCATTCTTTGGGATTGCCTTTCTTAGGGATTGGAATGAAAACTCGCCTTTTCCAGTCCTGTGGCCACTGCTGAGTTTTTCAAATTTGCTGGCATATTGATTGCAGCACTTTCGCAGCATCATCTTTCAGGATTTGAAATAGCTCAACTGGAATTCCATTACCTCCACTAGCTTTGTTTTAGTGATGCTTTCTAAGGCCCACTTGACTTCACATTCCAGGATGTCTGGCCCTAGGTGAGTGACCACACCATCGTGATTATCTGGGTCATGAAGATCTTTTTTGTACAGTTCTTCTGTGTATTCTTACCACCTCTTCTTAATATCTTCTGCTTCTGTTAGGTCCATACCATTTCTGTCCTTTATCGAACCCATCTTTGCATGAAATGTTCCCTTGGTATCTCTGATTTTCTTGAAGACATCTCTAGTCTTTCCCATTCTGTTGTTTTCCTCTATTTCTTTGCACTGATCACTGAGGAAGACTTTCTTATCTCTTCTGGCTATTCTTTGGAACTCTGCATTGAAATGGGAATATCTTTCCTTTTCTCCTTTGCTTTTCACTTCTCTTCTTTTCACAGCTATTTGTAAGGCCTCCTCAGACAGCCATTTTGCCTTTTTGCATTTCTTTTCCCTGGGGATGGTCTTGATCCCTGTCTACTGTACAGTGTCACGAACCTCCGTCCATCGTTTATCAGGCTCTCTGTCTATCAGATCTAGTCCCTTAAATCTATTTCTCACTTCCACTGTATGGTCATAAGGGATTTGATTTAGGTTATACCTGAATGGTCTAGTGGTTATCCCTACTTTCATCAGTTTAAGTCAGAATTTGGCAATAAGGAGTTCATGATCTGAGCCACAGTCTGCTCCTGGTCTTGGTTTTGCTGACTGTATAGAGCTTCTCCATCTTTGACTGCAAAGAATATAATCAATCTGACTTTGGTGTTGACCACCTGGTGATGTCCATGTGCAGAGTCTTCTCTTATATTGTTGGAAGAGGGTGTTTGCTATGACCAGTACATTCTATTGGCAAAACTCTATTAGCCTTTGCCCTCCTTCATTCTGTACTCCAAAGCCAAATTTTCCTGTTACTCCAGGTGTTTCTTGATTTCCTACTTTTGCATTCTAGTCTCCTATAAGGAAAAAGACATATTTTTTGGGTGTTAGTTCTTAAAGATCTTGTAGGTCTTCATAGAATCGTTCAACTTCAGCTTCTTCAGTGTTACTGGTTGGGGCATAGGCTTGGATTACCATGATATTGAATTGTTTGCCTTGGAAACGAACAGAGATCATTCTGTCATTTTTGAGATTGCATCCAAGTACTGCATTTCGGGCTCTTTTGTTGACCATGATGGCTACTCCATTTCTTCTTTTTTTTTAATATTTTTTTTCTCATTTATTTTTATTAGTTGGAGGCTAATTACTTCACAACATTGCAGTGGGTTTTGTCATACATTGATATGAATCAGCCATGGAGTTACATGTGTTCCCCATCCCGATCCCTCCTCCCACCTCCCTCTCCACCTGATTCCTCTGGGTCTTCCCAGTGCACCAGGCCCGAGCACTTGTCTCATGCATCTCACCTGGGCTGGTGATCTGTTTCCCTATAGATAATATACATGCTGTTCTCTCAAAACATCCCACCCTCGCCTTCTCCCACAGAGTCCAAAAGTCTGTTCTGTACATCTGTGTCTCTTTTTCTGTTTTGTGTATAGGGTTATCGTTACCATCTTTCTAAATTTCATATATATGTGTTAGTATGCTGTAATGATCTTTATCTTTCGGGCTTACTTCACCCTGTATAATGGGCTCCAGTTTCATCCATCTCATTAGAACTGATTCAAATGAATTCTTTTTAATGGCTGAGTAATATTCCATGGTGTATATGTACCACAGCTTCCTTACCCGTTCATCTGCTGATGGGCATCTAGGTTGCTTCCATGTCCTGGCTATTATAAACAGTGCTGCAATGAACATTGGGGTGCACGTGTCTCTTTCAGATCTGGTTTCCTCGGTGTGTATGCCCAGAAGTGGGATTGCTGGGTCATATGGCAGTTCTATTTCCAGTTTTTTAAGGAATCTCCACACTGTTTTCCATAGTGGCTGTACTAGTTTGCATTCCCACCAACAGTGTAAGAGGGTTCCCTTTTCTCCACACCCTCTCCAGCATTTATTGCTTGTAGACTTTTGGATAGCAGCCATCCTGACTGGCGTGTAATGGTACCTCATTGTGGTTTTGATTTGTATTTCTCTGATAAGGAGTGATGTTGAGCATCTTTTCATGTGTTTGTTAGCCATCTGTATGTCTTCTTTGGAGAAATGTCTGTTTAGTTCTTTGGCCCATTTTTTGATTGGGTCATTTATTTTTCTGGAATTGAGCTGCAGGAGATGCTTATATATTTTTGAGATTAATCCTTTGTCTGTTTCTTCATTTGCTATTATGTTCTCCCAATCTGAGGGCTGTCTTTTCACCTTGCTTATAGTTTCCTTTGTTGTGCAAAAGCTTTTAAGTTTAGTTAGGTCCCATTTGTTTATTTTTGCTTTTATTTCCAATATTCTGGGAGGTGGGTCATAGGGGATCCTGCTGTGATTTATGTCGGAGAGTGTTTTGCCTATGTTCTCCTCTAGGGGTTTTATAGTTTCTGGTCTTACATTTAGATCTTTAATCCATTTTGAGTTTATTTTTGTGTATGGTGTTAGAAAGTGTTCTAGTTTCATTCTCTTATAAGTGGTTGACCAGTTTTCCCAGCACCACTTGTTAAAGAGGTTGTCTTTTTTCCATTGTATATCCTTGCCTCCTTTGTCAAAGATAAGGTGTCCATAGGTATGTGGATTTATCTCTGGGCTTTCTATTCTGTTCCATTGATCTATATTTCTGTCTTTGTGCTAGTACCATAATGTCTTGATGACTGTGGCTTTGTATTAGGGTCTGAAGTCAGGCAGGTTGATTCCTCCAGTTCCATTCTTCTTTCTCAAGATTACTTTGGCTATTTGAGGTTTTTTGTATTTCCATACAAATTGTGAAATATGGAAATACTCCATTTCTTCTAAGGGATTCCTGCCCACAGTAGTAGATATAATGGTCATCAGAGTTAAATTCACCCATTTCAGTCCATTTTAATTTGCTGACTCCATTGGCTCATAGATGTACATTATTAAAAGAAAATTTCTTATATTTTAAAAATAGGTGAAATCACTTTCATTTGGAGTTTCATATTCACTTATCCAGATAATTGAGGTCTTAATTAGCCATGAAACTAAAATTATTGACCATCTTCAGTTAGAGTTCAGTACTATTTACAGAAATAAATGACAACAAGTTCTTAATTATGCAGTTCCAATTTTAAATTGTACTTTCATGACTGTTAATAGTTCTATATTCTTAAATAGGAACTCACAATTCAGAAAACTGTTTCAATACAAAATAAACTCTTTTAGATGTGGTCCTAAGATGGCAGAGGAATAGGAATGGGAGACCACTTTCTCCCCCACAAATTCATCAAAAGAACATTTGAACGCTGAGTAAATTCCACAAAACAACTTCTGAATGCTGGCAGAGGACATCAGGTACCCAGAAAGGCAGCCCATTGTCTTCTAAAGAAGGTAGGAGAAAATATAAAAGAAAAAGAGAGACAAAAGAGGTAGGAGACCACTTCCGGGAAGGGAGTCTTAAAAGAGGAGAAGTTTCCAAACACCAGGAAACACTCTCAACAGTGAGTTTGTGGGGAGTTTTGGAATCTCAGAGGGCAACATAACTGGGAGGAAAAATAAATAAATAAATAAATAAATAAATAAATAAATAAAACCCCACAGATTACGTTCCTAATGGCAACTCCCAGCTCTTGCATCTACCACTAGCAAGCGGGGGCTGAATAGGGAGGTGTGGGCTGCATTGCCTACGGTAAGGACAGGTCCTGAATGCCCTGAGGGCAATCTGAGGGTACTAAGGTGAGAGAGCAACCCGAACTGTGGGATAGATAGAGCGAGAAAAAAAAAAAAAAAGAGGAAAGAGAGAATTATCCCGCAGAAAGCCCTAACCTAAGACACTGCCAAGATGACTCACAGAACAAAGGACTGAGGAAATAACAGAGGAGAGCTAGCCAGGGGTGGACAAGCTCATCCCCACCCCACTCCAGAGACAGGGAGGCAGGTGGTGGGGGCAGCCAGAGCTGGAAAGGGGCAATCTTGGCCCCAGAGTGGCATCCGTAACCATACTGCAAGCAGGCTCCCAGTAGCTAACCAAGACTCCATGGGATTCTAGACGGTTGACTTCTGCTGGGAGGGTCACAGCCAGAGATCAGCTCCCTAGAAGAGACACAAAGCACACCTGAGATGGGCACAGCTGCTGCCAGCCAGGAAACTGAGTGGCTGGGGCCAGGGAGGTGATAAGATGCAGCCTCCACCTGTGGAGACTGCGCTCACCAAGAGCCTGGTTGCTGGAGCTGCTCGGACCTAGGAAGGACACAAAATGCAGGCCTGACCAAGTGTGCACCTTTGTGGAGTACCCAAGAACCTGAACCTGAGTGTCTTAGACCTGGGAAGTTGACATAACCCAGGGCCCGCCTCAGACAGTTCCTGGCAGAGCAACCTAGAGCCTGAGAAGTGCAGACTGGGGAAGTGCACGTGCCGTGAGTGGGGGCAAACCCAGTGTGGGCAAGACACTGCGAGAGCTCCCCACACATGCCAGTGATATTTGTTTGCAGTGTTCTTCCCTCCCCACAGCATGACTGAACAAGTGAGCCTAAATAAGTGACCACCTTTGCCTCCTTGTGTCAGGGAGGAAATTAGACACTGAAGAGCCCAGCAAACAGAAGCTAAAATAAACAGAGGGAACCACTTTGGAAGTGACAGGTGCAATAGATTAAACCCTGTAGTTAGCACTGACTACATTGGAAGGGGCCTATAGATCTTGAGAAGTATAAGCTGGATCAAGGAACTAACTGAAACTGAACTGACCCCACACTATTCACAACAGTTCCAGAGAAATTCATAGATATATTTTCACTATTACCATTTAAAATCATTTTTAATTAAAAAAACATTTTAAGTCCTCTATTCCTCCTTTAATTATCATTTCTATAACCTACTATTACATTGCAACAAAAGACCCTATTTGTAAAGCAAACTTCATATATATATATATATATATATATATATATAATTTTTGTGACTTTGTTTTGTTTTTTGATATTGTATTTTTGAGAGTCTAACATCTATTCTAGATTTTTAATCTTTGCTTTTTGGTATTTGCTATCAATTTTGTACCTTAAAGAACCCAATCTTCAGTACCCATTTTTACTTGGGAGTGTGATTACTGGCTTGATTGCTCTCTGCTCCTTTTGACTCTCCTTTTTCTCCACCAGGTCACCTCTATCGCATCCCTCCCCCTTCCTTCTCTACCCAACTCTGTGAATCTCTTTCTGTGTTCCAGGCTGTACAGAAGACTTAGGGAACTGATTACTGGCTGGGTCTGTCTCTCTTCTTTATATTCCCCCTTTGCTCCTCTGTCTGGTCACCTCTGTCTCATTCCTCCCTCTTCTCTGTTTAACTGCATGAACCTCTGTGGTGGGTCCAGACTGCAGAGGGCACGTAAGAAATTGATTACTGGCTAGCTTGCTGTCTCCCCTTTTGATTTCCCCTCTTCTTCTCCTGGCCACCTCTATCTCCCTACTCCCTCTTCTCTTCTCCACGTAACTCTGTGAACCTCTCTGGGTGTCCCTCACTGTGGAGAAGCTTTTCATCATTAACCTAGATGTTTTATCATCTATGCTGCATAGATGGAGAAGTCTTGAGGCTACTGTAAGAAAAAAACAGAAAACCAGAGGCAGGAGGCTTAAGTCCAAAACCTGAGAACCCCAGAAAACTCCTGAGTTTAGGGAACATTAATCAATAAGAGCTCATCCAAAACCCTCCATACCTACACTGAAACCAAACACCACCCAATAACCAACAAGTTCCAGAGCAAGACATACCACACAAACTCTGCAGCAAAGCAGGAACATAGCCCAGAGCTTCAATATACAGGCTGCCCAAAGTCACACCAAACACATAGACATCTCAAAATTCACTACTGGACACTTCATTGTACTCCAGAGAGAAGAAATCTAGCTCCACACACTAAAACACGGACTCAAGCTTTCCTAACCAGGAAGCCTTGACAAGCCACCCATCCAACCCCACCCACAGTGAGGAACCACCACAATAAAGAGGAACCACACACTGCCATAATACAGAAAGTTCACCCCAAACACAGCAATATAAACAAGATGAAAAGGAAGAGAGATACTCAGCAGGTAAATAAACATGATAAACCCAGAAAACCAAACAAAAGAGGAAGAGACAGAGAGTCTGAAAAATAATTCAGAATAATGATAGTAAAAAAGATCCAAAATCTTGAAAACAAAATGGAGCTACAGAGAAATAGCCTGGAGACAAGATTTAAGAAGATGCAAGAAATGTTTAACAAGGTCCTAGAAGAAATAAAAAAAGTCAATCAATAATGAATAATGCAATAAATGAGATCAAAAACAGTTTGTAGGGAACTAAGAGTAGAATAACAGATGCAGAAGATAGGATAAGTGAGGTAGAAGATAGATTGGTGGAAATAAATGAAGCAGAGAGGAGAAAAAGAAAAAAGAAATGAGGACAATCTCAGAGTCCTCTGGGAGAATGTTTGTCCAGAAGACCAAAAGAAACACCATGAGAAAATACTTGAGCAGATAATAGTTGGAAACTTTCCTAAAATGGGGAAGGAAATAGTAACCCAAGTCCAAGAAACCCAGAGCGTCGCAAACAGGATAATCCCAAGGCAAAGCACCACAAGACACATGTTAATCAAATTAACAAAAATCAAAAACAAAGTACAGATATTAAAAGCAGCAAAGCAAAAGCAACAAATAACACACAAGGGGATTCCCATAAGGATAACAGCTGATCTTTCAATAGAAACTCTTCAAGCCAGAAGGGAATGGCAGGGCATACTTAAAGTGATGCAAGAGAGAAACCTACAATCCAGATTACTGTACTCAGCAAGGATCTCATTCAAATATGAAGGAGAAATCAAAAGCTTTACAGACAAGCAAAAGCTGAGAGAATTCAGCACCACCAAACCAGCTCTTCAACAAATGCCAAAGGATCTTCTCTAAACAGGAAACACAGAAACGGTGCATAAACTTGAACACAAAACAACAAAGTAAATGGCAATGGGACCATACCTATCAATAATTACCTTAAATGTAAATGGGTCGAATGACCCAATCAAAAGACAAAGACTGGCTAAATGGATACAAAAAGAGACCCCTATATATGCTGTCTAAAAGAGACCGTCCTCAAAACAAGGGACACATATAGACTGAAAGTGAAGGGCTGGAAAAATACATTCAATGCAGATAGAGACCAAAAGAAAGCAGGAGTAGCAATACTCAATTCAGGTAAAATAGACTTTGAAATAAAGGCTGAGAAAAGAGACAAATAAGGACACTACATGATGATCAAAGGATCAATCCAAGAAGAAGGTATAACAATTATAAATATATATGCACCCAACATAGGAGCAGCACAATATGTAAGGCAAATGCTAAGAAATATCAAAGGGGAAATTAACAATAACACAATAATTGTGGGAGACTTTAATACTCCACTCACACCTATGGATAGATCAACTAAACAGAAAATTAACAAGGAAACACAAACTTTAAATGATACAATGGGCCAGCTAGGCCTAACTGATATCTATAGGACATTTCATCCCAAAACAATGATTTTCACCTTTTTCTCAAGTGTGCACGAAACCTTCTCCAGAATAGATCACATCCCGGGCCATAAATCTAGCCTTGGTAAATTCAAAAAAATTGAAATCATTCCAATCGTCTTTTCTGACCACAATGCAGTATGATTAGATGTCAGTTACAGGAGAAAAACTATTAAAAATCCCAACATATGGAGGCTGAACAACACGCTTCTGTGCAATCAACAAGTCACAGAAGAAATCAAAAAAGAAATAAAAATATGCATTAAAACGAATGAAAATTAAAACTCAACCACCCAAAACCTATGGGAAACTATAAAATCAGTGCTAAGGGGAAGGTTCATAGCAATACAGGCTGACCTCAAGAAACAAGAAAAAAGTCAAATAAATAAACTAACTTACCCCTAAAGCAACTAGAAAAGGAAGAAATGAAGAACTGCAGGGTTAGTAGAAGGAAAGAAATCTTAAAAATAAGAGCATAAATACATGCAAAAGAAGCAAAAGAGACCATAGCAAAACTCAAAAAAGCTAAAAGCTAATTATTCGAGAAGAAAAATAAAATTGACAAACCATTAGCTAGATTCAACAAGAAACAAAGGGAGAAGAATCAAATCAACAAAATTAGAAATGTAAATGGAGAAATCACAACAGACAACACAGAAATACAAAGGATCAAAAGAGATTGCTATCAGCAACTATATGCCAATAAAATGGACAACTTGGAAAAAATAGACAAATGCTTAGAAAACTATAATTTTCCAAAACTGAACCAGGAAGAAATGGAAAATCTTAACAGAACCATCACAAGCACAGAAATCACAACTGTAATCAAAATCTTCCAGCAAACAAAGCCCAGGACCAGGCGGCTTCACAGCTGACTTCTACCAAATATTTAAAGAGCTAACACTTATCCTATTCAAACTCTTCCAGAAAATTGCAGAGGAAGGTAAACTCCCAAACTTATTTATGAGACCACCATCACCCTAATACCAAAACCAGACGAAGATGCCACACACAAAAAAAACTATAGGCCTATATCACCGATGAACATAAATGCAAAAATCCTTAGCAAAATTCTAGCAAAAAGAATCCAACTACGTATTAAAAAGATCATACATCATGACCAAGTGGACTTTATTGCTGGGATGCAAGGATTCTTCAATATCCACAAATCAATCAATGTGATACACCACATTAACAAATTGAAAGATAAAAACCATACGGTTATCTCAATAGATGCAGAGGAAACCTTTGTCAAAATTTAACATCTATTTATGATAAAAACCCTCTAGAAAGCAGGAATAGAAGGAACATACCTCAACATAATAAAAGCTATAAATGACCAACACACAGATAACATTATGCTCAATGGTGAAAAGCTTGAAGAATTTCCCCTAAAGTCAGGAACAAGACAAGTGTGCCCATTCTATTCAACATAGTTTTGGAAGCTTTGGTCAAAGCAATCAGAGCAGGAAAAAAAATATAAGGAATCCAGATTGGAAACGAAGAAGTAGACCTCTCACTGTTTGCAGATGACACAATCCTCTACATAGAAAACCCTAAAGACTCCACCAGAAAATTACTAGAGCTAAACAATGAATATAGTAAAGTTGCAGGATATAAAATTAACACAAAGAAATCCCTTGCATTGCTATACACTAACAATGAGAAAACAGAAAGAGAAATTATGGAAACAATTCCATTCACCACTGCAATGAAAATAATAAAATACTTAGGAATAAATTTACCTACACAGAAACCAACCACCAACCAAGAGCCAATAAGTTTCAGAGCAAGACAAACCACGCAAATTCTCCAGCAATGCAGGAACACAGTGCTGAGCGTCAACATACAGGCTGCCCAAAGTCATACCTAACACATAGACCCATCTGAAAACTCACTACTGGACACTCCATTGCACTCCAGAGAGAAGAAATCCAGTTCCACGCACCAGAACACCGACGCAAGCTTCCCTAACCAGGAAACCTTGACAAGCCAATCGTCCAACCCCACTCACTGGGTGAAACCTCCACAATAAAAAGGAACCACAGACCACCAGGATACAGAAAGTCCACTCCAGACACAACAATCTAAACAAGATCAAAAGGTAGAGAAATACCCAACAGGTAAAGGAACATGAAAAACGCCCACCAAGTCAAACAAAAGAGGAGGAGATAGGGAATCTACCTGAAAAAGAATTTAGAATAATGATAATAAAAATGATCCAAAATCTTGAAAACAAAATGGAGTTACAGATAAATAGCCTGGAGACAAAGATTGAGAATATGCAAAAAAAGGTTTAATAAGGACCTAGAAGAAATAAAAAAAGAGTCAATTAAAAATGAATAATGCAATAAATGAGATCAAAAACACTCTGGAGGGAACCAAGAGTAGAATAAAGGAGACAGAAGATAGGATAAGTGAGGTAGAAGATAAAATGGTGGAAATAAATGAAGCAGAGAGGAAAAAAGAAAAAGAATCAAAAGAAATGAGGACAACCTCAGGGACCTCTGGGACAATGTGAAACGCCCCAACATTCGAAACATAGGCGTCCCAGAAGAAGAAGACAAAAAGAAAGGCCATGAGAAAATACTCGAGGAGATAATAGCTGAAAACTTCCCTAAAATGGGGAAGGAAATAGTCACACAGGTCCAAGAAACTTAGAGAGTCCCAAACAGGATAAACCCAAGGCGAAACACTCCAAGACACATATTGATCAAATTAACAAAGATCAAACACAAAGAACAAATATGAAAAGCAGAAAGGGAGAAACAACAAATAACACACAAAGGGATTCCCTTAAGGATAACAGCTGATCTACCAATAGAAACCCTTCAGGCCAGAAGGGAATGGCAGGACATACTTCAAGTAATGAAAGAAAATAACCTACAACCTAGATTACTGTACCCAGCAAGGATCTCATTCAGATATGAAGGAGAATTCAAAAGCTTTACAGACAAGCAAAAGCTGAGAGAATTCAGCACCACCAAACTAGCTCTTCAACAAATGCTGAAGGATCTTCTCTAGACAGGAAACAAGGAAAGGTTGTATAAACGTGAACCCAAAACAACAAAGCAAATGGCAACGGGACCATACCTATCAATAATTACCTTAAATGTAAAAGAGTTGAGTGCCTCAACCAAAAGACAAAGACTGGCTGAATGGATACAAAAACAAGACCCATATATATGCTGTCTACGAGAGACCCACCTCAAAACAAGGGACACATATAGACTGAAAGTGAAGGGCTGGAAAAAAAAAATATTTCACACAAATGGAGACCAAAAGAAAGCAGGAGTCACAATACTCATATCAGATAAAATAGACTTTAAAATAAAGGCTGTGAAAAGAGACAAAGAAGGGCATTACATAATGATCAAAGGATCAATCCAAGAAGAAGATATAACAATTATAAATATACATGCACCCAAGATAGGAGCTTCGCAATATGCAAGGCAAACGCTAACGAGTATGAAAGAGGAAATTAATAGTAACACAATAATAGTGGGAGACTTTAATACCCCACTCAAAACTATGGATAGATCAACTAAACAGAAAATTAACAAGGAAACACAAACTTTAAATGATACAATGGACCAGCTAGATCTAATTGATATCTATAGGACATTTCACCCCAAAACAATCAACTTTACCTTTTTCTCAAGTGCACATGGGACTTTCTCCAGAATAGATCACATCCTGGGCTATAAATCTAGTCTTTGTAAATTCAAAAAAAAAAAAAAAAAAAATGAAATCATCCCAGTCATCTTTTCTGACCACAGTGCAGTAAGATTAGATCTCAATTACAGGAAAAAAAAATATATTAAAAATTCAAACATATGGAGGCTAAATAACATGCTTCTGAATAATGAATAAATCATAGAAGAAATCAAAAAAGAAATCAAAATATGCATAGAAACGAATGAAAATAAAAACACAACAACCCAAAACCTATGGGACACTGTAAAAGCAGTGCTAAGGGGAACGTTCATAGCATTACAGGCTTACCTCAAGAAAGAAGAGAAAAGTCAAATAAATAACTTAACTCTACACCTAAAGCAACTAGAGAAGGAAGAAATGAAGAACCCCAGCATTAGTAGAGGAAATAAATCTTAAAAATTAGGGCAGAAATAAATGCAAAAAAAAAAAAAAAAGACATCATAGAAAAAAATCAACAAATCTAAAAGCTGGTTTTTTGAAAAAAATAAACAAATTTGACAGACCGTCAGCAAGACTCATTAAAAAACAAAGGAAGAAGAACCAAATTAACAAAATTAGAAATAAAAATGGAGAGATCACAACAGACAACACTGAAATACAAAGGATCATAAGAGACTACTACCAGCAGCTCTATGCCAATAAAATGGACAACTTGGAAGAAATGGACAAATTCTTAGAAAAGTATAACTTTCTAAAACTGAACCAGGAAGAAGTAGAAGATCGTAACAGACCCATCACAAGCAAGGGAATCGAAACTGTAATCAGAAATCTTCAAGCAAACAAAAGCCCAGGACCAGATGGCTTCACAGCTGAATTCTACCAAAAATATAGAGAAGAGCTAACAGCTATTTACTCAAACTCTTACAGAAAATTGCAGAAGGTAAACTTCCAAACTCATTCTATGAGGCCACCATCACCCTATTCCAAAACCAGACAAAGATGCCACAAAAAAAGAAAATGACAGGCCAATATCACTGATGAACATAGTTGCAAAAATCCTTAACAAAATTCTAGTAAGCAGAATCCAGCAACATATTAAAAAAAATCATCCATCATGACCAAGTGGGCTTTATCCCGGGAGTGCAAGGATTCTTTAATATCCGCAAATCAACCAATGTGACACACCACATTAATAAATTGAAAGATAAATCCATATGATTATCTCAATAGATACAGAAAAAGCCTTTGACAAAACTTAACATCCTTTTATGATTAAAACTCTCCAGAAAGCAGGAATAGAAGGAACATACCTCAACATAATAAAAGCTATATATGACAAACCCACAGCAAGCATTACCCTTAATGGTGAAAAATTGAAAGCATTTCTCCTAAAATTAGGAATAAGACAAGGGTGCCCACTCTCACCACTACTATTCAACATAGTTTTGGAAGTTTTGGCCACAGCAAACAGAGCAGAAAAAGAAGTAAAAGGAATCCAGATAGGAAAAGAAGAAGTGAAACTCTCGCTGTTTGCAGGTGACATGATCCTCTACATAGAAAACCCTAAAGATTCTACCAGAAAATTACTACAGCTAATCAACGAGTATAGTAAAGTTGCAGGATATAAAATTAACACACAGAAATCCCTTGCATTCCTATACACCAACCATGAGAAAACAGAAAGAGAAATTAAGGAAACAATATCATTCACCATTGCAACAACAAGAATAAAATACTTAGGAGTATATCTACCTAAAGAAACAAAAGACCTATACATAGAAAACTATAAAACACTGATGAAAGAAATCAAAGAGGACAAAAATAGATGGAGAAATATACCGTGCTCATGGATTGGAAGAATCAATATTGTCAAAATGGCTATACTACCCAAAGCAATCTATAGATTCAATGCAATCCCTATCAAGCTGCCAACGGTATTTTTCACAGAACTAGACCAAAGAATTTCACAATTTGTATGGAAATACAAAAATCCTCGAATAGCCAAAGTAATCTTGAGAAAGAAGAGTGGAACTGGAGGAATCAACCTGCCTGACTTCAGGCTCAACTACAAAGATACAGTCATCAAGACAGTATGGTACTGGCACAAAGACAGAAATATAGATCAATGGAGTAAAATAGAATGTCCAGTGATAAATCCATGCACCTCTGGACACCTTATCTTTGACAAAGGAGGCAAGGATATACAATGGAGAAAAGAAAATCTCTTTAACCAGTGGTGCTTGGAAAACTGTTCAACCACTTGTAAAAGAATGAAACTAGAGTACTTTCTAACACCAGACACAGAAATACTCAAAATGGATTAAAGGTCTAAATGTAAGACTGGAAACTATAAAACTCCTAGAGGAAATATAGGCAAAACACTTTCCGACAAAAATCACGGCGGGATCCTCTAAGATCCACCTCCCAGAGTAATGGAAATAAAAGCAAAAATAAACAAATTAGACCTAATTAAACTTAAAAGTTTTTGCACAATGAAGGAAACTATAAGCAAGGTGAAAAGCCATCCATCAGAATGGAAGAAAATAATAGTAAACGAAGCAACTCACAGATAATTAATCTCAAAAATATACAAGCAACTCCTACAGTGGAAGTGAGAAATAGAATTGAGTAACTAGATCTGATAGAGTGTCTGATGAACTATAGACAGAGATTTGTTGCTTTATACAGGAGACAGGAATCAAGACCATCCCCAAGAAAAAGAAATGCAAAAAAGCAAAATGCCTATCTGGGGAGGCCTTACATATAGCTGTCAAAGGAAGGGAAGTGAAAAGCAAAGGAGATAAGGAGATATACCCATTTGAATGCAGAGTTCCAGAGACTAGCAAGGAGAGATAAGAAAGCCTTCCTCAGTGATCAACACAAAGAAATAGAGGAAAACAATAAAATGGGAAACACTAGAGGTCTCAGGAAAATTTGAGATATCAAGGGAGCATTTCATGCAAACATGGGCTCAATAAAGGACAGAAATGTTATGACCTAATTGAAGCAGAAGATATTAAGAAGAGATGGCAAGAATACACAGAAGAACTGTAAAATAAAGATCTTCACGACCCAGATAATCACGATGGTGTGATCATTCACCTAGAGCCAGACATCCTGGAATGTGAAGTCAAGTGGACCTTAGGAAGCATCACTCTGAACAAAACTAGTGGAGGTGATGGAATTTCAGTTGAGCTATTTCAAATCCTGAAGGATGATGCTTTGAAACTGCTGCACTCAATATGCCAGCAAATTTGGAAAACTTAGCAGTGGCCACAGGACTGGAAAATTTCAGCATCCATTCTAATTCCAAAGAAAGGTAATGCCGAAGAACACTCAACCTACCACACAATTGCACTCATCACACACGCTAGTAAAGCAATGCTTAAAATTCTCCAAGCCAGGCTTCAGCAATACATGAACTGTGAAGTTCCAGATGTTCAAGCTGGTTTTAGAAAAGACAGAGGAATAGGAGATCAAATTGCCAACATCTCCTGGATCATCGAAAAAGCAAGAGAGTTCCAGAAAAACATCTACTTCAGCTTTATTGATTGTGGCAAATCCTTTGACTGTGTGGATCACAGCAAACTGTGGGAAATTCTGAAAGTGATGGGAATAACAGACCATCTGACCTGCCTCTTGAGAAACCTATATGCAGGTCAGGAAACAATAGTTAGAACTGGACATGGAACAACAGACTAGTTCCAAATAGGAAAAGGAGTATGTCAAAGCTGTATATTGTCACCCTGCATATTTAACTTATATGCAGAGTACAGCATGAGAAACCCTCTACTGGAGGAAGCACAAGCTGGAATCAAGATTGCCAGGAGAAATATCAATAACCTCAGATATGCAGATGACACCACCCTGATGGCAGAAGGTGAAGAAAAACTAAAGAACCCCTTGGTGAAAGTGAAAGAGGAGAGTGAAAAAGTTGGCTTAAAGCTCAACAATCAGAAAAGTAAGATCATGGCATCCGGTCGCATCTCTTCATGGCAAGTAAATGGGGAAACAGTGAAACAGTGGCTGACCTTATTTTTCTGGGCTACAAATCACTTCAGATGGTGATTGCAGCCATGAAATTAAAAGACACTTACTCTTACTTCTTGGAAGGAAACTTATGAATAATCTAGACAGTATATGCAAAAGCAGACACATTACTTTGTCAACAAAGGTCTGTCTAGTCAAGGCTATGGTTTTTCCAGTAGTCATTTATGGATGTGAAATTTGGAGTATAAAGAAAGCTGAGTGCCGAAGAATTGATCCTTTTGAGCTGTGGTGTTGGAAAAGACTCTTGAGAGTCCCTTAGACTGCAAGAAGATCCAACCAGCCCATCTTAAAGAAGATCAGTCCTGTGTGTACATTGGAAGGACTGATGTTGAAGCTAAAACTCGAATACTTTGGCCCACCTGATGCGAAGAGCTGACTCATTGGAAAAGACCCTGCTGCTGAGAAAGATTGAGGGCAAGAGGAGAAGGGGATGACAGAGTATGAGATGGTTGGATGGCATCACTGACTCAATGGACATGGGTTTGGGTGAACTCCGGGAGTTGGTGATGGACAGGGAGGCCTGGCATGCTGCATGGGGTCACAAAGAGCCAGACACAACTGAGCGACTGAACTGAACCTGTAGCTCAGTTCTAGAAAAATAAACGACCCAATCAAAAAATGGGACAAAGAACTAAACAGACATTTCTCCAAAGAAGACATATAGATGACTTACAAACACAGGGAAGGATGCTCAACATCACTCATTATGACAGAAATGCAAATGAAAATCACAATGTTTTATCATCTCACACTGGTCAGAATGGCTGCTATCCAAAGTCTACAAACAATAAATGCTGGAAAGGGTGTGGAGAAAAGGGAACCCTCTTACACTGTTGGTGGGAATGCAAACCAAAATAGCCACGGTGGAGAACAGTGTGGAGATTTCTTAAAAAACTGGAAATAGAACTGCCATATGATCCAGCAATCCCACTGCTGGACATACACACTGAGGAAACCAGAATTGAAAGAGACACGTGTACCCCAATGTTCATCACAGCACTGTTTATAATAGCCAGGAAATGGAAGCAACCAAGATGTTCATCAGCAGAAAAATGGATAAGAAAGCTGTGGTACATATACACTATGGAATATTACCCAGACATTAAAAAGAATACATTTGCATCAGTTCTAATGAGGTGGATAAAACTGGAGCCTATTAGACAGAGTGAAGTAAGCCAGAAAGAAAAATGCCAATACAGTATACTAATGCATATATACAGAATTTAGAAAGATGATAATGATAACCCTGTATGAGAGACAGCAAAAGAGACACAGATGTATAGAACAGTCTTTTGGACTCTGTGGGAGTAGGTGAGGGTGGGATGATTTGATAGAATAGCATTGAAACATGTATATTATCATATGTGTAACAGATTGCCAGTCCAGGTTCAATGCATGAGACAGGGCGCTCAAGGGCTGGTGCACTGGAATGACCCTGAGGGATGGGATGGGGGTTCAGGATGGGGAACACATGTACAACCGTGGCAGATTCATGTCAATGTATGGCAAAATCACTACAATATTGTAAAGCAATTAGTCTGCAATTAAAATAAATAAATTAAAAATATATTTCAGAAGAGAAAAAAAATAACAAAATAAATTCTTCTCGAACTGACTCTACATTGCAATGACCAAGCAGATTTAATTATTTACCAGGTTACTATAACCACATGTGAATTCTATAGAACTTGTATTCATTAAATTTCTAGGAAATTACTTCTATTTTCAACAAATTCTGAAGCTGAGTCAGTAGCTTTTTTTCTTCCTAAAATCTTGTAGATTCTAATACCTTACAAGGTTCTCAGTGTCAGATCTTACAAGCTTAACATTCTAGCACACAAGGCCATGAAATTAATATTGAAGAAAAAGAAAGGCCAGATGAATGTTGCACTTCAATTATTTGTGGCATCATAGTTTTGTGACATGCAGGATGACCCATGAAAAACAGAGGAATGATGGCACTAACAATGAAAGCTAATTAAATAATCAGTAAAATCTGACCAATATGATCTCATTAATATAAAAACATGCAAGATAAAAAATCCAGTATAGTGATCAACAACATCAGTGTCTGACTGGGCAATATTTAACAATTTATATCTTGTAAATAATTCTAATGAAACTCCTTCGTCCATGGAATTTTCCAGGTAAGAATGCTAGAGTGGCTAACTATTCCCTTCTCCAGGAGATCTTGCCTGACCCCAGGGTTGAACCTGGGTCTCCCTGCATTACAGGCAGATTCTTTAGCATCTGAGCTAAGAGAGAAGTCCTATAAATAATTCTAATGAAGCTTAATGCTATTATGTCTTGTACCCTATCTGTCAAACTAAAGCCTCTATTTGCACCCTGAGTCTTCTATTTAATTTTAATTAGCTTTCACAGAGTAAATTTAGGATAAATATATTCTAATAATTGTATAATTTCTAAATGAATTAATGCAGATTCATATGAAAGAGATTAATTCCAGAATAGTGTCTGTGATTTCTCTTATATTCAATGTCCAAAACTAGACCATGTTTTTTTCTTTGACCAAGTGAATTTTTATCAGAAAAGTTTACAATCAGTTCATGATTTATATTGAACAAGTGTATCTATTATTATAATATGTAAACACCAACTATAAAACCCCAAATTACATATTTATCAACTATCTATTAATCTATCTCTCATATCTAAGTTTACTTTTGTCTGCAGTAATGCTACCTTCTGACAAGGCAAAGAAATATTTTCAGGTCCTTCTCCATATAATATGGCCACAGAAAACACACCAAAAGATTTGCCTTGTCACTGTAGTTATCTTAAATTAAAATAAAACAAAAAAATAAATAATTTTTGAAAATCCTTAATTGGCAGAAATTTCAAACATAAAGTGTTTTTGCATTCTAAACCATTGCTTTATATGTTTGTCAAATTCTCATCTCTTCAGTATATTCTTATTTAGTATTCGCTTTTGTTTTCTACAGTAGCTTAGCTTAGAACATACAGATATCTCACTAATTTAAAGGTAAATTCAAAATAAAAAATCGTATCTAAGTCAAAATGATTTTACCTTTTACAGTAAGAGAGTTCATTTCATTTCAGTTCAGTTGCTCAGTCATGTCCGATTCTTCACGACCCTATGAACTGCAGCACGGCAGGCCTCCCTGTCCATCACTAACTCCTGGAGTCCACCCAAACCCATGTCCATTTTGTCAGTGATGCCATCAAACCATCTCATCCTCCATTGTCCCCTTCTCCTCCTGCCCTCAATCTTTCCCAGCATCAGGGTCTTTTCAAATCAGTCAGTTCTTTGCATCAGGTGGCCAAAGTATTGCAGTTTCAGCTTCAACATCAGTCCTACCAATGAACACCCAGGACTGATCTTCTTTGGGATGGACTGGTTGGATCTCCTTGCAGTCCAAGGGACTCTCAAGAGTCTTCTCCAACACCACAGTTCAAAAACATCAACTCTTCGGCACTCAGATTTCTTTATATTCCAACTCTCACATCCATACCTGACCCCTGGAAAAACCACAGCCTTGACTAGATGGACCTTTGTTGACAAAGTAATGTGTCTGCTTTTTAATATGCTGTCTAGGTTGATCATAACTTTCCTTCCAAGGAGTAAGCGTTTTGTTGTTGTTGTTGTTGTTGTTGTTGTTTGTTTGTTTGTTTAATTTAATGGCTGCAATCACCATTTGCAGTGATTTTGGAGCCCAGAAAAATAAAGTCAGCCACTGTTTCCACTGTTTCCCCATCTATTCACCATGAGGTGATGGGACCAGATGCCATGATCTTAATTTTCTGAATGTTGAGATTTTAGCCAACTTTTTCACTCTCCTCTTTCACTTTTATCAAGAGAATCTTTAGTACTTCACTTTCTGCCATAACGGTGGTATCATCTGCATATCATCATCAAAATCAATTTCCCAACTTGAATTAAAAACCTATCAAATAGCTGACAGGCTTGGTTCTTCATCCCTTTGTATCCAATGTATTTTTTAAAAAAGTCTTCTTGAAAAATGCTACTCTATAGTACTTTGCTTTAATGTTAATATTAAAAATGCAATTTAAATACACTCTGTTAAAAAGACAGAATAAAAATGAATGATTACAAATAACTCTACATCAGAAACTTCATTTGTCAGCTATTAAAATGAAGAAAAAAGACTCCTAAAATGACCAAAATATTTAATTGCTATTTTATTTCCTAACTTTATTATTTGATGTTTTTGAGTATAATAGACTTACAATGTATTAACTAAAATTAACAAGTTTATATGTTTTTTAGAAACATTTCAAGAAATACAATCATGTAATATATGGTTACACAAGCTTATTCAGCATTCACATTAACTTGTGCTAATTTAAACATCAGATAAGTACAACTAGGAAAAACAAATCACACTTTCAAAGACTTAACACATAATAGCTGGTATAATTTTTAATTTCGCTGTATATATTAGCAGAGTTTTCGTAGGATTTGTAAACTTTTGTTTTACAGGTACCCTCCAGTCCATTCTAAAGGAGATCAGTCATGGGTGTTCATTGGAAGGACTGATGCTAAAGCTGAAACTCCAATCCTTTGGCCACCTCATGCGAAGAGTTGACTCATTGGAAAAGACCCTGATGCTGGGAGGGATTGGGGGCAGGAAGAGAAGGGGATGACAGAGGATGAGATGGCTGGATGGCACCACTGGCTCGATGGACATGAGTTTGGGTAAATTACGGGAGTTGGTGGTGGACACGGAGGCCTGGCATGCTGCGATTCATGGGGTCGCAAAGAGTCGGACATGACTGAGTGACTGAACTGAACTGAGTATAATCAGATTCCTTTCATCAGTTGCTTCTAAGAGACTGGGTCAAGGTCTAGGGGCACAAAGGAAGAACTCTTCCAGAGATGGTCTGAGAAGGAGCCTGATAAAGTTTTTCTGTCAACTTACACATTGCAGGACATTACAGGACAAAACTTATATACCTCACTGGTGTAAATCATCTACGCCAGACAACAGCTGAACAGCTCAACTTCTGAAAATCAAGTGGACATAATAAGGCCACCAGCTAAGATGAGTGTATAGATCCTTCTGTAAGATTTCTTTAGCATCTGAATTTATATAAAATTGCCATGGTCAGACAGAATTCATCTCATCTTGGAGGAGGAATATTCCAAGTCTGTGAACTGTGCCACTGGAAAGTGAAAAGCTCCTCCCTGTACTGAACTGGTTCCTAAGAACTAAGAGTGCTCTTGGAAGTGAGAGAAAAAGAGACATGGGTTCTCAACAAATTTCACTGAGAATAGTGGAACTCTTTACAGTGTGGGATAGACTAGTATCAATTCAGTCAGTTCAGTTCAGTCATTCAGTCGTGCCCGACTCTTTGCGACCCCATGAATCACAGCACGCCAGGCCTCCCTGTCCATCACCAACTACCAGAGTTTAAACAAACCCATCTCCATAGAGTCGGTGATGCCATCCAGCCATCTCATCCTGTCGTCCCCTTCTCCTCCTGCCCCCAATCCTTCCCAGAATTAGGATCTTTTCCAATGAGTCAACACTTCACATGAGGTGGCCAAAGTATTGGAGTTTCAGCTTCAACATCAGTCCTTCCAATGAACACCCAGGACTGATCTCCTTTAGGATGGACTGGTTGGATGTCCTTGCAGTCCAAGGGACTCTCAAGAGTCTTCTCCAACACCACAGTTCAAAAGCATCAATTCTTCGGTGCTCAGCTTTCTTCACCAACCAACTCTCATATCCATACATGACTACTGGAAAAACCATTGCCTTGACTAGACGGACCTTTGTTGGCAAAGTAATGTCTCTGCTTTTAAATATGCTGTCTAGGTTGGTCATAACTTTCCTTCCAAGGAGTAAGTGTATTTTAATTTCATGGCTGCAATCATCATCTGCAGTGATTTTGGAGCCCCCCAAAATAAAGTCAGCTACTGTTTCCACTGTTTCCCTGTTTATTTCCCATGAAGTGATGGGACCAGATGCCATGATCTTAGTTTTCTGAATGTTGAGCTTTAAGCCAATTTTTTCACTCTCCTCCTTCACTTTCATCAAGATGCTTTTTAGTTCCTCTTCACTTTCTGCCATACAGGTGGTGTCGTATGCATATCTGAGGTTACTGATATTTCTCCTGGCAATCTTGATTCCAGCTTGTGCTTCTTCCAGCCCAGCGTTTCTCATGATGTACTCTGCATATAAGTTAAATAAGCAGGGTGAGAGTATACAGCCTTGACATACTCCTTTTCCTATTTGGAACCAGTCTGTTGTTCCATGTCCAGTTCTAACTGTTTCTTCCTGACCTGCATACAGGTTTCTCAAGAGGCAGGTCAGATGGTCTGATATTCCCATCTCTTGAAGAATTTCCCACAGTTTGTTGTGATCCACACAGTCAAAGGCTTTGCCATATTCAATAAAGCAGAAATAGATTTTTTTCTGGAACTCTCTTGTTTTCTTGATGATCCAACAGATGTTGGCAATTTGATCCCTGGTTCCTCTGTCTTTTCTAAAACCAGCTTGAACATCTGGAAGTTCACAGTTCACATATTCCTGAAGCCTGTCTTGGAGAACTTTGAGCATTACTTTACTAGTGTGTGAGATGAGTGCAGTTGTGCGGTAGTTTGATCATTCTTTGGGATTGTCTTTCTTTGGGATTGGAATGAAAACTGACCATTTCCAATCCTGTGGCCACTACTGAGTTTTCCATATTTGCTGGCATATTGAGTGCAACATCTTCACAGCATCATCGTTCAGGATTTGAAATAGCTCAACTGGAATTCCCTCACCTCCGATAACTTTGTTCGTAGTGATGCTTTCTAAGGCCCAGTTGACTTCACATTCCAGGATGTCTGGCTCTAGGTGAATGATCACACCATCATGATTATCTGAGTCGTGAAGATATTTTTTGTACAGTTCTTCTGTTTATTCTTGCCACCTCTTCTTAATATCTTCTGCTTCTGTTAGGTCCATACCATTTCTGTCCTTTATCGAGCCCATCTTTACATGAAATGTTCCCTTGATATCTCTAATTTTCTTGAAGAGATCTCTAGTCTTTCCTATTCTGTTGTTTTTCTCTGTTTCTTTGCACTGATCACTGAGGAAAGCTTTTTTAATCTCCCCTTGCTATTCTCTGGAACTCTGCATTCAGATGTTTATATCTTTCTTTTTCTCCTTTACCCACAGCTTCTCTTTTCACAGAAATTTGTAAGGCCTCCTCAGACAGCCGTTTTGCTTTTTTGCATTTATTTTCCATGGGAATGGTCTTGATTCTTGTCTACTGTATAATGTCATGAATCTCCATCCATAGTTCATCAGGCACTCTGTCTACCAGACGTAGTCCTTAAATCTACTTCTCACTTCCGCTATATAATCGTAAGGGATTTGATTTAGGTCATACCTGCATGGACTAGTGGTTTTCCCTACTTTCTTCAATTTAAGTCTGAATATTTATACTGTTGCTAAAATTAATCCCGTTTAATAATATCCTACCTAATTATTTCTCTTCACTCTTCCTGTTTAATGTCAATAGCTTTATTTACCATTTAACATGCTGAGAATTTACAGTTAAAATTGTTAACTAAGACATTATTATTTTGTGGTAACTTGTTCTTCCATTTCTGTTACTCTATTTTCCTGAATATAGAGGCTGCAAACTAGGGGATAAGTAAAGACAAAGCATATTTTCTCAGACTTAAATCTTAATTGTAAAATTACTTTTGTAATTAGGATTGTTGCTTCTTGTTAACTGATTCTACCATGTTGCCACAAAAATGCCTTTGGACAAGTGGTGTTGTAAAGAGCCATGTCTCCCTACTCTGGCTCTAGGTCACTGCTTACTCCAGGCTATACTTGTTCAAAATGATTATTCAGAAGCTGACCTAGATTAGATATTTACAGCTAGTTTTTGCCATTAGTGTCACCACTCAATTACAGGACTTAGCCTCCTTTTTCCATTGAGTGAGCTCCCTCAAATTTTATAAGGTGGACACATGAGAAGGCCTTTCACCCCATCCACCAAGGCCCTTCACTGGTTAGGAAAAATATATATCAATCCAAACTGGTTACTTTTAATGCTGTAGTATATTTTATTTTGTCCAGGACTACTAAAGCCTTAGATCAGAGGCTTGGTGGTTATATTAAAATGGCATCTGAAAGAGAAATAACTTTAACTACTTCTTCAGCTCCTTTATTGGATGATTCTGTTCTTTAGGGTTCTATCATGGAGTACACAGACTTAGTGCCAATAAACAATTTTATTTCTGAGGAATCTTTCATGGAGAACACAGATTACTTTTAGCTAGCCCTGTTATTCTGCTATTCAGTTTGTTCCAGCTAAAATTATGACCTCTTTCTATAGTCGTAAGTCTAAACTTAGGTTTCTAAATACTGAGTTAAAAATGCAATCCTAGCATAGTCCCTAGAACTCTATTTAAAAGGTATAATCACGGTGCTGTCTTAAATAATTGTAGGAACTTATGATGTAAAAGTGAAAAGGACTATGATTTTGCCAACTGTTTTAATGTTGTTCTTAGAGCTTTCCAAACTACTTTAGTAAGTATAATTTTCTCTGAGTTATTTTAGGTCCTAATAGATGGTTTGTGTACATCACCTTTACATATATTTGTTTTTGTTGTTCGGTTGTGCTAAGTCGTGTCTGACACTTTACAACCCAATGGACTGTCACATAATTTTATATATATATATATATATATATATATATATATATATATAATTTCCACTCTTTTTAAGATTATTTTCCCATATAGGCCTTTACAGGGTATTGAGTTGAATTCCCTGTGCTATACAGCAGATTCTTATTAGTTATTTATTTTATATATATTAGTGTGTGTCTGAAACTCCAATACTTTGGCCACCTGATGCGAAGAGCTGACTCATTGTAAAAGACCCCAATGCTGGGAAAGATTAAGGGCAGGAGGAGAAGGGGAAGAGAGGATTAGATGGTTGGATGGTATCACCAACACAATGGACATAGGTTTGGGTGGACTCCAGGAGTTGGTGTTGGACAGGGAGGCCTGGTGTGCTGTGGTTCATGGGGTCGCAAAGAGTCGGACACGACTGAGCGACTGAACTGAACTGAACTGAGTGTGTGTATGAAAAGAATACTATTTCTGATACTTACAAAAATGTAGAGGTTTGTTTTTTGTTCTTTGTTTTCTTTTACCTACTGTTTGGAGAAAAAATAAACTTCCCCCATTTGTATTGCAGTGTATTTACCCTCAACAATTCAACTGTTTAGGTACAATTTTCCAGAAAGTTTTTCAGAATTTTATTTTAACCTCATGGGAGAAGTTTCTTTTCTTTTCTTTTTTCTTTTTTTTTCTCATTTATTTTTTATTAGTTGGAGGCTAATTACTTCACAGTATTGTAGTGGTTTTTGCCATACATTGACATGAATCAGCCATGGATTTGCATGTGTTCCCCATCCTGAAACCCCCTCCCACCTCCCTTCCCATCCCATTGCTCTGGGTCATCCCAGGGCACTAGCCCTGAACACTTGTTTCATGCATCCTACCTGGGCTGGCGATCTGTTTCACACTTGATAATATACATGTTTCAATGCTATTCTCTCAGATCATCCCACCCTCGCCTTCTCCCATAGAGTCCCAAAGTCTGTTCTATACATCTGTGTCTCTTTTTCTATCTTGCATATAGGGCTATCATAACCATCTTTCTAAATTCCGTATATATGTGTTAGTAAACTATATTGGTGTTTATCTGTCTGGCTTACTTCACTCTGTACAATGGGCTCCAGTTTCATCCATCTCATTAGAACTGATTCAAATGTATTCTTTTTAATGGCTGGGTAATATTTCATTGTGTATATGTACCACAGCTTCCTTATCCATTCATCTCCTGATGGGCATCTAGGTTGCTTCCATGTCCTGGTTACTATAAACAGTGCTGAGATGAACATTGGGGTGCACGTGTCTCTTTCAGATCTGGTTTCCTCGGTGTGTATGCCCAGGAGTGGGATTGCTGGGTCATATGGCAGTTCTATTTCCAGTTTTTAAGGAATCTCCACACTGTTCTCTATAGTGGTTGTACTATTTTGCATTCCCACCAACAGTGTAAGAGGGTTCCCTTTTCTCCACACCCTCTCCAGCATTTATTGCTTGTAGACATTTGGATAGCAGCCATTCTGACTGGCGTGTAATGGCACCTCATTGTGGTTTTGATTTGAATTTCTCTGATAATGAGTGATGTTGAGCATCTTTTCATGTGTTTGTTAACCATCTGTATGTTTTCTTTGGAGAAATGTCTGTTTAGTTCTTTGGCCCATTTTTTGATTGGGTCATTTATTTTTCTGGAATTGAGCTGCAGGAGTTGCCTGTATATTTTTGAGATTAATCCTTTGTCCATTGCTTCATTTGCTATTATTTTCTCCCATTCTGAAGGCTGTCTTTTCACCTTGCTTATAGTTTCCTTTGTTGTGCAAAAGCTTTTAAGTTTAATTAGGTCCCATTTTTTAAATTTTTGCTTTTATTTCCAATATTCTGGGAGGTGGGTCATAGAGGTTCTTCCTGTGATTTATGTCGGAGAGTGTTTTGCCTATGTTCTCCTCTAGGAGTTTTACAGTTTCTGGTCTTACATTTAGATCTTTAATCCATTTTGAGTTTATTTTTGTCTATGGTGTTAGAAAGTGTTCTAGTTTCATTCTTTTACAAGTGGTTGACCAGTTTTCCCAGCACCACTTATTAAAGAGGTTGTCTTTTTTCCATTGTATATCCTTGCCTCCTTTGTTGAAAATAAGGTGTCCATAGGTATGCAGATTTATCTCTGGGCTTTCTATTTTGTTCCATTTATCTATATTTCTGTCTTTGTGCCAGTACCATACTGTCTTGATGACTGTGGCTTTGTAGTAGAGCCTGAAGTCAGGCAGGTTGAGTTCTCCAGTTTCATTCTTCTTTCTCAAGATTGTTTTGGCTATTTGAGGTTTTTTTGTAATTCCATACAAATTGTGAAATTATTTGTTCTAGTTCTGTGAAAAATACTGTTGGTATCTTGATAGGGATTGCATTGAATCTATAGATTGTTTTGGGTAGTATATTCATTTTCACAATATTGATTCTTCCAATCCATGAACACGGTATATTTCTCCATCTATTTTTGTCCTCTTTGATTTCTTTCATCAGTGAGAAGTTTCTTTTTCTTTTCTTTTCTTTTTTTTTTTTTTTTGGTAAGATATTGGCCTATATAATCTTTATTTTATTTTTTCATTTATTTTTATTAGTTGGAGGCTAATTACTTCACAACATTGCAGTGGGTTTTGTCATACATTGACATGAATCAGCCATGGATTTACATGTATTCCCCATCCCGATTCCCCCTCCCACCTCCCTCTCTACCCGATCCCTCTGGGTCTTCCCAGTGTACCAAGCCCGAGCACTTGTCTCATGCATCCAACCTGGTCTGGTGATCTGTTTCACCCTAGATAATATCCATGTTTTGATGCTGTTCTCTCTAAACATCCCACCCTCGCCTTCTCCCACAGAGTCCAAAAGTCTGTTCTGTACATCTGTGTCTCTTTTTCTGTTTTGCATACACGGTTATCATTACCATCTTTCTAAATTCCATATATATGTGTTAGTATACTGTATTGGTCTTTATCTTTCTGGCTTACTTCACCCTGTATAATGGGCTCCAGTTTCATCCATCTCATTAGAACTGATTCAAATGAATTCTTTTTAATGGCTGAGTAATATTCCCTGGTGTATATGTACCACAGCTTCCTCATCCATTCGTCTGCTGATGGGCATCTATGTTGCTTCCATGTCCTGGCTATTATAAACAGTACAGCAATGAACATTGGGGTGCACATGTCTCTTTCAGATCTAGTTTCCTCAGTGTGTATGCCCAGAAGTGGGATTGCTGGGTCATATGGCAGTTCTATTTCCAGTTTTTTAAGAAATCTCTACACTGTTCTCCATAGTGGCTGTACTATTTTGCATTCCCACCAACAGTGTAAGAGGGTTCCCTTTTCTGCACACCCTCTCCAGCATTTATTGCTTGTAGACTTTTGGATAGCAGCCATCCTGACTGGCGTGTAATGGTACCTCATTGTGGTTTTGATTTGCATTTCTCTGATAATGAGTGATGTTGAGCATCTTTTCTTGTGTTTGTTAGCCATCTGTATGTCTTCTTTGGAGAAATGTCTGATAATGTTCTAAAGCATCAAGATGCTCTATGAGAAAGACCCTAATGAGATGTACTAATAATTGTTTTGTCACAATGATTCAAAGCTTTTTACATTACTGTATCAAAGTTAGTCTTGACTATAAAATAAATGTTTGCTTATAGATGAATTACCAGTGGAGAGCGATTAAGAATTTCGTTTTTCATGGAAGTATTCATTGCTATCAAGATATTGAGATTCATTCTTTTACCTCCTATTTATTGTAAATGAAGAAGATGCACCACAATGCGTAATATTCCTTTTTTCCATTTATTCATTCACTCGACAAATACTTGAGTTCCTACTGTTTATCAGGCAAACTAGAGATACAGTGTCAAGAAAATAATGCACAACTCCTGTCCTCGTAGTATTTAAAAATAAAGTGGTGGAGATCAAAAAAATCAACTAATTACATAAATAAAGCAAAGTTACAACTCAGATAATGTCTAGAAAGTTTTTCACAGACCTCTGAGAGCAGTTAATGGTGGATTTGGCCCAGGCAATGACACTGAAATGACAAGAGTTAAGTGCACAAGTGAGGGAAGAACATTCTATATAGAGGTCAAGTGCATTGCTCCATTAGACAAAACAGAAAAAAAAAAAAAAAAAAAAAGATTATGAGAGGATGAGACAGGGTCATTGTGGTTTGAGTATGGTATAGTATGTTGCTGGCCAGTAGGTAGAAACCAAAATATTTAGGGATTTTACACCTAAGTGCAACAGTTCTCTCTTGAAACTAAGAGCAAAGGGAAACCAAAATCATCCATAGACCATTCTCCTGAGTTTCAAGACTGACATACTTCCACATCAAAATGGCAATGCTCCTCAAAAACTTATCAGGGAAACCTCTGGGAAATTGAGTAAGCTTATCAGCTTGAAAAATGACAATGACAAATAATAGCATGGAACTTGCTGTTGAGGTACTGTTCTAAATGTTTCATATACATTAATTTAATCTTCTCAATAATGCTCTAATATAGGTCCTATAATCATTACCATTTCACAGATGAATTGACAAAAGCACAGAGACATTTAGTAAATTGTCTCTGTTCACAATGATATTAAGTTGCAGAATTTGTCATTTGAACCCGAGTGGTCTGTCTCCTGAGATTCTGTTTTTAACAATTATGCTTTTTAAGCTCTTCATACAAGTAAATGTATTTTGGCACTAGTATTCAACAGCACTAACATAGTTGTCTGGAGAAGGAAATGGCAACCCACTCCAGTATTCTTGCCTGGAAAATCCCATGAATGGAGAAGCCTGGTAGGCTATAGTCCATGAGGTCACAAAGAATCGGACACTACTGAGTGACTTCACTTTCATTTTCAGCATGTATGTCAGTTTATTACTGTTTTTGTACAAAGAGGATGATGATACAAGAATCTTTGGAACATGAATTTTTCATGCTCAGCTGCTTTGCTTCCAAATTTTGAAGTGGATTAACATCTAGCATTTAAAGAAATGCCTGTGATTAGTTGAAACAGAGACTACATGAAAAATAATACTTCATGGGCACATTTAAAAAGAAGTTAAAAGCCAGAGTAGCAAACAGATGAAACAAATACATTTCAACATTCATAAAATTAATTGCTTGTGATAAGATTAAGTTGTACTGAGAATTTAATAAGTTATGAAAATGTATTAATATGTAGTATTATCATCAAGTATCTAATACAGTGAATATGTGCAGAACCTTATTGATAATGCTTTGCTATGTTAAGTGCAGTTTCAGTTTTGTGCTGATATTTTTGAAAAACAGTTATATAGGTTATGGTAACTGTCTTTCCATTATCATGTTATCTGTATATTATAATTAAAATAATTCATATTTTCAGAGCACCACAATGATTAGAAAGTAGAACCTAGAAATCTGTTTATCACAATTATGACAATACAATTGCATTTGGATTTTAACCTGTAAAATTGGTTTACATGCTCACTTTATAAGATAGAAGGTTTTTTTTTTTAATTGGACATTAAAAACTATAAACTATGCTATTTTAGATAACATTTTAGTGGCAGTATAGAAAAGAGATCTAGATCACATGTTGATTAGTTTACAGAACTGACACACACCAACAAAAATAAACTCTGGTACCCAATTATTTGGGACTGTATGGTGGGAGATTTCTTGACTGTATTATTGTTCTTTCTTTCACCAACCAAAGGTCTCATTTGGGAAGAAATTTCATGTCAACTACTGATAATCAGTTACCTTGGTGAAAATGGGGGAAAAAAAAGATGACCTGCTTTCACCTGGTAAACTTACAAGTGCTGTATCAATGTTTGGGGGGGCAGGGTTAAAGTATGAAACATTATGAAATGAGTTTGAGCAAGCTCTGGGAGTTGGTGATGGACAGGGAAGCCAGACATGCTGCAGTTCATGGGGTCTCAAAGAGTGGGACACGATGGTGTATTGAACTAAATTAAACTGATGAAACGTTATATTTTTACTGCTTTGTTCTGTCTCTTCCTCTGTCTCCCTATCTCTGCAGTTGTTCTACATGGTGGTAAGTTATGTGTAACTATATTTTAATGCTGCAACACATTGGATCAATGGTCGAACAGATTGGTATGAACTGATACCTGGTATGTTGTGTTTAAATATATGAATCCCTAGAGATCTATACTCTAATTGCTGCGAAATGTCTTTGAATAACTTACTAGTTATTCATGAAAATGTTCTCACAGTAAAATGTGTAGTTTACATTGCTACATAATAATCTGTACCTATGGATTATCCAAGAGTGTTTGGAAATGGAGACCCAACATAAGGGTGTCATGGATCTTGTAAGATGCTAAATGCCAGCTATGCTTTCTCTACTACATCATTATGGAGAGTGCAGCCTCATATGTCTTTCAGGTGTCTCATCTCTCAGCCACATGCTTGAGTCCTCCACAAACTCTTGTTCACAGCATCACATCCTGAGTTCTGGCAGCAGGCACCAGTCCAGATCAGCAAAGGAAACGGAGTCAGAAACTGTATTCATTTCTTCCTTCCAACTGCCGCTTTCATTAAATTGCAGCCTGTGAAGCCTGTCCTACCTACACACTTACCTGCTCTGGGGTCTTGGTCTAATTCCCTCTGTTCCCATGCCATTTCCAGGGCTTGGGATATATTTAGGAGAAGCAAATTTGGAGGCAACTCTGACCTAGGGAGTATGAGTGAGGTGAATTAGTCCTGACCCACTAATGTGCTCAACAGTGCCAACCTTCCCACAAGTGATAATGGAATCAAAGAAGTCGTGAAAGTGGGGCAGAGTTAGAGAACATGGATAGCAACCCTGTTGCCAATTTTCTTCTCTAAATTATCTTCCTCCAGTTCCTCTCCCTATATTCTAGAACATTAAAATCCTGTTTCATTAAATTCATGAATATTGGAAGACAGGGATTCAAGTAGAACCTTTTATAAAGATAATGTAACATAAGGGGAAAATTACATTAGATCACATGAACTTGATAAAATTTTGAAATATGTCAATTATATAATTCTCTCCAAAGGGAGATTTTAGACAAGGACTATAGACACTCCTTTTTATATTTCCCTTTGTTGTTTATCTTGCTTTTATCTCCTATAAAATAGTATTCATTGTTTAGATAAATTAAGCACAATGTGCTAGTCAATGACCAACAACCCATTAGAAAAACATCCATAAGAATGAAACTAGGACATTTGCACTAATTAAAGAAAAATAAGTAGTTTGAAACAACCCTGAATAAAAATCAGTTAAAAGACTTAAAATACATTCATAGTACCAACTTTTTTTCTATGTTTTATATTTAATATGAAACTGGGGTTGTAGAAAAATTCTGAATATAATTATTGAAGACAAATTGTTTACATTCTCTTCCTCTAATAATGTGGTGTGGTGATCACTTGACAGTGCACATGTAGTAATGAACAAATGAATATTAATTGATCAACTATGTGTGCCCAGCACTATTGGTACATTTATGAAACTTATGCTTTGAGCAAAGAGATAATACATACAATAGGTAATAATTAAAGTAAATAATTAAAATAATTAAAGTAAAGTAATTAAAACTAATTTAATACACTATACTCAGAGATTCTTAATTATAAAGTGATCTTTTTAGGAAGTTTGAGTGAATTTGCAGGAAATTGCTTAGAGTTTCAGGGTATTGTTAGGTCAGTGGACATGGCTGTTCAGGATGCTATGAAATTTGTACTCTATACTGAATAACTTTTTATAGGTGAGGAGAAAGACACTCCCTGGAAAATCTAAGGCCAAATATTTTTGGAGTTGATGGGAAGTCACAAAACAAAATTGCATAGTGAAAATAGCATTGAACCAAGAACTTGAAATTTTGGGTTCTAGTGTTTTCTCTTTTACTAAATATTGTGGGACTCTGCATAAATTATTTTTTCTGTGATTTCAAGAAGGTATTTTGAAAGTTTCTGACTTACATAATGAAGTATTCTAGAGAGAGCAGTGTGGTTACCAAGCTGGCCTAAAAATGGCGTGAGAGTCCAGGGAAAGGAGTTTGGCTTGGGGTTTTTATGTGATTAGAGGTCGAGGTACGGGTTAGGGTTCTTACAAGCAGTTCGGGGTTTGTGTCGTTTTAACTTCCTGCTGGCACCAAAAGGGAGAGAGAACTCCACTATTCTCAGCTTGCTCAGATGTAGGACAGAAGGACAGATGTAGGAAAGAAGAATGGTGGGACTTGAAAGCTGTCAGAATTGAAACATCAGAAATGATATCAGCCTTTTTTATTACACAGAAGAATGTGTGCATGCTGAGTAGTTTCAGTCATGTCTGACTCTTTGTGACCCTGTTGCGAACCTGTAGCCCACCAGGCTTCTCTGTCCATGGGATTCTCCAGGCAAGAATACTGGAGTGGGTTGCCATGCCCTCCTTTGGTGTATCTTCCCCTCCCAGGGATCGAACCCATGTCTCTTATGTCTCCTGCATTGGCAGTCAGGTTCTTTACCACTATCACCCACACGGGAAGTCCACACAGAGGAATGGCGCACACTAATGTCATGCAACTTCAAAGTGCTGAATTTATTTTTTTTTTAATGTTTTAACTTATATTTCTATAGTATTTTGTCTACATGTGGACTTTTTAGTCTCATCTCCTGATTTTATAGATGATGATACTGAGTATTTAAGAGGTGAGTTTCTCATCTATAATCATAGCTAGTATTATAAATGTATCAAGCACTTATTACAAATGCTCCTCAGGTCTGGAATTATTATGTTTGTATATGCAAATATTACATTATCTAGAAAACAAACAAATATATAATTTTTCACCCAAATACTTTAGTTATAGATCTAAGCAACATGCTTTTCTACTTTTGCAGTTTATTTCACAGTACTTTAATAAAATTCTATTGTATTCAAAGCACTTTGCTAGGTGCTGAGGGAATACAGAAATTCATAAAAAGATACTTCTAGGAGCTTATTATATAACACATTGCTTGAATAATCATTTAGTGATGAATTTTCTTAGTATAGGATACAAATATAGATAATCCAAGCCCACAGAAAAGATCCTATTATGTTAATTCGTCATAAATTTAGTTAAATTTAGTTTTTGATTCCACATTACTTGCTTGGAGTATATTGATTACAAGGCCTATGCCCACGGTAAATTTGCAACCCAAATATTTTGAAGTTTGAGTGAAGCCACAGTTAATTATTAGAAACTGTACTTTATATTACAAATTATAATATAGTGTTCAGTATAATGGGCTTCCCTGGTGGCTCAGACAGTAAAGGATGTGCCTGCAATGTGGGAGACCTAGGTTCGATCCCTGGATTGGGAAGATCCCTAGAGGAGGGCATGGTAACCCACTCCAGTATTCTTGCCTGGAGAATTCCCATGGACAGAGGAGCCTGGTGGGTTACAATCCATGGGATTGCAAAGAGTCAGACACAACTGAATGACTTAACACAGCATTGAGTATAATACAGTCTTAATTTGTTTGTTTCAAGAGATAGATATTATCTGATAAATCATTTTAATTATTGTCTGCATTTTTATGGTAAATGTTAATCTATATTTCCAAATGACATTTTGATGACAAATGAAATACAATAAAACTCTTATTTTTTTTTTATCATTGCCATTTTGTTACATTTATTTATTTATTTTATCATTGCCATTTTATTACATTTATTTATTTATTTTTCTCTGCCAAAATAAAATTTAGGACCAAAGTTAAAATGTTCTTCATGATATAATTTGGATTTGTTTGCCACTGGCAAATTAAAATACTAACACTTAAAAGAAAAAAAAAATAAAATACTAACACTTGTGTGGTGCTAAAGAAGCTTTCTGTAATAGACAATAGAGGAGTTGTTTTAGCAAAAAAAAAAAAAAAAGAAACTATCAAAAAAACTATACATAAGAAATCAAAAGTATCATAATTGATGCTTCTGTCAATCTAGTCTAGTCAATAAATATCTCAGACTGAGGATGTTGCATGACAATCCTTACAGTGTTTTAGTTTGTATGAAAGAGAATTGCACCAAAGTAACATGAGATTAAATCATGACTATTCACAAGGAAAGATATTAAAATAACATTATTATTTCAGTATTTAGGAAGTTCTTAAGGCAGAAACTTCCCATTCTTGGAAACTTCAATAATCAAAAGTAAAAAATAAAGTACATATTAATTTAAATACAGTAACAATACAAGGCAATACCATATTTTATCAAATCTAGAATTCCACCAATTAAAAGTTGCATATATATTTACACCAAGAAAGAAAAAGATTCATCTTGCTAAACTCTGATATACCGTCAATTTTAAGGGGCATCTTGATTTTGGGAATACTAAAATGTGAAAAAAAATCAAAGAAATATGGTTTATCCTGTAATTTTAGAACATTTTAAAGTTTAGCAACATCATGTAATGTAGCTCTGTACTCGATCCTCTACAGGGTTTGATGATGATAGTACCATATGGATCTTATTAAAGTAAATATTTCTTGCAAGTCTGTACAATACAACAATGTTCCAATTAAATTTTTAGCGTAAACAAGAATGGGATTCATAATATGGTTTCATTGTATGTTGAAAATCTTGCTTTCTTTCCCGCCCCCATTTCCTTCAATAGTGGTTTTTCATATTATAACTTCTGAATAGATTACTTGAATTTGCTTTAACTACTTGATTTATAATTTATCTTTTCTACATTTTTGGTATGAGATCACAGCATATGCTCTTTATGCCCCTAGGCTTTAGAAATACAAGGAGAAGCAAGGGGCACATGAGTTATGGCAAAAGTTCACTCATTATGATGTGATAATTTTACAGGTTAAGGTTAGGGTCTAAAGGGAAGAAAACATAATAGAAAGTAATGAGGAAAGTTACATCTTCTTTCCTCTCAAGAATTCTCAGACTGGATCTCAAAGCTATGATATTTATTGAATGAAATGATCACTAAGGAGTATGTTTCCAGAAGTAATATCTGTCCCCTACACAATGACTAGGGTAGAAATTGCCTGTTTCCTGGCCCCAGGGCAATTAGGTTACAATCTATATTTAAATAATATAGCTTTTATTTTTTTTTAGCATTTTATTTTATTTTATTTTATTTCCAAATGTTTCTTTTTTTTTATTTTTGGAGTTACATGTGTTCCCACAGAATAATATAGCTTTTAAAAGAAAATTAATTTGAGAACTAATTGGTTTTTAAATACGGATGTTCACAGTACAACTTGTAGCTTTTCTAGAGGTAAACATTGAATCCCCTCTGGCTTAGAAAAAGAACAAACTCAAAAATAAGAGGTTTTCAGAAATACTTAACTCAAAAAAAAAAATGCAAGAGGAAAATGTGACAGTTTCCATTTTATGTCTTTGGTGTAGGATATGTATCATTTTTCATAGCTTATCTTTCTTTTCCTTTCAAAGAACTGTATTCTCATGTGACTTTTAGGAAGACAAAAAATTATAAGTATAGCCCATTTGAATATTAGAGGTGTTTATTATGTATGCTATCATTTTTCTCTTTCCAGTGGTAGCCCATATGCTATACTATCAGTGTCATTTTATGTCTTATTTTTCAACTGAGTTTACTATTGAGTTGAAGAGATTATGCAAAATGAACTGTGAAAGGAAGCAAAATGAACTGTGAGAGGTATAGATCTAGATCTCGCAGTTCGTGTAGGAAGCAATTTGAAATTAAAACCACTAGGGACTAGTAGATATTGAAAAATAACTAAGAGAAGAAGTGAAAGAATATAAAGGAAGGAAAATAAGTTTCTCGTTGCAACAATATAGGAATGATTCTCTACTGTTCATTTACTGATGTTCCATGCATCCCTGGTGGCTCATATGGTAAAGAATCCGCCTGCAATGCGGAAGACTCGGGTCCAACCCTTGAGTCGGAAAGATCCCCTGGAAAAGGGAATGGCAACCCACTCCAATATTCTTGCCTGGAGAATTCCATGAATGCCTGGTGGGCTACAGTCCATGGGGTCCCAGAGTTGGACACAACTGAGCAACTAACACTATCTTAAATAGAAATGTCTCTTTTTGAGGAGGTGAATCATGAAATTGCAAACATGAAATAATTGTCCCTTAATGAATTTTATTCCTTTAGAGTTTTACTGAAATATAACTTCTATTTCTGCTGTCCCTAAAGCAACACGAAGTCTCTTGTTTTGTTAAAGACAGCTAAGCTGAGGACATTTTGTTCTCTGAATTTCATTGCTACTGTGCTCTTTTTTTTTTTTTTTTTAAAGAAACATGCCAGAGTTAAAAATAACATGGCCACAGGAGAAGCATTAGATAAAACTGCACAGCTGAAAGTAAATTAAAAAAAATAAATAAATTATGAGCACAACATAATGCTAATACCCAGTATCTGTTTCTATACTCTGTGCCATGCCTACAGGTGAAGACCAATCTCTTTTTCAGCCTGGTAGTTCCCCCTGTTCAAATTGGGAAATGAGTCTCCTGTGATGTTACCTAGAAATACCATCACCCTTCACTTAATTATTTTTAAGGCATCTTTTCCCTCCTGAAATGACGTCTGCTGTGTCCTTTGTTACCAATGAGCCATTGAATGACTTGCCATTCTATTATTTCCTGATCAAAGAGGAAACTGTGTATGTCAGGGTGTGTTGCTCTCAAGAAATCATTACAAAAAAACTGGAGCCTATTATACAGAGTGAAGTAAGCCAGAAAGATAAACACCAATACAGTATACTAACACATATATATAGAATTTAGAAAGATGGTAACGATAACCCTATTTGCAAGACAGAAAAAGAGACACAGATGTATAGAACAGACTTTTGGACTCTATGGGAGAATGCGAGGGTGGGATGATCTGAGAGAATAGCATCAAAATATGTATATTATCAAGTGTGAAACCAATCGCCAGTCCAGGTAGGATGCATGAGACAAGTGCTCAGGGCTGGTGCACTGGTATAACCCAGAGGGATGGGATGGGGAGGGAGGTGGGAAGGGGTTTCAGGATGGGGAACACATGTAAATCCATGGCTGATTCATGTCAATGTATGGCAAAAACCACTACAATATTGTAAAGTAATTAGCCTCCAACTAATAAAAATAATTGGGAAAAAATACTCAGAATTAACTGCATTAGAGGATGTTAAATAAATATATCAGATCACACACTGGCCAACTTTTAGACCTGTCTTTCCCCAGTGTTTATGAGAAAAAAAAAAAAAACACTTTTTATATAAGGTCAGACTCATATTTAGGTTTAATAGACAGCAGCCTTCTTACATTTTGAGTTGCACAAAGGAAGATTCATCTTCCAATTACCCCTCATAATTTTCCTTAACTTTGCTATGCTGTCTTGAAAATTTCACATAATCTATTTGGGGTGAAGCACTGAAAGCTAATGTCAAAGTACAAACCATATAAAACATGGGAAATATTTTAAGCCATTATCAAACAATAATTTGCCTTGTATGAGGTTTGATTTCCAAAATGGGGCAGAAGATAAATCTGTATTGATTGGGAAAGAAAGTAAGTCCTATAACTTGGATTAACTGTTGTAAGTGAGGTTTCTGGATGGTGGAAAACAGATTAAAAAAAAAAAAAAAAAGATTAGAGGGAAACCTCTCCTCCTCAACAATCCTGCCTAGGGCTAATCTTAAATGTGCATGTGTTAAAAACAAAGCACAGGCTTAGCTAATTCCCAGGTTTTCTAAATGATCAATGATATTAACCTAAAGGGCACCTAAAGGCCAAAATACTCCAGGGAAAAATAGGTCATAATGAAAGGCTGAAACTGAGTGCTGAGAACACCAGTAAGTGGGATGGGAATTTCCTACCTAATCATAAACCTATCTTTAACCTATAAGAACACATACTTGAGTTTATAACATGTTTGTAAGGGTTATTTTGTAGATATGGCTAATGCACCTTGAGTTGTCAGATTGAACTTCCTGTTCTCTAAGTGGAGATGAGGGTATTTCTGCCTGAGAGCCTTGAGAGTTAGTAAGCATTCTCTCTCTCTTTTTTCTTTTTCTTTTTTAATTGTGGCTAAATATATATAATGCTTCCCGGGCAGCTCAGATGGTAAAGAATCTGCCTGTCAATGCAAGAGACACAGGTTCAATCTCTGGGTTGGGAAGATCCTCTGGGGAAGGGAATGGACCCACTCCAGAATTCTTGCCTGGGAAATTCCATGGACAGAGGAACCTGGCTGGCTACAGTCCATGGAGTTGCAAAAGAGTCAGGCATGGCTTAATGACTAAATAACAACAACAAATATAAATACATAACATACAATTTACCAATTTGACTGCTTTTAAGTGTGCAGCAAGCAACCTCCCATCCCCCTAACACCTAACCATCACCATTCTACTTTCTATTTCTAAATTTGACTGCTCTAGACATTTCATATAAGGTACAGCATTTGTCCTTTTGTGATTGGTTTATTCCACTTACACTAATATCTTCATAGTTCATTCATGTTGTAGCACATATCAAAATTTCATTCCTTTTTAGAGATGAATAATATTCCACTATACATATATAATATATTTTATTCATGCATTCATCTGTTCAAGAACACTTGGGTTGTTTTCACCTTTTGACTATTGTGAATAATGCTGCTATGATTGTGATTGTACAAATATCAGAGTACCCGCTTTCAATTCTTTTAGGGTATAGACTTAGGGATAGGGAGGCCTGGTGTGCTGCAGTCCATGGGGTTGCAAAGAGTTGGATGTAACTTAGTGACTGAACAACAACAACAACATAGACTAAGTGGAATTACTGGATTATATAATAATTCTATGTTTAATTTTTGAGAAACTATCATACCATTTTCCATAGCAACTGTACCATTTTACATTCCCACCAGCAATGCATAAGAGTTATCATTTCTCCGTATCCTCCATATCCATTTCTCTGTACCATTTCTCCAATCCTTCATATTGCCAACACATGATTTTCTGCTTTTGTTGTGGTGGTAGTGGTTGTGCTTGTGGTTGTTTGGTAGTAGTTCTCCAAATGAATTTAAAGTAGCATCTCATCGTGGTTGATTTTAACTCCCCTAATGATTAGTGATGCTCAGCAGCTTTTCATGTACTTATTGGCCATTTGTATATCTTTTCAAGTTCTTTGTCCATTTTTTAAGCATGATGTTTTCTATTCTGTTGTTGAGTTGTAGGATTTATTTATATACTGTAGACATTATCCTCTCATTAGATATATGGTTTTCAAATGTTTTCTGCCACTCTGTGGGTTTCCTTCTCACTGTGTTAATAACGTCCTTTGATGCACCAAGCTTTTAAATTTTGACGAAGTCAATTATCTGTTTTTTCTTTGGTTGCTTGTATTTTGATGCAACATCCAAGAAATAATTGCCAAATCCAAAGTCATGAAGCTTCCCTGTCTTTTCTTCTAAGAGTTTTATAAGTTTTCACTCTTACTTTTATATCTTTGGTCCATTTGAGTTAATTTTTATATATGGCTTGCTCATCATGCACCTTGAGAAAGTTATTTGGGAATATTCTAATGGTTGAGCATTTAGTGTATGTTGGACATTATGTTCAACACCTTATGTCTATGATCTCATTTAATCCCTCAAATTGTCTTATTAGGCAAATATGGTGTATCCCAAGTTTGGAAATGCAGAAAGTATGCAGAAAAGTTAGATAAGTTACCCAGAAACACAAACCTACCTACTAAGTGGAAGAACTGGGATTCAAGTCATTTCTGTTTAACTTCTAAGACCATGCATTTAAGATGTATGATACATTGATAAAATATACATAAATTTAACCATATATATATTTATATGCCTAGATTTTATTTATAATTTTTCAGCTTAATAGTGTTGCAGGATATATCTTGAGACAAGTATGTTGTTTGGCTTTCCCTCACCTCATTTCAGTCAGAAGACCAGAATTTTGTGAAGCAGAAAGAACCTCAGCCATTTGTAAAAGTCTTAATACACAAATAATAATATCAGTGCCCCTAAGTGACAGGTGTGATGGAAAAGTGACATGTAAGTTCAAAGAGAAGAGGAAAAGAGATTCCTGGAAATTCATATCAAAATCATGAAATCCATGTACAAAATGATAGCAGCACCTTTAGGGTGTCATAGCAACTGGATGGGTTGGATGCTTAGTACAACTGGAGAAGTTGAACTTTAGGACTAGGATGTGAGTCTCTTTCATATCCATATGCCACAAATGTGACATTGAAAAAATATAGCCCAAAGACATGAATCAGGCATAAAACTAGCCCTATGGGCAGTAATCAGTAAAAATTGATATGAACAAACACTGTTAAATTTGATGCATAACCCACCAAAGCCTGCAGATACCTAAAACAAAGGCAATGGACACTTCATCTCTACAAATCTCAGTGTTCTCCTATTTAAAATATGAATAATAACTAAATCATAAGACATTGATGAAGATAAAAGACATACAAAACACCTAATGCAGGTCACCTGTAGGTACCATTAATGTTCATACTCTTCCTATCACCTCTTACATCCCTACTGAGTTTGGGCACTCTCATCTTATAGAAAGACAGGGAAACACTGCTACTTTCAATATTCCCAGTCTAAGAATCTATGTAATTAATTCTTTTAGAATGTAGTCTGGGGAGAAAATTTGCTCCTGGAGTGCAGGCATGTTTCCTTTGATCAGACCATGAATATTATATAATTGCTCACACTTCTCTCTCTTTTATTTGCCAAGAAGTTCATTTAAGCCTAATACATACTCACAATGATTATATTCACCTTTGCTAACCTTTCTTCCATATTTAGTATATGTATCTACTTTCATTTTAGCAACAGTATTGCACTGAGTTACATTTTATTACTAGCTTCCTTATGTTATTTTTGGAATAATCAAATACAACTACAGTTTTTTTTTTGTAATAGCACCAATAATAATAAACAAAATGCTATTTGAAATTTTAAAAAAATAGAAATTTAGAATATTAGCAAATTGATTGATTGTTGTTAAAGAAAGGTAACAAAAAGGCATGCAACTTTAGTATCCAGAAATCTGATCCACAATAGTTATGGTTTGATTTTTATTAGTCAAATAACTGACTTTAATATCCCAGATGTCATATTCTACTTGTTGTTGTATTCCTAATTTAAAGTAGCAGTTAGCTCTGGGCCATTCCTTTAGGAAATAAGAGGAAGTGGAATTGCATGATTAGAATATGAAAGTATAAAAGTTATATCTTGCCCTTGGCTTGATTTTTTAAGCACTTGTAAAATCAAATACTTCATAGATAGTACAGGTACCTTATTTTTGTAGATCATATTGTTCAACTTCCTCAATTTGCAGTTGAAAAAATAAAGTCTCAAAAAGGTGAATGTATTACTAAAGACCACATTGCTGATTGGTGATAAAATCAAGGTTAGATTTCATAACCTAAGAATTGGAAGAAAGCCAAAAAGTTCATCCTCTTTATCCTCATAGTACATTTATTCCTATATGGTACATTTCTTACATTAATTCAGCTTTTTAAAATGTGACCAACAAAATGAAATGAAACCATGAGGCTGAAGAAATCAGGCTCTCTGGCTTCAGACTATACTACAAAGCTATAATAACCAAAACAATATGACATTGGCACAAAAACAGATACATAGATCAATGGAATAGGATAGAAAGCCCAGAAATAACCCCCCAACACACCTGTGGTCAATTAATCTATAACAAAGGAGGTAAGACTATACAATGAAGGAAAGACAGACTCTTCAATAAATAGTGCTGGGAAAACTGCACAAGCACATGTTACAAAATGAGATTAGAACATTCTTCAACACCATACACAAAAATAAATTCAAAATGGATTAAAGACCTAAATGTTAAGACCAGATACTATAAAACTCTTAGAGGCAAACATAAGCAGAACACACTTTGACATAAATTGCAACAATATCTTTTCCAAGCCATTTCCTAGAGTAATGGAAATAAACAAATGGGGCATAAGTAAACTTAAAAGTTTTTGTGCAGCAAAGGAAACTATGAACAAAATGAGAAGAAAACCTACACAATGGGAGAAAATATTTGCAAATGATGTGACTGACAAGGGTTTAATCTCCAAAATATACAAACAGCTCATATAACTCAATAACAAAAAAGCAAATAACCCCATCAAAAACTGGATGAAAGACCTAAATAGACATTTCTCAGAGTAAGACAGAGAGATGTCCAACAGGCACATGAAAATATATTTAACATCATAATCATCAAGGAAATGCAAATAAAAACTCTACTGAGGTATCATCCCACACCAATTATAATGACTATCATCAAAAAGCACACAGATAATAAATGCTAGAGAGGGTGTGGAGAAAAAGGAACCCTCATTGGTGGGAATGTAAATTGATACAGTCACTAAGGAGAACAGTAGGCATGTCCTTTAAGAAACTAAAAATGCAGCTATCATATGTTCCAGCAATCTCACTCCTAGGCATATATCCGTGTTGTTGTTCAGTCGCCCAGTTGTGTCCAACTATTTGTGTTCCCATGGACTGCAGCAAAACAGGACTCCCTGTCCCTCACCATCTCCCGAAGTTTGCCCAAGTTTATGTCCATTGCATCGGAAATGCCATTTAGCCATCTCATCTTCTGATGCCCTCTTCTCCTTCTACCCTCAATCTTTCCCAGAAACAGGGGCTTTTCCAATGAGTCAGCTGTTCGCATTATCTATTCACAAAATACTGGAGTTTCAGCTTCAGTATCAGTCCTTCTGACAAATATTCAGGGTCGATTTCTCTCAAGATTGACTCGTTTGAACTCCTTGTTGTCCATGAGACTTTTGGAGTGTTCTCCAGCACTACAGTTAGAAAGCAGCAATTCTTTGGCATTCAGCCTTCTTTATGGTCCAGCCCTCACAGCCCTAGTGACCACTGGGAGACCATAGCCTTGACTATATGAACCTTTGTTGGCAGAATAATGTCTCTGCTTTTCAACACACTGTCTATGTTTGTCATAGTTTTCCCAACAAGAAACAATTGTCTTCTGATTTCATGGCTGGAATCACCAATTGCAGTGATTTTAGAGCCCAATTAGAGAAAATCTGTCACTACTTCCACCTTTTCCACTTCTACTTGCCATGAAATAATGGGGCTGGATGCCATGATCTTAGTTGTTTTAATATTTAGTCTTAAGTCAGCTCTTTCGCTCTCCTCCTTCACCCTCATCAAGGGGCTCTTTAGTTCCTCTTCACTTTCTGCCACTAGAATGATATCATCTGACTATCTGAGGTGGTTGATGTTTCTCCAGCCTATCTTGATTCCAAAATGGTTGTCTGAGGAAGCCTTACAAATAGCTGAGAAAAGAAAAGAAGCTAAAGGTAAAGGAGGAAAGGAAAGCTATATCCATCTGAAAGCAGAGATCCAAAGACTAGCAAGGAGAGATAAGAAAGCCTTTCTAAGTGAACAATCCAAAGAAATAGAGGATGGAATAGGAAATACTAGAGATCTCTTTAAGAAAATCAGAGATATGAAGGTAATATTTCATGCAAAGATGGGCACAATAAAGGAAAAAAAAATAAACAATATGGACCTAACAGATGCAGAAGATAGTAAGAGATGATGAAAATACACAGAACTATACAGAAAAGATCTTAATGGCCTAGATAACCATGATGGTGTGACTGCTCACTTAGAGCCAGCCATCTTGGAATGTGAAGGCAAATGGGCCGTAGGAAGCATTACTACAAACAAAGCTAGGGCAAGTGATAGAATTTCAGGTGAGCTATATCAAATCCTAAAAAATGATGTTGTGAAAGTGCTGCACTCAATATGCCTGTGGATTTGGAAAACTCAGCAGTGGCCAAAGGACTGGAAAATATCAGTTTTCATTCCAATGCCAAAGAAGAGCAGTGTCAAAGAACATTCAAAAAACTGCACAATTGCACTCATTTCACATGCTAGCAAAGTAATGCTCAAAATTCTCCAAGCTAGACTTCAACAGCATGTGAACTGTGAACTTCCAGATGTTCAAGCTGGATTGAGAAAAGACAGAGGAACCAGAGATCAAATTGCCAACATTCGTTGGATCATAGAAAAAGCAAGAGAATTCCAGAAAACAAAACAAAACATCTATTTCTGCTTTATTGACAACACCAAAGCCTTTGACTGTATGGATCACAATAAACTGGAAAATTCTTCAAGAGTTGGGGATACCAGACCACCTTACCTGCCTCCTGAGAAACCTGTATGCAGGTCAAGAAGCAACAGGTGGAATCAGATATGGAGCAACGGACTGGTTACAAATTGGGAAAGGAACGCATCAAGGCTGTATATTGTCACCCTGCTTATTTAACTTATATGCAGTGAAGATCATGCAAAATGGATGAAACACAAACTGGAATCAAGGTTGGCAGGAGAATTATCAACATGCAGAGGACACCACCCTTATGGCAGAAAGTGAAGAGGAACTAAAGAGACTCTTGATGAGGGTGAAAGAAGAGAATGAAAAAGCTGGCTTAAAATGGAATATTCAAAAAACTAAGTTAATGGCATCTGGTCCCATCACTTCATGACAGATAGATGGGGAAACAGGGACAGATTATGTTCTTAGGCTCCAAAATCACTGAAGATGGTGACTGCAGCCATGAAATTAAAAGATGCTTGCTCCTTGGAAGAAAAGCTAAGACAAAACTAGACAGTGTATTAAATAACAAAAAAACTTCACTTTGTCGACAATGGTCCATAGAGACAAAGTTATGTTTTTTCTAGTAGTCATGTACTGATGTGAGTGTTGGACCGTAAAGAAGGCTGAGTGCTGAAGAAGTTATGGTGATGTAAAAGACTCTTGAGAGTTCCTTGCACTGCAAGATCAAGCCAGTCAATCCTAAAGGAAATCAATCCTGAATATTCATTGGAAGGACTGATGCTGAAACTGAAGCTCCAATACTTTGGCCACCCGATGTGAAGAGCTAACTCATTGGAAAAGACCTTGATGCTGGGAAAGACTGAAGGCAGGAGGAGAAGTGGACAACAGAGGACGAGATGGTTGGATGGCATCACTGAATCAATGGACATGAGTTTAAGCAAACTCTGGGAGATGGTGAAGGACAAAGAAGCCTGGTGTGCTGCAGTCCATGAGGTTGCAAAGTGTCAGACATGACTGAGAGACTGAACAACAATCTTGATTCCAGCTTGTAATTCATTCAGCCCGGCCTTTCTCATGATGTGCTCAGCATATATGTTAAACAAACAGGGTGACAGCAGACAGCCCTGTTGTATTCCTTTCTCAATCCTGAACCAATCAGTTTTTCCATACAGGATTCTAACTGTTGCCTCTTGACTCGCATACTGGTTTCTCAGGAGACAGGTAAGATGGTCTGGTATTCGCATCTTTTTAAGAGCTTTCCATAGTTTGTCATGAGCCACATAACCCAAGGCTTTAGTGTAGTCAGTGGAATAGATGTAGATATTTTTCTGGAATTCCCTTGTTTTTTTCTATTATCCAGCAACTTTGAATGTTGGCAATTTTATCTCTGATTCTTTTTCCTTTTTGAATCCAGCTTGGACATCTCAAAGTTCTTGATTCACGTAATGCTGAAGCCTAGCATGAAATATTTTAAACCTGACCTTGCTAGCATGGGAGATGAGTGTAGTTGTTCAATGGTTAGCATATTCTTTAGTACTACTCTTCTTGGGAATTGGGATGAGGATTGACCTTTTCCAGTCCTGTGGCCACTGCTAAGTCTTCCAGATTTGCTGACATATAGAATGCAACACCTTGATGACATTACCCTTTAGAGTTTTGGATAGCTCTATTGGAATTCCATCACATTCACTAGCTTTATTAACAGCATTGCTTCCTAAGGCCCATTTGACTTTGCACTCCAGAATGTCTGGCTCTGGGTGACTGACCATACCATCATAGTAATCCAGTTCATTATGACCTTTTTTTGTACAGTTCTTCTGTGTATTCTGGAACATATTATATGTTCCAGCAATCCCATTCCTAGGCATACTTCCATAGAAAGCCATAATTCAAAAATACATTCACCCCAGTGTTCATTGCAGCACTATAACAATAGACAAGACATGGAAGCAACCTAAATGTCAACAGACAGATGAATGGATAAAGAATATGTGGAACATATATACAACGGAATATTACTCAGCCATAAAAAAGATGGAAATAATGTCATTTTCAGCAATATTGATGACCTAGAGTTTATCATACTAAATGAAGCAAATCATACAAGACAAATACCATATGCTATCACTTATATGTGGGATCTTTAAAAAAATGACACTGATTAATTTATATACAAAATAGAAATAGATTCACAGACAGAGAAAACAAATTTATGTTTACAAAAGAGTACAGAGGGGATAAATTAGGAGTTTGGGATTGACATATACACACTACTATATATAAAATAACCAGCAAGGACCTACTGTATAGAACATAGATCTATACTCAATATTTTGTAATAACCTATAAGGGAAAATAATCTGAAAATAGTATATATGTATATGCATACATACATATATCTGAATCATTTTATTATACACTTGAAACTAACAACACTGTAAATCAACTATACTTCATTTGAAAAAAATTATAAAAAAGTGACATATCTTTTTAAATTCAAAATGAACTCACATAGAACATATCCAAAATGGAATATATGCTATCTCTACTGCCAACTTGGTTCTTTTCAGTATACCATAACTCAGTGAATGGCACAATTGTTCACAAAGTTCTACAAATCAAAAAATTCGTGACTTTCTGGGAAATTTCACTCATATATTCAATCCATCATCAAGTCTTGCTGATTTTACTATTTAAATTAATCCACTATTTTCAATCTTCACTGCCATCACTCTAATCCAAGTGAACATCATTTGTTCCCTGAACTACTGTAATAGCCTCCTAATTGGTCTGTCTTTATCTACCTTACATCCTCACAATGAAGTTAATGCTTTTTTTCCAAAATACAGTGAGCTTTACACACACACACACACACACACACACACACTTAAAACCTTCCATAACTTCCTATTTCCATTAAGACAACAGCAAATTTTTAAATATTTTGTTCAAGGCCCTATATTGTCTAATCCTTAACTACATTTCAACCTTGATTTTGCTCTCTGCTATAACCAACTGGGCTTTCCCATTCATTCATATTCATTATTCTTTTCCCTTCATGGTATCTGTACTTGCTTTTGCATTTTTAAAATCTTTTTTCCTCTTTCTCTAATTGGTATCTAGTCTTCTTCAGAAGTAGGACTCCTCTGTGATTTAATCATATGATACCACACAGTTCTCCTACATGGTGTTTATTACATTTACTTGTGACTGTGATTTGTGATTACCTTTATTTGTCCTTGAATTTTTGCCTCTAGAGCTAGACGTTAAGTTACATATAAGTAGGGATCATTTGTTGTTTTCTTCAGCTTTTACTCCCAGGCACAGCATAGTGCTTAACACATAGTAGGAACTCAAGATTCATTAAATGGATGGATTCATAGATTAATAAATATCCTAGGTGTTAATAATGGCTAGCACCTATTTATGTTACCATGTACTATGTTAAGTACTTTGGATGACTACTTTATTCAGTCATCATAAGAACTCTATGAGGTACTGTTATTATTCTTCTTTTCCAGATGATGGAACTAAGACTTATGATGGTAATAAAAGTATCCAAAGTTACATGATTAGCAATCAACAGAATCACAGTTAAAATTCTGGTGGCAAACAACCTCATTTTACACCTAAAGCAACTAGAGAAAGAACAAACAAAACTCAAAGTTAGTGGAAGGAAATAAATCATAAAGATCAGAGCAGAAATAAATGACAAGGAGATGAAGAAAAAACAATAGAAAAGATCAATGAAACTGGTTCTTTTAAAAGATAAGGAAAATTGATAAACCTTTAGTCAGACTCATCAAGAAAAAAAAAGAGAGCTCAAATAAGTAAAATTAGAAATCAAAAAGAAAACATTAAAACTGACACCACATAAATACAAAGGATCATAAGAACGTACTACAAGAAACTATGTGCCAATAAATTGGAAAAACTTGAAGAAATGGACAAACTTTTAGAAAGATATAACCTTCCAAGACTGAAACAAGAAGAAATAGAAAATATGAACAGACCAATGACAAGTACTGAAATTGAAACTGTGGTTAAAAAAACTTCCAACAAAAGTTCAGGATCAGATGTCTTCACAGGGGAATTCAACCAAACATTTAGAGAAGAGTTAACACCTATCTTTCTGAAACTCTTCCAAAAATGGCAAAGAAAAGAACACTCTTAAGCTCAATCTACAAGGCCACCATCACACTGATATCAAAAGCAGACAGACATACCACAAAAAAGAAAATTATAGGCCAATATCACTCATGAACTTAAACATAATAATCCTTAACAAAATATCAGCAAACTGAATCCAACAACACATTAAAAAGATCATATACATGATCAAATGGTATTTATCCAAGAGAGGCAAGGATTCTTCAATACACACAAATCAGTCACTCAGATGCACCACATTAACAAACTAAATAATAAAATTTATGAGATCATCTAAATAGATGCTGAATAAACTTTTGGCAAAATTCCACACTCCTTTATAGTAAAAACTCTCCAGAAAGTGAGCATAGAGGGAACCTACCTCAATGTAATAAAGGCCATATATGACAAGCCCACAGCAAGCACCATTCTCAACGGTGAAAAACTGAAAGCCTTTCCTCTAAGATTAGGAGCAAGACAAGGATGTCCACTCTCACCGCTTTTTTGCAAAATAGCTTTGGAAATCTTAGCCATGGCAATAAGACAAGAAAAAGAAATAAATATGTCTAAACTGGAAAAGAAGGAGCAATGTGGTCACTGCAGATGACATGATGCTATACATAGACAATCCTAAAGATACCATCAGAAAACTATTTGAGTACATCTGTGAATTCAGTAAAGTTGCAGGATGCAATATTAATATATTGTAATTTATTGCATTTCTATACACTAACAACAAAAGATCAGAACAAGAAATAAAGGAAATAATCCCATTTACCATTGCATCAATATGAATCAAATGCCTAGGTATAAACCTATCCAAGGAGGCAAAAGGCTTGTACTCTGAAACTATAAGATAATAATGAAAGAAATTGAAGATGATGCAAACAGATTGAAAACATATGATGTTCTTAGGTTGTCAATATTTTGAAAATGACTAGACTACCAAGGCAATCTACAGATTCAATGCAATTCTATCAAATTATGAAAATCATTTTTCACAGAACTAGAACAAAAAGTTTTGCAATTTGTATGGAAGCACAAAAGACCCAAAATAGCCAAACAATCTGAAGAAAGAAAGAAAAATGGAGCTAAAGGAATCAGGCTCCCTGACTTCAGATTATATCACAAAGATACAGTAATTAAAACAGTATGGTACTGGCACATAAACAGAAATATAGACCAATTAAACAGGATAGGAAGCCCAGAGATAATCCCATGCACCTGTTCAGTCAAAAAATCATGTCCAACTCTTTGTGACCCCATGGACTTCTCTGTACTTCACTATCTCCTAGAGTTTGCTCAAACTCATGTCCACTGAGTCAGTGATCCAACCATCTCATCCTCTGTCACCCTTTCTCCTCCTGCTCTCAGTTTTTCCCAACATCAGGGTCTTTTCCAATGAGTCACATCTTTACATCAGGTGGCCAAAGTATTGGAGCTTCAGCTTCAGCAACAATCCTTCCACAATGAATATTCAAGGTTGATTTCCATTAGGATTGATTGGGTTGATCTTCTTGCTGTCTAAGTGACTCTCAAGAGCCTTCTCCAGCACCATAATCCCAAAGCATCAGTTCCTCAGCATTCAACCTTCTTAACAGACGAACTCTCACATCTGTACATCATGACTACTGAAAAAAGCATAGCTTTGACTATACAGAGCTTTGTTGGCAAACTGATGTCTCTCCTTTTTAAAACACTGTCTAGTTTTGTCATAGCTTTCCTTCCAGGGAGCAAATGTCTTAATTTCCTGGTTGCAATCACTATTTGCAGTGATTTTGGAGCCCAAGAAAATAAAATTCACCACTTTTTTCTCATTTATTTGCCATGAATTAATGGGACCAGATGCCATGATCTTAGTTGTTTCAATATCAAGTTTTAAATCAGAGTTTTCACTCTCCTCTTTCACCCTCATCAAGGGACTCTTTAGCTCCTCTCTGCTTTCTGCCATTAGAGTGGTATCATCTGCATATCTGAGGTTGTTGATATTTCTCCTGGCATTTTTGATTCCAGCATGTGACTCATCCGGCCTGACACTGTAAATGATGTACTCTACATATAAGTTAAATAACCAGGGTGCCAATATACAGCCTTGATATACTCCTTTCCCAATTTTGAACCAGTCTATTGTTCCGTGTCTGGTTCTGTTGCTTCTTGACCTGAATACTGCTTTCTCAAGAGACAGATAATGTGGTCTGGAATTCCCATCTTTTTAAGAATTTTCCACAGATTTGTGATACACATAGTCAAAAGTTTTAACATTCTGATAAAGCGTGGTCCACTGGAGAAGGAAATGGCAAACCACTCCTGTATTCTTGCCTTGAGAAACCCACGAACAGTAAAAGGAAAAAAAGATATGACACCAGAAGTTGAGCCCTCCAGGTTGGTAGGTGTCCAATATACTACTGAGGAAGAGTGGAAAAATAGTTCCAGAAAGAATGAAGAGTCTGGGCTAAAGCAGAAACGATACTCTGTTGTGGAGGTGTCTGGTGGTAAAGTCAAGTCCGATGCTACAAAGAACAATGTTGCATAGGAACCTGGAATGTTAGGTCCATGAGTCAAGGTAAACTGGACCTGGTCCAGCAGGAGATGTAGTTAACTAATCTGTGACAAAAGAGGCAAGAATATACAATAAAGAAAAGACAGTCTCTTCATTAATGTATGCTGGGAAAACTAAATAGCTGCATGTAAAAGGGTGAAATTAGAATACTCCCTAACACCACACACAAAAATAAACTAAAGTTTATTTAAGACCTAAATGTAAGGCTGGATACAATAAAATTCTTAGAGGAAAGCATAAGGTGGAACGTTTTCTTGTATAAATGGAAGCAATATATTTTTTGATCCACCTTCTAGAGTAATGAAAGTAAAAATAAACAAATGAGACCTAACTAAACTTAAAAGCTTTTGCACAACAAAGGAAATCATAAACAAAATGGAAAGACAACCCACAGAATGGGAGAAAATATTTGCAAATAAAGTGATTGACATGGGATTAATCTCCAAAATATACAAACAGCTCATGCAGCTCAATTTAAAAAAATCCAATCAAAAAAATGAGCAGAAAATCTAAATAGACATTTGTCCATCGAAGATGGATGACCAAAAAACACATGAAAGGATGCTTGATCACTAATAGTTAGAGAAATGTAAATCAAGACTATAATGAGGTATAACCTCACACTAATCAGAATGGCCATCATCAAAAAATCTACAAGCAATAAATGTTAGAGAGGGTGTGGAGAAAAGGGAACCCTTCTACACTGTTGGTGGTCATGTAAATTGGTGAAAACACTATGGAGAATAGTATGGAGGTTCCTAAAAAACTAAAAATAGAACTACCATATAATCCAGAAATCCCACTCCTTGGCATATACCCAGAAAAATAACATACTTCCAAAGAATACATTCACCCTAATGTTCATTGCACCACTATTTACAATAGCCAAGATAAGGAAGCAACCTATTAATAAATGCCCATTAATAGACAAATGAATAAATATGTGCTACATGTATGCAATATAATACTATTCAGTTACAAAGAAAGAATGAAATATGCCATTTGCAGCAACATGGATGGATGTAGACATTGTCATACTGAGTGAGTGACATCAGACAGAGAAAGACAAGTATCATATGAAATCACTTATATGTGGAATCTAAAAATTGGCACAAATGAACTTCTCTAAAAAACAGAAATAGAGTCACCTATGTAGAAAAAAATCTTAAGATTACCATTGGGGAAAGGGAGGAAGGATAAATTGGGAAATTGGAATTGACATATACACACTACTATATATAAAATAGTACATATATACATATACACACTATTATATATGTGTAGCATAGGGAACTCTCCTCAATACTCTGTAATGGCTTATATAGAAAAGAATCTAAAAAAATAGTGGATATGTTGTGTATGTGTAACTGATTCAATTTGTTGTACACCTGAAACTAACAAAACATTGAAAATCAACTATGCTCTAATAAATAAAATTTCTGGTGACATGACTTTAATCACTATACTAAACTGTCTTCAACAATATAAAATATAAAAATTTGTAACATATATTTCCTATCAATAGTCTATTGATAAATTATTTTATAGGCCTTCCTTGAATGATGAGAGGCATGGTGAGTTGTTAAGTCAGAAAACATTTATGTTTTCTGTGGATATGTAAGTAATTAATAATAGAATTGAAATCCCAAACAGTGCTTTTCTGGTTATATGATGAAAGCCAAAAAATAAATTTCTAACGACAGAATGTCAGACACTATTACAAGATAATGTATCACCAGAATGCTGGTGGAAAATAGCACTGATAATCTTGAACTAATCTGTAATTAAATCATTTCAGGGATTTTAATAAAGGGCCTACTTGCAAAGTGATAAGCATGTCATACAAAAGTCCAAAGAGATGGTGCAGGATTCTAGGATTTGTAACATTGAGTTAGGGGTGAAAGTGTCAGTTACCTCCTTAGATCTGAAAGGGCAAAGGAGAAGAACAGAGACAGAGGGAACTGTGTGGGGAAAGAATCCTGATAGGAGCTGTGACCTTAATCAAGGGTACACCTAGCCCATGGAATTAGAGGGTGAAAGACAAGAGGGTAAGTTTGCCACCTTCATTCTCCTCACACCTGCTAGTCTTCTACGAGTACTCCCCATTAATCAAGCCTAGTCCAAAGCTAGAAGACAAGGGGGCTCTGTTTATATGATTCTTGTAAGTAAGTTTCCTGGAACACAAGGCAGGGTAGAGGATGAGTGCAAAGGACGAATGGAAGATATCCAGAACAGGTGGTCGTGTAAAAAAAAAAATTAAATTTCTATAGCATCTATTCACATCATTCTTTTGCTCATGTAAGGCCAACTCTGCTTCTCAGTAGTGCCAATAAGAAAAAGAATATATAAAAGAGGGTCATGGTTTGGGATTTAATTTGTTTGTTTCAATAAATACCCCACTAAAATTCCATACTTTCTTAGTCTTTAAGACATATACCATGTCACACTTATTTGAACTCTTGGAAGATGAGTGAAGCCTCAAGCTTCTCATCAGAAAGGTGCTATTAAAATTCAAGGCATTGGACTAGCATCATTAAAATGATGCCTCTGGCCTCCACTCTCATTTCTGACCCAATGTGCATTGAATAAATAAGTAAAACTAGTGCTCCACCTGGTTCCCCTTATATTTGTATGTTGTGGAGTAGCTCTAATATTATGTAATGCTTTTCTTATGCAGAGTTAGAACACAAATGAAGTTTCAACCTCCACCATTTTGTCATACACAGAAGGTCACTTTCTTATTTGCTGAGCATAGTAGAACTGGCATGGCATAAATTAAATTGGCTGATGCTTTTTGATACCCTGTTAGATCACACTATATTATAAGTGCCAATTTCAACACTTGGAGAATGAGAAAGTATATTATAAAATATTAATGAAAGTTACACACCTTAAATCTCCAATCTCCAAATGAATATTTACTCCAGGTCTTCACATGCTGTGATCTGAGCATTCCATCTTGATTAGTTCTCAGTTTTTTTCTGCTGAATTTTATATTGCTGAAATTAATAATGCCAATAATTATATAATCAAGCAGGGATACTAATAATGGCTGTCAGGCATAATGTTTTTAGAAGGCTGACGAGAAAAGATGAGGATATAAGACAAAGGATATAAAACTATTACAATCTAGACTAAAAGGAAACTGAACATGGTTTTAGAAATTATTTCAAGTGAGGGAGTTTTGAGGAAAAGAATTTCAAAAGCCAAAACATTTTCCATCAGTTAATCTTAGTAGTGAAAGTTTAATTATATCTAATTTTACTTTGTTGAGCACTGGACATTTCATTTACATCTAAAACTAATTCTTAAGAAAGATTGTTTCAGAATCAGAAGATATGCTTTCTTTATGTAATTATCTATAAAATTAATATTTGCTTATTTTGGCTACCTTTCTAGTGAATAGAGCATAAAACAATAAAATAATGATGAACATAATTATTTAGGAATTAGACACTCTGAAGTTTATGTCATTTGCTAACTCTTTGACATTTCAAATTATTTAACTAATTTAAGCTTCACCTCAGATATGCAGATGACACCACCCTTATGGCAGAAAGTGAAGAGGAACTAAAAAGCCTCTTGATGGAAGTGAAAGAGGAGACTGAAAAAGTTGGCTTAAAGCTTAACATTCAGAAAACTAAGATCATGATATCTGGTCCCATCACTTCATGGGAAATAGATGGGGAAACAGTGTCAGACTTTTTTTGGGCTCCAAAATCACTGCAGATGATGATTGCAGCCATGAAATTAAAAGACACTTTCTCCTTGGAAGGAAAGTTATGACCAACCTAGATAGCACTTTAAAAAGTAGAGACATTACTTTGCCAACAATGGTCCGTCTAGTCAAGGCTATGGTTTTTCCAGTAGTCATGTATGGATGTGAGAGTTAGACTGTGAAGAAAGCTGAGCATCGAAAAACTGATGCTTTTGAACTGTGGTGTTGGAGAAGACTCTTGAGAGTCCCTTGGACTGCACAGAGATCCAACCAGTCCATCCTGAAGGACATAAGTCCTGGGTGTTCATTGGAAGGACTGATGCTGAAGCTGAAACTCCAATACTTTGGCCACCTGATGCGAAGAGTTGACTCATTGGAAAAGACCCTGATGCTGGGAGGGATTGGGGGCAGGAGGGGAAGGCGACGACAGAGGATGGGATGGTTGGATGGTATCACCAACTCGATGGACAGGAATTTGAATAAATTCCACAAGTTGGTGATGGACAGGGAGGCCTGGCATGCTGCGATTCATGGGGTCACAAAGAGTTGGACACAACTGAGTGACTGAACTGAACTGAAGCTTCTGTTTCCTTATATGTACCATTAGGATGACTATACTTACCTCCTTACAATGTAATACTGATTAGGAGAGACAAGATACATAAAATGCTTAACCCAGTGTCTGGCACATAGCAAGTACTCACTAAGTAATAATTGGCTATTTTCATATTTTGATATGTACATTGACTTAGACCCTAGAATCACTTTATGAGTAGAAAGAATAATGACTTTTTTTGTGTTTTGATTTAATGGATATTGGGAAATCTCCTAGACCCAAAATATTTTTCTATACTGATATCACATTGCCAGAAATTTCAACAAAGTAATTTGTTTTTGAATAATTCTTCTGTAATCATATTTTAAAATATCAGTAAGGATAACATGTTACAATATTATTGAGTACTGCTTCCCTGGTACCCCATTCAGTAAAGAATCTGCCTACAGTGCAGGAGACCTGAGTTTGATCCCTGGATCAGGAAGATCCCCTGGAGAAGGAAATGGCAAACCACTCCAGTATTCTTGTTGGAAAATCCCATGGACAGAGGAGCCTGGTGGGTTACAGTTCATGGGGTCACAACAGTCAGACATGACTTAGTGACTAAACCAACACAACCACTTCTCCAAAAGGAGGCACCTTAAGATAAGGAGAAGGCAAAAGTATTAGAAGTAGAGGACTAAAGCACAGTGCCTGTTTCACTGGTCTCCCTAGGAGTAGGATTTCCTTTTAGTTCACCAGACAGTGAATAGTTGATTCTAAGGCCAGAGGATGATTAAGACTCCGGGTGGGATGAGATATTCTGGTCCCTTTCTGGAGGGTTTGGTTTCCTCCAGACGGTATAAGAAAGGGCTACATAATACCTGAAGCTAGACTCCCAGTTATTCATTTAAAACAGCTGATTGCAATCCTCAATTTTCTTACCATCCACCCATCTAGTGTATGTATGTATGTATATATACATGCATACATATATGTATATATATGTATGATCTATATGTAGAAAAGTATAAAACACTGATAAAAAATCGAATAAGATCTAAATAAGTGGAAAAATATACCATGTAGATGGGATGGAAGATTCCAGATTGTTAAGATGTTATTTCTCTCCAATTTCTCAATAGGTTCCACACAATCTCAATAGAAATCTCCACAACTTTTTTTTTTTTTAATGACAAGCTGAATCTAAAATTTACATGGGAATTCAAAGGTAGTGGGATAGTAAAAAAAATTCTAATAAGTAGGAAAAATTGGCGTAATTCACATTACTTAATTTCAAGACTTGCTATAAAGCTATCATAATCAAGACATTGTGGTATTGGTAAAAGGATACATGTAGATCAATTGAATAAAATAAAGATTCCAGAAACAGAAACACAAATAAACTGATTTTTGAAATAGATGCAAAGAAACTCAGTGGGAAAAGAGCAGTCTTTTTAACAAGTGGTATTAATAAATTGGAGGACCATGTGGAAAAAAATTCCTACAACTATACCTTATACCTTTTGAAAAATTAACTCAAAGTGAATCAAAGACATAATTACAAAAATAAAAGAATATAAAGCTTCTAGGATAAAATCTACATGGCCCTCTATTTGGCAATGAACTTTTATACACAGCAAAAGTGTGACCTATGAAGGAAAAACCTCATCATATTGGACTTTATCAAATCTAAAAGCTTTGATTTGAAAAATATGTTGTTAAGAAAATGACAAGACCAGGGAGGGAAAGACTAGGAGAAAATATTTTCAAATTATGTATCTGATGAAAACAATCAAATTTGTGTCCAGAATATACAAATAACTCTTAAAACTCAATAATAAGGGAAATAAATAAAACGATGAATGAAAGATCTAAACAAAGATATCTAATGACAAATAAATATATGAAAATATGCTCAATTTCATATGTCATTAGATAAATGCAAATTAAAAAATATAACCGATAATACCAAATACTCACAAAATTGTGGAGTAAGAGAAATTCTCATCCATTGAGGGGGGGAATGAGAAGTGGGACAGCCACTTTGAGTACATTCTGGTAGTTACTCATGCAGTAAAAACATCAATTACACCCCTAAGTATTTACTCAAGTGAACAAAATACTTATATTCATACAAAAACCTGTACATAAATGTTTATAGCAGCTTTATTCTTGATCACCAAAAACTGGAAGCAACCTAGATGCCTGTTTTTTACTTTAATAGGTGAATGGAAAAGCAAATTGTGGAACAATTATAAAGAGCATATTATTCAGTAAAAATAAAAAAGAATTAAGTATTAATTCATGCAATAACATGAATAAAACAAATGCAGTTTATTAAGTGTGAAAAGTCAGATCTAAAAGGCTACATATTAAATGATTCCATTCATATGACACTCTGGAAAAGGCAAAAATATAGAGACAGAAGACAAACATGGTTTCCAGGGGTTTGGAAGGGGAGTGGTCAATTACAAGGGAATGCACAGGAGATTCATTAGGGTAATAGAATTTTTCTGTGAGGTACTGCTGTAGTAGATACATAACACTAGTATTTGTCAAGCCACAAAGTACTTTACATCACAGAGTAAACTTCAGTGAATGCAAAAAAGAAAGAAAAAGAAAAAAAGCAGTAGGTCAGGGATCCAGGATGAAATGCAGAATCTAACTGTCTCAAAACAGCATGACTTCACTGAAGGGAATGGGGGGAAAAGCTGACCTACTTAAATTTTGAAACTAGTGATTTGACTAGAAACTTAAAGGCTAAATACAAAAAGACTTATACATAAATGTTGTACTCCTGTTGGTAAAGTTGTTTCTCATAGAAGTACAGGTTAAAAATTCTGAAACTACTTTACATGAACATTGGAATTGAAACTAATAAGTAAGTGGAAAGCTCATGATAGGAGCTAGGTACTTTATGGTTGGAGAGGGAAGATAAGCAAGGGGAGAAAGGCCAGAATGGACCATATACTATTGCACCGTGATCAAAGATATCAGCATGATTATGTATATAGCTTAATGTAGATACAGATGAAGAGATATGGAAATAATTATAGATAGGTGTGGGTAAGCAAGTGTTGGTATACACACATGTATTTCCCAAATCTGTCAACTGAGAGGACTTGGAAAAATTACCCCAGTAGCATTGAGCACAGCAGCACTCTAAGTTAGCATATCTAACTTAGAGCAGCACTAAGTTAGGAGGTACCATCCCTCCAATAAAAGAAAAGCATATCTAACTTAGTTAGGAGGTACCTTCCCTCCAATAAAAGAAAATCAAGGCTCCTAGAAAAATTATTAGAGCTAGGGTAGGAAATATATTCAATGAAAATGAGCCTGGAACATCTTGTAGGATCAGAAAGTAAGGTAGTATTCAGAAAGTAGACTAGTGTTCAGAAAATAAAAGTATAAAGGAATATCAAAGGGACACAGGAGTCAACCTAAAATATGTCCTAATAACTGAAGCTGGAACAATCTGTACAACATAGGACATACTATAATATCTGATTATAATGCAAATAATAAAATAAATCTCACAAGTTTATATTGATATAAATGATTGAAAAAAAAAATAAATGTGGGAGTAGTGGGAACAGTTCTTCACAGAAAAGTTTCAAATAATTTTTCCTTCCAAGAAGTAGAGCTTAATCATTCTCCTCCCATTGCATGTGCGTCTTGTTTGGTGACTTTTTTTCTAAAGAGAGTATAGGCACATAGATGAGATGATGAATGACAGATATCAGTCACCAATAAATTCCTAGATTCTGTTAAAATAAACAAAGAGTAGAGTATAAAAGTGGGGGAAAAAAGCAAATGCTTTTAAGAAACCTGAAGAACACTAATTAGAGCAGGATATTATGCTTAAAATCATCAGTAATAAATCATGTTGATATTATGTATACCTGAGGTGGTGTGATAAAAATATCACTTTACCTGTGTGGTATTATATCTCCACTCAAAAAAAAAAAAATCACTCCAGTCTAACACTGAGAAAAATAACAAACAAATTAAAATTGAGATGTTTTTCTACAAAATACACGATGAGTATTCTTTAAAACTATCAAGTTAATCAAAAACAAGGAAAGTCTGAGAAACTCTCACAGCCAAAGAGCTTAAAGAGATGTAATGACTAAACATGATGTGGTTTCCTGGATGGCAGTTTCTGGAACAGAAAGAAGACATTAGATAAATCTAAGGGCATCTGCACAAAGTATAGACTTTATATAGTAATAGTTCATCAACAATGGTTTGTTAGTTGTGGCAAATGTACCATACCAGTGTAAGAGGCTAGTAACAGGAGAAATTAGGCCTGGGGTTTATATTAATATAAACTCTCTATACTATCTTTGACACTTTTCTGTTTATCTAAAACTACCCCTAAAAATTTAATTTTATCCTATTCTTAGAAATTAATTAGATAAACTAGAGACTCCCTATTTCTGGTTCAGCATGCAAGAAGTTTAAAAGTCACCACTCAATCCTAGCAACAAATAAAAAGTTGAACAAACTGAAAAAACAACTCTTTTTATGTTCACCAAAACATGAGGTCACAGGGCAAACAAATGTACCAAAATTGGAGAGACAAACAGGCAGATACAGAGAATCATAATTTATAGAGCAGAAATCCATGAGCAGGAACTTCTATGGGAACCAACGCCAGGTAGGAAAACCTGAACTGTAATTGACAAATGGCTAGAGGCTTAATGTGGACAGCTCTGAGAGTTAAAACTCTAGGAAGATACAGTCATAGAAGGGCCTATAAAGTTTTGTTAGATTTACCTAGAGGAGTTCTTCCAGGTCCTTACAGTGAATACAGGAGAAAAATTCCCTCATATTTCTGGCTGTAAGAGGGGAAAACGAATCATTTTGAAATATGGTAGAGTTTTCTTCTTAACATGGCATGCCCCAAGTAGAGACTATTTTAACAGAGCATAATTTGCTGGGCTTCTATCAGGAAAGAAGTTCAGTTTTGGAAAACTTAACTCTAGCTATCTTAGCCTATTACATGGGAGAAAGGAAACACCCAAATCCAGTCCCCATCCTGTCCTACCTAATGGTGGGAATGAAGGACTGAGAACAGTGGTAAATTTCACAGTTCAGGGGCACTTGAAACTAATATAATGTTGTCAGTCAACTGTACCTCAATAAAAAAGAAGAGGAAAAAACCATGATTATTACGCTAAGGGCTATAATGTATAAGAGTAGAGAGCATATAAGAACAGTTGAAAAATCTAAACAGAAACATGGAATTCTAAGAATCAAAAAGAAATTCTATATATCAAAAACACTGTAACAGATATGAAGAATGTCTTTGATGGGCATATTAGTAGACCAAACACAGCTGAGGAAAAATCTGAACTTGAGGATGTTTTAATAAAAGAATTCCCAAACTGAACAGCAATGAAAATAAAGACTGAAAAAAAAATGTCCAAGGACTGTGGGATAACTACTAAAGGTGTAACATATGCATAATGGAAATACCAGAAGAAGAAAAAAAGCAAAGGAACAAAATAAATATTCAAAACAATCATGACTGAGAATTTTCCCAAAATTAATATCAGACACCAAACCACAGATATAGGAAGCTTAGAGAAAGTCCCACAGGATAAATTCCAAAAATCATATATAATTAGGCATATCATATGCAAATTTCAAAAAAATAAAAACCAAAGATAGAAAATACTGAAAGAATCTACAGGGTAAAAATACCTTCCTTGTAGAGGAGAAAATATAAGAATTACAATGAACTTTTCAGAAACCATGGAAGCAAGAAGAGAGTGGAGTGGAATATTAAAAGAGTTGAGAGAAAACATTACCAACTTAGAAACCTATATTCAGTGAGAAAATTTCTCAGATAAACAAAAACTTTCTTAGAGAAACAAACAAGGGAATTTATTGACAAAATGGGACTTCTCAGGTAGTGCTAGTGATAAGAACTCACATGCCAATGCAGGAGATTCAGGAGATGTGGATTCAATCCTTAGTTGGGAAGACCCCCTGGAGAAGGGCATGGCAACTCACTCCAGTATTCTTGTCTGGAGAATCCCATGGACAGAAGACACAGTTCATAGGGTCACAAGGAGTTGGACACACTGAAGCGACTTAGCACACATGCACACACTGACAAAATACCTGCTTTGAAAGAAAAATTAAAAGAAGTTATAGGTACAAAACTTGGATCTACATAAGAAAGGAAGACCCACAAAGAAGGAATAAGTAAAGATAAAACAAAAACATTTACTTTTAATTCTTTATTGATCTAACAGATAATAATTTGTCCAAAATGACAACAGCAACAATGTATTTGATTTTATATACACACACATATATATAATTAAGTATGCCTATGTATGAGTGAAATGAATGATAACAATGATACAAAGAACAAGATGGAGGAAATAGGAATACTTTGTACTTTCATCACCTTTGAAGTATTATAGCATAATTTAGAAGCAAATTTCTGTTATTTGCAAATGGATATTGCAATTGAAAGAAAATCACTAAAAAAGTTTTTTAAAAGTATAATTGATATGCTTAGCAAGGAGAGAAAATGCAATCACAAAGAAAAGTCCATTAATGCTACAAAAGGTACAAAAGTGTGGAAAACAAATAGGAATAGAGAAAAAAGACAGGCAATCAATAAAGATAGCAATAAATCTGCTATTAATTCAAGTATATCAAGAATCGCTTTAGTTTTTGCTCTGAAGTCTCCTGCTGGCCTGGGGGCTCCCTTGGTTGATCATCTTTGTGAGCCCAACCCTGGCATGGGCTCTGACACCCCCAAACCCACACCTACTGTTGAATTTCCCTCATTTGGAGTGCAGGTTGAGAGGTACAGGGAGATCAAGCCCTGAGCCTTTGGAGTGGGAGCACTTACTCAAGACCCTAGGCTACCAGAGAACCAACCCTAGGGAGTATCAAACAGTGAAAAATAACACAAAATAAGCCACTGGAAGTCAAGACCCAGCATCACTCAACCACCAGGAGCACCCTGTGCAGGATGCCTCATCTAAACAACAATCAACACAAAAATACAAACCCAATCATCAGCAGACAGTATTACCACATCACTCAGCCTTGCCCATCAGGGGAAAAACAAACAAACAAACAAACAGACAGAAACTCATCACAAATCTCACCCTATAGGAAGCTTACATAAACCACTGGACCAACCTTAGGAAGGCAGAAACCAAAAGGAAAAAAGAATTCAACCTTGAAGCCTGGGAAAAGGAGACCTCAAACACAATAAGTTAAAAAAGAAAAGAAAAGGCAGAGAAATACTACACGAATGAAAGAACAAACTAGAAACACAGAAATCCAAGTAATGGAGGAAATAGGCAAAATCCCTGAGAAATAATTTAGAAAAATGACAGTAAGGATGATCAAAACCTTGAAAACAAAATGGAGAAAATGCAAGAATAAATTTAAAAAGACCTGTAAGAATTAAAGAATAAAAATATAGACACAAACGACACAATTACTGAAATTAAAACTACCTCTATAAGGAATCAATAGCAGAATATCTGAAGCAGAAGAACGAATCAGTGAACTGGAAGATAAAATGGTGGAAATAACTTCTGAAAAGCAGAATAAAGTAAAACCAATAAAAATAACAGAGGATGGTCTCAGAGACCTCTGGGACAGTATCAAACACACCAACATTCGAATAATAGGTGATCCAGAAGAAGACGAGAAAAAGAAAGGATATGAAGAAAAGTTTTGAAGAGATTATAGTTGAAAATTTCCCCAAAATGGGAAAGGAAATAGTGAATCAAGCCTAAGAGGCACAAAGAGTCCCATACAGGATAAATCCAAGGAGAAACATGCCAACACACATACTAATCAAACTAGCAAAGAATAAACACAAAGAAAGAATATTAAAAGCAGCAAGGGAGAAGCAACAAGTAATATACAAGGGAAATCCCATGCACTTAACAGCTTATCTTTCAGCAGAAACCCTGTAGGCCAAAGGGGAATGGCAGATATATTTAAAGTATTGAAAGGGAAAAATCTACAACCAAAATTACTGTACCTGGCAAGGGTTTCATTCAAAACTGATGCAGAAATAAAAAATTTTCAAACAAGCAAAAGTTAACAGAATTCAGTACCACCAAACCAGCTTTACAACAAATGTTAAATGGACTTCTATAGTCAAGAAACACAACAGAAGAAAAAAAGATATAAAAAATCAACCCCAAACAATTAAGAAAATGGCAATAGGAACATATATATCAATAATTACTTTGAATGTAAATGGATTAAATGGTTCAACCAAAAGACACAGATGGCTGAAAGGATACAAAAACAAGACCCATTTATATGCTGTCTACAAGAAACCCACTTCAGACCTCAAGACACATACAGACTGAAAGTGAGAGGATAGAAAAATATGTTCCATGCAAATGGGAAGCAAAAGAAAGCTGGATTAGCAATCATCATATCACACAAAATAGACCTTAAAATAAAGATTACAAGAGATAAGAAAGGACACTACATAATGATCAAGAGATCAACCCTAAAGGAAGACATAACAATTGTAACTATCTGTGCATCCAACATAGGAGCACCTCAATACATAAGACAAACACTAACAGACATAAAAGGAAAAATTGACAGTAACACAATAATAATAGGAGACTTTAACACCACACTCACACCAATGGACAGATCATCAAAACAGAAAATTATACTTTTCTAAGAATTTGTCCATTTCATCCAAGTTGTCCATTTTATTGGCATAGAGCTGCTGGTAGTAGTCTCTTATGATCCTTTGTATTTCAGTGTTGTCTGTTGTGATCTCTCCATTTTCATTTCTAATTTTGTTAATTTGGTTCTTCTCTCTTTGTTTCTTAATGAGTCTTGCTAATGGTTTGTCAATTTTGTTTATTTTTTCAAAAAACCAGCTTTTAGCTTTGTTGATTTTTGCTATGGTCTCTTTAGTTTCTATTGCATTTATTTCTGCCTTAATTTTTAAGATTTCTTTCCTTCTGCTAACTCTGGGGTTCTTCATTTCTTCCTTCTCTAATTGCTTTAGGTGTAGAGTTAGGTTATTTATTTGGCTTTTTTCTTGTTTCTTGATGTAAGCCTGTAATGCTATGAACCTTCCCCTTAGCACTGCTTTTACAGTGTCCCATAGGTTTTGGGTTGTTGTGTTTTCATTTTCATTCATTTCTATACATATTTTGATTTCTTTTTTGATTTCTTGATCTTAACAGACCCATCACAGGCAAGGAAATCGAAACTGTAATCAAAAATCTTCCAGCAAACAAAAGCCCAGGACCAGATGGCTTCACAGCTGAATTCTACCAAAAATTTAGAGAAGAGCTAACACCTACCTTACTCAAACTCTTCCAGAAAATTGCAGAAGAAGGTAAACTTCCAAACTCATTCTATGAGGCCACCATCACCCTAATTCCAAAACCTGACAAAGATGCCACAAAAAAAGAAAACTACAGGCCAATATCACTGATGAACATAGATGCAAAAATCCTTAACAAAATTCTAGCAAACAGAATCCAACAACATATTAAAAAAATCATACACCACGATCAAGTGGGCTTTATCCCAGGAATGCAAGGATTCTTCAATATCCGCAAATCAATCAATGTAATACACCACATTAACAAATTGAAAGATAAAAATCATATGATTATCTCAATAGATGCAGAGAAAGCCTTTGACAAAATTCAACACTCATTTATGATTAAAACTCTCCAAAAAGCAGGAATAGAAGGAACATACCTCAACATAATAAAAGCTATATATGACAAACCCACAGCAAGCATCACCCTCAATGGTGAAAAATTGAAAGCATTTCCCCTGAAATCAGGAACAAGACAAGGGTGCCCACTCTCACCACTACTGTTCAACATAGTGTTGGAAGTTTTGGCCACAGCAATCAGAGCAGAAAAAGAAGTAAAAGGAATCCAGATAGGAAAAGAAGAAGTGAAACTCTCACTGTTTGCAGATGACATGATCCTCTACATAGAAAACCCTAAAGACTCTACGAGAAAATTACTAGAACTAATCAATGAATATAGTAAAGTTGCAGGATATAAAATTAACACACAGAAATCCCTTGCATTCCTATATACTAACAATGAAAAAATAGAAAGAGAAATTAAGGAAACAATACCATTCACCATTGCAACAAAAAGAATAAAATACTTAGGAGTATATCTACCTAAAGAAACAAAAGACCTATACATAGAAAACTATAAAACACTGATGAAAGAAATCAAAGAGGACACAAACAGATGGAGAAACATACCGTGTTCATGGATTGGAAGAATCAATATTGTCAAAATGGCTATTCTACCCAAAGCAATCTATAGATTCAATGCAATCCCTATCAAGCTACCAACGGTATTTTTCACAGAACTAGACCAAAGAATTTCACAATTTGTATGGAAATACAAAAAACCTCGAATAGCCAAAGTAATCTTGAGAAAGAAGAATGGAACTGGAGGAATCAACCTGCCTGACTTCAGACTCTACTACAAAGCCACAGTCATCAAGACAGTGTGGTACTGGCACAAAGACAGAAATATAGACCAATGGAACAGAATAGAAAGCCCAGAGATAAATCCACGAACCTATGGACACCTTATCTTTGACAAAGGAGGCAAGGATATACAATGGAAAAAAGACAACCTCTTTAACAAGTGGTGCTGGGAAAACTGGTCAACCACTTGCAAAAGAATGAAACTAGAACACTTTCTAACACCATACACAAAAATAAACTCAAAATGGATTAAAGATCTAAATGTAAGACCAGAAACTATAAAACTCCTAGAGGAGAACATAGGCAAAACACTCTCCGACATAAATCACAGCAAGATCCTCTATGACCCACCTCCCAGAATATTGGAAATAAAAGCAAAACTAAACAAATGGGATCTAATGAAACTTAAAAGCTTTTGCACTACAAAAGAAACTATAAGTAAGGTGAAAAGACAGCCGTCAGATTGGGAGAAAATAATAGCAAATGAAGAAACAGACAAAGGATTAATCTCAAAAATATACAAGCAACTCCTGCAGCTCAATTCCAGAAAAATAAATGACCCAATCAAAAAGTGGGCCAAAGAACTAAACAGACATTTCTCCAAAGAAGACATACAGATGGCTAACAAACACATGAAAAGGTGCTCAACATCACTCATTATTAGAGAAATGCAAATCAAAACCACAATGAGGTACCATTACACACCAGTCAGGATGGCTGCTATCCAAAAGTCTACAAGCAATAAATGCTGGAGAGGGTGTGGAGAAAAGGGAACCCTCTTACACTGTTGGTGGGAATGCAAACTAGTACAGCCACTATGGAAAACAGTGTGGAGATTCCTTAAAAAACTGGAAATAGAACTGCCATATGACCCAGCAATACCACTTCTGGGCATACACACTGAGGAAACCAGATCTGAAAGAGACACATGCACCCCAATGTTCATCGCAGCACTGTTTATAATAGCCAGGACATGGAAGCAACCTAGATGCCCATCAGCAGATGAATGGATAAGGAAGCTGTGGTACATATACACCATGGAATTTTACTCAGCCGTCAAAAGGAATTCATTTGAACCAGTCCTAATGAGATGGATGAAACTGGAGCCCATTATACAGAGTGAAGTAAGCCAGAAAGATAAAGAACATTACAGCATACTAACACATATATATGGAATTTAGAAAGATGGTAACGATAACCCTATATGCAAAACAGAAAAAGAGACACAGAAATACAGAACAGACTTTTGAACTCTGTGGGAGAAGGTGAGGGTGGGATGTTTCAAAAGAACAGCATGTATACTATCTATGGTGAAACAGATCACCAGCCCAGGTGGGATGCATGAGACAAGTGCTCGGGCCTGGTGCACTGGGAAGACCCAGAGGAATCGGGTGGAGAGGGAGGTGGGAGGGGGGATCGGGATGGGGAATAAGTGTAAATCTATGGCTGATTCATATCAATGTATGACAAAACCCACTGAAATGTTGTGAAGTAATTAGCCTCCAACTAATAAAAAAATTAAAAAAAAAAAAAAAAACAAAAAAAAAAACAGAAAATTAATAAGGAAACACAAGTGTTAAATGATACATTAGATGAGATGGTTCTCATTGATATCGTCAGGACATTCCATCCAAATGCAGAAGAATACACCCTCTTCTCAAGTGCACATGGAATATTCTCCAAGATTGACCACAACTTGGGTCACAAATCAAACCTCAGTAAATTTAAGAAAATTGAAATCATGTTAAGCATCTTGTCAGACCATAATGCTATGAGAATAGATATCAATTACAAGAAAAAAATCTGTAAGAAACACAAACACATGGAGAATAAACAACATGGCTATTAAACCAATAGCCAACACGTTGTTGAAGAAATCCAAAGGGAAATAAAAAAAAAAATCTAGAAACAAATGACAATGAAAACATGAGAACTCCAAACCTATGGGATGCAGCAAAAGCAGTTCTAAGAGGGAAGTTTATAGCAATACAATCCTACTTCAAGAAACAAGGAAAACATCGAGTAGACAACCTGAATATACATGTCAAACAACTGGAAAAAGAAGAACAACAGCAACAACAAAAAAAAAACCCTCAAAATTAGTAGAAAGAAAGACATCATGAAGGACCGAGCAGATATAAATGAAAAGAAATCAAAGAAACAATAATAAAGATTAATAAAACTAAAAGCTGGTCCTTAGAGAAGATAAAGAAAATTGAAAAGCCATTAGCCAGACTCATCAAGAAAAAAAGAAGAATCAAATCAACAAAATTAGAAAAGAAAAAGGAGAGGAAACAACAGACAGTGCAGAAATACAAAGGATTATAAGAGGCTATTATGAACAACTATATGGCAATAAAAGGGATAGCCTGGAAGAAGTGGAAAGATTCTTAGAAAAGTTCAATCTTCCAAGACTGAACCAGGAAGAAATAGAAATTATGAACAACCCAATTACAAGCACTGAAACTGAAGCTGTGATCAAAAATCTCCCAAAAAACAAAAGCCCAGGACCAGATGGCTTCACAGGAGAATTCTATCAAACATTTGGAGAGCTAATGTCTCAGTTCAGCCACTCAGTTGTGCCCGACTCTTTGTGACCACAAGGACGGCAGCATGCCAGGCCTTCCTGTCCATCACCAACTCCAGGAGTTTACTCAAAGTCATGTCAGGTGAGTCGGTGATTTCATCCAACCATCTCATACTCTGTTGTCTCCTTCTCCTGCCTTCAGTCTTTCCTAGCATCAGGGTCTTTTCCAATGAGTCAGTTCTTCATATCAGGAGGCCAAAGTATTGGAGCTTCAGCTTCAGCATCAGTCCTTCCAATGAATATTCAGGACTGATTTCCTTTGGATTGACTGGTTTGATCTTGCAGTCCAAGGGAATCTCAAGAGTCTTCTCCAACACCACAGTTCAAAAGCATCAACTCTTTGGCACTCAGCTTTCTTTATAGTCCAACTTTCACATCCATACATGACTACTGGAAAAACCATAGCCTTGACTAGAAGGACTTTTGTTGGCAACATAATGTCTCTGCTTTTTAATATGCTGTCTAGGCTGGTAATAACTTTCCTTTCAAGGAGTAAGCATCTTTTAATTTCATGGCTGCAATCACCATCTTCAGTGATTCTGAAGCCCAAAAATAAAGTCTGTCACTGTCTCCATTGTATCCCTATCTATTTGGCATGAAGTGACGGGCCCACATACCATGATCTTAGTTTTTGGAATGTTGAGTTTTAAGCCAACTTTTTCACTCTCCTCTTTCACTTTCATCAAGAGGCTCTGTAGTTCTGCTTCACTTTCTGCCATAAGGGTGGTGCCATTTGTATATCTGACGTTATTGATATGGTCTCCTGGCAATCTTGATTCCAGCTTGTACTTCATCCAGCTCAGCATTTCTCATGATGTACTCTGCATACAAGTTAAATAAGCAGGGTGACAATATAAAGCCTTGATGTACTCCTTTTCCTACTTGGAAACACTGTGTTGTTCCATGTCCAGTTCTAACTGTTGCTTCTTGACCTTCATACAGATTTCTCAGGATGCAGGTCAGGTGGTCTGGCATTCCCATCTCTTTAAGATTTTCCGAGTTTGTTATGATCTGCACATTCAAAGGCTTTGCCATAGTCAATAAAGCAGAAATATATGTTTTTCTGGAACTCTCCTGCTTTTTCAATGATCCAATAGATGCTGGCAATTTGATCTCTGGTTCCTCTGCCTTTTCTAAATCCAGCTTGAACATCTGGATATTCATGGTTCACATACTGTTTCAGGTATGGTGATGGACCAGTGGCTGCATGGCGCTGGAGAGTCTGTAAGGAGATGCCCCACGTCCAAGGGCAAAGGAGAAGCCCCAGCAAGTGGTAGGAGGGGCAAAATTCCATTTAGAATCAAACCCCATACCCACCAGAGATGCTCAGAGGGCTCTAACAAACCTTATGTGCACCAGGACCCAGAGACCCCACAGAGACTGAGACAGAACTCTGTTTGTGTCAGCATTGGAGTGCCACAGAGGCAGGGGCTCTGGGTGCAGCAGACATGGGTATGGCATAAGCCCTCTTGGAGGAGATCACCATTAACCCCACCACAGAGTCACCAGAAATTACCCAGGACTGGTGAAACAGACTCTTGGAGGGCACAAAAATAATGTTGTGGGCACCAGGACCCAGGAGAAAGGAGCAGTGACCCTAGAAGAGACTGATTCAGATTTGCCCATGAGTGTCCAGGAGTCTCTGGCAGAGGTGTGGGTTGGTGCTGTCCTGCTGCAGGGTTGGGGGCTCTGAGGGTGCGTGCATGGGACCTTTTGAAGGAGGTCACCATTATCTTCATTACCTCCACCATAGTTTGGCCCCAGGTAAGTAACAGGGAGGGAACACATGTCCACCCATCAACAGAAAATTGGATTAAAGCTTTACTGAGCATGGCCCTGCCCATCAGAACAAGACCCAGTTTTCCCCTCAGTCAGTCTCTCCCATCAGGAAGCTTCCTAAGCCTCTTACCATTCTTCATCAGTGGGCAGAGAGCCTGAAAACCACAGCCAATGCATATCCTTCTAAAACTCTCTCAAAAAATTGCAGAGGAAGGAACACTTCCAAACTCATTCTATGAGTCCACCATCACCCTGATACCAAAACAGATAAAGACAACACACAAAAAAGAAAACTACAGGCCAATATCACTGATGATATAGATACAAAAATCCTCAACAATATTTTAGCAAACAAAATTCAGCGACACATCAAAAAGCTCATTCACCATGATCAAGTTAGGTTTATTCCAGGAATGCAAGGATTCTTCAGGATAAGCAAATCAATCAATGCAATAGACTATATTAACAAATTGAAAGATAAAACCATATGATCATCTCAATAGATGCAGAAAAAGTCTTTGAAAAAATTCTGCAACCATCTATGATTAAAACTCTTCAAAAAATGGGCATAGAAGGAACATACCTCAACATAGTAAAGGCCATATATGATAAGCCTACAGCAAACATTATTCTCAATGGTGAAAAATTGAAAACATTTCCCCTAAGGTCAGGAACAAGACAAAAGTGTCCACATTCACCACTATTATTCAACATAGTTCTGATAAATACAGCAATCAGAGAAGAAAAAGAAATAAAAGTAATCCAGATCAGAAAAGAAGAAGTAAATCTCTCACTGTTTGCAGATGACATGATACTGTACACAGAAAACCCTAAAGATAGTATCAGAAAGTTGCTAGAGCTAATCAGTGAATTTAGCAAAGTTGCAGGATACAAAATCAATACATAGAAACCACTTTCATTTCTATATACTAACAACAAAATATCAGAAAGAGCAATTAAGGAATCAATCCCACTCACCATTGCAACAAAAAGAATTAAATATCTAGGAATAAACTTACCTAAGGAGACAAAAAAACAGTATACAGAAAATTATAAGACACTGATGAAAGAAATCAAAGATGACATAAACAGATGGAGAGATATTCCATGTTCCTGGGTAGGAAGAATCAATATTGTGAAAATGACTATACTACCAAATGCAATCTATAGATTCAATGTGATCCCTATCAAATTACCAATGGCATTTTTCACAAAACCAGAACAAAAAATTCCACAATTCATATGAAAACCCAAAAGACCCCAAATAGCCAAAACAGTCCTGAGAAAGAAGAATGGAGCTGGAGGAATCAACCTTCCTGAATTCAGGTTATACTACAAAGCTACAGTCATCAAGACAGTATGGTACTGGAACAAAAACAGAAATATAGGCCAATGGAACAAGACAGAAAGCCCAGAAATAAACCCATGCACCTATTGGTACCTTATTTTTGACAAAGGAGGCAAGAATATACATTGGGGCAAAGACAGCTTCTTCAATAAATAGTGCTGGGAAAACTGGACAACTACATGTAAAAGATTGAAATTAGAACACTTCCTAACACCATAGACAAAGATAAACTCAAAATGGATTAAAGGCTTAAATATAAGACCAAAACCTATAAAACTCTTAGAGGAAAACATTGGCAGAACACTGGATGACATAAATCAACACAAGATCCTCTCTGACCCATCTCCTAGATTAATAGAAATAAAAACAAAAGTAAACAGGTGGAAACTGATTAAATGTAAAAGCTTTTGCACAGGAAAGGAAACTATAAGCAAGGCAAAAAGACAATCCTCAGAATGGGAGAAAATAGTAGCAAATGAAACAACTGACAAAGACTTAATCTCCAAGATACACAAGCAGTTCATACAGCTCAATGCCAGAAAAACAAACAACCCAATCAAAAAGTGGGAAAAAGACCTAAACAGACATTTCCCCAAAGACATACAGATGGCTAACAAACACATGAAAAAATGTTCAACATTGCTCTTTATTAGAGAAAGGCAAATCAAAAGTTCAATGAGATATCACCTCTCTCTGGTCAGAATGGCCATCATCAAAAAGTCTACAAGTGATAAATGCTAGAGAAGGTGTGGAGAAAAGGAAACACTCTTGCACTTTTGGCGGGAATGTAATTTGATACAGCCACTATAGAAGATGGTACGGAGATTCCTTAAAAAAAAAAAAAACCTAGGAATAAAACCACCACATGACCCAGATATCTCACTCCTAGTCATATACCCTGAGAAAACAAAATTGAAAAAGAGGCATGTATCACATTGTTCATTGAAGTACTATTTACAGTAGCTAGAACATGGAAGCAACCTAGATGTCCATTGACAGATGAATGGATAAAGAAGTTGTGGTACATATACACAATGAAATATTACCCATCCATAAAAAGGAACACATTTGAGTCAGTTCTGATGAGGTGAATGAAACTAGAACCTATTATACAGAGTAAAGTGAGTCAGAAAGAGAAAGATAAATATCATATACTGACACATATATATGGGATCTAGAAAGATGGTACTGAAGAATTTATGTGCAGGACAACAATGGAGAAACAGACATTGAGAATAGACTTATGGACATGGGGAGAGGGCGAGATGTATGGAAAGAGTAAAATGGAAACTTGCATTACCATACGTAAAAGAGATAGACAATGGAAATTTACTGTATGGCTCAGGAAACTCAAACAGGGGCTCTGTATCAACCTAGAGGGGTGGGATGGGGCAGGAGATGGGAAGGAGGTTCAAAAGAGAGGGCATATATGTATACCTATGACTGATTCATGTTGGAGTATGACAGAAAACAACAATATTATGTAAAGCATTTACCCTTCAATAAAAAATAAATTAAAAAAAAGAATTACTTTAACATCAATGGTCTAAATATGTCAATTAAAATACAGAGATTGCTGGAGTAGATTAAAAAAATAAGACAAGTCTAAGCTGTGTTTAAGAAACTCACTTTAAATATAAAGACACCTGTTTATTAAAGAGATAGAAAAAAAATTGCCATCCTAATACTAAATCAAATAAACCAGATCTATATTAATTTCAGACAGAAGATACTTCAGAATATGGAAATCTTTAGGGGCAAACTGGAGAATTGCATAATGATAAAGGAATAACTATTCCGAGAGGATATAATAGTCCTTAATGGGTAGTTGCCTAACAACAGTATTAAATTAAGTAAGGCAAAAACAAAATAGCATGAATAAATAGATGAATCCACTATAATAGTTGGAGACCTCAATATCACTCTATAAAAAATGGATAGATCCATCAGGCAGATAATCAGCAAAATGAGCTCAAGGGCACAATTAATCAACTGCATATAATTGACATGTACAGTCAGCCCTTCATATCCATGAGTTGTGCATCTAATTCAACCAATCAAGAATTGAAAATATTTTTTGTAAACTTCAGAATGTTCCAAAAAGCAATACTTGAATTTGCTGTGTGCCAGCAACTATTTACATAGCGTTACACTGGATTTACAACTATTTATATAGCATTTGGGCTTCCCAGGTAGTGCTAGTGGTAAAGAGTTCATCTGCCAATGCAGGAGAAGCTAGACATCTGGGTTCGATCTCTGGGTTGGGAAGATACCCTAAAGTAGAAAATAGCTACTCAGTCCAGTATTCTGGCCTGGAGAATCCCATGGACAGAGAAGCCTGGTGGGCTACAGTCCACAGGATCTCAAAGAGTCGGACATGATTGATCACACACACACACACACAATGTTTATAAATAATCTGGAGATTATTTACAGTATATGGGAGGGTGTACATAGGTTAAATGCAAATTATACACCATTTTAAATAAGGAACTTGATCATCCATGGCTTTGGTTAGGGGTCCTAGAACTAATTTCATGCAGATACTGAAAGGAAGTGAAAGTTGCTCAGTCGTGTCCAACTCTTTGAGACTCCATGGACTGTAGCCTGACAAGCTCCTCTGTCCATGGAATTCTCCAGGCCAGAATACTGGAATGAGTAGCCATTCCCTTCTCAAGGGGATCTTCCCAACCCAGGGATCAAACCCAGGTCTCCCACATTGCAGGTGGATTCTTTACCTCTGAGCCACCAGAGAGGATATTGAGGTATGCCTATATAGACTTCTTCGTCCAACAACAGCAGTTCTTCTCAAGCTCACATGGAACAGTCACCAAAATACACCACATTCTGGGCCATAAATGAAAACTTAACTTTTTTTTTTTTTTAATAGAAATCTTGCAATGTCTGTTCTCAGAACACAATGAAATTAAATCAGTAACCAGTAACAGAAAGATAACTTGGAAACCCCCAGATATTTAGAGATTAAGCAAAACATGTCTAAGTAATGCATGGGTCAAAGAAGAAATCTCAAGAGAAATTTAAATTATTTTGAACTAAATTAAAATGAAAACAACTTAATCAAAATTTATGACAGTCAGTGAAGCAATGCTTAGAGGGAAATTAATTGCTTTGAATTAATGTATGAGGAAAAAAGATCTAAAATCCATCATCTAAACTTCTAGCTTAGGAAACAAGTAAAAACCCACAAACAAAATCCATAGTGAACAGAAGAAACAACAAAGATTAGAGCAGATGTCAATGAAATTAAAAACAGAAAATCAAGAGAAAATTAACAAAATCTGGAACTGGCTCTTTGAAAAGATCAATAAACCAATAAGCTTCTAGCCAGGCTAAGAAAAAAGAGAGACAAGGCACATATTAGCAATATCAGAAATGAAAGAGAGAATATCACTTGAGAGCCCCATGGGCTTTAAAAGGATTATAAAATAAATAACACTTTGAACTCTGAGCCTATAAATTTGATAACCTAAGTGAAATTTAGCAATTCCAAGAAAGATATAATCTTTCAGAGAGAAGAAATAGATAATCATAATAGGCCTGTGTCTATTAAAGAAACTGAATAAATAACTACCTGCCAAAAGAGAAAGCACTGGGCTTAGATGGGTTCTCTGGTGAAATTTACCAAACATTTAAGGAAAAAAAATACACAATTTCTCAACAATCTCTTTCAGAAGATAGAATCAGAGAGAATACTTTCTAGTTCAATCTGTGAGGCCAGCATTATTTTAATGCCAAAACTAAACAAAGATACTATTAAAAAAGAAAACTACTGAACAATAGCTCTCATAAACATAGATGCAAAAATCCACAATAAAATATTAGAAAATTAAATAAAAATATAAAAAGAATTATGTACCATGATCAGTGGGATTTATTCCAGGTGTGCAAGTCTGGTTCAATATTCAAAAATCAATTAATGTAATTCATCATGTCAAAAGCTAAAGAATAAAAATCATATGATATTAATAGATGTAAAAAAGCATTTCATATAATCTAATATTGAATCTTGATTTAAATAAATCACAATAAACTAGGATCAGAGAGGATTTTCCTCAACTTGATAAAGAACAGCTATTTAGATCCTGCAAGCTAACATCATACTTAGTGGTAAAAAACTTGAAACTTCTGCTATTGGTCAGGAACAAGGCAAGGATGCTCCCTCTCACTACTGCTTCTGTGCATCATACCAAAATTCTTGTGTGCTTAGTCACTCAGTTGTGTCTGACTCCTTGAGACCCCATGGACTGTGGCCATCTAGGCTCCTCTGTCCATGGGATTTCCCAGGCAAGAATACTGGAGTGGGTTGCCATTTCCTACTCTAGGGGATCTTCCTGAAGGATACAGATTAATATACAGAAATCTGCCACTTTACTGTATACTGGAAATGAACAAGTGGAATTTGAAATTAAGATAATATTACAATTTACACGATCACCCTAAAAATCAAATACTTAGGTATAAACTTAATAAAATATGTTCTAGATCTATATGAAAAAAACTGCAAAACTGTGATGAAATCAAAGAAGAGCTAATAAATGAAGTGATATTCCACATTCATGGATAGTGATTTTCCTCTCCTCTAAGGGTTCATTTTGCAACATTTTCTTAGTAGCCACTGCACATAGATTCTGATAGTCCTCTGCTTTGTAGTACTTCCCTCACATACAAACAGATCAAATATCACCCAGTAAAGCCTGCATATGCTACTGAAATCTCATGGTCATATTTTTAACTTAATCGATCCTCAAGTCCCTTGAATCTCCTGTGCTATGCTGTGCTCAGTCATGTCTGACTGTTTGCAGCCCCATAGACTTCAGCCTTCCAGGCTTTTCTGTACATGGGATTCTCCAGGCAAGAATACTGGAGTGGGTTGCCATGCCCTCCTCCAGGAGATCTTCCCAACCCAGGGATTGAACCCAGGTCTCCCACATTGCAGGCAGATTCTTTACCATCTGAGCCACCAGGGAAGCCCCTTGACTCTCTCACCATTATTTGAATTTCAGTATATCAATAATAACATTAAGTATGAAAAATTTAAATAATGGTAAGAGAGTTAAGTTTTACCATTAGTTATTTTTAAAATCAAATTCTTTATTTTAATTGGAGACTAATTACTTTACAATATTGTGGTAGTTTTGCCATACATCAACATGAATTAGCTGCAGGTGTACATGTGTTACCCCCATTCTGAAACCCCTCCCATCTCCCTCCTCACCCTATCCCTCTGGGTTGTTCCAGAGCACCAGCTTTGATTGCCCTGCTTCGTGTATCAAACTTGCACTGTAAAATATGCATTTTACATATGGTAATATACATGTTTCAATGCTATTCCCTCAAGTCATCCCATCCTTGCCTTCTCCCACAGGGTCTAAAACTCTCTTCTTTACATCTGTGTCTCTTTTGTGGTCTTGCATATAGGATCGTTGTTACCATCTTTTAAATTCCATGTATCTGCATTAATATGCAATATTGGTGTTTCTCTTTCTGACTTACTTCACTCTGTATAATAGGCTCTGGTTTCATTCACCTCACTAGAACTGACTCAAATGCATTCCTTTTTATAGCTGAGTAATATTCTGTTGTGTAAATGTACCACAACTTCCTTATCCATACATTTGCTTATGGACATCTAGGTTGCTTCCATGTACTAACTATTGTAAACAGTGCTACAATGAACATTGGGGTACATGTGTCTCTTTCAATTCTGGTTTCCTTGGTTTGTATGCCCAGCAGTGGGATTCCTGGGTAATATGGCAGTTCTATTTTCAGTTTTTTAAGGAATCTCTACACTGTTCACCATAGTGGCTGTACCAGTTTGCATTCCCACCATCAGTGTAAGAGGATTCCCTTTTTTCAACACCCTCTCCAGCATTTATTGTTTGTGGGGTTTTTGATGGCAGCCATTCTGACCGATGTGAGATGATACCACACTGTGGTTTTCATTTGCATTTCTCTAATAATGAATGAATTGCAAAAAGTCAAAATAGTTGTCTGAGGAGGCCTTAAACATAGCTGTGAAAAGAAGAGAGGCAAAAAGCAAAGGATAAAAGGAAAGATATTCCCATTTGAATGCAGAGTTCCAAAGAATAGCCAGGAGAGATAAGAAAGTCTTCCTCAGCAATCAATGAAAAGAAATAGAGGAAAACAACATAATGGGAAAGACTAGAGATCTCTTCAAGAAAATTAGAGATACCAAGGGAACATTTCATGCAAAAATGGGCTCAATAAAGGATAGAAATAGTATGGACCTAACAGAAGCAGAAGATATTAAAAAGAGGTGGCAAGAATACACAGAGGAACTGTACAAAAAAGATCTTCATGGCCCAGATAATCACAATGGTGTGATCACTCACCTAGAGCCAGACATCCTGGAATGTGAAGTCAAGTGGGCCTTAGGAAGCATCACTACGAACAAAGCTAATGGATGTGATGGAATTCCAGTTGAGTTACTTCAAATCCTGAAAGATGATGCTGTGAAAGTGCTGCACTCAATATTCCAGAAAATTTGGAAAACTCAGCAGTGGCCACAGGACTGGAAAAGGTCCGTTTTCATTCCAATCCCTAAGAAAGGCAATCCCAAAGAATGCTCAAACTACAGCACAATTGCACTCATCTCACATGCTAGTAAAGTAATGCTCAAAATTCTCCAAGCCAGGCTTCAGCAATATGTGGACCGAGAACTTCCAGATGTTCAAGCTGGTTTTAGAAAAGGCAGAGGAACCAGAAATCAAGTTGCCAATATCTGCTGGATCATCGAAAAAGCATGAGAGTTCCAGAAAAACATCTATTTCTGCTTTATTGACTATGCCAAAGCCTTCGACTGTGTGGATCACAATAAACTGTGGATAAGTCTGAAGGAGATGGGAATACCAGACCACCTGACCTGCCTCTTGAGACACCTGTATGCAAGTCAGGAAGCAACAGTTAGAACTGAATATGGAACAACAGACTGGTTCCAATTAGGAAAAGGAGTATGTCAAGGCTGTATATTGTCACCCTGCTTATTTAACTTATATGCAGAGTACATCATGAGAAACGCTGGACTGGAAGAAGCTCCATCTCTTCATTCTTTCTGGAGTTATTTCTCCACTGATCTCCAGTAGCATACTGGGCACCTACCAACCTGGGGAGTTCATCTTTTTAGTGTCCTATCTTTTTGCCTTTTCATACTGTTCATGGTCTTCTCAAGGCAAGAATACTGGTAACAAGACTTACTTAGCTTTCAGCTAACATTTACTCTACTTGCAATTTAGAAAATTCTTAACCTTGTCACTTCATTTTATTCTTGTATATGAAAAACACAAGTGGGAATATAAGTTGATGATTTCCTATACTCTAAGTAAAAGAATATCTTTAAAAAATTTTTCATATTGAAGTATAGTTGATTTACAATGTTGTGTTAGCTTCAGGATATAGCAAAGTGATTCAGTTACACATGTACCTATTCTTTATCAAATTATTTTTCCATTTAGGTTATTGTAGAATATTGAACAGAGTTCCCTGCACTATACAGTAGGTCCTTGTTGGTTAACTATTTTAAATAAAGCAGTGTGTTCATGTCAATCTCAGAGTTTGACATTATTTACCACTATTAACAATCCTGATGATTTTTTTGAACTCTTAAATAAATCTCCTCCTACTCTAGTCTCAAGAAGCTCTCTTGGTCATGGATGAATATTTTCAAGGCACATTAAGATTTTCTGTATTTGAAACAATTCCTGGGCATACAGTGTAGTTCTGGAGAAATGTGATGTTGGAGTATTAGATACTGACCATTATTAATCCACAGTTAATGAGAAGTTTTCTACATGTGAGACATTTTTCTCTGTGTTTTATTATGATACTTTGTTTCTGACACATACCCTATGCTCAGTTTTCAAATGGGGTATTTGAGGCTTAACAATTTATTAAGCTTCTAAATGGTGAATTCAAATCTACCTACTGAGACTCCAAACATAGATTCTTTTTACTGTATCACTTTCCCTTCCTATATAATTATAAACCCATACCTTCAAATATCTGTGCCGTTTTCCCCATTTCTATACCTGTTCTAACACAAAATAGCTGGGAACTAAAACAATAGTGTCCAATTATTGTAATCTCATTATTTAACCTAAATTGCACTCATCTCACACTCTAGCAAAGTAATGCTCAAAATTCTCCAAGCTAGGCTTCAACATTACATGAACTGGGAACTTCCATCTGCTGGATAATAGAAAAAGCAAGAAAATTCCAGAAAAACACTTCTGCTTCATTGACTACACTAAAGCCTTTTACTGTATGGATCACAGCAAACTGTGGAAAATTCTTAAAGAGATAGGAATACCATACCACCTTACCTACCTCCTGATAAATCTGTATGCAGGTCAAGAAGCAAGTTAGAACTGGACATGGAACAATGGATTAGTTTAAATTGGGAAAGGAATATGACAAGGCTGTATATTGCCACCTTGCTTATTTAATTTATATGCAGTGTACATCATGTGAAATGCCAGATTGGATGAAGAACAAGCTGAAATCAAGATTGCAGGGAGAAATATCAATATCCTCAGATATGCAGTTGACACCACCCTTATGGCAGGAAGTTAAGAGGAACTAAAGAGCCTCTTGATGAAACTGAAAGAGGAAAGTGAAAAAGCTGGCTTAAAAGTCAACATTCAAAAAACTAAGATTATGGAATCTGGTTCCATAACTTCATGGCAAATAGATGTGGAAGCAATGGAAACAGTGAGAAACTTTATTTTGGGGGCTCCAAAATCACTGAAGATGGTGAATGAAGCCATGGAATTAAGATGCTTTCTCCTTGGAAGAAAAGCTATGACCAACCTAGATAGCATATTAAAAAGCAGAGATATCACTTTACTGACAAAGGTCCATTTAGTCAAAGCTATGATTTTTTTCAGTAGTCATGTATGGATGTGAGAGTTGGACTATAAAGAAAGCTGAGTGCCAAAGAGTTGATGCTTTTGAGCTGTGGTGTTGGAGAAGACTCTTGAGAGTTCCTTGGACTGTAAGGTGATCAAACGAATCAATCCTAAAGGAAATCAGTCCTGAATATTCATTAGAAGGACTGATGCTGAAGCTGAAGCTCCAATACTTTGGTCACCTGATGCGAAGAGCTGACTCATTGGAAAGACCCTGATGCTGGGAGAGACTGAAAGCAGGAGGAGAAGGGGAAAACAGAGGATTAGATGGTTGGACAGCATCACTGACTCAATGGACATGAATCTGAGCAAGCTCCAGGAGTTGGTGATGGTAGGAAAGTCTGGTGTTCTGCAGTCCATGTGGTCACAAAGAGTCGGAGATTACTGAGCAACTGAACTGAACGGAACCTAAATTTGGATGTCACCCAATGTGAGGATTGTGTTTTTCGTGAAAACAAGAAAATGATAGCTATCATTTATGGTAAGTACTCACACATTGGGACATTTTGCCCCATCAGTCAATTAACAGCATTAATAGTTATATTTAGTGAGAATCCCCTATGATGCACTCTGTATTAATCAACCCCTAATCTCATAATAGCCTTCCATTGTAAAGATTTTCCCTGCTATTTTATAGTTGAGCCAGCATAAGTTTTATATATATATATGATGTAAAACTGCTAGTTAAGCAAAAAAGCCAGTATTCAAACACAGATCCCTTTCACCTCAAAATTCCTGTTCTTTTCCCACTACATCATCCTGATGACACTACCCATCACCCAAAACACTGATAATTTCATTCCCCTGAATTATCTTTCTCCAACTCTACTTTCCCCATCAATGACAGCTTTATTTATTAAATGGCTATTCATTTATTATATTTTCTTCACGTGTCAACTCTAATTCGTTTCTACATCTTTTAAAACCACCGTCTTTCCAGATAAAATGGAGTAAGAGTTCCACCACTCTACCCTACCATCACAGCTCACATCACACCACTAAGAGTGAGTATCTATAATAATTGTAGTTTCATAAGAAGATAAAACTGATATATCTTTTCTGTACCATTGTACAATGACTAAGTAGGCATATCAGAATTTTGAGGCATGAAAAGCAAATTTAAAATATTGGTCATCTAGGTTTTTGCTGTCTGAAGAACTATATGCAAATATGTAGAATTAAGAGAAATGAGTTGTTTTACATACACAGTTGCACATTAAGTAGAAAAATAAGTATAGATGAAACAGTCTGAGTTTACTTGGTATCAAGGGTAAGTTTCTGGGTAGACAGCATGTGTACATGCAACTATTTGGCTAACCATTCTCCTTTCATACTTTCCTCCTTATTTAGTTAAGAATGAGTTACTTACAACTTCTTGTTTGGCAAATAGCTTTCCCAAACCATTTAGAACAATAGCACTGTTACTTAGGAAAGCTACAGTATCAGGTACTCAATGGCTTAAAAGTATCAATACAAGATATTCTCTCTTCTTTCCCATCTGAATTTACCCCTTAAATGAAATCCAGCCATATACCTATTAGAGGCCACCATAGGTAGGTGATTACCAATTTCTTTATTTCCTAAATTTTAGACTTGTCATAGGACAAGAAGATTAAAAAATAAAATGTGTATTTATTTCTTCTTCTTACAAAATGCGTTGATACATACTCTTATCTCCATTACTACCACAAAACGGAAGCAGGTTTTAACATAATACAAAGGCAAAGACGTGCTATGGAATGCTGAAATGCTCCATGGAGCTTTAATGGTCTTTTTAAATCGCACTCGACCATTTATAGCTAAATTTAACACTTGCTGTCATTAAGAAAAATGTGCAGCTCCTTCCTCCATGTGAGAATCACAGTAGCCAGTGAATGGTTATTGATCTGAGATAGCTAAAAGGGTAAAATGCAGGAACTGAAATTTGGATTAGCCTCTTTTTATTGGGCTTTACTTTAAAATTTCCCAGAGCAGAGGTCACATCGTTGCAAAACAGAGGTCATATAATTTCCCTGATAGCATCAATCAGGTATAAAACAAACGACATCTAGGTGATCTTGTTTGGCCAACTGCAGCTATGAGCCTGATTGTCCCTTCTGCATCAGGAAACAAAGCACTGTCTGAGGGCAGAGGTGATATTACTCATTCTCAGCTCCTCTCTGGTATTTCTCCCAAGCTCCCAAAGCACACTGACATTTATGTGAGAATTCCTGTCAGCCCAGGCACTTATCTATCTGCACATTATGTGAGAATTGGCTCCTGGGGATTCAAGCTGTTCACATATGGAAGTATGCAAACCTCCTTTCCCCTAGTCAGCCCTCGCTTTCTCAACATTATGGCAGTCTCATCACTCTTGCTTGATATTTCATAACAAATAGCTACTCATGATCTAAATTTACTTAGTCCTCTAGCTGCAATCAGTCATTTCTTCTTTTCACCTCATCACTAGGTTTCTGGCAAGGAAGTGCTAGTATAGGGTTAATACTCACTAGGGCATTACTCCAGCCTAATGCCTTACCCTTTTCAGTGATGCTTATAATTTTAAATAGGATTCTCAGACAGATAAATATTTGAAGTCTAAATATTATGCCACGTTGCCAACTATGTTGAAGAAACATTTTCATTTGTTTAAGGGAGTAAGATTTACTGTGAATTAGTATACAGAGATAACAATTTACTTGTACAAGAAACATGGAATGGGAAATTCTTACTATTAACAAAATCATTCAAGCTAACAAAGTATTTAGATTAGAATCTTCTTTGGAAATCTTCTTCACTTAGAATTGGCCAGAGTTGACTGGAGCCAATAAATGAAAAATTATACTGGTACTCAAGGTTGCATGAACACAGAACTCTATAATATACTATGTTGAAATGTCTAGTTATCATGAATAAAGAAGTATTACTATTCAGATATTTTCTTCTATTGGTTTTCAGGTTGAATCCATGACTATATATTCTTTTTTTCACTTAATTTTCATAATCCTTCTTATTTCCCAAAGAACAAGCTGAGTCAGCCTTTACAAGAAATGAAATTGTTCTAACAAGAATAAATAACCATTGTCTGTTATGCAATGATACTATTATGAGAAAACTGTAACTTTCCATTGCTGAAATGCCAAACTACATAGGCAAAATATTATTGGGCAAAATATTATTTGAGAAAAATATTATTTTCATTTTTTTTCTACAAAATGAGAATTATGTTCATCAACACTGTGGTATTATTAATTCCAAGAGAATGGAAGATTCATAATTGAATTATTGCAATGCACCATAGTGCCAATGTAAGATCAAGATTTATGAAGTAAAAAAGAGAAAAAAAAATCAATAAATGAAGGCTTAAAGTTTTTCACAAAAATATAATAATCTGAGTATTGCCTTGTCTTTTTTATTCAATAATTCTAAGAATAATCTAAGCACAACCAATTTTTACTGTGCAACCAATGAATTGAAGGATAACATGTAAAATATTTAGCTTTCTCCTATAGAATCAAAGTCAACAATCAATAAGTGAATGTGGGGCATTTTTTATTTTGTTCTTTTTTTCTGATTTTCTTTTTTAACTTTTGGGCAGTTTAAGATCCTCAAAATGTTTTAAAAACTACAAAAAAACATATCTGGCACTCATTTTGCAGGCAAGCTAGATCCAGGTAGTTATTGCAAATTATTTGCATGAGAAGATATTTTAAAATAGTGAATGCTTATGGCACATCTGATTAAGTAGCACTCAAGGAATAAATTCTCATGATCTAGATTATATATACTGGTATGTCACAGGACAAATATATCAGCTTAAAAGGGCAAACTTCTGTGGGCATAGTCCTATAGCAATTTGATCTCTGGCTTTCCTAAAACCAAGGATTAGATAAAACTAGGGGTATTTTGTTTGATAATAACAGAAAAACAAATGTTAAATTTTAATGAGTTAGTCTTTATAAAAAGTAATAGATTTTTAGTTTATATTAAATGATATTAAATTTTTCCAATTTGACATTGAGGAAGTTATGGTAATAGAAAGCAGTAATGATATTTGAAAGTGTTAAGGTTTATAGTACAGTGGTTATCAAACTTTAGCATGTTTCAGAATTATCAAGAGTGCTTGTTTGAACAAAAAATGCTTGTAGACTTTTGGATAGCAGCCATCCTGACTGGTGTGTAATGGTACCTCATTGTGGTTTTGATTTGCATTTCTCTGATGATGAGTGATGTTGAGCATCTTTTCATGTGTTTGTTAGCCATCTGTATGTCTTCTTTGGAGAAATGTCTGTTTAGTTCTTTGGCCCATTTTTTGATTGGGTCATTTATTTTTCTGGAATTGAGCTTCAGGAGTTGCTTGTATATTTTTGAGATTAATCCTTTGTCTGTTTCTTCATTTGCTATTATTTTCTCCCAATCTGAGGGCTGTCTTTTCACCTTGCTTATAGTTTCCTTTGTAGTGCAAAAGCTTTTAAGTTTCATTAGATCCCATTTATTTAGTTTTGCTTTTATTTCCAATATTTTGGGAGGTGGGTCATAGAGGATCTTGCTGTGATTTATGTCGGACAGTGTTTTGCCTATGTTCTCCTCTAGGAGTTTTATAGTTTCTGGTCTTACATTTAGATCTTTAATCCATTTTGAGTTTATTTTTGTGTATGGTGTTAGAAAGTGTTCTAGTTTCATTCTTTTACAAGTGGTTGACCAGTTTTCCCAGCACCACTTGTTAAAGAGGTTGTCTTTTTTCCATTGTATATCCTTGCCTCCTTTGTCAAAGATAAGGTGTCCATAGGTTCGTGGATTTATCTCTGGGCTTTCTATTCTGTTCCATTGATCTATATTTCTGTCTTTGTGCCAGTACCATACTGTCTTGATGACTGTGGCTTTGTAGTAGAGTCTGAAGTCAGGCAGGTTGATTCCTCCAGTTCCATTCTTCTTTCTCAAGATTATTTTTGCTATTCGAGGTTTTTTGTATTTCCATACAAATGCTGGAGAGGGTGTGGAGAAAAGGGAACCCTCTTACACTGTTAGTGGGAATGCAAACTAGTACAGCCGCTATGGAAAACAGTGTGGAGATTTCTTAAAAAACTGGAAATAGAACTGCCATATGACCCAGCAATCCCACTTCTGGGCATACACACTGAGGAAACCAGATCTGAAAGAGACACGTGCACCCCAATGTTCATCGCAGCACTGTTTATAATAGCCAGGACATGGAAGCAACCTAGATGCCCATCAGCAGATGAATGGATAAGGAAGCTGTGGTACATATACACCATGGAATATTACTCAGCCATTAAAAAGAATTCATTTGAACCAGTCCTAATGAGATGGATGAAGCTGGAGCCCATTATACAGAGTGAAGTAAGCCAGAAAGATAAAGAACATTACAGCATACTAACACATATATATGGAATTTAGAAAGATGATAACGATAACCCTATATGCAAAACAGAAAAAGAGACACAGAAATACAGAACAGACTTTTGAACTTTGTGGGAGAATGTGAGGGTGGGATATTTCAAAAGAACAGCATGTATACTATCTATGGCGAAACAGATCACCAGCCCAGGTGGGATGCATGAGACAAGTGCTCCGGCCTGGTGCACTGGGAAGTCCCAGAGGAATCGGGTGGAGAGGGAGGTGGGAGGGGGGATCGGGATTGGGAATACATGTAAATCCATGGCTGATTCATATCAATGTATGACAAAACCCACTGGAAAAAAAAAAATGCTTATCCTTACCCCAAATGTTTATAAGTCTGGGTTGGGGCCTGAGACTTTGTGTTTCTAACACAGTTCCAAGGTGATATCATGCCATCTTCCCAGGGGCCACATTTGAAGAAACACTAGAGTAGCACAAGGAATGAACCAGAAGGGAAGAACTCTGGGTCCTAATTTATCCCAGTCACTGAGCAGATGCGCTTCCTTAGGCAAGTTATTTACCCTCTTTATATATTTTCAGAAAACTAGTGAACAGCTATTGAATTTTTATTTTTGAATATATTAGTTCAAAACTCTTAATATTCACTCATTAATTTGATAAATATTTGAATAACTTCAATGAGATAAACAGTGATACTAGGGGGATTTTGTGATATGTAAAATAAATCCCTTTCCTCATGGCATTCACCTATTTGTGGGAGGACAAAAATGAACAAATTTTAAAATTTGCAATATAATGTTAAATGATGATAACACTATTAGAGAAATAATAGAGGCAAGTTGGGGGACTAGAGAGTTATACTGAGGGAGGTGAAGTGTTAAATTTGAAAATCTAATTTGATCATAAAACAATCTTTTTGTTAGATAGGCATTTCAATTTTCATGCTATTGCTGAGGAAACTTCAGCTCAGAAAAGAAATCTTCCCAGTGTTACACAGCTAGCTGGTTAGTAGAATTAGGAACTGAATTCATATTTGACTCCAAATGTTACTCTCTTAACTAATATACCATGTCTTAAATAGACAAAGCCCTAGGCACAGTGACTGGCACTGAGGAATGATGCAATGAATGTAGTTAGTATCACTGCTTCCATAACTGAATTTCTTTATCACATAGCAATTTTGGTTCAAAGGTGGAGAAACAAGGTCTCAGATCAAATGATTTGCCTAAATTCATCAAGTTAGCAAGCAATAAATCTGGCATAAGAATTCTAGTATGTTTGATGACAAAATGCATCCTTTTTCTACTATGAGTATCTGCCTTTCAGGCTTTCCTGGTGGCTCACTTTTAAAGAATCCACCTGCCAGTGCAGATGACATGGATTCGACCCCTGGGTCAGGAAGATCCACTGGAGAAGAAAATGACAACTGACTCCAGTATTCTTGCCTGGGAAATCCCATGGACAGAGGAGCCTGATGGACTACAGTCCATGGAGTCCCAAAGAGTCGGACATGACTTAGTGACTAAACAAAAACCATCAGCCTTTTATCCATAAAATGAGGACAACAGGATAATTGCACAGGAAAGTCCACCTAAGGCTTATGAGTAGGCTTTGAAAAATTACAGAGTGGTTTGTGTTTGTAAGCTGTATGTTTATAGTAATTTTATTTGCTTTTGCACTAATAATTGTTAATATTTTGGATGTTGGGGAATCCAGAGTATCAAAGAAGGAGACATTTCTTATATGGTTTTGTTGGGATCATTAAAAAGTTCACCTAAACCTTTTAGCCTAATTCAATTATAAATAATTTTTTGGAGAGATATGATTTTAATTAAGGTATTCCTTTGCTGAGTATCATGAGGGAAACACACACACGGGAGCATTTAAATACATTTTTTTCCGAGTCATTCAGGCTGAGGTTCCAAATCAGAATGCTCCTTCTACTTAAGATCATGCTCAATGTATTGCAGGAGTCAAGAAAACTGGTTTAGCAGCAGTATTCAGGAGGGTGATACTTCAAAAGAATGGGTAGGCTTCCATTATATATATGGGAAGTTCAAACGACTCTGGGCATCCTATTTATGGTTTTCAGCCAGCCTTTGGAAGTACTTATTGCCAATTTAAGATGGAAGTTGAAAGACTTCCCTTTCAGTTTTGATCAGTTTACCTTTTTCATTATATAGAGGCATTGATTTCATTGAAGCATTAAGCTCTATTAAATCTTCTAGGAAATACTGTATTCAAGATAAACCCAAGGGTCATCTTTGCAATTGTCTTTCACTTGCAACATCCATAGTTTTGCTGTTGTTCAGTTGCTCAGCCTTGTCGATTCTTTAATGACCCCATTGACTGTAGGAATGTCAGGCTTCCCTGTCCTTCGCCATTTCCCAGAGTTTGCTCAAACCAAGCTCCACTGAGTCAGGGATGCCATCCAACCATCTCTTCTTCTGTTGTCCCCTTCTCCTATCGCCTTCAATCTTTCCCAGCATCAGGGTCTTGTCCAATGAGTCAGCTCTTCATATCAGGTAGCCAAAGTATTGGAGCTTCAGCTTCAGCATCAGTCTTTCCAATCAATATTCAGGTTGGATTTCCTTTGACTGACTGGTTTGATCTCCTGGCAGTCCAAGGGACTCTCAAGAGCCTCCTTCAGCACCACAGTTCCAAGGCATCAATTCTTTGGCACTCAGCCTTTTTTATTGTTCAGATCTCACTTCTGTACATGGCTACTGGAAAAACCATAGCTTTGATAAGATGGACCTTTGTCAGCAAAGTAATGTCACTGCTTTTTAATATGCTGTCTGGGTTTGTCATAGTTTTTCTTCCAAGGAGCAAGCATCTTTTCATTTCATGGCTGCAGTCACCATCTGCAGTGATTTTGGAACCCAAAAAACTAAGTGTGTCACTGTTTCCCTTGTTTCACCATCTATTTGCCATGAAGTGATGGGACCAGATGCCATGATCTTTGTTTTCTGAATGTTGAGTTTCAAGCCAGCTTTTTCATGCTCCTCTTTTACCTTCATCAAGAGGCTCTTTAGTTCTTCTTCGCTTTCTGCCATAAAGGTGGTGTCATCTGTATATTTCAGTTTATTTCTATTTCTCCCTGCAATCTTGATTCCAGCTTGTGCTTCATTCATTCTGGCATTTTGCATGATGACCCTGCATATAAATTTAAAAAGCAAGGTGACAATATACAGCCTTTACCTACTCCTTTCCCAATTTTGAACCAATCTGTTGTTCCACGTCTAGTTCTAACTGTTACTTCTTGACCTGCATACAGGTTTCACAGGAAGCAGATAAGGAGGTCTGGTGTTCCCCTTTCTTTAAAAATTTTCCACAGTTTGTTGTAATCTACACAGTCAAAGGCTTTAGCATAGTCAATAAAGCAGAAATAGATGTTTTTCTGGAACTGTCTTGTTTTTTCTATGATCCAACAGATGTTGCCAATTTGATCATTTTTCTCTTCTTTTCTAAATCCAGCTCATACATCTGGAAGTTCTTGGTTCACATATAGTTGCAGCCTTGCTTAAAAGATTTTGAGCATTACTTTGCTAGCATGTGACATGAATGCAACTGTGAAGTAGTTTGAACATACTTTGGCACTGCCTTTCTTTGAGATTGGAATGAAAACTGACCTTTTCCAGTCCTGTGACCACTGCTGAGTTTTCCAAACTTGCTGGCATATTGAGTACAACACTTTAACAGCATCATCTTCTAGGATTTGAAATAGCTCAGCTGGAATTCCATCACCTCTACTAGCTTTGTTCATAGTGATGCTTCCTAAGGCCCACTTGGCTTGCACTCCAGGATTTCTGGCTCTAGGTGAGTGATCACACCATTGTGATTATCCAGGTCATTAAGATATATATATATATATATATATATATATATATATTATATATATATATATTTTTTTTTTTTTGTATAATTCTACTGTGTATTCTTGCCACCTCTTCCTAATATCTTCTGCTTCTTCTAGTTCCATACCATTTCTGTCCTTTATTGTGCCCATCTTTGCATGAAATATTCCCTTGGTATCTCTACTTTTCTTAAAGAGATCTCTAGTCTTTCCCATTCTATTGTTTTCCTCTATTTCTTTATATTGTTCATTTAGGAAGGTTTTCTTATCTCTCCTTGCTATTCTCTGGAACTCTGCATTCAGATGGGTATATCTTTCCTTTTCTCCTTTGCGTTTCACTTCCCTTCTTTTCTCAGTGGTTTGTAAGGGCTCAACAGACAACCATTTTGCCTTTTTGCATTTCCTGTTTTCTTGGGGATGGTTTTGATCACTACCTCCTCTACAATGTTAGGAACCTCTGTCTGTAGCTCTTTGTGTACTCTGTCTATCAGGGCTAATCCCTTGGAGCTATTTGCCACTTCCACTGTATAATCATAGGGATTTGATTTAGGTCATACTGAATGGACTAGTGTTTTCCCCTACTTTCTTCAATTTAAGTGAATTTTTCAATAAGGAGTACATAATCTGAGCAACAGTCAACTCCCAGTCTTGTTTTTGATGACTGTATAGATCTTCTCCATCTTCAGCTACAAAGAATATAATCAATATGATTTCAGTATTGATTATCTGGTTATGTCTATATGTAGAGTTGTCTCTTGTGTTGTTGGAAGAGGGTATTTGCTATGACCAGTGTGTTCTCTTGGCAAAACTCTGTTAGCCTTTGTCCTGCTTCATTTTGTACTCTAAAGCCAAACTTGCCTATTACTTCAGGCACCTCTTGACTTCCTACTTTTCATTCCAGTCTCCTGTGATGAAAGGACATCTTTCTGTGGTGTTAGTTCTAGAAGGTCCTGTAGACTTTCATAAAACTGTTCAACTTCAACTTCATCGGCATTAGTGGTTGGGGCATAGACTTGGATTACTGTGATATTGAATGTTTTGCCTTTCAAATTCTATTAAATCTCCTAGGAAAAACTGTATTCAAGCTAAACCTAAGGGTCATTCTTGCAATTGTCTTTCACTTGTGACATCCATAATTATAAAATAATAAAACTATGATATGCTTAGTGGTTTGAAGTACTTGAAATTTGAATTACTATTTTAATAGTCACTAAGAGTTATGCTCTTAATTTCCTCAACTGGAAAGCACAAAACAATATACTATTGGGGATTAGTATTCTGTTTGCAACTCAGGGTGTCTAAGGGAAAATATAGCAATGTGATATGTTTATAGTTAAATCATAGGGTAATCAGAACAGTAAAGTGAATTTCAAACCCATTGAATGATTTTCCAGTGGGTTTTATATGATGTTCTTGATTTTATGATAAAAATTTATTATTAGGTTACTTACATAGAAGTAGGAGAGAACTTATTTTGACCAAAAATGTGAACTTTAAAGGAATTCTCTAATAAACCCATCCTCAACAAAATTTTGTACTCCCTCAGAAAGCAACATAAAGTTTGAACTTAAAAATAATACTTTTCCATTTTCTCATCTTGATATGATTTAAACTTTCATCAGTAAAGAACAAGACATGTTATTTCAAATCAAAATAAAACACCAAAAATGAATTCTAAACAATAAAGTCTATGCATTGAAAAGTAACTGAGCTTTTCATTTGAATCACTGAAGTTTTCTGTTTCAACAATTCTGTTTTGAATCTTCCTGTGTTTCCAATTCAGATGTTGAATATTACCCAAAACAATGTAGTATTTTTGATTTTCAGAGATTTATTGAGCCAAATATTTGACAAAGATAGTGCCTATAAGTGCTGAGATGCAGGTGTGCATGGCTATGCTTGGCACCCAGCAGTGATCTTTGATGCCAAACCCAAGTCCATTGTACTTATTTTGCTGCAGGCACAACAGATGCAAGTGGAACTTGTTTTGGAAATCTTTCTTATTTTTCTGTAAATTTAGTTAGTGCTTCAACAACATTCTCCAATTTTGAAACCAAACCAATTTAGAAAGTCACCACTGGTAAATATATAGGATTATAAAATATGAACCTCATCACAATTTGGTGATCATGTATTCATTAGTCATCTAGATCAAATTCAAGGCTGCAAGGTTTTAGAATTCTCACGTCTTTGTTATATAGCAACTGGCCACATGCTAGGCTTTAAATAATGAGTGTGACTTGAAAAATTGCTCATCTGTGCTTTGATGAAGATCTTAAGACAGGGTTAGCATGTGTTCAGTTGCTCAGCTGTGTCTGATGCTTTACAACCGCATGCACTGTAGCTCACCAGGCTCCTGTGACCATGGGATTTTCCAGGCAAGAATACTAGAGTGGGTTGTCATTTCCTCCTCCAGGGGCTCTTCCCAACCCAGAGATCGAAAAGGCATGTCCTGCATCTCTTGCACTGCAGGCTGATTCTTTACTGATGAGCCATCGGGGAAGCCCTCAGGGGTTAGCATAGATGGTGCTTATTTGAATTCATTCTTATTCGTAATCAGAGGCCAGTTGCAATCAGCCTTATGATTTGAATATCATTTTCAACTCTTCTAAATATGTAAATCTTTCTTTTTTTTCATATATTTCTCTGAGTTATCACACTATTGTGGTTATCTGGGTCATTAAGATCTTCTTTGTATAGTTCTTCTGTGTATTCTAGCCACCTCTTCTTAATATCTTCTGCTTCTGTTAGGTCCTCTGTTTCTGTCCTCTCTATTTTACCTGTATATGATACTTGTATATTCTTTATATTTTAAAGAAATTTTTGTCAGACGTGGATAAAAGTGTTTCTGCTAAATTTGGCATATTATATATGACACATGCTGAATTTTTGAGACAGGCAAAAATGGTAGGAAGATATCTGAGCTTATTTATTAGAATGAGCAAATACTTTGATGTGTAAAGGCTACAAAAGAAATTGGCTTCATGTAAAGTATACTCCAGTTTGTGGGGTCATATCACAGATCTCTCTCTGATCCAGTTAGTCAATCTGACCATAGTATAGAGTAGCTAGAGCCCAACAAGTCTATGAGTTATTTTGATAGTACAGTTTAGAAAAGAGATCTTTCCTGAGAAATCATGTGAACTGCAGTTTTTAAGTTGATGTGGTTGGATGGATAAAAGATTGTTTAGTCAATGTTACTTGGGATCACTGGAAATCTATTTGAATAAGAAAAGGCATGAGTTTCTTTATGTATTATATCAACTGTTTTGATAAGTTCATATACTTTCAGATGATTGTTTTCTTTGTAGCTCTCATAGATTTGTATGGAAATGTCTTCAGCTTCAGAAGGAATGATAAGCTTCTTAAGGAAAATGGATGCATTTTTATTTCTATTAATGTCTATTAATTCTATTAATATCACCTGGTGCATATTTGGATCTCCATAACTATTTGTCAAATGGATATTGTAGAATGAATTTTGAGGAATTAGACATGTGAGCCTTTTAAAACTGAGTTATAATGAAGAGACTTCATAATCATCTTATTTGAATGAATGGAGAGGAAAAAGAATGATAATGAATTTGACCATAATTAAAAATTACATCAGCTTTCAATAGTATACAATCACTGCCCACCTGCTAAGTTGCTTCAGTCATGTCCAACTCTTTGTGATGCTATGGACCATAACCTTCAGGTTCCTCTGTCCATGGAATTCTCCAGGCAAGAAGACTGGAGTGGGTTGCCATTTCCTCCTCCAGGAGATCTTCCAGACCCAGGGATCGAACCACTGTCTCTTATGTCTCCTGTATTGACAGGTGGGTTCTTTACACTAGTGCCACCTAGGAAGTCCCTAATAAAATTATACTGATTTTGTGAAATCTATTAAAGGGCTTCTGTTCTACCAATACTAAAATCTAAAGCAAAGTGATTCTTTAAAATAAGGCTTTTCATTACATTGATCATGCCTATTAATGTTAACAACTAAGTATAGTATCAAATAATTGTCAACTTTATAATGTATGAGTTATTGATATAAATTTATGTTTGGTTTAAATGTGTACTATATTTTATATGGTTATATAGATTGTCATGTTAAATCAGTCATTTGTTCATATTTGCATTATGTGCTCAAAAAGACTATGTTGGTTCTTTCGTGGACATCATTACATTTTTTGAACTGTTGACTTGAGTTCATTAAAATCTTTTGAACTAATACTGCTATTTTATATGCCCATTAATTTTCTGATCTGCAGTAAAGATTGAAGCAGTTGTCATGTTGAAAGCCATGCCTGTATTTCTGATACTCAAGAAACAGAATTATCATGTTTATGTTACTGTATTATGTATATTTTATTTTTAAAGATTTGAATTTTGAAGATTTTATTTCAAAGCCAGAAAATGGGAATTTCATAGTAAGAAGCAAATTAACATTTTACTGAAGATCTTAGTATTTAAGTGAACTCCTTGTGATCTTTAGGGCAGTAGAGCTGGTTGGTTGCAGTTTATTTTAAGCCATATTGTCTTTACCAATATGAAACAATTAGAAAATTTATCCTTGAAATAGCACATTTGCTGAATTTCCATACACTGAGAATGTATATAGTTTCAGAATTTTACAAGTTTCCTGTGGTAGTTTATAATGAAATACCAACCTCAGAGTAACTGGTGGAGGTAAAGTGCTACAATATTATTTCAGACTATAAGCATTTTAGACAGGCTGCTGCATCACTGAATAAATCTCACTGTAGAAGGAGCTCAAAACTCTTAGTGCAGTCCATCACATCAGGTAATAATTTCTAGTTTTTTCCCCTTTTATTAACTTGTATTAAGCACAAGAGTAATATGTGATCATTGTAACTAGTGAAACAATGCAAAGATATATTTAGAAAATGCCAACAGCCCTTCTCATTCTCTCCTGATACATTTCTCCATGTTCCTATACACATAGACAAATTATATTTATATGAAATTTTGTGGTTGCCTATTAAAAAAAAACATATCCATAATGCATACATCATTCTGTAAAGCTTGCTTTGCTTCAGTTCAGTTCAGTCCCTCAGTCGCGTCTGACTCTGTGCGACCTCATGGACTACAGCACGCCAGGCTTCCCTGTCCATTACCAACTCCTGGAGCTTACTCAAACTCATGTCCATAGAGTTGGTGATAACATCCAACCATCTCATCCTCCGTCATCCCCTTCTCCCGCCTTCAGTCTTTCCCAGCACCAGGGGCTTTTCCAATGAGTCAGTTCTTGCCGTCAGGTGGCCAGAGTATTGGAGTTTCAGCTTCAACATCAGTCCTTTCAATGAATATTCAGGATTTATTTCCTTTGCTTTGCTTAGTCAACAATATATTATGGACATCTAGAAAAATATAGATCTAAGATTTTTTAAAATAATATGGATGCTCCATAATTTATTGAATTTCATTTTAATGGATAGTTAAAATGATTTACTTTTTCCTAGCATAGAATACAATGCTAAAAATAAATATTTTGCACACATATATTTATAGGCTTGTGACTTTTATTTCTGTAAACACAATGTATGCATAGTGGGTAATATTGCAGATATATTTTTCAAAAATATTATAGTAATTGATATGCCCCCAAAACAATGTGTGTGTAATTATTTTTCCATATTTATGCCAGAACAAATGCCACTAATTTGTTAATTTTGGCAATCTGATAAATAAAATATTGTTCCCATGGTTGTTTTAATTTGCATCTTCCTGTTAGTGACTTACTCCAAATTTTCATGTATATATGAAATATATACATATATATGTAACATTTTTTTCTTCCATTAATGCATAGTCTTAGTATTTTTTTTTTATTTGATCTGTTTCTTTTTCCTAATAATATATAGGAACTTTATGGGAAATTGATCCTTTCTAAATTTTATGCACTGCAAATATTTGAATACACGTTTCTTTTTTTTTTTGCTTCATTCTTTATGTCTTTTGCTTTATTATCTTTTACTATGAAATTAATTTTTTTTCTCTTCTTTATGTCTTCTTTTTCTGACATGCTTGGGAAGATTTCTCCCACCCCTAGATTATGAAAACATTTACTTAGATTTTAACATATGTACTAGTACCCATAAAATTCTCCTCAAATGTATTTTTTAATTATATTACCCAGAGAGGAAATCTGTCTTTTTTTATTCAAAATGATTGATCTATTATGCTAATTACATTAATTAAATGAAACATTACTTTCTCACTAAATTTAAATAGTGCTGTAGCAAAATTTAATTTCCCATAGACATTTAGACTTATTTTAGATCAGTCTATTCTTCTTAAATGATGTGTTGATCTATTTGTTTAGTTCTTCAGTTGTGAAATTTTTGTGTGTGTATCTACATATCTACATGTATGTGTATACATATATATGTATCATATTACCGTATATACAATACAGGCTGTCATTGTTTAGTCACTAAGTCATGTCTGACTTGTTTGTGACCCCACGGACTGTATAGCTGGCCAGGCTCCTCTGTCCATGAGATTTCCCAAGCAAGAATACTGGAGTGGGCTGCCATTTCCTTCTCCAGAGGATCTTCTCAACATAGGGATCAAATCCGTGTCTCCTGCATTGGCAGGCAGATTTTCTATCACTGAGTTACCAGGGAAGTCTATACAATAGAGACAGTTCTATCTAAATTATATTATCACATGTGTTGCCACATCAATCTTTAGATAAAATAACTATGTATATGTTTACATATTTTCATTGATTATTCCAAATCTTTCTTCCATAGTAACTTAGCTCAATTAAATTACAAAATAAGATGAAAAATGATCATTGAGCTTTTGAATAGTATTAAATATGTAATAAATTTTGGAAAGACTGACATTTTATACTGTCAAATCTTCCCATCCATGAACATACATTCCCATATTTTAGGGCTTATTTTACGTTCTTTTAAAGTTTTAAATAGATTTGAAATGTATATTTGATTTCCTGTGAAATACATTCCTACGTATTTTATAATTTTACTCTAGCTTGTAAATGGAGTATTATTACTAACATCATATTAGTTGCTTATTGATAACATGAAGACAAGTTATTGATTTTTGTATACTTATCTTTTATCTATTAACCTATCAAATTATATTAACTCTAATAGTTTTCCTAAAAGTTACATCTCTCTTTTTAGTATATGATTATATAATTACCAGAGTTATTTCTTATTTTTTAATTATTTATCAAGTGTTTTAATTTCAATATTTTCTTACATTAGCTAGAACTTATAAAATAGTGTAGAATAATAACAAATATGCCTGTCTTATTTGTAATGAAAATACTAGCATTTCATCATTTACTGTGATCTTTGTAGTAGGTTCTGTGTAAATGTTATCCAGAGTTTTCACTTCAGTACATTTTGTAGTTTAAGTTCTCCAGATTTGTTCTTTTTAAGATGATATTAGATATTTTTGGCTATTTTAAAATTTCCACATAAATGTTTGAATATATTTTTCATTTTTCATAAAAACAGGTTCTTGAATTTTGAATGAAACTTCATTGAATATATCAATTTGAGAAGGATTGGCATCTTTTAAATATTGAATATTCTAATTCAAAAACATGGTAAATCCCTGTAAATAGGTCTTCTTTTTTTCAATGATTTTATTTTTGCAGTTTACTATGTAGGGCTCTTGCACATCTTTTGTTTGGTAATTTTTAGATCTTTTAATTTTATGTTCCTGCAAATACACTGTTATTAAATTTGATTTATTTTTTGCTTGCTAAATAACAAAAAAATAACAGAAGTATAATTGATTGTTGTTTTTCAACCTTTTATCCACAAATGTCAAAATTATTTTTACTTCTAATAATTTATCAAATAAATTTTGATTTTTGATAAGCTATCATGTTGACTATAAATAATGATAATTTTATTTCAGCCTTTCCAATTCTCATACTAGCTAGAATCTCCAGTATAAGCTGACTAGATATGGTGATATCTGATATTTTTGTCTCATATCTGATCAAAAGTAGAGCACTTTCATTATTTCACTATTGAGTATCATCCTTGCTATACATTGTATATAAATGCCCTCTATCAGATTAAGAAATCATAAACATATATTAAATTAATCATGCACTTATTTTTTAATCTTTTTCCTATTGATATATAAAATTACATTGATTTTTTAAACTAATGTCATATTCCTTGAGTAATACTTAAACATTGGAATGTTAACCTAGTTATATATTTTAAGGTTTTATATAATACCATATTTTTTAGGAAGCTCACATTTAAGAGTAGGAGATAAGTTGAGTTATTATTCCCATCTCCCCCTTGTCAAAAAATAATTAACTTCAAGGCTGAAAATAACAAAGAGCTGTATTTGAGCTCTTAGAAATTGCAATTAGGAGATCCAGATTCAGGTAAAACCAAGAGATTTTCTGAAAAGAGACAGTCAGGGGCTTATAAAGACAAAAGCCACAAGGTTGACAAAGTTCCCTGGTGACTGACTCTGAGACAAGTCAGGAAATATTTGTTCTTAATGAATCACAAATTATTTTAGGGTAAAGGTCCAATAAATAAGTTGATGTTCTGGTACATGTTCTGGATGCCTTTCTTAGAAAAATAGACTGAGACATGCATAAGTCACACCTCCTCAATGGCCTCCTGGCTCCATTTTAAAGTGCTCTTTTACCAGTATTAACTCCATTTTGATTTTCCTTCTACAGCCTTCAAATGTTCTTGTCAGGTTTTCAATCAAAGTTATCTGATTCATAGAACAATTGGAGAAGATTTCTTCTTTTTTTTTCTCTCTCTAGAATTGTATGTAATATTAGAACTATTCATTAAATATTTGGAAATATTTGCCAGTAAAGCCATCTGAAGCTTAAGTTTTCTTTATAAGAAGATTTAATTAAGGATTTAGTGTCTTTATTAGATATAAGGCTATTCAGATGGTCTACTTTATCTTATGTAAGCTTTAGTAAGTTATGTTTCACAATTTTTTTCATATATCATTCAACTTTCAAATTTATTTTCAAAACATTTTTCTTAGTGTCCTCTTGTCTTTTTAATGTTTGTAGGATTGGGAGTGCTGCCCTCTTTTTCTCTCATGAGCTAATCAATTATAGCATCACTTGCTTTTCCTTTTCTCCCCTTGATCAAATTTTCTAGGATTTTATAAATTGTACTCATATATTTTTTTTAAGTCTTATACTTTATTTCTTTAAAATTTTTTTAAGATTTTAATTGAAGGATGATTGCTTTGCAGAATTTTGTTATTTTCTGTCAAACATCAACATGAATCAGCCATATTTTCAAAGAACTAAATTCCTTTTTTATTGATTTTCTCTAATTAATATTTATTTACTATTTCAGTGATTTCTAATCATATCATTATCAATTCCACATTGTACTATTTGGCGGGTTTAACTTGATGTTCTTTTTCTAACACTATGAGATACATGCTTAGATCAGTATTATTTAGTGCTCTTTCTTTTCTTATCTATCCACTTAAAGCTATGCATGTCTTAAGCAAAATTTTGCTGCATTTCACAATATTTAAATATTACATTTCCTAAAAAATAATTTCTAAGATATACTGTGAGTTATTCCTGGATTTGTGAAACAAAATTTCTTGTTCTCAATTTCAAAGATACACATTTACAACATTTATTTAGATAATTGATAACTAGCTGAATTTCACTGTTGTCAGAAGCAGACACTGTATGACATCAGGCTTTTCAAACTTGTGGCAACATGCTTTAATGTCAAACATATTGTCAATTATGGTAAATATTTCATATACACTTGAAAAGCTATGGATTTTGTTACTGCTGAATGCAGAGTTCTATCCATGTCAGTTAAGTCACAATTGCTACTTGTGTCCCTCAAATTGTTTATATGCATAATAGTTTGTCCCTGTCTACTGTATTGGTTACAGAGAAAGGTAAATTATCCAGCTACCATGGGGGTTTATTGATTTTTTTTCAGTGCTTTATTTCTAATTTTGAATGACTTTAAGCTTTTCAAAGTTTTATTTTCAAGAAAAAAAAATTACTGTTTATCCATTTTACTATATTTTTGATTATTTAATTAAATAACTATTTATGCACCTTATTCCAGTTTCATTTGTTTAGTATCTTATGTTAATATTTAGTTAATTTATTTTCAGCTTTAAAATGCTATGTAAATTTCAAATTTAGGTGTGTCTCAAAGTTATAATGTTTCTCTTTTTCATGAGCTTACAGATAATTTGTAATCTTTGTTTCTATTTGCTTGCTGTCAGGCATTATTGGGTATGTGTCTATTAATTTTCATATAGTTTAAGTTGTTTTTATTAATTTTAAATTCTACTATGATTAGAGAATACAACCCCTAAAAATTTTACTTAGCTGAATTTGTTAATCTTTTAAATAAATACATTAACTTATGTAACTTTCAGTATTATAAGAAAAATGTATATTTTCTGTTTATAGAATAAAAATGTTTGCATATTTGAGCTTATTTCATGTATTTTAAAATCCTTATATTCTTATTTGTTGATTGCTTTATTTCTCTCTTTTAGTTTATATTTTGTATGTATGAAGTTAATGTCCATCTTTTTCTCTTTAATGCTGTTTGACCATGGAAACAACTTTTTATGATAATAATGGTAACACTTCTGCTGTCTTTTCATTTACATTTGTTTGTAATGTAATGTTTCATTTAAAAATTTTAAACTGTTTCACTTTGTTTTATACATATTTCTTGAAAATATGCTTTGGTAATATGTTTTTAACTCCACCTTTAAAAAAACAAAGAAACATATGAATCAACCATTTCACATTTAAAGCAATAGTTGATATGTTTTATTTTTTTCCTATATTTGCTAGTTTGTTGTTATTGTTTTCCTCTGTTCTTATTTTTGCTGAGTTGATCAAGCTTTTTTCATTACTCCTTCCTTCTTGTTAAATTTGAAATTCTACTATGCTTTTTAATTCCGCAGGTGGTTACTTTTCCATTCTTAAAAATGGTTTTCAAACAAACATATATACCTAATTTCAAAAGTAATAAATTATCATTCCACTGAAATGCCTTACTTGCCCATTTCTCCTTCCCAGATGAAACTTAAAGTTTAGAAGTATTTACTTCCCAGATGTTACATTTTTCTAATCTTCACACAACCTTAGGGCATTTCTAAGATAGTTTAAAAAAAATAGTTCTAGGTTATTATTATATTTTATTTTACATGTTTCTTTTCGGTTTCAAGAATCCTATTAAACTTGCATGTTGTAAATTTTCAATTACATAAAAAGTTTTAGTATAAATTATAATCAACTTATGAAATACATTCATCACTCATTTTTCTTTCCCCTGTGTTGATTTCTGTTCTAACTAAATTAGCTATTGTAACATTTTCTAGCATAGTTTCTTAGTGTTCTTGCTGTTAATGATATATGAATGTTCATGTGTTCTTAAATATTTTTTTTCCCTCTACAGATGAACATAATTGGGTTGAGGTATTATATGCTCTTTGATTGTAAACTTTTTCTCTCAGTTGTTTGTAAATCTCTCCTCTTGTCCTTTAACTTTGTCTCATCTTGCAGCTGAGAAGTCCTATAATGGCCTTATTTTGTTTCCTTTGTAAGTAAGCTATTCTTTCCTATGATAAGCTTGTAATATTTTTTTTTCATCTTTAAATTCAGAAGCGTTCTTTATGTTATATATATATATATATGTTTATATATATATTTTTTCTTATAAATCTTACTTGATATTCAGTGAAAATTTTCAACCTATTCTCTGGTCTTTCTTCAGCTTGGAATAATCTTTCACTCTGTGTTTAATCACTACTCCACCTCAATTTATTATCATGTTTTATTTCATTTGGGGAATTTTATTATTTTTATACTTAATATCCTGTATCTGTCCTCTGAGACTCTTATTTTCTTTTTATTGAGATGAGATAGTGTGTGTGCATGTTTCTGAGCAAGAGAGGAAGATAGAGATTGGAAATTTAGTTTCTTGTATTCGTTGAAGCTTTTGTGCTTTGGGGACTCAAAGTGAAGGAGCTGAATACCAGGTTTGCTTCTCCATGAGGAGAAATAAGTGAAATTTAGGACTTTCAGATTGTCCAAAGAACTTTGTTTTGCTGATGTGCATGAATCTCCTTTAGTAACTGATGAACCTACAGATTCCTTGACTTACTTTGGTATACTTAGAACTTCCCAATATTTTTACCTGAGTAAACCTGTAGGAGACCTGCACTCATAATGCAAATGGATTTTTGTTCCTGTGATTATGAGAAAGCTCCAACTTGAACCTGGAGAGAACTGAGAATAGGATATTTTTCTCAGAGCCTTAGCTGAGAGAGTGGTTTGTTATATGTATTTGGTCAAATCATAGAAGTAGCAATTGCTCTACCTTCAAGCACTTGCTTGTGTAGTGCATCTTGAGAGTGCCCAGTAACCTGACTTATGGGTAATAAAATAACACAAATACATTAGCTGGCAAAGAAAAAAAAAAAACAACTGCAACCCACTTAAGAGTACTCAGACACTTGAGGGAAAAAAGCAAAGCTCAACATAGAGCAAATGGTTTCCACTGAAGGTGGAAGAAAGACATGAGAATTTTAACAACAGTGATGCAAGGATAATTCTAGAAGCACTTAATAACACACATACATAAAAGCATTTAAATGCTTTTTGAAACAAAACATGTTATTTTAGTTACAAAAATCAATCAGATATATATATGCATCTGTCTCTAGATAATCAAATCAACTTAGAGTATTCCTTATACAACTAAATGGCTAGACCTGTGGGAAGCACTACTCATAGACAAATTATGTTCTCTTTGTCTAGATCTGTCAGAACAGAGGTAAATTTTGACTAAATTCTGGTTTAACATTACATATATATTTCATGGCCTTCTCATCACAGCTTGTCTTTGTGTAAAAGAGAAATGTTAGATGATCAGTGTATTTGCCACATTTAACCTTTAATCTTACTGGGGTCATAAGAATAGTGCTATAAAGGAGAATAATTTTTTTTTCACAGACATAGGCTATGTGTAAATAATCCTAAACAAACTGTCATGCACATATGTTTCCATTTCTGTTAAATGATTGAGAGTAAATAAGAGAACATCATCAGTTGATTCAATTATTTTTACATGGTATTTGTCATATTCTAGTGAAGGACAAAATTTTATCTATTTTGCTATGTAATTGAACTTAAATGTCTTTCTGCTAAACCCTGAATGAAACAGGTATGAATTTATATTGATATTATTCTCTATAAATTTATAAACTCAGTTTACTCTTGTTTCTTAGGTTTTGCCTGTTTAATCTACTTATCAGTGTTTAGACAAATGGCATATGGAAAAATATACTTTGAATGTGTATTTTTAAAAATTGGTTTCCCTCATTTTACATAGGTGAATAACAACATTACTGTTGAATACATTAAGGCAACTATATTAAGATTTCTTTATGTGCTGTATGAAGAATTTTTTGAACTGCACCATCTGTTATATATTTAACTTATGTTTTCCACTTATGCAAAAGTATTTTTAGATATTTTATGTGAAAATTTATCCTGATCAAAACCTTCCATATATTTTTCCTACCTATTTCTATTGGCATGTCTTTCTTTTTTCAGTTATTAGATACAAAGTGATAAGTGTACTTTAATTTGTACCTGGTGTCTTCCAAGAAATTACTGATTATATGTTTCTGTGAATTATTCTTTACTCTTTTACTTGGTTCTGTCTAATTAAAAACTATTGATAGACTGCCTGCTGTATGTTAGGCACTGTTATGGAATAAAAAAGATGCATTATTCCTACCTTCATAGAACGTATATTCTAGTGTAAAGTGTACCTAGTAAGAATCTAAACATTTAATCAGATCTATATGTGCTAAAAAGTATAGGTTCTAAGAAATCAACACACATTTAGAACATTATTCCTATAAACAAGTAAGTAATTAGATTGGGGGTAATCAAAATTACATAAGATGCAGTCCCAAATATTAAGGACTTCTCAAGTCTAATTGGAAGACAGACTAGTAACAGACAATGAAAATAGGTACAACAGTTGCTCTGGGAACACATAAGTGGACCACCTAGTCCCATATTTGGAGCTCAAGAAAGGCCTTTTAAGAAAAGAGGACAGCTAAATTGAGTGTCCTGAAAGAGTATGATTAGTAGATATCCAGGTGAGGATGGGAAAGAGGGTGGTAGAATTATTCCAGGGCCTAGAATCTAGGAAGTGAAGAGAGAGGCCAGAAAGAGAATAAATAATTGGGGACCAAAGTAGTTAACTATGACTAGAGTATCACATTTTGTCTAGTTTTTAATATACTGTGTTTCCAAAGGAATAGAGGGTTCATAGCTTCCTATTTTTGTTGAATTAATTCATGCAGTGTTACGAGTTTAAACTTCAGGGCAAGAGTCTCTGAGTTTGAAAACCATCCCTTCCTGGTTATGTGACCTTGGACAAGTGATTTACTGTCTCTGTACCTCATTTTCTTTATAAGTAATTTGATAATAACAAGACATTCCATATATGCTTCTCATGAGAATTATACATCTCTACATCAAAAGTTCTTAGAAGAATTAATGGTACATAGGCAGTACCAATTATGTATTCAGTTCAGTTCAGTTCAGTCACTCAGTCGTGTCCAACTCTTTGCAACCCCATGAACCACAGCATGCCAGGCCTCCCTGTCCATCACCAGCTCTTGGAGTCTACCCAAACCCATGTCCATCAAGTCAGTGATGCCATCCAACCATCTCATCCTCTGTCGTCCCCTTCTCCTCCTGCCCTCAATCTTTCCCATCATCAGGGTCTTTTCAAATGAGTCAGCTCTTTGCATCAGGTGGCCAAAGTATTAGAGTTTCAGCTTCAACATCAGTCCTTCCAATGAACACTCAGGACTGATCTCTATTAGGATGGACTGGTTGGGTCTCCTTGCAGTCCAAGGGACTGTCAAAAGTCTTCTCCAACACCACAGTTCAAAAGCATCAGTTCTTCAGTGCTCACCCCTAATTAAGTATTAGGCATTATTATTTTTTAAATAGATATGCATATTAATGGCAACAGATGAGGATAATCTAGTATAAGGCATTGTGATAGAATAGAAAGGGGGTTGTTGTTCAATCTCAAAGTCATGTCCAACTCAGTGGCACAGGCCAGATATACAGGACCCTGTAGGTGAGGAAGAAGAATCAGAAAGAGAGATAAAGCCCAGATTACTTTTGAGGCAAAGGCTATTGTGATATTTTCATTGTTGTTCAATCAGTGAGTCATGTCTGACTCTTTGCAACACCATGAGCTGCAGCATATCAGACTTCCCTGTCCTCCAATATCTCTGGGAGTTTGCTCAAACTCATGTCCATTGAGTTGGTTATGCTATCTAACCATCGCATTCATTGGTGTCCCTTCTTCTGCTGTCAATCTTTGCCAGCATCAGGGTCTTTTCCAATGAGTCAGCTCTTTGCATCAGGTAGCCAAAGTATTGGAGTTTCAGCTTCAGCATCAGTCCTTCCAAAGAATATTCAGGACTGAGTTCCTTTAGAATTGACTGTTTTAATCTCCTTGTAGTCCAAGGGATGCTTAACAGTATTCTCTAGCACCACAATTCAAAAGTATCAATTTTTCAGTGATGTCTCTGCTTTTGAATATGCTGTCTAGGTTTGTTATAGCTTTCTTTTCAAGAAGAAAGTGTCCTTTAATTTCATGGCTGCAGTCACTGTCCACAATGATTTTGTGATCTCCACAGTCAAAGGCTTTAGCATAGTCAATGAAGCAGAAGTAGATGCTTTTCTGGAATTCCCTTGCTTTGTCTATGAGTCAATGAATATTGTCAATTTGACCTCTGGTTCCTCTGCCTTTTTTAAACCCAGCTTGTACATCTGGAAATTCTCGGTTCACGTATTGCTGAAGTCTAGCTTGAAGGATTTTGAGAATAAACTTGCTAGCGTGGGAAATTAGCAAAGTTGCATTCTTTGGCATTGCCCTTTTTTGATATTGGAATAAAAACTGACCTTCTCCAGTCCTGTGGCCATTGCTCAGTTTTCCAAATTTGCTGGTATATTGAATGCAACACTTTAGCAGCAGCATCTTTTAGGATTTGAAATAGCTCACCTGGAATTCCATCACCTCCACTAGCTTTGTTGGCCCACTTGACTTCACACACCGGAATGTCTGGCTCTAGGTAAGTGACCACACCATCATGGTTATTTGAGTCATTAAGACGTCTTGTATACAGTCCTTCTGAGTATTCTTGTCACTTCTTCCTAATCTCTTCTGCTTCTTTTAGGTCCTTAGCATTTCTGTCCTTTATTGTGCCCATCCTTGCATGTAACGTTCCCTTTATATTTCAAATTTTCTTGAAGAGATCTCTAGTCTTTCCCATTCTATTGTTTTCCTATAGTTCTTTGCATTGTTCACTTAAGAAGACTTTCTTATCTCTCCTTGTTATTCTTTGGAACTCTGCATTCAGTTGGGTATATCTTTCCCTTTTTCCTTTGTCTTTCACTTCTTTTCTTTTTTTTAATGTATTTATTATTTTACTTCACAATATTGTATTGGTTTTGCCATAGATTGACTTAAATCCTCCATGGGTGTACATGTGTTCCCCATCCTTTCCTCAGCTATTTGTAAAACCTCCTCAAACAACCATTTTACTGTTTTGCATTTCTTTTTCTTTGGAATGCTTTTGGTCACTACCTCCTGTACAATGTTGCAAGCCTCCATAATTCTTCAGGCACTCTGTCTACCAGATATAATTCTTTGAATCTATTTGTCACCTTCACTGTATAATTATAAGGGGTTTGATTTAGGTCATACCTGACTGGCCTAGTGGATTTCCCTACTTTCTTCAATTTAAGTCTGAATTTTGCAATAAGGAGCTCATGATCTGACCTATTTTCAGCTCCCTGACTTGTTTTTTACTGACTGTATAGAGCTTCTCTAACTTTAGTTGCAGATATAACCAATCTGATTTCGATATTGACCATTTGGTGATGTCCATGTGTAGAGTCATTTCCTGTGTTGTTGGAATAGGGTGTTTGTTATTACCATCGTGTTCTCTTGACAAAACTCTGTTAGCCTTTACACTGCTGCATTTTGTATCCCAAGGACAAGCTTGTCAGTTAGTCTGGGTATCTCTTGACTTCCTACTTTTGTATTCTAATCCCCTATGATGAAAATGATACACACACACACACACACACACACACACACACACACACACATTTGATGTTAGTTTTAGGAGTCTTGCATGTCTTCATAGAATAATTCTACTTCAGCATCTTTGTCATTCGTAGTTGGGGCATAGACTTGGATTACTGTGATGTTGAATGGTTTGCCTTGGAGACAAACCAAGATCATTCCGTTGTTTTTGAGATTGCACCCAAGTACTGCATTGCAGACTCCTTGGTTGAGTATGAGGACTACTCTATTTCTTCTATGGGGTTCTTACCCACAGTAGTAGATATGTGTGTATGTTAGTCACTCAGTCATGTCTGATTCTTTATAACCCCACAAACTGTAGCCAACAAGGCTTCTCTGTCCATGGAATTCTCCAGGCAACAATACTGGAGTGGATTGCCATTCCTTTCTCCAGAGGATCTTCCCGACCCAGGGATAGAACCCTGGTCTCCTGCATCACAGGAAGAATCTTTACCATTTGAGCTACAGGGAAGTCCTGTAGCAGATATAATGGTCATCTGAACTAAACTCGCCCATTTCCATCCATTTTATCAATAGTTCACTGATTACGAAGATGTCAGTGTTCACTATTGCCGTCTCCTGCCTGACCATGTCCAATTTACGTTGATTCATGGACCTAACATTCCAGGTTCCTGTGCAATATTGTTCTTTACAGCATCAGACTTGGCTTTCACCACCAGACATATCCACAACTGAGCATCATTTCTGCTTTGTCCCAGCTGCTTCATTCCTTCTGGAACTATTAGTAATTGCCCTCTGCTCTTTCCCAGTAGCATATTGGATACCTTCTGACCTGGGCGGGGTGGGGGGGGGGGGGAGCTCATCTTCCAGTACCGTATCTTTTTGCCTTTTCATACAGTTCATGGGGTTCTTGTAGCAAGAATACTGAAGTGGTTTGCCATTTCCTCCTCCAGTGGATCACATTTTGTCAGAACTCTGTACTATGACCCGTCAATCTTTGGTGGCCTTGCATGGCATTGTTCATAGCTTCATTTAGTTATGCAAGCCTCTTTGTCACAACAATGTTGTGATCCCTGAAGGAAATAGAAAGGGTATGGGATCAGTATTCAAAAGACATGGCACATAAGACCAGGTAAATTAGTTAACCTCTTTGAGCCTTAGTTTCCTCATTTATAAAATGGAAATAATAACATCCCATCTTCCTTACTAAATCAGTATAAAATAACAATTGCTGGTGGTTTTTCTAACAATATTAATTACAGAGGAGGAACACACACATTTTGGAAGACATTATTTATCATAAAGAACAGCTATTAACTTGGACCCCCTTAGTATTTTCACTGAGGATCAGTTTTAGTTATAAATGTGATCTTTTGTCCTTATGAGAATTATCATCCTGCAAACATAGGATAGGATAAACTAGTTTAAAACGCATCAAGTTCATATATATATATATATATATGTAAAACAGGACCTCAATAATCCCCAGTGATATGTAGTAGGAAATACCTCATTTAAGTGTATTAATTTATTTTATAAAATATTATAGATATTTTATATTTTATCAATATGATTCTGATGAATAATTTGCTTATATTTTCAATTTGTAGACTTCCGATTTATGTCAGTTTTCATCTTGATACAAATCAGAAGTATCTTTTTTGCTGAGATTCTCTTGTAGAACTTATAGCATGCCATGTTTTTCATTTGCCTTCTTGTTTTTGCTACTGTATAGTACACTTAGAGAAGGAAAGGTGCCATATTTCTTGTCAAATCTCTATAATACCTAAATAAACTCATTGAATATAACACCTACATAAATGCTTATTGAATAAATGAATGAATGAAGAGCATGCATGGACTTTCATCTGTTTGTTCTCATCAATATTATAAAATACTGACAATCATGCTTCAGGATACATCTTGTATTTGTGTGTATAGTGACTGAGATTGAACACCAATTTTAGGATAAAATATGATTGACTCTCCTCCTCTTCCCTACTGTAGGAGGGGACTACTACATATAGCTAACTCCTACATATTTTTCAGATCTTATTCTAAATGTCTGTCCCTAGCATTGGTCATTTTGCTTTGTCACATACATTCACAATAGTCTACTTCCCCTTTGCTGGACTTATTATTATTATAATGAAATAATTAAAGAATATCTATTTGGTTAATGTCTCTCTTACCTGCTAGACCATAAACTCCATTAGGAGGCTGTCTTGTGTTTTTCTGATATAGCACTGTAAACTTACTCCCTTGAATAATGGCTTATGTTGTTTAGTCGTTAAGTTGTGTCTGACTCTTTCGTGACCCCAAGAACTGTAGCCCGCTGGGCTCCTCTGTTCATGGAATTTTCTAGGGGCAGGGGGTGGATCTCCAGGGGATTTCCCGGACCCTGGGATCAAACTCGCATCTGCTGCATTGGCAGATAGATTCTTTACCACTGAGCCACCTGGGAAGCTTCAATGGCTTATATAAGTGCTCAATTAATAGTGTTGGTTAAGTGAATGTATGAATACAGTGTTCATGTCTATGTAGGCCACTATATTACGTACTTTTCTATGTAGTAGTTACAACTTCTTTATCTTACAATCTTTGTCTAAATTTCAGATAGATTCAATAAGAGGATAAGCAAAACTATAATGCTATACTGTTTATGTTACAAGTGGAATTCTCCAAGAACCAAACTCTGAAATGGACAATTACTTGCAGGAAGTTCATTGGGTTGTACTTTTTGAGTCAATATCTGTGAGTGAATGAAGAAAGAAGGGTTGAGAAGAGAGGGAATTTAGGTGTAATAAAGTCCCAACAAAGACCTCATCTCATTCCATGTGGGCTTTGTAGTTGGGAAAACACTTCATATTTGTCCTGAACTATGGCAAGGAATTTTGAGAATTACTTTACTAGTGTGTGAGATGAGTGCAATTGTGTGGTACTTTGAGCATTCTTTAGGATTGCCTTTCTTTGGGATTGGAATGAAAACTGACTTTTTCCAGTCCTGTGGCCACTGCTGAGTTTTCCAAATTTTCTGGCATATTGAGTGCAGCACTTTCACAGCATCACATTTCAGGATCTGAAATATCTCAACTGGAATTCCATCAACTCCACTAGCTTTGTTAGTAGTGATGCTTTCGAAGGCCCACTTGACTTCACATTCCAGGATGTCTGGCTCTAGGTGAGTGATCACACCATCGTGATTATCTGGTTCGTGAAGATTTTTTTGTACAGTTCTTCTGTGTATGCTTGAAACCTCTTCTTAATATTTTCTGCCTCTGTTAGGTCCATACCATTTTTGTCCTTTATTGAGCTCATCTTTGCATGAAATGTTCCCTTGGTATCTCTAATTTTCTTGAAGAGATCTCTAGTGTTTCCCATTCTGTTGTTTTCCTCTATTTCTTTGTATTGATTGCTGAGGATGGCTTTCTTATCTCTCCTGGCTATTCTTTGGAACTCTGCATTCAATTGGGTATATCTTTCTTTTTCTCCTTGGCTTTTCGCTTCAGCAATACGTGAACCGTGAACTTCCAGATGTTCAAGCTGGTTTTAGAAAAGGCAGAGGAACCAGAAATCAAATTGCCAACATACACTGGATCATCAAAAAAGCAAGAGAGTTCCAGAAAAACATCTATTTCTGCTTTATTGACTATGCCAAAGCCTTTGACTGTGTGGATCACAATAAATGGTGGAAAATTCTGAAAGAAATGGGAATATCAGACCACCTGACCTGCCTCTTGAGAAACCTGTATGAAGGTCAGGAAGCAACAGTTAGAACTGGACATGGAACAACAGACTGGTTCCAAATAGGAAAAGGAGTACGTCAAGGCTGTATACTGTCATCCTGCTTATTTAACCATGCAGTGTACATCATGAGAAACGCTGGGCTGGAAGAAGCACAAGCTGGAATCAAGATTGCCAGGAGAAATATCAATAACCTCAGATATGCAGATGACACCACCCTTAGGTAGAAAGTGAAGAGAAACTAAAAAGCCTCTTGATGAAAGTGAAAGAGGAGAGTTAAAAAGTTGGCTTAAAGCTCAACATTCAGAAAACTAAGATCATGGCATCTGGTCCCATCACTTCATGGGAAGTACATGGGCAAACAGTGGAAACAGTGGCTGACTTTATTTTTGGGGGGCTCCAAAATCACTGCAGATGGTGATTGCAGCCATGAAATTAAAAGACCCTCTCTCCTTGGAAGGAAAGTTATGGCCAACTTAGGTAACATATGATGGAGATGGCAATGGCACCCCACTCCAGTACTCTTGCCTGGAAAGTCCCATGGACAGAGGAGCCTGGTAGGTTGCAGTCCATGGGGTCGCTATGAGTCGGACACGACTGAGCGACTTCACTTTCACTTTTCACTTTCATGCACTGTAGAAGGCAATGGCAACCCACTCCAGTGTTCTTGCCTGGAGAATCCCAGGGACGTGGGAGCCTGGTGGACTGCCGTCTATGGGGCCGCACAGAGTCGGACACGACTGAAGTGACTTAGCAGCAGCAGGTAGCATATTAAAAAGCAGAGACATTACTTTGCCAACGAAGGTCCATCTAGTCAAGGCTATGGTTTTTCCGGTGGTCATGTATGGATGTGAAAGTTGGGCTATAAAGAAAGCTGAGTGCCGAAGAATTGATGTTTTTGAACCGTGGTATTGGAGACGACTCTTGAGAGTCCCTTGGACTGCAAGGAGATCCACCCATTCCATCCTAAAGGAAATCAGTCCTGAATGTTCATTGGAAAGACTGTTGCTGAAGCTGAAACTCTGATACTTTGGCCACCTCATGCAAAGAGTTGACTCATTGGAAAAGACCCTGATGATGGGAAGGATTGGGGGAAGGAGGAGAAGGGGACGACAGAAGATGAAATGACTGGATGGCATCACCGACTCAATGGACATGAGTTTAAGTAAACTCCGGGAGTTTGTGATGGACAGCAAGGCCTGGCGTGCTGCAGTTCATGGGGTCACAAAGAGTCGGACACAGCTGAGCGACTGAACTGAACTGAACTGATGGCAAGGAAACAAACCTTTGTACTTATGCATCAATTAATCATTGGATTTGTGGACCGGGCTTGGGGAAGGAAATGGCAAACCACTCCAGTATTTTTGCCAGGAAATTCCCACGGCCAGAGGAGCCTGATTGGATCCAGTCCATGGGGTCACAAAGAGTCAGACACAACTGAGTGACTGAGTTGTTGATCTTCAGTGCAAGACCATCTTAAGCTGAGGGCAAATGCTAGAAGAGAACACTCAACTGTGATCTTTCAGCTTTCAACCTATCAGAGAATGGGTGCATCAGTGGGGGCAGGGTGATATAATCCAAGAAGCACATTTTAGTGCCCATTATAGTCTACTCTTTGTGTCAAATGAATCTATTTACTTCATTTCAGTTATAGATGCAGCTCCTTCTGCATTCTAGTGGGCCTATGTGATGATGTGAATTTTACAAGATGAAGGTTAGCTTAACCACCTACAGTCTCCACCATAACAGGTGGTCTTGATGCCACAAGTGATATTAATTTTCCTTCATTACCTTCTTTACTATTTATTTTAGATATCTTTTACCTAGTACCTCTGCTGTACTAGATGACTTCCTCAAGGCATGACACATGCCCTCATTCATGAAGGGTCCTGGGCTTCTACTTACTATGTCCCTTCTAAGGCTATGATGTTTTGCTTTCTTTGTTCATTTACCTTCAAAATTAGGCAAAAGAATTCTAAGAGATAATCAAATGGATTATCTGAGTGCAAACATATTTTTCCATGTCCTCACTGAGTAATGGCATCCCTATTCCCTCTTCGATGATCAGAGTCAATTATCCTGCTATGATGGTGACCCTTTTCCTTTCCTGATGATCTCTTGTCAGAATAAGCCCAAAGTAAAAAGGTGGCAACCATAGTTTGAAACTGAAATGGGAATTTTTCTCTGGCTCTTAGTAGATACATTTGGATCTTTGAGTCAGACTCCTAAACCTACAGAGTACAAAGTTATCATTTAGCGAGACATTGATTCTACAGATTAGTTCCTGAAAGTGTCAGTAAGCAAGTTCACTCCCATTTTTTTTCTCATCTTTGTCCTTAGATATATATTTTTTACCAATTTGGGACACCAACTTATGTAATGATTATTAATTTAGAATATTCCCTGTGTTGTGGAATATCATAACACCCTATTCTCACATGGTCTTCCCTGGTGGCTCAGATGGTAAAGAATCCACCTGCAATGTGGGAGACCTGGGTTCGATCCCTGGGTTGGGAAGATCTCCTGGAAGAGAACATGGCAACCCACTCCAGTATTCTTGCCTGGAAAATCCACACAGACTGAGGAGCCTGGTGGGCTACAGTCCATGAGGTCACGAAGAGTCAGTCATGACTGAGAAACTAAGCACATACATACACTATTCTCACAGGGTAACAGTTCTAAATGAGTGTCTTAGCTGTGTCTTTAATGGATTATTTCATTGCTTTATCAGACCAGTGGATTTGGGGTAGTGTAGTGTGTAATTAGAACCAGGTTACCACTGCTGCACCTTCTTTACTTTAAAGTGGGCCCGTCTCTTGGTTTGATGTCACATTAGGTGATGTTCAATATCAGTGAAACACTCAATAAGCCTTTGCTTTGGATTTTGTATAGAGAAAAACCAAACATTTACCCAGTCAGGATGAATTATTTAGTGCATTCATGGACTTCTCAGGTGGCACAGTGGTGAAGAATCCACTTGCCAAAGCAGAACACACAAGAGATGCAGGCTCAGTCTCTGGGTTGGGAAGATCCTCTGGAGAAGGAAATGGCAACCCACTCCAGTTTTCTTGCCTGGAAAATTCCATGGACAGAGAAACCTGGTGAACTATAGTCCATGGGGTTGCAAAGAGTAGGACACAACTGAGCATGCATGCACACACACACATATTCAAGTTACTACTAAGTGGGTGGTTGGTCTCCTCAATTATAAGGCCGCATCAGTGATTCAAAAATAGTCTTTGCTGCTGGCATGTTGGATATTTGGAAGCTATAGTTGCAATATCATCTTTGGTGTATGTCACCTTATGTTGTTGGCCACTATAGGTACTTGGTCCTTTTTTATTCTGGTTTTCATCCAGCCCTAAATATATTTTTAATTCAGGTATAGCTGATTTACAATATTAGTTTCCAGTTTACAACATAGTGGTTCAAAATTTGTGTATATTATACTCCATTTATGGTTATAAAATATTGGCTATATTCCCTGTACTGTAAAATATATTCTTATACCTCATTTTATTCATAGCATTCTGTACCTCTTAAACTCCTACACCTATTTTTCCCCTCTGCCCTTCTCTTTCCTCACTGATAATCACTAACTTGTTTTCTATACCCGTGAGTCTGTTTCTTTTGTGTGTATGTGTGTGTATGTTATATCCATGTTTATTATTTATATTCCACATGTAAGTGAGATATTCCTCTTTATCTTTTGAGTTATTTCACTAAGAATAATACCCTCTGGGTCAATTCACATTGTTGAAAAATGAAAAAATGACATATTTTTATTCTTTTTTAGATGAGCAATATCCATTGTGTGTGTGTGTGTGTGTGTGTGTGTGTGTATCATATATATCACATGTTCATTATCCACTCATCTGTTGATGGACATTTAGATTGCTTCCATATCTCGGTTATTATAAATAATGCTGCTATGAACATTGAGATGCCTGTATCTTTTCAAATTAGTGTTTTCATTTTCTTCAGATAAACAATGGATACTCTGTTCTTCTGCACATTGTGCCAGTACTATGCAGGTGATGAGAAATACTTGCTGTTTCCAACTGGAAAAATCATCCTATTTGGTTGTTTAGTGACACTTTTATAATAGGTGCATTCTGAAGGATATCACCATGAGATATAAACATCTTTACAGCTTGTTTCTATTTCCATAGGACCAACCACATGATTCTTCCCCAGGCTACCTGATCCTTGATCTTGCAGCCTTCCTTCTTTCAGGCTTCCAACCAACTAGCCAGAACACTATCTATGAAGCTGAACAAATTCTAATCTTAGGCTACTTCTGTTTCTACAAGCAGATAACCCAATGTACTGACTAACACTCTGGATAATTTGTGATTATCCAAATTCTGGATTGGTATAATCTCCTCCACATGGCTTTCTTTCATCCCTAAGTGGGCTTGTAGTATAGCCATTGCCCATTTTCTGCTTCTACCCACATGCCCAGCCAACTCATCTGTAAACTGAATTCAGTCTTTCTCCTCCATTACCAGCTGGTTGAATGTGACCCACCTCTTCCAATAGCCATTAAGTATAAGCTGAAGGAGAAAATCCAGGGTTACAGTGGCAGATGGCAAGGGAGTCAAGGGCCTATTTTGTGATTTATTCTCCTACTGAGACTTTCCACAATCTGTACATAATAACATACAATAGAGTCTTATGCTAGCAGAGTGGTAAAGAATCCAGCTACCAATGCAGGAGATGGAGGTTTGATTCCTGGGTCAGGAAGATCCCCTGGAGAAGGAAACGATAAACAGCTCCAGTATTCTTGCCTGTGAAAACTTATGGACAAATGGACTGAGTGGGTTACAGTCCATGGAGTTACAAAGAGTAGGACACAACTGAGCATGCATGTATACACAGAGTTTTATGGATCAGCTCAGTGCAGTCGCACAGTTGTGCCCGACTCTTTGCAACCCCATGGACTGCAGCACATCTGACTTCCCAGTCCATCAACAACTCCCAGAGCTTAGTCAAACTCATGTCCATTGAGCCGGTGATGCCATCCAACCATCTTATCCTCTGTCGTCCACTTTTCCTCCTGCCTTCAATCTTTCCCAGCATCAGGGTCTTTTCCAATGAGTCAGCTTTTTGCATCAGGTGGCCAAAGTATTGGAGTTTCAGCTTCAACATCAGCCTTTCCAATGAATACTCAAGACTGATTTCCTTTAGGATTGACTGGTTTGATCTCCTTGCAGCCCAAGGGATTCTCAAGATTCTTCTCCAACACCACCATTCAAAAGCATCAATTCTTTGGTGTTCAGCTTTCTTCACAGTCCAACTCTCACATCCATACATGACTATTGGAAAAACCACAGCTTTGACTAGATGGATCTTTGTTGACAAAGTAACGTCTCTGCTTTTTAATATGCTATCTAGGTTGATCATAAGTTTTCTCCTAAGGAGAAAGTGTCTTTTAATGTCATGGTTGCAGTCACCATCTGCAATGAATTTGGAGCCCCCCAAAAGTAAAGTCTGTCACTGTTTCCATTGTTTCTCCATCTATTTGCCATGAAGTGATTGGACTGGATGCCATATTCTTTGTTTTCTGAATGTTCAGCTTTAAGCCAACCTTTTCACTCTCCTCTTTCACTTTCATCAAGAGGCTCTTTAGTTCTTCTTCACTTTCTGTCATAAGGATGGTGTCATCTGCATATCTGAGGTTATTGATATTTCTCCCAGCAATCATGATTCCAGCTTGTGCTTCTTCCAGTCCAGCATTTCTCATGAGGTACTCTGCATATACATTAAATAAGCAAGATGACAATATACAGCCGTTAAGTACTCCTTTCCCAATTTGGATCACAGTGGTACAAATAGCAGGGTTACTTACACTACAGCCTGGGCCTACTGCAGGGTGCTTTATTGATCTGAAGTCAACCCAGAACTGCAGAATTTTGTGTCACCCATTATATGGGTCAGAACAGTATTCCCAATTATACAATATGCTTTTCACAGAACCTATAGAAGCCTATCAGGATTTGTGTTTCTTTTTTAGTGGTTCAAAATGTTGGTTGCAATAATTTGTCCTTTATATTGGTAGAATATCCTGTCATGATGTGGACCTCTAGACCTTTCAAAATTCACCAATGTGGTTGGCTCTTGAATCTTTGTATGTTTATCTCCCATGTTGTGGAATGCATGCTTCCTACCAAGGCTACTAATGTACTTTTCACTTCTTGCTAAGCCAGTCTGATTAGCATCATATCATGATATGCTGGATCAGTAGAATGTTCTGCAGCATATTCAGGTTGTCTAGATATCTTCAGACTATTTTATGATAGGGAGCAGGAGAGTTACCACTGCCATAGGGTGTGTTCCATCCCAAATAGACCATCTAAGTGGATGAGATTAGCTTCTATTCTAACTTCTGACTAGGATTGAAGAAGAACACATTTGCCTTATCTGTTACTACATGCCAGGTACCTGACAGCCTTGCTCACCTGCTCTAGCAGTAATATCACAGCTGGCACAGCAGCTAGAAATGGAGCTAGTACATAGTTGAGTTTGTTATAGTCCACTGCCATATTTTAGGATCCAGCTAGTTTTCATATGGGCTAAAGAATCCATTCCAGTATTCTTTCCTGGGAAATCCCATGGATAGAAGAGCCTGGTGGGTACAGCCCATAGGGTCACAAAAGAGTCAGACATGACTTTGTGACTAAACAACAGCAAACTCAGACTAGCTAATTAAATGCAAGTACTATGAGGATTACCACCCCTCTACCCTTTACGTCTGTATGGTTTGCATTAATTTGTACCACTCCACAGGAGACAACATTGTTTTACTATATTATTTGTAGGAGTAGACAGCTTCAGAGACTTTCACTTCGCCTTCTCTACTATAAGAGCTCTATCCCAAGGAACCAATATGGAGCTACCTGCCAACTACTGAGTATATTCATTCCAATTTTACATTCGTGGCTCGTGAAAATGACTACTGGCTGGAGATGAACCCAGTAGACTCACTGTGAACAAGACCTAGACCAAGACTCCTCCATTTATTACCTACTCACACATACCCCCAGTCCATTTGGGGGCCATAAATTACACCTTGTGTCCCTGAGTATCAGTGTCAATTCAGACTCTCTGCCCAGCAGTCCTCAAAATGTTTGGTGTTCCCCTATGCATTGTACAGTCTTACACAAGAAAGTGGTTGTAGGTTTTTTCGAGGAATGATTATCAGAATCATTATTACCTACTTTCCATGGCATGGCAAGTTTCTTCCTCAAGGAGACCTGAACTCTTCTTCAAATAACGGGTTGTAGGCTCAGTTCTAGAAACTGGGCAACAGCCCTCAGTCAACCTCGATTTCTTTCAACTTCATAGCTTGAGCAATACAGGGCACTGTATTCTATTAACCATTTCCATTGTTCTCTGAAGAGTACACTCCCCTCCAATACTGTTCTGACCCTGCTGCTCATAGTTATTATACTTGCCTTGCTTCTGATGGCAAAGCAGGGAGTCCATTCTTACTAGCATCTCCCACTGTCACAACTGAGCTTCTCAGTGATGCTTGTGCCCATCTCACAATAAAGTTCTTCATTGTTTGATAAACGATGTCTTTTCCGAGCCCTCCAAGAAAAACAATTATCTGGTAGTTTTTCTATCCTTAACTAATATATCTACTCTAACATGATCAATTCTCTAAACTTTTTGATCTATTATTTCATGTTCTTCCATGGCCATTTTGTCATTTCTGCTTTACTTAGTAAGGCTGGATGAAGCACAAGTTGGAATCAAGATTGCCAGGAGAAATATCAATAATCACAGATATGCAGATGACACCACCCTTATGGCAGAAAATGAAGAACCAAAAAGCCTCTTGATGAAAGTGAAAGAGGAGAGTGAAAAAGTTGACTTAAAGCTCAACATTCAGAAAACAAAGATCATGGCATCCAGTGCCATCACTTTATGGCAAATAGATGGAGAAACAGTGGAAACAGGGGCAGACTTTATTTTTCTGGGTTCCAAAATCACTGCAGATGGTGATTGCAGTCATAACATTAAAAGACACTTTCCCCTTAGGAGAAAAGTTATGATCAACCTAGACAGAATATTAAAAAGCAGAGATGTTACTTTGCCAACAAAGGTCCATCTAGTCAAAGCTATTGTTTTTCCAGTAGTCAAGTATGGATGTGAGGGTTGGACTATAAAGAAAGCTGAGCACCAAAGCATTGATGCTTTTGAATGGTGGTGTTGGAGAAGAATCTTGAGACTCCCTTGGACTGCAAGGAGATCAAACCAGTCCATCCTAAAGGAGATCAGTCCTGAGTGTTCATTGGAAGGACTGATGTTTAAGCTGAAGCCCCAACACTTTGGCCACCTGATGCAAAAAGCTGACTCATTGGAAAAGACCCTGATGCTGGGAAAGATTGAGGGAAGGAGGAAAAGGGAACGACAGAGGATGAGATGGTTGAATGGCATCACTGACTCATTGGACATGGATTTGAATGGAGTCTGGGAGTTGGTGATGGACAGGGAGGCCTGGCATGCTCCGGTTCATTGGGTTGCAAAGAGTCAGGCATGACTGAGTGACTAGAACTGAACTAGAAGGTTAATTGCTTTCTCTGTATTTCTAAGAGTCATTCTAGTAGCCTAGTAGTATCATCTATTGTGACTCCATTTTATAGATTATGAGTTAGCAATTTTTTTTCTTTAAAGGGTCAGAAAGTGAATATTTTAGGCTTTTCAAGCAATATTGTCCTGGCTGAAGAAAACTTTGTTGACAAAAATAGGAGTATTCTGTATTTAGCTGACTGTTGATATAGGTTATATTCTGGGAATTCTCATATTGATATTCTCTCATATTGATAAGCTCTTTCTCACCCAAATTTATCTTTTCCTTAAGCCAGTATCCTCAGAATCCAGGGTAAAATATACTGTCTTCGCCAGTGCCAGCATATACTGCCTAGGTACTAGAGCTCCTTTGGGCATATATCTGTTTTCTCCTAACTAGCACAGCACTTTGTCAAAATCATGTCATAATGTAACACTAACAATTGGCATAATGGTCAAGAGGACAGATGGGAGAATGAATGTTTCAGTCCTGATGAGAGAAAATCTTAATAGCACATTCACATCATCTACTATAATTCAACATCTTTCTAGTCATGACGAGCACCTACAGATGCAAATGGATAAACAGCTACGAATAAAATCTAATTCAAGCATTCATCATACAAACCTCACTTTGGCACATAGATTCATCAAATTTGTTATGTACATAAATGTGTTGTTGGAAGATGACTCTATCTTCATTTCTATTTCAGAAATATATAGCACCAATCTTACTCAAACAGCAAAGCCAGGAACCCCAATTTTGCAACATTTCCCTATCTTGAGAATAGGAAATTCCTATCCCAACATTCCCCACATCTTCATCTCTGGTACTCAGGGACATTTATGCTTCCTTTTCTTTTTTTCTCACAATAAGGAATTTAATCAACAGAACATCACTGAGATGTAACTGACTTATAAAGCTTCTTTCCTTTCAAACATAGTTAATATATTTGAGTACCTAATCTATGATGGATTTTTATGTGCTAGGACTACAACATTGAGCAAATTTAGAAAACCCCTACCATATTAAATCTTACATTCTAGTGTATATGGAGGTGACATAAAATTGTAAAAATAACATAGTTCAGAGAGCAAAATGTGTTATAAAGCCAATGGGAATAGTGATGGGAATTGGAGGTCAACTTTAATTAAACTTATTAAGCAAGGCTTGTTAGCTGAAGCCTTAAAGTTGCTAAGGAGCTAGTCAATTTAAATTCTGAGGATATTTTTTCCAAAAAGTAGGATAGAAAAAGAAGTAACCTTGATGCTGGAGTATATTGAGCATATTTAAGGCCTATGAGGTCACTATGGTTAGAGTGAAGAAAGTAAGAACATGAGAAATGAAACTAGAAAGACTGGAGCCAGATCATGTTAAAACTTGTTAATAAAGAATTTGAATTTTATATAATAAGCCTTTTAAAGATTTTTCCCATGGAAATAGTATCAGATTACCATTTGAAAAGATTATTGTTTCTACCCTATAGAGAATCAAAGCAATAGTAAAAGCAGAGTCCTGGGAAGATGCTATTGTAGTCTCAGTGAGAGATTTTGGGACCCTGCAACTAGGATGGTGGCATTTGAAATGGAGGGAAGTAGATGGGTATTTTCAGGAATATTTTCACTGACAATAGGAATCAAAGCTCTAAGTATGGTGAATAAAGCAATAAGGGTATAATATATAAAGAATTAGCCGCTGGTGGATGGACATTTTGGCTAACAGAAAATCCCCAATCCCTTGCAACCTCACCATAGAAGTAGCTACACAATGAGCTAGAGTGTAAATAAAACCTTGAGAATTTTAAAACAAAGGCATGAATCTAGAAACTTCTGAAAATATATTGCTGGTCACTTTTTGTTACTCCTTAGAAGAAATTCATGTCTAGATTTGAAGTAGGAACATTGTATTACAAAATATTTATAGTTTCATTGTAGAACTAACTTTGGATAACCAACTTTTTCCTCTGTGAAATGAAGTTCACCCTTTGAAAATCATTAAATTGTTATGAAAAAGTTTCCAAATATTATCTCAAAATGCAAAATGTCTATAACTTTTATCTACTGTTCTTGCTATGCTTTTAATCCTAAATCTTTCTTTCTTTTTTATTTTTTATTTTTTTTGAGCTCCCAAAATTAAAGTTTGCCCAAATTTCTAAAAGGACTTGTTATATCATATTACATTTCCAAAAATATAATTTGTTTTCTCTAGATGTGCTACTTTTATCAGGCAGGCTTCCCTGGTAGTTCATCTGGTAAAGAATCCACCAGCAATGCAGGAGCCCCTGGTTCAATTCCTGGGTCGGGAAGATCTGCTGGAGAAGGTATAGGGTACCACTCCAGTATTTTTGGGTTTCCCTGGTGGCTCATGTGGTAAAGAATTTGCCTGCAATGTGGGATACCTGGGTTTGATCCCTGGGTTGGGAAGATCCCCTGGAGGGCATGGCAACCTAGTATTTTTGTCTGGAGAATCCCCATACACAGAGGAGCTTGGCAGGCTTCCATCCATGGGGTTGCACAGAGTTGGACATGATTGAGAGACTTTTACACATTTAATGCTAAGTTCAGATATCTATCTATAGTGTGGAATCTTGGCTCATATCCTAGAATTTCATTGCAAAATGACTCTGGGACAAGATGGAGGAGGAGTGGATGAATGTGGAATACATCTCTCTCCATGGATGCATCAGGAATACACCTTCAGGTGCAGATCTCACAGAACAGGAGCTGAAAGCAGGCAGGAGTCCCTGAGTACCAAAAAGGAATATATAGATACACATAAAACTCAGTAGGGTGAAGGAAGAAAGGGAAAAAGAGGGGGAGAGTGGTCAGGACTAGACCTGCAGCTGGGGTGGGTGGGGGAACTGAAGCAGAGGTGAGATACCCACATGAGGGCAATTGTTTGGGCCAGAGGAGAGGCATTTGGGGCTGTTGGAGAGTGAAGCAACTGATCTGTGATAGTCTGAATGGAGTGAGAACCACACAGACAATCTGTGATGCAGCTTTACATGCCCCAGACATGGACATCCCCTAGGACACATTGAGCCTAGGCACTGGAGCATAGGGATTGAGAGAAGTCCCAGGTTGAGGACTGCTGTTGACTGTGGGGAGATGGCCCAAGGGGACGTGAGGGAGGAGATTGCTGCAGGAAAAGCCTTTGGAGGAAAGTTGGGAAGCCATGGAGGCAGGGCGATACTGCTGAGTCATATACAGGGGGTGGGGTCATCATTGTAGCCTCTCTGTCCCCACAGGCCAGTACTGGCAGCTCACCAAGAGAGAAAGATCCTAGAGAGGGTGGCCCTTTGAATGCCTGCTATACTAAGAACAGAGAACGACCAGCCAGGGAGACCTTTTGAATGCCAGCTGCCAGAGGCTAGAAAAAAATCTCTAATGATACCATAGCTGCTGTGCCCATGGCCACTGGATCTCCTGCATACCTGGCAGTGCCAGGACCCCTGTGATCCAAGCAGCCATGACACTTGCATGCTTGATCCTCACTGGGGCAGAGCTGCCATAGGCTAGGAAAAAAAAAAAAAAAAACCCTAATAGTGCCATATCTCCTGTGCCCATGGCAGCTAGCATACATGCACACCTGGCACCACCAGGTTTCCCATGATCCAAGCAACTGCACCACCTTCACACTTGATCCTCATTGGGGCAGAGCTGTCAGAGGTTAGAGAAAAACCCTAATAGGACCATATCTCTGGTGCCAGTGGCCACTAGCTCCCCTGTGTATTTGGTGCTGCCAGGGTCCCTGCAATCCAAAAAACTGTGCCATCTTAAGACATGGTCCTCAATGGGGCAGGCCCAAGTCAACCAGGGAAGCCTCAGGAGCAAACTCCTATGGATAACTTATATGCAGAGGTACGGATAAAACCACAATTGAACTCCAAGGGCACAGTGTCTAAGGAAGGAGACACAAGCTACAAATTAGATCCACACAATAAACTAGGTAGACTGTGTCTATGGAATATATAAAGGGACAATGTGTTGGCACTTTTCTTTGGTCTAGTTTTCTGGTTTGTGCTTTAGTTTTGTTTTTAACTGGTCCATATTATTTATGGTTTCTTTGGTTTACTAGGTCAACTCTTTTGTACTATGTTTTCTTTGGGCTGTTTTGGTTTTTTTTTTTTTTTTTTTTTATTTTTTTAAATTTTTTTATTAGTTGGAGGCTAATTACTTCACAACATTTCAGTGGGTTTTGTCATACATTGATATGAATCAGCCATAGATTTACACTTATTCCCCATCCCGATCCCCCCTCCCACCTCCCTCTTCACCCGACTCCTCTGGGTCTTCCCAGTGCACCAGGCCCGAGCACTTGTCTCATGCATCCCACCTGGGCTGGTGATCTGTTTCACCATAGATAGTATACATGCTGTTCTTTTGAAACATCCCACCCTCACATTCTCCCACAGAGTTCAAAAGTCTGTTCTGTATTTCTGTGTCTCTTTTTCTGTTTTGCATATAGGGTTATCATTACCATCTTTCTAAATTCCATATATATGTGTTAGTATGCTGTAATGTTCTTTATCTTTCTGGCTTACTTCACTCTGTATAATGGGCTCCAGTTTCATCCATCTCATTAGGACTGATTCAAATGAATTCTTTTTGACAGCTGAGTAATATTCCATGGTGTATATGTACCACAGCTTCCTTATCCATTCATCTGCTGATGGGCATCTAGGTTGCTTCCATGTCCTGGCTATTATAAACAGTGCTGCAATGAACATTGGGGTGCACGTGTCTCTTTCAGATCTGGTTTCCTCAGTGTGTATGCCCAAAAGTGGGATTGCTGGGTCATATGGCAGTTCTATTTCCAGTTTTTTAAGGAATCTCCACACTGTTTTCCATAGCGGCTGTACTAGTTTGCATTCCCACCAACAGTGTAAGAGGGTTCCCTTTTCTCCACACCCTCTCCAGCATTTATTGCTTGTAGTCTTTTGGATAGCAGCCATCCTGACTGGCGTGTAATGGTACCTCATTGTGGTTTTGATTTGCATTTCTCTAATAATGAGTGATGTTGAGCACCTTTTCATGTGTTTGTTAGCCATCTGTATGTCTTCTTTGGAGAAATGTCTGTTTAGTTCTTTGGCCCATTTTTTGATTGGGTCATTTATTTTTCTGGAATTGAGCTTCAGGAGTTGCTTGTATATTTTTGAGATTAATCCTTTGTCTGTTTCTTCATTTGCTATTATTTTCTCCCAATCTGACGGCTGTCTTTTCACCTTACTTATAGTTTCCTTTGTAGTGCAAAAGCTTTTAAGTTTCATTAGATCCCATTTGTTTAGTTTTGCTTTTATTTCCAATATTCTGGGAGGTGGGTCATAGAGGATCTTGCTGTGATTTATGTCGGAGAGTGTTTTGCCTATGTTCTCCTCTAGGAGTTTTATAGTTTCTGGTCTTACATTTAGATCTTTAATCCATTTTGAGTTTATTTTTGTGTATGGTGTTAGAAAGTGTTCTAGTTTCATTCTTTTGCAAGTGGTTGACCAGTTTTCCCAGCACCACTTGTTAAAGAGGTTGTCTTTTTTCCATTGTATATCCTTGCCTCCTTTGTCAAAGATAAGGTGTCCATAGGTTCGTGGATTTATCTCTGGGCTTTCTATTCTGTTCCATTGATCTATATTTCTGTCTTTGTGCCAGTACCATACTGTCTTGATGACTGTGGCTTTGTAGTAGAGTCTGAAGTCAGGCAGGTTGATTCCTCCAGTTCCATTCTTCTTTCTCAAGATTACTTTGGCTATTCGAGGTTTTTTGTATTTCCATACAAATTGTGAAATTCTTTGGTCTAGTTCTGTGAAAAATACCGTTGGTAGCTTGATAGGGATTGCATTGAATCTATAGATTGCTTTGGGTAGAATAGCCATTTTGACAATATTGATTCTTCCAATCCATGAACACGGTATGTTTCTCCATCTGTTTGTGTCCTCTTTGATTTCTTTCATCAGTGTTTTATAGTTTTCTATGTATAGGTCTTTTGTTTCTTTAGGTAGATATACTCCTAAGTATTTTATTCTTTTTGTTGCAATGGTGAATGGTATTGTTTCCTTAATTTCTCTTTCTGTTTTTTCATTGTTAGTATATAGGAATGCAAGGGATTTCTGTGTGTTAATTTTATATCCTGCAACTTTACTATATTCATTGATTAGTTCTAGTAATTTTCTGGTAGAGTCTTTAGGGTTTTCTATGTAGAGGATCATGTCATCTGCAAACAGTGAGAGTTTCACTTCTTCTTTTCCTATCTGGATTCCTTTTACTTCTTTTTCTGCTCTGATTGCTGTGGCCAGAACTTCCAACACTATGTTGAACAGTAGTGGTGACAGTGGGCACCCTTGTCTTGTTCCTGATTTCAGGGGGAATGCTTTCAATTTTTCACCATTGAGGGTGATGCTTGCTGTGGGTTTGTCATATATGGCTTTTATAATGTTGAGGTATGTTCCTTCTATTCCTGCTTTTTGGAGAGTTTTAATCATAAATGAGTGTTGAATTTTGTCAAAGGCTTTCTCTGCATCTATTGAGATAATCATATGGTTTTTATCTTTCAATTTGTTAATGTGGTGTATTACGTTGATTGATTTGCGGATATTGAAGAATCCTTGCATTCCTGGGATAAAGCCCACTTGGTCATGGTGTATGATTTTTTTAATATGTTGTTGGATTCTGTTTGCTAGAATTTTGTTAAGGATTTTTGCATCTATGTTCATCAGTGATATTGGCCTGTAGTTTTCTTTTTTTGTGGCATCTTTGTCTGGTTTTGGAATTAGGGTGATGGTGGCCTCATAGAATGAGTTTGGAAGTTTACCTTCTTCTGCAATTTTCTGGAAGAGTTTGAGTAAGGTAGGTGTTAGCTCTTCTCTAAATTTTTGGTAGAATTCAGCTGTGAAGCCATCTGGTCCTGGGCTTTTGTTTGCTGGAAGATTTTTGATTACACTTTCGATTTCCTTGCCTGTGATGGGTCTGTTAAGATCTTCTATTTCTTCCTGGTTCAGTTTTGGAAAGTTATACTTTTCTAAGAATTTGTCCATTTCATCCAAGTTGTCCATTTTATTGGCATAGAGCTGCTGGTAGTAGTCTCTTATGATCCTTTGTATTTCAGTGTTGTCTGTTGTGATCTCTCCATTTTCATTTCTAATTTTGTTAATTTGGTTCTTCTCTCTTTGCTTCTTAATGAGTCTTGCTAATGGTTTGTCAATTTTGTTTATTTTTTCAAAAAACCAGCTTTTAGCTTTGTTGATTTTTGCTATGGTCTCTTTAGTTTCTTTTGCATTTATTTCTGCCCTGATTTTTAAGATTTCTTTCCTTCTGCTAACCCTGGGGTTCTTCATTTCTTCCTTCTCTAATTGCTTTAGGTGTAGAGTTAGGTTATTTATTTGGCTTTTTTCTTGTTTCTTGATGTAAGCCTGTAATGCTATGAACTTTCCCCTTAGCACTGCTTTTACAGTGTCCCATAGGTTTTGGGTTGTTGTGTTTTCATTTTCATTCATTTCTATACATATTTTGATTTCTTTTTTGATTTCTTCTATGATTTGTTGGTTATTCAGAAGTGTGTTATTTAGCCTCCATGTGTTTGAATTTTTAACAATTTTTTTCCTGTAATTGAGATCTAATCTTACTGCACTGTGGTCAGAAAAGATGACTGGAATGATTTCAATTTTTTTGAATTTTCCAAGACCAGATTTATGGCCCAGGATGTGATCTATTCTGGAGAAGGTTCCGTGTGCACTTGAGAAAAAGGTGAAGTTGATTGTTTTGGGGTGAAATGTCCTATAGATATCAATTAGGTCTAGCTGGTCCATTGTGTCATTTAAAGTTTGTGTTTCCTTGTTAATTTTCTGTGTAGTTGATCTATCCATAGTTGTGAGTGGGGTATTAAAGTCTCCCACTATTATTGTGTTACTATTAATTTCCTCTTTCATACTCGTTAGTGTTTGCCGTACATATTGCGGTGCTCCTATGTTGGGTGCATATATATTTATAATTGTTATATCTTCTTCTTGGATTGATCCTTTGATCATTATGTAGTGTCCTTCTTTGTCTCTTTTCACAGCTTTTATTTGAAAGTCTATTTTATCTGATATGAGTATTGCGACTCCTGCTTTCTTTTGGTCTCCGTTTGCATGAAATATTTTTTTCCAGCCCTTCACTTTCAGTCTGTATGTGTCTCTTGTTTTGAGGTGGGTCTCTTGTAGACAGCATATATAGGGGTCTTGTTTTTGTATCCATTCAGCCAATCTTTGTCTTTTGGTTGGGGCATTCAACCCATTTACATTTAAGGTAATTATTGATAGGTGTGGTCCCGTTGCCATTTACTTTGTTGTTTTGGGTTCACGTTTATACAACCTTTCTGCATTTCCTGTCTAGAGAAGATCCTTTAGCATTTGTTGAAGAGCTGGTTTGGTAGTGCTGAATTCTCTCAGCTTTTGCTTATCTGTAAAGCTTTTGAGTTCTCCTTCATATCTGAATGAGATCCTTGCTGGATACAGTAATCTAGGTTGTAGGTTATTCTCTTTCATTACTTTCAGGACGTCCTGCCATTCCCTTCTGGCCTGGAGGGTTTCTATTGATAGATCAGCTGTTATCCTTATGGGAATCCCTTTGTGTGTTATTTGTTGTTTTTCCCTTGCTGCTTTTAATATTTGTTCTTTGTGTTTGATCTTTGTTAGTTTGATTAATATGTGTCTTGGGGTGTTTCGCCTTGGGTTTATCCTGTTTGGAACTCTCTGGGTTTCTTGGACTTGGGTGGCTATTTCCTTCCCCATTTTAGGGAAGTTTTCAGCTATTATCTCCTCGAGTATTTTCTCATGGCCTTTCTTTTTGTCTTCTTCTTCTGGAACTCCTATGATTCGAATGTTGGGGCGTTTCACATTGTCCCAGAGGTCCCTGAGGTTGTCCTCATTTCTTTTGATCCTTTTTTCTTTTTTCCTCTCTGCTTCATTTATTTCCACCATTTTATCTTCTATCTCACTTATCCTATCTTCTGCCTCCGTTATTCTACTCTTGGTTCCCTCCAAAGTGTTTTTGATCTCATTCATTGCATTATTCATTTTTAATTGACTCTTTTTTATTTCTTCTAGGTCTTTATTAAACAATTCTTGTATCTTTTCAATCTTTGTTTCCAAGCTATTTATCTGTAACTCCATTTTGTTTTCAAGATTTTGGATCATTTTTATTATCATTATTCTAAATTCTTTTTCAGGTAGATTCCCTATCTCCTCCTCTTTTGTTTGACTTGGTGGGCATTTTTCTTGTTCCTTTACCTGTTGGGTATTTCTTTGCCTTTTCATCTTGTTTAGATTGCTGTGTCTGGAGTGGACTTTCTGTATTCTGGAGGTCTGTGGTTCCTTTTTATTGTGGAGGATTTACCCAGTGGGTGGGGTTGGACGTTTGGCTTGTCAAGGTTTCCTGGTTAGGGAAGCTTGCGTCAGAGTACTGGTGCGTGGAACTTGATTTCTTCTCTTTGGAGAGCAATGGAGTGCCCAGTAATGAGTTTTGAGTTGGGTCTATGTGTTAGGTGTGACCTTGGGTAGCCTGTATGTTGACATTCAGGGCTATGTTCCTGTGTTGCTGGAGAATTTGCGTGGTATGTCTTGCTCTAAAACTTATTGGCTCTTGGGTGGTGGTTGGTTTCAGTGTAGGTATGGAGGCTTTTGGACGGTCACTTATCACTTAAAGTTCCATGTAGTCAGGAGTTTTCTGGTGTTCTCAGGTTTTGGGCTTAAGTTTCCTGCCTCTGGATTTCAGTTTTATTCTTCCTGTAGTCTCAGGACTTCTCCAACTATACAGCTCTGATAATTAAACTTCTAGGTTAATGGCGAAAAGATTCTCCCCCGTTAGGGACACCCAGAGAGGTTCACAGAGTTACATGAACAGGAGAAAAGGGAGGAGGGAGATAGAGATGAGTAGGAGGAGAAAAAGGGGGACTCAAGAGGAGAGAGACAGATCTACGCAGCTGTCTGTTCCCAGAGTGTTGTCGTATCTCAGACACCTACAAGGATTCACAGAATTGGATGGGGAAGAGAAGGGGAAAAGAGGAAATAGAGGTGTTCTGAGGTAGAAAACAGAGAGTCAAGATTGGGAGGGAATAATCTTCGGTTTTAAGATAGGGCTTCTCTTTTTTTTTTTTTTTTTTGTAAGGTTATAGTGTAGTGAAGATGAAAATGAAGAGTAGTAGAGGAGTACTAGAGGACTTTAAAAGAAATAAGAGAAAAAGAAAAATAGAAAATAGAAGAGAAAAAGGAAAGAAAAAAAAAGAAGAAAAAGGAGAAGAAAAAAAAAGAAAAAGAAAAAAAAAAAAAAAAGAAAGAAAAAAAAAATTTTTTTTTTCCCCTAATTAAAAAAATCGTAAAAATCTATGAAAATGAAAGTTAAGGAGTAATGGGGGAGTAATAGGGAATTTTAAAGGAAAATAAAAGAGAAAAAATAAAAAAGAAAAATATAAAAAGAAAAAAAAATTTTTTTTTTTTTTCCTTACTTAGAAAAAACAGAAAAATAAAAAAAAAAGTAAAAATATGTCTAGGAATTTCTCTGGAGCTGTTGCGGTCAGTGTGGGTTCGGCTCAGTTTCAGATAGCTCCTCGTTCCAGCTTGCACTTCTCGATATCTACAGGGCCCTTCCGGTGAAGTCGGTGTTTTCTTCAGGGATTTTAATCTGTTGCACCAGTCCCTTCTGAAGCGGTTCCCTTTGTTTATTTGGCTTCTGTTTGCCGGTCTCTTCAGAGGCTCATTTCCGCCCTGACACAGGCGGCCGGAGGCGGACTCTTATTCAGGTAGCTAGTTCCGTTGCGCTGCTGGGAGGGGCTGACGCTGCGGGGCGGGGCTGGCGCTGCGGGGCGGGGCTGACGCTGCGGGGAGGGGCTGGCCCTGCGGGGGCGGGGCTGACGCTGTGGGGAGGGGCTGGCCCTGCGGGGGCGGGCTGGCGCTGCCGGAAGGGGCTGACGCTGCTTTCTCCGTCTGCGCTGCTCAGGCTCCCGGCTGTTCTATATGGAGCGCGCCCCGCGCTGCGCGAGGTTCCAGCCCTCGGGTGTTACACAAAAGCGCGGAAGGAAAAGCTGCGCCTGCTCTCTGTGCCTTCCCCGTCAGAGCGGTCCAGGCAGCCAGGGGCTTGGTGGGCGCGCTATCCCCAGGTGTGGCGCACCCACTCCCTTCCGCGGACCCAGTCTCAGTTTCCGCTGGCGCCAGGCGGGTGCGCGCGCCTTCCGCCCTCCGCGTCCCCAGCCCCAGTCCCCGCCCCGCGCCGGTCGGGTGCCTGCGCCCTGTGTCTCGCCGCGACCTTCCCCTCCCCCCTGCCTCCTGCCTCCGGCGCTGGGCCGGTCCGCAGCCTGCGAGCTCTTCTCGGGACTTTCCCCGTCCCTTTGTTCTGCGAACGGCCGGCAGTGTGTTCCGGCCGGTCAATTTTCTCTCTCTCCTTTGGTCTCCCACAGTTCAAGTTGGCACCTCACAGAAGCTCCCCCCGATTGTCCTCAGGGCACTCAGGCCCGGACCCTAGCCCAAGCAAGGCCGCCTAAGACTCCCTTCCCGGGACGGGTCTCCGTCCTTAGCTCTTTTGTCTCACTTTTTATCTTTTATATTTTGTCCTACCTCCTTTCGAAGACAATGGTCTGCTTTTCTGGGCGCCTGATGACCTCAGCTAGCGATCAGAAGTTGTTTTGTGAAGTTTGCTCTGCATTCGGTTATTCTTTTGATGAATTTGTAGGAGAGAAAGTGGTCTCCCGGTCCTACTCCTCCGCCATCTTGGCTCCTCCCCCCCTGTTTTGGTTTTGTTTGTGTGTGTTTATATGTGTACATTCCTTTGTTTATGTTATTATTTCTCTGATTTTGCATTTACCATTTGTCTGGGGTTTGTTTTTTGTTTTTGTTTTGTGTGTGTGTGTGTGTTTGCTTTAATCTCCTCTAATGCTATAACAAACATCTTGTGGCATCTTGATTCCCTGGCCAGAGGTTAGGCCTAAGCCTCTGGAATGGGAGCTCTGAGTCCAGGACACTCGATTGGACTGCAAGAGAACTCCTGACTCCAGGGAGTATTTATTAGTGAGAACTCCCATGAAAGCCCCCACCTGCATCCAAGACCCATCATCACCCAACTGCCAGCAGCACCCAGTGCAGGATGCCTCACCCAAACAACATGTAAGACAAAAACACAAACCAAATCATCAGCAGAGAGGCTTCCCACAAACACCCTAAAACACACCACCTCACACAACCCTGTCCATCAGAGGGGAGAAGACTCACCTTCCCCCACAAGAACCCAGGCATAAGTCCCTCCCAACATAAAGCCTACACAAACCACTGGACCAACCTCACTGACTGATGACAGAGGTCAAAGAGAAGAACTAGGATCCTAAATCCTGGGGAAAGGAGACATCAAACAATAAGTTAGAAAAAACAAAAAGACAGAAATGTATTTTGCAAATGAAGGAATAAGGTTAAAAACTCACAAGACCAAATAAAAAAAGTGGAAATAGACAAATTACCTGAAAAAGAATTCAGAGTAATGATAGTAAATATGATCCAAAACCTCAAAAACAGAATGGAGAAAATTCAAGAATCAATTGACACATTTAACAAGGACCTAGAAGAAATAAATAGAAATGAACAACACAATTAATGAAATTAAAAACACTCTAGAAGGAATCAGTAGCAGAATAACAGGCAGAAGAATGGATAAGTGAGCTGCAAGATAAAATGGTGGAAATAACTGAAGTGTAAAATAAAGGAAAAATAATTAAAAGAACTGAGGACAATATTAAATGTACCACCATTTGAATTATAGGGCTCCCAGAAGAAGAAGAGAAAAAGAAAGGGTCTGAGAAAATTTTTGAAGCAATTATAGTAAAAAAAACTTCCCTAAAATGGGAAAGAAAATATAGTCAATCAATTCCAAGAAGCACAAAGAGAGTCCAATAAAGGATAAACCAAAGGAGAAACACATCAAGATACATACTAATCATACTAACAAAGATTAAACACAAAGAATATTAAAAGCAGCAAGGGAAAAGCAGTAAGTAACATACAAGGAAGTGAAGTGAAAATCATGCAGTCATGTCCAACTCTTTGCTACCATGGACCATAGGCTGCCAGGCTCCTCTGTCCATGGGATTTCCCAGGCAAGAATACTGGATTGGGTAGCCATTGCCTTCTCCAGGGGATCTTCCTGACCCAAGAATCAAACCGAAGTCTCCTGCATTGCAGGCAGATTCTTTATAATCTGAGCCACCAGGGAAGCCCAGTAGGAAAATATATATTATTAATTACTTTAAATGTAAATGGATTAAATATTCCATCCAAAAGACACAGACTGGCTGAATGAATACAAGACCAATTTATATGCTGTTTACAAAAAACTCACTTCAGACCTAGAGACACATAGACTGAAAGTGAGAAGATGGAAAAAGATATTCCATGCAAATGGAAATCAAAAGAAAGCCAGAGTACCAATTCTCATATCAGACAAAATAGATCTTATAATAAAGAATATTATAAGACATAAGGAAGGACAATACAAAATGATCAAGTGATCAATCCAAGAAGAAGACATAACAATTGCAAACATTTATGCCCTCAACATAAAAGCACCACAATAAATAAGGCAAACACTAAGAGACATAAGAGGGAAAGTCAACGGTAACACAAAAATAGTATGGGAATTTAACACTCCACTTATACCCATAGACAGTGCATCAAAACAGAAAATTAACAAGGAAACACAAGTCTTAAAATATACATCAGACCAGATGGACCTAACTGATATCTTCAGGACATTCCACCCACATGTAAAATATACATTCTTCTCAAGTGCACATGGAACATTCTCCAGGATAAACGACATCTGGGTCATAGATCAAGTTTCAACAAATTTAAGAAAACTGAAATTGTATAAAGCATCTTTTCTGACAACAATGTTACGAGAATAGATAAAAATTACAGGAAAAACAAAGGGTAAAAAAACACAAACACACAGAGATTAAGCAATAAATTATTAAATAACCAACAGGTTACTGAAGAGGTGAAAGAGAAAACCAAAAAATTCCTAGAAACAAATGACAATGAAAACATGATGACTCAAAAACTAAGGGATGCAACAAAAGTAGTTCTAGGGAGGAGGTTTATAGCAATACAATCTTCCGTTCAGTTCACTCGCTGAGTCGTGTCCAATTCTTTGGGACCCCATGAACCACAGCACGCCAGGTTTCCCTGTCCATCTGGAATTCACCCAAACTCATGTCCATTGAGTCAGTGATGCCATCCAATCATCTCATCCTCTGTCGTCCCCTTCTCCTACTGCCCTCAATCCTTCCCAGCATCAGGGTCTTTTCAAATGAGTCTGCTCTTTGCATCAGGTGGCCAAAGTATTGGAGTTTCAGCTTCAACATCAATCCTTCCAACGAACATCCAGAACTGATCTCCTTTAGGATGGACTGGTTGGATCTCCTTGCAGTCCAAGTGACTCTCAAGAGTCTTATCCAACACCACAGTTCAAAAGCATCAGTTCTTCAGTGCTCAGCTTTCTTTTTTTTTTTTTTTTTTAATTATTTTATTTCTGGCTCATAAGATATTTTACTAATGAACCTCTATTTGTTGACACTTTCTGAATTTTGAATTTCTTGTTAGCATCACTGTACAAAAGATGACATCAAGCCACTGACACAACAAATATGACCCCTAAACATTTCTGTCTAATAGTTATTAGATAGATTTATTTAAATTGTGTGGGTTTTCGTGGCTCCCTCCTGACATTCTCCATCAGTAATAAAAACCAAATTCTAATATCCAGTCCTGTTCTTTATGGGAGACAGGTGATATAATGTAGAAAAAACTCACTTTGGAGTGAGCTTTCTTTATAGTCCAACTCTCACATCCATACATGACTATGGGAAAAATCATAGCTTTGATTAGACAGACCATTGTTGGCAAAGTAACGTCGCTGCCTTTTAATATGCTACTTAGGTTGGTCATAACTTTCCTTCCAAGGAGTAAGTGAAAGTGAAGTAGCTCAGTCGTGTCTGATTCTTTGCGACCCCGTGAACTGTAGCCTACCAGGCTCGTCCCTCCATGGGATTCTCCAGGCAAGAATACTGGAGTGGGTCACCATTTCCTTCTCCAAGGAGTAAGCATCTTTTAATTTCATGGCTGCAGTGATTTTGGAGCCACAAAAAATAAAGTCAGTCATGTTTCCACTGTTTCCACATAAAATTGCCATGAAGTGATGGGATGGATGCCATGATCTTAGTTTTCTGAATGTTGAGCTTTAAACCTGCTTTTCCACTCTCCTCTTTCACTTTCAACAGAAGGCTATTTAGTTCTTCTTCACTTTCTGCCATAAGGGTGGTGTCATCTGCATATCTGAGGTTATTGATATTTACCCTGGCAATCTTGATTCCAACTTGTGCTTCTTCCAGCCCAACATATCTTTTTTTTTTTTCGTTTATTTTTATTAGTTAGAGGCTAATTACTTTACAATATTGTAGTGGGTTTTGTCATATATTGACATGAATCAGCCATGGATTTACATGTATTCCCCATCCCAATCCCCGCTCCCACTTCCCTCTCTACCCGATCCCTCTGGGTCTTCCCAGTGCACCAGGCCCGAGCACTTGTCTCATGCAACCAACCTGGGCTGGTGATCTGTTTCACCCTAGATAATATACATGTTTCAATGCTGTTCTCTCGAAACATCCCATCCTCACCTTCTCCCACAGAGTCCAAAAGTCTGTTCTGTACATCTGTGTCTCTTTTTCTGTTTTGCATATAGAGTAATCATTACCATCTTTCTAAATTCCATATATATGTGTTAGTATGCTGTAATGGTCTTTATCTTTCTGGCTTACTTCACTCTGTATAAGGGGCTCCAGTTTCAACCAGCTTATTAGAACTGATTCAAATGAATTCTTTTTAATGGCTGAGTAATATTCCATGGTGTATATGTACCACAGCTTCCTTATCCATTCATCTGCTGATGGGCATCTAGGTTGCTTCCATGTCTTGGCTATTATAAAGAGTGCTGCGATGAACATTGGGGTGCACGTGTCTCTTTCAGATCTGGTTTCCTTGGTGTGTATGCCCAGAAGTGGGATTGCTGGGTCATATGGCAGTTCTATTTCCAGTTTTTTAAGGAATCTCCACACTTCTCCATAGCAGCTGTACTAGTTTGCATTCCCACCAACAGTGTAAGAGGGTTCGCTTTCTTCCACACCCACTCCAGCATTTATTGCTTATAGACTTTTGGATAGCAGCCATCCTGGCTGGTGTGTAATGGTACCTCATTGTGGTTTTGATTTGCATTTCCCTGATAATGAGTGATGTTGAGCATCTTTTCATGTGTTTGTTAGCCATCTGTATGTCTTCTTTGGAGAAAAGTCTGTTTATATTTTTTGATTGGATCATTTATTTTTCTGGAATTGAGCTGCAGGAGTTGCTTATGTGAAATTATTAGTTCTAGTTCTGTGACAAATACCGTTGTTAGTTTGATAGGGATTGCATTAAATCTATATATTCCTTTGGGTAGTATACTCTTTTTCACTATATTGATTCCTCCAATCCATGAACATGGTATATTTCTCCATCTATTTGTGTCCCCTTTGATTTCTTTCATCAGTGTTTTACAGATATTATATATATATATATACACATATATATTGTATATATGTATATATATATAGGGTTTTTTGTTTTTTTAGGTAGATCTATTCCTGAGTATTTTATTCTTTCATTGCAGTGATGAATGGAATTGTTTCCTTAATTTCTCTTTCTGTTTTCTCATTGTTTGTGTATAGGAATGCAAGGGATTTCTGTGTGTTATTTTTATATACTGCCACTTAACTATATTCATTGATTAGCTCTAGTAATTTTCTGGTGGAGTCTTTAGCTTTTTCTATGTACAGGATCATGTCATCTGCAAACAGTGAAAGTTTTACTTCTTCTTTTCCAATCTGGATTGCTTTTATTTCTTTTTATGCTCTGATTGCTGTGGCCAAAACTTTCAAAACTGTGTTGAATAGTAGTGATGAGAATGGGCACCCTTGCCTTGTTCCTGACTTTGGGGGAAATGCTTTCAGTTTTTCACCATTGAGGATAATGTTTGCTGTGGGTTTATTGTAGATGGCTTTTATTATATTGAGGTTTCTTCCTTCTATGATTGCTTTCTGTTTTTTTTTCTTTTTTTCATAAATGGATGTTGAATTTTGACAAAGGCTTTCTCTGCATCTATTGAGATAATCATGTGTTTTTTTTATCTTTCAATTTGTTAATGTGGTGTATCATATTGATTGATTTGTGGATATTGAAGAATCTTTGTATCCCTGGGATAAAGCCCACTTAGTCATGATGTATGACCTTTTAATATGTTGTTGGAGTCTGTTTGCTAGAATTTTATTAATGATTTTTAAAATTTTTTTTTTATTTTATATTTTTCCTTCACAGAAGAAATTATTTTATTCCACTTGAAAAAAGTATACAGTTCTTTGCCTGGCAAAAATCTTTTTCTCATGAGTCTGCATCCTGCCTTGTGAATTTAATGGTAACAAAATGTTAGAGAAACTTGTGGTCCTTGGGCACAGCACACAAACACTTGACTAGAAAGGCATTTATATGATCAAAACATTTCCTGTAGCAATGATTCACAAGTTCACTTTAAGACCAGCTTGACTTTTAGTTTTAAGATTTAAATTTGCTAATTGAACCCAGGGCAAAACAGTTTTTCACATAATTGAGAGGAGAAACTGAAAACCCATCTCAAGTACTCATCCACCACATTCCCCTTTTCTTACATGAGCTCTCTTAAATTGATCTCTAGGCTGAAGGTGTCAAATGCCTTAAACCTACCCAAAGCTCAGCATTTGTGCATCATGTTTTTCTCCCTGGAGGCAGACCTTTCCAAGGCTCAGCCACCCTGGCCAATTTCCACTCCTCCATGGGACCAAGGCTCCTACCCTCACCCCAGTCACCCTTACTACAACAGTAAGGCCTCAGAGGCCAACCAGGCCCTCCACGAGCTTCCAAACTTAACACTGCTGTGGCCTCGTCAGAGAAGATGGGCAAACCTCAGGCCTCTCTTTTTATGGTCTTCCACAACAAGGGTCACCTCTAGGCTCTTCATTGTGTTCAGTATTTTAACATCATGAGCTACATTGTATTCACCCAAAGAAAGGTGACTGAGTCCTAATCCTGTTCTATGACTCTAGAAGTCCTAAGAATGGGGTCAAGGAAGCAGAGCAAGTACATCCATTCTCCCTGCACCACTCTGCCAGGAGCATATGGGGGCCAGCAGATGCTGGGCTGGTGACTGCTCAGTCTTAGAAATGTCATGTGTTGGGACCTGGGTGATAAGGCACTCATCTTTCTCCCTATACCTACTTCACTCGACACAGATCAGAAACAGCTCCCTCCAAGGATGCTGACTTGGGGAATCCAGTTAGCAATCACCATGGAAAAGGTCCTCAGGTGAAACTGGGCCATGGCCTTAAAATGTTCTGGCCAGGAAGTGCCGGCTGCACCATGAAGAACTTAAAATGTGCCTGTGTGTCAGATTAAGGAGCGCTAAAATTATGAGGAACAGAACTGCTATCTACTCAATATTCAACAGTTTAGATCCAGGGCTTTCAAAATTCTAGATACGACATAAAAAAGCTATCTGGGTATAAATGTGAAGCAGGGCTTGTTACAACTGCAATGTATCATGCCCTGAAACAGGGCGGCACCTCATTATTGCACACTGTCTTTGCTGGAGAGATACAAAACATCATTTTTCAGAGCCAGTCAACCCACTCCAGTGTTCCTGCCTGGAGAATCCCAGGGACGGGGAAGCCTGGCGGGCTGCCGTCTATGGTGTTGCACAGAGTTGGACACAACTGAAGTGGCTTAGCAGCAGCGGCAGCATCCCTCCATAGTAGACAGTGGACAAAGCAACACAGACAGACAAAGCTGACACCAGGGTCTCCCATATGCAGGTCCATCTGCCAAGGCCATTCATCTCCCTCCAAGCATGTCCAACTTGAGGGCCAACAGTGCTATTGTGAAGACACACAAGTCCAGTCCACTAAATGCCTTCAAGGAGTAGCATTTGCCATGTGTAAACGTCTCTCCTGTCGCTCTTCTCTGGATGTAAGAGGCTGAGAATGCTGATGTTTTGGCTCCCACAGGCTTGGATGAGTCCACTCCCCATGATGAATGTGACTGAGAACATAATGGTGACTACTGAAATCTGTCCATATTTCACAGAAAAAAAAAATGCAGCATGCTAAGATATGGACAACATCAGTGGAAGCCTAAGTGCTAAAGCTGGCCTGATTCCTTAGAAACAAGAGCTAGATCCCCCCATGAGTGGTCTGACTGAACTGGCTGTCTGAAGAGGGGATGGTTGGCATTGGAATTGCTAATCTGGGGGCTTGCCCTGGAACTGCATTCCCTGCCATGGAGCCATTAGGGATAGCAGTTGTGTTCAAGATACTAGGGGTCTCACTAGTAGCTTGTATTTTAAAATAGACTAAATAAAACACTGGTAAAACAACTCCAATTAGAAGCATGATAAAAACAGCATTCCACCACTGAATCCCACAGTCTGCACCATTTGTCAGTGTCTTTGGAGGAGCAGGAAGCAGTGGCTGACTGGAGGTCTCTATGGAGTAACTTTCACTCAAAAACATTTCTGACTGAACTGCATGTTCAATATTCTGGTCAATGCCCTTAAAGAAATCTGTCAGTGAGCTAGATGAGGCACTGGCATTGACAGCTGCTCTGTCTGGGTCTGGCTGCTCCTCGAAGGTCACTCTGGTCTCTGAAGATGAGTTCAGGAGGGGTCTGAGTTCTTTGTGGGTCTCTGTTAGGATCCCATGGTTTTTCACTGGAATCTTAATAGATTTTAAAGCATATAAGTCTTGTTCTCTGATGAAGTTGTTGACTTTCTTGATATCTGCAACTTTGCAGCCATACTGAAGAGCGAGCTTGTTGAGGTTGTCCCCCTGGGCCAGCTCCCACTGCAGCAGCACCACATCCCCTGATCCTGACCGGCGAGGGTGGTGGGCACCCTTCTTCTGGCCCTCCTTGCCCTGGGGCCGCAGGGCCACTCGGTGGGACTCTTCCTCAGAGGAGTCCTCGGAGTCCTCAACACCATTCTCAAACATGTAAATGTGGCTTGTCGGAGTCCTACAGACCACAGCTGGGCCTTGGAAGGTCTTGGTTATCACCTCCTTCTGCCTCATTTCCTTAACTCAGCACCCGGGATCCACCGAGACCCGCCGCTGCCGCCACCTGATTTTTTTTTTAAATCTATGCTCATCAGTGATACTGGCCTGTAGTTTTCTTTCTTTTCTTTTTTTTTTTTTTTGTGGCATCTTTGTCTGGTTTTGGTATTAGGGTGATGGTGGCTTCAAAGAATGAGTTTGGAAGTTCACCTTCCTTTGCAATTTTCTGGAAGAGTTTGAGTAGGATATGTGTTAGCTCTACTCTAAATTTTTGGTAGAAATTCAGCTGTGAAGCTGTCTGGTCCTGGGCTTTGGTTTGCTGGAATTTTTTTTTTTTTTTATTACAGTTTCAATTTTCATGCTTATGATGGGTCTGTTAAGATTTTGTATTTCTTCCTAATTCAGTTTTGGAAAGTTGTACTCTTCTAAGAATTTGTCCATTTCTTCCAAGTTGTCCATTTTATTGGCATATAGTTCCTGATAGTAATCTCTTATGATCCTTTGCATTTCTGTGTTGTCTGTTGTGATTTCTCCATTTTCATTTCTAATTTTGTTGATTTGTTTCTTCTCCCTTTGTTTCTTGATGAGTCTGGCTAATGGTTTGTCAATTTTATTTATCTTCTCAAAGAACCAGCTTTTAACTTTGTTGATTTTTGCTGTGGTCTCTTTTGTTTCTTTTACATGTATTTCTGCCCTAATTTTTAAGATTTCTTTCCTTCTACTAACCCTGGGATTCTTAATTTATTTCTTTTCTAGTTGCATTAGGTGTAGAGTTAGGCTATTTATTTGACTTTTTTCTTGTTTCTTAACTCTCTGGCATGCAATGAAGTGTCCAGTTGTGAGTTTTGAGATGTCAATGGGTTTTCGTGTGACTTTGGACAACCTGTAAATTGAAGCTCAGGGCTATGTTTCTGTGTTGCTGGTGAATTTGCGTGGTATGTCTTGCTCTGGAACTTGTTGGCTCTTGGGTGGAGCTTGGTTTCAGTGTAGGTATGGAGGCTTTTGATGAGCTCTTACTGTCTAATGTTCCCTGGAGTCAGGAGTTCTCTGGTATTCTCAGGTTTTGGACTTAAGCCTCCTGCCTCTGGTTTTCAGTCTTATTCTTGCAGTAGCCTCAAGACTTCTCCATCTATACATCCCCAATGATAAAACATCTACATTAATGATGAAAAGCTTCTCCACAGTGAGGGACACCTGGAGAGGCTCACAGTTACATGGAGAAGAGAAGAAGGAAGAGGGAGATAGAGCTGACCAGGAGGAGAAGAGCTGGAATCAAAAGGAGAGAGACAGACCCAGCCAGTAATCAGTTCCCTAAGTGTTCTCCACAGTCTGGAACACGCAAAGAGATTCACAGATTTGAGTAGAGAAGAGAAGGGGGAGGGAGGAGATAGAGGCTGCCTGGTGGAGAAAAATGAGAGTCAAAAGGGGGAGAGAGCAATCAAGCCAGTAATCTCACTCCCTAGTAAAAATGGGTACTGAAGATTGGGTTCTTAAAGGTACAAAATTGATAACAAATACCAAAAAGCAAAGATTAAAAATCTAGAGCTTAGATTCTCAAAAATACAATACAAAAAAAAATGTCACAAAAAATTTAAAATGTATTTATGAACTTTGCTTTAAAAATATGGTATTTTTTGCAAAGTAATAGTAGGTTATAAAAATGAAAATTAAAGGAGTAATAAAGGACTTAAAACTTAAAAAAAAATAATTTAAAAAATGATAATAGTAAAAATATATCCAGTACTTTCCCAGGAGCTGTTGCGGACAGTGTGGGGTCAGTTCAGTTTCAGATAGTTCCTTGATCTGGCTTATACTTCTCAAGATCTATAGGCCCCTTCCTATGTAGTCAGTGCTAACTACAGGGTTTTAATCTGTTGCACCTGTCGCTTCCAAAGCAGTTCCCTGTGTTTATTTTAGCTTCTTCTGTTTGTTGGTATCTTCAGTGTCTAATTTCCACCCTGACACAAGGGGGCAAAGGTCGTAACTTATTTAGGCTCACTTGTTCCGTTGTGCTGCGGGGAGGGAGGAACACTGAAAAAAAATATCACTGGCGTGTGTGGGGAGTGCTCACAGTGTTTCAGCCGCACTGGGTTTGCCCCTGCTCAGGGCATGTGTACTTTCATGGTCTACACTTCTCAGGCTCTAGGTTGCTCTGCCAGGAACTGTCTGAGGTGGGCCCTGGGTTGCGTGCACTTCCCAGGTGTAAGCCGCTCAGGTTCAGGTTCTCGGGTACTCCACAAAGGGGCTGACTCTGGTGGGCCTGCATTTTGTGCCCTTCCCAGGCCCAAGCAGCTCAGTTGGCCAGGTGTTTGGTGACAGCAGTCACCCCCAGGTCGGGGGGTGTGTCTTATCCCCTCCCCTTTCCCAGCTGCTCAGTTTTCTGCGTGTACAACGGGTGCACCTTCTCAGATGTGCTGTGTGTTTCTTCTGGGGAGCTGATCTGTGGCTGCGACCCTCCCAGCAGTTGTCAACCATTCAAAATCCCAAGAAGTCTTGGTTAACAATGAAGCCTGCTTGCAGTTTGGTAAAGGATGCCTCTCTGGGGCCGCGATTGCTCCCTTCCAGCTCTGGCTGCCCTCACATGTCTGTCTCCAGCTGGGGATGGATCAGTCCTCAGCCGGCTAGCTCTGCTCAGTCCTTTGTTCTGTGAGCAAGTCTTGCAGTGTCTTAGGTTAAGGCTTGTTGCGGGATAGTTCTTTCTCTCTCTCTCTCTCTCTCTTTTTTTTCCTCTCTCACTGGCTATCCCACAGTCTGAGTTGCTATCTCAAGTTAGTTCCCTCAGATTGCTCTCGGGGTCTTCAGGCCTGGTCCTTGCCCTAAGCAATGCCGCCCAAGACTCCCTGTCCAGCCTCCACTTGCTAGTTGTGGATCCAAGCATCTAGGCTGCCTTTCCGCTGGGAGTTGCTATTAGGCACGTAATCTGTGGTTTTTAACTATTTATTTATTTATTTTTCCTCCTGGTTATGTTGCCCTCTGAGATTCCAAGATTTGCCACAGACCCGCCAGTGAGAGTGTTTCCTGGTGTTCTCTCCTTTTTAAGACTCCCTTCCCAGGATGGATCTCTGCCCCTACCTCTTTTGCCTCTCTTTTTATCTTTTATATTTTGTCCTACTTCCTTTTGAAGACAATGAGCTGCCTTTCTGGGTGCTTCTTGTCCTCTGCCAGCATTCAGAAGTTGTTTTGTGGCATTTGCTCAGCGTTCAAATGTTCTTTTGGTGAATTTGTGGAGGAGAAAGTGGTCTCCCTGTCCTATTCCTCTGCCATCTTAGGCCCGCCGCCTCCGGAATTCTTGATTTGAAATATAATTTGTGTCTTATTACATTTTTATAAAGTCTTATTTATTTTTAAAAATCTATTCATATATTTGTTTGTCTTATAATGTAAAAATATGGCTATTTTGAGTATTCTAGTAAGGTTTCCCCACACTCAAAACCCTCCATCATTTTCCATTTCATTTAGAAAAAAGTCAAAAGTCTATGCATTAGTCTAGTGTCCAATCTCACCTAGTGCCTGCCAATTTCTTCATCATTATCTCTACTCTTTGCTTACTTGGTCTTACTTGGTCTTCCTACTATATGTAAAATATGCTTCTGGGCTTTTGTATTTTCTGTTCCTTGTACTTGAAACACTACTCTCAAGTATTTTCATTTCTGTTTTGCTTCATTCACATTTCTGATAAAGTGCTATCTCCTCATAGGAGCTCTTCCTGAGTACTTTGTGTAAAATAACTCCTGGTCACCCTCTATCCTCTTACCCTTGCTTATATTTTCATAACACTTGTCACCACACTCCCTTATGTATGTATTTGTATATATATATATATATATATACACACATATGTGTTATGCATTTATATATTTGTCTATTTATCTATTGTGTCAATCATCATATCACTAGATTGCTGGAAAATTGCCTGGTAGGCACTAAGTATAAAATATTGGAAATTAATATAGAGTTGAATGAAAAGAAGAGTGAACTTCTATTTTCCTTACTGTTATTGCCTGAAAAATAAAACTGTTGTACTAGGTATAACAATACACAAATGTGTTGGTAACAATATATAAATGTTATATATTGTTTGATATAATGCAGAGATAACAATATATAAATGCAAAATTCATCAGCATCTAAGAGGTAGGAGTTCAACTCTGTTTTAGTAATGCTTGTCTCTCAGGTTTCCTCTTCTCATGCCTCTATTTTCCTATGCAATTAAAACTTTTGTATACTCTGTTCAGTGCACATGCTAAAGTCATTTAAACTGGACATTTTGTTTAGGTTCTATCTGTCAACTCCATGGGGTTTTCATTAAAATTTCTAAATAAAGTTCATTTATGTGGTATCTCTCAAAGTTAACACATGGCTTAGTGATTGTGCTTGGGAAATTTTTACAGCTAGATAATCTCATAAAGACACATTTAATAGTAATTGGTATCTACTATTTTCTATTTTTTGTTTTGTTTTGAGGTTGACTTTAAAGTTTTATACATTCTGAACTTATTTTCTCATATTCTAGGCTAAGCTTTGTCTTTGAAAGCACAGCCAAACACATGTCTTTTAGGTTTTTCCCAAAATATATATTATTTAATATATAATTAGCCTGTTTCTTTCATTCTCTGCCTTTCTGTATCTTTCTTAGTGATTTTAAGTATGGGAAATGGGTCAAATGTCTTAATCTATAGGAATATTACAGTTTGAACAGTAAAATTAATAACATAGTGATGCAAGAATTTAAAAAATAAGAATTAGAAAAAATATGCAAAGAAAATCACCTAGGTTTTATATCTGAATTCAGTACATAACAGCCATGTAACCTTAGATAAATTGCTCAAACTTCCTGAATCTTTGTTTCTTTATCCATAGAAAAAGAATGATATCTTTCTTACCTAACTCACTAGGTTCTTATAAATTAAAAGTGTAAAATACATGAAGGGTTAATAATGCAGTTTAAGGCAATGAAAATGGCAAATACGACTTGATGTACATATATAAAAAAGGCATATTCTATTTTACATAAAGGTTTGAAAACAAACTTACTGTCTTTATAAGTATTTTTGATGCTTATCCTCTGTATGAACATAATACCATGTTTCAATCTCTGTTCTGATTTTGAAGGATTAGAAAAGAGGAGCTAATTTTAAAAAATAAAAAATAAAGATCAGAGAAATATGAGAAAAATTAGATGAACCTGAGGTCACAGAAACCAGGAAGAAAAACAGTTAATGAAGTTATCAATGTCAAGTAATAGAAAGAGGATAATCAAGAAAAATACTAGAAAATGCCCATTGAATTTGGCAATTATGGGGTTATTGCTGAGTTTACCTAGGCTGATTTCAATAGAATGTTGAAAGTAGAAACAGAATTAAACTAGATAGAGAAGCCAGGTAAGTGTAAGGAAATACAGGCATTGTATGCTTATCATTCTTTCCAAAAGCTTAATTATAAAGGGTAAGTAAGCTTGAGGAGTGTCCCAAGAAGAGATAAAGGATCAAGAGATGTCCACCAATCTTAGCATTTATTTTGGGTAATTTGTAGTGATAGGCGTCTTGACCTTTGCATAGAAGTAGAGAAACCATTAATCTTTGATCTGGAGAAGTGAAGTGAAGTCGTTCAGTCATATCCGACTCTTTGCGACCCCATGGACTGTAGCCTACCAAGCTCCTCCGTCCATGGGATTCTCCAAGCAAGAATACTGGAGTGGGTTGACATTTCCTTGATATGGAGAAATCTATATTAATTTCATTGGTTGGAAATATTGGGTCAATATTAGAGAAATATGAGCTTGAGAAAATCATCTCTTAATGCTGCGTATTTCTCAGTGAATTACAAAATTTAACACTCGCTTATGATAAAAAAAAAAATAAATAAATAAACTATCCAGAAAGTGGGCATATAGGGAATACACCTCAACATATTAAAGGCAATGTATGACAAACCTAAAGCTAGCATCATACTCAATGGTGAAAATCTGAAAGCATTTCCTTTAAGATCAGGAACAAGACAAAGATGTCAACTCTTACCAATTTTATTCAGCATAGTTTTGGAAGTTCTAGCCATAACCATCAAAGAAGAAAAATAAATAAAAGGAAACCAAATTGTAAAAGAAAAAGTAAAACTGTTATTATTTGCAGACAGCATGATACTATACATAGAAAATCCTAAAGATGCTGCCAGAAAACTACTAGATCCCATCAATGAATTCAGTAAAGTTGTGAGATACAAAGCTAATGCACAGAAATCTGTTGCACTTTGGCTTCCCTGATGGGTCAGTGTAAGAATCCGCCAGCAATGCAGGAGACCTGGGTTTGATCCCTGGGTTGGGAAGATCCCCTGGAGAAGGGAAAGGCTACCCACTCCAGTATTCTGGCCTGCAGAATTCCAAGGACTGTGGGGTCTCAAAGAGTCAGACACGGCTGAGTGACTTTCACTTCACTTCTATACTCTAACTACAAAAGATCAGAAAGAAAAATTCTTAAAGAAACGATCTCATTTACCATCATATCAAAAAGAATAAAATACCTAGAAGTAAACCTACCTAAGGAGGCAAAGGGTCTGAACTCTGGAAACTATAAGATGCTAATGAAAGAAATCAAAGATGACACATATGGATGGAAAAATGTTCAATGTTCTTGAATTGGAAGAATCAATATTGTCAAAATAATACATTACTCAAGGCAGTCTAGAGATTCAATGCAATTTCTTCAAATTATTAATGGCATTTTTCACAGAACTAGGACAAAAAAAATCTTAAAACTTTTATGAAGACACTAAAGGTCTCAAATTGCCAAAGCAATCTTGAGGAGGGAAAAAAAAAACAGAGATGGAGGAATCAGGCTCCCTGACTTTAGATTATAGTATAAAGCTACAGTCATCACAACAGTATGGTAGAGACACACAAACAGAAATATACATCTATGGAATAGATAGAAAGACCAGAAATAAATCCACAAACCTATGGTTAATTAATCTATGACAAAGGAAGCAAGGCTATACAATGGAGGAAAAACAGTCACTTCAATAAACTGTGCTGAGAAAACTGGATAACTATATGTTAAAAAAATGAGATTAAGACATACTTTAACACCATACACAAAAATAAACTCAAAATGGATTAAATATCTAAATGTTAAGACTGGATACCATGAAACTCTTAGAGGAAAACATAGGCAGAACACTCTTTGACATAAATCACAGCAATGTCTTTTCCAAGCCTTCTTCTAGAGTAATGGAAATAAAGACAAAAAATAAATAAATGAGACTTAACTAAAGTTAAAATCTTTTGCAAAGAAAAGGACACCATAAACAAATTGAAAAGATAACCCACATAATGGGAGAAAATATTTGAAAATGATACAACAAAAAGGGATTAATCTCCAAAATTTATGAACAGTTTATGTGGCTCAGTATAAAGAAAAATAACCTAATAAAAATCAGTAGGATACATAAATATGATGGGCTTCCCAGGTGGTGCTAGTGGTAAAGAATTCATGTGCCAATGAAGAAGACATAAGAGACCCGGGTTCGATCCCTGGATCAGGAAGATCCCCTGGAAGAGGGCAAGGCAACCCAATCCAGTATTCTTGCCTGGTGAATCCTGTGGAAAGAGGAGCCTGGCAGGCTATAGTCCATAGGGTCACAAAGAGTTGGACATGACTGAAGCGACTTAGCATCATGCATGCATGCACCTAAATAAATATTTCTCCAATGAAACATACAGATGGCCAAAAAGCACATGAAAACAAGGTCAACATCACTATTTCTTGTTGTTTAGTCACTAGTGCAAAGTGCACGTTGCTCATTTATGTCTGACTCTTTGTGACCTCATGGACTGTATAGTCCATGGAATTCTCCAGGCCAGAATACTGGAGTGGGTAGCCATTTCCTTCTCCAGGGGATCTTCCCAACCCAGGAATCAAGCCCAGGTCTCTCACATTGCAGGTGGATTCTTTAAAGCTGAGCCACCAGGGAAGCCCAAGTTTAGTCACTAAGTCATGTCTGAATCTGTAGCCAGCCAGGCTCCTCTGTCCATAGAATATCCTAGGCACGAATACTAGAGTGGATTGCCATCTCATTCTCCAGGGGATCTTTCTGCCCCAAGGATCTAACCTGCATCTTCTACATTGGCAGGTGGATTCCTTGCCACTGAGCCACTAGGGAAACCTCACTACTTGTTGAAGAAGCAGCTCATATGGCTCAATACCAGAAAAAACAAACAAACAAACAAATAAAAATCAAAATGTGGGCAGAAAACCTAAACAGCCATTTCTTCAAAGAAGACATACAGATGGCTATTATATACATGAAAAGATGTTCAACATTGCTCATTAGTAGAGGAATGCTAATCAAAAATACAATGAGGTATCACCTCATACTGGTCAGCATGGCCATCACCAAAAATCTATAAACAATAAACTCTGGAGAGGGTGTGGAGAAAAGGGAACCCTCCTCCACTGTTGGTGGGAATGTAAATTGGTACAGTTACTATGGACAATAGGATGGAGGTTCCTTAAAAAACTAAAAATAGAGATACTGTGTGACCCAGTAATCCCATTCTTGGGCACATATTGAAAAAATACATGCATCCCAATATCATTACAGTGTTGTTTACAGTAGTCAAGATGTGGAAGCATACTAAATCTCATTGGTAGATGAATGGATAAAGAAGATGTGACACATGTGTGTATATATATATGTATATATATATAAAAATAATATATTATATATATATTTATACAATACATAATATATATACACACATATATATAATGTAATATTACCCAGCTTTGAAAAGAATGAAATAATGCCATTTGCAGTAACATGGATGGGCCAGAGATTATCATATTAAATGAAGTAAGTCTGAAAGAGGAAGAAATATCATATGATATTACTTATATGCAGAATCTTAAGAAATGATACAAATGAATTTACCCACAAAACAGAAACACACTCACAGAGTTAGAGAATAAACTTATTGTTACCCAGGGTGGGGGGAGGGGTAAGAGGGAGGATAGATTGGGAGTGTGGGATTGACATGCACACACTCCCATATTTAAAGTAGATAATCAACAAGGATCTACTGTGTGGAACAGGGAATGCTGCTCAATATTTTGTAATAACCTAGATGGGAAAAGAATTGGAAAATAACAGACACACATATGCATGCATGCATGGGTGCATACTGTCACTTCAGTCATGTCCAACTCTTTGCCACCCTACAGCCTGCCCAACTCCTCTGTCTATGGAAATTCTCTAGGTAAGAGTACTAGAGTGGGTTGCCGTGCCCTCCTCCAGGGAATCTTTCTGACCCAAGGATCGGACCCGTATCTTTCATGTCTTCTGCATTGGCAAGCGGGTTCTTTACCACTAGTGCCATCTGGACAGCCCAAGATACACATATATGTATAACTGAATCACTTTGCTGTACACCTGAAAATAATAATCAATTGTTTACTTGATTAATCAATTATGCTTCAATATAAAATAAAAATTAAAAAAAATAAAGACATTAAGGTAACATTAGGCCAAAAGTCATGTCTAGATGGCTGTTTTATATGAGTGGAATATTAAGAGTTTATAATGCTTTTAGTTAAATAGAATTTTCAGCTCTAGGTCTTAGGAGAGATATTTCTGAAATAGAATGGAGAAGTTCACTGGTGTGAAAATTCAGGCATTTCAAAATTTGGCTGTCAGATGAGCATACTAAATGGACTTTGAAATCTCTGAGGATTGTGGCAAGAGTTGAATTAGGAAGACATTGAGTCAAGCATGAAAATACTGAATGACTAAGAGTTGAGAGAGGGGTTTTCAAAAAAAATTTTTTTTTCTCTATGTCCTCTAGGTAAGAGACAGGAAGAATAAAAGAAAAACAGGCCCAGCAAGGGTCACAAAAGAAATTTGTAATTATTGATAAACTGGATGCTATAAGGCATGAGACTCTTGGAACAGGTCCAGAGTTCATAGTCTTGAGAATAAGATATGATCCTGGGGTTGGGAAACCGACCTGACTTTTTCCCAACTGGCATCTCAGAGTCACATGTTTTACATATCTGGAGGAAAATCTTCAGGTGGAAAATCTATAGATGAGAATATTTGTCTTAGTTACTGATTTGTTATTGATTACTGTTTCTTAGTTACTCAATGGTTAATGATCACTTTGTTCTTTGGCCCTGAAGGCCATGTGAGTTATAGCTTAACTCCCTGCATATTCTTTCCTTCACAGCCAAAAGTATAATAAAGTTGGCTTGGATTCAGTTTCTGCATCTTCACCTTGGAGCGGTGTTGGTCACCTGATCCTCACTTTTCACTTAATTCTTGTGTCTTGTTTCTTATTCTCCCTCCATATCGTGCTTTTGGAAACCTTGCTTGTCAAGCCGGTCTCAAAGCTCTATACACTTTTCCAGTAAAGGGCAGGTTTTGTATCTCTTCTTAAGAATTTCTACTCTCTTTCTTATGATGTTACCAGCCTGCAAGTAGAAGTGTTTTAGACCAAGAAAACATTTGAAAAGAGAGAAAGAATAATTTTATCTTTCATTTACGTGAACTTATGAACTTTATCCACAGCTAATAAAACTAGCTTTAATTACCTACTTGGATACAGAAATCACAAATGATAAGGTCATTTATCTCATGAAAACAATTCTTATACTTTAAGTACAATTTAAGTAAGGCACATAGAATTTCAGGGATTGTGTATATCTCCAAAGTTTCGTCTTAATCTTAGTTTGTTTTTTTTTTTTCATTTTTAACTTCTTCATCTTCTAGATATTCACACAAAATAGAATAAATGTGTTACTTTATCAAGTGGAAATGAATACTAAATCTTCAATAAATGTACTGACAACTCTGTAAGTAGATCTTTTCTTCAGTAGATATTTAATGATAATAAAATTTCATTGGGTAGGTAGGAAAATTATTATCAGTTTGCATGCCTGTTCATTTAATATAATGCCATTTGAGGGAAAAAATTTGTCATATTAATAACACATGAACTGCCTTTAAATCTACTTGTTATCCTGAATGAGTTTAGCATTCAATTAAAAAAAAAATTAGTCCTGGAAAAAAAAACAGCAAGTCACATTTTAATCTGTTTCTTAACTTATCACTTGGTTCTATTCTAATGTTTCTGACTCTCATAGTTTCCCATTAGATTTAGTCTGGACTGTGGCAAACAAACAAACAAAAAAAACTAACAATAAATCTTAATGATTACTATTCAGTGAATCTAGAGTATTTAATTTTATTCTAAGGCTGTCGCTATAATATAAATTTTATTTAAAAATAAGTTAATCAGATCTTTCTCAGCTTGGAAAATATAACATCTATAGAAGTGATTCTGTCAAACAGTCACTGAAATGCAGATTAGCTAGGCATCTGGCACAGTTAATCTATTTATAACTCAAAAGTAAGAATGTCTATGGATCACATGGTTGATCCCACAGAGTTTAGTCAGCAAGACTGAATTAAGTCTGAGAAAATTTCAGCAAATCCACACTATTCTCAGAGATTCATGATGGTGGCTCTAGAGCCGATCTGAAGGCCCCAATATGTTATCAGATATGTCTAGAGTATTAGTAATTTCTTTGATAATTGTTATAGTGTGGACTGAAGTCTTACTTTTATGATGAGTTTATGAATTCTAGAGCATCCTACACTGTAGAAGAGAGAAGTGTCTTACAGGTATTGCTACAGTCCATGGGGTCTCAAAGAGCTGGACATGACTGAGGTACTAAGCACACGCACACACATAACCCGTTACCAATTTTCCACATGTGCTATTGAATAGGAAGCTGAGGCAGTAATTCTAAGGAACACATTTTAATACCTTTATATACTTTAGTACCATATTTCCTCTTTTGTCTTAAAGAAATTGTACTGGACTTGCACATCCATCTAAAACATTCAACTTTTGTTTTCTTAGCCATCTGTGTTTGGTTAAGAATAGAAAAAAAATTCATTTAAACTATGTATGAAAAATTAGTAAATTGAAGCTGGACTTCATTAAAATTAAAAACTGTGAAAATGTTAAGAGAAAAAGACAACAAACCATAGACTGGCTTTTGCAAACCAGTTTTTTGCAAAAGACACATTTTAAAAAGGACTATTACCCAAAATATACAAAGAATTCTTAAAATTCAATGAGAAAACAAACTTGACAGAGACCTTTGTAGACACCTCACCAAAGAAGATATATAGATGGCAAGTAGCATATGAAAAGATGCTCCATAGCAAATGTAACCAGGGAAATGGAAATTTATATAACAATGATACAACTACACACCTATTAGAATGGCCAAATCTAGAACACTGACAACAGCAAATGCTGATGAGGATTTGGAGCAACAGGTTCTCTCATTCATAGCTGGTGGGGATGCAAAATTGTACGCCACTTTGGATAAAGGTTTGGTGGTTTCCTATAAAACTTAATATACTCTTACCATACGATCCAGTAATCCTTAGTATTTACCCACAGAACCTGAAAACATGTCCAAACAAAAACCTCTACATGAATGTTTATAACAGATTTATTCATAACTGCCAAAACTTGGAAACAAATGAGATGTCCTTCAGTAAGTAAATGGATAAATAAACTGTGGTACTGTACTGTACTGCATGTGCTTAGTCAAGTCCAAGTCTTGCGACTCCATAGACTGTAGCCTGCTAGGCTCCTCTGTCCATGAGATTCTCCAGGTAAGAATACTGGAGTGGGTTGCCATTTCCTTCTCCAGGGGATCTCCCTGACCCAGGAATCAAACCTGGGTCTCCTGCATGGCAGGCAGACTCTTTACCTACTGAGCTATGAGGGAAGCCCCAATAAACTGTGGTATAACCAGACAGTAGAATATTATTCAGTGTTAAGAAGAAATGAGCATTCATGCTATGAAAACACATGGAAAAAAACTAGATGCATAGTACTAATTGAAAGAAACCAATCTGAAAAGGCTACATACTTTATGATTCTGTGTGCCACTTTAGAAATGGCAAAAGTAGGGAGACAATGAAAAATTCATTCCAGTAGTCATGTATGGATGTGAGAGTTGGACTATAAAGAAAGCTGAGCACTGAAGAATTGATGCTTTTGAACTGTGGTGTTGGATAAGACTCTTGAGAGTCCCTTGGACTGCAAGGAGATGAAAACAGTCAATCCTAAAGGAAATCAGTCCTGAATATTCATTGGAAGGACTGATGCTAAAGCTGAAACTCCAATACTTTGGCCACCTGATGCAAAGAACTGACTCATTGGAAAAGACCCTGATGCTGGGAAAGACTGAAGGCAGGAGAAAAAGGGGATGACAAAGGATGAGATGGTTAGATAGCATCACCAACTCGGTGGACATGAGTTTGAGCAAGCTCCATGAGTTGGTGATAGACAGCGAAGTCTGGTGTTCTGCAGTCCATGTGACCCACAAAGAGTCGGACACGACTGAGCCATTGAAAACTGAACTGAACCACTGGAGTTAGGGAGTGGGGTAGAAATGACTAGGGAAAGCAGAGGATTTTTAGGGCAGTTCAAATATTCTGTATTATATTATAATGATGGATATATACCATGATAGATTTTTCCAAACCCATAGAATGTACAACACTAAGAGTGAAACTGAAGGTTAAAAAAAAGATACTTCAGTTGAAAGGGTGTTGATAATAGGGGGGACTATGCATATGTGGTGGCTCAGACTGCAAATAATCTGCCTGTGATATAGGAGATCCGGGTTCAATCCTTGGGTCAGAAAGATCCCCTGGAGAAAGGAATGGCAACTCACATCAGTATTCTTGGCTGGAGAATCCTATGGACAGAGGAGCCTTGCAAGCTACAGTCCAGTCCAGTTCAGTTCAGTTCAGTGGCTCAGTCGTGTCCGACTCTTTGCGACCCCATTAATCGCAGCACGCCAGGCCTCCCTGTCCATCACCAACTCCCGGAGTTCAATTAAACTCATGCCCATCGAGTCGGTGATGCCATCCAGCCATCTCATCCTCTGTCGTCCCCTTCTCCTCCTGCCCCCAATCCCTCCCAGCATCAGGGTCTTTTCCAATGAGTCAACTCTTCGCATGAGGTGGCCAAAGGATTGGAGTTTCAGCTTTAGCATCAGTCCCTCCAATGAACACCCAGGACTGATCTCCTTCAGGATGGACTGGTTGGATTTCCTTGCAGTCCAAGGGACTCTCAAGAGTCTTCTCCAACACCACAGTTCAAAAACATCAAGTTTTCGGTGCTCAGCTTTCTTCACAGTTCAACTCTCACATCCATACATGACCACTGGAAAAATCATAGCCTTGACCAGATGGACCTTTGTTGGCAAAGTAATGTCTCTGCTTTTTAACATGCTATCTAGGTTGGTCATAACTTTCCTTCCAAGGAGTAAGTGTCTTTTAATTTCATGGCTGCAGTCACCATCTGCAGTGATTTTGGAGCCCCCCAAAATAAAGTCTGACACTGTTTCCACTGTCTCCCCATCTATTTCCCATGAGGTGATGGGACCAGATGCCATGATCTTAGTTTTCTGAATGTTAAGGTTTAAGCCAACTTTTTCACTCTTCTCTTTCACTTTTATCAATAAGCTTTTTAGTTCCTCTTCATTCTCTGCCATAAGAGTGGTGTCATCTGCATATCTGAGGTTATTGATATTTCTCCTGGCAATCTTGATTCCAGCTTGTGCTTCTTCCAGCCCAGCGTTTCTCATGATGTACTCTGCATAGAAGTTAAATAAGTAGGGTGACTTGACGTACTCCTTTTCCTATTTGGAACCAGTCTGTTGTTCCATGTCCAGCTCTAACTGTTGCTTCCTGACCGTCATACAGGTTTCTCAAGAGGCAGGTCAGGTGGTCTGGTGTTCCCATCTCCTTCAGACTTTTCCACAGTTTATTGTGATCCACACAGTTGAAGGCTTTGGCATAGTCAATAAAGCAGAAATAGATATTTTTCTGGAACTCTCTTGCTTTTTCGATGATTCAGTGGATGTTGGCAATTTGATCTCTGGTTCCTCTGCCTTTCTAAAACCAGCCTGAAAATCTGGAAGTTCTTAGTTCATGTATTGCTGAAGCCTGACTTGGAGAATTTTGAGCGTTACTTTACTAGCGTCTGAGATGAGTGCATATGTGTGGTAGTTTGAGGTAATTACATCTTCAAAGTCCCTTTTATCTTGTAAGATAACACATTCAATGGTCCCAGGTTCTGCATAAACACACCTGACTAACCTGAGTGAATTCTGCCTCTCTACCAATAGCAACTATATCTTTGTTCTAATCTGACCATTCCTATTGTAATGCTTATTAAGAAGATACCCAATCAGAAAATTGCCCCCAGTCACTTAAACTCTCAGTCTATACCAAAGCTTCACTTTCTTAACCACTCAACCCAACTTCATAATACCTAACAGGAGCCTGAACTCTTTGACTATAAATATTTAGTAATATTTGTAACACTCTCTTACTGTGACTAGGTGTCTTAGTCCATTTGGACTTCTATAATAAAATGCCACAGACTGGGCAGATTATTAACAAAAATTTATTTCTTATAGTTCTAAGGCTGGAGATCCAAGATCAGGGTTTCAACATGGTCAGGTGAAGGTCCTCTTCTGAGTTCCTGACTTCTAATTGTATCCTGTCTTAGTGGAAGGGACTAGAGAGTCTGTGGGGTCTCTTTAATAATAATACCATTTATGCAGGCTTCCACTCATGAACAAATCACCTCCCAAAGGCCCCACCTTTAACACCGTCACATTAGATTTTCAAGATTACAACAACATACAACTTTAAATAAATAACTTTTTAATATAAGTATATTCCAAATATTGCATCATAACATAGTTCTAGAACATCATTTTTATTGTTTATGTGAAGTTAAAATTTGAGTATTATGTATTTTTATTCACTAAACCCAGCAAATCTATGAGGTGTCCCATAGTTTCAGAAGGTTCATAGTCTCTCACTGAAATGAGTAATAAATTCAACTTTTTCTACTAACTTTGTGTTCCTGATAATTTTTGGCTGAAGAAAATTGACATACCCAATAGGCCACGTCCATATTTGCCAATGTGCTAGGAGTTTTAGGGAAAATAAAGATTATTTCAGTTCATTTTGTGTTTGATTTAGAATAAAGCTATTAATGTGTTGAGGATTTTGCTTCTAGTTAAAATGGAGTAATAGGAATTATATCTATCTTCCCCTCTTAAGCAACTTTGTGTGTGTGTGTGTGTGTGTGTGTGTGTGTGTGAAACAATTGTTTTTAAGACACTTGACATCAGGAAATAAAGGACAGTGATCCATGAAAGACAAGAAAGAAATGAAGTGGGAACTGAAATTGCCTCACTTTACTGCTTTGGGTTTGTTTCTGGCAAACAGCAGAGGGAACAGCCTAGTGGAATGCTCACATGAAAAAAAAAAAAAAAAAAAGTAGGTATCTCAGTTCTCAGGGAGAAAACTCACAGATAACAGTACCAGAGTTATCTTGGCAGAGGGTGAACCTTGAAGATCTGTTGAGAGTCTCTCTTGGTATTCAGCAGAGTGCTGATCACAATAGGTGTGTGAGGACACCAGGTGAGGCAAAGAATTGGACACAGCTGAGTCACTTTCACTTTCAGAATTAACACAAATAGTACAATCAGCAGACAAGGGTATTAACAAGTTATTATAACTGTATTGGCAGTGGTAATTTAGTTGCTAAGTAATTTCCAACTCTTTGCAACCCCATGGACTGTAGCCTACCAGGCTCCTCTGTCCATGGGATTTCCGAGGCAAGGATACTGGAGTGGGTTGTCATTTCCTTCTCCAGGGGATCTTCCTGACCCAGGGACCCAACCTGGGTCTCCTGCTTGGCAAGCAGATTCTTTACCATTGAGCTGCCTGAAAAGCCCATTATAACAATATTGCATATGTCAAACGTTAACTAAAGACATGACAGATATAAAAGATCCAAAACAAACTTTAGAAATGAAAATTATTCTGCCTTATGTAAAAATGCATAGGTTTGGTCTTATATAGAAATGTGGTTCTGCTCAGTTTAATGCTATTAATATACTAAACAAAGCAAAGATTAGTGAACTTGAGAACCTAACAATGGAAACTGTCAAAAATGAAACAAAGAAATAAGAATAAAATAAAATGAACACACCAGCAGTGACCTGTGGTATAATTTCAAAGAGCTTAATATGCATAAAATTTACATCTTAAATAGAGGGGAGAGATGTGGGTACATACAAAAGTATTGATATTTGAAGAATAATGGCTGAAAATTTTCAAATTTGATGAAAAGTGTAAGTTCATGTAGGGCTCCCTGGTGATTCAGACTGTAAAGAATCTGCCTGCAATGCAGGAAATCTGGGTTCAATCCCTGGGTTGGGAAGATCCCCTGGAGAAAGGAATAGCAGTTCACTTCAATATTCTTGCCTGGAAAATCCCATGGAAAGGGGTGCTTAGCAGGCTATGTCTATGGGGTTCCAATGTGTCAGACATGACTGAGGGACTAACACTTTCAGTTTCTTCATAAGTTCACTTATTCCAGGTGTTCAATAAAACCAAACAAAAAACATGAAGAAAACAGCAAGGCATATCACAGTCAAATTGCTCAACCCACTGATAAAGAGAAAATTTTGAAAGCAGGCAGGGAGGACAAAAAAAAAAAAAAATACACGCTTGAACAGAGGAACAAAGTTAAGGATGGTATCACATACTTGTTGGAAAAAATGCTAACGAGAAGTGTTGCAACATCTTTAAAGTACTGAAATAAAAAATAAAATTGTCAGCCCAGAATTTCTTTTATCCAGGCAAAATATCTTTTTAAAATGAAGGTGAAATAAAGACATTTTGCTTCAAGAACTAAAATAATTCATCTCTGTAGACTGCCACAGCAAATAAAATGTTAAAGGGAGTTTTCAAGATGAAGAAAAATACCAATGAGAAATCTGGTTCAACACAAAGGAATGAAGAGCATCGAGAATGTTAATTATGTCAGTAAATATACAATTATTTTATTGTTATTTAAATCTCTATAAGAAGTAACTGTTTAAAAAAAGTGAAATAAAATAACAAATTTTAGTTGAAAATAATACCGCAAAGTCCAGAAAAGGAGAATTGGAAATAAACTATTGTAAGAAGTTTACATTATATGTGAAGTATTATAGTACCATTGGACTGAGAAGTTAACAATGTATCCTATAAGCCTTAAAGTCAACACAAAAATTAAAACAACAACAACAAACAACAACAACAACAACAACAACAAGGAACTACTGGTAATCAACTAAAACCTGGCAATAAATGTTAATTGCATAAATAAACAATCCAAAAGAAGACGGAAACGATTAGGTAAAGGACAAAGAACAGATGGGACAGATAGAAAACAAATTGAAAGATGATAGGCTCAAACCTAACCACAGTAATATACATGTTAACTGTTAATATATAAATACCTCCAATTAAAAGAAGAGATGAAAAATATAGATCCAACTATGTACTGCTTACATGAAACTTGCCTCAAGGAACTAGAAACAGAAGAGCAAATTAAACTTGAAGTAAGTGAAAGAAAAGAATAAAAATCAAAGAAGGAAACAATGAAATAGAAAACAGAAAACAACAGAGAAAATCAATGTAAACAAAAGCTGGTTCTTAGATAAAAATCAATAAAATTGATAAATATCCAGTAGAATGATCAAAGGGAAGAAAAAAAGAGTGAAGTCATACCTTAAAAATATTAGGAATGAAGAGATGATCTCACTTGTTTTTCAGTTGCTCAGTCGTGTCTGATTCTGCGACCCCATGGACTGCAGCACACCAGGCTTCTCTGTCCTTCACTATCTCCCAGAGTTTGCTCAAACTGATGTCGACTGAGTTGGTGATGCATCGAACTATCTCATCCTCTGTCACTCCCTTTCCCTCTTGCCCTCATTCTTTCCCAGCATCAAGGTCTTTTACAATGAGTCAGCTCTTCACATGAGGTGGCCAAAGTATCGGAGCTTCAGCTTCAGCATCAGTCCTTCCAATGAACGTTCAGAGTTGCTTTCCTTTGGGATTGACTGGTATGATTTCCTTGCTGTCCAAGGGACTCTCAAGAGTCTTCTTTTTTCTTACCACAGTAAGAAAATATCAATTCTTTGGCACTCAGCCTTCTTTTAGGTCCAACTCTCACATCTGTACATGACTACCGGAAAAACCATAACTTTGAATAGATGGACAATTGTCAGCAAAGTAATGTCTCTGCTTTTTACCATGCTGTTTAGGTTTGTCATAGCTTTTCTTCCAAGGAGCAAGCATCTTTTAATTTCATGGCTGCAGTCACTATCTGCAGTGATGTTGGAGTCCCCAGAAATAAAGTATGTCACTGCTTCCACTTTTTCCCCTTTTATTCGACATGAAGTGACGGGACCAGATCCCATGATCTTAGTTTTTTGAATGTTGAGTTTTAAGACAGCTTTTTCACTCTCCTCCCTCAACCTCATCAAGAGGCTTTCTTAGGAAGCATCATTATGAATGAAGCTAGTGGAGTTGATGGAATTTCAGCTGAGCTATTCCAATCCTTAAAAGATAATACTGTTAAACAGTTGCACGCAATATGCTAGCAAATTTGAAAAATTCACCAAGGGCCACATGACTGGAAAAGTCAATTCTCATTCCAATCCCAAAGAAGGTTAATGACAAAGAATGTTCAAACTACTGCATAATTGTGCACATTTCACATGTTAGCAAATTAATGCTCAAAATCCTTCAAGCTAGGCTTCAACAGTATGTTAACTAAGAACTTCCAGATGTACAAGTTGGATTTAGAAAAGGTGAAGGAACCAGAGATCAAATTGCCAACATCTGTTGCATCATAGAGAAAGCATGAGAATTCAGGAAATTGTTTAGTCACTAAGTTGTGTCTGGCTCATTGCCATCCCATGCTCCTCTCCCCATGGGATTTTCCAGACAAGATTACTAGAGTGGGTTGCCATTTCCTTCTCCAATGACTAAAATGCATATAGTCTTAATTCAGTTTGGTTGAATCCACATGTATATTTATGTTGAGATGAGTTGATAATCATTTAGAAGGAGAATGTCATTTGGTGGAACAAACATTGGGCTTAAAATCAAATAACCTGATTCTTCTAATAATTATCTCTACTGTTTAAATAAGTTCTTTACCCTATCTGAACATGAATGTCTCCATTCCACAAAATGAAAAGGGAGAACTAGATCATCTTCAAATTCATTCTCTGTTCTTACTGTGGGATGATAGCTGACTGTTTAATTAACATCTTTCTTTAACCACACAGTACTAAGCACTTTACATATATTATTTCACATTTTAAGGGCTGAAATTAACTGTTAAGTGTATTATTTGTCATATAAGTATGTGCAAATTTTAATCACACGACTTATTATTTGTACTGAGTTGATATATTTGTGTACCAAAAATCCAAATTTTTTGTTTCTTTGTTTTAAGTTTTTGTTTTACATTAGAGTATAGTTGATTGACAATATTGTGTTAGTTTCAGGTGTAGAGCAAAGTGATTCAGCTATACATATACTTATATCTGTTCTCTTTCAAATTCTTTTCCTACTTAGTTTATTACAGAATATTTAGCAGAGACCCCTGTGCTATACAATAGGTTCTTGTTGGTTATCTATTTTCAATATAGCATCATGTACATGTCAATCCCAAACTCCCATTCTATCCTTACCCCCTACTCTTCCTCCCTGGTAACTTGGGGTAACTTTGTTCTCTAATTCTCTGAATCTGTTTCTGTATTGTACAGAAGTTCATTTATATATATATATATATATATATATATAATATATATATATATATATATATAAAGATTCTGCATATGAGATATTATATGATATTTGTCTTTCTCTGTCTGACTTACTTCACTTAGTATGATAATCTCCAGATCCATCTATGTTGCTACAAATGGCATTATTTCATTCCTTTTAATAACTGAGTAATATTCCATTATATAAAATATATGTACCACCTCTTCTTTGTTCATTCATATGCTGATGGACATTTTGGATGTTTCCATGTCTTGGCTACTGTAAATATCAGGGCAATGAACATTGAGATGCATGTATCTTTTCAATATATGCCCAGGAATGTAATTGCTGGGTCATATGGTAGCTCTATTTTTAGCTTTTTAAGAAACCTCCATACTGTTCTTCAAGGTAGCTGTTCCAATTTATATTCCCCCTAACAGTGTAGGAGGTTCCTTTTTCTCCACACCTTCTCCAGGGTTTATGCCTTATATAAATTTTGATAATGGTCATTCTGACTGGTGTGAGGTGATATTGTAGTTTTGATTTCTCTAATAATTGTCAAAGTGGAACATCTTTTCAAGAGCTTGTTGGCCGTCTGTATGTCTTCTTTGAAAATTTGTCTATTTAGGTGTTCTGCTCATTTTTTGACTAGGTTGTTTGCTTTTTTCATATTGAACCACATGAGCTTTGTAAACTTTGGAAACAAATCCCTTGTTTGTTGCAAATATATTCTCCTATTTTGTGGGCTGTCTTTTCATTTTTTTATGGTTTTCTTTGCTGTGCAAAAGCTTTCGATTTTATGTCCCATCTGTTTTTTCAAATTATTTTGTTTATAATGTGTGTCAGTTCTGTCATATGGCAATGCGAATCAGTCATATGTGTGTGTGTGTGTGTGCATATATATATATATCTCACTTCCCTCTTGAGCCTTCTTCACCCCTCCAACCCACCGTTTTAGGTGGTCAGAGAGGCCCAGGCTAGGATCCCAGTGTTATATAGCAGCTTCCCACTAGTTAGCTAATTTACATGATGGTGAATACATGTCAATGCCATTTTCTCAATTTGTCCCACCCTTTCCTTCTGCAGCTGTGTCCACAAGTTATGTTCTCTACATATGTGTCTCCATACTTTGTCTGCTAATAGGTTCATCAGTATTAATTTTCCAGATTGCATATATATGCATTCAGCTCAGTTCAGTTGCTCAGTCGTGTCCGACTCTTTGTGATCCCATGAATCAGAACACGACAGGCCTCCCTGTCCATCACCAACTCCCGGAGTTTACTCAAACTCATGTCCATCGAGTCAGTGATGCCATCCAGCCATCTCATCCTCTGTCGTCCCCTTCTCATCCTGCCCCCAATCCCTCCCAACAACAGGGCCTTTTCCAATGACTCAACTCTTCCCATGAGATGGCCAAAGTACTGGAGTTTCAGCTTCAGCATCAGTCCTTTCAATGAACACCCAGGACTGATCTCCTTTAAGATGTACTGGTTGGATCTCCTTGCAGTCCAAGGGACTCTCAAGAGTCTTCTCCAACACCACAGTTCAAAAACATCAATTTTTCAGTGCTCAGCTTTCTTCACTGTCCAACTCTTACATCCATACATGACCACTGGAAAAATCATAGCCTTGACTAGAAGGACATTTGTTGGCAAAGTAATGTCTCTGCTTTTTAATATGCTATCTAGGTTGGTCATAACTTTCCTTCCAAGGAGTAAGTGTCTTTTAATTTCATGGCTGCAGTCACCATCTGCAGTGATTTTGGAGCCCCCCAAAAATAAAGTCTGACACTGTCTCCACTATTTCCCCATCTATTTCCCATGAAGTAATGAGACCAGATGCCATGATCTTAGTTTTCTGAATGTTAAGGTTTAAGCCAACTTTTTCACTCCCCTCTTTCACTTTCATCAAAAGACTTTTTAGTTCCTCTTCACTTTCTGTCATAAGGGTGGTGTCATCTGCATATCTGAGGTTATTGATATTTCTCCTGGCATTCTTGATTCCAGTTTGTGCTTCTTCCAGCCCAGCGTTTCTCATGATGTACTTTGCATATAAGTTAAATAAGCAAGGTGACAATATACAGCCTTGATGTACTCCTTTTCCTATTTGGAACCAGCCTGTTGTTCCATATCCAGTTCTAACTGTTGCTTCCTGTCCTGCTTATAGGTTTCTCAAGAGGAAGGTCAGGTGGTCTGGTGTTCCTATCTCTTTCAGAATTTTCCAGTTTATTGTGATCCACACAGTCAAAGGCTTTGGCATAGTCAATAAAGCAGAAATGGTTGTTTTTTCTGGAACTCTTGCTTTTTTGATGATCCCGTGGATGTTCACAATTTGATCTCTGGTTTCTCTGCCTTTTCTAAAACCAGCTTGAACATCTGGAAGTTCACGGTTCACGTATTGCTGAAGCCTGACTTGGAGAATTTTGAGCATTACTTTACTGTGTGTGAGATGACTGCATTTGTGTGGTAGTTTGAGCATTCTTTGGCATTGCCTTTCTTTGGGATTGGAATGAAAACTGACCTTTTCCAGTCCTGTGGCCACCGCTGAGTTTTCCAAGTTTGCTGACATATTGAGTGCAGCACTTTCACAGCATATATGATATTTGCTTTTCTCTTTCTGACTTACTTTACTCTGTGTAACAGGCTCTGGGTTTATCCACCTCAGAACAACTAACTCAAATATGTTCCTTTTATGGCTAAATGATATTAAACTGTATATATGTACCACAGCTTCTTTACCCATTCCTCTCTCAATGGACATCTAGGTTGCTTCCATGTTCTGACTATTGTAAATGGTGCTACAATGAACACTGGGGTACATGTGTCTTCAAAATTGTGTTTTTTCTCTGAGTATATACCCACAGTGCGATTTCTGGGTCATATGGTAGGTTTGTTCCTAGTTTGTTAAAAAATCTCCATACTGTTTTCCATAGTGGCTGTATCAATTTACATTTCCACCAACAGCACAGTAGGGTGCTCTTTTCTCCACATCTTTTCCAGAATTTATTCTGTGAAGTTTTTTTGGTGATGGTCATTCTGATTGGTGTGAGTTGATACTTCATTGCAATTTTGATTTGCATTTCTCTAATAATGAGTGATGCTGAATATCTTTTTCATGTGTTCATTGGACATATGTATGTCTTCTTTGGAGAAATGACTTTTTAGGTCTTCTTCTCAGTTTTGATTGGGTTGTTTGTGGCTTTGAGGAGATACCCCTCGTCCAAGGTAAGGAGCAGTGGCTGTGCTTTGCTGGAGCAAAGGTGAAGAGATACCCCATGTTCAAGGTAAGAGAAACCCAAGTAAGATGGCCTGTGTTGTGAGAGGGCATCAGAGGGCAGACACACTGAAGCCATAATCACAGAACAGTAGCCAATCTGATCACACTGACCACAGTATTGTCTAACTCAATGAAACTAAACCATGCCATGTGGGGCCACCAAAGACAGACGGGTCATGGTAGAGATGTCTGACAGAATGTGGCCCACTAGAGAAGGGAATGGCAAACCGCTTCAGTATCCTTGCCTTTAGAACCCCATGAACAGTATGAAAAGGCAAAAAGATAGGATACTAAAAGAGGAACTACAGGTCGGTAGGTGCCCAATATGCTACTGGAGATCAGTGGAGAAATAACTCCAGGAAGAATGAAGGGATAGAGCCAAGGCAAAAACAATACCCAGTTGTGGATGTGACTGGTGATAGAGCAAGGTCCGATGCTGTAAGAGCAATAAAGCATAGAAATCTGGAATGTCAGGTCCATGAATCCAGGCAAATTGGAGGTGGTCATACAGGAGATGCCAAGAGTGAACGTCAACATTCTAGGAATCAGTGAACCAAAATGGACTGGAAAGGGTGAATATAACTCAGGTGATCATTATATCTACTACTGTGGGCAGGAATCCCTTAGAAGAACTGGAGTAGACATCATGGTCAACAAAAGAGTCTGAAATGCAGTACTTGGATTCCATCTCAAAAATGACAGAGTGATCTCTGTTCATTTCCAAGGCAAACCATTCAATATCATGGTAATCCAAGCCTATGCCCCAACCAGTAATGCTGAAGAAGCTGAAGTTGAACGGTTCTATGAAGACCTACAAGACCTTTTAGAACTAATACCCATAAAAGATGTCCTTTTCATTATAGGGGACTGGAATGAAAAAGTAGGAAGTCAGGAAACACCTGAAGTAACAGGCAAATTTGGACTTGGAGTATAGAATGAAGCAGGGCAAAGGCTAATAGAGTTTTGCCAAGAGAATGCATTGGTCATAGCAAACACCCTTTTCCAACAACACAAGAGAAGACTATACATGGACATCACCAGATGGTCAACACTGAAATCAAATTGATTTTATTCTTTGCAGCCAAAGATGGAGAGGGTCTATACAGGCATCAAAAATAAGACTGGGGCCTGACTGGGGCTCAGATCATGAACTCCTTATTGCTAAATTCAGACTTAAATTGAACAAAGTAGGGAAAACCACTACACCACTCAGATATGACTTGAATCAAATCCCTTATACAGTGGAAGTGATAAATAGATTTAAGGGACTAGATCTGATAGGCAGAGTGTCTGATGAACTATAGACAGAGGTTCCTGACATTGCACAGGAGACAGGGATTAAGACCATCCCCAAGGAAAAGAAATGCAAAAAAAAACAAAATGTCTGTCTGAGGAGGCCTTACAAATAGCTGAGAAAAGAAGAGAAGTGAAAAGCAAAGGAGAAAAGGAAAGCTATAAACATCTGAATGCAGAGTTGCAAAGAATAGCAAGGAGAGATAAGAAAGCCTTCCTCAGCAATCAATGCAAAGAAACAGAGGAAAAAAATTAGAATGGGAAACACTAGATATCTCTTCCAGAAAATTAGAGATACCAAGGGAACTGTTCATGCAATAATGGGCACGATATAGGACGGAAATGGTATGGACCTAACAGAAGCAGAAGATATTAAGAAGAGGTGGCAAGAATACACAGAAGAACCATAAAAAAAAAAAAATCTTCATAACCCAGATAATCATGATGGAGTGATCACTCACCTAGAGCCAGACATCCTGGAATGCAAAGTCAAGTGGGCCTTAGGAAGCATCACTACAATCAAAGCTAGTGGAGGTGATGGAATCCCAGTTGAGCTATTTCAAATCCTGAAAGGTGATGCTGTGAAAGTACTGCACTGAATATATCAGCAAATTTGGAAAACTCATCAGTGGCCACCGGACTGGAAAATGTCAGCTTTCTTTCTAACCCCAAAGAAAAGCAATCCCAAAGAATGCTCAAACTACTGCACATTTGCACTCATCTAACATTCTAGTAAATTAATGGACAAAATTCTCCAAGCCAGGCCTCAGCAATATGTGAACTGTGAACTTCCAGATGTTCAAGCTAGTTTTAGAAAAGGCAGAGGAACCAGAGATCAAATTGCCAACATCTGCTGGATCATCAAAAAAGCAAGAGTGTTCCAGAAAAACATCTATTTATTTTTTCTTTATTGACTATGGTAAAACCTTTGACTGTGTGGATCACAATAAACTGTGGAAAATTCTTAAATAGATGGGGATATCAGACCATCTGACCTGTCTCTTGAGAAACCTGTATGCAGGTCAGGAAGCAACAGTTAGAACTGGATATGGAACAACAGACTGGTTCCAAATTGGAAAAGGAGTATGTCAAGGCTGTATATTGTCACCCTGCTTATTTAACTTACATGTGGAGTACATCATGAGAAACGCTGGGCTGAAGGAAACACAAGCTGAAATCAAGATTGCTGGGAGAAATATCATTAATCTCAGATATGCAGACGACACCATCCTTATGGCAGAAAGTGAAGAGGAACTAAAAAGCCTCTTGATGAAAGTGAAAGAGGAGAATGAAAAAGTTGACTTAAAGCTCAACATTCAGAAAACTAAGATGATGGCATCTGGTCCCATCACTTCATGGGAAATAAATGGGGAAACCGTGGAAACAGTGTCAGACTTTATATTTTGGGGCTCCAAAATCACTGCAGATGGTGAGTTCAGCCACGAAATTAAAAGACGCTTACTTCTTGGAAGGAAAGTTATGACCAACCTAGATATCATATTAAAAAGCAGAGACATTACTTTGCCAACAAAGGTCTGTCTAGTCAAGGCTATAGTTTCTCAAGTAGTCATGTATGGATGTGAGATTTGGACAGTGAAGAAAGCTGATCACTGAAGAATTGATGTTTTTGAACTGTGGTGTTGGAGAAGACTCTTGAGAGTCCCTTGGACTGCAAGGAGATCCAACCAGTGCATCTTAAAGGAGATCAGCCCTGGGTGTTCATTGGAAGGACTGATGCTGAAACTGAAACTCCAGTACTTTGGCCATCTCATGGGAAGAGTTGAGTCATTGGAAAAGGCCCTGTTGCTGGGAAGAATTGGGGGCAGGATGAGAAGGGGACGACAGAGGATGAGATGGCTGGATGACATCACTGACTCAATGGATGTGGGTTTGGTTAGAATCCGCTAGTTGGTGATGCACAGGAAGGCCTGGCGTGCTGTCATTCATGGGGTCGGAAAGAGTCAGACACAATTGAGTGACTGAACTGAACTGATCTGAACTGTTTGCTTTTCTGATATTGTGTTGTATTAACTGCTTATGTATTTTGGGAATTAATCCGTTCTTAGTTATTTCTTTTGAAATAATTTTGTCCATCTTGAGGGTCTTTTTTCATCTTGTTCATTGTTTCTTTCTCCATGAAAAATATTTTAAGCTTAATTAGATCTCATTTGTTTTTGTGTTTGTTCTCATCTAGGAGAAGACTTGGAAAAGATGTTGCTGCAATTTATGTCAACGATCAATCAGTCCATATTTTCCTCTAAGTGTTTTATAGCATTTGGTCTTACATTTAGGTCTTTAATCTCTTTTGAGTTTACTTTTGTGTATGGTATTAAAGAATGTTCTAATCTCATTTTTTACATATAGCTGTCCAGTTTTCACAGACATATTTATTGAAGAGAGTATCTTTCCTCAATTGTATAGTCTTTCTTCTTGACGTAGATTAATTGACCATAGATATATGGGTTTACATTTGGGATTTCTACCCTGTTCCATTGATTTATGTTTCTCTTTTCATGCCAGTGCCATACTGTTGTGGTGACTGTAGCTTTGTATTATAGTCTGAAGTCAGGGAGCCTGATTCCCCTAGCTCTGTTTTTCTTTCTCAAGATTGTTTTGACTATTCTGGGTCTCCATACAAATTTTAGGATTCTTTTTTGTTTTGTTTTAGTTTTGTGAAAAATGCCATTGGTGATTCAATAAGAATTGCATTTAATATGTAGATTGCATTGAGTAGTATATTCAGAAACTCTCAAGATTGCAGAGTAGGACATGAGTTCACACCTTCTTACAAAAACACCAAGATCACAACTAAGTGCTGAAAAATCATTGACCAAAACAAACAAATAAATTAATTAATTAAAAAGCTGAAAACTACCAAAAAGGATACCCTACACCTAAAGGCAAAGGAGAAGCAACATGTTAGTAGGGTAAATGCAATCATGATAAAATAAAATCTGATGCCCACCATTTGAGTGACCTACAACACGGAAAATAATTGTATCACAGAAGTTTTCCCACAGGAATGAAAGTCCTGAGCCCCATGTCAGGCTTCCCAAGCTGGGGGTCTGACAACAGGAGGAAGAGCCCCCAGAAAATCTGACTTTGAAGGCCAGGTAGATTTGTTCCCAGGAATTCCACAGCACTGGGGTAAATAGAAACTACACTCTTGGAGACTGCACACAAGGCTGTATGTGCAACAGGACCCAGGGAAAAATACAGTGAACCCATAAGAGACTGGACCAAATCCACCTGCTTGTATTTAAGGGTCTCTTGCAGAGGTGAGCTGCAGCTGTGACTCACTGCAGTGACAAAGATAGTGGTAGCAGTCGTTCTGGGAAGTACTCAGTGGCATGAACCCTTCTGGAGACTGCCATTTTCTCCCCAAGACCTATCCCCACCCAACAGCCTATACAATCCAGTGCTGGAATGCTTTAGATCAAACAGCAAGAGAAGATGCTGCCTAAAATATACCTGAGTATGGCCCTGTCCACCAGAGTGACAGGACTATTTCCACACACCATAGGATAGTAATCAATCCTTCTCACCAGGGTGCCTGCAAAAGCCTCTAAGACAGCTTCAAACACCAAAGGGCAGACAGCAGAAGTAAGAACTATGGTCCTGCAGCCTGCAGAATGGAAACTGCAAATTCCAGAAAGTTTGACAAAATGAAACAACACAGGAATATGCCCCAGATGAAAGACCAAGATAAGACCACAGAAGAACAACAAAGTGAAGTGAAAATAAGCAATCTACTGGAAGAAGATTACAGAATAATTATAGTAAAGATGATCCAAGATCTCAGAAAAGTTAATGGTGGCACAGATTAATAAGATACAAGAGATGTTTAGCAAAGACCTAGAAGAACTAAATAACAGACAGAGGTGAACAATAATATAACTAAAATAAAAAATATACTAGAAGGAATCAACAACAGAACAACTAAGGCAGAAGTGAGCTGGAAGATGGAATGGTGGAAATAATTGCCATGGGACAGAATAAAGATAAAAATAATGAAAAGAAATGAAGCCAGTCTAAGATACCTCTGGGACAATTCTTTTATTAAAGACTATTGTTGACATTGTCCCCCAAAACATTGAAATGTCCTAGATTTTGTTTATTCTAATGTACTCACCCTAAAGAAAATCAGTCCTGAATATTAATTGGAAGGACTGATGTTAAAGCTGAAACTCCAGTACTTTGGCCACCTGATGCAAAGAACTGAGTCATTTGAAAAGACCCTGATGCTGGGAAAGATTGAGAGTGGGAGGAAAAGGGGACTACAGAGGATGAGATGGTTGGATGGCATCACCGACTCAATGGGCATGAATTTGAATAAACTCCAGGAGTTGGTGATAGACAGGGAGGCCTGGCATGCTGCAGTCCATGGGGTCGCAAAAAGTTGGACACAACTGAGCAACTGAACTGAACTGAATTGAATGTACTTATTTGAAAAAAATATGCTAAAAATGATGTTGGTTCAGATTACAAAGTCTAGAAAGTTATTTGACAAAATTCTCCCTCTTAAACTATACACATTAAACAGTGGACAGATTGATTATCCTGTTAGGGGAGTGGTGACTTATGCCAACAATTCATGTACCCAAGTTTCTCTTATTGCTTTTTGCCAAGTTGATTTACTTTCAGAAAGTTTTAACAGAGAAAACCCTGGGAATGGAATACTGACATATAATAATTATAATAATACCTAATCAAGTTTAAGTGTGCTCAGGATATTTCTTTAAATATCTAACTTCTCTCAATTCATGTTAGTTATAGAAGAATCTGGAAAAAATAATATGTTTTTGTTATTGCTTTCCTTACCATCTATTTTGTAGAATTATCTTAGATGATATCTATGGGCCAATTCAGAGTCTATCTGCCAGAGTTTGCTCAAATTCATGTCCATTTAGTTGGTAATGCTATCTAACCATCTCATTTTCTGCTGCCCGCTTCGTTTGCCTTCAATCTTTCCCATCATAGGTCTTTTCCAATGAGTTGGCTCTTCACATCAGGTGGTCAAATTGTTGGAGCTTCAGTTTCAGCAACAGTCCTTCCTATGAATATTCAGGGTTGATTTTCTTTGAGATTGACTGGTTTGATCTCCTTCAAGGGACTCCCAAGAGGCTTCTCTAACACCAGAGTTCAAAAACATCAATTCTGCAGCACTCAGCTTTCTTTACAGTCAAACTCTCACATCCGTACATGACTACTGGAAAACCATAACTTTGACTATACCAACCTTTGTTGGTAAAGTGATGTCTTTGCTTTTTAATATGCTGTCTGGGCTTGTCATATTTTTCCTTCTGAGAAGTAAGCATCTTTCAATTGCATGGCTGCAGTCACTGTTCACAGTGATTTCAGAGTCAAAGAAGAGAAAATCTGTAGCTGGTTCTACTTTTTCCCTATCTATTTGCCATGAAGTGATGGGACTGGATGCCATGATATTAGTATTTTGAATTTTGAATTTAAAGCCAGCTTTTTCACTCTCCTCTTTCAGTCTCAAGTGGCTCTTTAGTTTCTCTTCACTTTCTGCCACAAGAATAGTATCATCTGAGGTTGTTTATATTTCTCCCAGCAATCTTGATTCCAGCTTGTAGTTCATCTAGCCCAGCAGTTCACATGATGTACTCTGCATATAAGTTAAATAAGCAGGGTGACAATATACAGCCTTGACGTATTCCTTTCCCAATTTGGGGCCAGTCCATTGTTTCATGTCTGGTTCTGTTTCTTCTTGACCCACATACAGGTTTCTTAGGAGACAGGTAAGATGGTCAGGTATTTCCATTTCTTTAAGAATTTTTCACAATTTGTTGTGACCCACACAATTAAAGATTTAAGCATAGTCAATGAAGCAGAAATGAATATTTTTCTGGAACTCCTTTGCTTTCTCTGTGATCCAACAGATGTTGGCAATTTGATCTCTGGTTCCTCTGCCTTTCTAAATCCAGCTTGTACATCTGGAAGTTTCTTCATTCATGTACTGCTGATATCACCTGGAAGGATTTTGAGCATAACCTTAATAGCATGTGAAGTGAGTGCAATTGTGCAGTAGTTTGAACATTCTTTAGTGTTGCCCTTCTTTGGAATTGGGATGAAGACTGATCTTTTCCAGTTCTGTGGCCACTGCTGTGTTTTCCAAATTTGCTGATATATTAAGTGTAGCACTTTAAGAGCATCTTGTTTTAGGATTTTAAATAGCTCACCTGAAATTCCATCACCTCTACTATCTTTGTTTGCAGTAATATTTCCTAAGGACCATTTAACTTACACTCCATGTTGTCTAGTTCTATGTGAGTGACCACACCATCTTGATTTTCCGGATTATTAAGACCTTTTTTGTACAGTTCTTCTGTGTATTCTTGCCGTCCTTTCATCAGCTATTTGTAAAGCCTCCTCAGACAACCACTTTGCCTTCTTTCATTCCTTTTTTTTTTGGGGGGGGGGGGGTGGTGGTTTTGGTTATCACCTCCTATACAATGTTGCAAAACTTTGCCCATCGTTCTTCAGGCACACTATGTACCAGATCTAATCCTTTGAATCTATTCATTACCTCCATTCTATAATCATAAAGGATTTGGCTTGGTGGTTTTATGTACTTTCTTCATTTTAAGCCTGACTTTTGCAATAAGGCGCGCATATATACAAAAAGTATCTTATCTTTCCAGTTTTATGATGTATGACCTCATTCACTGTTCATTTGAAAAAATACCTAATGGTTTGCACATTCATTCAACAAAGAGACTATGCTATTGGCTGTGGATATGTCACAGTAACTTCAAATTGTTTTGTCTCAGTGATAGAACATAGTTATTTTGAACTAGAACATTTATTGTAAACTAAATATTTCAAATTCATCTGGATAATCAGCACTGTTTAGACAGTCTTATACTCACCTATTAATTCTCCTTTCTTTCCTTTTTACTACTGACAAGTGACAAGAAGTTAAATCAGTATACTTGTGTGTGTTGGAGTTGGTGGTAGGAAAAGAAAGTGAATAGAGGTAAAGGTAGAAGGGAGACAGGTGAGAGGATCGAGAGGACTGCTCAAACTAGATAAAAACAGTCCAAACTAGTGCTTTGAAATAATTTCATGCTACTTGATAGCTTTTCTTTCTGTACTTTACAATTCTCTGAAGCTCATTATCTCAGTTTTCCCAGAGAAATTTGTAATTAAAACTCAATGTAAACTATAAGCAAGGTGAAAAGACAGCCTTCAGAATGGGAGAAAAGAATAGCAAATGAAGAAACAGACAGGATTAATCTCAAAAATATACAAGCAACTCCTGCAGCTCAATTCCAGAAAAATAAATGACCCAATCAAAAAATGGACCAAAGATCTAAACAGACATTTCTCCAAAGAAGACATACAGATGGCTAACAAACACATGAAAAGATGCTCAACATCACTCATTATCAGAGAAATACAAATCAAAACCACAATGAGGTACCATTACACGCCAGTCAGAATGGCTGCTATCCAAAAGTCTACAAGCAATAAATGATGGAGAGGGTGTGGAGAAAAGGGAACCCTCTTACACTGTTGGTGGGAATGCAAACTAGTACAGCCACTATGGAGAACAGTGTGGAGATTCCTTAAAAAACTGGAGAAAGAACTGCTATATGACCCAGCAATCCCACTCCTGGGCATGCACACCGAGGAAACCAGATCTGAAAGAGACACGTGCACCCCAATGTTCATCACAGCACTGTTTATAGTAGCCAGGACATGGAAGCAACCTAGATGCCCATCAGCAGATGAATGGATAAGAAAGATGTGGTACATATAAACAATGGAATATTACTCAGCCATTAAAAATAATACATTTGAATCAGTTCTAATGAGATGGATGAAACTGGAGCCCATTATACAGAGTGAAGTAAGCCAGAAAGAAAAACACCAATACAGTATACTAACACATATATATGGAATTTAGAAAAATGGTAACGATAACCCAATATGCAAAACAGAAAAAGAGACACAGATGTACAGAACAGACTTTTGGATTCTATGGGGGAAGGCGAGGGTGGGATGATCTGAGAGAACAGCATCAAAACATGTATATTATCAAGTGTGAAACAGATCGCCAGTCCAGGTTGGATGCATGAGACAAGTGCTCGGGGCTGGTGCACTGGGACGACCCAAAGGGATAGGATAGGGAGGGAGGTGGGAAGTGGGGTTCAGGATGGGGAACACATGTAAATCCACGGCTGATTCATGTCAATGTATGGCAAAAAACACTACAATATTGTAAATTAATTAACCTCCAGCTAATAAAAATAAATGAAAAAATAAATAAATAAAGTTTGCAGGCAGTGAAAAAAAAAAAAACAAAAAACCTCAATGTAAATTGCACAGAACCCCTGACTCCTTCACTATGTCCTAGTTCTTCCCTTTTAGACTTAAGATTATGTATTGCAAAAAATACCAGTTGCAACTATTTATTTTGTTTATTGACTCCCTTGCGGACACAGTTCTGAATTTTCAGAAAATTAAAATATTCTTTAATTCAATGGCTTGTTAAATAATATGAACATATAAAAGACTACTTTGGGACTTAGCCACAATTTGCTAGCTTATTCTATTAGTTTTAAATTATTTTATTTTATTTTTTTTATTGTGGTTTTGCTTTCATCTCTTCCAGATCCTCTTCAGTATCCCAAAGATTGCTGCTACTTAGGAGGAAATGGCTATGTTTTTGAGACACTGGGTAACAGAAATAAGTCCTAAGACCTGTTGAGGGTTTGTATGAAAATTAAAAAAAAAAGTTCCCTATGAGAAAAGCATCCCACATGATATTTGGAGAATAAAAGAAAAATTAGAGATTCCCCTTTAAGTCAATGCACATAAAATATTTGAGGAGGATATATAGTCTTCTTTTCCTCAGCTAAGAAATTGTATTAGTGTTATATTTCATGTCTTTACCTTAATCTGCATCTAAACTGTCAGAATTAAACTGTTTAAAAATCAGTCTTACTATGGTTGTATCTGGAATCTTCCAGACTATGTTGATCCCAAAGGGGGGGGGGGAAACCTTTTAAAAAGAAACTGTATATATGGATTATAGCCAGAATCTTAATAACTGAGAACAATATACATCTGATTGCTTTGGAAAACTCTTTTGCTTCTCTACATTAAGGTCTTTCTTTGGCCAGCTGGTTGATTGTGCATACAATATATAATGTCCAAATGCTATTTACTTAAGTTTTCAAGCTACTCAGCTGGCTGTTGATTTCACCAATTTGTAAGTAATCCTGTGTCTAATTTATTTGTGCTTGTTTCATCAAGTCTCCTTGATTTCTTTCTTACTTTCCCATGAATTTTCTTGTTTCAGTATCTCTGAGTGCAAAACTTTGTGGTTTTAATTTAGAAGGTTTCCTAGCTTCCATATAATTTAATTCATTATTTTGGTTGGGCACAGAAAACACAACCATTCATTTTGTTTCCAATAACTTAATATATCTTGTATTTTGCTTGATGGAGTAAAACTTTCATTTGCCAGGTTGAAATTGACATAATATTTGTCATAACTACATCTTTTCCTGGTGCAGTATTAAATTATGGGCATGGATAATAGGTGAGGTATAATCCCATTCCTTAAATGTTCCCATAAAACTCCCCTAAGTTGTAAAAGGGTGCTCTTAAACGTAGAAGAGTTGCCACCATTATCTGTTTGTCCAGTAATAGAGTAGTTGAATCTTTAAGGGAATTGAGTAAATAACGTTAGAACATAGTGAGATATGAAAATTAAAGCTATGAGTTGTGATAAAACACCATACACATCATACTGAAGATAGTAAAAGTTAGTTATGTGGGAGAGCAAGTGAAAATATGTTTAGAGGTAGAGGAATATCAGCACTACCTGATTCAGTTAATAATATTACTACCATTGATGTTAACTTTGCTGACTTTTTTTTTTTTTTTTTTTTTTTTTGCTGAAGTGTGGTCTCAGGCCTAAATGTGGCTTTAAATCTACAATTTACCTAGGGGACAGAGAGAGTAAACAAGACAACCGTAAGTATAGCACCATATCAGAGTAGATGATCTTATATTTTCAGCAGTTATAGAGACAAATAACAGCCAATTTCTAAAGAAAATTAATTAAATTCAGAATTCATAGAAATAATATATATTCTGCTTTATTTCAAAACACATTGTTAATACAGACAAATGCATATATTATATATACGTGCATACACATAGATATATTTTAAATACTGCATCTTTGAATTAATGTTTTCTTGGAAATTAGGTAAAGAATCCATTAAGGAAGGTCTGAATCGTCTCTCAACTTTCTTTTATTTTGGGAATGAGCCTGTCATCTTCAGATAATGGTCATTGATGAGTAGCACAAAGATTAATTCATTCAACACACATTTATAGAGTACCTAAGAATTATACTTCTAAAAGCATTGCCTTAGTGGCTTACAAAATTCAGTATCCCAAAGATTGCTGCTACTTAGGAGAAAATGGCTATGTTCTTGAGGAACTGAGTAACAGAAACAAGTCCTAAGACCTTTTGAGAATTAAGGATTTGCTTAAAATTCCACTCTAAAATGTCTAGGTCCTTGATAACCCTAGAGCACAATCGGGTCAGTTTCATCCTAGTTTTTGTATTCATTGAATGTAGAAGACTCATTGAAAAGTGAAGTAAGGGAGGAGAAAGGGTATTTGATGTCTGAAGTTTGCTGAAAGTCCCTGTCATGTGTTCAGAAATTCTTTGATAGGTTGTTATTGACTGTTATTTTATAGTTACATTGGCTGATTAGGCTTTCCATTCTCCACACTAACCACCAAGATTTATTGTCTAATAACTGTGCAATTTAACTGTGTCTTCAGGATAGCTATACTCACCCCTGGACCATACCAGGAATAGTTGTTACATTTAACATTTTGAAAATGAATAGCTATACAGTGGGATATATTTGTCTTTGAATATTTGTAAACATATATCTGCACAATGTTTTCATTTTTCTGATACAGTTTTCTTTCCTACTTATTTACTTAGCAATGTGGTATTGATCCTTTCATCCCTCCTACATGCATGTATTAAGTCACCATTAATAAAATATTCAATTAAAAATGGTTCCTGATCTCAGTATTCTTAACTGGTAAGTGAGACTTAAAAATAGAAAGTGAGAATATAGTATAATACATTGTAGAAGGATGAATAAGAGTCAAGGGCACCCTAAACTGATTGTGTTGGAATAGAAGGATGCTCCCTCAGACTGCAAGGAGAACAAATCAATCAGTATTAAAGGAAATCAACCCTAAATATTAATTGAAAGTACTGACGCTAAAACTCCAATACTTTGGAGACCTGATGCAAAGAGCCAACTCATTGGAAAAGATCTTGATGCTGCAAAAAATTGAAATCAAAGGAGAAGAGGGTGTCAGAAGATTAGATATTAGATAGCATCATAGACTCAATGGACATGAATTTGAGCAAACTCCAGGAGACAGTGAAGAACAGGAAAGCTGGGTGTGCTGCAGTCCATGGGGTCACAAAGAGTTGGGCAATGACTTAGCAACTGAAAAAAAAACAACAGAAAGATGCTAGAGCAAACTTACTGGTGGAAGTACTATCTAGGCTGAGCCATGAAGAACAAACAGGAGTGGGCTAGTCAGGGAAAGGTTGAGGGAAGTGAAATTTTCAATAGAAGATTTCATGGAGTATTCAGTGATCCTCTCTACCAGTGGTATAAAAATCATTCTGGATATCTTCAATGTCTATTTGAAAAACACCTAAAATATGAATCTAATAGTTCATCGATTTCTGAAAATTGAATGAATCTTCCACAACAGTGCAGAATAATGCCATTTCAAATTTGTGACCTCCACACTTAACAAGGATATCAACATTGCAACTATGCCATATTGCAACATATGCAACTTCTTTCTCGAGACAACTAATTTACCTTTTACTTTCTAATTCTTGAAAATTATTTTTTCTTCTACTTTGTGAGAAAATTGAAGTCCTCAGTTCAGTTCAGCCGCTCAGTTTTGTCCAACTCTTTGCAACCCCATGAACCACAGCATGCCAAGCCTCCCTGTCCATCACCAACTCCCGGAGTCCACCCAAACCCATGTCCATTGAGTCGGTGATGCAATCCAACCATCTCATCTTCTATCGTCCCCTTTTCCTCCTGCCCTCAATCTTTCCGAGCATCAGGCTCTTTTAAAATGAGTCAGTTATTCACATCAGGTAGCCAAAGTATTGGAATTTCAGCTTCAACATCAGTCCTTCCAATGAAAACTCAGGACTGATCTCCTTTAGGATGGACTGGTTGGATCTCCTTGCAGTGCAAGGGACTCTCAAGAGTCTTCTCCAACACCACAGTTCATAAGCATCACTTCTTTGCCGCTCAGCTTTCTTTATAGTCCAACTGTCACATGCATACATGACCAATGGGAAAACCATAGCCTTGACTAGATGGACCTTTGTTGGCAAGGCAATGTCTCTGATTTTTAATATGCTGTCTAGATTGGTCATAACTTTCTTTCCAAGGAGTAAGCTTCTTTTAATTTCATGGCTGTGATCACCATCTGCAGTGATTTTGGAAACCAGAAAAATAAAGTCAGCCACTGTTTCCACTGTTTCCCCATCTATTTGCCAAGAAGTGATGGGACCAGATGCCATGGTCTCAGTTTTCTGAATGTTGAGCTTTAAGCCAACTTTTTCACTCTCCTCTTTCACTTTCATCAAGAAGCTCTTTAGTTCTTCTTCACTTTCTGCCATAAGGGTGGTGTCATTTGCATATCTGAGGTTATTGATATTTCTCCCAGCAATCTTGATTCCAGCTTATGCTTCTTCCAACCCAGAGTCTCTCATGATGTACTCTGCATATAAGTTAAATAAGCAGGATGACAACATACAGCCTTGATGTACTCTTTTTCCTCTTTGGAACCAGTTTATTGTTCCATGTCCAGTTCTAGCTATTGCTTCCTGACCTGCATACAGGTGTCTGAAGAAGTAAGTCAAGTGGTCTGGTATTCCCATCTCTTTCAGAATTTTCCACAGTTTATTGTGATCCACACAGTCAAAGGCTTTGGCATAGTCAATAAAGCAGAAATGGATGTTTTTCTGGAATTCTCTTGCTTTTTCAATGATCCAGCAGGTGTTGGAAATTTGATCTCTGATTCCTCTGCCTTTTCTAAAACGAGCCTGAACATCTGGAAGTACACAGTTCACGTATTGCTGAAGCCTGGCTTGGAAAATTTTGAGCATTACTTTACTAGCATGTGAGATGAGTGCAATTGTGTAGTAGTTTGATCATTCTTTGGGATTGCCTTTCTTTGGGATTGGAATGAAAACTGACCTTTTCCGGTCCCGTGGGCACTGCTGAGTTTTCCAAATTTGCTGGCATATTGAGTGCAACACTTTCACAACATCATCTTTCAGGATTTGAAATAGCTCAACTGGAATTCCATCACCTCTACTAACTTTGTTCGTAGTGATGCTTCCTAAGGCCCAATTGTCTACACATTCCAGGATGTCTGGCTCTAGATGAGAGATCACAACATCGTGATTATCTGGGTTGTGAAGATCTTTATTGTACAGTTCTTCTGTGTATTCTTGCCACCTCTTTTTGACACCTTCTGCATCTGTTAGGTCCCTACCATTTCTGTCCTTTATTGAGCTCATCTTTGCATAAAATGTTCCCTTGGTATCTCTAATTTTCTTGAAGAGATCTCTAGTGTTTCCCATTCTATTGTTTTCCTCTATTTCTTTGCATTGATCGCTGAGGAAGGCTTTCTTATCTCTCCTTGCTATTCTTTGGAACTCTCCATTCACATGGGTATATCTTTCCTTTTCTCCTTTGCTTTTTGCTTCCCTTCTTTCCACAGCTATTTGTAAGGCCTCCTCAGGCAGCCATTTTGCTTTTTTGCATTTATTTTTCTTGGAGATGGTCTCGAGTCCTGTCTCTTATACAATGTCACAAAGCTCCATCCATAGTTCTTCAGGCATTCTGTCTATCAGATCTAGTCCCTTAAATCTATTTCTCACTTCCACTGTATAGTCATAAGGGATTTGATTTAGGTCATGCCTGAATGGTGCAGTGGTTTTCTCCACTTTCTTCAATTTCAGTCTGAATTTGGCAATAAGGAGTTCATGATCTGAGCCACAGTTAGCTCCTGTTTTTGATTTTGCTGACTGTATAGAGCTTCTCCATCTTTGGCTGCAAAGAATATAATCAATCTGATTTTGGTGTCAACCATCTGGTAATATCCATGTGTAAAATCTTCTCTTGTGTTATTGGAAGAGGGTGTTTTCTATGACCAGTGTGTTCTCTTGACAGAACCCTATTAGCCTTTGCCCTGCTTTATTCTGTACTCCAAGGCCAAATTTGCCTGTTACTCCAGGTATTTCCTGACTTCCTATTTTGAATTCCAGTCCCCTATAATGAAAAGGACATCTTTTTTGGGTGTTCGTTCTAGAAGGTCTTGTAGGTCTTCATAGAACTGTTCAACTTCAGCTTCTTCAGCATTACTAGTTGGGGCATAGACTTGGATTAGCGTGATATTGAATGGTTTGCCTTGGAAACGAACAGAGATCATTCTGTCATTTTTGAGATGGAATCCAACTACTGCATTTCAGACCCTTTTGTTGACCATGATGTCTACTCCAGTTCTTCTAAGGGATTCCTGCCCACAGTAGTAGATATAATTGTCATCTGAGTTATATTCACCCATTCCAGTCCATTTTAGTTCACTGATTCCTAGAATGTTGACATTCACTCTTGCCATCTCCTTTTTGACCACTTCCAATTTGCCTTGATTCATGGACCTAACATTCCAGGTTCCTATGCAATATTGCTGTTTATAGCATCGGACCTTGCTTCTATCACCAGTCACATCCACAACTGGGTATTGTTTTTGTCTTGGCTCCATCCCTTCATTCTTTCTGGAGTTAATTCTCCACTGATCTCCAGTAGCATATTGGGCACCTACTGACCTGAGGAGTTCCTCTTTCAGTATCCTATAATTTTGCCTTTCCATATGGTTCATGGGGTTCTCAAGGCAAGAATACTGAAGTGGTTCGCCATTCCCTTCTCCAGTGGACCACATTCTGTCAGACCTCTACACCATGACCCGTCCGTCTTGGGTGGCCCCACATGGCTTAGTTTCATTGAGTTAGAGAAGGCTGTGTTCCATGTGATCAGATTGGTTAGTTGTCTGTGATTGTGGTTTCAGTCTGTCTGCCCTCTGATGCCCTCTCTCCGTGCCTTCCATCTTACTTGGGTTTCTGTTATCTTGGACGTGGGATATCTCTTCATGGCTGCTCCTGCAAAGCACAGCTGCTGTTTCTAACCTCGGACGTGTGGTAGCTCCTCTCCGCTGCTGCCCCTGACCTCAGACGTAGGGTAGCTCCGCTCAGCTGCCTCAGTCAGGGAAAATTCAGTTTCTACCTCAATTATTAATTATTAATTTTCTTTTCATTTCTTGTTGTATCTTTTACTAGTACTTGCTACACTGAGCATCTCCTATGCCTCTTGGGGGTCCAGGAGGAAATGAAAAATAAAAACCTACAAATTATATGGAATAGTGTGAATTTAATTCTACATTTATTTATCAAAATCTATACACCACTATATGAAAAGCATTTGATATTATTCATGCTTTGAGAACTTCAAAAATTAAGGAAAGATAGAAAGTAGATAAAAACTTTAGGGCAAAATAAAACTGAGGGGAAAATTTTGATCAATGGATATTATTGTCTGAGTGTTTATTTCCTATAGTTAAATAGCAACATATAGCCTTTGATACAGTTTAGATAAATTAGTGGCTAATTTCATGAATTAGAAAAAAAATTATATGGAAATAATGTCAACAGTACTTCTAAAATATACCCTAGAACTGTCCACTTCTCTCTATTTCCTTTTCCAGCACCCCATTACAAGTTGCCATAATCTCTACACCCAAGAAAATGCAGTAGTCGCTCTCACACTCTGTTTGCACTATTGCCTCACTAATCCCAATATCAATAGCAGTCTGAGAAATACATTTGAAATACAAATCAAATGACCATTTATTTCAGTGATTTTCATTGCCCCCAGAATAAATGCCAAACTCTCCAACGTAGCTGCCATACAAAGGACAGATTATTTACTCTTCCTGAAATATTTTCTTTTGTTATGTTTTAAAAACATACAGAACTTTAGATACATAGATGCTAAAGAATGATCTTGTAAAGATAAAAAAAGCCTTTCAAATTACCATGATCCTATTAATTCCATACATTCTCACTATAGCCATTTATGCATTATTTCTTGATCCGCATCCCTCAACATTTGTCTCCTTCAGAACAATTTATTGTACCATTCATTGCTTTCTTCATGCTGAATATTGAGGAAAGAGCATAGGAAGATATTTGAAAGTATGACAGTACCCCATGAGCACGTATCTTCTTGTTATGGCTAAGATTTTCTGGTTGCTCATCCTAATGCTGATTTAGCTTCTTAAATAGCAAATTTATTATCGGCTCTGAGCATTTATAGAGATCAATGCCAAGGATCAGCAAAACGTTTTCTGTAAAGTGCCAGACAGTAAATATTTTAGGCTTTGCCTTGTAACAACTACTAAGTTCTTTCATTGTGATATGAAAGCTGCCATTAGTTCAGTTCAGTTCAGTTGCTCGGCTGTGTCTGACTCTTTGTGACCCCATGGACTGCAGCACGCCAGGCCTCCCTGTCCACCACCAACTCCCGGAGTTTACCCAAACTCATGTCCATTGAGTCGGTGATGCCATCTAACCTTTTCATTCTCTGTCATCCCCTTCTCCTCTGCCCTCAATCTATCCCAGCATCAGTATCTTTTCCAGTGACTGAGTTTTTGCACCAGGTGGCCAAAGTATTGGAGTTTCAGCTTCAACATCAGTCTTTCCAATAAACACTCAGGACTGATTTCCTTTAGGATGGACTGGTTGGATCTCCTTGCAGTGCAAGGGACTCTCAAGAGTCTTCTCCAACACCATAGTTCAAAAGCATCAATTCTTTGCCACTCAGCTTTCTGTATAATACAACTCTCACATCCATACATGACTACTGGAAAAACCATAGCTTTGACTAAACAGACCTTTTTTGGCAAAATAATGTCTCTGCTTTTGAATATGTTGTCTAGGTTGGCCATAGCTTTTTTCCCAAGGAGCAAGCTTTTTTTGTTGTTGTTTGTTTGTTTGTTTTGTTTTTTGTTTGTTTGTTTTGTTTCATTTTTGCTTTTTTTTTTTTTTTTAATTTCATGGCTGCAGTCACCATCTGTAGTAATTTTGGAGCTCAAAAAATAAAGTCTGACACTGCTTCCACTGTTTCTCCATCTATTTGCTCTGAAGTGATGGGCCCAGATGCCATGATCTTAATTTTCTGAATGTTGAGCTTTAACCAAACTTTTTCACTCTCCTCTTTCACTTTCATCAAGAAACTCTTTAGTTATTTTTCACTTTCTGCCCTAAGGATGATGTCATCTGCATATCTGAGATTATTGATATTTCTTCTGGCAATCTTGATTCCAGGTTGTGCTTCATCCAGCCCAGAGTTTTTCATGATTTACTCTGCATAGAAGTTAAATAAGCAGGGTGACAATATACAGCCTTGATATACTCCTTTTCCTATTTGGAACCAGTGTGCTGTTCCATGTTCGGCTCTAACTGTTGCCTCCTGACCTACATACAGATTTTTCAAGAGGCAGGCCAGGTGGTCTGGTATCCTCATCTCTTGAAGAATTTTCCACAGTTTATTGTGATCCACACAGTCAAAGGCTTTGGCATAGTCAATAAAGCAGCAATAGATGTTTTTTTGGAACTCTCTTGCTTTTTCGATGATCCAGTGGATATTGGCAATTTGATCTCTGGAAAGCTGCCATAGATAATGTAAACATGAATGAATAAGGTTTTGTTGCAATAAAACCTTATTTAAACAAAGAGTCAGATGATCAAATTTGGCTGATGGACTGTAGTTTACTTATTCCTTCTCTAAGAAGAAGATTGGCCTCCAATCTACTAGTTCCAGACAGCACATAATGCTCCTTATCTTTTCTCAATCAATATTTCCTACAAGATTTTTTTTTCCGTTTCTTTAGGTAATAAATAGGGTAATCATATAATTGATCATTCAAGTGAAAGTTCTTTTGAGATTGATAAAGAAGCATGTACCATAACTCTCCTAGTCAAACTGGGATGTACAATCTTATAATCAACTTACCGAAGCTATAGGGCTTCCCTAGTGGCTCAGTCAGTAAAGAATGTGCCTGCAATGCAGGAGAGTGCCTGCAATGCAGGAGACCCAGGTTCGATCCCTGGGTTGGGAAGATGCCCTGAAGAAGGGAATGGCAACTCATTCCAGTATTCCTGCCTGGAGAATTCCATGGACAGTGGAGCCTGGTGGACTACAATCTATGGGATCACAAAGAGTCAGACATGACTTGGTGACTAACAAACATAACTCTTAACTACCCAGATTACTGAATCCTTTCTATTGGGTTAGCTAGCTGTTGAGTCATCCAATAAGGTTACCCTCTTTCATTAACCAAGGTGAAATATATCACTGTCTGTAATTGGAGAGAGATTTATTGAAAATTCCTTCATGAGGTGGAGGAGAAGGGTATCTTCTTTTCGGGGATAGTCACATCAGACCATACGTTAAAATAGCAAACATATATATATATGAAAAACTATCACTAAGTGAAAGATTATTAGAGGCTAGTAACATACTAATAACTTTCAATACATTATTTCATTAATTTTTCCAAAAATATTAAGAAATAAATATTTCTATCCTTTTATAAATGAGGATTCCAAGTTTCTGATTGGATAAGTACTTTGATTAATGTTTCACAATTTGTAGGTTTAGTGCTCCTCTCAAGTGAACTCTGGAAATAGATAGGGTCAATCCTGTATTTGAAAATGTCTACTGAATTCTAGAATTCCAGTTCAATCCACCCAAAGGCTCATAACAGATTGCTCATTATTATAGAATCTTCATTTAAAAGTACTCCACTACTGTGATTCATGAAGGTACAGTTGAGAATTTACGTGTTCCTTTCAAACATGGGCTTCTTTGTGGTTATTCATATAGAAAAAAAAAATGTTTTCTGTTGAAAAAAAGAACACCTTGTTGGAGAGAATTAGAAGGAATTCATTGTGAATTGTTACTGCTTTCCATTTGTAATGAGTTACATAGCTGCCCTTCATGTTTTATAAAAATGTTTCAACAACAAATAATGCTCTGAACTCTGCAGAATGCTATTTAGAATACTTGAAAACTCACAAGCCGCTGTTGATACAGACATAAATCTTTCAGCTAACAGTAACTAACACTATAATTTAAGAAAGTACAAAGTGCAACTCCTCTTGTCTTCTTTTAACAAGAAGATACTGTTAAACATTAAAAAATCTTATTAAATACCCATGTCCAATATAAAAATTGGATACACTATTAGATTATTATTTGGAAAAATGATTTACAAGTACAGGCACAAAATGTTTGTTAGATATTTTTTAAAAGGGCAAAGCCATTTTATTCTCTCTCTTAATTTAATTCTGACACTGATATGTTTTGTATTAGTATCCTAGGCATGCCATAACAAAATACTACAGACTGGTTGGCTTAAACAATAGAAATTTATTTTATTACAGTTCTGGATTCTAGAAATCCAAGATCAAAGTGTTTACAAGTTTGGTTTCTTCTGAGATCTCTCTTCTTGACTTGTAGATGACCAGCTTCTCATCGTGTACATGTTTGTACCTACGTGTGCACACATGTCTGGTGCCTCATATTCTCTCCTTATAAGGGTACCAGTCATGTTGAATTAGAATGCAGTCCAATGACTTTGTTTACTGTCAATTACCACTTTGAAGACCTTATTTCCAAATATAGTTCTGAGATTCTAAGGATAAGGGACTCAACATATGAACTTTGGGGAGACACAGTTCAACCCATGATACCTTTGTTTCCATTTGGATTATTAGTTTTCTTTGAAAGGGATATGGACTTTGCAGTCATACTTGTGTCTGCTTATGAAATCCAAATGTACCCTTTGTAGCATTGCTGATGCTCTTGGCTATAGCAGCTTCATGCTTCTTTTGAGATTTAGGAATGGTGGTTCTTATATCAAGTGAAATGGACATGACCCAAAATAAAAACTATCAAAGTTTTATTTAGTAACACTTCAAAGACCTTAGTTATCCACCACCCATTTGGCTTTAAAATTCCGTGAACCTGACATTAGAAAAATGTTGGATTAGGAAGTGCCAAGCATTTGTCACTCTATGGAAGCATAAAAAAGAAGAAACTGAATAAACAAACTTATAGGAACTCTTGAAAGCAATCATAGATCTGTAACAAGTAACTAAGGAAATGCCCAATCACAGAAAAACCATATTTAAAATAAAAGACAATTTTATGGCACTTTAAATTACCTGTGTCCCCAAAGGTTCCTGATGTGTGATCTGGAGGGAACAATAGCCCAGTCTCCAATTCCTTTCCTTAAACCAAAGGATGCTTATTTGCAAGGTTCTCGTGTCTGATCTGAGGCAGAGAAGAACAATGGTCATTGATCATGAAAGCTATAAGAGGACTACAGAACCACAGATGCAAAAGGCAAGAGATTATAGGTAAAGGCATATAATAGACTATCTAAGACTCTAAGAAGAAGCTGAGTGAGACTCTTTTGAGATTAAACTCTTTGATACAATTCTGTATATTGGGAAATTGAGAAAGCTATGCGTTGTTGTTTTTTGATCGCTAAGTTGTGTCTGACTTTTGTGACCCCATGGACTGCAACACACCAGGCTTCCCTGTCCTTCACTGTCTCCCAGAGTCTGCCCAAACTCATGTCCATTGAGATGGTAATGTCATCCAACCAAGTCATCCTCTGTTACCCTCCTCTCCTTCTGCCCTCAATCTTTCCCAGCATCAGGGTCTTTTCCAATGTGTCAGCTTTACGCATCAGGTGGCCAACATACTGGAGCTTCAGCTTCAGCATCAGTACTTCCAATGAATATTCAGGGTTGATCTCCTTTAGGATTGACTAGTTTGATCCCATTGCTTTCCAAAGGGACTCTCAAGAGTCTTCTCCAGCACCACAATTCAGAAGCATCAATTCTTTGGCACTCAGTCTTCCTTTTGTTTAAACTCTCACATCCATACAGGACTATTGGAAAAACCACAGCTTTGACTATACAGACCTTTTTCAGTAAAGCAATGTCTGCTTTTTAATATGCTGTTTAGGTTTGTCATAGCTTTTCTTCCAAGGAGCAAGTGTCTTTTAATTTTGTGGCTGCAGTCACAGTTCACACGATTCTGGAGCCCAAGAAAATAGTCTCTCACTGTTTCCATTGTTTCCCCATCTATGTACCATGAAGTGATGGGACCGGGTGCCGTGATCTTTCTTTTTTGAATGTTGAGCCATAGACCCAGGCAAAACACATCAGAATGCATCAGAAAAGATCTTAAGTTTTCACTTTGGCTCAGAGGATAGTTAACTAATCAATGAGGAACTGCCTTGGCATAGAGCCAGTCTACAAAGACTGGGAGAGTTGATTATTTATTTTTCAAATGCCCAATATTCAACAATAAGCAAAGGAAAAAAAAAAGAAACAGAGAGAGAAACAGGAAAACATGGTCAATTAGAAGGAAAAAAAATCAGAAACTTGTTTTGCAAATCCATATCCTATTTTTTCCAACATGATTTGTTGACGAGACCATTCTCTTCTTATTTTGTGTTCTTGGTACCTTTGTTAAAGATTATTTGTCCTTTACACAAGGGTTTATTTCTGGGGACAGTATTTTCTTCCTCTGGTCTACATGTCTGTCTTTATGCCAGTGTCACACTTGCTTATTACAGCTTTTTAAAGTTTGACACTAGGACGTATATGAGGATTACAACTTCGTTGTTCTTACTTATTATTTTTTTTGGTTATCAGTGTTTCTTGAGACATCATCTGCATTTTAGGATTTTTTTTTCTTTTTCTGCCCCGCCCCTCCAAAAAAAAAAAAAAAAAAAAAAAAAACAACCAATGGACATATGATAAGGATTGTTGTGAATCTGGAGATCACTTTGAGTAGTATAGACATTTTAACAATATTAAATCTTCCTGTAGGATATAGGAAGAATAGAAGAAAAGCAGGCCAAAGCAAGGGTTGCAAAAGGAATTTATAATTATCAATAAACTGAATGCTTTAAGGTATGAGACTCTTAGAACAAGTCCAGAGGGAACAGTTCATAATCTTGAAAACAAGATATGATCCTGGGATCAGAAAACCGACCCCAGACTGTTTCCCAACTGGCATCTCAGAATCACATGTTTTATGTATCTGGAGGAAAATCTATAGATAAGAATATTAGTCTCAGTTACTGATCTGTTATTGATTACCGTTTCTTGGTTCAGTCAGTTCAGTCGCTTGGTCGTGTCCGACTCTTTGTGATCCCATGAATCAATAGCAGCACGCCAGGACTCCCTGTCCATCACCAACTCCAGGAGTTTACTCAAACTCATGTCCATTGAGTTGGTGATGCCATCCAGTCATCTCATCCTCTGTCGTCCCCTTCTCCTCCTGCCCCCAATCCCTCCCAGCATCAGGGTCTTTTCCAATGAGTCAACTCTTCACATGAGATGGCCAAACTATTGGAGTTTCAGCTTCAGCCTTAGTCCTTCCAATGAACACCCAGGACTGATCTCCTTTAGGATGGAATGGGTGGATCTCCTTGCAGTCCAAGGGACTCTCAAGAGTCTTCTCCAACACCACAGTTCAAAAGCATCAATTTTTCGGCACTCAGCTTTCTTCACAGCCCAACTCTCACATCCATACATGACCACTGGAAAAACCATAGCCTTGACTAAACGGACCTTGGTTGACAAAGTAATGGCTCTTCTTTTTAATATGTTATCTAGATTGGTCATAACTTGCCTTCCAAGGAATAAGCATCTTTTAATTTCATGGCTGAAGTCATGAGTTTCTTGGTTACTCAATGGTTAATGACCACTTTGTTCTTTGTCCCTGAAGGCCATATAAGTTATAGCTTAACTCCCCACATATTCTTTCTGGCATGGCTGAGAGTATAATAAAGCTGGCCTGGATTCAGTTTTATGATCTTCATCTTGAAGTGGTGTTGTTCCTCTGATCCTCGCCTTTCCCTGAACACTTGTGTCTTGTTTCCCATTCTCCTGTCACATCGTGCTTTCAGAAACCCTGCTTGCTAAGCAGACTCTACACTTCCAACCCGTGAGCAGATATTGTTCCATTTATTTCTGCATTTTTAAATTTCTTTTAACAATATTTTGTAGTTTTCAGTGTACAAGTCTTTTGCCTCCTTGATTAAGTATTCAGAATATTTTTGTTTTTTCTCATGCTATTGTAAATGGGATCATTTACTTTATTTACTTGTTTTGTTCTTAGTGTATATAAACAACACTGATCTTGGTGTGCTAAATTCCTATGTCAATTTTAATAGTATTATGGAATCTTTTGGGTTTTGTTTATGCTATCTATGAACAGGAATTTACTTCTTTTACAATTTGAATGCTTCTGTTCTTTTACAATTTGAATGCTTTTGTTTCCATTTCTTATTTACTCTGGCTAAAACTTCTAGCATTATATTGAAAAGAAGGGATGAGTGAGTAGGTGTCTTGGCCTTAGTTCTAATCTTAGAGAAAAAGCTTTCAGGCTTGCAACATCGAGTATAATGTTAACTGTGGTCTTTTCACATATGGTCTTTATTATCTATGTGGTTTCCTTGTGTTCCTATTTTGCTGACTGTTTTCATCATGAAAGAGTGTTGAATTTTGTCAAATACTATTTTTATGCACCAGTTTAGATTATTATGCAATTTTGTCCATCATTTTGTCAATGTAGTATATTACAGTGACTGATTTTTGCACGTTGAAACATCTTGATCATGGCATATAATTCACTTTGTGGTCAAATTCAGTTTACCAATATTTTGTTGAGGATTTTTGCATCAATATTCATTAGGGTTTTTGGTCTGTAGTTTTTGTTTTCTGTAATAGCTTTGTATGGCTTCAGTACCAGGGTGATGCTGACCTGTTAGAATGAGTTTAGAAATGTTTGCTCCTCTTGGATTTCTTCGAAGTGTGTGAGAAGGATTGTTATTAATTCTTTTTTTTTTTTTTCAATTCGTTATACATTTGGAAGAATTCTCCAGTGAAGCCACTGGTGTTGGAATTCTCTTTCTAGGGAGATTTTTGATAACTTAATCTACTTTTATTTTGGTAATTATATCACTATTATTAATTGGAGTCACTTTCATTTCTTTTCCTTTCATAGTTCAGTCTTGATAGGTTGTTAGTTTCTAGGAAATTGTTTCTTCTAGGTAATCAAATTTGTTGGCATGTAATTTTTCATAATCTTTTGCTGTGATCATTTTTATTTCAGTGGCAGAAGTTGTAATGTCCCCCATTTCATTTATAATTTTAGTTATTTGTATCTTTTCTAATTTTTTGAGTTAATCTAGCTAAGAATTTGTCAAACTCTTAATCTATTAACAATCTCTTAATTTTGATTTTTTTCAACTGTTTTTCTATTTTTTATTTTGCTTCTCTGTTCTAATCTTTTTTTTTTTTTGTTCTAATCTTTATTACTTGCTTCCTTCCTGCTAACTTGAGTTCTTCATCCTAACTTCATGCTAACTTCGTTCTTTTTCTAGTTTCCTAAAGATATAAAGTTAATGTGTTATTTTGAGATTTTTCTTCCTTTTAAGGTAAGAATTCATCTTTATGAACTTACCTTGTAGTACTGCTTTCACCACAACTCAAATGCTTTCTTTGCTCTGTTATGTTTTACTTTTCATTTGTCTCAAGATAATTTATAACTTTCTCCTATTGTTTGAGTGTCCAGTTAATTTTCATGTATTTGTGAATTTTCATTCTAGTATGGTTGGAAAATTTACTTAATGTGATTTTAACCTTACTAAACTTTATTTAAACTTGTTTTCTGGACTAATATGTAGACTACCCTTGATAATGTTCTTTGTGAGCTTGAGAAGAATAGGTATTCTTCTATTGGATTAAGTGTGTTCTGTATATGTCTGTTAGGGGCAATTGGTCTACACTATTGTTAAATCCTCTTTCCTTATATTGATCTTCTGTCTTACTGATCTATTCATTACTGAAAGTGGAGTATTGAAGTTACCTACTGTTACTGTGTCCTGTCTCTTTCTCCCTTCAATAGTGTCATGTTTGCTTCATATATTTGGAAGACTTGATGTTTGGTGCATACATATTTATAATTGCTATATCTTCTTGATTAATTAATTCTTTTATCATTATATTATGTTATTCTTTGTATCTTGTGATAGTTATTGACCTAAAGTCTCCTTTGTCTGATTTAATTATGGGCACTCATTCTCTTTTAATTATCATTTGCATGGAATATATTTTTTCCCATCTTTCTCTTTCACCATATGCTAGTCCTTAAATCTAAAGTTAGTTACTTATAGTTGAATTTTATTTTTGTCATCCATTCAGAAAATCTTTCTCTTCATTGGGAAATTTAATCTATATTCATTTAAAGTAACTGCTGATAGGGAAGGGAACATTATTTACATTTTATTAATTTTTTCTGTATATCTTGGATCTATTTTGTCCCTCTTTTCCTCTTTTGCTGTTTTCCATTGAGTTATTATTATTATTTTTTTTTTGTGGTAACATGCTTTGGTTTCCTTTTGTGTATTATCAATAGATATTTTCTTTGCACTTACTATAGCATATCTTAAATATATCTTAAGATATCTTAAATATGGTGATTTTATCACCCTTTAAGTTTCTTGAATACACTGTTTTTGGTTGGCAGCATATTTTCTTTCAGAATTTGAATATATCATTCCATCTTTTTGACCTGCAAGGCTGTTGCTGAGAAATTTTATAATATTCTTATAGGACCTCTTTTATACTTGAGCAGGCACTTTTCACTTGCTGCTTTCAAGATTGTCTCTTTGTTATGACTTTTGACAGTTTTATTATAATTTATCTCACTGTGAGATAAGTCTCTTTAGATTTATTTTGCTTGCATTTTGTTGAGCTTTTTTAAATTGTATGTTGGCTTCTTTTCTCAAATATGGAAAGTTTTTGGCCATAATTTCTTCAAATAAGCACTCCGACTTTTTTTTTTTTTTCATTCTGCTAAGATTCCTATAATGCATATATTGTTCCACTTACAGGTATCCTATAATGACCATAACCTCTTTTCATGTCTAACAGCCACACAAGGAGGAACTTGTGCCATTATTCATACCCAATGTTGTACATATGCACCAAATACAAGCACTAATGCCATTCACTTTACTAAACACATGAACAAGATGATTCAGCCTATGGATACTCCTAAAAGCTCAGTCACCTCACTTTGGGAGACATTAGCTAGTTCCCCATAGTGTAAAACTATCTTAATTGTAATAATTCTGATTGTTGTGTTTTTGCTGCTTGCCCCCTGCATCTGTAACTGCATAGCTGTATTTGTTTGTAGCCACATGAAGGCTTTTAAGTTACAAATGGTTGTTCCAACTCCTACGAGTGACAGTGCCACAGTCTCCTCCAACTACTACTTAGGATCCTAAATCAGAGACTCTCAGTATGAGGGTTAGAATATGTTGCCTCAACAATTTAGGGATGACACCCCTTACCAGGTTGAAGCAGTTATATAATGAGAATGCTGCCCCTTTCCTGTGGCATCATAATTCTCCTAAAAGAAAAGCTGAGAATGAGAGAGTTAGTAGTCAGATAGGAAGGTCAGAGGTCCCCAAGGAACAGGAGGAAATAAAGAGTTTTTTTTTTTTCTTCCTCTATACAAAATTAAAAGAGGTTTCTTTTAATTCTGTGTTGTCACGACGACACCTGGTTCTGCCTGAACTTAACTTTTTTCAAACTTTGAGCTAACCAATATGTTTTTCTCATGGAAGTGTTTTTCTTAAGCTATGTTAATGAAACTGTGTATTTGCTTCCTTTCTTCAAGATTCATGTCAATTGTTTTATGGTTGGAGATGACTCTGTTTATGCCATTCTATCTCAAAATGCAATTTGTTGGGGGGGGGCGGGGCTGGTGACACTCAGTCTTGAGGCATTTCTTTAATCTGATTAGCAACTTGCTAATAGGTACATAACACCTTGCTAAAAACTAGTAAGGGGACACTCTATCTGTCCCCTTCTGATGTCTATGTCAGAAACTTTCTCTATCTCTTTTATACTTTAATAAAACTTTGCTACACAAAAGCTCTGAGTGATCATGCCTTAGCTCTGGCCCTGGATCAAAATCCTCTCTTCCAGAGGTCATGGTTCCCAGCATAGCTCATGGCTCAGGGCCGCAGCCTTTCATTATTGATATTAGCCTATAAGTTTCTTTTTTGTGGTATCTTTGCCTGGTATTTTCATGAGGGTGATGGTGGCCTCATCGAATGAGTTTGATAGTTTCCCATCCTCTGCAATTTTTTAAACAGCTTCAGAGGAGTAAGTGTTAACTCTTCTCTAAATATTTGATAGCATTCACCTATGAAGCTGTCAGGTCCTGGACTTCTGTTTGTTGGGAGTTTTTAAATCAAAGTTTCTATTTCAGTGCTTGTGATTGGTCTGTTCATATTTTCTATTTCTTCTTAGTTTAGTCTTGGGAGACTGTACCTTTCTAAGAATTTGTTCATTTTTTGAGATTGTCCACTTTGGCATTGGCATACAGTGGCTGTGCATAGTAGTCTCTTATTATCCTTTTTATTTCTGTGGAGTAAGTTGTAGCTTCTACTTTTTCATTTATAATTTTATTGATTTGAGTCTTCTCCCTGTTTTTTCTTGATGTGTCTGGCTAAAGGCTTATGAATTTTGCTTATCTTTTCAAAGAACTAGATTTTAGTTTCATTGATCTTTACACAGAAATCTGTTTCATTTCTATGCACTAACAACCAAATATCAGAAAGATAATTTCAAGAAACAATTCCATTTACCATCACATCAAAAATAATAAAATATCCAAGAATACCCAAGGAGACAAAAGACAAGTACACTAAAAATGATAAGATGCTGATGAAAGAAGTTGAAGAAGACAAAAACATATGGAAAGATATACCATGTTTGCAGATTGGAAGAATCAATATTGGCAAAATGACTATACTGCCCAAGGCAATCTACAGATTCAATGAAATCCTGTCAAATTACCAATAGTACTTTTCACAAAACTAGAACAAAAATTCTCAAAATTTGTGTGGGTATACAGAAGATCTTAAATAGCCAAAGCCATGTGTTAAAGTAAAACAGAGCTGGAGGAATCAGGCTCCCTGACTTCAGACTATACTACAAAGCTACGGTCACCAAAACAGTATGGTGCTAGCAAATATATATATTTATATATAAATGGACCATTTATACATACACATATATATACATACATATATACATACATATATATATATAAACATACACACACATACACATACACACACACACACACACACACACACACACACACACATATATATATATATGGTACTGGCAATATATATAAATGGAACGGGATATAAAACCAAGAAATAAACCCACACATCTACAGTCAGGTAATATATGTCAGAGGGGGCAAGACTACATGATGTTGGACAGAAAGCCTCTTCAACAAATGGTGCTGGAAAACTGAACAGCTACGTGTAAAAACATAAAATTATATCATTCTTTAACACCATACACAAAAATAAATTCAAAATGGATGAAAGACCTAAATGTGAGACCAGACTCTATAAAACTCCTAAAGGAAAATATAGGCAGAACACTCTGTGACATAAATTACAGCAATATATTTTTCAATCCTTCTCTCAGAATATTGGAAATAAAAACAAAAATAAACAAATGGGACCTACTTATATTCAAAAGCTTTTGCACAGCAAAGGAAATAATAAACAAATGGACAGACAACTCAAGGAGTGGGAGAAACCATTTTCAAATGATGTGACTGATAAGAGATTAGTCTCCAAAATTTACAAACATAATTTACAAACAAAATTTACAAACAAAATTTACAAACATAATGTGCTTAATGGCATCAAAACAAGTAACTTAACCAACAAATGGGCAGAAGACCTGAATAGACATTTCTCCAAAGAAGACATACAGATGGCTAAGAGGCACATGAAAAAATGTTCAGCAGTATTAATTATTGGAGAAAAACAAATAAAAACTCAATGAGATATCACCTTACCCCAGCCAGAATGGCTATCATAAAAAAATCCACAAACAATAAAGCTGGAGAAGATGTGAAAAGAAGGGGACCCACCTACACTGTTGGTGAGAATGTAAATTGGTACAGTCACTATGGAGAACAGTATGGAGCTTCCTTAAAATACTAAAAAATAGAGCTATCATATGATTCTGCAATCCTACTTCTGGGTATATATTCAGAGAAAATCACAATCTGAAAGGATACATACACCCCAATGTCCATTGCAACATTGTTTACAGTAACCAAGACATGGAAACAACCTAAGTCCATTGACAGAAGAATGGATTAAGAAGTTGTGTGTGTGTGTGTGTGTGTGTGTGTATATGTAATATATATATATATACACACACATATATATAAATATATGTGATAGAATATTACTCAGCCATTAAAAAGAATGAAATAATGCCATTTGTGCAACATGAATGGACCTAGAGAACATCATACTGAGTGACATAAGTCAGATAGAGGAGGAAAACCATTGTATGACATCCCTTATATGTAGAACTTAAAAAGAAATGATACAAATGAACTTACTTACAAAACAGAAAGAGCCTCACATACTTAGTGAATGAACTTATGGTTGCCAGAGGGAAGGATGGGGATACCTAGGGAGTTTGTGATGGACATATGCACACTGCTATATTTAAAATAGATAACTGACAATGAGCTACTGTATAGCACATGGAGCTCTGTTCAATGTTATGTGGCAGTCTGGTAAGAGGTAAGAGGGGAGTTTGAGGGAGAATGAATACATGTATATGTATGGTTGAGTTCATTCACTGTTTACCTGAAACTATCACATTAGTACTTAGTTATACCCCAATACAAAATAAAAAGTTAAAGTATATATGATAGTGTCATTCAGTAGGCACTTACCTCCAAAAATGTAAGTAATATATTTCCATTTCTTTAGTCATAGTTACTGGAGATTTTGTTTCTTTAGTTAGACCATGTTTCCTTACTTACTTGTATGCTATACCTTGTGATATTTTGTTGACAGTTATGTATTTAAAAAAATAAACACCTCTTCAATTCTTTATGAACTTCCTTCATACAAGTTTTTAGAATCTAAACAATATAGTCACAAGCAACAATTGGGTCAAGGTGAAATAACAAAGAAATTATAAAATACCTTGAAGCAAATGTAAGCAGAAACAAAACATACCAAAATTCATGCAATGTATTAAAAACAGTGCTAAGGGAAAAATTTATATCTAGCTATAATTTCTAACATTAAACTTGAAAGGAGATCTCAAGTCAACATATTAACTTTTAATGTTAAGGAGCAAACTAAACCCAAAGCTAACAGAAGGAATAACACAAGGAAGGAAATAATAAAGATTTGAATACAGATAATGTTTCCAATTTAAACTATAGAAAATCAAATGTTTATATAGTTTGATTAATAAAAAAGACTGAACTCAAATTACTAAAATCAGATATGAAAGTGGGGACATTACCACTAATTACACAGAAATAAAAAGAATTATAAAGAATACTGTTAACAATTGTACACCCAACACATTCAATAACCTAGGTGAAATGAACAAATTCCTAAAAAAAAAAAATACTAACAAGAATGAATCATGAAGTGGAAAAATGAAATAAAAATATAACTAGTTAGGAGATTGAATCAGTAATTAAAAAAACAATAAAAAGAAGTCATGGAAAAAATGTCTGTATGGGCAAATTCTGCCTTAACGTTTAAAGAATAATTAGCAACAGTCATTTTCAAACTCTTATGAAACAGGGAAGAAGAGAGAATACTTTACAACTTTACCATTACCCTGATTCAAAATCAGATAAAGACAATAGGGAACCACCCCCAAGCTGTTAAAACAAAACAAACAACCAAAATAAAAAGAGATCAAGAGCCCTTGTGAATCTTGCTGTCAAAATGCAATAAAATGCTAAGCTGAATTCAGCAGCCTATAAAGGCATTATAGACCATGACCAAGTGGGATTTATTTCTGGAATGAAATAAAGTTTCAACATACAAAAATAAATGGTAACAGAATGAGGGGGAACTTGATTCAGAAAGAGTATTTGACCAAATTCATCATCCTTTCACGATTGAAAAAACTCTCATTAACAGAGGAAGACAAGAAAATTGCCTCAATACAATAATGGACAATCATGAAATCCCACATATAAACAAGACTGGAAGTAGACTGCGGATCAGATCATGAACTCCTTATAGCAAAATTCAGACTTAAATTGAAGAAAGTGGGGAAAACTACTTGGCCATTCAGATATGACCTAAATCAGATCTTTTACAATTATGCAACAAAACTGACAAAAAGATTCAAATAATTAGATCTGATAGACAGAGTGCCTGAAGAACTATGGATGGAGGTTCCTAACATTGTAGAGGAGGTGGTGATCAAAACCATCCCCAAGGAAAAAAAAATGCAAAAAAGAAGCAAAATGGCTGTCTGAGGAGACCTTACAAATAGCTGAGAAAATAAAGGAAGTGAAAGGCAAAGAAGGAAAGGAAATATATACCCATCAGAATACAGGGTTCCAAAGAATAGCAAGGAGAGATAAGAAAGCCTTCTGAAGTGAACAATGCAGCGAAATAGAGAAAAACAATAAAACAATAAAGACTAAAGATGTCTTCAAGAAAATTAGAGATACCAAGGGAACATTTCATGCAAATATGGGCACAATGAAGGGCAGAAATGGTATGGATCTTAAAAAAAAATCATAAGATATTAAGAAGAGGTGGCAAGAATACACAGATGAACTATACAAAAGAGATCTTAATAACCCAGATAACCACAATGGTGTGATCACTCACCTAGAGCCAGACATCCTTGAGTGTGAAGTCAAGTGTGAAGCATCACTACGAACAAAGCTAGTGGACGTGATGGAATTCCAGTTGAGCTATTTCAAAACCTACAATGCAGAATCCGCCTACAATGCAGTAGACCCCAGTTTAATTCCTGGGTCAGGAAGATCCCCTGGAGAAGGGATAGGCTACCCACTCCAGTTCCCTTGTGGTTCAGCTTGTAAAGAATCTGCCTGCAATGTGGGAGACCTGGGTTCGATCCCTGGATTGGGAAGGTTCCTTGGAAAAGGGAAAGGCTACCCACTCTAGTATTCTGGCCTAGAGAATTTCATGGACTGTATAGTCCATGGGATCGCAAAGGGTTGGACACGACTGAACGACTTTCATTTTCTTTTCTTTCACTTTCTTATTTCAAAACCTAAAAGATGATGCTGTGAAAGTGCTGCACTCAATATGCCAGGAAATTTGGAAAACTCAGCAGTGTCCAACAGGATAGGAAAATGTCAGTTTTCATTTCAATACCAAAGAAAGGTAATGACAAAGAATGTTCAAGCTACCACAAAATTGCATTCATTTCACATGCTAGCAAAGTTATGCTCAAAATTCTCTAAGCCAGGCTTCAGCAGTATGTAAACTGAGAACTTCCAGATGTTCAAGCTGGATTTAGAAAAGCAGAGGAAGTGATCATATTGCCAACATCCACTGGATCATAGAAAAAACAAGAGAATTCCAAAAAAACCTCTACTTCTGCTTCATTGAATATGCTAAAGCCTTTGACTGTGTGCATCACAACTGTGGAAAACTCTTAATGAGATGGGAATACCAGACCACCTGAACTCACTCCTATGAAATCTGTATGCAGGTCAAAAAGCAACAGTCAGAACCGGACGTGGAACAATGGATTCGTTTAAATTGGGAAAGGAATAAGTCAAGGCTATACATTGTCACTCTGTTTATTTAACTTATATGCAGAGTATATCATTCAAAATGCCAGATGAATGCTGGATGAAGCACAAGTTGGAATCAAGATTGTTAGGAGAAATATCAATAACCTCAGATATGCAGATGACACCATCTTTATGGCAGAAACCGAAGAGGAACTAAAGAGTCTCCTGATAAAAGTGAAAGAGGAGAATAAAAAAGTTGGCTAAAAACTCAACTTTTAGAAAACTTAAGATCATGGTATCTGATCCCATCACTTCATGACAGATAGATGGGGAAATAGTGGAAACAGTGACAGACTTTGTTTTGGGGGGCTCCAAAATCACTGCAGATGGTGACTGCAGCCATGAAAAAAAACAAACAAAAAAAAAAAAAAAACACACTTGCTCCTTGGAAGAAATGCTTTGACCAACCTAGACAGCATATTAAAAAGCAGCGACATTATTTTGCTGACAAAGGTCTGTCTAGTCAAGGCTATGGTTTTTCCAGTGCTCATGTATGGGTGTGAGAGTTAGACTGTGAAGAAAGCTGAGCGCTGAAAAATTGATGCTTTTGAGCTGTGGTGTTGGAGAAGACTCTTTAGAGTCCCTTGGACTGCAAGGAGATCCAACTAGTCCATCCTAAAGGAAATCAATCCTAAATATTCGTTGGAAGGACTCTTGCTGAAGCTGAAGCTCTAATACTTTGGCCACCTGATGCGAAGAACTGACTCACTGGATAAGATCTTGATGCTGGGATAGATTGAAGGCAGGAGGAGAAGGGGACGACAAAGAATGAGATGGTTGGATGGCATCACCAACTCAATGTACATGAGTTTGAGCAAGCTCCAGGAGTTGGTGATGACAGGGAAGCCTGGCGTGCTGCAGTCTATGGTGTGGCAAAGAGTCGGACACAACTGAGTGACTGAACAACAGCAATGAAACCCTGCAGCTAGTATCACACTCACTATTGAAAATCTGAGAACTTTTTACCAAGATAAGGAAGAGGACAAAGATGCCTGCTTCTGTCACTTTTATTAAATACAGTATTGCAATTCTGTACAAAACAGTTTGTCAAGAGAAAATAATAAAATGATCCATTTTAGAAAGGAAAAAATGTATAATCATCTCTTAGATTGCATAACTCTTGTACATAAATCTTTAAAGATTCCAAGGAAAAGAAATTATTAGAATAAGCAAATTCACCCAAATGGAAGGTTACAACATCAAAACACAGTTAGTTGCATTTTGTACACTGACAGTTGTCAGGAAGAATTTAACAGGAGGCTTCCTGTGTGCTGTTTTGGATCTGTCAGGAATCCTCTGTTCCTTATTAATTCCTGAATATTCAGGAATTAAAAGGAGAGGCAAGCCTCTCCCAAGGCTGAGGAATCCAGGCATTTCCTTCCTTAGTTTTTCAATACGGTGATAAGTACCCTCTTCCTTCTTATGAACCATATGGTAAAAGTGATTGTTTACAACTCTCTCTCTCTTTAATATGGATCACCTTATGTTTTGTAAGTCTGGAATTTTAATCTTTATCTTTGTTGAGAATAACTACCTTGTAAGACAGTGTATATGCCCACACCATGTTGATTAAAACACTTTTGCTCCATCAGAGCTTGGGTCCCTGTGTCTTTCTTTCTTTCTCTTCCTCTCTTTCTCTCTATCTCTCTATTTCTGGCTGATTCCCTGGAGCACAAAGGCCGGCTGTGTAACCCAGGAAATATTAGCCTCTTTCCTTCTTTCACTTTCTTATCGTCGACTCTGGACCACCAGGTTCCGGTCCATTAAAGGACCCCAACAGACACTGAACAATTTGAAAGTGAAATGAAGAATACAATTCTACTTAGAATAAAAAATAATAAATTCAAACAAGGAGCCAAAAGACTTATATGCTAGATACCACAAAACATTGCAGAAAGAAATTAAAGGTATAAATAAATGAAAGCACAGCCATAGATTATAAAGAATAATATTTTAAGATGACAATATCTCTCAAATCAATCTACATATTCAATTAAATGCTAAGTAAAACCCCAGTGATGTTTCTCAGAAATAGAAAAACTGAGCCTAAAGTTCATATGAAATTTCAAAGGACTCTGAAGACTAGAATGGTAGTTGCCAAGAGTTAGAAGAAAGTAGGAATGGGAAACTATTGTTTAATATGTATGACTTTTCAATTTGGGAAGGTTAAGTTTTTAGATGAATGATGGTGATGGTTACACAAAAATGTGGATGTTTGTAAAACATGTAGGGCAAAAGCTTCATGGTGTTGGATTTGGCAAAGAGTTCTTGCATATGACACTGAAAACACAAACAATGAAAGAAAAATTAGATAAATTTCATCAAAATCAAAAACTTCTGTACATCTAAGAGCACTATCAACAAAATGTAAAGGCAACCCACAGAATGTGGGAAAATATAGGCAAATCACATATCTAATAAGATATGAATATCCAAGACATATGAAGAACTACAACTCAACAAGAAAAATGAACAACCTAATTTAAAAATGGGCAATTGACTTGAATAGACATTTTTCCAAAGAAGATATACAAATGGCCAATATACCCATGAAAAGATATTCATCATTAATCATTAAGGAAATATAAATCATAACCACAATGAGATGCTACTTCATACTCATTAGGATGTGGTGGTGGTGGTGGTTTAGTCACTAAGTCGTGTCCAACTCTTGCGACCCCATGGACTGTAGCCCACCAGGCTCCCCTGTCCATGGGATTTTCCAGGCAAGAATACTGGAGTGGATTGTCATTTCCTTCTCCAGGGGATCTTCCCGACCCAGGAATTGAACCCAGCTCTCCTGCATTGTAGGCAGATTCTTTACTGACTGAGCTATGAGGGAAGGATAGCTATTATTAAAAACCAACCCAGAAATAAAAAGTGTCAGTGAGGATGCAAAATTGGAACCCTTTTGCGTTGCTGGTGGGAATTTAAAATAGTACAGAATTTGTGGAAAAGTTTGGTGGTCCCTCAGGAATTTAAACATAGAACCATCACCCAGAAATTCTGCTCCTAGACATAGATCCGAAATAACTGAAAGCAGGGACTTGAACAGATGTTTGTACACCAACGTTCAAAAGAGCATTATTCACAATACCCAAAATGTGAACCTACCTAAATGTCCATTAGTGAATGAATAGCTAAGTAAAATGTGACATATACGTATAGTAGAATATTATGCAGTCTTAGAAAGAAATGGAATTCTATACATGATACAACATGAGTGGACCTTGAAACCTTATGCTAAATCAAATAAACCAGACAAATGGTACAAATATTATATGACTCCACTTACATGAGGTACCTAGAGTAGTCAATATCACAGAGATGTAAATTCCCTTTACTGGAACTGTTAGGAAAGAACAGTCTTTTGTTGTTTACATTGCCAAGCTGGTATAGTATATATTGGAGATGTTTTGTTTACTTTTTTATAATTTGGATTATGCTTGGTTGAAAATTAAGCCAACACTAAAGAGAACAGAACAAATAATTTCCTGATAATGCCATTTTAGGACCTGAATCCACTTATACTTGAATTATCATTCATGCGAGCTAGTAATCCCAATCTCTTTTTAAAGCCACTATGAATTATCTGTCCCTTTCAATAGAAAGAGTCCAGACAAACACAGTAAACTGTTAAGAATCACTGTAATTCACAGCGAAGATGGTTTTGCTGAAACATATTCTTATGGGTTATGCACATGGAAATAGTTTTAAGTAGAAAAATCTTGTACAGGGTGTGTCAGATGTAAAAAAATGAAAATTGCCAATTCTTAGGCACTTACAGAATCTCTAATGGCCCTAAGATCGGCGTTCTAATTATCAGGTTTCCTTGTACAGAACTGGAGGTGAAGATTGTATAGGAAGTTGTTAATATGGTAAATGAGACCAAAATTTGTCAATTAATTGATCATAGAAGAGAATATCAGATTACATTAATCAAATATGCTTTAAATGTTTACTATGGGCCAGGTACTATGCTGGGTACTGAGGATATAAGGCTGAGTAAAAGAAAACTTAATAGGAAAGAAGGAGAGGTTAAAGATTATATTATACACTTAGTTTATAGTGTCCTAAGTGGAAAAATAAATGTATGTACAAAGTACAAATGTAATTATTGTTATTTATGCATTTTGTAGGGAGACTGCAAGAAAGGCTTCATTCACAAAGAAGGTGACATTTGAGATGGATTTTTGAGATAACAGCATTATGCCTTGAAATATTTCCAGGTTCTTACAAGAAAATGTATACCGATGGTATAGACCAATCATTTTATGCTATTATGTACTTGGATGTTACAGTGCTCCTGATTTTAATTCCATGTGCCTCTCTAAGTTAATTTGCCATATCATGACTGTCAAGTGATGAAGCAGTTAACACACTGAATTCAGAATATATCATAGGTTCAAAAACGCTCTCACTTCTTTTAACTCCTAAAACTTTAGTCCAATTTTCCTCTGTTTATTTTAATAAATTTAACATGAGATAACAAAATCCAATAGCTGTAGGACAAATCATCATTGCCTAACTAACATCCAATTAGCAATCAGGTCTCTCCACTTTCCTTGGAAGAACTATCAATAGTTTAATATAATAAAATTAATTTAGTCAATTCCACAGATATTTTGATATTTCCAGGGTGCACTAAACCATGTGTCACATATCTGTTTATTTATGATGAAGGGGTAGAAGTGCCACAATACTTTCATAGTCGAGTTTAGTCAGTGAATCTGTGAATCAGTCGTTTTTTAATATTAATGCTAATCTTTCAACAGTTATCTTTTGTTGGAACTTTCTGCTTTTTTATTTGGTGTTTATGTCTTCCCTCCCCTTCTCATTCATGTTGCTAGAATCTACTTCACTGTTGAACCAAATTCCCAAGTAAGAGGTTTTTAAAACAAACGTCTTTGGCTTCCTTGAGGTGAACAGTCAGTTTTTATTCTGTAGTAAATAAATTCTGGTAATGAACACACATCCCATACCTTTGCAGGTAATTAGTAACTTCCATTAAGTACAATCCTCGGTCAATGTCTTTAGAAGCTGTAGGCTGATCCGATAAGCAAGTCTTGTTATTTTAGCACATTTCTCATTAAAAGCAAACAAACAAACAGCATGTGGCAGGTGTAGGGAGTGTTTGCAGTAAAATTTTTCAAGGTATATTTTTTGGAGATTACTGACCATAAGAGCACACTGATTGATGTTATTGAAAAATCTCAGAGCTCTGTTTGCAAATAAAGTGTCGACTGTTGCCTTTCCAATTCTGGGAGACTCTTCAGTATGCTCTTGACAAATAGAAGCTTTTCATTATCTCTCTCTCTCTTTCTGCATAGATATTGCATAGCTCTTTGGAATATTTATTGAAACAAAAATTAAATCAGCTTTTACTTGGAAATAATTTAAGTTGCTTCCATGTATTGGCTATTGTAAATATTGCTGCAATGAACATTGAGATACATGTGTCTTTTAGAATTGTGATTTCCTCAAGGTATACGCCCAGTAGTGGAATTTCTGGGTCATATGGAAGATTTATTCCTAGTTTTTAAAGGAATTTCCACACTGTTTACCATAGTGACTGTATCAGTTTACATTCCCATCAACAGTGTAGGAGGGTTCCTTTTCTCCACACTCTTTCCAGCATTTATTGTTTGTAGATTTTTTGATGATGGCTATTCTGACTGGTGTGAGGTGATACCTCATTGCAGTTTTGATTTGTAGTTCTCCAATAAAGAGCGATGGTGAGCATCTTTTCAACTGATTATTGGCCATCTGTATGTCTTCTCTGGAGAAATATCTGTTTAGATCTTCTGCCCATTTTTTGATTGGGTTGTTTGCTTTTCTGATACTGAGCTGTATGTGCTACTTATATATTTTGGAGGTTAATCCTTCGTCAGTTGTTTCATTTGCTATTATTGTCTCCCATTCCAAGGGTTGTCTTTTCACCTTGTTTATAGTTTCCTTTGCTGTACAAAAGCTTTTAAGTTTTATTAGTTCCCACTTGTTAATTTTTGTTTTTGTTTCCATTATTCTAGGAGGTGGGTCATGGAGGTTCTTGCTGTGTACTACCTATGTTTTCCTCTAAGAGCTTTATTGTTTCTGGTCTGTTTTGAGTTTATTTTTGTGTATAATGTTAGGAAGTGTTCTAATTTCATCCTTTTACATATATCTGTCCAGTTTTCCCAGCACCACTTATTGAAGAGGCTGTCTTTTCTCCATTGTATATTCTTGCCTCCTTTGCCAAAGATAAGGTGTCCATAGGTGTGTGGGTTTATATCTGGGATTTTTATCTTGTTCCACTGGCCTATAATTCTGTTTTTGTGACAGTACCATACTGTCGTGATGACTGTAACTTTGAGAAATAATTTTAAGTCAGGGAGGTTGGTTCCTCTAGCTTCCTTTTTCTTTGTCAAGATTGTGTTGGCTATTTGGGGTCCTTTTGTGTTTCCATACAAATAGTGATTTTTTTTGTTGTTATTGTTCTAGTTCCGTGAAAAAGAACAATTAATAATTTGATAGGGATTGCATTAAATCTGTAGATTGCTGTTGCTAGTATACTCATTTTCACTATATTGATTCTTCCAATCCAAGAACATGGTATATTTTTCCATCTATTTATGTCATCTTTGATTTCTTTCATCAGTATTTTATAGTTTTCTGTATACAGGTCTTCTGTTTCTTCAGGTAAATTTATTCCTAAGTATTTTATTCTTTTCTTTGCAATGGTGAATGAGATTGTTTCCTTAATTTCTCTTTCTGACTTTTCATCATTAGCATATAGGAATGCAAGAGATTTCTGTGTATTACTTTTATATCCCATGACTTTATTCATTGATTAGCTCTAGTATGAAATTCTCCAAGTTTTAAAGGAAGTGGAAAAATAGCTATAGGCCAGTAGTTGTGTGTGTGTATATGTGTGTTTGTGGTATATGAATGTTAGCATGTATCTCAAATTATCTGTAATTTTCTATTTTTGTCCTTTGGATAATATTGTCATTTTCACAACATTGATTCTTCCAATCCAAGAACATGGTATATCTCTTCATCTGTTTGATTTCTTTCATCAGTGTCATAGTTTTCTGCATACAGGTGGTTTGTCTCTTCCAGTAGATTTATTCCTAGGTGTTTCACTCTTTATGTTGCAATGGTGAATTGCTTCTTTAATTTCTCTTTCAGATTTGTCATTGTTATTGTATAGAAATGCAACAGATTTATGTGTATTAATTTTATTTCTTGCAACTTTACTATATTCATTGATTAGTGCTAGTAGTTTTTTTGCTGGTATTTTTAGGGTTTTCTATGTGTAGTATAATGTCATCTACAAACAGTGAGAGTGTTACTCTTTCTTTTCAATCTGGATTCATTTTATTTCTTTTTCTTCTCTGATTGTCATGGCTGGGGCTTCCAAAACTTTATTGAATAATAGTGGTGAGAATGGGCACCCTTATCTTGGTCTTAGAGAAAATGCTTTCAATTTTATTCCCATAAAAAGTAATGAATTTGAGTGATTTTTAGTGAGGTGGATGAACTCAGAGCCTCTTTTTCAGACTGAAGTAAGTCAGAAAGAGAAAAACAAATATCGTATGTTAACACATATACATGGAACCTAGAAAATGGTACTGATTGACCTAGTAGAGAATGGACTTGCAGACACAGTGGGGGAAGGTGAGGGTGGGGTGAATTGAGAGAATAGTATTGACATATATACACTATCATGTGTAAAACAGATTGTTAGTGGATAGTTGCTAAATAACACAGGTAGCCCAGCCTGGCGCTATGTGATGACCTAGAGGGATGGGATGGGGGTTGAGAAGGGAGATCTTTTTTTAAAAAAGAAATGCTTTAGTATTCATTTGAAATACTGAAAATGAAAACATCACTATTAAATTCAGTGATTTCTTATTAAAGGATTTAATTTGATAAAATATAAATTACTTGAAGAACTAAGGTCTTGCTAATACAACCAATGTATGTGTGGATTACCAAATAAAATAATGTCCTTTAATAATTCTTCATCATCAAAACTTTTAGATCAGCCCCATTGCTTTCACTAGATTTTTTTCCCTATATAAATATGTTCACTTTCTTACATGGATATTGTTGAGAATTACCTGCATTAACACATTTTTAACACGTTCTGGGTGGCACTACCAATCTTTCTGTTCTAAGGGAGAAATGAATACCAGGAGCATGTATTTGGCACTTTGGAAGTAATGTTTCAAGTGAAGCTAGAGGCTGTAAAAATAGTTGGAGCACAAGAAGGTGTCTGGAAAAAAGAAAAAGGAAAATGGTATTTTCAAAAGTCTGAAATTAGTCTTGTTCAATTCAATCTAATTAAAAATGGATACAGCTTCAGGGAGGTACCATAACTAGGATATTCTGTATAATGGGAGCCTAGGCTTGGCTATTTAATCAAGTAAAATATGATGGTGCTATAATCTTCCAAATGGAAAACAGCCAAGTGCTTATCTGTCATAACTGAACCTGAATGCATGTTTATAAGTAAAAAGATTGTCCTCAAATCAATGTGTAGGCTCACTTCTCTTTGAATTATTTATCTGAGCAATAGCAATACGAAGCTGACAGTTCAGGAAGTTGTTGTCACTTCTCTGGTGAAATTCATTGTAATTGTAGATGATTTTCAAGGTTATCATATGAGGCCACCTGAGAGAGCTCAGTGTATTACTTGTCATCAATGATACAAAATAATACGAACTAGCTAGACCTTCAGTTTCATTTCTCCTTGAAACATATTGAGTATTTGTTTGAGTCAACATTTTTTTTAGTAATTAGCCAATCCAGTTAATCTATGTCAATCCTAGAATTAACCTAGAAGGAATTTATTGAGTTTTAATAGGATAAGCCTTATAGCAGATGGTGGTGGTAGAGTGGAGGTGGAGGCACAGTGCAGAGAGAGTCAAGTAATTAAAACATTTCTTTATGTTTCATTATTTCATTGTAGTGTTGATATTCTTGGCATCTGCTGAGTCAGTTTACCAAACTGAACTCTGAGGAGTACCTACAAAGCCTAGCACTTAGCCTCTGATGAAATGGTACCTGCAGAGCTCTGCCTTCTTCTACCTGAAAATATGCTTTTTACAGACCTTCTCAGTCATTCTTAGTCAAGTTCATAAAACCATACTTTATATTGTCTGATGTTCCCTCTCTTATTTCCTAAGTTGTGAATAGATAACTAGAGAGGTAAACTAGGAAGGCTGGAGTCTACATGTATGGAATTGAGTGCCATAACCAAACACAATGTACCACAAACTTAATGTTAAAGCATATGTTTAATAATATGCATAATTATTGTCAAACTGCATGGCAATTAGGCATCAATAGTATACACTTCAAGTAAATGACTATAATTATTAACACATTTATAAAGCCAAATTACAATTTTTCATCTTAATTTGCTGGTTTGCTTCATAATCCATGTCAACATTCACAGTTTCCCTGATATCATACATCTTTTAATCATTATCTTCATTGCAAACACCCACACACATATACATATCAACAGTCACAGAAGTCCAAAGACAAAGTTTATATGATTCTTTTTTTCCCAGTGTTTGAGAAGTACCTGACACAACTTGATGTCATGCCTATACCTCAGGTTAAAGTTTCATTTTGCATTTTGCCCTCGATTCATACCATTCAGAATGGTGTCCCATTCCTTTTCTAATCCAAAAAATGAGATTTTTGTAAAAGATAAATGCCTAAAATTTCCTTAAGTGGAGACAAACCTTGCATTTTTAGCTTGGAGAGAAGAGATGTAAGTTTACACTGGGACTTTATCAACTCCAAAAGTAGCAACTGAGAAATATGACCACAGGGCTTTAATCTGTTGCAAACTTCTGATAATAGGGTAATATATTATCTCTTATTTTACTTTGAAAACTCCAGAAGTTTCTATTATCTAGGAATGTGATTCCTGATCAGTAAATAAGGGGCAAGAATTGGCATTATTCTACTTCTAAGAATTTTAGGAAACTAATAAAGATTATTTGCCCTAACTGAAAAATATGCCAAGAAGAGACAAAAGGTAATTTGTATATTAGTTTCTCAGGGTGTCAACTTGGTGCCTTAAAAATAACAGAAATTTACTATGCCACAATTCTGAAGGTTAGAAGTCTGAAATCAATGAGTCAGCAGGGCCATGCTCACTCTGAAGGTTCTAGGGAAGGATCCTTCATTATCTCTGCCTATGTTTTTGGTGATGTCCTATAAGCATTGACATTCCTTGGCTTGTAGCTGCATCATTACCATCTCTGCCTCCATTTTTACACAGCCACTTTCACTATGTGTCTAGTATGTCCCTTCTTGTTATAAAGGCCCTGGTCATATTAAGCTTAGTGTCCACTCTAATCCATTATGGCCTCATTTTAACTAATTACATTTAAAAAGACCCACTTTCAAGTAAAATAACATTCTGAGGGTCAGGGTGAGTGAAGTCAAGTCACTCAGTCGTGTCCGACTCTTTGTGACCCCACGGTCTGTAGCCTACCAGTCTCCTCCGTTCATGGGATTTTCCAGGCAAGGGTACCGGAGTGGGTTTCCATTTCAGGGTATACATAATTTTTTGGGAGGCTGTGATAATTAATTTTTGTGTCAAGTTGGCTGGGCCACTATGCCCTCATATTTGGTCAAACATTATTCTGAATGCTTTTGTGAAGGCATATTTTAGATAGAATTAGCATTTAAATCAGTGAACTTTGAGTAAAGTAGATGTCCCCTCATAATATTGTGGCTCTCATCAAATAATTTGAAAGTCTTAAAAGAAGGTCCTGAGCAAGAAGGAATTTTATTAGCAGACTGCCTTTGAACTTTGGCTGCAAGTCTTCCTCAATCTCCAGCCTGCTGGCCTACACTGTCGATATTGAACTTGGACTTGTACCTCAAGCCAGTTGCTTAAATAAATGTACACACACACACACATACATTCTGTTTTTCTCTGGAGCAACCCAGCTAATACAGACTTTTTGGTACTGAGAAGTGGAGTGTTTATATAACAGATTTCTAAAATGTGGAAGGAGCTTTGGAACTGGCTAACAGATAGACACTGGAAGAGTTTTGAGGTACATGTTAGAAAGAAGATTGTTGTTAGAAAGATGGACATTAAAAGTCATTCTGTTGAGATCTCAGATAGAAATAAGAGATGTGTTTTTGGAAACTGGAGAGAAAGTCATTCTTATTATAAAGTGGCAAGTAGCTTTGTTTAATTGTGCTCTAGTGTTTGTGGAAAGAAGAATTATAGATGATAAACTTGGATATTTAGCTGTGAAGATTTCTAAAAAAAATGTGTGGAAGCTGTGGGCTAATTTCTCCTTGCTGGTTATAGTTAAATGTAAGACAAAATAAATAAATTAAGGGGGAAATTGTTAAGCAACAATCAACTAGAAACTGAAGATTTGGAAAATTATCAGCTTATACAAATTGAAGATTTTGCAAAAGAGAGAGCATGTTCTGGAGAGAACACCAAGGGTATGTCTAAATAATTACTCAATAAGGAGATTATGGGTGTGACTCATTCAACTGATTAGCCCTCAGAAGAAGCCTAGAATAGAGATGGAGTTATACTAGCAGAAACACTAAAGGGGAAAGAGGTAGGAAAAAATGAAGGGAGGCTGTCAGAGTTCCGAGATTCTACACGATGGGAAAACTGATCTATCCAACTGCAAATGTGTTAATCTTCAAGAAAAGGAAGAATAACTCAGAAGGCTATTCAGAGATCAGCAGGGTTGTCACTCCACCATAGGACCAGAGAGCACAAGCTAGGGGAAAGCAGGCAAACCAGAGAGGTGGCCTCTTTCTCAGTTTCACAGGGCAAGGCTCCCTCCTTGGTTTAAATACTTTCATTGTGCCACACTTGAGGATCAAAACTGCAACCCTGGGCTTTGAAGGTGAAGCTACTTCTCCTAGTGGACCTGGAATTCAGAGATAGTCTATCTCTTATAGACTGAGCACAATAGGGGAGCTTGAAATATTTCCATGAATAAATACTATAAAGTAGTGACAGAAAAAAAGTCAGGCCCTCACATATTCCTTTAGTGTCTGCCTCACAAAATAGCTATTACTGCTCCATACAAAATAAATTTAATGTGCTTTATCTTCCAAATCCATTTTCTTACTATCTACCCTGAGAAGTGTTTATAGATAATGAGAAATTATTTCTATTTTATTTCATTTGCTAATCTTATATAGTTTAAAAGACAAAAAAATACCCTATATATTTGTATTTCTCTTCTGAAATATTCTGATCAACATTGCTTACAATCTGTCAAACTGTTCTAGTCAAATTGGATTCTCACCGCATTATTCATCCCTCAACTCCTCCCATCCCACATTCCCCAACACATACACACTTTTTCTGGTCTGCACAGTGTGCTTCTTTCTGTTATTATCCCAATCCAAAATATTCTCCTGACTGCAGTAGAAACATTAAGTCATGTATATGGATTAATGGAGAGAAAGTAGAAAAAGATCCTGCTAGGGTAAAAATTATATGGATGGCATACTCATGTCCTTTGGGGAGCATGGAAGAAGGTGAAACTCATTAAAAATATCCCTCTTCCACTGACTTCCCATGATGTGAAGAATAACATTCTAAGAAAATTCTAGAAACAGAAGTATTAAGTCTGAGTTTAAGAAATTGTTACTGATTTTAAACAAAAATAATCAACGTAGATGTCATACCAGTTTTCATAATGCTAGGCATCTCAAATGTACAAAATATCAAATTAAAGCCCAGGAATTTTCAAGTAAATATATGGTTGACTGCAATTTTCCATTTTTTCCTTGCATTATTTTTTTTCATTTAGTTTTTCCAGCTTCATTGAGGTATAATTGACATGAAACATTGTGTATTTTTAAGATATATAGGGTATTCATTTGATACAATTATGTTGCTAAATGATTACTACCATAGCACTAGCTAACACCTCTATCAGAGTCCATAATTACCATGTCTTTTTTGTGTGTGTGTGTGTGATAAGGATATATAAGATCTACTCTCATAGCAATTTCCAAGTATATAATTCAGTATAATTATAATTACCATGCTGCACATTTGATTTCCAGAATTTATTAATCTTATAATAGAAAGTTTGTACCTTTTGACCAACATCTCCCCATTTCTCCTATCCCCCCTAGCCTTTGTTAAGCACCTTTTTTTTTTGAGTTGAAATTTTTTGGATTACACATATAAATGTATCATGCACTATTTGTCTTTCTGTATATGATTTATTTTGTTTAATGACTTCAAGATCTACCCATATTATCACAAATGGCAGGATTTCCTTATTTCTCATGGTTGAATAATGCTTCATTGTGTTTATATACCAAATATTCTTTATCCATTCATCTATTAATGGATATTCAAGTTATTTTCACATCTTTTGCATTTGATGTAGTCCCACCTGTTGATTTTTAACTTTGTTGCTTGTGCTTGGTGTTATAGCTAAAAAAAAATCATACAAGGACCAATACCAAGGAAATTTTCCTTATGTTTTATTCCAGAAGTTTTATAGATTCAGTGCTTAAATGTTTAATCCATTTTGAATTAATTGTTATGAGTGGTATAATATAGGGGTCCAATTTCATTCTTTTGCTTGTAGTTGTTCAGTTTTCCCAACATTTATTGAAGAGACTATCCTTGCCCTATTGAGTCTTTTTGTCTCCCTCGGAGAATGATAATTGACTGTATATGCAAGGATTTATATCTGGGCTGTCAATCCTGTTTCACTTGTCTATGTTTCTGCTTTTATACCAGGTGGTTCGGACGGTAAAGCATCTACCTACAATGCGGGAGACTCAGGTTCAATCCCTGGGTCGGGATGATCCTCTGGAGAAGGAAATGGCAACCTACTCCAGTACTCTTGTCTGGAAAATCCCATGGACGGAGGACTATGGTAGGCTACAGTCCATGGGGTCGCAAAAAGTCAGACATAACTGAGCAACTTCACTCACTATATTGTTTTAATTACTATAGTTTTGTATGATAGTTTGAAACCAAGAACTGTGATGCTTTCAGTTTTGCTCTTCTTTTTCAGAATGCTTTTGCTATTTGGGGTTTTGTTTGGTTCCTTAAAAACTTTAGGCTTGTTTTTCTTATGACTATGAAAAATGTCATTGGAATTTTGATAGAAAGTGGACTGAATCTGTAGATTCAGTATGGCCATTTTAATTCTTCCAATATATTTTCATTTGTTTGTGTGTTCTTCAATTTCTTTTCTCTGTATACTTTTCACTGTATAGATTTTGCATCTTCTTTGTTAAATTTATTGTTTCTGATATTGCTGTGAATCATGCTCAGTTGCCCAATTGCGTCCAACTCTTTGCAACCCCATGGACTGTAGCCTGCCAGGCTCCTCTGTCCAAGGAATTTGTGAATGGGATTGTTTTATTTCTTTTCAAGATCTTTCGTTTTTAAATATAGAAGCATAATTGTTTTCTGTATATTATTTTTGATAAAACATCATATATATATATAGTAACACACATATGTTACTATATAATATGGTAACAGTTTGACTTTTCTCCAAAGAAGACATACAGATAACCAACAAACACATGAAGAGATGCTCAATATCATTAATTATTAGAGAAATGCAAATCAAAACTACAATGAGGTATCACCTCACACTTGTCAGAATGGCCATCATCAAAAAATCTTTAAATAATAAATGTTGGAGAGGGTGTAGAGAAAGAGGAGCCCTCTTACATTGTTAGTGGGAATGTAAACTGATATAGCCACAATGGAGAACAGTATAAGAGGTTCCTTATAAAACTAAACATAGTAGTACCATATGATTTAGCAATTCCACTTCTGGGCATATATCCAGAGTAAATTATAAGTCAAACATATACATGCATCCCAATGTTCATTGAAGCACTCTTTACAATAAAATACATGGAAACAACCTAAGTGTCCATCAACAGAAAAATGGATAAAGAAGATGTGGTACATACATACAAAGCAATATTACTCAGTCATAAAAATAATGAAACAATGCCATTTGAAGCAACATGGATGGACCTAGAGATTGTCATACTGATTGAAGAAAGTCAGAAACAAATATATGGCTTATATGTGGAATCTAAAAATGGTGGACACATGAATTTTTCTGTAGAACAAAAATAGAGTGATAGATGTAGGAAAACAAACTTATGGTTACCAGGAAAAAATGGGGGATATTGGGAGATTGGGATTGACTTATACATACTACTATATATAAAATAGATAACTAATAAAGACCTACTGTATAGCATAGAGAACTCTTCTCAAAACTCTGTAATGACCTATATGGAAAAAGAATCTAAAAAAGAGTGAATATATGTATATGTATGAGTCACTTTGTTGTACACACCTGAATCTAATACAACATTGTAAATCAGCTATTCTCTAATAAAAATTGAAAACAAACCAAAAACAAACAAAAAAAAAAAGAAAGAAAACAAACCAAAAACAATTTGACTTTGATTGCATACCAAAATTTGCCTCTTACTCCTTCCCCCTTTATGTGTTTGATATCAGCATTTACATCTTTTCATATTTATATTCATTAGCAAATTGTAGCCATAGCTATTTTTGAATACTTTTGTCATTACCTTACCTACTTAAGCAGTAAATACACCATATTACAGTATCAAAGTAATTTGAATTTGACATATACTTATCTTTACTAGTGTGCTGTATATTCTCATATGTTCTAATTTTACTAATTAGTTAGTCGCTCAGTCGTGCCCGACTCTGCGACTCCATGGACTGCAGTCCAGCAGGCTCCTCTGTCCATAAGATTTTCCAGGCAAGGATACTGGAGTGGGTTGCTATTTCCTTCTCCAGGGGATCTTCCCAACCCAGGGATCGAACCCAGGTCTCCTGCACTGCAGGCAGATTCTTTACCGACTGAGATACCATATTCCAGTATCAAAGTAATTTGAACTTGATATATACTTATCTTTACTAGTGTGCTGTATGTTCTCATGTGTTCTAATATTACTAATTAGCATCCTATTATTTCAGCTTGAAGAATTACATTCTGCATTTCTTCTAAGGTTAGTTAATGAGGATAATTCTATTGGCTTTTGTTTGTTACAGAAAGTCTTTATTCCGCCTTTATTTCTAAAGGACAACTTTACTGGGAAATTTTCTTGGTTGGTAATTCTTTCTTTCAGCACTTTGAATATATCCATTTTCTTCTGTCTTGAAAAGTCTCTGTTGAGAAATCCCCTTATGGCTTTATAGGGGCAGCAGGGAGGGATGAAGAAGGAGTGGAGAGGGACTCAGCTGCTAGTGTCAGTTAATACAAAAGCATGTGAAATCTGCAGTGATCTGTGGCAGCTGTGCTAGCTGTTGGTTACTTCTTCAGTCAAAATCTGCTGTGTTTGTCTATAAGGCAGTCTGGGTGAAACATGATTGATCCTGGCACATGGCTGCTATTGGTAGTCTCTGCTTTTCTTCCTTGTTTCTAACCATCTTTATGTGTCTTGGCTTTTCAGGTCTGAGTGGATTGAAACTAAAGCAAGACCTTTATGCAGTTCCCCAAAAGGCTGAAGAAGCTGGTTGCTTACTCCAATCTTCTTTTCATGGAGAAGGTAATTTTAGCTCAGAAGTTCTCTCTTGGTGCTGAGCAATGACAGCTTGTGGAGTGAGAGTATTGTAAGCAAAATTAAACTGTCTTCCTTCTCATCTTGTGCACTTATCCTCAGGGTTTTTGTTAGACTTTGTTGGTAAAATTTCTTAAGACCAGAGCTAACTTAGAGCTGTTTTCTTTCACAGAAGGCTGTCTAATTGTTGATTGTTATGGGATGACAGAGTCTGGGATCTCCTACATTGTCATTTTGGTGATCCAATTTTCCATTTTTATCTGGATTTCTGACACTCTATGCAGATGATCCTAAAGTCTAAATTTCAAGGCTTTATTTTTGGAATTTCTGGACATAAATTTCTAGGTCCTGATTATTTTGGCACAGTTCTACACAGCAGAGTCATGACATCAGTTAAATTGAACTACTACAGGGTACTATGAATCCTCTGATATTCAATATAAACCACTATAGGATTAACTTTAAAACAAGTAAGCAATAAGAATATTACTTCCATAAGAAAAGCATAGTTGAAACGATAGTCATAAAATTCCTTAGCCAAGTCTGTCTTATACAATGCATTCAAATAGTTACGTAAAAAGCACAATTTTGTCTAGTAAATGTCAAATTTAAATGTAAAATAAAGAACAAATGGAAAAACAAAAGGGCAAATGTGGAATCAGTTCTCATTTTTAATTTGTAAGAAGATGTTTTTAAAGAGTAAAATGAAAATGCTCTGAACTGTTCATCCCATGCTGAGAGGAAAGACAAGCAGTTCTGATTCTGACTCAGATCTACCATTTGCTTGGTTGGCTGTGGTTTCCCCTGGAGCTTGAATATATTCATTATATTTTCAGTGAAAATTAAATCAGGTTGTAGAAAATAATGAGACACTTATTGTTAAGCAGTATTTTTCCCATTTTTGATGAACAAACCCCTTGATTTCACTGGAGTAGATAGCATATTCATGTAGGATCCAAACAGGACTCAAACTTCAAGAGATGTCATCTATGTGGCACTTTGGAAGACAGGTTTTTGAAGGATAAATGATGGAAAACTTGGTGTGAAATTTGCTTGAGGCTACCAACATTTTATTTAATTGGCCTTCCTTCTTAGCCCCTCATCACCTTATGGTTTTCAGAATGGTTTTGCCCTAGCTTTCTATTTGCATCTTGTTACCAGGTTTTCTGTTGTGTGTGCAATTTAAAAGTTCCATAAACTGGAGGAATCAACCTGCCATACTACAAAGCCACAGTCATCAAGACAGTATGGTATTGGCACAAAGACAGAAATATAGATCAATGGAAGAGAATAGAAAGCCCAGAGATAAATCCACATACCTATGGACACTTTATCTTTGACAAAGGAGGCAAGAATATACAAAGGAAAAAAGACAACCTCTTTAACAAGTGGTGCTGGGAAAACTGGTCAACCACTTGTAAAAGAATGAAACTAGAACACTTTCTAACACCATACACAAAAATAAACTCAAAATGGATTAAAGATCTAAATGCAAGACCAGAAACTATAAAACTCCTAGAGGAAAACATAGGCAAAACACTCTCTGACATATATCACAGCAATATCCTCTATGACCCACCTCCCAGAGTAATGGAAATAAAAGCAAAAATAAACAAATGGGACCTAATTAAACTTAAAAGCTTTTTCACAACAAAGGAAACTATAAGCAAGGTGAAAAGACAACCTTCAGAATGGGAGAAAATAATAGCAAATGAAGCAACAGACAAAGGATTAATCTCAAAAATATACAAGCAACTCCTGCAGCTCAATTCCAGAAAAATAAATGACCCAATGAAAAAATGGGCCAAAGAACTAAACAGACATTTCTCCAAAGAAGACATACAGATGGCTAACAAACACATGAAAAGATGCTCAACATCACTCATTATCAGAGAAATGCAAATCAAAACCTCAATGAGGTACCATTAGACGCCAGTCAGGATGGCTGCTATCCAAAAGTCCACAAGCAATAAATGCTGGAGAGGGTGTGGAGAAAAGGGAACCCTTTTACACTCTTGGTGGCAATGCAAACTAGTACAGCTGCTATGGAGAACAGTGTAGAGATTTATTTAAAACCTGGAAATAGAACTGCCATATGACCCAGCAATCCCACTTCTGGGCATGCACACAAAGAAAACCAGATCTGAAAGAGACACGCGCACCCCAATGTTCATCGCAGCACTGTTTATAATAGCCAGGACATGGAAGCAACCTAGATGCCCATCAGCAGACGAATGGATAAGGAAGCTGTGGTACATATACACCAGGGAATATTACTCAGCCATTAAAAAGAATTCATTTGAATCAGTTCTAATGAGATGGATGAAACTGGAGCCCATTATACAGAGTGAAGTAAGCCAGAAAGATAAAGACCAATACAGTATACTAGCACATATATATGGATTTTAGAAAGATGGTAATGATAACCCTATATGGAAAACAGAAAAAGAGACACAGATGTACAGAACAGAATTTTTGACTCTGTGGGAGAAGGCGAGGGTGGAATGTTTCGAGAGAACAGCATCATAACATGTATATTACCTAGGGTGAAACAGATCACCAGCCCAGGTTAGATGCATGAGACAAGTGCTCAGGGCAGGTGCACTGGGAAGACCTAAATGGATGGGGTGAGGAGGGAGGTGGGAGGGGGGATTGGGATGGGGAATACATGTAAATCCATGGCTGATTCATGTCAAGTATGGCAAAAACCACTACAATATTTTAAAGTAATTAGCCTCCAGCTAATAAAAATAAATGGAAAAAAAAAAAGTTCCATAGAACATCAAAAACACTAGGGATCTCAAGTTTTTAATAACCTCACAAAATTTCTTGTAATTATGTTATTATGTTAAATATGTTATTATGGTTTGAGTGATGTTTGGTTCATTGTCTAAGGATGTATTTTTAATTTTTATTTTGGAAATAATTTGTGGAAATACTCCAGGTATTTTAAATGATGCATTGAATTTCAGAACACATGCTGGATATTTGAAACTCAATATCAACCTAGCATCCAAATTTTCCAAACTTGCTTTTTTTGAGCATGATTCTACAAACTTCATTTTGAGGAAAAATAAGAATATAGAAGAATCAGCATTTGCTGTTAACTTAAAATCTTCTTATCTGTTATGAATGAGAAAAAACTTGTTTCTGGCATTTACATTATTTTCTTCATAATCTGGTGGGGTTGGAAGAGAGGGGTTGTTGAAAGTTAAAATTAAAACTTCATATCCCATATCCCTTAGATACACCCAGTTTTTCTTGCATCGCCTCATTTAAAAGTGTATTTGACAGTTCAGGATAATAACAGAACTATTTAATTGTGAGAAGTCTATTTTCTAATCTAATTAAATAAACCTAGAGATTGTCATACTGAGTGAAGTAAGTCAGACAGAAAAGGAGAAATATGGTATGCTATCATTCATATGTAGAATGCTTCCAGAATCTAAAATAATGATACAAAAGAATTTATTTACAAATTCTTGTAAAGTCTATACTCAGAGATAGGCTCAGAGACTTAAGAGTAAGAACTTATCCTTACAGGTGGGGTGGGGCAGTGGGGGGTGGAATAGTTAGGGAGTTTGGGATTGATATGTACACACTGCTATATTTAAAATGGATAACCAACAAGCACCAACTATATAGCACAGGGAATTCTGCTCACAATTATGTAACATAACTGGGAAAATATGAAAAAGAATATATATATATATATATATATATATATATATATATATATATAACTGAATCATTTTACTGTACACCTGAAACTAACACAATATTGTTAGTCAGCTATACTCCAATATAAAATGAAAAGTTAAAAATAAATAAGCCATGAGGAAATATTTATATTTTTAATATTTAAAATTTTTAAAATGAAGTATAATTTATATATGGTGAACATCCTAATCTTAAGTATACTGTTCAATCTTGATACTATGTATCAAGACAGAGCAGTATCATCAATTAAGAGACTTCTCTACTACCACATTTCAGTTAACAGTCTCCTCTGCAATATCAAAAGTACCAATTATTTGATTTCAATCAGGAGTTAGTTTTACTCAACAATTATTTACCTTTTATTTATTTAAGTTATAATTTACATATAAGAAAATTCATCATTTTAAATGTATAATTCTGTGAGTTTTGGCAAGTGTATATTCTCATGTAACCACCTATCCAATCAAGATATAAAGCAATGTTATTACCTAACTGAATTATTTTTAGTTTGGACTTTCCAAAAATGCCATAAACAGAATAGTACAGTACCTTTTAAGTCTTCCTTCTTTTGAGATAAATGCATTTGAGGTTTTTCTGCATTGTGTATGCCAATAATTTATTCCTTTTTGCATTTAGGTTGTTTCAGTTTTGGATGATTGTGAATATAGCTATTATGAACATTTACACATATGTTTTTGTGTGTACATTCCCTTTTAATTATATGAGCATGTGTGGAGTCTGCTTTAAATTCACATGGGTACATACCTAGGAGAGATATTGTGTGAAAGTTGTACAGTCGTGTCTGACTCTTTTTGACCCAATGGACTATATAGTCCATGGAATTCTCCACCCCAGAATACTGGAGTGGGTAGCCTTTCCCTTCTCCAGGGTATCTTCCCAACCCAGGGATCGGACCCAGGTGTTGCACATTGCAGGCCAATTCTTTACCAGCTGAGCCACCAGGGAAGCCGAGGAGAGATACTACTGGTCTGTATTTAACACTTTAAAAACTAGCCAATTAGTTTTTCAAAGTGATTGTATGAGAGCACCAGTTACTCCAAATCTTGGACTGTATTTGGTATTATAAGCTTTAAAAAAGCACAATAAGCATTCATATATTGACATATTGCAATAATAATTTACTGTGTTTTAACTTGCATTTTATAATAATGATGTTGATCAACTAGTAATGTTAATAATTTTTTATGTGCATATTTTCCATTGTTATAATTTTTAGTTAAGTGTCTGTTTAAATATTTTGCCCAAGTTGTTTGGGATGGTATTTTTTATTATTGCCTTTTGAGAGTTATTTATTATTCTGGATGTGATTACTTTATCACATATTTGATATAGAAATATTTTCTCATACTATGACTTTTTAATTCTCTTAATATTGTCTTTTAAAGAATGTAAGTTCTTAATTATGGTACAACCAAAAAAAAAAAAAAGAATGGAAATTTCTGTTACAGGAAAAATTGAGTTGTCCTTAATATACTTACTTTTAACCAAAGTGTATAAAGAATTTTTTCTGTGTTTTCACTGCAAAGCTTTATAGTTTTATACCTAAGCCTATAATCCATCTTAAGCAATTTTTATATAGGATGTGAAGGATAGATTAGAGTTCATTGTTATATGGATATCTGTTGAAAAGATTATCCTTTCTGCATTGAAAAACACTTGCACTCTTGTACTAAAATCAAATTTCTGGATTTTATTTTCTGTCTCATTGATCCATCATATTCCTATCCTTTAATTATTTTTTCTGAACTATATTAGTTTTTATAATATATACAGATATCAGAATGTTTGAGTTCAAATCTTTGCTCTCCTTTTTCAAACTTCCTTTCTATATTATAGTTCTATTTCATTTCTATATAGCTTTTAGAATCTGCTTTTCAAGTTCCACAAAATCTTCCTTCAGAAACATTGATTAGAAGTGCAATAATATAAGTTATAATTTTGGAAAGAATTGACAGGTTAACAGTATTGAATCTTCAAATTCACTACCACAGTATATTTCTACAACCTGCTGGTGAGTAGGGCCAAGACCCAACATTACTGGCTACACAGTGTGCATTTTCTGGGGTTGATCCTGGCCCTTGTGGGTCCTGGTGTGGCTGTCTACATGTTATAGTAGTTCCCAGAGCTGGTGCTTGCCCACTGGTGGGCATGTCCAGGTACTTGGGCATCTGGTTGTGGGCCTGGGGATGCCAGGGACTGGTGCTGGCTTACTGTTGGGTGGGTAAACCCCTGGGACTAATAGGCTAGAAAGAGGGATCCAAACTTTTGCTTCCAGTAGTAGTGTCCTCATGGTATAATAAGCTCCCAACATGGTTTCCACCAGTGTTTATGACCCAAGGGAAATCCTAGTTCCCTCCTGTCTCTCTGGGAGACTCTCCAAGATCATCAAGTGACTCTGACCCAGGTTCCTTTCAAACTCTGCATTGGGAATTGAAAGAAACATGTGAGATTTTGTGTATGTTCTTTAATAGCAGAGTCTCTGTTTCCTACAGTCCCCCAACTCTCTATAGAAAGATTATAGACTAGGTTTGCGAGTGTGGTGGTCTGATATATATATATATAATTTTCAATTAACCCAGGCCTAAGTAAAAATACTTTTGCTTTAATATTTACTGTTTAAAAGTTTTCTGGTGTATTTGTGCTTACACTAAGATGAGCATAAACGCATATTTTGTAGAATATCACTTTCTCTTTTAAATGTTTCACAGAGTAAACATGTGGAAAACAAATGAAATAAACTAGATTAAATGTGATTGAGTCATTCACAAACATATATTGTCTTCTATGTGCCAAATATGTCATGATTTTGGCTCTTAGAACTCATAAATTAGTGGGAGAACCTAATTAACAATGTCTTATTTCCTAATATTATTATCAGATATTAGGGACAGTGTTTCACTCTGAAGGTTTCAGGAACCCAGGCAGGAAATACCTACAGACACAGAATATATTCGTGACTTTCACAAAGTTTCTTCCATTTCAATTCTAGCTTCAGACCCTTGATTAAGTAGACATAAGGTTTCTCATTTGCATTTCTAATATCTGATCCTGTCTCCTTCTTACTTTTAATTGCCATCTGTTTCATGTTTAGACTTTAGTACTCTACTTGCTCCTGAGCTTCTTTTTGAGTTGAGTATTGACAAATTTGGGTTGTCTTCTGGGCAGAATATCATTACATATTTGCATATGAAAAAAGTTATGGGAACAGAAAGAAAGAAGTAATTAACTGAATGTTCAGAGTCCTCTTATGCCATGACTTGAGTACATAGTTGCTTTAAAAAGGTCCGTATTATTGTCTTGTTTGCTTATGATTTGAGTTTTCCTACAAGGCATCGGATTAATCGATTAGTCCATTGGGTTCTGCTTAGTGAGGTCTTGGTTTGTTTTTTTTTTTTTTTTTTTTTAATTTTCCGCTTTGCTTTACACTTGATAAAGTTAAGTGAGCAACAGATTCTGACTTCTGAGCAACAAAATGCCTGTAAACAAGAATAAATTTCAAAAAGAAAGAGCTGGGTCAAAACAACTGATGTAATCAGACAGGCTAGGCTGAAAAGATAATCGAGCTCTTATAACATTAGTGGCAAGTAAAGTTGTACTTACTTGAATAGCAGTAGAGACCCAGAAGAGATGATACAGGAAGGACAGTTGAAATGAACCATTTGGCTCCAATAAAATAATACTGTACAAAACTAATTGATAATATTAAATAATAAAGAATGAAATGTAGCTGTTTTTAAAAATTTTCAATGCTTAAGTCTTCAGTCTTATATATTTAATATCAGTTAACATTTATTTATTTGGGTGGATCTGTGAACTGTGCTTTTACCTAGAGGAAGTATTTCCAATTTGAGCTAATACACTGAGCTAAGATCATTTCAGCACTTGTTAATTGCTCTGGAATGAGTAAACCCACTTAAAAATCAAAACAAATACTTTTGAGCCTTGACTTTTTTCTTTAAATGTCCAGTATCTTTCCCTGAATTAAACACTTGGAAAATAGCTATGGATGGCAAACTTGAATATGACCAATTTTAACACCTAGAAACTTGCATGTAATTTCTCTTTGTTTCCTCAAAATACGCAGATGTATTCACTTTTTGTTACATAGCTGAGAAATTTTTAAACTGTAAATAGTCATTTATTCTTCATTTTAAACATGCCTTTTCAACACTAGACCCTAGGGTATATTAAGCAAATTCAAAATGATAAATTAATTGGCATAAATGGACATAGATTTATGCCAATATACTATTCTATAGCTCGTGGCTCTAGTCCAAGATTTTGCACACAGGATGCAATTCATCAAAGTACATCATGGGTCATTTCTAGAATTATGCTGAGATGCTGGTTATTCTTTGCTATGGGAGAAGCATAGAAAATGTAGGAACTCATTTAAAAGTTATAGATCTAAAGTAATGTACAGAGCAGAGATTGCAGCTTTCTTACTTCTTGGTAATAGAACAGTGGTTTGTGCACTTAGCCTTATATTTATAGCTGAGACATTATTCAGGGCTAATTGGTATTTTATGAATTGGCATCAATCATTGATGTATTCGAATAATTCAGAGAAGAGCAACACAAATGATTAAAAGCTAATGGGGTTGACGCACGTAAAAGATTAAAAGACTAAATGCATTTTATTTGGCCAAATAATATCTTAGGGAGGTATATTGTTTCATTTTATGTGTAACCTGGCTAAACCATGCTACCCATGTGTTTGGTCAAACACCAACTGATATTACTCATAAGGTATTTTTTTAGATGAGATTAATATTTAAATCAGTAGACTTTGAGGAAAGCAGATTAATATCCATAATGTGAGTGTATCTCTTCCAATCAGTTGAAAGCCTTAAGAGAAATCAAACTGCAAATCTCTCAGAAAGGAGAAATTTGGCTTCCATACTATTTTTGGATTTAAGCTGCAACCTTAACTCTTTACTGGGCCTCCAGACTGATAGCTTATCCTTCAGATTTTGGAGTTGCCAGCCTACATAATCACTTGAGTCATTTATTTAAAACAAACCTCTCGCTCTCTGTTGGTTTTGTTTCTTTGGAGAACTCTAATACCGGAGTTAAACCTAAGAGTATAGCCTCCATGTATTGGAAGTGGGAAAATAGTTATGAAAGTAAAAGAGGGCTCCTATACCTAGGAGGAATAGGATGAAGTGTAGTAAAATCAAATAGTGATTGACAATAAAAATATTGTGTAATTATTAGCTATATTGCTATTCTCATCAGTATTATGTAATATTCATATACCATCATAAACATATACAAATTGTATCATAAATTAATTCATATAAAAGAAATGATGAAATTTGTCTCAACAAAACTAACCTTAAGGTGCAACTAAAATCAATACACTTCCATTATTATTGTGTGTGTTTCTGTGTCCCTGTGTGTTTGTGCATATGGTCATTGAGGTTTGAAAGTCAACTGCACAGACTCATTTTCATATTTAACTAAAATCTCTTTGCCTTCTATCTTTTTATGTTAAAAGTCATTTCATTTATTGGGCATCTATGACTAAGTCACAATGTTAAGCTAGTATATCAACTCATCAAAATGAGTAAAATAGAAATGCCTTCTCTCAAAGTGCTTAAAATCTTGTAAGAGAGTGATCACTAATTACATGCCATTTCAACATAAATTAAGCTTGATAAACATCATAATGGAAACAAAGACAAGTGGCTCAGATCTATAGGGAAGGGATTAATTCCTTTTGGGGAGATCAAGGAGAACTTTATAGAAGAAATTGCCTTTGAACTTTCCCTTTTTGAGGGTTCATAAAACTTCAGTAGGGGGATATGAATAGTATTACATACAAGGCAAAAAGATTAACTTAAGCAAAGTAATGGAGGCGGAGTGTAAGTTAACTTTAACAAGCAGTCTAATATGATTTGGGTATAAATTATGTAAACAATATATATAGCTAGCAATATATGTATACATTGCAATAATACTGCAAATGTAAGTTAGAGCTGGGCCATCTCTAATGGCCCTGATTCAAGGGATTGGATCTGATAGACAGAGTGACTAAAGAACTATGGACAGAGGTTCATGAAATTGTACGGGGGGTGGTGGTGACTCTACATATGACTATCACCAGATGGTCAATACTGAAATCAGATTGATTATATACTTTTCAGCCAAAGATGAAGAAGTTCTACACAGTCAGCAAAAACAAGACCAGGAGCTGACTATGGCTGAGATCATGAACTCCTTATTGCAAAATTCAGACTTAAATTGAAGAAAATAGGGAAAACCACTAGTCCATTCAGGTATGACTTAAATCAAATCCCTTACGATTGATTATACACTGGAAGTGACCAATAGATTCAAGGGATTAGATCAGATAGACAGAGGGCCTGAAGAACTATGGATGGAGGTTCATAACATTGTATAGGAGGTAGTGACCAAAACCAAAGAATAAGAAAGACGAGAAGGCAAAGTGGTTGTCTGAGGAGGCTTTACAAAAAGCTAGGGGGAGAAGAGAAGGGAAAGAGAAGGGAGAAAGGGAAAGATATACCCATCTGAATGCAGAGTTCCAGAGAATAGCAAGGATAGATAAGAAGGCCTTCTTAAATGAACAATACAGAAAAAAAAAAAAAAAAGAGGAAAACAATAGAATGGGAAAGACTAGAGATTTCTTCAAGAAAATTGGAAATATCAAGGAAATGTTTCAGGCAAGGATGGGCAGAATAAAGGACTATGACTAAGCTGTATATTGTCACCCTGCTTATTTAACTTATATGCAGAGTATGTCGCACAAAATACCAGGCTGGATGAAGCACTAGCTGAAATCAAGATTGCTGGGAGAAATATCAACAACCTCAGATATGCAGATGATACCACTCTAATGGCAGGAAAATGAAGAGGAACTAAACAGTCTCTTGATGAGGGTGAAAAAAGAGAGTGTGCAAGCTGATTTGAAACTCAGCATTAAAAAAATCTAAGATCATGGCATTCGGTCCCATCACTAAATGGCAAATAGAAGGAAAAAAGTGCAAGCAGTGACAGATTTTATTTTCTTGGGCTCCAAAATCACTGTGGATAGTGACTGCAGCCATAAAATTAAAAGACTCTTGCTCCATGGAAGGAAAGCTATGACAAACCTGGACAGCAGACAATATTAAAAAGCAGAGACATCACTTTGGCAACAAAGGTCTGTATAGTCAAAGCTATGGTTTTTCCAGTAGTCATGTATGGATGTGAGAGCTGGACAATAAAGGAAAGTGAGCACTGAAGAATTGATGCTTTCAAATTGTGGTGCTGGAGAAGACTCTTGAGAATCCCTTGGATTGCAAAGAGATCAAGCCAGTCAGTCCTAAAGGAAATCAACCCTGACAATTCACTGGAAGGACTGATACGGAAGCTGAAACTCCAATACTTTGGCTACCTGATACGAAGAGGAAAAGACTCTGATGCTGGGAAAGACTGAGGGCAGGAAAAGGGGACGACAGAGAATGAGATGGTTGGATGGCATCACTGACTCAATAAACATGAATTTGAGCAAACTCCAGGAGACAATGGAGGAAAGAGGAGCCTGGCGTGCTGCAGTCCATAGGGTCACAAGGAGTCAGACACAAGTTAACGACTGAACAGCAACAAACAACATTTCATTTTTCAAATTTAGGCACGTGCTCCATTTGGAAGATGTCAACTCTGAGTGAGTTGACAATTTTGGACACTCTGGTGTTGTTTATATGTTTCAAAGGAAGGAAGTATGTGCTCCAAAGTCAAGTGCTTTTTCTACCTTTAAATAAATCTTTCCCTCAATATTAGTTTTTAGGATAGTTGAAATGTCAGATGTTGCATGAGACTAAGTTCAGTATTGTTAATTGGTTAGAGGTAGCTCTGGACAATGCATTTGGGAGCAACTGGAACAATGTCTTTTTGTTAAAAGACAACTTTTAACTTTTGTTAAGAGGTAACTTTTTTTTTTAAAGGTAAGATGAAAAGACACTGCTCAAGTCCACCTACTGTAAAAGGCCTTCCTATTTATCCTTCATTTGGAATCACTCTCAAGTCTGTCTATCTCTTTCACCCATTGCCTTTTGTTCCAATAACTGTACATGTTACCCGCTACCTTAAGTTTAGGTTCTAGTCAGTGCTTATTTGGTGTTTATTGAATGGATAGAAATTAATTTTAGTTTAAGATTTTATTTTCTATAAAGTAACAACACAAGACTTATTGAAACGGACTTATCATTTAGTATTAGGAAAGTGGCCTGGTTCAAATAGGACATTTACCTTTCCCCTCAACCTGGGCTACCAGACACAGATTCTCTTATTGGAAATAGATCATTTTGGTCATCTATTGAGGCTTAACTCTAACAAGCAGGCTGATCTTCTCCACTTCTTGGTTACTCTATAAGATCATTGCTAAAATGATCCAAACCCTTATGGAAAGAAAAGAGAAGTATCTAATCAGAGACAGATAAATTCAGGGAGACTTGCATTCATCCATGAATTTTTGCATCTCTTACTTCCCCCCACTAGACAAATGATAGCTTTTAAGTCAATGTAGGAGCCAGTGAGTTGGGCGCCTGAAAGTTGAATTTGTCCCCCTTCAAACTTATCAATCTGATCTATGCAAGGTGCCAAAGTCTCTAATAAGAAAATCTCTGTCTTGGAAAGGGTGTGTAATTTTACTTGTCATTATGTTGGATTGCCTAATGTATCATCTCCTCTTTTATGTCATTGAGGAATGACCTCAGGCTTCTCCCTATCAATAGATAACGTGATTCAAAACTTCTCTTTTTATGTATTCAGTCTCACCTATAATTATCTTATAAAAAATAGATAATGAAATTCAGTGAGTGGAGATAACAGTGAAAAAGAGAGTTAATTCCAGGGGATAAAGTACTATGGCAAGTAGAATGTTGCCTCTAGTCGAGTAATTTCTGTTAATGTCACTAATTATTTTATTGTGCCCTGTTCTTTGGAGGGAGGTCTATTAGAGTCCTTCTAAGGTTGACTTCAAGGTAACTAGGCAGTACTACATTCAAAAGGTTCACTTGTGTTCACATTTCCAATCAGTGATATATCTATGCTAATATAATTATTATAATGCTATATATTATAGTGCTAATTAGGCCACTATCACAGACCAGATCCTCCTAAAACAGCAGCAGTAGTAATCGCTCTTATTTATTGAGTGCTTATTGTGTGCCAAGCAGTTAATGTGAATTATCTCATTTAATCTTCTTGGTAATGTTGTGAAGTATTATTACAAACCTATCCTCTTAATCACATTATCCTACTGCATGTAGAACATTGACACCAGAAAAGCACCCCATCATGTAAGGCTGATGTCTTATGGGAATGTGCCTTGAACAAGAGCAATGTAGTCATAACAGCATATACCATCACCACTTCTGGAAAGATAATTTTAAGTGATTTTGGATATGGTTTCAGCCTCATCAAGTGACGAATAGCAACTTTTTTTTTTTTAACCTTCATCCCATTAAGGCATAATGATTTGGATTATTAAAATAGCCAAATTAAATATCATAGGACCTGAAAATCCTGTGGCTAGACTACAAATGTATTTATCTGGGAACCAGGAAGAATTTCCATGGAAAAGAAAGATACCACTGTAACACAGTTGCTGGATTTTCTCTTGTAACTATAGCTCAATTCCAGTCAATGCATCACTTCTGATATTCTGCAAGTTTTATTTTTTTTCACATTGTAGCATTTTTATTAATGTTTATTTTTTAAATTAATTTTAATTGGAAGGTATTATGTTTTTGCCATACATCAACATGAATTGGCCACAAGTGTACATGCGTCTCTCCCATGCTGAACCCCCTTCCCACCTCCCTCCCTACCCCAGGGTTGTCCCTCTGGGTTGTCCAGAGCACAGGCTTGGGTGCCATACTTCATCATCCAACATGCACTGGTCATCTATTTTACATATGGTAATGTACATGTTTCCATGCTATTCTCTCAAATCATCCCACCCTCGCCTTCTCCCACTGAGTCCAAAAGTCTGTTATTTACCTATATCTCCTTTGCTGCCCTGCATGTAGGATCATATATTTCATAAATTCTAAATTTCATGTATATGGGTTAATATTCAGTATTTATCTTTCTCTTTCTGACTTACTTCACTCTATAACAGGCTCCAGGTTCATCCACCTCCTTAGAACTGACTCAAATGCATTCCTTTTTATAGCTGAGTAATATTCCATTGTGTATAAGTACAACAACTTCATTATCCATTCAACTGCTGATGGACATCTAGGTTGTTTCCATGTCCTAGCTATTGTAAATAGTGCTTCAGTGAACACTGGAGTACTTGTGTCTCTTTCAGTTCTGGTTTCCCCAGGGTATATGACCAGCAGTGGGATTGCTGGACCATATGGCAGTTCTATTCCCAGTTTTTGAAGGAATCCCCATACCCTTCTCCATAGTGGCTGTGCCAGTTTGCATTCCAACCAACAGTGTAAGAGGGTTCCCTTTTCTTCACATCCTCTCCAGCATTTATTTTTTGTACAATTTTTGATGATGGTCATCCTGACCAGTGTGCGATAACACCTCATTTTGGTTTTGATTTGTATTTCTCTAATAATGAGTGATGTTGAACATCTTTTCATCTGTTTATTCAGTTCAGTTCAGTTCAGTTGCTCAGTCGTGTCTGAGTCTTTGCGACCCCATGAATCACAGCACACCAGGCCTCCCTGTCCATCACTAACTCCCAGAGTTCACTCAAAATCATGTCCATCGAGTCGGTGATGACATCCAGCCATCTCATCCTCTGTCATCCCCTTCTCCTCCTGCCCCAAATCCCTCCCAGCATTAGGGACGTTTCCAGTGAGTTAACTCTTCACATGAGGTGGCCAAAGGATTGGAGTTTCAGCTTCAGCATCAGTCCCTCCAATGAACACCCAGGACTGATCTCCTTCAGGAGGGAATGGGTGGATCTCCTTGCAGTCCAAGGGACTCTCAAGAGTCTTCTCCAACACCACAGTTCAAAAGCATCAATTCTTTGGCACTCAGCTTTCTTCACAGTCCAACTCTCACATCCATACATGATCACTGGAAAAACCATATCCTTGACTAGATGGACCTTTGTAGGCAATGTATTGTCTCTGCTTTTTAATATGCTATCTAGGTTGGTCATAACTTTCCTTCCAAGGAGTGAGTGTCTTTTAATTTCATGGCTGCAATCACCATCTGCAGTGATTTTGGAGCCCCCAAAAATAAAGTCTGACACTGTTTCCACTGTTTTCCCATCTATTTCTCATGAAGTGATGGGACCAGATGCCATGATATTAGTTTTCTGAATGTTGAGCCTTAAGTCAACTTTTTCACTCTCTTCCTTCACTTTCATCAAGAGGCTTTTTAGTTCCTCTTCACTTTCTGCCATAAGGGTGGTATCATCTGCTTATCTGAGATTATTGATATTTCTCCTAGCAATCTTGATTCCAGCTTGTGTTTCCTCCAGCCCAGCGTTTCTCATGATGTACTCTGCATATATACGTGTGTCTTCTTTGGAGAAATGTCTGTTTAGGCCTTTTGCCTACTTTTTGATTGGGTTGTTCATTTTTCTAGGATTGAGCCACACGAGCTGCTTGCATATTGTGGAGATTAATTCTTTGTCAGTTGTTTTGTTTGCTATTATTTTCTCCTATTCTTAGGGCTGCATTTTCACCTTGCTTATATTTTCCTTTATTTTGCAAAGCTGTTTAAGTTTAATTAGGTCCCATTTATTTATTTATTTATTTTTTTGCTTTTAGTTACATTACTCTGGGAAGTGGGTGATAGACGATCCTGCTATGATTTATGTTGGAGAGTGTTCTGCCTCTGTTTTACTCTAATAATTTTATAGTTTCTGGTCTTACATTTAGGTCTTTAATCCATTTTGAGTTTATTTTTGTGTATGGGTTTAGAAAGTGTTCTGGCTTCATTCTTTTACACGCAGTTGACCAGTTTTCCCAGCACCACTTGTTGAAGAGACTATGTTTTCTCCATTTTATATTTTTCCCTCTTTGTCAAAGATAAGGTGTCCATAGTTGTATGGATTTATCTGTGGACTTTCTATTTTGTTCTGTTGATCTATATTTCTGTCTTTGTGCCACTACCATTCTGTCTTGATAACTGTAACTTTGTAGTATAGTCTGATGTCAGGAAAGTTGATTCCTCCAGTTCCATTCTTCTTTCTTAAGATTGCTTCGGCTATTTGGGATCTTTTGTGTTTCCATACAAACTGTGAAATTGTTGTTCTAGTTCTGTGAAAAATACCATTGGTAGTTTGATAGGGTTTGCATGGAATATATAGATTGCTTTGAGTAGTATATTCCTTTTCACTTTATTGGTTCTTCCAATCCACGAACATGGTATATTTCTCCATTTATTTGCGTCATCTTTGATTTCTTTCATCCGTGTTCTATAGTTTTCTGAATGCAGGTTTTTTGTTTCTTTAGGTAAATTTATTCCAAGTATTTTATTCTTTTCATTGTGATGGTGAATGGTATTGTTTCCTTAATTTCTCTTTCTGATTTTTCATCATCAGCATATAGGAATGCAAGGTATTTCTGTGTATTACTTTTATATCCTGTGACTTTATTCATTGATTAGCTCTAATATGAAATTCTGCAAGTTTTAAAGGAACTGGAAAAAATTGCTATAGGCCAGTAGTTGTGTGTATGTATATCTGTGTTTGTGGTATATGAGTGTTAGCATTATCTCTAATTATCTGTCACTTTCTGGTTTTGTCCTTTGATTAAGAAATGATAAGTGAGATTATAAATTCTGGTAGCTAGAAAAATATACGTTTGAAATATGCTAGTTTAAGTTACAAATGTCCAAGACAAATTTAATTTGTATGAGGCACTTAATATCTTTCTGGAAAGCCAATTCAGCTGTATTTCTGTTATACCAAATGGATTTAATGAGATACACCAAATACTTTATTAGATATGCATAGTATTGAAGCTAGAAGCAACATTCTGAATTTTTCTTAATCTTTGATTAGTTATTTTAATTCTTCTTGATATTTCTTATCAGTGGGCATAACAAAACTGAAAATGAAGAATCTTGTGCTGGAAGATGATCTCTTGGAGGGCAGAATGCATGATTCTGTGTCAGGAGCCAGCGGAAGGTTTTGGACAAATTGATAAGGTTGACAAATTTGTGTTGTTGCTCTTCCATGCTTTTTTCTTTTCTTTGTATTTTTTGTTCCTCCCCTACTTCTACTCTTCTTGTCTTATCCTTTTGATGTTTCTTCCCTAAGTCCTGAGATCAAGGCTGCTGTGTATAGTTTAGATTATGTACTTCACAAGGGCACTGCACATAAAGGGGTTACCAGTTACATTGTATGTATCATGGATTTGTATATTTTCTACAAATTTCTGAAATATAGCACTAAAGTATCTTCGTGTAAACAAACAAATATAATATGAAATCTTTTTGAAAGGTGGAAGTAAAGTTTCCTAAGGAAAAATAACTTTATAATAGATTACAAATTCAGCCTATAAAGTGAAAGGGGTACATGTTCAAAACTACTCTCAAAATACCATAGGAAGACATATGTTTACAAATAATAAATAAAACCATAATTAGATCTATATGACTACTTTATCTGCTAGTATATGGAATATATCACTGTTTTCCTTGCTTGTGTGTAGAAGAATTCATTGACTTGTTGTAAAAGATCATGGCTACAAAATAATATACTTCTGGACACTTAGATTTGCATATAGGATGTCAGAAAATTTACATCCTATATGGTTTGCAAGGCCACTGACTAAAGGATGAAAACAGTCCACTCTTAGTCTAATTCTCAATGAATGCATTGGCAGGCAAATTACCAGTATAACTTATACTGTTTTTTTCTCTCTTGCTATCTCTATCCATGTACAGTGGAATTGGTATAAGTTAAAAACAAAAAGAAAAGACAATGCAAGTTCAGAATATTTTTGATCTGAATGGGTATTTTAATGTTCCCCAAATCATGCCATGCTGGATTTTACAAGGAAGTTTGTCTCAGTGGATACAGGTGCCAAATCAATGGATATCTGTTTGATTATTTATAAAGTGCTCATGGTATATAAGCAAAAATCAGTATGAAACAGCTTTCAGGCCCTTAACATTTCTTTGCATAGCATACCATCAGTTTTAATAATGAAACACCACTTTTGCCTATTGTTCAAATATTTTCTACTTTTTAGATAAACCTAATGCTGAAGCTGAAACTCCAGTGCTTTGGCCACCTCATGTGAAGAGTTGACTCATTGGGAAAGACCCTGATGCTCAGAGGGATTGGGGGCAGGAGGAGAAGGGGACAACAGAGGATGAGATGGCTGGATGGCACCACTGACTGGATGGACATGAGTTTGAGTAAACCCCCGGAGTTGGTGATGGACAGGGAGGCCTGACATGCTGAGATTCATGGGGTCTCAAAGAGTCAGACACAACTGAACGACTGAACTGAACTAATGAATAATTGGCTTCCCCAGTAGCTTAGCAGTAAAGAATTCACCTACAATGCAGAAGCTGCAGGAGATGCAGTTTCCATCCCTGGGTGGGGAGGATCCCCATGGAAGAGGGCATGGCAACCCACTCCAGTTTTCTTGCCTGGAGAATCACAAAGACAAGACAGGCCTAGTGGGCTACAGTCAATAGGATTGCAAAGAGTAAGACACAACTGAAGGGACTTAGCACACACGCAATGAATAACTAGGAATTCTAAGAAGTGACACAATAAAGATGCAATATGATAGTAGGAAAATGGAAAAGTTTGACTTGGAAAAAAGCATTTCGTCTTCCCCATTTTATAGGTTACAGTAACCTTGCCCAGAGATATTCGATAAATGACTTACTTGTCTAGGGCCACAATTTAAGCAACTGTCATACATTAATCTATCTATCTGCCTATCCTCCTTTTTTATGGTTTTTACATACTGTTTATATATTAATTATAAACCATAGCAGCAAAAGCTTTCTGAACTTTGGCAAGAAAAGCCAAAAAATTGTTAGTCTTCTTTATCTTTTCTTGAAATTCTGCTAAGCACTCAAGATGAGGAGCACTATCTGACTCTTCATAGCCTCTTGCTTCATTTAGGCACAGGGAAAACACAAATGGGCTATCAGGATGCCTAGGGTCAATATTCATGAATATACACTGCAATTTATCACCATAAATTTTTTGAATTTCTAGTCCAAGTTGATCTTTATACAAATCTGCAGATTTCTGTAACCTTTTAACCTCTCTTCACTTGTTAATAGGGGAAATAGTTTTCTTCTCCCTAGCATATTCTTGCTTAAGATTCTGGATATTTGCAGTCAGTGCCTCCACTTCCTGTTTTTTGTTTGTTTGTTTTTACTTCAGCAATCAACTTGATGAATTCTCATTTTTTCCCCCTTGAATGAGCTTATTCTGCATTCTGTCTGTCTATCCTCTTGATGAAGGTGAAAGAGGAGAGTGAAAAAACTGGTTTAAAACTAAACATTCAAAAAAACTAAGATTGTGGTATCAGGTCCCATCACTTAATGGCAAATAGATGGGGGGGGGGAATGGAAACAGTGACACATTTTATTTTCTTGGGCTCCAAAATCATTGTGGATGGTGACTGCAGCCATGAAATTAAAAGACACTTGTTCCTTGGAAGAAAAGCTATGACAAACTTAGACAGCATATTAAAAAGCAAAGACATCACTTTTCCAACAAAGGTCCATATGGTCAAAGCTATGGTTTCTCCAGTAGTTATGTACAGATATGAAAATTAGGCCATAAAGAAGGCTGAGAACTGAATAATTGATGCTTTCAAATTGTGGTTCTGGAGAAGATTCTTGAGAGTCCCTTGGACAGCAAGGAGATCAAACCAGTCAATCCTAAAGGAAATCAACACTGAATATTCACTGGAAAGACTGATGCTGAAGCTGAAGCTCCAATACTTTGGCCACCTGATGCAAAGAACCAGTTCATTGGGAAAGACCCTGATGCTGAGAAAGATTGAATGCAGGAAGAGAAGGGGAGTGTCAGAGGATGAGACGGTTGGATGGCATCATCAACACAATGGACATGGTTTTGAGCAAACTCCAGTAGATAGTTTAGGACAGGGAAGCCTGGAGTGCTGCAGTCCACGGGGTCACAAAGAGTCAGACAGGACTGAGTGACTGAAGAACAAAATTCTTCCTATCTATCCATCCATTTATTCAGTCACAAGGTATTGAATATCTCATATGTAGCAGTAACAGAATGATGCACTCAGACATAAACACGAATTAGGAACCTCAAGGGTATTATGACCTAGAAAGAGCCATAAAGGTCATTATTTCCTGTGTCATATTGTTATGATATGAATATGAAGAGGGAATAGAAGGGAGTACAAAAGAATATTACAATACTTACCTTGAAGTGGAAAGGGCTGTCAGATAAACAATCCTGGAGGATATAATACATAAAGTAGAAGACAATGAACAGACTAGAGTAAACCAAGAGGAAAGTTGTCAGAGGAAAGAAGGAGCAAAGGCATGGAGATGAGAAGAATCACGATGTGTGGTTTGTGTGTGTGTGTGTGTGTGTGTGTGTGTGTTTGAGCTGCATGCAGTTTAGTCTTGTTGGATTAGGAGTGTATATTGTCAGTCAAATTTGAGGGTAGGTGGGTGTGACTAGAGAATGTGGCAGAGACAATAATGGAAATGTTAATAGTTTATGTTTAAAATCCTGGACTTTATTCTAGAGCTTATCAAGAAATAAGTCTTATATTTTCTGTGAAATATCTGGAAAATAATTTCTAAAATTTCTAGAAATATTTTAAATATGCATATTATCATAGTCTTAGTAATAAAACTCCAACAACAAAGCTTGTCTACTAAAAAAAATAATGGTAAGAGTGTTTTAGAATAAAATGAATTTCAAGATATATTAACCAAATCACAGTCTTCTCCAATTTGGAATTTTCTTGGCTAAAAATATGCATATCAGATTAGAGCAACATGGAGGTTTGAAGGAATGCATCAATAAATGTGACACAATACATGTCACTACAGTTCTCACAAAGAAAATTAGTTTACATAGTTATCTGAAGAATCAATTATAAAGATGCATATTATGGAAAAACAATTACAAATATTTCTTATATTAAAAATAAATTAGGTATTCTCAGTTTTATTTATCATGCATTGTTTATTTGACTATATAAAACTAAGAGGCTTCTGCACAAGAAAAGAAAAATCAACCAAGAGACAGCCTAGACTTCTGGTTTCCAGTTTCACATGTGAGGAGCTTGGAAGTCACCCCAAATCCTAACAATAGGAAACAAGTTGAAAGACTGAAAAGTGAACAATTCTTCTAGGACCCACAAGGAAAGGGAGGACACAGGACAAATCCGCTGACTCCAAGATTGGAGAAACAGGTGAATACAGGGAGTTGCAGTTTGCTAGAGCAGAGACTCGTGAATAGAAATCACCACAGGGAGCAGAGGAGTGTTGAAGTCTCCTAGTTGATGAACATATTCTAAATCTTGATAAAGATGTTGATTATATGGGTGTATTCACTATCAGAAGTCATTGAACTCTGCCAACTAGATCTGTGTATTTCATTTTATGTGAATTAGACCTAAATATAAAATATATAAAAATACTGTTTTCAAAGAATTCATAATACAAGGGAAACTATATTATAATGCTAAGCCTAAAGAAATGTAAAATTGTGTGTAAAGAATAATTTTATTGTGTGTGTGTGTACACATGTGTGTGTGAGAGAGAGTGATAAAAATACACACTAAGCAGAATTCACTAACATTTTGTAAACAGTTGTGATCATTGGGATTGAGTGCTTTTGTCGTTATATGTTTTTATGTTGAAAAATTTCTAAAATGAACATGCAATACAATATAATAAAAATGACTAAATACATAGCTATTGGTTATGAACTTTGGGTTGTCTCATAGTATGCTGTTAAGTCAAGGGCTATCAACCACACACTTCACTGAGCCCTTAGCTCTCTGCTTTCCTGAGATAAGGAAAAACAAAATAGCACCTCATGCACATTACTTAAACCTTAATTAAGCATATGTGTGCAAAAAATTTGTTTCTCCTCGCTGGCTTCTGCCCCAGAAAGCTGGATTTAGGAATTTGGGTCTCTCAGACTGTCCCTGTACCCTTTGTTTCAAATAATATTTTAAAAACTTACCCTTCCAGCTGGTGTTTGTTGCTGACTAATATGTTCGTTCTTCCTACTGTTTCTACTAAAACACTCTTGGGCTAAGTATGTTCATTCATGAATAACTATTTAATTATTATAATTTTGTTATTTGCAAAGTCCTGGCAGTATACCCAGAACTATATAAGAAAAGACATGTTGCTGACTAAAGGGCTTACTATTGAACAAAAGACAATTTACTGACTACAAAAGAACATGCATTGAGTAATGAAGGATTTCCCAATGGTGTTTCAGCTATTACATGCTGTGCCAAGTGACACAGCAATGGGAGTGGGGTCACTATGATCAATATTGCTTGAGGATTTGATTTTTTTTCTTGGAGATCTACAGTGACTGTACCATCTCTTCTAGAAAGAAAAGTGGAATTAGAGTTTGAAAGTGGCTTTTAAATGTGGAAGAATTAATGCATTAGTAATGTGATGGTAATGCTATTTTCAATTTCATGGGAATTTGTAATGCCTAGGTAATCTACTTTGTGACCTTGTTGTTGTCATTCAGTCGCTAAGTTGTGTCCAACTCTTTGTGACCCCATGAACTGCAACACTCAGGCTTTCCTGTCCTTCTCTATCTCCTGGAGTTTGCTCAAGATCATGTCCACTGTGTCAATGCCATCTCATCCTCTGTCACCTCCTTCTCCTTCTGCATTCAATCTTTCCCAGAATCAGGGTCTTTTCCAGTGAGTGGGCTTTTTGCATCTGGTGACCAAAGTATTGGAGCTTCAGCTTCAGCATCAGTCCTTCCAATGAATATTCAGGTTTGATTTCCTTTAGAATTGACTGGTTTGATCTCCTTGCTGCCCAAGGGACTCTCAAGAGTCTTCCCCAACACCACAATTCAAAAGCATCAATTCTTCAGCACTCAACTTTTCTTCAGCACTCAACTTTCTTTATGGTCCAACTTTCACATCCATACATGTCTACTAGAACAATCATAGATTTGACTATGAGGACCTTTGTCAGCAAAGTGATATGCCCTTCTTTGTTTTTGGATCTCCAGTGCCTGCTAGCCCAGGAAATCAATAAATACATGTTGATTGGTATAAAGATTGATATTTGGATTGATACTCCTAATTAGGTGTAGATTAACAGCCTGATTAGTAGGCATTTCATATTTTTCTTCACAGCCTTAAGATAACTATTACTTAATTTTATATGTATGGATCACAATATTTATTGTGCAAACATAATCAGTCATAATTTTGAGGTCATATTTTATTTACTTGTTAATCCTATGTATCCTAGTAACTTCCCAAAGTCTTATCTCCTGCTCTCTAGAGAATATTCCTGTGATCAGATTCTTGCCAGTCTTGCATCTAACTCTGCCAGTCTCCTTTTCTTCATAGCTTTCCTAATTACCTTCTTAACATCAACATTACCTATCCAGGAGCTGTTCCACTTAGAATCCTGCTGGATAGGTGTTAGGACATAAATAAACCTGTGTTTCAGCATTAGTGACTGATAATGGGTCATTCTGATATCTTTCCTCTATAATTCACATGATATTTCACTCATCTGGACATTTCAGGCTCCATGTCTTGGCTAGTGGGGAAGATATGTTTGTTTAGTACTCCTGAAATGGCACTCTGTAGGCAACCTGCTGCTCTGACACCTTATCATTTGGTTTGTTATACAGTTATAGTTACCTTTTCCCAGAGCTGTCACTTCTGTGGCTCAGTCTCTGTTTGCCTCACAGATTTTGTGAAGCCTTTGTTTAAAATGAGTCACCTCTGATTGCAGCACACTAGGAGGCCTCTTGATTGTTGCTTTTCATATCATGGTTCTTATGGTTTTATTTTATTTTTATTATTATATTTTATTATTTATTAAAATGTTTATTTTAAATAAATACATTAATACAACCCCCTCTGCTCTAAATTATTTATGTGTACTTTTCTCATTAAGTTAGCATATAGAATGAATAAAGAAATTAACAACTTACTATAAAATATTCTTGATTTTGTATGAACTATGCTTTTACAATTGAGAGATGTTTCTCTTTGACATTTCTTCTATAGGTAAAAATGACACATAAAACTTAGTTTTTCAATTAAGATACAAAAATAATTCATCCTATATGAAATATGTTTTTGATCTTAAAAGTCTACAGACACTATTGGCAATGTTATAGAAACCTGTAGGAGTTACTATAATACTTAATTACTTGGAAATCATTTTGTTTCCTGAATTTTGGCAGACATTAATACACTAGACCTGTAAGGTTTATTATAGTAAAAGATATGTCTAATCAGTAATTCTCTAATTGGAATGCTTTCTGGTCCTTCAAAGGAATAATTGTGTAAAATCCAAGAGAGAAAGTATACTTTTACATGCTGTTTCATATTGCTTTTACTTTTATTTTACCATGCTTTTTAGCATCAGAGGCTTTATATTAGTATTTATATTCTTTGGAGTTTCTAGTCTGCTATTATTGTTCATTTAGATAATTATGGCAGTGTTATTGCAAAGTTTAAGGCTTCTCCTTGAACTGCATTTTTATTTTAACTTAAGGTGAAAATATCCTTAATAAAAATTATTAAGGTATGTAGGGATCTCAGACTCTATGATAGTGCATTCAGTGGCCAAGACTGCTGCTGGTCTCCAGTGTACATCGTGTTCTTTATCCAGAGTAAACAGATCCTAATTCTTATCAGAACACATTGACTCTCAAAATAAAATGCATTGTTTCCTGAATCTCTTGCAGTTATATGTAGCTAAGTGGCTAACATCTTATCAATTAGATTTAAGCACATGTTTTGTGCAAGTATTTTGGAAAATCTTATTAAATAGGAAGGAGATAGCTCATATTTCCCTATCTCATAGTAGAATGCAGATTTAGGGCTGGTGAAAATCCTTACAACTTTCCATAGAAGCATACATCTACTCCACTCTGGATAAGATTTGTTTCCTGTGGCAGAGCAGCAAAATTAAGTCTTACCATAGTTCACTTCATCGTGGAGCTGGGCACCAGTATTTTTCTCTTCCAGTTAGGCATTTTACTCCACTTCTACTGGAGTGGGTTGCCATTCCCTTCTCCAGGGGATCTTCCAGACCCAGGGATGAAACCTGGGTCTCCTGCATTGCAGGCAGATTCTTTTTTTTTTTTTTTTTAAATTTATTTATTTATTTTTTGTCATACATTGATATGAATCAGCCATAGATTTACACGTATTCCCCATCCCGATCCCCCCTCCCACCTCCCTCTCCACCCGATTCCTCTGGGTCTTCCCAGTGCACCAGGCCTGAGCACTTGTCTCATGCATCCCACCTGGGCTGGTGATCTGTTTCACCATAAATAGTATACATGCTGTTCTTTGGAAATATCCCACCCTCACATTCTCCCACAAAGTTCAAAAGTCTGTTCTGTATTTCTGTGTCTCTTTTTCCGTTTTGCATATAGGGTTATCGTTACCATCTTTCTAAATTCCATATTATACAGAGTGAAGTAAGCCAGAAAGATAAAGAACATTACAGCATACTGACACATATATATGCAGGCAGATTCTTTATGGACAGAGCCAACAGGGACGCCCTGAAAAATAATAGCACATCACTTGTTATCCTGGAGACAGCAAATACAAAATAAAATATTTGAGACCCAAAGATGCAAAATAGTCCCTCTTTCATATTTAGAGGGGTTCCAATTAAGATATTTCATCATATTATTGCATAAAACCCATGGACATATCATTAAGAACTTTCCTAGGCAAGCATTGAAGTTGTCTAGGCTAGTGCCCATATCTATATTGCAAGCTCTCTGTTCCTTGGAGCATCCTTCCATTGTTTTTTCTGCCCTTTTCCATTAATGTCAAACTTTCCTTTCGTTAGTTCTGTTTCCTCAGGTCTCTGTCAGCTAATCTAATAAACTGAATCAAGTTGAGGTTTTAATGATGAATAATGGCTTATTGTGCTCTTCTCAGATAATATTTGCCTTTTAATAAAGGACTCAGTGTTTTAACCCAAAGGAGCAAATTATACAGGAATTTTAGCAAGAACTATCAGGGAAGATTGAGTCATAGACTATTACTATTGAAATTGACCTTAGAAATCTTGTGAAAATGTCCTATTTCAAAACTAAGGAAACTAAAGCCAGGGAGAAAAAGTCTCTTGTTTGTGGTCTTAGTGCTTGTTAGTGGCAAATAATAGACTATTAATTCTCAGTTCAGAGCTCTTTCCACTTCACCACAATTGCAGAAGGAGCGTTTTCTGGTAATAAATCACCATCTAGAAGGGTATTACCTCTGCAAGCCTGCAAAGTATTCTGCAGTCATTTCTGCTATTCAGTCATAGAAGAATCCATATAAAAATGATTCTAAAAATTTTAAATGCAATTTCCACTTACTAAACACTGAAATCGTAAGTTTTTTAAAATTTGAAGTTAAATAATACTTTTTTAATATTTATGAATTTAAATAATTTGATAAATTAATTTAATTAGAAATGAAATTAATATTATTTGAAATTAAAAGTATTTTAATCTTTAAAATATGCTTTTTCTAAGAAAACATGTCCCCTTGTTCAAATTAATAGTATATACTGCCAAGGGATTTAAGCTTCTTAATGAAAAGCCTTTTGTTCCATAATATATACTTATAATAGAGCCCAGCATTACATACGAAGAAACTAGGTTTACTATCTAATTTTTTGTGTTCTCAAAATCTATGCCTGCCTATTCTATGACACATGTGATATTTCACTTTTACAGTCTTATTCCTCCAAAAGTGAACTGTTATTTTCAGAAATAGTATGATATGGTTGATACTGTGAGTTTCATTTTGCAGATATTACTTTTTATCTCTTATCTTTCCTGAGAACTTTCTGGCTAGTTTGTAAATGAAACTAATGAATTTCCCAATAGATACAAGTAGAAGATAAGATACACCCTCATTTAGTAGAATTCCTTTGCCATTTAGCATGAATATAAATGACTACACATGACAGGCAAAGGTAATTTCAGCCATAAAGCATGATGTTACTTCACCAAAATAATCATGGGTAATAACAGATAAGTCCTTTTAAATTAAACAACTACTTTGAGGATTTTTCTATAATTATTATAGGTGACATATGTTTCATTAACAAAGCATTGTGTCCCCAGTAAGGCTATTGTTGTCCAACACTGGGACACTGAAGTTCCTTTGTTTGCAGAGAAACTATTGATGGTGAACATATTTCTAGTTTTAAAAGTTCGAAACTCTAACACAGTATATCTTAGAAAATAAATCTCATTACCTTTTTGTCTGATGCATATGGAAATTACAGTGAAGTAAAATGCTGAGTATATGCAATAGCACTGTGCCATAATATCCACTACTGTGTAACAAGTATCCCTAGTTTTAGTAGCTTAAAACAACAGACCTTTTATTAAATATAAAGTTGTTGTGTTTTACAAAATAATGAAAAAGATCATACATCATGACAAAGTGGGCTTTGTCCCAGAAATACAGGGATTCTTTAATATCTGCAAATCAATCAATGTAATACACCACATTAACACATTGAAAGATAAAAAACATATAATTATCTCAATAGATGCAGAAAAAGCCTTTGACAAAATTCAACATCCATTTGTGATAAAAACTCTCCAGAAAGCAGGAATAGAAGGAGCATACCTCAACATAATAAAAGCTATATATGACAAACCCACAGCAAGCATTATCTTCAATGGTGAAAAATTCAAAGCATTTCCACTAAAATCAGGAACAAGACAAGGGGGCCCACTTTCACCACTGCTATTAAACATAATTTTGGAAGTCTTGGCCACAGCAATCAGAGCAGAAAAAGAAGTAAAAGGAATCCAGAGAGGAAAAGAAGAAGTGAAACTCTCACTGTTCGCAGATGAAATGATCCTCTACATAAAAAACCCTAAAGACTCTACCAGAAAATTATTACAGCTAATCAATGAATATAGTAAAGTTGCAGGATATAAAATTAACACACAGAAATCCCTTGCATTCCTGTACACTAACAAAGAGAAAACAGAAAGAGAAATTAAGGAAACAATACCATTCACCATTGCAAAAAAAGAATAAAATACTTAGGAGTATATGTACCTAAAGAAACAAAAGACCTATACATAGAAAACTATAAAACACTGATGAAAGAAATCAAAGAGGGCACAAATAGATGGAGAAATATACCGTGTTCATGTATTGGAAGAATCAATATTGTGAAAATGAGTATACTACCCAAAACAATCTATATATTCAATGCAATCCCTATCAAGCTACCAACGGTATTCTTCACAGAAATAGAACAAATAATTTCACAATTTGTATGGAAATACAAAAAACCTGGAACAGCCAAAGCAATCTTGAGAAACAAGAATAGAACTGGAGGAATCAACCTGTCTGACTTCAGGCTCTACTACAAAGTCACAGTCATCAAGACAGTATGGTACTGGCACAAAGACAGAAAAATAGATCAGTGGAACAAAATAGAAAGCCCAGAGATAAATCCACATACCTATGGACACCTTATCTTCGACAAAGGAGGCAAGAATATACAATGGAAAAAAGACAACCTCTTTAACAAGTGGTGCTGGGAAAACTTGTCAACCACTTGTAAAAGAATGAAACTAGAACACTTTCTAACACCATACACAAAAATAAAATCAAAATGGATTAAAGATCTAAATGTAAGACCAGAAACTATAAAACTCCTAGAGGAGAACATAGGCAAAACACTCTCCGACATATATCACAGCAATATCCTCTATGACCCACCTCCCAGAATATTGGAAATAAAAATAAAAATAAACATATGGGATCTAATGAAACTTAAAAGCTTTTGCACAACAAAGGAAACCATCAGCAAGGTGAAAAGACAGCCTTCAGAATGGAAGAAAATAATAGCAAATGAAGAAACAGACAAAGGATTAATCTCAAAAATATACAAACAACTCCTGCAGCTCAAATCCAGAAGAATAAATGACCCAATCAAACAATGGGCCAAAGATCTAAACAGACATTTCTTCAAAGAAGACATACAGATGGCTAACAAACACATGAAAAGATGCTCAACATCACTCCTTATCAGAGAAATGCAAATCAAAACCTCAATGAGGTACCATTACATGCCAGTGATGATGGCTGCTATCCAAAAGTCTACAAGCAATAAATGCTGAAGACGGTGTGGAGAAAAGGGAACCCTCTTACACCATTGGTGGAAATGCTAGCTAGTACAGCCACTATGGAGAACAGTGTGGAGATTCCTTAAAAAACTGGAAATAGAACTGCCATATGACCCAGCAATTCCACTCCTGGGCATACACACCAAGGAAACCAGATCTGAAAGAGACATGTGTACCCCAATGTTCATCACAGCACTGTTTATAATAGCCAGGACATGGAAGCAACCTAGATGCCCATCAGCAGATGAATGGATAAGAAAGCTGTGGCACATATAAACAATGGAATATTACTCAGCCATTAAAAATAATACATTTGAATCAGTTCTAGTGAGATGGATGAAACTGGAGCCCATTGTACAGAGTGAAGTAAGCCAGAAAGATAAAGACCAATACAGTATACTAACGCATATATATGGAATTTAGAAAGATGGTAACAATAAGCCTATATGCAAGACAGAAAAAGAGACACAGATGTATTGAACAGACTTTTGGACTCTATGGGAGAAGGCGAGGGTGGGATGATCTGAGAGAACAGGATCGAAACATGTATATTATCAAGTGTGAAGCAGATTTCCAGTCCAAGTTGGATGCATGAGACAAGTGCTTGGGGCTGGTACACTGGGATGACCTAGAGGGATGGGATGGAGAGGGAGGTGGGAGAGGGGATCAGGATGGGGAACACATGTAAATCCATGGCTGATTCATGTCAATGTATGGCAAAAATCACTACAATATTGTAAAGTAATTAGCCTCCAACTAATAAAAATAATTGGGAAGAAGTAAAACAAAATAAAATATAGGTGACAGGAGCTTTGAAAAAAAAATTGTTGTGTTTCAAGATTTCAGATAGGCCTCGGTTGGTTAAATAAAATGTTTTTCCTTGGTGTGGCCAAGGTCATTCAGTGATTCTCCTCTAGTGGCTCTCATCTGGTCTGGAAAGTCTAAGATGGCTTTGATCACAGACCTGGGCATGTTAATGATGACAGCTGGCTCTTCTCTGTCCTAATGTAGTATCAGAGTCCTACAGTCTTCAACATTGTAGTCAGCCTTCTTATATGACAGCTCAAGGCTCCAAGAGTGAGTGTTGAAATAGAAATGAAAGCTATTAGTCTTTTAAAATCTGATCATATAAACTGACCCTGAGTCAGTTTTGCTATTCTTTTAGTCAAAGCCATTGCAGAGTCCAGGATTCAAGGTGAAGAGGCATAGACTATTCCTTCAAAATGTGAGGAGTGTCAAAGGATATGTCATCTTTAATTTGCTACAATTACCAAATGATTTTTAGGATAATAACATTCTCACTACTTGGCTACTTCTTTTTTTTTTTTTTTTAACTTGGCTACTTCTATGCCAGGCTTCTGTTCCTTTAAAGGTGCATTTTAGAACTTAACTATAAATGGAAATGACTATAAGTGTAAGTAATGTGGCCATGTACTCCTGGATATCTAAAGATCTCATTTACTTTTGCTTTCATTCCTAATGAAGTTACTATTTTTATAATCTCCAAACATGTTTTTTTTTTAAAGATAGCATTTAAATTACCAAGACCCTTTTCTTCAATAATGCAGAATGCACTTGGAAACTTCTCTTTTAATGAGAAATACTGCAAAGTTCCAATCTGTGCCCTTTGTCCTTCAACCACAAAGATTTGTTGGCACTTAAGCATTGATCTTGTTGATTCCATTTCCCCCCCGCTGTGTAGCATAACTTTGATACATCTTAAGGATAACAGACACTTCCTTTTTTAGCAAAATTATGAATAGAAACTGCTGAACTTAAAATATCAGGCTCAAAAAACTTAAACACAGTAGTCATAACAGATACTAAATCTATCTTGGGTAGAAATACATTTTCTACATTTTTCTTTTAATTAGGTTAGCGTGTGGTCACTTGTGCAGCTAATATATAATGAGGCAGATAAAAATAATTTAGACATTAGTAACCACCAACTGATTGAGAGACTGAGTGAATGTTTTATAGAAAAATTAGGCTTGTAGTTCAACCTAATAGTGTCTTTAGTAAATCAGATTCATTCTAATAGGAGAGTTTTACTTTTGCTCTTTAAACACTGTCATGAAAATATATTTTTTCTTTTTTTCTTTTAGTTTTTACCTTTGTTATATTTGGCATATTGGTGCAGCCACTATGAATAATATTATGGAGGTTTCTGAAAAAATTAAAAATAATACTACCACAGGATATAACGTTTCCACTTCTGGGTGTATATCTGAAGAGAATGAAATCATTATCTCAAAGAGCTATCTGTACTCTTATATTTATTATTACAGCCTTATTTACAATAGCCAAGATACAGAAACAACCTGAGTTCACTGATGGATAAATGACTAAGAAAATACTATACACACACACATGCACACATACAATGGAATATTATCCAGCCATAAAACAAATAAGATGCTGCCATTTGCCACACATGGGTGAACCTTGAGGCTAAGTGAGATAAGTACAGGGAACAGATTGGCGGTTGCCAAATGTGAGAGTTGAGAGTTGGGAGAAATGGGTGAAGCAGACCTTTTGGAGGTCAGAAAGTACAAACTTCCAGGTATAAGATAAATAAGTTCTGGAAATATAATGTACAGCATGGCAAACATAGTTAACAATACTCTATATTTGAGAGTTGCTAAGAGAGTAGATCTTTATAGTTCTCATTACAAGAAAGGAATAACTGTACGGTGATAGATGTTAACTAAACTTCTTGTGGTAATCATTTCATAATATATACATCTATCAAATCAATATGTTGTATACCTTAAACCAATACAGTGTTGTAGTGTTGTATGGCAATTATATCTCAATAAAACTGGAAAAATAATTAAATGTGTAAACTAAAATTGGGTTTAAATTAAAAAAACATGATGAGTCCATTTATAAAGAAAATCATGCCTTCACATCACACTTTTCAAAACAGGAGAAGGAGCAATCTCTGGAGCAAGTTTTGAAACATCAATTTGAGGTAGTTAGACAATATTACTTCTGTCTTTATTTAGGACACATTGGTAAATATGACATTTGGGGGATTTTATTTTTGTTTTGATTGTGTTTATATTTCCTTACTTAATTGGTCACTGTGGATGGAATATGTGCTAACAAGCAACTTTTAACTAACCTATCATTTTATACTTACCCATTCATTCCAAATGCTGTCCTTTCAGTATAATAGATTTTACCATCATTACTCCCTTGCTCCTAATTTACTTGTGGAAATCATAGTTTGCTGGGGATACAAAGAACTCTGCTATTTAATCAGTTCTTCAGCCTTACAGTGTTCAGTCAACATAGATGTTTCCTTAGGCTATATGGCAAAACATATTTTGTTTTGCTCTAATTAAGAGGTAGGTGGAAGATTAAACTATGCTTCTTCCCCATTATTTTCTATTTCTTCTGATCTTTGTAGGTTTTTAAAAATCAAATAAAGCTTCATAAGAAGTACTTCTATAAAAACTCATCTAAAAATGATTTTTGAAATAATTACTAGGAACTGGTTATCTCATTAATGAACTTTGCTTAACTCTCTCATGTTATAAGTGTTATATAACATTTTGGCTGTCAGAGTTACTCATCGAAATACTATGATAGTTTTTTTTTTCAGGAAAAAATTTTTTTAGAAAAAAAATGATAAATTTTGTTGGTGAAAAAAATGGAGGTAATTGTTCTAGTTCTTTGATCTTTAAACACACAGATTCTGGCAGGAGATTTTGGGAGTCCTCAATCAGTCACAATTTGCAAAGCACTTTTATATACACTATTGTATTTGACCTTACAAATTGTTGAAGTAGGCATTAGTTTTCTATCAATTTTGTAAATAAGGAAACTAAGTGAAAGATTAGTGATGTTGAGCATGGTCTTATTGGCCATTTTTATGTTTTCTTAGGTAAAATGTCTGTTAAGGTACTTTGCCCATTTTTTATTGAAGCTCATTGTTTTTCATTGTTGCTACACTGGGTGTTCATTGCTGCATGTGGGCCTTCTCTAACTGCAGCAATTGGGGGCTATTCTTTGCTGTGGTTCATGGGCTTCTCATTGCAGTGGCTTCTCTTGCTGGGGAGCACAGTCTCTAGGTGGATGGTCTTCAGTGGTTGCAGCAAAAACTCATTGTTTTTAAAGACCATGTCAGCCAAAGATTTCGTGGTTGTATATAAATTTCAAAAATTTCCTTTTTTGGTCATTCTCTCAAGAATAACAATCTTGAAAATATTGGCTAGAAGCCTTAGCACCACTGAACTTACTTCCCAACTTTAACAAGTAGGGAGGGAGGAAAGATAAATAGTATTTATTATAATAATATTCCAGGAATTACATTAAGTACTTTACATGGTATCTCATTTAATCCTTAGAAAATTCTGAACATAGATTTTCTCCAAAACTTCTGATGAGGAAATTCAGATTTTAGTTGTCTTTATAAAGATTACATTCTGAAGATCATGTATGTAACTTCTATCAACTTCCCACAAAGGAATTTAAATTTGTGGTAATTTATTACATGGTCATAGAAGACTAGTATTACATTCTTGTGTGATCATGGTAGAGATATCAAATCTGTCTGGTGAACTCATAGAGAAAAGTACTGGAAATACAACTTCAGATAACAAACTGTGGAATTCAAGTTTTAGTCTGTTCTTATGTGGACATGGTGAGCCTATGGTAGTTAACTCATTCAGGAAACAGAACAGAAAACAAAGTTCCTACTTATAATCAGCCACATAAATATTATATATATATATATATATATATATATATATATATATATATATATATATATATATATATATATATATATATATATATATATTATTGAAGTGTATATATATTATTGAAAATTGTCTCTACACTGTAAAACAGTAAACAATCTGAGAGGTACTGATTATTATGAACACAGTAGTAATGAGATGACTATCTTCTAGAGTCATTTATTCTCATCTTTTCTTCCCTGCTTTATGTTTAGAAAATAGTGAAAATCTTTCCCTTATTAACAAGCCACTGACAGCCTTTTCCTTTCTATTACCATAGGTAGGAAACCTAGATAGTAAAAGTAAAGGAAAAAAGCAAGTGTCTTGAAGATCCCACAATGATGCATGATAAATATTCCATAAACTTGTAATCAAGTCTCTATTTAGTTTTAATTTTGTCCTTAATTTGAGCAACTTATAGTAATCAATGGACATCTTATTCAATTGTTCATTGCATATTGAGTAATTAATCAATGCAGATAAAACAGTTGAAAATGTAACCAGTATGAAAACTACTTCTACATTGTTCATAACACTGAACATTCATAAAGGAGTTGCAGTTTCTCACTTTTGAGACCGTTTTTCTCACAGACATACTAACATGTGAGATATATTTTCCTTTAAACTTCCATGAACATGTCACCTTAACTTCCAGGAAATGTTAAAGACCACTTAGCTATTCAAAGAGGCTGTTTCACCTTAGAATATCCCATGTTGAGCAAAAAGGTTTCCAAGGAGAGTGATGAGTTATCACATAATATCTTCATATGATAAACAGTACCTTTATTGGAAAGAAAAGTAAATACAGAACCATGACTTCTAGTTGAATGGCAGTAGTTTTAAAAGCATAAAGTAATATGGTCACTGGCCATCCTCAGATAAAGATCCCAAAGGCATTAGGTCAGACTGTGATCTTGTCAATTTTGCATGTGCAAACTTCAGCAATTTAAAATTAGTACTTTTCATAAAAGTGAAATGTACTAATTTAGTAGACAAGGTTAAGAGGAAGTTACTTTGCATTTCTTCAACAAATGGTGTTGAAAAAACTGGACAGACATGCAAAAGATAAAAACTGAGACACTCACTTATATCACACACAAAAATAAACTCAAAATTAATAAAAGACTTGAATGTAAGATTGGAAACCATAAAATGCCTAGAAAGAAATATAGGAAAAAAAAGTTCCTTGACATTGGCTTTGATAATAAATTTCATGTTTGACTCCAAAATCAAAGGCAACAACAACAACAACAAAAAAGATAAACAAGTGCAACTACATCAAACTAAAAAAAAAAGAAAAAGAAAAAAATTCTATACAGCAAAGGAAACTATCAACAAAATTAAACATAATCTATAGGGTAGGAGAAGCTATTTGCAAATTTTATCTAATAAGGGATTGATATTTAAAATATATAAAGAACTCATAGAACTCAATCTCCAAAAAGGAATCAGATTAAATGCAGGCAAGGAAACTGAAGAGAAAATTTTCCAAAAAAGACATACAAACGGACAATTAATACATGAAAAGATATTTAACATCAATAATCATCAAGGAAATGCAAGGGAAGAGAGAAGTGTTGGAGTTCAGTTCAGTTCAGTTGCTCAGTCTTCAACTCTTTGCGACACCGTGAACTACACCATGCCAGGCTTCCCTGTCTTTCACCAACTCCCGGGGCTTGCTCAAGTCCGTCAAGTTGGTTAAGCCATCCAACCATCTCATGCTCTGTCATCCCCTTCTCCTCCTGCCTTCAATCTTTCATAGAATCAGGGTATTTTCCAGTGAGTCAGTTTTTTGCATCAGGTGGCCAAAATATTGGGGTTTCAGTTTCAGCATCAGTCCTTCCAATGAATATTCAGGACTGATCTCCTTTAGGATTGACTGGTTGGATCTCCTTGCAGTCCAAGGGACTCTCAAGAGTCTTCTTCAACACCATAGCTCAAAAGCATCAATTATTCAGCGCTCAGCTTTCCTTTTGGTCCAACTCTCACAGTCATACATGACTACTGGAAAAACCATAGCTTTGACTAGACCTTTGTTGGCAAAGTAATGTCTCTGCTTTTTAATATGCTGTCTAGGTTGGTCATAGATTTTCTTCCAAGGAGCAAGCTTCTTTTAATTTCATGGCTGCAGTCACCAACTGCAGTGATTTTGGAGCCCAAGAAAATAAAGTCTGTCACTGTTTCCATTGTTTCCCCATCTATTTGCCATGAAGTGATGGGACCAGATGTCATGATCTTAGTTTTCTGAATGTAGAGTTTTAAACCAACTTTTTCACTCTCCTCTTTCACTTTCATCAAAAGGTTCTTTAGTTCTCTGCTTTCTGACATAAGGATGGTGACATCTGCATACCTGAGTTTATTGCTATTCCTCCCAGCAATCTTGATTTCAGCTTGTGCTTCATCCAGCCCGGCATTTTGCATGATATACTCTGCATTTAAGTTAAATAAGCAGGGTGACAGTATACAGCCTTGACGTACTCCTTTTCCGAATTGGAACCAGTCTGTTGTTCTGAAGTGTTGGAGAGAGTGTGGAAAAAAGGAACCATTGTACACGGTTAGTGGGAATGTAAATTGCTGCAGCCACTATGGAGGTTTCTCAAAAGATTACAAATCAAACTTCTATGTGATGCAGCAATTCCACTTCTGGGTATATATATGAAGAGAACATAAATGTTATTCCAAGGTGATATCTGCACCTCCACATTCACTGCAGCATTATTTAAGATACTCAAGATATGGAAATAATCTTGTGTCTGTCAACAGATGAATGTATTAGAGAAGAACTATATATCCACAACAGAATATGATTTAGCCATGAAATAAGGTGTTCCTGTCATTTGAAACAGCATGAGTGAAATTTCAGGGCATTAATGCTAAGTGAAATAAGTCAGACAAAGACAAATACTGTATGATCTCACTTTTATGAGGGTAAAAAAAAAAAAAAAGAATTGCACACATAGATACAAAAAACAGATTGGTGGTTGCCAGAGGAGAAAGGTGGCAATAAGAGGTGGGCAAAATGGGTGAAGGTGGTCTTAAGGTAAGAGCTTCCAGCTGTAAAATAAATATGCTGTAGGGATGTAATGTACAGCATAGTGAATATAGTTAACAATGCTGTATTTTATATTTAAGAGTTGCTATGAGTAGATCTTGAATGTTCTCATACAAGCAAGAAATGTAACTATACGTGGTAATAATGTTAACTAAACTTATTGTGGTAGTTATTGCAGTATATACATATATCAAATCACTATGCTGCACACATAAAACTAATACAATGTTGCATGTTAATTGTACCTCAATTTTAATAAAAGCGAATGAGGAGGAAATCATCTTTTTAACACTTCTTTCATGCATTCGCTAATTTTCATGGTGCCAAGAGTGGCAACTGATAAACTAATTCATTTTTAAAGTAGGGGGAAATCAAGGATTTATAGGATTGAAGGTTATACAGTTTTTTTTTTTTGAGTGCTGTTTAAGAAAAATGATACAAAGTTATGATTATAAATTTGCTTGTCTCCCCAATAGAGTGTGTAAAGGACCCAAGAAAATGAAGAACCCTAAAGTTTGCATTTCATTAATACATTGTAAGCTCCTTCTTCAAAGGTATTAAAGATATTATAAGAATAACTAGTACTTGGTAAATGTGCAGTTAAGTAGTTTGGAAGAAAAGACTAAGGGGAAGTTGTGTCTGTTAGACAAAATATGTTTTATAATACAGTGTAAACAGACAGCTGACAACTAGTGCTGGGTAAATCCCATAGAGGATTTGAATGGAATGCAATTTGTAGATTCTGTTTCTGTAAAGCATCCTTATTAACTACAAGTATTCCTAGGAGGTTTGATATTTTCTGATTCAAAAAGTCCTATATATTCAATTCTACTCACAGGTAAAAAATAAAAATGTTTCTATTAATTTTAATGGTTATTATCAACTAGTCACACATTCTTGGCTATCTTGCAACTTAGAATTGGAAATTTAGAATTAGGGCATTTTGAGCCTTTTAAAAATGAGGAGACTTTTAAAGATAGAATTACCATTTTTCCCTTTTTTTGGAGTTGATATATTTTCAATATTTGTTTCATTTTTAGTGATTTTCTTAGATGGAATAATTTTTACATTTTTTTCCAAATTCACATTCTTATTTTAATAATTTAAAAATGAAATAAAATATATCTATGTAAAACATTATTCCTTTGAATCCAGAATACCTCCCTTGCCTTAAATTTTAGAAATTGAGACTTAACATACAGAAATGACCTCTTCATGGAATAAACAACACAATAGAAAGAGAGCTTAGTGTCCTTGGCTGAAGTCTTGCTTTTTAAATCACTGTGGAAGGGAATGTGCATGCCTCATTCATACTAGGAAAGCACTCTACCCAAAATACATCCCCACCTGAAGTCAAATGCCATCCTTGACAATTCTTTATATCAAGCATTTTCTCCGCCTGACATTCTTATTTTAGCATTTAATATTCCTGGGATGATTCACACTTTAAACTACCCGTATATTTAAATGAGTTCCTCAGTTCAATTTCTTTAAGAGTAGTAATCAATCTGTGAGATTATTAGACATCTGTGCAAAGGGACCTTGCAGTTTGGGGGAAAAAAAATTCAAATAGAGAAGTAAGGGATGCTGAAAACACGTTTCTCTAGAATCAACCATGAATGACTCTATATTTACTATATCCTACATTAGAATGATTGATATAACTGGCATAAAGCTTATCTCTTGACTTTAAAAAGTCTTGTTGCTACACCTGGATCTCCTCCAAAACTATCTTGACTCAATCTATTGTCCTTGATTTTCTCATATTGCTCTTTTCTCAGTGTTTTCTTTTGGACTACTGACCTTCTCAGAGATCTTTTACCTGAAATGAAAAAGTGTATCTGGACAAATTACAATAAAAAACATTTATAGAATTGTTTTTTATCAGTCATTGAATCCTAGCTAGATAACTCACAGTAGCTATCAATGAAAGCACATTAATAATAATAACAATATTAATTATATATAACAGTTATTGGGATTTATTATGTTAAGCATTCTTCTGAGCACTTGCATGGATTATCTTACATAATGTTCAAAATAACCTTATGAGATAGATATTATCTTCTTTTATTTTTGAATGATGGAACCAAGAAACAGAGAGTTTCAAAAGCTTTCCTAGGATCACACAGGGTTTCCTCGATGGCTCAGCAGGTGAAGAATCTGCCTGCAATGCAGGAGACACAGGAGTCATGGGCTTGATCCATGGGTTGGGAAATCCCCTGGAGGAGGAAATGGAAACCTACTCCAGCATTTTTGTGTGGAAAATTTCATGGACAGAGGAGCCTGGTGGACTACAGTCCTTGGGATCACAGAGAGTCAGACGTGACTGAAGTGACAGCACACAGGATCACACACACAACCTGCAAGTAGATAGTGCCAGATTTTGAACTCCCATCTTCTAAGAACAGGGCCTATACATCTTGACATTGTGCATCATTTCTTATATAGAAAATATTTTCAATACTTTTAGCATAGCAATAATTGTATGAGCACAGTGGCCTTGTGTTAGCACATTTACTAAGCATAAATATTACTCAGTATAACATAAATCATAATTATTGCAAATTTCCAGCTTGTGAAGATGGTCATTCATCTATACGCACTTATTTTATTAGGAATCCTTTTTCTGTATTAGAAAAAATTAAAACCAGCATGACATTCCAGATTTTCATTCTTTAGTATAAATTATATAATAATTTGGCTTAAGTGGCTGGACTCTAACTAGCTTGTATTTTGCATGGCAGCATGAGTAGTATCATGTGAAACCATAAAGAGAGTTATAACCTTTGATACTTGTGGATTAGAATAATGAAACTTCTGTCTCAATTCTTTTCCTATATATTTTATTTAGGAGCAAAATGTTGATCAGTAGCTTAACTTAATATCTCTGTGAGAACTTATGGTGGAGCAAAAAACAGACTATATGCTTCCTATCTAGATTAAGTAAATTATTCTTAATGCCAAATAAAGAAAAAATTTACCCATTATTATTGGTATGCACAAGACCTCCCCCCCCCCAACTTGGGTTGCAAAACTATTTCCAGCTAGAAATAAGTTATTTCTGCCTGTTTATAGCCCACTGATAATTATTTCCCGGTAGTTTTGTAGACTACTGTAAAAGAGAGAAATAAAAAAAGCAAAAAGCAAAGGAAAAAGGGAAAGATATACCCAATTGAATGCAGAGTTCCAGAGAATAACAAGGAGAGATTAAAAAAAAAAAAAAAAAAAGAAAGAAGGAAAAGCCTTCTTATGTGAACAGTGCAAAGAAATAGAGGAAAGTGTTAGAATGAAAAAGACTAGAGATCTCTTCAAGAAAATTGGAGATGCCAAGAGAACACTTCATGCAAGGATGGACACGAAAAAGACAGAAGGGCAAAGACCTAACAAAAGCAGAAGAGATTAAGAAGAGGTGGCAAGAATACAGAGAAGAGGGCTTCCTTGGTAGCTCAGTGGTAAAGAATCTGTCGGCCAATGCAGGAGACATGGGTGTGATGGAATTCCACCATCCTTTTGAAATAGCTGGGCTATTTCAAAAACTAAAAGATTATGCTGTTAAAGTGCTGCACTCAATATGCCAGCAAATTTGGAAAACTCAGCAGTGGCCACAGGACAGGAAAGTATCAGTTTTCATTCCAATCTCAAAGAAGAGCAATGCCAAAGAATGTTCCAACTACCATACATTTGCACTTACTAAACATGCTAGCAAGGTAATGCTCAAAATCCTTTAAGCTAGGCTTCAGCAGTACATGAACCAAGAACTTTCAGATGTACAAGATGGATTTAGAAAAGGCAGAGGAACCAGAAATCAAATCGCCAGCATATGCTGGAACATAGTAAAAGCAAGGGAATTAGAAAAAAAAATCTACTTCTGTGTTACTGACTACAGTAAAGCACTTTGTGTATATCACAACAAACTGTGGACAATTCTTAAAGAGATCGGCATATCAGACCACTTTGCCTGTCTCCTGAGAAACCTGTATGTAGGTCAAGAAGCAACTGTTAGAACTGGACAAACATGGAACAATAGACTGATTCAAAATTGGGAAAGGATTATGTTAAGGCTGTGTATTGTCAGCCTTCTTATTTAACTTATATGTGGAGTACATCATATGAAATACTAGGCTGGATAAATCCAAACCTGGAATCAAGATTGCCAGGAGAAATATCAATAGCCTCAGATATGCAAATGATACCACTCTGACAGCAGAAAGTGAAGAGAAACTAAAGAGCCCCTTGATGAGGGTGAAAGAGGAGTGTGAAAAAGCTGGCTTGAAACTCAAAGTTAAAAAACTTAAGGTCAGTTCATGGAAAATACAAGAGGAAAAGGTGGAAACAGTGGCAGATTTTATTTTCTTGGTCTCCAAAATCACTGCAGTCGGTGACTATAGCCACAAAATTAAAAGATGCTTGCTCCTTGGAAGGAAAGCTATGACAAAACTAGACAGCATATTAAAAAGCAGAGACATCACTTTACCAACAAAGGTCCATATAGTCAAAACTGTTTTTTCTAGGATGTGAGAGATGGACCATAAAGAAGGCTGCACACCAAAGAATTGATAGCTTCAAATTGTGGTACTGAAGAAGACTCTTGAGAGTCACTTGGATAATAAGGCAATCAAACCAATCAATGTGATAGGAAATCAACTCTGAATATTCACTGGGAGGACTGATGCTGAAGCTACAACACTTTGGCCACCTTATACAAAGAGCTGACTCACTGGAAAAGACCTTGATGGTGGGAAAGATTGAGGACATGAGGAGAAGGGAGTGACAGAGGATGAGGGGCTTGGATGGCATCATTGACACAATGGACCTGAGTTTGAGCAAATTCAGGGAGATTGTGAAAGACAGGGAAGGCTGGCTTGCTACAGTACATGGGGTTGCAAAGAGTTGGACATGACTTTGTGGCTGAGCAACAAATTTTGTAGACATGTCATATTTTCTCCTAAGTAATCAATAGAACCCCTAGGCAGCCTCGAGTATCTCTACACAGTGAAAATGACACTGAAAAATGTTTTGGTATCATAAGTTTGCTCAAGAATTTGCTAGATGATGAATATATGAACAAGAAGTTTAGTCAGTTATGACTGAGCGACTACCACTCACTCACTGATGTCAATCAATGCAACTCTTGGTGATTTGGTGTTCACATCACAAATTATACTAATTAGTACAAAAGCTAAGCCAGAGACAGAACAAGCCATGGAAACGGAACACTTATTTTGTCACTCTGAATAGTGATCTCAATTGTCTCTCCCCACTTACTTTTTAAATTTTTTTCTCTCTCTGTCTCACTATTGTTTCCATAAAATTTTCCAAGAATACTTGCAATTTCTAAAATATCTCAAATAACAAAGAAAAATATTACAGAACAAAATATATAAAGGGCTTAATAAATTATTATTGGATTAATATGTTATTATGCTGAACTAGAGTATGTTGTATTATAAATACTGCATACCTATATACCTCTTCCCCTAAATTTAAGAAAGGATATTTTTTTAAGCTCAGGACTCAAGACTTTGATATCCATACTGCCATTGTTATATAAGAGATGATAGAGTGAAACATGTTACAGAAATAAGTAAAAATAAAATCAAGGAAACAGAGAGTGGGGATAAAATTAACAGTGCTGTGGGTATGAAGTCAGTAAAACACATCATGGCAATTTTTTATAATCATCATTGCATTTAGCCTCTTTAGAATCAAGTTGGATGGGGCAATACAACATTATTTGTTCTGTAGAGGTAAATGCAAATGAAGTATAGTGCTTTTAGTAGAACCTAGACACAACCTTGAAGATCAGATGATTCATGAGATATTGATGAATCACAAATTTGCTACGTGGATTAAGGCCCTGACCTTGTGTTTTTGAAAGGGAGTCTGAAAGGTAAATCTCTTATTATGACATGAATTTTTAAAACCCTGTGCTCTACTTTTAATAACCTTTAGTAAAATAATAAAAATTAATCAAATATTTTCAAGATCCATCTGGTTTAGTACCCTTACAAAACAAAAAATGTCAGTTATCACTGTACAATTAGAGAAAAATAAACACAATATCTATCTATACACTATCACCATTTCTTTCAATACAGACTTTCAAAACATAGATTTTTAGCTACATTACTGTTACACTGCTTACCATGATCTTTGGATTTTGTTAAATAGATCTTTGTAGTAAAATATTTTTTTTTTCTAAAGTAATGAGGGAGCCTGTAGAGTTTGAATTCCATAGCTTAACTTTATATACCTGAACTAATTCTTATAGATAATCAGACTCAAACATACAGGGGCATTTTATGAATTTCTTATGTTTTGGGAATGCCCAATTAAACTTGCAAGATCAATTCTCTGAAGGGATACAAGGAAAGCTTGTGGAGGGAAAGGATAGGAGCTAGAGTGCGGATAGATTAACACAGACAATGAGCCTGAGCCCAGCTAGGATACTGTTAGAAACTGAATGGAAGGAAGATGTGTGGCAGTAGAATATCACCTGTGGAATAATAGAGATGAGTTCCTACATAAAACGTGTTGAGAATTTTTGATACCTATGCTTCTGAGACATGGGGAGAGGCTTTCTCAGAGAAGGGCTGAGGAGGACTGGCCTAGTGTCCCATGATACATTTTCAAAATAGAATTTGGCAAATACAGGCATCAGTGTCCAAGGGAATCTAATGTGGTGAAAAGGATGTGGTGTTGGGATTGTAAGAGATAGACATTACTTGAATGAGTACCCAGCATATTTACAGTGTTGTCCCTTCAACTGACAAGGGAGACAAACAGTGCAATTGATCTTCATATCCCTTCCTTGTCAGGGAACCTTTAACAGTAGGATTCCTGTTTGCTGTTTTCTGTCTCTCATAAATTCTCTGTTCCTTATCAGTTAATGGTAACAGAAACGAGTGGAGCAGCATGCTGCTCCCAGGACTGGGATCATAGGATGAAACACATGCATGGATTTCCTTCAGTAAAAATTCTCCTTAAGACAAAACTGCTTAGTCATGACCCTTGAGATATGTATTGTCTTCTGACCTTATGACTATTGTTAATTCCTGGTTCCCTTGATAACCGTTGCTGTACATTTGGTTTTCTGATCTTTATCATTGTGGAAAGAAATTCCTTGTACAACTGCCTATATATGCTCACAGAAAGATCATTAAAACACCCTTGCTCCACCAGAGACTTGGGTCCCTGTCTCTCTCTCTCTCTGTCTCTCTCTGTCTCTCCCCCGCTTCCTCCCTCCCTCCCCCTCCTGCTAATTCTCTGGAACTTGGAAATCTGCCAAGCTCATTCTCCTGCCTGGGCTTTCAAGACCTCTTTGAGAGGGCATCTTGTGCCTCCGTGAGTAGTACAAGCCCTGTCCTAGGGCTTTATTGTTTCTCTGCGTAACACAGGGGATATTAGCTTTTTTCTCTCTTTCACTCTCTCATCGTCAACTCCAGACCACCAGGTTCTGGTCCGTTAAAGGACCACAACACTTCCCTAGTGTATTTTATTTTATTTTATTTATTTATTTTAATTGGAGGCTAATTACTTTACAATATTGTAGTGATTTTTCCCATTGACATTAATCAGTCATGGGTTTACATGTGCTCCCCGTCCTGAACCCCCCTCCCACCTCCTTTCCCATGTATTTTAAAAACAACTGGAAATGGTCTGGTAAACCACAACTTGGTTCCTATAGAGTATTAGAGTGTAAGTCAGGTTGAATTGAGGCAGAATCCCAATCGTGTGGTCTGAACATGGAAGAATGTCTTTGTTCATTTCGGCTACTATAACAAAACATTGTAGGCTGGGTAATTTATAAGCAACAGAGATTTATTTCTCAAGTTCTTGGGAAGTCTAAAACTGCAGGGAGCCGGCCTGAATGTACAGGCCCCTTACGGCCCTAAGAGAGATCAAAAGGTCTCTCTTTGTCCTGCCACCCCTTCTTGTTAAAGTATAGACTGGCATTTGTCTCCTTCAGGGAAAAAACACACCGGTGACCTTTTTGCCTGTTTTTCTGGTGCTGATAAGCTCATCATGCCTGAAACCTGTTTTCCATCTAATGTTCTATTGATGAAGCCTGTTTTCTATCTAATGTTCTAATGATCTTAATCATGTTGGGCGCTAGGGTAATTAATGCTTTACTGATCTTGAGTGTGGGAATTTAAAACATCTGTAGCTCTGCACGTATGCAAACCCTCAATCTATTCTTAGTAACTCCTGTTAGCATATATATAGGTGTGGTATTCTTCAATAAAGTTGGCGGAGTCAGACGCAAGCGGACTCCGTCCCTCTCAACCCCATCTTTCTCTTTCTGAGTCTTCTTTCTGAGTCTTCTTTTTCCTAGGTACTCTGGTGATTGCGTTCTTGACCAGTTCGTTTGCCGGCAGGCTCCGGCATAGTGGCGCCCGAACAGGGACAGGAACGGATTCCAGCGTACAGCCACCCGAAGAAAAAAAGTTGTCCCGCGGGAAGTAGAAAGGTATATATGAGGTAAAAAAGTATCTACGAGTACAGGTATTGTGGATGATTACGGGTGGAGAGGGTATAGTTGAGAGTAAAACTCATGGGGCAAAATAATAGTAGACAGTTCTTTGCTTCTACTCTAAAAACTATGTTAAAAGCTAGAGGAGTTTCAGTGTCTAAACGGAAAAACTTATAATACCCAAATGTTTGAATACTCCCCAGAGGGTAGCGGAGCACATATATGATTCCCCAATAATCCCAGGTCCTAGAAAAAATAATGATGAGACTGTTGTTCCCGAGCAAGATTCTGATTCAGAACTTTACCCTGAAGACCGGGACGACTTAGATGAGCAGGCTTTTGAGTACAATAAAAAAAATTGGGATGCCTTTATAGTAACTAAACACAAAAATAAAGATAAAGGCTCCCCTTTTCCTGAACTTAAAGATATGTTAACATCCATATCTCAGAGCATAGAACAACTAGACTTGTTACCTTTGGACATGTTAATGGAGGAAAGAGCATTTAGAGATCTTAATCAACAGTTAAACTATCCTGAACAAGCCTACCCACAGATTAATGAAGCAGTGCTAAAAGCGTGGAAAAAACTCCCTGCCTCAAATAGAAAGACTGAAGATTTATCAAAAATTAGGCAAGGACCTGACGAACCTTATCAGGATTTCGTCGCTCGGTTACTTGATGCTGTGTCTAAAATTATTGGAGATGAAGAAGCTGGCAGTCTTGTAACTAAACAGATGGCATATGAAAACGCAAATGCTGCTTGCTAGGCTGCTTTGAGACCTTATAGAAGAAAGGGGGGTTTAACAGATTATATAAGAATTTGTGCTGATATTGGCCCTTCCTATCTTCAGGGATTATCTATGGCTGCTGCTATCCAGGGAAAAACTATCAAGGAAATTTTATATCAACAGATTAAGAACAAGGGTGGTGTGAAAAAGGGAGGGCCTCCCTGTAGTTGCTTTTCGTGTGGACAACTGGGACATCGTATGGCCCAATGTCCTAAGAAAAATAATTTAGATAGTACAAAGAATCCTGATGTATGTCCCAGATGCAAAAAAGGACGACATTGGGCCAGGGACTGTAGATCAAAAATGAATATAGAAGGCAAACCTCTTCCTCCACAGTCGGGAAACTGGGTGAGGGGCTGGCCCCAGGCCCCAAAACAATGTTATGGGGCACTTCAGACCGAGCCTCAGTCAAATCTAATCGACCCGGCATTAAAAGCCTTTTCCGAGCCACCCCAGGCAGCGCAGGATTGGACTTGTGTGCCACCACCCACACAGTATTAACACCTGATATGGGAATGCAAGCCATTCCAACTGGAGTTTTCGGGCCGTTACCAAAAGGAACTGTAGGACTAATTATTGGTAGAAGTAGTTGGACTATGAAAGGGTTGTCAGTGTCCCCAGGGGTGATTGATGCAGACTACACGGGGGAACTTAAAATTATGGCCCATGCACCTTCAAATATAATTAGCATTCCCACCAATCAACGAATAGCACAATTGGTTTTGCTACCTCTTCATTTAGAGGGGAAAACTGCTTCTAAACGAGAACGAAAGACTGATGGTTTTGGCTCTTCTGACGTAAATCTTGTTCTGTTTGTCCTCAGTTTCTTCCAGTCCCTCATCTAGGTGTCAATCCTCGTGGACTCTTACCTAATCACCTTTGGCAGATGGATGTCACTCATGTTCCTTCCTTTGGTCGCTTAAAATATGTTCATGTATCTATTGACACATTTTCAGGTTATATCGTGGCTTCCCTACAAACTGGCGAAGCTGCAAAACATTCCATTTCACATTGTCTGTATGCCTTCTCTATTTTAGGTACACCAAAAATTATAAAAACTGACAATGGCCCCGGTTACATTTCCTCTGCTTTTAAGACTTTTTGTTCCTCCTTTTCTATTACCTTAAAAACAGGAATTCCATATAATCCCCAGGGCCAAGGCATCGTCGAGCGCGCCAATCAGATCTTGAAATTGCAGCTACAAAAAATACAAAAGGGGGAGCTCTACCCTCTTTTACCTCGAAATTATCTTAATCATGCTTTATATATTTTAAATTTTTTAATTTTAGATAAAGAAGGACACTCAGCTGCCCAGAGATTTTGGGACCCTCAAATCTCTAGTAAGAAACCAATGGTATTATGGAAAGACCCATTAGACAATTCATGGCATGGTCCGGATCCAGTATTAATTTGGGGGAGGGGTTATGTATGTGTTTTTCCACAGGATGCCGAAACACCGCGCTGGCTCCCGGAAAGGCTGGTACGCCAGACGGAGAAGATCACTGAACCAGCAAGTGAGTCGGCTGTCTCTACAGCAGAGAAATGCATTCCCGACAGCTCAGCAGATGCATGAGTTCATCTTACAAGCAAGAAGGATGGCCGCTGACACTGCTGAACCCCGATCTGCTCTGGCCTATATTGTTCTTGCATTGGCATGTGCAGTAATTGGTCAAGCTTTCCCCCAGTGCTCCTGATTGATTTGAAGGAGATTATTGTCAAGTTTGGGACGAATATTTCTGGATGACCCCTGAAAAAAGACAGCTACTGACCCCTGCCGACATTTGCTGGGAGCAAAAGACTCATATACCAACATTTGAAGACGGAACACTCCCAGGAAACCTGATGAAACATATGGAACTCTTACCTACCTACAAATGTAAAATTGTGATAGATGTGACGTTTGAATACTAATAAGTCCTTTGTGTGGCCTAGGTTAGACTAGGAACAATAATCCTGGTATAAGATGAGTAGCTCCTAACAATACCCGATGGGTTTGTGGAAATAACCTTTGGCCACTGCATTTGTCAATGTATATCTGAGATGATATGTTTTCTCATTTACAGGCACAACGGGTTCCCCTGAGGGAGACATATTTGCCAATAGTTTAAAGAAAAGGGGGAGTTGCAGGGAGCCGGCCTGAATGTACAGGCCCCTTACGGCCCTAAGAGAGATCAAAAGGTCTCTCTTTGTCCTGCCACCCCTTCTTGTTAAAGTATAGACTGGCATTTGTCTCCTTCAGGGAAAAAACACACCGGTGACCTTTTTGCCTGTTTTTCTGGTGCTGATAAGCTCATCATGCCTGAAACCTGTTTTCCATCTAATGTTCTATTGATGAAGCCTGTTTTCTATCTAATGTTCTAATGATCTTAATCATGTTGGGCGCTAGGGTAATTAATGCTTTACTGATCTTGAGTGTGGGAATTTAAAACATCTGTAGCTCTGCACGTATGCAAACCCTCAATCTATTCTTAGTAACTCCTGTTAGCATATATATAGGTGTGGTATTCTTCAATAAAGTTGGCGGAGTCAGACGCAAGCGGACTCCGTCCCTCTCAACCCCATCTTTCTCTTTCTGAGTCTTCTTTCTGAGTCTTCTTTTTCCTAGGTACTCTGGTGATTGCGTTCTTGACCAGTTCGTTTGCCGGCAGGCTCCGGCATAAAACCAAAATTCTGGCAAACCCAGTGTCTGATTAGTTCTTTCACCCTGGTTCACCTTCTTCCTGTATCCTCACGTGGTGGAAGTGGGGAGAGATTTCTCTTAGTCCTGTTTCATAATGGTACTAGCCTCATGTTTGAGGACCAAGCCCTCATGACCTCGTAAAGGCCAGGCCTCCTAATAACATCACTTTTAGGGGTCAGGATTTCAAAATACAAATTTGGGTGTGTCAGCTTAAAGAAAAACATACAACACAAGAAATGTGAGTTTAAGTTTTATTCAGATAATTCATAAATTATTTGTTTATGCTGAGAACTATAGCCAGGGACAGCTGCTCAGTTAGCTTTGATGAAACACTTGTGAAGAGGTGAGAAAAAGCCAGTTTATATATGATTTTTGGCTAAGAAATATGTGCACTCAAGTATACACAGTGGTAAAAGATTACTGCAAATCACAAGGAATCAATTTAATGATTCAATTTAATGATTTTAGTGTGTTTCTACATATGAGAACATGTGAAAATCTGGAGTTATTAATATTCTTTCTCTGATATACATCAAACTATGTGAGGGGCATGATTATCCAAAGCACAGAGTGTCTCTTCCTGTTACTATCTTAATTTCCACTCAGTGTGCACTTTGGTCAGTGAATGTAGTGTGTTATGACTTAACCTTTACAAAACTGGTTGGTGAGCATGCTTTTTGTTCTTTGTTCACAGAGGGAGACATGAACATTCAGATTATAGTAAGCAAGATGTGAGTGTTTATGCCAGAGACACAAGAACCCACGTCTGTGGTAGCAAGGAAAATTTCACTATAAATTACTTTGGTTTTTCAGTTAAGTGAGAGGAGTTTCTGGGCTAGGTGATAACCAAAGAATCAACAGTACAATGAGGCTTCTCTTAGCCACTGCACAGCTGTGGTGCTGTTTTATGAAACAATGTTCATCAAACCCAAAGGAATGTCATTGAAAGCAAAAACCAAGTTTAGTCAATTAATAAGCCTAATAGAAAAGTGATCCATCCAGAAAGCAAGTGCTGTAGTATGAAAACAAAGAAGAATCCAAATGAGTGCCAATATAATTAAAGGTGGCAGAACTGGATAGTGAGTGTGCATATTTCCTCAGTTTATGAATACCCAATTTTTATTCAGCCACTATTATGTTTAGAGGTCAGAGGTACAGGACAATTAAAATTGTCAGGCTTCTATTATTTTGGATTTTTCATCAAGCTTGCTTGACATAGGCATCAGGATTCAAGCTGAGAAGAGTTGAACTATGTTCTTTGGAAATTGCTAAGAAACTAATAGGGCTTGCTTTCATTCCACTTAACATAGACTTCTCAACTCTCTGCATAAACACCCCCCAAAATAAAGTATAAGAAAATACTTTGGTTTGAATCTCATTTCAATTCTCTTACCATCTCATGCCTTACAAGAATTCATCACTTTAATAAGGGATGAATTATACAGAGCAGTAACTTCCTGTTAAATGTTAAATAAGTATTACATAGAAGAATATCAGTTTCAGACATAATCACTGAAAAAATATATAATCGGAGTTCTTCAGTGGTTCAATTAAGTAACCAGTCATGTTTGATTTCTTGAGGTCATAGCTGAGTGTGTTGTATTAACCAAGGAAAGATTCAGATAAAAGTAGGGTTGGATGTGGTGAATTGTTTCACTTATTTAAAATAACTAAAGACAATATAAAAATTATGTCAGCTAGATAGAGGGTAGGTTTTGAAAGTAGAAAGCAGAGAACACTTGACCATAGAGTTTTATTACAAAGGTGCTATCAAAAGGGAGATACATTGTCCCATATTCTATGGAACTATATGCATTTCTGAATAAGATACTCCTGTGGGCACTGGGATTAAGCACAGGTTTAAAAGAAAACTTTAAATCAAACTTCTAGTTTAGTGCTATAATATGGTTCACAGTAAAATATTCTATCCAAGTAAGGACTTGGTTGAGGCCATAATTTTTAATTTTACAACTGGTAAAACTGAGCGGAGTTAATTATTTTTAAAACCTCAGGAATTCAAACCTTTATCATCATCATGCAGATTGAAGTGCTTGAGGGAACTTGAAACTAGAATCTTCTGAGGAATACAAGATGAAGAGAATCATTTTGTTAAGTTGCAGCTTAAATTTCCAAGGTAACAACTAGTACTATGCATTTAATTATACTCTCTCCTAATTCAAATACTCTTAGGAAGTAAGTTTCACACTGCATGTAATTATGCATGTAAAGTACACCTTGGGAACATAGGGCTCATTCTCTGAACCAGACCATAATTGCTTATCTTCACTAGTTGTTTTTTTATTCAGGTCAATGGTTGGACATCCTCAGCTTGTTAGCATAAGATTTGTCACTCAATCAATATGTTCTCCAAAGAATTTATCGATTTATATGGTTTGAATCATGGAATTATACAGGCACTTTACTTCAGCTATTTTAGCATTGTCAAAATCATCTTCTCAGAATAGTTTGGCCAAAGAAAGCCAATGATTTTAAATTATTTTCCTTGAAATTTGAATGCTTTATTTCCACACTTGCTATTGAGGATCAGCAGTTGTTAATGTAGGTCCATGGGCCTATTACTGACCTGGGTTCTTGAATTCTTTAATCAATAGCAATTAGTATGAGGACAGAGAAGGAACTCAGGCAAGGCTTTATTGGGACTTGTGCTGCAGCAAGAGGCAGCAAAAGTAAGTAATAGGTTCCCTTGCTTGGTCCCTCATGGTGGTGAGGGGGGCCAGCTGGTTCCTTAAATGGGATGAGGGTGGGGCAAATCAGTAGGTTGGCCTGTATGGGTGACTTAGGTGATCTGTACGCCTTCTTGGTGGTGCTGTGTGCAGGGATCATGCATGGTATCCTGCTTTTGTTCCTTGCACCACAGAAGGGGTGGTTGGGTTTTGGCCTTTGTTTGCATCTTGTTGTTCATAATTTGTCCCAACTGCACACATGTGCAATTATTTTTAGTCCCTTATAGTTTCTTCATATTATGTTGCTGGAAGAGATGTTTGTCCATGTGCAAGGACTGTAGTAGAGTTTGCAGGCCCCAGCCTGTCTCAGACCTAAGAGATTACAGCAAGTATTTGTATTTGCATTCAACATTTTATGAATATATGAAACTGCTAGAGAAAAAGTCAAAATTTTCATGAGATATTCAGAGGACTGTGAACCAAAAATTGATAAGAACACCTTATTTACAGTGTGAAAATGACCAATTTTAATCTCAAGGATTTGCTTCTAACTGAAATTTAACAGTATTCAAAGTATGAGTGGGTTAACAAAATAAATATCGCTTAGGGTTTCATGCATTTAAAAGTTCTCAGTAATCCTGACCTAAGCATAATCCCCAAACAGGTGTCATTCCGAGAAGAGGAACATCAGGTGCCCATGACAGCCCTGATTTGTGCTCCCTCAGTTCAAGTGCCTAGTTTACTCCTTGGCATGGAAGCTCACCATCTCAGAATATTCTGAGTTTTACAGCTGCTATTTGACTTCCAAGTGGCAGCTATGGAGAGCTGTCACCCAATGGTATTAAGATGAATGTTACAACAATTTCTCTTGTGTCTTTCAAGCAATCTACACAATCTAATAGACAGGATAGCAGCAGACTGACCCCATCCTCAAAGGCCACTTGATAGGTCCGCCTGAGACAGCCTAAGAGGGTGTGATTATGCCTTTTCTTTCCAGCATACAGGTGTTTATTCATTGCTTTAAACCATAGTATATGGATCTGATGCTATTTCCAAGTGCTTCTTTACATCTGCCTAGTAATTAGGATCAGCTGAGATGCCCTCTCTTCTGCTCCTCCAATTTTAATTAGAGGTAAACAAAGGTGGATGTATTTCTGTGAGAGCTGTGCTTTCAGGAGAATCCTTGCTGTTTCAAACTGACAGAAAAGTGAGGCAGCATCTTTCAGTCTATTTTATTCCACTGAGTAGTCTTGATTTCTTTTCCACGTTCAGTGTTATAATGTGCCTGATTTGTATATTTTGAGCTTCATCTTATAAATGACCCTTTAATTTCTGCTTTAAAGGTAAATAGAGAAATCTTCATGGGCTTTAATGAATTTTGGGCATTAATTTGTTTCAGCATTAAAAATCAGGAGGTATGCTTATTTCCCATTTCTCAAAATGAATTTTACCAATAGAACTGATAGTGAGTGAATTGGGAGTCAGATATTATCCTTTTGTCCCATGAAGAAGAAGAAATAGAAAAGGGGGATAACATAATGGTCGCACTAAGAAAAAATGACTGGGCCCTTGGGGACATGAACTCTCTCTAATATCTTGTATGTTTATGGTTTACCACATAAAATCACAACAACTCAATGGGAATAAATTATTAGCCAATATTCTGATCAGTTTGCATATATCATATCAAACTATAAAATTAACTTTCATTCCTATAGTCCCAGTTCTCTTTTCTCGTCACATGATGCTTTATCAGTAAGGATTAGTGGCACCAATACATATGATATTGAGTTTATATTTTATAACTCAGAGACACCTCACTGATTTTTCTTGGATTATATTTACAAGTAGGAAAATACATGCATGTATTAGAGAGATGGTTAAAATGGGTTAAAATTGATTTGAACCTGGTACTGTAGGATTAACTCAGTTTCTTCTTAGCAGCCAAAAGGAAACTCTACCTGCTATTTTGGCTGTGCAGCAATCTATTTAGGTTACTCATTTTGAGATTCTTTTACTACCTTTTTTTTTTTTCCCGTGTGTTTGAGATGGAGTGTGAAGAGAGTCATATAAACAGACATAAACATATTCTGACCTGCTGTGATCTATGGACATTTACATTATACTTTGAGTCTTTTGTATTTTCAAAAATGACAATATATGAGTTTTCCTGAAAGTGGGACATGAGTTTGAGTAAACTCCAGGAGTTGGAAATGGACAGGGAGGCCTGGAGTGCTGCAGTCCATGGGGTCGCAAAGAGTCAGATGCGACTGAGTGACTGAACTGAACTGAACTGATGCAAAATTCTTCTATTTAATAGCCAACTGCTTTCTCTCCTATGATGTAACACACTTAAAAAGCATTGCAGAATTTAACATTTTAAACTAAACTCATTATATAAAAATACCAAAAAAATGTAACACAGATTGCTATAATTCTACCTTTTTTCTGTGTGTGTGTGTGTGTGTGTGTGTGTGTGTGTGTTTATGTGTTTGATTATAGAAGTGTGCTTCCCTTTTGGAACTGTTCTTCTGGACAATGCAATCTCTGAGGTCCTAAGCAGAATCCAGGAACACCGATGACTTTATATCACTCTTGGGCATACACATCAATGTACAGCATCCTATAAAATACATTGCATGTTATAAAAAGCCATAAAATGTCAATCTTCTTGTGAATTATAACCATTAAATACTTTTGTACCTAACTGCAAGAGTGAGTTTCTATAATTCCATTACATATTCTCTCATTAATAATTTCAGCATCTGCTGAATGGAGAACTGTGGATGGTAGTGGTTGATTAGGTAGCACAATTGCTTTAAAGCTGCAAAATCAGAGGTTAAATTACTTTCCAGTGAAAATATAATGAACTAGCAGCCAGCGACTATGTCAGTGGACATTTCTAAGTAACAATCTGGGTTGCCTTTTCCATTTATCTTGTTCATATTTGCATAACAGTAATCAATGAAAATTCATCTAAAAACAGAATGTTAACTTCCAATCAGTAAGACAGTCTTCTAGGAAAATATTCTAATATTTGTATAGGTAATCATGTGCAAAATCAGTATATGATTTTCAAACACATAAATGTTCTCTTTCTTGATTTAGCATTTGAACTGATAGAAAATCTCTACTTGAAAACCTTTCAAAATCTTTGTATTAGTATTACTGAATGTAAATAAAAAATTCAGCTAGATTTTCAGATGTGTGGCCATATGGTTTTTCAAAGATTTATCTGGTTATAATTGCATTGAATAGTATCATATAAAATGAAAACAAACAAGCAACCAAACAAAATCTTTCAAGTATCTCTAAATTTAAAATTCACCAGAAAATTAAGTTCTCTTATTTAGAACTCACACTTCACATGAAGCTTTCCTTTACCATATTTTGTCTTTTTAAAATCTGTTATCAACTATTTGTGTTTCTGCAATCAAATGTTACCAATATGAAAATTATAACAAGCATCATGGAAATTGTATTCAAATTAGTAAAATAATTTCTTTTATAGTTTTCTTTCTAGTCTGTGTAAGATCAATCTTTCCTCTGAAGAGGGGTTCAGCAATGCTAGATTTAGCAAGGATTTGAAAGCTTTCTTGGTATTGCCACACCTTTTATTTTATGCCTTACTTTGGAGATTATCTTCTTTTGCCTTTTCAAATTTAGTATTTTAGAGCTACTTCTCCAAATATCTTGTTAATCTTTTTATCTTAAGCATGATAAATTGATGTCTATGACAAAAATTAATGTTAACATCTTGCTAGCCATTTTTGTCGCATTATAACAAAAAAATCATAATGGTTTTAAAATGGCTTCTGTATTTATGACTGAAGTTTGCCATCTAGTGGGAATGCTGTATAGAACGGTGGAAAAGTGTTAGTTTTGTAAAACGGAGTTTTAAGGGGATATATCTAGTTTCAGGCTTCAGCAATACGTGAACCGTGGACTTCCAGATGTTCAAGCTGGCTTTATTATTAGTTTATTTATTTATTTTTTACTTTACAATATTGTAGTGGTTTTTGCCATACATTGATATGAATCAGCCATGGATTTACATGTGTTCCCCATCCTGAATCCCCCTCCCACCTCCCTCCCCATCCCATCCCTCTGGGTAAACCTAGTGCCCCAGCCCTGAGCACTTGTCTCATGCATCAAACCTGGATTGGCGATCTGTTTCACAATTGATGATATACATGTTTCAATGCTATTCTCTCAGATCATCCCACCTTCGCCTTCTCCCACAGAGTCCAAAAGTCTGTTCTATACATCTGCGACTCTTTTTCTGTCTTGCATATAGGGTTATTGTTACCATCTTTTTTAATTCCATATATATGCTTTAGTATACTGTATTGGTGTTTTTCTTTCTGGCTTACTTCACTCTGTTTAGAAAAGGCAGGGGAACCAGATATCAAATTGCCAACATCTGCTGGATCATCGAAAAAGTAAGAGAGTTCCAGGAAAACATCTATTTCTGCTTTATTGACTATGCCAAAGCCTTTGGCTGTGTGGATCACAATAAACTGTGGAAAATCCGGAAGGAGATGGGCATACCAGACCAAGTGACCTGCCTCTTGAGAAACCTGTATGCACGTCAGGAAGCAACCGTTAGAGCTGGACATGTAACAACAGACTGGTTCTGAATAGGAAAAGGAGTACAAGGCTGTATATTGTCACGTTGCTTATTTAAATTATACGCAAAGTATATCATGAGAAACGCTGTGCTGGAGGAAGCACAAGCTGGAATCAAGATTGCCGGGGGAAATAATAAACTCAGATATGCAGATGACACCACCGTTATGGCAGAAAGTGAAGAACTAAAGAACCTCTTGATGAAAGTGAAAGAGGAAATTGAAAATTTTGGCTTAAAGCTCAGCATTCAGAAAACTAAGATCATGGCATTGGGTCCCATCACTTTATGGCAAATAGATGGGGAAACAGTTCAGACTTTATTTTTCCGGGCTCCAAAATTACTGCAGATGGTGATTGCAGCCTTGAAATTAAAAGACGCTTACTGCTTGGAAAGAAAGTCATGACCAACCTAGACAGCATATTAAAAATCAGAGGCATTACTTTGTCAACGAAGGTTCATCCAATCAAGGCTATGGTTTTTCCAGCGGTCAAGTATGGATGTGAGTGTTGGACTATAAAGAAAGCTGAGTGCCAACGAAATGATGCTTTTGAACTGTGGTGTTGGAGAAGACTCTTGAGAGTCCCTTGGACTGCAAGGAGATCCAACCAGTCCATCCTAAAGGAGATCAGTCCTGGGTGTTCATTGGAAGGACTGATGTTGAAGCTGAAACTCCAATACTTTGGCCACCTGATGCAAAGAGCTGACTCATTTGAAAAGACCCTGATGCTGGGAAAGTTTGAAGGCAGGAGGAGAAGGGGACGACAGTGGATGAGATGGTTGGATGGCATCACCGAATCAATGGACTTGGGTTTGGGTAGACTCCTGGAGTTGGTGATGGACAGGGAGGCCTGGTCTGCTGCAATTCATGGGGTCGCAAAGAGTCCAATACGACTGAGTGACTGAACTGAACTGATCTAGTTTCACTGGTTTGACTGGGATTATCAGTCACTTTCAATAGCATTTCAATAATTGAATCAACTATCAGTCACACTGGTTACCTTGTGCTTGTGTAGAAACAGCCTGAATGAATGAATTATATATATTTAAAAAAAAACACACTTGAAAACAGTGAATTTTATTTAATTTGAAAACATTTTTTTCAAATGTGAAAGAGATTATATCTTGTCTACTTTATGAATTTGGTCAGCTTTCAGTGTAATTGCATATAGGAAAGTCCTTCTCACTGCCTTCTTCAACAGATAGATTTAATGAGAATATATGTAAGACACAATTTCTGTGTATGTACTACACAGTAAAAATCAACCAATTGAGGGGAAATGAAACTAGATTATGGTTCTTAATGGTATACCCTAAAGGTCAACCATTTCTTTTTTTTTTTCCACCACCCCTCGGCCATTTATTTATTTATTTCATTTATTTTATTAGTTGGACGCTAATTACTTTACAATATTGTAGTGGTTTTTGCCATACACTGACATGAATCAGCCATGGATTTACATGTGTGCCCCATCCTGATCCCCCCACCCACCTCCCTTCCCATCTCATCCCTTTGGATCTTCCCAGTTCACCAGCCCTGAGCACTTGTCTCATGCATCCAACCTGGGCTGGTGATCTGTTTCACACTTGATAATATACATGTTTCAATGCTATTCTCTCAGATCATCCCACCCTCGCCTTCTCCCACAGAGTCCAAAAGTCTATTCTGTATATCTGTGTCTCTTTTTCTGTCCTGCATATAGAGTAATCATTACCATCTTTCTAAATTCCATATATATGTGTTAGTATGCTGTAATGTTCTTTATCTTTCTGGCTTACTTCACTCTGTATAATGGGCTCCAGTTTCATCCATCTCATTAGAACTGATTCAAATGAATTCTTTTTAATGGCTGAGTAATATTCCATGGTGTATATGTACCACAGCTTCCTTATCCATTCATCTGCTGATGGGCATCTAGGTTGCTTCCATGTCCTGGCTATTATAAACAGTGCTGCGATGAACATTGGGGTGCATGTGTCTCTTTCAAATCTGGTTTCTTTTATTTCCAGTATTCTGGGAGGTGGGTCATAGAGGATCCTGCTGTGATTTATGTCAGAGAGTGTCTTGCCTATGTTCTCCCCTAGGAGTTTTATGGTTTCTGGTCTTACATTTAGATCTTTAATCCATTTTGAGTTTATTTTTGTGTATGATGTTAGAAAGTGTTCTAGTTTCATTCTTTTACAAGTGGTTGACCAGTTTTCCCAGCACTACTTGTTAAAGAGGTTGTCTTTTTTCCATTGTGTATCCTTGTCTCCTTTGTCAAAGGTAATGTGTCCATAGGTACCTGGGTTTATCTCTGGGCTTTCTATTTCGTTCCATTGATCTATATTTCTGTCTTTGTGCCAGTACCATACTGTCTTGATGACTGTGGCTTTGTAGTAGAGCCTGAAGTCAGACAGGTTAATTCCTCCAGTTCCATTCTTCTTTCTCAAGATTGCTTTGGCTATTCGAGGTTTTTTGTATTTCCATACGAATTGTGAAATTATTTGTTCTAGTTCTCTCAAAAATACCATTGGTAGCTTGATAGGGTTTGCATTAAATCTATAGATTACTTTGGGTAGAATAGCCATTTTGACAATATTGATTCTTCCAATCCATGAACACGGTATGTTTCTCCATCTGTTTGTGTCCTCTTTGATTTCTTTCATCAGTGTTTTATAGTTTTCTATGTATAGGTCTTTTGTTTCTTTAGGTAGATATACTCCTAAGTATTTTATTCTTTTTTTGCAATGGTGAATGGTATTGTTTCCTTAATTTCTCTTTCTGTTTTTTCATTGTTAGTGTATAGGAATGCAAGGGATTTTTGTGTGTTAATTTTATATCCTGCAACTTTACTATATTCATTGATTAGCTGTAGTAATTTTCTGGTAGAGTCTTTGGGGTTTTCTATGTAGAGGATCATGTCGTCTGCAAACAGTGAGAGATTTATTTCTTCTTTTCCTAACTGGATTCCCTTTATTTTTTTTTTTTTTCTGCTCTGATTGCTGTGGCCAGCACTTCCAAAACTATGTTGAATAGTAGTGGTGAGAGTGGAAACCCTTGTCTTGTTCCTGACTTTAGGGAAATGCTTTCAATTTTTCACCATTGAGGATAATGCTTGCTGTGGGTTTGTCATATATAGCTTTTATTATGTTGAGTTATGTTCCTTCTATTCCTGCTTTCTGGAGAGTTTTTTTATCATAAATGGATGTTGAATTTTGTCAAAGGCTTTTTCTGCATCTATTGAGATAATCGTATGGTTTTTATCTTTCAATTTGTTAATGTGGTGTATTACATTGATTGATTTTTGGATATTAAAGAATTCTTGCATTCCTGCGATAAAGCCCACAAACTCATTTTATGAGGCCACCACCACCCTAATACCAAAACCAGACAAAGATGCCAAAGAAAACAAACAAACAAACTACAGGCCAATATCACTGATGAATATAGACGCAAAAATCCTTAACAAAATTCTAGCACACAGAATCCAACAACATATTAAACAGGTCATGCATCAAGCCATTTCTTTTTAAGCAATTGTGGTTTTTAAAAATGATTATTATATAAACCAGTCTATTCTATCATATCTTGTGATGATTTTCCTCAGGTTAATTGATTAAATGCAATGTGTTCTTTAAGAAAGGTGAAGTTGTCTTGTTTCTAGGGCTCTAACTCCTGTTCTGCCTTAGAACTTTGAATAATAGCCCTGCAATTCTTATCTTTAGGGACCATTTAAGATATACCATTAATTGCGAGTTTACAGTACCTCTTGGGGTCTATGATTGAAGAAGCAAAATCAGGTAGATGACAGGAGTGGGGATCTGGCTATAATAATAATCTGAGCACAGTGGTATTAAGGAGAAGAGATAAATTTACAGGCAATTCTATGGATGTCTCAAGAAAACGTGGCAAAGGAGAAGAGATATGGAGGGGAAAACTAGCTCTTCATTCAATAACAAAAGCAGAGGCAAGACGGTATGCCCACTTATTACTCAATTATAAACTAGGGAGTGGAGTTGAGTTGAAAACTAGGCATTGAGTCTTTATCTATAATGCAAATATTATTGGCATCATTTTAGATAGAAAGATCAGAGTACCTTTTTTAAAGACTTTAATCTTTTGAGCAGTTTAAATTTCGCAGCAAAATTGAGGGGAAGATACAGAGAGTTCTAATATAGCTCCTGCTCCACCCCCATCCCCCCACCCCCACCCCATGCATAGTCTCCTCCATTAGCAACATCTCCCACCAGAATGGTACATTCATAACAGTTGATGAGTCTATATTAACACATTTTAACACACAAAATCCATAGTTTCCAATATGGTTTACTAGATGTTGTACATTCTATGGGTTTGGACAAATGTATAATGGCATATTTTCATTATTATGATAATATATAGAGCATTTGTACTGCTCTAAAACCCCTCTTTGCTCTGCCTATACATCTTCCCATCTGGAAACCATGGATCTTTCTACTTTCTCCACAGTTTTGCCTTTTCAAGAATGTCCTGTGATTGGAATATGTAGCCTTTTCACATTTGCTTACTTCATTTAGTAGTGTAGTTCATTGCATATCTTTTCATGGTTTGAAAGCTCCTTTTTAGCATTAAATAATGTTTCATTGTCTGGATGTGCCACAGTTTGTTTATCCATTCACCTGCTGATGTACATCTTAGATGATTCTGTGTTTTGCCAATTAAACATTCACATGTAGATTTTTGTTTACATAAGTTTTCAAACCCTTCAGATAAATACCAAGTAGTATGATGACTGGATTGAATAGTAAGATTATGTTTAACTTTGTAAGTAACCTCCAAACTGTCTTCCAAAGTGATTGCATCATTATACATTGCCACCAGTAATTAATTGCATAGTGAATGTACAATATGCATTCCTATCATCTATTCCTGTTGCTCCACATCTTTACTAGCACTTGTTATTTCACAGTTCAGGTTTTGGCCATTCTGAAAAGTGTATAGTGGTAGCTCATTGTTATTTTGTTTTACAATTTCTTGATGACATGTGGAGAATTTTTTCATATGATTATCCTCAATCTTTATATCTTCTTTGGTGAGGTGTCTGTTAAGGTCTTTGACCCGTATTTAAATTTGGATGTTTGTGTTCTTATTACTGAGTATTAATAGTCCTTTTTAATATTTTGGATAGCAGCTCCTTATCAGATGTATCTTTTGTAAATATTTTCTTCCAATCTGGGTATTGTCTTCTAATTCTTTTGATATTATTTATTGCAGACCAGAAGTTTTAAATTTTAATAAAGTCCAACTTAACCATTATTTCTTTCATGGATTGTGTCTTTGGTGTGTGTGTACATGGTAAATTGCTTCAGTTGTGTCTGACTCTTTGCAGCACAGTGGAATGTAGCCTGCCAGACTCCTCTGTATGTGGGATTCTCCAGGCAAGAATACTGAAGTGGGTTGTCATTCCCTTCTCCAGGGGATCTTCCTGACTCAGGGATTGAGCCCATGTCTCTTACATTGCCCATGTCTCCTGCATTGGCAGGAAGGTTGTTTACCACTAGTGCAACCTGGGAAGCATGTGTCTTTGGTATTATATCTGAAATGTCATGGCCATCATCTAGGTTTTCTCCTATGTTATTTTCTAAAGTTTTATACTTTTGCATTTTAATTATAGGTCTATAATTCATTTGAGTTAACATATGTGAAAGGGAAAGATTTATATTTAGATTCATTCTTTTGCATGTGTATGTCTAGTTCTTTCAGCAACAATTATGAAAAGACTGTCTTGTCTCCACTGTATTGCCTTTGGTCAAAGATTAGTTGCCTATATTTATGTGGCTTTATTTGTAGGCTATCCATTTGTTTCCATTTATCTACTTGTCTATTCTTTCACCAATGTAACATTATGTTGATCACTGCATCTTTATAGTGAAATCAAGTGGGGTCAGTCCTTTAACTTTTTCTTCTCCTTCATTTGTTGGACATTCTTTCTTTTGCCTCTCCATAAACATTTTAGAATCACTTTGTCCATACTTACTAAGCGACTTCCTGGGATTTCAAATCAGATTGCAAGTTGGGAAGGGCTGATATTTTGATATAACGCTGAGTATTCTTATTCATGTACATAGAATGTCTTTCCATTGATTTAGTTCTTATTTGACTCTATTCATCTGAGTATGATAGTGTTCTTCTTATATACTATGTACATTAAAAATGTTTATACTTAAGTATTTTATTTTGGGGGTACTAATATAAATCATATTCTACTTTTAATTGCAAATTCTGCTAGTTAACTGATAGTATATAAGAAAGTGATTAATTCTCAAAGTGAAAAACTAAAAGCATTTCCTCTAAGATCAGGAAGAAGACAAAGGTGTCCACTCTTGCCACTATTATTCAACATAGCTTTGGAAGTTTTTGACACAACAATCAGAGAAGAAAAAGAAATAAAAGGAATCCAGACTGAAAAAATAAGTAAAACTCTCACTGTTTGCAGATTGCATGATTCTATACATAGAAAACCCTAAAGATGCCACCAGAAAATTGCTAGAGCTAATCAGTGAATATAGTAAAGGTGAAGGATATAAAATTAATACACAGAAATAACTTTCATTCCTATACACTAACAATAAAAAATTATAATGAGAAATTAAGGAAACAATCCCATTCACCATTGCAACATAAAGAACAGAATATATAGGAATAAATCTACCTAAAGAGACAAAAAGACCTATATGCAGAAAACTATAAGACACTGATGAAAGAAATCAAAGAGAACACAAACATATGGAGAGGTATACCATGTACATGGATTGGAAGAATCAATGTTGTGAAAATGACTATACTACGCAAAACAATCTATAGATTCAATGCAATCCCTATCAAGCTATCAATGGTATCATTGACAGAACTAGAACAAAAATTTTCAAAATTTGTGTGGAAACACAAAAGACCTCGAATAGCCAAAGCAATCTTGAGAAAGAAAAAATGGAGCTGGAGGAATCAAACTCTGACTTAATTATTTATTAAAGCTATAGTCATTAAGACAGTATGGTACTGGCATAAAAACTAAAATATAGACCAATAGAACAAGATAGAAAGCCCACAGATAAACCCACACAACTATGGGCACTTTATCTTTGGCAAAAGAGGCAAGAATATCCGATGGAGAAAAGACAGCCTCTTCAATAAGTGGTTCTGGGAAAACTGGACAGCTATGTGTAAAAGAATTAAACTAGAACACCTAACACCACACACCAAAATAAAGTTAAAATTAATTAAAGACTTAAATGTAAGGCCAAAAACTATAAAGCTTCTAGAGGAAAACATAGGTAGTACACTCTGACATAAATCACAACAAGAGCCTCTATGGCATACCTCTTAGAAAAATGGAAATAAAAATAAACAAGTGGGACCTAATTAAATTTAAAAGTTTGTGCACAACAAAGGAAACCATAAACAAGGTGAAAAGACAGCCCTCAGAATGGGAGAATATAATCGCAAAAGGAACAACTGGCAAAGGATTAACCTCCAAAATGTACAAGCAGCTTATGCAGCTCAATGCCAGAAAAACAAACAACCCAATAAAAAAGTGGGTAGAAGACCTAAATAGGCATTTCTCCAAAGAAGACATACAGATGGCTAATAAACACATTAAAAGATGTTTAACATTGCTCATTATTAGAGACATACAAATCAAAACTGCAAAGAGGTATCACCTCACACCAGTCAGAATGGCCATCATCAAAAAATCTACAAACAGTAAATACTGGAGAGGGTGTGGAGAAAAGGAAACCCTCTTGGACTGTTGGTGGAATTGTAAATTGATACAGCCACTATGGAGAACAGTATGGAGATTCCTTTAAAAAACTAAGAATAAAACTACCATATGACCCAACAATGCCATTACTGGGCATATATTCTAAGGAAACCATAATTGAGAAGAACACATCTTCATTGCAGCAGTATTTACCATAGATAGAACGTGGAAGTAACCTTATGCCCATTGAGAGATGAATGGATAAAGAAGTGTGGTACATATAAAGAATGGAATATTACTCAGCCATAAAAAAACACATTTGAGTCAGTTCTAATATGATAGATGAACCTAGAGCCTATTATACAAAGTAAGTCAGAAAGAGAAAAACAAATATCATATATTAATGTATATATATGGAATCTAGAAAGATGGTACTATTTTCAAGGTGGCAGTGGAGATACAGACATAGAGAACAGGCTTGTGGACACAGCGGGGGATGGAAAGGGAGGTTTGAATTGAGAGAGTAACATTGAAACATATGTAATTATGTTTCATAAATTATGCTATATTTACCACATGTAAAATAGATGGTCTGTGGGAATTTGCTGTATGATGCAAGAAGTTCAAACCCAGTGCTCTGTGACAATCTAGAGGGATGAGATGGAATGGGATGTGGGAGGGAGGTCCAAGAGGCAGGGGAGGGGACATATGTCCTATGGCTGACTCATGTTGATGTATGGCAGAAACGAACACAATACAGTTCAGTTCAGTTCAGCCACTCAGCCGTGTCTGACTCTTTGGGACTCCATGGACTGCAGCATGCCAGGCTTCCTTGTTCATCCCCAACTCCTGAAGTTTGTTCAAACTCGTGTCCATCGAGTTGGTGATTCCATCCAACCATCTCATCTTCTGTTGTCCCCTTCTCTTCCCGCCTTCAATCTTTCCCAGCATCAGAGTCTTTTCCAACAAGTCAGCTTTTTGCATCAGGTGGCCAAAGTATTGGAGTTTCAGCTTCAGCATCAGTACTTCCAATGCATATTCAGGACTGATCTCCTTTAGGATGGACTGGTTGGATCTCCTTTCAGTTCAGTGGACTCTCAACAGTCTTCTTCAACACCACAGCTCAAAAGCATCAATTCTTCGGCGCTCAGCTTTCTTTATAGTCCAAATCTGACATCCATAGATGACTACTGGAAAAACCATAGCTTTGACTAGGTGGACCTTTGTTGGCAAAGTAATGTCTCTGCTTTTTAATCTGCTGTCTAGGTTGGTCATAGCTTTTCTTTCAAGGAGCAAGTGGAATGGGTTGCCATGCCCTTCTCCAGGGGATCTTCCAAACCCAGGGATCGAACCCAGGTCTCCACATTGCAGGCATATTCTTTACCATATGAGGCACAAGGAAGCCCATGAATACTGGAGTGGGTAGCTTATCCCTTTTCCAGCGGATATTACTGACCTAGGAATCAAACTGAGGTCTCCTGCATTGCTGGTGGATTCTTTACCAACTAAGCTACCAGAGTAGTCATTCTCTTCTCCATGATGCAAGGTTGCAGAATAGAAGTTTGATATACAAAAGTCAATGACTTTCTTTTCTTTTTTTTTAAATAAATGTATTTATTTTTAGTTGGAGGATGATTGCTTTACAATATTGTAAAGATCTGCTGGAGAAGGGATAGGCTATCCACTCCTGAATTCATGGGCTTCTTTGTGACTCAGACGGTAAAGTATACGCCTGCAATGCAGAGACCTGGGTTTGATCCCTATGTTGGGAAGATCCCTTGGAGGAGGGCATGGGAACCCACTCCAATATTTTTGCTTGGAGAATTCCCATGAACAGAGGAACCTGGCGGACTGTAGTCTGTGGGGTCGCAAGAGTCAGATATGACTTAGCAACTAAAACACCACCACCCTTTCAATGTCCATAATACCATCTCCTCTTTTATTTCTGATACTAGTAATTTGTGTTCTCTCTCTTTTTATTATTATCCTGAATAGAGATGTAGCAATTAATCGCAGATAACCAGCTTTTGGTTTCATTGATTTCTCTATTGAATTCCTATTTTGTTTTCATTGATTTCTAATACAATACTTACTTATTTTCTTCTGCTTAACTTGAATTTATTTGCTCTTCTTTGTCTAATTTCCTAAAATGCAAAATTAGATTATTGATTTTAGATGTTTCTTCTTTTCTAATATATGCATTAAATGCTATTATTTTCCTGCTAAGTACTGTTTTTTACTACATCTCACACATTTGATAAATTGTGTTTTAATTTTCATTCAGTTAAAAATATTTTTAAATTTTTCTTGAGATTTCTTCTTTGCTCCATGTGCTATTTAGAAGGATATTATTTAATCCCTGTATGCATTTGGCAATTTTCCAGTTATCTTTATGTTATTAATTTCTAGTTTAATTCCATCGTAGTCTGAGGACAGACTTTGTATGATTTCTATCATATTAAAATTTCTGAATTTGTTTTGTGACCCGAAATGCAATCTATCTTGGTGAATGTTACATGTGGAATTGAAAAGAATGTGTATTCATGTATTCTGGTCTTGTTGGATAAAGTAGTATATAGGTAGAGATTACATCCAGTGATTCATGTTGTTGAATTCAGCTATACCCCTACTGATTCTCCTCCTGCTTGATCTGTCCATTTCTATAAAGCAGTCTCTTTATATCTTATATAAAGATATCTTATATATGTTATAGTTGATATCTCCAATTATAAGAGTGGAGTCATATATTATGTTTGAAATGCTATTACTTTTTGCCTCATGTAATTTGATATGCTATTGTTAGGTGTGTATAAATGAAAGATTATTATATCTTCCTGTAGAAGTGACCCCTTTATTCTCATTCAATACCTTTATGTCTCATTGATAATTTTCCTAGCTTTGTGTATGCTTGGTCTGAAATTGATATGCCTACTTCCACTTAATTTTGATAAATGTTACCATGGTATATTTTTGCCCTCTATTTACTTTGATCTAAGTGTGCCTTTATATTTAAAGTGGATTTCCTGTAGACAACCTATAGTTGGGTCTTGCTTTTTTGTCTATCTACCTTGACAATTGCTGCTTTTTAATTGTCACAGTTAGACCATTAATGTTTACAGTAACCATTGAAATTGTTGCTATAATTATTGCTTTATTTGTTGCCCCTCTTCTTTCCTCCTGTGTTCATCTCTATTCTTTTTTCAGTTTTAATTGCATATTTTGTGATTCCCATTTCTCTCCTTTCTGAGCATATCAGTTATATTTATTTTTTAGTGGTTTTCCTAGAGTTTGCAATATATATTAAATATATAGTTACAGCTAATGCCAGTCTACTTTCAAATAATCTTATACCATTCCATGGTAGCACAAGTACCTTATAATAACAATATTTCCTAATTCCTTCTTCCTGTCCCTTGTATTAATGCTATCATTTATTCCACTTACAGTTAAGTGTACATAACCATATACAATCATGCATAATTGAATCCATTGTTGGCATTATTACCTTGAACAAATGTTATCTCTTAGGTTAGTTAAAATAAGAAAAATGAATGTTTTTATTTTACCTTAACTTATTCCTTCTTTGATGCTCTTCCTTACTTTATATAGATCAATTTCTGACCTATAATTTCCATCTCTCTAAAGAACTTCTTTTAACATTTTCTTTAAAAGCATGTCTACTGGCAAAAAAATGCTTAATTTTTTTGTTTGTCTAAGAAAGTCTTTATTTCTCTTTCATCCTTGGAGGATAATTTCACAGACTACAGACTTCGAGGTTGGTGCTTTTTCTTTCCTTTTAAATATTTCATTCAACTACCTTCATTCAGCAAACTCAGTGTTTGTTCTCTTTGCTTTTCAGTTTTGGAGGTTTCTATTGGGGCATTCTCAAGCTCAGAAAGTCTTTTCTCAATTATGTCAAGTCTGTTAATTAGCATATCAAAGGCATTCTTCATTTACATTACAGTGCTTTTTGTCTCTAGAATTTTTTTTTTTTTTGGTTCTTTCTTAGGATTTCCATATTCCAGCTAATATTGCCTATCTGTTCTTGCATTCTACTTTATCTGTTAGAGCTCCTAGCATATTAATAATAGTTGCTTTAAATTCCCTGACAGATAGTTCCAGTATCCTGATATGTCTGGTCATGATTCTTGCTATATTCCTTCAAATTGTGTGTGTGTGTGTGTGTTTTGTCTTTTGGTAGGCTTTGTAATTTTTTTCTTGATAGCAGTACATAATACACTGGTAAAAGGAACTGCCATAAATGTACCTCACTAATGTATTAATGTGTGTCAGTAGGGAAGATAAAACATCTTGTAGCCCTATGATTAGGTCTCAGTCAACAAAGCCTACCAAAAGACAAAACACACACACACAATTTGAAGGAATATAGCAAGAATCATTACCAGACATATCTTAACAGCAAGTAGGACATTAACATGAACAAAGTGAACTGGAGGTAGATAGTTCCCTTTGGCCAAATGTAAGGATAGAGGTAACAAGAACTGAATGTTTCCCTTTCCCCACTTAGTCTCTGACAACACCCCAGCTGTTTAGAGTCTGCTGCTGCTGCTGCTAAGTCGCTTCAGTCGTGTTCAACTCTGTGCGACCCCATAGAAGGCAGCCCACTAGGCTCCCCCGTTTCTGGGCTTCTCCAGGCAAGAACACTGGAGTGGGTTGCCATTTCCTTCTCCAATGAATGAAAGTGAAAAGTGAAGTCGTTCAGTCGTGTCCGACTCTCAGTGACCCCATGGACTGAAGCCTACCAGGCTCCTCCATCCATGGGATTCTCCAGGCAAGAGTACTGTAGTAGGTTGCCATTGCCTTTTCCATTAAGGTCTGATTAGATATTTACTATCTTTTTTTGTTAATAAGAATAGAGTATTCTGGTATATTTCAAAGTGATTCTCTTTCCCTTCCTCTTCCAGAAGCAAAGGGAGATTTTTATCCAATATTTAGTGTAAAGACCTGGTCAAACGTACAGAGGTAAACATGATATTATAGGTGACCTCTTACGACTGAACTGCCTTAGAAATTTTACCTCTATGAATTGTGAACACTGAGCCTCCAGAGATTCATCAATTACACCTAAGGTTTTCCTACCAAGCATGGGTTCTTGTGGTGGTTTCCACTACTAAGTCTGCTCTGGTACATGGTGACTCCCTGTATTTGCTTTAGGTCTCTCTGATATTGACGGTACTGGTTTGCCTGATATCCTCCTTTGTCTTAGGGTCCAAAAATAATTGCTGGATTTATTAGTCCATTAAGCTTTTTACTTGTTGTTAGGATGAAGTGATGACTTCTAATCTTCTCATGTGCGGAACGGGAAACTGGGCCAGTGTACTCTTAACAACCATTGTCTTTTCCATGAAAAGATAAGCTCTCATTTCATTCTTCCAAATCCCATATATTTACTTCTAAACTGTAAGCATTTTTTGTGAAAATGCATGTGTATGTGCACACATACATTTCTTACTGCCTTTGAGCAATAATGTCCCCTTCTGATCACTTCCCCATGTCCATATGAGAATGTTTCTCTTGACTTTCATTCAGTATTCCCAAGGAAACACCACAGCCAAAGGGAAAAAAACACAAAAACAAAGGATTAAAAAGACATTTAGGTATTTTATGTTAGTCAAATAGAATAATATTTGTACTCTCAACCATAGTCAAAGTTATTTAAATAAAATTAGAAGCTTTAATTCTGGACTACTACTGATGTTGAATTATTGGATGTAATTGTTCCTGGGAAGCAATTCTTTGAAGGCTCAAACTGAAAGATACATGAAAAATTCGGGTATTTCTAATTGATTGATCCCTAAGTACATACCATTTTGAAGTGTGCTTTTCCCAGCACATAGGCTATAATATAGGTATTGGATATTATTACTCAGAATGGGAATATATGATTAGAAAGTTGTATTATTTGTTTAAAGATATTTATCATTCTTGCCAAGGATGGATAGATAGACGATAGTTAGAATGCATCATAAAATGACATGTTAATACTGTATACAAAGTATCTCTGCCTTATACAAACACACACACACACACATACATGATTGTGCATGCTCTCACATACTAAATGTTCTTTTATTATAAGACAGGTAGTTAATCCTATAAGAAGAGAAGAGAAGAAATGGTTCAATCATTTTTAATTATTTTTCCCTTTGCATATTATTAGGTTGCTAATAGTTGCCTCTCTAAATTTTTCATTAAAATTTGGTTACAAAACCAAGATCCTTTTCTGAAAAATCTAGTCATTCAATGAATTCAAAAGCAATCACTGTTAAATTATATCTAGCGGTGTTAGTAACCATCTGGCTAATCAAACTGGGTCCTCATCACAACACTTTTTTCTGAATGAATGAATGGTTTCTCTCCTATATGAAGTATCTGGACTTGTTGTTCCCTTCAAGGTGTGGAATCTGATAATAAACTATTAAGGTCAAAAAGATCTGGCCTGAAATATGGTGTTCTGATTCATTAGCTGTGTGATATCAGATAAGCCACAAACCTCTCTGAGATGTTTTATAAGCTGTGAAATACATTAACTTATAAGATTGTTATGAGTATAGAGTAAGATAAGTATGTGGAAGTAGTTTGTATGTAAAGTGCTCTACAAATATGAAGTATTTTCCTCTGTTAAATTGAGACATGGAATTTGTCTCTAGATTTATATGTTTTTGAAATCTTATAAAATTTGAGCATTTTTTCAATTTTTGTTTATTGCTGTTAACTCGTTTGTTTAACTGAGGACCATCACACATTATTTCTCAGCTGCCTCATTCTTTCAGTATATGAATTTAGATTTCTATATTCTAGAAGAAAGCTATTATACATAATTAAAAGGTATGGATCTTATTTAAAAGATTCTGTGAAAATTCTACTATTATTTCTGTCATTCCTTCCTACTTTGCAGACTCAGAAACATCTACTGAAACTTAGCTAGGATTATATAGCTATGATTTAACATAATTTGTTTTTCCTTTGAACTTTATAAAATGATGCTAAGTGAGGTCAGTTATGTTTTAAAAGAAATAGGTATGTTTTAAAAGAATAAATTATCAATTCATTTCCCAGTTGGTGGTAAGACTATGGTGATTATAGAAAATGGCACAAAAACTAAGAGTTTGTATTATGTAGAACATCAGTATTAATATATTAATAGAGACACATTGGACATAAAACTCCTTCACGATTATTTATTAAGTCATTCAGTATTTATGGAAGTAGAGAATTGCTATCAGACTTATTTTCAAATCACATCCTGGAATCAAGACTGCCAGGAGAAATATCAACAACCTCAGATATACAGATTATACTGTTTTAATGGCAGAAAGTGAAGAGGAACTAAAGAACCTCTTGATGAAAGTGAAACAGGAGAGTGAAAAAGCTGACTTAAAACTCAAAATTCAAAAAATGAAGATCATGGCATCTGGTCCAATCACTTCATGGCAAATAGATGGGGAAAAAGTGGAAACAGTGCCAAATTTTATTTTCTTGGGCTCCAAAATCACTGTGGGGGGTGACTGCAGCCATTAAGTTAAAAGACACTTGCTCCTTGGAAGAAAAGCTATGGCAAACTTAGACAGCATATTAAAAATCAATGATATCACTTTCCAACAAAGGTCCATCTAGTCAAAGCTATGGTTTTTCCAGTAGTTATGTTTGGATGTGAAAGTTGGACCATCAAGAGGCTGAGTGCCAAAGAATTGAGGCTTTCAATCTGTGGTGCTGGAAAAGGCTGAGAGTCTCTTGGACAACAGGGTGATCAAACCAGTCAATCCTAAAGGAAATCAACCTTGAATATTCATTGGAAGGGCTGATGTTGAAGCTGAAGCTTCAATACTTTGGCCAGCTGATGTGAAGAGCCGACTCATTGAAAAAGATCCTCATGTTGGGAAAGATTGAAGGCAAAAGGAAAAGGGATAGACATAGGATGAGGTGGTTGGATGGCATCACTGACTCAATGGACATAAGCATGAGCAAACTCCGGGAGATAGTGAAGGACAGGTAAGCCTGGAATGCTGCAGTTCATGAGGTCACAGAGTCAGACATGACTTAGCAACTGAAAAATAACAACAACAGCTTGTATTACAAATAAAGTCCAAAGCAGTGTTAATGACAGAAATCTAAATTTTTTTCTTTCTGCTCTCCCCCACCAGCTATATTTTCTACATTTTTTCCATTTAGTGAAAAAAGAATTCTGAATGTTTCAGATGACAAAAACCAAATCTAGTATCAGTGACTAAAGCGCTTGTTGTAGAAGATCTGACCTAAGTGTAATAAGTATTTTTTTAGTAGAAAATTGAGCTCACTATTACTGATTTTGGAATGTACATAAAGTGAGTCCTGTGTTAGCTAGGTTTTGAGGCACAGCCTTTTTTTAATTAATTCCAAAGTAAGATATTAACTAAAGAGAAATTGAAGAAAGTGTCAGTGTTTTATGTTAGAGATGGTCTCTCAATAAGCATTTTCTTCCTGTACTAGGCAATGTTGGGTGATTTTAGATGGAAAATCTTCCCTACACATTGCAGAACTAATGTTGTTCCTCAACGTTTCTCCTCATCTCTTTCTTGTGAACTATATCATAATAGTATGAATCAGACACACATGTACAGTTTAAGAATAATGAAAAACAAATATTTGTCTATTTAACACATAGGTTTAGAAACAATATTTTAATTTTTCCTTAGAAACAAAGTTCTTATGTACTTCAATTGCGTTGCATTCCCTTTCTCCAGAGTTAACTGCCTTATTTTTCTTATTAATTTTTATCTTGGTTTTCTTTATAGTTGAACCCATGATGTATTTGTTTCTATATAGAACATTTTTATTATTACCAATTCTTAAATTTTAAATAAGTTGAAGTGTAATGTATGAATGCACATAATCTTCTGTGACTTGTTTTTCTCTGAATGTTTTCCCTTTTGCTTTAGTATCTGATGCACTGCTAACTGATGTTTTTAAATTTTTATTGTGTTAAAATGTACAGAACATAAAATTTACAGTTTTAATCCTTTTTAAGTGTAAAGTTCAGTGGCATCAAGTACATTCTCATTGTTGTGTGGCCATCACTGCTATCCATCTCCAGAACATTTTCATCATCCAAAACTAAAACTCTCTACGAAGTACACTTATGAAGGTTTCCTTATCTTTTCTTGCTATTCTTTGGAACTCTGCATTCAGATGGGTATGCCTTTGTTGCATCTCTTCTTTTCTCTGCTGTTTATAAGACCTCCTCTGGCCACCATTTTCCTTTTTGAATTTCTTTTTCTTGAGGATGATTTTGATCACTGCCTCTTGTACAATGTTATGAACCTCTGTCCATAGTTCTTCAGGCACTCTTTCTATCAGATCTAATCCCTTGAATCTATGATTAAAAAGCTCTTGCTCCTTGGAAGAAAAGCTATGACCAACATAGACAGCATATTAAAAAGCAGAGATATTATTTTGCCAACAAACGTCCATCTAGGCAAAGCTATGGTTTTTCCAGGAGCCATGTATGGATGTGAGTCTTGGACCATAAAGAAGGCTAAGCACTGAAGAATTGATGCTTTTCAACTGTGGTGTTGGAGAAAACTCTTGAGAGTACCTTGGATTGCAAGGAGATCAAACCAGTCAATCCTAAAGGAAATCAACCCTACATATTCATTGGGAGGACTGGTGCTGAAGCTGAAGCTCCAGTATTTTGGCCACCTGATGTGAAGAGCCTACTTATTGGAAAAGACCCTGATGCTGGGAATGTTTGAAGGCAGGAGAAGAAGGGGACAGCAGAAGATGAGATGGTTGGATGGCATCACTGACTCAATGGACATGAATTTGAACAAGCTCCAGGAGATTGAGAAGGACAGGGAAGTCTTGTGTGCTGCAGTCCATGGGGTCACAAAGAGTCAGACATGACTGAGTGACTGAACAACAATGACAACCAAGTAAACAACTCATTACTCCCTTCTCCAGCCCCTGGTACCAATGAGGCTACTTTCTGTCTCTATGAAGTTAACTCTCCTTGCTGTATAAGTGAAATGGTTCAATATTTGTCCTTTTTTTGTGTGGCTTGTTTTACTTAGTGTAATGACTTCAAGGTTCATCCATGTTGTAGTATTTATCATAATTTTATTCCCGTTTAAGGCTGAATAACATTTTATTCTATGTATAGAATACATTGTATGTATCCATTCATCTGTCAATGGATGTTTGGATGGTTCCACTGTTCGGCTATTGTGAATAATGTTACTGTGAGCACTGGTGTACAAATATCTGTTCAAATTCCTACTTAAAAAGTTGGATATATACATAGAATCAAAATCGCTGAATCATACCATTACTGTTTACTTATTTGAGGTGCTATCATACTATTTTCCACAACAAGTTCACCATTTTAGACTCCCAGCAATACACAGAGGTTTTGAGCTTCTCCACACACTTGGCAACACTTACTTTCTTTTCCAGTAGCCATCCTAACTGGTATACACGGGTGCTTTTGAGACTCTTACTTTCACAGAGCCTCACCCCAGAATTCTCTCTTGATTTACATGTTCTATTCATATGTTTTAGTTCATAATATTGGAAATCCCTGGTGGCTCAGTGGGTAAAAAATCTGCCTGCACTGTGGAAAGCATGTGTTGAGACAATCCCCTGGAGGAGGGCATGGCAACCCACTCCAATATTCTTGCCTGGAGAATCCCCAAGTACAGAGAAGACTGATGGGCTACAGTCCATGGGATCACAAAGAGTTGGCCATGGCTGAACGACAATCACAGCACAGCACATACCTAAGGCCCACTTGACCTTGCACTCTAGGATGTCTGGCTCTAGGTGAGTTATCACACCATCGTGGTTATCTGCATCATTAAGATCTTTTATGTATAGTTCTTGCATGTATTCTTGCCACCTTTTCTTAATATCTTCTGTTTCTGTTAGGTCCATACCATTTTTGTCCTTTATTGTGCCCATCTTTTCATGAAATGTTCCTTTGGTATCTCTGATTTTCTTGACGATATCTCTAGTCTTTCCCATTCTATTGTTTTACTCTATTTCTTTGCACTGATCACTGAGGAAGGCTTTCTTATCTCTCCTTGCTATTTTCTGGAACTCTGCATTCAGATGGGTATATCTTTCCTTTTCTCCTTTGCCTTTAGCTTCTCTTCTCAGCTTTTTGTAAGGCCTCATCAGCAGCCATTTTGCCTTTGTGCATTTCTTTTTTTTGAGGATGTTCTTGATCACTGCCTCCTACACAATGTCAGAAACCTCTGCCCAAAGTTCTTCAGGCACTCTGACTATCAGATCTAATCTCTTGAATCTATTTGTCACTTCCACTGTAAGGGAGGTGATTTAGGTCATACCTGAATGATCTAGTGGTTTTCTCTATTTCCTTCAAATTAAGTCTGAATTTCACAATAAGGAGTTCATGATCTGATCTACAGTCAGCTCCCGGTCTTGTTTTTGCTGACTGTATAGAGCTTCTCCTTCTTTGGCTGCAAAGAATATAATCAACCTGATTTTGGTATTGACCATCTGGTTTTGTCCATGTATAGATTTGCTTCTTTTGTTGTAGGAAGAGGGTGTTTATATGGCCAGTACATTCTCTTGTTTAGGTCTTTTTCAAAATATCTCTGATATTTTGCAATTATCGGCATGTGTTTCACAGTTTTGATGTATTTTTTTCATATTTTAATGATAAATATTTTGACTGTTTAATGCTATATTAAATTGCAATGTTTTATTTCAATTTTTGATTGCTTGTTTCTACTTTATAGAAATATAATTGAATTTATATATTACTCTAGCATCCTGCATCTTGTGTTAAATTTATTAGTTCTACTCTCTTTTATGTGTGAATTTTATCAAATTTTCTTCATAGATGAATATCGTACACAAATAAAGGCAGTTGTATTCCATCATTTCCAAATTGAATGCCTCTTACTATTTTTTTTCTATTTTGATTGAACAGGGTAATAATTTTAGTATACTGGTGAATATAACAGTAGTGCAATGGTTTTGTGGGGAAAGAAATCTCTTTTACCATTAAATTGATGTTAGTTTAGATTTTTTTTATAGGTTGAAGAAGTTCCTTCTACCTTCCTGAGAGCTTTTATTTTTTTTTAAATCAGGAATAGATACTAAATTTTGTCTAGTGATTTGTCTGCATCTATTGAAATGATCTTATGTTCTTTTAAAACATATATTAATATGACAAATTATATTGATTTTTTAATGTTAAGCCATCTATGCTTTCCTTGGATGAGCCCCATTGGTCATAATATATTACCATTTTTATATATTGTTGGATTTGGTTTGATAAATTTTGAGAATTTTGTATCTGTTTTCAAAAGGAATACTAGTCCAAAGTTCTGTTTTCTTGTGATGTCTTTGACCGTTTCTGATATCAGGATAATGCTGGCCTTGTTGAATGAGTTGGAAGCATAAAGTCTTCCTCATTTTTCTTGGAGATTTTGTATAGAATTGCTATTATTTCTTCTATGAATATTTTATAGTATCCAACAAAAAAGCTATCTGGGCATGGAGTTTTCTATGTGGAAAGGCTTTTAACTATTAATTTCACTTAAGTAATATATAGAGAACTCTCCAAGTTATTGATTTTAAATAGTATATATTTCATACATACAATACAGTGATTCACATTTCTTTATGGATTAAACTCCTTTTATAGTTATTAAAAATATTGACTATATTTCTTGTGCTCTACAGTGCATACTTGTAGCTTATTTATTTTACCCATAATAGCTTGCACCTCTTAATCCTCTACCACTATCTTGCCCCTCCCTCTCCTCACTGGTAACTGCTAGTTAGTTTTCTATATCTGTGAGCCTATTTATTTTTGTTATATTCATTAGTTTGTTTTATATTTTAGATTTCACATATAAGTGAAAACATAAGAGTATTTGTCTTTCTCTGTCTGATTTATTTCACTAAGCATAATACCCTTCAAGTTCACCCATGTTGTTGCAAATGGCAAAATTTCATTCCTTTTTTTTTTGTGTGTGTGTGCTGAGTGATAGTCCACTGAATGTGTATCTGTACGTGTGTGTACATGTTTTTCATTTTCTTTATCCATTCATCTGTTGCTAAACACTATGGTTGCTTCCATATCTTGGCAATTGTAAATATTCTGCTGTGAACATTGGGAAGCATGTAACATTTCGAATTAGTGTTTTCATTTTCTTTGGCTATATACTGTGCCTAGATCATACAATAGTTCTGTTTTTAGTTTTTTGAGGAACCTCTATACTGTTTTCCACAGTGGCTACACCAATGTATGTTCCCTCCAACAGTGTACAAAGTGTTCCTTTTTCTCCACATCCTCACCAACATTTGTTGTCTCTAGTCTTTTTGATGACAATTATTCTGACATTTGTGACATTACGTCTCATTGTGGTATTGATTTGCTTTTCTATCATGACTACAGATTTTGAGCATGTTTTCTTGCGCTTGTTGGTCATCTGTATGTTTTCTTTGGGAAACTGTCATGACTACTTGGGTATTTTGCATAGTTTTTTTGATCAGATTATTTTTAAATTAATTTTTAATTTGGACTATAGTTGATTTACAATATAGTGCTAATTTTTGTTGTATAGAAAAGTGAGTCAGCTATAAATATATATATATATATATATACGTATACATATACATATATAAACACTCTTTTTTAGATTCTATTTCCCTACAAGTCATTATAGAATATTGAATAGAGTTTCTTGTGCTACACAGTAGGTACTTAATATTTATCTATTTTATATACAGTGGTGTGTATATATCAATCACAATCTCGCAATTTATCCCTCCTTCCCTTTCCCCTTTTGTGTATGTAAGTTTGTTTTCTAGATTTGTGACTTAATTTCTGTTTTATTATTATAGTAATTTCATTTTTATGATTTTTTTTAGATTACACATATAAGCAATATCACATGATACCTATCATTCTCTCTCTGACTTACTTAACTTAGTATGACAATCTCTAAGGCCGTCCATGTCTCTGCAAATGGCATTATTTTATTCTCTTTTTTTATAGCTGAGTAATATTACGTTGTATATATGTACCATATCTTCTTTATCCATTCTTCCATTGATGGACATTTAGGTTGCTTCCATGTCCTGGCTATTGTAAACAGTTCTGCAGTAAACATTTGGGTGCATATATCCTTTCTAATTATGGTTTTCTCTGGGTATATGCCCAGGAGAGGGGTTTCTAGGAAATATTGTAAATCTATTTTTAGTTTTTTGAGGAATCCTCATACTGTTCTCCATAGTGGCTATACCAAAGTATATTCCCACTAACAGTATAGAAAGGTTCCCTTTATCTACACCCTCTCTGACATTCATTGTAGATTTTTTTGATGCCAGCCATTCTAGCTAACATAAGGTTATACCTCATTTTAGTTTTGATTTCCATTTTTATAATCATTAATGATGTTGAACATATTTTCAATGACCTCTTGGCCATCTGAATGGCTTCCTTGGAGAAATGTCTAGTTAGATCTTCTGCCTATTTTTTGATTGGATTTTTTTTTATATTGAGCTGCATGCACTGTTTGTGTATTTTGAAAATTAATCCCTTGTTGGTCACTTCATTTGCAATTATTTTCTGCTACTTTATGTGCTTTATTTTCATTTTGTTGATGGTTTCATCTGCTGTACAAAAGTTTTTAAGTTTAATTTGGTCCAATTTATTTTTGTTTTTATTTTCATTACTCTCAGAGGTGGATAAAAAAGATCTTGCTGAAATTTATATCAAAGAGTGTTCTCTCTGTGGCTTCACAAGTGAATTATACCAAACATCTAGAGAAGAGTTAACACCTATCCTTCTCAAACTATTCCAAAAAATTGGAGATGAAGTCTAAGACCCACATCCCAGAATATTAGAAACAAAAGCAAAAATAAACAAATGGGACCTAATGAAACTTAAAAGCTTTTGCACAACAAAGGAAACTATAAGCAAGGTGAAAAGACAGCCGTCAGATTGGGAGAACATAATAGCAAATGAAGCAACAGACAAAGGATTAATCTCAAAAATATACAAGCAACACCTGCAGCTCAATTCCAGAAGAATAAATGACCCAATCAAAAAATGGGCCGAAGAACTAAACAGACATCTCTCCAAAGAAGACATACAAATGGCTAACAAACACATGAAAAGATGCTCAACATCACTCATTATCAGAGAAATGTAAATCAAAACCTCAATGAGGTACCATTACACACCAGTCAGGATGGCTGCTATCCAAAAGTCCACAAGCAATAAATGCTGGAGAGGGTGTGGAGAAAAGGGAACCCTCTTACACTGTTGGTGGAAATGCAAACTAGTACAGTCACTATGGAAAACAGTGTGGAGATTCCTTAAAACACTGGAAATAGAATGGCCATATGACCCAACAATCCCACTCCTGGGCATACACACCAAGGAAACCAGATCTGAAAGAGACACGTGCACCCCAATGTTCATCGCAGCACTGTTTATAATAGCCAGGACATGGAAGCAACCTAGATGCCCATCAGCAGATGAATGGATAAGGAAGCTGTGGTACATATACACCATGGAATATTACTCAGCCATTAAAAAGAATTTATTTGAATCAGTTCCAACGAGATGGATGAAACTAGAGCCCATTATACAGAGTGAAGTAAGCCAGAAAGAAAAACATCAATACAGTATACTAATGCATATACATGGAATTTAGAAAGATGGTAATGATAACCCTATATGCAAAACAGAAAAAGAGACACAGATGTACAGAACAGACTTTTGGACTCTGTGGAAGAAGGCGAGGGTGGGATGTTTCAAGAGAACAGCATCAAAACATGTATATTATCTATAGTGAAACAGATCACCAGCTCAGGTTGGATGAATGAGACAAGTGCTTGGGCCTGGTGCACTGGGAAAACCCAGAGGAATCGGGTGGAGAGGGATGTGGGAGTGGGGATTGGGATGGGGAATACATGTAACTCCATGGCTGATTCATGTCAATGTATGACAAAACCCACTTCAATATTGTAATTAGCCTCCAACTAATAAAAAAAAAAAAAAAAAAAAAAAACATTGGAGAGGAAGTAACACTTTCAAGCTCCTTCTATGAGGCCACCATTACCCTGATACCAAAACCAGACAAAGATATTGCCAAATAAAAAAAAGAAAAAAAAAAAAAGAAAAAGAAAACTATAGACCTGTCACTGATGAACATAGATGTAAAAGTCCTCAACAAAACACTAGCAAGCTGAATCCACCAACACATCATACACCATGATCAAGTGGGATTTATCCCAGGGATGCAAGGATTCATCAACATACATAAATCAATCAAGGTGGTACACCATATTAACAAACTGAAGAATAAAAAAAAAAAACACATAATCATCTCAATAGATGCAGAAAAACTTTTGACAAAATTCAACAACCATTTATGATAAAAACTGTCTAGAAAGTAGGCATAAAGGGAACCTACCACAGCATAATAGATGCCATATATGACAAATCCACAGTAACCATTCTCAACAGTAGAAAAGTGAAAGCATTTCCATTTTCAAGAACAAAACAAGGATGTCCACTCTCTCCACTTTTATTTAATATAGTTTTGGTAATCTTAGCGACGGTAATCAGAAAAGAAAAACAAATAAAAGGAATTAAATTTGGAAAAGAAGAAGTAAATCTGTCACTATTTACAGATGACATGATACTATACTTAGAAAATCTTAAAGACACTACCAGAAAACTACCAGAGCATATCAATGAATTCAGTAAAGTTGTAGGATACAAAGTTAATACACAGAAATCTGTTGCACATCTATATATTAACCTTGAAAGATTGGAAAGAGAAATTTAACAATTCCATTTAACATTGCACCAAAAAGAATAAAATACCTATGAATAAACCTAAGGAGGCAAAAGATTTGTAATCAGAAAACTGCAAGATATTGATGAAAGAAATCAAAGATGATGCAGACAGAGAGATATACCATGTTCTTGGGTTAGAAGAACCTAAATTGTGAAAATGACTATACTACCCAAAGTTATCTACAGATTCAGTGAAATTCTTATCAAATTACCAATAACATTCTTCACAGATTTAGAATAAAAATATTATAATTTGTATGGAGGACACAAAAGACCCCAAATAGCCAAGGCAATTTAGCAAAAGAAAAATGGAGCTAGAAGAATCAGGTTTCCTGGCTTGAGACAATACTACAAAGCTACAGTCATCAAGACAGTATGGTACTGCCACAAAAACAGAAATATAAAACAGGGAACAGGATAAAAATCACAGAGATAAACCCACAAACCTATGGTCACCTAATCTCTGACAAAGGAGAAAAGAAGATACAATGGAAAAATAAGACAGTCTCTTCAAGAATTGATATTGAGAAAACAAGACCTCTACATGTATAAGAATTTAATTAGAACAGTCTCTAACACTACACACAAAAATATACTCAGAGTGGGTTAAAGATTTAAATGCAAGATTGAATAATACAAATCAAGTTGTTTTTTGAATTGATGTTGATATGTATGAGCTGCTTGCATATTTTTAATATTAATACCTTAGAGGTCATATCCATAACATATCCAATCCAGTTGTGGATGTGTCTGGTAGAAAAGTGAAGACCTGTGCTGTGACGAACTACATCACATAGAAGCCTGGAATGTTAGGTCCATGAAATCAAGGTAAATTGGAAGTGGTCAAACAGAGGATGACGAGAGTGAACACAGACATTTAAGAAATCAGTAAAATAAAATGGACGGGAATCAGTTGAGTTCAGTCACTCAGTCGTGTCCAACTCTTTGGGACACCATGGAGAGCAGCCTGCCAGGCCTCCCTGTCCATCACCAACTCCTGGAATTTACTCAAACTTATGTCCATTGAGTCAGTGATGCCATGCAACCATCTCATCCTCTGCCATCCCCTTCTCCTCCTGCCTTCAAACTTTCCCAGCATCAAGGTCTTTTCAATAAGTCAGTTTTTCACATCAGGTAGCCAAAGTATTGGAGTTTCAGCTTCAGCATCAGTCCTGCCAATGAATATTCAGGCCTGATTTCCTTTAGGATGGAATAGTTGGATCTCCTTGCAGTCCAAGGGACTCTCAACAGTCTTCTGCAACACCACAATTCAAAATCAATAGTTCTTCAGTGCTCAGCTTTCTTTATAGTCCAACTCTCACATCCATACATGACTACTGGAAAAACCATAGCCTTGACTAGACAGACCATTGTTGGAAAAGTAATGTGTCTGCTTTTTAATACGTTTTCTAGGTTGCTGATAGCTTTCCTTCCAAGGAGTAAGCATCTTTTAATTTCATGGCTGGAGTCACCATCTGCAGTGATTTTGGAGTGCAAAAAATAAAGTCAGCCACTGTTTCCCCATCTATTTGCCACGAAGTGATGGGACTTAACATTCAGAAAACTAAGATCAAGGCATCTGACCCCATCACTTCATGGGAAATAGATGGGGAAACAGTGGAAACAGTGTCAGACTTTATTTTGGGGGGACTCCAAAATCACTGCAGATGGTGATTGCCATGAAAAGACACTCCTTGGAAGGAAAGTTATGACCAACCTAGATAGCATATCAAAAAGCAGAGACATTACTTTGCCAACAAATGTCCATTTAGTTAAGGCTATGGTTTTTCCAGTGGTCATGTATGGATGTGAGAGTTGGACTGTGAAGAAAGCTGCTTGCCGAAAAATTGATGACTTTGAACTGTGCTGTTGGAGAAGACTTCTGAGAGTCCCTTGGACTGCAAGGAGATCCAACCAGTCTATCCTAAAGGAGATCAGTCCTGAATATTCATTGGAAGGACTGATGCTGAAGCTGAAACTCCAATACTTTGGCCATCTCATGCGAAGGGTTGACTCATTGGAAAATACCCTGATGCTGGGAAAGATTGAGGGCAGGAGGAGACGAGGACGACAGAGGATGAGATGGCTGGATGGCATCACTGACTCGATGGACATGAGTTTTAGTAAACTCTGGGTGTTGGTGATGGACAGGGAAGCCTGGCGTGCTGCGATTCATGGGGTCACAAGGAGTCGGATACAACTGAGGGACTGAACTAAGCTGAATTGAAATGATGGGGCTAGATGTTGAATATTGCGGTTAGTTTTCTGAATGTTGAACTTTAAGCCAACTTCTTTGCTCTCCTCTTTCACTTTCATCAAGAAGCTCTTTAGTTCTTCTTCATTTTCTGCCATAAGAGTGGTGTCATCTGCATATCTGAGGTTATTGCTATTTCTCCTGGATATCTTGATTCCAGCTTGTGCTGCATCCAGCCTAGCATTTCTCATGATGTACTATGCATATAAGTTAAACAAATAGGGTGACAATATACAGCCTTGACATACTCCTTTCCCTATTTGGAACCAGTTTGCTTTGCCATGTCTAGTTCTAACTGTTTCTTCATGACCTGCATACAGATTTTGCAAGAAGCAGGTCAGGTGGTGTGGTATTCCCATCTCTTTAAGAATTTTCCACAGTCTGTGGTGGTCCACAATCAAAGGCTTTGACATAGTCAATAAAACAGAAGTTGATGTTTTTCTGGAACTCTCTTTTGATAATCCAACGGATGTTGGCAATTTGATCTCTGGTTCTTCTGCCTTTCCTAAAACCAACTTGAACATCTGGAAGTTGATAGCTCATGTACTGTCGAAGCCTGACTTGTAGAATTTTGAGCATCACTTTATTAGCATGTGAGATGGGAGCGATTTTCCAGTTGTTGGAGCATTCTTTGGCATTGCCTTTCTTTGGGATTGGAATGAAAACTGACCATCTCCAGTCCTGTGGCTACTGCTGAGTTTTCCAAGTTTGCTGGCATACTGAGTGCAGCACTTTCACAGCATCATCTTTTAGGATTTCAAATAGCTCAACTGGAATTCCATCATCTCCAGTAACTTTGTTCATAGTGATGCTTCCTAAGGCACACTTAACTTCACATTCTAGGATGTCTGGCCCTAGGTGAGTGATCATACCATCGTGATTATCTGGGTCATGAAGATCTTTTTAGTATAGTTTGTCTTTGTATTCTTGCCACCTGTTCTAAATGAGTTCTACTACTGTTAGGTCCATACCATTTCTGTCCTTTATTGAGCCCATCTTTGCATCAAATGTTCCCTTTGTATCTCTAATTTTCTTGAAGAGATCTCTAGTCTTTCCCAATCTATTGTTTTCCTCTATTTCTTTGCACTGATCACTTAAGAAGGCTTTCTTATCTTTCCTTGCTATTCTTTGGAACTCTGAATTCAAATGGATATATATTTTCTTTCCTCCTTTGCTTTTCACTTCTCTTCTTTTCACAACTATCTGTATGGCCTCCTCAGACAGCCATTTTGTTTTTTTTGCATTTCTTTTTCTTGGGGATGGTCTTGATCTCTGTCTCCTGTATAATATCACAAGCTTCCATCCATACTTCACCAATACTTTATCAGGCACTCTGTCTATCAGATCTAATCCCTTGAATCTATTTCTCACTTCCACTGTCTAATCATAAGGGATTTGATTTATGTCATACCTGAATGGTCTAGTGGTTTTCCCTACTTTCTTCAATTTGTATCTGAATTTGGCAATAAGGATTTCATGATCTGAGCCACAGTCAGCTCCTGGTCTTGTTTTTTCTGACTGTATAGAGCTTCTCCATCTTTGGCTGAAAAGAATATAATCAATCTGATTTCAGTGTTGGCCATCTGGTCGTGTCCATAGGTAGAGTTTTCTCTTGTGTTGTTGGAAGAGGGTGTTTGCTATGACCAGTGCATTCTCTTGGCAGAACTCTTTGCCCTGCTTCATTCTGTACTCCAAGGCCAAATTTGCCTGTTACTCCAGTTGTTTCTTGACTTCCTACTTTTGCATTCCAGTCCCCTGTAATGAAAAGGACATCTTTTTTAGGTGTTAGTTCTAGGTCTTGTAGGTCTTCATAGAGTCATACAACTTCAGCTTCTTTGGTATTACTGCTCGGGGCAAAGACTTGAATTACCGTGATATTGAAGTGTTTATCTTGGAAATGAACAGAGTTCATTCTGTGGTTTTTGAGATTGCACCCAAGTACTTCATTCGTACTATTTTGTTGACTCTGATGGCCCCTCCATTTCTTCTAAGGGATTCTTGCCCACAGTAGTAGATATAATGGTCATCTGAATTAAATTCTCCCATTTCAGTCCCTTTTAGTTTGCTGATTCCTAAAATGTCAACATTCACTCTTTCCATCTCCTGTTTGACCACTTCCAATTTGCCTTGATTTAGGACCTAACTTTCCAGGTTCCTATGCAATATTACTCATATTTTGTTGCCTTTTCCTACTGTTTATGGTGTTCTCAAGGCAAGAATATTGAAGTGGTTTGCCATTCCCTTCTCCAGTGAACCACATTTTGACAGAATTCTCCACCATGACCCATCCGTCTTGGGTGGCCCTACACGACATGGCTCATAGTTTCATTGAGTTAGACAAGGCTGTGGTCCATGTGATCAGATTGATTAGTTTTCTGTGATTGTGACTTTCTGTGGTTGTGGATGGGAACGACAGAATAATCTTGATTCCTTTTCAAGACAAACCATTCAACATCATATGCCCCAAACACTAATGCCTACGAAGCTGAAGTTGGACAGTTCTATGAAGACTTACAAGACCTTATAGAACTAACACCAAAAAATGATGTCCTTTTTATCATGTTGTTGTTCAGTCACCCAGTCATGTCCAACTCTTTGTGACCCCATTTATCGCAGAATGCCAGGGATCCCTGCCCCTCACCATCTCCTGAAATTTGCCAAAGTTCATGTCCATTACATCGGTAATGCCATCCAGCCATCTCATCCTCTGACACCCTCTTATCCTTCTGCGTTCAGCCTTTCCCAGCATCAGGGACTTTTCCAAAGAGTCAGCTGTTCACATTAGATGACCAAAATATTGGAGTTTCAACTTCAGCATCAATCCTTCCAAAGAGTTTTCAGAGTTGATTTACCTTAAGATTGACTGGTTTGATCTCCTTGCTGTCCAAGTCACTCTCAGGAATCTTCTCCAGCACCATGTTCTAAGGCATCAGTTCTTCAGCACTATGCCTTCTTTACAGTCCTGCTCTCACAACTGTATGTGACCATAGGAAAGAACATAGGCTTGACTATACCCTGCTCATCATAGGGGGGTGGAAAGCAAATGTAGGAAGTCAAGAGATACCTGGAGTAATAGGCAAGTTTGGCATTGAAACACAAAATGAAACAGTGCAAAGGCTAACAGTTGTGCCAAGAGAATACACTTGTCATAGCAAACACTCTCTACACAAGGACATCAACAAATTGTCAACACCAAAATCAGATTGATTATATTCTTTGCAGCCTAAGATAGACAACCTCTATACAGTCAGCAAAATGAGACTGGGAAATGACTGTGGCTCAGATTATGAGCTCTTTATTGCAAAATTCTGACTTAAATTGAAGAAAATAAGGAAAACCTCTAGGCCATTCAGGTATGACCTAAATAAAATCCCTTTTGATCCTACAGTGGAAGAGACAAATAGATTCAAAGGATTATATCTGATAGAGTGCCTAAAGAACTATGGACAGAGGTTCATAACATTGCACAAGAGGCAGTGATCAAAACCATCCCAAAGAAAGAGAAATGCAAAACAGGCAAAATATTTGTCTAAGAAGAGAAATCACTTACAAATAGTTGAGAAAAGAAGAGTTGTGAAAGGCAAAGGAGAAATGGAAAGATATACCTATCTGTATGCAGAGTTCCTTAGAATAGTAAGGAGAGATAAGAAAGCCTTCCTAAGTGAACAATGCAAAGAAACAGAGGAAAACAATATAATGGGAAAGACTAGAGATCTCTTCAAGAAAATTAGAGATACCAAGGGAATATTTCATGCAAAGATGGGCACAATAAAGGATGAAATGGTATGGACCTAACAGAAGCAGAAGATATTAAGAAGAGGTGGCAGGAATACACAGATGAACTATACAAAACAAGATCTTAATGACCTGGATATCCATGATGGTGTGATCACACACCTAGAGCCAGACATCCTAGAAGGCAAAGTCAAGTGGGCCTTAGGAAGCATCACAGCAAACAAAGCTAGTGGAAGTGATTGGATTCCAGCTGATCTATTTGAAATCCTAAAAGATGATGTTGTGAAAGTGCCACACTCAGTATACCAGCAAATTTGGAAAACTCAGCAGTGGCCACATGACTGGAAATGGTCAGTTTTCATTCCAGTCCCAAAGAAGGGCAACATCAAAGAATGTTCAAACTACTGCACAATTTCACTCATCTCACATGCTAGCAAGGTGTGCTCAAAAATCCTTCAAACTAGGCTTCAACAGCATGTGAACTGAGAATTTCCAGATGTTTTAATCTGGAGACGCAGATGTTTAATCTTTTTAAGCATAAACATTTTGCATTTAATCTTTTTATATCTTTTAAGCATAAAAGGTGTTTAATCTTATATGCAAATGTTTATAAAGTATTTATAAAAGGCAGAGGAACCAGAGATCAAATTACCAATGTCCTGGATCATAGATAAAGCAAGAGCATTCCAGAAAATCATCTACTTCTGCTTCATTGACTAAGCTAATGCTTTTGACTGTTTGGATCACACTGTGGAAAATTCTGAAAGAGATGGGAATACCAGACCACCTTACCTGCCTCCTGAGAAATCTTTGCAGGTCAAAAGCAACAATTAGAATCAGACATGGAACAATGGACTAGTTCAAAACTGCAAAGAAGTATGACAAGGCTGTATATTGTCACACTGCTCATTTAATTTATCTGCAGAGTACATCATGTGAAATGTTGGCCTGGTTGAAGCAAAAGCTGGGAGAAATAACAACAGCCTCAGCTATGCAGATGATACCATCTTTTTGGCAGAAAGAGGAACTAAAGAGCCTCTTGATGAAAGTGAAAGAGGAGAGTCAAATATATAGCTTAAATCTCAGCATTCAAAAAACTATGATCATGGCATCTGGTCTGATCACTTCATGACAAATAGTTGGGAAAACAATGGAAACAGTGACAGACTATATTTTCTTGGGCTTCAAAATCACTGTGGATGGCGACTGCAGACATGAAGTTAAAAGACTCTTGTCCCTTGGAAGAAAAGCTACAACAAACCTCGATGGCATATTAAAAAGCAGAGACATTACTTTGCCGACAAAGTTCAGCATAGTCAAACTTTGATTTTCCAGTAGTCATGTACAGATATGAGATTTAGACCATAAAGTATGCTGATCCCCGATGAATTTATGCTTTCAAATTGTGGTGCAGGAGAAGATTCTTGAGAATCCTTTGGACAGCAAGGAGATCAAATTAGTTAATCCTAAAGGAAATCAACCCTGAATATTCACTTGAGGAACTGATGTTAAGGCTGAAGCTCTAATACTTGGCCACCTTATTGGGAGAGCCAATTCATGATGAAGACCCTCATGCTGGGAAAGACTGGAGGCAAGAAGAGAAGGGGGTGGCAGAAAATGAGATGTTTAGATAGCATCTCCAGCACTATTAACATGAATTTGAGCAAACTCCAGGAATAGGAAGGACAGAGGTACCTGGCTCCTGCAGTCCATTGGGTCACAAAGACTTGGACATGACTTAGCAACAGCAACTAAAGATTTATTGTTATTTTGGTGGTCACCCTTCCCTGATTCTTCATGATCTTTTTTACTTTGTGTAGGTGTCTATTGATTAATTAATGAAATAGTCCCTCTTTCACTGTTTATAGACTGATTTTGGGTAAGGGTATGCTTTAATGTGCTATGATCCTGGGTTTTTTGGTGGAGGTTGCCAGGTGTGTAATTATGTGGCATCACTGTGTTTGGTTGGGTGTGATGTGTCTTCTGCTCAGGCTGCTGGCACCCATAGTGGTGACAATTGCGTGTTCTATGGTGAATGTTTCATGGGGTCTTCAGTGTCTGCAAGAGTTGTTGGGATCCTCGGCAGTGCTTCTATGTCCAGTAAGTAGGGACAAGTCAGGCAGATGTGGTGACTAGAGAGAGTAGCCCACACCCGTCTGTGGATACCTAATCCAAGTGCCTATCAGTGGCAGGGGCTAGCTGCCAATACACAAATAGTATTATGAGCCAGTAAATGTGGCATAGGCTAGAGTCAACTAAAGACTCATTGGCAGCTATGGGGACCCTGGATGTCTGCATGCTCTTCCTGTGGGTGTCCACTCTCCCTTTGGGTGTGTGCTCTTTACTGCAGTTTGAGGATGGACGGGAGTCAAGATGATAATGTGCAAGTGCACAAATAGAGTGGTATCCCTGAGCATGAGCATGGTGGTGAAGACATCTAGGTGGTTGAGATTGGTTTCTGCCTTTGTTCAGCTACAGAGGGCTGAGATGGCTACTGTTTTGGTTCAGGGAACTGGTAGGCGAGGCAGGGAGGGAGCTAGAAGGATCCAGGTGACTGACAGTCACAAAGGTGAATACATATGGGGAGAAAACTGGTGAAATCTGTAGAGCGTCTGCAGAAGCTATGCCAGCAGTTGGTTTCATCAGTGGTGAAATCTCCTGAGTTTGTCTGCTGAACTGGTCTTTAACTGCGATTGATTGTGTTGCATGGCTGCTTTTCATAGCTCCTGCTTTTCTTTCTTTTTCCTGGCCATCTATGTATGTCTCAGCTTTGCCTATCTGGGTGGGGTGAATCCAAAGTGGGACCCTTGTGCCGTACCCTGAAATGCTGGAAAAACTGTTTATTCACTTCACTTAATACCGTTGGTTTCAAATCAGTTAGTAAGTCCAAAGCTTTTGCCTTTTCGGGACAATTTTAGTTAATTTCTTGTGCATTTTCTTTTTCAATTTTTCCCTTTAATGAGACATATTTCCTGTTTCTTTTCATATCTAGTAATATTTGTTGAAGATTGGATTTTACTCCCCAGGATTTTTTTTATTTGCTTTGCATTATAGTTGTTTGTTTAGTGAATTTTCTAAACTAGTTCTGCAAAGACTCTTTTACATTATATGGTCTCCAAAGTCTGTGTTTCTTTAGTTTAGTGATATGGCAGTACTTTGACAGAGATTTCCTTAAACATCTGGAGGCCCCAAAAGTTAAGAACAAAAAATATTACATCATACTCTGCAGATGTTGTAGTCTGAGTTTGTGTTTTGGCACTCCTTTGATTCTTAGCCAGGTTGTTTACAACTATACCTTAACCTTAACTTCCCAGTTTGAACCAAAAGATCAGCTAGATGTGAACATTTATGGGTATCTCAGATATTTTCTGACCGTGTGTCCTATCCTGGGCATGCATGTAGCTTCCTAGAGTCCATAATATATGTGAGAGATTTTCAAAGTTCTGACTCTGCAACATACTTCAATCTTCATCAAATGATGGTCAAATGTCTTATTTTCCCCCTTTGCTTCAATTGTTTTGTTTGTTTGTTGTTTTCTGCCCCAGGTGGCAGTGGATTTTTCATTTTTCACTTAATGTTTCATAGAAATATCCTTTACACAGCTGTTTCTCCATCATGTTCTAACTCTTGAGTTTAACAGAACAAACACATGCCCCTCATGTCAGTGTTTAAGGAAACCCCTAGAGAGGTCACAACAGATAAGCACAGTTCCTTGGAAATAAGGTCTGTTCTGCTTCCTCTGCAACCAGGTGCCACAGTAGGCATGTGGACTGCTGTTTCCAAGACCATTACCATACTGGAAAGGGCTTTGGAACAAAGATAAGGTGAACCACACGAAAACATCCTGTTGTTTAATGGACTTTATCCTGGTTCAGAATTCATTTTGTTGCCTTAAAACTTTGACTAGCTTTTCAGAGTTCTGATAATATTGATTTTGACATTTTTTGTCAGGTATTTCATTGTTTTCTCTGGTGTCTCTCTTGATGAATTTTGATGATATTTTCATCATTATCTTGAAGATTGTATTACTCAATGAGTAGAACACAATTTTCCCTGATGATTTCATTGCAATTAAATATATTCTATATATGTACAATGAATATCAAACTTTGACTTTACAAAGCCCATTAAATGTACTCTTGATAGGTTACATGTAGATTATTAACCTACATATCAGTTTTATTTTCTTGATTTTTAATTTCAGAAATATTTACCTAAGGGGAAAACTACTTTATGCAAGATAAATAAAAATTGTACTTCAATATTTTCATTCACCTCAGGGAGCATTTTGACTTCAAGCATGCAGTTTGCAAATGTTTTATTTGATAATATAACCCCTGCAAAGAGTCAAATGGACAATCTATGTGCTCTTTCCATCTGATCAAGAAACATATATACATTTAAATGTGCTATAAATCTAAGTTACACTTTATGGAAAGTCTGTTACTGTGCCTTTGGCTAGGTAGATCAATTTTCTGTCAAAATCTAGGGTAAGCTAGTTAAGCATTAACTTGCTACAATTATTTATTTATTTTAATAGTTCAGTTTTTTTTTTTTTTTTTTTTCTTTTGAATATGTCATTACCATGCCTTTCTCCAGGAGATCGTCCTAACCCAGGGATCAAACCCAGGTCTCCTTCATTACAGGTGGGTTCTTTACCATCTGAGCCATGAGGGAAGCCCAAGAATACTGGAGTGGGTAGCCTATGCCTTCTCCAGGGTATCTTCCTGACCCAGGAACTGAACCGCGATCTCCTGCATTGCAGGCAGATTCTTTGCCAACTGAGCTACCAGGGAAGCCAATAGTACCCTTTAGATCCATCCGTTTTGTAGCAAATGGCAAGGTTTTATCCCTTTGTATGGCTAAGTAGTAGTATACCATTGTGTATATATACCTCACCTTCATTACACATTCATCCACTAATGGACACTTAGGTTATTTTCATATCTTGGCTATGATATTTAATGTTGCAATGAACATTGGGGTACATATATTTTTTATAATTAGATATTTTTCTACACGAAAGTACCTAAAAGTGAAATAGCTGTATCATATGGTGTTTTTAAGTCTTAATTTTTTGAAAAACCTACATATTAATACTATTTTTCATAGTAACTGCACCAATTTACAAAGCCACCAACAGTGTACATGGGTTGTTTTTACTTCACATTCTCTCCGACACTTGTTATGTCTTGTCTTTTTGATAGTCATTCTGACAGATGTGAGGTGACATCTCATTTTGGTTTTGGTTTGCATTTTCTTAAGAATTAATAATACTGAACACCTTTTCATGTGTCTTTGGCTTGCTGTATATATCGTTTGGGGGAGAAAAATGTTTATCCAGGGGCTTTGCTTGTCTTAAAATTGGGATATTTTTTATTTGTTTTATGGGTTGAGTTTTATGGGTCCTTTATGGGCCTTCCCCGGTGCCTCAGATGGTAAAGAATCTGTCTGCAATGCGGGAGATGGGGTTTTGATCCCTGGATCAGGAAGATACCCTGGAGAAGGAAATGGCAACCCACACCAGTATTCTTGCCTGGAAAATCCCATAGACAGAGGAGCCTGGCGGTCTACAGTCCCTGGGGTACCAAGAGTTGTACATGACTGAGCAACTAACAATTTCACTTTCACTATGAGTTCTTTATATATATATATGGGTTCTTTATGTATTCTTGGATATTAACCAAGTTGCAAATCAACTTTCTTCCATTAGTAAGTTGCCTTTTCATTTTGATGGTGATTTTCTTCACAGTGCAGAAACTTTTCAGTTTGATATGGTCCCATTTGATTATTCTTGCTTTTGTTTTCCTTACTTTTGAAGTCAGACCCACAAGACCATTTGCTAAGATGAATACAAATGAGGGGGCTTCCCCAGTGGCTCAGCAGTAAAGAATCCAACTGCAGTGCAGGAGCCACAGAAGTAGATTTGATCCCTGGGTCAGGAAGATCCCATGGAGGAGGACATGGCAACCCACTCCAGTAATTTTGCCTGGAGAATCCCATGGACAGAGGAATCTGGTGGTCTACAGTCCATAGTGAACAAAGAGTTGGACATGGCTGAAGTGACTGAGCACACATGCACATGCAAATGAGGTTACTGTTTATGTTTTCATCTATGAATGTTATGGCTTCAGGTCTTACATTCAAGTTTTTGATTCATTTTGAGTTAATTTTTGTTGATAGTATAAAATAGTGTTTTGGTTTCATTCTTTTGCATGTAGCTATTCAATTTTATTAACACCATTTATTAAAGAGACTGATCTTTCTCCACTGTATTTTTTTTTCCTTCTTAGTCATAGATTAATTGATTCTATAAGTGTATGCTTATTTCTGGGCTCTCAGTACTATTTCAATGATTCGTGTGTCTGTATTTGTGCCAGTACCTTATTTATTTATTACTATAGCTTGTAGCATAGCTTGAAATCAGGGAGTATGATATATCCATTTTATTTTCTTTCTCAAAATTTTTTTGACTCTTCACGATCTTTTGTGATTTCATATAAATTTTAGAATTACTTGTTCTAGTTCCATTAAACATGCCATTGGAATTTTTATAGGGATTGCACTGGATTTGTGGATTGCTTTTGGAAGTGTGGAGATTTTAATAAAATTGATTATTCTCACTGATGAACACGGAATATCTTTCCAAAAATTGGTGTCTTCTACAATTTCTTTTATCAGTGTCTTACAACTTTAAGCATACATATGCTTCATCTCTTTGGTTACATTTATTCCTTAGTATTTTACTAATTTTTCTGCAATTGTAAATAGGATAATTTACTTAATTTCTCTTTTTGATAGTCTAATATTAGCATATGGTGATAGTTTAGTTGCTCAGTCATGTCCAACTCTTTGCAACCCCATGGACTGTAGCCCACCAGGCTTCTCTGTCCATGGGACTTCCCAGGCAAGAATACTGGAGTGGATTGCCATATTTTAAATTTTTCTATATTGACATTGTGTCCTGTAATTTTATTGAATTCATTTATTAGTTTTGACAGTTTTGTTGTTTTTACTGTTGAGTGTTTAGGGGTTTCTAAATATAATGTCATGTTAACTGCAAATAGTGACAGTTTTACTCCTTCCTTTCTGATTTCAGTGTCTTTTATTTATTTTTTGTGACTAATTTCTGTGGCTAGGACTTTCAATACTGTGTTAAATAGAAGTAATGACCATGGACATCTTGTCTTTTCCTGTACTTGGAGGAAAAGGTTTACGCTTTTGATGATTGAGTAGGATTTTTCTTATGGACTTGATATACATGACCTCTATTATGTTTAGGTATGTTCTCTCTATACCCACGTCACTGAAAATACTTATAAATGGATGCTGAATTATATCAAATGACATTTCTATATCTATTGAGATGATCATATAATTTTTATCCTTCATTGTGTTAATGTTCTGTATCATGTTGCTTAATTTGTGGATGTTGAATAATCTCATCATCTTTGAGATAAATCTCACTTGACAAAGATGAATGATACTTTTAATATATTGTAGAAATTATTGTTATGATTCTTTCTCTGGTCAAACACATCATGAAATTTTATGAAAAACAAGAAGAATATAAAGCTTCAAATTGAAGCTTTTCTTTAATAGGAGTTATTTACTTCAAAAGAACATAGAGAAAAACACATACTAATTTCTGTTATGTTTAAATTATCTTCAGTTTTCATGTAGCAGATATTTCAATGCCATATTTATAAAGGAAGAATAAACTATTAAACACAGCATAAAAATGATATTGTAGAGTACTAGATACTTGCCAGTAGTTTTATTCTTAATGCTCTACTTCAGCTTTTTTTTTTTCACTTGCATCTTAAATTTTCTTTTTTTCAACTTTTTAATATCATACTGGAATTCACCTGATTAACAATATTGTGTTAGACTCCTGTGGCCAGCAAAGGAATTCAGCCATATATATACATATATCCATTCTTCCCCAAACACGCGTCTCAACAGGTTGTCACATAATATTGGCCAGAGTTCCCTATGTTATACAGTAGATCCTTGTTGTTGCTCAGTTGTTAAATTTTGTCTGACTCTTTGTGACCCCATGGACTGCAGCACACCGGGCTTCCTTGTCCTTCGCTATCTCCTAGAGTTTTCTCAAACTCATGTCCATTGAGTCTATGATGCCATCCAACCATTTCACCCCTGTTGCCCCCCTCTCCTCCTGCCTTCAGTCTTTCCTATATCAGGGTCCTTCCCAATGAGTCAGCTCTTAGCATCAGGTTTGATTATCCATTTTAAATATAGGAGTGTGTACACAGCCATCCCAAACTCCCTAACTATCCCTTTCCTCACTCTTTCTCCCCTGCAACTGTAAGTTTGTCCTCTAAGTCTGTGAGTCTTTTTCTGTTTTATAAGTTCATTTGTATTATTTCTTTTTTCTTCTACAGTTTCATTTTATTTTTTAATTTACTTTTTTATTGAAGGATATTTGCTTTACAGAATTTTGTTGTTTCCTGACAAATCTCAACATGAATTAGTCATAGGTATACATATATCCCCTCCATTGTGAACCTCCATCCCATCTCCCTAGACAGGATATTAAAGAGAAGAGAGATTACTTTGCCAACAAAGGTCCGTCTAGTCAAAGCTATGGATTTTCCAGTAGTCATGTATGGATGTGAGAGTTGGATGGACTATAGAGAAAGCTGAGCACCAAATAAGTGATGCTTTTGAACTGTGGTGTTGGAGAAGACTCTTGAGAGTCCCTTGGACAGCAAGGAGATCCAACCAGTCTATCCTAAGGGAAATCAGTCCTGAATATTCATTCAGAAGGACTGATGCTGAAGCTCAGACTCCAATGCTTTGGTCACCTGATGTGAATAACTGACTCATTTGAAAACACCCTGACGCTGGGAAAGATTGAAAGTGGTACTAGAAGGGGACAACAGAGGATGAGATGGTTAGATGGCATCACCGACTCAATGAACATGAAGTTGAGTAACTTCCAGGAGTTGGTGATGGACAGGGAGGCCTGGTGTGCTGCAGTCCATGGGTTCAAGAGAGTTGGACACAACTAAGTGACTGAACTGACTAACTGACCCATCTCCCTACCCATTACAACCTTCTAGATTGATACAGAGCCCCTGTTCGAGTTTGCTGACCCATACAGCAAATTCCTCTTGGCTATCTATTTTACATATGGTAATATAAGTTTCCATGCTACTCTTTCCATACATCTCACCCTCACTTCCCCTCTCCCCATATCCATAAGTCTATTCTTTATGTCTGTTTCTCCATGGGTGTTCTATAAATAAATTCTTCAGTACCATTTTTCTAGATTCCATATACATGCATTAGAATACGATAGTTATCTTTCTGCTTCTGACACACTTCACTCTGTACACTAGGTCCTAGGTTCATCCACCTCATCAGAACTGACTCAAGTGTGTTCCTTTTTGTGGCTGAGTAATGTTCCATTCTGCATATGTACCACAACTTCTTTATCCATTCATTGCTGTTGGACATTTAGGTTGCCTCCATGTTTAGCTATTGTAAATAGTCCTGCAATGAACAACTGGATTCATGTTTCTTTTTCAATTTTGGTTTCCTCACAGTATATGCCTAGGAGTGGGATTGCTGGGCCATATGGTGGTTTTATTCCTAGTTTTTTAAGGAATCTACATACCGTCTTCCATAGTGGATGTATCAATTTACATTCCCCAAAACAGTGCAAGAGAATTCCTTTTTCTCCACGCCTTCTCTAACATTTATTGTTTGTAGACTTTTTGATGATGGCTATTCTGACCAGTGTGAGGTGATATCTCCTTGTAGTCTGATTTGCATTTTTCTAATGATTAACGATTTTGAGCATCTTTTCATGTGTTTTTTAGCCATCTATATGTCTTCTTTGGAGAAATGTCTGTTTAGGTCTCTTTTCCCACTTTTTGATTGGGCTGTTTGTTTTTCCAGGGTTCAGTTTTATGAGCTGCTTGTATATTTTGGAAATTATTACTTTGTTAGCTGTTTCACTTGCTATTATTTCCTCCCATTCTGAGGGTTGTCTGTTCACATTGCTTATAGTTTCCTTTGCTGTGTTTTTGTTTTGAGTTTAATCAGGCCCTACTTGTTTACTTTTGTTTTATTTCCATTACTCTAGGAGGTGGGTCATAGAGGATCTTGCTTTGATTTATGTCATTGAGTGTACTGCCTCCGTTTTCCTCTAGAATTTTATAGTTTCTGATCTTACATTTAGGTCTTTAATCCATTTTGAGTTTCTCTTTGTGTATGGTGTTAGGAAGTGTTCTAATTTCATTCTTTTACATGTAGTTGTCCAGTTTTCCCAGCACCACTTATTGAAGAAGCTGTTTTTGCCCCATTGTATATTCTTGCTTCCTTTGTCAAAAATAAGGTACCCATAGGTGCATGCATTTATTTCTAGGCTTTCTATTTTGTTCCATTGGTCTATATTTCTGTTTTGTGCCTGTACCATACTGCCTTGATGACTGTAGCTTTGTAGTATAATCTGAAGTCAGGAAGGTTGATTCCTTCAGCTCCATTCTTCTTTCTCAGGACTGCTTTGGCTGTATGGGGTCTTTTGTGTTTCCACATAAATTGTGAAACATTTTCTTCTTGTTCTGTGAAAAATGATATTGGTAATTTGATAGGCATCACATTGAATCTGTAATTGCATTTTGTAGTATAGTCATTTTCACAGTATTGGTTTTTCCTACCAAGGAACACTGAAAATCTCTCCATCTGTTTATGTTGTCTTTGATTTCTTTCATCAGTGTCTTATAATTTTCTGTGTAGAGTTCTTTTGTTTCCTGAGGTAAGTTTATTCTTAGATATTGATTATTTTTGCTGTAATGGTGAATGGGGTTGATTCCTTAATTGCTCTTTCTCATTTTTCATTGTTAGTATATAGAAATGCGAGTGATTTCTGTGTATTGATTTTGTGTCCTGCAACTTTGCTAAATTCACTGATTAGCTCTAGTAATTTTCTGATACTATCTTTAGGGTTTTCTATGTACAGTATCATGTCATCTGTAAACAGTGACAGCTTTACTTCATTTCCGATCTGGATTCCTTTCATTTCTTTTTCTTCTCTTCTTGTTCCGGCTAGGATTTCCGGTACTATGTTGAATAGTTTAGAAAGTGGACACCCTCATCTTGTTCCTGATCTTAGTGGGAATGCTTTCAGTTTTTCACCATTGAGAGTAAGGTTTGCTGTTGGCTTATCATATACGGATTTTACTCTGTTGAGATAGGTTCCTTCTATGCCCAATTTTTTGAAGAGTTTTAATCATTAATGAGTGCTGAATTTTGTCAAAGGCTTTTTCTGCATCTATTGAGATGGTCATATGGGTTTTATCTTTCAATTTGTTAATATGGTGTATCACATTGATTGATCTGTGTATATTGAAGAATACTTGCATCCCTGGAATAAACACAACTTGATCATGGTATATGAGCTTTTGGCTGTGTTGCTGAATCCTGTTTGTTAAAATTTTGTTGAGTATTTTTGCATCTATGTTCATCAGTGGTATTGGCCTGTAGTTTTAATTTTTGTGTGTGTTTTTTTTTTGTCTGGTTTTGGTACCAGGGTAATGGTGGCCTCATAGAATGAGTTTGGCAGTGTTCCTTCCTTTGCAATTTTTGGAAAGAGTTTTAAAAGTATATGCACTAGCTCTTTTCTAAATGTTTGATGGAATTACCCCATGAAGCCATCTGGTTCTGGGCTTTTGTTTTTTGGGATATTTTTGATCACAGCTTCAGTGCTTGTAATTGAGTTGTTCATAATTTCTATTACTTCCTGGTTCAGTCTTGGAAGATTGAACTTTTCTATTAATCTGTCCATTTCTTCCAGGCTATTCATTTTATTTCCATATAATTGTTCATATTAGTCCCTTATAATCATGTGTATTTCTGCATTTTCTGTTACAACCTCTCCTTTTTAATTTCTAATTTTGAGGATTTGATTCTTCTCTTTTTTCCTTGATGAGTCTGGCAAAGGGCTTGTCAATTTTGCTTATCTTCTCAAAGAACCAGCTTTTAGTTTTATTAATCTTTACTACTGTTTCTTTCATTTCTTTTTCATTTATTTTTGTTTGGATCTTTATGATTTTTTTTTATCTTCTACTAATTTTGGATGTTTTTATTTTTGTTGTTGTTGTTGTTGTTCTTTTTTCAGTTGTTTAAGGTGTAAAGTTAGATTGTCTACTCGATGTTTTTCTTGTCTCTTGAGGTAGGATTGTATTGCTATAAACTTCCCTCTTAGGACTGGTTTTGCTGCATCCCATAGGTTTGAGTTGTCATGTTTTCATTGTCATTTCTTTCTAAAAATTTTTTCTGATTTCCCTTTTGATTTCTTCAGTAACCTGCTGGTTATTTAGAAACGTGTTGTTTAATCTCCATGTGTTTGTTTTTCTTACAGTATTTTTCTTGTAATTGATGTTTCATCTCATAGCGTTGTGGTCAAAGAAGATGCTTGGTACTATTTCAATTTTCTTAAATTTACTGAGGTTTGATTTCTGACCCAAGATGTGATCTATCCTGCAGAATGTTCCATGTGCACTTGAAAAGAAGGTGTACTTTTCTGCATTTAGATGGAAAGTGCTGAAGATATCAATGAGATCCATCTCATCTAATGTATCATTTAAGACTTCTGTTTCCTTATTAGTTTCCTGTTTTGATGATCTGTCTATTGGCATGAGTGGGGTTTTAAAGTCTCCTACTATGATTGTGTTACTGTCAATTTCTTCTTTTAGGTATGTTAGTTTTGTCTTATGTATTGAGGTGCTCCTATGTTGGGTGCATAGATATTTACAATTGTCTTCCTCTTGGACTGATCCTTTGATCATTATGTAGTGTCCTCCTTTATCTCTTATAATCTTTTTTATTTTAAGGTCTATTTTGTCTGATAGGATTGCTACCCCAGCTTTCTTTAACTTCCCATTTGCATATAATATATTTTTACAAACTCTCACTTTCAGTCTATGTGTGTCTTTAGTTCTGAAGTGGGTCTCTTGTAGACAGCGTATATATGGGTCTTGTTTTTGTATCTATTCAGCAAGTCTGTGTCTTTTGGTTGGAGCATTGAATCCATTTACATTTAAAATAATTGTTGATATGTATGTTCTTATTACCATTTTCTTAATTGTTTAGGGTTGATTTTATAGATCTTTTATCTTCTCTTGTATTTCTTTAGTATATAAATCCCTTTAACATTTCTGTAAAGCTGGTTTGGTGGCACTGAATTCTCTTAACTTTTGCTTTTCTGAAAAGCTTTTTATTTCTGTGTCAATGTTGAATGAGATCCTTTTTGCATACTATAATCTTGGTTGTAGATTCTTCCCTTTCAGTACTTTAAATATATGCTGCCATTCCCTTCTGGTCTGAAGAGTTTCTGTTGAAACATCAGCTGTTCAGCATATGGGTTTTCCCTTCTTTGTTACTTGTTACTTCTCCCTTGTTGCTTTTAATAGTTTTTCTTTGTGTTTATTCTTTGTTAGTTTGATTAGTATGTGTCTTGGTGTGTTTCTCCTTGGGTTTATCCTGTATGAGACTCTTTGTGCCTCTTGGACTTGATTGACTATGTTCTTTTCCATGTTGGGGAAATTTTCAACTATAATCTCTTCAAAATTTTTCTCATACCATTTATTTTTCTGTTCTTCTTCTGGGACCCCTATTATTCGAATGTTGTTTGATATTGTCCCAGAGGTCTCTGAGACTATCCTCTGTTCTTTTCATTCTTTTCACTCTATTCTGCTCTTCAGAAGTTATTTCCACCATTTTTCTTCCAGCTCACTGATTCGTTCTTCTGCTTCAGATATTCTGCTCTTGATTCCTTCTAGAGTATTTTTAATTTCAGTAATTGTGTTGTTTGTCTCTGTATGTTTATTCTTTAATTCTTCTAGGTCTTTGTTAATTAATTCTTGCATTTTCTACATTTTGTTTTCAAGGTTTTAGATCATCTTTACTATCATTATTCTGAACTGTTTTTCAGGTAGTTTGCCTATTTCCTCTTCACTTATTTGGACTTCTGTGTTTATAATTTGTTCCTTCATTTATGCAATATTCCTCTGTCTTTTCATTTTACTTTATTTTTTTAAACTTATTGTGTTTGAGGTCTCCTTTTCCCAGACTTTAAGGTAGAATTTTTTCTTCCTTTTGATTTCTGCCCTCCTAAAGGTGGTCCAGTGGTTTGTGTAAGCTTTGTATAGGGTGAGATTTGTGATGAGGTTTGTTTGTTTGCTTTTGCTCTGATAGGCCAGGCTGAGTGAGGTCATGACCCTATCTGCTGATGATTGGATTTGTATTTTTGTTTTGTTTGTTGTTTATATGAGGCTTCCTGCACAGGGTGGTGCTGGTGGTTGGGTGATGTTGGGTTCTGTATTCAAGTGGTTTCCTTTGTGTGAGCTCTCACTATTTGATATTCCCTAGGGTTATTTCTCTTGTATTCTAAGGTCTTGGAATCAGTATTCCCACACCAAAGGATCAATGCTTGATCTCTGGTCAGGAGCGAAGATTCCACAAGTGGTTTGTTATGACATTAAGCAAGAATAATACAAATATCCAAAAACAAGAAACCAAAGATGAACCCCAGAAAAATGGCAGTTACAAAATCAGGAAAATAATAATTAAAATAATGGAATATACACCCATGTGCAAAGTGAAAGCAGTCCAACAAAAATAAAGTAGTTAATTGAGCCAGTGAACAAAGGAAATCAAAAATTATATTTACCAGTTAAGAACAAAACTAACTAAAGCACAAACTGGAAAACAATACAAAAGCAAGGTGCCAAGTGGGTAATAAAGCTATGAAAACAAAACTAACAAATATTTTGAAAGGAAAAGAAAGAAAGAAAGCAAAGAAAGAATAGATACACAAAGCTAAATAGAGGTAACTGAAGAAGATGTATATATATTAAAGATCAAATGCATTGAAAAGAACAGTGGGAAAGGCAAACAAAGGAGTAAACGTCAAGAAATATAATCGCTTTTTTTTAAAATGACAATTAAAATTATAAAAAAGAGAAAAGAAAAGACAAAAAAAAAGGAAGAAGAAAGAAAAAGGGTAAAGAAAAGGAAAACTTCACAGAACTGCAAAAGCCCAATGTAGAGGCAGAGGTTTATAGCAACAATAAAAAGTGTGACTAAATATACACATATACACCCATAAGCAAAATCAAATCAGTCCAACAAAAATGAAGTATAATATATTGACCCAGTGAACAAAGGAAAACAAAAATTATATCTACTAGAACAAAAGTAAGTAAAGCACAAACTGGAAAACAAAACTAAAGCAAGGTGCCAACTGGGGAGTAAAGCAATGAAAATAAAGCTAACAAAATGTTGAGAGGAAAGGAAAGAAAGAAAAGAAAGAATAGATATGCAAAGTTAAATAGAGGTAGATGAAGAAGATCTATATACAGTAAAGATTAACTGCAAGGGGAAATGAACAGTAGGGATGGCAAACAAGGGAAAAAAGGTTAAAAAAAGTATAATAGGCTTAAAAATTACAGTTATAAAAAAGAAAACTAAAAAACAAATAACAACAACAACCAAAAAAAAAAAAAAAAACAGAAGAAGAAAAAAGGAAAATAAGAAAGGAAAACTCCAGAGAACTGCAAAAGTGCAATGTAGAGGTGGAGGTGTATAACAACAATAAAAAGGATGACTAAATATACACATATACATATATACCCATAAGCAAAATCAAAACAGTTCAACAAAAATAAAGTACAGTAGGTTGACCTGGTGAACAAAGGAAACCAAAAATTATATCTACCAGAACAAAACTAACTAAAGCACAAACCGGGAAACAAAACTAGAACAAGTTGCCAATTGGGGAACAAAGTAATGAAAATAAAACTAACAAATATGTTGAGAGGAAAGGAAAGAAAGAAAGAATAGATATTCAAAGTTAAATAGAGGTAGATGAAGATTTATATACATTAAAGATTAACTGCAAGGGGAAAAGAACAGTAGGAAAAGCAAACAAAGGAGTAAATGTGGAAAAAATAATAATAGGTTTAAAAAATTAAAAAACTAAAGTTAAAAAAAAAAGTTGAAAAAAAAGGAAAACTCTCCAGAATTGCAAAAGCCCAACATAGAGGCAGAATTTTATAACAGCAATAAAATATGTGACTGAAGGAAAAAAAAGCTCAAAAGCTTAATTAGACTTCATAGTGCCAATAAAATCAACAACTACAATGGGGTGGGGAGTGGGAGAGAAAAAAAAAAATCCAAAAGAATCTAGAGCAAGTCAAAACATAAGAATAATAATTGTTTTCCTTGAGTCACTGCTGTCAGAATCCTTTCCCTCGCTGGGAGTCACAGTCCACTTCATCTCCCTAGGATGCTTTCTAGCACTGTACTGATTTCTAGACCTGCTATGGGAGCAGTTCACATTCTAATATGTTCCTACTCCTATGGATTCTTACCTCCAATGTTCAGAGCTATCAGAACTAGTGTGTTTTCTTTTGTGGGAGCTCTCAATGACATTTTATATATTCCATAGACACAGAACCTACCTAATTGGCTGTGTGGATTTAATCTGCAGCTTGTGCAGTTGGAGGGAACTTTTTCAGTCTTCTTCCTTAACTGCACTGCCCCTGGGTTTGAATTGTGGTTTTATTTCCACCTCTTCATGGGGTCATTCACTAGGGTTTGCTCCTGAGGCTGCCCTGGAGGACTTGGGTTTTCCCCAGTGAGAGCCAGGTATAGAGATGTTGCAGCTGCTTGAGATACAGGGGTTCTGGCAGCCCCAGGTACTCTGAGGAGGTGGAGGCTAGGACAGCAGGAAATATAGTGCTCTAGAAGAGTATGGCAATCAGTATTGGCCAATACACTCCAGTATTCTTGCCTGAAGAACCCCCTCCCTGACAGAGAAGCCTGGCAGGCCACAGTCTACAGGGTTGCAAAGAGTCAAACACTACTGAAGTGACTCTGTGCATATAGACACAACAGGTTTTTTGCCTGTGGCAGCTCTGCCCCAGTGAGAGTTGAGCATGAAGCTGGCGCAGCTGCTTGGCTTGTGGGGACCCTGCCGGCACCAAGTGTGCAGGGACATGGACTGCCTCTGCCACAGGAGTTATGGCCCTATCAGAGTCTTTTTTGAGCCTATTGTAGCTGGCGATCAGAAGGCCTTTTTGTCCAGTCTTTCTCCGTAGATCTGCCCATTCAGGCACTTAGAGCGTTCCCTTGCCTGAGGTCCTTTTCTGTTGTTCAGTTCAGCGGGCACATAGAGGGTCTCCCCCTGCCTGGGGTCCTACTTTTCAGATCAGCGTGTCAGTCAGTTAAAGGAACACCCTGGGTGGGGTCCTGCTCTGTAGCTCAGTGCATCAGGCGTTTGATGGGCCAGACTCTCTATTGTTCAACTGTTGATGCTGTCGTGTGGGGAGAGAGAGGCTATGGCGATGACTCTACCCGCTATGCCTGACTCAGCAGTATCGCCTTGCTTCCATGGCTGCCCGACTTTCCTCCACAGGCATTGCCCATCACAATCGCCTCCCTCACCTCCCTTAGATCTGTCTCTCCATAGTCAACATCAGCCCTCACCCTGGGATTGCTTCACATTCCCCAAACTCCAGCTCCCAGCCACTGCGTCTTCCAGGGGATCCTCATCTTTGTCCGGGGTGTCTGAGGTAAGGACTGGCTGATTCTCATTCCATTTAGGCTGCCACAGATCAAATGTTTCACTCTCAGCCTTGAATGTTTCTCCTCTGACTCAGACAATTGCCCCGTTCCTTCATCCTACCGAGTTTTGCCTGGTTCTATATATTCTTTTCCTCTGGTCAGGTACTCCTGTCTGCTCTCAGCTGGAGTTCTGCATGCACTGCTGTGTCTGAAGGTGTATTCCCGATGTATCTGTGGAAAGAGATGTACTTCACATCCACCTATTCTGGCATCTTGTTCTCTCTGTATCATATCTTTTTAGATTCCACATATAAGGGATGTCATACAGTATTTATCCTTCTCTGTCTGACTTACTTCACTCAGTATGACAATCTCTAGGTCCATCCATGTTGATGCAAATAAAATTATTTCATTTTTTTAATGGTTGAGTAATATTTCAATGTAGATATGTACAACATCTTCTTTATCCAATCCTCTGTTGATAGACATTTAGGTTGCTTCTGTGCCTTGACTATTGCAAACAGTTCTGCAGTGAACACTGGGCTGTATGTGTCCTTCCAGACCATATTTTCCTCTGGGAATATGCCCAGGAGTGTGACTGCAAGGTCATATGGTAGCACTATTTTTAGTTTTTTAAAGAACCTTCATAGTGTTCTCCATATAGTGGCTGTAACAATTTACAGTCCCACAAACAGTGTAGGATAATTCCCTTTCCTCTACACTTTCTCCATAATTTATTGTTTATAGATTTTTTAATGATATCCATTTTGATTTGAATTGCATTTCTCTAATAATTAGCAATGTTGAACATCCTTTCATGTGACTCTTGGCCATCTAAATGTGGTCTTTGGAGAAATGTCCATTTAGCTCTTCTGCCCATTCTTTGATTGGATTGTTTATTTTGATGTAGTTGGGCATCATGAGTTGTTTGTAAATTTTGCAGATTAATCCCTTATCTGTCACATTATTTTGCAAATATTTTCTTCCATATTGTGGGTTGTCTTTTGTTTTGTTTACTGTTCCTTTGCTGTGCAAAATTTTTGAGTTTAATTAAGTCACATTTGTTTATTGTTGTTTTTACTTCCAGTGATCTGGGAGGCATATCAGAAAAGATATTATGACAATTCATGTCTTATGGTTTTCTGGCTATATTTTCCTCCAGGAGCTTTATAGTGTCTGGTTTCACATTTAGATATTTAATCCATTTTGAGCTTATCTTTGTGTATGGTGTTAAGAATAACCTAGTTTCATTTTTTAAACATGTGAAAGTGAAAGTGAAAATGAAGTACTCAGCCGTGTCCTACTCTTTGCGACCCCATGGACTGTAGCCTATGAGGCTTCTCTGTCCATGGGATTTTCCAGGCAAGAATACTGGAGTGGGTTACCATTTCCTTCTCCAGAAGATTTTCCCAACCCTGGGATTGAACCCAGGTCTCCCGCATTGTAGGCAGACGCTTTACTGTCTGAGCCACCAGGAGTTGTCCAGTTTTCCCAGCATCATTTACTGAAGAGACTGTCTTTCCAACAATGTGTAGTCTGCCTCCTTTGGCATAGATTAATTTATATGCCTGGTTTATTTCTGTGCTTTCTATCCTGGTCCATTGATATATATTTCTGTTTATATGCCTGAACCATAAACTGTAGCTTTGTAGTACAGTCTAAAGTCAGGAATCCTGATTCCTCCATCTCCATTTTTCTTTCTAAGGATTGCTTTGTTTATATACGGCCTTTTGTGTGCAATACAAATTTTAATGCTTTTGTTGTTGTTGTTGTTCTAGTTATGTGAAAAATGCCATTGATAATGATTGTGATTTCATTGCATATGACAGAAAGACAGTACCAAAGAATGCTCAAACTACCACACAATTGCACTCATGTCACATGCTAGTAAAGTAATGCTCAAAATTCTCCAAGCCAGGCTTCAACAGTACGTGAACTGTGAACTTCCAGATATTCAAGCTGGTTTTAGAAAAGGCAAAGGACCCAGAAATCAAATTGCCGACATCGGTTGGACCATTGAAAAAGTGACAGAGTTCCAGAAAAACATCTACTTCGACATTACTGGCTATGCCAAAACATTTGACTATGAGGATCACAACAAGCTGTGGAAAATTCTTCAAGAGATGGGAATACCAGACCACCTGACCTGCCTACTGAGAAATCTGTATGCAGGTCAAGAAGCAACAGTTAGAACTGGACATGGAACAACAGACTGGTTCCAAATAGGAAAAGAGTATGTCAAGGCTGTACATTGTCACACTGCTTATTTAACTTCTATGCAGAGTACATCATGAGAAATGCTGGACTGGATGAAGCACAAGTTGGAATCAATATTGCCAGGAGAAATATCAATAACCTCAGATATGCAGATGGCACCACCCTTACGGCAGAGAGTAAAGAAGAACTAAAGAGCCTCTTGATGAAAGTGAAAGAGGAGAGTGAAAAAGTTGACTTAAAGCTCAACATTCAGAAAGCTAAGGTCATGGCAACTGGTCCCATCACTTCATGGCAAAAAATGGGTAAACAATGGAAACAGTGAGAGATTTTATTTTTGGGGGGGGGTCCCAAAATCACTGTGGATGGTGACTGCAGCCATGAAATTAAAAGACACTTGCTCCTTGGAAGAAAAGTTATGACCAACCTAGACAGCATATTAAAAAGCAGAGACATTACTTTGCCTACAGATGTCTGTCTACTCAAAGCCGTGGTTTTTCCAGTAGTCATGTATGGATGTGAGAGTTGGACTGTGAAGAAAGCTGAGCGCCAAAGAATTGATGCTTTTGAGCTGTGGTGTTGGAGAAGACTCTTGAGAGTCCCTTGGAGTGCAAGGAGATCCAACCAGTCCATTCTAAAGGAAATCAGTCCTGAATATTCATTGGGAGGACTGATGCTGAAGCTGAAACTCCAAAACTTTGGCCACTTGATGTGGAGAACTGACTCACTTGAAAAGACCCTGATGCTGGAAAAGATTGAAGGCAGGAGGAGAAGTGGATGACAGAGGAAGAGATGGTTGGATGGCATCACTGACTCAGTGGACATGAGTTTGAGTAAACTCCAGGAGTTGGTGACGGACAGGGAGGCCTGGTGTGATTCAGTCCACGGGGTCTCAAAGAGTCAGACATGACAGAGTGACTGAACTGAACTGAACTGAGATTTGTCATAACTTTTCTTCTAAGGAGCAAGCATCTTTTAATTTCATGACTGCCGTCACCATCTACAGTGATTTTGAAGCCCTGAAAAACAAAGTCTCTCACTGTTTCCATTGTTTCCCCATCTATTTGCCATGAAGTGATGGGACCAGATGCCATGATCTTAGTTTTCTGAATGTTAAGTTATAAGCCAACTTTTTCACTCTCCTCTTTCACTTTCATCAAGAGACTCTTCTATGCTTTCTGCCATAAGAGTAGTGTCATCTGCATATCTGAGGTTATTGATATTTTTCCTGCAATCTTGATTCCAGCTTGTGCTTCATCCAGCCCAGCATTTCTCATGATGTACTCTGCATATAAGTTAAATAAGCAGGGAGACAGTATGCATCCTTGATGTATTCCTTGCCCAGTTTGGAACCAGGCTGTTGTTCCATGTCAAGTTCTAACTGTTGCTTCTTGATCTGCAAAGAAATTTCTCAGGAGGCAGGTCAGGTGGTCTGGTATTCCCATCTCTTGAAGAATTTTCCACAGTTTGTTGTGATCTACACAGTCAAAGCCTTTAGCATAGTCAGTAAGGCAGAAGTAGATGTTTATCTGGAGCTCTGTCGCTTTTTTGATGATCCAACTAATGTTGGCAATTTGGTCTCTGGTTTCTCTGTTTCCCCTAGTCCTGTGGAAATGCCATAATTCAATCTCACTGGCCTTCAAAGTCAGATTCCCTGTGGAATCCTGGTCCCTTTGCTGCATCTCAAGCCAGGAAGCCTGATGTAGGTCTCAAAACCTTCACAACAATGGGAGAACTTCTGTGGTAAACTGTGCTCTTGTTTGTGTGTTGACTGCCCAGTGTTTATGTGATTTGATTTTATTGTGATTGTGCCCCTCCTACTAACTCATTGAGGCTTACATTGGTCTTTGGACATGGAATATCTGTTTTGGTGGGTTCCGTCATCTTCCTGGATAGTTATGAAACAATTCATTGCGATTTTGTTACTCTCACATGAGGAAGTGAGTGCACATCCTTCTGCTCTGCTGTCTTCAACCAATCTCCATGGAAATTATTTGCTAATATTTTATTGGTCATTTTTGTATTTATGTTCATCAGGGATATTGGCCTATAATTTTCTTCATTCGTGATTCCCTTGTTTGGTTTTCGTATCAGTGTTACTCTCTCCTTATACAATGAGTTTGGAAGGGTTCACTCCTCTTTAATATCCCAGAGGAGTTTAAGGATGGTATTAAATCTTAAATATTTGGAAGAATTCAAAAGTGAGACCCTTTTGTCCTAGGCTTTTGTTTGTTGAGATACTTTGGATTAATGATTTAATTTCCTTATTAGTAATCAATTTATTGGTGTTTTCTATTTCTTTATGGATTTTATATTTCCGAGATTTCTCTGTTTGTTTCATGTTGTCTAATTGATTGATGTACAATTGTTCCTAGTATTTTCTTATGACCCTTTGTTTTTCTGTGATATCAGTTGGAACTTCTCATTCTCTCTCTTTTTTTCTTTTTTTTTTGAGCCCTCTCACTTTTTTTTTTTTTTAGTTTGTCTAGCTAAAGACTTGTATATTTTGTATATCTTCTCAGTGAATCAACTTTTAATTTTATTGATATTTCTATTTTCTCTTGGGGCTTCCCTGGTGGCTCAGTGGTAAAGAATCTGCAAGCCAAGCAGAAGATGTGAGTTCAGTCCCTGGGTCAGGAAGGTTGCCTTAAAACTGAAATGGCCACCCACTCCAGGATTCTTGCCTGGGAAATCTCAGGGCCAGTGAAGCCTGGTGGGCTACAGTCCATGAGATTGCATGAGAATTGTTCACACCTTAGTGACTAAATAACAACAGCAAGAAATTGCCTTGTTAATCTCTATTTCTTTTATTGAAGCTCTGGTCTTATTTCTTTCCTTTCATTAACATTGGTATTCATTGTTCTTTTTCAAGTTTCCTTAGGTTTACAATTAGATTGTTTCAGATTTTTCTTGTTTCTTGAAATAAGCCTGTCTTACTATGAACTGCCCTATTAGAATTGCTTTTGCCACACCCCATGGATTTTATTTATTTATTTATTTTTCTCTTTTTCTTTCTTTTTTTTTTTTTGTTATTAGTTGGAGGCTAATTACCTTATAATATTGTAGTGGTTTTTGCCATACATTGACATGAATCAGCCATGGATTTACATGTATTCCCCATCCCGATCCCCCCTCCCACCTCCCTCCCCACACCATCCCTCTGGGTCTTCCCAGTGCACCAGCCTCGAGCACTTGACTCATGTATCCAACCTGGGCTGGTGATCTGTTTCACCCTAGGTAATATACATGTTTCGATGCTGTTCTCTCAAAATATCCCACCCTCGCCTTCTCCCACAGAGTCCAAAAGTCTGTTCAATACATCTGTTGTGAAGTAATTAGCCTCCAACTAATAAAAAAAAATGAAAAAAAAAATACATCTGTGTCTCTTTTTCTGTTTTGCATATAAGGTTATCATTACCATCTTTCTAAATTCCATATATATGCGTTAGTATACTGTATTGGTCTTTATCTTTCTGGCTTACTTCACTCTGTATAATGGACTTTAGTTTCATCCATCTCATAAGAACTGATTCAAATGAATTTTTTTTAATGGCTGAGTAATATTCCATGATGTATATGTACCACAGCTTCCTTATCCACTCGTCTGGTGATGGACATCTAGGTTGCTTCCATGTCCTGGCTATTATAAACAGTGCTGCGATGAACATTGGGGTACACGTGTCTCTTTCAGATCTGGTTTCCTCGGTGTGTATGCCCAGGAGTGGCATTGCTGGGTCATATGGCAGTTCTATTTCCAGTTTTTAAAGAAATCTCCACACTATTCCCCACAGTGGCTGTACTAGTTTGCATTTCCACCAATAGTGTAAGAGGGTTCCCTTTTCTCCACACCCTCTCCAGCATTTATTGCTTATAGACTTTTTGATAGCACCCATCCTGACTGGCATGTAATGGTACCTCATTGAGGTTTTGATTTGCATTTCTCTGATAATGAGTGATGTTGAGCATCTTTTCATGTGTTTGTTAGCCATCTGTATGTCTTCTTTGGAGAAATATCTGTTTAGTTCTTTGGCCCATTTTTTGATTGGGTCATTTATTTTTCTGAAATTGAGCTGCAGGAGTTCCTTGTATATTTTTGAGATTAATCCTTTGTCTGTTGCTTTGTTTGCTATTATTTTCTCCCATTCTGAAGGTTGTCTTTTTACCTTGCTTATAGTTTCCTTTGTTGTGCAAAAGCTTTTAAGTTTCATTAGGTCCCATTTCTTTATTTTTGCTTTTGTTTCCAATATTCTGGGAGGTGGGTCATAGAGGATCCTGCTGTGATTTATGTCGGAGAGTGTTTTGCCTATGTTCTCCTCTAGGAGTTTTATAGTTTCTGGTCTTACATTTAGTTCTTTAATCCATTTTGAGTTTATTTTTGTGTATGGTGTTAGAAAGTGTTCTAGTTTCATTCTTTTACAAGTGGTTGACCAGTTTTCCCAGCACCACTTGTTAAAGAGGTTGTTTTTTTTTCCATTGTGTATCCTTGCCTCCTTTGTCAAAGGTAATGTGTCCATAGGTATGTGGATTTATCTCTGGGCTTTCTATTTTGTTCCATTGATCTATATTTCTGTCTTTGTGCCAGTACCATACTGTCTTGAGGACTGTGGCTTTGTAGTAGAGCCTGAAGTCAGGCAGGTTGATTTCTCCAGTTCCATTCTTCTTTCTCAAGATTGCTTTGGCTATTCGAGGTTTTTTGTGTTTCCACACAAATTGTGATTTTTTTTGTTCTAGTTCTGTGAAGAATACCATTGGTAGTTTGATAGGGATTGCATTGAATATATAGGTTGCTTTGTGTAGTAGAGTCATTTTCACAATATTGATACTTCCAATCCATGAACAGGGTATATTTCTCCATCTGTTTGTGTCTTCTTTGATTTCTTTCATCAGTGTTTTATAGTTTTCTATGTATAGGTCTTTTGTTTCTTTAGGTAGATATACTCCTAAGTTTTTTATTCTTTTTGTTGCAATGGTGAATGGTATTGTTTCCTTAATTTCTCTTTCTGTTTTTTCATTGCTGGTGTATAGGAATGCAAGGGATTTCTGTGTGTTAATTTTATATCCTGCAACTTTACTCTATTCATTGTTTAGCTCCAGTTATTTTCTGGTAGAGTCTTTAGGGTTTTCTCTGTAGAGGATCGTGTCATCTGCAAACAGTGAGAGTTTCACTCCTTTTTTTCCTATCTGGATTCCTTTTATTTGTCTTTCTGCTCTGATTGCTGTGGCCAAAACTTCCAAAACTATGTTGCATATTAGTGGTGAGAGTGGGCATCCTTGTCTTTTTCCTGATTTTAGAGTAAATGCTTTAAATTTTTCACCATTGAGGGTAATATTTGCTGTGGGTTTGTCATAAATAGCTTTTATTATGTTGAGGTATGTACCTGCTATGCCTGCTTTCTGGGGAGTTTCAATCATAAATGGATGTTGAATTTTGTCAAAGTCTTTTTCTGCATCTATTGAGATAATCAGATGGTTTTTATCTTTCAATTTGTTACTGTGGTGTATTACATTGACTGATTTGAGGATATTAAAGAATCCTTGCATTCCTGGGATAAAGCCCACTTGGTCATGATGTATAATTTTTTTAATATGTTGTTGGATTCTGTTTGCTAGAATTTTGTTAACGGATTTTTGCATCTATGTTCATTAGTGATATTGGCCTGTAGTTTTCTTTTTTGTGACATCTTTGTCTGGTTTTGGAATTAGGGTGATGGTGGCCTCATAGAATGAGTTTGGAAGTTTACCTTCTTCTGCAAATTTCTGGAAGAGTTTGAGTAAAATAGGGATTAGCTCTTCTCTAAATTTTTGGTAGAATTCAGCTGTGAAGCTATCTAGTCCTGGGCTTTTGTTTGCTGGAAGATTTCTGATTACAGTTTCGATTTCCTTGCTTGTGATGGGTTTCCTAAGATCTTCTATTTCTTCCTGGTTCAGTTTCGGAAAGTTATACTTTTCTAAGAATTTGTCCATTTCTTCCAAGTTGTCCGTTTTATTGGCATAGAGCTGCTGGTAGTAGTCTCTTATGATCCTTTGTATTTCAGTGTTGTCTATTGTGATCTCTCCATTTTCATTTCTAATTTTGTTAATTTGTTCTTCTCCCTTTGTTTCCTAATGAGTCTTGCTAACTGTCAATTTTGTTTATTTTTGCAAAAAAACCACTTTTAGCTTTGTTGATTTTTGCTATGGTCTCTTTAGTTTCTTTTGCAATTATTTCTGCCCTAATTTTTAAGATTTCTTTCCTTCTACTAACCCTGGGGTTCTTCATTTCTTCCTTCTCTAGTTGCTTTAGGTGTAGAGTTAGGTTACTTATTTGACTTTTTTCTTTTTCTTGAGGTAAGTTTGTAATGCTATGAACCTTCCCCTTAGCACTGTTTTTATAGTGTCCCATAGGTTTTGGGTTGTTGTGTTTTCATTTTCATTCATTTCTATACATTTTTAAAATTTCTTCTATGATTTGTTGGTTATTCAGAAGAGTGTTATTTAGCCTCCATATGTTTGAATTTTTAATATTTTTTTTCCTGTAATTGAGGTCTAATCATACTGCATTGTGGTCAGAAAAGATGACTGGAATGATTTCAATTTTTTTGAATTTCCCAAGGCTAGATTTATGGCCCAGGATGTGATCTATTCTGGAGAAGGTTCCGTGTGCACTTGAGAAAAATGTGAAATTGATTGTTTTGGGGTGAAATGTCCTATAGATATCAATTAGTTCTAGCTGGTCCATTTTGTCATTTAAAGTTTGTTTCCTTGTTAATTTTCTGTTTAGTTGATCTATCCATAGTTGTGAGTTGGGTATTAAAGTCTCCAACTATTATTGTGTTACTGTTAATTTCCCCTTTCATACTCGTTAGCATTTTCCTTACATATTGCAGTGCTCCTATGTTGGGTGCATATATATTTATAATTGTTATATCTTCTTCTTGGATTGATCCTTTGATCATTATGTAGTGTCCTTCTTTGTCTCTTTTCACAGCCTTTATTTGAAAGTCTATTTTATCTGATATGACTGTTGCGACTCCTGCTTTCTTTTGGTCTCCGTTTGCGTGAAATATTTTTTTCCAGCCCTTCACTTTCAGTCTGTATGTGTCCCTTGTTTTGAGGTGGGTCTCTTATAGACAGCATATACAGGGGTCTTGCTTTTGTATCCATTCAGCCAGTCTTTGTCTTTTGGTTGGGGCATTCAACCCATTTACATTTAAGGTAATTATTGTTAGGTATGGTCCCGTTGCCATTTACTTTGTTGTTTTGGGTTCACACTTATACAGCCTTCTGTGTTTCCTGTCTAGAGAAGATCCTTTAGCATTTGTTGAAGAGCTGGTTTGGTGGTGCTGAATTCTCTCAGCTTTTGCTTGTCTGTAAAGCTTTTGAATTCTCCTTCATATCTGAATGAGATCCTTGCTGAGTACAGTATTCTAGGTTGCAGGTGATTCTCTTTCATTACTTTCAGTACGTCCTGCCATTCCCTTCTGGCCTGGAGGGTTTCTAATGATAGATCATCTGTTATCCTTATGGGAATCCCTTTGTGTGTTATTTGTTTTTTCTCCCTTGCTGCTTTTCATATTTGTTCTTTGTGTTTGATCTTTGTTAATTTGATTAATATGTGTCTTGGGGTGTTTCGCCTTGGGTTTATCCTGTTTGGGACTCTCTGGGTTTCTTGGACCTGTGTGACTATTTCCTTCCCCATTTTAGGGAAGTTTTCAGCTATTATCTCCTCGAGTATTTTCTCATGGCCTTTCTTTTTGTCTTCTTCTTCTGGGACTCCTATGATTCGAATGTTGGAGCATTTCACATTGTCCCAGAGGTCCCTGAGGTTGTCCTCATTTTTTTTTTTTTCATTCTTTTTCTTTTTTCTTCTCTGCTTCATTTATTTCCACCATTTTATCTTCTACCTCACTTATCCTATCTTCCGTCTCCGTTATTCTACTCTTGGTTCACTCCAGAGTGTTTTTGATCTCATTTATTGCATTATTCATTTTTTATTGACTCTTTTTTATTTCTTCTAGGTCCTTGTTAAACATTTCTTGCATCTTCTCAATCCTTGTCTCCAGGCTATTTATCTGTAACTCCATTTTATTTTCAAGATTTTGGATCATTTTTATTATCATTATTCTAAATTCTTTTTCAGGTAGATTTCCTATCTCCTCCTCTTTTGTTTGACTTGGTGGGCGTTTTTCATGTTCCTTTACCTGCTGGGTATTTCTCTGCCTTTTCATCTTGTTTAGATTGCTGTTTCTGGAGTGGGCTTTCTGTATTCTGGTGGTCTATGGTTCCTTTTTATTGTGGAGGTTTCTCCCAGTGGGTGGTGTAGGACGTTTGGATTGTCAAGGTTTCCTGGTTTGGGAAGCTTGCTTTGGTGTTCTATTGCATGGAACTGGATTTCTTCTCTCTGGAGTGCAATGGAGTGTCCAGTAGTGAGTTTTGAGATGGGTCTATATGTTGACGCTCAGGGCTATGTTCCTGCGTTGCTGGAGAATTTGCATGGTATGTCTTGCTCTGAAACTTTTTGGCTCTTGGGTGGTGGTTGGTTTCAGAGTAGGTATGGAGGCTTTTGGATGATCTCTTATTACTTAATGTTCCCTGTAATCAGGAGTTCTCTGGTGTTCTCAGGTTTTGGGCTTAATCTCCTGCCTCTGGATTTCAGTCTTATTCTTCCAGTAGCCTCAAGACTTCTCCAGCTATATTGCCCTGATAATAATACTTCTAAGTTAATGGTGAAAAGATTCTCCACCATGAGGGACACCCAGAGAGGTTCACAGAGTTACATGAAAAAGAGGAGAGGGAGGAGGGAGATAGAGATGAGCAGGAGGAGAAAAAGGGGGACTCAAGAGGAGGGAGACAGATCTACGCAGTTCTCTGTTCCCAAAGTGTTCTCTGTAGTCCAGACACCCAAAGAGATTCACAGAATTGGATTGGGAAGAGAAGGGGGAGGGAGGAAACAGGTTATCTGAGGTAGAAAATGGAGAGTCAAAAGTGGGAGAGAGTAATCAACACACTCCTGAGTAAAAATGGGTACTGAATTTTGGATTCTTAAATGTCCAAAATTGATTTCAAATACTTAAAAACAAAGATTAAAAATCTAGAGTAGAGGTTAGATTCTTAAAAATACAATATTAAAAACAAAAGCACAAAAAAAATTTAGAAATATATATGAAGTTCAGTTTAAAAATAGGGCCTCTTTTTTTTTGTAATGTTATAGTGAAATGAAAATGAAAATTAAGGAGTAATAGAGGAGTAATAGAGTACTTTAAAAGAAAATAAGAAAAAAATAAAAAAGAAAAAAATTAATTGAAAAAATGGTAAAAATATATGAAAATGTAAGTGTCATTGTATGACAAAAACCCCTACAATATTGTAAAGTAATTAGCCTCCAACTAATAAAAATAAATGAAAAAAAAAAAGATACAACAATGAAAATGTAAATGAAAGTTAAGGAGTAATAGAGGAGTAATAGGAAATTTTAAAAGAAAATAAAAAAGAAAAAAATTTAAAAAAAGAAATAAAAAAACATTTTTTAATTAAAAAAAAAAAAACAGTAAAAATATATTTAGGAATTTCTCTGGAGCTGTTGCAGTCAGTGTGGGTCCAGTTCAGTTTCAGATAGCTCCTTGTTCCAGCTTACACTTCTTGATATCTATAGGCCCCTTCCAGTGTAGTCTATGTTCAGGGATTTTAATCTGTTTCCCCTGTCACTTCTGAAGTGGTTCCCTTTGTTTTTTTTTTTTTTTGGCTTCTGCTTGCAGGTCTCTTCAGTGTCTAATTTCAGCCCTGACACACGCGGGTTTAGGTTTGCTTGTTCAGTCACCCTGCGAGGAGGGAGGGGCGCTGCAGACAAATGCCATTGGCCTGTGTGGGGAGCACTCGCAGTGTTCCAGCCACACTGGGTTTCCCCCCACTCACGGGTGTGTGCTTTCCTCATCTACACTGCTCAGGCTCCCGGCTGCTCTATAGGGAGCAGGCCCTGCATTGCGTGCGGTTCCAGTTTTCGAGTACTCCACAAAACCACAGACTCAGTTGGGCCAGCATTTTGTGCCTTCCCCGGCCGAGCAGCTCAGGCAGCCAGGATCTTGATGAGCACACTCTCCCCGGGTGCCATGTCCCTTATCCCCTCCATGGTCCCAGCCTGTTTCCGCACGCTGTTTGTGTGCACCTTGTGTCTGTTCTGGGGGGCTGGTCTCTAGCTGTGACCCTCCCGTCGGATGTCAACCATACAGAATCTCAGGAAGTCTTTGGTTAGAAACTGGAAGCCTGTTTTCAGTTAGGTAGGGGATGCCGTCTCTGGAGCCGAGTTTGCCTGTTTCCCCTCCCCCCTGCCTCCTGCCTCCGGCAGGGTATGGGCCGGTCCGCCGCCAGCTAGCTCTTCTCTGGGATTGCTCAGTTCTTCCTTTGTTCTGTGAACAGGCCCGCAGTGTGTTCGGGCCAGTTAATTTTCTCTCTCTCTCTTGCTATCCCACAGTTTAAGTTGCTGTCACATGTTAGCTCCCTCTGATTGCCCTCAGGGCATTCAGGCCCATTCTAAGCAATACCGCCCACTCCTCTCCATTCCGCCCCCACTTGCTGGTGGCAGATGCGGGCGTCTGGGGTACTTTTCTGCTGGGAGTTGTTTTTAAGCATGTAATCTGTGGGTTTTATTTATTTTTCCTCCCAGTTAGGTTGCCCTCCGAGATTTGAAAACTTCCCCCAGACCCGCCAGTGAGATTTCCTGGTGTTTGGAAACTTCCTCTATTATGACTCCCTTCCTGGGACAGATCTCTGTCCCTAGCTCTTTTGTCTCTCTTTTTATCTTTTATATTTTTGTCCTATCTCCTTTCGAAGACGATGGGCTGCTTTTCTGGGTGCCTGATGTCCTCTGCTAGTTATCAGAAGTTGTTTTGTGAAGTTTGCTCAGCAATCAAATGTTCTTTGGATGAATTTGTAGGGGAGAAAGTGGTCTCCCCGTCCTATTCCTCTGTCATCCTAGCTCCTGAACCCACCCCATAGATTTTAATGTGTCATATTTCTGTTTTCATTTCTCTATAGGTATTTTTTTTTAATTTCTTCTTTGATTTTTTTTTTCATTTACCTTTTGGTTTTTCAGTACCATATTGTTTAATCTGAAACAATAATGTCCATATTTTGTGTTTCTTTCTCATTTTTTTTCTTATTTATTTTGAGTTTCATAACACTGTGGTTGGAAAAAGTACTTGAGATATTTCAGACATTCTTGAATTTATTGAGATTTGCTTTGTGGTTTAACATGTGATTTATCTTGGAAAATATTCTATGTGCACTTGAGATGAATATGTACTCTGTTATTTTTGGATGGAGTATTCTATATATATCCAGTAAGTCTATCTATCTAGTCTAATATGCTGTTTAAAGCTGATGTTTCTGTATTGATTTTGTGTCTCGATAATCTATCCATTGCTGTATGTGGTGTGTTAAGTCCCTTACTCTTATTTTATTGCTTTGGATTTCTCTCTTTAGGTTCATTAATATTTACTTTCTATATTTTGATGTCCCTATATTGAGTGCATATGCATTTATAAATATTATATCTTCTTGTTGGAGTGACCTCTTTATCATTATGTGGTACCCTTCTTTGTCTTTTATTACAGTCCTTGATTGAAAATCTATTTTATCTGATATGAGTATAAGTACACAAGCTTTCATTCATTTCCGTTTTGCATGGTATGTCTCTTTCTCTCCTTTCACAGTGAGCATGTGTGTATCATTACTTCTGAATTGAGTCTCTTGCTTTTTTAATCCACTCAGCCATTCAATATCTTTTGATTAGCAACTTAAATCCATTTTCATTTAAAGTAATTTTTAGAATGTATGTACTTATTCTCATTATGTTAATTGTGTCTGGCTGTTTTTGTAGCTCCTCTTTGTTTCTTTTATCTTATCTTTCTACTTTTACTGTTTTCAGGCTTTCTTTATTGTTGTGCGTAATTCCCCTCCTCATTTTCTTTTGCATTTTACTATTTTTTTTGTGTGGTTAATATGAGGTTCACATATAATATCCTATGTATATGTCAGTCTCTTTTAAGTTGACAGGAACTTTGAACACATTCCCAAACTTTTCATTTTTACTCTTCCTCTCCATATTTTACATTTTTATGACAAGTTTATACACACACACACACACACACATATATATCCCTAAATTATTTTAATTTTAGTTAATTTTACTACCTTTTGTTTTAAGCTTCATGCCGGGGTCCAGCCCCAGCATGATCCAGGGGAACCCTCAGGATGAACAGTGTTGGCAAATGAGAGAGAGAGAGACAAAGAGAGAGAGAAAGAAAGAGACCAGACCAGAGTGTGCAGCAGTCTGGCAGTTGCTTTATTTTTCACCATAGCCTTTATACCCTAAGTTGTTACATTTCTAAGGGGGAGATAAGCATACAGACTTAGTTTAACATTACATCAGCTTGTCCTTCACGAAACCAGGTGTTTTCTGTATATTTTTTGTTTATGAGAGTCTTTTTCCATAGATTTTTTGTACATTATCTTCTGGCCTTGAGCTTAGCAGAAAACAGAAAAGTGGCAGTTCTCATGATACAGCAGGTTGCAACATAATAAAAATACAATCCTGTTAACATAAAAGTCAGTCTTTTTGCAGAAATTCTCAGCTAAATTTATCTAAAAAGTTTAGCACACAAAGACTCTGCAGCTCTGGTGAGGGAGCCCCTGTTTAGCACTCCTGGTTAAAATTAACAATTATATCTTATTGTTTTTACACTAGGGATAAACTCTTATTTTTCTAGATCTCCAACTATATTATTAACAATAGTTTCCACTGCACAACCTCAGCACATTAACATCAATCAAACGTTGATCCAATAACCACTTTAAAACAATATTTTTTGTATTCTCTAATAGGGCTTCCTCACCCCCCAAAGGGCTCTGTGCCTATTACGGCCTTTTTTATGGTTAATCTCTATGTATGATATCTTTTGGCTTTCAGGCCTGTTGACAATTTATGGCTTGCACCTGGCATAACTTTAAGCAACTTCAGTATCTGACCCTGTCTTTTTTGTGGTTAATCTATTTTCTTTCTATTAGGTGTCATCTCCATGGGAACTAGATAGGATTACATTTTTATAGAACAGAAATGTGAAGGACTGCAAAAACAGCAGATACGGCACAAAACAGGCTCTTAGTCTAAAAGTTAATTACCTGCAAGAAGTCACAAGCTAATCTCTATCTAAACTATTTTCTATTAGGCCCATTTGTGGCTATTTTATTTGTGGAGTTTTTCTCACCCTGCGGAGGGACCTATGCTTAATAGTTTCTTTTGTTAGCGTACTGTGCTTAGGATGTTTAGAACAATCATGAGCATTTTTTGCAATGATAACACACATTTTATCAAACAAGCAGGAATGCCAGCAAAAGGGTTTGAATTGAAGCATTTCCTTCATCCTTGGCCCCTTCATAGGGTACCAGCATCCAGGAGACTTATTAATTAGGGTTTTAAGTTGGACTTTATTCAGTGAAAGAGGAGTAGGAGAGCTCTCGGCAGGCAACACAAGAATCTGCAGCAAGGCAAACAAGAACAACAGCAGAAAAGTCGGGGGGGGGGGATACAGGGTGGGGTAGAGGCCGAGGCCAACTTGGAGGATCCCTTATATCCTGAACAACCATGAATGTCAGGTTTTTTCCTCATGACCTCGTCATGGATGGGATCCTGGACGGCCTTGCCTGTCAGGTATTTTCTTCATGACCTCGTCATGGGTGGGATCTCCCATAATGGCTCCCGGAAGCTTCATACTTGCTTTATAAATGATTGATCAATTACCTTTGTTACATATTTAAATTTTAAGTGAAATTTTTATTTTTGTAAGTTTTCTTATTATCAACTAGTGCCTTTTCTTTTTAGCTTGTAGTAGTATCTTTAAAATTTTTTGTAAGCTTGGTTTAATCATGATGAATTCCTTTACATTTTACTTATCTATAAAACTCTTGATTTCTCCTTCAATATTCAATGATAACCTTTCTAGATAGAGAATTCTCAGTTGAATTTTTTTTTTCTGTCATTTCTTTGAATATTTAGTGTCATTCCAATTTGTCCTGTTAAGTTTCTCCTGAAAAATCTGTTAATATCCTTATGTGGTTTCTCTTATATTTATACTCTTATATGTGGTAAGTTGTCATGGTCCTCTTTGTGTTTATTTGGAACCCCCTGGACTTCAGGGACCTGTATGTCTATTTCCTTCCCCAGAGTGGGAAAGTTTTCAGTCATTTTTTTGTTTGTTTGTTTTTGTTTTGTTTTGTTTTCAATTTTTTCCCCCTGGTCCTTTCTCTCCTTCTTGGATCCCTATAATGTGAATTTACTCTTCTTGATGCTGTCCCAGAAGTACCTTAAGATGTCATATCTTTTTAAAATTACTTTTTCATCTTATTTCTCTGTCTGGGTAATTTCTATTGCTTTGTCTTCAAGCTCACCAATGTGTTTTTCTGCTTCATCAAGTTTATTGTTGAACTCCTCAAGTATATTTTTCAGTTCAATTATAACTTCTGTTGGTACTTTTTTTTTTTTAAGTTATCACTGTGTTCATCTCTTCTTCTCTCAAGTTCAGTGAGCCTCTTTGTGACTATTATTTTGAACTATTTATTGGATAGTTTGCTTATCTCCATTTCGTTAATGTCTTTTTCTGGGGATTTTTCTTATTCTTTGGTTTGGAACATATTTCTCTCTCTTTTCATTTTGCTTGACTTTCTGTTTGTCTGTATACTTGGTGAAACAACTATCTTCCTTAGAATTAAAGGAGTGTTCTTATATAGGAGATGATCTATGGAGCCTAAAAGCATAATGTCCCTTGGCCACTATACCCAGACATTCAAGGGGTGTCCCTCATTTGAGCTGCATGAACCCACTGGCTATGGTGACATTGTGGATGTTGCACAGGGAGGTCAGAATATGATATGATGCACTTGCCCAGCTCTGTTGTGGTACAGCCAATGTGGTGTGGGGTAGACGGGGAAGAGGGTGTTTTGCAGCCTGGTTGCATCATTGCTACTCTGTGGGGAAGATAGTACATTACATAATTGCTTGGCTTGATTGTGGCACAGCTGCTGCTTTAGTATAGGTAAGACTCAGAGTTGTCTCATGACCTTGTTGCAATGCAGCTGCTGTCTGAGGAAGGTGGGATGCAGTGTGCTTACACAGCTTGGTTTTGGCATGGCTTCTGCAAGTGGTAGGCAGAGGCTCAGGTTTCTCATCTGTCCTGGTTACCATGCAGCATCTGTGCAAGGAGGGCATGGCATCATGTTCTTGCCCAACATGGTTTTGGTGCTGCTACTGTGCAGGGTGTATGGTATCTCAGGGACTCTTCCTGTGCCAGTTATAGCATAGTTGCTACATTGGGAGAATGGTGCACAGTGTGCTTCCCTAGCCTGGTTATGGCATAACTGCTGTACAAAGTGGGTGGGGATTCTGGGTGCTTTCCTAGACAGGTTGTGGTGTGGAATGGGCAAGAGCATATCAACTGGTGTTAGTAGGCTATTGGGAGGGCATCAAAAATGGTGCCCACCAGCTCCATCAGGAAATTAGAATAAGATGTAAAGATGGTGCCTGCCAGTGCTTCCATCCCTGGAAAAAGTCAAGAAAGTTCCAGGAGGTTGTTGACTCTACAGCAGCTGCTTTAATTTCAGTAAGTGGGTCTCTCTCACTTATTATGGTCTAGGTGCTGTCAAACTGATGCTTTAGCACTGGATCTCTGGGTGAATGTGTCTGTGCATGAGTCCTTTAAGAGCAGGTTCTCTGTTCACTATGGTTCTGTGTTTTTCCTGGGGTCAGTCTCCACTGATGTTGAATACCAGAAAATACAGGGCCTCTTTTTCTGGTGCCAGATCCAAGGATCATTATGTCTGATGTAGGGCAGAATCCCTTCACTCCTGGAGTGAAAATTTTGTATTTTGGAGGAATCCCTCCATATTGTGGGCCATTGCTTTCAGGGGGGAAGTCCCTGGATAGGACTATGTCTATTCTTCTACCCATCTCAATGTGTCTCCTTTATCTTTTAGGAAAATGCTGTTAATCTAGTCATCAGATCCTTCTCAGAAGAAAATTATGCCATATGTACCTATAAATTTGTTGTGTCCATGGGAGAAGATGATTTCACCATCTTCTTACATTGCTATCTTGAACCTCTCCTCTGGGATTCTGGACTTTTAGTTGATACTGTAATGAGATCTGGCATTTGGGGACCTTAGAATATGATGACTGTATTTTGCATTTGATAAAAATATGTACCTTTGGAAGCCAGAGGGAAGACTATGGTAGGCAGAGTAATCTCCCAAAGGTGTCTGTGCTTTAAACTCTGAAATCTCTAAATATGTTATATTCCATTGCAGCATGAACTTTGCAGATATTGTCTGAGGTTTCAGACCTTAAATTAGGTAGATTATCCTGTATTATCCAGATGTGGCCACTGTAATGATATAAGCTATTAGAAGCACAGAAATTTCTCTGGCTGGAGTCAGAGATATGCCAGACTCCTGAGTAAGAGGAATTTGATTTTCTGTTGTTAGAGAGAGCACATGGAAGACCTGAGATGAATGTGAATAGCTTTTAGGAGCAAGACTGACCTACAGCTATCAACCTGCAAGTAAACGAGGATATAAGTTCTACAACAAAAAGTAACTGAATTCTGAAAACAGCTTAAATGGTTATGAAAGCTCATTCCCCCCTACATGTTTTGGATTGGACCTCAGCCTTACTGATACCTCACTTTCAGCACTGTGAGACTCTGGACTAAGGATCTAAGTTCACTCACCCAGGCTTCTGACATGCAGAAGCCTTAAGATAATAAATTTGTTTTGTTTTAACCTGCTATTATTTTGGTAATTTGTTACAGCAGTAACAGAAAATTAATACACTTTGTGGAGGTCCACTTCCCAAAGTGTGATTCTTTCAGGGCTCTGCAATATCTAAATGATTTTCATAAAAAACATTGACACTACTTTACTTTTTACTTTCTACTGGGTTGACATTTGCACTGACAGTGTAAAAGTAATTCTGATATAACTCTTGGTGCCTTAAGCAGTGCCATCAAAGTTTATATGAAATCAGTTCAGTTCAGTTCAATCGCTCAGTCATTTTGGCCTGTTTGTGACCCCATGGACTGCAGCAGGCCAGGCTTCACTGTTCATCACCAACTCCTGGAGCTTGCTCAAACTCATATCCTTCGAGTCAGTGATGCCATCCAACCATCTCATCCTCTGTTGTCCCCTTCTCCTCCTGCCTTCAATCTCTCCCAACATCAGAGTCAGGAGGTAAAAAGCAACAAATAGTTTCACTCAAGATTTTTTTTGATTAAAAGTTAAATAACATTCACAAAAAAACTCAATTCTAGAATACATTTCTTTTAAATATTTTGTGTGACAAATTTAGAAGTTCGTAAAACCCTTAGTTTTCAATACTGAAATTAAATATTTATTTAGAGGAAAAGCGATTACACAATTGTTATTGTTGTGAGTTCAACTAGTGACTTTTCTTGAGGATCACTATTTTTACTTAAGCAACTGGCAGAAAAACTATGTTCATTCAGTCATGGGTATTTGACAGACGTTTTGTCAAAAATGAGCAAAATAACCCTGTTGTTTTAAGGAAAGCAACTTAATTTACTTTTTCTCAATGATAAAATTTAAACTTTCAAGTGAAAATTAGAAACTTGGAAAATATATCTACCACTGTGAGCTTAAAAGCTTCTCAATATCTAAAGACTCACAAGACTGGTGATGGTGCTCCTGAATGTGAGTTTTTGATATCATATAATGATATGTCAACATTTGGATGTTCTGCATAACTCAGTGAACTACTATTTCACAAGTGAACAATTCATGATATTGCAAAGGAATGAAAGGATGCAAAAACAGACTAATTGATTTTAATGTTAGCCATATGATCTGATTCTGCATGGTAAGCACCATTTTAAGAAACTACCACTTTGAAATTTTGATGTAATATCAAAGATAGATATTCATAATCATGTGTAAATTATTATTAAAATGTTCTTTCCTTTTCCAAATAAAAATCTCTGTGAGGTCAAAATTTCTACTTCTGTTTCAACCAAGCAGGCTCCCCTGATAGTTCAGTTAGTAAAGAATCCACCTGCAATGCAGAAGACCCCAGTTCGATTCCTGGGTTGGGAAGATTCACTTGAGAAGGGAAAGGCTACCCATTCCAGTATTATTGGGCTTCTCTGGTGGCTTGGCTGGTAAAGAATCGCCTGCAGTACGGGAGACCTGGGTTAGATCCCTGGGTTGGGAAGATTTCCTGGAGAAGGGAAAGGCTACACACTCCAGTTTTCTGGCCTGGAGAGTTCTATGGACTATATAGCCCGTAGGGTCACAAAGAGTCAGACACAATGAGTGAATTTCACTTCACTTCACTTCAACCAAAGCAATGAGTGTGAGAGAATGAATAAAGAAGCAAGTGTAAATTTCTAACTAAAATCTATTAAACCAGACATAAATCTGGCAAAATATTTGTATAATGATAAAGATATATTTATAAAGCATGTTTTTTTAAATAAATTTGGTAATTGGTTTGTTATTATTTTAAATGAAATAATATATTTATTTTAAAATTTGAAATTTTATTGTATAATATTATATATATCAATAATCTTTGTTTTAAGAGTGTAAAAGGGTTTCAGGATAAAATGTTTGAGAACTATTGTAGACTATAAATTGGGTGTTCAGTTTTAAATCCTAGTTCGAATTTAACTAAATATACTAGTCAAATAGCCATTGGTGAATACTCAGATAAACATTTGAATGTGCTAATGACCCCCAAGGAGTTTTAAAATCTTTTAGGTACTGGGAAACCAGTTTCTATAGTTTCTTTAAAATTTCTTTCTGGAGTGAACTTAAAATGTGAACACTAAAAACACCTAGATGCCTTGATTAAATTTATAGAAATGATAATGTCATTAGTGAATTCATGCATATATAACATTTTCTTCTTGAATTGCTTCACCAAAAGATTATTTCCTTAATTAATTACCTTATTTTTTAATTAATTTGTTTATTTTAATTGGAGGCTAATTACTTTACAATATTGTAGTGATTTTTCCCATACATTGATATGAATCAGGGTGTACATGAGTACCCAATCCTGAACCCCTCTCATACCTCCCACCCCATCCCATCTGTCAGGGTTGTCCCAGTGCATCAGACGTGGACTGGTGATCTATTTCATATATGATAATATACATGCTTCAATGCTATTCTCTCAAATCATTCCACCCTTGCCTTCTCCCACAGAGTCCAAAAGTCTCTTCTTTACATCTGTGTCTCTTTTGCTGTCTCACATATGGGGTCATTACTATCATCTTTCTAAAGTCCATATATATGTGTTAATATACTGTATTGATGTTTTTCTGACTTACTTCACTCTGTATAATAGGCTCCAGTTTCATCCACCTCATTAGAACTAATTCAAATGCATTCTTTTTAGTAGCTGAGTAATATCCCGTTGTGTATATGTACCACACCTTTCTTAGCCATTCGTCTGCCAATGGACATCTAGGCTGCTTCCATGTCCTAGCTATTGTAAACAGTGCTGTGATGAGCATTGGAGTACACATGTCTCTTTCAATTCTGGTTTCCCTGGTGTGTATGTCCAGCAGTGGGGTTGCTCGGTCATATGGCAGTTCTATTCCCAGTTTTTTTTAAGGAATCTCCACACTGTTCTCCATAGTGACTGTACCAGTTTGCATTCCCACCAACAGTGTAAGAGGGTACGCTTTTCTCCACACCCTATCCAGCATTTATTGTTCGTAGACTTTTTGATAGCAGCCATTCTGGCTGGCATGAGATGGTACCTCATTGTGGTTTTGATTTGCATTTATCTGATAATGAGTGATGTTGAGCATCTTTTCATTTGTTTGTTAGCCATCTGCAGGTCTTCTTTGGAGAAATGTCTGCTTAGTTCTTGGGCCCATTTTTTGATTGGGTTGTTTATTTTTCTGGTATTGAGCTGCATGAGCTGCTCGTATAATTTTAAGATTAATTATTCGTCAGTTGCTATTATTTTCTCCCATTCTGAAGGCTGTCTTTTCACCTTGCTTATGGTTTTCTTCATTGTGCAAAAGCTTTTAAGTTTAATTAGGTCTCATTTGTTTATTTTTGTTTTTATTTCTATTACTCTTGGTGGTGGGTCATAGAGGATCTTGCTGTGATTTATGTCGGAGAGTGTTTTGCCTATTTCTTGATCTAGGAGTTTTATAGTTTCTGGTCTTACATTTAGATCTTTAATCCATTTTGAGTTTATTTTTGTGTATGGTGTTAGAAAGCATTCTAGTTTCATTCTTTTACAGTTGGTTGACCAGTTTTCCCAGCACCACTTGTTAAAGAGATTGTCTTTTCTCCATTGTATTCTTGACTCCTTAATCAAAGATAAGGTGTCCATAGGTATGTGGATTTATCTCTGGGCTTTCTATTTTGTTTCATTGATCTGTATTTCTATCTTTGTGCCAGTACCATACTGTCTTGATGACTGTAGCTTTGTAGTAGAGCCTGAAGTCAGGCAGATTGATTCCTCCAGTTCCATTATTTTTGACATATACCAATTCTGCTCTAGGCAATTGTATTAGAGGTTAGGAGGCAGTGAGGCAAATTGAACCTCAGTCATTTGATAGTCTTTGTTTCTTTGACCTGTAATTTAACACTTACATTCCAGAATGGTGGTACTAGCATACCCTACTCTAAGAAGCCAGTGTAAGATACAGCAATTATATTCTTAGAGAGAATATGGGCTTTGAGGCAGTTGGTTTCTGAAACCTCTAGTGAACTAAGAAAATAAGATAAACCAAGTGCTGAGATCATGAAGTACTATTCTAACATTAATTTATTTACCTGAAATTTTTATTTGTCTTTTTATTTGAGTTTGAAATGATGTGTGTGGCTTCTTAGTTTGGTCATTTGCATATGCTTTTGGTGAATTTATTTTCTTTATTGTCTTTCAGTTTAAAAGTTTAAGATGCTTTGAACTTGATGTTTACCAATGTATAACATCTCATTAGCACTTACCAAAGAGAAGAAAGTATTTACATAATCTCTGGTAGTTGTTACAGTATGACATTTATATGGAGACTAAATGTATTTATAGGTGATTTTGGTGTAAGGAGTGATAAAACTGAAAATGAGGCAAGGCAAATTATCTTTCTTACTATAACCTTATTTCTGGTTATTCTTATTGTTGTTCAGTCACTAAGTCATGTCTGACTCTTTGTGACCCCATGGACTGCAGCATGCCAGGCTCCTCTTTTCTCCCTTATCAGAGTTTGCTCAAATTCATGTCCACTGAGTTGGTGATGCTATCAAATCATCTCATCCTCTGCTGCTCTCTTCTTCTGCCTTCAATCTTTTTAGCATGAGAGTCTTTTCTAGTGAGTTGGCTCTTCATATAAGGTGGCCAAAGTATTGGAACTTCAACTTTGTCAAAGCTTTCCTTCCAAAAAGCAAGTGTCATTACTACAATGTAATATTTTCTCATTATAAACTGTGAATGATCAAATGCTAATAGATTGAGTGATTAAATATGTATATCCTTTCCAGTCTTACTTATTCACTTCTGAACTTCTTGACCATACATCTATATCACAAAGCATTATTTGATCTATATTTATAGTAACTAAAGGCTAAAATTGAGACTTGCTTCTATGTTTAATTCAGGCTGAGATATTAATATGAATTCCATCTGTTCCTAAATACTGTAAGAGCACATTATACATATCATACTAATAATAAAGCCTGCTTTAATTTCATTTTTAGTAATTACCATTCCATTTAAGTTATTAATGGTATCTTCAATTAATATACAGTCATGAAATTATGTATTACTCTTTTGTGCAGCTAAGAAATTTGCTTTATACAGTCCTTCATTCCATTGGCAAAACTCTACTTAAGGACTATTGCATTCACAATTGCTTTCTAAGAACTACACACTATGGAACCCATTGTTGTCCTGTGAAGATGATTTTACACTCGTTGTTGGACCTATGTATCTAAGATGATTTTGAATTGTGTTATTTCATTCCTGAGAGCAGAAAATGGAATTTTCTATTAGTTCAAATGTACATAAATGCACATAATTATTAACATGCATGAGGTATTCACTCACCTAGAGCCAGACATCCAGGAATGTGAAATCAAGTGGGCCATAGGAAGCATCACTATGGACAAAGCTAGTGGAGGTGATGGAATTCCAGTTGAGCTATTTCAAATTCTGAAAGATGACACTGTAAAAGTGCTGCACGCAATATGCCAGCAAATTTGGAAAACTCAGCAGTGGCCACAGGACTGGAAAAGCTCAGTTTTCATTCCAATCCCAAAGAAAGGCAATGCCAAAGTATGCTCAAACTACCGCACAATTGCACTCATCTCACACACTAGTAAAGTAATGCTCAAAATTCTCCAAGCCAAGCTTCAGCAATAAGTGAACCATGAACTTCCAGATGTTCAAGCTGGTTTTAGAAAGGGCAGAGGAACCACAGATCAAATTTCCAACATCTGCTGGATCATCAAAAAAGCAAGAGAGTTCCAGAAAAGCATCTATTTCAGCTTTATTGAATAGGCCAAAGCCTTTCACTGTGTGGATCACAATAAACTGTGGAAAATTCTGAAAGAGATGGAACTACTAGACCACCTGACCTACCTCTTGAAAAACCTGTATGCAGGTCACGAAGAAACAGTTAGAACTGGACATGGAACAAAAGACTGGTTCCAAATAGGAAAAGGAGTATGTCAAGGCTGTATATTGTCACCCTGCTTATTTAACTTACATGCAGAGTATATCATGAGAAATGCTGGGCTGGAGGAAGCACAAGCTGGGATCAAGATTGCCAGGAGAAATACCAATAACCTCAGATATGCAGATGACGCCACCCTTATGGCAGAAAGTGAAGAAGGACTAATGAGACTTTTGATGAAATTGAAAGAGGAGAATGACAAAGTTGGCTTAAAGCTCAACATTCAGAAAACTAAGATCAAGGCATCCAGTCCCATGACCTCATGGGAAATAGATGGGAAAACAGTGGAAAGAGTGGCTGACTTTATTTTTCTGGGCTCCAAAATCACTGCAGATGGTGATTGCAGCCATGAAATGAAAAGATGCTTGCTTCTTAGGAGAAAGGTTATGACCAACCTTGACAGCATATTAAAAAGCAGAGACATTACTTTGCCAACAAAGGTCCATCTAGTCAAGGCTATGGTTTTGTCAGTGGTCAAGTATGGATGTGAGAGTTGGACTATAAAGAAAGCTGAGTGCCAAAGAATTGATGCTTTTGAACTGTGGTGCTGGAGAAGACTCTTGAGAGTCCCTTGGACTACAAGGAGATCCAATCAGTCCATCCTAAAAGAGATCAGCCCTTGGTGTTCATTGGAAGGGCTGATGCTGAAGCTGAAACTCCAATACTTTGGCCACCTGGTGTGAAGCTCTGACTCATTTCAAAATACCCTGATGCTGGGAAAGATTGAGGGTAGGAGGAGAAGGGGATGACAGAGGATGAGATGGTTGGATGGCATCATCAACTAAATGGATTTGGGTGAACTCCTGGGGTTGGTGATGTACAGGGAGGTCTGGCGTGCTGCGGTTCATGGGGTTGCAAAGATTCGGACACAACTGAGTGACTGAACTGAACTGAACTGATCAGGTATTCGATCTAACAGATAAAGTGTCTGAAGAAGTATGGCCGGAGGTTCATAACAGGCTCATTGTACAGGATGTGGTGATCAAAACCATCCCCAAGAACAAGAAATGCAAAATGGCAAAATGGTGGTCTATGGAAACCATAGCTGAGAAAAGAAGAGAAGCTAAAGGCAAAGGCAAAAAGGAAACATATACCAATCTGAACGCAAAGTTACAAAGAATAGCAAGCAGATATAAGAAAACTTTCCTAAGTGATGAATGCAAAGAAATAGAGGAAAACAATAGGATGGGAAAGACTAGAGATCTCTCCAAGATAATTAGAGATACCAAAGGAACATTTCATGCAAAGATGGGCTCGATAAAGGACAGAAATGGTATGGACCTTACAGAAGCAGAAGATAGTAAGAAGAGGTGGCAAAAATACAGAGAACTATATAAAGGAGACCTTCATGACCAAGATAACCACCATGGTGTGATAAGTCACCTAGAATCAGACATCCTGGAATGTGAAGTTAAGTGGGCCTTAGGAAGCATCACTACAAAGTTAGTAGAAGTGATGGAATTCTAGCTGAGCTATTTCAAATCCTAAAGGATGATCTGTGAAAATGTTGCACTCAATATGCCAGCAAATTCGGGAAATTCAGCAATGGTCACAGGACTGGAAATGGTCAGTTTTCATTCCAATCCCGAAGAAGGGCAATGTCAAAGAATGTTCAAACTACTCCACAATTGCACTCATCTCATACACTAGCAAAATAATGCTCAAAATTCTCCAAGCTAGGCTTCAACACTACATGAACCTAGAATTTCCAGAAGTACAAGCTGGATTTAGAAAAGGCAGAGGAGCCAGAGAGTAAATTGCCAACATCCATTGGATCATAGAAAAAGCAAGAGAATTCCAGAAAAACATCTTTTTCTGCCTCTTTGACTACACTAAACGCTTTGACTGTGTGGATCACAACAAACTGAAAATTCTTCTTGAGATGGGAATAGCAGAACACCTTACTTGCCTCCTGAGAAATCTGTATGCAGATCAAGAAGCAACAGTTAGAATCAGACATGGAATTATGGACTGGTTCAAATACAGGAAAGGAGTATGTGTAGGCTATTTATTGTCACCTTGCTTATTTAACTTATATTCAGTGTCTTCATGCAAAATGCTGGACTGGATGAAGCACAAACTGGAATCAAGATTGCCAGGAGAAATATAAAAAAACCTCAGATATGCCAATGACACCACCTTATGGCAGAAAGTGAAGCGGCACTAAAGAGCCTCTTGATGAAAGTGAAAAAGGAGAGTGAAAAACCTGGCTTAAAATTCAAAATTCAAAAAATAAAGATCATAGCATCCGGTCACATAACTTCATGGCAAATAGATGGGGAAACTGTGAGATACTTTATTTTCTTGGGCTCCAAAATCACTGCAGATGGTGACTGCAGTCACGAAATTAAAAGACCCTCGCTCCTTGGAAGAAAAGTTTTGACAAACCTAGTCCAAAATCACTGCAAATGGTCACTGCAGTCATGAAATTAAAAGACGCTTGATCCTTGGATGAAAAGTTTTGACAAACCTAGACTGAATATTAAAAAGTAAATACAATGAATAATGTAATATGTGTGTCATTATCAATTTTGGTTTCTTCAGAGTATATGCCTAGGAGTGGGATTGCTGGGTCATGTGGTGGTTTTATTCCTAGTTTTTTAAGGAATCTCCATACCATCTTCCATAGTGGCTGTATCAATTTACATTTCCACCAACAGTGAAAAAGCATTCCCTTTCCTCCACATCCTCTCCAACATTTATCGTTTGTAGACATTCTGGTGTGAGGTGATATCTCAATGTAGTTTTGATTTGCATTTCTGTAATAATGAGGGACGTTGAGCATCTTTTCATGTGTTTGCTAGCCATCTGTATGTCTTCTTTGGAGAAATGTCTGTTTAGGTCTTTTCCCCACTTTTTGATTGGTTTTTTGTTTGTTTGTTTGTTTTTCTGGTGTTCCCATTGTTCATTGCAGCACTATTTACAATAGCTAGAACATGGAAGAAACCTAGATCCCTGTCAACAGATGAATGGATAAAGAAGAGTGGTACATATACATAATGGAATATTAGTCATAAAAAGGAATGCATTTGAGTCAGTTCTAATGAGGTGGGTGAAACTAGAGCCTATTATACAGAGTGAAGTAAGTCAGAAAGAGAAAGATAAATATTGTATTCTAAAACATATATATGAAATCTAGAAAAATGGTACTGAAGAATTTATTTACAGGGCAGCAGTGGAGAAACAGACATAGAGATTAGACTTATAAACATGGGGAGAGGGGAGGAGATGTATGGAGAGAGTAATGCGTAAACTTACATTACCATATGTAAAATAGATATCCAATGGGAATTTGCTCTGTGCTTCAGGAAACTCAAACAGGGGCTCTGCATCAACCTAGAGGAGTGGGATGGGGAGGGAGATGGAAGGGAGGTTCAAAAGGGAAGGGGTATATGTATACCTATGGCTGATTCATCTTGTCCCATCACTTCATGGGAAATAGATGGGGAAACAGTGGCTGACTTTATTTTTTGGGGCTCCAAAATCACTGCAGATGGTGACTGCAGCCATGAAATGAAAAGACGCTTACTCCTTGGAAGGAAAGTTATGACCAACCTAGACAGCATATTAAAAAGCAGAGACATTACTTTGCCAACAAATGTCCATATAGTCCAGGCTATGGTCTTCCAGTGGTCATGTATGGATGTGAGAGTTGGACTGTGAAGAAAGCTGAGTACTGAAAAATTGATGCTTTTGAACTATGGTGTTGGAGAAGACTCTTGAGAATCCCTTGGACTGCAAGGAGATCCAACCAGTCCATCCTAAAGGAGATCAGTCCTGAGTGTTCATTGGAAGGACTGAGGTTGAAGTTTAAACGCCAATATGTTGGCCATCTCATGCGAAGAGTTGACTCATTGTAAAACAACCTGATGCTGGGAGGGATTGGGGGCAGGAGGAGAAGAGGACGGCAGAAGATGAGGTGGCTGGATGGCATCACCGACTCAATGGACATGAGTTTGGGTAAACTCCGGGAGTTGGTTATGGACAGGGAGGCCTGGAGTGCTGCGATTCATGGGGTCACAAAGAGTCGGACACAACTGAGCGACTGAACTAAACTGAATTGATGGCTGATTCATGTTGAAGTTTGACAGAAAACTACAAAATTCTGAAAAGCTATTATCCAACAATTAAAGAATAAATTAAAAAGGAAAACAAACAAAAAAGCAGATACATCACTTTGCATACAAAAGGTCTGTCTAGTCAAAGCTATGGTTTTTCCAGTAGTCATGTATGGATATGAGAGTTGCACCATAAAGTAAGCTGAATGCCAAAGAATTGATGCTTTTGAACTGTGGTGCTGGAGAAGACTCTTGACAGTCACTTTGACTACAAGGAGGTCCAACCAGTCCATCCTAAAGGAGATCAGTCCTGGGTTTTCATTGGGAGGACTGATGTTGAAGCTGAAACTCCAATAATTTGATCACCTGATGTGAAGAGCTGACTCATTTGAAAAGACCCTGATCCTGGGAAAGATTGAGGACAGGAAGAGAAGGGGATGACAGAGGATGAGATGGTTGGATGGCATCACCGACTCGATGGACATGGGCTTATGTGAACTCCGGGAGCTGGTGATGGACAGGGAGGCCTGGCGTGGTGCAGTTCATGGGGTCTCAAAGAGTCGGACATGACTGAGCGACTGAACTGAACTGAACTGTACTGAATGCATATAGGTATGTGTTATACCCCAAAATGTTGGATTTTAGAATCTCAGTGAAATTTGTATTTAAAAATTATGTTAATGGGATGTGACAATTGAGTTTAATTTGCATTTCTATAAATATGAACATTTGAAAAATGATGACGTTTTGCATCTCTTAATGTAGTTATCTTTAGTTTGGCCTCATAATAAAATAGAATTTTACAGATTAAGTTTCCTCTGAAATTTAGCTTCAGGTTTTGGATAATCCATTATAAAGTGTATTGCTCTATTATCCTAATCAGTTATGAATTATTTTGAAATCTATTTGGGAATTCATAGTGATATGTGTTATAGTTGTGAAATTATGATATTTACTATGCTTAGTGTTTTATAGATTCACATTTGGCAAATATTTCCATCAGTTCAAGTCACATAGTAGAACTTATGTTAGAAGAAGAAAGAGATTTGCATACTTTAGTATACCTAGAGGCACAATTGAGTTCTTTGTTTTAATTAAAGCAATGTTTAATGCACAGTAAATTTTTTATGGTGTATGATTTGACTAGTTAGCTTAATTAGGTGAGAAATTATGTTTTACTTATATACAGACTAGCTTTGCTTAAACAATGAAATGCTCCATGTTTTCTAAAAGGTTTATTGTCTTCTCTTGAAGATTTTTGGATTGGCATAACATGAGACAGATTAATCTTGACAGAAGTGTATCTTTCCCCTCCTATTTTGTGTTTGAGTCCCCTAAAAGAGCAGTATTATATTCCATAGTTGAAGAAGCTCAGACTTTTGAGTCAGCCAGATATAAGTTTGAATCCCACCTCTTTCTTATTCATTCATTCAGTGAGTATATTTTGAGTTGATATTGAATGACCTCTCTATTCTGGAGAGTGAAGAGAAAGATAAACATATCTTTTGCCCTCATGGGAATTAAAATTTATTGAGGTAGACAACCAAGAAGTAAAAAATTAAGAGTTTTAGACTGTGTCCTTTAGAAGACAGCCTGAGGTGTCAATAGGTATACCATAATTTTGGGGGGAGAAATGTTCTCAGGATCAACACTTGTGATGGAAAATAAGGCAGTAAGATTAGACAGAGATGAGACGAAGTGTTAACAAAGGCCTCAGAAGGTTCCTCCAAACAGTCTAGGGCTGATATGACTTACAAAGTTGTATTATCCTGAGTCAAGGGCCCTGGACCTTTGTATATATGCATTTACCAATCATTGGATGTGGCCTACTTCAGAGGAGGGAGCATGACCTTAAATTAAGAGCTCTTTCTTTGTTGAATGGTAATTCTGCAAGAAAGACTCTGCTTAGAACCATCAGCTATCAATATTCTAAAGCAGCTGGGGTAATGAGCACCTCATTTATGAAGGAGAGCTGGCAGGCAGTTCAGCACAGCATCCATAACATACTGTGATATGTGTTTAGTAGGGACTATGTAAGTATACTATAAGTCCACATAGAATTATTAATCCTCCATTGAGAAGGGTCAGGGAATACTCAAAATAATTGCTTGTAAAATTAAACATGTAAAGCGTTTTGAGAATGGCTATCGGGGCTATGCATTCATACATAATTTCAAATGCTAATAGTCAAGTCAAAAGAAAGCACTGAATATTGAGAAGACTAAAAAATGTGGTTGAATTCAATTAGAAGGAGGTGTGGTAAATGAGTATCAAGAGATAAATGGGCTAGCTCATGTCTTCTCTACTATGCAAATAACTTATTCCTAAGTATCAGGTGACCTTGAGCAAATTACTTTGCCTTACAACTCCTTAGTTGTCTGATCAATTTAATATGAAGAAAATATTACCTACTCCCAAAGACTGAATGAGGTAACATACTGATTTCAGCATGGTGCCTGGCAAGTGCTAAGTATTCACCCTTCCATGTGGAAACATACAAGGCAGGCTATAGACTTAAGGAAATAAATAATTCTTTCAGTTCAGTTCTGTTCAGTCGCTCATCATGTCCCACACTTTGCAACCCCATGGACTACAGCATGCCAGGCTTCCCTGTCCTTCACCATCTCCTGGAGCTTGCTCAAACTCATGTCCATTGAGTCAGTGATGCCATCCAACCATTTCATCCTCTGTCGCCCCCTTCTCTTCCTGCCTTCAATCTTTCCCAGCAGCAGGGTCTTTTCAAATGAGTCAGTTCTTTGCATCAGGTGACCAAAGTATTGGAGCTTCAGCTTCAACATCAGTCCCTCCAATGAGTATTCAAGACTGATTTCCTTTAGGATGGACCAGTTGAATTTCCTTGCAGTACAAGTGTATTCCCCCACACCACAGTTCAAAAGCATCAGTTTTTTGGGTTTCAGTTTTCTTTACAGTCCAAATCTCAAATCCATACATGACTACTGGAAAAACCATAACTTTGACTAGATGGACATTTGTAGGCAAAGTAATGTCTCTGCTTTTTAATATGCTGTCTAGATTAGTCATAGCTTTTCTTCCAAAAAGTAAGCCTCTTTTAATTTTATGGCCTGCAGTCACCATCTGCAGTGATTTTGGAGCCCCCCCAAAATGGTCTCTCACTGTTTGTATTGTTTCCCCAGCTATTTGCCATGAAGTGATGGGACCAGATGTCATGGTCTTAGTTTTCTGAACGTTGAGTTTTTAGCCAACTTTTCACTCTCCTCTTTCACTTTCAAGAGGTTCTTCAGTTCTTCTTTGCTTTCTGTCATAAGGGTGGTGTCATCTGCATATCTGAGCTTGTTGATATTTCTCCCAGCAATCTTGATTCCAGATTGGGCTTCATCCAGCCCAGTATTTTTCATGATGTACTCTGCATATAAGTTAAATAAGCAAGGTGACATTATACAGCCTTGAAGTACTCTTTTCCCAATTTGGAACCAGTCTGTTGTTCCATGTCCAGTTGTAACTGTTATGTCTTTACCTTGCATACAGATTTCTCAGGAGACAGGTCAGGTGGTCTGGTATTCCCATCTCTTGAAGAGTTTTCCACAGTTTGTTGTGATCCACACAGCCAAAGGCTGTGTCAATAAAGCAGAAATAGATGTTTTTCTGGAACTTGCTTGCTTTTTTGATGATTCAATGGGTGTTGTCACTCTGGTCTCTGGTTCCTCTGACTTTTCTAAACCCAGCTTGAACATCTGGAAGTTCATGGTTCATGTACTGTTGAAGCCTGGCTTGAAGAATTTTGAATATTACTTTGCTAGCATGTGAGATGAGTGCAATTGTGCTGTAGTTTGAACATTCTTTGGCATTTCCTTTCTTTGGGATTGGAATGAAAAGAAATATTTATTATATGATAAAATTTCCTTTAAGTAAAGCAAAAAGCAGCATGCCAAACTACATGCAGAAAAATCAGATTCTTACATCCACATCCACATACATATACATATACGTACATATACACATACACATAGGTTGGAAATATAGATTAACATTTGAATAATTATATTTCTGTATATGGAAATATGAGTGAGGTTACTGTTTTTCGTTATGCTTGCTTTTTTTTTTAATTTTCTAGACTGTACCTGTGATCATTTATAATGAGAAGAAACGCTATCTTTTAAACATATCACTTTATTCATCTAGAGTATTGGTAAAACCATTTCTTACTCAACCTTGCAAGCCATTTATAAATGTCTATGACCAAAAAGGAGAAAACTCTTCTGATGCCTGATAAGATTTTCTACTTCCCCCTGTTGTCTAAGAAATTAAATAGTGCTTAAAGTGAACTTTGGCTTTTGTGGGTAAACAAACTTTTACACTTAAAATATTATTCTTGGAAATATTCAAAAGTATTTTTGTAAATTTCCATCTGTACAGTAATTTCTTAATTGCCCAATATGTGACTATGGAACCTCTGTATTTGAAGACTGAATCCTTTTATATGTGTAATAATAAACAAGAAACTAGAAGCAAAAGGATGGGCTTCCTTCCATAAATAGATTTAAATTTTTTGCATTATTCAGCCTGTAATGTTTAAAGTAGAGGTAAGATATAATTGAAATCTCCAAAATCAGAATGTCACATTGATGGCTGCAATATGCAGCTTAAAATTAACTATATTTTTAAAAAATGTCAAAAGAAGAAAAGCAATATATTGCAAGGTGATACACACTAAACACCATAAATGATTTAAAGAAATATGTAAATTCATGGGTACTTGATTTGTATAATTATTATTTGAAGGTGTGTACATTTAGAGCACCTCCTTACCTTTTGACACAATAAGATACCTTGTAATAATTTGAACTTCTGTCTTGTTTTTATATTTGCAAATCACTGTCTCATTTACCACTATTGTGGTTTAAACTTTGTAGGTAAAAAGATCATATCTGTTTCAATAATATATATATCCACTGAAGTGTCTACAATAGTGTTTACATATTTGAATATCAATTAATATATTAAACTGTATATGGAATTTGTCCCTTTCTCCCAAAAGATAGTCATTGAACAAAATAATGTACTGACTGGACCATTGGTAGGACACACTTAAGTTTAGTTCAATAAACAAGAGATCAATTTTGTTATATGAACTCTAGACTCCCCAATAGTAAGTAAGTGCAGAGCCACATATCAATTGTACACAAGAAAAGATAAAATTGCAAAGATCTAAGAGAATATACTATTCCTTCTATAATAAGTAATTCACTGACATATACCTGTAAAAACATGTAATCTCTTTTTGGTGAATGGAATTATGAGATTCTAACCATAGTATTTTAGGGATGCTTATAATCACTGAAAAATAAAAGGTATATGGATTTATAATGTAATGTTGATTTCTTTTATACTATTTTAATGGGCTTCACAGGAACATATAGAGTTTCACAGGTGGTTCAGTGGTAAAGAATCTGCCTGCCAATGAAGAAGACACGAGACACAGGTTCAAACCCTGGGTCAGGAAGATGCCCTGGAGTAGGAAATGGCAGCCCACTCTAGTTTTCTTGCCTGGAAAATTCCATGGGTAAAGGAGCCTGGTAAGCTACAGTCAGTGGGGTCACAAAGAGTAAGACATGACTGAGCAACTGAACACACACACACACACACACACACACACACACACACACTCACAGGAATATCCAGATCCTTGAGTACACTAAGAACGATCAAATAAATTGGCTTGAATATAAGTGTTTTATGGAGATTTTCTTTTTTAGGTGTAGATACATTATGGACAACATATTATACTGACTGCATTTCTATACATACAGTATTAGGCTGCAGAATTTCAGAAATGTTTTAAAATTTAAAGTAAAGCATGAGCAGTACTGTGCATACTTGCCTCAGAAAGCTAGTAAGCCCTCTCTACACATATGTTTATGGTCTGATCGGAAAGCTAGAGAACATTAAAAAAGATACATGCACCCCAATAGCAGCACTGTTTACAATAACCAAGACATGAAAGCAACGTAAATGTCTATCTTCTGTTGAGTGGATAAAGAAGATGTGTATTTACACAATGTAGTGTTACTCAGCCACGAAAAAAAAATGAAATAATCCCATCTGCAGCAACTTTGATGAACTCACAGATTATCACACTAAGTGAAGTAATTCAGAAAGAGAAAGATAAATATCACATGATACCACTTATATGTGGAAGCTTAAAAAATGATACAGAGGAACTTATAGACAAAATAGAAATAGATCCATAAACATAGAACAAATTTATGGTCACCAAAGGGTAACCAAAGGATTCAGTTCAGACCAGTTAAGTCGCACAGTCGTGTCCGACTCTTTGCGGCTCCATGAACGGCAGGCACGCCTGGACTCCCTGTCCATCACCAACTCCCGGAGTCCACCCAAACCCATGTCCATCGAGTCGGTGATGCCATCCAACCATCTCATCCTCTGTCATCCCCTTCTCCTCCTGCTCTCAGCAAAGTAATATCTCTGCTTTTTAATATGCTGTCTAGGTTGGTCATAATTTTCCTTCCAAGGAGTAAGCATCTTTTAATTTCATGGCTGCAATCACCATCTGCAGTGATTTTGGAGCCCAGAAAAATAAAGTCAGCCACTCTTTCCACTGTTTCCCTACCTATTTGCCATGAAGTGATGGGACTGGATGCCATGATTTTAGTTTTCTGAATGTTGAGCTTTAAGTCAACTTTTTCACTCTCCTCTTTCACATTCATCAAGAGGCTCATTAGTCCTTCTTCACTTTCTGCCATAAGGGTGGTGTCATCTGCATATCCGAGGTTATTGATATTTCTCCTGGCAATCTTGATTCCAGCTTGTGCTTCCTCCAGCCCAGAATTTCTCATGATGTACTCTGCATAGAAGTTAAATAAGCAGGGTGACAATATACAACCTTGACGTACTCCACTTCCTATTTGGAACCAGTCTGTTGTTCCATGTCCAGTTCTAACTGTTGCTTCCTGACCACATCTTTCCCAGTAACAGGGTCTTTTCAAATGACTCAGCTCTTCACATCAGGTGGCCAAAGTATTGGAGTTTCAGCTTCAACATCAGTCCTTCCAATGAACACCCAGGACTGATCTCCTTTAGGATGGACTGGTTGGATCTCCTTGCAGTCCAAGGGACTCTCAAGAGTCTTCTCCAACACCACAGTTCAAAAGCATCAATTCTTCGGTGCTCATTGGAAAACTCAACAGTGGCCACAGGACTGGGAAAGGTCTATTTTCATTCCAACCCCAAAGAAAAGCAATGCCAAATAATGCTCAAACTACCGCACAATTTCACTCATGTAACACACTAGTGAAGTAACACTTAAAATTCTCCAAGCCAGCCTTCAGTAATACGTAAACCATGAACTTCCAGATATTAAAGGTGGTTTTAGAAAAGGCAGAGGAACCAAAGATCAAATTGCCAACATCTGCTGGATCATTGAAAAAGCAAGAGAGTTCCAGAAAAGCATCTATTTCTGCTTTACTGACTATGCCAAAACCTTTGACTGTGTGGGTGACAATAAACTGTGGAAAATTCTTAAAGAGATGGGAATACCAGACCACCTCACCTGCCTCTTGAGAAACCTATATTCAGGTCAGGAAGCAATGGTTAGTACTGGACCAAAGGGTGGGGAGGGATAAATTAAGATTTTGGGATTGACATAAACACACTACTATGTATAAACTATAATATCAATAGATAACCAGCAAGGATCTAGTATATAATACAGTGAACTATACTCAATATTTTGTAAAAATCTCTAAAGGAAAATAATCTGAAAAAAAGTGGATATATATGTGAGTTTAACAGAGTCACTTTGCTGTACACAATGAAACTAATGCAACATTGTAAATCAACTATACTTAAAAAGAAATTAAAAAAAGAACAAAGCTAGAGAACAGAAACAGCCTGGAACTAACCCTTTATTAGAAAAGATATGCAATAATGCAGACAATGGACCATACACCGGCAGAGGTGAGAGGGGGTGAAAGGGAGATTTGATTAAAATCTAAGAGCACTGCCTGTATAATCCAATTCTGAAGACATTTCTTTGGAAAAAAAAAGCTTTACCTCAAAGAACTCCATTTTACTTTTATGTCGGTAGAGCTCTTTCTCCTCCACTCTAGTAGGAGAAAATAACCTGTCAGAAACCCTCAGAGACTTATTTACTAGAAAAATTTTTTTTTTTAGTACAGTCTAAATAAATACAAGAGATTATGAAAGGGAGACTATCTCCCTTTTTGTCATACGGTCCTAATGGTTTGGATATTATGAACCAGGGATGTGAAGTCTAGATAAGGAAGATTTATCTGGATCTGAAGAAGAGCAGCGTAACATCATCTAACAATGATGATGATGACAACAATGACATTTGCATGCTTTTCCATTTACAAGGCATTTTCATATGAATTGGTTGTTTTTATCCTAATAAAATATATAAAAGACAATTAGGGCATACAAACTAATCTCATTTTAGAGATAAGTAAACAGAGACTAAGAATGAGTCAATGTTTTGTGAAAGGTAACAAAAGAATTTAAACTTTTGACTCCCAAATTTATATCCAGCATTTTTCCATTGAGATGAGGGTGGAAGCAGGGAAATTTTTAACAGAACTGTTCATTATAAATATTTCAGCTAGACTATAGGAATTTTCAAGGTATTTCACATCTGGTTGGCAATGAGTTCAGTCTAGTTCTGAAGTTAGAGAGATCTGAGTTTGAATTACAGATAACTGACATAGTAGAAAGTGAAGAAGAACTAAAGAGCCTTTTGATGAAGGTAAAAAAGGAGAGTGAGAAATTTAGCTTAAAGCTCAACATTCAGAAAACTAAGATCATGGCATCCAGTCACATCACTTCATGGCAAATAGATGGGGAAACAGTGGAAACAGTGGCTGGCTTTTTTTTTTTTTCTGGGCTTCAAAATCACTGCAGATGGTGATTGCAACCCTGAAATTAAAAGACACTTACTCCTTGGAAGAAAAGTTATGACCAACCTAGACAGCATATTAAAAAGCAGAGACATTACTTTGTCAACAAAGGTCCGTCTAGTCAAGGCTATGGTTTTTCCAGTGGTCATGTATGGATGTGAGAGTTGGACTCTAAAGAAAGCTGAGCACGCAAGAATTGATGCTTTTGAACTGTGGTGTTGGAGAAGACTCTTGAGAGTCCCTTGGACTGCAAGGAGATCCAACCAGTCCATCCTAAAGGAGATCAGTCCTGGGTTTTCACTGATGTTTTTCTGATGTTGAAGCTGAAACTCCAATACTTTGGCCACCTGATGGAGTTGACTCATTTGAAAAGACCCTGATGTTGGGAAAGATTGAGGGCAGGAGGAGAAGGGGACAACAGAGGATGAGATAGTTGGATGGCATCACCAACTCAATGGACATGGGTTTGGGTGGACTCCGGGAGTTGGTGATGGACAGGGAGGCCTGGTGTGCTGAGGTTCATGGGGTCGCAAAGAGTCGGACACGACTGAGAAACTGAAGTGAACTGAACTGACATAGTAGAATGTCCTTGGCACATGACTTTACTTCTCTGAACTTCAGTTTCTCTATTTCTAAAATGCAAAAAACAATAATTTATTGCACTGTTATCAAGAGGATAAAAGAGACAAAATATGTGAAAGTCACTTTAAGCAGTAAATAAAAAATTAGTTCTATTTCCTTCCTTAGTGAGAGATGAAGCTAGAAAACTCAGATACACATCGACAATAGATTGAGCTCAGAGAATCATTCAAGTCTGGATGAGTTTATCAGATCTCAGATATGAAGTTCAAAATCTAGGACTTCTGAGATGGGGGTGCTAAGCAAGAAGAAATACTATAAGTATAGTTCTAGGGGACAAGTATTTTCATGTCTGCCTTATATTATATACCCTCTTGCATGTGGGGACAGGAACATTTTTGCAGCAGTATACATAAATGAAAGAGAAAATGAAAATACTGCAGATTCAGAAAGACCCTGATCCATGAAGGATAAATAATGCAAAGTCTTCTTGCACTTTTGCATAGATTTAACACAAACAGTCAATGAATAAATATTCAGTAGCAGACAACAATACATGATACTGCAATTTCAGAGTGGGAAACAACTGTTTATCGCTAATCCATGTTTGGTGCTCCTCTGCATTTGATAATGTGAGTTAAGCCTACTATATTACATCATTGCCTGTATGTCAAACGTTCATTTTAGAGTAAACTCCTGAAGGGAAAGGACCATGTATAATGTAGTCATTTAAATGTGACAGCATACAAATAACTATTCATTAAGTATACTGGTACATTTATTTTGGGGAATAGCTGTAGAGCTTATGACTTGTATCATAGTGCTATATTTGCCTATGAATTTCTTATACAAATATTTGATATTAGTTACTGGTTGCATGTCAGGTATGTTGAGGCTGTTTCCTAGAAAACAAATAGCTTTATTTTTTGCTGTTATGCAGTATGTTTAATACCGGAATTCATAGAGGAGGTGAAAAGGCCAATATTACCACAAAGTAAGAGGCCGAGTGTATACAGAAATATTTTTACAAAGTTATTTACAAAAAGCAAGCTTTGGTATCATGTACCATGATAACATAGTCGTAAACAAAGCCTTCACCAGATTACCTCTTTCAGTTCAGTTCAATCACTCAGTAATGTCTGACTCTTTGTGACCCCACGGACTGCAGCACGTCAGGGCTCCCTGTCCATCACCAGCTCCTGGAGTTTACTCAAACTCATGTCCATTGAGTCAGTGATGTCATCCAACTATTTCATCCTTTGTCATCCCCTTCTCCTCCTGCCTTCAATCTCTCCCAGCATCAGGGTCTTTTCAAATGAGTCAGCTCTTTGTATCAGGTGGCCAAAGAATTGGAGTTTCAGCTTCAACATCAGTCCTTCCAATGAATATTCAGGACTAATTTCCTTTAGGATGGACTGGTTGGATCTCCTTGCAGTCTTAGGAACTGTCAAGAGTCTTCTACAACACCACAGTTCAAAAGCATCAATTCTTCAGTGCTCAGCTTTCTTCACCATCCAACTCTCACATCCATACATGACTACTGGAAAAGCCATAGCCTTGACTAGATGGACCTTTGTTGGCAAAGTAATGTCTATGCTTTTTAATATACTTTCTAGGTTGGTCATAATTTTCCTTCCAAGGAGTAAGTGTTTTTTTATTTCATGACTGCAGTCACAATCTGCAGTGATATTGGAGCCCAAAAAAATAAAAGTCAGCCTATGTTTTCACTATTTCCCCATCTATTTGTGATGAAGTGATGGGACCAGATGCCATGATCTTGGTTTTCTGAATGTTCTGTTTTAAGCCAGCTTTTTCACTCTCCTTTTCACTTTCATCAAGAGGCTCTTTAGTTCTTCTTCACTTTATGCCATAAGGGTGGTGTCATCTGCATATCTGAGGTTATTGATATTTCTCCTAGCAATCTTGATTCCAGCTTGTGCTTCCCCCAGCTCAGCGTTTCTCATGATGTACTATGCATATAAGTTAAATACTCAGGGTGACACTATACAGCCTTGACATACTCCTTTTCCTATTTGGAACCAGTGTGTTGTTCCATGTCTAGTTCTTACTGTTGCTTCCTGACCTGCATACAGATTTTTCAAGAGGAAGGTCAGGTGGTCTGGTATTCAAATTTTCCACAGTTTATTGTGATCCACACAATCAAAGGCTTTGGCAAAGTCAATAAAGCAGAAATAGTTGTTTTTCTTGATCTCTCTGGCTTTTTCGATGATGTTGGCAGAGAAATAGCTTTAACAGAGAAATATCACAAATCATATGCAGATCTAACAAAATCATTAAATTTTTAAACATATTGTGCTAGTGAAATATGCAAATAACTATTGTAATATTTGTTGTTTAGTTGCTAAGTCGTGTCCAACACTTTGTGTGACCCCATAGACTGTAGCCCACCAGGATCCTGTCATGGGATATCGCAAGCAAGTGGCTTATCATTTCCTTCTACAGGATATCTTCCCAACCCAGCGATGGAACCCGTGTCTCCTGCATCAACACGAGGATTCTTTACAACTGAGTCATCTGGGAAACCCAATAGAAATAATAATAACATAGAGAATATCACAGAGAGCCTCATCCAGTACACTTTGCTTTGATGTTCACATTTTGAAATGCAGTTGCTTTCTACATGCTTTAGCTTCACACACCTCTATCAAAAAATAGCTTGTTATGCAGGCTTCAATACAGGATAAAAATATGATTTATTGCTTATTAAGAATGAAGGATTCTATATGCCATGTATGCATGTGCTTCAGGAAAGAGTGCAGTTAGGAATAGAAGAGAAAGGATGACTAAAATTTCAATATCAAATAGACAGTAATTTAGAATCAGCATATTTGATATAGACATCATTTAAAAGGAAAGGATAAAGCCCAAAGTTTCATATGAGTTCTTTTTTTTTTTTTTTTTTTTTTCTTTTCACTTTGGTGTTTCCAATATGGAGATTGTTGAGTCTCGGTTTAGTTTTAGCCAGTGGCTCTAAGTAATGTGTTAAGTTATGGGCCTTAGAAGAAAGAGGAGAAGTAGTGACCAGGATTTTTTTGTGCTTTGAGCTAAGTAGAGTTGGTGAAGGAACCTAGAAAATTTAGTACTAGCAGTAGTGAATAATTGTTTATCCCCTGATTATTGACAATAAGATCAATATGTCTTATTGTCAATAGTGTATATCTAAAATGACCCTTCTCATTTGCTCTTATTACTAGTAAACTTGTACCAAGTGTTCGGCATTTTAGAAAATTCAGAACTGTCAATGAAAACCAAATAAACTGCATATGGTGAACATTTCACATTGCTACATCATATTAATACTGAAATTATTTTTTGCTGAAGTTCACATGCAATAGAAAGAATGGCTGTCAAATTCAAATATGAAGAGGTGATTTTTATTTCTGCTTTATTGTAGGCTTTCTATATAACCCAGTTTTTTTGGAAAATCCAAAGTTGTTCAATAAAAATGATAATAGAAAGGTATTTATTTTTAAACTGTAATTATAAACCTAAAATAAAGTTAATTAATTGTTAATTATTTTTACTATTTTTGTAAAGTTTCTATAGCTTTTGAAAAGCTGGAGAAAGCAAATAAAAATAATATAAACATAAAGTTTAAGACAAAATTAAACATAAAGATTAAAAAGATTTAAACCTCAATGTTTATATGTGAATTTTCGAGATCTAATACACATATTTGTATATTCCAGTGAAGAATGGAATTTATTTTCTCTACAAATGTTGTCTTCTTGGATCTGGCATACAACTTCAGAATGCACTTTTGTGGAATGATAAGGGAAAACTACATATTCCCTATCTAATCAGGGAAACCAATCAACTCTAGTGATTAAAACATTTAACTGAAATAACCGAAGGAGTTTTAAGAATGATCCCTGTATTTCATAAAAATAAATATATACCTAGGATGCTACATTTAAAATACTTTGTTGACAGTTGCATATGGCCATACTACTAAATCTTTTAATCATCATATATACCTTGCTTGCTGGGTGAATTACTTCCCAAAGCAGCATAATAATTTGAATTACCTTTAAGATAATTTATGGCATTTAGACAAAGTGGTTAAAGATTAATAGCAAAGCAATACCTTTATTTTACTGTTGTATAATGTACTCAGTTTTTTTGCATAAGGATTTGTTCATACTACTTATAATCAATCTGTGTGTGAATGTCCATATTACATTGTATGTATTTTAGTTGCAGTACCAGGGCTTATTTATTAACTGCACGTTTGTACTTTTTAACTAACTTCACCCATTTTACCCACCCTCCACTCATTGCCTCTAGCAACCACCAATCTGTACTCAGTATGTCTGTGTTTTTAAGTTTTTTTCACATATAAATGAGATTATATGGTAGTTATCATTTTCTTTTTGACATCTCACTTAGCAAAATGACCTTAAGGTCCATTTATGTTATCACATATGACAAGATTTCATAGTTTGTTCAACAATACGTGAACCGAGTACTTCAAGACACGCAAATTGGATTTTAAAAAGGCAGAGGAACCAGAGAACAAATTACCAACATCCACTGGATCATAGAAAAAGCAAGGGAATTCCGGAAAAAAAAATCAACTTCTGCTTCATTGACTATGCTAAAGCCTTTGACTGTGCAGATCACAACAAACTGTGGAAAATTCTTAAAGACATGGGAATAGCAGACAGTCTTACCTACCTTCTGAGAAAGCTGTATGCAGGTCAAGAAGCATCAGTTAGAACTGGACATGGAACAACAGACTAGTTCAAAACTGGGAAAGGAGTGCACCATGGTTGTAAATTGTCACACTTATATGCAAAATGCCAGACTGGATGAAGCACAAGCTTGAATCAAGATTTCAGGGAGAAATATCAATAACCTCAGATATGCCAATGACACCACTCTAATGACAGAAAGTGAAGAGGAACTAAAGACCCCCTTGTTGAAGGTGAAAGAGGAGAGTGAAAAAGATGGCTTAAAACTCAACATTAAAAAAAAAAAAATCATGGCATCTGGTCCCATCACTTCATGGCAAATAGATGGGGAAGCAATGGAAAAAGTGACAGACTTTTTCTTGGGCTCCAAAATCTCTGTAGATTGTGACTACAGCCATGAAATTAAAAGATGCTTGCTCCTTGGAATAAAAGTTATGGCTCTTCCAGTAGTCATGTACGAATGTGAGAGTTGGACCATAAAGACTGCTGAACACTGTACAATTGATGCTTTCAAACTGTGGTGCTGGTGAAGACTTGAGAGTCCCTTGGACTGCAAGGAGATCAAACCAGTCAATCGTATAGTAAATCAACCCTGAATATTCACTGAAAGGATTGATGCTGAAGCTAAAGCTCCAATACTTTGGCCACCTGATGCAAAGAGCTGACTCATTGAAAAAGTCCCTGTTGCTGGGTCATATGGCAGTTCTATTTCCAGTTTTTTAAGAAATCTCCACACTGTTTTCCATAGCGGCTGTACTAGTTTGCATTCCCACCAACAGTGTAAGAGGGTTCCCTTTTCTCCACACCCTCTCCAGCATTTATTGCTTGTAGACTTTTTGATAGCACCCATCCTGACTGGCGTGTAATGGTACCTCATTGTGGTTTTGATTTGCATTTCTCTAATAATGAGTGATGTTGAGCATCTTTTCATGTGTTTGTTAGCCATCTGTATGTCTTCTTTGGAGAAATGTCTGTTTAGTTCTTTGGCCCATTTTTTGATTGGGTCATTTATTTTTCTGGAATTGAGCTGCAGGAGTTGCTTGTATATTTTTGAGATTAATCCTTTGTCTGTTGCTTCATTTGCTATTATTTTCTCCCAATCTGAGGGCTGTCTTTTCACCTTACTTATAGTTTCCTTTGTAGTGCAAAAGCTTTTAAGTTTCATTAGGTCCCATTTGTTTAGTTTTGCTTTTATTTCCAATATTCTGGGAGGTGGGTCATAGAGGATCTTGCTGTGATTTATGTCGGAGAGTGTTTTGCCTATGTTCTCCTCTAGGAGTTTTATAGTTTCTGGTCTTACATTTAGATCTTTAATCCATTTTGAGTTTATTTTTGTGTATGGTGTTAGAAAGTGTTCTAGTTTCATTCTTTTACAAGTGGTTGACCAGTTTTCCCAGCACCACTTGTTAAAGAGGTTGTCTTTTTTCCATTGTATATCCTTGCCTCCTTTGTCAAAGATAAGGTGTCCGTAGGTACGTGGATTTATCTCTGGGCTTTCTATTCTGTTCCATTGATCTATATTTCTGTCTTTGTGCCAGTACCATACTGTCTTGATGACTGTGGCTTTGTAGTAGAGTCTGAAGTCAGGCAGGTTGATTCCTCCAGTTCCATTCTTCTTTCTCAAGATTATTTTGGCTATTCGAGGTTTTTTGTATTTCCATACAAATTGTGAAATTCTTTGGTCTAGTTCTGTGAAAAATACCGTTGGTAGCTTGATAGGGATTGCATTGAATCTATAGACTGCTTTGGGTAGAATAGCCATTTTGACAATATTGATTCTTCCAATCCATGAACACGGTATGTTTCTCCATCTGTTTGTGTCCTCTTTGATTTCTTTCATCAGTGTTTTATAGTTTTCTATGTATAGGTCCTTTGTTTCTTTAGGTAGATATACTCCTAAGTATTTTATTCTTTTTGTTGCAATGGTGAATGGTATTGTTTCCTTAATTTCTCTTTCTGTTTTTTCATTGTTAGTATATAGGAATGCAAGCTGGGAAAGATTGAGGGCAGGGGGAGAAGGTGGCAACAGAGGATGAGACGATTTCATGACATCACTGACTCAATGGACGTGAGTTTGAGCAAATTCAGGGAGATAGTGAAGGACAGGGAAGCCTAACTTGCTGCAGTCCATGGGGTCACAAAGAGATGGGCACAGCTGAGTGACTGAACAACAAGTATTATGTTGTATATGCATATCACATCCTCGTTATTCATTCAACCATTTATAGACACATAAGTTGTTTCCATGTCTTGGTATTGCAAATAATGCTGCAATGAACATGAAGGTGTAGATATATTTTCAAGTTACTGTTTTTATTTCCTCTGGATAACTACCCAGAAGTGAAATTCCTGGATCATATGGTTCTTTTTTTTAAATTTTGAGGAACCTTCATACTATTTTCCATAATGACTATACTCATTTACATTCCAATCAACTCTGCACAAAGTGTTCCCTTTTCTCCACATCCTCACCAACACATTCTTTCTTTTTAATGACAGAAAATCCAACTGTTGTCAGGTGATATCTCATTGTTGTTTGATTTGCATGTCCTGATAATTAATAAATTTAATAATCTTTTTATGTACCTGTTGGCCGTCTCTATGTCTTCTTGGAAAAAAAAAATGTTTTAGATTCTCTGCCCATTTTTTAATTTAATTGCTTTTCATATTTATTTGTATTAGCTCTTTGTGTATTTTAGATCTTAACCCTTTATCAGATATTGAATTGCAAATATTTCATTTCACAGCTTGCTTTTTCATTTTGCTGATTATTTCTTTTGCTGTGCAGATGCTTTTTAGTTTGATACAGTCCACTTTTTGTTTTTTGCTTTTGTTACTTTTGCTTTAAGTGTCAAATCTAAAATATTATCACCAATACCAATGTGAAGGAGTTCACTGCCTATGTTTCCTTGTAGGAATTTTAAGGTTTCAGATCTTACATTCAAGTTTTTTGTTTGTTTGTTTTGTTTTTCTTTCTTTCTTTTCTTTTTTTTAATTTGATTTGTGTATAATGTAAGATAGTGGGCCAGATATGTGGCTGTCCATTTTTCCCCATTACCTTTAATATCAATAATGAGTCTATCCTTTCCCATTTGTTTATTCTTGGCTGCTTTGGCCATTATAAAATTTTCAAGAAAGGAGGAGAAAAAAAGAACTGAACAAAGTGACTTGATTAGTTCATTTCAACACAAGTTGTTCATTAGAATCATCTGGGAAACCTAAGAAGCATTGCAATGGAGCATTCATATATTTCAACATGTCGTAATTTTCTAGTGATAGGTAAAAGGACTTTGTCCTTGATTCTGATCCCCTCACTGTTTAAAAAATTAATTTGAATATTCATCCAACACAGGGCCACCTAAACACATAAAGTGAATATTAGCAAACATAAAGGGAGAAATAGTAACACAATAATAGTAGGGGACTAGGGACTATAGCACCCTACTTATGTCAATGTTCAGCTAATCCAGACAGAAAATCAATAAGGAAATACTATTTTCAAGTGCACATGAAAAATTTTCCAAGATAGATCGCATGTTAGTACATAAAACAAGTATCAGTAAATTTAAGAAGATTGAAATCAGATCAAGCAACTTTTCCAACCACAATGCTATGACATAGAAAGCAATTATAAGGAAAAAAAAAACAAACTGAAAATACATGAACACAATGAAGCTAAACAGTGTGCTACTAAACAATAAATCGATCACTGATAAAATCAAAGAAGAAATAAAAAAATACCTGGAGATAGATGAAAATGAAAACACAATGAACCAAATCTATTGGACATAGCAAAAGCAGTTCTAAGAGGAAAGTTTATTGACAATATAAGCCTATGCAGGTAACCAAAAAAATCTCAAATGAACAAAAAAACCTTGCACCTGAAGAAACTAGAAAAAGAACAAACAAACCAGAAGTTAGCAGAAGGAAAGAAAGCATAAAGATCACATCAGCAGATTAATGGTTGCTCAATCAGGGAGTTTGATTGACTGCGGGGTAAGGAGTCTTTTCAGAGTGATGGAAATGTTCTGAAGCTGCATTAAAATGATGTTTAAAGAACTCTGTAAATTTACCACAACTTTCAAATTGTGTACTTAAAACATTTGAGTTTCATGTTATGTAAACTGCACATCAATCAATAAAACTAGTTTTTTAAAGTGGTGTCAAAAGAAAAAAAGAAATAAATGAAATAGAGACTAAAAAATAGAAAATATCAATGAAACTAAGAGCTAGTTCTTTGTAAAGATAAACAAAAATGATAAATATTTAGCTAGACTCATCGTGAAAAAAAAAGGACCGAGCTAAATAAAATCAGAAATGAAAAAGGACATATTACAACCTACACCACAGAAATACAAAATATTATAAGAGATTGCCACAGCCAATTACATGTTAATAAAATGAACAGCCTTGAAGAAGTGGGACAAATTGCTAAGCATGTACAATCTACCAAGACTGAATCAGGAAGAAATAGAAAATGTGAACAGACCAATTACCAGTCATGAAATTGAATCAATAACAAAAAGAACTCCCAATAAACAAAAATCCAAGACCAGACAGGTCCACAGGTCAATTTTACCAAACATTTAAGCAAGAGTTAACATTTCTTTTTCTCAAACTATTCCAAGCAAATTGCAGAGGAAGGAACACTTCTGAACCCATTCCATTAAAGTAGTACCAAAATAAGACAAAAACATCACAAGAGAGAGAGAGAGAGAATTACAGGCCAATATCACTAATGAACATAGTTGAAAATTTTCCAACAATATATTAGCTAACTCCCTGATTTCTACTTTACTACAAAGTTACAGTAGTCAAAGCAGCACGTTACTGGCACAAGGAATAGACACATAGATCAATGGAACAAAAGAGAGCACAGAAATAATGCCACACTTACATGGTCAATTAATCTATGACAAAAGAGTCAAGAATATATAATAAGGAAAAGACATCCTCCTCAATCAATGTTGGGAAAACTGGACAGCTACATATTAAACAATCAAAATTGACTACTTGCTCACATAATATACAAAAATAAACTGAAGATGAATCAAAGACTTAAATATGAGACCTAAAACCATAAAACTCCTAGAAGAAAAAAAAAAGATAGCATACTCTGACGTTGTTATTAGCAATAATTTTTTGGGGGGTGAGCGAAAGCAAAAGTAAACAAATGGGGCAACATCAAATAAAATGCTTCATTACAGTGATGAAATCTATCTAATGATTGGGAGAAGATATTTGCAAACAGTATATCTAATAAAGAGTTAATATCCAAAATATTAATAGAACTCACACAACTCCACATAAGAAAACAAATAACCCAATTAAAAAACGAGAGGAGGATCTGAGTAGAAACGTTTCCAAAGAAGACATACAGATGACCAATGAACATATGGAAAAATGCTCAACATCACTAAACATCAAGGAAATGAAAATGAAAGCCACAATGACATGTCACCTCATACCTTTAAGAATGGCTATTATCAAAAAGACAAGAAATAGCATTATATATATATATATATGTATATACATATATATATATACACACATATATATACACATTAAGTTCAGTTAAGTCGCTCAGTCGTGTCCGACTCCTTGCGACCCCATGAATCGCAGCACGCCAGACCTCCCTGTCTATCAATAACTCCCAGAGTTTACTCAAACTCATGCCCTTTGAGTCGGTGATGCCATATAGCCATCTCATCCATTGTCGTCCCTTCTCCTCCTGCCCCCAATCCCTCCCAGCATCAGGGTCTTTTCCAGTGAGTCAACTCTTTGCATGAGGTGGCCAAAGTATTGGAGTTTCAGCTTCAGCATCAGTCCTTCCAATGAACACCCAGGATTTGTCTCCTTTAGGATGGACTGGTTGGCTCTCCTTGCAGTCCAAGGGATTCTCAAGAGTCTTCTCCAACACCATTTTGAACACCAGTTTAAAAGCATCAATTTTTCGGCGCTCAGCTTTCTTCAAAGTCCAACTCTCACATCCATACATGACCACTGGAAAAACCATAGTCTTGACCAGACAGACCTTTGCTGCAAAGTAATGTCTCTGCTTTTTAATATGCTATCTAGGTTGGTCATAACTTTCCTTCCAAGAAGTAAGCATCTTTTAATTTCTTGGCTGCAGTCACCATCTGCAGTGATTTTGGAAGGCAAAAAAGTAAAGTCTGACACTGTTTCCAATATCTCCCCATCAATTTCCCATGAGGTGATGGGACCAGATGCCATGATCTTAGTTTTCTGAATGTTGAGCTTTAAGCCAACTTTTTCACTCTCCTCTTTCACTTTCATCAAAAGGCTTTTTAGTTCCTCTTCACTTTCTTTCATAAGGGTGATATCATCTGTATATCTGAGGTTATTGGTATTTCTCCCGGCAATCTTGATTTCAGCTTATGATTCTTCCAGTCCAGCGTTTCTCATGATGTACTTTGCATAGAAGTTAAATAAGCAGGGTGACAATATACAGGCTTGACGTACTCCTTTTCCTATTTGGAACCAGTCTGTTGTTCCATGTCCAGTTCTAACTGTTGCTTCCTGACCTGCATATAGGTTTTTCAAGAGTCAGATCAGGTGGTCTGGTATTCTTATCTCCTTCAGAAGTTTCCACAGTTTATTGTGATTCACACAGTCAAAGGCTTTGGCATAGTCAATAAAGCAGAAATAGATGCTTTTCTGGAACTCTCTTGCTTTTTCGATGATTCAGCAGACATTGGCAATTTCATCTCTGGTTCCTCTGCCTTTTCTAAAACCAGCTTGAACATCTGGAAGTTCTCGGTTCATGTATTGCTGAAGCCTGGCTTGGAGAATTTTGAACATTACCTTACTAGCTTGTGAGATGAGTGCAATTGCGCGGTAGTTTGAGCATTTTTTTGGGGATTGCCTTTCTTAAGGATTGGAATGAAAACTGACCTTTTCCAGTCCTGTGGCCACTGCTGAGTTTTCCAAATTTGCTGGCATATTGAGTGCAGCACCTTCACAGCATCATCTTTCAGGATTTGAAATAGCTCAACTGGAATTCCATCACATCCACTAGCTTTGTTCGTAGTGATGCTTTCTAAAGCCCACTTGACTTCACATTCCAGGATGTCTGGCTCTAGGTTAGTGATCACACCATTCTGATTATCTGGGTGGTGAAGATGTTTTTTGTACAGTTCTTCTGTGTATTCTTGCTACCTCTTCTTAATATCTTCTGCTTCTGTTAGGCCCATACCATTTCTGTCCTTTATTGAGCCCATTTTTGCATGAAATGTTCCCTTGGCAACTCTAATTTTCTTGAAGAGATCTCTAGTCTTTCCCATTCTGTTGTTTTCCTCTATTTCTTTGCTTTGATCGCTGAGGAAAGCTTTCTTATCTCTCCTTGCTATTCTTTGGAACTTTGCATTCAAATGGGAATATCTTTCCTTTTTTCCTTTGCTTTTCACTTCTTTTCGTTTCACAGCCATTTGTAAGGCCTCCTCAAGCAACCATTTTGCCTTTTTGCATTTCTTTTCCATGGATATGATCTTGGTCTCTGTCTCCTGTACAGTGTCGCGAACCTCTGTCCATAGTTCATTAGGTTCTCTGTCTATCAGATCTAGTCCCTTAAATCTATTCCTCACTTCCACTGTATAGTCATAAGTGATTTGATTTAGGTCATACCTGAATGGTATAGTGGTTTTCCCTACTTTCTTCAGTTTAAGTCTGAATTTGGCAATAAGCAGTTCATGTTCTGAGCCACAGCCTGCTCCCAGTCTTGTTTTTGCTGACTGTATAGAGCTTCTCCATCTTTGGCTGCAAAGAATATAATCAATCTGATTTTTGTGTTGACCATCTGGTGATGTCCATGTGTAGAGTCTTCTCTTGTGTTGTTGGAAGAGGGTGTTTGCTATGACCAGTGTGTTTTCTCATACATCTGTATACATGCATACACATGCACACAATGGAATATTACTTAGCCATAGAAAAAGAATGGAGTCAATCCCTGGTTTGGGAAGATCCCCTGGAGAAGGGAAAGGTTACCCACTCCAGTATTCTAGCCTGGAGAATACCATGAATTGGACTGTACAGTCCATGGGGTGGCAAAGAGTCAGACACGACTGAGTAACTTTCCCACATAGGAAAAGAAAGAAGTCTTGCCATTTGAAACAGCATGGATATTCCTGGAGGGTATTATGCTAAGTGCAATAAATCAGACAAAGACAAAGACTATATGATTTCACTCATATATGGAATCTAAAAATCTAATCAAAAAAATAGAAACAAAGTCACGGGAATAGCAAACAAATAGGTTCCTATCCAGAGGGGATGGGAATGGGGGAATGAGAGAAATAGGTGAGTGAGATGAAAAGTTACAGATTTCCATTTACAAAATTAATGAATCACAGGTGTGAAATGTGAAGTATGGGGGATAATAGTCAACGTTAACATAATATCTTTGTATGTTGACAGATGGTAACTGGACTTAATGTGGTAATTATTTTATAATGTATAGAAATATTGAATTACCATGTTGCACACCGGGAACTAACATAGTGTTGTAGTATATATGTAGTATATACTTCAAAACAAAGTCATAGAAAAAGAAATCAGATTTGTGGTTAGCAGAGGCAGGGGGTTGGGCAGGGGAAATTGGTTGAAGTTAGTCAAATGTTTAAACTTCCAGTTATAAGATAATTTAGTACTTGAGATGCATTTTGCAACATTGTAAATAAATTAACCACTTCTATATTTAACATATGAAAGTTAATAGAGTAAATCCTAAGTTCTAATGACAAGAAAAACGTGTTTTTCTTTTTTTTAATTTATTTGGTGTATACAATAGATAGTGGATGTTCACTATACTTATTTTGATAATCATTTCATAATATATTTAAGTCAAATTATTATACTGTACACCTTAAATTTATACAGTACTATATATCAAGTATATCTCAATAAAAGTAAAAGAAATAAATTTGAATGTAAACAAAGTCAAGCCTTTTAAATATAGGAATCTAGTAATATTTGGAAAAGTGAAGTGAAATAAAATTTTAAATGATTTTACAGCTATAATGAAAATCTAAGCTCATAATGTGAAAATTTAATGGGAATATGAGTAAGTCCTGCATTTAGTTTTTAAAAAGCAAGGTAAACTATATTAATAGACCAGTCTCTAGCAACAAATAATGAGAACTCAATGATAGTGTAAGGTGGAAGAAATGGAGAAGCTACATACTGATTCTGAGCAGATGTTCCTTATGGCTTGGTTTAGAACTTAATTATAAATTTTCTTGTCATGTTGTCTGTGATTTGATTTTTCTCTTAAGTAATTTACTATTAGTATTTTGATTGGTTAGATTTAGAGCTAAAAAAAAATAATAATCATTCTCAAGGGAAGGCTATTTCATTTAATGTGTTTGTCTAACTGGAGTCAACCTAAGGCATGAAGGCTGGGGAAGGGATAGCTAGTGTTATCACATGGCTGATTAATAAAATATTCAATATTTGTAACAAAAATAGTGAGAACGCTCCTATGCTTCCTGCTTATCAGTGGAGGAACAATTGAAAAAAAGGATATGACTGTTCTACCTGGCAGTGATAATTGGAATGAAAATAGCACTAAAATATTTTAAAGACACTCATGCAAAAGAGACATTTAGATTTGTTTGTATAGCTACAGGAAGCAGAATTATGATTAGTGGATAATTAGAGAAGGTAAACTTGTAGTTGATATATATGAATAACTTTTCAACAATTAAAACTATATAGCAGTGTGCTTGGACATTCTGAATGAGTGCAGACATATTTAGAATGAAAAGAACTAATAATTCTTTTGAAATATACAGATACACTCACAAAATGCGAAGTTTTAAGTGTATTTAACAAGTGTTGCATGAAGAGAAATTTATGTGTTCTAAACTTTTAGACGTGACAGAGTCAGGTATTCATAATCTCACACAATTTTAAATGGATATAGTATATTGATTTTAGTAAGTTTCAACTAAGTGAATTCTAACAGGATTACTTTGTCTGTAATCACTGACTTACTGTAGCACATTTATTTCCAATAGTGATCAGATTGTTTAGAAAATACACTTTCAAATACAGAATCATATACTAGATGGTGCTCATGAACAGGCATTGCCTCTTTATGACCAGCAATAGGATGAATAAGAATTAGAAAGATGTTCAGAGTGGGCCTGGAAACTCAAATGATAAAATCTGAGATTGTTCATGTTAAAATCTAAGTAGCATTTATGGTTCTTAGAAAAGTTTTATTTCAAATTATCTTTCAACTCTCTTAAAAATCACTGTATGTATTATGAGCTTGGCCTTATTAAAGTCCCTTTAATTTTGCTGTTTACAAGTGGTTTGTTACTGATCCACAGGGGAAAAAATTGTATATATACCCAGATGCTACATATTTCACATATATGTAGATGGCTCAGAAAGTTTGGTATTTCATCTGGGAGCTTAAATCCGAGTCTTAGGTTTATTTACTTAAAACTTATTATCAGATTACATTGAGTTAATTCTGAATCAACTGGATCTAGCATATAGCAACAGTAAAAAAATTACCAAAAAAAAAAAAAAGTGATCTGGCATATCAGTAATGCAATAAAAATTGAGAATAATGTTGAGCCATGATTTAAGAAACAGAAACCTCTGAGAAATAAACTGAGTTGAGTTGAGTTGAGCTGAGAAATAAAAGATAAATGAGTTCAAGAGCCAGAACCCAGAAATGGATGTTGGGTATGAAACAGAAGTAATTAACAACAGAGCTCCAAGAGATACACAAGTACAATAATTGGTCAGAACAACCTAGGAACTTATAACCTGTGGGCCCAGTATCCATAGCTCTGATGAATTGAGATTTCCACTCAGCCCTAGGACCTTTTTTTTTTTTTTTTTTAAGTCGTTATTGAATTTTCTGGGAAAGACTGAAGGCAAAAGGAGAAGAGGGAGCAGAGGATGAAATGGTTAGATAGCATAAACCAACACAATGGACATGAATCTGAGAAAACTCCGGGAGATAGTGAAGGACAGGGAAGCCTGGCGTGCTGCAGTTGGCATTGTAAAGAGTCAGACATGACTTAGAGACTGAACAACAACAACCTTGAATTTGTTACAATATTGTTTGTTTTATGTTTTGTTTTTTTGGCCATGACGCATGTGGGATCTTAGCTCCCCAACCACGGATTGAAATGGCATCCCCTGCATTGGAAGGCAAGGTCTTAACCTCTGGACTGCCAGAGAAGTTCTAGCCCTCAGGATCTTAAAGTGGTTCTATTTTGTGTGAAAGGGAATACTGACACATGTTTACCAAAAAATCCAAGGGGTTTCTGGTTTTGGTTCCACATGTTGTTGCTCAGTCGTGATGTCATGTCTCGAATCAGAGGTTCAAGAGGAAGGGGACATATGTATACCTATGGCTGATTCATGATGATGTATGGCAGAAACCAACACAATATTGTAAAGCAATTTCCTTCAATTAAAATAAATAAGTTAAGAAAACAGACAGTGTTGTATTGGGGAAAGATACAATTTTCAAATAGCACAATGGGAACAATGGGAAATAATAGAGAGCCCAGTAATAGACCTCTATAAATATGTCAACTAAACTTTAACAAAAGAGACAAGACAGTACAAGATAAATCTATTCAACAAATGGTGCTTGAACAACTGGATATCCACCAGCAAAATAATGAATATAGATCTAGACTTTACACTCTTCACAAAAATTAAAAATGGATCATGCAGATCTAAACATACAATGCAAAACTAGAAAACTTCTAGAAGATAACATAAGATAAAAACTAGATGGCCTTACTATGGCAATGACTTTCTCACATTTCAAAAGTAAGAAAACAACCTGTTAATAAATAGACCAGAAACCTTAACAGACACCTCACTGAATATATACAGATAGTTAATATGCATATTAAAAAGTGCTTTGCATCATACATCTTCAGAGAAGTGCAAAAAAAAAAAAAAAAGTCAATGAGCTACACTAAACTCATATTACAATGTCTAAAACCCAGAGCACTGGCAACACCAAATCCTGATTAGAATCTGCAGTAAAAAGCAGCCCTCATTCATTGCTGGTGGGAATGCAAAAAAATAGTTCAACCACTTTGGAAGACAGTTTGACAGGTTTTGTTTTTTTTTTAAATAAAATAAAGCATACAGTTGCCATATAATACCCCGAGGTATTTACCAAAAGGTGTTGAAAATCTATGTCTACAAAATAACCTGCACATGGTTATTTATAGAAGATTTATTCATAGTTGCCAAAACTTGGAAGAGACCAAGATGCCCTTCAGTAGGTGAATATATAAATAAACTGTAGTCCATTGAGACAAAGGAATAGTGTTCACTGCTAAGAAGAAATAATCTACCAGGCCATAAAAAAGATATGAAAGAAATTTAATTACATATTATTAACTGAAATAAGTCAATCTGCAAAGGCTCCTTACTTTATGATTACAAGTTTATAATATTTTGGAAAAAGCAAAAATATGGAGGCAGTAAAAAGATTGTGGCTACCAGTGTTTGGAGGAGGAGGGCAGGGATAAATAGAGGACAGAGGATTTTTAGGACAATGAAATTACTCTGCATTATACTATAATGGTGGATACAAGTCATAATTCATTTTTTCAAGCCAAAAGAAAGTACATTGAGCAAATCATGATATAAAGTATTGTCTTTGAGTGATTAAAGAGTGTCATCAATTGTAACAAATATACTACCCTGATGGGGAATGCTGATATTAATAATAAGGGGGCCTATGCATATGTATTGATAATATGTATGCAGGAGTACATGGGAAATCTCTGTACTTTCTTCTCAAATTTTTGTGTGTGAATCTAGAACTTCTTTAAAAACTATCTTAAAAAAAAAAAAAAAAAAAAAAAACTTCCAGAGTAAATATTTTGACTCCAGTTCAAACTATGTATTGAGTGGGTCAAAAATTTGTACAGACATAGTGGATAACGCTGAGTGAAGTTTTTGACCAACCTAATATTTGTTTCCATGGTCTCACAGTGGTTATTATTCTCATATCTCTAAGTTTCTATGTAAACACTAAGAGAGTTTACCACAATATCTCTGTTGTTACTGTCTATACTAAATAGCTTAGTAGTTCCAATTGCTTCTTTCCACAACATTCATTCTATATCCTTTTGTTTGCAAATATCTCTTTCCCTCCAGGCTCCTTTCAAAATCTCACTTCCATTGTCCTCCCATAGACACGTAATATCATGTGTTTAATATATATCAATGAAATTTTGTGTATTTTGAAATATACATATATAGTTTATATGTAGTTGTATAAAATATGTAATACCTTCCTGCTTGCTTGCTCATCAGTAAATGATTTGATTAAAATCTCTGGACGCTTTAGAGATTTTCTCTTTCATATCTTCAATTTGTCTGTATATTTAAGCATTAAGTGCAATTTTAATCTCTACTTTTTGCATTCTAAATGCACTTTTAATCTGAGATTTCACATCTTTGTTTCTTTAATTCTTAGAAATGTTTGGTCTTATTCAGTTCAATTATTTATTTATCTCATTTTATGATCACTATAATGACAATAAATACTTTTATCTACAATATCTTTTAACTTTTATATTTTCCATCTCTTCCTAATGTCATCAGGAAGAGTTTCTCTCCCTCGTAACTCACTATTTCTTTTCTTTCTTTTTTTTCTAAATTTCTGGCTGCATCCATTCTGCTATTCAACTCTTCTATTAAATTGTTTGTTTCCAATGTATTTTTTCATATTAAGTAACTCTAGTTTGTTTTTTATGGGTGCTTTATTCTTCATTTTTATAATATTTTGGCTTACTTTTACTGTAATATTCATTATAACTTGTTTTATGTTATTATAATCTCTGACATATCAATTCCACTTTCTCTAGTATATTTTCAATTTTTTTTATATGTCTCAGAAATTCTACCCCATGGATATAGGAAAGGGGAAGGCCAGGAACATACCTCAGAGCAGAGATTTTAGAGAGCGTTTATTGCTATAATATGGGATATAACATGCTTGGTTTCCTTTCCACCATTTCTCACTCTGGGAACTTTCTGATTTGCTGTCCTGATGTTGCTATTTTATAAGCGCTCTCTGTATTGGTTGCAATCACCTAACCTTTGGTATATGAATGAAAGATTTCAAAGAAAGTTTGGGATGCCCATTTGCCTAACCCTTGTACCAGAACATTCTGGTTATCTGCTTGCAGATCCAGTTCGTTTTCTTTGCTGCCATTATGTAACCTCTCTGACTCCTGTGAGTGCTTGACTGGTGTTGCTCTTCCTCTTTCCAAGAATGATGGCACAACAGGGGATAATCTGCCTCTGACAAAGTTGCAGATGGATAAGGCACACTTCAAAACTCTACTCTGTCTCTTCTTTATGCTTCTATCTACAGACAAGAAAAAATTCTCTAAGCTACCATTTCCTCAGCCCCACTCCGGTTTCTCAAAGGCTTTGTGCTGGATTCTAAAATCCTTCTGCTTTACTCTTACTTCTGGAGGCATGTCCAGAGTTCAATTCAGAAGTTGGGAGTGTTTGGTTGCAAATTTTTCAGCTTGCTTTTTTTTTTTTTTAATGCTCTTTTGTGATTATAAAAGTAATACATATTAATTGTGAAAACCGTATAAAATAGAGAAAAGTATAATGAAGAAAATAAATTTGCCTGTAATATCATCATTCAAAACAATTAATTGCAATAGTTTAATCTATGTGTCTACAAACCCATTTGATATAATTGAGATTACATAACAGTATACATATAGTGTTGCTTCTAGGCTTTTCAGTTAATAATATATGATATAGGTATTTTTTACCATGTTGTTAAAGTTACTTGTATACATTATTTTAATTTATCATATAATATCAATTTGGATTTATACCACCAATTAATGGTGGCTGCACAGGACAGGGAGATAAATATAGCTTATAACCCAAACACCAATAGAACAGTTTTGTTTGTTTGTTTGTTTTATTTTTAATTTTTTTTTTTTTCAATTTTAGTATTGTTGCCTTTGGTGACATGTTAAAGTGCTGCGATTTGTGGCTCCTTCTACAAACGGCCATGACAGATTGTATTCTTCTGGATACGGGTCTCCTAGAAACAATCTTTAAATTGACTTAATTATGCCTTCTTTCCACTTATGATTCTCTCTATTTGCTGATTTTCATCAGTAAGCCCTGATGGCTACCAGCCACATTTTAACTCAAATTCTTCCAACGAACATTAAAAACATTGATACCCTTGATGAGATTATTTAAAAATATCTCAGATATATGGTTCCTCAGTCATGGCCGACTTTTTGTGACCCAATGGGCTATATAGTCCACGGAATTCTCTAGGCTAGAATACTGGAATGGGTAGCCAGCTCCCATCTCGAGGGGATCTTCCCAACCCAAGGATTGAACCCAGATCACCCACATTGCAGGAGGATTCTTTACCAGCTGAGCCACAAGAGAAGCCCAAGAATACTGAAGTGGGTAGCCTATCCCTTCTCCAGGGGATCTTCCTGACCCAGGAATCAAACAGGGGTCTCCTGCCTTGCAGGCGGATTCTTTACCAACTGAGCTATCAGGGAAGCCACATCCTAGTTGCTCACAGACTTCTAGGAATATAAGTTTTAGAGTAAAGAAAGACAGTGTAACTTTTCCCCATTAAACAGATGAGCTAATAAGTATAATATCATCTGCTTTATGGTTGCATTAAAACTTATCTTCTGACCCCGACTTTGGTACTCCCCTCACTATGCTCTGTTTATAGCAGTATGGCACCTCTTAGAGGGCCTCAGTATCTCTGGAGAAGGACAAAATTAGCTTTCTGGCATTTCTCTTCACATTCTTACACTGCACAAGTTTAAGGCATGGGTTCAGGTAGATATTCCTTCTCTGAACATTTGCAACTCCAAAAATGATATATGCTTTATTTCACTGTTAAAAAAAAAAAAAAAAAAGTTTTGGTTTTTAAAAAAGAATACAAAAAAAAAAAAAAGCTAAAACAAACTCAACAGTCTCAATCCTAGAATTTTCTATTCTTAAAGTGTAACCTTTTGAAATCACAGATAAAGCTATATTTCTAATGGCTCAAGTTAGGATTAAATGATATTGCATTTTAGAACATTATTGTATTGCTGGGAATATGGAAGGATAATTCAATTATGCTATGTTTAGTTTTTTCTTGATTATCTTTTATTAAAAGATCTCTTTCATAGGTGGATTAATATCATGAAGGAGAAAATAATAACTGTTATGCACTCATCTACAGATTATATTGAGAATAGTGTGTGATAATTTTTGACATGGATCAAGTGTTTGCATCTAATATTGTAGAAATACAATTGTTCATCTTCTACATATGTTGGTGGTCTAGGTAAAATGTAAGAAAATGCAGTTTGTTCTGAAAATTCAGGTGCTCAATTCAGAAATATTTCCTAGTGTCCCTGAAGAAACTATTTGACTTTATCAAATATGATAGGCTTTTAATGAAAGTGACCCAAATTTCCTCTTCACTCATGAACAAGCTATATTAATAACAAAGGCAAGAAGTTTGGTCACTCAAAAATTCTATATATATATATACACTATTTTTTAATTACTGAAAGTTTCTAATACAAAATTTGTTTTTCTGTGGAAGTACATTTTAGATGTATTTCTATTTTCCATAAAGCCAGAATATATTAATGGGAGGAACTATACAATATTTTATTTTCACAAATTACTTTTATATTCATCTCATTTGATACATTGATTCCATAAGGTAGGGCACATTTTATCTTTTTTAATTATTGGATTAAAAAAAAACTGAGATATAGACAAGTTTTAAATGACTTACTCAAGGGCACACAACAAATTAATGACAGCATCAAGGCTAGTGTTCACAAATTTCGACTCATAATCCAGTGCTTTGTCCATAATACTATGCTGAGTTTTACCTAAATATCAGATACCTACTCATTATTATGTTAATATGATAAACTAACAATAATAGAAGATTTGGAGGTGCAAGGATCAGGAAAAGAGACTATTTATAACATTCCAGGCATTTTAGGACTCTCTGTCTTTCTCTTTTAGACATGAAATTGCCTTGAATGATGGTACTAGAGTTATCAATGAATTCCATATGACTTGCTTGATTTTTGCAGCATTTTATACCATTGTAAAGTGAGTGGGGTGAGATTAAGACAACTCTGATGTCTCATGAGATCAATCAATTCATACTATCTAATTTTTGAAACCCTGTTGGGAGGAAAAATGTCAGGACCCCAATCACTCAAAATAGTCTAATCCACAGTCTAGATTTTCTAGTAGATGACCTTCTTGCTCTAAGAGGGGGTGAGGTGAGTGTGGCATGATCAAAGAAGCATCACAGCACTGAAATACTTTCAATAGAATTCCTCTTTTGTAAATTGTTTTATGCTTTTGGTGTGTACTTTGTCTTTTAACTCATTCTCTGTCAGGTTTCAATCATGAAAGCCTATACAGATTTTCCCTCCTTCAACTTTCCCATTTTTCATGTATATTCTGTTCTTCCAAAGGGATTAATTTTGTTTGTTTGTTTACTTTTTAGCTAATTAATGCATCCCAAGTGACTTAAGACTATTAATGATTTTATCCTTGAATTCTCCTTTCTATTGGAATTGTGCCGGAAAAATGTCTCTGAAGAATCCAGCCCTGCCCAACTTTTCTAACACAATTCTCAAAGAGAAGACTTGATTGTTAATGATTATAGCATAAATATTTATTAATAATATATCATAAGTTCAATATTCTGAGATCATATTTTAAATTTTAATACTTATTGTACATATGCCTTCCCTAATTAAGTGTTGTATATTGGTGAGCTGAAATTTGGAAATAACCTTAATAAATACTGCAACGTTCATGCAGATTGAATTTCACTGTCCTTCTATAATATTTTTGATGTGAGACAAGTATCTGCAGTATTTTACATTGATATGAATGACTGCAAATTGCTTTCAAATCAATGTTCATAACAAAGATAACTCCCTAGTGCGAGTGATAGAGATGGATAGGATAGACTAATGGCATTAGCAGCAGCTGTTCATAGCCACATTCCATATAAACAAAGGTTCAAATCACAGCAAGACTATCCTTTTGTACAGCATACCTTAGAGGCTTGATTATTCACAAATATCATATCTCATCACTCCAGGAATATCTAAATCCCTTTGAAGGCTTTACAAAAATGTGATCTTTACTTCTTATGTCCATTCAGAATATTAAAGTCTATGTTCATTGGTATTTATTGTTTGATACATAATAAATAATAAAATAACTATATTTTCAACATATAAAAAGCAAACTTTTACAAGTTATTAACTTTTAGAATAAGTAATGCAAATGTTAATTGAACACATAATATGTGTCAGCACTGTCCTAAGTACTTTAAGCACATTAACCCATTTAATGTTAATAAAACTTCAAGAGATTGTAGTGACTTCCTGTTTCAGAATAAGATGAAATATATACCATTCTACGTACCTCTCCTGCCATGTGCACTTAAAAACCATGAGGATTACACATAAAGCAAATTTATGAAAATTCTGAAAAGTAGAGAGGAAAAGGACACTGGGCTAGGGACCTTGGGACTTGAAGAATTGGTACAGCAGTGAGTTCCAGAGGTGGGGATAGTCAACAGGTACAAACTTTGAGTTATAAGACTCAAAGTCTTATAAGTTATAAGTTATATTACATGGGATGTAATGTACAATATGATAAAGATAATTTATTCTGCCTTATGTTGTATATGAAAGTTGTTAAGAGAGAAAGCCCTAATCAGCAAGACAGAAAATTTACCTATAGTTGAAAAAGAATTCAAATGATAGCATGTCTCATCAGACAATATGGAGGCTAGAATGGGTACAATACTCTTTATGTGGTGAAAGAAAATACATGTTAGCCAAAAATTCTATATTCAGCTGAATTATCCTTTAACAATGAAGGAAAAGCAGGAGAGATCTCAGATAAAGGACAGGTAAGAGGATGTGTTTACAAGATAACTATTTGTAAAAATATCATTAAAAGACATGCTTGAATCAGAGAGAGAAATGATAATGGAATCTCAGCACATGAGGGATGAAGAAAGAACATAATAAAAATATGGGTAGAGGGTGACAAGATGGCAGATGTGTAGGTGAATGTGGAGTACTCTCTCCATGGATGCATCAGGAATACATCTTCAGATGCAGAGGATCTCACAGAGCACCAGCTGAGAGCTGGTAGGAGTCCCTGACCACTGGAAAGAAATATATAGACCCATGCAATACTCAGCAGAATGAAGGAAGGAAGGGAAAAAGAGGAGAGTGAATGGGACTGGACCTGCACACGAAGGGTGGAGGAACTAAAGCTGGGGTGAGATCCCCACATCAGAGTAATAGTTTGGGATCCAGGAGACGCATTTGACAATGCTGGAGAGTGAAGCAGCTATTGGTGACAATCTGAAAGGAGTGAGAACCACACAAACAATCAGTACCACAGTCCTACATAACCTGGACAGGGACACAGATTTCCCTGGTACACGTAGTGGCTAGGAGCTGAGGTGTAGGGATTGAGAACAATACCAGGGCAATGAGGACTGCTGTTGACTGTGTGAAGATAGTCCAAGTGGACATGAGGGAAGAAACTGTTTCAAAGAATGCCACTGGAGGTAAGCCAGGCAGCTATGGAGGCAGGGTGATACTGCTGAGTCACACACATGGGGTGGAGACATTACTGTAGTCTCTCTCTCTCCCACCATGCCAGTGCCTGCAGCTGAACAAGAAAAAGACCCCAGAGAGGGCAGCCCTTTGAGTGCCCGATGCACCAAGTAATAGAGAAGGACCCCAGCCAGGGGTGCTATTTGAATGCCTACTGTGCCAAGCAATGAAGAAGGACCAGCCAGGGAACCCCTTTGAATGAAAGCTGCCAGAAGCGAGAAAAAGGCTCTTCAGTTCAGTTCAGTCGCTAAGTTGTGTCCGACTCTTTGCGACCCCATGAACCACAACAGACCAGGCCTCCCTGTCCATTACCAACTCCCGGAGTCGACCCAAATCCATGTCCATCAAGTCAGTGATGCCATCCAACCATCTTATCCTCTATCATCCCCTTCTCCTCCTGCCTTCAATCTTTCCCAGCATCAGGGTCTTTTCAAATGAGTCAGCTCTTTGTATCAGGTGGCCAAAGTATTGGAGTTTCAGTTTCAACATCAGTCTTTCCAATGAACACCCAGGACTGAGCTCCTTTAGGATGGACTGGTTGGCTCTCCTTGCAGGCCAAGGGACTCTCAAGAGTCTTCTCCAACACCACAGTTCAAAAGCATCAATTCTTCGGGGCTCATCTTTCTTCACCATCCAACTCTCACATCCATACATGACCACTGGAAAAACCATAGCCTTGACTAGATGGACCTTTGTTGGCGAAGTAATGTCTCTGCTTTTTAATATGCTATCTAGGTTGGTCATAACTTTCCATCCCAGGAGTAAGTGTCTTTTAATTTCATGTCTGCAATCAATCAGCATTTGCAGTGATTTTGGAGCCCAGAAAAAATAAATTCAGCCACTGTTTCCACTGTTTCCCCATCTATTTGCAATGGAGTGATGGGACTGGATGCCACGATCTTAGTTTTCTGAATGTTGAGCTTTAAGCCAACATTTTCCACGCTCCTCTTTCACTGTCATCAAGAGGCTCTTTAGTTCCTCTTCACTTTCTGCCATAAGGGTGGTGTCATCTGCATATCCGAGGTTATTGATATTTCTCCCGGCAATCTTGATTCCAGCTTGTGCTTCATCCAGCCCAGCATTTCTCATGATATACTCTGCATATAAGTTAAATAAGCAAGGTGACGATATACAGCCTTGACGTACTCCTTTTCCTATTTGGAACCAGTCTGTTGTCCCATGTCCATTTCTAACTGTTGTTCCTGACCTGCATACAGGTTTCTCAAGAGGCAGGTCAGGTGATCTGGTATTCCCGTCTCTTTCAGAATTTTCCATAGTTTATTGTGATCCACATAGTCAAACCCTTTGGCATAGTCAATAAAGCAGAAATAGATGTTTTTTCTGGAACTCTCTTGCTTTTTCGATGATCCAGTCGATGTTGGCAATTTGATCTCTGGTTCCTCTGCCTTTTCTAAAACCAGCTTGAACATCTGGAAGTTCACGGTTCACATATTACTGAAGTCTGGCTTGGAGAATTTTAAGCATTACTTTACTAGTGTGTGAGATGAGTGCAATTGTGCAGTAGTGAGCATTTTTGGGGATTGCCTTTCTTTGGGATTGGAATGAACACTGACCTTTTCCAGTCCTGTGGCCACTGCTGAGTTTTCCAAATTTGCTGGCATATTGAGTGTAGCACTTTCACAGCATCATCTTTTAGGATTTGAAATAGCTCAACTGGTATTCCATCACCTCCACTAGCTTTGTTTGTAGTGATGCTTCCTAAGGTCCACTTGACTACACCTTCCAGGATGTCTGGCTCTTGCACCATTGAAAAAGGCTCCAATAGTGCCTTGCCTCCTGCTCCCATGGCTGCTGGCTTGCCTTCACACCTGGAACCACCAGATTCCCCTCAATCCAAGCAGATCTTCCACTGCCACACCCAGTCCTCACAGGGGCAGACCCAAATCCTTTGGGCAGCCTGAGATGCAAGTTCGGGTAGATGACCCACATGCAGAGGTGGTGATAAATCCACAATGAACTCCAAGGGCAGAGTGGGTAATGAAGAGGATCAAAAACCTTTCCACCAGGTGTACAAGCTGCAGATTAAATCCACATGATCAATATAGGTCGACTCTGTCTATGGAATATATAAAAGGACAGTGAGAGTTCACACAAAAGACAGCCCTAGCTCTGGCAACCGTGGACAACAGAGTCAACTACATAGAGGAGTAGGGTCATAATACAGTCTAAGCTATCCCCACAGCAGATCCAGAAAACAGTCCAACATTGGAGGGCCTCCTAAAAGGAGGATGAGGAACTACCACATTATATATATATATTCCTGTTTTTTTTTTCTTTTTCATATTGTTCTTTATTGTTCTTATGCCATTCTTTCTTTATTATTCCTTTAATTTTTATAATTTAATTTTTCCATTTTTAAAATATCTTATTTTTAAATAAATTCATTTTATTTATTTCTTATTTTTGCATTGCTATTTAGTTACATTGCATTCTTCCATGTTTTGATTTTATAGTTTTGCTAATCTAGTTTTTAGTGTTCATTTTCACTTAGGGGTTTGTTTATTGGCTTGAGTCTTCTCAAGCCACGAACTTGTTTTAATACTGTTTTTTTTTTTTTTTTCACATTCTTCTCATGACGTTCTTTCTTTATTATCCCTTTAATTTATATTTTATAACTGACTTTTTCCACTTTAAAACATCTTATATTTAAATAAATTCATTTTATTTTCTCCCTATTTTTAAAGTACTATATAGTTACATTGCATTTTCCCCATGCATTTGATTTTATATTTTTGTTAGTCTAGTTTTAGTATACATTTACATGTGAGGGTTTGTTTATTGGTTTGATTGCATTCTTCTTTTATGACTCCTGTTTTTATCCCCCCCCCCCACTTTTTTCTCTCTTTTCTAATTGTAAGTGAACAAGTTTCTCTGGGTGATCTTGGCTATTGAGTATTACTCTCACCATTAGTCCTGGGATTTTGTCTTCTGTGTTGTGAGACCTGTGAAGTCTTAATGCTACAGTAAGGGGTCGAGCCTGGACCCCTGAGGTGGGAGACCCAAGTCCAGGACTTTGAACCACCAGAGAACTCCTGATCACATGGGACATTAATCAAAGTGAGCTCTCCCAAAAGCCTCCATCTCAACAATAAGATCAAGACCCACCCAAAGGCCAAGATCCAGTGCTGACTGCCACATATCAAATCATTAGCAAAATAGGAACAAAACTTATCCCATTAGTAGAAAGGCTACCCAAAGCCATACCAAACCCATAGACACCTCAAAACACACTACTGAACACAGCACTGCCCTTCAAAGAGAAAAGATCCAGATTCACACACAAGAGAACAGTCACAATTACTCCCACCCAGGAAACTTTCACAAGGAACTGGCCCAACTCCACCCACAGTGGCAGATTCCACAATTAAGAGGAACTATGACTGCTTCCCTGGTGGCTCATAGGTTAAAGCATATGCCTGCAATGTGGGAGACCTGAGTTTGATCCCTGGGTCGGGAAGATCCCCTGGAGGGGGAAATGGCAACCCACTCCAGTATTCTTGCCTGGAGAATCCCATGGATGGAGGAGCCTGGTGGGCTACAGTCCACGGGGTCGCAAAGAGTCGGACATGACTGAGCGATATATGGGTATGGATATGACATGGTAGCAATGTAATGCTCAAAATCCTTCAAGAGAGGCTTCAACAGTATCTGAAACAGAATTTCCAGATGTACAAGCTGGGTTTAGAAAAGTCAGAGGAACCAGAGATCAAATTTCCAACATCCATTGGGTCATAAAGAAAGCAAAATAATTCCAGAAAAACGTCTACTTCTACTTCACTGATTACACACTAAAGTCTTTGACTGTGTGGCTCACAACAAACTGGAAAATTCTTAAAAGGATGGGAATACCAGACCACCTTACCTGCCTCCTGAGAAACCTGTATGCAGGTCAAGAAGCAACAGCTAGAACTGGACATGAAACAATGGACTGGTTCCAAACTGGAAAAGGAGTACATCAAGGCTGTATATTGTCACCTGCTTATTTAAAACATTTGCAGAGTACATCATGTGAAATGCCAGGTTGGATGAAGCTCAAGCTTGAATCAAGATTGCCAGGAGAAATATCAATAACCTCAGATATGCAAATGACACCACCCTCATGGCAGAAATTGAAGGAGAGCTAGAGATCCTCTTGATTAAGGTGAAATGAGAGACTGAAAAAGCTGGATTAAAATTCAACACTCCAAAAATGAATATCATGGCATCTGGTCCCATCACTTCATGGCAAATAGATGGGGAGAAAGTGGAAACAGTGACATACTTTATTTTCTTGGGCTCCAAAATCACTGTGTGCAGTGACTACAGCCATGAAATTAAAAGACACTTGCTCCTTAGAAGAAAAGCTATGACAAACCTAAATACCATATTCAAAAGTAAAGATCCTTCTTTGTTGACAAAGATCCGTATAGTCAAAGCTATGGTTTTTCCAATAGTCATGTGTGGATGTGAGAGTTGGCCCATAAGAAAGGATGAACACGAAATAACTGATACTTTTGAACTGTGGTGCTGGAAAAGACTCTTGAGGATTTCTGGGAAAGCAAGGAGATCAAATCAGTAAATCCTAAATGAAATCAACCCTGAATATTCATCGGAAGGAGTAATGCTGAAGCTAAACTTCAATAATTTGGTCGCCTGATGTGAAGAGCTGACTCATTGGAAAAGACCCTGACATTTGGAAAGACTGAGGAGGAGAAGGGGGCAACAGAGGAAGAGATTATTGGATGGCATCATTGACTTAATGGACATGAGTTTGAGCAAACTGCAGGAGATAGTGAAGGACAGAAAAGCCTGGTGTGCTGCAGTCCATGGATTCACAAAGAGTCAGACATGATTGAGTGACTGAACAACAAATTATCCTCTAGCCTGCAGAAAGGAGACCACAAACACAGTACATTAAAGGACACAGAAACTTGGAACAGATGAAGGAACATGGTAAAAACCCACAAGACAAAGAAAAAAAAGAAAAGTAAATAAGCAATTTACTTGAAAAATAATTCAGAATTCAGTGATAGTAAAGATGATCTAAAATCTTGGAAACAACACGGAGGCAAAGATAAACAGACTGGAGGCACAGATCGAGAAGATACAAAAAAATGTTTAACAAGTACCTAGAAAAATAGACAGTCAGCAATGAACAACACAATAACTGAGATTACAAATACACTAGAGGTAACCAATAATGGAATATCTGAGGCAGAAGATTGGATAAGTGTGCTGGAAGAGAGAATTGTGGAAAAAACTGAAGCAGAGCAGAATAAACAGAAAAGAATAAAAAGGAAATGAGAACATTCTCAGAGACCTCTGGGATAACATTAAAGTTACCAACATTAGAATTTTATGTGACCCTGAAGAAGAACAAAGGAAATGGTATGAGAAAATATTTGAGGATATTATAGTCAGATACTTTCCAAATATGGGAAAAGAACCCAGGAATCCTACTCCTAGGCATATACTCTGAGGAAACCAAAATTGAAAAGACACATGCATCCCACTGTTCATTGCAGCACTATTTACAATAGCTAGAACATGGAAACAACCTAGATGTCCATCAACAGATGAGTGGATAAAAAAGTGTGGTACATATGCACAATGGAATAGTACTCAGCCATAGAAAGGAACGGATTTGGGTCAGTTCTAATGAGGTGGATGTACCTAGAACCTATTATACGAGTGAAGTAAGTCAGAAAGAGAAAGATAAATATCATATTCTAACGCATATATATGGAATCTAGAAAAATGGTACTGAAGAACTTATTTACAGGACAGCAATGGAGAAAAAGACATAGAGAATAGACTTATGTAAATGGGGAGAGAGGAAGAGAGGGTGAGATGTATGGAAAGAGTAACATGGAAACTTACATTACCATATGTAAAATAGATAGCGAACAGGAATTTGCTGTATGGCTCAGGAAACTCAAACAGGAGCTCTGTATCAACCTAGAGGGTTGGGATGGGGAGGGAGATGGGAGGGAGATTCAAAAGGGAGGGGATATATGTATACCTATGGCTGATTCATGTTGAGGTTTGACAGAAAACAACACAATTCTGTAAAGCAATTATCCTTCAATAAAAAATTATATATATATATTTTAATGGGAAAAGAAATACCCACCCAATCCAGGAACTTCAGAGAGTCCCATAAAGGATAAACCCAAAGAGAAACACGTCAAAATACATATTAATTAAACTAATGAATACTGTATATAAATAACAAATATTAAAAGCAGCAAGGGAAAAGCTACAAATAACTTACAAGTGGATCCCTGTAAGTTTTGCAGCTGGTCTTTCAACAGAAATTCTGCAGGACAGAAGGGAGTGGCAGGATATACTTAAAATGATGAAAGGGGAAAAAAAAAAAACCTACAACCAAGATTACTCTATACAGCAAGGATTTCATTCAGATTTGAAGGAGAAACCAAAAGCTTTAGAGACAAGCAAAAATTAAGAGAATTCAGCACCACCAAACCAACATTACAACAAATGCTCGAAGAACTTCTCTAGGTAGGAAATACAAGAGAAAGACATGTCTTACAAAAACAAACTGAAAGCAATACAGAAAATGGTAGTAGGATCACACAAATCAATAATCACCTTAAATGTAAATGGACTAAATGCTCCAACCAAAAGACACGGATTCACTGAATGGATACAAAAGTAAGATCACTCACTATATGTTCTGTCCTTAAGGGACCCACCTCAGACCTAGGGACATACACAGACTGAAAGTGAGAGGTGGGAAAAAGATATTCCATGCAAATAGAAATCAAAAGGAAGCAGGAGAAAATATTTGAGGATGTTATAGTAAAAAACTTCCTTAACATGGGAAAATAAATATCCACCCAATCCAGGAAGTTCATTAAAATCCTTATTAATTTTCTAAATCATCTGTCCATTGCTGTGAGCTGGAAGATAGAGTGGTGGAAATAATACTTATATTAGATAAATTAGACTTTAAAATAAAGACTATTACAAGAGACAAGGAAGGACATTACATAATGATCAAGGGATCAATCCAAGAAGATATAACAATTATATATGCGCCCAACATAGGAGCACCTCAATACACAAGGCAAATGTTAACATCTATTAAAGGGGAACTCAACAGTAACACAATGATAGTGGAGATTTAAATATCTCACTCACACCAATGGACAGATGATCAAGACACAAAGTTAATAAGGAAACAAAAGCTTGAAACAATACATCAGACCAGTTGGATCTGATTGATATCTACAGGGCATTTCATGAAAAAACAGAAGATTTCACTTTTTCCTCAAGTGAAAATGGAACATTTTCCAGGATAGATCATATCTTGGGTCACAACTTAAGCCTTAGTAAATTAAAAAAAAAAAAAAAAAAAAAAAAAAAAAAAAACTGAAATCATTTCAAGCATCTTTTCTGACCACAAAGCTTTAATATTATAAATCAACTGCATTAAAAAAAAAACAAAACTACAGAAACACAAACACATGGAAGCTAAACAATATGCTTCAGAATAAACAATATGCTTCAGAATAAGCAACAGATCACTAAAGAAATAAAAATGAAATAAAAATATACATAAAAATCAATTACAATGAAAACATGACAACTCAAAACCTATGGGATGCAATGAAAGCAGTGTTAAGAAGGAAGTTTATAGCAATACAAGCCTACCTTAAGAAACAAGAGAAATATCAAATAAATGATGCAACCTTACACATAAAGCAACTAGAAAAAGAATTACAAAAAAAAAAAAAAAAACCCTCAAAGTTAGCAGAAGGTAAGAAATCATAAAGATCAGAGCAGAAATAAATGAAAGAGAAAAGAAGGAGAGTACAGCAAGGCTCAATAAAGCTGAAAGCTGGTTTTTTGAAAAGATAAACAAAACTGACTAACCATTAGCCAGACTCCTCAAGAAAAAAAGAGAGAAGACTCAAATTATTAAAATTAGAAATGAAAACATGGTTAAAAGAGACAACATAGAAATATGAAGGGTCATAAGAGACCACTATGAGCAACTGTATGCCAATAAAATGGACAACCTGGAAGAAATGGACAAATTCTTATAAAAATATAACCTAACTTAACTGAACCAGGAAGAAATAGAAAATATGATCAGACCAATCACAGGCACAGAATTCAAAATGGTAATCAAAAATCTTTAAAAAACAAAAGTCAAGGTCCAGATGACTTCAGAGTCTAAAGCTAGCAAAAGTTTAGAGAAGAGCTAACATCTATCCTGCTCAAAATATTCCAGAAAATTGCAGAGGAAGGAAAACTCCCAAACTCTTTCTACAAGGCCATAGTCACCCTGATACCGAAACAAGAAAAAGATGCCCCAAAAAAGAAAATTACAGGCCAATGTCACTGATGAACATAGATGCAAAAATCCTCAACAAAACGTCCAAACTATGTTGAATAGTAGTGGTGAGAGTGGGCACCTTTGTCTTGTTCCTGACTTTAGGGGAAATGCTTTCAATTTTTCACCATTGAGGATAATGTTTGCTGTGGGTTTGTCATGTATAACTTTTATCATGTTGAGATATGTGCCTTCTATTTATGCTTTCTGGACAGTTTTTATCATAAATGTATTTTGAATTTTGTCAAAGGCTTTCTCTGCATCTATTGAGATAATTGTATGGTTTTTATCTTTAAATTTGTTGATGTGGTGTATTACATTACATTGATTGATTTGTGGACATTAAAGAATCCTTGCATTCCTGTGATAAAGCCCACTTGGTCATGATGTATGATCTTTTTAATATGTTACTGGATTCTGTTTGCTAGAATTTTGTTAAGGATTTTTCCATCTATGTTCATCAGTGATACTGGCCTGTAGCTTTCTTTCTTTTCTTTCTTTTTCTTTTTTTATGGTGGCATCTTTGTCTGGTTTTAGTATTAGGGTGATGTTGACCTCATAGAATGAGTTTGGAAGTTTACCTTCTTCTGCAATTTTCTGGAAGAGTTTGAGTAGGATAGGTGTTAGCTCTTCTCTAAATTTTTGGTAGAATTCAGCTGTGAAGCCATCTGGTCCTGGGGTTTTGTTTGCTGGAAGATTTCTGATTACAGTTTCGATTTGCATGCTTATGATGGGTCTGTTAAGATTTTCTATTTCTTACTGGTTCAGTTTTGTAAAGTTATACATTTCTAAGAATTTGTTCATTTCTTCCAAGTTGCCCATTTTATTGGCATATAGTTGCTGATAGTAGTCTTTTATGATCCTCTGCATTTCTGTGTTGTCTGTTGTGATTTCTCCATTTTCATTTCTAACTTTGTTGATTTGATTCTTCTCCATTTGTTCCTTGATGAGTCTGGTTAATGGTTTATCAATTTTATTTATCTTCTCAAATAACCAATTTTTAGATTTGCTGATTTTTGCTATGGTCTCTTTTCTTTCTTTTGCATTAATTTCTGCCCTACTTTTTAAGATTTATTTCCTTCTACTAACCCTGGGGTTCTTCATTTCTTCCAAAAGGAATCCAGATTGGAAAAGAAGAAGTAAAACTCTTACTGTTTGCAGATGACATGATCCTCTACAAAGAAAACACTAAAGACTCTACCAGAAAAATAGCTAGAGCTAATCAATGAATATAGTAAAGTTGCAGGATATAAAATTAACACACAGAAATTCCTTGCATTCCTATACACTAACAATGAGAAAACAGAAAGAGAAATTAAGGAAACAATTCCATTTACCACTGCAATGAAAAGAATAAAATACTTAAGAATACATCTACCTAAATAAACAAAATACCTATATATAGAAAACTATAAAACACTGATGAAAAAATCAAGAAAGACACAAATAGATGGAAAAATATACCATATCCATGGATTTAAAGAATCAATATAGTGAAAATGAATATACTACCCAAAGCAATCTATAGATTCAGTGCAATCCCAGCAAGCTACCAATGGTACTTTTCACAGAACTAAAACAAATAATTTCACAATTTGTTTGGAAATACCAAAAAACCTCGGATAGCCAAAGAAATCTTGAGAAAGAAGAATGGAACTGGAGGAATCAACCTGTCTGACTTCAGACTATACTACAAAGCCACAGTCATCTAGACAGTATCATACTGGCACAAAGACAGAAATATAGATCAATGGAACAAAATAGAAAGCCCAGAGATAAATCCACATACCTATGGACACCTTGTCTTCAACAAAGGAGGCAAGGATATACAATAGAGAAAAGACAACCTCTTTAACAAGTGGTGCTGGGAAAACTGGTCAACCACTTGTAAAAGAATGAAACTAGAACACTTTCTAACACCATACACAAAAATAAACTCAAAATGGATTAAAGATATAAATGCAAGACCAGAAACTATAAAACTCCTAGAGGAAAACATAGGCAAAACACTCTCCGACATATATCACAGCAATATCCTCTATGACCCACCTCCCAGAGTAATGGAAATAAAAGCAAAAATAAAGAAATGGGACCTAATTAAACTTAAAAGCTTTTGCACAATGAAGGAAACTATAAGCAAGGTGAAAAGACAACCTGCAGAATGGGGGAAAATAATAGCAAGCTAAGCAACTGACAAAGAATTATTCTCAAAAATATACAAGCAACTCCTGCAGCTCAATTCCAGAAAAATAAATGACCCAATTAAAAAAAATGGGCCAAAGAACTCAACTGACATTTCTCCAAAGAAGACATACAGGTGGCTAACAAACACATGAAAAGATGCTCAACATCACTCATTATCAGAGAAATGCAAATCAAAGCCCCAGTGAGGTACCATGTCACGCTGGCCAGAATGGCTGCTATTCAAAAATCTACAAACAATAAATGCTGGAGAGGGTGTGGAGAAAAAGGAACCCCCTTATACTGTTGGTGGGAATGCAAACTAGTACAGCCACAATGGAGAACAGTGTGGAGATTGATGGGGAATACATGTAAATCCATGGCTGATTTATGTCAATGTATAACAAAAACACTACAATATTGTAAAGTAATTAGCCTCCAACTAATAAAAATAAATGAAAAAAATAAAAATAAATAAAAAATTTTAAAAAATTAAAAAATTAAAAAATAAAAAAAAAAACAAAACTGGAAACAGAACGGCCATAAGACCAGCAATTCCACTGCTGGGCCTACACACCAAGGAAACCAGACTTGAAAGAGACACGTGTACCCCAATGTTCAGCGCAGCACTCTTTATAATAGCCTGGACATGGAAGCAACCTAGATGCCCATCAGCAGACGAATGGATAAGGAAGCTGTGGTACATATACACAATGAAATATTACTCAGTGATTAAAAATAATGCATTTGAATCATTTCTAATGAGGTAGATGAAACTGGAGCCTATTGGACAGAGTGAAGTAAGCCAGAAAGAAAAACACCAATATAGTATACTAACGCATATATATGGAATTTAGAAAGATAGTATTGATAACCCTACATGTGAGATAGCAAAAGAGACACAGATGTATAGAATAGTCTTTTGGACTCTGTGGGAGAAGGCGAGGGTGGGATGATCTGAAAGAATAGCATTGAAACATGTATATTATCATATGTGAAACAGATCACCAGTCCAGGTTTGATGCATGAGACAGGGTGCTCAGGGCTGGTGCACTGGGATGACCCAGAGGGATGGGATGGGAAGGGAGGTAGGAGGGGGTTCAGAATGGGGAACACATGTAAACCCATGGCTGATTCATGTCAATGTATGTCAAAAACCACTACAATATTTTAAAGTATTTAGCCTCCAATTAAAATAAATAAATTTAAAAATTAAAAAACAAACAAAAAAACCCCACAAATCCTCAACAAAATTCTAGCAAACAGAACCCAACAACACATTGGAAGGATCATGCATCAGGATCAAGTGGGCTTTATCTCAGGGCTGCTAGGATACCACAATATACACAAATCAGTCAATGATATACTATGTTAACAAACGGAAAGATCTTATGATCATCACAAAAGATACAGAGAAAGCTTTTGACAAATTTCAGCACACATTTATGATAACAACTCTCCAGAAATTAAGCATAGAAAGAACTTACCTCAACATAATAAAGGCCACGTACAACAAACCCACAGTAAACATTATTCTCAGTGGTGAAAAACTGAAAAGCAGTTCTAATATCAAGAACAAGACAAAAGCACTTTCTCTTATCACTATGATTCAACATAGTTTTGGAAGTCCTAGCCACAGAAATCAGAGAAGAAAAATAAATTAAAAGAAACCAAATTGGAAAAGAAGGAATAAACCTCTCAGTATTTGCAGATGACAAGATACTATACATGGAAAACCCTAAAGATGCCACCGGAAAATTACTAGAGCTAATCAATGCATGTAGCAAAGCCATAGTATATAAGTTTAATACACAGAAATTCCTTACATTCTTATGCACTAACAGTGAAAAATCAGAAAAAGAAATTAAGGAAACAATCCCATTCACTATTGCAAAAACAGAATAGACTACCTAGGAATAAACCTACCTAAAGAAATGAAAGACCTGAATGTAGAAAACTCTAAGACATTGATGAAATAAATCAAAGGCAATACAAACAGATGGAGAAATATACCATGTACCTGGATGGGAAGAATCAATATTGTGGAAATGACTATACTACCCAAAGCAATCTAAACATTCAGTGTAATCCCTATCAAACTACCAATGGTATTTTTCACAGAATTAGCACAAAATTGTTCTCAATTTGTATGGAAGCACAAAAGAGCCTGAATAGCCAAAGCAACCTTGAGAAATAAGAATGGAGCTGGAGGAATCAACCTTCCAAAGTCCAGACTATATGACAAAGCTACAATGATCAAGGGAGTGTGGTACTGGCACAAGAACAGACATGTGGATCAATAGAACAAGATAGAGAGCCCAGAGAAAAACCCACACACCTATGGGCAACTTATTTTTGACAAAGGAGGCAAGAAAATACAATGGAGACATGACAGCCTCTTCAATAAATGGTGTTGGGAAAACTGGACAGCTACAGTAAAAAAAAAAAAAAAAAAATGAAATCAGAACACTTCCTGAACCACACACAAAAATAAACTCAGAATGGATTAAAGACCTAAATGTAAGACGAGAAACTATAAAGCTTTAAGAGGAACGCATAGGCAGAACAATCTGACATAAATCCTCTGTGACACACCTCCTAGAATAATGGAAATAAAAACAAAAATAAACAAATGGGACTTAATTAAACTTAAAAGCTTTTTCACAGGAAGAGAAACTATAAACAAGGTGAAAAGACAACCCTCAGAATAAGAGAAAATAACAGCAAGCAAAATGATTGACAAAAGAATAATCTCCAATATATACAAACAACTCATTCAGCTCAATACCAGAAAAACAAACAATGCAATAAAAAAGTGGGCAGAAGTCCTGAACAGACATTACTCCAAAGAAGACATACATACAGCTAATAAACATATGCAAAGATGCTAAGCATTGCTCATTATTAGAGAAATGCAAATCAAAACTACAATGATGTATCACCTCACACCTGTCAGAATGGCCATCATAAAAAAAAATAAATAAAAATCTACATATAATAAATGCTGAGAGTGTGGAGAAAAGGGAACCCTCTTCCACTGTTGATGGGAATGCAAACTGATACAGCCACTATGGAGAACACTATGGAATTCTTTAAAAAACTAACAATAAAACTACCATATCACCCAACAATCCCACTAGTGGGCATATACCCTGAGAAAACCATAATTTAAAAAGATGCATGTACCCCAAAAGTCATCACACCATTATTTACCAGAGCTAGGACGTGGAAGCAATCAAGATGTCCACTGACAGATTTATGGATAAAGAAGCTGTGGCACATATACACAGTGAAATATTACTCAGCCATAAAAAGAAATGCATTTGACTCAGTTCTAATGATGTGGATGAACCTACAGTCTATTACACAGAGTGAAGTAAGTCAGAAAGAGAAAAACAAATACCACATATTAACACATAAATATGGAATCTAGAAAGATGGTACTGATGAAGGCATGTTCATTGCAAAAATGGGGACACAGATGTAGAGAACAGACTTATGGGCACAGAGGGTGAAAGAGCTGGTGGGTTGAATTGAGAGAGTAGCATTGAAACTTATACATTACCATATGTAAAATTAGATAGCCTGTTAAAATTTACTGCTTGACTAAGGGAGCCCAAATCTGGTGCTCTTTGACAACCTAGAGGGGTTGGAGGAAGATTCAAGAGGGAGGGGACATATACAATCTATGACTGATTTATGTTGATACATGGCAGAAACCAACACTATATTGTATAGCAATTATCTTTCAGTTAAAAATAAATAAATTTTAAAAATATGATTAAATACAATAGACTTTCCTTCTCCTCTTGCATGTTCTAAACTATCTTTTATGCTTGAAGCAAACATTATAATGCTGTCTGATATGGTTCTAAATGAATTAGAGGGAATATTTCAATAATGTATAAATGAGGGAGAGTAAAGTGGAATAAAGGGAAACAAGAATTCTATAATTTACTCAAACAGGTGAAATATCAATACCAGTAAATATGATATTATGTGTGCATGTTGTAATAATTAGAATTATCACTAGAAACACTATACCAAAAAAAATCACAAAAAGGACCAAATAAAAAATAAAAATCAAATGCACATTTAAGCCATTATATATCGATTACCTTAATATAAATTATGTAAATAAAATAGTTAAAATATGGATATTGGCAGAGTCAATAATAGGACATAAATCAACTATATGCTGTTTATATAAAACTCACCTCAAACACAACAATATAGGTTGATCCTGGAGACAGAATGTGTTCCCCAAAAATCCATTTGTTGAAATCTAATTCCCAATGTTATTATTTTTGGAAGTGGAGTCTTTGAGAGATGAATAAACCATAAGTGTAGAGCCCTTATGAATAGGATGGAAGTCCTTATAAGAGTACCCAAGGAAACTGTCTTATGCCTTCCACCATGTTGTTGTTTTTGTTGTTCACTCTCTAAATCATGACTCTTTGCAACCCTGTGTTCTGCATCATGCCAGGATTCCCTGTCCTTCACTATCTACCTATCCTTTACTATCTCTACCATGTTAGGACACAGAAAAAAGGTATGAACCCAGAAACAGGCTTTAACCAGAAACTGGATCTACCAGTGCCTTGATCTTAGACTGTCCAGACTACAGAATTTTTAGAAATAAATGTTTGTTGTTTAAACCACTCAGTCTATAGCATTTTTGTTAAAGTAACTCAAACAGAAAGTTGGCTTAAAACTCACATTCTAAAAATAAGGTCATGGCATCTGGTCCCATCACTTTATGACAAATAGATGGGGAAACAGTGGAAACAGTGGCTGACTTCATTATTTTTTTGTGGGGGGCTCCAAAAATCACTGCAGATGCTGACTAAAGCCCTGAAATTAAAAGACACTTGCTCCTTGGAAGAAAAATTATGGCCAACCTAGACAGCATATTAAAAAACAGAGACATTACTTTGTCAACAATAGTCCATCTAGTGAAAGCTATGGTTTTTCCAGTAGTTATGTATGGATGTGAGAGTTGGCCTATAAAGAAAGCTGAGCACCAAATAATTGATGCTTTTGAACTGTGGTGTTGGAGAAGACTATTGAGAGTCCCTTGGACGGCAGAGAGATCCAACCAGTCCATCCTAAAGGAAATCAGTCCTGAATATTCATTGGAAAGACTGATGTTGAAGCTGAAGCTCCAATACTTTGGCCACCTGATGAGAAGCACTGAGTCATTTGAAAAGACCCTGATGCTGGAAAAGATTGAAAGCGGGAGGAGAAGTGGACCTCAGAGGATGAAATGGTTGTATGGCATCACTGACTCAATGGACATGAGTTTGAGTAAACTCCAGAAGTTGGTGATGGACAGGGAAACCTGGTGTGCTGCAGCCCATGGTGTCGCAAAGAGTTGGACATGACTGAGAGACTGAACTGAACTCAAACAGACTGACAATTAATTAAAACAAAATAATAGAAAAATATATACTGTTCAAACACTGTGCTGGGAAAGATTGAATGCGGGAGGAGAAGGGGATGACAGAGGATGAGATGGTTGGATGGGATCACCAACTCGATGGACAAAAGTTTGAGTAAGCTTCGGGAGTTGGTGGACAGGGAAGCCTGGTGTGCTGCAATCCATAGGGTTGCAGAGAGTCAGACACGACTGAGCAACTGAACTGAAGTGAACTGATTCGAACACTAATCAAAAGAAAGCTGTGATAGCTTGTAAGGCAACCAAAATAGATTGAAAAACAAAGAAATAACCAGAAACATGAAACAAAATAATAACATGATAAAAGTTCAATCTACCAAGAAGACAGAAGATAGAATAACACTAAACATCAGAACTACAAAGCACTTGATCAATAACCATTAGAGCAGAATGGAGAAATAGAAAAATGCACTAATATCATTAGAGAATTTTTTTACTCATCTCTCAACAATTGATAGAACTACTAGACAGAAAATCAGCAAAATATATAACTGAAAAATATCCAACACCAGGATCTAACTGAAATATGTAAAACCCTTCACACAATAATAGCAAAATATGCGTTTTTTTCAAGCATTCATGGAAAATTATCTGAGAAAGATCATACTTTAACCATAAAACAAATTTCAACAAATCTGAAATAATTGAAAAAATACCATGTATATAAAAATCATTAAAATCAATATAACAAGAAAGCATCCAAATAGTTGTCAACTAAACAATATGCTTCTAAATAATCAATGAATCAAATCAAGGAAGAAGTCTTAAGAGAAACCAGAATTGCATTGAACTACATGATAATGCAATTGTAACATATCAAAACGTTTGGAGCATAGCAAAATCAGCACTAAGACAGAGATTTATATCATTAACTGCTTACATTAGAAAATAAGAATAATTATAAATTGAGATCTAAATTCCTAAATTTAGAACCGAAAGAAACAGGGAAGAGCAAAGTAAACAAAATGTGAGCAGAAAGAAGGAAATAATGAAAATAAGATCAGAAATCAATAAAACTTAAAGGGATATTCTTGACTCTTTTCTGATATATACGCTGCTGCTGCTAAGTCACTTCAGAAGTGTCCGACTCTGTGTGACCCCATAGAAGGCAGCCCACTAGGTTCCACCATCCCTGGGATTCTCCAAGCAAGAACACTGGAGTGGGTTGCCATTTCCCTCTCCAGTGCGTGAAAGTGAAAAGTGAAAGTGAAGTGGCTCAGTCGTGTCCAACTCTTAGCGACCCCATGGACTGAAGCCTACCAGGCTCCTCCGTCCATGGGATTTTCCAGGCAAGAGTACTGGAGTGGGTTGCCATTGCCTTCTCCATTATATATGTATAATATATATATTATATATATATATATATAATTACATACATATACTATATATATGCTCTATTAAGGAGAGTGCAGCAACTAACTCGCCTTCAAATATCACTTTTATACAGATACTTTAAAGTCTAGAGGTTTTTTTGTTTTTTTTTTTTAACCTAGTGATTTTTCTTAAATGTTGAATCCATAGATTGAATTGCTTACCAGGTATCTCCACTTGACTATTCTGACAATACTCAGTATGTCCAATATTGGGTTCAATACCTTTCCATCAAATTTTATGTCTCCCTCTTTGATATTTCAAATCTTGGTGAATGGTACCCAGTTGCCCTAATTGGAAAACTGATAGTTTCTTGCATTGGCCGTCTATACCCCAAAATCATGACGAATTCTCATTAATTTTATCTCATTTATAGCTCTTGAATGGGTTCATTCTTCATCTTCTCTGTAACCATTTTAGTTAAGACTACATGCTCTCCTTTGTGGGCTTTCCAGGTGGTGCTAGTGGTAAAGAACCCCATTGTCAATGCAGGAGATGTAAGAGATGCAGATTAAATCGCTAGGTCAGAATAATCTTGGAGGAAGGCATGGTAATCCACTCCAGTATTCTTGCCTAGAAAATTCCATGGAGAGAAAAGCCTGGCAGGCTACAGTCCATAAGGTCACAAAGAGTCAGGTATGACTGAAACAACTTAGCATGCACACACTCTCATTTGTAGTAATGCCTGTCTTGAATTATGACACATTTCAATATGTTTTTCATGCTGATGCTTGAATCTGTTGCTATTGTTCAGTCACTCAGTCATGTCTGACTCTTTGCAACCCTATGAACAGCAGCATGCCAGGCTTCCCTGTCATTCACTGTCTCCTAGAGTTACTCAAACTCATGTCCATTGAGTCAGTGATGCCATTCAACCATCTCATCCTCTGTTGCCTCCTTCTCCTCCTGCCCCCAATCTTTCCCAGTGTAAGGGTCTTTTTCAATGCGTCAGCTGTTCACATCAGGTGGTCAAAGTATTGGAGCTTCAGCTTCAGCATCAGTCTTTACAATGAATATTCAGGGTTGATTTCCTTTAGGATTGACTGGTTTGATCTCCTTACTGTTCAAGGGACTCTCAAGAGTCTTCTCCAGCATCACAATCTTTATGAAACACAAGACAGAATTTTAGCCCCCTACTTAAAATGGTTTAGTAGTCCTCTATCTATCATAACAAAAAAAATAAAATTCAACTTTCTTTGAAGGCTTTGCTTAATGCCTGTCCTTCCATGTTAATTTTATCCTCATTCAACTCTCTACTATTTTTCTAAGTATGAGTCTTTTATTCCTATGAGTCCTTTCACCAGTGAGTCTTTTCACAAGCTCCTACTTCTGTGAGAACAGAGTATCTCTGTTCAAGCCCATCCCACCAGCTTTTGCTAATTCTTCTTTATTTTCCCAAACTGATCTCACTAGCTCATTCTCATTTCTCTCTTGGCTAGTCTAGGTTAAGTGTCTCTCCACTCCTCTATTAAAACACCTTCTATTTATCATTGTCATATAGCTGTGAACTACCTGAGCAGTACAATTGATTTTCATAGACATACCTGATTTGCATCTGATTTGCTAATAAGCTTGCAATGGTGTAAAAGTTATTTCATTAACAAAATTGTCTTTATAGCTAATTTGTGGATAATATTAATAACATAATGCATATGATTATTATAAAGAATGAGATAATGCATGTAAAACACTTATCAAAGGGTCTGACACACAATTAATTTTTAGTAAATTTTACTTATTATTGATATTATTATTGGTAATATTATCCCCTCCATAGTTAGTCTCTGCTCCATAATGATTGTTTGCTTAATATTTAGTGAATGAATATATTACCATTTTTTCTTGAAAGGTGTTTTGAAAATAAAGAGGTTTTGTGCTTTGTTCAAGGCTGAACTTTTTACTCCGATTCATTAGTTTCAGACAAACAAATATTTGTGCAGAACTTAGGTATTTGGCTCTATCTGTGATTTTTTTTCTCTTTGGGAAAAATCTCATCTTTGAGTATGATCCCTTAATTTATAGTGTATTGTGTATTTGTTAATAAGAATGAAAAAACAAAACAAATCTCAACCCTAATTATGGCCAGATTTTCATATTCACCTTATAATAAAATTTAATCATATAAGTAAAAGATCTAGGATCTACATAAAAAAGAAGAAAATTGAAGAAAGAATAAGTGGAAATAAAATAAAACTTCACATTCATTACTTCTTAATTAATCTAACAGGTAAAATTTTACTGAAAAGAATAATAGCAACAATGTATTTCATTGAGCCAAGATGTGTGTGCTCAGTGTCTGATGCTTTGTGACACCATAGACTGTAGCCCACCAGGTTCCTCTGTCCATGGACTTATCCAGGCAAGGATACCAGAGTGGGATGCTGTTTCTTCCTCCAGGGGATCTTTCTGACTCAGGATCAAAATTATGTCTCCTTCATCTCCTGCATTGGCAGGCAGATTCCTAACCACTGAGCCACCTGGGAATTACATATGCATATTGCTATTATCTGAATGTTTGTGACCTTTCAAAATTCATTTGTTGGAATCTTAACCCCCCAAATGACGATATTTGGAGGTGAGGCCTTTGGGAGGTAGTAAGGTCATGCCTCATGATTGTGACTAGTGCCCTTATAAAAGACCCACATAGCTCTTTAGCAGTTTCTACCACATGATGATACAAGGAGAAATAGTCAGTCTGCAACTGGGAAACAGGGCCCTCACCAGAATTTGACCATTCTGGCACCCTAATCTTGAACTTCCAATTTTGAGAACCATGAACAATAAACTAGTGTTATGTATAAGCCACCCAGGTTGTGATATTTTGTTATAATAGCCCAGACAGATGAATACACACTCACATAAATAATGTCTATGTGTATGCATATATACATGCATATATATATATATATATGTCTGAGGGAAGCCTGGTGTGCTGCAGTCCATGGGATTACAAAGAGTCAGACATGACTGAATAAGTTAGCTGAACTGATACATACATACATATATATATACTTAAAGGAATGGCAACCCACTCCAGTATTCTTACCTGGAGAATTCCATGGGGACGCAAAGAGTTGGACACGACTGGATGACTAACATACATATTAACATATAAATAAAGTGAATGACAATAATAATACAAGAGACTGGAGGAAGGAATTAAGATTATTTTGATATTATAAGGTACTTTACCTCTGAAGTGCTAAAGTGATATTTGAAAGTGGATCAGTTGTAAATGACTTTTGAAAAGATAAGACAACTTTTAATTTCTTTTATAACGAAGTACAATTGATATGGTAAGAGATTAGAGTGATGAAATCATAAAATATTCAGTTAAAATTACAAAATGTAGGTAAAAAAGACAAAAATAGGAACAAAGAACTATTTTTTTTCCAACAAATAGAAAATAAGACAGCAAATAGGAAACTGTAACAAATATGATAGCTATAAATCAAATATATCAATTACCTTTTTGAATATCAATGGTCCAAATGCATCAACTGAAAGGCAGAGATTATCAGAGTCGACTGAAAAATAGTACCCAACTATATTTTTTCTACAAGAGACTCACTTTGTAAGTACGAAGACACATGCAGATTAAAAGTTAATGGATTGGGAAACATATGATAACAATAATCAAAAGAAAGCAGTGGTAGTTATAATAAATTGTGACAAAGCAAACTTCAGAGCAAGAAAAGTTACCAAGGATAAAGAAGGGCATCGCATAATGATAAGGAAGGCAACTTTCTAAGAATGCATGTGTGTATGTGCTCATTTGCTCTGTCATGTCCAACTCCTGTGATCTCATGCACTGTAGCCTGCAAGGCTCCTCTGCCCATGGGATTTTTCCTGCAAGAATACTGGAGTGGGTTGCCATTTTCTCCTCCAAAGCATCTTCCTGACCCAGGGATCAAAGCTGTGTCTCATGCATTGCAGGCATATTCTTTACCACTGAACCACCTGAGAAGCCCTAAGAATGCATAGAATTCGTAAAATGAGGAGGGCCAGCCATGAGGAGGTACCCCTCGTCCAAGGTAAGGAGCAGTGGCTGTGCTTTGCTGGAGCAGCAGTGAAGAGATATCCCACGTCCAAGGTAAGAGAAACCCAAATAAGACAGTAGGTGTTGCGAGAGGGCATCAGAGGGAGGACAGACTGAAACCATAATCACAGAACACTAGCCAGTCTGATCACACGGACCACAGCCTTGTCTAACTCAATGAAACTAAGCCATGCCGTTTGTGCGGTAGTTTGAGCATTCTTTGGGATGGCCTTTCTTAGGGATTGGAATGAAAACTGACCTTTTCCAGTCCTGTGGCCACTGCTGAGTTTTCCAAATTTGCTGGCATATTGAGTGCAACACCTTCACAGCATCATCTTTCAGGATTTGAAATAGCTCAACTGGAATTCCATCACATCCACTAGCATTGCTCGTACTGATGCTTTCTAAGGCCCACTTGACTTCACATTCCAGGATGTCTGGCTCTAGGTGAGTGATCACACCATCGTGATTATCTGGGTCCTGAAGATATTTTTTGTACAGTTCTTCTATGTATTCTTGCCACCTCTTCTTAATATCTTCTGCTTCTCTTAGGTCCATACAATTTCTGTCCTTTATCGAAACCATCAATGCATGAAATGTTCCCTTGGTATCTCTAATTTTCTTGAGGAGATCTCTAGTCTTTCCCATTCTGTTGTTTTCCTCTATTTCTTTGCACTGACCACTGAGGAAGGCTTTCTTATCTCTGCTTGCTGTTCTTTGGATCTCTGCATTCAAATTGGAATATCTTTCCTTTTCTCCTTTGCTTTTCACTTCTCTTCTTTTCACAGCTATTTGTAAGGCCTCCTCAGACAGCCATTTTGCTTTTTTGCATTTCTTTTTCTTGGGAATGGTCTTCCTCCCTGTCTCCTGTACAATGTTATGAACCTCCATCCATAGTTCTTCAGGCACACTGTCTATCAGATCTAGTCCCTTAAATCTATTCCTCACTTCCACTCTATAATCATAAGGGATTTGATTTAGGTCATACCTGAATGGTATAGTGGTTTTACCTACTTTCTTCAATTTAAGTCTGAATTTGGCAATGAGGAGTTCATGATCTGAGCCACAGTCAGCTCCCGGTCTTGTTTTTGCTGACTGTATAGAGCTTCTCCATCTTTGGCTGCAAAATATATAATCAGTCTGATTTCGGTGTTGACCATCTGGTGATGTCCATGTGTAGAGTCTTCTCTTGTGTTGTTGGAAGTGGGTGTTTACTATGAGCAGTGTGTTCTCTTGGCAAAATTATATTGTCCTTTGCCCTGCTTCATTGTGTACTCCAAGGCCAAATTTGCCTGTTACTCCAAGTGTTTCTTAACTTCCTTCTTTTGCATTCCAGTCCCCTATAATGAGAAGGACATCTTTTGTGGGTGTTAGTTCTAAAAGGTATTGTTGGTCTTCATAGAGCCGTTCAACTTCAGTTTCTTCAGCATTACTGGTTGGGGTATAGGCTTGGATTACTGTGATATTGAATGGTTTGCCTTGGAAACGAGCAGAGATCATTTTGTCATTTTTGAGATTGCATCCAAGTACTGCATTTCAGACTCTTTTGTTGACTATGATGGCTACTCCATTTCTTCTGAGGGATTCCTGCCCACCATAGTAGATATAATGGTCATCTGAGTTAAATTCACCCATTGCAGTCTATTTCAGTTTGCTTGTTCCTAGAATGTTGACATTCACTCTTGCCATCTCCTGTTTGACCACTTCCAATTTGCCTTGATACATGGACCTAAGATTCCAGGTTCCTATGCAATATTGCTCTTTACAGCATCGGACCTTGCTTCTATCACCAGTCCCATCCACAGCTGGTTATTGTTTTTGCTTTGGCTGCATCCCTTCATTCCTTCTGGAGTTATTTCTCCACTTATCTCCAGTAGTGTATTGGGCACCTACTGACCTGGGGAGTTCCTCTTACAGTATCCTATCATTTTGCCTTCTCATACTGCTCATGGGGTTCTCAAGGCAAGAATACTGAAGCGGTTTTGCATTCCCTTCTCCAGTGGACCACATTCTGTCAGAGCTCTCCACCATGACCCATCTGTCTTGGGTGGCCCCACACGGCATGGCTTAGTTTCACTGAGTTAGACGAGACTGGTCCTGTGATCAGATTGGCTAGTTTTCTGTGATTGTGGTTTTAGTGTGTCTGCCCTCTGAGGCCCTCTCTCAACACCTACCATCTTACTTGTGTTTCTCTTACCTTGGACGTGGGGCATCTCTTCACGGCTGCTCCAGCAAAGTGCAGCCGTTGCTCCTTACCTTGGACGAGGGGTGTCTTCTCATGACCGCCCCTCCTGACCTTGAACGTGGAGTAGCTTCTCTGACCCTCCTGCCCCAGCTCAGCAGCCACTCCTTGGAAGTGGGGTAGCTCCTATCGGGCGGGGCCCCTGACCTCCGGGGTGGGGTAGCTCTTCTTGGCCGCCGCTCCTGCGCTGTCGCCACCTGGTGCTCTCGGTCGCTACCCCTGACCTTGGGCAAGGGGTAGCTCCTCACAGCCACGCTTCTGCGTGGTCCGTCTCAGATGGCGTGCTTCCGCGCAGTCCATCACAGCCAAAAGCAGCACGAAGAGAGAAGTTTATAGTGATAGAAACCCACACTATAAAGACAAAACATGCTAATTATATACCAACAAATATGATAGTGCAGAAGAACTGAATATATTCCAAGATATATCCAACTTGCCAAGCTTAAATCAAGAAAGGAAAATATGAACATATCAATAATGAGTAAGGTGATTAAATCTGTAATAAAAAAAAAACTTCCCAAAAAGAAAAGCTCATGGCCAGATGGCTTTATTTGTAAATTGTAACAAACATTTAACAAAAATTCCAAATTTATGTCAATTTTTTTCCAAAATTGAAGAAGACTTGACACTTTTAAAATTGTTAATGAAGGCTGTATCATCTAGATACCAAATCCAAAGACAGTATAAGAAAAAGAAAAAAAAAACAAAACAAAAAATAACTGCATGCCAATATCCCTGATGAACATAAATGAAGAAGTCGTCAACAATTTTAGCAAACCAAATTAAACAACACATTACAGGGATTATATGCCTAAATCTAAAAGATTTGTCTCTGGGATACAAGAATGTTTCAGCATACAAAAATCACTAAATATGATATATCATATTAACAGAATTAAGGATAAATATCACATTCTTATCTAGTAGATTCATAAAAAGTATTTGACAAAATTCAACTATACCTTCATGATAAAACTTTGAACAAACTAGGAACTGAACAAATGTACCTGAACATAACAAAGCTATATATGACAAGTCCACAGCTACCATCATACTCTATGTTGAAAAACTGAAAACTTCTTTTCTAAGATCAGGAACAAGTCAAGGATGCACACCCTCAGAATTTCTATTTACATAGTACTGAAAGTCCTAGCCAGGGCAATTAGGCAAGGAAAAAAAAAAAAAAGAAAGAAAGAAAGTTATCCAAATTGGAAAATAAAATTATAGGTTTGCAGATAATTTTAACTCTAAAGACTACACAAAAACTCTCAGAACCAGTAAGTAAATACAGTAAAGTTGCAGAATACAAAATCAACATACAAAAATTGGTTGCATTTTTATATATTAACAACAAAATATCTGAAAATATAATTAAGAAAACAATCTCATTTTCAATAGCAACAAAATGAATAAAATAGTAATGAAATTAACTAAGGAAATGAAAGACATAAACCGAAAGCTAGAAAGATTGATGAAAGACATCAAAGAAAAGAAACAATGAAAGCCATCTTATTAATATAATGTAAGACTAAACATTGTTAAAATGTTTATACTACACAATGGGATCTACAGATTCAATGTAATCCTTATGAAAATCTAAAATGACATTTTTTTTTTACAGAAATAGAAAAAGTCCTATAATTCATATAGAACCAAAATTAATCACTAATAACCAAATGAATCCTAAGGGGGGAAAAAAAACTTTGAGACATCATACTTTCTGATTCCAAAATAAATTACAAAACTATAGTAATCAAAACACACAAGTCAAAATGGCTATCATCAAAGAATCTGCAAGCAATAAATGCTGGAGAGGATGTAGAGAAAAGGGAACACTTTTGCCCTGTTGATGGGAATGTTTATTGATACAGCCCTTATGGAGAACAGTATGGAGATTCCTTAAAAAACTAGGAATAAAATTAGCACATGACTCAGCAATTCCACTACTGGGCACATACCTTGAGAAAACCATAATTCAGAAAGACACATGTACACCAATATTCATTGCAGCACTATTTACAATAGCCAGGATATAGAAGCAACCAAGATATCCATTGACAGATGATTAGAAAAGGAAGTTGTGGTACATATATGCAATGGAATATTATTCAGCCATAAAAAGTAGCAAAATTGACTCATAGATTGAAGTCAGAGAGAGAAAAAATATTATTTAGCAACATGTACATATAGAATCTAGAAAAATGGTACTGATGAACCTATCTACAGGCAGGAATAGAGATGCAGATGTTGAAAATGGACTCGTGGACATAGCAAGGGAAGAAGGCAGGATGAATTGAGAGAAACGCATTGATATATACATATTACCATGTATAAAATAGATAGCTCGTAGGAAGCTGCCATATAACACAGGAATCTCAGCTTGGTGTTCTGTGATGACTTAGAGGGGTGAGAAGTGGGACGTGGGCTAGGAGGAAGGTTCAAGAAGTAGGGGATATATGTATAGTTATAGCTTATTCATATTATTGTAAAGCAGAAACTAGCACAACCTTAATCCTCCAATTAAAAAAAATCCTATGGTAACCTATTATAGAAAATAATATTTAAATATATATATATGTACATATATACATATACATATATATATATATATATATAACTGAATCAATTTGCTATACAACTGGAATGGACAACATTGTAAATCAACTATATTTCAATAAAAATAAATAAATAAGAGAAAGAAATTAGTGTCCATACTATGCAAAGTGATCTACAGATTTAAAGCAATTCCTATCAAAAGCTCAATGACATTCCACAAAAAATAGGAAAATGCATCTAAAATTCGTATGTAATTACAAAGAACCCAAATAGCTGAGCAATCTTGAGAAAGAAGAATGAAGGTGGAAACATTACACTTCTGATTTCAAACTATCTTACAAAGCTGTAGTGATCAAAACAGTATGGTACTGACATAGAAACAAACTAATAAGCCAATGGAACATAACAGAGAGCCCAGAAATAAACCCACTCATATACAATTAATCTTTTGCAAGGGAATTAAGAACATGAAATGAGGAAAGCATGTTTCCTTCAATACTTGGTTTCGGGAAAACTGGATATCCAATGTGTAAAAGAATAAATTATCATACATTATGCTCAAATATTAATTTGACTTAGATTGAAATTGTAATGTATGTCCTGAAAGTGAAAATATCCTAGAGACAGAAACATCATGCTCAGTTGTGTCTGACTTTTTAGGGAAATTCCTCATCCAGGGATCAAACTCAGGTCAATTGCATCTCCTGCATTGGCAGGCATATTCTTTACCACTGCACCATCAAATTTCCTAGAGGAAACATAAGAAAAATATTCTTGACATTGGTCTTGGCAGAGATGATTTTGGCTATGACAAAAAAAGCACGGGAAACAAAAGCAAAAATATCCATGTGGGATTACATGAAACTAAAACACTTCTATAATTTAAAAAAATGAAGTGGTGGCATACAGAATAGGAGAAACATTTGCAAATCATACATCTGATAAAAAGTTAATGTCCAAAATGCATAAGAAAATTTGAAACTCAATAACAAAAACATACAAAAAAAATCCCTATCCCTATAAAATCAAAATTTAAAATGGACAAAGAGCGGAATAAACATTGCTCCAAGAAGAAATATAAACAGCAAACAGGTATATGAAAATGTCTCTAACATAACTAATTATTCAGTTCAGTTCAGTTCAGTCACTCAGTCGAGTCTGACTCTGTGACCCTATGAACCACAGCACATCAGGCCTCCCTGTCCATCAACAACTCCTGGAGTCCATCCAAACCCATGTCCATTGAGTTGGTGATGCCATCCTACCATCTCATCCTCTGTCGTCCCCTTCTCCTCCTGCCCTCAATCTTTCCCAGCATCAGGATCTTTTCCAAAGAGTCAGCTCTTTGCATCAGGTGGCCAAAGTATTGGAGTTCCAGCTTCAACATCAGTCCTTCCAAAGAACACTCAGGACTGATCTCCTTTAGGTTGAATCTCCTTGCAGTCCAAGGAACTCTCAAGAGTCTTCTCCAACACCACAATTCAAAAGCATCAATTCTTCAGCACTCAGCTTTCTTTATAGTCCAACTCTCACATCCATACATAACTACTGGAAAAATCACAGCCTTGACTAGACAGACCTTGGTTGGCAAAGTAATGTCTCTGCTTTTTGATAAGCTGTCAAGGTTGGTCATAATTTTCCTTGCAGGGAGTAAGTGTCTTTTAATTTCATGGCTGTGATCAATATCTGCAGTGATTTTGGAGCCCAAAAAAATTAAAGTCCACACTGTTTCCACTGTTTCCTCATCTATTTGTCATGAATTTATGGGACCAGTTGCCATGATCTTAGTTTTCTGAATGTTGAGCTGTAAGCCAACTTTTTCACTCTCTTCTTTCACTTTCATTAAGAGGCTCTTTAGTTCTTCTTCACTTTATGCCATAAGGGTGATGTCATCTGCATATCTGAGGTTATTGGTATTTCTCCCGGAAATCTTGATTCCAGCTTGTGCTTCCTCCAGCCCAGCATTTCTCATGATGTACTCTGCATATAAGTTAAATAAGTAGGATGACAATATACAGCCTTGATGTACTCCTTTTCCTATTTGGAACTAGTCTGTTTTTCCATGTCCAGTTCTAACTGTTGCTTCTTGACTTGCATACAGATTTCTCAAGGGTAAGGTCAGGTGGTCTGGTATTCCCATCTTTTGAAGAATTTTCCACAGTTTATTGTGATCCACACAGTCAAAGGCTTTGGCATAGTCAATAAAGCAGAAATAGATGTTTTTCTGGAACTCTCTTGCTTTTTTGATGATCCAACAGATGTTGGCAATTTGATCTCTGGTTCCTATGCCTTTTCTAAAGCTGGCTTGAACACCTGGAAGTTCACGGTTCACGTATTGCTGAAACCTGGCTTGGGGAATTTTAAGCATCACTTTACTAGCGTGTGAGATGAGTGCAATTGTGCAGGAGTTTGAGCATTCTTTAGGATTGCCTTTCTTTGGGATTGGAATGAAAACTGACCTTTTCCAGTCCTGTGGCCACTGCTGAGTTTGCCACATTTGCTGGCGTATTGAATGCAGAACTTTCACAGCATCACCTTTTAGGATTTGAAATAGCTCAACTGGAATTCCATCACCTCCACTATATTTGTTAGTAGTGATGCTTTATACCAGCAATGAAAAATGTGACTGAGGGAAAAAAAAAAAAAAAAAACTCAAAAGATTAATTCAATTTCACAGTGCTGATAAAAGTTACAACCACAACAGGGGCAGGGTGGGGGAGGAAAAAGAAAAAAAAATCCAAAAGAAACTACCGAACAAGTCAAAACAAAAGAATAATAAATGTTTTCCTTGAATCACTGCTGTCAGAGTCCTTTCCCTCGCTGGGAGTCACAGTCCACTTCACCTCTCTAGGATGCCCTCCAATACCCTGAAGATCTCTGGACCTGCTGTGGGGAAAACTCAGATTCTAATCTGGTCCTACTCCTGTGTGTTCTTGCCTCCAATGTCCATAGCTATCAGAACTAGTGTGTTTTCTTTCGTGGGAGCTCTCAATGACCTTTTATATATTCCGTAGACATAGAGTCTGCCTAGTTGATCATGTGGATTTAGTCTGCTTCTTGTACAGCTAGTCGGAAGGTTTTAGGTCTTCTTCCTTAGCCACACTGCCCCTGGGTTTCAGTTGTGGTTTTATTTCCACCTCTACATGTGGGTTGTCAGCTGGTGTCTGCTCCTGAGGCAGCCCTGGAGGACTTGGGTTTGCCCCTGTGAGTGCCAGGTGTGGAGGTGGTGCCATGGCTTGTGTTGCAGGGGTTCTGGCAGCACCAGGTACTCAGGGGAGTTGGCGGCTAGGGCAGCAGGAAATATGGTGCCCGAGAAGGCTATGGCAATGAGTATTGGCCAATATGCTCCAGTATTCTTGCCTGGAGAAGCCCCGCTCCCTGACAGAGAAGCCTGACAGGACACAGTCTACAGGGTCGCAAAGAGTTGGACACGACCTTTTGTGTACAGCTGCAAGACTTCTTCTGCCTGTGGCAGCTCTGCCCCAGTGAGAGCTGAACATGAAGGTGACACAGCTGCTTGGCTTGTGGGGACCCTGGTGGTGCCACGTGTGCAGGGATACAGACTGCCTCTGCCATAGGAGTTATGGCCTTATCAGAGTCTTTTTTGAGCCTCTTGTAGCTGGCAATCAGAAGGCCTCTTTGGCCAGTCTTTCTCCATAGCTCTGCCCATTCATGCACTTAGAGGGCTCCCTTGCCTGAGGTCCTTCTATGTTGTTCAGCGCGGCAGGAACATAGATGGACCCCCCTATGCTGGGGTTCTACTTTGTAGGTTGGAGTGTCAGGCACTTAAAGGGGCGCCCTGGGTGGGGTCCTGCTCTGTAGTTCAGTGTGTCAGGCATTTGATGGGCCGGACTCTCTATTGTTCAACTGCGGATGCTGGCGTGTGGGGAGAGAGAGGCTATGGTGATTGCTTTACCCCCTACACGTGACTCAGCAGTGTCACCTTATTTCCATGGCTGCCTGGCTTTCCTCCACTGGCATTTCTCACCACAATCTTGTCCCTCACATCCCCTCAATCTGTCTCTCCACAGTCAACAGCACCCTTTGCCCTGGGATTGCTACACAATCCCTAAACTCCAGCTCCCAGCCGCTGTGCCTTCCAGGGTACCAGCATTCCTATCTGGGGTAGGTATGCCTGCAGCAAGGACTGTGTGATTCTCATTCCATTTAGGCTGCCACAAATCAGCTGTTTCACTCTCCGCTAATTTCTCCTCTGCCTCAGCCAATTGCCCGGATGTGGGGATTGGACCCCTGCTGCAGTTGCCCACCCTCAGATGGCAAGTCCAGTCCTTTTAACACTCTTGTATTATGCCATAGTTCCTTTGTGGTACCAAGTTTTGCATGGCTATATATATTATTTTCCACTGGTCAGGTACTCCTGCCTGCTCTCAGCTGGCATTCTGCATGCACTTCTGTGTCTGAAGGTGTATCCTTGATATATCTGTGGTGAGAGATGTACTCCACGTCCACCAACTCCTCCACCATTTTGTTCTTCCTGTATGCAGCAAATTGATCTCCACTGTGGTTTAGCTAGCTGTATCTGAAGACTATTTTAGGTTGTCACCTGTACTTTTCCCACCATCAGAGTTTGAGACCTTCACTTTGCCATTTTCAAAGAGAACTCTAGTTCTTGTTAATTATAGAGAAGTCTATTTATCATTTTCAAGATATTTTGTTGGGTCTATATGTGCAGAAAAAATAAGAGACATGTCCTCTTTAACAGCCAGATGGTACTGTACACTTGAGGGCTAATCCAGAAAGAGTGAATTAGGTACTGTTGGGATGGTGATCCCTCTCTTTGATTAAAGGAGGAAAAATGAGTGATGTAATAGTCTGGAATAACAAGGCAGCAGAAAGTAGGATTATGCTGGATAAAGTTTTAAGGATATTTGTGGCTCAACGTGAGTGGCAGAAAGATGTTAATAATGTATTTTCACCTCTGATTTAACCTGCAGAAAACCTGAAAAGGTCAGCCAGAGGCGAATGGCATTGTGAAGATTGAAGGAGAGGAGGGTGGTGATGTTTGAGGGCATTTAGGGAAGAAATAGAATAATTCATCAATAAGACAGAAACTAATAGCATATGCACTTAAAAGTCTTTGTTTTATATAATCTTAATCAATGTTTTAAAATAAAAGTTCAGTTTTACAGTCTATATGTTATTATTTTATAATCAGCATTAATACATGTATCAGGTAGGTCATACTTACATTTGTTTCTTCTCTAAAGCTGATGTAAATCTATCTCTGGTATTACTATTCAAATATGAGATTAATAATCAACAAGTTAGTTCTGGAGCTGAAAGCAAAGTACCTGAAAAGACCACTTTAGGAAATCCTCTGATAAATTAACAATGCCTCAAGTGCAGTTGGTAGTTTCATTCAGTTAAAAGATATTTGTTAAGGATGATACTGTGTGCCAGTATCTACTAGTTGTTAATGTCTGTAGTGACGATTTCTGTTCTCATAAAATTACAGACTTAATGTCAGGAATATATTACCACAGTATTTGTCCTTAAGGCACAAGGGGACACCTCAAGCTCTTTATATGTGCCTATGGCAAAGGGGAAGGCAATATGCAATTTATGGCACTGATATTATAAGAGGATAGAAAAATAAAGGTCATGTTCAATTTCTAAGCACCTGCTTTCTCTCTTCCTTTATGAACATTGGTCTACATCAACTTATACCTGATCTTTATGGTCCTTTTAGCTCAATGATTATTTTGGAAATTTCTTCATTGCCCTGGCCAGGATGTTCACTTTTTTGTCTTTAATAACCTTGATTTTCAGGCCCCATTTGAAAAGACTATGTAGTTAAACAACAAAAATTTTTCATTGCCTCCTAAAAATGATCATTGCCTCAGCTTTTGTTTGTATTTAATTACTTCAGGAAGTGGGGGTTTTTATAAAACCCCAAGAAAACTTGTTTTATACAATGTAATGATCCCCTGCAATCTTGAAAATATGAATTGCACAGCAGGGTTTTAGTTCAGCAGCGTTAAGTGTTGTCCATATATCACTATTTTGCCCAAGCTGTTGAGGTTCCAACTCTAATATGCCCAGTGCTCATTTTATAAATTTAAAGCTCTTTGCAGTATTTTGGGATAAAAGGCATTATACTTAAGTGTAAGATCTTAATTGTATTCCATGACCAGAGTGTTAAATTGATATTTTGCAATTTTGTTGAATTGAAGGCAAAAGTTTACACAGGAGAAAGCAGCTCAAACTGAATTATAACTGCAAATCTAATTTCAAAAATGGTCCTTGTCTATGCTGCTCTTATTTTTTGATACTGAACTTCATCTCCCAAGTCCCAAACTCCATTTTATACTTTTAGTTTATAATATACAGCTCATTATAAGATGCAACATCCTTTGCTTCAGTGAACAGCCTTTGAGTATCAATGAGGAATGTTAAATGCAATTTTTATCAAGGAGTATGACTAAGGGGAGTATCAGGAATAAATGAATAAAAGTATCAAACAACAGTATGTATTGATCCCTCTGCAGAATGTCTCAGAGGTGAAGTCAAGAACTCTGTGCACAGAAGAAAGAAAGAGAAAAATAAAAGCCCTCATTTCTTGATGGAGAAAATCAAGGTCACTGAGGATAATGTGGCAAAGTATTTATTTCTAGCTAGGTAATTATTGCTAAAACTAGTAAAATGTGTCTAGATGAATTTTTAAAGATGTAAAAGTAAAGGATCTTTTCCTTATTCTTAAAAATTACTTGCTGAAAAATAATGACTAATTTGAGGTGTAATTTACTAGTGTATATAGTATATATGAAACAACAAAGTCAACTATGACCCTCAGGGACTGATTTTCAGGTAATTATCCGGATTTGTTGGTAACATCCCGCCTATAATGCTACAATTTTGTAATGGTTTTTGAAATAATGTGCATATAACAAAATGCTGTGGACCTAAGTTTGGAAAGAAAAAGATAATTTTTTATCTTCTTTTCCATCTTTATTTTTTGGCAGGTGTGTGTTTGGTGGTGTAACTAAAGGAGTAGTTTTGTTTTCTCAGAGATCTAGGCAGTGAATTGGCAATAGTCCAACAAAACAGTATTTTTCTCCAAAGACAGGTATGTTGTGAGACCATTGTGTAGTAGAATCAATCAGACATCATTTTGGAGAACTACATGGAGCCAAAATCTACCAAACCACAAATGTTCAATATAGGTTAAAAGGAAGCCAGTAAAAATAAATACATAAATTAAAAAAGGACTCCATAGAGTAGTCTGTCTTTGAACAGCTCTAAAGTGAGACCTAAATTTCTGATAAAAGCTGCAAGCGTGACTTCTCAAAAAGTTCTACATGACCTCGATGAGATTAGACTGGAGGAAGTTGTTGAGACATATGGTAAGGAATTGCTATTTGGTTGAAGTCATAAATAGATAGATAAACATTTTCATCTTCATAGTGATTGATAACATTACTTTAACATTAAAAGTTTTGGTTCACATTAAAGATGCTTGATTTAGTTTACAATACTGTCTTACTTGAGTATTGAGTCTTAAATGACCACAAAAGAATGGCACTAGCATCTAAAATGGTAGTTTTATTTAGATTACTACCAAATGCTCTGCTTGCCTTTGATTATAGTAGAATAATTTTTTAAATTATTTAAAATACGCCATATTATATGGCACCTTTAAGATTATGCATGTACATAAATATATATACATTAATGTGCACACATGCATTCACATATATAGAATGTATGTTCATAGTTCAATCAATGTGATTTGTGAAAGACAAATATATTATTCTTTTTCCTGTCCAGAATTATTCACACTAATTCTGTACCAATAACATTTTTAATTTTAGGGAAGCAATATCCCTTAGACTAGGTAGGTTAAAAGATAAGCTAAATGCACACACAATGATATTTCTAGGAAAAATGTATGAATAAAATTGACCTGGGTTTTGTGTCTGTATCGATGATACTTGATTTTGACTTTTAGTCAGAGACTCAAGTAATTCACCACTTACTTGTTTGAAGTTATTTTTCAAGTAAGTTACTTTTCTGAACATAATTCTTCTGTAGTCTAACCACATAAAAGAGTCAAAGTTTCTTAACGTGTGATACAGTATTATTAACCAAATTAGATATTGTTCAGACTTCACAAAATTGTATGCTAGTATCTGTTATTTGTTTTCATACCTTATTCAAAATTCCACATTGTATTTAGTTACATTAAGCAACTTGAGCTACACGCAACAAATTCTGATAAATTCTCTTTTCATTTTTTTCTGCCACAAATATTTTCTAAGTTTCCTTGTTATGGTTTCTTAGATATACCCATCATTTAAAAATGGATATTTAATTTCCAAACACATGGAGTTTTTAAAGTATCTTTGATGTTAGTTTGTCATTTTGACATTGATTTCTCATTTAAATACTTTCTTCTCTGCAATCCCCCTCTGTGTTTTTTCAGTCTTTTAACTTTATTGAGGCCTTCAATGGCTAAATCAAAGGTCTCTCTTGGTAATTGTCACATTGCACTTGAAAATATGTGGGCTATTTTCAAATATCATTTAACATTGATTTCTGTCATAATTCCACAATGATAAGAGGGCAGACCCTGCAAGATTTCAATATCTTTAGACCATGAAATTTTTGCACTTTTTTTTTAATGTCCCTGAATATGCTCCAGTGACTCCAGATTAATGGACTATGGGAATTTGAATATAATTCATATCCTGCTGTTGTGTGAAAATTGTATAAATCTTGTGTTGAATTAGTTTATAGTGTTTTTCAAGTCTACAATATCCTTCTAATTTTCTGTCTATTCATTCTATTAATTTTTGAGAGACTTATATTGAAACTCCAATTAAAATTTTTATTTATATACTTAAAAAATAATTGTAATATATAATGGAACTATATGCAACTCTGTTCTGAATTTTCCAAGTCCCTATAAATGTGTTATCACACTTTCATAATCTAAAAAATGAGTAAGAAAATAAAAGAAAAAAAAGAGTCCGCCTTTCTTTTTTACTCATCCAGAATAACAAAAATTTTCATGAACATTAATCATCAGAAATTTTTATTTTTTATCAATATAATTAAGTTATCCATACACTGATGACCTTCTAGGAGGTAAAATAGCATAGTAAATTATATTCTATGAGACATTAAGTGTAGTGTAAGCCTAGAATATGGAAAACATATAAACTGAAAGAATTCCAGAAAACACTGTAGTTTTAAAATAGTTTGAAAACCTCAATCATTGATCAAATATTTCTTTATGAGATTGTTTTACTTTAGGGCAAGATAAATCATCTGTAAAGTTTGAGAGTGAAAAAATAAATGATTTGAAATAAAGCTATAATTTTAAATTATTATAAGTGTGCAAGACAATTATGTCCATTTTTTAAGATTTTGTATTCCTGTGATGTACTATTCATGCCAATTACTGCTTCAATTTGGAAGAGCACCATAGACAACTGGCCAGAATTAGATAAAAAGGGAAAAATGGTTGATCAACTCCTGAGAATGGACAGGTATAAAATATCATTTGACTTGTTTATGTACATTTCTATACAGTTTTCTGATAAGACACATTATATTTTCACAAAAAGTAAAAATTAAATACTTAATCATAAATCATGCCTGAAACATTGAAGAAATGTAAATTTTCACAAGTGTAGAGCAAAGCTGATAGAGTAAACGAAATATGTTGAAATTTTATGGATATAGTTTAATAGAACTCTGATCTTAAAATGTGTGTGAGTGTCTGTGTGTGTACTCAGTCAGTTGTGTCTATTTGCAACCCCACAGACTGTAGTCATTTCCTACTCCAGGGAATCTTTTCAACCCAGGGATTGAAGACGTGGGTTGTGTCTCCTGCATGGACAGGTGTATTCTTTACAACTGCTCCACCTGGGAAGCCCATCTTAAAATATGAAAGTGAAAGTGTTAGTCACTCAGTAATTTCCGACTCTTTGTGGGTCCATGAACTGTAGCCCACCAGACTCCTCTGGAATTCCAGACAAGAATTCTCTAACATGGAATTCTCTGACAAGAATACTGGAGTGGGTTGACATTCCTTTTCCAGGGTATCTTCCTGATCCAGGGATTGAACCTGATCCTCTGGAGAAGGGACTGGCAATCCACTTCAGTATTCTTGCCTGGAGAATCCCATGGATGTAGAAACCTGCCATACAGTCCATGGAGTCACAAAGAATCAGACAGAACAGAGTGACTAACACACACACTCTTGCACTGCAGACAGATTCTTAACAAACTAACCTACCAGGGAAACCAGATCTTAAAATATAATGTTATTAAAAATAATTTCTGTTGTTTGTTAACTTCTTAGCTTTTATACTTACTGTGGGAATCCATGGCTGTTTTATTTACAAAAGGGGCTTTTTTGTTCTTTTTTCTCCAAATTATTAAGCTAATATTAGGAGTTGGACAGTGGATGAAACTTAGAGCTAAGTTCCTGTGTGAGTCTGTGTGTGTATGTGTGTGTGTGTACATGTATATGGATTCTTTCTGAGACTTCAAATATATGAAACAGTATTCATGTACACTGATCTAAGGAACAGAGCAGAAGAGACTTTCTCAGAAAAAAAAAAAAAAAGACCGGGAGGTGACTGTGGCTCAGATCATGAACCCTTTATTGGCAAATTCAGACTTAAATTGAAGAAAGTAGGGAAAACCACTAGACCATTCAGGTATGACCTAAATCAAATCCCTTATGACTATACAGTGAAAGTGAGAAATAGATTTAAGGGACTAGATCTGATAGACAGAATGTCTAATAAACTATAGACAGAGGTTCGTGACATTGTACAGGAGACAGGGAGGAAGATCATTCCCAAGAAAAAGAAATGCAAAACAGCAAAATAGCTGTCTGAGGAGACCTTACAAATATCTGTGAAAAGAAGAGAAGCAAAAAGCAAAGGAGAAAAGGAAAGAAATTTCCATTTGAATGCAGAGTTCCAAAGAATAGCAAGGTGAGATAAGAAAGCCTTCCTCAGCGATCAATGCAAAGACATAGAGGAAAACAATAGAATGGGAAAGACTAGAGAGCTCTTCAAGAAAATTAGAGATACCAAGGGAACATTTAAAGAACAGAAATGGTATGGACCTAACAGAAGCAGAAGATATTAAGAAGGGGTGGCAAGAATACACAGAAGAACTGTACAAAAAAAGATCTTCACGACCCAGATAATCACGAAGGTGTGATCAGTCACACTCAACTAGAGCTGGACATTCTGGAATGTGAAGTCAGGTGGGCCTTAGAAAGCATCACTACGAACAAAGCTAGTGGATGTGATGGAATTCCAGTTGAGCTATTTCAAATCCTAAAAGATGATGCTGTGAAAGTGCTGCACTCAATATGTCAGCAAATTTGGAAAACTCAGCAGTGGCCACAGGACTGGAAAAGGTCAGTTTTCATTCCAATCTCAAAGAAAGGCAATCCCAAAGAATGCTCAAACTACCCCACAGTTGTACTCATCTCACCCATGAGTAAAGTAATGCACAAAATTCTCCAAGCCAGGTTTCAGCAATATGTGAACTGTGAACTTCCAGATGTTCAAGCTGGTGTTAGAAAAGCCTCCTGATGAAAGTGAAAGAGGAGAGTGAAAAAGTTGGCTTAAAACTCAACATTCAGAAAACTAAGACCATGGCATCCAGTCACATCACTTCATGGCAAATAGATGGGGAAACAGTGGAAACAGTGTCAGACTTCATTTTTTGGGAGGCTCCAAAATCAATGCAGATGGTGATTACAGCCATGAAATTAAAAGATGCTTACTCCTTGGAAGGAAAGTTATGACCAACCTAGATAGCATATTAAAAAGCAGAGACATTACTTTGCCAACAAAGGTCCATCTAGTCAAGGCTATGGTTTTTCTATTGGTCATGTGTGGATGTGAAAGTTGGACTATAAGGAAAGTTGAGCTCTGAAATTGATGCTTTTGAACTGTGGTGTTGGAGAAGACTCTTGAGAATTCCTTGGACTGCAAGGAGATCCAAGCAGTCCATCCTAAAGGAGATCAGTCCTGGGTGTTCATTGGAAGGACTGAAGCTGAAACTCCAATACTTTGGCCACCTCATGCGAAGAGTTGACTCATTGGAAAAGTCCCTAATGCTGGGAGGGATTGGGGGCAGGAGAAGAAGGGGACAGAGGATGAGATGACTGGATGGCATCACCGACTCGATGGGCATGAGTTTGAGTAAACTCCAGGAGTTGGTGATGGACAGGGAGGCCTGGTGTGCTGCAATTCATGGGTTCTCAAAGAGTTGGACATGACTGAGCGACTGTACTGAACTGAACTGGACTGCAGCACCCTTGGATCCTCTGTCTTCCACTATCTCCCATATTTTGCTCATGTCAATTGAATCAGTGGTGCAATCTAACCATCTCATACTCTGTCACTTCCTTCTCCTTTTGCCTTCAATCTTTACCAGCATCAGGATCTTTTCCAATGAGTAGGTGCTTCCCATCAGGTGGTCAAAGTATTGGAGCTTCAGCTTCACCATCAGGCATTTGAATGAATATTCAGGGTTGATTTCCTTTAGGATTGACTGGTTTGAACTCCTTGCAGTCAAGGGGACTCTACAGAGTCTTCTTCAGCACCACAATTTGAAAGCTTCAATTCTTCAGTGCTTAGCCTTCTTTATGAAAGCCTTTGTAGGCTTTTGGGGAAGCCTGTTTGCTCAGTGGTAAAGAATCCTCCTGCCAATGGAGGAGCCACAGAAAAGGAACTGGAAGATCACCTGGAGAAGGAAATGGCAACCCACTCTGGTATTCTTGCTGGGATTATCCCATGAACAGAGGACCCTGGTGAGCTACAGTCCATGGGGTCATAAAGAGTCAGATGCAACTGAAGCAACTGAGCAAGCACACACTCAGTCTTCCTTATGGTCCAATTCTTACAACTTTACACGACTACTGGAAAAACCATAGCTTTGACTATATGGGCCTTTGTTGCCAAAGTGATGTCTCTGATTTTTAGTATGCTATCTAGGTTTGCCATAGCTTTTTTCCCAAGGATCATGTGTCATTTCATTTCATGTGTGCAGTCATCATTCACAGTGATTTTGGAGCCCAAGAAAATGAAATCTGTCACCGCTTCCACCTTTTCCCCTTTTATTTGCCATGAAGTAATGGGGCCAGATGACATGATCTTATTTTTTTTTTTATTTCTAATATTGAGTTTTAAGCCAGGTTTTCTTTTTTTCACTCTCCTCTTTCACCCTCAAGAGACGCTTTAGTGTCTCTTCACTTTCTGTCATTAGAGTGGTATCATTTGAATATCAGAGGTTGGGATGATTTTGGTTAATGCCTTCTGTACAATGTTAGGAACTTCCATCCATAGTTCTTCAGGCACTCTGTCTTACCAGCTCTATTTTTTTGTTTTTTGTCTTACCAGCTCTAATCCCTTGAATATATTCATCACTTCCAGTGTATAATCATAAGATAATTGGTATAGGTCATATCCAGATTGCCTAGTGGTTTCCCTACTTTCTTCTATTTAGGCATTAATTTTGATATAAGGAGCTCATGATCTGATCCACAGTCAACTTCAGATCTTGTTTTTGCTTACTGTATTGTTCAGTTGCTTAGTCTTTGCAACTCTTTTCAACCCCACAGACTGCAGCACACCAGGCTTCCCTGTCGACTATTTCCCTGAGTTTGCTCAAACTCATGTCCATTGAGTCAGTGATGCCATCCAACCAACTCATCCTCTATTGTCCCCTTCTCCTGCCCTCAATCTTTCCCAGCATCAGAGTCTTTTCCAATGAGTCAGCTCTTTGCATCAGGTGGCCAAAGTATTGAAGCTTCAGCGTCAGTTCTTCCAATGAATGTTTTTGGAACTGATTTCCTATAGGATCGACTGGTTTGATCTCCTTGTTGTCCAAGGAACTCTCAAGAGTCTTCTCCAGCACCACAGTTTGAAAGCATCAATCCTTTAGCACTCAGCCTTTTTTATGGTCCAACTCCCACATCTGTATGTAACTACCAGAAAAAAACATAGCTTTGATTATACTAGCTTTTGTCAGCTAAGTGATGCTTGTGCTTTTTAATATGCTGTTTAGATTTGTCATATCTTTTCTTCCAAGGAGCTAGTGTCTTTTAATTTCATGGCTGCGATCACCAACCGCAGTGACTTTGGAATCCAAGAAAATACAGTCTGTCACTGTTTCCACTTTTTCTCCATCTATTTGCCATGAAGTTATGGGACCAGATGCCATGATCTTAGTTTTTCAAATGTTTAATTTTAAGCTAGCTTTTTCACTCTCCTCTTTTACTCATCAAGAGACTTTTTAGTTCCTCTTTACTTTATGCCATTAGAGTGGTATCATCTGCATATCTGAGGTTGTTGATAAATTTTCCTGCCAATCTTGAATCTAGCTTGTTGAAAGGTTGTTGCTTAACCACACAAAGATGCCAGGATTCTTGGCCTCCAGAGGAGAAGAATTCAATCTGGGGCCAGAGACAAGGCTTGATTGCTCAGAGCTTTGTGTAATAAAGTTTTATTAAAGTATAAAGGAGATAGAGAAAGTTTCCGACATAGGCATCAGAAAGAGGCAGAAAGAGTACTCCCTTGCTAGTGTTAGCAATGGAATCATATACTCTCTAATTAGTTATTACAGTGAATCAAAAGAATGTCTGGAGGTTGTAAAGACCTCACTAGACCTACTCCCATAATTTATACCTTAAGATAACAGGATTAGCCAGAAGGTTTTTTTTTTTTTTTTTTTTCCCAGAGACTGTCCTCAAGCAGGATAGATTATGGTTATATAATCCTAAGGAATGTAGAGGGACAAAAAAGTGTGTCCTTTCTTCCTCCTTGAGAATTCCAGACCCCTCTCTCCTTGGGGAACTCTGGATTTCTTATCAACCTGCCAAGAAAATGACTCTCTCATTGTGATTCATCTAGCCTGACATTTTGCATTACATACTCTGCATACAAGTTAAATAAGCATGGTGACAATATACAGCCTTGATGTTCCATGTCCAGTCTAACTATTGCTTCTTGATCTGCATATAGGTTTCTCAGGAGACAGGTAAGGTGGCCTGGTATTCCCATTTCTTTAAGAATTGTCCACAGTTTGTTGTGATCCACAAAATTAAAGGCTTTTTTTGCATAGTCAATGACACAGAAGTAGATGTTTTTCTGGAGTTCCTTTTTTTTTTTTTTTTTTTCCTTTTTTCTTTTTTTTCTGTGATGCAGCAAATGTTGGCAGTTTGCCATCTGGTCCCTCTCCCTTTTCTAAATCCAGCATGTACATCTGGAATTTCTCAGTTCACATACTGCTGAACCATAGCTTGACGGATTTTGAGCATTACCTTGCTAGCATGTGTGTTTGTGCATGCCTGCTAAGTCACTTCAGTCATGTCTGAATCTCTGTAACCCTGTAGACTGTAGCCTGCCAGGCTCCTCTGTCCATTGAATTCTTCAGGCAAGAATACTGGAGTGGGTTGCCATGCCCTCCTCCAAGTGATCTTCCCAACCCAGGGGTCTATCTTGCATCTTGATGTCTCCTGAATTGGCAAGTCAGTTCTCTACCTCTAATGCCACCTGGGAAGCTCACTAGCATGTGAAATGAGCACAACAGTATGGCAATTTGAACATTTTTTGGCATTTCCTTTCTTTGGGATTGGAATGAAAATTGACTGTTTAGAGTTTGTCTGCTTTTAGCTGCAGAAAAACATAATCTGATTTCAATGTTGACCATCTGGTGATGTCCATGTGTAGAATCATCTCTTGGGTTATTGGAAAAGGATGTTTGGTATGACCAGCATGTTCTCTTGATAAAACTCTGTTAGCTTTTGCCCTGTTCATTTTGTATCTCAAGGTCAAACTTGCCTGTTATTCCAGTTATCTATTCACTTCTTACTTTTGTATTCATATCCCCTATGATAAAAAGGACATCTTTTTTTTTCCTTGTTAGTTCCAGAAGGTCTTGTAGGTCTTCACAGACTTGATCAGCTTCAGCTTCTTTGTCATCAGTAGCTGAGGCATAGACTTGGATTACAGTTATGTTGAATGGTTTGCCTTGGAAGTGAACTGATATCATTCTGTCATTTTTGAGACTGCACCCAAGTACTTCATTTCAGACTCTTTTGTTGACCATGAAGGCTACTCCATTTCTTTTAAAGAATTCTTGCCAACAGCAGTAGATATAATGGGCAGGGCATATAAATTAAATGTGCCCTTTTTCTGCCAATTTTAGTTCACTGATTCCTATGATGTTGATGTTCACTCTTGCCATCTCTTGCTTGACCTTGTCCAATTTACCTTGATTCATGGACCTAACATTCTCAATTCCTGAGCAGTATTGTTTTTTACAGCACAAAACTTTACTTTCACCACCAAACACCCCCACAACTGAGCGTTGTTTCTGCTTTGGCCTAGCCACATCATTCTTTCTAGAGCAATTAGTAATTGTCCTTCACTCTTCCCCAGTAGCATATTTGACACCTTCTGACCTGGGGGGCTCATCTTTCAGTGTTATACCTTTTTGCTTTTTCATACTGTCCATGAGGTTCTCTAGGTAAGAATATTGGAGTGGGTTGCCATTTCCTCCTCTAGTGGACCACGTTTTTTGAGAACTCTTCACTATGACCTGTCCATCTTGAGGGCTCCTTCATGGCCTGGCTCATAGCTTCACTGAGTTACATAAGTCCCTTAGTAGTAGCATTTTGCAAAGTGAGTCACAATTGTCATATTCAGGATTTTGTTCTAATTCAACGCAACTCTTCAGACAAATTGAAGCAGAATACTTTATGCTTCAGGAAATTGTACTCTAAGACCATCATTTTATATTACAGATATTAAGAATATTAATATATTAACATATTAAGAATAATTAAGTCTTAGCTATAGTTATTTCCTCATTGTTTTAATCTTTTTGGTAGCTAATTTCTGAATAATTTTCAAATATTCCCATTTTAAGCTTCTGTTCTTGCAAAATCTCACAAAATGACTCAACCCAATCTCTCTGGAATTACTTGCTTAGCATTTAGTGGTAAACTTTACCAGAAGTTCCATAGTGCTTTTGGAAATATATAAGATGATAACCTTATATATGGAGAATAGTTTGTTGAAGAGAGGTTACAGATGAGAAACTTTGGATGATCTAGCAAAATCCTATTTGAATCTAAAAAAATTGATTCCAATATCAATGTGTTCTCCTCTTCATGACAAAATAGATCCAGACCTTTCAAAGTTAAGTGAAATCTGTATTTTCAAACTGCATTATATATCATGCCACATATACCATGTAATGTTTTCCAGCCCACACATTTTAGTGCTATATTTATTTTTCTGAAAATTATTTTCTTTTTTCCTTTTTGACTGTTTAATGAGGCGAAATTGCATGCAGTAAAGTACACAGCTTTTAAGTTCAACAAATCTTGAGAAATGTTTGCACCTATATTACCAACACCTCACTAAAACATTTTCTTTACACCCCTTATCTTCTATACCTTTTTAAGTTAATTCTCTTCTTTATTCTTCTGATTTATATCACCTTGAATTATTTTTTTCCTATTCTTGACTTGTTAAATTTATTTATAACTCTGTGATTTTATAAACTCCAATTTAAAAAATGCTTATTGAGTCTTTTCATGAACAACAGTACCAATACCATATTTATTTTTTGCTCTTATCTCAAATCTGTGCTGTGCCTATGATTCTTGTAACTTCCCTGTTCCTATTTAATCAGATCATGTCTTAGACGGAGAAGTACAATAATTAAAATAACACAATTTGTTGTAAATGAAGATGAGTTTGTATGATAGGAGGTTTGTTGCTGTTTAGTTGCTAAGTCATGTCTGACTCTTACAACCCCATTAACTAAAGTCTACCAGGCTCCTCTGTCCATGGAGTTTTCCAGCAAAAGTCCTGGAGTGGATTGCCATTTCCTACTCCAGGGGATCTTCCCAACCCCTGATTGGTATAAATGCATTCATTACTCGATGAACTAGAAATGATGGGAGATATCATAACAGTGTTAGTCGTGTCTGATTCTTTGTGATCCCAGGGACTGCAGCACACCAAACTCCTCTGTCCATGGAAAATGAGTGAAGTTGCTCAGTCGTGTCTGACTCTTTGTAACCCCATGGACTGTAGCCTGCCAGGCTCCTCCATCCATCGGATTTTCCAGGCAAGAATACTGAAGTGAGTTGTCATTTCTTTCCCCAAGGGATCTTTCTGACCCAGGGATCAAATACAGGTCTCCTGCACTGCAGGCAGACTCTACTATTTGAACCACCAGGGAGTCCCCTGTCCATGGAATTCTCTACCAAGAATACTGAAGCAGGTAGCCATTCGCTTCTCCAGGGGATTTTACTGACCCAGGGATTGAACCTGGGTCTCATGCATTGGAGGCAGATTCTTAACCGTCTGAGCCATTAGGGAAGCCCAAACACAATCAGAGCAATTTATATCTTAAAATTGCTATTTGACAATATCCTGCAACTAAAAATGCTACTCTTTGTGAACCACAAAAGACAGAATATAATAAATCCATGAAATGTGTTAGTTGTTTAAGTCAAATATTGCTTTGATTTGTAGTGGATAGTAACATTGGCAGTTAAAATCATATATGCTATGAGGCCATATACTTGAAAATATTCAGATAGTCTCTCTCTTTCTCAAAATAAATAAATAAATAAAAACCAGCTCTCACATTGTTTGAGAGTTTGATGTCTTCCCTAAGTATTTTATAATCTTGGTAAGGAAAATAGCTGAGTATTCAACCCATATTGATAGACAAAGATAAATAGAATGATTATAAATATTTTGAACAAAGCTATGCTTTTCTTGCTTGGAAATATCTAGAAAAAAATGGTGTTAGTCTTGAAAAACTTTGAGGAAGATATGGACTTTATACTCCATTCTAAGGTGATAGAGGGATTATAGAAGCATTCCCTATGTTAGAGTGTGCTTGGTGAAAGACAGTGTAGGAAAATAAAGGATATAATAGGAGACATTAGATTTAGATATTGATTAACAATTTTATTGTGCTTGGCAAGTTGTCACTAAATTATAGTACAAGTTGATTTTAGAAGAAGAATACCTTTTAGAAAATTTGGCTCTTTAGTAATAATATCATAAAACCTAAGGTACTTATAATTTTAGTATTCACCTTAATCCTATTTTTACCTCTTAAGCATCACTAAATTAATTTCTGTGACATTTCTAAAATTGCTTCATTGAAACTCATGCATATAAAATCATAATATAATAGAAAATACAAAAACACTGCATTGCTTTTAGATTGAAGCTGTGGCCAAAAGCTTGTTAAAAGTGACTTTGCAAATTTTCAGGATGTGTATTTCAAATTATGAGAGATAAGAAATATAAATAAAACACAAATAAAAACATATTCAAGTAAAAGTGTTATGAATTTTTTTTTGAAAGGGAGATATCATGATTGAATGCTCCTATCATAAAATGACTAGTCAGTTCAGTTCAGTCGCTCAGTCGTGTTCGACTCTTGGCAACCCCATGAATCACAGTACTCCAGGCCTCCCTGTCCATCACCAACTCCCGGAGTTTACTCAAACTCATGTCCATCGAGTCGGTGATGCCATCCAACCATCTCATCCTCTGTCGTCGCTTTCTCCTCCTGCCCCCAATCCCGCCAAGCATCAGGGTCTTTTCCAATGAGTCAACTCTTCCCATGAAGTGACCAGTGTATTAGAGATTCAACTTCAGCATCAGTCTTTCCAATGAATACCCAGGACTGATCTCTTTTAGGATGGACTGGTTGGGTCTCCTTGGAGTCCAAGGGACTCTCAAGAATCTTCTCCAACACCACAGTTCAAAAGCATCAATTTTTCGATGTCCAGCTTTCTTTATGGTCCAACTGTCACATCCACACATGACTACTGGAAAAACCATAACCTTGACTAGCTGGACCTTTGTTGGCAAAGTGATGTCTCTGCTGTTTAATATGCTATCTAGGTTGGTCATAACGTTCCTTCCAAGGAGTAAGCGTCTTTCAATTTCATGGCTTCAATCACCATCTGCAGTGATTTTGGAACCCCCTCCCCCCAAAAAAAAAAAAGTCTGACACTCTTTCCACTGTATCCCCATTTACTTCACATGAAGTGATGGGACCAGATGCCATGATCTTAGTTTTCTGAATGTTAAGCTTTAAGCCAACTTTTTCACTCTCCTCTTTCACTTTCATCAAGAGGCTTTTTAGTTCCTCTTCACTTTCTGTCATAAGGGTGGTGTCATCTGCACATCTGAGGTATTGATATTTCTCCCGGAAAACTTGATTCCAGCTTGTGCTTCTTCCAGTACAGCATTTCTCATGATGCACTCTGCATATAAGTTAAATAAGTAGGGTGACAATATACAGCCTTGACATACTCATTTTCCTATTTGGAACCAGTCTGTTGTTCCATGTCCAGTTCTAACTGTTGCTTCCTGACCTGCATATAGGTTTCTCAAGAGGCAGGACAGGTGGTCTGGTATGCCCATCTCTTTCAGAATTGTCTACAGTTTATTGTGATCCTCAGTCAAAGGCTTTGACATAGTGAATAAAGAAGAAATAGATGTTATCTAGAACTCTCCTGCTTTTTCGATGATCCAGCAGATGTTGGCAATTTGATCTCTGGTTCCTCTGCCTTTTCTAAAACCAGCTTGAACATCTGGAAGTTCACGGTTCATGTATTGCTGAAGCCTGGCTTGGAGAATTTTGAGCATCACTTTACTAGTGTTTGAGATGAGAGCAACTGTGCGGTAGTTTGAGCATTTTTGACATTGCCTTTCTTAGGGATTGGAATGAAAACTGACCTTTTCCAGTCTTGTGGCCACTGCTGAGTTTTCTCAATTTGCTGGCATACTGAGTGCAGCACCTTCACAGCATAATCTTTCAGAATTTGAAATAACTCAACTGGAATTCCATCACTTCCACTAGCTTTGTTCATAGTGATGCTTTCTAAGTCCCACTTGACTTTACATTCCAGGATGTCTGGCTCTAGGTGAGTGATCACACCATCGTGATTATCTGGGTCCTGAAGATCTTTTTTGTACAATTCTGTGTATTCTTGCCACCTCTTCTTAATATCTTCTGCTTCTGTTAGGTCCATACCATTTCTGCCCTTTATTGAGCTCATCTTTTCATGAAGTGTTCCCTTGGCATCTCTAATTTTCTTGAAGAGATCTCTAGTCTTTCCCAGTCTGTTGTTTTCTTCTATTTCTTTGCATCGATCGCTGAGGAAGGCTTTTTTATCTCTCCTTGCTATTCTTTGGAACTCTGCATTCAAATGGGAATATTTTTCTTTTTCCCTTTTGCTTTTCATTTCTCTTCTTTTCACAGCTATTTGTAAGGCCTCCTCAGACAGCCATTTTGCCTTTTTGCATTTCTTCTCCATGGGGATGGTCTTGATCCCTGTCTCCTGTATAATGTCACGAACCTCCGTCCATAGTTTATCAGGCACTCTGTCAGATTTAGTCCCTTAAATCTATTTCTCACTTCCACTGTATAGTCATAAGGGAGTTGATTTAGGTCATACCTGAATGGTCTAGTGGTTTTCCCTACTTTCTTCAATTTAAGTCTGAATTTGGAAATAAGGAGTTCATGATCTGAGCCACAATCTACTCCTGGTCTTATTTTGCTGAGTGTATAGAGCTTCTCCATTTTGAGCTGCAAAGAATATAATCAATCTGATTTCGGTGTTGGCCATCTGATGATGTCCATGTGTAGAGTCTTCTCTTGTGTTGTTGGAAGAGGGTGTTTGCTATGATCAGTGCATTCTCTTGGCAGAACTCTATTAGCCTTTGTCCTGCTTCATTCAGTACTCCAAGGCCAAATTTGCCTGTTACTCCAGGTGTTTCTTGACTTCCTACTTTTGAATTCTAGTCCCCTATGATGAAAAGGTCACCATTTTTTTTGGTTATTAGTTCTAAAAGTTCTTGTAAGTCTTAATAGAACCGTTCAACTTCAGCTTCTTCAGCGTTACTGGTTTGGGCATAGGTTTGGATTACCATGATACTGAATGCTTTGTCTTGGAAACAAACAGAGATCATTCTGTCATTTTTGAGATTGCATCCAAGTACTGCATTTTGGACTCTTTGTTGACCATGATGGATACTCCATTTATTCTAAGGGATTCCTGCCCACAGTAATAGATATAATGGTCATCTCAGTTAAATTCACCCATTCCTGTCCATTTCATTTCGCTTGTTCCTAGAAAGTCGACATTCACTCTTGCCATCTCCTGTTTGACCACTTCCAATTTGCCCTGATTCATGGATCTAACATTCCAGGTTCCTATGCAATATTGCTCTTTACAGCATCGGACCTTGTTTTTGTCACCAGTCCCATCCACAACTGGGTGTTGTTTTTGCCTTGGCTCCATCCCTTTATTCCTTCTGGAGTTATTTCTCCACTGATTTCCAGTAGCATATTGGGCACCTACCGACCTGTGGAGTTCCTCTTTCAGTGTCCTATCTTTTTGCCTTTTCATACTGTTCATGGGGTTCTCAAGGCAAGAATACTGAAGTGGTTTGCCATTCCCTTCTCCAGTGGACCACATTCTGTCAGAGCTCTCCACCATGACCCATCTGTCTTGGGTGGCCCCACATGGCATGGCTTAATTTCATTGATTTAGCCAAAACTGTGGTCCATGTGATCAGATTGGCTAGTGTTCTGTGATTATGATTTCAGTGTGTCTGCCCTCTGATGCCCTCTCACAACACCTACCATCTTACTTGGGTTTCTCTTACCTTGGACGTGGAGTATATTGTGAAAAATGATTTTATGCAATCTTCCACTCATCAGAATACAAATGAACATCCCATAACCTTGCTTCATGAAAGACAGCCCCTCCCCAAAATTTTGCATGTTTAAAGTGTTCAAATTATTGGTGAGGAGTCATGCAGTAGAAATTTTAATATGTTTTCTTTGGAACGAGTTAATTTGTTGCTAATGATATACCAGGACTAGGGTCTTAAAATACAGGGAACTACATTTAAAATTGAATTAATGTTACCATTTTTTTCCCTCTTTCCTTGACTTCTTCCTGTCAAAATTGCAACTTTTATTTTGTCTCATGATTTTTTTTTTAAAAACAGATAGCCAGTACTCAATATACAGAAAAAAGAAAATATAAAATAACAATTTTTTATTACTTTGCCAACAAAGGTCCGTCTAGTCAAGCCTATGGTTTTTCCAGTGATCATGTATGGATGTGAGAGTTGGAATGTGAAGAAACCTGAGTGTCGGAAAAATTGATGCTTTTGAACTGTGGTGTTGGAAAAGACTCTTGAGAGTTCCTTGAACTGCAAGGAGATCCAACTAGTCCACCCTAACGGAGATCAGTCCTAGGTGTTCATTGGAAGGACTGATGCTGAAGCTGAAACTCCAATATTTCGGCCACCTCATGCGAAGAGTTGACTCGTTGGAAAAGACCCTGATGCTGGGAGGGATTGGGGGCAGGAGGAGAAGGGGACGACAGAGGATGAGATGGCTGGATAACATCACCGACTGGATGAACATGAGTTTGAGTGAACTCCGGGAGTTGGTGATGGACAGGGAGGTCTGGCGTGCTGCGATTCATGGGGTCGCCAAGAGTCAGACACGACTGAGCGACTGAACTGAACTGAACTGATGAGTATCAGCATTTATTGTGTGCCAAGACATGTGTTTGTTACAAAAGTAACTTCATAGAAGAAGAAACTGGGTCTCATAGAATTTAAAATTAAAAGCCTGATAAAATATAGCTAGCAAATGGTGCCAAGATCAGACCCATGCTTGCATGATTCCAACCATGATTCTCTTTCTACTACAGCATCACACATTTAGAGATACTAACTTTGAATGTTAATGAAGAGCTTCCCTGGTGGCTCAGTGGTAAAAAAATCTGCCTGCCAATGGAGGAGACACAGGTTCAATCCCTGATCCGGGACAATCCCACCACTGGGGAGCAACTAAACCCAGGTGCCACAACTATTAAGCCTGTGCTCTAGGTCCCAAGAACTGCAACTACTGAGCCCAACGTGCCCCAACTACTGAAGCCCGCTCACCCTAGAGCTCCTACTCTGCAACAAGAGAAGCCTGTGCACCACAACAAGAGTAGCCCTTGCTCATGGCAACTAAAGAAAAGACCACTGGGCAATGAACTCCAGCCAGCACAGCCAAAAATAAATACATAAATAAAAAATGCTAATGGAGTAAATCACTTATCTTTCTTAGAGTGCTATTAAGTGTGCCGGGGGGCAGTGTGATTGAATGCTACTATTTTATTACTGTTCAATTCTTGCTGCTGTATGCTTCAGCTATTCTGTTTTTTTTTTTTTTTCCTCAGTAGGAATTATTTGATGAAAAGCATCTAACTTTGTTTTGTTTTCTATCCTCCCTATATACTATCTTCAAGTAAAGGTTGAGATGCTGTTGAAATTTGTACAAGAGAAGCTAACTTATTTTTAAGGACTAGAGTTAAATGATTTAATAAAGACTTCTAGCCTAAAAGTTGAGTACCCTTCCTGCCAATAAATGAATGCTTTGGGAGTCTTTTAAAATAATTTATATCAGAAATTCATATGCTAAAATGTTTTCATTCTATCTTGAAACAAACTAGAGCAAAAGACCTAAAAACAGTGTGTGGGACCCTAATGCTTCTTATATAAGCTCTTTCTTTAAATAACCTTTAAAAATTTTTAATTGATTTTAACACAAGTCTTTCTATCATGGAAATACATAAGTATCTTCTAAGCCAGGGATTGACAAAATATTTTCCTGTAAAGTCAGCAAATATTTTTCATTGTTGTGGGTCACATACAATCTCTACTGAACCCTTGCTGCCTACCCTTCCTTTTCCTCCATCATTTCATTCTTTTTCTAACCCTTCAATAATATAAGAAAAACAACAACAGTAACACATTATGACCCAATGCAGTCATGGCTCTAAACTGATGACATATTTTTCTTTTATTTTTTAAAATCACAAACTGGCTATACCCTTTAGAAAGCGCCATACCTATGTCTAATTACAATCAGGAACAAGAATACAATATCAATTTTGCCAAAATCAAAGTAGCTGTCTAGAACAAAAACTTACTAATGTTCTATAGGTGATTCTAAACAAATTTATCTGGTAAGTTGGATTTTTCAGTTTTGTTGCTTTCTCATTCTGGTAGTATTTTTTTTAATTTATTTTTAATCGGAAGATAGTGGCTTTACATTATTGTGTTGGTCTCTGCCATACATCAACATGAATCAGCCATCGGAATACATATGTCCCCTCCCTCTCGAATCTTGCTACAACATCCCACCCTATACCACCCCTCTAGGTCATCACACAGCACCTGATTTAAGCTACCTGCATCATGCAGTAAATTCCCACTGGCTATCTACTTTACTTATGGTAATATATATGTTTTCATGCTACTCTCTCAATTCGTTCCAGCCTCTTTAAGAGTCAGTACTACTTAAAATTAGACATACTACAGGAGTCGATTAGATGTTATTTTAGAGTTGCATTTTCCAGAGATTAGGTTAAATTTTTTATTCTGAGTTTTTTATTGAAGAAGTTTGCTGTTTCAGGAGGGTGTTTGCTAATATAAATATAACTAAAATTGTTATCTCTATCATGATAAAATATTTCATCATCCCTGCTTCACCTAGCAATAACATTTTAAATCAAATTAATGAAGTTACACTTCTCACTAAACATCAGTCACTGTCTAGAGATTTCAATTTCACAAATTAAGAACCTGGTGTGGTTATCACAGCTCATATGGCAGAGAAGTTTCATTTAACTTAGAACAGCAATTTGCTACAATCTGAAGATACATAACTGATCATATCACACTTTTTAAAATATCTATCTTCTCATTGTCTAACAATCACAATTCTAATTTTATTAATTTTATTTACTGCCATTAACCTTCTTATATCTTAGCTTTAGATATAAGAGGGTTATTTGAGCAACACCAAATTACTCACCAATCCCCAAACATATATTCTTTCTACCTAAAATGCCCTTTCCTAATTTCTTCATATTAATTAAAAACGTCTACTTGTTTTTATTTTTGTGGCACCATCAGACTGAACTAAATTTGGTATTTAAAATCGCTCAAGGGAAAAGTGATGTTTAATCAGTGAAGCTGTTCCAATACATGTTACAAATTTTAACAAAATAGATGCTATATCTCAGCAGAGAATTGTTCTCATAGACATTTATTCTCTAGAATATCTTTTTAAATTATAGTTGATTTACAATGTTATATAAGTCAAGATGTGTCAACTTCTGTAGTGGAATGTTTTAACTTAAACTCTGCTTGTAGAGTCAAGGACTTGAAATGGTATTCAAAAATTAGACACCCATGGATAGAATTTGTCATTCAAATTTCATCTGATTAAATCACAAAGAGTAAGAATTAGGGGGTCATGATTATTTACATGAGAATGGAATGTATATTAATATCAGTAGTTCCTAAGTTGAAGAATGCAGTAATGTTACATTTTCCAGAGATTTTCACATGTCTATGAGCTTACAACAGAAATAAACCTGGGAAAGCATGCAGAAGCATCTTTTAAATAGAAATTCCATTATATTTTCTCACAAGTCCCTCTACCACTCTTAAACATCACAATTTATTCGTAGAAAGCAGTGCTTCAAAAGTACAATTTGTGGGCTTCATTTAAAAAGTGTAAATGGCTTTTGAGAAAGAGCTGATTCACAATGTTAAGATTTATGTACAAGATATTTGTACCATTGGATGGGTACACTAGAGAATGTTGCCAATATGTTTCTGCAATTATGTCCAAAGAAACTGTGATCTCACAAGGGGAAATTGACGCCATTACACCTCTATATAATCACTAAGCCAATTCTTTTAACGCAAGAAATATCATTTTTACTTTAAAGGAGGAATAAGCTCAAGAAGTTTAGCATCTAATGAAGCAGATGGAATTGAATCAGTGAACAATTTTAATCTAATGTCTGGTAACATGAGAAATAACGAAAGTGTAAGAATATTTAAGGAATCTGATATAGCACAACATGGACGTATGTTATATCACTTATTGGTAAAATGATTACACAAGCCAAGAAGGAAAGGATGCTATTAATGCCAAATGTTATTGCTTCTTATGTCAGTATTTTGGTTGTTGTTTAAGTTGAGATTCTATAGTTATATGCAGCAGTGATTTATGCAGATGTTAGGTCAGAATAGTTTTTCCATAAATAAGCTTTTTGACACAAAGTTGATTCATCCTTTGGGTATTTAACATTATCTACTAAAATAAGTACTCATATAAGGACCTTAGGGCTCCCCAGGTGGTGCTAAAAGTAAAGAACCCAACCTGCCAATGCAGGAGATGCAAGAGATGCAGATTCCATCCCTGGGTCTTGAAGATCCCCTAAAGGAGGGTACGGCAATCCTCTCCAATATTCTTACCTGGAGAAATCCATGAACTGAGAAACCTGGCAGGCTACAGTCCATAGAGTTGTAAAGGGTCGGATACTACTGAAGCAACTTAACATGAACACACTCACATAAGGATCTTAAGTTAAATATAAAGTATAGTTTTGCTCAGAAGATATTAATATATATTCAAAAGAGTGAAGAAAAAGTTTTACTCACTTCACCATTTCACTTTTTAGCAATAGTTTTTTTTTTTTGTTTTTTTTTGTTTTTTTTTTTTTTTACTAAGAAAATGAATTAGGTTGTAGGCAGTTTAATTGCTCACATTATATACTTTAACATTACAAGCTATACTATATCTTTTTTGGAAATAAGAGGAATATACATTTAATTACATTAAAAGTGTGTAAGCCACAAATAAAATACTTTTATTAGTAAAATTTATAAATATTTACTTTGTATTATCTTTTAAAAAGTCATCAGAGCTACTATTTCATTCCCATAAAAAGTTATCATAGGGAGTAGTATTAGTCTATTTTACAAATGAATCAAGGCACAGTTTTATTACCTAAGAGATACAATGAAGTCTTTGTAGATTTGAAATTCAAATTTGAACTATTTATGTATACCAATGAAAAGTGAATTTAGTCGTCTGAATACCAAATATTATGGTAACAATTAGAGTTGTATAGTTTTAGAATTAACTATTATATTTAAACTTCTACTAAGTATCACTTTACTAGACTCTTCTGTATACATTATCTCACTTCATCAACAATTCTCTGATATGCACATTATTACCTTCATTTAACAGAGTAAAAATTCAACTCAGAAAAGCTATGTGAGTTGCCCAAAGTCACATAGTTATTAAGTACTAAAGCTACTATATTAAGCCAGGTTAAACTATTGAAGTTTCAACTTCAGCATCAGTCTTTCCAATGAATATTCAGGACTGATTTCCTTTAGGATGGACTGATTGGATCTCTTTGCACTCCAAGTGGCTCTCAATAGTCTTTTCCAACACCACTGTTAAAAAGCATCAATTTTTTTGGTGCTCAGCTTTCTTTATAGTCCAACTGTCACATCCATACATGACTACTGTAAAAACCACAGACTTGACTAGACAGCTCTTTGTCGGCAAAGTCTCTGTTTTTAATATGCTGTCTAGGTTGGTCATAACTTTTCTTGAATCGGGTGGACAGGGAGGTGGGAGGGGGGATCGGGATTGGGAATACATGTAAATCCATGGCTGATTCATATCAATGTATGACAAACCCACTGGAAAAAAAAAATAATAATAATTTTAAAAAAAAAGAAAAAAAAAAGAGTAAGTGTCTTTCAATTTCATGGCTGCACTCACCATCTGCAGTGATTTTGGAGCTCCCCCAAAATAAAGTTTGGCCACTTGATGAGAAGAACTGACTCATTTGAAAAGACCCTGATGTTGGGAAAGATTGAAGGTGAGAGGAGAAGGGAACAACAGAGGATGAGATGGTTGGATGGTATCACTGACTCAGTGGACATGAATTTGAGTAAACTCTGGGAGATGGTGATGGACAGTGAGGACTGGCATGCTGTAGTCCATGGGGTCACAAAGAGTCAGACATGACTGAGCGACTGAACTGAACTGAACTGAACTGAGACTCCAAGTCCTAGAATTTACCCACAATACCACTGCTTTCTAAAATCAATAAAGAAATGATTTTGATGAAATTTTTGGTAAAATATTGTTAGAGTGGTAAATGTAGCCACAACCTAATATCATAGCTTATACCTTACAGCTTTCAAATAAAATCTCTTTAGAATAGATTCTAAAGAGATAAATATATTAAAATCTGTTAGGAACTATACTTTGAAAAATATAAGGGGATATAATACACAAGTAGATATACATTAATAAAACATGTTAAACTATTTATTTTACTCATGACAGTTACTGTATTCTAGAAATTAAGAGTGGAGAAGGCGATGGCACCCCACTCCAGTACTCTTGCCTGGAAAATCCCATGGACGGAGGAGCCCGGTAGGCTGCAGTCCATGGGGTCGCGAAGAGTCAGACACGACTGAGCGACTTCACTTTCACTTTTCACTTTACTTCATTGGAGAAGGAAATGGCACCCCACTCCAGTATTCTTGCCTGGAGAATCCCAGGGACGGGGGACCCTGGTGGGCTGCCGTCTATGGGGTCGCATAGAGTCGGACACGACTGAAGTGATGTAGCAGCAGCAGCAGAAATTAAGAGACATTTACACTATATTATAGCCGATACAACAAGATTATTCATATTTATGTCATGAAAGCATAATAATTCTAGAGATCAATGTCTTATCGTTGCATACTTCAAAAGTTAGGGGATTAATTAACGACCAAGGCTAACAGATTGTCAATTAATGTCCTGATACAAATTTTTGTGAAAATCTGTTAAACTTAGTAATTTAAAGATTTTGAAAAAGTGTCTTAAAATTAATTTTCTCCTTTTTGCACATTGTCACTTTATTCCAATGGGAGAACAGTCTCCACATAATTATTTATGGGTGTTAATGATATGACATTGACAAATTAGAAATGGCATGATATTGAAATAAAAAGGAAGTTACAAAATCTATGGCTTGATTGCAATCATTAAGAATCACCTCCACAAATACAGCTTGCTAACCGAAATGAGCACAGCTTGATAATATGCAATGTTATGCATCTATCTAGTCAGCATGACATTAACTTAACATTATTGAAAGTTATATTAATTCTTAATTGGTGTGCTTATTTCACCACCGTCCCCCCAAAAAACAAACAGGAAAAATAGATGAGATCATATCTTAGCACTACATTAGAGATTTCCTAGTATAGTAAATAAGACCTGAATGGTAATTTATTTGGATATATATACATTCAATTCAGTTCAGACACTCAGTTGTGTCGGACTCTTTAAGACCCCGTGGACTGCAGCAGCCTGGATTCCCTGTCCATCACCAACTCCCAAAGCTTGTTCAAATTCATGTCCATTGAGTAGGTGATACCATCCAACCATCTCAATCTCCATCATCCTCTTCTCCTCCTGCCTTCAATTTTTCCCAGTATTAGGGTCTTTTCTAATGAGCTTACTCTTTGCATCAGGTGGCCAAACCTTCAGCTTCATCATCAGTCTTCCTCCAATGAATAGTCAGGATTCATTTCTTTAGGATTGACTGGTTTGATCTCCTTGCAGTCCAAGGGACTCTCAAGAGTCTTCAACACTAAAGTTCAAAAGCATCAATTTTTTGGCACTCATCTTTCTTTATGGTCCATCTTCATATCCATACATGACTACTGGAAAAGCCATAGCTTTGACTAGACAGACTTTATCAGCAAAGTAATATATCTGATATTTAATATATTGTCTATATTTGTCATAGCTTTTCTTCCAAGGAGCAAGTGTCTTTTAATTCCATGGCAACAGTCACTGTACACACTGATTTTGGAGCACAAGAAGATAAAGTTATGTCACTGTTTCCATTGTTTCTCCATCTATGTGCCATGAAGTGGTGGGACTGGATGACATGATCTTAGTTTTTTAAATGTTGAATTTTAAGCCAGCTTTTTCACTCTCCTCTTTCACCTTCATCAAGAGGCTCTTTATTTCCTCTTCACTTTCTCCCATAAGAGTGGTGTCATCTGCACACCTGAGGTAATCGATATTTTTCACTGCAATCTTGATTCCACCTGTGCTTCATCCAGCCTAGCATTTCACATGATGCACTCTGCTTATAAGTTAAATAAGCAGGGTGACAATATACAGCCTTGATGTACTCCTTTCCCAACTTTGAGCCTGTCCGTTGTTCCATATCTGATTCTAACTTGTTGCTTCTTGACCTGTATACAGGTTTCTCATGAGGCATATAAGGTGGTCTGTTATTTCCACCTCTTAAAGAATGTTCCACAGTTTGTTATGATCCACACAGTCAAAGGTTTTAGCATAGTCAACAGAGCTGAAGTAGATATTTTTCTGGAATTCTCTTGTTTTTTTATGATCCAACGGACGTTGGCAGTTTGATCTCTGGTTCCTCTGCCTTTTCCTAAATCCAGCTTGAACATCTGGAAGTTCTCGGTTCATATGCTGTTGAAGCCTAGCTTGGAGAATTATGAGCATTACTTTGCTAGCACGTGAGATGAGTGCACCTGTGTGGTAGTTTGAACTTTCTTTGGCCTTGCCTTTCTTTGGGTTTGAAATGAAACTGACCTTTTCCAGTCCTGTGGCCACTGCTGAGTTTTCCATATTTGCTGGCATATTGAGTGCAGCACTTTCTCAGCATCATCTTTTAGGATTTGAAATAGCTCAGCTGGAATTCCATCACCTCCACTAGCTTTGATCATAGTGATTCTTTTTAAGTCCCACTTGACTTCGCATTCTAGGATGTCTGGCTTTAAGTGAGTGATCACACCATCGTGATTATCTGGGTCATGAAGATCTTTTTTGTATAGTTTTTCTGTGTATTCTTGCCACTTCTTCTTAATATCTTCTGCTTCTGTTAGTTCCATAATGTTTTTGTCCTTTATTGTGCCCATCTTTGTATGAAATGTTCCCTTGGTATCTCTAATTTTCTTCAAGGGATCTCTAGACTTTCCCATTCTATTGTTTTCCTCTATTTCTTTTCACTGATCCCTTAGGAAGGCTTTCTTCTCTCTCCTTGTTACTCTTTGGAGCTCTTCACTCAACAGGGTATATCTTCCTTTTTCTGCTTTGTCTTTAGCTTCTCTTCTTTTCTCAGCTATTTGTCATGCCTCCTCAGACAACCATTTTGCTTTTTGCATTTCTTTTCCTTGAGGATGGTCTTTATCACCACCTCCTGCACAGTGTTAGGAACCTCTGCCCATAGTCCTTCAAGTACTCTGTCTATCAGATCTAATTCCTTGAATCTATATGTCATTTCCACTGTTTAATTGTAAGGAATTTGATTTAGGTCATACCTGAATGGTCCAGTGGTTTTCCCTACCTTTTTTTCACTTTAAGTCTGAATTTGGCAATAAGGAGTTCATGGTCTGAGCCACAGGCAGCTCCCAGTCTTGCTTTTGCTGACTGTATAGAGCTTTTCCATCTTCAGCTGCAAATATAATCATTTTGATTTTTATATTAACCATCTGGTGATGTTCATGTGTAGAGTTGTCTTGTGTTGTTGGAAGAGGGTGTCTGCTATGACCAGAGCGTTCTCTTGACAAAACTCTGTTAGCCTTTGCCCTGTTTCATTTTGTACTCTAAGCCTAATCTTGTCCATTACTCTGGGTATCTCTTGACTTCCTGCTTTGCATTCCAGACCCCTATGATGAAAAGGAAATCTTTTTTTGGTGTTAGTTCTAGAAGTTCTTGTAGGTATTCATACAACCTTTCAACTTCAGCTTCTTCAGTATTAGTGGTCGGGGCATAGACTTGGATTACTGTGATATTGAATAGTTTGCCTTGAAAATGAACAGAGATTATTCTGTCATTTATGAGACTACATCCAAGTACTGCATTTCAGACTCTTTCATTGACTATGAGGGTTACTTCATTTCTTCTAAAGGAGTCTTGCCCACAATAGTAGATATAATGGTCATCTGAATTAAATTCTCCCATTCTGGTCCATTTTAGCTCACTGATTCCTAAAATGTTGATGTTCACTCTTGCCATCTCTTTTTTGACCACTTCCCAATTTACCTTGATTCATGGACCTAACATTCCAGGTTCCTATGCAGTATTTTTCTTACATCATCAGTCTTTACTTTCACCACCAGTCTCATCCACACCTGGGCATTGTTTTTGCTTTGGCTCAGCCTCTTCATTCTTTCTGGAGGTATTTCTGCACTCTTCTCCAGTAGCATATTGGACATATACTGACCTGGGGAGTTCATCTTTCAGTGTCATATCTTTCTACCTTTTCATATTGTTCATGGAGTTCTCAAGGCAAGAGTTCTGTAATGGTTTGCCATTCCTTTCTCTGGTGGACCATGTTTTGTCAGAACTCTTCACCATGACTGGTCCATCTTGGGTGGCCCTACAGAGCATGGCTCATAGTTTCATTGAGTTAGACAAGGCTGTGATCCATGTGATCACTTTGGTTAGTTTTCTGTGATTGTGGTATTCATTCTGTCTGCCCTCTGATGGATAAGGATAAGAGACTTGTGGGAGCTTCCTGATGAGAGGAACTGGCTGTGGGGGAATCTGGTCTTGCTCTGATGCGCGGGGCCTTTAATCCAATTTTCTGTTGATGGGTGGGGCTGTGTTCCCTCCCTGTGGTTTGGACTGAGGCCAAACTATGGAGGGGTAATGGTGGTAATGGTAATGGCAAGCTCCTTCAAAAGAACATATGTCAGCATGCCATGATTCCTAGGACTGTTGTATTCAGTGCCCCTGACCCCGAGGCAGGCCAATGTCAACCCATGCCTCTGCTGGAGACTCCTGGACACTCATAGGCAAGTCTAGCTGTCAAGTATCTGTCTATCTATCTATCTGTATGTATGTATGTTTCTATCTATTGATCTGTATGTATGTAAGTATCTATATATATATACACAATCGCAGGTGAACTTGCAGGTGAAGAAAGCAGATGAATTCTTTAAAGTGTACTTTAAAGATTTGTTAGATATAATTTAAAAAGAGTATGCTATGCTACAACAGAGACATGAGAGTTGAAATTTGTCTTTCATTACCTGAGTGTTTTCTTATTTTGAACAATTATCACCTTTGGGCAAGAGTATTCAAACTGGCTTCTCTGAATTCAATCTCTCTTAATACAATTAATTTTTCATGGTGCTATATTCTGCCTAAATCATGACCATGTTTATTATTATTATTATTATTTGAAAACCTTCTTATATCCCTCACAATGTCATAGCATTTACCTTCAAGATTCACTATAGACCAGTCTTCCTACCCACTTCCTCCAATGCAACAGAGGAGAACTCCCGTAACTACTTTATTTGTGTCATATTTACTGAGGTACACTTTATAAAAATGAAAAGTTACCCTTTTTACTGCACAATTTCATGCCTTTTCATAAAAGTTATGTACTCATTACTGTAATCAAGTTAAAGAACAGTTTCATCACACTGAAAACGTCTTTCATATCACTTTGTACTCAGCTTCTTCTTCCACCCTCAGCCTCTGAAAACTAACTGATGTGTTTTGTGTACCTATAGTTTTGCCTTTTTCAGAAAATCATAGAAATTTAATAATCTTCAGATAGCTGCTTTTTGTATTCCATACAAAAATTTTAGCTATAATCAGTGGGAGAGATAGGCTGATAGGCTTTCTCCATATTGGCTGTATTTTTTCTGCATTCATTGGAATCATAAATATTTTATTTAGTCTTTGATGTGATAAGATGTTAATTGATTTTCAAATGTTGAAACAAGCCTTTCATTCAGAGGTAAACCTCATTTGGTCATGTTATATTATATTTTACTAGATTCAGTTTGCCAGTTTTTGTTGAGAATTTTTATAACTATATTCCTGAGAAATATTGACCAGTATTTATTTTTATGTCTACTATAATTCTTTCTCTTATTTTGAAATCAGGATATTGCTGCCTTCAGAAATGAGTTGGGAAGTATCTTCATTTTTCTTTTTTCTGGAGCTGTTTGTACAGAATTGATATTATTTCTTTTATAAGTATTTGATAGAATTTATCAGTGAGGCCATCTGGACTTGGAGTTTTCTTTATGGGTGGGTTATTTAAAATTCAAATTCAACTTTTAGCTAAATGTAGAAATATTCATGCTATTTATTTCTTCTTGAATTATCATTGGGCATTTGTGTTTTCCAAAGAATATTTCCATTTATCTAAGTTATTGAATTTGTAGGCACAAAGTTTCTCATAATATTCTCTTACTGTTCTCTTAGAATTTCTAGAATCTGTAGCTATGCCTCCCCTTTATTTTTGATATTGGTAAATTGTTTCTTCTTTATTTATTGATAATTTTGGCCAGAAGTTAAATGATTTTTTTTGGTGTTTTCAAAGAAGCATCTTCTGAATTCATTGAGTTTTTCTATTTATTTATTTATTTATTTCATTTTCAATTTCATTTATTTCTATTCCTTATCATTCTTTCCATCTGTTTCCTTTGGGTTTAATTTTCTATTCAACTTCTAGTTTCTTGAGGTGGAAGCTTAGGTTTTATTCTGAGATTTCTCATTTTCTATCATAAGCACTGATTTTATTAAAAAAAAAAAACTTGACTGAGTTCTAATTGATATACAAAACTTGCACATATTTAATGTGTAGAATTGGATGGCTGTTGACATCTTCAAACACCAATGATACCAGCCACCCATCACGATCAAAGTGATATGCTTATCCAACATCTCCCAAAACTTTTGTGGCCCTTTTTTGTTTGTTTTTGTGTGTGTATGTGAAGGAACGCATAACACAAAATCTCTCCTCTCAACAAATTTTAAAGTGTACAATACTATATTTTAAGTATAAGTACTATGTTGTATAGTAGATCTCTAGAAGTTATTCATCTAGAATAACTGAAAATGTATACCCATTGAAAGCAACTCCCTGTTTCTCTGACCCTTCAGCTCCTAGCAACCACTTCTGAGTTTGACTGTTTTAAATACCTCATATAATAAGACTCAGTTCTATTTGCCTTTTCATTATTGTCTTATTTCTCACAGCATAGTATATTTCAGGTTCATTCATATTGTCAGAAACCACAGGGTTTCTTTCTTTTTTAAGACTAAATAATATTTCAATGCATTTATTATACATGACATCTTTTTTATTAATACTTGTTTCTACTGTACTGTAATGTATATAAATATAAAACTGAATAAATCATAATATGTAGACTGATGAATTATCACAAAGGAGATAAAACTTGTGTAAAAATAAAACATTCGTCTGCTATTGTTCAGTCACTCAGTCATGTCTGACTCTGTGACCACATGGACTGCAGCATGCTAGGTTTCCCTGTCCTTCGCAATCTCCCAGAGTTTGCTCAAACTACATATCCATTGAGTCATTGAAGCCATCAAACCATCTTGTCCTCTGTTTTCCGCTTCTCCTCCTGCCTTCAATCTTTCTCAGGATCAAGGTTATTTCCCATTAGTCAGGTCTTTGCACCAGATAGCCAAAGTATTGGAGCTTCAACTTCAACATCAGTCCTCCCAATGAATATTCAGAGTTTATTTTCTTTAGGATTGACTGATTTGATCTCCTTGCAGTCCAAGGGACTCTCAAAAGTCTTCTCCAGCACCACAGTTCAAAAGCAACAGTTCTTTGGCACTCAGCCTTCTTTATGGTCCAACTCTCACATCTGTACATGACTACCGGAAAAGAACAGCTTTGACTACACGGACCTTTGTCAGCAAAGTAATGTCTCTGCTTTTTAATATACTGTCTAGGTTTGTCATAGCTTTTCTTTCATGGAGCAAGAATCTTTTCATTTCCTGGCTGCAGTCACAGTCTGCAGTGATTTTAGAGCCCAAGAAAATAAAGTTTGTCACTGTTTCCATTGTTTTCTCCATCTCTCTGCCATGAAGTGGTGAGACTAGATGCCATGATCTTAGGTTTGAATGTTGAGTTTTAAGCCAGCTTTTTAACTCTCTTCTTTCACCTTCCTCAAGAGACTCTTTAATTCCTCTTGTTTTCTGCCATGAGAGTTCTGTCACCTGCATACCTGAGTTTATTGATATTTCTCCCAGCAGTCTTGATTTCAACTTGTGCTTCATACAGCCTTAATAAGTAAAGCAGAAATGACAAAAGGGCCATGAAAGAACATGAAATAATAGATCAAAAGGCTTAGAGAATTTATCATGTTAGAGTAGATATATTAGGTAAGGTTAGAAAAACTATCAGATAATTGTTTTTCTTGGAGGACCAGGAAAAAACATCATTTACCAAACAATGAAGAACCATATCCTTGACTAGACGGACCTTTGTTGACAAAGTAATGTCTCTGTTTTTTAATACGCTGTCTAAGTTGGTCATGACTTTCCTTCCAAGGAGTAAATGTCTTTTAATTTCATGGCTGCCATCATCATCTGCAGTGATTTTGGAGCCCCCCCAAATAAAGTCAGTCTCTGTTTCCACTGTTTCCCCATCTACTTGCAATGAAGTGATGGGACCGGATGCCATGATCTTAGTTTTCTGAATGTTGAGCTTTAAGCCAACGTTTTCACTCTCCTCTTTCACTTTCATCAAGAGGTTCTTTAGTTCCACCTCACTTTCTGCCATAAGGATGGTATCATCTGCATATTTGAGGTTATTGATATACCTCCCGGCAATCTTGATTTCAGCTTGAGCTTCATTCAGCCCAGTATTTCACATGATGTACTCTGCATATAAGTTAAATAAGCATGGTGACAATATATAGCCTTGACGTACTTCTTTCCCAGTTTTGCACCAGTCTGTTTTTCTATGTTCGATTCTAACTGCTTCTTCTTCACCTGCATGCAGGTTTCTCAGGACACAGGTGATCTGGTTTCCCATCTCTTCAAGAATTTTCCACAGTTTGTTGCGATTTCCAAAATCCCTGATTATGGCTCCCACTTTCCTCTTCAAAGGTAAACGTTTATCCTCACTTGTAACACCCCAGATTAATTGTGTGTGTGTGTAAATATGTTTTGTAAAACAATTATTTTTTGGAGCAGTTTTAGGTTTACAACAAAATTGAGAGCAAGGTGAAGAGGTTTTCCATACATTTAACTTTATTTTCAGATAATTTGCTTTTGGTGTATAGAAGTACAAGTGAATTTTGAACATTGATTTTATACCCGGCAAGTTTACCGATGCCATTTATGAGTTGAGACAGTTTGTTCTGTGGATTTTGTAGGAATTTCTACATATAGTATCATATCATCTGCAAATAAGAATGATTTCATTTCTTTATTTTGTCTTTAGATTTATTTAATTTCCCCCAATTGCTTTAGCTAAGACTCTAAAACTATGCTAGATTAAAGTGCTGAGAATGGGCATACTTGTCTTGTGTTTGATGTTAGAGAAACTTTTTTTTCAATTTTTCACCATTGAGTACTATGTTAATTGTGGGATTGTTATATATATTATTTTGTCGAAATGACTTCTTTCTATACCTATTTTTCAGAGTATTTTTATTATGAAAGTTTCTCAGTTTTTTTAAATGCTTTTTCTGCATCCACTGAGATGATTGTGTATTTTTATCGTTCATTCTATTATTGCTCTGTATCACATTTGCTGATTTGCACATGTTGAATGGTCCTCCCATCTCAGGACTATATTCCACTTGATCATACTGAATGAATATTTTAATCCTATTGTGTTTGATTTGATAGTATTTTATTGAGGATTTTGCATCTATGTTTATCATGAATATTAACCTATAATTTCCCTTTTCTTGTAGTGTCATAGTCTGGTGTCAGTATCAGAATAATTCTGGCCTTGTTAAATGAGTTTGAAAGTGTTCACACCTCTTAAATTTTTTGGAAGACTTTGAGAAAAATTGGTATTCATATTTCAAATGTATAGTAGAACTCACAAATAAAGTCATCTGGTCCTGGGATTTTCTTTTGGTGGAAGTCATATTACAGGTTCAGTCTCCTTATTCATTGTTGATATGTTCACATTTTCTATTTTGTCATGATTTATTGTTGTTAGATTGCATATATCTAGGAACTTATCCATTTCTTTTTGCTTATCCAATTTACTGATGTGTAATTTTTGAGGCTAGTCTCTTTTATCATTTTTAATTTATTTGTCTTCTTTTTCATTTGCTAGTCTAGATAAAGTTCTATAAAAGTATTTTTTTTTAATCTTATCAAAAACTACCTCTTGGTTTCATTGACTTTTTATATTGATTTTCTATTCTCTATTTCATTTATTTCTTCTCTAATCATTATTCCCTTCCTTCTGCTAACTTTGGTCAGTTTTTTCTTTTTCTTCTTTCTTGAGGTGTATAGTTAGATTGCTTATTTGAAATTTTTCTTTTTTAATGTGAACATTTATTAATATAAATTTCCTTCTTAAAATTTTGTTTTTGCTTTTTTCATTCTATAATTTTTGGTTTGTTGTGTTCTCATTATCACTAATCTTAAGAAATTTTTTGATTCCCTTCTGATTTCTTCTTTGACCCATTGGTTTTTAAGGAGTATGTTGTTTAATTTCTACATATTTAAAAATCTTTCAATGTTTCTTCCATTACTGAATTCTAATTTCATAATCTTATGGTTGAAAAAGATACTTGGAATGATTGTAATCTTTTAATATTTGTTAAGACTTGTTTTGTGGCCTAAAATTGTATTTATCCTGGACAATCTTCCACATGAAGTTGAGAAAACTGTGATTTCTGCTGCTAGAGTAGAATGTTCTATATATGTGTATTATGCTGCTATGAACATTGAAGTGCATATTATCTTTTCAATCTATGGTTTTCTCAGGGTATATGCCCAGCAGTGGGATTTCTAGATCATATGGTAGCTCTATTTTTTTTTTTTAAGGAACCTCCATATTGTTTTCCATAGTGGCTATACCAAATTGCATTCCCACCAAAAGTATGTGAAGGTTACTTTTTTCCATGCTCTCTCCAGCATTTATTATTTATAGACATTTTGATGATTACCATTCTGAGCAGTGTGAGGTTGTTGCAGTGAAAAAGAGAAAAAAAGAAAGAAAAAGAGGCATGAGCTTTTCTTTTTCTTTCCCTTTCCTGAGAACAAAGAAGATAAAGAGAAGAGTGAGCAAGCCTGAACGTTCCTAGATTTATTACTTTAACTGCTCCTAACTCTGCACGTCATTAACTAAACTTGCTTTTCTGCCCCCAACTCTGCAGGAGCTATACTTTCATTTACTTTCCATTAACTCTATGCTAAAAACACCCTGTATCTGGCATTTATCCATACAACACCATTCCCCTTGTAGTTACATTTCAGAAAGAAGGCCACAAAGCCACGGAACTGCCAGACTCAATTACTGGATTCTGATACCAACCTATGACTGTCTTTGAACCAATGCAAAAGGAAGAAATCGAGATCCTAACACCTTTGTTCTTCATCACCGATTCCTGACTGCTTTGTTATTCAGTCACCCAGTCCTGTCTGACTCTTTGTAACCCCGTGGACTGCAGCATGCCAGGCTTCCCTGTCCTTCACCATCTCCCCGAGTTTGTTGAAACTCATGTGCATTGAGTTGGAGATGCTGTCCAACCATCTCATTCTCTGTCATCCCCTTCTCCTCCTGCCTTCAGTCTTTCCCAGCATCAGTGTCTTTTCTAATGAGTCAGCTCTTTTCATCAGGTGGCCAAAGTATTGGAGCTTCAACTTCTGTATCAGTATTTCAAATGAATAATCAGGATTGATTTCCTTTAGAACTGATTGATTTGATCTCCTTGCAGTCCAAGGAACTCTCAAGAATCTTCTTCAACACCACAGTTCAAAAGCATCAATTCTTCAGCACTGAATCTTCTTTATGGTCCAACTCTTACACAAGACTACTGGAAAAACCATAGCCTTGACTAGATGGAGCTTTGTCAGCAAAATAATGTCTCTACTTTTTAATATGCTATTTAGATTGGTCACAACTTTTCTTCCAAGGAGCAAGTGTCTTTTAATTTCATGGCTGCAGTTACCATGTGCAGTGATTTTGGAGACCAAGAAAATAGTCTGAAACTGTTTCCATTGTTTCCCCATCTATGTGCCATGAAATGATGGGACCAGATGCCATGATCTTAGTTTTTTGAATGTTCCATTTTAAGCCACCTTTTCAACTCTCCTCTTTCACCTTCATCAAGAGACTGTTTAGTTCCTCTTAGTTTTCTGCCATAAGGGTGGTGTCATCTGCACATCTGAGGTTATTGATATTTCTCTCGGCAATCTTGATTCCAGCGTGTGATTCATCCAGCCTGGCATTTCACATGATGTACTCTGCATACAACTTAAATAAGCATGGTGACAAAATACAGCCTTGATGTACTCCTTTCCCAATTTTGAATCAGTCCGTTGCTCCATGTCCAGTTCTAACTGTTGCTTTTTGACCTGCATACAGATTTGCAGGAGGCAGGTAAGGTGGTCTACTGCTAGCTCTCATCTTATATAAGCCCTTAGACCCCTCATGGGGCGGGCACAATTCTTGGGGCATGAACCTACTGTGTTCCCCTCTCCACTGGCTAAGAATTAAAACCACCTTTTTCTTTCCTCCAAATTTTGTCTCTGTATTTTTTATTCAGTTTTGGTGGGCAGAGAAAGCCAAGATTTTGGCCAACAAAAATTTGGCGGGTTTGTTTGGGATCTGATCATGGACAGGCAGCCCCACACGGACCCTTGGCTCAATTGAAAGCTCAGGATCTCTCCCCATGCCAACCTCCTTTAGGAGAGAAGAGGGTTAAGAAATTTCTCTCAGTATGCCTACATTAGGGCCATACCCCTATCAAACTGACCTGCTGACTCAACTGTGGAACTCCGTGCTGAGGCATAGGGGGTTTCTCCTTATGGAAGGGGCCCCTGTTTCTAAGGCCCCACTTTGGAGAGGCATTGCAGTCTTAATGAGACTTGAGCGGTCTTGACACTTGATTTTTGGATTTCTAGGCATCTCTTTGCCATTTACTTTGTTTTTGGTGACTTCCTGCTAGCCTGGTTGGTTTGATTACTTTGGCTTGTGCATTCAGACATCGGATAGGAACTGCTCCAGCTAGAATGGGAAGCGCTTCCTCTGAAGTTCCATCTCAGAGTCCCCTAGGGAAAATTCTAAGTGACTGATCTATTTATAATTAAGACAAGTATTTACTTAAATGGAAATTAAAGATGATCACACACACATAACCCCCCCCCCCCAGCTCTTTTTTAATTGCCTACATAGTTAAGGTGGTTTAAAAAAAATGCTGACTTGGTAACTTTCAACAAAGACCACCTAAGGGAGAACTTACATTTATATTTGTTTTTGAGATGTAAATGTTCTATCTGATCTTTGTAAGTTGTTCTATTGTGTGTTTGTTCCTGTTGGGCCTATAAGAGGCCTCTTTATACTCTGTTGGTGGCCAAATGATGGATTCTGTTAAAATTAGAGAGACTAGGAAATTACTGAATCTAGCGCACAGACCAAAAAGCAGCTGACAACTCCAGGGCTTTCCTAGGAATGGTGGGATTTTGTCACATTCGGATACCAAACTTTGAGCTAATTGCAAAATGCTTCAAAAGGTCCAGATTCTGAGGCTTTGTTTTTGACGGGCAACTGTCGAAAGTCTTAGGAGACTCTGAAACTTAAACTCATGACTTCACTGGCCCTATAATCAGAAAGCGTTAATTTTAAATTTACACTGGATCTTCTTCTGTGATTTTAACCATTTGTTGTTGTTGTTGTTGTTATTATAAACATTCATAATGGCCTGCTTTCGGGAGTTAACCTGAGCAGTCCACCTGTCAGGGATTTTAAGGAAATGAAACTAACACATCCCTTGCCTGAGGCTTGCCATTCTAGGGGACATTTGCAAGGATTGAACAGCCTTTTTACTTTGTTTTCTCACCTCTGCCATCTCTGACTCTTTTTTTTTTTTTCCCATTTATTTTTATTAGTTGGAGGCTAATTACTTTACAATATTGTAGTGGTTTTTGTCATACACTGACATGAATCAGCCATGAATTTACATGTATTCCCCATCCCGATCCCCCCTCCCACCTCCCTCTCCACCCGATCCCTCTGGGTCTTCCCAGTGCACCAGGCCTGAGCACTTGTCTCATGCATCCAACCTGAGCTGGTGATCTGTTTCACCCTAGATAATATATATGTTTCAATGCTGTTCTCTCGAAACATTCCACTCTCGCCTTCTCCCACAGAGTCCAAAATTCTGTTGTGTACATCTGTGTCTCTTTTTCTGTTTTGCATGTAGGGTTATCGTTACCATCTTTCTAAATTCCACATATATGTGTTAGTATACTGTACTGGTGTTTATCTTTCTGGCTTACTTCACTCTGTATAATGGGCTCCAGTTTCATCCATCTCATTAGAACTGATTCAAATGAATTCTTTTTAATGGCTGAGTAATATTCCATGGTGTATATGTACCACAGCTTCCTTATCCATTCGGGGCATCTCTGACTCTTAAAATAACCTGGCAACCAGGCCCTGACAAGGTGTGTATTTTGAGGCACTAGCTCAGTCAGCTACCTCTCTGATTAAAGTCTCTTCCTTTCCTCAATCCCGTCTCTTGGATTCATTGGCCTGTCATGGGGCAAGCAGAGGGAGTTCGGCTTGGAAACAGCCCTAGGCCTGTCTGATCTCCAGAAAGAATTCAAACTATATGTGCATGAGAGACAGGGGTTGACCCTGGGCATCGGAGACATTCCCAGACCAGTACATTAACTTTCAAAAGAGCTGGACATCACAGCTGCTGGCTGCCCCCTCTCCCTGTGCTTGAGAGAAGTAACTGGCATTTATGAACTGCTAAAAGAAACAGAAAAGTTCACTTAAGGTCAACCAACCACAGGGTAGGTCCCACATGAAGTTCTAGTCCTAGTCCTTCTGGAAAAAAAAAAAGTGTGGATACTGGTTGACATTAGGGAGGATGGGTATAAGGTATAGTTTGGGCAGAGGCAGAAAAAAAAGGAGAGATGACCTCAATGGAAGTAGGTTACCTTTATTCAGGCAAGGAGGGGCGACAGTCGGCCTAAGGACCAGGCTGAGGCCAAGAGGGATCAGGGAGGCTCCATATTTATAGGGAGGTTTGTGAAAGCAATAAGGGAAACGTTAATCAGGCAGGATCTTTGGGTATTCTTTAGTTGAGATGGCATTTGTAGTTGGGCAGAGGGTGATTAGTCTTCTGGGCAGATGTAGGGGGTGGAAAGTTTCTGGACAGGGGGTGATAAGTCCCAGATAGATACAACCGGCCTGGAGCATCAGGGAGGGACCTAAAGTTTAGTTTTGTTTTCTCCGAAGTCAGATGATTCAGCAAGGGTCTTTGAGACCGTTTTTTTCTCTTCTAGGACCAAAGACACCTTCAATGGGAAAATATCATGCAATCCTCCTTGATGATCCTAATGTCACCATTTGAGTGAACAAGCCATTAAATAGTCCTACCATGATTCTCTCACTCCCTGAGATGGAGATCCTCTATGACTACCTGGAGTTTTTGGAGACAGTTTACCCTCATAAATGTGTCAGTTCTCATTTCTGTCTGACTCTTTGCAGCCCCATGGATTGTAGCCTACCAGGCTCCTCTGTCCATGGGATTCTCCAGGCAAGAATACTGGAGTGGGTAGATATTCTCTTCTCCAAGGGATCTTCCCCACTCAGGGATTGAACCAGAATCTCCTGCATTGCAGGCAGATTCTTTACCATCTGAGCCACCAGCCCTGTTTACCTAGTTGACTGGATTTGTCAGATAAGCCTCTAAGCAAGGCTGATTGGGACCTGTTTACTGATGGCAGTAGTTTTGTGAGGGAGAGTCAGAGGTATGCAGGATATGCAGTAGCTATGGAACCTCTGCACAGAAAACTGAGTTGATTGCTCTAAACATTTTTTTTTTTTGTACTCCTTTTCCAATTTGGAAGCATGTCCTGTTCTAACTATTGCTTCTTGACTTGCATAGCGATTTCTCATGAGGAAGGTAAGGTGTTCTGGTATTCCTATGTCTTTAAGAATTTTCCACAATTTGTTGTGATCCACACAGTCAAAGGCTTTCATTGACAATGAAGCAGAAGTAGAAGTTTTCTAGAATTCTCTTCCCTCTTCTATCATCCAATGGATGTCAGCTATTTGATCTCTCGTTCCTCTGACTTTTCTAAATCCAGTCTGTAAATCTAGAAGTTCTCAGTTCATAAACTGTTGAAGCCTAGCTTGAAGGATTTTGAGCATTACCTTGCTAGCATGTGAAATGAGTGCAACTGTGCAGTAGTTTGAACATTCTTTAGCATTGCCTTTCTTTGGAATTGAAATGAACACTGATCTTTTCCAGTCCCCCTGCCACTGCTGAGTTTTCCAAATTTGCTGCTATCATGGGACTGTGTAATTTCCTTGGTTCTATCTTGTCACAACAAAAATTTGAAGCAATGGACGTTAAAGCCCTCAGACAGAACATGTCTCACTTCTCGGACAGACCATGCTACAGCTCTCAGGTCTCAGACAGTGTTATAGCTCTTGGACAGATCAGTGTTACAGCTCCGTGTTATAGCTCAACTATATTTAGAAAATAAATTAAAATATCTCTTTGAAGCATGAGGGCATGTCGACCCAAAAGACGCAAGAGAAGAGAGAGAGAGAAAAAGAGAGAGAGAGAACATGCACACAGAAATGGGAGAGAGACCCTTGGCCTGTTGATTCCTGTTTCTATATGCTTTTTCCCCTTGCCCTGGGTCTGTCCTACATAAATGGGGCTAGCCAGGAGTGCTGTTTGTTCTACCTGAGGTCCTCACTTGGGTCCTCAGACCTTCATTTGTTCTCCTTTTGCAAGCTTTTCCCTTCCTTGTCTTTTAGCCACTGCCATTCTGGACTCCTTTGTCCTATTCTAACTACCTAATACTGGCATGTTGAGTGCAGCACTTTAACAGCATCATCTTTTAAGATTTGAAATAGCTCAGCTGGAATTCTATCACCTCCCCTAGCTTTGTTTGTAGTGATGCTTCTTAATTTCCATTTGACAACCTGGTTTGCCTACCGGTTTGTCAGACTTGGTGAGGCCTTTCTGGTCTGAAAATATTTTGGGGTAGACAAGGTTCAAACTACCTTTCAATTGCACTCATCTCACACACTAGCAAAGTAATGCTCAAAATTCTCCAAGCCAGGCTTCAACAGAACGTGAATGATGGATTTCCACATATTCAAGTTGGATTTAGAAAAGGCAGAGGAACCAGAGATCAAATTGCCAACATCCGTTGGATCGTCAAAAAAGCGAGAGAGTTCCAGAAAAAAACATCTGTTTCTGCTTTATTGACCATGCCAAAGCCTTTGACTGTGTGGATCACAACAAACTGTGGAAAATTCTTAGCAAAATGGGAATACTAGACCACCTGACCTGCCTTTTGAGAAACCTGTATGCAGGTCAGGAAGCAACAGTTAGAACTGAGCATGGAGCAACAGACTGGTTCCAAATAGGGAAAGGAGTATGTCAAGGCTGTATACTGTTACCCTGCTTATTTAACTTCTATGCAGAGTACATCATGAGAAATGCTGGGCTGGATGAAGCACAACCTGGAATCAAGATTGCTGGGAGAAATATCAATAACCTCAGATATGCAGGTGACACCACCCTTATGGAAGAAAGTGAAGAAGAACTAAAGAGCCTCCTTCACTTGATGAAAGTGAAAGAGGAGAGTGAAAAAGTTGGCTTAAAGCTCAACATTCAGAAAACTAAGATCATGGATCTGGTCCCATCACTTCATGGGAAATAGATGGGGAAACAGTGGAAACAGTGACACACTTTATTTTTGGGGGCTCCAAAATCACTGCAGATGGAGACTGCAGCCATGAAATTAAAAGACGCTTGCTCCAAAAGTTATAACCAACAAAGACAGCATATTAAAAGGAGAGACATTACTTTGCAGACAAAGGTCCGTGTAGTCAAAGCTCTGTTTTTTCCAGGAATCATGTATGGATGTGAGAGTTGGACTTTAAAGAAAGCTGAGTGCTGAAGAATTGATGGTTTTGATGTGTGATGTTGAAGAATACTCTTGAGAGTCCCTGGGACAGCAAGGAGATCCATCCAGTCCATCCTAAAGGAAATCAATCCTGAATATTCATTGGATGGACTGATGCTGAAGTTGAAACTCCAATACTTTGGCCACCTGATGCGAAGAACTGACTCATTTGAAAAGACCCTGATGCTGGGAAAGATTGAAGGCAGGAGGAGAAGGGGACAACAGAGGATGAGATAGTTGGATACAATCACCAACTCAATGGACATGAGTTTTAGTAAGCACCGGGAGTTGAAGGACAGGGAGACCTGGCGTGCTGCAGTCCATGGGGTCGCAGAGTCAGACAGGACTGAGCGACTGAACTGAACTGAACTGAACTGAGAGAAGGCTTATAGACAGTCACTAGGAAAAATATTAACTAAACATACTGGGGAAACCAATAGAGTTGCCTGAGCCATACAAAATAAGTGAAACTAGGAAGTAACATGTAAGGGCTACTAAAAATAGCGTTTTTTCTTGGGTTTAGTTCATAAACTAAGAAAAGTCTTTGCTAAATACCTTATACAAACTTTTAAAGACATGATAAAAGTTATAGAACATAGAACTTTTTAAAGTAAATTTCTGTGATTAAAAATCTTGTCACTGATTTTAGTAACTTTAGTAACAGGACAGTTATTGAAAACTAAACAATTTTCTTTGTCTTGCAAATGTCTAGATAAGGATATGAACACTGGCCTCAAGGAACAGCAACCATATGGGGAAAAGTGACACTTTTAAATCTAAAAGGCTCAATAAAGTTCCCTCAACTTCAGATAGTAAAGCTTAATCATCTGAACAAGAAACCTTAATGTATACTAATTGTTTATAAACTAGAAAGTTTATATCATAATACTTGGTTCTTTACTAAGGTTTTAAATGAAACAATGAGGTATCTAGTCTGCCTGTTTATGTCTGTGTAAACATTTTACATGAGATATCTTTACTTCTAAAAGGTAATAACAAAATTAAATTTATAAGGAGCTTTATCTAATTTTAGAAATAGCATTACATTTAAAGAAACTGATCAAAATGACTTTCAGGTTCACATGAACAGGGAAGTATTCAATATTAAGTTGATACTTGGTACTGTTTAAGTTTGTTGATCTAAATATGGGCATGCCTTTAAGAGTTATCAAAGTTCAATTACGTGGGACTGAATGAACTGATGAGTATGATTTATAACTTTAGAAAATATACTCACTTGAATCTATTTTTCAGGGAAACCTTTTCTATTACAGAGATAAAACATTATATTTTTCTATATATATGATCCTGTGAAAAGTTAACTTCTCCAACTAGCTCTTCTATGGACTTGATGGCTTACTGCAACTGGATTACAGCTAGTCACACTAATCATTGCTTAATTTATCCTTTGCTTTCAAACTGTTTATGCTTTTTTCTCCCTGTTAAGCTGTAACTTTATCAACATTGTTATCTGCATTACTTATATCCTATTTTATAAAATTATTGCCTCTTGAGAAACCTATATGCAGGTCAGGAAGCAACAGTTAGAACTGGACATGGAGTAACAGACTGGTTCCAAATAGGAAAGGGAGTATGTCAAGGCTGTATATTGTCACCTTACTTATTTAACTTATATGCAGAGTACATCATGAGAAATGCTGGGCTGAAAGAAGCACAGGCTGGAATCAAGATTGCTGGGAGAAATATCAATAACCTCAGATATGCAGATGATACCACTCTGATAGCAGAAAGTGAAGAGGAACTAAAGAGCCTCTTGATGAAAGTGAAAGAGGAGAGTGAAAAAGTTGGCTTAAAGCTCAACATTCAGAAAACTAAGATCTTAGCATCTGGTCCCATCACTTCATGACAAATAGATGGGGAAACAGTGTCAGACTTTATTTTTCTGGGCTCCAAAATCACTGCAGATGGTGATTGCAGCCTTGAAATTAAATGACGCTTACTCCTTGGAAGGAAAGTTATGACCAACCTAGATAGCATATTAAAAAGCAGAGACATTACTTTGCCAACAAAGGTCTGTCTGGTCAAGGTTATGGTTTTTCCAGTGGTCATGTATGGATGTGAGAGTTGGACTGTGAAGAAAGCTGAGTACTGAAAAATTGATGCTTTTGAACTATGGTGTTGGAGAAGACTCTTGAAAGTCCCTTGGACTCCAAGGACATCCAACCAGTCTATCCTAAAGGAGATCAGTCCTGGGTGTTCATTGAAAGGGCTGATGCTGAAGCTGAAACTCCAGTACTTTGGCCACCTCATGCAAACAGTTGACTCATTGGAAAAGACCCTGATGCTGAGAGGGATTGGGGGCAGGAGGAGAAGGAGATGACAGAGGATGAGATGGCTGGATGGCATTACCGACTTGATGGGCATGAGTTTTAGTAAACTCCGGGAGTTGGTGATGGACAGGGAGGCCTGGCGTGCTGCGATTCATGAGGTCGCAACGAGTCGGACACGACTGAGTGGCTGAACTGAACTGAACTACTGATTGTCTCTTATTGGACCCAGTGTGCAACCAGTCCTCCAACAGCAATAATGATGACGAGGTGACTTACGGGCCTTCCCCAGTGGCACTAGAGGCAAAGAACCCACCTGCCAAGGCAGGAGAGACATGATACACGGGTTCAATCTCTAAGTCAGGAAGATCCCCTGGAGGAGGGCATGGCAACCCACTCCATTATTCTTGCATGGAGAATCCCATGGACAGAGGAGCTTGGCAGGTTACAGTCCATGGGGTTGCACAAACTTGGACATGACTGAAGCAGCTTGGCATGCACACATGCAAATGACTTAAAGCAGTTGATCAGAAATACAGTTCTGTATAAGATTGATGATTGCAATGGTGTAACTTTAGTTATGGGGAGAAACATCAAAATAGAATATTTTCCTGGATCACAAGAGACCAGTAGGTACAGCTAGTCCAGAGAATTTCAGTACTGTTTTATGGCCTAGACCAGTGACAGCACACTGAGTGGCCTGTCAAATAAATTGTCACAAGACCCAGGAATGAGCATTTCTAGCACCTTGGGACAAAACGGTCATGTAATTTCCCCAAACCATAGTCAGACACATGACCCAGAAGGGGCTCTGCCAATTGGAAATTGGCACTTTCCACCCTGCCTCTATAAAGATTAAATCATGGCCACTGAAGCTGCTGACCTTCAACACCCAGTGAAAGGAATTTAGGGTGAAAATTAGGAATGAGGCACTCTGTGCTCTGGAAAAACTGGCAGAAGAGCTCTTCAGATAGTTAGAAACTTTCAGGAGGAGGTTTTTATGAGTCCTGATTTTTGTATCTTTTCATACGTAGAGAAGCACTAACATCATTGACAGTGGAATCTGCTTTGGTTATTAAGGAAAAATTAGAATTAAAGTCAAAATAGAGTAGCTATGGAAATATCTAGGTGACACTATGGTGTGATTTCAGACGCGTTCTTGTATTGCTAAGAACTTGAGTTTTCTGAGCTGTGTCAGACTTAGGATGCCATCAGTCATTATAAAAACAAAGTCTGCTAGGAGCATGTGACTACGACTTTACTTTTTAAAGCTCTCTCCTTGAAATTGTTATACGTTGAGACAATGAAATTGCTCTGGATCATATGTTGACAAAAAAATACAACACATATGTAATAACTGATAGGCACATTAAAGGTTAAGACCTACTTAGATAAACCTAACCACTGGCTACCTGGTTACAAGTGTCCTTGAAGTGTTAAGTTTAAATTAAGATACAGGCTTAATTTATTTTTCTATTTTGTCCATTATTTTTCAAGTTGTCATTCCTCCAACTACTTCTGAGTTCAAATGGCTCCATTCCTTTGGACAGGAAGACCCAAGCACTGACCCTATCTGTACCACAATCAAAAGTGTCATCAAACATAACTTGCTTCTTACTCCTTCTTTGGCTCCTAGTTTCAATAACTCTTTCACTGATCTATGGTCTCTGTTTGTTTGTTTGTTTGTTTTTAAACTACCTGTTAAATTTTGTCTCCTCCGGATGAGAACAGATTTACATCATGAACAGATCCTGTGGGAATAACCACAAAAGTCATCCTGAGGCCCCTTAATAAAACAGGGCGAGAGCTCTGTGACTCCAACTAGGTAGGGTCTATGAGTCCCGTGTCAGCGTTGAAGTAGTTAAAGAAGACTGACCGTCCATCCCTCACCACCCCAATAAAGATTTCTTGGCCTTCACATCTCTCAAGGAAAATTTGAAGTAGGAGATAGATAGGCCCCTGGGATGAACAGCTGGTGATTGTCAAACAGCAAAACTAAAATTTTGACCTCAAACAGAAGAGAATGACACCTATTTCCCTTCCTCCACTGACATGGAGGAGTTAAACTGACAGACAGAATTTATTGCAGTGAAAAGAAAAAAAAAAAAAAAGAGGAATTTTTTTTTCTTTCCCTTTCCTGAGAATAAAGAATATAAAAAGAAAAGTGAGCAGGGCTGAATATTCCTAGTTTGTTTACTTTAACTGCTCCTAACTCTGCATATCTGTAACTAAGTTTGCTTTTCTGCCCCCTAACTCTTCAGGAGCTACACTTCAAACCTGTTTTCCCAGTCTATGACTGACTTTGAAACAATACAGGAGGAAGAAATCAAGATCCTAACACCCTTGTTCCTCATCAATGACTCCTGACTGTGAGTACTCATCTTATATAATCCCCTAGACTCCTCATGGAGATGGGGCACAGTTCTTGAAAGTGAAAGTGTTAGTCACTCAGTCGTGTCTAACTCTATGTGACCCCATGGACTGTAGCCTGCCAAGTTCTCTGTCTATGGAATTCTTCAGGCAAGAATACTGTAATGGCTTGCCATTCCCTTCTCCAGGGTATCTTTCTGACCTAGGGATCAAACCTGTATCTGCCACATAGCAGGCAGACTCTACCATCTGAACCACCAGGTTCTTGAGGCATGAGACACATGCCTCAAGGCACAGTTCTTGGGGCATGAGAATTAAAGTCACCTCCCTATTTTCTCCAAACTCTGTGTATTTTTTATTCAACTTTGGTGGATAGAGAAAGCTAAGATTTTTGCCAGCAACAAGGTGATACCTCATTATGGTTTTGATTTGCATTTCACTATTAATTACTGATATTGAGAATTTTTTCATGTGTTTGTTGACTATCTGTATGTCTTCTTTGGATGGTTTGCCTTGGAAATGAACAGAGATCATTCTGTCGTTTTTGAGATTGTACCCAAGAACTGCATTTCAGACTCTTTTGTTGACTATGAGGGCTACTCCATTTCCTCTAAGGGATTCTTGCACATAGAAGTATATATAATGACCATCTGAGTTAAATTCGTCCATTCCAGTCCCTTTTAGTTCATTGATTCCTAAAATGCCATCTCCTGTTTGACCACTTCCAATTTGCCTTGATTCATGGACCTAACATTCCAGGTTCCTATGCAATATTGTTCTTTATAGCATTGGATTTTACTTCTATCACTGGCCACATCCACACCTGGATGTTATATTTGCTTTGACTCCATCTCTTCATTCTTTCTGGAGTTATTTCTCCACTCTTCTCCAGTAGCTTATTGGGCATCTACCAAACTGGGGAGTTCATCTTTCAGTGTCATATATTTTTGCCATTTCATACTCTTCATGGGGTTCTCAAGGCAAGAATACTGAAGTGATTTGCCATTCCCTTCTCCAGTGGAGCATGTTTTGTCAGAACTCTCCACCATGACCCATCCTTCTTGGGAGGTCCTACAGGGCATGGCTCATAGTTTCATTGAGTTATACAAAGCTGTGGTCCATGTGATCAATTTGATTAGTTTTCTGTGATTGTGATTTTCATTCTGTCTGCCCTCTGAGGGATAAGGATAAGAGGCTTATGGACGCTTCCTGATGGGAGAGACTGACTGTGGGGGAAACTGGGTCTTGTTCTGATGGGCAGAACCATGCTCAGTAAACCTTTAATCCAATTTTCTATTGACGGGCGAGGCTGTGTTTCCTCTCTGTTGTTTGACCTGAGACCAAACTATGGTGGAGGTAATGAAGATCATGGCAACCTCCTTCAAAAGGTCCCGTGCACACACTGCCACACCCAGTGCCCCTGACTCTGCAGCAGGCCACCACCGATACACACCTCTGCCAGAGACTCCTGGACATTCACTGGCTAGTCTGGGTCAGTCTCTTGTGGGGTCACTGTTCCTTTCTTTTGGGTCCTGGCACATACAAGGTTTTGTTTGTTCCCTCCAAGAGTCTGTTTCCCCAGTCCTGTGTAAGTTCTGGTGGCTTTATGGTGGGGTTAATGGCAATCTCCTCAAAGAGGGCTTATGTTACACTCAAGTCTGCTGCATCCAGAGCCCTGACCCCTGTGCCATGCCACTGCTGACCTGTATCTCTGCAGGAGACACTCAGATACTCAAGGCAGGTCTGGCTAAGTCTCTGTGGTATCTCCTGGTGCACACAAGATTTTGTTTGAGCCCTCTTAGAATCTCTGGTGGGTATGGAGTTTGATTCTAAACATGATTTCTCCCCTCATTATCCAAGACAATAATCCAAGTCTATGCCCCAACCAGTAATGTTGAAGAAGCTTAAGTTGAATGGTTCTATGAAGACCTACAAGATCTTCTAGAACTAACACCCAAAAAAGTTGTCCTTTTCATTATAGGTGGCTGGAATGCAAAACTAGGAAGTCAAGAGATACCTGGAGTAACAGGCAAATTTGGCTTTGAAGTACAAAATGAAGCAGGGCAAAAGCTGACACAATTTTGCCAAGAGAACGTACTCATCATACCAAACACCCTCTTCCAACAACAACATGAGATGACTCTACACATGGACATCACCAGATGGTCAATACTGAAATCAGATTGATTATATTCTTTATAGCCAAAGATGGAGAAGCTCTATACAATCAGACAAAAAAAAAAAAAAGACTGGGAGCTGACTGTGGCTCAGATCATGAACACTTTATTGCAAAATTCAGACTTAAATTGAAGAAAGTAGGGAAAACCCCTAGACCATTCAGTTATGACCTAAATCAAGTCCCTTACAATTATACAGTGGAAGTGAAAAGTAGATTTAAGGGACTCTGTCTGATAGACAGAGTGCCTGAAGAACTATGAACAGAGGTTCATGACATTGTACGGGAGACAGGGATCAAGACCATCCCCAAGAAAAAGAAATGCAAATAGGCAAAATGGTTGTCTGAGGAGGTCTTACAAATAGGGGAGAAAAGAAGAGAAGCTTAAGGCAAAGGAGAAAGGGAAGATGCTGGGAGGCAGAGTATTATAAGGACTCTTTTGTTTCAGAAGCTTGCATTTATTTATCACTCTGTGTTCTCTTGCCTGGAGAATCCCATGGATAGAGGAGCCTGGCGGGCCATAGTCCATGAGTTCACAAAGAGTCGGACATGACTGAGGGACTAACACTATACTACTACTACTGTGGACTCTTATCTAAGGCATGTGTTTACAGGAGGGAACTAGAGTCAGTTTAAGGTTTGGAAATGCTGCTTGTTCAAGAAAATGGAAGCTGAGACAGCAATGCTATTGAATAGGTCAGCTAAATTTGACAATCCATCTTGTGATGCCACAACATCAGGAATAATAATTGTTTGTGTAGCACATATGTCAAAGGACATAGATATTGCTTTCTGAGGGGGCCTCCCAGGTGGCATTAGTGGTACAGAATCCACCTCCTAATGCAGAAGGTGCAAGAGACCTGAGTTCGATCCCTGGATCAGGAAGATACCCTGGAGGAGGGAATAGAAACCCACTGGAGTATTCTTGCCTGGAAAATTCCATAGACAGAGGAGCTTGGTAGGCTACAGTCCATAAGGTCTCAAAGAGTCAGACATGACTGCACGACTAAGCACATGCACACAAAGGTGAAATGACTTCTAGTGCTGCCAGGTAGTTGACAGGGTGCTTATTCACAATTTTGCAATAGATGAGTGAGCTTAACACCAAGTCATAAGATCTAAGTAAGCAAGGGAAGGGATTCTCCCTCTATATCTTTTGAGCTTGTGTCTTTGGGTTTAAACTATCTCTGATTATTGGAAAATCTTGATTATTGTGTTGAGATTGTCTGCAGTGGTAGCCTTTGCTCTGAGTCTAGTTTACCTAATGGTATAGGTCTTGGGACAGCCCTTCATGGGTAAGGAATTGGGGTCACCCATGTCTCTACAGAATTGGTCTTCAGGCTCTTTTTTTTAAAGGTCTGTGCATTTGGGGGGCCTTTGAAATTACTGTCTTGTTGCCCCATTTCTGTGGCTATGAGTAGTAACTCAACAGACAGTCCCTTTTCTCTCTCTTGCTGTATATAGTATATTTTAAAATATTTTGAAGTTCAAGACATGTAAAATTTGGAGTTTCAGTCTTTAATTCTCTATGATTTCTTATTGATTTGACCTTAATGGTTACCAGAAAGATATGTGGTGGATGTCTCCAATGCTTGTACTCATAGGTGGTCATGTCCTTCTCCAGAGTTTCCCAATCAATCTCTTTATGATTGGGGCTATCCCCCATCAGGACAATGGTGGCAGGTTCATTGGCCTGGCCTCTAGAACCCAAGAGCATAAGAGCAGGGCTTTGGCACCTAGGCTATTTCTATGGGTATTTTACATTTTGTGAGGAGCTTGATAACATCCTCTGGCATTTTAGGTTTCACTAGCACTAGCTGCTCAGGCTGTTTATATTGGACCATTAGATCTTGTGCCATGGATGGGACCTATGATATCCTATAATGTTGAGAAACAAGGTGTAATAGCAGTTAAGGTAGATGGGTAAGAAAATGACTGCAGGCCCTGTCTATACTTGCCTTTGCAAGGAATCATATCTTCCCCAGTGACAGTATCCCTATTGTACTGATTAGGACTTGGAGTCCACAGTGCTACTCTGCAAAAACAGTGGTCAGGGAAGGGTAGTTTCCCTCTTTCCCTTGTAAGGGCACTTCCTGACATCTTTATCGAGTAGCACCCACTAGTGGGTGGGAAGTTGCCATTCTCATGTCTCAGTTAACTAAGATTAGTTAACTAAGTTGTTAACAAGATCCTGTGTAACAGGATCTCAAATAACGTTAGCCAATTCAGCTAACAACCAGCAGCAGTGTCCACACTTAGAGTAAAAAAAATATACACCCAATGTCAAACACTTGCTAGGGGGAACTTACCCTCTGTGGGCTGTTAGCAGGTGGAAAACAGATCTGTGGGACCTCAGACCATCTCTGATAAGCAGTGCTCTGAAGTTCAGAAAGCTAATTGTTTTCTTTTTGTAGATTACACTTTTGAATGTGAAGCTTTGATAGTGTTCTGCATAGGCAGAATGCTGCAGTGCAAAGCAGTACAAATGAATGCCAGCAAGTGCTGGACCTACCCCAGATAGAATTACCCACCTGGGGAGAGCCAATTAGTCAGTCATTTGCAGCGAAAATTCATTCTCAAAGGCAGATTATGAGAACAACTCTATCATCCTGTTTGTGAGTCAATTGTTATGAATCTATGAAATAAACACATATTAAATGAAGCACAGAGTACCAGATGGTGAATCAGTTCAATAACAGACCACAAAAGAAATTGAAATAGAAAAGTTTATTATTCACAGGTATTGGAGAAAGTACGAGAAAGGTTTGCCTCAAAGGACCACCCAGGGAAATCAAGACAGAGGGAAGAGAAAAATGGGACTTGGGGCACATGTCTTTATTAGGGTGAATAGGTGAAGTGCTTTAGGGTTTCTAGGCTAAGGCTGGATTAGTCAATTCAAACCAAGCAAGTGGAATTTACTTAGTCCCATGGGGATCTTATCTAAGAGATGAGCAAGAGTAAGGCACAGGGAGTTAGGGAAAACTAGATCATATTAAAAACTTACATGTTCTTATGGTGCTATATAGAGCTACCCTAAGGGCATGCTCTAGAGATGAGGGGGCCAGCATTTTTTAAGGTCATTAAAGACTGCTTGGCCAAAGAAATAAATGCCAAGGCACCTATGCTATGGAACTACATAGCTAACTCTTGACATCCATTGTTATTATGAGAAATGCAACAGATTTTTGTTTGTTGACCCTACATCTTTTCTTAATGTATTAGTTCTAACTTTTTTTTTTTTTTTTTTTTTTTTTTTTTTTTTAGGTGGAATGGTTGGATGATATCACAGACTCAATGGATATGAATTTGAGCAAACTCCTGAAGATAGTGAAGGACAGGGAAGGCTGGCGTGCCACAGTCCATGGGGTTGCAAAGAGTCAGATGTGATTTAGCGACTGAACATTTTAGGATTTTTCACATAAAGGATCATGCTGTGTGTGAAAAAAGAGTAATTTTACTTTTATCTTTCCAATTTGGATCTGCCCAGGTCAATACTCTCCAGATTGTTTTCTGACTATGGTGAAGGGGTCTGGCAAGTTAGTTTGGCTCCATTGGTTCTACAGCCTGTATCAAATTCTGTGTGCCTATTACCAGATGCACAGTTCAGCAAGACTCCTCCTGGGTCCCTTGGCATATGGTGCTATATCTCACAGTATTCATTAAAACATTTTGCTCATGGGTGTATATATAGCCATTGTTTGAAAAGGGGATCAAACAGAAATATCTTAATGCCACCATGATGCTGCTGATGTCACTCTTGGAATAATGGATGCCTTTAGTTTCTTTTAAAAATTGTATTTGAGTGTCTAAGAATACATTACATGAGATCTACCTCGTAAAAATGTTTTAAAATGTAAAATATGTTATCGTTGACTATAGGTACAATATACAACAGATCTCTAGAGCTTATTCATCTTGCTTAACTGAAACTTTATGTGTATTGATTAAAAAATATCAATGCGTCCCTCCTTGAGGCCCCTGTCAACTTCTTTTGTTATTTTTTATTTCTAGGTATTTCACTATTTTAGATACGTCATATAATTGGAATCATGTAATATTCATCCTGTGTGAATAGATGAATTAAGCTAGCATAATGTCCTCAAAGTTCACCCATGTTGCCGCATATTGTATATTTTGTTCTTTTGTTAAAGATGAATTGTATTCCATTGTAGTTATTTTATCCATTTACCTTTTGATGGACATTTAGTTTTCATATCTTGGCAATTAAAAATACTGTTGCAATGATCTTGGATTTACTAATGTATCTTTGTTATCCTGATTTCAATTCTTTTGGATATATGGTGCAGCACCATTTTGCATTCCTACCAACAGAGTGCAAGTTTTTCAATTTCCCATATCCTCACCAGTGCTTTTTCTTGCCTTTTTTTTTTTTTTAAATAATAGACATTCTGACAGGAGTGAGGTGATATCTCACTGTGGTTTTGATTCACATTTTCCTGATGAATAGTAACATTGAACATTTTTCATATTACTGTCACCCACTTCAAGTGTTTTTGAGAAACATCTACTCAAGTTTTTAGCCAAATTTTAATTACATTTTTCCTTATAGTTGTATTACAGAAGTTTCTTATATATTTTGTAGATTAACTTCTTATCAGATATACAGTTTGCAAATATTTTATCCATTCTGTAGGTTGCCCTTTCATTCTGCTGATTGTTTCCTTTGCTATGTAGAAGCCTTTAGTTTGATGTAGTATCACCTATATTTATTTTTGTTGTCTGTACTTTTGGACCAGTGTCAGGATTCTTTATGTTTTCTTCTAGGAATTTTATAATTTCTGGTCTTATGGGTAAATCTTTAATATATCTTGAGTTGATTTTTTGTGTATGGTATAAGATAAGGTTTCAATTTTATTTTTTTCTGTATGCTGATAACCAACTTTTCCATTTGTTGAAGAAACTATATTTTCTCCAGTGTGTGTTATTTCCTTCTAAGATCAGTAACAAAGCAATGATTCTCATTCACACCACCTCTATGTAACACAATACTAGAAGTCCTAGCCAGAGCAATTTGATAAGAGCAAGAAAAAAAAAGACATTCACATCAGAAAATAAGTAAAATGTGCTTTGTTTGCAGATGATGCTGTCAAAGGAAATGAAAAAAAAAAAAAAAAAAGTGCAGCAACTATAGAAATTCCTCAAAATCGTAATGACTCCCCCCCCCCCACCAAAGAAAACCTGTTAGAACTGATAATCAAATTCAGCAAAGTTGAAGGATATAAAATCAACAAATAAAAATTAGCTGCATTTATATATCCTAACAATTAACTATCTGAAAAGGAAATTAAGACAGTCTCACTTACAATAGCATCCAGAAAGAATAAAATACTTATGGAGAAACAACTAGGGAGGTAAAAGACTTGTATACTAAAAGCTATAAAATATTGATGAAATAAATTAAGCAAGACACAAGCAAATGGAAAAACTTCCAGTGTTCAAGGATTGGAAGAGTTAATATCATTAAAACATTTATAATAAATAAAGTAATCTGAAGACTTAATGCAATCTCTATCAAAATCTCATTGGCAATTTTTACAAAAATAGACAAAAAAATTCTAAAATTCATATAGAATCACAAAAGACTATGAATTATCTAAAAATATTTTGAGAAGGAAAGAAAAATGGAGGCATCACATTTCCTGATTTCAAAACATGTTACATCTTCAAAGTGTTTTTGCCAAGTAACGTAACATATACGTGAGTTCTTGGGATTATGACATGGGCACTTTTTGTGAGACCATTATTCTATCTGCCATAGTATACTTAGAGGAATTGGTCCCTTTCATCTGGGTTATCATACTCATTATTATAAAGTTGCTCATAGTATTCCCTTAAATGTCTTTAAGGGGCATTCTTTTATAAGACATTCCTTTAATGTCTGTGGGATCAGAGGTATAATCCCCTCTTTTATTAATGATAGTGGTAGTTGTGTCTTCTGTCTTTTTATCTTAGTCACTCTGGTTAGAGATTTATCAATTTTATTGATCTTTCCAAAGAAACATCTTTTGTGTTCATTAATTTTCCTTCTAATCTTTCTGTTTTCATTTTATTTATGTTGTAACCTTTATTTTCATTTTGTTCTGTTCACTTTTAGTTTAATTTTGCTATCTTCTCTATTTAGATGGCTACTGATTTCATTTTATTTTTTCTTTTCTAATACAATATTAATTATTTTAAATTTTCCCCAAGCACTGTTTTAGTGCATTCACAAAATTCTGATATGCTCTATTTTATTCTCTTTTAGTTAAAAATAATTTTAATCCCCCCAAGACTTCCTCTTTGATATATGGATTATTTAGAAGTAAGCTAATTTCCAAATGTGTGGATACTTTTTAGATAACTTTCTGTTATTGATTTTAGCTCAGCTGTGGTTCTATAATATTCTTTTTAAAGTTTATTTTATGGTCCAGAACATGGTATATCTATGTGAGTGTTCTATGTGCATTTGAGAAGAATGTGCACTTGGCTGTTGTTGGGTACAGTGTTGTATAAATATCAAAGATAGTGTTGTTCAGATCATCTATATTCTTATTGTCTTTTGCCTATTTATTCTATCAATACCTTAGAAGGAAATGTTGAAGTGTCCAAATTTAATTATGGGTTTGCCTTTCTCTCTTTTCAATTCTGTAAGTTTTTGCTTCGTATATTCTGAAGCTCTTTGTATGAGGCATAATATTTAGGCATAATTGTTACATCTTCTTGGTGAATTGACTCTTCCATCACTATCTAATATCCCTGTTTATATCTGATAATATTCCTTGTTCTGAAGTCTTAAGGGTACAGTTTTTGCTATTCTTCCCTGAAGATTAAGGATTTTCTTCTATAGGAGAGTTTGAGGAGATGGATCTTGGTGGAATTTTGCCCAAGGCTGCTTTTCCCTTCCCCTAGCCAGTACCATAAAGAAGATTTTATCAGGATTCCTCTCACCTTCCTAGTGAGAACCTGATGGGGTTCATGGAGTGCTAAGTTTCCCAGAGAGTACTAACCACGATATATTTGCCACTCTCAAACTCTTCACCCTCTCACCCTAGCCCATGCTCTCAGCCTTTATCAACTTGTTAATATTTTTACCTGGACCTTCTTACTGTCTTATATGGTAAACAATGATATCTTCTCCAAGTAAGTCAATGCTAGAGTCTGGTTTCTTGTTGTAGGTGTCAGTCTCTCATTAGATTTTAGGATGTTTGGCTATTGGCTTTAAGGTTAGGATCAGGAAAGTTCCTGATTTTCATTTTCTCCATGATTTTCTTTTCATAAGGATCAGAAAGATGCTCTTTTCAACTCTCTATGAAAGTGAAGTCGCTCAGTCATATCCAACTCTTTGCAACCGCATAGACCATAGCACCACCCCCCCCAGGCTCCTCTGTCCATGGGATTTTCCAGGCAAAAATACTGCAGTGGGTCGCCATTTCCTTCTCCAGGGGATTTTCCCTACCCAGGGATGGAACTCAGGTCTCCCACATTACAGGGAAACTTTACCGTCTGAGCCACCAGAGAATCCTATACATGGAGCTCTCTATATTTCTGAGCAAAAGCCAGATGTGACATCCACCATGTTTCACTTTCTACTGAGAAATTTCTAGGGATAGACTCCTAGATTTCAAGCAAGGCTACAATAAATATAATTTTATATATTCTCCTACAGTATCAATACTATGTGGGAATTTTCCTGGATTATAGATCCAGTAGAGAGATTACTAGGTCATAGTTTATGTGTGTAGTTAATTTGGCCAGTTCTACCACACTGGTGTCCAGAATGGCTACAGAAGTTTATTTACATGCCTGCATGCGTGCTAAGTTGCTTCAGCTGTGTCCGACTTTTTATGACCCTATGGACTGTAGCCCAACAGGCTCCTCTGTCCCTGCCATTCTTCAGGCAAGAATACTGGAGTGGACTACCATTCCATGCTCCAGGGGATCTTACACACCCAGGGATGGAACCCAGGTCTCCTGCACTGAAGGCAGATTCTTTACCGTCTGAGCCACCAGAGAAGACCTTTTAGCCCCCAAGGTTCTTGGAAAATTCTGCTTCTGAATCAGGTGGTGGTGGTGGTTTACTTGCTAAGTCGAGTTTGATTCTTGTGACCCCACTGACTGTAGTCCACCAGGCTCCTCAATCCATGAAATTTTCCAGACAAGAATACTGGACTGGGTTGCCATGTCCTGCTCTAGGGGATCTTCCCAACCTAGGGATTGAACCTGGGTCTCTTATGTCTGCTGCATTGGCAGGTTCTTTACCACTAATGCCACCTGAGAAGCCTATCTATGTCTACCAATAGTGAATAAAGTATATATTTCCCCCGTTCTTGCCAATAAGCAACATATTGTTTCAATTTTCTGCAAATATGAATATAAAGTGGCATAACATGGTTTTAATGTACATTTCTCTGATTGCTGATGATTTTGACCAAGTTTTCCTATACTTAATCACTGAAGTTTCCTTTTCCTGTCTGTTCTTATTCTTTGCTTATTTTTGATTTATTTTTCTCATTGTTTCATATGTGGTTCAATTGCTTATTTTAGACATTAATACCTGATCAGCTATAGACATTGCAAATAACTTCAGTCAATAGATTGACTGGAATCATTCACTACATAGAAACCCTTAATCTTGATATAGTCAACCTATCAAATTTTGTCTTGCAATTTTCTTTGGTACAGGGAGGGGGGAGACTTATGATGTTTTTCTTTATACTTAGGCTACAAAACTTATAGGATTTTTTGTTTGTTTGTTTGTTTGTTTTTTATTTTTTATTTTATTCCATTTATTTTTATTAGTTGGAGGCTAATTACTTTACAATATTGTAGTGGTTTTTGCCATACACTGACATGAATCAGCCATGGATTTACATGTATTCCCCATCCCGATCCCCCCTCCCATCTCCCTCTCCACCCGATCTCTCTGGGTCTTCCCAGTGAACCAGCCACGAGCACTTGTCTCATGCATCCAACCTGGGCTGGTGATCTGTTTCACCCTTGATAATATACATATTTTGATGCTGTTCTCTCGAAACATCTCACCTTCGCCCACTTCTGGGCATACACACAGAGGAAACCAGATCTGAAAGAGACACGTGCACCCCAATGTTCATCACAGAACTGTTTATAATAACCAGGACATGGAAGCAACCTAGATGTCCATCAGCAGACAAATGGATAAGGAAGCTATGGTACATATACACTATGGAATATTACTCAGCCATTAAAAAGAATTCATTTGAATCAGTTCTAGTGAGATGGATGAAACCAGAGCCCATTATACAGAGTGAAGTAAGCCAGAAAGATAAAGAACAATACAGTACACTAACGCATATATATGGAATTTAGAAAGATGGTAATGATAACCCTATATGCAAAACAGAAAAAGAGACACAGATGTACAGAACAGACTTTGGGACTCTGTGGGAGAAGGTGAGGGTGGGATGTTTGTTTGTTTGTTTTTCACATTTATGCAACGTTTCAAATCTTGTCACCAACATTTGACTCAGCACACATTAAAACATGTAAATTAGTCTTGAGACTTAGAGGAAAGACAGTACTTTAGCAGTATTATATAGTATACCATAAATAACATAAGACTAGGAGTTGAAAAGAAAAAATTCTTATCCAAACTTTAATACTTACTAGTTGTGACCTTGAACAACAGATAACCTCATTGAACTTGATAATGTTTGACTGGCAAAATGAAGCTAACATCACCAAATATGCCTTACATTGTTATAAAAAATAAATGAGAACTTATTTTGAAAGTACTTTGAAAACATGTACAGCAATACAAATATAAAATCATGATGCAGTCAGTTTGTATCTTTAGTTTCATTATATTAGTGAGGTTTCCTAAACCAGTGGCCAAAGAACAGTTTCAAGGATATTAATTAATGTTCTCAAAAAAGGATTTTTATATTCAGATCAGTCAGAGATTATAAATTATAATTAAAATTAAGTCATTTATTGTGGTACTTCTTTGAACCATCAATATTCTTAATATACAATGAACTTTGCCAATAGTCATGAAATAGTGTGGCTTTTCCACAGCTATTTTCCTCCTCAACTTTCTTCTTTGTGTGTGTGTATGTGTGGAATATTTATGAAATAGCTCTCAGAAAATATCTTAAAAAATTACATATTTGGCCAGGGGAAGATTTATGGGAAAAATGACTGGGCATTTTATATTCTAATTTTGCTACTTAGGTGAGACTTTGGGAAAAATGCTTAACCTCTTTAAGAGTCACTTTCTTAACCCTGGAAAACAAGGATAAAGAGTTCCATTGACTTTTTTTGTAAGGTACTATATAAGAAGTGGTACTGCATCCGTGATCCTTCACCCATGATCCTGCATAAAACTACTGAACAGAGTTTTTATTATTGTGATATGTGATAATGATGGAAGCTTATCTGTCATTCTTTTCAATTACTATTAACATCTATATCTTCCTTTCTGTGTGCTCTTGTTTATTTATTTATCACTTTCTGTATATGATTTCCTAGTACATAGTAGGATGTCAGTAAGTGATGGTGGTGGTGGTTTATGTGTGCTTTTTAATACTGTTACTATTATTACTAAGAGTAACAGTGTATACATTGATCTCTGACAGTTAGTTTGTATTCATCACATCTCAGCTTTCTTTCCTCATACCTAAGAAAATGAAGTAGAGGTTGGTACTGCTTCTTTGTACCAGGACATCTTGGTATACTTGCTAATTGTATAACTGAAATCACACATGTGCTAGCTGTCATATTCCCTGTATCATTATTTCAGCTACCATTGAAATGAAAATGCATGGTGACATTCTTTCTCAAAAACTTTTATGTGGTTGTAATGTAGATAAGTACATAAGATGGGAAATTCCTTCATAAATGAATCTGCATAAAACTTCTGAATGGAGATTTTATTGTGATATGTGATAATGATACAGGTTTATATGCCATCCTTTTCAATTATTATTAGCATCTATATCTTTCCTTCTATGTGTTCTTATTTATTTATGTATCACTTTTTATATATGATTTACTTCATTACCTCATTTAAATTCTGAATTCACTCCCCACCTCAAAAACCATTTATTTCACTGAATATTGTTCAGTGAGAAGTTGAATCATCACTCCTTTTGAGTATTGTTCTGAAATTTTTCTAAATCTATGAAGCTACTATCATCAGGGACCAAACTTACGATTATACAGAATCAATTCTGAAGAGTTAAATAATTTTCAATTTGCCAAACAGTGAAAACCACATCCTTCTATAGTAGTCTTACTGTGATATTTTTAAGCCCGATAGATTTAGAAGTGAACCAGAATTCCTTTGAACCTGACCTTTGTAAGATTCCTATGGGGAGAGAGACCCTCAATAGCCATGTCCTGTCACCTTTCAAATGCTCAGATTGCCAAATAGCCTTTTCAGTTTGTCTGTGACAATGAGACAAGTGGTTAACAGTGTTTGTCATTTCAATTTTTCACACATCTTCTTTTTGTCACAGTCCTTGCCATTGCAATTTTTCACACATTTCGTCTCTCTCTCTCTTTAGTTCTCACTCTCACTCTCTCTCTTTCTTGTATGTGTGGTCTCTACATGAATGAAAACTACTTTCAGCAGCCAGCTGCCACAGGTCACTCAGCTGTTAGAAAAGCACAGCTTCAGAACTGTCAAACAAAATAAAAATGAAGCAAATCACAATGGAGCCAGGTGGCTATGATTAGGATTGGGTGTCCCACTCTAGCTAAACCAAGTTGCTACAGTTTATCAGGAAAGCCTGAGGTAGGAAGACATTTTGCCTCCAATTTTGCAGCCACTCTCATAGGAACACCATCTATCAAAAGAATGTTTCCTGAAGCTTACTGTGCAAGGGTTGATTATCAATGAACAGTCAAGGCCAACTCAGTCTGCCTATTTTGACATTTGTGCAAAGACACATTTACTACTATGATAGAAGATAATTTGTAGCAGATGCTATGATATACCTGTTCTGAGTGTTATTTATCTATTTACGGCCATCCTATGAAATCCAAAACAATATTCTCTCAAGCTCTAGAGAGGTAGTAGGAAGAAAAAATCTCATAATTTTGCCCCAAAGAGTGTTTCTTCAAAGAGGGTCAAGAGTAATAGATGAAAAGAAAACAATTAACTGATCTTTGTATTTTATGTCACTAAAGCTACAACGGACAGTGATGTGAAATGATCTATCATTTAGGCAGAAAACACGTCCAAAATCAAGTCTATTCTTTTCAGGGAGTAGGTTTCCCTCTAAGGCTAGCTAGTCTATTGAGCCTGATTTGCTCCATTTTATTTTTTGGTAGAGTCAGGTGATAAAAAAACAGCATCGAAACATGTATATTATTTAGGGTGAAACAGATCACCAGCCCAGGCTGGATGCATGAGACAAGTGCTCGTGGCTGGTTCACTGGGAAGACCCAGAGGAATCGGGTGGAGAGGGAGGTGGGAGGGGGAGATCGGGATGGGGAATACATGTAAATCCATGGCTGATTCATGTCAATGTATGACAAAAACCACTACAATATTGTAAAGTAATTAGCCTCCAACGAATAAAAATAAATGGAAAAAAAGAAAAAAAAACAGCTTTTGAATCTAACTTTGAAACATGCTGAGTCAGCTTCTCCCAAGTTCTGAGCTACTCCTAGGTGGGTGGTAAGTTAAGCATTTACTTTTTCAGACCTCCAAGCTCTGCTGACATGGGTTTAATAAGTCCTACCCTGAGAGTCTGAAAATGAGAATGCCTGATATACTTCCCTACAGTATCTTTTAGGCCTCAGGAGAATGTGCCTTTTTATTTCTCTCTGTATGAGTTGGTAAATTAAAACAAAGAGGTCCTTTAAAATTATTTCAGTCCCAAACATCAGCCCCTGAGATGTACAAAGCTTATATTCACATTCATACAAACTATAGCACAGCCAACGGTTTCCCTTATTACTTGTAACCCCTAACTGACTTTTCCTGCTGTGGGCTCAGCATCCTAATCCATATAGTGTGACCTCTTTGCTTTTGTAGTTCCTGTTGTTCAATAAGGGAAATGAAGTAGCCAGCACTTCATTGTAGGAGTTTCTGTTGCAGTCAAGAACAGCAAGACCCTTCTAATATTTTACTTCAGTGGGAGGGAGAAAAAAAAATCAATGATCATTTTCACAACACTATAAATTTGCAAACTACTTAGCAGAAATTAAAAGCAAAGTAGAATGATTAAGGAGAGTATAGATTTGAAAAGAAAATTTGAAGGAGTTAAATATTTAAACTAAATTTAGTTCTGTACTCTTCCTTTAGCCACTTCCATGAAAGCTCTACAAATAATGTTCATTTTGTTTAGTTTTTTGTTTGATAGATATTTACTTGTGCCTATAGTAATTAAATACCAAATACTTAATATCCAAACCTTTACTTAGCATTAGGGATAAAAGCTATCTCAGTTTGGTTAAGACCACTAGCTTCATTGTTTGTCTGTTATGCCAATTGGTAGCTGTGTGATTTTGGAAAGTTATAATCAGCTATATTTTTAGTGTCATTTAGACATAGTTGTATTTATTTTTTTTCTCCTTTACTGTAATTACTGATTTCCTTAAAACTTCACATCATTATTGTGTTTTCATCAAGAATCTGTGTTCACTAAATGCAATAGCTGAAGGGATGACTATAACCCTGGTAAGGCATGTCATTTTGAAGAAATTTTTAACCGATGTTGATTTCAGTTTTCTAAATTGTAAAATGGAAGTGTTGGATTATAGAGTTTTTGAGAATCTTTCAATTTGAAAATCCTAAGATTATAAGGTTTTGCTTCTCCTTTCAGTGGAAGAAATTAAGCCCCTAGATCAATTGAGAATGAGAAAATAAATCATTTTTCAATAATTTCTTGTGTGCTTGTGCTCATGCTCAGTCACTCAGTTGTGTCCGAGTCTTCGCGACTCCATGAACTGCAGCACGCCAGGCTTACCCGTCCTTCACTGTCTCCCGGAGTTTGCTCAGATCCATGTCCATTTAGTCAGTGATGCCATCCAACCATCTCATCCTCTGTTGCCCCCTTCTCCTCCTGCCATCTTTCCCAGCATGAGTCTTTTCCAATGAGTCGGCTCTTCACATCAGATGGCCAAATTATTGGAGCTTCAGCATCAGTGTTTCCAATGAATATTCAAGATTGATTTCCCTTGGGATTGACTAGTGTGATCTCCTTGCTGTCCAAATTATTCTCTGTACAGTTAGGACTTGTGCATTATCAACTGCATGTTTGCAAACCCCTTTGGCTAACTCCTTGAAACATCATAGTATTCTGAGTTAGTTGCCAATATCGTCTATTCATGAAATGCCCATAACGCTTAACCAAATATATCAGGAAAGGAATCTTCTAAACAATAAAAAAAAAAAAAAAAATCTAAATGACTTGAAGTGATCTACTTCACTGTTCCCTCTGTTCTTATGATGCATTAACAATTTATAATTTCACTCCTTATTTTTTCTTGTTATTGATCATGTCTAAGAAAAGTTTTGTTTCAAGAAGCAAGTAGACCTTTGTTTTTATCTACCTCTTCTTTTTTTTTTTTAATTTTTTATTTATTTTTTATTATTATTATTATTTTTTTTTCCAGTGGGTTTTGTCATACATTGATATGAATCAGCCATGGATTTACATGTATTCCCAATCCCGATCCCCCCTCCCACCTTCCTCTCCACCCGATTCCTCTGGGTCTTCCCAGTGCACCAGGCCGGAGCACTTGTCTCATGCATCCCACCTGGGCTGGTGATCTGTTTCACCATAGATAGTATACATGCTGTTCTTTTGAAATATCCCACCCTCACATTCTCCCACAAAGTTCAAAAGTCTGTTCTGTATTTCTGTGTCTCTTTTTCTGTTTTGCATAGAGGGTTATCGTTATCACCTTTCTAAATTCCATATATATGTGTTAGTATGCTGTAATGTTCTTTATCTTTCTGGCTTACTTCACTCTGTACAATGGGCTCCAGCTTCATCCATCTCATTAGGACTGGTTCAAATGAATTCTTTTTAATGGCTGAGTAATATTCCATGGTGTATATGTACCACAGCTTCCTTATCCATTCATCTGCTGATGGGCATCTAGGTTGCTTCCATGTCCTGGCTATTATAAACAGTGCTGCGATGAACATTGGGGTGCACGTGTCTCTTTCAGATCTGGTTTCCTCAGTGTGTATGCCCAGAAGTGGGATTGCTGGGTCATATGGCAGTTCTATTTCCAGTTTTTTAAGAAATCTCCACACTGTTTTCCATAGCGGCTGTACTAGTTTGCATTCCCACCAACAGTGTAAGAGGGTTCCCTTTTCTCCACACCCTCTCCAGCATTTATTGCTTGTAGACTTTTGGATAGCAGCCATCCTGACTGGCGTGTAATGGTACCTCATTGTGGTTTTGATTTGCATTTCTCTAATAATGAGTGATGTTGAGCATCTTTTCATGTGTTTGTTAGCCATCTGTATGTCTTCTTTGGAGAAATGTCTGTTTAGTTCTTTGGCCCATTCACTTTAGAATCTTATCACAACCTCAGCACAATCACTTGATGAAATTGTTTTTATATTGAAGGCTTGCAATGCCACCTTGTGGATAAATGATGGCAGCAGTGAGCTACACAAAAGTACTTTCCACCCCTGTGTGATTCAAGTCGATGTATGGCAAAAACCACCACAATATTGTAAAGAAAGTATCCTCCAATTAAAATAAACTAATTAATTAAAAAAAAAGAGTACTTTCATATATTTTCTAGGAAATATGTTGAAATTTGGATCCTTTTAATTTGTCAAGTTTTAATTCAAGGTTTTACTTCCTAGACCAAAAATTAGTCACAGCCTGTGTCCTGCTTTATCTTCTTAAAATAGTAGTTGAAGAATAGACCGTTTTGTTGCTGCTGATAGCTTATGCTGGGTATTAATTTAAAATGCACAGCTCATCCAAATGATCACATCAGAAGTTTCTGCTTTAATGATATATAGAGAGTGATAATTAAAAGAACTGAGTTTCAACAGCAGATTTGTGATTACTTGTTTCTGTTATCCTTATGGATAATTTCTATATATAAAAAGTAAGAATTTCTTGCTTTGATCATAGTTAAGTAATATACATATATAATTATTTATAATAGGTTTTAGAATCAAACTCTTTGCAGTGGTATACTGTATTCCATATCCTGAATGATCCTCTCACTTTCTCCTACTGTAAAAACCTAAAATTGCTGAATAAAATAAAAACTAAAACAAATGTATCAATGAAGTGAAAATCTAGACATACTCAGAGATCAAACAGTAAATGAAAATAGAAACTCAAAGAAGATATCCAGGCATTAAATTTACCTTTTACCTTAAAGACATTTGCTAAAGCTAGGAACTTTGATTTTCGTATCTTCTTAGTGTGAGGTACAATGACTAGAGGCTGGAGACAAACCGATCTGTTAAAGTTAGCAATTTTAATCAGATGTCTTTGGCAAACAGGGACAAATGACAATTAAAAAAAAAAAGTTACCCCATGTAGAGAGGGACAGATGACAATAAAAAGTGGTCCAATAGTTAAGAATTGGCCTGCCAATGCAGGGGACATAGTTTTGATCCCTGGTTTGGGAAGATTCCACATTGCCTGGGATAACTAAGTCTGTGCACCACACTTACTGAAGCCCATGTGTCCTAGAGCCCATGCTCTGCTACAAGAGAAGCCACTGCAATGAGAAGCCTGCTCACCATGACTAGAGAGTAGCCCCCACTTGCCACAACTGGAGAAAGCCTGCACACAAGCAACAAAGACCCAGCGCTCCCAAATAAATAATTTTAAAAAAAAAATTTAAAACTCAGTTTGTATAATACCACTAGGGAAAAAAAAAAACTGACTATGTGGGTATATGAAGACTGTCTGTACTACTTGCAAATTTTCTATAAATACAGATATTCTAAAGTAAAACATTTGTTTACAGAAAATTGTATGAGTTGTATTGTAATAAATATAATGAATATGAAAATAAGTGAATATATAGACTGATCTAAATAAATAATCTATAATAGAGCATGGAAAAATAAAAGGTGTACAATTATAAGCAGTATTTTAAAAGACGTGGTGGACAGTGTGAGAAGCCATAAAATTAGGCTATTGGAAATTTAAAGGAAACTATGGTAATAATGAAGAAACTTTGTTTGCATACAAAATATTATTGAGAGCTTATGAAAGGTGGCAGTATACGGATTCAAAAATCCAAGTGTATCCTAAGCAGGTTAAATAAAAAAGATCTGTATCTACATAAAAGTGAAAGTAAAAGTGTTAGTTATTGTCTGTCTGACTCTTTGTGATCCCATGAACTGTACCCCGCCAGTCTCCTCTGTCCTTGGAATTCTCCAGGCAAGAATACTGGAGTAACCTTCTCCAGGGGCTCTTCACAACCCAGGGATCAAACTGGGGTTCTCCTGAATTGCAGGCAGATTCTTTATCAACTGAGTCACCAGGAAAGTCCATCAAAGGTTAAGGTATAGAAAATGGACAGTTGCTAATCAAGTAATATAGTTATTTAGTTATGCAAGATGAAAAAAATCTAGATATCTGCCATACAATATCTTGCCTATAGATAACAATTATTTATTGTACACTTAAAAATCTATTAAGTGACTAGATTTCATCTTAATTGCTCTTACCAGAAAAAAGTAAAGGTAAAGATACAAGCTGTTACTGGATCTAGGGTAGTGTAGTCAGGACCTGGGAAAAGGCTCCACCTATAGACTCAGAGGCAACCCTGGGGCCTAGGGTGTAACCCAGGAAGGGTAGTGGAGCCATTGTTGGCACTTACTCAGGTGGCACTCAAGAAGCAGCCCAGACTTCTGACAGCAGCAGAGCTGAATTTCTGAGACAGCCTTGCTGTATACTCCAGACTGATATAAGCCAAGCAAAGGGTGTGGCCTTGCCCACTCCACACTAAACCTATCACTAGATCTGGAGCAGCTACAACAGGGGGAAAGACATGACCTTATGAAGTATCTGAGGGGAGCTGTGGAGGCTTACAAAGGCAGAGTATCAGACCTCTGTAAGCACATTAGCCCCACTTGCTTCAGCACACCCCTCTTTTGGGGTAAAGGTTCCAATGTGAGGAGGAAGAGAATCACACACTTAAAAAGAACAAAACCAGCTTGAGCCTGACCCTCAGGGCTCATGTTTCAGTCACCTGGGGATAGGCCCTGACCCTGGCAGGGTGGTGATGGCCATTGAATATGGGGAAAATCATTCCCCATAATCTAAGGCTCTAGCTTTTCTATCAGCAGCCACACACCCTACTAAGTTGATAGCTTCACAACTCACTAAGTTGATAGTGAGGGAAAGATGTAGCTGGTATTCCCATAAAATCCAACCCTCCCACCTAAGGCACTGGGCACATGGAGTCAGCTTGTGAATGCTCCCAGATAAGAACATCCCTTCAAGGCCATGACAGGTAACTATATTACTTAAATTTACAGAGGCAGAGAAAGGTAAGTAAAGTGAAAATGCAGAAGAACTACTTTCAATTTAAAAAACAAGAGAAAAAACCCAGGAAAAAATGAAAAAAAAAAAGTAACTTATCAAAGAATACAAAACATTGGTATAAAAATAGCTTATTAGTGAAGTTCCATTCAGTTCAGTTGCTCAGTCCTGTCCGACTCTTTGCGACCCCAGCATGCCAGGCCTCCCTGTCCATCACCAATTCTCGGAGTTTACTCAAACTCATGTCCATCAAGTACAGTGAAGTCATCCAGCCATCTCATCCTCTGTCGTCCCCTTCTCCTCCTGCCCCCAATCCCTCCCAGCATCGGGGTCTTTTCCAATGAGTCAACTCTTTGCATGAGGTGGCCAGAGTATTGGAGTTTCAGCTTCAGCATCAGTCCTTCTAAGCAACGCCCAGGACTGATCTCTTTATGATGGACTGGATGGATCTCCTTGCAGTCCAAGGGACTCTCAAGAGTCTTATCCAACACCACAGTTCAGAAGCATCAATTTTTCAGTACTCAGCTTTCTTCACAGTCCAACTCTTACATCCATACATGACCACTGGAAAAACATAGCCTTGACTAGACAGACCTTTGTTGGCAAAGTAATGTCTCTGCTTTTTATATGCTGTCTAGGTTGGTGATAACTTTCCTTCCAAGGAGTAGGTGTCTTTTAATTTCATGGCTGCAATCACCTTCTGCAGTGAATTTGGAGCCACCAAAAAATAAAGTCTGACACTGTTTCCACTATTTCCCCATCTATTTCCCACGAAGTGATGGGACCAGATGCCATGATATTAGTTTTCTGAATGTTGAGCTTTAAGTCAACTTTTTCACTCTCTTCCTTCACTTTCATCAAGAGGCTTTTTAGTTCCTCTTCACTTTCTGCCATAAGGGTGGTGTTATCTGCATATCTGAGGTTATTGATATTTCTCCCAGCAATCTTGATTCCAGCTTGTGCTTCTTCCAGCCCAGCATTTCTCATGATGTACTCTGCATATAAGTTAAATAAGCAGGGTGACAATATACAGCATTGATGTACTCCTTTTCCTATTTGAAACCAGTCTGTTGTTCCATGTCCAATTCTAACTGTTGCTTCCTGATCTGCATATAGGTTTCTCAAGAAATGGATCAAGTGGTCTGGTATTCCCATCTCTTTCAGAATTTTCCACAATTTATTGAGATCCACACAGTCAAAGGCTTTGGCATACTCAATAAAGCAGAAATATATATTTTTCTGGAACTCTCTTGCTTTTTCGATGATCTGGCAGATGTTGGCAATATGATCTCTGGTTCCTCAGCCTTTTCTAAAACCAGCTTGAACATCTGGAAGTTCACGTTTCACTTATTGCTGAAACCTGACTTGGAGAATTTTAAGCATTACTTTGCTAGTGTGTGAGATGAGTGCAATTGTGCAGTAGTTTGAGCATTCTTTGGGATTGCCTTTCTTTGGGATTGGAATGAAAACTGACTTTTTCCAATTCTGTGGCCACTGATGAGTTTTCCGAATTTGCTGGCATATTGAGTGCAGCAGTTTCACAGCATCATCTTTCAGGATTTGATATAAGTCAACTGGTATTCCATCACCTCCACTAGCTTTGTTTGTAGTGATGCTTTCTAAGGCCCACCTCTCTTCACATTCCAGGATGTCTGGCTCTAAGCGAGTGATCACACCATTGTGATTATCTGGGTCGTGAAGATCTTTTTTGTACAGTTCTTCTGTGTATTCTTGCCACCTCTTCTTAATATCTTCTGCTTCTGTTAGGTCCATACAATTTCTGTCCTTTATGGAACCCATCTTTGCATGAAATATTCCCTTGGTATCTCTAATTTTCTTGAAGAGATCTCTAGTCTTTCCCAGTCTGTTGTTTTCCTCTATTTCTTTGCACTGATCACTGAGGAAGGCTTTCTTATCTCTTCTGGCTATTCTTTGGAACTCTGCATTCAAATGGGAATATCTTTCTTTTTCGCCTTTGTTTCACTTCTCTTCTTTTCACAGCTATTAGTAAGGCCTCCTCAGACAACCTTTTTGCCTTTTTGCATTTCTTCTCCATGGGGATGGTCTTGATAACTGTCTCCTGTACAATGTCACGAACCTCCAGCCATAGTTCATCAGGAACTTGTTTATCAAATCTAGTCCCTTAAATCTATTTCTCACTTCCACTGTATAGTCAGAAGGGATTTGATTTAGGTCATACCTGAATGGTCTAGTGGTTTTCCCTACTTTCTTCAATTTAAGTCTGTATTTGGTAATAAGGAGTTCATGATCTGAGCCACAGTCTGCTCCTGGTCTTGTTTTTCCTGACTGTATAGAACTTCTCCATCTTTGCTGCAAAAATATAATCAATCTGATTTCAGTGTTGACCATCTGGTGATGTCCATGTGTAGAGTCATCTCTTGTGTTGGAAGAGGGTATTTGCTATGACCAGTGCATTCTCTTGGCAAAACTCTATTAGTCTTTGCTTGCTTCATTCCGTACTCCAAGGCCAAATTTGCCTGTTACTCCAAGTGTTTCTTGACTTCCTACTTTTGCATTCCTTCTCCCTATAATGAAAAGGACATCTTTTTTGGGTGTTAGTTGTAAAAGGTCTTGTAGGTCGTCATAGAACCATTCAACTTAAGCTTCTTCAGCGTTATTGGTTGGGGCATAGGCTTGCATTACCATGATATTGAATGGTTTGCCTTGGAAACGAACAGAGATCTTCTGTCATTTTGAGATTGCTTCCAAGTACTGCATTTTGGACTCTTTGTTGACCATGATATCTATGCCATTTCTTCTAAAGGATTCCTGCCCACAGTAGTAGATATAATGGTCATCTGAGTTAAATTCACCCATTCCTGTCCATTTTAGTTTGTTGATTCCTAGAATGTTGACCTTCACTCTTGCCATCTCCTGTTTGACCACTTCCAATTTGCCTTGATTCATGGATCTAACATTCCAGGTTCCTATGCATGATTGCACTTTACAGCATCAGACCTTGCTTCCATCACCAGTCACATCCACAACTGAGTATCGTTTTTGCTTTGGCTCCATCCCTTCATTCTTTCTGGAGTTATTTCTCCACTGATCTCCAGTAGCATATTGGGCACCTACCGACCTGGGGAGTTCCTCTTTCAGTATCCTATCATTTTGCCTTCTCTTACTGTTCATGGGGTTCTCAAGGCAAGAACACTGAGGTGGTTTGCCATTCCCTTCTCCAGTGGATCACATTCTGTCAGACCTCTCCACCATGACCCATTTGTCTTGGGTGACCCCACATAGCATGGGTCAGTTTCATTGAGTTAGAGAAGACTGTGGTCCATGTGACCAGATTAATTAGTTTTCTGTGATTATGGTTTCAGTATGTCTGCCCTTTGATGCCCTCTGTCAACACCTACCGTCTTACTTGGGTTTCTCTTACCTTAGACGTGGGATATATCTTTTCTGCTGCTCAAGCAAACGGCAGCCACTGCTCTTTACCTTGGACGAGGGGTATCTCCTCACTGCCACCCTTCCTGACCTTGAACGTGGAATAGCTTCTCTCAACCCTCCTGTGCCCACACAGCCGCTGCTCCATGGACGTGTGGTTGCTCCTTTCGGCTGCTGCCCCTGCCCTCGGGCGTGGCTTAGCTCCTCTCGGCTGCTCCTGCACCGTCGCAGCCTGGTGCTCTCGGTCACCGCCCCTGACCTCATGGCCATGCTTCTGGGCGGTCCGTCACAGCAGGCGTGCTTCTGCTTGGTACTAAGCACAAATAAGGATTAGGAAATTTAAAAACTTGGATTGATCATCATTGTAATGAAGACTGCATTTTACATACCTTATCCAGGTCTAAAAATAAGCAATAAATTAAGTGATCAGAGTTTCCATGTATCAAGAGATAAGACTTTCAGTAGGAAGATAGAGCACTGAAAGAAAAAAAAAATAGACTTGTTTCTCCCAACATATTCATCTACAAGAAACCAGATTAAAATGAAAAAGTATGAATAGCCTGGAAAGGGAAGTGATATCATAGACTAAAAATCTTACAAACTGGACTTGAGGACAATAATAAGATTGGGGTAGGTAAAGAGGTTAAAAATCATTTTTATCTGGGTGGTAGCCCTGTATCTTTATTCTTAGTTCTTTGACTTGAATGTGTAGAAGAGTCTATGGTAATTTTCAGGGTCAAGTTGAAAGAAAGTGAAAATGATAATTACTCAGTTGTGTTCGACTCTTTGTGACCCCATGGACCATAGTTCACCAGGCTCCTCTGTCCATGGAATTCTCCAAACAAGAATACTGGATTGGGTTGCCATTCCCTTCTCCAGGGGAATCTTCAGGACCCAGGGATCAAACCAATGGGGGCCTGCACTGTAGATAATATTTTACTGTCTGAGCCACCATGGAAGAAAGTTTAATAAAGTAAATTTAATATTCAGTGAATGCCAATTACAGGCCAGGGATTCTTTTAGGCATTTTGAAGGCACAGTTTAGCAGATTCTCAAATCAGCCCTTTGAAATGATATTATTTATAACATTTTAAGGAATCTCAATACAATTTTACATAGTGGCTACTCCAAATTATTTTTCCCACCAATTGTGCACAAGGATTCCCCATTTTCCACATCATTGCAACAATTGTTATTTGCTGTCATTTTGGTAACAGCCATTCTGACAAGTGTGAAGTGATATCTAATTATGGCTTTGATTTGCATTTTCCTGATGATTAGTGATGATGAGTAGTTTTTCACATGTCTGTCAGTCATCTGTATGTCTTCTTTGGGAAAATATCTATTCAGATCCTCTGCCCAGCTTTTAATTGTTTTCCTTTTTTTTTTTTTTTTTTTGTTCATTTATTTTTATTAGTTGGAGGCTAATTACTTCACAACATTGCAGTGGTTTTGTCATACATTGACATGAATCAGCCATGGAGTTACATGTATTCCCCATCCCGATCCCCCCTCCCACCTCCCTCTCCACCCGATTCCTCTGGGTCTTCCCAGTGCACCAGGCCTGAGCTGGAGAGGGTGTGGAGAAAAGGGAACCCTCTTACACTGTTGGTGGGAATGCAAACTAGTACAGCCACTATGGAGAAGAGTGTGGAGATTTCTTAAAAAACTGGAAATAGAACTGCCATATGACCCAGCAATCCCACTTCTGGGCATACACACTGAGGAAACCAGACCTGAAAGAGACACGTGCACCCCAATGTTCATTGCAGCACTGTTTATAATAGCCAGGACATGGAAGCAACCTAGATGCCCATCGACAGACGAATGGATAAGGAAACTGTGGTATATATACACCATGGAATATTACTCAGCTGTTTTCTTTTTTTAACATGTTCAGTTATATGAGATCTTTGTATATGCTGAATATTAACCTCTTATGGTGGTTGCAGATATATTCTCCCAATCAATACATTTGCATTTAATTTGTTGATGGTTCTTTTGTGTGTGTGTGTGTCCAAAAGCTTTTTAGAGTGATGTAGTCCCATTTGTCTATTTTTTCTTTCTGTTGCCTTTGCCTGAGGAGACATATCAAAAATATATTGCTAAGTTTGATGTCAAAGATCATCTTGCCTATATATTCTTCTAGGAGTTTTATTATTTCATGCCTCACATTTAAATTTTTAATATGTTTTGAGTATATTTTTGCATATGGCATAAGAAAAGAATCCAGTTTCATTCTTTTGTATGTAGCTGCTCAGTTTTCCTAAAACCATTTTTTGAAGAAATGTCTTTCCCTATTGTATATTCTTGGCTCTATTGTCATAAATTAACTAACCAAATAAAAATGGTTTATTTCTGGGTTCTGTGTTCTATTCCATTGATCTATGTGCCTGTTTTTAATACCAGTACCATATAGTTCTTGATTACTATAGTTTTGTAATATACTTTGAAATCAAGGAGCAAGATATATCCAATTGTGTTCTTTCTTAAGACTGCTTTTGCTATTTCAGGTCTTTTGGTTAAATACCCATTTTAGGATTATTTGCTTTTGCTTCAGTTCTGTGAAAAATGCCATTTGTATTTTAAAAGAGAATATGTTGAATCTGTAGATTATCTTGGATGTTACATTAAATCTGTAGATCTTTTCAAATTGAAGTATAGTTGATTTACAATATTAGTTTCAGGTGTACAGTATAGTGATACATTATTTTTTCAAGATTATTCTGCATCATAGGTTTTTAAAACATAATGGTTATAATTCCCTATGCTATGACATATATTTTTATTGTTTATCTATTATATTCAGAGTAGTTAATTCCATATCCCAAATTTGTACCTGCTGTTTAGTAATCCTTCTCCCTCTTCCCTTAAGTAACCACTAGTTTGTTTTCTGTATCTGTGAATCTGTTCCTGTTTTGCATGTACATTAATTTGTATTTTTAGAGTTCATGAATAAGTGATATTATAAATTATTTTTCTTTTCTGTCTGACTTATTGCACTAGGAATAATATTCCTTAGCTTCATCCATGTTGCTGCAAATAGCAGGATTTTGTTCTTTTTTAAGGCTGAGTAATAGTAGTACATTGTGTGTGTGTGTGGTGTGTGTGTGTGTATACACCATATCTTCTTTATCCATTCTAGGCTACATCCATATCTTAATTACTATAAATACTATTGGAATTCTTCTATCTTTTAGAATTAATGTTTTTGCTTTCTTAAGATATATACTCTGGACTGGAATTTATGAGTTGTTTTAGTTTTTTGAGGAATCTCCATACTGTTTTTCATAGTGACTATACCAATTTACAGTCCTACCAACAGTGTACTAGAATTCTCTTTTCTCCACATTATTGATGGTATTTGTTAATTGTAGACTTTTTGATGATAGCCATTCTGACAAATAGGAAGTTACATCTCATTGCTGTTTTGATTTACAATTCTCTGATGATTAGCTATGTTGAGCATTTTTTTAATGTGCCTGTTGGCCACCTCTGTATCTTCTTAGAAAAAAACAATTCTATTTAAAGCTTCTTACCATTTTTAATTTGTGTGTGTGTGTGTGTGTGTGTGTGTGTGTGTGTGACATTGAACTGTATGAGCCATTTATAAATTTTGGATATTAGCCAATTATTGGCCAAACCATTTGCAAATATTTCTCCAACTCAGTAAGCTGTCTTTTTGTTTTGTTAATGGTTTCCTTTACTTTGTAGAAACATTTAAGTTTAATTAAGTCCTGCTTGTTTGTTTTTGCTTTTATTTATTTTGACTTAGAAGACAGATAAAAAATTTTGCTATCATTTATGTCAAAGAGTGTTCTGCCTATGTTCTGTTCTAGGAGTTTCATGGTTTCAGGTCTTACTTTTACTTCTTTAATCCATTTTGAGTTTATTTTGAGCAGTGTAAGGAAATGTTTTAATCTCATTCTTTTACAATGTAGCTATATGGTTTTCCCAGCGCCACTTGCTGAAAAGAATGTCTATTACCCATTTTATATTTTGTCTCCTTTGTTATAGTTTAATCAGTCATAAATGTATTGCTTTATTTCTGGTCTCTGTTATTTTCCATTGATTTATGTGTCTATTTTTTTGCTAATGCCATGCTGCTTTGATTACTGCCTTTTTGGAGTATAAAGTCAAAGAGTGTGATAACTTCAGCTTTGTTCTTCTTTCACAAGATTGCTTTGGCAATTTAGGTCTTCGAGGTTCTATATAAATATTATGATTATATGTTCTAGTTATATGAAAAATTCCATGGGTATTTTGATAAGTATTGCATTAAAACTGTAGATTACTTTGATTAGTATGGTCTGTTAACAATACTGATTCTTTAAATCCAAGGATATGACCTATTTTTCCATTTATTTTTATAATTTTCACAATTCATTCATCAGCATTTTATAGTTTTCAGAGTATAGGTCTTTCACCTTTTTTGTTAAGTTTATTCCTGGGTATTTTATTCTTTTTGATCTATTTGAGAGAAGTTTTTTTGTTTGTTTGTTTGTTTTGTTTTCTCTTTTGATTGCTCAATATGAATGTAGTGAAAAATAATAGATTTTTGTATATCAATCTTGTAACTTACAACTGTATGAATTCATTTATTTTAATAGTTTTACAGTGGAGACCTTAGGGAGTTCTGTATATAGTATCATATCATCTACCAATAGCAGCAATTTTATTTCTTCCCTTCTTATTTGGATTCTTTCTATTATTTTTTCTTATCTGAATGCTGTGACTATGACTTCCAATACTATGTTAAATAGAAGTGTCAAATAAATGAACATGAAAACACTATATCAATTTGTTGGATGTAGGCAAAACAGTGCTTAGAATTTGAATACATGTATTAGAGACAAAATCCCTAAAATAAATAATCTAAGCTTTCACTTCAGGAAACTAGAAAAAGCAAAGAAATTATGCCTAATGTAAGCAGAATAAAAGAAATAATAAAATTTAGAGTACAAATGACTGAGATTGAAAATAGAAGATCAATAGAGAAAATTAACAAAACCCAAAATATCATTCTTTGAAAAGACAATAAAATTGATAGGCTCTAGGTAGGAAAATGGCACACATTACTAGTAACAGAAATGAAAGCAGAGGCTTCAAAATGTATTCAAGGAACATTAAAAAGATAATAAAAATTAGAGCACAAATGACAAACTATATCCTCAAATTTAATGGCAAGATGGAACTAATTCCTTGAAAGACACAATCTGCCAAAATACATATAAGAAGAAATAAATTATCTTAATATGCCAATATCCATTAAAAATTGAATAAATGTTAATAGGTTTTCAAAATTAAAAAAAAAGACACAGATGGATTCAGTGGTGAAGTTTTCCATAAAATCAATAGATCTATCAGATCAAAAAGAAGAAAGTTTAGATGATCATATGAGTAAATGCAAAAAAAAAAATCACTTGACAAATTACAAAACTCATTCATGATTTAAAAACTCTCAAAAACTAGGAATAGAGGGAAACATCAACTTAAAAAATCACATCTACAAAAAACCTGCAGCTAGCATCATATTTAATTTCAGATTTCTTGTTAAAATCAGGAAAAAAGAAAGGATGTCCCACTTACCATTACAGTTGCATTATTGTATTGAAAGTCCTGGTTAACTTGAAAAGGAGATGTGGCCAAAATGTTGGATTAGAAAGAAAGTGAGCTCACCTCCTCCTAAGGGCACACTAAAATTACAATAATTTACAGAACAACTATTGATAAGAATAACCTGAAGGCTAGCAAGACAGATTTTCCACAACTAGGATATACAGAAGGAACCAAAATGAGATGTGTAGAAGAAATGGAGATGAGGTACAGTCTTGATTCACACTTGTATAGGTGACCTATGAATAGGAGGATAATCATAATTCGGCTGATTCTCCTCAAAAAGTGTCTGAGCTAGTCTCACATTAGGCTCCTCAGTCTAGGGATACTGCATCAGAAAGATGAGGCCCCCAGAACATCTGGCTTTGAAGGCCAGTGGAGCTTGCATACGAGGGTGCTGGAAGGTTGTATGAAACAGAGACTTTAAGAGGCACATGCAAAATCTCACATTTTTTGAGACCTAGTGCAGAGGCAATAATTTGATAGAAACTTGGGTCATATTCACTTGCTGATCTTAGGGAATCTCCAAAAGAGGCAAGAGGCCAATGGGAATTCCTCAGGGGAAATAAGACACTGGTGTCAGCCATTTTGCAGAGCTTGTTCTGCAACAAATACACTGGTGCAGGAGAGCACTATTTTTGAGTCTTTTCCCTAAACGATTAGTGTTAGGACCTGGCCTTGCCCACAAGCTAAATGACACCAGTCCTGGAAACTCCTCAGGCTGAGCAGCTTGTCATGTTGAAATACAGCATTACCCACCAATAGGCTGGCACCAGCAAGTGCCTTAAACCCCACAGTCAACTGCCACAGGACAACCCTAAGCAGTCAGCCAGCTGATCTGAGATCTAGTTCCCCCACCTCCAGTGGGCTGACACCAGCCCCAGGACTTTTGCCTCTGCAGCCAGATGCTCTCGTACACAGAGCCCATAGCCAACTGAGCTAAGACAAAGTCCAGACCATCAATGGACCATTTAGGACCCCAGTACCCCACATCTAACCACACCAGGACCTGGTCTCACCCTCTCTAAAGCCAGTGCCACCTTGAAACACCCCAGATGGCACAACCATCTGTGCCAGAACTTAGCTTTACCCACCAGCAACTGGGAGCTCTGCACAAGGAGGGGCTTGGCAGCCCACCATGCCAGGGATCAGCTATGCTTATCAGAGTGATGACAGTTGGTCCTACACAAACAGAAGGGCTCACACAAGGGTTTTGGGGACCAGAGGGGACTATGCTACTGGGACCCAAAAGGTACCTCCTATATAAGGACATTTCTCTAAGGTCAGAAAATGCAACTTTCATACATAAGGCATATGCATAAAATAGATGATGACAGAGGAATATGTTCCAAGTAAAGGAACAAGATAAAACTCCAGAAAAAACTAATTTACCAAATAAAGAGTTCAAGGTAATGACTATAAAGATGCTCAATAAACTTTGAAGAGAAATGATGAACACAGTGAGAATATTAACCAAGAGTTAGAAAGCACAAAGTAGAACAGAACAGAACTGAAGGATACAATAAGTGAAAAGTTTGAACTCAGTAGAAGGAATAAGTGATAGATTAAATGATAGAATGGATCAGTAAACTGGAGAATAGAGCAGATAAAAAGAGATAAGAGGTTTTAAAATGAGGACAGTTTAAGGAAACTCTAAGACCACATCAAGCAATAACATTCACATGGTAGGAATTGCAGAAAGAAAAGAAAGAGAACTGCTTAGAAAACTTACTTGAAGCGATAACAGCTGCTAAGTCGCAGCCTGGCGCTCTCGCTGACATGACCTTGTGTGAGGGGTAGCTCCTATTGGCCGCACTTGGCAGCCGCCATGCTTTGAGAGGAGCTACCCTACACCCGAGGTCAGGAACAGTGGCCGAGAGAAGCTACCACATGCCAGAGGTCAGGGGCGGGAACAGAGAGAAGCAACCTCAGGTCCAAGGAGAGGCAGCTGCGCAGGCGCAGGGGGTCCTAGAGGAGCTACTCCACGTTCAAGGTCAGGAGAGGTGGCCGTGAGAGATACCCCTCATCCAAGGTAAGGAGCAGCGGCTGTGCTTTGCTGGAGCAGCCGTGAAGAGATACCCCACGTCCAAGGTAAGAGAAACCCAAGTAAGACAGTAGGTGTTGAGAGAGGGCATCAGAGGGCAGACACACTGAAACCATAATCACAGAAAACTATCCAGCCTGATCACACGGACCACAGCCTTGTGTAACTCAATGAAACTAAGCCATGCCATGTGGGGCCACCCAAGACAGACGGGTCATGGTGGAGAGGTCTGACAGAATGTGGTCCACTGGAGAAGGGAATGGCAAACCACTTCAGTGTTCTTGCCTTGAGAACCCCATGAACAGTATGAGAAGGCAAAATGATAGGATACTGAAAGAGGAACTCCCCAGGTCGGTAGGTGCCCAATATGCTACTGGAGATGAGTGGAGAAATAACTCCAGAAAGAATGAAGGGATGGAGCCAAAGCAAAAACAATACCCAGTTGTGGATGTGACTGGTGATAGAAGCAAGTTCTGAAGCGGTAAAGAGCAATATTGCATAGGAACCTGGAATGTTAGATCCATGAATCAAGGGAAATTGGAAGTGGTCAAACAGGAGATGGCAAGAGTGAACGTTGACATTCTAGGAATCAGCAAACTAAAATGGACTGGAATGGGTGAACTTAATTCAGATGACCATTAAATCTTCTACTGTGGGCAGGAATCCCTTAGAAGAAATGGAGTAGCCATCATGGTCAACAAGCGTCTGGAATGAAGTACTTGGATGCAATCTCAAAAATGACAGAATAATCTCTGTTCATTTCCAAGGCAAACCACTTAATATCATGGTAATCCAAGCCTATGCCCCAACCAATAACACTGAAGAAGCTGAAGTTCAACAGCTCTATGAAGACCTACAAGATCTTTTAGAACTAACACCAAAAAAAATATGTCCTTTTCATTATAGGGGACTGGAATGCAAAAGTAGAAAGTCAAGAAACACCTGGAGTAACAGGCAAATTTGACCTTGGAGTATGGAATGAAGCAGGAGAAAGGATAATAGAGTTTTGCCAAGAGAATGCACTGGTCATAGCACACAACCTCTTTCAACAACACAAGGAGAATACTGTACACATTGACATCACCAGATGGTCAATACCAAAATCAGATTGATTATATTCTTTGCAGCCAAAGATGGAGAAGCTCTATACAGTCAGTAAAAACAAAACTGGGAGCTGACTGTGACTCAGATCATGAACTCCTTATTGCCAAATTCAGACTTAAACTGAAGAAAGTAGGGAAAACCACTAGACCACTCAGGTATGATGTAAATCAAATCCCTTCTGACTATACAGTGGAAGTGAGAAATAGATTTAAGGGACTAGATCTGATAGACAGAGTGCCTGATGAACTGTGGATGGAGGTTTGTGACACTGTAGAGGAGACAGGGATCAAGATCATCCCCATGGAAACAAATGCAAAAAGGCAAAATGGTTGTCTGAGGAGGCCTTACAAATAGCTGTGAAAAGAAGAGAAGTGAAAAGCAAAGGAGAAAAGGAAAGATTGAATGCAGAGATCCAAAGAATAGCCAGGAGAGATAAGAAAGCCGTCCACAGCAATCAATGCAAAGAAATAGAGGAAAGCAACAAAATGCGAAAGACTAGAGATCTCTTCAAGAAAGTTAAACATACCAAGGGATCATTTCATGCAAAGATGGGTTCGATAAAGGACAGAAATGCTATGGACCTAACAGAAGCAGAACATATTAAGAAGAGGTGGTAAGAATACACAGAAGAACTGTACAAAAAAGATATTCATGACCCAGATAATCACGATGGTGTGATCACTCACCTAGAGCCAGACATCCTGGAATATGAAGTCAAGTGGGCCTTAGAAAGAATCACCAAAAACAAAGCTAGTGGATGTGATGGAATTCCAGTTGAGCTATTTCAAATCCTGAAAGATGATGCTGTAAAACTGCTGCACTCAATATGCCAGCAAATTTGGAAAACTCAGCAGTGGCCACAGGACTAGAAAAGGTCGGTTTTCATCCCAATCTCAAAGAAAGGCAACCCAAAAGAATGCTCAAACTGCTGCACAATTGAACTCATCTCTCACGCTAGTAAAATAATGCTCAAAATTCTCAAAGCCAGGCTTCAGCAATACATGAACCGTGAACTTCCAGATGTTCAACCTGGTTTTCGAAAAGGCAGAGGAACCAGAGACCAAATTGCCAACATCTGCTGGATCACCAAAAAAGCAAGAGAGTTCCAGAAAAATATATATTTCTGCTTTATTGACAATGCAAAACCTTTGACTCTGTGGATCACAATAAACTGTGGAAAATTCTGAAAGTGTTGGGAATACCAGACCACCTGATGTGCCTCTTTAGAAACCTATATGCAGATCAGGAAGCAACAGTTAGAATTGGACATGGAACAACAGACTGGTTCCTAATAGGAAAAGTAGTAAGTCAAGGCTGTATGTTGTCACCCTGCTTATTTAACATTTATGCAGAGTACATCATTGTAAAGGGTGATCTGGAGGAAGGACAAGCTGGAATCAAGATTGCCGGGAGAAATATCAATAACCTCAGATATGCAGATAACACCACCCTTATGGCAGAAAGTGAAGAGGAACTAAAAAGCCTCTTGATGAAAGTGAAGGAAGAGAGTGAAAAAGTTGACTTAAAGCTCAACATTCAGAAAACTAATATCATGGCATCTGGCCCCTTTATTTCGTGGGAAATAGATAGGGAAATAGTGGAAACAGTGCCAGACTTTATTTTGGGGGGCTCCAAAATCACTGCAGATGGTGATTGCCCCCATGAAATTAAAAGACGCTTACTCCTTGGAAGGAAAGTTATGACCAACGTAGATAGCATATTAAAAAGCAGATACATTATTTTGCCAACAAAGGTCCGTCCAGTCAAGGCTATGGTTTTTTTCCAGTGGTCATGTAGGGATGTGAGATTTGGACTGTGAAAAAGGCTGAGCACCGAAGAATTGATGCTTTTGAGCTGTGGTGTTGGAGAAGACTCTTGAGAGTCCCTTGGACTGGAAGGAAATTCAACCAATCCATCCTAAGGGAGATCAGTCCTGGGTGTTCATTGGAAGGACTGATGCTGAAGATGAAACTCTAATACTTTGGCCACCTCATGCGAAGAGTTGACTCTTTGGAAAAGACCCTGATGTTGGGAAACATTGAGGCAAGAGGAAAGGGGATGACAGAGGGTGAGATGCCGGGATTGCATCACCATCTCGATGGACATGATTTTGAGTATATTCTGGGAGTTGTTGATGGACAGGGAGGTCTGGCATGCTGCAATTCATGGGGTCGCAAAGAGTCGGACACGACTGAGTGACTGAACTGAACTGAATTGAAGTTCCTTAACCTGGTAAACAAAGCAGATATCCAAGTCCAGAACACAAGAGAGTCCAGAACAAGATGAACCCAAAGAGGTCTACAGCAAGACACAGTGTAATTAATTTCAAAAATTAAAGATAAAGAACAAATACTGAGAGTACCAAGGTAAAAGCTATGAATTGTACATAAGGGAATTAAAATTGTCAGCAGAGAGTGAAATACTATATTCAAAGTTATGAATGGAAAAAACTTATAACTAAAAATGCTCTACCTGACAATGGTATGATTCAGATTTGAAGGTGAAGTAATTGAATAGACATGTAAAAGCTGAAATAGCTCAATACCACTAACATGGCTTTACAAAAATTATTAAATGGACTTATCTAATTGGGAAAAAAAAAGCAGTTCACAAACGTGAAGAAGTGAAAAAAGTCATTACTGGAGTAATATAAGTCATACTGGAGTAGTGATTAGTTATATTATAAAATAGGCTTTAAGACAAAGACTGAGAAAAGAGACAAGGAAAGGCATTACATAAAATCAGATCAATTCAACAAGAAGATGTAACAATTATAACTGTTTATGCATGCAACATAGGAGCAACTAAATACATAGAAGAAATATGAACAAACATAGAGAAACTGACAGTAGTAACACAATAATAATAGGAGACTTTAATGCCCCATTTTTATCAATGGATTTATCATCCAGACAGAAAATAAAAATAAAAATTAAATATATATATATATATATATATATATATATATAGAGAGAGAGAGAGAGAGAGAGCATTCCATCCCAAAGCAGCAACACACACTCTTTTCAAGTGCTCAAGGAACATGATCCAGGATAAACCACATGCTAGGCCACAAAGCAAGTCTCAATAAATTTAAGACCTCTGAAATCATATGAAGCCTCTTTTCTGAGCACAACACTAAGAGACTAGAAATCAACTACACTGAAAAAAATTGCAAATCAAACAAACCTAAGGAGGCTAAAAAATATGATACTAAAAAACAAATGTGTCTTTGATGAAATCAAAGATGAAATGAAAAAAATACTTTAAGAGGAATGAAAACAAGAATGCAATATTTCAAAACCTATGGGACATATCAAAAGGAGTTCTAAGAGAGAAGTTTATAGTGACACATAACTTCCTCTGGGAAAAAGGAAAAAACAATCTCAAGCAACATTGCTTAATACCTAATGGAACTAGAAGAGGAACAAAAAGAACACAAAGTTAGTAGAAGGAAAGAAATAATAAAGGTTAGAACAGAAATAAATACAGTAGAGACAAAAGCAATAGAAAAGATTCATGAAACAAAGAACTGGTTCCTTGAAAAGATAAAATTGATAAACCGTTAGTCAATCTCTTCAGTGAAAAATGAAAGAGGACTCAAATTTAAAAACAAAATCAGAAATAAGAAAGGAAAAGTTCCAGCTGACACCACAGAAATTCAAGAAATAAGAGATTACTATACCAATAAAATGGACAATGTAGAAGAAATGGATAAATTCCTAGAAATGTACAATGTCCAAAGACTGAATCAGGAAGAAATATGAAAAATGAACAGACCAACTGCCAATAATGAAATTGAAAGAAAGAAAGAAAGTTAGTCACACAGTCATGTCCAACTCTTTGCGATCTCATGGACTGTAGCCCACCAGCCTCCTCTGTCCATGGAATTCTCCAGGCAAGAGTACTGGAGTGGGTTGCCATTTCCTCCAGTGATCAACTGACTCCCAACAAACAAAAAAATCAGGATCAAGGAGCTTCAAAGGTGAGTTCTACCAAGCATAATGAGAATTGACACCTGTCCTCACATTTTTCCTAAAACAGTGCAAAGCAAAGACACTTTTGAACACATTCTATAAGGCGAGCATCAACCTGATGTGAAAACCAGACAAAGACACAACAAAAAGAAAATCCAAGCCAGCATCATTTAAGAGCAAAGAGGCAAAAATCCTTAGCAAAATACTACCAAACTGAACTCAACAATACACTAAATGGATCATACAACATGATCAAGTGATGTTTATCGCAGAGGTGCAAGGATGTTTTGATATCTGCCAATCTGTCATTGTTTTACATCACATTAACAAATTAAAGGGCTTCCCTGGTGACTCAGATAGTAAAGCATCTGCCTGAAATATGGGAGATCTGGGTTCGGTCACTGGGTCAGTAAGGTCCCCTGGAGAAGGAAATGGCAACCCACTCCAGTACTGTTGCCTGGGAAATTCCATGGGTGGAGGAGCCTGGTAGGCTACAGTCCATGGAGTTGTGAAGAGTCGGACATGACTGAATCACATGATCATCTCAATAGAGGCTTACCAAAAAAAAAAAAACTTTAAAACAATTCAATATCCATCTATGATTAAAAAAAAAATCTCAACAAAGTGGTATAAGGGGAGCATCCTTCATCCTAATACATGAAAAACCTACAGCCAACATTATCCTCAATGGTAAAAAAACTGAAAACTTTTCTTATAAGATCAAGAAGAAAACAAGGATGTCCACTCTGGCCACTATTATTCAACCTATTACTGGATGTCTTATTCACCACAATGAGCAGAAAAAGAAACAAAAGGTATTCATATTGTAAAAGGAAGAAGCAAAGCTGTCACAGTTTGCAGATGGTATGATACAATATACAGAAATCCTAGAGATATCACCAAACAAGAATTGGAACTAATAAATGAATTTTGTAAAGTTATGAGATACAAAAATAAAAATTTATACACAGAAATGTATTGCATTTGCATAAACTAATGAGAACCTATCCAAAAGAGAAAGAAAACGATTTCACTAAAAAAAAAAAGTATTAGAAAAATAAAAATACCTATAAATAAATCTAATCAAAACATCTAACGACTTGTACTCAAAAGACCATAAGACATTGATGAAATAAATTGAAGATGACACAAGAGATGGAAATACATTACATGTTTTTGAATTGCAAGAATCGATACTGTCAAAATGACAATACTACACAAGATAATCTACAGAATCAGTGCAATTGCTATCAAATTAGCAATGACATTTTTCACAGGACTAGAACAACAACAAAAAAATCTTAAAAATTTCATGGAGACACAAAAGGCCTTGAATAGCCAAAGCAATCTTGAAAAGGAAAAACAGAGCAGGAGAAATCAGGCTCTCTGACTTCAGACTACACAAAAAAGTTAAAGTCATCAAAACAGTATGGCAATGGCACAAAGACAGAAATATAGATCAATGAAACAGGATAGCAAGCCGAGAAATCAATCCATACACCTACGGTCAATTAATTTACAACAGAAGAGGCAAGATTATACAATGGCGAAAAGACAGTCTCTTCAATAAGCAGTGCTGGGAAAACTGAACAGCTACATGTAAGAGAATGAAATTAGAACATTCTTTAAAACCATACACAAAAATAAACTCAAAATAGATAACACACCTAAATGAAAGATGGCATACTATAAAACTCTTAGAAGAAAAATAGGCAGAACACACTCTGACATAAATAGCAGCAAGATCTTTTTTGTTCCACCTCCTAGAGTAACAAAAATAAAACCAAAAATAAACAAATGGGATCTAATTAAACTCAAAGGTTTTTGCACAGCAAAAGGAAACCATAAACAAAATGAAAAGACAATCCATAGAATGAGAGAAAATAATTTTAAATAAAGCAACTGACAAGAGATTAGACTTCTAAATTTGCAAGTAGTACATGCAGCTCAATAAAAAAAAAAATAAAAAATAAAAAAGAAAAAAGAAAAAAACTGGACAAAAGCCCTAAATAGACATTTCTCCAAAGAAGACATACAGATGGCCAACAGGCACATGAAAAGATGCTCAACATCACTAATTATTAGAGAAATGCAAATCTAGACCACAATGAGATATCACGTCACACCAGTCAGAAAGGTTGTCATCAAAAGTCTACAAACAACAAATGCTGGAGAAGATGTGGAGGAAACGGTACCCTCGTACACTCTTGTAGGGAATTTGGTGGGTTTTTACAATAGCCAATACATGGAATCAACCTACATGTCTATCTATAGATGAATGGATAAACAAGAAGTGGTACATATACACAATGGAATATTACTTAGCCATTAAAAAGAACAAAATAATGCAATTTGCAGCAACATGGATGGACCTAACGATTATCATACTAAGTGAAATAAATCAGAGAGAGAAAAACAAATATCTTATTATATCACTTATATGTGAACTTCCCAGGTGGAGCAATGGCAAAGAATCTGCCTGTCAGCACAGGAGATGCAAGAGACACAGGCTTTATCCCTATGTCAGGAAGACCCCTGGCATGGGCAATGACTATCTACTCCAGTATTCTTGTCTGGAAAATTCCATAGACAGAGGAACCTGGTGGGCTACAGTCCATTGGGTTGCAAAGAGTTGGACATGACTGAGCATGGTGAAAGATGATGACAATGATAGAATCTAAAAAATGATATAAGTGAATGTATTTACAAACAAAAACATACTCATAGATTTAGAGAATGGACTTATGGCTATCAGCAGGGAAGGGTGTGGGGGATAAACTGGGAGTTTGGGACTGTTACATACACATTACTATATTTAAAATAGATAACCAACAAGGACCTACTGTATAGCACAGAAAATTCAGCTCAATATTCTACAATGATCTAAAGGGGAAAATAATTTGAAAAACAATAGATACAAGTATATGTATTACTGAATTACTTTGGTGTATACTTGAAATAACACAACGTTGTTATTCAACTATACTCCAATATAAAAATAAAATTTAAAACATTACCAAAAGCATATTCTGATAGTTACTTTCTTTCACTCCATCATTTTAATATATTTTTAATCCTTAAAGTAGAGGGGGAAAAAACTTCACATGGAACCACAATATATCCTAAATGGCCAAAACAATCTTGAGAAAGAAGAGCAAAATAAGAGGCATTACATTTCCTGATTCCAGAATATATTACAAAGGTATATTAATTAAAACAGTATGGTTTTGGTATTAAGGTAGGCATATAGATGACTGGAACAGTACAGAAATTAACTCATGCAATATATCAACTGATTATCATCAAAGATACCAAGAATATATGATGAAGAAAGGATAATCTTTTCAACAAATTTTGCTGGGAAAATTGCATGTTATGTTTTATAGCACAGCATAACATATGTATAACATGACATGCAATTTTCCCACCATATGCAAAAATCAACTCAAAAGGGATTAAATAGCAAAGTATGACACTTTATATACATCATGTATAGATAGAAAAGTTTCATAATATGTTTTATAGGGAGTTCAGTACTAGAGGACATTGATGTAGTGGAGGATAGGCTATATTCAAAGACATAGTGATTAATCACCATCCAGGATTGATGAAAATCACAAATTATTTCCAAACAACATAAAGAAAATGCAAGTCATGGTTACACATTTTTTAATGAAACTGAAGAACAAGAAAATGTAGAGAAAATCTTAGAAGCAAAACATCTAAAAAATAGATTATCTATAAAAATAATTAAATCTAAAAAAGGGTAAGTTTTGTATTATGTGTATTTTACCACAGTTGTGAAGTAAATAATTACAATTATCCTTATTATACTAACTGACAGGTAAATATGATAATCTACCATGCTGATTGAATCTTTAAGAAAATTCTTTCTGCATAGTTTATAAAAAAAGAGAGTTCTTCAAACTCATTTCTAAAATTTGACTTTCTCAAATTGGAAACATTGCTGAAATAAATTTCTTTGATTTCCTATCTTTTTATAAAGGGAATTGCATTTTACACATTTTCATCTGGTGTCTTCTAAGTTAAAGAAAGTTTCTTCCTTGGTCATGACTATCATAATATACTTTAAAGAGTATGATATCTGTTGCTCTCTTTCCTAATTTTTTTAATGATGTATACATAAAAAGAAAAACCTTCTTTTGTTCTGTTAGAAAACGGAGAACCATTTGAAATCAATATCCTTTCTGAGTAATTCTTTGTGTGTGATTTACAAAAAGTAGGCTATATTATTTTTGAAAATTTGACATCAGGAAGAACTAAATAGACAGCTGTAGCTAGCATATTCTTGGGCTGCAGAACAGAGGTTGGACAAATAATCAGTGGTTGGAAAAAACAGATTGACTTTTGTCTTCTATTAGATAGTTCTTCAATTTCCTTCTACCCTCTCTCAGTAATAATATGAACATCCTTGATTATCAGTTCAGTCGCTCAGTTGTATCCAACTCTTTGTGACTCCATGGACTGCAGAACGCCAGGATTCCTAGTCCATCACCAACTCCTGAGCTTGCTCAAATTCATGTCCACTGAGCCAGTGATGCCATCCAACCATCTCATCCTCTGTCACTCCCTTCTCCTGCCTTCAACCTTTCCCAGCATCAAGGTCTTTTCCAGTGAATCAATTCTTTGCATCAGGTGGCCAAAGTATTGGAGTTTCAGCTTCAGCATCAGTCCTTCCAATGAATGTTGAGGACTGATTTCCTTTAGGATTGACTGGCTTGATCTCCTCATTGTCCAAGAGACTCTCAAGAGTCTTCTCCAACACCACAGCTCAAAAACATCAATTATTTGGGGCTCAGCTTTCTTTATAGTCCAACTATCACATCCACACATGACTACTGGAAAAACTAGATGGACACTTGTCAGTAAAATAATGTCTCTGCTTTTTAATATATTGCCTGGGTTTGTTATAGCTTTTCTTCCAAGGGGCAATAATCTTTTCATTTCATGGCTGCAGTCACCATCTGCTTTGATTTTTGTGGCCCCCCAAATAAAGTATCTCACTGTTTCCACTGTTTCCCCATCTATTTGCCATGAAGTGATGGGACTGGATGCCATGATCTTAGGTTTCCAAATGTTGAGTTTTAAGCCAACTTTTTTACTCTCCTCTTTTACTTTCATCAAGAGGCTCTTTGGTTCCTCTTAATTTTCTGCCATAAGGGTGGTGATATTTGCATATATGAGGTTATTGGTATTTCTCCCAGCAATCTTGACTCCAGCTTGTGCTTCATCCATTCTGGCATTTCACATGATGTACTCTGCATATAAGTTAAACAAGCAAGCTGACAATATACAGTTTGCTTACTCCTTAATTTGGAACCCGTCAGTTGTTCCATGTCCTGTTCTAACTGTTGCTTCATAACCTGCATACAGATTCCTCAGGAGGCATGTAAGGTGGCCTGGAATTCCCATCTCTTTAAAAATTTTCCACAGCTTGTTGTGATCCACACAGTCAAAGCCTTTAGTGTATTGATTATAGTAATGCTCATATTTCTTAGGAAATTTGCATGTTAATATCTACCATATAAGCTCTCTTGAAGCATTCATAGTCTAACATGAACAAAGCAACCTGTCTCTGATGTTTAATAATTTTCTATTTTAGGATTTTTCTTGTGGAATTTTTGAGTTCCTGACATTCACTGCTTAATGAAACCAGGAGGAATTTCTCACCCTGAATACAATTTTGGGCAAACAGTATTTATGAAGTAAGGCAGTAACCTCTGAAGAAATCATCAAGAAAAATTAGCTGAAATGCAAAACCATACAGAAATACATAAATTAATGATAGTAAATATATTATCTCTAATGAAGGGTACCTCACTATGACTGTAAATTTGTACTGGGAAGCAATGGATTTATCATCTCATACTAGAAAGGAAAAACAGGGGAATCTCATTGACTTTTGGTGTGAGCAGCAACACATGAGTGTCCTTGTGATTTGCTGTGTTTTTAAGTTTTTATTAGAAAAAAAATCTGATTGATTTTTCTACAGTATTGAAGAGAGGAATTAGGACAATAGAAGTTATACTGAAAAATCCAGACAGAATAGAGGGTATATGCTAACATATGCATCTGCAGAGAAAGGTGATGAACACAAATATGGATAAAGCACTGTTTAAATACTTTTCATATTTTCACTGCTTTTCCATAACTCAGTATTGAATAATTTTGAAATTGTTTTCCAGTTTAATATCTGGTTTTTGTGTTTCTCTCACTTATACGGCAGAGCATGTTTTCCTGCTCAGAATGTCATAATATGTATTTAGAATGCTTGATTAACTTTTATTATTTAAAACATAATTATTAAAGTGACAAACCTTGACACATCAATTAATTAAAGAGTATTTTCTGAACTTGTGCCTGAAAAGGGAGACAGCTCTTAAGAAAGTGAGAGTTTTCAGTTTCACATTTGAATGATTTCCAATGTTCCATTTGAATGATTTCAACTTGATCAATAAATGAGATTGTGATTCAAAAGAAGCTAGCATGCAAATTTCAAACTCAGAGAAGCATATAGTAAATGCAACAACTGAGATGAAATTTAGTTAGAAAAAGGACACTTGACAGGACATGGTATAGTTTCTGCAGAGCAATTTTCACTTTCCTCCCTGTCTGCTGTTTAAATTGTATACTTTCTTAAAGTCTCATTGTGACAGTTCTACTCATATAGACTATTATTTAAAGAAAATCTTTCTGTATAGGATACAGACTGAAAGAATGGAGAATGAATGCTATTTTCCATTTGAAATAATTATTATCCTTTAAAACATACAATCCAGAAATGAATGTTATTACATTATTTTTTGACACTAAATAGCCACATTTATTACTAATGGTAAAGATAGTACATAAAGAGATGATTAATATAAACTAATGGAAATTTATAATTTATTCACAACTTAAATCTTTTGTTTAGTAAGATGGCTATAGGTAGAAATGCGAACTAGTTTATATTCAGTCCTAACATGATTTTCATTTTATGTTATTGAATGTAAATAATTAAAACAATAAGTGAGAAAACAATAAAATTAACTTATTTGCTTGAATATGTTATATTTTTTTATATTTTCCTTTGGGAAGAAAGTTAATTGAAAATTTTAACCTGTGTTCTATTCCCTTAGGGTCTTTATTGAGACAAAATAACTAGCAACATTTTGTCTAATTAATAACCTAGATGAGCAGATAGAACTATTGCAAGAATGTGGTTTTAAGTATAAAACATATTTTTTATTTAGTTTTATTTATGTAAATACTCTAAAATCTCAGTTGGCTTTGCAGGGCTATTAAATATTCCATCCTCAAACAAAATGACAAAGATACATTTTGAGTGGGAATTCAATCCATATCCACAGGAGAGGATTCTACTCATACAACTTTCCTATCTGTTAATCTTGTTTAAAATGCCTGCATATGAAGACAGAAATGCTCATAGTCTGCACTAGAAAATTGCTTTTGTTGACCTCATAGGAAGAATGATCCTCCAAGGATGTTGTTTGGTGATGAGGGTGATCGTACTAGCTGCTTGTACTTATTACTAAAACAAGGTCTCAGATATTATGCCAGATGCTGTGTAAAGAGAAAGTTGGAAGTGGTTCCCTTTTCAAATATAATTCTGGTTAAATGGTGAGCAGACTTTAACTAAGGCTGACCTATGAGGGGAAGATTGTGCAATTCTATAGCTTCACAAAGAGTTGAATTAAATTGAAAGGGGAGAGTTTCACAACTTGAGCCAGTTCCTCTTCACCAAATATAAAATGTTCAGTGAAGGCTAGCTTAAGCAAAAAGAGATCACATGAAGTTTCATCGTTGAGAGAGTGATAAAGAAGAAGCTGTACTCAGAAGTTCAGCTTCTTGTAGTATATGCCAGTAGTTTCAGTTCAGTTCAGTCACTCAGCCATGTCCGACTCTTTGAGACCCCATGGACTGCAGCACGCCACGCTTCCCTGTCCATCACTGACATCCAGAACTTGCTCAAACTCATGCCCATTGAGTTGGTGATGCCATCCAATCATCTCATCCTCTGTCGCCCATTCTCCTCCTGCCTTCAATCTTTCCCAGTATCAGGGTCTTTTCCAATGACTCAGTTCTTCACATCAGGTGGCCAAAGTATTTGAGTTTCAGGTTCAGCATTGATCCTTCAAACGATAATTCAAGACTGATTTCCTTTAGGATTGACTGGTTTCATCTCTTTACAATCCAAAGGACTTTCAAGAGTCTTCTCCAACACTGTAGTTCAAAAGCATCAATTCTTTGCCTCTCAGCTTTCCTTTTGGTCCAACTCTCACATTCATACATGACTACTGGAAAAACAATAGCTTTGACTAGATGGACCTTTGTTGGCAAAGCAATGTCTCTGTTTATTAATATACTATCTAGGTTGGTCATAGCTTTTCTTCCAAGGAGCAAACGTCCTTTAATTGCATGGCTGTTGTCACCAACTGCATTGATTTTGGAGCCCAAGAAAATAAAGTCTCTCATTGTTTCTCCATCTATTTGCCATGAGGTGATGGGCCCAGATGCCATGATCTTAGTTTTCTGAATATTGAGTTTTAAGCCAATATTTTCACTCTCTTCTTTCATTTTAATCAAGAGGCTCTTTAGTTCTTCTTTGCTTGTGCCATAAGTGTGGTGTCAACTGCATATCTGAGGTTATTGATAATTCTCCCGGCAATCTTGATTCCAGCTTGTGCTTCATCCAGCCCAGAATTTTGCATATGTATTCTGCATATAAGTTAAATAAGCAGGGTGGCTATATGCAGCCTTGATGTACTCCGTTCCCTATTTGGTACCAGTCTGTAGTTCCATGTCCAGTCCTAACTGTTGTTTCTTGTCCTGCATACAGATTTTGCAAGAGGCAGGTCAGGTGGTCTGGCATTCCCATCTCTTTAAGAATTTTCCACAGTCTGTGGTGATCCACAACGTCAAAGACTTTGCTTCAGTCACTAAAGCAGAAGTAGATATTTTTCTGTAATTCTCTTGCTTTTTTGATGATCCAACTGATGTTGGCAATTTGATCTCTGGTTCCTCTGCCTTTTCTAAATCCAGCTTGAACATCTAGAAATTCACAGATCATGTACTGTTGAAGCCTGACTTGGAGAATTTTGAGCATTACTTTGCTAGTGTGCAGATGAGTAAAATTGTGTGGTAATTTGAACATTCTTTGGCATTGCCTTTCTTTGGAATTGGAACGATAACTGACCCTTTCCAGTCCTGTGGCTACTGCTGAGTTTTCAAAATTTGATAGCATATTGAGTGCAGCACTTTCACGGCATCATCTTTTAGGATTTGAAATATCTCAAATTGAATTCCATCACCACTAGCTTTGCTTGTGGTGATGCTTCACAAAGCCCACTTCACTTCACATTCCAGGATGCCTGGCTGTAGGTGAGTGATCACACCATCCTGGTTATCTGGGTCATGAAGATCTTTTTCATGTAGTTCTTCTGTATATTTTCCACCTCTTCTTAATATCTTCTTCTGTTAGGTCCATACCATTTCTGTCCTTTATTGTGCCCATCTGTGTCTGAAATGTTCCTTTGGTATTTCTAATTTTCTTGAACAGATCTCTAGTCTTTCCCATTCTATTGTTTTCCTCTATTTCTTTGCACTGGTCACTGAGGAAGCCTTTCTTATTTCTCCTCACTATTCTTTGGAACTCTGCATTCAGTTGGGTATATCTTTCCTTTTCTCCTTTGCCCTTAGCATCTATTCTTTTCTCAGCTATTTATAAGGCCTCCTCAGACAACCATTTTGCCCTTTTGCATTTCTTTATCTTGGGGATGGGCTTGATCACTGCCTCTTGTACAATGTTACAAACCTCTGTCCATAGTTCTTCAGGCACTCTTTCTATCAGATCTAATCCCTAGAATCTATCTGTCACTTCCACTGTGTAATTGTAAAGGATTTGATTTTGGTCATACCTGAATGGTCTAGTCTTTCCCTACTTTCTTCAATTTTAGTCTTCAATTTAAGTCTGAATTTGGTGATAAGGAGTTCATGATCTGAGCCACAGTCATCTCCCATTCTTGTTTTTGCTGACTGTATAGAGCTTCTCCATATTTGCCTGCAAAGAATATAATGAATTTGATTTTGGTATTGACCTTCTGGTGAGGTCTATGTGTAGAGTCTTCTACATTGTTGGAAGAGGGTGTTTGCTGTGACCAGTGTATTCTCTGGCAAAACCATGTAGGCCTTTGCCCTGCTTCATTTTGTACTCCAAAGTCAAATCTGCCTGTTACTCCAGGTATCTCTTGGATTCCTACTTTTTAATTCCAGTCCCCTATAATGAAGATGACATCTTTTTTTTTTTTTTCTTTCTTTCTTTTTTTTTTTTTTTTTTTTTGGTGTTAGTTCTGTAAGATCTTGTAGGTCTTCATAGAATCATTCAACTTTAGCTGCTTCAGCATTACTGGTCGGGGCATAGACGTGGATTACTGTGATATTGATTGGTTTGCTTTAGTAATGAACAGAGATCATTCTGTCACTTTTGAGAGTACACTGAACTACTGCATTTTGGGCTCTTGTTGACTATGATGGCTACTCCATTTCTTCTAAGGGATTCTTGCCCACAGTAGTAGATATAATGGTCATCTGAATTAAATTCACCCAACCCAGTCCATTTTAGTTCACTGGTTCCTAAAATGTTGATGTTCATTCTTGCCATCTCCTGTTTGATCACTTCCAATTTACTTTGATTAATGGGCCTAACATTCCAGGTTCCTATGCAATATTGTTCTTACAGCATTAGACTTTACTTCCATCACCAGTCACATTCACAACTGGGTGTTGTTTTTGCTTTGGTTTCATCTCTTCATTCTTTCTGGTGCTATTTCTCCACTCTTCTCCAGAAGCATATTGGGCACTTATTGACCTGGGAGTTCATCTTTCAATGTCATATCTTTTGGCCTTTTCAATATTGTTCATGGGGTTCTCAAGGCAAGAATACCACTGAAATGGTTTGTGATTCCCTTCTCCAGTGAACCTCGTTTTGCCAGAACTCTTCACCATGACCCATTTGTCTTGGGTTTCCTTACTTGGCATGGCTCATAATTTCATTGAGGCTGTGGTCCATGTGATCAGTTTGAATAGTTTTCTGTGCTTATGTGTGTGCCAGGAGATATTTTTTCTTCTTTTTTTTTTCTTTTTGCACAATTGGAAGAGGCAGCTTTTGTATTTCTAAGTCCTTTACCCTTAAAGGTAGAAGTGCCCCATGAGTAAAGCAATGAAGATGGAATATGTTGGCATTGGATTTAGTGTGGTGGTGAACATAGAACTGTACCTGATTCTCCTTATCTCTGCATAATTAGAATTCATTTTTAAATACTGTTGAATGTCAAATCCTATTATTAAGGTTGATTATGTCTTCTAAGTTTTATAATTTAATCTCTTAAAATTTAAGTCTTCTCCATTTTGAGTTTCTTCTATTGTGTGGGTAGGTGTCCAACTTCATCATTTTGGAAGTATTCTCTTAAGTATTCCCAGCACCATTTGTTCAAAGATCATTTTCCCATTAAATATTATTGCCAACTTTGTTGAAAATTAATTTTCTCTAAATGTGAGAGTTCATATGTGGAATCTCAATTCTATTTCAGTGAGACATTATGTGTGTGTGTGTGAGTGTGTGTGTGTGTGTGTGTGTATATATAATGTGTATATAATATATATGTATACACACACACTCATACTCACACATAGTTATGTCAATAGTATCTGGCTATTTTGATTACTCTACCTTTGTCATAAGTCTTGAAATCAGGAAGCAAGTCCTCCAACTCTGTTATTATTTTGTGAGATTATTTTGACACTGCTTTGGGTCCCTTAAGTTTTCATATGAATTTTGAGATTAGTTTGTCCTTTTTTTTTTTTTTTTTTAGAAATGACAACTGACATTTTGGCAAAATGAATCTGAAGATTAATTTGGAATATCTTTATAAAGCAATATCCTATGATAATATATTAAGGAACTTAGTTTTTCTATTATAGTGTACTTTGTGCTGTGTTGTATCACTTCAGTCGTGTCTGACTCTTGGAAACTCTATGGACTGTAGCCCACCAGGCTTCTCTGTCCATGGGATTCTCCAGGCAAGAACACTGGAGTGGGTTGCTATGTCCTCCTCCAGGGGATCTTCCTGATTCAGGAATTGAACCCATGTCTCCTATGTCTACTGCGTTGGCAGGTGGGTTTCTTACAACTAATACCATCTGGGAAACCCTGATTTTATGTTTGCTGTTGTTCAGTTGTGAAGTCATGTCCACCTTTTTTGCGACCCCATGTACCACAGAATGGCATACTTACCTGTCCTTCACTATCTCCTAGAGTTTGCTCAAACTCATGTACGTTAAATTGGTGTTGCTATCTGACCACTTCATCCTCTGTTGCCCTCATCTCCTTTTGTCATCAGTCATTTCCAGCATCAGAGTATTTTCCAATTAATTGACCCTTCCCATCAGTTGCCCAAAATCCTGGAGCTTCAGCTTCAGTGTTAATCCTTTCAATGAATATTCAGGGTTGCTTTCCTTTAGAATTGACTGGTTTGATCGCCTTAATCTTCAAGGGACTCTCAAGAGTCTTCTCCAGCACCATAATCTGAAGGCATCAATTCTTTGGCTCTCAGTCTTGTTTATGGCCCAACTCTCACATACATACATAACTATTGGAAAAACTATAGCTTTGACTTATATGGACCTTTGCCAGCAAAGTGTTGTCTTTGCTTTTTAACACACTGTCAAGGCTTGTCATCACTAGTACCATAATACTCCACAAATTACTACTCCTATCTTGATTAGGTTGTAGTTTTTCAATGACCTTAATTGTAAGACCTGGTAATTCTAAAAGATGCCCTAAATGATTTACTGTATTTCAGACATTGGCTTACTTACTTTCATTGTAGATCAGTAGGACAATTTCCCCTTGATAGGACCAGTTACCCCAGATAGTCCTCTTTCTCAATGTTGATTTGTAAGTTTGAGAAGTTGAAAGTAGCCATGTGTCAGTCTGAACTTTCAGTTCAGTGGACTCATTATTGTGTCTCATTGTAGAAGCAAAGAAACCTTTGGCTTCTGACTCATGAGAACCAAAAATGTTACTGGTGCATTGCTAAGGGTAATAATACATGATGTCATTCCCATTTTCACACCTTGATTCCTGAACCTGTGAATCCCGCCTATTGGAAAAACAGCATCATATATTATATGCTACTTGAGAGAATATATAGCCTTCTAGTTAACCTTGTCCTAGCCCTACAAGGTATTGTCATCTAACGGTAACTGTAACTGAGCCTTTAAATGTCATTAGAATGTTCTTCCAAGTTAGCTGCTTCAGAATTATGGGGAATATGGTAAGATGAATGAATTCCATGAGCATGTGCCCAGTGCTGGATTTCTTTTGCTGTTAAATGAGATTCTTGATCATAGATCATGCTGTGTGGAAAACCATGATAGTAGATAAGGCATCTTATATGTCCAAGAATAGCGATTTTGGCAGAATCATTATATGTAAGGAAGGCAAATCCATATCTAGAGTGATTATTCTGGTAAAAACAAAACGCTACCCCTTCAACAATGGAAGCAGTCCAACATAATCAAGTTGCCACCAGACAACTGACTGATCACACTGAGATATGGTGTCATGTCTGGGACTCAGTGTTGGTCTCTACTATGGGTTCTTTGTGATTGTTGTAGCCAGATTGGTCGTGGCCAGTGGAAATCAGCATTGCTGAACCCATGCAAAAATCTCCATTCCTGCCACCATGGCTACTTCGTTTATAGACTCATTTGGTGATGACAGGGGTTGCTGAGGAAAATAATTCATTGGTATACACAGAATGGGTCATCCTACCCACTCATTTATTGCTTTATTCACTAAGTCATGTTTGACTCTTGTGGCCTCATGGACTATAGCCTGCCAGGCTCCTCTGCCCATGGGATTCTCCAGGCAGTACCTAATAATACTCAATTATTAGGCTATTTCTTATTGAGGTGAGGTAAGCATTCACATTGGTCACATATCTTTACATTTTATTTTAGCCCATTCAGAGAGGTCAGTCCACATAGCTCTTCCCCAAATTTCTTTATCATCAGGTTTCCAATCATATTCCTTTAATGCCCTTAAATATTCAACCAAACCATTGGCCATGGCCCATGAATTTGCATATAGTTGCACATTTGGCAATTTCTCCTGCCAAGCAAAGTAAACAACCAGATGCACTTCTCAAGGTTCTGCCCACTGGTGGAATTTGTTTTTTCCATTGTCTTTTAGAAGTGCCACAGAGAGGGACTATAGTGCTACAGCTATTCACTTTTGGTGGTGCCTACACATTGTGCAAAACCACATGTGAGCTACGTCTCAGTATTCCGTTTCTCTGTTAACAGGTTATAGGAAACTCACCATGAGAACATTGGTGCATTGTGGGAAAGAGAAGGCAGTGTAGTGAAAGTGAGGACCATGGGCACTTGGGCCACTTCTTCATGTAATTTACTTATGCCTTCAGGGTCTGCTGGAACCCAATCACATATAAAGAAAATTTATTAAAATTCTCTATCTTTAATTTTTGTCATTTGTAGAGTAAAAATACAAATAAAAGTAACTCATAGAGATATTGTGATAATTAAATGAATTAATAAACATAAATCTTAAAATAGTGCCACACAAATAACAAGAGATTCATAAATGCTAATTAATATATTGTCATCATCCTATTTCCAACATAAAATCACCACTGTTAGTTCACCAATTTTAAATTTATTCAATTTGCCTGACTAACTTTTGTTACTTGATTTCAACCTCCAAAGTGTTGACAACTCTGCCAACTTTATTGCCTTGGCATATTTCTCCCTTTTACCATCTTCAAAGTCAAATTTTCTCAAATTGTGGGTGATAGATAATCAGCATCAGGATAGTTTGGGATACTTTCTACAAATACAGTTTCTTAAACCTCGCCAAGGTTTCTCAGGTGATTGAGTGATAAATAAACCTGCCTATCAATGAAGGAGACACAGGAGACATGAGTTCAGTTCCTGGGTCAGGAAGATACCCTAGAGGAGGAAATAGCAATCCACTCTAGCATTGTTGCCTGAAAACTCCCATGGACAGAGGAGCCTGGTGGGTTTACAGTCCATGGGGTAACAAAGAGTCATACACGACTGAGTGAGCACAATGCAGTAAGATTATTCAAAGTAATGGAAAAAAATATTCCATGCTTTTTGATTGGAAGAATTAATGTTTTTAAATGGCTATACTACCCAAATCAATCTACAGATTTAATAAGACTCTTAGCAAATTACCCATAACATATTTCATAGAACTAGAACAAGCAATCTTAAAATTTATATGGAGCAGTAAGAAACCTAGAACTGCCAAAAAAAAAAAAAAAATCCTTAGGAAAATGAACAAAACAGGAAGCATAACCCTCCCAGACTTAAAACAGTATTACAAAGCTAAAGTAATCAAAACAGCATGGTATTAGCTCAAAAACAGACATATGGATAAGTAGAATAGAACAGAGAGCCCAGAAATAAACCAGCATGTCTATGGACAGTTAATCTTCAACATAGGAGGCAAGAATATACAATGGAGAAAAGACTGCCTCTTCAGCAAGTGGTGTTCATAAAGTTGGACAACCACACGCAAATCAATAAAATTAGAATAGCTTCATTTTCTCCTGCATTGGAAGGTGCATGTTTTATCACCTGAAAAGCCCAAATATGATACCATAAAACTCCTGGATGAAACCATATACAAAGCATTCTTTGATATAAATTCTACCTGTGTTTTCTTAGGGCAATTTCCAATGCAAAATCAAAAATAAACAAATGGGACCCAATCAAACTTAAAAATTTCTGTATAGCAAAGGACATCATAAAGAAAAATGAAATGACAACCTACAGACAAGGAGAACATCTCTGCAAATGATGCAATTGAAAAGGACTCAATTTCAAGAATATACAAGCAGTTTATACAACTCAGTAAGAACAACAAAAACATACAATTTAATCAAAAAATGGGCAGAAAACCTAAGTAGACATTTCTTCAAAGAAGAAATGCAAAGGCCAACAGGCACATTTAAAGTTACTCATATCACTAATTATTAGAGAAATGCAAATCAGAACTACAGCAAGGTGTCACCTCACACAAGTCAGAATGGCCATCATTAAAATATCCACAAATACAACAGTGATAAGATGGCAGAGTAGAATGATATAAACTTACTACTTCTTATAAAATTACCAAAATCAAAACTAACTGCTCAATTACCATGGACAAAAATACACTACTAGAACCTACCAAAATAATCCCCCACATCCAAACAAAGAAGAAGCCACAATAAGTCAGTAGGTGTGGTGAAATCACAATAAAATCAAATCCTATACACATTTGGTGTGAGGCACACAAACTGGAAAATAATTATGCCACAGAAGTTCTAACTGGAAATTTTAAGCCTCACATCAGGATCCCCAGCCTGGGGGTCTTGCAACAGAAGGAGGAGTGCCAAAGAATATAACTTTGAAGGCCATCAGGATTTCACTGCAGAAATTCCATAGGACTTGGAGATACAGGAAATTTACTCCTAGAAGGTACACATAAGGTCTTGTGCATGCTAAGACCTAGGGTGATAAAAAAAAAAGGACCTCATAAAAGACTGGGCCAGACATACCTGTAATATTGGAGGGTCCCCTGTGAGGAGGAGATCAACTGTGGCTCACTGTGGGGGCAAAAGACATTGACAGCAGTAGCACTGGGAATTTCATATTGTCATGAGGCTTCATGAAGGCTATTGTTTTCTTAAGAACTGGCCACTTCAGCAGGTGAAGGAACATGACAAAAACTCACCAAGCCAAACGAAAGAGGAGGAGGTAGGAAGTCTACCTGGAATATAATTCAGAATAATGATAGTAAAGATGATCCAACATCTTGAAAACAAAATGGAGTTATGGATAAATAGACTAGAAACATGGATTGAGAAACTGCAAGAAATGTTTAGCAAGGTACTAGAAAAAATATTCAGACAGCATATTAAAAAGCAAAGACATTACCTTGCCAACAAAGGTCTGTGTAGTCAAGGTTATGTTGTTTTTTTTTTTTTTTTTCCCCAGTAGTCATGTATGGATGTGAGAGTTGAATTACAAAGAAAGCTGAATTCCAAAGAATTGATGCTTTTGAACTGTAGTGTTGGAGGAAACTCTTGAGAGTCCCTTGAACTCCAAGGAGATCCAACCAGTCCATCTTTTTTGTTTGTTTTTTGTTTTTCCAACCAGTCCATCTTAAAGGATATCAGCCCTGAATGTTCATTGGAAGGACTGATGTTGAAGCTGAAACTCCAATACTTTGGCTTCCTGATGCAAAGAGCTGACTCATTTGAAAATATCCTGATGCTGGGAAAGATTGAAAGCAGGAGGAGAAGGGGATGGCAGAGGATGAGATGGTTGGGTGGCATCATCGACTCACTGGACATGAGTTTGAGTAAACTCTGGGAGTTGGTGATGGACAGGGAGTCCTAGTGTGATGCAGTCCGTGGGTTCACAAAGAGTCAGACGTGACTGAGCGACTGAACTGAACTGAACTGAGAAGAAATAAAGACTAGTCAGTAATGAACAATGCAATAACTGAGAGTAAAAACACTCTGGAGGGAAAGAACTGTAGAGTAACTGAGGCAGAAGAAAGGATAAGTGAGCTGGCAAACAGAATGGTGGGAATAAAAGAAGCAGAGTGGATAAAAGAATAAAAAGAAAGGAGGACAGCCTCAGAAACCTCTGGGACAATGTTAAATGCTCCAACATTCGAATCATGGGTGTCCCAGAAGAAGACAAAAAGAAATGGCATGAGAAAATATTTGAGGTGATAACAGTCAAAAACCTCCCTAAAATGGGGAAGGAAATAGCCACCCGAGTCCAATAAGCCCAGAGAGTGCCATACAGGATAACCCCAAGGTCAAACACACCAAGACATATATTAATCAAACTAACAAAGATTAAACACAAAGAGCGAATGTTAAAAGCAGCAAGGGAAAAGCAACAAATAACACACAAGGGGATCCCCACAAGGATAACAGCTGATCTTTCAATAGATACTCTTCAAGCCAGAAAGGGAATGGCAGTACATATTTAAAGTGATGAAAGAGAAAAACCTACAACCAAATTACTCTACTCATTCAAATATGAAGGAGAAATCAAAAGCTTTACATACAAGCAAAAGTTGAGAAAATTCAGCTCCACAAAATCAGCTCTTCAACAAATGCTAAAGGATCTTCTCTAGACAGGAAACAAAAAAAAGGTTTATAAACTCAAACACAAAACAACAAAGTAAATGTTAACAGGATCATGAAAGTGAAAGTGAACTTGCTTAGTTGTGTCTTACTCTTTGCTACCCCCATGGACTTTAGCCTACCAGGCTCCTCCATCCATGGGATTTTCCAGGCAATAGTACTGGAGTGGATTGCCATTTCCTTCTCCAGGGGATCTTCGCAACCCAGGGATTGAACCCAGGTCTCCCACACTGCAGGCAGACACTTTACCGTCTGAGCCACCATGGCACTAGGATCATACATGTTAATAATTACCTTAAACATAAATGGATTGAATGTTCCAACCAAAAGACAAAGACTGGCCAAACGGATGTAAGAACAAAACCCCTATATATGCTGTCTACAAGAGACCCACCTCAAACCTAGGGACACATACAGACTGAAAATGAGGGACTGGAAAAAGATATTTCATGAAAATGGAGACCAAAAGAAAGCAGGAGTAGCATACTCATATCAGATAAAATAGACTTTTAAATAAATACCATGATAAGAGGCAAACAATGACACTACATAATGATCAAGAGATCAATCCAAGAAGAAGATACAACAATTATAAACATATATACACCCAACATAGAAGCACCTCAATATACAAGGTAAATGCTAACAAGTATGAAAGGGGAAATTAACAGTAACATAAAAATAGTGGCAGACTTTAATACCCCACTCACACCTATGGATAGATCAACCAAACAAAAAAATTAATAAGGAAACACAAGCTTTAAATGATACAATGGAACAGTTAGACCTAGTTGATATCTGCAGGGCATTTCACCTGGAAACAATGGATTTCACCTTTTTCTCAAGGGCATACGGAACACTCTCTAGGATAGATCACATCCTGGGCAACAAATCTAGACTTGGTAAACTGAAAACAAACAAACAAACAAACAAACAACAACAATAACAACAAAAAACCTGAAGTCATTTCGAACATCTTTTCTGATCACAATGAGATAAGATTAGATATCAACTACAGCAAAAAAAGAAGAAAAAAAACACAAACATATGGCGGCTAAACAACAAGCTTCTGAATAACCAAAAGATCATGGAATAAATAAAAAAGGAAATCAAAATATGCATGGAAACAAATGATACTGAAAACATGACAACCCAAAAGCTATGGGATTAAGTAAAAGAATTGCTAAGAGGGAGGTTCATAGCAATATAAGCCTACCTCAAGAAACAAAAGAAACATCAAATAATCAACCTAACTTGCATCTAAAGCCACTAGAAAAAGAACAAAACAATCCCAAAGTTTGTAGAAAGAAAGAAATCAGAGCAGAAATAAATGAAAAAGAAACAAAGGAGACTATAGGAAAGATCAACAAAATTAAAGTTGTTTCTTTAAGAAGGTAAGCAAAATAGACAAACCGCTAGCCAGACTCATCAAGAAAAAAGGGAGAAGAATCAAATCAATAAAATTAGAAATGAAAATGGAGAAATCATAACAGACAACACAAAAATGCTAAAGATCATAAGAGACTACTATGAGCAACTATATGCCAATAAAAAGGGCAACTTGGAAAAAATGGACAAATTCTTTGAAAATTATAACCATCCGAAACTGAGCCAGGAAGAAATAGAAAATCTGAACAGACCCATTACAAACATAGAAATTGAAAGTTAATAAAAAAAATTTCCAACAAACAAAAGCCCAGGACCAGATGACTTCACAGGTGAATTTGACCAAAAATTGATAGAAGAGGTAATACCTATCCTACTAAAAATCTTCTGGAAAATTTCAGAGGCACTCCCAATCTCCTTCTATGAAGCCACCATCACCCTGATATCAAAACCAGACAAAGATGCCACAATAAAAGAAAACTACAGGCCAATATCACTGATGAACATATCACTGATAAGCATATATGCTAAAATCCTCAACAAATTTCTAGCAAACAGTATTCAACAACATATTAAAAAGGTCATACATCATGACCAAGTTAGCTTTGTTCCAGAGGTGCAAGGATTCTTCAATATTGGCAAATCAATCAAAGTGACACACCATATTAACAAATTGAAAGATAAAAACCATATGATTATCTCAATAGATGCAGAGAAATCCTTTGACAAAATTCAACACCCATTAATGATTTTTAAAAAAAAAGCTCTCAGAAAACAGGCATAAAAGGAACGTACCTCAACATAATAAAAGCCATATTTTTCAAACCCACTGCAAACATTATCCTCAATGGGAAAAACTGAAATCTTTTCCTCTAAAATTGGGAACAAGACAAGAGTGCCCACTCTTACCACTACTGTTCAACATAGTTGTGAAGTCCTAGCCACAGCAGTCAATGAAGAAAAAGAAATAACAATAATCCAGATTGAGAAAGAAGTAGTAAAACTATCACTGTTTGCAGATGGCATGATCCTCTACATAGAAAATCCTAAAGATACCACCAGAAAAATGCTAGAGCTATTAAATTAATATAGTAAAGGTGAAGGATATAAAATTAATACACAGAAATCCCTTGCATTACTATACACTAGCAATGAAAAATACAGAAAGAAAAATTAAGGAAACAATTCCCTTCCCCATTGCAACAAAAAGAATAAAATACTTAAGAATAAATTTATCTAGAAATAAATTTACCTAAAGAAACAAAATACCTACACATAGAAAACTAAAACACTGATGAAAGAAATCAAAGATGAAACAAATAGATGGAGAAATAAACCATATTTGTGGAATGGAAGAATCCATATAGTAAAAATGAGCATACTGCCCAAAGCAATCTTAGATTCATGAAATCTCTATCGAGCCATCCATGGTATTTTTTACAGAACTAGAACAAATAATTTCACAATTTGTATGGAAACACAAAAAACCTTGAATAGCCAGAGTAGTCCTGAAAAAGAAGAATGGAACTAGAGGAATCAACCTTGCTGGGTTCAGACTATACTACAAAGCTACAATCATCAAGACAGTATGATACTGGCACAAAGATAGAAATATAGATTAATGGAACAAAATAGCCCAGAGATAAGTGCACACACCTATGAACACCTTATTTTTGACAAAGGAAGCAACAATATACAATGGAGAAAAGACCATCTCTTTAACAAGTGGTGCTGGAAAAACTAGTAACATGTAAAAGAATGAAACTAGAACACTTTCTAACACCATACACAAAAATAAACCACAAATGGATTGTAGATCTAAATGTAAGACCAGAAACTAAAAAACTCTTAGAGGAAAACATAGAACACTCTCTGACATAAATCAGAGTAAGATCCTCTATGACCCATCTCCTAGAGTAAAGGAAATAAAAATAAACAAATGGGACCTAATTAAGTTTAAAAGCTTTTGCACAATGAAGAAAACAATAAGCATGGTGAAAAGGCAGCCTTCAGAATGGGAGAAAATAATAACAAACAGAGCAAATGACAATTAATACAAGCAGTTCATGCAGTTCAATACCAGAAAAAAGGAACGATCCAATCAAAAAGTGGGCCAAAGAACTAAACAGACATTTCTCCAAAGACATACAAATGGCTAAAAAACACATGAAAAGATGCTCAACATCACTCATTAATAGAGAAATGTAAATCAAAACTATGGTGAGGTATCATCTCATGCTGGTCAGAATGGCTGCCATCAAAACATCTACAAACAATAAATTCTGGAGAGGGTGTGGAGTAAAAGGCACCCTCTTACATTGTTGGTGGGAATGCAAACTAGTACAGCCACTATGGAGAACAGTGTGGAGACTCCTTAAAAAACTGGAAATAGAACTGCCATATGACCCAGAAATCCCCCTGCTGGGCATAAACACCGAGGAAACCAGAACTGAAAGAGTCATATGTACCACAATGATTACTGCAGCATTGTTTATAGCTGGGACAAGGAAGCAACTTAGATGCCCATTGGCAGACAAATGGATAAGAAAGCTGTTGTTCATATACACAATGGAATATTACTCAGCTATTAAAAAGAATGCATTTGAATCAGTTCTAAGGAGGTGGATGAAACTGGATCCTATTATACAGAATGAAGTAAGTCAGAAAGAGAAACACCAATACCATATGTTACTACATATATATGGAATGTAGAAGGATGGTAATGATGACCCTAGATGCAAGGCAGCAAAAGAGAAACAGATGCAAAGAACAGACTTTTGGACTCTGTGGCAGAAGGTGAGGGTGTGATGATTTGAGAGAATAGCGTTGAAACATGTATATTACCATATGTAATATAGATGACCAGTGCAAGATCAATGCGTGAAGCAGGGCACCCAAAGCCGGTGCTCTGGGACAACCCAGAAGGATGGAATGGGGAGGGAGGTGGGAAGGGGTTTCAGGATGTGGGGACACATGTGCACTCATGGCTGATTCATGTTGATGTATGGTAAAAACCATCACAATAATGAAAAGTAATTATCTTCAATTGAAATGAATGAATTGAATTTTAAAAAGGGACATTTTCAGAAGAATCCTAAGATTTCAATGCAAAAGTGAGACAAGTTTCTCCATGAGTCTTCACAGTTCAGTTCAATTCAGTGCTCAGTTGTGTCCGACTGTGACACTGTGGACTACAGCATGCCAGGCTTCCCTGTCCAACACCAACTTCCGGAGCTTGCTCAAATTCATGTCCATTGAGTTGGTGATGCCATACAACCATCGCATCCTCTGTTGTCCCCTTCTCCTCCTGCCTTCAATCTTTCTCAGCATCAGGGTCTTTTCCAATGAGTCTTCACATGCTGATGTATTTCTGAGGAGACAGTCATGTGCTGTTTTAAAAAATCTTCAGCTCAGGGATAGTTAAGCCAGCTGAAAATGAAACTTACCTGGATAGAAAACATTACTTTTCTCTGAGATAGCTCTATTTATTACAAGTTATAAAATAAAAGCTAAATTGATTTGAAAGAAATATTTCCAGATGGAGCTTAAAATATTTAATGGGAAGTGAGAAAGTAGTAACTACAGCCACACTGACATCATTTAACTTTCTTAGCTCACCACTGTTAAAATGAAACATTTAAGTAAACCAGCAAAGTAAGAATAGGAAATTTAAGCCAAATATTTGTCTGGATTATTACAATGTCCATCAGTAACTAGCTTAACTTTTTATTCTTTCTCTAATATTCACATTCAATTCATTATTATTCTTATAAGTAAAATTGGCATTATATTTGCAACTAGTTTGGACATTGTAGACTCTTGAGATAAATTACCCATAACTCCAGAGTTATATAGAACTTTTGATGATCCTCAAGAAAAATTTCAATTTAAAGCATTAAGAAAACAGAATTTTAGAAGCCAAAAATTCTAAAAGTAAAAATTTTTAGAAGCCTTTGGGAAAATATCTTTGTTCTTATCATAGAATCTAAAATATGCATACAAAATTGAGATTCAATATCCTTTTTGCTTTGAGAACTCAAAAAATCTTTGTAGTAATTATTTCTTGGCAACTTTAAAGCATCATATTTTTTCTGCATTTTTCTGAAGATTTTTAAAGAAAGTACATTGGAAAACTCCACTGCACTTGAAGAATCCATAATCTTCAGAATACTTATTGTATGCAAATGATATAGATAAGAGTATGTGTAGCTATTTATATAGATATAGATATGTCTGCCATTTTGGGAAACCAAGTCTTCATCAATATGTTGCCATTTCAGCTCCCATAACACTAAAACAAAAATTTAAGTTTTAAAGCATCTGCTAATATTAGTAACTATTCACTATTTAAATGATTCTGTTAATGTATGCAGAAATTACATGACCAATCTGAAATATCACTCTTTGGAGAAATTACTAAAGTGGTAAGGTAAGCATTATTGTCATAGAAAATATTACTTTAATAAAAGTAAGTATAAATGAAGCAATTATTTGACCTAAAATAGAAATTGTTTTCAATATTTATCACTGCTATTTGTAAGATTTTATAGTTTTCAATTTATGAGCTTAACTTAAAGGCAGTATGCTGAATTTCAGTGCTTCAGACATTTCATATACTGGTTAATTTTTATATGTTCAGCTTTATCTTTTGCTGTTGTAGTACAATTGATTATACTACTAATGGAGATATGAATGAAGGCATTTAGAAACATTAATTGCTGCACTAATGTATTTTAGATCATTAGTATGCACATTTCTTAAGTTTTAAGTTAATTTTTGTACTATATAACAAGAGGTTTCTGTTTTTAATTCATTTTGTTGTTCTATGTGAAAAGCAGTGATATATAAAGTTGCAAAAGTCATTTATTGATCCATAGAATAGATAACAGCTTCTTTTCATGCAGAAAAAAAAATTTCCATACTCTGCTACCATTAGTTATGTTCTGTGATGCTAATTTAGATAGATCACAAAGTTAGAAATTGGGATAGCATGCTCTCTGAGCTCAACCATAGGAGACTCCCTTAATAACATCTTCCAGAATACCTTTTCTCCCTGAACATCCCCTGACTATAACTAGAATGCCTGTGTTAGTATCTAAAAATAGAAAAAAAAAATCAGCAAGTTTGATGATGCAATGTCTAGATTGGAACACCAGCAATTTTCAGATTGAAATAGCTGAAGGAGTAAGTAGAAGATGAATAATTGAAATACATTTGATCAATATGGTAAATCTAATTGTCATTGTGTGGGAAGTAAAAACAGAGGGAGGCTAAAATATGGGAAAAACAAAAGAAGTTTAAATGGATTGGAGGTCCTTAAAAATAAGAGAAGATATATAATGGCAATAGTAAAGCTAACAATCTGTAAAGAAAGAGTTTGCATATTTCTGTTTCAGGTTTTTTTAGTCCTAGATGTGGCCATGGGGTAGGGTAGGAGAGGTGGAGTGGAAGTCAATATGAACATCAAAGTCAGCCAGAATGATGAAGTGGTATGAGACCAAGAAACAGTGTGGTAAATAAAAACATATATATATATACACACACACACACACACACATACATACATACATACATATAACTTTATGATTTTTATTGAGGTAACATAGATTTATAACATTATATGTTTAATGTGTACATTATATTTCTACTTCTATTTACCTAAAGAATGTTTGCCACATAAAATTTAGTTTCCATGTCACCATACCATTTATCTCCTTTAACCATTTTGCCCTCTCTCCAACCCCACCCACTCTGGTAACCACTATCTTGTTCTCTTTATCTCCATGTTTGTTTTTGTTTGGTTTGTTAACTTATTACAAAAAAGTTAATTTTTTATTATTAGCTTGGTGTCAATATTCAAGCTTATATTAAAGTATTTGGAAAAAAATGTTAAAGGTAGCCTCTTAGATGAAGAGACTACTCTTAAAACTAGAGCTATCAAAATTTTGATATATTAATTGAATAATCTTTTAAATATCATTTCATCTTTGAAATCTTGGAATAAATCCAACTTAGCTGTGATGATTATCCATTTTATATATCAGTGCATTCAATTTTAAAATATTTAAAACTTATGTGCATCATAAATTTAAAAGAATATTTTAAATTTCTGTGCATCAAAGATACTGGCTTATAATTTTTCTTTCTTATAACATCCTCATCAGATATTTTAAATTAATTTATTTATTTTAATTTATAAATTTAAAATATCTGATTTAATTGGAGGTTAATTGCTTTACAATATTGTATTGGTTTTTGCCATACATTGACATGAATCAGCCATGGGTGTACATGTGTCCCCCATCCTGAACCCCCCTCCCAGCTCCCTCCCCAAGCCATCCCTCAGGGTCATCCCAGTGCACTGGCCCTCAGCGCCTTGTCAAAAAAAGTCACTGGCTTGTTACTGAAATAGGTGAAAGCACAAGAACATTAAGCAAACAGTAAAAAATCAACTTGTTTTTCTAGTTAAGAAAACTAGAAACATAGTTAAGAAAACATAAGTGGCGTATCTTCCTTTAAAGCACAAATGCATTACACAGAATCCTCTTCATTATTTCCTAGCATTAGCTATATCACTATCAATGCTGACAACTATGATAAAGGTAATTATTTGGTACTGATTTTGGAAAGAATTTTAAAAAAAATGACTAGCAAGGTAGTAGCTTATAACATAACTCCCTCAAGTAAATTATATCAATCATTTTAAGTAGTCTACCTTACTTGTAAGATTAAGTATATTTCCCAGCCTTGGAAACTCAACATTTTAATTCAAAGATAAAATATTAGTTTCACTTAAAATTGCAAGATTTATGATTAGAGGTTGTATGCTCCAATTGCATTTTGAATGACTAATTTTTTAGGATCTGTGGAAATATCATATGCTTAAAATTCTTAGTATACTTACTAACTCAAATGACTAGATAATTTAATGTTTTCTGACTCATTGTTTTCTCATTTGTTCACCATGAATTTTGTTGTGTTATGATGGTAACTTAAAAACCATTGGGAAAGAGAATGTGCTGTTACAAAAATAGCACTGGTTTGAATGTCTGGAAACTTTGTTCTAGTTCCAGGTCCTATTTTATCTAACTATGCAACAATTAACATTACTTCCCTAAAGCTTAATTTTATTATTTGCAAAATGAGGTAATTTGACACATGAGATAACCTCTGACACTCTATGACACAAAATTTCTCTTGAAAATATCTCTCATTCATTCTACTTTTGCCCTTTGTCATATTTGGATATCTTTCTTCCCCAATGCCATACAAACATGACTGCCAAATGGTATCCTATGTTCAAGAACTTTGTTTTCCTTTCCTTTCTTTCAAAATCACAGGATAGAGAATGTGGAGGTTGCTATTTCTTTGAGACTGAGTTCCTTTACTAAAAATCTTCAAGTCAGAGTGTATAAATAACTATTTTGATATAATGTCAGCCCTTTAAGAACATGGTTTTTACTCATATCTCAATTATTTCCCAGGGCTTCCCAGGTGGTGCTATTGGTAAATAACCCTCCTGCCAATTCATGAGCGGAGAAGGCAATGGCAACCCACTCCAGTACTCTTGCCTGGAAAATCCCATGGAGGGAGGAGCCTTGTAGGCTGCAGTCTATGGGGTCCCTAGGGGTCGGACACGACTGAGTGACTTCACTTTCACTGTTCACTTTCATGAATTGGAGAAGGAAATGGCAACCCACTCCACTATTCTTGCCTGGAGAATCACAGTGATGTGGGAGCCTGGTGGGCTGCCATCTATGGGGTCACACAGAGTCGGACGAGACTGAAGTGACTTAGCAGCAGCAGTAGCAATTCATGAGACGTAAAAGATGCCGGTTTGATCCCTGGCTTGGGAAGAGATCCCGGGAGGATAGCATGGCAACCCACTCCACTATTCTTGCCTGGAGAATCCCATGGACAGAGAAACCTGGCAGACTTCAGTCCATGGGGTCACAAAGAGTTGAACAAACTGAGGTGACTTAGCATGCCTGCATGCAATTATTTGACTAATATAAATTTTAAACTGCCTGTTATACAGGCAAATGTTAGTAACTGCTTTTCATCCCACTGTGATTTAATGTATTTAAAAACAAAGTGAAACATAAGAAGACTTTTTTCCCTCACAAGGACAGAAATTGGGAAGATACTCTGCATGATAAGGTATCTCAGCAATGAAACATTTGTTCCTGTTGACAGAAAATTACAAAGAGACCCTTACCATAGCTGTTTTTGTCAATAATGATAAGTTCAACCACAAAAAAACCTACTAGTTTCAGCAACTTATAGTATCTATGAGTTGAAGGAAGATATAAATTATAAATTAATGATTTAATAGTAGTAGATACATGTTAGATTTAAGCCCTTTTTTCCTTCAACAAATGTGTAGACTTGTGAGCAAGTCTAAATAACTACAATAGGACTCATAAGAAACAGCATCTGATAGTTCACGAAAGTTAGGTTTGGGGAAAAATGAATAAGGGGATTTTTTTTCTGTTTTGTTTTTTTTTTTAACTGATTTGGGAAGTAAACAATAGAGGCATGTGAAAGGAAATCAGGAAAGTTTGGAATTATGGATAATTCACAAGAGCATTTTTAACACTGCTGAGTGAGAGTTGATCAAGGCCAATCTTTTAGAAATAGAGGTTATTTCTAAGATCCTTTATTTTTAGAAATAAAAGTTAGAATCTTTTAAAGTGATGTTTGTCTAAAAATGTTTCTCTATCTATGGCTTCCCCTCCCCCCCCCAATTCTTATAACGAGGAAGAAATTGTCTAAAGTTTTTTAGTTGGAAAAATCCAAATTTATGTTTCAATAAATATGGACTGCATGAAGATTATATAATATTTTGTTTATTAATGTATCCCGACATAAAGACACTTAAAATGTTTCTTAAGTAAATGAAGGAAAGAAGAAAGGAACGAAGAAACAAATGTGCATGCTAATTTTCCAGAGGACTTATTTGGAATATAGATGGATTTGAAATAACAGGGCCAATAGTGGACATTAATGACAAAACTGTTGGAATCCAAATAAAGTCTGTAGTTTGTTACTAGTCTGGTATTGATGCTAATTTCTTAGTTTTGACTATACCATGCTTATGTAAGATGTTACCACTAGGGAGAAATGAGTAAAAGGTATACAGGAACTCTTCTTTAGATCCTTTCTGTACATCTAAATTTATTAAAATATTTAAAAAATCTTGCCTTAAAAAGTTTATAAATGGTCACTGGAGACATATAAGGTAGCAAATAATAGGTATATTAATATCCAGGCAGCCCTTAGTTTATATGGTAGAAAGGAACTCTGAAAATGACTGAAAGCTGAAGTCACAAAAAGCAATTTTAATAATTAATAAGAAAATTTACAACTGTTCTGTGACCTCTCCCATGTTTTGTCAAAACATGAAAACTCTCTTACTATCAGTTACAAATGTATATGGAAATAGAAATAATAAAACTAATATTTATTTCACTGTCATTTAAAACATTAGAAACATTGAAAATTGAGGTGTTTTAATCTCTGTAAGAAAATTTATCAAGAGAGATTTCAGCTGTGCTTGCCTCCTTCTGGTATACCTAGTGATACAGAGAAAGCATCTTTTTCTATGCTTTGGTAAATTATCTACTCCTTTCAAGTCTGGATCAGCTTCCAACATTTTATCCTTCTACTTTCAATGTTTGAAATATTTCTGAGAGTTCCTTTAATGTAAAGTTTTGGCTGATGTAATTCCTCTGGGTCATCTTTATACTTTTGGTTTTCTCATTTATATTAATAAGTTCTCCTTCACCAAGTTCTTCTAGCTGTATATCAACAGCTTCTTGGGCAGTGGCAGTGTTAACATTCTTGTGGTTAGCCATCCCTTCTATAACTGTCTTTACTTTTGATTCTAATTTCACTTGTGTTATCATTTCTTGTTTCTTTGTTGCACTTGCATCTTTATTGGCCAATTTCCTCTTTTATTCTCAAATAGTCAAAAATAAAAGATTCATTTTAAAAAATTTTTATTTTATATTCACAAATTTCCTCTTTTGATTATCTATTTTTGTAGACTCTCACAAGAGTTTATCTTTGGAAGACAGGAGCCAATACAACTGCATGCTTTGTTGCTATGTGTCAACTAAAAACATGGACAGTGAGCCAATCACCAACAGAATCTCAAAGTAATATGACTCATCACTGATCATGATGTGACTCTGTTATTTATGTAGTGATTTGTGGACTGAAAAGCTAGTCATAAATTGTACTTTTATGGAATTACAGTTATAATACTGTAAAACACAAAATTGTGTGCAATAATTTTCATAGTAGTATTATTCACAATAAACAACTGTGGAAGCAAACAATGTCTATCATCTGATTAATGTATATATAAAAGAGGTTATCTCTATAATATTATTGGCAATAAAAGTAATATTCTCTGATACATAAAGAGACATGGATGAATATTGAAAAACATGTTAAGGGAATGGAGCCATCTATCATGTGACTCTGTTTATATGAACTGTCCATAGTAAGCAAATATTTAGAGACAGAAAATAGATTAGTAATTACCCATGGTTCAGAAGTTTAGAGGAAAAAGAAAATGAATGCTAGTAGACAGAGTTTCCTTTTGGCATGATGAAAATATTCTAAAAATAGATTGTGGTGAGAATTGTACAGTGAGTATATTAACAACTAATCATACACTTTAATATATTTTATGGCATGATAATTATATCTCAATAAAGCTACATATATGCACACTTCTCTAACAGAAATTTGTGCATATGAGAACTGTGGGAAATAAGGAATGCCTATATTAAAAATGATCTTTGATTGTTAGCTAGTAAGATACATAGTCGAAAAATTACTTAAAGGAGGTAAATCTAACCTCTCTTTAGAAAGTGAAGGTCTGTGCTTTGTTCTAATTATTAATGGAAACTAAAGTTTTATATTACATATATTTACATAGTATGTAATATATATCATTGTAATATAATATATTATTACAATACATATCTTAATGGAATATATAACATCATAACATTATATATTACATAGTAAGTAATGTATGTAATATATGCAATATACTTTACTTCATATCTATAACATATATAATTTATTATGTAAATATATATAATATATATTAGTTTCTGTTAAAAATATGTAGCAGGTAAACATATGTATAGCATGTATCCTGGAATGTGAAGTCAAGTGGGCTTTAGGAAGTATCATTATGAACAAAGCTAATGGAAGTGATGGAATTCCAGTTGAGCTATTTCAAATCCTAAAGAAGATGCTGTGAAAGTGCTGCCCTCAATATGCCAGCAAATTTGGAAAACTCAGCAGGGGCCACAGGACTGGAAAAGGTCAGTTGTCATTCCAATCCCAAAGAAAGGTAGTGCCAAAGAATGTTAAAACTACTGTACAATTGCACTGATCTCACACACTAGCAAAGTAACACTCAAAATTCTCCAAGCCAGACTTCAACAGTACATGAACTATGAACTTCCAGATGTTCAAGCTGGATTTAGAAAAGGCCAAGCAAACAGAGATCAAATTGACAACATCCATTGGATCATCAAAAAAGCAAGAGAGTTCCAGAAAAAAATAACATATATATATGCTTTAGTGACTACATCAAAACTTTTGACTGTATGGATCACAACTAACTATGCAAAATTCTTAAAGAGATGGTAATACCAGACCACCTGACCTGCCTCCTGAGAAATCTGTATGCACATCAAGAAGTAACAGTTAGAACTGGACATGGAACAACAGACTGGTTCCAAATTGGGAAAGGAGTGCATCAAGGTGGCATATTGTCACCCTGCTTATTTAAATTATATGCAGAGTACATCATGCGAAATGCCAAGCTGGATGAAGTACAAGTTGGAATCAAGATTTCAGGGATAAATATCAATAACCTCTGATATGCAGATGACACCACCCTTATAGCAGAAAGTGAAGAATTAAAGAGCCTCTTGATGAAAGTGAAGTGAAAAACCTGGATTAAAACTGAACATTCAGAAAACTGAGATCATGGCATCTGGTCCCATCACTTCATGGCAAATTGATGGGGAAGCAATGGAAACAGTAAGAGACTTTATTTTTAGGGGCTCCAAAATCACTGCAGATGTTGACTGCAGCCATGAAATTAAAAGACACTTGCTCCTTGGAAGAAAAGCTATGACCATCCTAGACAGCATATTAAAAAGAAGAAACTTTACTTTGTCAAAAAGGTCCGTCTAATCAAAGCTGTGGTTTTTCTAGTAGTCATGTATGGATGTGAGAGTTGGACTATAAAGAAAGCTGAGTGCTGAAGAATTGATGCTTTTGAACTGTAGTGTTGGAGAAGACACTTGAGAGTCCCTTGAACTGCAAGGAGATCCAACCAGTCCATGCTAAAGGAAATCAGTCCTGAATATTCATTGAAAGGACTGATGCTGAAGCTAAAACTCCAATACTTTGGCCACCTGATGTGAAGAACTGACTCATTTGAAAAGACCCTGATGCTGGGAAAGATTGAAGGTGGAAGGGGAAGGGGATGACAGAGGATGAGATGGTTGCATGTCATCACTGACCCTATGGGCATGAATTTGAGTAAGCTCTGGGAGTTGGTGATGGACAGGGATGCCTGGTGTGCTGCAGTCCATGGGGTCGCAAAAAGTCGGACACTACTGAGGGACTGAACCAAACTGATAGCATGTAAATATATGCATAGTATATTTACTGTATTCTACATATGTATATTAGAAATATATATATGTATATACATACTATATTTGCATACTATGCATTTAAAAATCATGCATGGTAAGAGCTCAGTAACTAGCTGTGACTAGTTTTATATTTGATCTAAAATATTTATTTACTAAAGCTTTTTTTTTTACTAAGTGTGCTTGTGAGGAACAAGAATAGCATAAAAACACAAATCATTACTTTGTAGATAGTTAACATAGGAATTTTAATTTTACCTAAAAACTTGAAAAGCATTCAGTAAGCAGTGTTTCATTTTTTTTTAAATTGATTCCTACGTATTTTATTTATTTATTTTTTTTTCTCCTTCCAAGATTTTTTTTTTTTTTGAGAACATATTTTTTTTTTATCATACATTGATATGAATCAGCCATAGATTTACACGTATTCCCCATCCTGATCCCCCCTCCCACCTCCCTCTCCACCCGATTCCTCTGGGTCTTCCCAGTGCACCAGGCCCGAGCACTTGTCTCATGCATCCCACCTGGGCTGGTGATCTGTTTCACCATAGATAGTATACATGCTGTTCTTTTGAAATATCCCACCCTCACATTCTCCCACAGAGTTCAAAAGTCTGTTCTGTATTTCTGTGTCTCTTTTTCTGTTTTGCATATAGGGTTATCGTTACCATCTTTCTAAATTCCATATATATGTGTTAGTATGCTGTAATGTTCTTTATCTTTCTGGCTTACTTCACTCTGTATAATGGGCTCCAGTTTCATCCATCTCATTAGAACTGATTCAAATGAATTCTTTTTAATGGCTGAGTAATATTCCATGGTGTATATGTACCACAGCTTCCTTATCCATTCATCTGCTGATGGGCATCTAGGTTGCTTCCATGTCCTGGCTATTATAAACAGTGCTGCGATGAACATTGGGGTGCACGTGTCTCTTTCAGATCTGGTTTCCTCAGTGTGTATGCCCAGAAGTGGGATTGCTGGGTCATATGGCAGTTCTATTTCCAGGTTTTTAAGAAATCTCCACACTGTTTTCCATAGCGGCTGTACTAGTTTGCATTCCCACCAACAGTGTAAGAGGGTTCCCTTTTCTCCACACCCTCTCCAGCATTTATTGCTTGTAGGCTTTTGGATAGCAGCCATTCTGACTGGCGTGTAATGTTACCTCATTGTGGTTTTGATTTGCATTTCTCTAATAATGAGTGATGTTGAGCATCTTTTCATGTGTTTGTTAGCCATCTGTATGTCTTCTTTGGAGAAATATCTGTTTAGTTCTCTGGCCCATTTTTTGATTGGGTCATTTATTTTTCTGGAATTGAGCTGCAGGAGTTGCTTGTATATTTTTGAGATTAATCCTTTGTCTGTTGCTTCATTTGCTATTATTTTCTCCCAATCTGAGGGCTGTCTTTTCACCTTACTTATAGTTTCCTTTGTAGTGCAAAAGCTTTTAAGTTTCATTAGGTCCCATTTGTTTAGTTTTGCTTTTATTTCCAATATTCTGGGAGGTGGGTCATAGAGGATCTTGCTGTGATTTATGTCTGAGAGTGTTTTGCCTATGTTCTCCTCTAGGAGTTTTATAGTTTCTGGTCTTACATTTAGATCTTTAATCCATTTTGAGTTTATTTTTGTGTATGATGTTAGAAAGTGTTCTAGTTTCATTCTTTTCCAAGTGGTTGACCAGTTTTCCCAGCACCACTTGTTAAAGAGGTTGTCTTTTTTCCATTGTATATCCTTGCCTCCTTTGTCAAAGGTAATGTGTCCATAGGTCTGTGGATTTATCTCTGGGCTTTCTATTCTGTTCCATTGATCTATATTTCTGTCTTTGTGCCAGTACCATACTGTCTTGATGACTGTGGCTTTGTAGTAGAGTCTGAAGTCAGGCATTAAATCATTGTTGTAGAAATGATCTTTGAAAAAGGAAAATATTTGAATTGTATAAGGAAGTTTAGGAATGTGGTGGGAAACAAGATCCATGAAAGTAAGGTGGGGTAGAATATTCTAGGAATAAGGTGCTTGAATTTTTTCAAGAAATTTATATATTTATGTGTGTTTGGGTGTGGTGGTAGTAAAGGAAAGAAATAGTGAACAAAAATAATAAGTCAGAAAAAATAAAACAGGCTGAAAGTTTTGGTTGGGGAGTTGAAGCAAGTAGAACTTGAAGTGATGAGTTATTCACTTTTTTCAACCACAGTAACTGGAATTTAAAATTGAAAGAAAAACATTGTTCTGCTACCTTGCTTTCAGTCAGACGTGTATAGCAATCAGTATAAAACTAAAGAATACAATACTTTACACCGAAATGCATGACATGTTTTAAATCCTTGTACAGAAGTGTCAATTCATTTTTATTTCCTATTTCTTAGTTCAACTTTTAGGAAAAAAGAACTTCGATATAGGGAAAGTTTGTATTCTTTTGAATATTGTAAAAATGTTAGACGTCCTTTAACACTTTTTTTCTTAATAGAGTAACAGACTACATTGTGAAAAGTTAGCATTCATTTCCTTGGAAGAGTCTTTGAATTTACCACAAGTGTTCCATAGTTGTTTTTTTTTTTTTTTTTTTTTTTCCATAGTTTGGTTTGTATTAAAAGAAAAAAAAAAAAAAACTTTGAAATCCTTAACTGACTATTTAATGACTTTCTTCATCTTAATGTTTAGCCACAAAGAATGATTCTTGTCTCATCTGCTAAAAGAAATTGTAGCTGAATCCCTAGATGAACAATACTGAAAGTTTTATATCAGCAATATACTTTTTTTGTACTTGAAAGACCATGGAGGTTAAGTTTCTTGTTATAATACATTTTTAAATGAAACTTGCTTTATAATAAAACTTGCTACTGACTAAAACAAAGTGACTTTGTTTCTCAAATGTTAAAAGTTCAATGAGAGATAGTTGAATATTAGAGGGATGGGTGATGAAAATAATTTGCCTTGCAACAAAATTTATTTTGTTTTCGTTTCTCAAAAATGAAGACAAAACAGTCTACAATTCCACATCAAAAAATTAAATATCAGAAAAATGTACACATCAGGCATGAAAGGCATTTCAGTTACATAATCTATTTATGTAAAGGGGATTATATTTTATTTTATTTTTGTTTATTGAAGATGTTTTCCATTTCAAATTTAATAGTTTCATAAATTCTTGAAGTTATTTTTTTAAATGATTTTGTTCTAATTATCATTGTTGCATAACAAAAAATCAAAAACTCACTGACTTAACACAATCATTTAGTTTTTCCTATGACTACAAAATTTGGTCAGGGCTTGATGGGGACAACTCATTTACATTCTATGTGGCATTACCTAGGGCATCTTCACAGGAACTAGATGATGTTATTCCAAGCTGGATCACAAATATGCTGACAAGTTGATAGTGACTATCAATTTCTTTCTATGTAGCTCTCTCCACAGAGCAGCTTTGACTTCTTCCTATTGTACTCTCTTGGTTCCAAGAAAAAGCATTTTAAGACACAAGTGGAAACTGTATCACGACGGTTTCATTCTGCTAGTCTAGCAAGCACAGAATTCAGATTCAAGGTGAGCAGATATAGACATTATCTTTCTTTGTCAGAGTTTTAAAGATTTTTATAGCTGTGTTTCTAAACTACCACAGGGAAAAAATATATAGGGAAAAATAGAACCTGCCCATGAAAAGAGCTCTTACAGGTTATTATTGCAAGGAAAATATTTTATATTTTATTTTGAAACCACATATACAGAGTTTAGCTAATCTCCTTCCTCATATTGTTGCCTTGGCATCCAATTTATTTAGCCAAGCAGCCTGCAGGAATGTTAAACTGACACTTACTCCCTCATGCAAGAACATGCCCTAGCCAGCAGTTCAGTTCAGTTCAGTCCAGTTCAGTTGTCGCTCAGTCATGTCCGACTCTTTGCGACCCCATGAATCTCAGCACGCCAGGCCTCCCTGTCCGTCACCAACTCCAGGAGTTTACTCAAACTCATGCCAATCGAGTCGATGATGCCATCCAGCCATCTCATCCTCTGTTGTCCCCTTCTCCTCCTGCCCCCATCCCTCCCAGCATCAGGGTCTTTTCCAATGAGTCAACTCTTCGCATGAGGTGGCCAAAGTACTGGAGTTTCAACTTCAGCATCAGTCCTTCCAATGAACACCCAGGACTAATCTCCTTTAGGATGGACTGGTTGGATCTCCTTGCAGTCCAAGGGACTCTCAAGAGTCTTCGCCAACACTATAGTTCAAACGAATCAATTTTTTCCGTGCTCAGCTTTCCTCACAGTCCAACTCTCACATCCGTACATGACTACTGGAAAAACCATAGCCTCGACAGGACAGACCTTTGTTAGCAAAGTAATGCCTCTACTATTTAACATGCTATCAAGGTTGGTCATAACTTTCCTTCCAAGGAGTAAGCGTCTTTCAATTTCATGGCTGCAGTCACCATCTGCAGTGATTTTGGAGCCCAAAAAAAAAGAAGTCTGACACTGTTTCCACTGTCTCTCCATCTATTTCCCATGAAGTTGTGGGACCAGATGCCATGATCTTAGTTTTCTGAATGTTGAGCTTTAAGCCAACTTTTTCACTCTCCTCTTTTGTTGGGGTCCTTTAATGGACCGGAACCTGGAGGTACGGAGTCGATGATAAGAAAGTGAAAGAGAGAAAGAGAGAGAGAGAGAAAGAGAGAGAGAGAGAGAGAGAGAGAAAAGACCCGGGGACCTAAGCTCTGGTGGAGCAAAGGTGCTTTAATGATTTTTCTATGAGTATATATAGGCTGCAGTACAAGAAACTTCTTTCGGGAATGATAGAGATCAGAAAACCATATGTACAGCAACCGTTACCAAGGGAACAAGGGGTAACGTTAGTCATAAGGTCAGGAGACAATCTATATCTCAAGTAAGGGGAAGGAGATTAAGCTGTTTTGTCCTAAGGAGAATGTTTACTAAAGGAGACTCATGCTTGCCTCACACAATGACCTCAGTCTCTGGGAGCAGCGTGCTGTTCCGCTTGAAGAGGGACAAAGGACTCATGAGAGACAGCACGTAGGAATCCTCCCGTCAAACATTCCCTGACACTCTTTCACTTTCATCAAGAGGCTTTTTGGTTCCTCTTCACTTTCTGCCATAAGGGTGGTGTCATCAGTATATCTGAGGTTACTGATATTTCTCCCAGAAATCTTGATTCCAGCTTGTGCTTCTTCCAGCCCAGAGTTTCTCATGATGTACTCTGCATATAAGTTAAATAAGCAGGGTGACAATACACAGTCTTGACGTACTCCTTTTCCTATTTGGAACCAGTCTTTTCATCCATGTCCAGTTCTAACTGTTGCTTCCTGACTTGCATATAGGTTTCTCAAGAGGCAAGTCAGGTGGTCTGGTATGCCCATCTCCTTCAGAATTTTCCACAGTTTATTGTGATCCACACAGTCAAAGGCTTTGGCGTCATCAATAAAGCAGGAATAGATTTTTTTCTGGAACTCTCTTGCTTTTTTGATGATCCAGTGGATGTTGGCCAATTGATCTCTAGTTCCTCTGCCTTTTCTAAAACCAGCTTGAACATCTGGAAGTTCACAGTTCACATATTGCTGAAGACTGCTTTGGAGAATTTTGAGCATTTCTTTACCAGCGTGTGAGATGAATGCATTTGTGTGGTAGTTTGAGCATTCTTTGGGATTGCCTTTCTTTGGGATTGGAATGAAAACTGACCTTTTCCAGTCCTGTGGCCACTGCTGAGTTTCCCAATTTGCTGGCACATTGAGTGCAGCACTTTCACAGCATCATCTTTTAGGATTTGAAATAGCTCAACTGGAATTCCATCACCTCCACTAGCTTTGTTCATAGTGATGCTTTCTAAGGCCCATTCGACTTCACTTTCCAGGATATCTGGCTCTAGCGGAGTGATCACACCACCGTGATTATCTGGGTCATGAAGATCTTTTTTGTACAGTTCTCTGTATTCTTGCCATTTTTTCTTAATATCTTCTTCTTCTGTTAGGTTCATACCATTTCTATCCTTTATCAAATCCATTTTTGCATGAAATGTTCCCTTGGTATCTCTAATTTTCTTGAAGAGATCTCTAGTCTTTCCCATTCTGTTGTTTACCTCTATTTCTTTGCATTGATGGCTGAGGAAGACTTTCTTATCTCTCCTTGCTATTCTTCGGAACTCTGCTTTCCTTTTCTCCTTTGCTTTTCGCTTCTCTTCTTTTCACAGCTATTTGTAAGGCTTCCTCAGACAACTGTTTTGCCTTTTTGCATTTCTTTTCCATAGGGATGGTCTTGATCTCTGTCTCTTGTACAATGTCACAGACCTCATAGTTCATAGTTCATCAGGCACTCTGTCTATCAGATCTGGTCCATTAAGTCTATTTCTCACTTCCACTGTATAGTCATAAGGGATTTGATTTAGATAATACCTGATCTAGTGGTTTTCCCTACTTTCTTCAGTTTAATTCTGAATTTGCCAATAAGGAGTTCCAGATCTGAGCCACATTCAACTCCCAGTCTTGTTTTTGCTGACTGTATAGAGCTTCTCAATCATTGGCTGCAAAGAATATAATCAGTCTGATTTTGGTGTTGACCATCTGGTGAAGTCCATGTATAGAGTCTTCTCTTGTGTTGTTGGAAGAGGGTGTTTGCTATGACTAGTGCGTTCTCTTGGCAAAACTCTCTTAGCCTTTGCCCTTCTTCATTCTGTACTTCAAGCCAAATGTGCCTGTTACTCCAGGTGTTTCTTGATTTCCTACTTTTGCATTCCAGTCCCCTATAATGAAACGGGCATATTTTTTGGGTGTTAGTTCTAGAAGGTTTTGTAGGTCTTCATAGAACCATTCAACTTTAGCTTCTTCAGCATTACTGTTTGCGGAATAGGCTTGGATTACCGTGATATTGAATGGTTTACCTCGGAAATGAACAGAGATCATTTTGTCGTTTTTGAGATTGCATCCAAAATTCTTCAAGTGATGGGAATACCAGACCACTTGACCTGCCTCTTAAGAAACCTGTATGCAGGTCAGGAAGCAACAGTTAGAATTGGACATGAAACAACTGACTGGTTCCAAACCGGGAAAGGAGTACATCAAGTCTCTATATTGCCACCCTGCTTATTTAAATTATATATGGAGTACATCATGAGAAACACTGGGCTGGAGGAAGCACAAGCTGTAATCAAGACTGCTGGGGGAAATATTGATAACCTCAGATATGCAGATGACACCACCCACCCTTATGGCAGAAAGTGAAGAACTAAAGAGCCTCTTGATGAAAGTGAAAGAGGAGAGTGAAAAGTTGGCTTAAACCTCAACATTCAGAAAACTAAGATCATGGCATCCAGTCCCATCACTTCATGACAAATAGATGGGGAAACTGTGGAAACAGTGGCTGACTTTATTTTTCTGGGCTCCAAAATCACTGTAGGTGGTGATTGCAGTCATGAAATTAAAAGACACTTACTCCTTGGAAGGAAAGTTTTGACCAAACTAGACAACATATTAAAAAGCAGAGACATTACTTTGCCCACAAAGGTCAATCTAGTCAAGGCTATGGTTTTTCCAGTGATCATGTATGGATATGCAAGTTGGACTATAAAGAAAGCTGAGCACTGAAGAATTGATGCTTTTGAGATGTGGTGTTGGAGAAGACTCTTGAGAGTCCCTTGGACTGCAAGGAGATCCAACCAGTCCATTCTAAAGGTGATCAGTCCTGGGTGTTCTTTGTTAGGGCTGTTGTTGAAGCTGAAACTCCAATACTTTGGCCACCTGATGTCAAGAGCTGACTCATTGGAAAAGACCCTTTTGCTGGGAAATATTGAGGGCAAGAGGAGAAGGGGACGACAGAGCATGAGATGGTTGGATGGCATCACCGTCCCAGTGGACATGGTTTTGAGTGGACTCTGGGAGTTGGTGATGGACAGGGAGGCCTGGTGTGCTGCTGTTCATGGGGTTGCAAAAAGTCAGACACGACTGAGCGACTGAACTGAACTGAATGATTTTTTATACTGAAAGAGTTTTCCATATTGCTCACATTCATGGGGTTTCTCAGCAGTGTGATTCCTTTCATGTGTTTGAAGAAAACCGGGATAAAGGAATGCTTTTTCACATTTCTGACATATATAAGGAAAATCTCCAGTGTGTGTTACCATGTTTTTTAGAAAAGTTACTTGCCACATGAAGACTTTCCTACATTCCTTACAGTCATAGGGCTTTTCTCCAGTGTGGATTCTTTCATGATCTCAAAGATTCCAGGCAGTAGTCAATTCTTTAGAACATGTTTTACATGCATGTGTTATCTCTCCTCTGTTACATCAAATGTGTGCCTGTAAGGAATCAAATTGTTTGAAGGCTTTACCTCACTGCTTACAATGATAGGGTTGCTCTCTGGTGTGAATTATTTCATGTATTCAGATTCTTTTAGGACTTTTAAAAGCTTTTCTACATTGTTTGCATTGATAGGGTTTCTTTCCATTGTGACTGCTTTGATGCATTGTAAGAGAATGGGGATAAATGAGTGCTTTCTCACATTTCTTACGTTTATAAGGTAAATCTCCAGTGTGTGTTACCACATCTATTCAAAAAGTTGATCTCCATGTCAAGGTGTTCCTATGTTTTTTACATTCATAGAGTTTCACCCCTGTGTGAGTATTTTTGTGGCTTTGGAGTGATTTTTCATATTGAAAGACTTTTCCACATTGTTCATATTCATAGAACTTCTCTCCAGTATGATTCCTTTTATGTGTTCTGAGAGCACTGGTAGAAATGAATGTCTCCCCACAATCTTTATATTTATATACCTTCTCTTGGTACTTTTGATGCTCTCTTGGTTTGTATTCAATGTGACATGGCATGTATCTATTAAGGGATGAATGACTCAAGAAGAATTTTTCACATGCACTGCATTCCCATGGTTTAAAACCAGCAGTTTTCTTCTCCACACTGAGAGTTGGAATAAGCTTCACATTTTCTCCCCAAGAATGAATATCTTTCCTTTCAGAGATTCTCTCTATCATGGGACTTCTTAATTTTCTCCCCTGGTTTTTGAACTGATCTTCAATGTCATGATCTTCCTGTCTTGCTTCTACTGATTCCAAATTCCTGAAGTTTTCTAACATCACATCTCTGTAGATTGTCCTCTGTGAAGAATCCAGTAAACCCCATTCCTCAGGGTGAAGTTCACAGCCACATCCTCAAAGACCAATGAGTCCATTTTCAGGTTTCTTGGAATTATCTGAGTCCCTCCCAAGGACTCCAAATACCAGATCAGATGACAGGATGACTGAAGATGAGTAAGAGTGACTAGGCTGATAAACCAGAGAGGAAAGAACAGGATGCTGCTCACTCCGCTCTGTGCAAGGAAGAAAATATTTCCCAGTTTACTCATTTCTGATTTGTTGCAACCCATCTATCCCTCTCTTTCTCTTTCTTAAACTAGTTATGAAGCTAACACACTAAGTTATTAAAATCTTCACTTTTTCTGTATGGTATACTTCAAGACATCTTTACCCATTTGTGCTACTTTATTTTCAAACCTGTAGGATAAACACCTCTTTACAATTGATCTTTGATATTAACCTGAGGAAATGGATAGTTTAATAATAGATATGACATGCATTTGTTTTATAGTTAATTTTTATGCATTCCCTAGGGAAGATCGTTTTTCTTTTAACCTGATAACCACTGGCTGCTTTGTACTTATTATTAACTTACTTAAACTTTTCTTCTTTGTTTAGAGAATATCTGTGCATTAAAGACTACATCATCCAGAGGGAACTAAGATGGCGGAGGAATAGGACGGGGAGACCACTTTCTCCCCTACAAATTCATTGAAAACACTTGAACGCTGAGCAAACTCCACAAAACAACTTCTGATCGCTAGCAGAGGACATCAGACACCCAGAAAAGCAGTCCATTGTCTTCGAAAGGAGGTAGGACAAAATATAAAAGATAAAAAGAGAGACAAAAGAGTTGGGGATGGAGATCCATCCCGGGAAGGGAGTCTTAATAGAGGAAGTTTCCAAACACCAGGAAACCCTCTCACTGGTGGGTCTGGGGGAAGTTTTTGAATCTCGGAGGGCAACCTAACTGGGAGGAAAAATAAATAAAACCCACAGATTACATGCCTAAAAGCAACTCCCAGCAGAAAAGTACCTCAGACGCTCACATCCACCACCAACAAGTAGGGGCAGAATGGAGAGGAGCAGGCGGCATTGCTTAGGGTAAGGACCGGGCCTGAATGCCCTGAGGGCAATCAGAGGGCACTAACGTGAGATAGCAACTTAAACTGTGGGATAGCAAGAGAGAGAGAATTAAGTTGGGAAAAGCCCTAAACTTAGGCACTACCTGCCGGTTCTCAGAATGAAGGACTGAGCAAATACCAGAGAAGAGCTAGCCGGTGGCGGACCGGCCCATCCCCCGCTGGAAGCAGGAGGCAGCGGGGAGGGGAAAGGGGCAAACTCGGCCCCAGAGACGGCACCCCTACCAAACTGCAAACAGGCTTCCAGCTTCTAACCAAAGACTGAGATTCTGGATGGTCGACATCTGCCTGGAGGGTCGCAGCTAGAGTCCAGCTCCCCAGAACTGACACAAGGCGCACCCGACTGGAGAGCACGGAAACTGAGGCTGGGACTGCGGAGGGGATAAGGCGCCCTGCACCTGGGGAGAGTGCTCTCATCAAACTCCTGGCTGCCTGAGCTGCTCAGACTGGGGAAGGCACAAAACGCAGGCCCAACCGAGTCTGTGCTTTCATGGAATACACAGAAACCTGAATCTGAGTGGCTTAAGCCTGGGGAAGTCCAGGCAACGCAGGGCCCGCTCCCTGGAGAGCAGCCTGGAGCCTGAGCAGTGTAGACGGGGAAAGCACACACACTCGCCCCGAGCGGGGGCAAACCCAGTGCGGCCGGAACACCACAAGTGCTCTCCACACAGGCCAGTGACATTTGTCTGCAGTGCCCCTCCCTCCCCGCAGCATGACTGAACAAGCGAACCTAAACAAGAGACCACCTCCACCCGCGTGTGTCAGGGCGGAAATTACACACTAAAGAGACCTGCAAACAGAAGCCAAAGAAACAAAGGGAGCGTCTTCAGAATTGACAGGTGAAACAGATTAAAATCCCTGTAGTTCACACCGACTACACCAGTAGGGGCCTATAGATAGCAAGAAGTGTAAGCTGGAACAAGGAGCTATCTGAAACTGAACTGAACCCACACCACCTGCAACAGCTCCAGAGAAATTCCTAGATATATTTCTACTACTATTTTTTTTAATTAATTAGTTTTTTTCTCTTTGGTTTTTCTTTTACTTTTTCTTTTTTTTTTTTTTAAGTCCTCTATTACTCCTTAATTATCATTTTTATAACCCACTATAACCTGGAAAAAAAAAAAAAGGACCCTATTTTTAAAGTGAACTCCATATATACTTCTTAATTTTTTTTGTGTTTTTGTGGTTTTTTACTATTGTATTTTTTAAGAGTCTAACCACTACTCTAGATTTTTAATCTTTGTTTTTCAGTATTTGATATCAAATTTGGACATTTAAGAATGCAACCTTCAGTACCCATTTGTACTCAGGAGTGTGATTACTGGTTTGATCACTCTCTCCCCCTTTTGATTCTCCTTTTTCTCCCCCAGATCACCTCTATTTCCTCCCTCCCCCTTCTCTTCTAAATCCAATTCTGTGAATCTCTGTGGGTATTCTGGGTCACAGAGAACACTTAGGGAACAGAGTACAACCTAGATCTGTCTCTCCTCTCTTGAATCCCCCTTTTTCTCCTCCTGCTCACCTCTATATCCTTCCTCCCTCTCCTCTTCTTCATGTAACTCTGTGAACCTCTCTGGGTGTCCCTCACTGTGGAGAATCCTTTCACCATTAACCTAGAAGTTTTATTATCATGGCTGTATGGAGGGAGAAGTCTTGAGGCTACTGAAAGAATAAGACTGAAACCCAGAGGCAAGAGGCTTATGCCCAAAACCTAAGAACACTAGAGAACTCCTGACTACAGGGAATATTAATTAATAAGAGATCATCCAAAAGCCTCCATACCTACACTGAAACCAACCACCACCCAAGAGCCAATAAGTGCCAGAGCAAGACATACCTTGCAAATTCTCCAGCAACACAGGAATATAGCCCTGAGCGTCAATATACAGGCTGCCCAAAGTCACACCAAACTCATAGACCCATCTCAAAACTCACTACTGGACACTCCATTGCACTCCAGAAAGAAGAAATCCAGCTCCACCCACCAGAACACCGACACAAGCTTCTCTAACCAGCAAACCTCGACAAGCCAACACCCAGCCCACCCCCCCCCCACACACACACACACACTGGGAGAAACGTCCACAATAAAAAAGAACCACAGACTACCAGAATACAAAAAGGCCACCCCAAATCCAGCAATCTAAATAAGATAAAAAAAAGCAGAGAAATACCCAGCAGGTAAAGGAACATGAAAAATGCCCATCAAGCCAAATAAAAGAGGAGGAGATAGGGAATCTACCTGAAACAGAATTTAGAATAATGATAATAAAAATGATCCAAAATCTTGAAAAAAAAAATGGAGTTACAGATAAATAACCTGGAGACAAGGTTTAAGAAGATGCAAGAAATGTTTAACAAGGACCTAGAAGAAATAAAAAAGAGTCAATTAAAAATGAATAATGCAATAAATGAGATCAAAAACACTCTGGAGGGAATCAACAGTAGAATAATGGAGGCAGAAGATAGGATACGTGAGATAGAAGATAAAATGGTGGAAATAAAATAAGCAGAGAGGAAAAAAGAAAAAAGAATTAAAAGAAATGAGGACAACCTCAGGGACCTCTGGGACAATGTGAAATGTCCCAACATTCAAATCATAGGAGTCCCAGAAGAAGAAGACAAAAAGAAAGGCCATGAGAAGATACTCGAGGAGATAATAGCTGAAAACTTCCCCAAAATGGGGAAGGAAATAGCCACCCAAGTCCAAGAAACCCAGAGAGTCCCAAACAGGATAAACCCAAGGTGAAACACCCCAAGACACATATTAGTCAAATTAACAAAGATCAAACACAAAGAACAAATATTAAAAGCAGCAAGGGAGAAACAACAAATAACACACAAGGGGATCCCCATAAGGATAACAGCTGATCTTTCAATAGAAACTCTTCAGGCTAGAAGGGAATGGCAGGACATACTTAAAGTTATGAAAGAGACTAACCTACAACCCTGATTACTGTACCCAGCAAGGATTTCATTCAGGTATGAAGGAAAATTCAAAAGCTTTACAGACAAGCAAAAGCTGAGAGAATTCAGTACCACCAAACCAGCTCTTCAACAAATGCTAAAGGATCTTCTCTAGACAGGAAACACAGAAAGGTTGTATGAACCTGAACCCAAAACAACAAAGCAAATGGCAACGGGACAATTCTTATCAATAATTACCTTAAATGTAAATGGGTTGAATGCCCCAACCAAAAGACGAAGACTGGCTGAATGGATACAAAAACAAGACCCTTGCAGTCTACAAGGGACCCACCTCAAAGCAAGGGACTCATACAGACTGAAAGTGAAGGGCTGGAAAAAAAAATATTCCACGCAAACAAAGACCAAAAGAAAGCAGGAGTCACAATACTTATATCCGATAAAATAGACTTCAAAATAAAGGCTGTGAAAAGAGACAGAGAAGGACACTACATAATGATCAAAGGATCAATCCAAGAAGAAGATATAACAATTATAAATATATATGCACCCAACATAGGAGCACCACAATATGTAAGGCAAATGCTAACAAGAATGAAGGGGGAAATTAACAATAACACAATAATAGTGGGAGACTTTAATACCCCACTCACAACTATGGATAGATCAACTAAACAGAAAATTAACAAGGAAACAGAAACTTTAAATGACACAATGGTCCAGCTAGACCTAATTGATATCTATAGGACATTTCACCCCAAAACAATCAATTTCACCTTTTTCTCAAGTGCACATGGAACCTTCTCCAGAATAGATCACATCCTGGGCCATAAATCTAGCCTTGGTAAATTCAAAAAAATTGAAATCATTCCAGTCATCTTTTCTGACCACAATGCAGTAAGATTAGATCTCAAATACAGAAAAAAAAAAAAAAAAAAACTGTTAAAAATTCCAACATATGGAGGCTAAATAACATGCTTCTTAATAATGAACAAATCATAGAAGAAATCAAAAAAGAAATCAAAATATGCATAGAAGCGAATGAAAATGAAAACACATCAACCCCAAACCTAATGGACACTGTAAAAGCAGTGCTAAGGGGAAGGTTCATAGCAATACAGGCTTACCTCAAGAAACAAGAAAAAAGTCAAGTAAATAGCCTAACTCTACACCTAAAGCAACCAGAGAAGGAAGAAATGAAGAAACCAAGGGTTAGTAGAAGGAAAGAAATCTTAAAAATTAGGGCAGAAATAATTGCAAAAGAAACTAAAGAGACCATAGCAAAAATCAACAAAGATAATAGTTGGTTTTTTGAAAAGGTAAATAAAATTTATAAGCCATTAGCCAGACTCATCAAGAAACAAAGGAGAAGAACCAAATCAACAAAATTAGAAATGAAAATGGAGAGATCACAAAAGATAACTCTGAAATACAAAGGATCATAAGAGACTACTACCAACAGCTCTATGCCAATAAAATGGACAAGTTGGAAGAAATGGACAAATTCTTAGAAAAGTATAACTTTCCAAAACTGAACCAGGAAGAAATAGAAGATCTTAACAGACCCATCACAAGCACGGAAATCGAAACTGTAATCAGAAATCTGCCAGCAAACAAAAGCCCAGGACCAGATGGCTTCACAGCTGATTTCTACCAAAAATTTAGAGAAGACCTAACACCTATCTTACTCCAACTCTTCCAGAAAATTGCAGAAGAAGGCAAACTTCCAAACTCATTCTATGAGGCCACCATCACCCTAACACCAAAACCAGACAAGGATGCCACAAAAAAAGAAAACTACAGGCCAATATCACTAATGGACATAGATGCAAAAATCCTTAATAAAATTTCAGCAAAAAGAATCCAACAACATATTAAAAAATCATACATCATGATCAAGTAGGGTTTATCCCAGGAATGCAAGGATCCTCTAATATCTGCAAATCAATCAATGCAATACACCACATTAACAAATTGAAAGATTAAAACCATGTGATTATCTCAATAGATACAGAAAAAGTCTTTGACAAAATTCAGCATCCATTTATGATAAAAACTCTCCAGAAAGCACGCATAGAAGGAACATACCTCAACATAATAAAAGCTATATATGACATACAAACAGCAAACATTATCCTCAATGGTGAAAAATTGAAAGCATTTCCCTTAAAGTCAGGAACAAGGCAAGGGTGCCTACTCTCACCACTATTATTCAACATAATTTTGGAAGTGTTGGTTGCAGCAATGAGAGCAGAAAAAGAAATAAAAGGAATCCAGATAGGAAAAGAAGTAAAACTCTCACTGTTTGCGGATGACATGATCCTCTACATAGAAAACCATAAAGAATCTACCAGAAAATTTCTAGAGCTAATCAATGAATACAGTAATGTTGCAGGATATAAAATTAACACACAAAAATCCCTTGCATTCCTATGCACTAACAATGAGAAAACAGAAAGAGAAATTAAGGAAACAATATCATTCACCACTGCAACAAAAAGAATAAAATATTTAGGAGTATGTCTACCTAAAGAAACGAGAGACCTATATATAGAAAACTGCAAAACACTGATGAAAGAAATCAAAGAGGACACAAATAGATGGAGAAATATAACGTGTTCATGGATTGGAAGACTCAAAATTGTGAAAATGGCTATATTACCCAAAGCAATCTATAGATTCAATGCAATTCCTATCAAGCTACCAACAGTATTTTTCACAGAACTAGAACAAATAATTTCACAATTTGTATGGAAATACAAAAAAGCTTGAATACCCAAAGCAATCTTGAGAAAGAAGAATGGAACTGGAGGAATCAACCTGCCTGACTTCAAACTCTACTACAAAGCCACAGTCATCAAGACAGTATGGTACTGGCACAAAGACAGAAATATAGATCAATGGAACAGAATAGAAAACCCAGAGATAAATCCACGGACCTACGGACACCTTATCTTTGACAAAGGAGGCAAGGACATACAACGGAAAAAAGACAACCTCTTTAACAAGTGGTGCTGGGAAAGCTGGTCAACCACTTGGAAAAGAATGAAACTAGAACACTTTCTAACACCATACACAAAAATAAACTCAAAGTGGATTAAAGATCTAAATGTAAGACCAGAAACTATAAAACTCCTAGAGGAGAACATAGGCAAAACACTCTCCAACATAAATCACAGCAGGATCCTCTATGACCCACCTTCCAGAATATTGGAAATAAAAGCAAAAATATACAAATGGGACCTCTTAATACACAAATGGGACCTAATGAAACTTAAAAGCTTTTGCACAACAAAGGAAACTATAAGCAAGGTGAAAAGACAGCCCTCAGATTGGGAGAAAATAATAGCAAATGAAGCAACAGACAAAGGATTAATCTCAAAAATATACAAGCAACTCCTGCAGCTCAATTCCAGAAAAATAAATGACCCAATCAAAAAATGGGCCAAAGAACTAAACAGACATTTCTCCAAAGAAGACATACAGATGGCTAACAAACACATGAAAAGATGCTCAACATCACTCATTATTAGAGAAATGCAAATCAAACCACAACGAGATACCATTACATGCCAGTCATGATGGCTGCTATCCAAAAGTCTACAAGGAATAAATGCTGGAGAGGGTGTGGAGAAAAGGGAACCCTCTTACACTGTTGGTGGGAATGCAAACTAGTACAGCCACTATGGAGAACAGTGTGGAGATTTCTTAAAAACTGGAAATCGAACTGCCATATGACCCAACTATACCACTCCTGGGCATACACACTGAGGAAACTAGATCTGAAAGAGACACGTGCACCCCAACGTTCATTGCAGCACTGTTTATAATTGCCAGGACATGGAAGCAACGTAGATGCCCATCAGCAGATGAATGGATAAGGAAGCTATTGTACATATACACCATGGAATATTACTCAGCCATTAAAATGAATTCATTTGAATCAGTTCTAATGAGATGGATGAAACTGGAGCCCATTATACAGACTGAAGTAAGCCAGAAAGATAAAGACCAAAACAGTATACTAACGCATATATATGGAATTTAAAAAGATGGTAACGATAACCCTATATGCAAAACAGAAAAAGAGACACAGATGTACAGAACAGACTTTGGGACTCTGTGGGAGAAGGCGAGGGTGGGATGTTCTGAGAGAATAGCATGGAAACAAGTATACTATCAAGGGTGAAACATACCACCAGCCCAGGTTGGATGCATGAGACAGGTGCTCAGGGCTGGTGCACCGGGAAGACCCAGAGGGATGGGATGGGGAGGGAGGCAGGAGGGGGGATCGGGATGGGGAACACATGTAACTCTATGGCTGATTCATGTCAATGTATGGCAAAAACCACTACAATATTGTAAATAATTAGCCTGCAACTAATAAATATAAATGAAAAAAAAAAAAAGACTACATCATCCATTCACTAATTCACTTGTGTAGTTCATTGATATTTAACACATGCTTGCTATAATATGTCAAGAGTTGTGCTAGAGTAAGAGATTCAGCAGTGAACATGAAAAATACAGTTCACAAAGCCATATCAACAAATGTAATAGTGACCTCAGCTTGGAAATCTTTTTTTTTTTTTTTGCTAACTAAAGTTATTCTGGCCTTCATGCTATGCCGCTTCAGTCATGTCTGACTCTCTGTGACCCCATGGACTGTAGGCCACCAGGCTTCTCTACCCATGGGATTTTCGAGACAAGAATACTGGAGTGGGTTGCCCCTTCCTCTTCCAGGGGATCTTCCTGATCCAGAGATAGAACCTACATCTGTGTCTCCTGCATTGCAGGTGGATTCTTTACCTGCTGAACTATCAGGGAAGCTTTAAGTTATTCTTAATCTAAAATTATTTTGAGCAATAATAAATACTTTAAAATATCAATATGCATATTTACTCTCCTAGAATTATTTTATAGACTGATAGCTTGATAGTTCTAAATAAATTACAGACTCCCTATTAGAAGTATCACCCCAAAACTTTGGCCAAATATAATCTTGGGGATCTTTGACAAGTAAATCTATGACCATATATTATGAGGACTAAGTAAAGCAATTGATTTCATGTGGTCCTATCTTTCTTTAGCATGCTGTGATTCTTATGCATAGATTATTCAGTAAAAGAAAAATGTGTTTTCCCATGGGCTTAATCCAATCAGCTGATAAAAGTCCTTGAATTCAAAAGAGTTCTTTATTTTGTATGTCTTTATTTATGAGACAACAACTTTTTGAAGCAACAGAATCTGATTCATTTTAAATTAAATCTAATTGTAATTTTGTATGTGTATAATCTCACACCTTTAAAATTAGACACTATATAAAACACCATAAGTAAAGTTATGCTCAAAATTATCCAAGCCAGGCTTCAGCAATACATGAACCGTGAAATTCCAGATGTTCAAGCTGGTTTTAGAAAAGGCAGAGGAACCAGAGATCAAATTGCCAACATCTGGTAGATCATTGAAAAAGCAAGAGAGTGCCAGAAAAATATGTATTTCTGCTTTATTGACTATGTCAAAGCCTTTGACTGTGTGGATCACAATAAACTGTGGAAAATTCTGAAGGAGATGACCACCTGACCTGTCTCTTGAGAAACCTGTATGCAGGTCAGGAAGAAACAGTTAAAACTGGACGTGGAAAACAGGCTGGTTCCAAATAGGAAAAGGAGTACATCAAGGCTGTGTATTGTCACCCTGCTTATTTAACTTATATGCAGAGTACATCATGAGAAACTCTGGGCTGGAAGAAGCACAAGCTGGAATCAAGATTTCCTGGAGAAATATCAATAACCTCAGATATGCAGATAACACCACCCTTATAGCAGAAAGGGAAGAACTAAAGAGTCTTTTGATGAAAGTGAAAGAAGAGAGTGAAAAAGTTGATTTAAAGCTCAACATTCAGAAGACTAAGATCATGACATCCGGTCCCATCACTTCATGGCAAATAGATGGGAAACAGTGGAAGCAGTGGTTGACTATTTTTCTGGGCTCCAAAATCACTGCAGATGGTGATTGCAGCCATGAAATTAAAAGACACTTACTCATTGGAAGGAAAGTTATGATCAACCTAGACAGCATATTAAAAAGCAGAGACATCAGTTTGTCAACAAAGGTCCGTCTAGTCAAGGCTATGGTTTTTCCAGTGGTTATGTATGGATGTGATAGTTGGTCTATAAAGAGAGCTGATTGCCGAAGAATTGATGCTTTTGAACTGTGGTGTTGGAGAAGACTCTTGAGAGTCCCTTGGACTGCAAGGTGATCCAATCAGTCCATCCTAAAGGAGATCAACCCTGAATGTTCATTGTGAGGACTGATTTTGAAGCTGAAACTCTATTACTTTGCCACTTGATGTGAAGAGCTGACTCATTCGAAAAGACCCTGATGTTGGGAAATATCGAAGGCAGGAGAAGAAGGGGATGACAGGTGTGAGATGGTTGGATGGCATCACCAATTCAATGGACATGAGTTTGTGTAGACTCCGGGAGTTGGTGATGGTCAGGGAGGCCTGACGTACTGCTGTCCAAGGGGTCACAAACAGTCAGGCACGACTGAGCGACTGAACTGAACTGAACAGTTATATTTAGAATCCACAGAATATCAGAAAATGAAATTAAGAAAATTCCATTTAAAACAACACTATAATACTAAAATGTTTAGAAATATATTTACCCCAATTAGTGATTTTAAAAAAATCCAGCACACATACAATTCAATAATTAAGGACAAATATAATTTAAAAAGGCAAAATATTTGAATAGATAATCTCCAAATAAGATATACAATTGGCCAATAGGCACATGGAAATATGCTCAAAGTCACTATTCACTAGGGAAATATAAATCAAAACCACGTTATACAATTTTTTTATCTACTATGATGGGTAATTATAAGAAATCAGGCAATGATACATTTAGCAAGGATATGGAGAAATTGGAACCCTTATTCATTTATTTTGGGAATGTAAATATTTCAATCAATCCTTTTAGAAAACAGTCTGGAGATTCCTCAAACAGTTAAGCAGAGGGTTATCATAGTATTCAGTAGTTCTCCTATATACATACCAAAAATATTAGAAACATGCATCTCTATAAAAATTTGAACATGAGTATTCACAGCATCATTATTTATAATAGTCAAAAGGTTAATATACCTCAAATATCCATCAACTGGTATATGAAACAAAATATAGTAAACACATATCTAGAAGTGCTCAGTCATGTTTGACTCTTTTCAGCCCCATGGACTGTAGCCCACAAGGTTCCTATACCTATGGAATTTTCCAGGCAAGAATACTTGAGTGGGTTGCTGTTTCCTTCTCCATGGGATCTTTCTGACCGAGAGATCAAACCTATCTCCTGCAATGGCAGGTGGATTCTTTACCACTGAGTAACCAGGGAAGCCTGGCATACACATATAGTAGAATCTTTTTAGTCATAAAGGTGAATGCTGATAACATGCTACAATATAAATGAACCTTAACATTATGCTAAATAGAATGATTCAGACATAAAATATCACATGATGTATTATATTTATATGAAATCTCCAGGATATGTGAATTCATATATGGAAATTATAATATAAATTAAATAAATTATAGTTATATCATCATAATTAAATAATATAATTACATATTATTATATAAATTATGATATTATAATATTAGTGATTCATGGGGGTTGGGGAATGGGACAATGGATATGTTTTTAACCCCAGGATGATGATAATGTCCTGAAATCAGAAAGTGATGGTAGTTGAACATTCTAGTATGTACTCAGTCACTCAATTCTGTCTGACTCTGAATGATCCCATGGACTGTAGCCAACCAGGCTCCTCTGTCCACTGGATTTTCCTCCCAAGCATACTGGAGTGGGTTACCATTTCCTTCTCCAGGGGATCTTCCTGATGTGATTGAACTCACATCTCCTGCATTGGCAGGCATTGGCAGACAGATTTTAACTGCTGAGCCGCCAGGGAAGACCAACAATCTAGTGAGTATACTAAGAACCACTGAATTTTACACTTCAAAATGTGGGTTTCATGGTAGGAATTATATAATTCAATTGAAAATTAAGATATGGAAAATTCCAAAAGTTCTTTGAATTTTATTTTTTCTGGAACATTTTTCCTCTATCATATATAAACTGTCACATATGTGATAAATTACTTTTTTTTCAAGGTAGAGTTCATCTATATCAAGATACATTAAATTTTCCTTTTATATATGTATACCTGTGATAAGACCTCTCCATTTCCGCAATCAGTATCTGATACATGGTTACCATCACCATATTAATTAATTTTACAAGGCAAAGTATAACTTTTATAATGAGAAACTTTTAATGGATTTGCCTTTTTATAATACCTTAATAACATTTGTATTGTAATTATTTCATTTTCAGTATGGATGGAAAAGTTAAAGCAGTATGTAAAACCAAAAATAAACCAAATTAACCTCAATAAATTTTGATATGAAATCATTACATTAAATGTATTTATTTGTGTGAACTATGCTGCGGAAAAATCTTACACAAGGATAATATAATTTTTAGGTAAGAAATCTATTTAGGAACATATATATAGATAATTTATGTTTGTCAGCATCTTAAAAATCAACTTAAATGTTATAAAAATTAACAAATTCTTTGCAATAATACAGAAAAAGAAATATCTCCAATTGTGTAAGACATTGTATTTTATGGATGGAAATATCAGTAAAACAAATGTTGTTAAGGTAATTCCTTAAAAAATATATCATAGGGTTGCTGTGATAATTAAATGAGTAGAAGTGTTGGTGAAGTACTGAGGGCACTATCTTAACAATTATTAGTGTGAAATACAATTCATATTTTATGGAAAGAAAAGAAAAATTTAGACTCCGCCCTTTGGCCTCCTTTCTCCCCTCTACAATGCATTGATTTTTTGCCTTGTACATTGACCAAACCTCTCCCATTGACCAAAATACTCGCTCTACAATAAAGAGGGACATTCTCCCAGTGCCAGTAAGACAATTCCTTAAAAGGTAATATTCCCTTCTTTAAAAAAAAAAATGAAATACAGTTGATTTATAATGCTGTGTTAGTTTCAGGTGTAGAATAAGATTATTGTTATATATATATATGTATATAGATTCTTTTTTAGAATTCTTTTCCATTGCAGTACATTATCACAAGGTATCACATATAGTCCCTTGTGCTATACAGTAGGTCCTTGTTGGTTATATAGTGATAGTGTGTATATTTTAATCTCAAATTCTTAATTTGGGATAATATTCCTTCTTGATCTTCTAAGGGGTTATGACAACCCACCACTTTGTACTTGAAGATCTGAATTGTGTGAACTGTCAGCAGTAACTCATTTAATGTGCAGCCCTCTGTCTCAAAAACAAAAAAAAAAAAAACAAAAAAAAACATATAACTTTACTTTGACTACTAGTGGGTAGAATAGTTCTTGGAGCTTTCTGATGCTGTTCATAGGTCATAATCTTAATTCGGCTTGAATAAAATTTTCAATTTATTTCTTAGATCACCTGATTAATTTTTCTGTTGTCATTAGTTATTATTCCAAGAAGTATGTGAGCTTCTGATGGCAGAGATTTTGGTTATTGATCCACTGTCTTTTCTCTAGTGTCTAGAAAAGCACATGGCATATGAAAGGCAGTCAATAAATAATCCCTAAAAAAAAATGATGTTAAGTGAGTAAAGGGACTAGAAGAAATGCCCTTAACATCTTCTATATCACAAAAACTTGTGAAGCTATTTTAAGAAAGACTTCTTAATTAATGTAAGCTGATTTTTTCAATGCAGTTCCTAGAAGATTTGCATCTCTAAAAACAAAGCTAGGATGACTCACTGACTTCATCTGGTCTTGACAATTAAAGGTACCAAGTTCCTGTAGTCATAAATAAAACATTTTCAAAAGTGACCCTTAACAATTGGAAACACAATGTGGAGCAGTTTTCTCTGACATTATAACATAGGTTGTAAATCTGCGGTTATTAAAAGATAGCTTTACTTGCACTGTCAAACTAGCTACCTTCTCTAGTGATAGCTTTGCTAAAAAATTCTCAAACAGCAATCACTTATCTTCTTTCATTCATTTCAACTAGGGATTATATGTTTTATGAAAGATAGCATTACTTAGCCCTATGTCTGCTTCTGCCACTCTGATGATTATCACCGTGATGCTCAATATCTTGAGGGAGCAAGATTTGATGGTGGGTTAGTAATTTAACATCAACTGAACAGAAATAGTTAGCTGTTATTGTCCTTTGATCACTGAGAAGTGTGACACTATATGTCAAAGATAAAGTACCTCAGTTGGCAATGGTATTGCTTTTAGTTTTAATAGGAAGCATAAATCTGCCAAATGAAGAAACACCCACAGTGTACAATAAGTGAATTTTGACAGAAAATTTTTTTTTCTCTCAGTCATTGATGCTATATTATCTTAAAAAAAAAAAAAAAAAAGCAACATGGTTGCTCAGAAAAGTATCAAAGAATGGCTTAGTATTTCTGGCAATCAAATATAGTATATCTAAAATGTGAGGAGCTTGAGGCTACAACATAATAAAAGATATTATACTCTTGTGTTCTTGATCAAAAGTGCCTGCTGTATTGACTGCTTCTTTATCATCATCTGATATCATATCTTTGATCCATGTCTAATGATCTCAACAAGCTACAATCCTTTTACGTTTTAGGCTGATTCATGTCAATGTATGGCAAAAACCACTACAATATTGTAAAGTAATTAGCCTCCAACTAATAAAAATAAATGAAACAATGTTTTTATTAAAGCTTCTGTAAAGTTTTATTTTAACAAAATATCAGATATTAAGCTAGAGAATCTAATAGGGCATCTTACACATAGTAGACATTTGGAAGCGGCATGATATCATGGTAAAGGTCAGTGAACTAAGACACAGCTCTGTTACAAATGGTCATATGTGCTTGGATAAGACATTCTGTCCCCTCAATGACTATTTGCTCCTAATTTGTAATATGGATCTGATATTTTCTTTACTGAATTGATGTAGGTGTCAAGTGAAATAATTTATTAGAAAGTACTTTAGGAATTTAAGAAATAGGTAACAGTAAGTAGTGCTTATTACTATAAAGTTAGTTTGATTTACTTTCCAACTCTGAAAATGAACTTTTAAAAAATTGAGATATTTCTCATTTTAAATGTGTACATATAATAAATTATTTATATATCTTCATTCAGATGTTTCAAATTACCATATGGAAACAATTTTAGACTTACAGAAAACTTAAAATAATAACAAAGAGGCTTCTTTATCCTCTTATTTAGTTTCCCCTAATGTCAGCATCTTACACAACCATAGTATACTTATATGAAATAAAATTCATATTTTATATCAGGATAAAAAAAATGTAAATGTAAAGTGTTTTATCTGCCCTTTGTTCCCTCTCTCCTCTGTACTATGCATTGTGCATATGCATTATGCATTGACCAAACATCCTCCATTGGCAGAAATACCTACTCAACCATAAACAGAAATATTTTGCTAGCATCAATAAGACTACTCATTAAAGATCGCATTCCTTCTTGATTTTATAAAGGGTCATGATGATGCTTGGGATTCCCAGGTCATGCTAGTGATAAAGAACCCACCTAACAATGCAGGAGACATAAGAGACATGGGTTTGATCCCTGGGTTGGGAATATCCCTTGGAGGAGGGCATGGCAATTCACTCCAGTGTTCTTGCCTGGAGTATCCCATGGACAGAGGAACCTGGAGGGCTATAGTTCATAGGGTCACAAAGAGTCGGACACAACTGAAGTGACTTAGCATTCATGGATGCATGATGATGCTTAGACACATTTTTTAATGTACAACTCCGTGTCTCAAAAAACTTATATTACTGTATTTTGACTTAAAACAGTCAGAACAGTTCTTGGAGCTTTCTGAGGTGCTGTTCCCAGGTTTAGTCCTTAATTTGTCTCAAGTAAAAACTTCCATTCATTTCTTAGATCAACTGATTAATTTTTCTTCACATTAAATCCAGGAAATTAAATTTAGTGCAGTATTGTTAACTAATCTACAAAATTCATTTTTACCGGTTTTCTCCCCAAGAACTTTTATCAGGTCTAGGATTCAATCCAGGATCCCACAGTTCATATCTTTTTAGTAGTTGTATCTATTTAGTTTCCTCTGATCTAGATCAGTCCCTTGGTCTTTCTTTGCCTTTTATAACAAAACACTTGAAGAGTATTAGGGGAGAGAAGAGGCCAAAAGGCAGAGAAAAAAAATTATGTCTAAATTCTTCTTATCTTGCCATAAAATATGAACTTTATTTCACATTAATATTTGTTAAGATAGTACTTAGTATTTTGCCAATACTTCACTCATTTAACTGTAACAGCAACCCTTTGATATAACAATTTTTAAATAAATCACCTTAACAACAAACTTTTAAAGGGAAGTGTGTGTTTTTTTCAGATAACAGGTTTGTAATAAGTGCTATGGGATATAAACTAATATGTGAAGTTTGTTAAAATTTGTATCGCCACAATTATGGAGTCTCATGGGTATTGAAAATATTTAGAACTGTTGAGTTATACCCTCAATGTAAAATTAGAATGCTGAATGTTCTTGTTCCATTAAGAGAAGATCATTCAGACTGTAGGATGAACTTGATGTTTATTTTATCATATTATCTGATGTGCAGAGAAAATGTTTGTACTGATTCATTCTAGCATAATTATAGTGTCTAGCTGCCATTCAATGTTTTACATTTAAAATTATCTGTAATAATGTTGGTCCATGCTCATGATCAGTGGTGTCCAACTCTTTGTGACCCTTTGGACTGTAGCGTGCCAGGTTCCTCTTCCCATGGGATTATCCAGGCAAGAACACTGGAGTAAATTGCCATGCCCTCCTCCAAGGGATCTTCTAGACTAAGGGATCGAACCCACATCTCCTGTATCTCCTACACTAATAACATCAGTATATATGTACACAAATTTGTAGAGAAATAAGAATGGAAAAATAAAAATAAATCAACACAAAGATTATGCATGCATAATAAATTGAAGACAGAGAAACCCAACTTAATTCTAAAAATTAAAACAAAACAAACAAATACAAACAATACACACACATACAGAGTCATCTATAAAGAAAGAGTACAAACTACAGGGGAGAGACACATGTGCTTTCAGAGAGAATGCCTGGGAAACTCACTGCTTCCAACATTGCAGTGAAAAAGGAAAAGAAAAAGAAATCGAAACAGTTCAGCTGCAGTGATTATAGCATTCTTACTAAAAATAAATAACTAAAACTAATCACTGGAAAAAAAAAAAAAAGACAACAACAACAACAACAGCAGGCATACCCAGGAAAAAAGGACATTCTACAAAACCTCCCCCATTAGCAGAAATACCTGCTTAAAACTAAAAAGGAGCATTCTCTTACCACTAATATGACAACTCCTTAAAAGATAACATTCCTTTTCTTTTTTAAAAAATTGTATTGATGTATAGTTAACAATGTTGTGTTAGTTTTCAGTGTACAACAAACTGGTTCAGTTATACATATGTATATAGATTTACAGGCTCCCTAAAAGACTGAGGCTTAATTATAGGTCCATAGAATGCCTCCCTTCTCCCCCCATGGCTTGCATTAATAAGGCTCTTACAAAACGGAATATAAGTGAAATAACTGTATATACCACATGATTTTTAAGAAGTCTCAAGGGAAACCCAAAGACAAAAGGGGCAACAGAAACAAGGACAACAGAGGAAATTTTAGCATCTGACATCTATAACTACAGTTTGTAAAGACAAACTAATCCCTAGATAAACATGAAATCTCACATAAAAGTCCTATCAAGCAAGTCAATTTGAAAGGGAATAAGCAATCAACCCTGAATATTAATTTGAAGGACTGATGCTGAAGCTGAAGTTCCAATACTTTGGCCACCTGATGTGAAGAGACAACTCATTGGAAAAGACCCTGATGCTTGGAAAGATTGAGGGCAGGAGGAGAAGGGGGTGACAGAGGATGAGATGGTTAGATAGCATCACTGACTCAATGGATGTGAGTTTGAGCAAACTCTGGGAGATAGTGAAGGACACGGAAGCCTGGCATGCTGCAGTCCATGGAGTCACAAAGAGCCATGACTGAGCAACTGAACAATAAAAGGCCCATTAACAGTTATTCAACAAGTGCATCACATACAGCTTGCAGCAAAACATTATAAAGCATAACAACAACAACAACAACAACAACAGTTTGAAAGAACAGGGTTGGCATCAAAACTTAATTAGATATTACAGAAATTTTGGAATTATTAGACTTGCATACAAAAATATAGATTAATAGACTAGGGCTCTAGTACTTCATGCAAAATGCTGGGCTGGATGAAGCACAAGCTGGAATCAAGATTGCAGGGAGAAATATCAATAACCTCAGATATGCAGATAAGTGACAAAGAACTAAAGGGCTTCTTGATGAAAGTGAAAGAGGAGAGTGAAAAAGTTGGCTTAAAATTCAACATTCAGAAAACTAAGATCATGGTATCCAGCCCCATCACGTCATGTCAAATAGATGGGGAAGCAATGGAAACAGTGACAGACTTTATTTTCTTGGGCTCCAAAATCACTGCAGATGGAGACTGTAGCCATGAAATGAAGAGGTGCTTGCTGCTTGGAAGAAAAGTTCTGACCAACCTAGACAGCATATTAAAAAGCAGAGATATTACTTTGCTGAAAAAGGTCTATCTAGTCAAAGTTATGTTTTTTCCAGTAGTCATGTTTGGATGTGAGAATTGGACCATAAAGAAAGCTGAGCACCAAAGAATTAACAATTTTGAACTGTGGAGTTGGAGAAGACCCTTGAGAGTCACTTGGACTGCAATGAAATCAAACCAGTCAATCCTCAAGGAAATCAGTCCTGAAAATTCGTTGGAAGGACTGATGCTGAAGCTGGAATTCCAATAATTTGGCCAAGAGCTGTGTAAAAATTATACACTGTGTAATATAAGCATAGTAAAAGTAAGATAAGGAGAAGAAATGTTGGAAGAGGATACTGCAGAATAGCAAAGATGAAAATCTTGACAGAAATTGGAAGACCAAACCAAACATCAAACAAATGAAACGAAAAATTTTCCTATATAGGAGTAAGAATAAGAAGTACATTTGTCTTCTCTTCAGAAACAATGTAAGCAAGGAGAAAGCATACAATCTAGTGATTTGATATGTATATATGTTGTAAAAAAAAATAGCCACAATAAACTTAGTTAATGGCAATCACCTTTATTGTTGTTGTGGTTCAGTCACTCAGTTGTGTCTGACTCTTTGCAACCTCATGGACTGCAGAATGCCAGGCTTCCAGGTCCTTCACTATCTCTCAGAGTTTTCTCAGATTCATGTCCATTTAGTAGGTGATGCCATCCAACCTTTTCATCCTCTGTTGCCCCCTTCTCCTCCTGCCCTCAATCTTTCCATGAATCAGGGTCTTTTCCAATGAGTCAGTTCTTCACATGAGGTGGCCAAAGTATAGGAGCTTCAGCTTCAGCATCAATCCTTCCAATGAATATTCAGGACTGATTTCCTTTAGGATTGATTGGTCTAATCTTGCTTGTCCAAAGGACTCTCAAGAGTCTTCTCCAGCACCATAGTTGGAAGGCATCAATTCTTTGGCACTCAGCCTTCTTTATGGTCCAACTCTCACATCCATACATGACTACTGGAAAAAAAAACATAGCTTTGATTATATGGACCTTTGTCAGCAAACTGATGTCTCTGCTTTTTAATACAATGTCTAGGTTTGTCACAGTTTTTTTTTTTTTTTCAATTACTTTATATAATTACATTTTTTTCTTGTGTTGAGAATACTTAATATCTACTCTCAAAAAGAAAATCTACTCTCTTATCAACTTCCAAACATACAACATAGTTTGTTTAACTATAGTAACTATGCTGTACATTACATCCCAGAAGTGATAATCAGAAGTTTTGACATATTGATCACCTTCACCCATTTTCTCCACCCCATTCCTGCCAGTAGCAACAACCAATCTGTTCTATGTATCTAAGAGATTATTATTATTTTTATTGGAATTTAATTTGTTTATAATATTGTGTTAGTTTCTGCTGTACAACATGTGAATCAGCCATATATAAACGTATATTATCTTCCTCTTGAGCGTTCCTCTCACTCTCCCACATTCCACTCTTCTAGGTCACTGGGCTGAGCTCCCTGTGCTATACAGCAGCTTTCTGCTAGCTATCTATTTTACACATAGTAGTGTATATTTGTCAATGCTTCTCTCTTAATTCATCCCACCCTCTCCTTTCCCTGTCTGTGTCCATTTAGTTTTCTAAGGAACCTCCATACTTTTCTCCACAGTGACTGTATCAATTTCTTTTCCCACAAACAGTATAAGAGGGTTCCCTTTTCTCCACATCCTCTCCAGGATTTGTTGTTTGTAGATTTTTTGATGATGGACATTCTGGCTGGTCTGAGGTGATACCTCATTATAGTTTTGATTTGTGTTTCTCTAATAATTAGTGATGTTGAGCATCTTTTTATGTGTCTCTTTTCATCTGTATGTCTTCTTAGAGTTGTCTATTTAGGTCTTCTGTCCATTTTTTAATTGCATTATATATATATATATATAACTCCATGAGCTGTTTGTATATTTTGGAAATTAATCCTTTATCTTTTCTTCCTTTGCAAATATTTGCTCCCAATCTGATTCTTGTCTTTTATTTTGTTTATGGTTTTGTTTACTATGAAAAATCTTTTTTAATTTTAATTAAGTCCCATTTGTTTACTTTTGTTTTATTTTTATTATTTTAGGAGGTGGGTCAAAAAAGATCTTGCTATGATTTATGTCAAAGAGTGTTTTTCCTAGGTTTACCTCAAAGAGTTTTATAGTGTCCAATCTTACATTTAGGTCTTTAATTCATTTTGAGTTTACTTTTGTGTGTGATAGAAAGTATTCTCATTTTATTCTTTTACATGTAGCTGGCCAGTTTTCCCAGCACCACTTCTTGAAAAGATTGTTTTTAACCCTTGTATATTTTTGTTTCCTTTGTCATAGATTAGGTGATCATAGGTGTTGAGTTTTTCTTTGGACTTTCCTTCCTGTACCATTGGTCTATATTTGTTTTTGTGCTGGTACCATACTGTTTGATTATTGTACCTTTTGTAGTATAGTTTTAAGTTAAGGAGCCTGATTCCTCCTGCCCCATTTTTCTTTCTTAAGAATACTTTGGCTATTTGAGGTCTTATTGCATTTCCATACAAAATGTAACTGTTGTTGTTTTTGTTCTAATTCTGTGAAGAATGTCATTGGTAATTTGATTGGAATTACATTGAATCTATAGATTGCTTGGGGGTAGCATATTCATTTTCACTATATTGATTCTTCTAATCCAAGAACATGGTATATTTTCCCAACTCTTCATGTCCTCTTTGATTTCTTTCATCAGTGTTTGATATTTTTCTGAGTACAGTTATTTTGCTTCCTTAGGTAGATTTGTTGCTAGGTATTTTATTCCCTTTATAGCAATGGTAAATGGGATCATTTCTTTAATTTATCTTTCTGCTATTTAGTGGTGTATAGGAATGCAAAGCAGTATCCTGCAACTTTTCCAAATTCATTGATTATGCCCAGTAGTTTTCTGGTGGAATCTGTAGGATTTTTCATGTATAGTAACATTTTATCTCAATTTGGCAATAAGGAGTTCATGATCTGAGCCACAGGCAGCTCCTGGTCTTGTTTTTGCTGACTGTATAGAGCTTCTCCATCTTTGGCTGCAAAGAATATAATCAATCTGATTTCAGTGCTGACCACCTGGTGATGTCCATGTGTAGAGTCTTCTCTTGTGTTGTTGGAAGAGGGTGTTTGCTATGACCAGTGTGTTCTCTTGGCAAAACTCTATTAGCTTTTGCCCTGCTTTATTTCATACTCCAAGCACAAATGTGCCTGTTATTCCAGGTGTTTCTTGACTTCCTACTTTTGCATTCCAGTCCCCAATAATGAAAAGGACATCCTTTTTGGGTGTTAGTTCTAAAAGATCTTGTAGGTCTTCATAGAATTGTTCAACTTCAGCTTCTTCAGCATTACTGGTTGGGGCATAGGCTTGGATTACCATAATATTGAATGGTTTGCCTTGGAAACGAACAGAGATCATTCTGTCGTTTTTGAGATTGCATCCAAGTACTGCATTTCGGACTCTTTAGTTGACCATGATGGCTACTCCATTTCTTCTAAGGGATTCCTGCCCACAGTAATAGATATAATGGTCATCTGAGTTAAATTCACCCATTCCAGTCCATTTTAATTTGCTGATTCCTAGAATGTCAACATTCACTCTTGCCATTTCCTGTTTGACGACTTCCAATTTGCCTTGATTCATGGACCTAACATTCCAGGTTCCTATGCAATATTGCTCTTTACAACATCGGACATAAATTGAAGAAAGTAAGGAAAACCAATAGACCATTCAGGTATGTCCTAAATCAAATCTCTTATGACTATACAGTGGAAGTGAGAAATAGATTTAAGGGACTAGATCTGATAGACAGAGAGCCTGATGAACTATGGACGAAAGTTCGTGACATTGTGCAGGAGACAGGGATCAAGATCATCCCCAAGAAAAAGAAAAGCGAAAAGGTGAAATGGCTGTCTGAGGAGGCCTTACAAATAGCTGTGAAAAGAAGAGAAGCAAAAAGCAAAGGAGAAAAGGAAAGATATTCCCATTTGAATGCAGAGTTCCAAAGAATGGCAAGGAGTGATAAGAAGGCCTTTTTAATGAAAAATGCAGAGAAATAGAAAAAAAAAAATCAATAGAATAGGAAAGACTAGAGGTGTCTTCAAGAAAATTGGATTTATCAAGGGAATATTTCATGCAAGGATGGGCACAATAAATGACAGAAACACTAAGGACCTAACAGATGCAGAAGAGATTAACAAGAGGTGACTAGAATACATAGAGAGACCACACACACACACACACACACACACACACACACACACACACAAAATCTTAATGACCCTGATAACCACAATGTTGTGGTCACTCACCTAGAGCAAGGTACCCTAAGGTGTGAAGTCAAGTGGGCTTTTGGAAGCATTACTATGAACAAAGCTAGTGGAGGTGATTAAATTCCAGATGAGCTCTTTAAAATCTTAAAAGATGAGGCTGTTAAAATGTTGCACTCAATATGTCAGCAAATGTGAAAAACTCAGCAGTGGTCACAGGACTGGAAAAGGTCTGTTTTAATTCCAATCCCAAAGAAGGGCAATGTCAAAGAATTTTCCAACGATCGTACTCATTTCTCATGCTAGTAAGGTTAAGCTCAAAATCCTTCAAGCTAGGCCTCAGCGGTATGTTAACTGAGAACTTCCAGACATAGAAGTTGTGTTTAGAAGAGGCAGAAGAATCAGAGCACATTGCCAACATTCTTTGGATCATGGAGAAAGTTAGGATTCCAGAAATACATCTACTTCTGCTTCATTGACCATGCTAAATCCTTTGACTGTGTGGATTACAACAAACTGTGGCAAATTCTTAGAGATGGGAATACCAGAATACCTTACATGCCTCCTGAGAAACCTATATACAGGTCAAGAAGCAACAGTTAAAACTGGGCTTGGAATAATGGAGTGGTTCAAAATTGGGAAAGGAATGCATCAAGGCTGTGTATTGTCACCCTGTTTATTTAACTTGTATGCATAGTACATCATGTGAAATGCTGGATTGGATGAATCTCAAGCTGTAATTAAGAGTGCCAGGAGAAATATCAACAACCTCAGATATGCAGATGATACCATTCTAATGGAAAAAAGGGAAGAGGAACTAAACAGCCTCTTGATGAGGCCTGAAGAGAAGAATGAAAATGATGGCTTAAAACTCAACATTAAAAACCTAAGCACTTAACTAGCCTCATTATTAGCATAATTTTTAATAAATCATTTAATTTCAAAAAAACAAAACAAAACAAAAAAAACCCTAAGATCATGGCATCTGGCCCCATCACTTCAGAGCAAATGGAAGGGTGAAAAGCAGAAGCAATGACAGATTATATTTTCTTGGCCCCCAAAATCACTGTGGACGGTGACTGTAGACATGAAATTAAAAGACTCCTTGGAAGGAAAGCTATGACAGCATATTAAAAAGCAGTTGGCAACACTTTGTCATCATAATTCCATATAGTCAAAGCTATGGTTTTCCCAGTAGTTGTGTACAGATATGAGATTTGGACCATAAAGAAGGCTGAGCACCAAAGAATTGATGATTTGGTATTGTGATGCTGGAGAAGACTCTTGAGAGTCTTGACTCCCAGGAGATCAAACAAGTGAATCCTAAAGGAAATCCACCCTTAATATGCATTGGAAAGACTGTTGCTAAAGCTGAAGCTCTAATACTTTGGCCACCTGATGCAAAGAGCCGACTCATTTTAAAATACCCTGTTGTTGGAAAAGATTGAAGGACAGAAGGAGAAGGAAGGGAACAGAGGATGAGATGATTAAATGGCATCACCTATTCAATAGACATAAGTTTGAGCAAACTCTGGGAGATAGTGAATGACAGGGAAACATGGCATGCTGCAGGCTATGAGGTGGCAAAGAGTTGGACACAACTGAGTGACTGAATAACAATAAAACTGTGATGGCCAACAAGTACATAGAAAGATGCTCAATAACACAAATCATGAGGGATATGCAGAAGCCTTTTAGTTTGCTGTAATCCCACTTATTTATTTATTTATTTATTTATTTTGCTTTTGTTTCCTTTGTTTTTGATGTCTAAAAAAATTTATTGCTAAGACCTATGTTAAGCTTATACCTATGTTTTCTTCTGGCAGTTTTATTGTTTCGGGTCATACACTGAAGTCTTATATCCAGTTTGATATGATTTTTGTGTATGGCATAAGATAACTGTCCAGTTTCGTTCTTTTACATGTAGCTGTCCAGTTTCCCAGTACCACTTATTGAAGAGACTACCCTTCCCCCATTGCATATTCTTGGCTCCTTCACCAAAATTAATTGACTATATATGCATGAGTTTATTTCTAGAGGATTATCATGTTATATTGTTCTTCTTCATTGTTTGTTTTTATGTCAGTGCCATATTATTTTGGTTACTCTAGCTTTTGTAATATCACTTGAAATCGGGAAGTGTGATATAGTTTTAATCTTTACCAAATTTGCTTTGTCTATTTGGAATCTTTCATGGTTTCATAAAGATTTTAAAGTTGTTCTATTTCTGTGAAAAATACCTCTGATAGTATTAAGAATTACATGAATCTTAAGATTTCTTTGTGCAGTAAACACTTTTCACAGTTAACCCTCTAAACCCATGAATATAAAATATGTTCCCGTTTATTTTTACCATGCTCATTTCCTTCGTCAGTGTCTTATAGTTTTGTAGTTTTCAATGCACAAATATTTCACCTCCTTCATTAAATTTATTCCTAGGTGTTTTATTCTTTTTGATGCAATTTCAAGTGGGATTATTTTCTTAATTTCTCTTTCTGATAATTCATTCTTAGTGTGTAGAAATGCAAGTGATTTTTGTTTATTGATTTTGCATCCTGCAATTTTACTGAAAAATCACTTACTATTTCACTTACTAAGTTTTTGGTGGAATATTTGGGTTTTGATATATAATATCATATAGATATAGAAGATAGAGACAGTTTTATTTATTTATTTCTGATTTAGATGCCTTTTACGTTTTATTGCCTAATTGTTCCAGCTATACTTTCCAGTACTATGTTGAATAAAAGTGGTTAGAGTGGGTCTCCTTGTCTTATTTTTGATACTAGATGAAATATCTTTGAATTTTCCACCATTGAGGATAATGTTGTCTGTGACCTTTGTGATTTTACAGCTCAGTCATGCTGGCACTTTTTGTCTAGCACAAACTCCCAGAAGTAAAGCAGGCATTCAACATAAGCAATGCTGTTGATTTTTTTCTTTCAATTTTTAAGCACAGTAACCCACACTAATTATAAATACATTCTATGTTAGTGTAGGAAACTGTTTTCCAGTTAATTTTCCAGATACCAGTCAATATTCAATCTAACAAGCAAGTATTTTTTAAAGGATAACTGTTTCAATCATACCATGTTAACTTCCTCTGCACCTTGTTTAAAATAATGAAGGCTGAAAAGTCAGTGAGCTTAGCAAACATATAAAAATATTAGGAAAAAACAGAAATCAAGTACATAAAGAAAAAAAGATATATTAGAAGGTACAGACAAAGAAGGAAAAAAAAAAACAGAAGTTCAATATGGCCAACAGCTAGTTCTTTGAAAGAATAATACTATTGAAACATCTATAGCTAGAGTAATGGAAAATAAAAAGCGTAATGAAATAAGAAACACATATCATATTTACAACAGGGGATATTATTAAAAATTATATAAACATGAGAAAGTTTAGCAGGAATTTATCATAAAATATGTCTTACCATTGTAAATACAGATGAAATAGAAATTTTTTCTAATAAAAATATCATAGGGGAAACATAAATTGTGATTAGTTCCACACTATTAACAGCATTTAATTGGTAATGAAAAACCTTTCTTAAAAGCAACTCCAGGCCAAGATGGCTTCAATAGTTAACTCTAGCAAACACATTTGAGGTAGAAGTAGTATCAGTCTTACCATAGGATTGTCTAATCCATGAAGGCAAATGAAAAAATTATAAATAAAATCTTAGAAAGACAAGATGTGCAATTTAGAAAAAGTGTAATATTGTAAAGTTAATTTTGGTTTATTTCAAGAATTAATAGTTATAACAAATGAAAGTCATTCTATGTGTTTTATCATATAAGCAGAAAAAAAGAGAAAAAATAATGTGATCACTTCAATAAATACTGAAAATGCATTTGATAAAATCCAACATTCATTTACGATAAACATTTATTTAAAATAGAAATAAGAGACTTTCTTAATCCAACATTAATTAACCTATAGCAAACAGCACATTTAATGGTAAAAAGATTATTTTTAATTGACATCTAGAATGAGACAAAGATGCCCACTACCTCCACTTTTATCTAATATTACACTGAGAGTACCACCTATTGAGATAATGTAAGTATAAATAAATAAAAATGATCACATTTGGAAAGGAAAGGAAATAATAAAACATCATTTACATATGATACACTTGTTTCCATTGAAAAATCCAAGAAAATCAATTATTGGAATTAAGATTTGATATTAATAAACTTGCTGATATACACACAATTATATTTGTTTATAAACACACTGACAGAGGATAAAGATAGATAGATGGTACTAAATAGATAGATAACTTGGAGGCAACAGAACATAGATCCAGTTATTGGTTGTGTGGTCCAAGGCTCAGATGAAGCCAAAAGCAAAATTCCATGAAAAGAGCGATAATGATCTTCAGTTCACTACTATGTCCTTAATGTGTAGCACATTGTAGGCATTCAGTGTTTGCTGAATGAATAAATGCTAAGTGAATGAGCTATGTAACCAACACTCCTTATATGTGCCCTCATAGGAGTTGCATTTTTCAGAGAGCCTGAAGTCAAGTTACAGGTAGGGAGTAAATGGTTCCAGAGCTAAAGATTATAAGACAATGAAGACATGAAACATACATTGTCATTTTAGGAAAAATATCTTTCTTAAGTCAACTTGCATCCCTTAGAATTGATATTTATACATAAGAATAAATGATCAATTTTATAATCATAATTTTCTTTTGAAGACATTAAAATATTATCTCTTTATCATATCAATTCAGTTATTTTCATCCATCAATTAAGTTATTTGGACTCTAATTGCAGGTTGATTAGAGTAAATTAAAATATAAAGAATTCATCTGAAATTTAACAACATTGATCACTTAGACTGACAGTTTGATATTGTTTGTGGACTCTTGGTTTTGACAACAAATAATACAATGGCGTTAAAGAAGCTCACACATTTTAAGAGTAAAATATAGTTTTTGTACCTTGGTTTTAAAAGTATAGTGTAGCCTCCAACTAATAAAAATGAATGGAAAAAAAGAGATTAAAAAAATTTACAAAACTAAAACTTAAGAAAGGAATATATACCCATGGCCAATGAGCACATGAAAAGATATTTAAATAATTATATATTAAGGAGATGAATTAAAAAAAAAAATAAACTATAACTGCACACCCCAAAAAATAAAAATAAAAAAAGTACAGTGTCTAATTAAAGCTGGAAGCTAAAATATAGATAAGAGAAAGTTGTTAAATTTAGTAATTTTATTAATGAAATTATGAACATGCTACCTATGATGTCCAGAATTTGTCTATCAGAGTTATAAATTTAATAGGAATGTAAAAGTTAATATTCCCTTAAGGAACACAGTCCCCAGGTAGAATAAATCATAGTATGATGATGCTGTTTGTCATTAATTATATATCTAAGGAATGGTCTTCTTCTATGTTTAAATGTTTAAAAGAATCAGAATTTAAAACATTATGAAAAATTGTACTTTCCTCCCTCATTTGCAATTATTATTTGACTTTAAATGTTGCTATCAACTTAATGCTTCTTTTAACAAGATGAATTTTGTTTGCCACGTGTCTCTATTTCATTTGAGATCTTATTACAATTTTAAATTGTTAAAATGAAATAGAGATTTGTAGCTGAAAATTCACTAAAAATGTGCATCGTGCTTAGTACTAAAAATGATTCCTTTGCCTAATGTAACCATCAAAATCTTGAGAAAATGAAACTATTTATTCTTTGAATTTAGAAATTAATGCTAAATCATTAGCTTATTGAAAAGGCAATAGAAAATAATGCTTTTAAACCTATTGCTAGAAATGAGATTTATTCTCTTTTGAGACAAATTTAGACATCTTCATGCTAATATTTGTACTAGAAAACAAGAAGATAAAGGTTAGTAAACAGTCTTTAAAAATATGGCAGGATTTTCCAGATTGGATGTAAGCCAAGAGGCCAATAGCTATATTCATCCTTGGCTGAACAAGTCATAGTACCAGAGCTTGCAAGCTGAGAACAGTGGATTATACAACAGGGAAAGCAGGTCAGAATCACAGCTAGTTTGAATTCCTTCAGGCTTTATCAACAGGTCTGAACAATACAGTAATTAAGTTATGACTGTGAAAACATGTCACTTTGATATTTTGGAGATGATGCAAACTAGCTTAAATTTGCCCAGCTCAAAAACAATCACTTAAGATCTTCCTTAAAGTGACACATGGAGTGTATCTTTGACTACTCTGATTTTTTGTAATTGCTTCAATCAAAGCCAAAATTAATTTAATTTCTCAATAAATAATATCATGGGTTCAATTGCTTACTTGCTTTTGTGCAGATGCATTTTGGACCAAAAAAAAAAAAATAGTGAAGGAATGAAATATACTGATATCCTAATATTTTAAAATATCAAGATCTAATTTGTACTTGCTATACACAAGGCGATTGTCATATTATAAATGAAATTAATTTTTAGCATATTTGAAAATCAGAATCTTTGAAAGTCAGAATTCAACAAAGGAATATAGTCAAAAATAACTTAATAATTTTATTTTTAGCCTGACAGTGAATTGAATCTAAAAATGAAATGGAAAAAAAAAATCCAAAATATGCCTCTACTTTTAAGTGTTGTTGTGTGTTTTAATGAACTTCATATTCAAAGAATGACAGAGTTGACATCCTGCTTTATTTCTTTTCTATTTTTTTTTAGAAACTGAAAACATTACAATTTGTGGAAACATAAAAAAGTACAGATACTATGTATAATAGTTTGAAATTTCCTCAAAAAGGTAAAATACAATTATAGAGTTTGGTTCAGGAACTCTACTTCTACATATATGCCACAAAGAACTGAAAATAGGTGTTTAAATAAAACTTGTATATGAATGTTCAGAGCATAGTTGACATTGATCCAATGGTAAAAACAATTTGAATATTCATCATATTGTATACTGGATGAATGATAAGCAAAAAGGCGTAGATTTATAACATTCTATATTACTTTGCTATATATAGAAAGAGTAAAATTATGCATTTGCTGTAGAACACAGTGTGGTAGTTCACCAAAATCTTAAACAAAATAAAAATTAACATATGATCTGTCAATTGCCCTTCAGGGTAGACACAAAAAAGGTTTGAAAACAGGGTGTGAAACATATTTTTATACCTATATTCATAGCAGTATTATTCACCCGGGCCAAAAGTTAGAAGCAGCCTGTGTCTGTATACATATGAATTGATAAACAAAATGTGATATATACATACAGGTATACTATGAGTGTTCGCTCAGTCATGTCCAACTCTTTGTGACTCCATGGACTGTAGCCCACCAGGCTCCTCTGTCCATGGGATTCTCCAGGCAAGAATACTGGAGTGGGTTGCCATTTCCTTCTCCAAAAGGTGTATTATTCAGCCTTAAAAAAATAAGGAAATTCAGACACATGCTACATGTATGAGCCTGAAGGCCATTATGCTAAGTGAAATAACTCAGTCACAAGAAGAATGAACATTATATAATTACATGTTTGACAGCTTCCCTGGTGGCTCAATTGAGGTAAAGAATCAACCTGTAATGCAGGAGACCTGAGTTCGATCCCTGGGTCAGGAAGATCCCCTGGAGAAAGAAATGGCTACCCACTCCAGTATTTTTGCCTGGAGAATTCCATGGACAGCACTGGCAGGCAGCAGTGCTACAGTCCATGGGGTCACAAAGAGTTGGACACAACTGAGAAACTAAGCACATACATACACTAAGCACCATAGCACAACTCTATGAGGTATCAAGAAAGGTGAAGTTCAGCAACAGAAAGTAGAAGGCAGTTGACGAGGGCTGAAGTGAGTTATTGTTTAATGGATGCTGTTTCACTTGGAAAAAATAAAAAAATTACAAGAATTGGATGGTGAGAATATTTGTACAACAATGTAAATGTAGTGAATGTCATAGAACCATCTACTTTAAATGGTTTAAATGGTAAATGTTATGTTCAATAGATTTAATCATAATGCAAAATATGACTGAAGTACTGGTATGTGTTACAATATGCATGAACATTGAAAACATCCTAAGAGAAATAAGCTATACAGAAAAGGCTACCTAGGTCACACTCATCTTGTGAGCTTTATATTCATCAAGGTTGTGAAAATGAGGAAAAGTCTCAAGAACACTTCCAGGAAAGAAAACTGGTTCAGAATGGAAAAAGACATTTTCATACTGTGGGGCAGATAATGAAAGTGGAAGTGGGCCTATGAATTGGATTCTAAGGTGAAAACCATAATGATTTCTCATTTGGGGGTTATGCAAGTGCTTCCTGGGAGACTGTCCCTTATAAGAGTAAAACATCGTGAAAGTTGTCATTTAAACTGACATATGTGGTAAATCAATGATGACTGGGAAGTCTGAAATTGCAGATAGGAGTACATTGTACTGCTACTGCAAATTTTCTATTTGAAATTATTAGAAAGTAAGTAACTTTCCCAAACAACATGTCAATACCGGCCAGAAAAGTAAATAAGATATCAAACTTTATCATAGGAGTCAAGTCCTACCCAGATTCAGTTCACTCAAAATGATTAATCTAATTGCTCTTGTAGGAAACCACACATTAAGAGGTACTGTGGGGAGGTTATATTAGTAGTCAATATGTCTTTGGTGTGGTGAATAATCTGGGATATGATAGAAACAATAGGAGTTTTGAGTTACAGTTTTTGACATAGACTACCAAATGGTACAAGTAATACATTAATTTAGTAAAGTTGCATAATACAAAAGCAATACACAAAAATCAGCTGAGTTTCTATACACTAACAAGTATCAGTAAAAAGAAATCCCACTTACAGTTGCATCAAAAAGAATAAAATATCTAGGTATATATTCAACCAATGATGTGAAACACCTGCACAATGAAAACTGTAAGACACTAATAAAGAAACAGAAGAAGAAATAAATATTCTAGAAAAATATTATGTGATCAGGCACTGGAAAAATATTGTTAAAATGTTCATCCAGCCAAAGCAGTGTACACATTCAATTTAATTCTGTTGCTAGAGGGCATCAGAAGGCAGACACACTAAAACCATAATCATAGAAAACTTAGTCAATCTGATCACAGGACCACAGTCTTATCTAACTCAGTGAAACTAAGCCATGCCGTGTGGGGCCACCTAAGACGGTCGGTTCATGGTGGAGAGGTCTGACAGAATGTGGTCCGCTGGAGAAGGGAATGCAAAACCACTTCAGTATTCTTGCCTTGAGAACCCCATGAACAGTATGAGAAGGCAAAATGATAGGATACTGTAAGAGGAACTCCTCAGGTCGGTAGGTGCCCAATATGCTACTGGAAATCAGTGGAGAAATAACTCCAGAAAGAATGAAGGGATGGAGCCAAAGCAAAAACAATACCCAGTTTGGATGTGACTGGTGACAGAAGCAAGGTCTGATGCTGTGAGAGCGATATTGCATAGGAACCTGGAATGTTAGGTCCATGAATCAAGGCAAACTGGAAGTAGTCAAACAGGAGAAGGCAACAGTTAATGTCGACATTCTAGGAATCAGCGAACTAAAGCGGACTGGAATGGGTGAACTTAACTCAGATGACCATTATATCTATTACTGTGGGCAGGAATCCCTTAGAAGAAGTGGAGTAGCCATCAGAGTCCACAAAAGAGTCTGAAATGCCATACTTGGATGCAATTTCAAAAACAACAGAATGATCTCTGTTCGTTTCCAAGGCAAACCATTCAATATTATGGTAATCCAAGCCTATGCCCCAACCAGTAATGCTGAAGAAGCTGAAGTTGAACGGTTCTATGAAGACCTACAAGACCTTTTAGAACTAACACCCAAAAAAAGATGTCCTTTTCATTATTGGGGACTGGAATGAAACAGTAGGAAGTCAAGAAACACCTGGAGTAACAGGCAAATTTGTGCTTGGAGTATGGAATGAAGCAGGGCAAAGGCTACTAGAGTTCTGCCAAGAGAACACACTGGTCATAGCAAACACCCTCTTTCAACAACACAAAAGAAGACTCTACACATGGACATCACCAGATGGTCAACACTGAAATCACACTGATTATATACTTTGCAGCCAAAGATGGAGAAGTTTTATACAGTCAGCAAAAACAAGACCAGGAGCTGACTGTGGCTCAGATCATGAGCTCCTTATTGCCAAATTCAGACTGAAATTGAAGAAAGTGGGGAAAACCATTAGACCATTCAGGTATGACCTAAATCAAATCCCTTATGACTATACAGTGGAAGTGAGAAATAGATTTAAGGGACTAGACCTGATAGAGTTCCTGATGAACTATGGACGGAAGTTCGTGACATTCTATAAGAGACAGGGATCAAGGACATCCCCATGGAAAAGAAATGCAAAAAGGCAAAATGGCTGTCTGAGGAGGCCTTACAAATAGCTGTGAAAAGAAGAGAAGTGGAACAAAGGAGAAAGGGAAATATATTCCCATTTGAATGCAGAGTTCCAAAGAATAACCAGGAGAGATAAGAAAGCCTTCCTCAGCGATCAATGCAAAGAAATAGAGGAAAACAACAGACTGGGAAACACTAGAGATCCCTTCAAGAAAATTGGAGATACCAAGGGAGCATTTCACGCAAAGATGGGTTAGATAAAGGACAGAAATGGTATGGACCTAACAGAAGCAGAAGATATTAAGAGGAGGTGGCAAGAATACACAGAAGAACTGTACAAAAAAAGATCTTCATGACCCAGATAATCACAATGGTGTGATCACTCACCTAGAGCCAGACATCCTGGAATGTGAAGTCAAGTGGGCCTTAGAAAGCATCAGTATGAATGAAGCTAGTGGAGGTGATGGAATTCCAGTTGAGCTATTTCAAATCCTGAAACATGATGCTGTGAAAGTGCTGCATTCAATATACCAGCAAATTTGGAAAACTCAGTAGTGGCCACAGGACTGGAAAAGGTCAGTTTTCATTCCAATCCCTAAGAAAGGCAATCCAAAAGAATGCTCAAACTACCCCACAATTGCACTCATCTCACATGCTACTAAAGTAATGCTCAAAATTCTCCAAGGCAGGCTTCAGCAATACGTGAACTGTGAACTTTCAGATGTTCAAGCTGGTTTTAGAAAAAGCAGAGGAACCAGGGATCAAATGGCCATCATCCACTGGATCATTGAAAAAGCAAGAGTGTTTCAGAAAAATATCTATTTCTGCTTTATTGACAATGCAAAGCCTTTGACTGTGTGGATCACAATAAACTGTGGAAAATTCTGGAAGAGATGGGAATAGCAGACCACCTGACCTGCCTCTTGAGAAACCTGTATTCAGGTCAGAAAGCAACAGTTAGAACTGGGCAGGGAACAACAGACTGGTTCCAAATAGGAAAAGGAGTACTTCAAAGCTGTATATTGTCACCCTACTTATTTAACTTATATGCAGTGTACATCAAGAGAAATGCTGGGATGGATGAAGCACAAGCTGGAATCAAGATTTCTGGGAGAAATATCAATAACCTCAGATATGCTGATGACACCACCCTTATGGAAGAAAGTGAAGAGGAACTAAAAAGCCTTTTGATGAAAGTAAAAGATGAGAGTGAAAAAGTTGGCTTAAAGCTTAACATTCAGAATACTAAAATCATGGCATCTGGTCCCATCACCTCATGGGTAGTAGATGGGGAGATAGTGGAAACATTGTCAGACATTATTTTTTGGGCTCCAAAATCACTGCAGATGGTGATTGCAGCCAAGAAATTAAAAGATGCTTACTACTTGGAAGGAAAGTTATGACCAACCTAGATAGCATGTTAAAAAGCAGAGACATGACTTTGCCAACAAAGGTCTGTCTGGTCAAGGCTATGGTTTTTCCAGTGGTCATGTATGGATGTAAGAGTTGGACTATAAAGAAAGATGAGAGACAAAAAATTGATGCTTTTGAACTGTGGTGTTGGAGAAGACTCTTGAGAGTCCCTTGGATTGCAAGGAGATCCAACAGTTTCATCTTAAAGGAGATCAGTCCTGGGTGTTCATTGGAAGGACTGATGCTGAAGCTGAAACTCCAGTACTTTGGCCACCTCATGGAAGAGTTGACTCATTGGAAAAGACCCTGATGCTGGGGGGGATTGGGGGCAGGAGGATAAGGGGACGACAGAGGATGAGATGGCTGGATGGCATCATTGACTCAATGACCATGGGTTTAGTTCGACTCCGGGAGTTGGTGATGGACAGGGATGCCTGGCATGCTGCGATTCATGGTGTCGCAAAGAGTCGGACACGACTGTGCGACTGAACTGAACTGAACTGAACAATTAAAATAGCATTTTTCACAGAAACAAAGCAAACAACCCTATCATGTGTGTGGAGCCAAAAAGGACAAATAGGTAAATTGCCAAATAGGCAAAGTGATCCTAAGAGAGGAGAGAACAGCTGGAGTCAACTCGCTCCCTGACTTCAATCTACACTAGGAAGCCACAGGAATGAAAATAGTGTGGAACCCACACAAGAAAGGCTTATGCGCCAGAAGAACAGAACAAAGAACTTAGAGATAAACCCATGTGTATATGGTCAGTTAATTTATGACAAAGCTCCATAGGGCATACATTGGATAAATACTGCCAAGAAAGTCCTCTGGATAAATTATGCCAAGAAAATTAGATATCACACACCAAAAAAAAAAAGATACTGAAAACTGTCTACACTATACACAAAACTACCTGAAAATATTGTTTCCATATCAAGACCTTCCTCCAGTGGCTCCTCTGAAAATATGCTCCCCCCCACCCTCAGTAGTCACTCATATACAGGACATATCTCTCCACTTTTTCTTCACCTCTCCAAGACGGGTCCTGAAGACACTAAGCTCCTGTCTCCATGGACGAGGACCAAAGTTTTTCAAAAGCTCCAGTATATCCTGAGAAGACCGACCTCAGGATCTGTGTGGACTTCGCTAGGTTTGTCCAGAAGCCAAAGCCTTGGGAAATCAGGAAGAGCCAATATCCTGCCTCCAATATTTAGACAACTGCTCTGGGAACCTGGAAGAACCATCTCAGCGTCTCTTCTCTCTCTGTCAATGAGCTGCTCTTGAGTCCGAAGTCAGGGCAGCACCACCTGTAACCCCTGACCCCATTCTGCCCTGGTGGCAGTGCTGCTGGGAGGGATACCATTGCTCTGTTCTTGTGTCCTGACACAGATTTGGTGCTGTTCAGTGGGACGCCAGTGATATGGAATTTACTACTTTCAGCAAGCCAACAGTTATCCTCATGCCCCAGTCTGGCACGTCGGCTTTTGTGTGTCTTAAACTTTAGGCTACTCCAATGTGGCAAAAATATGCACCTATGATTCCTTTAGAAGAGTAATAGTTTTGTTTTGTTTTGTTTTTTTTCATTTATTTTTATTAGTTGGAGGCTAATTACTTTACAATATTGTAGTGGTTTTTGCCATACATTGACATGAATCACCCATGGATTTACATGTATTCCCCATCTCGATCCCCCCTCCCACCTCCCTCTCCACCCGATTCCTCTGGGTCTTCCCAGTGCACCAGGCCTGAGCACTTTTCTCATGCACCAGCCTGGGCTGGTGATCTGTTTCACCCTAGATAATATACATGTTTCAATGCTGTTCTCTTGAAACATCCCACCCTCGCCTTCTCCCATAGAGTCCAAAATTCTGTTCTGTACATCTGTGTCTCTTTTTCTGTTTTGCATATAGGGTTATTGTTACCATCTTTCTAAATTCCATATATATGTGTTAGTATACTGTATTGGTCTTTATCTTTCTGGCTTACTTCACTCTGTATAATGGGTTCCAGTTTCATCCATCTCATTAGAACTGATTCAAATGAATTCTTTTTAATGGCTGAGTAATATTCCATGGTGTATATGTACCACAGCTTTCTTATCCATTCGCCTGTTGATGGGCATCTAGGTTGCTTCCATGTCTTGGCTATTATAAATAGTGCTGCGATGAATGTTGGGGTGCACATGTCTCTTTCAGATCTGGTTTCCTCAGTGTGTATGCCCAGAAGTGGGATTGCTGGGTCATATGGCAGTTCTAACTTAAAGGTTTAGCAATACGATCCTATCGATTTTTTTTTATATGATGTGGAGGAAGCACTAGGTTTATTTTTTCACAGATGATTATTAATTGATTCCATCACGATTTTTGGAAAGGCTGGCCTTTCCCCAATTGTCAATAAATTCAAATACTTTTGGCACCTTTGTTGACTGTGAATATGCAAGTATCTCTGCTATTATATCCGAATGACCTTTTCTGTTCTTGCCCCTGTACTGAATCACCTTGATTCAGTCCCTATATGAGGACTGGTGAGTCAAATAATTGAAAGCTATTAAAAAACAATGAAAGTATCAATATACATTAACGTGACTTGCTAGGAACACATAAGTTAGGATCTCTCTGAAAAACAGTAAATAGTGAAAAGTACTAATCATATTATAAGGTATTTCTTAGTATTAAAATTAAAAGCACAAGAATGTTCATAATAACCAACTATTTATCATTGTTTTGTACATTAGTCAATATACAATAAGTAGAAAACAGAGAAAAAAGTATAACTCTTAGATATCCACTTTTCTTTCCTTTTTGAAAAGCAAGACACATATTCTGACAAAAGATTTGAATGCAGAATATACAGAGATTGTGCTTAGAAAACCTAACATTAATAACTATAAAAAAGTGAATATAAAAGACTTTAGCAAATTGATCAGATAAAATATTAATGTACAAACACCAGTAATTTTTCTCAAACCAGCAATAATAAATATAAAATATAATAGAAAAAACATATTTACAACATAAACAAAAAATACTAAGTACCTAAGACATTTTTAAAAGGAAATATGTAGAAATTAATGAAATAAAATAAAAGAAAATGGTTGCATATTTACATGTAAATAATTTTATGGATTATAAAACTTTCTACTTTTAATAAAATAATGAAATTTTGCTAATGTCAACAATTAATAAATAAACTAATTTGGAATTAGGTTATGTCTTTGTTTTCAACTATAATCATCTGTTATGTGAACGCAGGTCTTCTGTCTTTACTATAGACACACACGTTACCTGAAAAGTTATAATGTGCAAGAGTGCCTACAGTGTTCTGTATTTCATCCATCTTGAATTTCTTATTAGGGTCCTCAAGTCAAAGTATACTTTTACATAATGATAGTTATAATAAATCAGAGAACATGATGATTCAAAATACTAGAAATTTTAACTGATTTTGAAGCATAAAATATTTCCTATAAATATACATTGGCATAACAAAGTGTACATAAAGTTGCTTTCTATACGTTGTCAATTGAACTATGCCCCCCTATTTATATGTTGAACTCCTGACCCTCAATACCCCAGAAGGAAACCTTATTTGGAAATAGAGTCTTTGTGCATATAATTAGTGAAGATGAAACTAATGAGGTAATTGGAATCCAGAAAGGAGAAACTTGGTCACAGACATAGATACTTAAGGAGCAAAGATAATATAAAGAGACACAGGGAGAAGGAGGCCATCTATAAATCGAGGAAAGGAGCCTAGAACTGATCTGTCTTTATAGCCCTGAAAAGGAACCAACCTGTCGGACACCTTGGTTTTAGACTTCTGGCCTCAGAACTATGAGACAATAAATTTCTATTATTTAAGCCACTCAGTTTGTTGTACTTTGTTGTATCAGCCTTGACAAATTAATACACTATATTTGGCATCAGATTAAAACTATGTGCCTTATAGGATACACAGTTTCAAAATAGTCTGTTCATGAGTGACTTCAAATGCAGTAACCATACAGTGATGTTGAGACTACAGAAAAGCAGATTCAGTTACAAAGACAATAGAAGCCCATGAGGACTGTCAAGAGTTATAAGAGGAGCTGGAGGAGGATTCTGACTTGCAGATTGGAATCGGGCACATCCCTAAGATGAAGGTGTAATGGTATTCAGTGCATCTGACATACTTGGTTTCAGCTGATGATGACTTAATTATTTGAGCCTGACTTCCAGATCAAACCCTTGGGACTTCTTCCTCATGGTATTCTGATAGTAGTGAAAGATCAAGTATACTACACTGAAAAACTCTTTGTATGTATTTTCCCTGGACTTCATTCAGCTCCCACTCATTTCTGGGAAGCCCTAAAAATTTAATTTTGATTACTGTAAGGCATACGAGTTTAATATCTGAGGTATTTTATTTTTTAATTTATTTTATAAGATGTTGATTTTTCTCTAGTCATTTCATTCTAAACTCCTTCACCATATTCCACTTCTCATTGAATAAATGTAAGATTTCTTATAATGGCCCACACTATTCTAAATAGCTTGTTCTTTCCATACCTCTTCACTTGCATCTTATCTCACATTTTTGTTCATTTTCTGCACCCCAATCTCTCTGGCCTCCTTTCAGTCTCTTGTACTCACTTTCCTCCCTTCCATGCAGGACCTCTCTGTTTTCCTTCATTCTTCATCTGCTATTCATACTATTGCTTTCAATTCAGGTGTCATTTTCTTAAGAAAATATGTCCATATCTTTGTAATGAGGTCGATTTCATCCCCTTATTTGATCTCTTGGTTCCATATACCTTTACTTTATGTAACATCTATTATTAGGATGAATCAAAAGTAATTGTGGTTTTTGTACCCTGAATTTTAAATCATTATAAATATGCTCAAACACATCTTATTAATCAAAATAGAAAGCATTACAGTCAACACATTTTTGCCAACAATAAATAAATTTGTGTATTCATGTAGCATAAAATTTTGTGGTAGGTTTGGAATTCAACAAACTCTTGGAAAGCATTTTCTGTGTCCTTCTGGTTGTGGAAGCATTTTCCAGCAAAATGTTGTCGAGATCCTTGAAGAAGTAGTAGTCAGTTGACAAGAGGTCAGGTGAACATGGCAGATGAAGCAAAACTTCAAAGTCCAATTCTTTCAACTTTTGAAGCATTGGATGGGCATTATCATGGATAAAAATTGGGCCTTTTCTGTTGATCAGTGCAGGTACTGCAGTTTTCAGTGCATCCTACCGATTTGTTGAGCATACTTTTCAGATGTCACAGCTTTGCTGGGATTCAGAAAGCTGCAGTGGAGTTTCTTTTATGTCCAACCACTGTCCATCACTCATTGTTGTATAAAATCCACTTTTTGTCGCATGTCACAATCCAATCGAGAAATAGTTAAATAGTTCATTAGTTGTTGAATAGAATAAGAGAAGACAACACTTCAAAATGGTGATCATTTTGGTTTATGGTCAACTCATGAGGCACCCATTTATCAAGCTTTTCCACCTTTCCAATTTGCTTCAAATGCCAAACAACCATAGAATGTTCAACACTGAGTTCTTGGGCAACTTCTCATGTAGTTGTAAAAGCATCAGATTTGATAATCTCTCAGTTGGTCATTGTCAACTTATGATGGCTGGCCACTACGCTGACCATCTTTAAAACTCTCATACCTTTGCAAAATGTCTTGAACCGTGACTGCATTGTATGTTTGCTAGCAGTTCCTGGGCCAAATGCGTTGTTGATATTGCAAGTTGTCTCCACTGCTTGATGACCCATTTTGAACTCAAATAAGAAAATCACTTGAATTAGCTTTTTGTCTAACATCATTTCCATAGTCAAAAATACTTATAAACAAGCAATAATTCACAAGCAAAAACATTGAAATGCACATTAAAACGATGTATAACATAACCACATTTAAGAATGTATTCCAATATCAAGTGACAAAGTTCAAAAATGAAACACTGTAATTCAGTCATTTCAGTTCAGTCACTCAGTCATGTCCGACTTTTTACGGCCCCATGGACTGCAGCACGTCAGGCCTCCTTGTCCAACACCAACTCCCAGGGTTTACTCAAACTCATGTCCATTGAGTCGTTGATGCCATCCAACCATCTCATCCTCTGTCGTCCCCTTCTCCTCCCACCTTCAATATTTCCCAGCATCATGGTCTTTTCCAATGAGTCAGTTCTTTGCATCAGGTGACCAAAGTGTTGGAGTTTCAGCTTCAGCACCAGTCTTTCCAATGAAGATTCAGGACTGATTTCCTTTAGGATGGACTGGTTGGATTGTCTTGCAGTCCAAGGGACTCTCACGAGTCTTCTCCAACACCACAGTTCAGAAGCATCAATTCTTTGGTGCTCAGCTTTCTTTGTAATCCAACTCTCACATCCATACATGACCACTGGAAAAACCATAGCTTTGACTAGATGGACCTTTGTTGGCAAAGTAATGTCTCTGCTATTTAATATGCTGTCTAGGTTGGTTATAACTTTTCTTCCAAGGAACAAGCATCTTTTCCTTTCATGGCTGCGGTCACCATCTGCAGTGATTTTTCACTCTCCTCTTTCACTTTCACCTAGAGGCTCTTTAGTTCTTCACTTTCTGCCATAAGAGTGGTATCATCTGCATATCTGAGGTTATTGATATTTCTCCCAGTAATATTGATTCCAGCTTGTGCTTCCTCAAGCCCAGTGTTTCTCATTATTTACTCTGCATATAAGTTAAAATAAGCAGGCTGACAATATACAGCCTTGACATACTCCTTTTCCTATGTGAAACCAGTCTGTTATTCCATGTCCAGTTCTAACTGCTGCTTTCTGACCTGCATACAGATTTCTCAACAAGCAGGTCAGGTGGTCTGATAGTCCCATCTCTTTAAGAATTTTCCACAGTTTATTGTGGTCTACACAGTCAAAGGCTTTGGCATAGTCAATAAACCAAAAGTAGATGTTCTTCTGGAACTCTCTTGCTCTTTACTTTTGCACCAATCTAATAAAATTTAGTCAAAAGGTACAAACTTCTAGTTATAAGATAAAAAAGTACTGGTGATGTAATATACAACTTGATAACTATAGTTGACATTGCTATTTGGTATATTTGAAAGCTGCTAAGAGAGTAAATCATAAAAGTTTTCATCACAGGGAAAACACCATTTTTTTTGTTTGTTTGTTTGTTTTGTATCTGCCAGTGTATGAGATACCAAGCAAACTTATTGTGGCAATTATTTCACAGTAAATATGTCAAGCCATTCCACTGTCATCTTAAACTTATGCATTACTATAATAATTATATCTCAATAAACCTGAAGCTAAACAAATCCCTCCAATTTAAAATTTGCTGTTTATCACTTACTGGATATTTCAATCATTTCCATGATATCTCAGTTTATTACTATATCATAAAAATCTATGATAGGAAACACAATTGCTTTTATTTAGCATTGTAACTTAGGCATACACTGTAAAACATTTTTTGTGTTAGCAACCCAATAAGTTTTTTAAAATAAATATACATGTGTGTGTGCTAAGTCATTTCATTGTGTCTGATTCTTTGCAACCCCATGAATTATAGCCCTCCATCCTCCTCTGTCCATGGGATTCTCCAGGCAAGAACTGATGTGGGTTGCTATTTCCTCCTCCAGGGGATCTTCTCTATCCAGGGATCGAACTCTTATCTCTTATGCCTCCTGTATTTACAGGCAGGTTCTTTACCATTAGTGCCACCTGGGAAGCCGTAAATATACATATAGCTAAATAACCTCATTTTTGAAAAGTGCATCTTTCTGAATTTATATTTCATAGAAATTACAACTATAAGGGCTGGCAATTCTGCCATTTTCAGGTTGAGTTATTTTTTTTAATCCTTAAGTCAAATATCCTGAAATCATAAAATATTCAAGCTGGAAGTAACTTTGGAATCAATCTGGCACAGCAGTTTAAACTTTATGGACTTACCCCAGGGACTACTTGAAGGCATTGTGAGGAAAATTTTGATAAATTGAAACTTTGGAACTCCAGCTCTGGGAAACCAATAGCTCTCATATATTTTGTATGTTGGAGTTCCACATACTTTTAAGTTTAGTAAAAAAACATTCTAGTGGTACAGTTTTTTTTTTTAATGCTGATATATCTCAACTCCTTTCATTTTAATTGTAAGGAAATAGATTCTTTGTGAGGCAAAATAATTTTAATAAGGTCACTCAACTATTTAATTTCAAAAGTAAAACTAGGATACATGTAATCTGGTTCCCAGAAATGTAAATTGGTTACTTTACCCATCAATGGATTAATATTTCATTCTTAAGTAATATCATTTTAGTTCTCTAGTTAACACAATAAGCTGCATATGAATATAATTAATTTAAATGAGTTAATTTTGGCTTCTAATGCTTTCACCAACCAAGACATAAGGGTCTATGTGGTGGCTCAGCAGTAAAGAATCCGCCTGCAATGCAGGAGATTTTGGGTTCAGTCCCTGGGTCAGGAAGTTCCCCTGGAGAAGGAAATGAAAATCAATTCCAGTGTTCTTGCCTGGGGAATTCCATGGACAGAGGAACCTGGTGGGCTACAGTCCATGGAGTCACAAAAGAGTCAGACATGACTTGGAGACTAAACAACAACCTGTGTATGGCACTGAGTTTCAGGATCCATCATGTTTAAGCAAAAGAAATATAAGATTTTGTATCTAACAGATATGGTTGGGTTTGAGTTTCACTTCTACTACTTACTAGCATAAATTATACACAATATTTAAAGTCTCTGAGCTTCATTTTACTTAACTAGAAAATGAGAATTAATCAACTCCCAACTGGGTTTGCTTGGAGTATTAAATGAAATATATAAAAGTGCTTAGCACAGTGTCTGGTAAAAGTTATCAATAAGGAAGTTTTATTTTTACCTTTTCATATTAATTTTGCATTTATGTTCCCATGAGTTTATAGATCTTTGGTTTATAAATATACTTGTAATTATCAAATTAAGCATGCATTTTGCCTATATCCAAGTAATTCAAATCCATCAATAAATAGTCAATTTATTATCAATAAAAATTATCAATAGTTGATAATATAAATTATTATCAAATTATCAATAAATAACAATGCATAGGTAATACAAATAGATTATTTTGGTTGTTAACATTTCACATTTCATAGTCAAGTCCTAAGCTAATTACTACTTTCCTTTTATAATATGTATTTATCTTAAGTTAATAAATTAATATATTTCATAATGCTAATATGATTAAATTCTACTTTGTGCATTCAATAATTAGACTACAAGTCTTGTGAATGTTACCCACTATTCAATCTTATTTTTGTGGTGAGATTTTGTATGACAATAGATGAACTTGCACTAAAAAATGAAGAAATCTTGAAGGGAAAGAACTTTTTTTTTTAATAGCGAGATATTTTACCTTGTTCTGAATCTTTGTTCATCTATTTTTGCCTGTTCTACAAAAGTAATCTTATTTAAATATACATAATAAAAATACATAATATATATGCATATATATCTCTTTAGAGAACTTTTTTTATTCTCCACTTTTACACTCACTTATCAGCAGGTATTATATAATCATTTAATAAGTAACTTACAATAAAGCCCAGTTTCTATGCCTATAAACAAACTTTGCAATTCTTACCCTCTGGGGTTATCTATTGGTTAGATGATAAAATTACAATTGCTGTTTTATATAAATATTCTTAAAAGTACCCACCTCCTCACTTTTACTCTCCTATGGTAATACTGTTTAATTTTATTATTTTAAATTAAGATTCTTTAGCTTACTTATTGTTAGTTATTTAACAGTCTTCTCAAGTCTCCAGTCCACAGATGATGACATTATTCAATCATAAATTGTTCTATTGAGGGAGAATTTGTGTGAAAAATGTGGATGACCTAAAACTGTCAAACACCATTTGAACTTCACTTTTCACTACCCATTATGATATAGTAAAATGCAATCCAAATTAAGCAACATATCTTTAAGTATTAGGTGAAAATATAAAACATGCTTACTTTATTTTTATATTAGTGCCATTTTGAATGGTAAAATATTTCTATCTTTTGCATTTCTCATTTTAAATAGAAAGAAACTGCTTGAAGTTATACTCAAATAAAAACTAATAATAAAAATAAATCACTCACATTATATGTTGAAATTATCAGTTACAAACATTGAAATAGATTGATAGATATCCAGTACTGGAACAACACATCAGAATAAAAATTTTTGAAGAACTTCTTGTGAAGAGATTGAGTAGGCATGATAGATCTGTTTATCACACTATTTTCATATTCCTTTTTATAGGACTTCAGAAGAAACCTGCAGTACATGGAAATTGAAAGTGAAAATTATGATTGTAGATGCTGTATTTCAGGGAAGCCAGATAGATTACTAAGTTTGCTAGATGGCTCAAGAATTACTATTATTAGTTATTGTGGAATAAAATTTTATTTTCTCTAGCATTTACAATACACTTTTATACTTTTGTATTCAGAACTTCTAGTTCTTTGTTTTGAAACCTTAATGTCTTTCAAAATTTATCACTGGTCCAATAGATTAATTAATTAATTAATATTTTATTACGAGGTCTAGAAAGCTGGCTACATCACCATTGATCTCTCAACTAATTAAATATATGGACAAAATTTATTAGAGAACAGGTATCTTGTAGGGAAACAATCATTAGACTATGGATAAACTCACCAATATGCTAGTTCTTATATCTATTTATATTAAAATACAGGTATAACTGTTGTCAAACTGATAGGGATAGACAAAGATAGTTATATAGGTAGTTGTAGAAGTCCCAGTATGGGAGTATAGATAGAGAAGGAAACCCAGGAAATTTTAGGAGGCCACTGAAAGTTACAGTATGAAAAGGCAAAATGATAAGACACTGAAAGATGAACTCCCCAGGTCGACAGGTGCCCAATATGCTACTGGAGATCAGTGGAGAAGTTCAGGAAGAATGAAGGGATAGAGCCAGGCAAAAACAACACCCAGTTGTGCATGTGACTGGTGATAGATGCAAGGTCTGATGCTGTAAAGAGCAATATTGCATAGGAACCTGGAATGCTAGGTCCATGAATCAAGGCAAATTGGAAGTGGTCAAACAGGAGATGGCAAGAGTGAACATCGACATTTTAGGAACATCGACATTTTAGGAATCAGCGAACTAAAACAGACTTGAATGGGTGAATTTAAATCAGATGACCATTATATCTACTACTGTGGGCAGGAATCCCTTAGAAGAAATGGAGTAGCCATCATAGTCAACAAAAGAGTCCAAAATGCAGTACTTGGATGCAATCTCAAAAATGACAGAGTGGTCTCTGTTCATTTCCAAGGCAAACCATTCAATATCATGGTAATTCAAGTCTGTGCCCCAACCAGTAACACTGAAGCTGAAGCTGTATGGTGCTATGAAGACCTACAAGACCTTCTAGAACTAACACTAAAAAAGATGTCCTTTTCATTATAGGGGACTGGAATGCAGAAGTAGGAAGTCAAGAAACACCTGGAGTAACAAGCATTTTTGGCCTTGGAGTACACAATGAAGCAGGGCAAAGGATGATAGAGTTCTGCCAAGAGAACACAATGGTCATGGCAAACACACTCTTCCAAGAACACAAGAGAACACTCTACACAAGGACCGCACCATATGATCAACACCGAAATCAGTTTGATTATATTCTTTGCAGCCGAAGAAGGAGAAGCTCTATACAGTCAGCAGAAACAAGACCACGAGCTTACTGCGGCTCAGATCATAAACTCCAAATTGCCAAATTCAGGTTAAATTGAAGAAAGTAGGGAAAACCACTAAACCATTCAGGTATGACCTAAATCGAATCCCATCCCTTATGATTATACAGTAGAAGTGAGAAACAGATTTAAGGGACTAGATATAATAGACAAAGTACCTGACAAACTATGGATGGAGGTTTGTGATACTGTACAGGAGACAGGGAGTAAGACCATCCCCAAGACAAAAAAAAAAAAAAAATGCAAAAAAGCAAAATGGCTGTCTGAGGAGGCCTTACAAATAGCTGTGAAAAGAAGAGAAGCAAAAAGTAAATAAGAAAAGGAAAGATATACCCATTTGAATGCAGAGTTCCAAAGAATAGCAAGGAGAGATAAGAAAGCCTTCTTCAGTGATCAGTGCAAAGAAATAGAGGAAAATAACAGAATGGGAAAGACTAGAGATCTCTACAAGAAAATTAGAGATGCCAAGGAAACATTTCATGCAAACATGGGCTCAATAAAGGACAGAAATGGTGTGGACCTAACAGAAGCAGAAGATATTAAGAAGAGGTGGCAAGAATACACAGAACTGTACAAAGAATATTTTTACCATCCAGATAATCACGATGCTGTGATCACTCACCTAGAGCTAAATATCCAGGAATGTGAAGTCAAGTGGGCCTTAGGAAGCATCACTACGAAGAAAGCTAGTGGATGTGATGGAATTCCAGTTGAGATATTTCAAATCCTAAAAGATGATACTGTGAAAGTGCTGCATTCAATATGCCAGCACATTTGGAAAACTCATCAGTGGCCAAGGGGCTGGAAAATGTAAGTTTTCACTCAATCCCAAAGAAAGGCAATGCAAAAGAATGCTCAAACTACCACATAATTACCCTCATCTCACACGCTAGTAGAGTAATGCTCAAAATTCTCCAAGCCAGGCTTCAATAATACTTGAACTGTGAACTTCCAGATATTCAAGCTACTTTTAGAAAAAGCAGAGGAACCAGAGATCAAATTGCCAACATCCACTGAATCATCGAAAAATCAAGAGAGTTCCAGACAAACATCCATTTCTGCTTTATTGACTATGCAAAAGTCTTTGATGGCTTGGATCACAATAAACTGTGGAAATTTTTGAAAGAGATGGGCATACCAGACCACCTGACCTACCTCTTGAGAAACCTGTATGAAGGTCAGGAAGCAACAGTTAGAACTGGACATGAAACAACAGACTGGTTCCAAATAGGAAAAGGAGTAAGTCAAGGCTGTATATTGTCACCCTACTTATTTGACTTACATGCAGAGTACATCATGAGAAACGCTGGGCGGGAGAAGCACAAGATGGAATCAAGATTCCTGGGAGAAATGTCAATAACCTCAGATATGCAGATGACACCACCCTTATGGCAGAAAGTGAAGAAGAACCATAGAGCCTCTTGATGAAAGTGAAAGAGGAGATTGAAAAAGTTGGCTTAAAACTCAACATTCAGAAAACTAGGATCATGACATCCAGTCACATCACTTTATAGCAGATCGATGGGGAAAGAGTGGCAACAGTGGCTGCCTTTATTTTTCTGTGCTCCAAAATCACTGCAGGTGGTGATTGCAGCCATGAAATTAAAAGACGCTTACTCCTTGGAAGGAGAGTTATTACCAACCTAGACAGCATGTTAAAAAACAGAGACATTACTTTGCCAACAAAGGTCTGTCTAGTCAAGGCTATGGTTTTTCCAGTGGTCATGTATTGATGTGAAATTTGGACTGTGAAGAAAGCTGAGCGCCGAAGAATTGATGCTTTTAAACGGTGGTGTTGGAGAAGACTCTTGAGAGTCCCTTGGACTGCAAGGAGATCCAACCAGTCCATCCTAAAGAAGATCAGCCTTGGGTGTTCATTGGATTTACTGATGTTGAAGCTGAAACTCCAGTACTTTGGTCACCTGATGTGAAAAGTCCCTGATCCTGGGAAAGATTTAGGACAGGCAGAGAAGGGGATGACAGAGGGTGAGATGGTTGGATGGCATCATCGACTTGATGGACATGGGTTTGGGTGGACTCTGGGAGTTGGTGATGGCCAGGGAGGCCTTGCATGCTGCAGTTCATGGAGTCACAAAGAGTCAGACACGACTGAGTGACTGACCTGAACTGAAAAGTCAAAAACATTTTTGACCATTCTTTTTTCAAACTATATTTTAAAGCTATCTTTTCATCTATATTTTACTACTAAAATGAACTTAATATTAGTAATCTGATAACCGGCATTTTTTTTTAAATAATAGAAGTACATAACTATATAGATCATGGATAACCTGAGATAAAGCGTGATTTTGAGTTATAGACACTGCCAAACATATCTCTCAGCCTATACTCTGCTTTCTATTTTTCTATTGTCTAGTGCCTCTATTATTTAAGAGGTTATTGTTTACTTTTTCTTAATTTGGGTACCAGGATTTTGACATATGTTTATATTTATTACTCCTCTGTTTCTAATAACAATTTTGTTTCACTTTTTACAAGAACAGGAAATTTATTGCACTAATTTTTACCAGGTTAGCACTTCAACTCTAGACTGAATGTATAGAGTTTTAAAATAAGATGAGAAAATCTTCATGAAATAAATTATGTTCTTTCTATGATCCAAAAACTCATTTATCTTAATTATTTTTGATGTTTTCCCCATTATAGCTCGACTTTACATTTTCAGATAACCAAAATCATTAACTAGTTTCCTTTAAAATGAGTGTGAAAAAAATAAAATAAAATAAAATGAGTGTGAATTCTGGAAGATGGCTTCCCTATAATCATTTCTGTCACCTGAATAAAAGGTATATTGTTCAGCATGTCACATGTCATGAAGAAAAACAGTTGATGCACAGTAAGTTCTACCAGGAGAAATGTATTTGTTATGAATGACTCCCTGTATATTCTGAGTAAATCTCACTGTTAAATTTTCAGGTCTAAATTGGCAATAACAGGCTGTACGCTTTGTGCAATGGACAAAGAACATTAAAGAAAAGCAAACTTTTTAAAATAATGACATATTGAATTTAAATTTAAATCAACAAGGATACCACTGTGCCAGTTGGCAAATCAGATAGAAACTAGATTTAAGCAGAAGTAGTGCTAGTAATTTGTGATAGTTGTTTTAGTTTTGCTGTGTTTGTTTTTTGTTATTGTTGTTATATTTTGTTTTGCTTGTGTTATTTTGATCTAGATCAACAGAGTCAAAAGGCAAAATTATATGAAAGACATGGGACTTAAATCAATTATAATTATTTAATAGGCTTAGAGATTTTCTATTTGTAATTTATCTATTATACCTTCACTTTACAGGAGATTGTTCAGTTATCTGTAGATTATATTTCATTAAATAATTATTAAAATATTCTATCTGCTTAGTATTTTCTCTTTCCAGTTTCATTTTTTATATTCTTTAAATAGAAGCATTAAATTTTAGAATAAAGAAGTGTTTATAATGTATGATTAAAAATTCTTATCTTGCCATGAGGTTTCATGGTTATCAAATTGACTTTCCATTCCCACAGCAATTTGATTATTCCAATCCTAACTAAATTTGGTTATAGTTACTACTTAAGAAGTACATTCTCATGAACATGTTAAATGGTTAGTTCTTTCCCAAATGAAGTAAAATTTGACATTGGTATTGGTCAAAAGAAAATATGTGTATGTGTAACTTTAGTAGAAACTGGAAACTGTTTCTTCGTTTTAGTATGTTCATATCTAAACCCTGGAGCTCTAAAATTACTGTTTATCAAACACCAATTTTTCAAAAGGACTCAAGCTGCCTACAAGTTCAAAACATTTACTTGTCACTCAATGTTTTCCATTTTATGTTTTTATTGTCATAATTTGGGAGAGGATAATCATTCACACTGTCAGTGTTTCAGCCTTCAAAAGACCTGAGAGGTTTTTACCCTTTAGCTTGTTTTATAACTTGAATTTCAGATTTTGATGTCAATCCATTTCTTGCATTCCTGATGATTCAGATGACAAGGTTTCAAGTTTGTGCATATTAAGTCTTTACATATTATATGTATATTTAGTTTCAATTTAAAGTTTAAACTTTAGTTTTTACCCTTTGTTCTTTTAAGGTAACAATTTGTTTTGTGATGCAGGGAAAGAAAATGTATGCATTTAAAATTTAGTAGTTTATTATTTTCTTTGATTTTAATTCACTTTGAAAGACACCAAGAGGTATGCTTATTTATTTTTTTTCTTCATTATAAAGAAGAAACTTATATGCTTTTAAAATACTTGTGCATATACTGTTTATAATAGCCAGGACATGGAAGCAACCTAGATGTCCATCAGCAGATGAATGGATAAGGAAGCTGTGGTACATATACACCATGGAATGTTACTCAGCCATTAAAAGGAATTCATTTGAATCAGTTCTAATGAGGTGGATGAAACTGGAGCCCATTATACAGAGTGAAGTAAGCCAGAAAGATAAAGACCAATACAGTATACTAACGCATATATATGGAATTTAGAAAGATGGTAACAATAACCCTATATGCAAGACAGAAAAAGAGACACAGATGTACAGAACAGGCTTTTGGACTCTGTGGGAGAAGGCAAGGGTGGGATGTTAAGAGAGAACAGCATCGAAACATGTATATTATCAAGGGTGAAACAGATCACCAGCCCAGGCTAGTGCATTAGACAAGTGCTCGGGCCTGGTGCACTGGGAAGACCCAGAGGGATCAAGTGGAGAGGGAGGTGGGAGGGGGGATCGGGATGGGGAATACATGTAAATCCATGGGTGATTCATGTCAATGTATGGCAAAACCCACTACAATATTGTAAAGTAATTAGCCTCCAACTAATAAAAGTAAATGGGAAAAAGAAGAAATAAAATACTTGTGCATATAAGTTGCATGGTATCTTTTTTGAGAATTTCAATGTGATTTATTTATTTTTCTAAATGTTTATTTTTTATTGGGGTATAGTCGGTTAACAATGTTGTGACAGTTTCAGGTGAATGGCGAAGGGACCCAGCCATGTATATATTTACATGTATCCAAATCTTCTAAGATTTCTTTTAAATGTAATATCATTGGTTTAATCACTTTTACAACAAACTGAATAAATAATTCCTAAATCCATTGACTGTTTCATAAACTGAGAATTACTTCATTTACTTGAAGTAACTTTGTTAATTCATGAAATGGTTTTGACTATTATTATGGAAAAACATAAAAATAGTGAACTCTTTTATTTAAATAAATAAAAACAAATAACAATTAAGGGCAGCAGAGTTTTTTCAACTTGGTAATTTAGACTAATAATTAATAACAGACTATGTGATTACTCTGAAATATTAGTATACAACAATGAAGTTCCAATTTTAGGCAACATTTTGAAGATCCCATACACATGTATGAAAGAAACATATTGGAGGAAAATCTACTTTATCTCTTCACCTTCCATAACTAGATGCTGCATTTAAAATAAAATATAAGCTTTAAGATATTATGGGCATAGAGATCAAAGATTTTCTTCAAATTGTAGCTATATCTTGTAACTATCCAAATGATAACCATCACAGAACAGGAATAATGTGAAATAGAGCAAGAGGATCTGCAAGCTTGAATCTTAATAGGAAAAAAACACAATTCAGAAAATCATTTCCTATTTTTTAGCTAAGGAGCATACTCTGATCTTGGTGAGAGGTATTAGGTTTAAATATAACCAAAACTCAACATATTTGTAGTTTGTACAAACTTTCCTAATAACTTCTGTAGTAAATAGCCCAAGGCTTTGGAAATTTAGAATGCTCTGTGATGGATTTGTATCAAGTGGAGTAGATATGGTGAAAATATACTGATTGTGTTCATTTACTTTTGCTTTTCTTCCATCATAGTACAAATTTGTGTCCTTTAGATATCTGAATTATGTGGTTTGTAATACTAAAATTGATCAGAATTTAGGAGTTATGGAAATTTAGCACAGTGTTTTTTTTTTTTTTTCTCTTAATTTGTTCTTGGACCTAAAAAGGGACGTTAGTGGAAAAACTGGTGAAATCCAAATAAAACTTGAAGCTTAGTTAGTACTAATGTACCCATATTGATTTCTTAGTTTTGACTGGACCAAATTGATATGACTTACCTGGAGGCTCAGATGGTAAAGAATCTGCCTGCAGTGCAGGAGACCTGGGTTGGGAAGATCCCCTGGAGAAGGAAATGGCAACCCACTCCAGTATTTTTGCCTGGGCAATCCCATGGACAGAGGAGACTGGTGAGCTACAGTCTGAGGGGTCACAAAGAGTCAGACACCACTGAGCAACTAACACTTTCACACTTTCATATTGATATGAGATACTAGTAATGCCATGTCTTAGTCTGTTCCAGTTTCTATAACAAAATGCCATAAACTAGGTAGCTTGGAAACAATAGAAATTTATTTTCACATCTCCAGAGGCTGAGAAGTCCAGGATCAAGTCACTGGCAGATTCAGTGTGTGGTGAAGTTTCAATTTCTGTTTAATAGACAGCTATCTTCTCGCTGTGTTATCACATTATTTAAGGTGGTAAGGGAGCTCTCTGGAGTCTCTTTTATGAGAGTATTAATCCAATTGAAGTGTACTCTGCAATCGTGACCTCCTAAAGGCCCTACCTTCACACAATGCCATCACATTGGGGATTAGATTTCAATAAATGAATTTTGGGGTAGTGAAATAGTGTATAACTTTCTGTCCCTGGTTCCCTCATATCTGTGTTCTCTCACGTGCAAAATGCATTCGTTCCATTTCAATAATCCTGAAAGTCTCAATTTCTTTCAAGAAGGACTCAAAAATCTAAATTCAAAGCCTCTAAATATCATCTAAATCTGATATGGGTGAGACTCAATGTGTGATTTATTCTGAGGCATATTTCCTTGCCACTGGGAAAGCATAAAAGTTATGTGTTTCCAAGTACAATTGTGGAACAGTCATAGGTTGGATGTTACATTTCAAAATGGGAAAAAATAAAGGATAAAAAAGAAAGATAGGTCCTATGTAAGTCCTAACAGGGCAAACACAATTAACTCTTAAAGCATAAAATAACCCTTTTGGGCTTGATGTTCTGCCTGGCAGGTTCACTGGGGTAGAAACATCACCCTCTTGGCTTTAATGAATCCACCTGCAGCATCTCTTGCAAGCCAGAGGCATGGACCCACAATTTTACCAGGAAGCCCTAGCCTTTGAAATCTAGTTGGAGTCAGCCATAACTCCTAGGCCTGTGCATTTCACACACCAGCAGACATGGCACCCCATAGATAATATCAAAGATTGCTGCCTGCACTCTCTGGAAGGTTGGCCACCATGGCTTACACCACACTGGGACCCACTGGAGTTGCACCTGGGGCAGCTAAGGAGCATGGTACCAGAGTGTTGGGGAGTGGAGCTTTCAATGTGTTGTGACACTAAGCAGTGCAGTCAAAGGTCCCAGGCACAGATAGGCCATCCTACAAAATCTCTGTCTCCTAGTCTTGGCACTCTGGCCTGTCATGTGATTGGCAACCCTGATGATCTCTGAATTGCCTTCAGAGTCATTCTTCCATGGTCTTGAAAAATAGCTCCTGGCTTCTATTGAGATGGCTCATACTCATCCCCTTTATGTTTGCTTGGCCACATCTTACTTATATTTTGCAATATGGATAGGCTGAGAATTTTGCAAATCAAGTTTTGCTTAACAGTTCCATCTTCGTCATTTTTCTCTTTTCACATTTTACTATAAGCAGTCGAGAAAAGCCAAACCACACCTTCATTACTTTGCTTAAAAATAGCTTCAGTTGAATATTCTATTTTATCACTCACAAGTACTATATTTTGAGAAACCCTAGAACACTAACACAATTCAGCTAATTTTTTTTTTTTTGCTACTTTATAGACAATATCACTTTTCCTGCATTCTCCAGTAACATTTCTCATTTCCATCTGAGACCTCATCAGGATAAACTATACCATCCATATTTCTACAAAGTTCCGTTTGAGATTACTAAACTATTTCTAAGAAGTTTGGGACTTTCTCTACAGCTCTCCTCTTTTCTTTCTGAGCTTTCACCAGAATCACCTTTAGTAATCTATTCACAGAAAAGTAGGCTTTTCTAGCACACACTTTATTTATTTATTTTCATTTATTTTTATTAGTTGGAGGCTAATTACTTTACCCTATTGTAGTGTTTTTTGCCATACATTGGCATGAATCAGCCATGGATTTACATGTGTTCCCAATCCTGAACCCCCTTCCCACCTCCTTCCTCATCCCATCCCTCCGGGTCATCCCAGTGCACCAGCCCCGAGCACTTGTCTCATGCATCCAACCTGGGCTGGTTATCTGTTTCACCCTTGATAATATACATGTTTCGATGCTATTCTCTCAGATCATCCCACCCTCGCCTTCTCCCATAGAGTCCAAAAGTCTGTTCTATACATCTGTGTCTCTTTTTCTGTCTTGCATATAGGGTTATTGTTACCATTTTTCTAAATTCCGTATATATGCATTAGTATACTGTATTGGTCTTTATCTTTCTGGCTTACTTCACTCTGTATAATGGGCTCCAGTTTTATCCATCACATTAGAACTGATTCAAATGTATTCTTTTTAATGTCTGAGTAATATTCCATTGTGTATATGTACCATAGCTTTCTTATCCATTTGTCTGCTGATGGACATCTAGGTTGCTTCCATGTCCTGGCTATTATAAACAGATAGCACACACTTTAAAACTCTTACAGCTTCTATCCAATTCCAAAGCTGCTTTCACATTTTAGGCATTCTCAGTACCAACTCTGCCTCAGTGCAAGCAGAAAGAAAATAAGATAAGCTATTTAGATAAATTGTATGATAGAATATTCCAGGTTTATTATGTATATTTCATAATCCAGACCTGAAATTATCAATTTCTCCAAGGAATCCTATTTTTATAAGTGGGGAATGGTATTTGGAGATCAGAATTTAGAGGAGGTTGGGCAACTACTTCAATATTTTAAAAACTAGCAAATAAAGTGAACAGATAAAATAATATTCCAATTTTCTGTGTGACTTTGGGAAAATTAAGATGCTTTACTTAATTATTAAGTGGGTTTACATTAACAAAGCAACTTTGAAAATAAAAACCTATATGCTACTGACTGGGTTTCCTTGGTGGTGCCAGTGGTAAAGAAACTGCATGCCAATGCAGGAGACATAAGAGATGTGGGTTCGATCCTGGGTCAGGAAGATCCCCTGGAGAAGGGAACGGCAATCCACTCCAGTATTCCTGCCTGGAGAATATCATGGACAGAAGAGCCTGGAGATTTATAGTCCATGGGGTTGCAAAGAGTCGGACATGATTGAAGCGACTGAATACGAACACAAGCACATACTAGTGACTAAAATACAGTATCCACTCTGTAAACATGAGAAAGAAAATAAATTTTGTCATGAGAAATAAAATACCCGTTGATAGTTTGAGTAGCTATCCATCTACCTATCATCTCTCTCTCTCTTTTTCTCTACATCCCTAAATAAACCACCAAAAAAACAGGTAGAATATATAAATGAGCTTAGTAAAGTTGAAGATTATAAAGCCAATATATTATATTTATCTATATAGATGTAAGGATATATATATAGATAGAGAGAGAGAGAGATAGGTAGATAGATAGATAGATAGATAGATAGATAGATAGATAGATAGATAGATAGATAGATAGATAGATAGATATAAGGAAATATTCAACCATAAAAGAAAACAATTTTGCCATTTATGTTGTCATGGAAAAACTTTGAGGGCATTGTGAGTGTGTGTGTGTGTGTGTGTGTGAGAGAGAGAGCTCAGTCATGTCTGACTCTTTGCAACACCATGGACTGTAGCCCATGGAATTTTACAGACAAGAATATTGGAGCTGGTTGCCATTTTCTTCTCCAGGGGATCTTCCCGACCCAGGGATGGAACCCGAGTCTCTTACACCTCCTGCTTTGGTAAGCAGATTCTTTACCACTGCGTCACCTGGGAAGTCCCTTGAGGGCATTACACTAAGTTAAATATTTTAGAAAATGAAAGGCAAATGTCATAAAATCTCACTTATTTGTAGAATCTAACAGCAACAATAAAAACGAAGCTTGTAGAAATAGAACTGATTTGTGATTGCCAGAGGTGGGGGTTGTCGGTGGGCAAAATGGATATATGTGTGAGTTAGTCGCTCAGTCATGTCTGACTCTGCAAACACATGGGTGGTAGCCCGCCAGGTTCCTCTGTCCATGGGATTGCTGAGGCAAGAGTACTGGAGTGGCTAGCCATTCCCTTCTCCAGGGAATCTTCCCCACCCAGGTACTGAACGCAGGTCTCCCATATTACAGGCAGATTTTTGACCCTCAAAGCCATCAGGGAAGCCCATAATAAAGTTTTTTATGCACTCAAAAAGTCAAAAGGTACAAACTTCCAGTTTTAATATAAATAAGTTATGGGGGTGTATTGTACAATTTGGAGATCATAATTAATAATACTCATTGTATATTTTAAACTTGTTAAGACAATAGGCCTTGAAAATTATCATCGTAAGAAAAAAAAAAAAAAACTGAAAATATGTGTAGTGACCTACAAAACCTCCTAGAACTAACACAAGAAAAGATGTCCTTTTCATTGTAATGCAAAAGTAGGAAGTCAAGAAACACCTGGAGTAACAGGCAAATTTGACCTTGGAATACAGAATGAAGCAGGGCAAAAGCTAATAGAGTACTGCCAAGAGAACACACTGGTCATAGCAAATACCCTCTTCCAACAACACAAGAGAAGACTCTACACATGGACATCACCAGATGGTCAACACCAAAATCAGATTGATGATATTCTTCGCAGCCAAAGATGGAGAAGCTTTATACAGTCAGTAAAAACAAGACCGGGAGCTGCCTGTGGCTCAGATCATGAACTCCTTATTGCCAAATTCAGACTGAAATTGAATAAAGTGGGGAAAACCACTAGACCATTCAGGTATGACCTAAATCAAATCCCTTATGACTGTACAGTGGAAGTGAGAAATAGATTTAAGGGATTAAATCTGATAGACAGAGTGCCTGAATAACTATGGATGGAGGTTCCTGACACTGTACAGTAGACAGGAATCAAGATCATCCCCATGGAAAAGAAATGAGAAAAAGGAAAATGGCTGTCTGAGGAGGCCTTACAAATAGCTGTGAAAATAAGGGAATTGAAAAGCAAAGGAGAAAAGGAAAGATATACCCATTTGAATGCAGAGTTCCAAAGAATAGCAAGGAAAGATAAGAAAGCCTTCCTCAGTGATCAGTGCAAAGAAATAGAGGAAAACAATAGAATGGGAAAGACTAGAGATCTCTTCAAGAAAATTAGAGACACCAACAGAATATTTCATGCAAAGATGGGCTCAATAAAGGACATAAATGTTAGGGAGCTAACAAGCTGAAAATATTAAGAAGAGGTGGCAAGAATACACAGAAGAACTATACAAAAAAAAAAAATTCACAACCCAGATACTCACAATGGTGTGATCAATCACCTAGAGCGAGACACCCTGGAAGGTAAAGTCAAGTGGGCCTTAGAAAGCATCACTACAAACAAAGCTAGTGGAGGTGACGGAATTCCAGTTGAGCTATTTCAAATCCTAAAAGATGATACTGTGAAAGTGCTGCACTCAATATGCCAGCAAATTTGGAAAACTCAGCAGTGGCCACAGGCCTGAAAAAGGTCAGTTTTCAATCCAATCCCCCAAAAAAGGCAATGCCAAAGAATGCTCAACTACCGCACACTAATCTCACACGCTAGCAAAGTGATGCTCAAAATTCTCCAAGCCAGGCTTCAGCAATACTTGAACTGTGAACTTCCAGATGTTGAAACTGGCTTTACAAAAGGCAGAGGAACCAGAGATCAAATGGCCAACATCCGCTGAATCATTGAAAAATCAAGAGAGTTCCAGAAAAACATCTATTTCTGCTTTATTGACTATGCCAAAGCCTCTGACGGTGTGGATCAAATACACTGTGGAAAATTCTGAAAGAGATGGGCATACCAGACAACCTGAGCTGCCTCTTGAGAAACCTGTACACAGGTCAGGAAGCAACAGTTAGAGTTGGGCATGGAACAACAGACTGGTTCCAAAGAGGAAAAGGAGTAAGTCAAGGTTGTATATTGTCACCCTACTTATTTAACTCATATGCAGAGTACATCATGAGAAACGCTGGGCTGGAGGAAGCACAAGGTGGAATCAAGAATGCTGGGAGAAATATCAACCCTTATGGCAGAGAGTGAAGAGCTAAAGAGCTTTTTGATGAAAGTGAAAGAAGAGAGTGAAAAAGTTGGCATAAAGCTCAACATTCAGAAAACTAAGATCATGGCATCTGGTCCCATCACTTCATGGCAAATAGTTGGGGAAAGAGTGGAAACAGTGGCTGACTTTAGTTTTCTGGGTTCCAAATTCACTGCAGATGGTGATTGCAGCCATGAAATTAAAAGGCGCTTACTCCTTGGAAGGAAAGTTATGACCAACCTAGACAGCATATTAAAAAGCAGAGACATTACTTTGCCAACAAAGGTCCATCTGGTCAAGGCTATGGTTTTTCCAGTGATCATGTATGGATGTGAGAGTTGGACTATAAAAAAAGCTGAGTACAGACAAATTGATGGTTTTGAACTGTGGTGTTGGAGAAGACTCTCGAGAGTCCCTTGGACTGCAAGGAGGTCCAACAAGTCCATCCTAATAGAGATTAGTCCTGGGTGCTCATTGGAAGGACTGATGTTTAAGCTGAAACTCCAATACTTTGGCCACCTGATGTGAAGAGCTGACTCATTTGAAAAGTCCCTGATGCTGGAAAGATTGAGGGCAGGAGGAGAAGGGGATGACAGAAGGTGAGATGGTTAAATGGCGTCACCAACTGAATGGACATGGGTTTAGGTTGACTCCAGGAGTTGGTGATGGGCAGGGAGGCCTGGCATGTTGCAGTCATGGGGTCGCAAAGAGTTGGATACAACTGAGTGACTGAACTGAACTGATGTGGTGATGGATGTTAAGCAGTCTTACTGTGTTGATCATTTCAAAATATATTCAAATATTAAATCAGTATATTGTACACTTGAAGCTATCATAATATTATATGCCAATTATACCTCAGTGAAAAAGAAGACAAACATATAGGCCAATGTAGCAGAATAGAGAGCCCAGAAATAAGCCATCTTTATGTGTGGTCAATTGATTTTTGAAAAGGGTGTGGATACCATTATAGGGAGAAAGGAGTAAGAATAATCTTTGAAGGAAATGAAGCTGTGGAAACGTATTAACATGAAAAGAATAGGGTTGAACCCTTACCTTACAGCATATGCAAAATTAATTAAAAATAGATTCAAGACCTAAACATAAGTGCTAAATTTATAAAACTCTTAGAAGAATATTTAGAGCAAATCTTCTATGATGTTGTATTTGGCAAATATTTCATGGATGTGATATGAAAAGCACAAGGCAAATATAAAAGCACTGGTTATATATATATATATATATATATACAGTTGACTTCATCAGAATTAAGCATTTTACATACCAATGTGAACTACCGAAAGAAGGAAAATGTAACACAGAGAGGACAAATTATTTGCAGGTCATGTGTACGACAAGGAATTAATATCCAGAACATATAAATAATAGTATGACAACCCCCCAAAAAACCCAAACAATCCAATTAAGAATGAGCAAATAGCTAGTTTCTAAGGATAATGTCTATAAGTCAGTATTCCTATTCCAGAGACAATGGCCGCAATAGGATGGAACCTGAAGTCATCATCAAGAGTAACTGGAATGAGATTGTTGACAGCTTTGATGATAGGAACCTCTCAGCCACTTCTCCATGGCATCTATACCTATGGTTTTGAGAAGCCCTCTGCTATCCAGCCATTCTTCCTTGTATCAAGGGTTATGATGTGATCACTCACACTCAGTCAGGGACTGGGAAAACAGCCACATTTGACACATCAATCCTGTGACAGATTGAATTAGATCTAAAGGCCACCTAGACCTTGGTCCTGGCACCCACTAGAGAGTTGGCCTAGCAGATACAGAAGGTAGTTATGGCTTTAGGAGATTACATGTTTGTCTCGTTCCATGCCTGCATTTGGGGTACCAACTTATGCTAAGGTTCAGAATCTGCATATGGAAGCTTCCCACATCATCTTGGGTACCCCAGGTCATGTGTTCAACATGCTTAACCAGAGATACTTGTCTCCCAAATACATCAAGATGTTTGTACTGGATGAAACATTAAGCCATGAGTTGAAGGACCAAATCTAAGACATATTCCATTATCTCAACAGCAACACCCAGTTGGTTTTGCTCTCAGTTACAATGCCCTTTGATGTAACTGAAGTTATCAAGAAGTTCATGAGAGACCCAGTTAGAATTCTTATCAAGAAGGAAGCATTGATGTTGGAAGGTGTTCACCAATTCTATATAAATATGGAATTAGAGGAGTGGAAGCTGGACACACTGTGAAACTTGTATGAAACCCTGACCGTTACCCAGGCAATCATCTTCATCAACACCTGAAGAAAGATGGATTGGCTTACTAAGATGCATGTCCTAGAACTCACCATCTCTGCCACACATGAAGATATGGACCAAAAAGAACTAGAGGTTATCATGAAGGACTTTTGCTCTGGCTCTGAACATTGATTACCACTGACCTACTGGTCAGGGACAGTGATGTGCAACAAGTTTCCTTAGTCATCAATTATGACCTCCACCCCACCAGGGAAGGCTATATCCATAAAGTCAGTCATGGTAGATGTTTTGATAATAAGGGTGTGGCTATTAACATGGTGACAGAAGAAAAGGGGACTCTTTGAGACATACAGACCTTCTATAGCACCTCCAATGGGAGATGCCCCTCAATGTTGCTGACCTCATCTGAGAAGGGCTGTTGTGGTAGGATCAATCCTTGGAGGGAGGTTTGAGGAGCAGCAGGATGTGGGAGGAAAGGGAGCCAAAGGATGGACATCTTGTCATAATTTGTCTTTGAATAAATGTCAATTTTTGAGGCAAAAGAAAGAACCATGAACATTTTAGACCCCCTTTTCTTTGGGGATAGGCACTGTCTAATTTCCCCAAAGTACTAATCTGTTTCCTTAACCTAGTCAACCTCCAAACCCCAGAGGCTCCTCACCCCAGCTGAATTCCTCTGAAAATGATTCACTGGGGGCTACAATGTCACTCCACCTCATTTACTGAACCAAATCTGGAGGAAGAATCCCTGATTTAGGTGGCCCAGGGGATTGTATCCATTTGGGAAAAGCAGAGGAGAGAAAACGGTAGCCATTTTTACATTGTTTTGTATAGTACTTATTTATTCAGGAAACAAACACAAAATTGTGAATAAAATGACTTGGAAACTGCCAAGAAAAAAAAAAAAAAAAAGAATGAGCAAATAACCTGACTAATAAGCTCACAGAAAGATGCTCAAAATCACTGACTATCAAGAAAATGCAAATCAAAATCACAATGTTATTACTTCATGCACATTAGGATGGCTATTATAATAAAATAAAAAACAAAATTCTAAGAGTTGACAAGGATTCCTGGGGGATTCTATGATGGAATGCAGAATGTGACAAAGCAATCTAACTGTGTTATAAATGATAAATGTGTGAAACATCCTCACTGAAGCCTGGGGCAAAAAGTAGATGCTGACTTAAGTAACTTTAGAAATGAATTGGGTCTTTAAGTTTAAAAGGAAAATAAAAATGCACATAACCACTGAAATTTACTTGATAAAATTGCTTTTTATTGAGACAGATGACTTCTCAGGTGGCTCAGATGGTAAAGAATCTGCCTGCCAAGCAGGACACCAGGTTCTATCTCCGGGTCGGGAAGATTCCCTGCTGAAGGAAATAGCAACTCACTCCAGTACCCTTGCCTGGGAAATCCTATGGACAGAGAAGCCTGGTAGGCTGTAGTCCATGGGGTCACAAAAGAGGTGGACACGACTTAGCAACTAAAAGACAACAGTTGAGGTAGAACGTTAACAGTTCTGATATTTTGCCCCTTGATTATATGTAACTTCCCACTGTAATAGTGAGAAACCTGGATCCTAATATCTGTCATTCATTTATTTAATTGTTCAGTTCCAGTATATATGAATAGCTTTCATCTATTAGCCTAGTCAGAGGTTGCCTCAGCTCTGCAGAGAGATTCCTGCATACTCAACTCTCAATTCCTGCATACTCAACTCTAAACTTCTACAACTGAAATGATCAACCTTGTTAATTTAAAATGTTTTTCCCTTCATCTGTGTCAGTGTCTTCCTTTTATTATTTAAATATATATATTTTTTTTCTTTTTTCTGATCCTTTTTTAAGTGGTAACAAGATTATTCCATTAAACTCTGAGGTGCAGGCTATACAATTTGGTTGTTGCCGCATTCTTTAGCGGGATTTCTGCTTAGGTTCATAAAAAGTGATGCTTATACTGATTGTTGTACATGTCTACATTTATACAGTTAAAGAAAAAAATAAATGGCACCTTTTAAAGCAAGGTAGAAAGAGGACTTTGTTCAGGGAGGGGAGGACAGTTATAATAGGTATAAGGATCACTGTGATGGAATTTTACAGTGGAGGAGAGAGACTGGGCTCAACTCTGAGTACAGCATGGGTAAGTGAATAGTCAGAGAGCAGGGTGGGTCAGTGAACTAAAAATTACTTAGAAGAACATCAGGGGTAAGGAGGGGTGGAATCTGGGTACACTGACAAAGTATTATTGCTGAAGACAGCCTAAGGCAATCACTAAGAGTATAATGAAGGGTGAGGAACTCAATTAAATATCAAAGGTGATTATATTGAAGATTTTTTTTTCTCTAGCTTCCAGCACCTTTTAATTTTCCTAGAACCTGGACACAATTAACTCTAACAGGGCAGAACTCAATACAATTTAAGCCTCACATTTTAGATTAACTACTTAAATATTGTAAATGTGAATGCACATTCTCATAACTGGGAAACTAAAATTTGGCATAACAAATTTACTCAATATTTATGTAACCATACACAATTCTATATGCAACATGAGTTTTCATATAGAATTTGACCTTCTTAAACTAGTGTTACATATAAAATGTAGTTACTCTTTGCTCATCTGTCTTAACCTATGAAGTGTCTCACCAATGTTTTTTAAGACATACTTAAACAGATGAACCCTCCTTATACAAGATTAAGAAACTGGAAGCTCCAAACCAGAAATATGAAATTTTTCAGTTTACCAGAAATAGGTACTGGGTAACTCTTACCTAAGTAGTACTGTAGGAAGTTACAGTGTTGACCATAAGTTTCTGATTATTTTTTTTTCAATGGGTCTCAAATTATATTACAGATTTTGGTCAAGTTATTTCCATTAAAATACTTATTTAAAAAAAAATAGTAGCTTAAAACTGCAACATAAAAATCAAATGGTCATAAAACATTCTCCTTTCCTTCTAAAGGTTATCATCAACCAGTCTTTTACTATTAAACTTAAATGGCCAATTGAGGCAAACAGTTCTGAGGCTGTTCTTCCACCACTGATTACGACTTGGGTGGCAGGTATTGGGGATAATATCAATTTAGCTTTCTGAGCTTTCTGGGAAGACTTGTTGACCTTGCAATCCCCAGCTGTTTTCTTGACCACTTCTTTGATGACACAGACAGCAATCATCTGTCTCATGTCACAAACAGCAAAATGGCCCAGAGGCATCAAAGAAATGCTCAATACAGACACACCACCCTGCCAGGAAGCATATCAATGATGGCAGCATTACCAGATTTCTAGAATTTTGGGACATATTCCAGCTTTTTCCCAAAACAACAATCCACCTTTTCCTTCAGCTCATCACACTTGCAAGCAATGTGAGCTGTGTGACAATCCAGCTCAAGCACATATCCAGCACTGATTTGGCCTGGATGGTTCAAGATAATCACCTGAGCTGTTAAATCAGCTGCTTCTATCAGTGGGTCCTTTTGTGCTGTCACCAGCCACACTGCCATGAAAAACATCTTTGGCAGACATGTTCTTGACATTGAAGCCCACATTGTCCCTAGGAAGGGCTTCACTCAAAGCTTCATTGTGCATTTTAACAGACTTCACTTCAGTTGTTATGTTAACAGGAGTAAAAGTGACCATCGTGCCCGATTTGAGGACACCAGTCAATCTCTACTCAACCTATAGGGACAGTATCAATACCACCAATTTTGTAGATGTCCTGGGGGGGCAAATACAAGAGCTTGTCAGTTGGATGAGCTGGTGGTAGGATGCAATGCAGAGTTTCAAACAGCGTGATTCCAATGGCATTGCATTCTTTATGGGTGACTTTGCATCCCTTGAACCAAGGCATGTTAGCACTTGGTTCCAGCATGTTGTCACCATTCCAGTCAGAGATTGACACAAATGCTACTGTGTTGGAGTTGTAGCCAGTTTCCTTAATGTAGGTGATGCCTTATTTAACAATTTCCTTATATCTTTTCTGGCTATAGGGGGGCTCAGTGGAATCCATTTTGTTAACTGCAATGATGTTTCACACCCATGTTAGAAGGGCATGCTCACAGGTCTGCTCAGTCTTGGAGATACTGGCTTCAAATTCTCCAGCACCAGGAGCAGCAATCAGGACAGCACAGCCACCCTGAGATGTGATGTGCCTATAATCATGTTTTTGATGAAGTCTCTGTATCCTGGGGTGTCAATGATGGTCATATAGTACTTGTTGGTCTCAAATTCCCAAAGGGAGATATCAATTGTGATACTATACTCACATTTAGCTTTCAGTTTTTCCAAGACCCAAGCATACTTGAAGGGGCCCTTTCCCATCTCAGTAACCTCTCTTTCAAACTTTTCAATGATTCTCTTGTTGATCCTACCATATACGTAGATCAAATGGCCAGTGTTGGTAGATTTCTCTGAATCTACACGTCCAGTGAAAATGATATTGATGTGGGTCTTCTTCCCCATTTGGCTTAGCTTTAGCAGTGGTTTTCATGAGACCTGTGTCCTGGGGACAAACCCATTGTAAAAAAGGAGAATGGGCTATTATGGCTAAACTCACACAGGAAGAATTCTTGATAAAATTGCACAATGTAGAGAAGAATAAAGAAGGCTAAAAGTCAAGCCTCATTAAAAAAGAGTTCAAGAGAGCCTGAGAAGAATTTGAACAATGACATAATCTTTGTCACTATACTGCTATAGAGATGGTAGTACAACTTCTTAGGAGGTATAATGGTGATTTAATTAAATGACGATGCCAATTAAAACTATTTTGTGCAGCAGCCTTCAGAACAAACCACATGCATTTCTTCTGTAAGAATATTCTCCTATTTGTATATAAAAATGCATCAACATCATATGTTTCTCACATTAGATTACATCAGCTGAGGGTTTGGGAAATTATCTGATTAATTATCTACAAATAGAGGGCAATTTGAAACTAGAAGTTCTATCTGTTTCCTCGAATATAACCTGGTTATGTTAAGGTATCTCAAGAACAAGTTTTCTTTTCTTATTTGGAAAAAAAAAGTTTAATTACTAGTTCTATTATACATGAAAGAGTTATGTATACAAATTGAACACAAAATAATGAAACTAGTTAAAAAAAATTTCCTAATTATACTTTTGTCACTGGATTTTTCTAATAGGAACTCATCATGTAAATTTTACTTTTTAAAGTTAAGACTAGATATTGAATTGATATGAAAATTTACCAAATCAAATGTTAACCTATAATCTTTGAGCATTTACCTTTTGTCAGTAATTTGATAAAAGATAATTTTAAAATATCTCTGCTTCATGGAGCACAACTTTGTCATGTTGAAGGGACTTGCATAACTCAATGAAGCTATGGCCGTGCAGGGCCATCCAGGACAGATGGTTCAGAGTGGAGAGTTTTGACAAAATGTGGTCCACTGGAGGAGGGAGTGGAAAACCATTCCAGTATTCTTGCCATGAGAACCCTATGAACATGAACAGTAGGAAAAGGCAAAAATATATTACACCACAAAATGAGTCCCCCAAAAGTTGGAAGGTATCCAATATGCTACTGGGGAAGAGCAGAGGGCAATTACTAATAGCTCCAGAAAGAATGAAAGCAGAAACAATGCTCAGTTGTGAATATGCCTGCTGGTGAAAGTAAAGCCCGATGCTCTAAAGAACAATATTGAATAGGAACCAGGAAAGTTAGGTCCATGTATCAAGGTAAATAGGATATGGTTAAGCAGGAGATGACAAAAGTCAACATCCACATCTTAGGAATGAGTGAACTAAAATAGACAGGAGTGGGCGAATTTAATTCAGATGACCATAATATCTACTTCTGTGGGCAAGAATTCCTTAGAAGAAATGGAGTAGCCATCATAGTCAAAAAAGAGCTTGAAATGCAGTTCTTGACTGCTATCTCAAAAATGACAGAATGATAACAGATCATTTTCAAGGCAAAACATTCAATATCACAGTAATCCAAGTCTATGCCCCAACCACTGATGCTGAAGAAACTGAAATTAACTAGTTTTATGAAGACTTTCAAAAGCTTCTAGAACTAATAACAACAACAAAAAAATGTCAATTTCATCATAGGGGATTGGAATGCAATGTTGTAAATCAAGAGATACCTGGAGTAAGAGGCAAGAATGGCCTTGGGGGACACAATGGAGCAGGGAAAAGGCTAACAGAGTTTTGTCGAGAGAACATAATGGTTACAGCAAACACACTTTTCCAACAACAAAAGAAATGACTCTACACATGGACATCACCAAATGGTCAATGCCAAAATCAGATTGACTATGTTCTTTGCAACCAAGTATGGAGAAGCTCTATAAATTCAGCAAAAACAAAACCTGGAGTTGACTGTGGCTCAGGTCATAAGCTCCTTATTGCAATATTCAGACTTAAATTGAATAAAGTAGGGGAAATGAGACCAGGTATGACCTATATCAAACCCCTTATGATTATACAGTGGAGGTGACAAATATATTCAAGGGATTAGATCTGATAGAGCACCAGAAGAACTATGGACAAAGGTTCATGACACTGTAGAGGAGACAATGACCAAAACCATCCCAAAGAAAAAGAAATGTATGAAGGCAAAGCAGTTGTCAGAGGAGGCTTTACCAATAGCTGAGTAAAGAAGAGAAGTGAAAAACAAAGGAGAAGGGGAAATATATACCCAACTAAATGCAAAGTTACAGAGAATGGCAAGGGGAGATAAGAAGATCTTCTTCAATGAATAATGTAAAGAAGTAGAGGAAAACAATAGAATGGGAAAAGCTAGAGATCTCATCATGAACATTGGAGAATTAGAGGTATCAAGGGAACATTTCATGCAAGCCTAGGCATGATAAACGACAGACATGGTGAGGACCTATCAGAGGCAGAAGATATTAAGAAGAGATGGCAACAATACTCTGCAGAAGAACTCTACAAAAGAGGTCATAATGATTCAAATAACCACGATGATATGGTCATTCAAGTAGAGCTGGACGACCTAGAGCGTGAAGTCAAGTGGGGCTTAGGAAAAGTGAAAGTGAAAGTTACTACTACAAGCAAAGCTAACGGAGATGATGGAAATTCAGCTGAGCTTTTTAAAGTCTTAAAAGATGATGCTGGTGAAGTGCTGCACTCAACATATCAGCAAATATGGAAAACTCTACAATGGCCACAGGACTGAAAAAGGTCAGTTTTCATTACAATCCCAAAGAATGACAGTGCCACCAAATGTTCAAACTACAGGACAATTGCATTCATTTTGCATGTTAATAAGATTATGCTCAAAATACTTCAAGCCAGGCTTCAGCAGTATGTGAACTGAAAACTTCCAGATGTACAAGCTGGGTTTAGAAAAGGTAGAGGAACCAGAGATCGAATTGCCAAACTTCATAGGATCATAGACACCTACTTCTGCTTCCTTGACCATGCTAAAACCTTTAAATGTGTGGATCACAACAAACTGTGGAAATTTCTTAAAGAGATGAGAATACCAGACCACTTTACCTGCCTTCTGAGAAACTTACATGCAGGACAAGTAGTAACAGTTAGAACCAAATATGGAAGAACAGACTGGCTCAAAATTGGGAAAGGAATACATCAAGGCTGTATATTGTCACCCTGCTTATTTAACTTCTATACATAGTATACCAAGTAAAATGCTGGGCTGGATGTATCACAAGTTGGAGTCAAGATTGCCAGGAGAAATACCAACAACATCAGATGATTTGTAAATGATATCACTTTAATGGCAGAAAGTGAAAACAAACTAAAGAGCCTCTTGATGAGGGTGAAAGAGGAGAGTGAAAAAGCTGTCTTGAAACTCAACATTCAAAAAACTAAGATCACAGCATCTGGTCATCACTTCATGGCAGATAGATGGGGGAAAAGCAAAGCATTGACAGATTTTATTTTCTTGGGCTCCAAAATCATTATAGACAGTGACTACAGCCATGACATATAAAAGATGCTTTCTCCTTAGAAGGAAAGGTATGACAAAATTAAAGAGTGTATTAAAAATAAAGACATCATTTTTCTGACAGAGGTCCATATACTCAAAGTTATGGTTTTTACAGTAGTCATGTATGGATGTAAGAGTTGGACCATAAAGAAGACTGGTTGCTGAAGAATAGATGCTTTCAAATTGTAGTGCTGGAGAAGACTCTTGAGAATCCCTTGGACAGCAAGGAGATCAAACCAGTCAATCCTAAAGGAAATAAAGCTTGAATATTCATTGGAAGGACTATAGCTGAAGTTTGAGTTCCAATAATCTGGCCATCTGATGTGAAGAGCTGACTCATTGGAAAAGACCCTGTTGTTCGGAATGATTAAAGGCAAAAGGAGAAGAGGGTGGCAGAGGATGAGATGGTTAGATAACATCACCAACTCAGTGGACATGAAGTTGAGCAAACTCTGGGGGATAGTGAAAGACAGGGAGGCCTGGCAGGCTGCAGTACATAGGGTCGCAAAGAGCTGGACATGACTTAGCAAGTGAACAACACAACATCTCATTTATTTCTAGAGCAACAAGAAATTTCTTGTTTGGTCTCCCAGAAATATTTAACAACATTTAGATGTTACACTTGAAAAAAACTGAGGTTTTAACTACAGTTCTTAGTTTTGAAGAACAAATTTAAGTTTTGCAGACAGATATGCATGGAAAGAGCATTCCAAACAGAATAAGTAATAATACAGCGGCAAGGAGTCACAAGTAGGCATTTCCTTTTATTCTTGCCTGGAAAATCCCATGGATGGAGAAGCCTGGTAGGCTACAGTCCATGGGATCACAAAGAGTCAGACACGATTGAGTGACTTCATTTTCACTTTCACTTTAAGGAGTTCAGTTCAGTTCAGTCACTCAGTCGTGTCTGACACTGCAAATGCATGGACTGCAGCATGCAAGGCTTCCCTGTCCGTTACCAAATCCCAGAGTTTGCTAAAACCCATGTCCATTGAGTCGGTGACGCCATCCAACCATCTCATCCTCTGTTGTCCCCTTCTCCTCCCACCTTCAATATTTCCCAGCATCACAGTCTTTTCAAATGAGTCAGTTCTTCTTATCGGGTGGCCAAAGTATTGGAGTTTCAGCTTCAGCATCAGACCTTCCAATGAATATTCAAGACTGATTTCCTTTTAGGAAGAATTTAGGATCCATTCCAGTTTCATTTCTTCATAATCACCCTCATAGAACAAAAATAATCACAATAAGGCTTATTTACTTGCAAAATAAATCTAGTCTTATTAAATTTGGCCAGAATATTTACATAAGTGCAGCAAAAAATAGTGATTGACCGTATCAACCTTTAGAATCTGTTTTCAGGGAGCTTTTTAATAAGGAATCTTTGGGCTTTTATAAATCTCCCAGCTAAGGAGGCAAACCAAGTACTTTGGTTAGAACATCTATAGGTTTAAATTAATTCATGTCTTCTTGAGTTCCTCCAAGTATCTTTAGCTTCCTGCACCTGCAAGGAAATGACCTTTCTAATTCACCAGATAAAGCTACTGGAAGCCCTATGAGAAAGATACCAGGCCAGTTTTTACCAAGGGGTTTTATAGCTTCTATAAAGTTAAACTTAGTTCTTTAAAACTGTCTGATTATATATGATTTTGGGCTCCCTGGTGGCTCAGCTGGTAAAGAATCCTCTTGCAATGCAGAAGACCTGAGTTCGATCCCTGGGTTGGGAAGATCCCCTGGAGAAGGGAATGGCTAACCAACCAGTATTCTGGCCTGGAGAATTCCATGGACTGTATAGTCCATGGTAGTGAAAGATGGTGGAATAGAAGGATGTGTGTTCATCTTCTCCGGCAAGAACTCCAAAATTGCAACTCGCTCCTGAACAACCATCGACAGGAGAATGTTGGATCCCACCAAAAAAAGAGATACCCCAAGTCCAAAGGCAAAGGAGAAGCACAAGCAAGATAGTACGATGGGCAAAATCACATTTATAATCAAACTCCATACCACCCAGAGATGCTCAAATGGTTCAAACAAAATTTTGTGCACACCAGGACCCAGAGATGCAAAAGAGACTGAACCAGACCTGCATTTGAGTGTTTGAGAATCTCCTGTGGGGGTACAGGTCAGCAGTGCCTGCAGGGGCAGGGGCTCTGGGTGCAGCAGACTTGGACCACACAGCATGTGGAATAAGCCCTCCTGAAGGAGGTTGCCATTAACCCCACTATAGAGCTGATGAGCAGACGGTCCACAAACTGCAGATCAATTATACCAAATAAATTATCTCACTGTTAAGAAAGTTCTAGGACCCACAACAGATTTCTCAACCTGGGGATCTAGCAAAGGGATTAAGAACCTTCAGGGAATTTGACTGTCGAGGCCAGTGGGATTTGATTACAGAACTTACACAGGACTAGGGAAACACACTCTTGGAGGGCACAAGCAAAACCTTGTGCAGACCAGGACCCAGGAGAAAGGAGAAGTGACCCCATAAAAGACTAACCCAGATTTGCCTGTGAGTGTCCAGGAGTCTCTGGCAGAGGCGTTGGTCAACAGTGGCCTGCCACAGGGTCAGGGGCATGGAATACTCCAAATCCTTTTGAAGGAGGTCGCCATTATCTGCATTACCAAGGCCATAGTTTAGTCTCAGGTCAAACAACAGGGGGGGAACACAGCCCCACCTAACAATGGAAAATTGGATTAGAGAAAATTGGATTAAAGATTTGGTGAGCATGGCCATAAATATCAAGACCTAGTTTCCCCCACAGTCAGTCTCTCCCATAAGGAAGCTTCCATAAGTCTTTTATCCATCAGAGGTGAGACAGAATGAAAACCACAGTCACAGAAAATTAATCAAACTAATCACATGGACCACAGCCTTGTCTAACTCATTGA